>NC_136767.1:22300939-25263929 GCF_947034865.1 Barbatula barbatula | reverse complement strand
GTTTCAGCAAGTCATTGTAGATAGTGCTTTCAATGTGACTTAATTAAAGCGTGTGTACGTGTGTGCACGTATAGAAGCTGACAGCTCCATTCGTTTGCACAAACTGCCAGCACACTGTCGAACGCTCTGCTGAATCAATGCAATTTAACTCTGCTTGCTAACGCTGTGATTTATCCCACCGATCTGAGCGTGTGCAGAAACAGCTCACCATATACACATAAATCTACAGCACCAGTGCCCTCAGAGCACGGATAAATATTTCTGAAGTGCTGTAACAAATCTCTCTCTCTCTCTCTCTGTCTCTCTATCTCTATCTCTCTGTCTCTATCTTTCTCTCTCTATCTCTATCTCTGTCTTTCTCTCTCTCTCTCTCTATCTCTATCTCTATCTTTCTCTCTCTATCTTTCTCTCTCTCTATCTCTATCTCTATCTTTCTCTCTCTATCTTTCTCTCTCTCTCTCTCTCTCTCTCTCTATCTCTCTCTCTCTATCTCTCTCTCTCTATCTCTCTCTCTCTCTCTCTCTCTCTATCTCTCTCTCTCTCTCTCTCTATCTCTATCTTTCTCTCTCTCTCTATCTCTATCTTTCTCTCTCTCTCTCTCTCTCTCTCTCTATCTCTATCTTTCTCTCTCTCTCTCTCTCTCTCTCTCTCTCTCTCTCGCTATCTCTATCTCTCTATCTCTCTCTCTCTCTCTCTCGCGCTCTCTCGCTCTTGTGCTCTCTCGCTCACTCTCTCACTCTCTCACTCTCTCACTCTCTCACTCTCTCGCTCTCTCGCTCTCTCTCTCGCTCTCTCGCTCTCTCGCTCTCTCGCTCTCTCGCTCTCTCGCTCTCTCGCTCTCTCTCTCTCTCGCTCTCTCGCTCTCTCGCTCTCTCGCTCTCTCTCTCTCTCGCTCTCTCGCTCTCGCTCACTCGCTCTCTCTCGCAGTCTCTCTCGCAGTCTCTCTCGCTCTCTCTCGCTCTCTCTCGCTCTCTCTCACTCTGTCTCTCTCTCTCTCGCTCTCTCTCGCTCTGTCTCTCTCTCTCGCTCTGTCTCTCTCTCTCTCGCTCTGTCTTTCTCTCCCTGGCTATCAGCAGCAGTTTATTGGCTTAATTTCCAGTTTGAGGCTTGCTGGGGTGGGAAATTTCCCACAAACTAATTGATTTTGGCAGATACTCTCTTGCCAAGGCTACGGCAGTTAGTGCACATTTAGCATAAAACCATTTAAAGTAGCATTAAACAGCCAGTTAAAAAGTGTAGTTTCCTCGTGCTTTATCAGTGAGTGCTGCTTTTCAAGTAAAAAAATAAAGGAATGGTTGCTAGGGAGGTTTGGGTGGTTGCTAGGTGGGTACTCACCTCTCTGTGGCTTCTTTGGTTTCCTGTCTTCTAGACGTATGGCTCAGGTACGTCCATAAAGAGAAGTGTGTGTGTGTGTGTGCGTGCGTGTGTAAGTTAAATGTTTCACATCGTTTAATTGTCCACCAGGTGAAATTTTAATTCCGAACACTTATTAAGTATTTCTGCACACCACAGGCTCCAATGGTACCCGTCTCTTGGGACGAATACTTAGTCCTGCCCCAAACTAAAGTCATTAGATGAGAAGAAAGTTGCACAAAGCTCGAGCAAACAGAGCTTTAGTGTTGACTGTGTAAACCGTTAGTAGGTTGAGTTCACAAAACATTATACTTGAAAAATATACACTTTACCTATAAAAACACAAAATATTTCATGGGTTTATGTCTGAAAGCATAGGACTTAGCATGACATTGCCATGGGTTTTAGGAAAGCAATATGTAAAGATTGTCCTGCATGAACAGCCAGAGGAATTCTGGGGGTGTCGTGCTTTCAAAGGTTCCTGCGCTCGATTTAAAATAACAGCCAGTGTTTTCTATTCATAACATCCATCTCTCTCTCTCTCTCTCTCTCTCTCTCTCTCTCTCTCTTTCTGTCCCTGTGCAGGCAAATATCAGTAGCTGCCGGCTGCACATAGAGGAAAAAATGGAAAGGCTGAGATGTGAATAGTAGTTGACATGCCGTTTCTCTCTTAAAGCAGAATGTGTCTGATAGTGCTGGTGTTTCTCTGTTGAGTTCAAGAATGAAAGCGTCTTTATGCATCATTAGCCAATATGTGTTGATATCAATATAGAGATGTGTCTTAGTCACATTTTTGTGGATGTGCTTGAAATGTTTGGGCAAGGTGTTCTTAAAGCCCAAGTTATATCATTTATTGCTTATTGCAGATATTAAGAAGAGTTTTATGAGTTAGCTTTCTTCTATTGACTCATGAAGTTGTAAACTATCCATTTGGCTGTTTTTTAAATACATTTTTTACTCACCCACACGACGTTTAACATATTCTGAGACTTCCCGGCGTCTTCAGAGCACAAACACAGTTACTTTAGAGGACATCCGAGAGATTTCCAGGCCTCCTCATAGAAATGATGGCCATAGTTGTTGTCAAGGTGCAGAAAAGTACTAAATTGATCCATCCGCTCATAATGGCTCTATTGAATTTTTTGAAAGCACATGCATAGACTGACAAGACATAGGAGAATATATAGTTGTTGTATGGTTTGTTTTTGGCAAAAAGCATTCTCAACGCTTCTATGAGCCACTATGAGCGGATAGACTTTTCTGGATCTTGACAACAACTATAACCATGATGTCTATGAGGAGGCCTGGAAATCTCTCGGATGACACCTAAATATCTTTATTTGTATTCTGAAGATGCCGGGAGGTCTTAAAACATATTTAACGTCATTTAAGTGAGTAAAAATGTAATTTTTGTTAAGAACTTACACTACATCCCATTATTTAACCAGCTTGTGGACCTAAAACAATTACATCATCTATTGAAAATTCTATTATAAATCCTGAACACACAGCGTGTCTATCTATTTGATCGTCTTTTATTCAGAGGAAGCCACTGTGTCATTTGATCAATATTTAATCTCTCTCATGTCTCCTGCTGTGGCCGCTCTAACAGAGATCAGGTTAACTCCTCTGAACCCTTGATGTCTGTTCTTTTGTGGCGACTTTATTATTTCTCTGTGTATCATTTAATTTATTTTTCAATATATTTGGGCGATTGATATTTGTAGTTGAAAACACACGATACATTTCACAGCAGATGACATCATCATATACTCATTCGATATGTTTGTGTTCTTTTTTCCTGAATTAAATAGTGGACAAAGCGGAACAGTGGAAATTGAGTCAGCCGAGAAACCGCACACTTCCTGTGGTTATGAGGTTTAGGTTGCTAGGTTATTGTTGTGAGGGTGCAGGTTGCCAGATTTCAGGTCATGCTTTGACCTGA
The DNA here is from genome assembly GCF_947034865.1 of Barbatula barbatula. Taxonomy (NCBI): domain Eukaryota; kingdom Metazoa; phylum Chordata; class Actinopteri; order Cypriniformes; family Nemacheilidae; genus Barbatula; species Barbatula barbatula. The sequence goes on along the minus strand of NC_136767.1, from coordinate 25,260,631 downwards.
TGCAGGGGATTTCGAAAAGATCTTTCTCCACCAAATTTCAGTGGGTTTTGCGTTTGCTCTCTGAGTTCTTTTGGTTTAACGGAGAGCGAGCTGTTCTAATTTACTCCACATGGCCCTGAAATACCTAAATCTTTCCAGATGGCGAAATATTTTCTCTTTTTTTCCATTTGTCATGTGCATTTTTTGTCCTTTCCCGCTTTTGTTTGGGAAATATGAGTATATAGTGGACACGGTGGGTTTGTTAAATGAAGCTTATTACGTGCTCCATTTCATCTGTGAGCACTGTGTAAAAGTCTATTTATGAAAAAAATCTGTTTCACCCGTGAGAGGAAAATCTACTTGACTGTAGTTGGCAGTATTGACAGCACGAAATCCATCTTGTGATACTTAACTATATCAGTTAAAGCCACAATATGGAAGAATTTTGTTAAGAAATATCCAAAAATCAATTGCACAGTTTGATATATTTCACGCAGTTGTGTACTTACATTATCCCAAATGTTTCCAAGAATGTGCAAATCCAAAGATTTGTCCCTTGTCCCTTGTCTCCCTTGTATTTGTCGCATTTCAGTGACTTATCCGATGCTCCCCCGCAATACCCTCAGTTTCCGGTTATAGAAACTAGGGCAACACGCAAATGCGGAAGTGGCTATACAGCATCTGGGACGCAGCATCTATTGTTCTGTTATTATGGATCACGATTCGTATCTGGCGAGTAAAGCAAACCCCAAAAATAGCGTAAACGTTGTTTACTTTTTAAACGACGACTTTATGACTGTTTTAAACACGTAAAACCGTGTAGCATTACGCCACCAAATGAATTGACAGTCCAATATCATTCGCGGGCGTAACATTAACGTAACATTATATTCCACGTTTCTTGCAAGCTAATTCATTACGATGACATCAATTTCATTCATTACCTCGTCCGCGAACATAATGGGCGATCTCCATAATTCCACTCCCCTACATAACAACGTCATTTAGCTTCGCATTTTGTTATTATTTTTAACCTTCATTGAGTTTGTTTTAGTGTTAAATGCATAGTTTACCTATAAAGAAATAATACGCTCATGTCACTCCAAACTTGTTTGACTTTCCTTTACGAAACACAAAAGAACGTATTTCGAAGAATATTGGTAACCAAACAACACTGGCCTCCATTGACTTCCACTGTATGAACATCAAAACAATTCCAAAATATCTGCATTTGTGTATATCCCGTTATGAATTGGGTGAGAGTGAATAAATGACATAACTTTTATTTTTGAGTCAACTATCCCTTTAGAACGGTTTCTTTGAATCACCTGTCATAAAAGAAACGATGTGCGAGGGACTATTAAACATACACGAGATTTCCTCCTAGCGTCCTCCACCACACAGGCATCGTAATTTAGACCTTTTGTCCTGTGGACATCCTGAGTTAAATGGGTCATCGTTGAAGGAGACTGTTAAAGGACCCGATTGGATTCCAGGTCCTAGAGGACGCCACCATACAGGGGCAGAGATAAGGCCAAAATTGCTTGCCTCAGAAACATGACATGTTCTAAGTATCTATGAGCATAAATCATTCATTCTCTAGTTTAGGTTTGACATGGTCATCATTTGAATTTCTGTTTGATTATGTACTGTACATAAAATATAATATATATTTATATATCAAAGAGAGTGTGCGTTCGATACAGGTGACTCACTGTGGGCCACGTGGGTTTTACTCTTTTCAATAACATTTGTTAATGTGAGGTTAACAGATCTTGACTAACCAGTTATCTACACATCTGCTTCTAAATATATAAAATGAGTTTTCAGACGTCTGTATGATCATGCAAACATCTGTTTTGCTCTTCTTTTATCATAATGTGTTGACTTGTTGTTTTTTGTTATGACAATTCCGGCTCGGTGCAAACAGGCTTTTATTTTGTGAATTAGAAGCATGTGTTTGTGCGACACGGAGTAGCTGCAGTCAATTTAAACAGACAAGGCTGGATTTACACAGCATTACAGAGTTTTGTCATTGCTCTCTTGTTGAGTTTTGTTTGTAATCACACAGTAATTGAGTTGAAACAGGGAATGATATCAGGCCTGCAGGGAGAGACCGCTTCTCATTACCGTGAACACACATGCTGGACTCAAATAACTTTTCTTTTCTACCCCCATTTATTTTCTCTTTCTGTTTGTTTGTCATCATTTTCTTTCCATTTCTTTTTTTCTGTTCAATTTAATATTTTCTTTTGTAATATACATGTTTCTGTGTCTTTACTTCTTTTCTTCTTTTCTTCTTATTATGATAAATCTTAGTTACATACTCTATTCTATTCGCTCTTTCACTTCTTTTGTTCTGTTTCTTTCATGTGCAAGTTGCTTAGGATAAAATTGTCTCTTTAAAATACAAAGATGAAATGTAATTCTGACCGACCGTTTCAGTCTTTTCTCTTTTCGTGCCTTTTGCTGTTTTGTTCGTCTCTCCTACTTGCTTCTTTCCTTTTTTTTGTTTTTAACTCATTTTCTACCATTTTTGTTTCTTTTCTATTTTGTCATTTCTCTGATTTCAAGTGATGCATTCGGCAGGTGCTTGTCTAAAAAAAGCCAATTACATTTTTTTATGTTTTATACGTTTACCTTATGTCAGTTTATTTCAAATTAATACATTGTTTCCTCTTTGTCCTTTCAGAACAAACATGTTTCACTTAAACTTGAAAAGAAGAGATGGGATGACATTGTGGTTAAACGGCAGAAAGAAATGGAGGAGAGCGTGACCCCTGACATAGACGAGAACTGCTTCGGCGATCTGGCCATCAGCGTCGGTCGAGACCAGGAGCGAGTGAAAGATCGTCTGCTGAAGAACACGTACTCCAAGACGAACAAACGGGTGAGATTGTCATCTCTTTCTGATATCTGCCAGCGGAACATCAGCTTGATGGACAGGGGCGGCGGAGCGTGTTGCCATGTGTGATCTTACGCCTGTCCCGTAGTGTTGACGGCTTTGAGCGGTGATGACCGGATTAATGTGGTCATCTCAGTCATTACGGCACGCCCGCTGTTTCTGGAAATGGCTAGTGAGGTCTGCACATATAAATGTGACAGTGGTGTATCAGTGTCTGTCAGATTACCGCTCCAGAGCTGTGGTTAAGCCGCACAGCATGCGGTTAATGAAGAAGCAGAACAAATATAACCATCACAGCTTCTTGTTTTCTCTGTCTGTCTGTCTGTCTTTCTCTCGCTCTCTATTTCTTGAAATATTTGCGGCCTTTTCCCGGCAGCAATGGTAGAGAAGGACACGAAATGGATGGAGAGATGAGAGTGAGACATGGTCAAGAAAAAGGGTGTAGGAGGGTTATCAAGGACCTTAGGGAGACCCTCTGGTTCTCAGTTGTGTGTTCTTGGCTCTTGTTGGGGCACATGTGTGAACAACTATGTTATGATTCCTGTGGTTTATTTGGGCTGGTTCATACTGACAAGTCGATCCGAGTGAGCAAAAGTTCCACTGTGTCTACACCAGACACAACCGGGCGACACGACTATTTTAATGTGTTTTATTTCATTGTAACATTTAAAAAAAGTATTTTATTTTATATGTAACGCATTCCTGTTGTCCGCAATTGGTATTTTGCATATGCCTATAGACGTTTCATCAGACACGCATGCGTTTGACCCCAAGTTAACCCCCAGTTGGTCTAATAATATACCTATTTCCATTTTATGTAATTTATGTTAACATTACTTTGTATTATTATTTAACTGTATAATAATTGTTTAATTTTGTTGAATGTTCATTTTATCAAATTAACAATTAGTTGAATGGGTCCGGTAGTTCGGTCGCATTTAAACAGACAGTATGGTACATTGAAATCTTGCGATTGAGTCTAAATTCAAAATATCGGAGAGGCAAATTTAGCCAAGTAAAGCTCCTTCTTGGTTTCTTCTGATTGTTATTAGAAATAATGTAAAGGCACTCAGGGTTCAGTCGGGGTCACAAAAGTGCGTATTTGTTGTTCATATGAAAACGTCCATAGACTGAACACATATTACATATGTGTATGATGTCACTGAATGTAAACTAGAAAAAATAAATAACTGAAAACAAAGTCTTGCACTTTTAAAGCCGTTTTGAAAGATGTGTTTTCAGGCCCAAAACAATCAAATTTTGTTTTTGGTTTTAGTTCAAAATGGAGTTGTGAACATGTGTAAAGTGTCACCAGGGCTTTGAAACTGTGTGAACAAGGTGTCATTGTGTGCGTTTGCAGGAGTTTGAGAAATGGAAATCCATGCGATATGTCCGTCACTTGTCTCGCCCTGGAGACATCGGATTACCCTCCCCTGAAGAGTTCTCCATCACTGTTGCCCAATGCATATAAAACATCCTCTCTCCAGATGGAATATCTCTCTGATCACCAGCCTTTGTGTGCTCGCCCACACTGGCAGCATTTTTAAATGCAGGGTGTTGTAGCCCACGTGGGTGTCTATCAGACTCATACACCCGCTGGCGGCTCAGTTTTCCTCTCTGATCGGAAATAAAGGGGGAAAAGAAAAACACTTTCATATCGCTGTAATTGCAGAGCGGAAGACTCTCCACAAAGCAGCCATCTGGACGGGGAGAAACTGAATGCGCATGGGCCGCGTGTGTGTTTGTATTTCATAGCAAAGGAGATGCGGAGGGACACACGCAGCATGCCTCTGATCACTGTGTCGTGTTTTTGATACACAGCTCGGCTTGATTTCTTCTGAACGGGCCGTGATCACACTAAAAGGCGGATTCATCAAAGCATTTACGCGTTGTGTGTATTCGAGCATGCAGCTCGTGATGGGGGAATGGAGTGCATTCGAAAATTCCACCAGTCAGATGCTGGCTGTCATCTTTTTTAGGCAAAACAGATCGCCATGCGCAGTTGTGTGCATTTGCAGGACCTTATTGAGGCACCGCTGTAGAATCGACCCATCCTCTTAAAGGGATAGTTCACCCAAAAATAAAAATTCTATCATTATTTATTCTCTTGTCAACCTGTATGACTTTCTTTCTTATGAGAAATGCAAAAGAAGATATTTTGAAGAATGTTGACAACCGAACAAAGGCGGTCCCATTGACTTGCATTTTATGGACACAAAACCAATGCTAGTCAATAGGTACTGCCGTGGTCCTCTTACCAACATTCTTCAAAATATATTCTGGAGCATGGAGATTAAATGGATTGCTAATGGAGATCTGTCCGTATGTCTGTCTTTTGTCTGTCTGTTTACAAACAAGACAGAGAGAGAGAGAGAATGCTCATAAATCCTTAATTCAAATGTTATGAATTCTGTTTTTCATTGTAACCTAAGGAGACCAGGCAGCTAAGTGTGTGTTTATGTGGACAAACAGTGTCAGACTGAGGTCAGTGTGTGCTGGTGTGAATAAATACGAAGCATGAGGATGAGGAAAATACTACGTCATGAGGATAGAGAGGCAGAATAGGATGATTGTGGGCTAATCCACAATGAGCACATGCAACTCAGGGGAATCTCTGTCTGTCCTGCATTCATTTGCCAGAAACATCATTGTTGGAGAGATGATGTGTGAAGTTAAAGGCAAATCTATCCAGTCACAGTCAGTTGTCTCTGATCATCTTTGAGGCTGTCTTCAGGTTATCACACCTCAGGGCAGATCACCCACAGCAAAGCTTTTACAGAATATCACGTGAAGTTGAGTCATCCCCAGGCTTAAATATCTTATTCATAAACATACAGAGGATTGTAGACTAGTGGGTAAAGATCTGGGCCGACAGAGCCAAAGATTATAGTTTATTCAGTATGCAGAATTGTTGACACTAGCCAAAGCTTATGCGATATTCTCTATATGTCGATTAAAAATATAGCTAATAAGTTCCGGAGTATGAAAGTTAGCGACATCTAGCGGCGAGGTTGTGAATTGCAACCAATGGCTCACTCCTTCCTTTCAAAGCACTATGGTGGCAGACACAGGACTAAGATGTTGTCACGTTTTCGCTTCTTTGCAGAAGACAATGGATCAATTAATCCTCTAAAAAAATGCACATCAGACATTAAACATTGGAGGATGTTATGCGACTGAATTTTTGGGGGGTTTTATGGGGGGTATGAAATCTAAGCCAAACATACTTTTTTTTTGTACGCCATGTGACCTGTAAATGCAACAAAATCGTTTTCATTGCAGTTTTGCTAAACATTTTAAACACACAAACATTTAATTTTATCTGGAAGTTTCCATTGGAAGTATTCCCAATTCGCAATTTCAATTTGTGTAATTCGAAGGGTAATGGAAATGCAGCTAGTGAAACTATTTTAATATATATTTTAAATCATCTGTTTATTCCCACATAAACTACATACTAGTATACTTTAGTATTTACCATAGTAAACTGTAGTAAAATTCCTATCATGTAGATTTTTAGATAGGAAGCTTTCCATAGTAAATATTAAAGTATACTACAGTGTATACTACAGGTTATCAATTCTCTATAGTTAAAACTACACCATATTATTGTATACATGAAGAAAGTGTATCAATTATTATAATATACTATAATTTGAGTATGGTAAAAACAAAGTATACTACTGTATTTTTTCATACGGATGATTTGCATGTGAACCATTTAAATGGGTTTACATTGATTTTGGATATTATTGAGTCGTACTATATGCACTTGATGGTGTGATATTGTGTCAAATGTTGTTTCCAAGTGTATTGCGAAGGAAGACTGAAAAAGAACGCTTGTTTCACACATCGAATGGAAGCCTCCGAAAGCTGTAAAGAGAAACACACACATTACGTCATTGAAGCTTATTTCAATTGAGAGAAAATCGCAAAGCAGTGCATGCACAGAAAATCACAAACAACCTTAAGGGAGCCTAAAGCAATGTTTCGCTTCTAGGTTTAGATCCAGAGTTTCTCACGCGTTGGATCTTACAGTACTTATTAGGCATTTTTGTGCTTTTAAAGCGAAACTGGTTCAGTGTTGAATAGTCTCCTCAATTGATGCCCTGCTGAATGTGATTTGTCCGTCATCTGCTCAGTTTGACTAATAGCAGCTGATGGAGAGAAAGTGTGAGCTGTAATTTCACCCGCGCTCAGGTGTCTAATGATAGCGATCTGCCCAGCGCACCATTCACTGGGATGTGAATTATGTGTACTCTCTGTATTCAACCATGAATTCAACCAAACTACCATGATAGAATATGTTCGGAGGCTTGGAAAGGAACGCTCTGCATATTTAAAGAAACGCTTCACCCAAATATGAAAATTCTCTCATGGTTTACTTGCACTCATGCCATCCCAGAGGTTTACCACATGACAAAGATCCAAAACTCCATTAGCGAGTTGAAATATGGATGTCAATCTGGTCAAATCTGTGGATAGTTGTTATACTGCATGCATGTTCTGACATGCATGAACCAATGAGATTTAACGTTGTCAATCAGTTTTTTCCCTTTAATATACTTTTGTTACTCACAAAAGTCATTTGGATTACTTAAATGATTGATGTGAGTGATATAACTTTTATATAAAATTATAATTTTATGTTCAGCTGAAGAAACAAAGTCATACCTCTGGGACGGCATATGGTTAAATAAAAATAAACCCCAACCTAGTTTTTTATATGTTATGTAACTATTGCTTTAGGCGTTGCACATTTGTTCAGTGTTTTTCTTGTTTATCGGTGCGATTTGACTGTGAAAAGGTCATAAAGCTTGTGATGTTGAGACTCGTAATCAAACGAAATAAAACAGACCAGATCAATAGATGTTTTCAACTTCTTTTCTCTTTACTTCACGCACTTCTTCTTTTTCTTCCCACACATACAATTCTGTCTAACAGCCCCTAACGGACTGGTTCAGTATTGCAGTCCATGAACATAAATCCCAGAACATAACAAAGCTGTCTTGTTTTATCTTTGGTTTAACTGCTAAACTAAGAGGTAGTTAAGCAAGTTCTCTTTCTGTTTTAAAAGCTGACAGCTTTACACCCGGTTTCCTTTAGCAGTTTTGATGTGTGGTACTTGCGAAATGTAAGATTTTTTCCTGTGTCTCACACAGTAGACAAGACAGCAACAGTACCAGTGGAAAAAAAACAAGTAAAACGTTTCAGATGCTCGACAGGTTTTGTCAGAATTTCAGATTTGGGGTTAGATTATTTTGGCCATGCAACTGTATGGATTTAGCAGCTTGATGTAAATGCAGGAACAAATTTTAGTTTGTTTGAGTTGCACCACTTTCATGTGCATTGTACTTCTAATATGATTCTTCTTTCTGGAATATCAGGCAGTAAAACGCACGTTTGTTGTAATTTATTGTAGAATGTAGTTTATGGAGAGTCTGAGACGGGGCTTGTTTGTTTCAGCTGCATTAAATAACCGTCATTTTCATTCTGAGTAATTGTTTGCATTGCAAATGATGCAGCTCTGCTGTGGGAGAAGAAACCCAGAACGAACAGTTCTGCTTGCTTTTTTAACATTACATGTTGGCTTTCTGCATTTACGAAAACATGATTTATTCTTGTATCGTTGATGCATGTTGTGATTGGTTAGAAAAGATCCCCTTAGGTAAAACATTTACAATAACCATCGTTTTACCAAAAAACCCACCATGGTTAAACTATGGTTGTTGTGGTGAGATATTAGTTTGTTTGTAATATGTAGTTCCACCAATATCAAAACAAAGTGGATGATTCCCATTAAATTTGTGGAACTTGTATTATAAATGTGGTGTTACATTTGAATTGTATTTTTTTCATCACAGCGTGCATTAATTCATTCGCTGTGCGCCCAGTTTTAAACATGCACAATGTATTCATGCCCGTTCTCTTTTACCTAGTCAAAGTGTTATGTAATTGCACATGGTTTATGTGAAATGAACTTTGACCCCAGCAGATTCACGCACGCAGGCAGGCACGCACGCATTCATGCATGTCTGTGTTGTGAAACAGCTCATCTGGGGTCGTCTCCTGTTGTCTTCAGTCTTTCTGTTTGGCTTTGTTGAGAGAAGCCGCTGTAGTCGACTGCCTGTCACTGTGCATATAGTAGACAGTAGATCAGTATCTTAACTAAATATATAGAGTATAGCTTTACAAATGTATAGACCGTAGAAATATAGCAAATATAACAGTATATCTTTACAAATGTTTAGAAAGCATATCTATATATTTACCAAATAAACTGTATAGACAGTATATGGGTTGTTGACAAATATACCGTGCATGTGTCCTATGAACATTTTGAAAACAAACTGTATATAATTAATAATATAAAATAGCTTAAGCAAGATTTATCTTCATTGTTAGTTATTTTCTAAAGTTTCGCACATTTACTATATATTTGTTATGTACAAATATTTCGACAATATTAACGTATGTCTTTACCAAGTGCATAAACAGTATTCCATACCCAATATATTTATTTTATAATGTACACTATTTATTTTATTATTTGTTTTAATCATGATATTCCAATATAACATCGGTACATACTATTTTTGCCTAATACACAGGCAGGATTTATACCAAATTTGAAATTGTGAAATAATTGTACTTTTATTTTTCCAATTCAACTTGACTATCTCAGACTTTTTAACCTAATTCTTAATGAATAAAATAAGGGACATCATACAGTATAGTAGATTTGACTAGCCTCTCTCTTCCCGTCTCTCTCTCTCTCTCCTCTCCTTTGCTCTTCCGTCATGGTGGTTTGTTTTGACATGCCGACTTGGAGTTGAGAAAACAGAAAGGCTTGTTACAGAGACCCTCCCTGACACTCTATTACAAGCATTCTTTTGTGTCGACCGCGAGCGTGTATTTCTCACAAAGTCTTATGTTCCTTTTGAGTTTGTGTCCGTGACCCAGTAAAGATGTTTTAGATGCATTTAAGATGATTATCACTGTAACCGAATCAGATAAACTCATTCTTAAGCACTGGTCCGAGGTCGAAATCGACCAGCTCTTTCTTGCATAACACAAAGAAGTCAAAGCAGCAGAGCATGGCTCTGTGCATATATCTAAAAACCTTTCTGCTGGCTCTGTGTATTGTACAGCACTGCCCTCTGCTGGTGAGCAGAGCATCTGCACACACAATGGGGGAAGGGAGGTATTGCATTTACATTTATGAATATGGCACGTTTTTATCCAAAGCGAACTACAAGGTATAGATTTCATTAGTATGTGTGTTTCCTGGGAATAGAACCCAAAGCCTCTCAGTTGCTACGGTTAAGCTACAGAGGGACTCTATTGCATGTGTTGAAGATTAGTTTTTGCACCAGAGCTGTCTGTCAAAGCGCTGTTTCTGGTGGGTTCCACTTGGGGGCACTGTGTCTTTACGGTAAGATTTGACTTGCAACCTGTCCAAACCACAGAGACTGTGCAAGGGAAAATCTTGTCCTTTTGTTTCATAGTCCTGGGTAGAAATCCCCTGATAGTTTTAGGTATCTTTCGTCGGTGCATTTTAATCAAATCAAGTCGAATGCCCAATCAAGATGCTCATCTCCACATCCAAAAGCACTTTGGACATTATCAAATGCACTTTATTTAGTGAGACGTTGCACAAAAATCTGATTCACATTTAAAGGTTACAAGTAAAGCATTGGGTTAAGCTCCCCCAAACCGTTTTAAGGATTTAAGTGCATATTTGGTGTTTAAATGCACAATGGCGGTACCTCATATCTAAAGCTGCATCTAAAGCTTTTTGCATTCTCTTCATTATTCGCCCCATCGTTTGTCATCCGTGGCTAAATGTGATGTCACTTTTATGAGCTCAGGGGACAATAGAGTGGTTGAAAAGGATTACTGATTCTTTGACAGCTCTCAGAGGCATAAAACCCCGCCCCTTGCCCTTTCCTCTCCCCTCTCCTTCCCTATCTCCTCCCCTCTCACCAGCCTCCTCTCCACCCTTATCCGAAGTGTGTCGTGTACATGTCAAACAATGTGGCATCTGTCATTTGCCAAACTAAAGGTCCGCAGACTGATAGCTCACAAACAATAGCTCCAGAGCTCCCTGGAGGTCAGCCGGGTGGATGGGGGTGTATCAATGCTCCCGTCCCAGGGGACAGAAGCCCCAGATGGGGCCGAGGTGGTCGCAGGGGCCCTTGGCAGACTGTGAATGTTGGGCCACGGGCTCTGACGGCGATTCGTATTGCGGTTTTGTCCAACCGGCGATCGCGGCCAAGCATGCAGGCTGCGGCTAAGCTGATTACAGAGAGAGCAAGAGGCAGTGCGGGTGGCAGCAAGCACGGTCGTGAGGGTCTGCCAGACGGAGGGTGGGGGAGGAAGAATTGAGACTGTAGGAAGTGGGAGGGGAATATAGATTTGGGTTAAAGTGTTAAATATGTGGTAAGACCTCATTCGAGGAACAGATGACATGTTGGGCATGTGTGCCTTGGTCATGCAGGAAGATTGAATATATTGTGTGATGATTCGTGTGGTCATTGTGCATTCAGAAAAAGGAAGGTTGGCTTCCAACAATGTCTTTTAGTTCATATGAAAGGGTCAGTTTTGTTTGAGATACGGGGTCAGGAAACACACGTTCGGCGCCTACACAGCTAAAAAACTGTTAATCAGTGTATACGTCTTGTTGATGGCAAAATATCTTAACCTTCTTAAAAGAAGATATGTGTACTTGAAAACAAGGGGATCTTTTGTCGTATTGCTTTTCAAGAGCTATTGAAATTCAGGGAGGTTTGTTTTTGTACCTGAAATGAGATAAACAAGAAGAAAGCGTCAAAATGCAACCAACAATTTTCAACCGAATCAAAATGTTAAACAAATATGTTTAAGATTCTATTGTATATGTATTTAGTAAAATAAAAAACTGAAACCGCAAGTGCTTGTGGACCAGTCTTTACATCTTGCAAAGTGGTCTATAAGGGATTTCTCTTACTCTGGGCTTCACACGAAACGCGAATTGAGCTAATGCGCAAGTAATTTGCAAAGTAACGCGTCTTTGCATTCACTTTGTACGTATAGTCAGGAACTTTCCCAACAAGTAAAAAAAGAACGTGGAACACGATTGTTCACGTTTGGTGTGAGCCCAGCTTTAGGATCCATCGTCCAAAAATCATAATTTAGTTATTTTTGTTTTCAATTTAAGTTATTTACAGACTAATAGTCTTTAAATAAACCAACCAATGAGTACAAACGTACAGTAGCCTGCTCAATAGTGGGCGAGTTAAAGACGTGCTAGTGACCTTTAATGGACAGACAGCATCGATGTGGCACCGCCTACTCTTCTCTAGGCTCTGCCATTTTATTGAGGCCCTGAAAACAATTATTTTTTCTTTCCTCCTGAGGATGCATTTATGCTGAAGGAGTCACTAAAATGGATGGTTGTTCGACGTCCACTCATCTGCAAAGGCCGGTAAAGCTGCTAATAAAGTGAGAATTCTCTCTCTCGCACACACACACATCTGACAGGTTCATGTCAAGTCTCCTCTGACACGTCTGGCCTTCGGAGGCCGAGGACTAAGCGTACTTATTCCTCTCTCGACAAATGAGGGCGACCCGCGCGCTCCCCCGCCAGCACTCCGCAGCATTGATTAGAGATAATTGGAGGGAGTCAAAAGGCGAGAAGTGTCACTAAATAAATTTGGCTGCGTTAATTGCGGATTCCTCTGGATGTCGAAGAAACACTTAGCCGCAGGGCCTGACAATGCAGGATTAATTGGCCCCCTTCAATGAACATAATTAGAGCGATTGTTAAGAGATAAAGAAAAGGTTTAACAAGCGCTGCCGCGGTGTCAGAGGGAAACGCGAACATCACACTCTTTCTGCTTGACATCTCTCTCTCACTCTCTCTCTCTCTCTCGCGAGCCTTTTCTACCTTCATTTTTCTTGCCGTTTCCTTGTTAAAAAAATTTACGTGCCGTTTTCCGCAAGACTCGCATACAGTAGCTCTCTCTTAATTAAAAAGTGAAATCCATAGTAACTGCGTGTCAATTTGGAGCTCATTATTAGTTTATTAAAAACATTCAGATACTAGGTTACGCTTATATCACTTTTTTACGACTTGCATGTTGGCGTAAATGTCAAAGATGCTCGCAGTGGCGTTTAACGTTGTTTAACAGACTGGAATAACTGTAAACTAGCATTAATCTGTCAGTACCAAAACGTTAGCGGTACACCGGTCTTTTTCTGTGCTCGGGGGTTAATTGAATCCGATTTCATTATGTGTGCACGCCTCAGCCATCTGTTGACTATTCGCATAATTTTGTTTCGAATCTGTCACGATCAGCTTTCTGTTACTGCGAAGGTATGCACAACACATAATAAATGCACCTTTGGCTGACATTTCAGGATGCTGTGAAAAGAACCTCACGGCAGCTATAGAAACAGAATCCCGGCTGTTTCCATGGACACCAAGACCGAGACCTCTCCCCATTGGCCTGCCAATGATCGGGAGCAGTTGGCCTCTGTGTCAGACTCCTCTTGACAGCCTGCTGCCTCGAGGTGAAAAGCATTGTGGGCGATGGAGTCCTTGACCTCTGAACTTGATGGCTTGATAAAGAGGCCTTCTCGGAGATATATGAGGAAGGAACGCCAGAGGAGCAATTACGCCTGTGGGAGACGTTGTGATGTACAGTTTCAGAAATAAAACTGTTGTTGAAGGATAGGTTATGGCGGGGAAATAGAACAGGTAGATAGATACTCTTGGCTGTCAGCGGATGTACTGCAGCCGCCTTTAGCGCATTAAATCCCTTGGATGGAGACATAGAGGTTTTTTATTTCAGCAATTGTGTAGGCAAGCAGTTAAATGCAATATGTAAATGCATAATGAATAGAAAATATTAAACAATTTAGTTCAATACATATACGGTGTAAATGCATAGTCAATAACTGTAGTTGATATTGTCCATAAATCATCATTTAAACTCTAAATTAAATGAATATACAGTATAAAAATCTCAGTTGAAGGTGAAGTTGACAAAAAAAATCTGTCATCGCTTATTTACTCTCAAGTCTTTCAAAACCTGTATGACTTTCTTTCTTCAGTGGTACACAAAAGAGGATATTTTGAGAAATGTCTCAGTGGTATTGGAATGGAAGTCAGTGTGGTACGACGTTGTTTGGTAACCAACGTTCTTCTAAATATCTTGTTTTGTGTTCCGTCAGTTATAGACGTTTTAATGACAGGTTATTTTTGTGACAACATGCCCCCTAATAGGGGTGCAGCTATATTTTCTGACAGTAAACGAAACAGCCCTGGTTTTGTAGTACCGGCCAATTTTCTCAAAGTGCCAAAAGCTATTGTAAGTATTGCTTTCAAAAATGAGCCCCATAAATGGATTACAGGCCTCATGGAGTGTCAGATCTTTGGATTCTCACCATTTGCCATAAAATAGCCCGATCACTTAACAGTCTCGCTGCTGGTTTAACATCTTTGTCTACTCAAGCTGGGGTTGCGGTAGTGCTGGTTGGAATATCCGGTTCATACCGATTACCAGTGTGTCTTTTTGTTATTTAAGACACTGTTTCATCGGGGTCCCTTTTCACTGTTGCACTATGACCGGCCATTCAAACATAATGCGTATTTCTATGATGCGACACTATTGTATCATCATTTTTCTATATAAACATGCGGTAACCGGACTCGTTTAGATGTTCGAATGAGCGGTAACGTTATATATTCCGTTCATGTCGTAATGGCGCCCCTGAACAGCAGATGACTGTAACATGTGTAGCAATTGCACGTTCGCATTACGTTATATTCAATTCACTCACATCTTCAGAGAGCGAGCGTGTTCCCCTCATACCTGCTCAATATAAGCATATAACATGATGTGTTTCTAGTTTAACCTGTTTCTCTGTATGCTATGGTGAAGATTGACAGCGTGATGCCATCGGTTTTCTCTCGCATATCTAATTCAAGCCTTAGTTTTATGATTTAAAAATATGATATCAGGAAATCATGAAGCCATCGTGACTATGTAAACACAGCAGATCACATGCATGGTTTAATGGTAAAATTGTTACTATTTTGTATTCAACTATTCAGACAGATGGTATTAATTTTCGGTAGTAGTCTAAAGTTTGCCCCTATAATGGGGAAGGGGATTGTTTACATTGTGTAGTTACAATGTGTTAGCAAAATTTGCACAATTAAAAGGTTCTGTATTTTGACTGTAACTGTCATGCATCCGGATTCCTTCACTTCATCATGAGTGCAAGCTCTTTATAAACAGCATCATTTTGTGGGACTTGCTAACCTATATAACACTAGTGTGGCATTTTTCTACAATATTTACTCTCCATATGACAATATGAAAGGCAATTTTAAGTCACTCAACTGCATTATTTCCTCTCTCAATCAGTATAAAATGTTGTAAGAAAATACCGTCATGTACCTGAAACCGGTATAAATCTGGAATATACCTTTATATAAATTTATGGGCATACCGCCCAGCACTAGGTTGCGGCTTCCAGATTAATTTCAGTATTTATGAACCTGGCTGGTGTAATGGCAGACTAGGAGGGGGGAATATAGCTCACTTAGCAGGATTACTGGATGCGATTGGGCCCCAAAGGGTCGCCCGCCTTTACTGCCTGCTGTAAATGTTCCCTCAGAGAGAGCAAGCATCAAGGGATTGATCGCCGTCAGGGAGAAAGTCGATCCGTTTCCTGTGTTTCATTGAGGACGTCGGTGATGGATGTTTCTCAGGAGCACGGGTGTTTTTTCTCAATCTTCTCCAGGGTGATGGAAAGCCGTTTTGTTCCCTCCCCTCGCTCTCCCAGTATAATTCCGCAAAATATTGCTAAAGCGTGCCTGGCGTTGAAAATAGAGATGAGCAGAAAGCTACAACCCTGCATTTGTATGTAGTGTTGTGCCCTCGGCATTGCTGATGCTCCCCAGACGTCTACTTTTAAAGGTGTTCTGCCTGGGAGAGATACAGCATCTCCGGTTCCGGCAAATGGAAATCTAAAAAGCTACTGGCAAATTTATAAAATGCAATTTCAAGACAACCCATTGTAAGTGACTTCAGCATATCACATGTAATTCATATCGATTGACAGTTGACAGTTGGAGGCGACCGTTTTTTGCTGCAAAGTAAGGGAAGGTCCAATTCCATGCAAATCCGCTTTGACATTATGTTGCGACTACCAAGGTTAGCGTTGCCTAATGGGGTACCAGTTTATTATTTATTTCCAGATATATTTCTGCATATTTTCAGCCTTCGGATTGATTTAATACTTGTGGATTTGCAACGCATTACTCTACAGTGAGTTGTTGAAGAGATGTGAAGCGGAGTAGGATTCCTGAATCATATTAAACAAAAGCTGTCCAAGGTCTTTCATTTAGTTTTTTTTTCACAACAAGGTTTACATGACCGTATGAGTTATATTGAAAACTGTGTTTACGCCCCTCCAGTTATTCGTAAAGCTACAAATTACAGACTGTCAGAGAGCGAGAGAAAGACATTGCTGAACACAGTTGTCGGCGCTTGTTTTCTTTGGCCGACTGGCATTTATTTAGGATATTTATTCACAAGTGTATCTTGAATTTCACCAAAGCGTTCAAGCTGTTCTAGACCGTTCCAGAAAGCAGCTGTAGAAAGAGAGAGAGAGAGGGAGAGAGTCAGGCTTTTATTTTCTCGCTGTGTGTCAGCGCTATTGAGTTTCCTGTTTGAAGGCTAGCGCTGAAATTCAATGCCTGCTTTGACATGTTCCTCATATTTATGTGAAACATTTCGAAGGCTAAAATTTTGATTTCCTTGAGTTTGGAATACTGGCTAGGTGAAGTCATGTAACAGTTGTCGACATAATTTGTAATGTTTTCTTGGCTTGCACATTATGGTAGGTTTCATCGAATGCACACGCCTGGCCTGCAGTTAACTTCCAGTCTGTGTTTGGCTATAATATAACAATTTATTTTAGAATTCATATAAATATCCATTTATATTAATATTTTATAGTATATTAATTGTATTAAATTAAAACTACTAAACAGATGAGTAGTTCACTTCCAAATTTGCCCCATTGGCTGAAAGTGAATGGGAGGAAATTTGGAAGTGAACGATCTAATTTTAAGTTTAAGCAACATAATGTTGTTACACATAGCTGGTTTGTGTTGTTTCCACTGAAATGGTCTAGATCAGTAGTCTCCAACACCTGGTAGACCCCTGGTCTAGATTGGTTGGAGACCCCTGGTCTAGATTGTCTAGATGTTATTGCCATAACTATTACAAAATAAAAAAATAAAGCAAAACAATATTGTTGCTAATAAAAGCGACTACTATAAATTCTATGTATTTAAAAAAACAACATGTTATAAATTAAAATAAGATTTTACGTTTTTTTAATTATTGTGAATTCTTAAATGTGGTGTATTTTATTTGGTCGGTTAAGCCGGGCTTCGGACTTCGGATAGTTCACCTTAGCATGAAAATTCTTATTTCCTTTACTCTTCCTCAAACCTGAATGACTTTCTTTCTACTTCAGAACACAAAAGAAGACACTTCCCCATTGACTTCTGTTGTATGGACACAAAACCACAGAGACATTTCTCAAAATATCTTTGCGGTGCACAGAAGAGTCATACGGGTTTTCAACGGCATGAGGGTGAATTTTATTGTTCTGTGAACGCTCCTTAGCCTAGCATTCCACAGCCTTTCCTCTTTTCCCCCTCAGTGATAAAATGTCTTATCTTTACAACCTTTTACAAGTCCTATCAGAGAAGCCGATATGATTCGTTCTTATGGAAATGGACTGGGATCAGTAGCGATTAGACGGCAGTAAAGCAAGATTAGGCAACAGGAAGGAGAGGTTTGTTTTGATAAAGCGTAGCGGGGAGACACAGGTCACTGAAGTGCAGACAGTTGGCAGCAGCGGTGTTAAAGAGGCCCCTGTCAAACTTCGTTTCTCCCAGATGACTTCAGTTTGCACAAAGCAGCAGATGTGTCCGCAAACACGAGCTCCCGTCATCTCATGGAACAAACGCACACGTCGAAAAATCCTAGTTCCCGTTTGCTTTGGCTCGCTTTCTTTCGTGTCCGCCAGGCCGGAGGAACGTCCAGCCCGCAATAGCCACGATGACAGATCAAACTGCAGCGAGCCAGAGAGTAAGTGTGTGGTCTGGCTTTAGTTACAGGGTCACGTAACCTTTGTGAGCGTGTGTTTGTTTTACATCTGTTATTTCTTAAATTGCAGTGATCTGAAACCCCCTCCATCGAGCTCTTTGTCTTTATTATAAATGAGCGGAGGAAAAGAGAAACAGACCCCGCTGTGGTCGTCCCCCTCTTACATCCCATTCTTCAGCGCCAATAAATGAAGTGTTGAGAAACTCCAGACGCACACTTTAGAGGTTTTCCTCCTTTGGCTGACATCATGGCTTTGGGATCGTGAGGGCAGAGCTGCACTTGAGCTGCTGAGAATATGATGTGACTCAAGGTCAAGATCATGGGCCAGACACTCTCTCACGTACGCAACGTCACCGTCCAGCTCCTGTTAGCTATTAGACGTCTTGATGTTTTGTGTGAGCTGCTCCTCACACCCTCAAGTACATTTGCACATTTATTGTACAATAAACACATCTGTTGGCTTTCTACATTTGGAAACACAATACATGTACTGTTATAGATTGATCTACTAATGATAATTTCACCCTATTATTTTTGGACGGTTTTGGTCTGAAACCTTTTTTTGTACTGTATATTTAGGTGAAGAACATTTTGTCTGAAGAACATATTTAGTTGTGGCCAATTTGGTAACCAATATCACATCATCATCATCATCATCATCATCATGTGATAGTTCACCCCAAAACGAACCTTCTGTAATCATTTACTCAATGTTTTACCAATATATAAATATATATATGTATATATCAATGTTTCATCATTTCATCATTTATCAAACCTGTCTGACTTTCATTCTTCCAAGTAGATATTTTGATGAAAGTCGGTATGCCGACAGTGATGGTGGTACCCAATCACTTCTAATATATGGACACAAAACCAATGCAAGTCAATGTTAACCACACTCTTCAAAATATCTTCTTTTGTGTTCTGCAGAACAAAGTAAGTCATACAGGTCTAAAATGATGAAACATTGGTAATTATATAGTAATAATATACACAACATGTTTAGCTTTGGAGGAAAATGAGAATACTATAGTAGAAATGAAGTACCATAGTAGAATAATAATACATTAGTATGTCTTTCAAGAAACAGCAAGAATCCTTCATTTTTATGAATTTTAGCTGAAACTACGTACCGTATGGTTACCTTGACTTGTGTTTGTTCCATCATGTGTATGAGAACAGCATTCATAACATAGAAACAGAGGAAAATAGTTTTATATGTGTGCAGTATGTGTTGGTAATGTCTAATGTGTGTGCGTCTGTGGGTAGAAGCACGCCACGTGTCAATGTTTTTACGGATCACGCAGCTTTAAATCCGGGTCATGTTACGGCACAGTGTATCCAAGCATGCAGTTTGAAATACTGTTATGCCCGCCATCTTTTTTCATGCTGTTTTTGCTTAAGACATCATCAGAGTCTGGTTTATTTGATTCAGTCACTTCATCTGAGTTTACCTCTTCAGTTCTGGATGACAAGGAACAGACACAGGAAGGGCTGCCAGGATTGGGCTTTGGGGTAAACTTGTGCTTGACAAAACCGCTAGGTCGTATGTTTTCTTTTTACAGTCTTTGATTTTGGGACGCTGAAGCACACTGACACAATAGCATGCAGGTGCCCACATTTACATAATGTAGGTCAAACCTTGAAATGGCAGGTCCCTCAGACAACATTAGACAGAAGGTATGTCTTTTTTAACACAAACACATATTTTGACTCAGACTGACGCAATCATAGGTTCATACGTAGACAGAGGTGGTTGATATAAACAACTTTTTTGAATTCACTGTGTTTTGGACCAGAGCAATACCACGTTTTTTACCATGATTGTCTTTGAAGTTCATTGTTTTTATTCTGATAGACAATGACTAGAAGCGAAGGTTGCCAGTAATGGAGCACATTATTAAATTGGTAGTCAACGTGGATCAAAAGTTCACAACTTCAGTTAGTAAACTTCAATTGACTAATCTTAATTTATGTTTAAGTTTGGAAGCATTACGTCGAAACTCTTTTCAGCCAAAAATGTGACGTATGTCAAAGAACAGTCTTGGATCAGAAATCTTTTCATTTTTGTTTTACAGTGCAAGAATTAGCACCCGCATTGCCAATTCTGATACTGAATTCAGTGCTGGAGTGTTAAGTGATAACTATCTGATTTAATTAAAGGAATATGTGACGATTTCAAGTGTCATGTTTTAAATCGTAGCTTTTAATCAGCTGTCATTGTGTAGTGTGAATGTGACACTGAAAACTTCTCTTTGGCAGAGGCGTTAAGTTATACAGTTTTAATAAAAATAGCAATTGGCTGGTGTTACACATATCGTAATCTTTATATCTGCATGCTCTTGCAGTTGGGCGTGTATCTACATCTAAACACACTAAGATTCTATAAACAATAAGATTATAATATGATTATGATCATTTTTGTTATATTCTGTGAACTACTGACAACATTTCTCGCAAATTTCATATAAAATATAGCTTTTGTTTATTTGCAGACAATGGAAATTGGAGAAACAGGTGAAATTAACTGTGAAAACATGCCGTGTATTTTTTCAGACCTCTAATACTGCAAAGTATTTTCTTTTTTTTTTGATGTGCTAACCTTGATTTTTATCACACATTTCATGGTGTCCGTCTTTGACATTGCTATTGGATGACTTTGTCACTCCTGAGCTTTGATTTAGTTGAAATTCAACTGAATGGCCATTTGGAATGGTCTCCATCATTTTTCCATGGCTTTACAGTATATCTATTTACATATGGAACGTCCTTATTCAATAGATAAGTCTGTGCGTGCGTGTAAGGGTAGGAAACATCACCACCTGTAAGAACACAGAGTTCAACGAGGTTCTGTGAAGGTGATTTGGACTGATTTGTGTTGTGTAAAGCACCATACAAATACATTTGACTAGATTTAAATTGGATATTAGAATGGTATCGTGTCGAAGAAAACATGGCAACACGTTTTATTTTTAGTTCTTTTTAGTGCTTGTCAAGTTTCCTGCTGAATAGTGTACATGTTTTTGCTGACTGCAGAATTACGTTTACCGTTACAACAAATAACCAAAGTGAATTATAGAAAACGTAGTAAGATTATATAAATGATAATTTTTGTTCAATTCTGTGAACGACTAAAGTTCGAATAAAAATATAGTTTCTATTTGCAGAAAATGAGAACTGGAGAAACGGTCATAATACCAGAAATGATGTCACTCCTGAGGTCTGATTTTGTTGAAATTCAACTGACACTGAACTGGAATTGCCAAAATACATCTAGAAATGCGGATGAAATGAAAATTTGAAATCGTCTCGTCATTTTTCATTGGCTGTATATATATATATTTATATATAAGTGCGTGTAATTGTAGGACACATCACCACCTGTAAGAACACAGAGTTCAACGAGGCTCTGTGAAGGTGATTTGGTCTTATTTGTATTGTGTAAAGCACTATACAAATACATTTGACTAGATTTAAAGTGAATATTAGCATGGTATCGTGTCCAACAAAAACACGGCAACACATTTTTAGTTCTTTTTTAGTGCTTGTCAAGTTTCCTGCTGAGCTACAGTATACGTGTAATCGACTGCAGAATTATGCATATACTGTATAACTATATGAAACAAATAACCAATGTGAATTAATATTTCCTGACACATCCAGATTGTTGCTTCAATCTCAGAGCTTCCAGCAGCCGTGCTCACACCAGGTGTGGTATTATTGTAGCGATACAAGCTATTTACACCGTAGCCATTTGAGCAGCTCACCCCGTAGCAAGCAGTATACATTACAAATGAATGCTGCAACGTTTGTTTAGAACCAGATGTTTCTGCACCGGCCCGAGGGCCTTTTTGTCTTTGTAAAGAATTTAAAGATGCAATTTTGCCTTGCAAATGAGGAATCCAAGTGGGCTGCATCACAAAGACGCTTATTTGAATTTGCCCCATTAGTTTTCATAACAACTTGCAAAACACGTTTCTTCTTTCCAGCTTAAAACTTTGTTAAGAGCGCAGGAAGAAAAACATACATTAGGAATTGTGTCAAACAAACACGTCTTCCGACGATTCTTACTAAAGCGTAAGCCATCATTGCCGAGGTAGAGGTGCATTGTGGGAAGCAGCGATATCCCAGAGCGTTTTAGGTAAACACTGGGGGTGACATGTGGTCTAATTGCCCTCCAGGTGTCACATGTGCCTCCGTGTCTGTACTGTATGTATTTCTGTATATTGGTTAGGGGCCCGCGGCGTCCCGTGAGACAGCTGGTGGCAGTGAGGAGGAGAGCTCATGTTGAAGCCCATGTGTCATGTCCGCGCTTCAGTCTTCGAGGCATATGGTCTGTGTGTAGAAATAAAGCTTGGGCATACAGACAGACAGGCAGGCAGGCAGCCCCACGGGGACCAATGATCTACCCCCTTCATTAACCCATGGGCCCCTAGGGACTCGGGTCAGTGGGTAGAGACACCGCTGAACATGATATAAGGCCATATGGGGGTCCTGACTTTTAGAAGCACTTAGTACGTGCAAATCTGTTTTGTCAGAGGAATAAGGGCAGCTTTGATTGGTTGGAGGCGGTTGCCATGTTCTAATTACCGATCGGAGAACACTGAAATGATACGTGCACTACTGATACAAATTGTCCCCTTATGTCTTTAAATGATATTGCTGTGGTTTCGGCATGGGTTTTTAGTTTTGTCTCCACAGTATAACAAAAAGGTTTTTTAAATACTTAAAAAATATATATATTAAGTCGCTTTGAATAAAAGCATCAGTCAAATGCATAAATGTAAATGTAAAGCATCAGTCAAATGCATAAATGTAAATGTAAAATGTATTGAATTATGACATGAACGCAAACCGTTCCTAAATGTGTAATTGTTGCTGTCGGCGCAGCAGTCTCAAGTACAGCACATATTCAACAGCCGGCCTCTAATAAACTCGCGTCTTCCATCTGTGACTGTGATTTTTCAGTCACAACTTAATACAAAGTCCTGCCTCCTGTCCTCTAGGGTGACCGAGTACAAAGCAACTCACCGTAGCCTCTGGATTTGTGTAAATTTGCCTACGTGCAACCCCCATCTTACTGGAAAGCACGTAACATGCGTTTGAGGTTTTCAGGGCCGGGTGTAATACATTCGGCCACATAATGTGTATGTCAATCATACTGATCTTCCAAACAATGCATTGTGATGATAGATGCTTAATGGACGCTCCGGGACTCATTGTAATAAAAGCACAAATCCATTCAGTTTCCCAGCAGTGTACGTAGTGTTGCGTCGTTGGGATGCAATCCAGCCATGAGCTCAGGTGGGTTAGTGTAACCCGGGGGAGGCTTGGATGGCTTGGATTCGTGGGTTTGAGGTCACACGGTACAGAGATATAGAGAGGGTCGGTGATGTCATATGGAGGCCATGGACACATAGACGTAAGATAGAAATGATTGACCAAAGTGGGTTTGCAATTGACAATCCTGATATCGAAAGCAATGTTGCTCATTTATTATATACATTGCTAGGATATTGTTTGAGTTAGATATAGGGCTGTCACAATTATTAAATAATTGTCTCATTGCAATTATTTGACTTAATCGCAATCATTTCAGATAACTATTGTAAATTCATAGAAAACAATGGTGATCTGCAGCATTTTACATCCACCGTCCTTGATCTTAATGTTTCTAATTGTAATTAATGATTATAATTGTCAAAGACTTTAAACAGACAATTAATCGCAATAATCGCAATTATTGAATAGATAAGTAATCGTCAGCCAAATGTCATTATCATGACAGCCCTAATTAGTCTTATAAACGTATTTGCGTAGTTGACAAAAACAAATTACATGTGTCCTATGGCCTGACCGCAAAAAATAAAGAAAACAATAAAGATAAATCTCACTTATGCTATTTTATACGATAAATATTAATAATGTACAATATAAAAAGACATATAAATGAATATCTGTATATGGGTGGTTGATATATGTATTATACAGGTTATATGGGTTTTTAAATGTTTGATTTTGATTGGAAATATTTTCTGTAGCGAGACTTTCATCTCTTTTCTCTAATTTCTCATTAGGTTTATTGATTGAATTGGATTGACCCACTTTTTGCTAGATTTCCAAAGTAATTCAAAATATCTCTGTTTTTATATTTTTGCAGTTGCATAGTTTGCAAGACAGGAGGCGCTGTACTGGGAAACCACATCTCACGCCCTCTCTCTCTCATTCAATCCACCTCTCTGAGCAGCTGCCTCTGTCGAGACAGGAGCAAATGAGAGCAGATGAATCCATTTGGCCCCTGGCCTTGTTGTGGCCCTGCCGTGCTCCGAGCGCTCTGCTCTGCTCTGGGGCGGCTCCGGGATAATGAGCCGGAGATTGAGCCACTGTAGAGGCACCACCGCCAAACACGCTCCCCCGCCCCCCACTCTCTCTCTCTCTCTCTCTCTCTCTTTCCCTGTCCTTTTGTCTCCCTCTCTTTCAGTCTCGCTTTGGGTTAATAGAGGTGAGACTTGTAGTACGGGACACTTTTCCAGCAAATTAGGGGAAGAATCCGTGTCCCCAGAGCCTGCCCTCCGTTACTCTATTCCCATCCGCTCGTCGCCGCCGGCAACGCAGAGCTTTCATCCTCAGGGAAAGGGGTGGGCTCGAGACTCGGGCGGGGAGGTAACGAGGATTGACGGTGGCTTGATTTCAGAGCAGTGTTTGAGAAAAAACTGCTGACAGCTGAAAAGAAGAGAGAGAGAGCGACTCGACTGAGATAAAGTGAGACGGGCAAGGTGGAGGGGACGTTCTTGGGCTAATGGAGGTGGGACTTGTGGCAGCTCAGGAGCTCTTGGTTGGAGACAGCGGGCCCTTTGAGTTTAGACAGGATCAAAAGAGCAGAATAACATAACAGAGGAGCTTCACCCCAGTACGGCTCTCAGCGTGGCTGCCCGCTGGTTCTCCCTTCAGGGCAGAGATTCAGCAGCATGTGGGAGAGGGGCTTTACCTTTAGAGCCCAGCGTGAAAGCATAGATGGCCCTTACTCCCCTTGTCTTTTTTGTGTCTGACTTTTTCGGTTTGGCTTCATGTGCTCTTTCTGTACAATCGATGTTTTGACGTTATATTTCTTACTTTTTCTCACTTTATTCGCTGTAATGGTCTTGCACACTCAGTCCGAAATTTTCATATGTCTTTTTTCGTATAAAAATGTATCTCCCACAGAAACCATGCACACTGAGTCAGATGCGTAATAATGCGCAAAAAATCGCAACAATACAGCTGTGTTGCTCTGCCTCTCCTTTCATCCCTTGCTTCTCTCCGTTGACAGTACCTCGCATACCTGTGAACACTCCCGTTTAGACCCATATGCCGCCATCCATCCGTTTTGTCATTTTTCCTTTGAAACTCCAGTATTTCAGTTCCTCCCATGAACGCAATTGCGAGCGGACCGGCGGAGACCCCAAACACCCCCGGGAACACCGAAACCTCCCAGATTTTGTTACCGTGGCTAGAAAATCAGTACATACTATCATGTTATCAATCTGTTCCGCAATCATGTTCTATGTCTTTGTAATCCGCACTTTGTTTCTCATATGGTACTATGTGCTGCATGACAAAGTGGACTCGGATGCCATCATGGATTTTGGCGCTCGCTTGTACGCTCTCCGTCAATCTGAATTTCAAAAAACCTCTCAAAATGCTTGCAATGGATGCGAAAAACGCATAACATAGAACCCGGTCCGAATTTATTAATGACTTGTGAAAATTTCGGAGGCAGTGTGTAAATGTGATCGAAAACAAATTGAGGTTGTATTTATTGTTAACGTGCGAAAGTTTTGAATGCAAATTTCAGACTTCATTTGCATTCATTTGACGTTTATAGTTGTGGTTGTAGTCAACTCTGCCATTTTATGATTTCTACATTTAATTTGAGGGAAGTTAAGGCTCTTAAAAGATAACTAAAGAGATTGAACATGAGAGGAAATGTATGTTTAATAGAAGCAACCTCAAAATAGCATTTGAGGCACAATTAAAGGGATAATTCACCCCAAAATGTATATCCTCCTGTCATTTAGAACCACTGTCATTGTCAATTAATTCTCTCTTCACAAAATAAGATTTTTTCAGAAAATTCTTGTTTTGTGTCCATACAATGAAAGACAATTGGGGTCCGTTTGTTAGTAGGAGTCAGTTATTGTTTTCAGAAGAAAAGTTTGACATTAAGTTGAAAATTATGTGAAAGGATTTTTTTTCTGGGTGAACTATCCTGTTAACTTGGTTGGATTGTGATAACTATAATATCATCCTGTATGTTTCAATGGATCATGCACCATAAGACCATCTCATTTATTAAGCAGTTTTTTAATTCATTTTGTATTAAGTACCAGTATTTCAAGTTAACATGTTTGACCTTGCACCACTAAACAAGACATGAACCCATAACCAAAATAAGAGAACGAAAACAAACATTTGCATTTCAAACCCTTTGACTTTGCAAACCTGCAAATCCTTTGGCTCGCTGCGTGCCAGAGCACAACATCTCGCTTGAGACCTTCAGGATGCAGACTGAATAATTTAATTTTTATTTGAAGACTCACAAACCTCAAGTATGTCCAAAAATGACAAAATAGGATTTCATTTATTTGTTTCCACATCTGTGAAGCTGGGTAATTTCGAAACCATTCATATTCTTACCGTGTTTTGCCAAACAAGCAAAGAGTTAACAAATCAGAATCAGGTTCTTGACACGCGCCAAGCACACACACAGAGTCCCCAGCACCATTCACCTGTTTTTACAAAACACAAATGACTCCAAGCGGGGCTAACGTTTATGTTGTGATAGCGGGACTGATTAGCTTGTCAGTTTCCGTTGCGCATTCTATCTTGACTTTGGGAAATTGCTCTGACTTGATTAGATCCACCTGCAGCTTTTCACATTGTGCATAGGTTGTATCCTCCACCAACGGTAATCCATCGTGCCAATCATTCAGTGTTGGCGCAGAGTCGTTCCAGCGTTGGCTCTTTATTGGCTGGGGTAATTAAACAGGGCTCGTCACTTCTGGCCTGTTACCACTGGGAGGGAAGGGAAAAAGCGATGACCAGGTGGGGGCAGAATGCAGGACCTGTCAGACTAGCTGATGACCATTTTAATTCTGCCCTGCCTGGGGCTGTAATTGATATTTAGCAGAAAAGGTTAATTGTGGCTGTGATCTGTTTAAATTAGAGTAGAGATCTAGAGACCGGGGCCAAGACCTTGTGAGCCGCTGGGGACAGACACCAACGCTGCTGGAGGGATATATATATACATAGACACATGTGAAAAAGCTTATCACATAATATTACCACAAGTGAGGATTAACGATATTAATAATCGATAACATTATTACCTTTTATGCATTTTTGCTTTGAGCTCTTTGTTTTTCATTCATTTTTGTATTATATAATGCAGTATATTCTGTATTTGATCTGTCTATTTTGTACTTTACTTTCATGTTTAGATGGTTTAATATAACACGAGGTGACATGAAAATCAACTATTGTACAACATGTTCTCCAGACGTCACTTTTTGGGGCTACTTTATAGACAGTTTCAGTGGACGCAAGCGCCTTGCCTGAAGTTAACTTCCAGTCTGTATTTGGTTATAATATAACAATTTATTTATATTTAATTTATATTACCATTAATTAATGTTTATATTTTATTTTATAATAATTGTAAAACTACTTTGCAGTCATTTATTCTTCGCGGAGGTTTACTGGAAGTTAACTTTGGGTCACATAACGTTTGTTTATGTTGTTGTTGCTGCTGAAACCATCTATACACAGACAAGCTTTTGTAATGATAATAACGTGGTAAGCCATAACGCACATAAAAACATTATATGCTGTATAATTTTCACTGTAGTTCTGCAGATGGCCCGCGAGCGCTGAACAAGGTCAGTTAATGTCATTTAAGGTGAGCTGTTTTTTGTATTGCCACAGGCCTTTTGCAAGCATGCAAATCAGTGGATCTTTAAATGCGAGTTGAACCGAAGAGTTTTCATAGTGAGCTCTTCCACCAATCACATTCCGGCAACGCATGAAGCTGCCTACATTACCACCTACATTTTACTGTTTCAGCAAAAACAGCCCATCCACCTGCCCTCCATGACATGTTGGTTTTCCCTTGGCTTTCCATGGGGTAACGCTGTGTGCATGTATTTAAAGCAGTAGGTCAACTCTAACCGCCAAAACTCTGAGCAAGTTGAGACTAAAATTTGCACACACGCACACCACCAGTAATGCCAATGTCATGGGTTTGATTCCTGGGGTGCAAACTGATACAGTGTTTTGAATGATTTAGATAAAAGTGGTCCGCCAAGTGAATCAACGAATTTGTTGTTGCACTATAAGAACTAGGCTATGAACATCATTTTACGATTGTGCTTCAAAAAATGTGTGGAGTTTTCTAGATCGGCACTAATAAGACTCTTGTCCTACTTCTCAAGTGTTGTTTTGTTTTTCTCTGTCTAGTCTGTGAGTCTTCTGAGCCATGCTGGAAGGAAAATGGAGGAGCCAGAGGTGAACGCGGCACATAGGAGCAAATCTAAAGATCGACACAGCGAGGTTAGTGTAAGACCGTGCACCATTATGACAATACTACCTAGATAGCACAGGTACGTCCGTAAGATGTCCGCTAAAGATCAGGAGATCTCGAAAACATCTGATAAACATCTTAATAAAAGCAGTTTTACATGCATTCTAAATCGTCTACATCTAACATGAGACGTCTCCTTGAGGTATTGTAGATAAGCAAACATTTGCAGATTTAAATGCAGACATCAAATAGACGTCTACCAGATGTGTGTGCTATTAGGGTATAATAACTGATGGGAGATGGTTGAAAAAAGGCCTTCACTTTAGTAAGATTGAATTTCGGCCCCATATAATGTTGCTTCGTTTGCATGTGCCCTCTTCCTGATTTGCAAAAACAAATATGCAAATCAGATAATTGTCTTCAGTTTGAAAGGTGAAGTTTGTTTCGTAAGCAGCTGTCGCATGTTAAGTCGCTGTCAGCCATGAGCGCTTCCCTCACCGACGTCTTTGTAATACTATGTAATATTGAAGAGAAATAAAATAGCAGTAAGTTTTAGTTTGGCTGTGGGATGAAGAGATAATGTGAAGAGGCAAGGCAAGGCAAGTTTATTTGTATAGCACATTTCATACACAATGGCAATTCAAAGTGCTTTACATAGAAGAAATTAAAAATATCCATTTGATAAAACAGTTAAGAAATAAGAAAAGTAAAAGTATCCAGTTAAGAATAAAAAATAAAATAAAATAACATAGTTTAGAAGAAATAATAAAAATCAAAATTAACCAGTCAAGAATTAAAATAAAATATAGTTTAGAATAGATAATAAATAAAATAAAGTACAGCACAAACAGTCGGACGGTCAGAGGCACAGTGCACATTAATGAAATGCAAAGTTAAACAGATGTGTTTTGAATCTGGATTTGAATGTGACTACTGTGGGAGCACATCTGATCTCTTCTGGAAGCTGGTTCCAGCTGCGACTGGCATAATAGCTAAATGCAGACTCTCCTTGCTTGGAGAGAACCCTTGGTATTTCTAGCTGATGTGATCCTAATGACCTGAGTGTTCTTTTGGGTCTGTATTCAATGAGCATATCTGCAATGTATTGAGGTCCTAGGCCATTGAACGATTTATATAACAGTAATAAAACTTTAAAATCTATCCTATATGTTACTGGTAGCCAGTGTAAGGACCTGAGGACTGGTGTGATATGATCATATTTTCTGGTTCGGCTCACAGTCCTTGCCGCAATATGAGCTGCATCTGTCTTATGGTCTTTTTGGGGAGGCCAGTATGGAGTCCATTACAATAATCCACCCTGCTGGTGGTGAAAGCATGCACTAGTTTCTCTAAGTCTTGACTGGAAACAAAGCATCTAATTCTTGCAATATTTTTCAGTTGATAGTATGTGCTGATTTAGTTATTGCTTTGACATGACTACTGAAGCTAAGGTCTGACTCTAGAGACACACCGAGATTCCTGACTTGATTTTTTGTTGTTTGACCTATAGAGTGAAGGTACGCGTTCACCTTGAGAACTTCATCTTTATTTCCAAACGCGATGAGGAGAAGAGCAGAAGGGTAATGAGAATTTGTGTCAAATTCCCTAGAGTCTCGTTGAATGCTGTGTCCCTAACTAACGCCTTTCAAACGGTTCGTCCAAAATCCCCAGAAAATTAACTCGGATGGGTCTGCATCGCGTGCCTCGTTGTACTGAAAATGAAGGGGCGGAGTAGATGATGAAAAGAATCAAATGTGTTTAATGAAGAGATTAAGTACGACGCTTGGGCTTTTCGGATTCCGGAAATTTCAGTCTTCCTTCCCCTTCCCACCCTTCGCCTCCGTCGTTTATGAACTTGCACGAGCTGTTTTTTTTCTCAAGGAAAAAGTCACAGGGGGAGAGAGAGGGAAAGAGAGATACGAGCTCAAGGCAGATAAAAGCGTGATCCAGGCTGACAGTTTTGACAGCAGAAAGCGACAGAACAAGGAACGGGCAGAGAGAGAGGAGAGCGAGCTGAAAGACTGTAGAAAATTGTAGACTGTAAGGGCTGACAGCGCCAGATATGACATTTCCTTCTAATCTCCTGCCAAAGAAATGGTGCTAAAATGCAGAGCGTAATATCCATGTCATCTGTAGGCCTATCTGTCCATCTGAGAAAGAAAGAAAGAGTGAAAGAGAGATGGAGACAGCACAAGATCTAGGGAGGCTGTTCGTCTCCGTCCCACCGCGTGAGGCCCGGACAGCGGCGCTAGCGCTAGCTTTGTAAACAGGATCATCTTTCATCACTGTCACTCCGTTAAATGGTGTAAAAATCTTCCCTTGTGATTCGCCGTACAGGCTAATTTTCTTTGCATACCAAATGCGCTTTTCCTACCCGCTTCAAAGCCGCGAATGCGTGTGCGCTGCTAGCTAACGATCTCTGCGCTTAAGAGGCGGATAAAACTGGATTTTTTTTCCGTCTGGGTTGTCAAAAGGAAATGGAAATAAATGGGGGGGGGGGGGGTGTTGGGGGTTGTCGCAGAAAAGTGGGGGCAGGCACGAAGCGTTTTTAAGAAGCACCAGCGTGGGGGCTTGCCACTTTAGCAGGGCATGTTTTTGCCCAGATATTTTTATTTTTAACATAATAAATTCCAAAGCTTCTCGTGAATATGTTAAAAAAGAGAAAGCTCTTCAGTAATAATGAATAAATAAGTACAGAGTAAGAATAGAGAGAATTTTTTATTTGATGTGAATCAATTGGAGGCCATGAGGTTGCTTGTTGACTATATCTTGCGCTTTTAAAGTTACAACACACCCTAACTAAATTTATCATGGTTTTAGTAAAGTAAACGTGTTAGTTTTTTGTAAAAGTATGCATCTTGTTTCTTTTATTCATCCAGCAGATTTTATTTAAATAAGAGCATTTTAGTTTCTTATTGGCTAAACGATTGACATGCCTATATACAGAAGTATAACTTAAATATTAATGTATGTTTGTCTGTGTAGTTCACTCTGTCGTGATGTCAGAATGTTGTGGGTGGTTTCTTAGGTGTTTTAAGTATTTTAAGCGGGTTGCTAGGGCATTGCTAGGTGTGTGTTCTTGGTTGTTAGGTTGGTTGGTTGTTGGATGGTTGGACAGCCCACTCCCAAATTTCTGTAAATTTTTATCCTTGATACTGTGTGGCATTGGTCCCTCCTACAATGCTAGTCTAACAGATTTTTATGGAAATATTAAAATCAATCTTTTCGAAAAGTTATAGCACACTATTTCTCGACAAGCTGCACATGTATTATTAATGTGTAGCACAACCAAAGCCTCTGATCTTAGGTATAAGCCACAAATGCACACCGTACACCTCATGTTTTCATTCGTGTCAGTGTAAATATGGCATATTTCAAACTATCTAATATCTATGGGAGTCTGTTTTTATTTTTTATTTTATGAACAGTGAGTGTGTGGATATGGCATGACGTTAGCAACACTGATAGTATCGAACCCACCCACTGTGTCACAGAAGCTACCCACCAGAGACCCAGCAACACCCAACGCATCCGTCTATCCTTCTGTTCTTTGCTGACTTCACGTTCCGTTACGTCCTGACGGGCTTCTTTTCATCCTCTGCCCTATCCAAACCAATAGCCCAGTCTTAGCAACACAACCTGCCCCATCCCACTTGTCACAATCTGTTGGGGACCAAAAAATGTGTGTGTGGGGGGCAGTTAGTGTGAATTCGAATGAAGAGGTGTATTCACTCCCGTTTATTTTTAGAGAGGTTGTTTGGTTAACCCTGAAACAGCTGCTGTTCTGCTCGCCCCGCCACCCCGTTTCTCTTTCTTGTTCGCCCCGCATCTTAATCCTTTTTGAAGTCCTAAGTGCAAGGAAAATCCATTGAGCGCTGTGTATAATGGCCTTTAAGGGAGCGTGTTTAGATGTGGCCCGGCCCCGTGGCTTATGAACCACGGATGGTGTAATGGATTTTTTTCTCCTCTTTTCGCAGCGCTAAATCCAGTGTATTGTTCCTCATTATCATTTAAATAAGTCTCCCTTTCAGGTCTGAATGTGGCGATGTGAATGAACCGAGGCATTGTAAGGCTAACTCTACAAATTTTTGGCCGCCCAGTGAGATCTGCACCCTCCATCTTTCTCTCTCTTCATATGCCTCCCGTTCTTCTGTGAGAGAGGGAAGGAAAAAGGAAAGTTCTGGAAGAGTATTTGAATCCTGCTGTGCTACCTTGCCGGTTTTCTCAGGAACGCTTCCCTAATTGTCACAGTGGGAATTTGTAGTGAGTGAGAGAGGGAGCAGTTGAACTGATGAGGGTTAAAGCCCTGCAGCAGGTGTGTGTATGTGTGACTGAATCCTGTGCAAGGACAGAATTGGTCTTGCGGAAAAGTCACCCCCTGAGACAGAGGGAGAAATTGCCAATCGCGCAGAGGAAACAGACAGAAAAGGCCGGGAAAGATTTGGAGATTGGTATTCAGGCAGAGTCTTGTGCTGGGATAAGGAACTTGACTTCTTTTGCTTTAAGATAGCTGTAACAGTCTATATGTCTCCCATTTCGGCCATTAATGGAGAGTTTTATCCACACTAATGTGGTATTTGCATCATGTGTTTAGCCTATTTGTTTTGGTCGAATGCTCTCTGGAAATACAGCGGTAGAATGATAGTAACTTAAAGGAACTTTACAGTTAGAGCTACAGTTTTGTTCCCAGTAAGTCTGTAACCATTTACTCACTTTTATGGAAACATAGACAGGATTTTTAAGCAGTGGATACACCATTGTTTCATGTTAGGACTATTGAATTGTTTCCTTTTGAGTCCAGCATTGTTTCCTTCTCGTGACAACCTTCTTGATTTATTTTTGTTTGGTGAAAGAATTCGCATTCATCTTTAGGCAAAGGTTTGGAAGTCATAAACTATGCTCAGAGCTCAACGCAACTCATTCAAACAGCCCTCGACTGTTGAGAAAATACCCACGTATAAATCTGAATCTGAAAAAGAGTCTGTCATGGCAAAATAAAATACTTCTCGTTCCCTCTCATTTAGCGGAAACTGACGGGCTGATGCAACAGCATGGAAAATGGATGCAAACGCTGAGTGTCTGGGGTCTGATCTGAAATGTCATTTCCTTTGTGATGGCAATCCATGACAAAGTTCTAGAAAATTATGTAACCAAATGTGTGAGTGTGTATCCACTCTCAGAGTAAATGCCAGTGTTGGAAGATGAATGCAAAGTATTTGAGTTAACAACAATTAACAATGTTCCTATTGATGGTTTCTCGTTGAGAAGACATTGCAAAAATATCCTAGAGAGACCCTAGCATCCACCCAAGCAACCCCATTTCAAGGCACTAAAAAACCTTAGCAACCGCATAGAAACATCCTGCCAACTAGAAACCACCCACAACTCTTCAGCATCATGGTGCAGAGTTTTGCACAGACGAACATATAATATTTTTTCTCTAGTTTATTGGAGACCACAGGCCAATAGTTTTTCTAGATTAACTTTGTAGGTGTTCAGCTAAAAGCTAATGAGATAATGCCAAGGTCTAACAGAAAAGAATAGGCCTTGGGCAGCCAGACCAATTTGTCTGAGGCGGCAATGTGCAGGAGTCATACGGGTCACGGGTTCTAGTAGATCCGTCAGTCTTACAGAGAGCCAGAGAGAGCGAGGGAGGCAAAGAGAGGGAGAGAGGAAAGAGAATATCATTAGGCGAACGAGAGGAATAGAAGGTGGGGAAAAAGGTTAATGTGAATATTGATATTAAAGTGCTAGAACTTCATCATGTGTCTGTCATCTCACAGTATCCCTCAAAGGTCACCGCTGTTCTCTCCCTCTCTCTCTTTCTCTCCCCCAGAGCTCCACTCACTCTTTGTCAGGACGAGGGTACTCGGTAAGTGACATTTTTACGCTCTGCGGCTTTACGGCAGAATTACAGTATCCTCTCCCTCCGTTTATTGCCCCGGCAGCGGACATTTTAATTATGTTAAACAGAGAAATGGTGGATTTGTGATATTAAGGACATTACTCTTGGGTGACTGACTGATTAAATGGTGAAAGGTGTCCCGTTGCACCTTGGGTAAATGAGCCTTTCTTTATATTTACGACCGTTTTATTTTCAGTGCTCGGGCTGTTAAAAGTGTCACTGTGGACATCTTTTTCTAGCATCCCCTGCAGTCGTTGGCTAAGGCTACTGCTCGGTATTAGGATGCTTTCCTTTTCAAACCGAAACATTGTCTATCCACATACAAAGTGCTGTTTTCACTTTATTTCTGAAGCTTGATTTCACAAGTTATTGTGTTCAGAAATAAGACCACTTTTGGAACTCTGTTATCCACAGGGGGCGCTATTGTTAATCTACGTCTATCCACATTTTTCACATTTACGTAAACTATCAGAGTTTTGGTGTACTGGTGTAGATAATTCTGTTTTTAGAAATCTCACTAAGCATTCGACTAAATTAGATTAGCAATCTGCATCGTCTCTGTTTGCTAACTTTATTAGAATCTTATGATGCATTCATGAGATTTTCATGCGTCATAATTGTTGTGTTGTGTCTAATCCACATTTTATTGGTTATACGCACACACCTTATACCGTAGCATAATCCAATTGTTTTAAACGTAAAGTCTCATAATCTACTTTTAAAACACACTTTCCACCTTTTATTCACAGATAAATACATTACACATAGAAATAACTTTCTCTCAAAGCTAACTGTTTCCTATTTCATATTCAATACCTTGTATATGCACTTCTCACGCGCTTCGGAAATGCTAGGGATTCATTGTAGTATTGATTTACTGTTCTCATTCTAAAGGTAATCGTATTCTCTCTAAATATATTTTCTGTAGTTCTTTGTTCGAAAATGCAGATGTACCCTTGACACCGAAGCTAAGGGGGGGAAATGCACCGCACACCCCTGTGAAATATTAAAAAGCAGCCGTGCATTTTATATGCAAAATTTCTGCTGGGATGTCAACCAACATGTCACGGGATCGCTATTTATGCATGACAGAAAACTCACTTCTCATCAGATGCTCAAATGTTTGTTTGGATGCACGCACACGCAGACGCGCACTCTTTGACATTTCCTGTCACCTTAGAATGTCAGCTAATGTCTGCTACTGTATGACTCCCTGCCGCGATGTTTATTTCATATGTTTTGTCAGGTTATAGAGAAGGTAGTTGAAAGGTTTTAGGACTCATTCTGTCATGCTGACTGTCAATATTCGAC
This sequence comes from Barbatula barbatula, assembly GCF_947034865.1. Taxonomy (NCBI): domain Eukaryota; kingdom Metazoa; phylum Chordata; class Actinopteri; order Cypriniformes; family Nemacheilidae; genus Barbatula; species Barbatula barbatula. The sequence continues at coordinate 25,224,791 of NC_136767.1, read as the reverse complement.
ATCTTTTAATGTGTCTGGCCATTTGCATAAATAAAACAATTCAAATTGTATTGTAGATATTACCTTGTATACATTTTAATATGTACATTTTTCTTCAAGTCAAACAGTAATAAATATCAATTTGTTGGAAAAAAAATAATGCTTTATAGCTAGAACACAACAGTTTTTGTTGTTTTTGACATTTACAATGTCCTCCAGACAACAAGCTAACATAAACTCAATCTTTCTCTTGTCATGTTGTTCTTGTCCTCGGTGACAAAGTAGAGCATGTTAGACCCGTGCTGCCTCATGGCGACATCCCGACATGGACGTGAAAAGAGAATCTATCTGTGGAGGGCCTGTGGCGTCCATAAGCCTCAACTGTCATAACGGTTTAGACAGAGAAAACATGACCGAAGCACAAAGCTCGTCATCTATTTCATGTGGTGGTGTGAGGGAGAATATAGAAAGCATGAAGAGAAGTCCAAAATTATGCAGGATAAATGTGGATGCATCATTTTGACACTATATTTTCGGTCTGATCTTATGTATGCGGCTCTTTGGCCTTGCACTGTTTTTGTGTGCGAGTATGTGTACCCGTGAGATTAAAAACACACTAAGAGCTCCAGGCACACAAGTGTGTGTGTTCTTGTTTATGTGCTTGAGTCGGTTATCTTCAAAAATTCAAGGCACAGCGGTAGGGTCAGGGGCACCTGGGGGCCATTCAGACACTTCACGTTGTGTCTGTAATCATCTGCAAGGAGTAAAAAAGTGCTAAAGGCTAATGCATAGAGGAAGAGGGATGTGTCGAGAGAATGATGGAGAGAGATTTAGCCTAGCGATTTCCTAAGTGGCAAGTTTGTGTTTGGTCCCTGTTGGTGGGGGCTTATCTAAGGCTAGTTAACAGAAAACTTGTTTTTGATTGCTTTGCAATAAGCCCCAGGAATCAGTGGTTACAGGGCATTTTATAACGGCTAAGGGGGTTTTATTGTGCCTAAAACCCCTGAAATTTAGTTTGGACTAGTTCACCTCAAAATGAAAATTCTTGCATCATTTTTTCACCCTCTCGACATATTAATTTGTCATTTATCCTTCCTTTTTGCAGAACAAAAAATATATTTTTTAAGAATGTTGGTAACCAAACAACAACAGTACCCACTCACTTCTATTGCTGGGATACAAAACCAATGCAACTCAATGGGTACTGCCATTGTTCGCTTGCCAACGTTCTTCAAAATTCCTTATTGTCTGTTCTGCGAATGCAAGAAAGTCAGGTGCGAAATGACAAGAAGGTGAGTAAATGACAGAATGTTGCTTTTTGCTAGAACTATCCCTTTAATGAGATGTATATAAGGGGGAGATGCACCTGCACAAACATCATCATTCAAGGTTGCAACAAAAGAGTTTTGACATACATGAACCAACATGACATGTATAGTCTTCATCTTCTTGTCACGGATCAAATGCCTCTATTCTGCACAATACACCCACCAGCGTTTAGATCTATGGCACTGGAAGGCTAAGGCACCACCTAGCCTGAAGAATGTGGAGAGCGAAGGTAACCTATCTTACCTGGCCTTTTAAAAGAGAGAAAATGTTTTCTTGGTTGGATAGATCAATAATATGACCTTTACATTCTTTTCGGAGTTGTTTGAGAAGGTAACATATTTTAAACCTGAGGAAAGTATATCATTTCAAAACATTTATAAAACTTTGAGGAGCCTGTCTGTGTAACCCAGGAACCTACAGGAAGTCATTTTTAAAAGGCCTGTTAAAAGCCTATTTATTTTGCTATCCTGTCTATGCAATGGTTTGTTGCATTTATTATTTGCAGTTAACATTATTTTCCCCTGCTGTCCATGGCCGTATCATGGCATGCTCAGTTTAGAGTCTTGACCCAGCAGTAGAATGCCGCTGGTTTGGAGATATGGTCTCATGTCAGCCCTCCAGCACTTTTCAACAAGAGTCCAGTGGAGAAGCGCGGTGGTAATAGTTTGATGCTCTGACAATATCCTGCACTTTGTGTGTGTGTTTGTCTAAGGGGTGTGTTTCTGGGTGAAAGTCATATTTGTTTATCGCTGTGTGCAGCCCGCTGCACAGCCCGGTCCTGTTTCTTCCCTCGCACCGGGAAAACGGGGCTGTTGCTGCTAGCAACAGATAAAAAGTGCTGTTAACCTCAGCGGGGTTTCAACACATCAGTCACACGGGGAGATAAAGGTAGAAAGCTTCAAGGCCTCAAGCACACACACACACACACACAAACACAAAAAGAGACATTTGGTCCCTTCGTGGGAGCTGGGATGAAAACACGCTAGCATAGTCCAAAAGCTAAACATAAAGGTTCTGAGACATACAGGCTGGATAAAAAACAGAAAATATTTTTCTCATGCCGTGCAATTTTGACCTTGCATCGCATTTTTGTTGTAGTGGAGATGGACCGTTTCTCTCCGCCACACACACTCTCTCATACACGCACACACATAGAGCGGTCGGCTTAAAGCAGGAAAATGAAAAGGAAGTGCAAGCGTAGTTCAGATGTTGGGAATTAACGAACTAATTGCTTTTCCTGTTTAAGCTTTCTCTCTTAATGCTGTTTAGTCTTTAATTATTCATGTCCGTGCGGTCCGGCATGCTTTCTGAATAAAACTCCGCAAATGAAAGTATGCCTGCGATGATCGTCCCAAGCTCTTATTATGCGTCTCACAAATGTAAGTTAATGCATATTTAAATGGCTCTTTCTTCGCTCCTTTTTTAAACAGCTGGGGTTTTCTATGATGACATCATCAAAGTAAGAATTAAAGGTCTTTATTTATTTAGCGCTTTTTACCATTTTCATTGTTACAAAGCAGCTGTACAAGAAAACATATCGACTATAAGCAAAACATATAAGAGTATGCAAGGAAAAACCAAAAAGGTGAAAAGACAGACACACCCACACACAAAACACTCCACATACACAACACACACAAACACACAAACGCACGGGGGCCATCACCTAGAACCGCAGGTCAAATATCAAACAGACTATATTTAATTAACACTGCGTATAGGAATTTAATCCTTTAAGTTTATTCAATTTAGCGGCATCTAGCAGTGAGGTTAAGCATTACAACTCCAATGACACAGGACTAAGATGTCATCACGTTTTCGCTTCTTTGCCAGAGGAAAACGTATTTATGAAACGCGCTCTGTACAGGAGCTTCCGTGCAAGAGGACCCGCGGTGTATATAGATAGAAATAACTAAATCTAAGTTAATAAAAACATTGTTCATCATTATGTGAGGTCTTTATACACCTCCGAAGACATACAGTAGTTATGTATATGATGTTGCATTTCTGTCAATAGAGCCAGAACTAAATTACACATTGGATTAATAGGAATATTGATCTAATCTATACTTTTGTATTTTTATTAGTATTTGTTTGATCAGTTTTTGTGATACGGATAGTTCCCGCACCCTAACATGCCGTCAATAGCGACGTGCTGTATCTTTGAAGCTCGGCACAAATAGCGACAAATGTAAATTACCGCGCTATGTTATTGGTGCTATTGCTCAATCAGGCTTTAATTACATGTTGCCTCTCCCTCAAAAAGCATTTAACAAAGACTTGAATGCCTTAATGAGGAGCGTAATGAACTCTCAGGATGTTTGGCTGTTCCTCTGCATATCACCGACAGTTTTATAGACTGTCATAAAATACCATTTGCATCAGCAAATTACAATGGCTGGATATCATTATACAAAAACGAGCCGATCATAAATTAAACCTCCAATTACAAACATCTATCTGTTGGGAGAGAAAATGAGCGGTGTGGTTTTTATTCATTCCGAGAGAGACAGAGATGAGGGATGCCAGGCACCTTTGTAGATTATTCTCCGTGGAGGCATTTATTCACTTTATTGTTTGGCTGCTAGCTCGGTCTCCTGACTGAAACGGGAAGCTACATTAAAAGCTCATTATGGCGTCGCGCGGCACGGCTAGAGCGAGGAAACCTTTGGTTGTCCACTTAACGTTGATGCTGGACTCCGTTCTGTGCAGATTATGTTTTTGGTGGTTAAAGGAATAGCCAGCTCACTCAAACATAACAATTGTGTCATTATATACTCGCCTTCAAACTGATGTTTTTCAGATAAGCACACAGATGTCTTGTAATATATATCGTGAGTCGTATCGATTTTATGATTCAGACCACTATAAAAACTTGAGTTACTGTATGACATGAGTTAAAGGGATAGTTCACAACAAAATTGAAATTCTGTCATCATTTACTCACCTTCGAGCTGTTCCAAATCTGTATACATTTCTCTGTTCTGATGAACACAGAGGAAGATATTTGGAAGAATGCTTATACAGTTCTTGGACTGTCATAGTAGGAAACATTACTTTATTTATACTTTATTTTTTGTTCTGTTGAACACAAAAGAAGATATTTTGAGGAACGGAGGAAAGCAAACAGTTCTGGGGCACTTTTGGTTACCATTGCAATTTTCCTACTATTGTAGGTCAAAGGGTGCAAGAACTATTTGCATTCGTTCATTTTAGGGTGAACTATCCTTTTAAGAAATAATCCTTCAAATGTTTCAAAAGAGGTTGAGTAAATTGTAGCCAAATTATAATTTTCGGGTGAACTTCTTCTTCAACCAAAAGATGACAATACGTATCACGGAAGCTTTGCAAAATATTTATTTTAGAACGAACCGGTGACTATAAAAATCCTGTTACTTCATATATGTGTGCGTGTACATACATAGTATACACAGTATGTATATTCGATTTATTACTGTAAAAAAATCATTCATATATCATCATTGTTATTCATAATGAAGAAGATGTGTCTTAAAATATGCTCACATGGTGAATGTTAAAACATGCAAATCCATGAATGCCAAATAATCTGTGTGCATAGTGCTTAACACTGCACATAGTAGACAGATTGAGAGCGGCCTCTTGATATAAAACAGGCAGCAATGTGAATTGGAAGTGAAGTGAATCCGTCTCTTGGTGCACCAGTCTCCTCAATGCTCAGCCTCCCGTCCTCTCCTTTTCCGGGTATCTATCCTCCACCTCCCTTCTGTGTGCGGTTTCTTTCCCTCCGCGGAGCTCCTCTGCACCGCAGTGTGATTACACAGGAAAGGGGGCTCTATAAATCAAGTGGATTTATAGCGCTATAGTTAATAACGCAGCTGTGGGCGTATAACACGGTCCTCTCAGGTGCTTTAAACGCCTGGCGCCCAGAACACGTCAGCTCTCTGACCACCCTGCAGGGAACGGCAGCACATTAAAACCGGCTCATTATCAGAGCAGAACCGACATTTAACATTGAACTCCCTTATCATTTTAACATTGACTGAACCTCATCCGTTAGGGTTGGATATGGTTGGACTAAAAACGTTTTTTATATTAAACCTTGCGGCTGTTTTGTTCTGGGTTTATTTGCACAGAGTGCTGCGTTATTTTCCGTATATGTTATTTTTTAAGACATTTGTAGAAGAGACAGAACATAAAGTATAACTGCAGTCATTTAAACACACATATGTTAACATAACATAGCATCAGCAAATTACACACATAGCAAATTACAAAACATAGCATCAGCAAATTACACACATAGCGTAACTATTTTACGATATGGCTAATTTGTATGAATTACGAATTAATATACGATCTCATTCCTACATTTTCGAGCGAATTGCTTTCGCACCAGTGACATTAGGGATGCGCCTTCAGTGTTGCTTTTTTTCTAGGTAGGCCTACAATGTACAAATTCATACGAATAAGCCACGGCGTAAAATAGTTACAAATTCCTGTGAGATCAGGTTGGGTAATCATAAAGCGTTTAGGCCTATGTGTAGTAAGCCGCTAGCAACCCCTTAGCAACCACGCAGAGTCCCATAGCAACCAGATAGCAGTGCGCTAACACACACTGAGGGCACTAGAAATCACGGTGGAGGTTTATGGACATTTGAGCGGATGAATCGCTTCATTTAGGATGAATCACTTTAAGATCTCACATTTGTAACTCGCTTGGGACTTTCAGCATATGCAATATTTGCACCCTTGAATACCAGAGGATGTACTTATCCTTTCTTAATTTTTGTCTTCTGCATTCTACATTCATTTACATCTACATCTGCATCTAAGTTCTGTATTCAATCTTTACATCTTCTTCTTGATGCAGTCTCAAAGGAAATACCTGCGCAGTGTTCTAGATTGCGTTTTAGCCTTAGAGCCGTTGCCAAATCTCAGCACGAGGGGTGGAACAAAAGCTTTCTCTGAACAAAAACGCTGGAGGCATTCAACAGACCTTCACTACTGCGCTACAAAAGACCCGCAGGCCCTACAGAACCGTGAGAGCCTCGCTGCCACCCAAACAAAGGGAGAAATTAAGCAGCGCTCGGAGCGATACGGCTCTTACACACAAGCTAAAATGTTTCTTTCATAGCTCTAGTGGGTTTCAACATGGCGTCTCGCTCCTGAGGGTGGGAAGGAGCTCTGACTCTTGCTTTTTGTCAGGGCTCAAGGGAGGGAAGTTGTTTCATCATCTTTTTTTTCTCTTCCTTTTCTTTGCTACCTGAGATTTTCGCACCTCCTGTAGCACTTCCTGTGTTAGTTTTATTAAGAGCTCCGAAGGCTCAGGATTGTTGCCGTCTGGAGGTGTTGTGAATGTTTATTTTTTGCACAAGCCAGCGTTATTGTCTTATCTGGTGCCTTTTAGATGTTTGACCACATTTACAATCTCCTGCCGTTCTCTAATGAAGGGTCATTTTTGTCAACATTTATTCACTCTCATGTTTTTCAAAGGCTGTATATGACTTATATTTTCAGAAATGTTTCTGTGGTTTTGTGTCCATACAATGGAAGCCAATGGGGTCCCATGTTCTTTGATTACGAATTATCTTTCAAATATCCTCAGATGTGTTATGCATAAGAAAGTACAGGTTTTGAAAACAATGAGGCTAAGTACGGTAAATGTAAGGTTTATTTGTTCATTTTTAGGTGAACTAACCCCTTTAAGGTTTAGGCTACCCCAAGAACAACATTTTTTTTGCTGTTTGCTCATTCCATAACTATACAAAATGTATAATTCCTTCCCGGAGGGCCTTTTATTTTAAATGTCTCGGATCAGAATCATCTCATGCTTCTTTTTGTCATTTTTGGGTTGTATTTTTTTATTCTCTCTGTGTGTTACTTAGAATTAACACCCTTTGTGTCCCCTCTGGCCAACAGTAATATCTATTACAGAAGTTATTTTTGATTCCAGCTCACCTTTGCTCTTGAAATAAGGCCCAACAGTCCCTTGAGAACCTATTTAGTCAGAAGTGGTAAACGTCAGGCAGCGGACACTCGACGCGAGCGTGAGCGTGAGTGTGAGTGTGAAATGGAAAAAGTTAGAAAGAGACTTTTGTGCTAGCACAACTTTTGTGGTTTTGACACTCACTATACGCTCTCACCTCAGCTCCTCTGCGGCTTTGCTTCAGGCTAACAGTTGCACCCGAGTAGGTACAACCCAGATTTCCTGTAGCAAAGCGAGAACGTTTATCTGCTTTTGAGGCGTCTCCTCGCAAACACAAACAGTGTTCAAAAATCATGTTTAAAAAAGGGGAGTAAAGCTCACAATCCTTATAATAACTTTGATTTCAATACACAAATGTATTTGGACTGCACATTCTGCACATTCACTGCACATTCTATTCTAAATCAAAACATGAAGAAAACAGAATAACATGTTCAAAGAAAGTGAAGAAAAGGATGTTAGGCTGTTCAAAAAATAGCAGTGTCTGCATTTTTCTTTAAAAAAAGTCATACATTTACTGCATAAACATTGCTGTATCAAACATTTACTGTATAAAATGAAAAACACTTGAAGATTTGGTGTTCTTGTTCCAAGATGCTGCTGTCTTACTGGTGTGTTTGGGGTTGTTGTCTTGTTGAAACACCCATGTTGAAGGCATTTCCTCTTCGGCATGAGGCAACATGACCTCTAAGTAATGTAACCAAACTGATCCATGATCCCCGGGATCCGATAAATAGGCCAGACACCATAGTATGAGAAGCATCCCCATATCATGATGCTTGAGCCACCCTGCTTCACTGTCTTCACAGTGTACTGTGGCTTGAATTCAGCGTTTGGGGGTCGTCTGACAAAATGTTTGCGATTTCTCTTTATTTTGAACATAACTGTATTACACCTCATCCTAACGGTGTCTGTTTGTAGTTTCACCCTCCCGTGTCATCTCCACCCGCTGGACAACTGTAGAACTTCTTGTAGACTGTAGAGGCGTTTGTGTTTACGGCGGAGTTTAACTTATCCCCGTCGCCGAAATGAAAGTCGAATAGGCTTGTACCTGTAGCAGACCGGTTAGAGATTATTTCGTCATATGTTTTGAGTAATGTTTGCGACTAGAGATTTATTAAAAGTAAAACAATCAGATTTTAAATAATGCTAAATAGCCCTTTAAACTATAGCCCAATATGCAGTGGTGAGCTTATAAGGCAATTTTATGTTTCAGACAGAGATGGCGATAGAGAGTTTTATTAAAACATATTTTTTATTGGTTTTACGGTGTACAACTTACTCAAGAAATGGTGAAAAAAATTGCAAAAACTGTACATGACTTAACAGTAACTAGGATTGCAACTTTAAAAGTGTCTGTGCATTTAAATGCATTTAAACTTTAAATGTGATCATGCATTTATATATAAAATAATATAATGAAGGGTGTCAAATGTAATTGTCCATACACCATACGGAAACAATTTCTTATATTCTTATGTGACCCGGTTTGTTATACCAATCTACAGATCAATAAAATTGTTGGATTGTTAGTTTTTTGTTATTTCATACATGTCATTTGCATTGTTTGATTGAGCTATAGGATTATTACCCAAAGAATTCTGCTACATCATTGATTTATTTTAATAGCCTTTGTTTGGCATTTAAACAAGTTAAGCACTTAAGTTACAGTAGATTCCAGACGGTCCGCATGGTTTTTTGCAGCTCAGTGACCAGACTAACTCCCCCCCGCTATGTTATTAATACAGTCTATGGCTCCTGTCTGTGCGGCAGTGCCCTTACAATAATGAAACCCTCTATGCGGCAGGATTCCTACAGCTAAAGCTGCTCCTCACAGGGAGAGAAAGGTGAAACCTGTCTTAAGCACCTCCAAAACCGGCTTATCAAAACAAAATTACAGTCTCATGATTTCAAAGGGATCACTTTATCAAAGAGTACCACCAGAATAATTTTAAAACACAGCACAGTCCATACGTCTATACGTAACGGATTAAAAGTCTACAATTATTAGCAGTCCAGTGTCACAGAAGACGCAAAGACAGCCAATCCGGGGCTTCGCCAGGCTCTCGGATTCGTCGGCAGAGCATCCTGGCTTCTCTCAGATTCATTACACCAGCCAGATGGGCTGAGAATTAGATTCCAACTCCCCCTACAGAGAGAGAGAGAGGCAGGAGGAGAACATGACGGCGGGGAGGGAGAGGAAAAATAATGGTTTTTGTTTTCATTTACATTGCAAGTTATTACATTTTAATGTAACACCTCTGGGACCCAGGAGCATTAAATGGCTGTTGTTGAGTAATGGAGTATAACTGCCGGTGAATGCAGAGGGAGAAATGAAATTAGCGAGCACAGCAATTTGGCACAGTGATTATGGGCTCCGCAGAGGCACTTCCTGGTGATTTAAGAATGCTAACATTTAAGCATGTCAGATCTCATTATTCTTCAAGGTTAAATCAAGCTTCTTCCAAAGGGATGCGGCGGCGGGATAGGAATTAACTTCTAAAGTTGCCTATTTAAAGCGGAGGTGTGTGATTTGTGTTACACTAGCATCACGAAGCAGATATGTAACAATAATGATTGTTTTCAAGCAGGTTTTCTCAAACATTCGCCACTTGGTTAGCCTTTGGAGGTTTTGATTAAGAAAACATCCAAAATGTGGCTGTTGGGATGCACTGCATGGTATACACGATGAACATCTCGGTTTGAATTTTATGGTTTCTTTCATCTGCCGTGAGATCTTTCCTGCAAGTACAGCCGAGCATTTTTCTTTCACCTTAAGATGCAATTTTCAGCTGCGCAACTGCTAGCGCAGCATCTTTTGTCCTCCGTATACCGCTGTCTGCCGCTCACATCGTCCTTTATCTGATTACGCGCCAAACCAATGCTTTACTTTTTCTCAAGCCAAACACAAAGCGAAGGGCCGTAACAAAACAGAAGCGTTTTTTCCATTATGGTGCGTCAAATCCTTTTAAAGGTGTTTACCCACTAGGCGTTTTGTCACCCTGTTAGTGAGGGGCTCAGCTGGAAGAGCGAGTTGTCGTGGGGATAATAAAGGACTTTAGAGCCGCGCGAATGCAAATGCACTTACTGTAACTCGCTGTGATCAATCCCCAGCGCTGCTCCGCCAACCAGACAGATGGGTTCTGCTTTTATCTCCATCCATTCAAGGCTGCAGAAATCAAAACAGAGCATTTGTTTCAGAGGAGAGAATGTTTCCCTGTTCTCTCTTGGGAGACTGAGGTCGAGAATCGTGTTTAAAGAACTGAGACTTTTTTTTATTTTTATACTTTTTAAATTTTTCTCCTTTGTACTGTAGATACAGTTCTGCTTTTTGGCAATTTTCTCTTTGCTAGGGTGATGCAATGTAGTCTTTTGAATGTTCGAATGTTTTCTCATGTGCCAGCCCGATCTAAAGAGGCAACTGTTAGTAGTCTCCTGCTTGATCCACAGTATTCCAGTGCTCTATTTGTTTCCGACCATTATCAAACCGTTTAACATTGGCTTAACCATTAGGAACACTATTTGTCTGACTTTAAGCAGTTGCAGGAGTGTTTTGAAGCCTTTTTGAAAACATACATTTTGTAGTTCTATTTCGTCCTGCAAATGACACAGAAATTTTCCAAAAAAATACCTTTCGCTCCATTGAAGATCACACATTATAGATCTCAAAACATTCTCAGCTTGTTTTACAAATACACTTTTGTTTAGTCTCGCAAGGCTTAATCCGACGTCACAAGTTATTCTAAACCCAAAACAAGCATTTTTGAAAAAAAACAATAACACCCAAACACATACATTGACATTTAGCTGATCAGCAGGGCTATTCAATCCTGTTCCCCTAGAGCCATTTCTGACTAATGTCTCAAAACCCACCCTAACTCCGCCATTTTGTAGTGAAGTCTGAAATTGAATTGAACAACTTGATTCCCTGCATTAATCCAGTCCTTTTTTGGTAGACCTGACACCATAGTTAAACTCGGTTCAACTCTTTTTGGGCATATTTTCATTCGGAAAAGGCCCTAGTGGAACAGGATTGATATTCACACTTAGGCTGATCAAAATCACCTTTGTGGTGCATATTGTGGGTGCACTTATGTTCCCCCTTAGATATGCATCTTGTATTTCGTGTTTCTGTCTTCCGAAGCCTTGTAATTCTCAAGGCAGTGAAAAAGAATTATTGAATTCAATTTAAATTGCTCGCTCACCCAAAACCAAAGCTCCGTGTCCCTTAAAGATCCCACATCTGTTCTGGAACTCGCCATGGCAAAGTCGAACCCTCTCCTTCTGCTGATATGCATGTTAGAGGCCAAGGGTGCCGCCATGCGGCCCATCACACTAAAGTGCCCCTGACAGGACTGATGGAACGGCTCTGCCCGGTCCGGCCAGTCAAGCTTAATGCATCTGGAAGGAGGCTATAGGCTTGACAGAAATGAAGTGGAGACAGACTGAGAACTGTAAGACCAGAGGCAACATCTCAGTGCTGAGGGATGTCCAAGCACAAATACAAATGATAGCACAGATTTTGTATTTGATTAAAAGTATTTTAAACCAAAGTTTGCTAAATAGTGTAAACCAGGACTTGAGAGACTAGGTTTTACATTTACGTTTATGCATTTGGCATAACTTACATTGTATTATCCTAAACAATTGTTTCTACGTAGGTGCAAACCCATGAGATCGACCCTACAACCCTGCGTTGTTAACGCCATGCTCTATGAGCTACAAGAAAGGTTTTCATAGGCCATGTTTAAAAAAGCACATATTAGCTTCTGATAGCACCGATTAGCTGATGGTCTTATAAGATAGTACAGTCCCAAGTTTGTCACTTGCATCTATTATGAGCTTTGTATCATAAGACTCAATAATTCTTAGAATGATATAACAGGTACATATACATTTATCTCTTCCTCATTTCCTTGTTTCATTATGATGCATGTAAATTTCACTAAATAGAAAATCAGTCACACAATCAGAGAGTGTAAGAGGAAGACACAAAAACAACATCAGAGAGGAACGAAACAGAAACAAGGGGGGAAAGACGTGAAAAAACTGTTTCCACTGTGGGTTCGACTATTGACAGCTGTGTATAGTTTCTCGCCTCGACTGAAACCAACCGCCCCCCTCGGAGTGAAAAACGTCCCACCATAAGATAAGCAGATAGGCACACACACACTTGTTCCAACACGATGATAGCACTTGATACTTTACACACCTGAGAGAGAGCAAAACAACACCTAACCCTTCCGTTCTCTGAAGTGAAGTTTAGAAGAGGTTTTGAGACTACTGTGTTTTGTTTGTTTGTTTTTAAGATTCAGTCTGATACATTCTTAATATCTATTCTATCTGTTCTATATTAACTTGCTAGAAAGCCAAACGGTAACGTGGTTTTATCCGTACAGAGTTCCCCTTTGTAAATGTGCACACGTTTGGGGGTCTGGCCTATTAGCCTGTCTCCACGTAGGCACTAACATAGCCTGAAATAGCCCAACAGTACAGTCCCCATGAGAGGAGATGTGGTACACAGCACAGATAGCATCCAGTAGCCCTGAAACTGATATGCCTTTGAGTGGTACGGAGTCTTGTCCAATTTGTGTTTGTTTAATTGTTTGTCCTCTGATTCTAACTGACAAGGCAGATAATAATCAAAGATAATGTTGCGACCAATTGTATTTGTTTTTATTTAGCTGCTTTAGTTAGTTGTAAGCAAGGACTAGTTTATTTACTATGGGAACAAAGTAGGGGTTTTTGGACCATGGTAAAACTACATTTTGAAAGGGATAGTTCACCTAAAAATACCAAGTCATTTTTCTTCAGTAGAACATACAAAGTGTTTTGAAATACGTCGGTAAACAAACAACACTGGCCCCATTGAGTTCTGTTGTATACATTAAACCACAGAGAGATTTCTCGAAATATCTTCTATTGTGTTTTAGAAGAAAGAGTCATATACAGGCTTTGAATGACCTGAGGGCGAATTTGTGTATTTGTGGTGAGCTGTCTCTTTAAGACATGTACAATGTACAATGGGAATGTTTTGGCATTTCAGTGTCAGGGTATTCATCTGCATGACTTTTGTCTCTTTCTAGAGTCAGTCAATTTAAAACCACTTTATCCACTGTCTTTGTGGTTAATGGAGGAAACATTTGCCACAAGAGCCAATGAGGCGTCTCCTCGCATTAAGACTATCTCTGTCTAATGTGATCCCTTTGGTGATCTTAAATGAGCAATGAACATTTAATAGACTAGTTGAAGCTATTCACGAGTCGGCCATCACTAGCTGCATGATAGAACAGAACGTTCACTTGAATGCTGGGGTTGTTTCAACACAGCCTATGCTGGATTTGTTTTAACCCACGTTTGGGTCAAATGCGTTTGGGTTTGCCCATATTTGAACCGAGGCAGTGTTGAAACAACCCAAACCTTTTTTTAAAGTGTTTATATAAATACTATGCATGTAATGCGACCACATCATATTTTTGATATCATATATCACCTACTAGGCCCGAGTATCGTGGTCTACAAACTTTGAAAAGAAACAAGACACACACTTCCTGTCGTGTGCAAAATTCAGTTGTGCAGCGTCACATTTATTGCCCTCTGTGTATTCAATACACACTGGCATTAAATTAAACACGAAACCCAGTTTCTTTGCGAGCGTCACAGGAGCACTGCTATCTTCTAAAGGTCTATCACCTGACGTTATTTGATCGATATGTTCTCATATAAAAAGTCCTTTTTTGAAAATCTCTCTCTCGGGGGCTGAAACAGTTCCTGTTCATTAACAAAGTTCTGTCTTTAAAAGTTCTAAAAGCCATTTTGTTTCGTCGCTCTGCCGTTTGTCTCTGACTGAAGGCATAGTGAGAGATGAAAAATACTTTTAATTTCCTGAGCGCGGAACCTCACAGCGTGATGGTGCACATCAATCGCGCCCGACGCCCGTAGTCCAGTCTAATAGAGGCACTTCCTTTCTCTCAGCGAGTTTTCTTTGTGTGTCTGTGTCTGCCTGTGGCACTTGTAGGATCATTTGATTTGGATCTGATAACTGACGCTAGCCTCCGAGAACGGCTCGAATGAAATCTTCCTCTCCCTGGGCGCTTCAGTCAACCGCATGAAAGAGCCGTTCTCGCCGTTTTTTCCCTCATAGCGGGCCATGAAATTCTGTCTCCGTGGAGCGATGACAATTCCGAGACTACTTTGTTCGCAATTACTCTTTTTCTTGCTTCATTTTTCTAGCCCAAAAAAAACGTGTCTGGTTCCTCGCAGGAGGAAATCGTACCTCTTTATCTGAGTCGCTCTCCCTTGGTCCCTATCAAGCGCACAACAAGCCACTTGAAATTACTTAGCATCTCATTTTCTTACATCCTTTTTTCCCTTTTTTCCTTTCTGTTGGTGTAAATGAAAACACTTCCCTGTTGACACGTTTGTAACGTGCGGCTTTTTATTAACACGAGAGAGAAACGTGGTAATGAACTGTGAACACACTATTTTCTCTCATTTCCAGCCAAGGTACGTGGTACACACACCCGCTCTGTCACATTCTCCATGTACTCGTCAGGTGTCAGCTACCCTTCCCCACACAACCCCCCCCCCCCCAATTTGGGGTTTTCATCATCTTTTATGATATCATTTGTAATATTGCTTTTTGTTTATTCCAAGCACTAAGCCAATAATAATAATACAGTATGAACGCTCATTTGTTTTTCCCATCATTGCAGTCTGTTTTTTCTGGACTCCCGGTACAGATATTTCTCAAACATGAGCTCACTTATAGCGTTATTGGTTTTCAATCGAGCTCCGTTTTGGTGTCCTCAAGTGGAACGTGTCGTAAATCCACACACACCCTACCACACTGATGGCTGCCCCACTTTTTTTTACACAAACGCATCAACTTGTAAGGTAGGTCTATGGCTTCATAAAGCAAAGTGCAGGCTACTTGCCTTAAGATTATTCTGAACCACCCTACACTTGTTTAAGGCCTATGACTTTAACCCACATAAAGATAAGATGTAGAGTAACCTGCAATGTTATGTTTCAAACAGAGAAGGCGATATAGAGTTGATAAATGATTACAGTCAGTTTCTTTTTATTCATTTTATAACTTTTTATAAGTATTAGCAGTGTTACTTGTGTAAACACTTTGGCACTATCAGAACATCAATAATCTGCAGATCATTGCTCAATTCTTGGATTACTATCTAAATGATAGCATTTAGGATGACTGTAACCAAATTCGTTTCGAGTGTTGCAAAGATAAGCTAAACTTCCAGTCATATCCGAGAGGTTTTATGTAAGTTTAAAACAGTTATGCAAAACATACTGTTAATTTTATTAGGTTTAAAACTTTAAAGCTGGAAAAAGCATGGTATAATTCTCCACCACTTGTATTCCTGTGGTACAGCATGAGGCTTGTGTGTATTGTGTACGGCTCTTGTCTGAAGACCTGACAAGCCCAAATGAGCCAAGGCCTCAATTACACAGCAGTTGGCAAGAGGCAGGGGAGGGCAGAACCAGTATTCCCCTCTCCGGTGATGAGACGTCCTGCCTCTGGCTCAACGCCTCCTCTCTGTATCCCCGTCCCTCCACGCGTCTGCTCCCTTGGCTTGATGGGACAGCTGTAATTAGGGAGTGGAGCCTAAAACAGTGAGGCATTCTGGGTCTGTGTTCACAAGAGGGAGTGATCATAGTGTTTAGGAGATACGCAAAACAACAGGGTTCAGCGGTTTGTCTCGAGCGGGCGCACACACAAATTCCTGGGTTGTATAGATTAACTTTTTTTAAATATAATATATTTTATTATAATTTTTGAGGGAGGTTAGTTAATTATTTAAACGATTTAAATATCCGATTGGACTCATTCATATCTTAAAGATGCAATTTGTAGCTTAAAATTGTTGGTAAAATAACAATACAGGTACATAAAAGTGACGGTAAGCTTAAAATGATGATTTATACATTCAGGTCGTTCAGTTTCACATTATTTGACTTCAAATTTGTAAAGATTAAGTAAATAAGGTAGTCGATCCAGTTTTAAATGTTCTGATTCTGAAAACAGTTCTGAAAACAGATAGTATATAGACCATTGTTGTTTACATCTTGCAAAATACTCCATAGAGGTCAAATGTATCAATTCGGCAATGTCCTTCCGAAACATCAGATGTCCAGATTCGCTGTTTTTCAGGAAGTTCACAAAAAACACTACTTTTAAAATGAATCATAGTTGATAAAGCACTTTTTAATGCTTTATTTAGGTTAGATATGTGCAAAACCCACTAATAACAATGATTTATTGGAAAAATGTTGAAACAATGTTTCAAAAGGACAACAGCGAATTGCAGCTTTAAAGGCCCTGTAACAAGAACATCCCAATATTCAAATTTTATTTCTGATTTTAGATCGCCAACAAGTGATCACAAATACTTGAATGAATATTCAGTATATCACCCTGTCTTATCGCACTCAATTCTCTTTTAATCCACACCTTGAACAAGAAATCATCCACAGTTTGTCAGGCCATTTATTAGCAGGCTGAGAGTCCTGCCCTAGTTAAAGTGCTGCGATTCATCAACACCTGTCACTGCTGTCAGAATGTGGGCTGGAACAGCAGTAGGTATGTGGATACCTCAGGGAAGTATATTTTAGTGGTCTTGGCTTCCATACGTAGAGGCTTTACGGTTTAAATGCTTGTGGGTTTAGGACTGTCACGTTGAACTTGTCCGCCTCCTCTAAATTTTCAGCAGATGTTGTTGGTAAATGAGGTGCAATTCTAGGTTTTGTGCCCTTGAGAACATCATTTAACCAGGTTGCTCCAGGGAGACTTTTCCTGCAATTAGTGTTAGTCTAAATCTGCCAAATAACATGGAGCTAAATGAGAACACAGCGTGTTGGTTCACGACTTGCGTCGCTTTCCATGTAATTGAGATTTCTTTCCAGTGGTGTCCTGGTTCTGCTACGATCTAATTTTATTCTTAAAGTCAAAGTGAAATTGAACATTGTCCATATTTACTTTAACATAATGCCGTGCCTAGGAAATTTTCCTTTTTGACTGATGTCACCAAACTCAAACAACTTTCCTCAACCAACTTTCAAATAAACTCTCAAACTAACTGACTTCACAATCCTGGTAAAGGAAATTAGGCCACACCCAATATTTATTTTTATATCTTGGGTATGTCAGGTTGCGGAAGTAAAGGGGTGCAAACACGGTTTCATGTTGAATTATTTTACATCCCAACAGTTATCTTTCATTCACATTGTGTCTTAAATCTTTCCCTGGCCGCCTTTTTTTAAGTTGCCAGTCAACACTACAATTTTATCACGTTTACGAAGTTTGATAGCCCAAATATAACATCATAGCCTCTATTATTCTATTTTGAATGTTGGTTGGCTTCCTCAAAATTTCAAAATAAATACAAATAAATAGCTTATCCCAGATTGGATTCAGAATGATTAACAAAGAATAGATATTCACTTGTTTTTGGATCTATAGATGCCGTTTGTTTATTTTCAGAATATGCGTAACGACAACCCTTACCGTATCATGGTGAATACGAAGAAAAATGGCAGGGAAGGAGTTGGCCTTTTCTCCATTACATTTTTTTTGTAGAATAGTTGAAAGAAGAAATATTTTTTTGGAAAACAAACTTGAAAGCATAGAGCACCACAGCACATGTTTTAGCATATGTGCTAGCAGCTAAGCTGCCCTTCCCTGTAGAGAAAAACAGCTGGGTTAGGTATGTTTTAATTCTGGTTTGTGCTGGTTTAAGCTGGTCACATGCTGGTTAAACCTGGTCACGTGCTTGTCCTTAGCTGGTCATGTGCTGGTTTAAAATAGTCCAAAGCTGGCGAGGAACCAGCACATGACCAGCTAAAACCAGCAGACCAGCATGAAAACCTATCTAACCCAGCATATGCTGTTTTTTTCTTCAGGGTTATCTTTCTTGAAAATCCTGTTGACACCACAATGCAGTTTGGCGGTCTGAAGAAAACCATTTGATATGGTTTTCAAATAGAAGGAAAACATTGAAGTCATTCAGCAATTACGTTCTTCATTGTGAGGTCAGACATAAATAACCAAATTAGCATTTTTCTGTTTTAATGACTACCACATCCATAAATGGCATGCGTAATTACTGCTTTCTTATGGCTTTTACGTACAGAGATATGAAAGAAACGTAGACGTTCTGGTTAAATTTAATGTTTACCTCACAGAGGGAGGACAGGTTTTACTGTTTGTGCACTTATCTCATTATCTCAAAACACTACATACATTGAAATAGTGCGTATATTGACAGTATAAGTTAAGTGTATCTGCTGTGTCCTGGATTCTTATATTCTGCGGGATGTTAAATTAGCATGTGGAATGCATAAAGATTAGTTAAGCATGCCGTGCGTAGCGCCATTGTCATGTGATGGATCAGTGCGTCTTATTTGCAGGCTAAAGGAATTCGTGAATTAGATTACTGCATATTTCTCTTTTATGAAAGCCCACTTCCTGCTTAAGTTGCTTTCATCAAAATGTTCCTGCCCGATTCATTTCCCTGGGTATGTCATGCGTGAATGTGTGATAAGTCACAAGATAATACATAACCATTTCTTGGAACATTATGTCACTGATCAAGATGCCGAGTAATGTGTTTGTGCAGGTACATGAATTGGCTTTTTTAAATGCAGATTGTTTGGGATATGCGTCCTAAGATGGGCGTGAGATGTAAGAGGGGTTGAGGGAGTGTTAGGGTTACTACTTATACCCATCATAATGATTGGTATACAGTTCTTACAGTTGCATGTTGAAAATAATGGCACGATGCAAAAACAAATGGATTATTTTATAGGTGTGTTTAATAGATGTAGCCCAGACATGTTCTTGACTATTTACAGCACTCTGACAAAAACCAAGTGTTCACTTTTTAGATCGATACGGTACAGTATTCCATCACCACATGTTTATGGCTTATCAAATGACATCTTTTATTGCATTACACAAGTGGGTGCTATATACTGGAGGCATGGCATTTTATGAGGCATTTTTAACACAGCTCGCTTTGAGTATTTACACTCTGTGTACAGTGGCCTAGTGGTTAAGCGCAGATTTACATCCTCTAGTAAGTGAACTTCATTTATACTTAATCGCTCTATCACTCGGCCTGACGCACAGCTATGTAAAGCATACGCTTGCTTTCCGTTAATGAAACGCTGTTCCAAAACGAACGTGCTATTTAGGATGCTACTTTTAAGAGTGCATGAGAGCGCTCATTAACTCAGAGAGGCAATGTTGGCCTAGTAGACCAAAACCATGTGTCTGTCAAAGCAAGGTCATTGTGGTTGGTTTTAAGAGATTGGTCAGTGCTAAGATCTAGTTCTCGGGGCTTGTTAATGATGTTCAGTGAAGTCTCTGTGGGGTAGATGGCACATCAGCGGTTCGTCTGTTCTCACTGGTGAAAGGAACGAGAGCTGATGCTGAGCAAACAGGAAGTAGAATGAGCACCGCTGTGTGCTAATGAGAAGTGTGTTATTTAGAGAGAGTCGGGAATGTTCGCCCATGGAGGCAGAACAGTGAAGGATAGCAGTATTAGAGGTAGCAGTTTCTTTCAATTATTTTCAGTTTTGTGATAGTAGACAAAAGACGAAGCATTACATTTAACGTTACGTTACATTACTTTGTTACGTTACGTTGTGTTTTTTCGTCTCTTGTATTTTGAATGCGTGAACATTAAGGATGGAATTTTTTACGAAGAAACACATTTAGGTGTATTAAACTTTGTAATGAGATCCATAAAAGGTAAGGAAGGAGGCGGGAACCGGCGAACATTTAACAAATTTTAATAAAAAATAAATAAACATGGAAGTAAAGACCGGCAGCCACCTCACGGTAGACATAACCACAAACTTAACCCATGTCCGGGCCCGGTCCTCTCTCGTCAAAAGTCCTGCCGCTCGTCCTTTTAAGCTCCGATCTCCTCCGGAGATATGCGGGACCGGTGCGCGCACAGCTGATTGCAACTATCACTCACGCCACCGGCCCCGCCTCACGGCTCTCGTCCCCGCTTCCTCACCACAAATTTATTTCAGTTTATTTGTTTTTGGGACGGAGTCAATAATAAAGTATAAAAGCAATGCAAATAACATTTTATTATTAGACATATTCGACACCTTGACTTCCAGCGCTTTTGTTACTTCATTAAGATTCTTTAAATGACTTCTGCGTCAGATGTAATGCGCCGCTAAGAATTTGATCTAGAATTCAGTGTCGTCTCTGTTTCCGCTCCGGGCGTCGTGCCTGGTTTTACTGTTCGGGTTTACGGCATTCATTATGCACACTTAACAGCTGTTGTAACTCTCTGCGGCGGTCTGGTGTGTACGTGCGTGCGTGTGTGTGTGTGTTTGCGGTTTTGGGTGTGACAGGATTGGCTGTTGGCCCGGACAGAAGGATCACACCACTGACCTTTCGGTTTAGACATGAAAGATGACCGTTTTCTCGCTTGCGGGACAGGTTTCATATTTTTATCTGGCACTTAATTCTGTTCTCATCTTTGCCTGCATGCCTTCCTTCCTCTTTATCATGTTTGGGTTGTTCTATCTATCACGACTGCGATGAGACTGGAGAGGAGAGATCGTTATCATATCTCTGGCATTGGCGTTGTTACTTGTACAAAACAGGAACGACAGGGTTGCATGAGATGATTGTTATCTAGTTCTTCAGAATTTTTCATGCTCCGTTCAAATAATTCTTGTTTGCCAAATTTGAAGGTAGTGTTTGCTTGCATGAAGTGAAATCGGTAAACAATGTGTTCCTTATATGGCCACCTTTGTGAACTCATATCGTGGTATTTACATTCTCTTTTGTTCTATTGAAAAATAACAATACTTGTCACACGTATGTGTTCCTAACCCATAACCCCTTTTTAACTTAAATATTTAGCATTATATAAACACTGACTGTAGGTTTATAAATATTGTGCTTTGTATGCATATATAGATAGGTGATATGCAGAATAAAAGGCAATGCATTTTCAAAAGGAAAGACTCACATTGCACCTGTTTCCTTTTAGATATTTTCCCCATTACCTCATGTAGCTTCACTGGATACCTTTAGCGTTACTTCAGCCGCATATTTCAACTACAACTCAGCGCTCAAGAGCAGAAACAAAGTATTTCTTGAGGGAGAATAAAATTTATGAGAGTGGTAAATGTGGAGTCATGTGGGGATAGGGACTCTCATATTTTATGTATGGATGAGCTGTTGTGGTGGAAATGACATGTGGACTGCTGAATTACTTGGTTTATTTTGTGATGTAACTTAAGACATGATATATTACTAAAGGAGTTATTACGCTCCTCCAGACTTGGCCTCCTACCAATGTTTACCCAACCCATATTCTCTACAAGGCTTCTACGGCTGCTTCTGCACATGAGATGGAGAGATTTGTGGTTTTAAACCCTGAGGAGAACATCTGCCAGCGCTTTAGGATTTTCCACCGTATCATTACATTAAGTCCGCTGGCGGGGAGCGGCGGGAATAATGAGGTTGTGTTTCATAAATATTGACGTGAGGGCACTTTTAAGACTTGTAGAACTTCAACAACACCCTGGACTGCGGCAGGCGGTTGAGTTTATATCACGGTTGCATTTGCAGCTTAAGTCTCAGCGTGAAGGTTTGACGAGCCCATTCTTCGAGTCCATGCAGAGCTATAGACTTAATGGAAATTGCTCTTGCGAGAAAGAAACAAGGAGGTATAAATCTGGACGATAGTGATTTGAAACTACGTTGGTCTTGACAGTGAGAATTCTAAGTGGACCTTGGACCAAAAGGTTCCCAAGTACACACAAACACACACAATCATACAGTATACAAACCATCTCATATTCACAAATCGTAATGGCAGTTGCTTGGTGGATGTTGGCAGCCCTAGACGTAGTACACATGGAATCCGTTTCCATATGTTTGCATCATGGGCATTAAGTTTTACAAGCTGTTTTTGAAAATCATCTGAGCCTTAAATATCATGTGACATCACTCTTCATAAATCATAGGGATGGGGAAAACATCTGTTTTATAGTTACTGGCATTGGAAAAAAAGGAATATATCTGTCATAGTATAATGTATATAATGCAATTTATACAGTATGTTTCTATGCAAAAAATAGAATAAATGGCCTCTTTTGAATAGTGTTTTTTTATAAAAGCTAACCATTAAATTTTTGACTCCCGATTTTAAGCAATGTATGGTTTCTTTCATAATAACTTTAAGCTAGCTCAATCCATACATTTCATGTATTATTTAGTAAAATGTATCTAGCTACACTAGCCATAATTGGCTTAAGATGTATTTATCATAGATAAAAAATAATTAGATGGCTCATCCAAGCACTCCGGGCACATGGACGCGTGTCCGCCATCTTGGAA
Organism: Barbatula barbatula; assembly: GCF_947034865.1. Classification (NCBI taxonomy): domain Eukaryota; kingdom Metazoa; phylum Chordata; class Actinopteri; order Cypriniformes; family Nemacheilidae; genus Barbatula; species Barbatula barbatula. The sequence continues at coordinate 25,202,112 of NC_136767.1, read as the reverse complement.
GGGTCCACTGATGTCCCTCACAGTTTTAACTCCCGAAAAATGTGATACCCTATCATTGTTATCATGTGTTACTGTATCAAATATAATGTTTGAGTTTATACAACAACAATGTTTTCATAATCATACACCGTCAGGTTGCTATTGAGTGTTAAACGACTGCCTTGGCAGGGTTGCCAGATCTGTGAAACAAAATCCTTCATCACTAACGTCCTGCCCCTACTGAAAATCAAGTGCAAATAATGAAAAATTTTATTAAAGAGTGTTGGAAACAGCATGAAGATACTCAGAACCCTGTCACTCTGAAAATGCTGCACACTAAAATGTTTGTCAATTCAACCAGTTTGTCTGTATTGAGTAGTATAGCCGTAATTTATCTTTGCTCTATATAATCTGCTTTATAATTCTTGGAAGTGGTTTTGTGGGTCTCATAGGGTTAATCCTTGAAACCCGAAGATCTTTCTCTTTCCTCAATTGCATGTTCTCTTAAGGTTGTGTGAAGAGCCCCTCAAGGCCTCTTCTCCAGCTCCAGATGTTTTGCCGAGCTATTTATTTAGCTTGTAAACAGGCCGCCAAAAGCTTCCCCCATAATGATGGTGAGGAAAACCGCAATTACATTGTTGCAGGGCCTTTACAAAACAGAGCTGGCTGTTGAATGAGACGCATTGCTTGGGGGAGAGCAGGTTTAGAGAGAGAGGGTTGCCAGATTGAAATGCAAATCTTAACATTTCTCAATTCATTTGGGGGGAAAGCAATAACTGCAAGTACAAAAACAAGGGGGGGTTGAGTGCCCACAAAATGTGAAAGGATAAAAAAGCCTGGTTGGAAGCCCCCGAAAGAATAAAAAAATAATAAAAGAATTGTAATAAACGCTGCAGTATTCCATAAATGTTTTATTTCATGGTGACTTTAATATGTTGACTATTCAGCATGCGTCACCACTGTAAGATCAAAAGAAAAATGTTGAACAACCAAGATAAACGTCCTAGAATAAAATGAACCTGTTTCCTGAGAAATATTTTTAAGAATTTATCCAGTACATATTTCACACATGATTGACATCAGGCCCTACAGAAAGAGTTTTGGTATCTAAATTTGTGTGATAAGCCAACAGCAGCTGTTCTTCAATGTTTCATTTAGAGGCAGACTATTTTTGTATAACTCATAGTGTTTGCCCAATAGAGATTCATATCAAAAGATACATATACAGGTAATTAAGCGAAATAATGTAAATATGCTATGCATTGTACTGTAGCTAAACTTTATTTTGACAGTAGGATGAGAACATCTTCACAAAGTCAACAACGTTACAAGGAAATTGTTCAGTTGTTTTCTCTTTATTTGACCAGCAAATACAGCCGTTGAGAAAGATCATTATCTACATTTGAGGCATGTGAATTGTCACACATTTATGCCTTTCATTAGTACATTTCCAAACTCCCAATTGCAAGTATGCAACAGCTTTCTATGTTAACATTCTCATATTTGCATTCGAGAGACGGAACATTTTATTGTTTGCTTTTGACAAATTCTTGCAGATGAGACATTTCTTTGTTGCACTTCAAGTTCCCTCAATGATGTTTCCTTTAGGCGTCTTGCGTCGTTTCCACAGAAATGTCTTGGGTGGCCTTCGCTCATATTATAATATGTATCACCTTGCATCACAACCCTGTTGAAAAAACAGCATATGCTGGGTGTTTTGATGCTGGTTTGTGCTGGGTTAAGCTGGTCATGTTCTGGTTCCTCACCAGCTTAAACCAGCTAAGGACCAGCATCAAAACATACCAAACCCAGCGTATTCTTTTTTTTTCAACAGGGAAGTAATAAAATATTTATGAGGTTTAAACCTGTTTTGTGAAGTTTCCCAATTGTTTTCTTCAAAATCATTTTAAAAGTAACATCATCCTCATGACTTAAGATAACCCAACATATTAACATGCTTGGCCAGTGGTATCGGCCCTCCCTCCCTCGCTGTGTGCGTCATGTAAGAAGAGATTACTTTGATATTTAATGTCGGCTTGCCACTCGCGTTGACCTTTTAGTGTAGCACATTCCGAGGGCGTTGTAATTAGCGCTGGACAGAGAGAGTGAACGAGAAAAGGGCGAGACAGGAGGGCCGGTAGGCATGTTCGGCACAACGCGTATAAGGCGTGCTCCGCGTAGGACTGCCGTCGCCCGCTGCAGGGCGTCACAGCCCTTTTCACTTCCCATCTGCAATTATTTCCGTCTCCGCCACAGAACGGTCTGACCGCTTGACAAGTCAATTAATTCTTAATGGGCCCTCCATCTGGCTCAGTTCAGTCGGAGGTCTGTAGCCTTTCGGCACAGGGACGAGGTTTAATGCTAATGACTGATGAGATTTTGTCAGGTAAAATCACCATCGGCGTTAAGGGCGACCACACAGGTGTTCTTTGATTTACCAGATTAACAGTCTAGAAACTTCATTGGATGCCTGAACTAGTCTAAGGTGGTTTTGGAGGGGATTTAGGCACTTGATAGACCTGCTAGACCAAACCAGTTGAGTTTGATCTGCCAAATGTGTGCACGGACCAGAAATTCCAGGAAATCTTGAGTATTTATTTGCTTTACGATGCCATAGAGGAACCACTTTTTGGCTGAATTATTCCAGGAAGAACCTCAAACATTCACCAAAACATTTTTTTTTTCATAAGAACCTTTGAGTAGATCGTTCTTTGGGAAACCAAACATGGTTCTTCTCTGGCATCTGTGTGAAGAGCATTTTGTTACGTCCTTTTGTGTACATATGTACATTATATTCATAACACAAGCAACTTGTAGATAAATATATAGAATTAAAATACTTACAAACAAAACATGTGCCGTAATGGGCACATTTGTCAAAAAAAAATGTTTTTACATAATTAAACAGTAGTGGGATTTTGCGCGTTACCATAAAATGAAGAAAGTATGAATTAAAAGCATAGTTTTGAAATTCACAGGGTAATTATTTAATAACCTTAATGAAGGTCCTCTAATTCTTCAGACAGTTCCTATTTTCATGCCTCCATACACATACACACCCATGGATGCATTGGTAATCTAGTTCATTATAAATATTTATGTTGCTAATTACTCCAAGTGCATTATTAATAGCTCTGAAATTTTCCTCAAAGAGTATGTAATTAGGCACGAAAATGAGTCGAAAGCTAATAAAGCCGGAAGTTGAAAAGGCATTTTTAAGCGTAGCTCATTTATGCTCCAGTTCGCAGAACCTGCAGCTCTCGTTCATTTTCAACCACATGCATTTTCATGAAGCGATATCTCACATGGCTAATAAAAACAGAGCCTGACAGCGCGGATCCGTCAAATATTAGCTCACATTCCATTAGCATGTATTAGCGCATGTATGCTAGCTTTAATTAAAGACAGCTGGGTGCGTTTAATGTGCTGTTTGTTTGCGTTTCTGCCATATTTACCGTTATGATTTGTGAGCAAAGCAAACTCAAAATCAATCAACCCAAAAAACGAGAATATTGCCAGAGCAGTGTGAATCATTGTGTAGACCTTGATGAAAAAGTCTGTTTTATAGTACGTTATGATTCAGTGTGCATATGTTCAACTACGTTTTTACATTACGAGATCAGAAAATGTGTTCACTCGTGATGTACTAAGAGCTGCAGAAATATTTGACTAAGTACAATTTAGGAACGCATTTCTCTATATCTATACTACTGACGTCCTGAATTGTTCTATCATTGGATAGAAAAATGTACATCCGATGCATACTGAGAAATCTCATCAAGGTTTAGACACTATTTATTGAAAGGAAGATTTATTGGTGCAAGGTGCGTTATTGGACACCAAAAATATTCAGTTGAATGAATTTGTCGTATTGTTGAATTCTTACTATCGCTCATCATAAAGCACTCAGAGTAACTGGGTTGTCAGTCTAACGGTTCCATTAACGATCCAGACAACAGGCCATTAGGCTCCAGGAGCTTAATTGCTGGTTAATTGGCTAATTAGTTCTCTGCTTTGTTTTTCACTCTCCCTTGACTTCTGTTATTTGCTTTTTTATATCCCTCCATTTGTTTACGTTCTCCGCTGTGTTTGGAAATGCGAGAGTGGAGGTAACCGCGGTCCAGGGTAGATAATGCGCACCTGTGCTTAAGGCATTGGCAGATACATTATGACATCATCTCCGTGCCAAATCGCTGCTCCTGGAGATTTTCCTTCTGCAAAGTTTATCTTCATTCTTGCTCATGCACACGAGTCATTTGCAAGTGTGCCTTGAGACCTTTGATGTTAAACTCTTATTGTTGCAGTAGGCTTTATAATGCAGTATACACAGAATGCACAGATGACGTATAACAACAAGTGTGCAGATTAGATAGAAAATACAGCATGCATTTCACCATGCGACGCTCTTAACTTCACTGCATAACAATGGTGATTTTGAAAGGAATATAACATAAGATTATGTAGGAGTGTTTTGAGTAGGATTGTGCAGGAAGGTGCATGTTCTGCAGCAGAATTCAATTCCTCTGATGAAGACTTGACATTGTAATCATTATCCTTAATTTTACAAGCTGCATTTAATATGTACCAGCATTTCATGAAAGACTGTTGTAGGATTTACAAGGTTTGTTCCACATGTTGGGTATAAATGAAAAATAAGAGCAGGAGACAAACCAGCCATGTTGTGTAGATCTCTGCGGACTAAAGGTTATTTTGTAGTGTTATATATCTTTGGTATATGTATATAATTAAATGTATAATATATGTGTTTATGTGCGTGCGTGTGTGTGTGTGTGTTTTCAACATGTCTAGACAATGTGTTTAAAACATGAACATTAGAACATTGCTTTGAATCAGATTTGTATATTTGCAGTGCTGTTGGCATACCGCCTACAAGGACACTGCACGGCACAGGTTGCCATACAGAATCATAGGTAATGTTGCCATAGAAACACATAGACTTGCATTCTACCGTTGACATTACGCATCTAGAATTAACGTACGATTCTAAATCTGTAACTTTCACGTTTAGTCATCGAGTTGTGTTCCAGACAGTTACGTTAGAAGCGTACATTCTCACATTAGACTTACAATTGACTTTTTTGACGTTTGCTGATGGTATTTGCAAAAATATATTTGGTCAGAATCCAATTTAATAGCCTACTTCGTACTATATACATTCGACCAGCAAAATCCCCTAGATTACAAGCTCCTTGAAAGTCACAATTGTCTTGGGTGGTATCCTCACATGGTTAGAATCGGGCATCGCTCAAAAGCAATAGCTCCTGTGTGCAGAAACAGATAGATTGACCTTTTCTGCTCAGCTCCCAACATTACCACAATCTGCCCTTCTCATTATCACGGGAACGTTTCACACAGTATTAGACTTAATAAATGACTTTTTCTCTCCTCCCCCTTCTCGCCTTATTCCCTCACTGCGCTCCCCTCGCTCGTTCTTGCTCACTTCCCTGCTCCTGAGCCGATAACCCAGAATCCCCTGGGGCTTGGCCTCCATAATCACGTCAGTTCACAGCCCTCTTATTTGAGCAGAATTGTTTAATTGGTATGTGTTCTACATAACTGTCAGAGTATTAGACTCACAAATGAAGGTTAGAACCTCGGTGCTTGTAATCGACTGAAAGAAATTGATTTGTGCTCAGACGCTCTACAGGGAGAGAACTCTATGTTTCTCTAAAGAAATTAAGCTTTATAAATGTGTTTTTTCTTCTTTCTGAGCTTTGTTTCTCCTCCCTAATAACACATTTTCTTTTTTTTCGACATATTTAATAGACAGAGTGACTATGAAAATGTTTATGAACTTTTTGGTTCATAACCGATTGGTTGTCGGATGTACATTTAGCATAAGTCACATTAAGTGAATTCAAGTTCATATACAGTATGGAAGGGTTTGACTTCCATAACCTTTTATGTTTTACTTATAGTCAATGTTTTCTTGTACAGCTGCTTTGTAACATTGAAAATTGTAAAAAGCGCTATATAAATAAAGCTGACTTGACTTGACTTGATCTCACTGAAGGGGCTTATTCCGCGATAACTGCCGGCTACTGGTACATTATCCCACTTATTATTATACGGCTACTTGCCATATAAAAAAACTAAAAACTGGACGTTAAATGTAAATAAGCAATCATTTTAATAGCTAATTTTTACCGAATGCAGACCGTACACGACGGAAAGCCATTTACTTTCGGTTTTAAGGTAAGATACGTCATTCACATGTCACGAACAGGCAATCATTTGAAATAGAATATCATATATGCAATTAAAAGACATATTTATTTTCAATTTTGTAAAAGAAAACTGTCAAAATGATTTGCTGCATCCGGGTTACCGTGTGTTATTAGTTTTGAACGGTTGTTATCTGGGAATAACGAAATGCAAATTTTGCGACTGGCCAATCACAATCAAGCATTCCAACGAGCAGTGTAATAAATATATTTATATATAACTTGATATATATATATATATATATATATATATATACACATTGAATACAATCTGTCTATCTATAGGCTTTATGATTATTGCTGTAACAGGGCGGTGTGCATTCATTTACTGCTAAATATGAATCTTTGGTTGAGTCATGTTTCGCTCCGGCAAAGAATATTAAAATGCAATAATTTCATTTGTTGAGTTGCCCTGGGTGAGAGAGATCTGATATTGAAGAACCCCACCTTCAGTTCACAGATGCTGAGCTATCAGTGGGTTTTATATGAATATTTATGTGATTATTATAATCAAGTATACCAGACGAGGAACAGCCATAGTCTCAGTTGGATATGTTCCACATAACTTATGTGATGTCTCAAGGCAGCAAGCAGATGGTTGGCTTAGTTTGTACTGTATCATATGTTAGCTGATCTTGTCCTGTAAGTGATAAATTAACCAATCAAGCCTCGCGAAAAAAAGTACACCAAGTGAATTTTATTAAGTATACTAAGAAAATGTCCAAGTATATTTTGAAGTTATACTTCTGATTCGCTTAAGATAGGACTCATTAAATGAGGATATTTAAGTCATTTTTATCAAAATGAACACAAAAAACATTACTGGTGTGTATTTTGAGACCAGCGCCTCCGCTCCCACCACGCGTAGGGCACCAAGTGCTGAGGGGGCACCAAAAATAGCCTGACGAATTTTTAATCTAATATTATTTCATTAGGCTATAGAAAAATAATTAGCAGGCATATTTTAGCCATGTATATGTAAAAAAAAACGGCCAAACAATCCCATATCACCCCATCCACACCACCACCCGCAGTGTCTGTTGATCGCGCGTGCGCCTGACGCAGTTTGACAGACGGTAGCCTAGGCAACTTATTTGGAAATGGCCCCGAAAAGACAGCAGGAGTCAGGATCAGAGAAAAGAAAGAAGAAGAAACTGCGAGATGATGCCCGTGCATCACTTGCAGGTAAGTCCATGTTTAATCAAATTAAATTCGGGAAATGTGAATAATGTGCTGCTACTGATCGTAATGCGCGTCGAACTTGTGTAACGGAGGCCAGCTAGTGAAGACCTATGCAGTGTGTAAACCTCACTACACAATCAACAGAGACGCTTTAGCCTCCTCGTTAGAGCGCTCGTCTCCCATTCGGACCGACGTCGGTTCGAAGCCCGTGTCGAGCGGGGCGAGTAATTTTAATTTCGGTGCAGCTTGCAATCTGAATTGAGATTTTACTGTTAAACATTGATAGTTTTTTGTTTTGCTATTCTGTTTACTGAAGAAAAGTTTGCACCTTTAAGGGGGGGGGGCATCATAATGGAATTATGCTTAGGGCACCAAAATGGCTAGCAGCGGCCCTGTTTGAGACACAACAATGGCACTGATGCATTTTTAGATAATGTCGCTTTCCTTTTAGAACCTAGTCCAAATTCGCTGTTTTTCAGGAAATAAAAAAAACATTTTGGTTATTGAATGATTAATGAAAACATTTATTTTAAAGTTGACAAGCAATTTTTAATACTTTTTATTGGTTGGATATTTGAAAAACCCAGTGACAAACATTAAGGGTATTTTTTCTCTAAATCCATCAGGACTATTACTGCAGTATCTGGTGTCCGTAATTTCATTGTTTTTTACTATGAGATATCCTGTAACAAAAGTGTCAATAGGCTAAGAGAGAGAAAGAAAGAACAAAAGGGAAGAAGAAAGTAAAAGTGCAACATCCCTCATGACTCAACTGATTAGGAACTATGTTTTCTGACATTAAACCTGAGCCTCAGAGCAAAATCACTTGAGCATTGAATGGTATTAAGATGGATTCACATTTTACAGCTCTCATAGGTCTGGAGTCAAGGTTAAAGTCTATGTGGTTGACATTAGGCATGTCAGCACTATATTGAAGTGAGCAGATATGTAGCATGTAGCTATCCACCTTTTGCGCAATACTCAAAATTACCCATTATGCCTTGCTTCTGCGCGTAGGCCTGATGCTTAAGACTTCCGGTCCCATTAGTTACCTAGTACTAAGTTAGCTTGAAAGCTTGTAAATACTTATTTGTCGTAATACTTCTGTTTCATTTAAAACAGCATTATGTCAAATAGCAGTTTATAAATTATTTCACAGGGTCCGCAAGGCCATGAGTTTTTAACCTAGACCGTAAAAAACAACTTTGTTTCTCACCACAAGAAGTTGGACAGTGAGATGATGACATTAAACTCTAGCCAGCAGGCACGTTTGATATATCGTCTTATGTATGTACACGGCCAAGAGCTTAACATTTATAAAAACACTTTACATTGGTTAACATTGGACAAATTCTTTGCCATAACCATCAACAGTTCACATTTCTAAGGTTTGCTGAGTCCAGTGTTCATAACAGGTAACATTTTGATACCTACACCAGATATAAATAAACCTGAGCACATCGCGTTGGATCTTTTATAAAATAACGTAGTTTTGGAGACATCTGGATGCTTCAGTGTGACTGGTTCTGGTATGTCATGAAGCAATACAGCTGATAAACGTGCCTTTATTTATAGAGCTACAATGCTGACTTGGCCAAACATACTTAAATACACACATTACATACAAAATACTTTTAAATAGAGTGTAATTCCTGCCTCATCCAATATGAACACATATGTTATGTTTGAATAAAGCGCAACTGTAATAGTAAACTTAAACTTCATTTGATATTCATATATAATATATTATTATTATGTCACGTAGCCCTCGATATATGCTTCGTGTTAATAGTGATGTTCTATGCAATAACGATAAAATAAATAAGGAAGATAACAATATGTTGTGGTGTTTTTGAGAGGGGCAGAAAGCAATAGTCAGAGCTAAAACCGAGTCGACTTTAAATGTTATTTACTTTACGCTCTTGTGTCACGTGGTAACACTCGGTTTTCTGATCTCTCTGTGGCTGTTGTTGCCTTTTACCGCAAAAATTATTTGAGAGACTTTGTTTAACCATTAACAGAAATGTCCTTTAACATGGTAACAAATAAAAAACAGAGTTTTTATATAATATCAGTCTTTGTGTTTAATTTAACTTTTTATTTCAACTGCCAACTCATCTGTACAGCACATGCGTTTGAGAAACACTGAAATGAATGGTCTTCAGTGCAATGTATGGAACTATCGGACATGACGTGATTTACTTCCGCATTTCTTCCTATAGAGGTCCATGTGAGTGACGTTACTCTCATGCAATGACTGTTATATAGCTATAGCCAGAGAAGTTGAATATGAGAGTATTGAAAACGTCTACTTTTATGCATTTGGCAGATGCTTTTACCCAATATGTACCCAAATTTAGATCAGTATGTGTCTTTCCAGAGAATCAAACCCATGAGATTATGAAATGTGATCTTTTTTTTGCCGGTGTTCAAGAAAATGTGTTACTATTACCAGAATGGAGGAATGATGATGAACATTACCATTTTATTATTTTTTGTTCTTTTTCCATTCACACACACACACAAAAGCACATATTAAACTCTGATTTACGTCAGGATTCTTGGCATTAGCATGCTAGTGATGACTGATCTCTCCTTGATCTCTTCTTGGATTAGCCCAGCTCTTAGCATTTTTGCTAATCTGGTTAACACCTGTTTTTATTGACACTTGAGCTGAGTTCGAACAGTCCCTGACTCCCGATCTGTCTGCGTACCCTCCCCAGCCAATCTTATCTGGTTTTGGTCGAAAGCTTTGGCAGATCTTTCTCGCAAGACAGATTTATGGGTTTAGACTTTTGGCTCTGGCTTCCTGAGCTTCAGCATTCCCTTTGGGAGGTTCACGAGGTCTCGTAATATTCTTTTGATGGCTTTCATTGTGATAGCTCTCACCTTTTTATTAGTCTTCATTTATGAAACATGGCTTGTAATTAAAACATGGCCATTCCAGAATTCGATCTTGGATTGGTTGGATTATTGACAATCGCAGCTCTAGGCTTCCAACATATGGTTTGTTGATCCCCTTGACGCTTCAAACGATCAGCTATATTAATAAAAGAAATGGACGGCTATCAAGTTTTTCCAGGCAGCCTGTCTAACATTCCATGGCACCGAACTCATGTCATAATAGCGGTTGTATGTGTCTGTTGAGAGCTTAAGGGTGCGGCCTGCAAGATGGTTGTCTAAACATTGAGTTAATTCCTTTTGACTGTGTCTGTAGATCTGTAGAATTTGTCAGGGTCAGGTCTTAAGCTTTGAAGTGCTGGTTTTGGGATTTGGCTTAATCTTGAGAAATGGATCGTCTTAAACTTCTCTGGTATTAGCATTTAGCTTAGCACTGTCTTTGACTTCATTAGCCTAGATCCATGGCCCGGCTAGGCCCGTGAGCGCTCTGGGGTTTGAGAAATGTTCATTCCCCCCTCATTTTGGGAATGGACTGGAAAGTTTCATTTATATGATTTATTAAAAGTCTTGTGTGTCATTAGGGTCTGAGCTCTTTGTTTAGCACTCACCACCTCCTCTTTGAACTTCATTCAATTTTTCATTTAAAAACATCTAGATGAACTTTTTTTATGTCAAAAACAATATGTTTTAATATGACTTAATTCAACCGACTAGATTGTTTTAGAGTGTTTGTAGGTTACTTAAGGTAGAAATAGCTACATGACCGATCCTTAAACTTGTAGGATAACCTACAGTTTAATATAATCTAGGCTTTACTTTCAAATATCGAAGAAAGATTTAAGAGCGATATGGCTTGACTTAGACCAAGCTCACTATTATATCTGTTCTTGTTTCCTGCAACGTCTCAGACATAAAGATCTTCCTGTGCCTCCATTTTAAATCTGCGATTCAGCAGCTGAACATAAAATGGAGGGAAAGGTGCACACTCATCGGTCAAGGCCCTGTCTCTCACACAGCTGAGAGGAAATAGGGAAGGGAAATTAATTTGCCCCAACATTCTGACAAAGGGAGGTGAGCTGAGGGATCTGACGTGTCGTTTCCACGCTTCATTGTTTCACATCTCAAGTCTCATAAATTTGCACAGCTCTCATGAAAGAAAGCAATAACGCGTTATCACGTCGCCACCGTAAAACACTGTAATTAACATTCAGCGACTGTAACTGATCTATCTTTCATTCACTCCGCTCTGAAACTGCCTAACCGTGTGTGTATATGTGTGAGAGAGAGAAACCGAGAGAATAAGTTGATGTACTTCCATCTCGGGTCTTTATGGGTGCCTTATATTTTTCTGTCCGAATTCCCCCGCATTTAATCGCAACCCTACGTGTTGACATTCTGTTTGTCTAGAAATGGCAGCAGTCATTTTGAACACCAGGCATGTGCGTTAGTACACTCAATATCACAGTAGGCACCCACTCTAACAGGACTGACAATTCTTCTCTTTCAGACAATGTGGCATTAGAGCTTGTTAGCTCCACCATTAGCTATAGAGCTCTCAAATTGATGCTTTGGCCGAGGATGTGTTTGGCTGGCTCCGCTTGGAATGGCGTACCATGTATTTACTCCTGTGAGGAGAGTATTAGAGAGGGCTGCTTCGTTGAGCTCACAATTACTATAATTACAAAATTTCAAGTTGACGCATGCCCACGGCGGAGGAGAAATGGAAGGTGCAATTATTTAAGAAGCTCCTGTTAGTTCTTCTCAACCATGCTTCATTGCTCCTCAGCCCCCGGCACCTATTCTTCTACAACGCCGTCAACAGCCTGTAATTGTAGCGCTTGCGCCGTAGCTGATGGGATCCGTTTATCTGGACCTGCCTAGCTGAAACTCTCTTGCCTGCTATGAAGGCCTTGTTTATATTTTCATTTTGTAGTAGATCTTTTGTAGAAGAATATTATCAGCCATAGAAAGGAAAGATGCACAATGCAGTTATTTTGTCTTTTATGGCAGTGGATCACATCCTGTCCACAACAATATCTAAAGGCCCACCTGCACAATTTCTACAAACAAAAACTATTAAAGTTATTTTTAATAACTAAAAGATGCATTTTGTTCTTAAAATAACCAATTTGTTAGATGTTTTAGCTTGTTTAAATGCTCATTTTGTCTTTCTTAATAATTTGAGGTCATATTGAGGCAAAACTTGGAAGTTTGTTAAGGCCCCCTGGTTATAAACACTGATCTAAGGTCCCAGGTGAAAAAGTGCAAAAAACACTTAAATGTACACAGTAATTTTGCACTTAATTTAAACGCTTTCAAAATGACAAAATTAACAAACATTACTGCGCATGCGCATGTTCATGGACGGCCCTTAACTTCCGGTACACATTCGCAAACAATAGGGTGACTGTAGATTATTTCTGACAACAAGTAAAAGAAAGTGAGAACAAGCGTTACTTGACTAAACTTGTCTCTCCATTATTTTGAATTTAGACAGCTATACCAAGCTCAACAGCTAGATGTCAATGTACCATAGGGTTTCTTTAAATGCGACCAAATTACAGGACACAACGCATTTCTTGTTTAAATAAAATTAACATACAACAAAGTTCAACAAATAGATTTGTTTACAATAAAATAATAATGTAAATTAATATTAACATAAATTAAATATGAATAAAATATCAAAAGTTATATTTTTAGACACTAGTTTTAGTCCTGACGCGCATCCAAGAAACGGTCTATACAAATATTTTCCTCTAAGAAGATCTAAGTGTTCTTTTTTGAGACGCCATAAATATAAGTACAGACTGTATTTTTAATTTATTTAATTAAATATTTTAAGTTATTAAGTGCAAATTTAGTGTGTAAAAATAGAGCACTTTAAGTACACTTATTGAAGTGTACTAAGTGTAATCAACTAAAGTTTATTTAGTGATATTATTGTATCTGGGGTTTAGCTCAGGACATCTGTTTGATTTACTACTTAACCAAAAATCTGTCGAAGCATCTGTCATGATGTCATCCCTAAACATCCAGTTTCATTGAACTCATTTTTTATTCTGGGAATGCTTATTGTGCAAAGACTTTGCAATGTTCTTGTCTTAGTGAAACAGAGATAGTCAGTTGTACATTCATTTAGCAACCAAAGGGCATCACAGCCTACAGGTTAAGATTTAGCTTCCGGTTCTTCTTAACGCCTCTCTCGCAACTTTCAGGTGAGATAACCCACTGGTTAAGGCTGGCCCGCATGATTGGTCTCTATATGACTCGTCTGTGCTTCGCAGGCGCACCTTAAAAACCACAGAAATGGCTCTCCATCTCACAGATCGCTGGTGTGAAAAGCTGATTACAGCTTTTTCAGTTTTGCAAAGGAGAAGGCTGAACCGCAGAGCTAACCACTTCCTATGGCTTTGTTTGCAAGAGTGTAAAAGGGTTTGATCGGAGTAGAAATGCCATCACCTCTCGCTATGCACAGCAAATTAATCTTGCTTTTAAAAGAACATATTTGCCACTAATGTTGGTGAGCAACTATCATTGTTTTATAGTTTTTACTGTTTGTATCTAAATTGTATGTACATTTATATAGTTACAGTATATGTACACTATATGAAATTGGTATATGCCCCTTAAATAGCTTCAGTGTATTTTTCAGTAGTTGCTTCTATCATGTCCAAGTACTGTACTTCAAAAATGTGTTTTTATTGTACATTGATGACTTAATGAAAATCAATATTTTCTAGTTTATGTACAGGAAAGTACAGTTCGAAAGTCCTGGAACTTTCCCAACATCGGCCAACACAAAGATTTTATTGATATGGTTAATAGAGCTCATGTTATCCTACAAAGCAACAACATACACATTTGGAGGAATTTCAGTGCACATTTGTGAATCTCTGGCTTTCAGTCAACAGAAGTGTCAAATCCAAAGAAGTGGCTGCTTGTCCATTTTGTCCAAGTTACTGGTCATTAAATCCCATGTTTGGTAAACATAAACAGGGTTTTAAAAGAACAACCATGTGCTTGATTTCAGGTACCTGCAGTCCCAATGAAGGAAGCGGTTAAGCGACATCTAATTGCGTTTAACCGTTTTCATCCTCGTGATGAAAGAGCACATGGTTCTCCAAAACATAGGCAATGGAGATCATTGACTTTTTTCAACACACTATTACTGTCAGATGATTTTAAAAGACACAAAGAGCATCTTTCATTAGACTCTTAAGTCTTTTCATCCATTTTCACGCTTATTTAGTTTTTAATGCCTCTTATCAGACTAATATGCTGGAAGCGTCCGGTTTTGAGCTCTCGAGAATGATATGATACTTTGAATTGATGGGGTTTTACATTCTAAATGTGACAGTATGGTCATTTTTTTTATATCTCAAAAAGGGAAGCGAATGAAAAGAGGAAGCGGTAAAAATACTTTCAAATGACTTCATTCAAGTGTTTAAGAAAGATCTAATTTAAATTTGTCATTGCCTGTGTGCATGTCTCATGACTGACTCAATGCACTTGCTCTTTGGTCTTGTGGTTTTTCAGTTTATAAATGAGCCTCACAGGCTGCCGAGGTAGTTTTTTAATGCATTGCCCAGTTCAGTTCGTGCCCTCTTTCAATCTTTCTCTTAATCTGTTGTTCTGGATATGACCCTGTTAGCATCTTCCATGTCTGTGAGAAACGGACCGTGGCAACTGTTTGCCCATCACTCAATCATTTTAAAGGGCCTTTTCTGAATCATTTTGGAAGAAAATGTTCCTGGTTGTTGACGGTCTAAGCACTTTTATCAGGTTTGGGTTTGAGGTTTTGGTCAGTGTCAGACTTTACTGGCATGGAGTCATCAATGCTATGCGAGACGTATAAACAACACTGTTGGAGTAACGTGAGAGGTCTACTTTGATGAGATGAATCGCACCATTTTACAGATCAAGCCCATGATGTTTTACAGCAGTTATTGGCAGTTTTTGCAATCGTCCCTCAGCACTATAGCTCGGACAGGTTTTATTCATTGTTCTCTCCAAACCAACAATGAAATATTGAATAGTCACACAGAGTATACATAAACTTTAAGACTCAATAAAAAAATAAATTTGATATTAGATATTGCATGTACTTAAAGGGATAATTCACCCAAAAATAACAATTCTGACATCATTAACTCAACCTCATGTCATTCAAAACCTGTATACCTTTAAGGAACACTGTTTTGAAGAACGTTAACCAAAAAACATTGGCCCCCATTGACTTCAATTGTATTGACATAAAACCGCAGATACATTACATGAGTGTGGATTAAAACTGACCTTTTTATGTGAACTATCCCTTTAAGTGCCCATATTATTTCTTTTATGATGTGTGTCAGAGTAAAAAACTTATATATTAAGGAAAACAATTTATGGCAGGAGTTAAAAAGTGGTCTTTAGTATTTAAGATGGTTGAAGGGGAGGGGTTAAAAAGTGCTTTGTGATGTCATCCAAAATGCAAAGTCATTGCATATTTGATTGTATACCTGTATTCATAATTATTTCACCCAAAATGTGTGTTTTTGGTCTGAAAAAAAAACATACTAACCACAAATGTAATGACTTTACCACAATAACGGTAGTTTAATCATGGTATCAGTAGTAAACCTACAGTGTGGTAATACAAAAGGAAATCTGCCAAAAAAAACTGTTACTACAGTATAATTATGGATCATTTTCTGAATTCCATGTGTTGTTGGAGTGAATGCAGGGTTACTCTTTATTTTCCCAAATGTGAAATAAAAGTGAAAATGTCCGAAAGCAATCTTGGAAAACCATGAGGACTGTGTTAAATGTCTTTCAGGCGCATAAGTAATCTCTTACCTGCTGTGTTCGTGTCCGGTGAAGCGTTCTGACCCCAGCGTGGATGTCTTTTCTTAGGCAGCTGTTGGGTTTGGCTTTCTGCAAGGCCAGGGGAAAAACTGCTGACTCTACAGCGGATGGCAGGTCTTTATATAGCTCAGAGTCATCCAACAAGTTAGCATAGTAGTCCCAAACTGATTAATGGCCCTTGTCTTATTCTCTCTCTCTCCTTCTCTTTTTTCCTCGCTCGCTCGCTCTCTTTCTCTCTCTCTCTTTCATTACACTCAGTTTGCCATGTTTGTTTATAAAGCTCTTGCGGGAGGTTTATACGTTTTGTCACCGAGGCATGTCAGCGTACAGTGTGTACGCCAGGAAACGTTTAGGAAAAAGTTTGTGAAGTGATTGTAATAGTTTCATACGGGGTTTGAACGAGTCAGCACTTTATCGTTTTTAAATCATTTTTTAATACAGTTTGGGATTTAATGACTTTGATGAGGTCAACGTCAAGGAAAGATACAGTGTTTTATTTAGTAGCATGCACACTTCAATCCATTTTTATTTTTTTAATATAATACATTTTTCAAGTTTCAGTGGCATTATACCATTAAAGATCGACAACATGAACTAAACTTGACATGTCATAAAAAAGATCCTTAACAAAGGTTTATGAAGGTTCTTTTTTTATAAATAGCATTTTGTTTCTTACAAATTAACAAATTCAGACAAAAACAAATGCCCCCCCGTTGATTCATTTATAAAGCTTTAACACCATATTTGCTCCATCACTCAAATCTTCCCAACATACAGTGTTTTCTAAATATTTATTACCAGTCTACACATTATTTCTCGTTACGGCCCGTGTTTCACCCTGATAGATTACCCTACCAAACCTCATTTGTTTTAAGGTCCCTCCCCTGCTTTTGCATGGAAACGCTATTGCGTCGTACATCAAGATCTCTTGTCAGCTATTCAAAATGCATTAGCACCGTGTGCTCTTAGCTGTACGTGATGGATCACATTACTCGCGCTGTATTCAGGCCATAGCTCTGGGGGGATTTGTTCCTGTTGTTTCCAGATAGCTGCTCCCCCTCTGCCCTCATTTTGCTTTAATTGAGTCCTCGTTTCACAGGGTTGCTTCTGTGTCTGGGATCAAACTGGGAGCTCCTACCAGGCCAATGGGACTTCAAACCTCATGAGGCAGAGAGAGAGGGAGAGAGTGGGATGTGATGAGCAAATCTCTCCGGGCTTGTGGGGGCTGCTTTCCTCCCCTGACTCACTTTGTCTTTATCTTTTCCTCCGAGTCTTCGTTAGCTGTTAGCGACAGGTTTCCGTTAGTAACGACACAGGGGCTCGGAGGATTTGCGGTCGGGATCAGAGTAGAAATGAGATGCTCTTGCTGGAGCGAATGTAAAGTCTCTGTGCAGCTCGGGTTTTGTCTTTTAGTTCGTATAACAGACTTTGAGTATTAGGGGCTTTTTGTTGTATAGAGTTGTGTGGAGCAGGTTAATGGAGAAGTTCACCCAAAAATAAAATTGTGACTTTTCCTTATAAACACAAAGAAAGATATTTTGAAGAATGTTGGTAACCAAAAACCGTTGGTCCCCATTGACTTCTATTATATGGACACAAAACCAATGCAAGTCAATGGGGATCAACGGTTTTTGGTTACCAACATTCTTCACATTATCTTCTTTTGTTTTCTCAAAGGGTAAACTATCCCTTTGAGGTGGCAAAATCACAAAAAACGTAAAGGTAGTTCCCGAAACTAAATATTCAGTGATCATTTATCCACTATCATGTTGTTTAAAACCTGGATGTGCCTTATTGTTACACTAACCATGGAAGAAGATATTTTTAGAAAGTTTCGTGTCCGTACAGTGAATTTAAATGGGGTTCAATATTGATGGCTTACGAACGTTCTTCAAAATATCTGCTTTTGTTTTCTGCAGAAGAAAGAAAGTCACCCAGATTTGTAAATGACACAAGGGTGAGTAAATGCTGAAAAAATTATTTTGGCTGGCAAGTTGGCTACGACAGGATCACGGATAACAATGAGAAAACAACGGTGAATAAACGTATAAAAAGCATTAAACATAATAGTCACAATAACGAAATAAATCAGATTTGATATCTTTTGTCGTTGACATCAAAGTCTGGAAAATGAACAAAACCTTATTCTGACTGCGTTACATCTGGTTACCATTTGATGTCCAACGTAGAATCTGCATCTTGACGCAATGCCAGTTATGAAGTTTCAAAAGTGGAGATAAACACTTTAGATTCTGATTCACTTCAGTTGTCACAGTGGGTTCTCGATCTCTCAGTGTCTGCTCGTTTGTGTTCAGCAATTCAGAGATGGTGTTAATGAGATCCCCATAGGCCGCCCCCCAACGGAGGCTTTCCACTGCGCTCGCACTGTAATGTACATCATGTCTGCTTTCAAATCAATTACATTTTTATCTGATAAAACCGTAATGTGGTTTGATTGAGATTTCAGAGCGTCAGTCGAAAGTGTTTTCGCAGCCTGCGACGGGAGCCAATTATAAGAGGAAGTTTAATCAAATTAAATTGCACTTCATCCAGATGCACTCTTTGTGGAATGTGACTGGAAATGTTTGACTTAATTTGTTTTTTGTACTTCTGTTGACGTTTTCGGCAGTTTGATGAATCTCTTTCCCAAATAGGAAATATTTTGAAGCAAATGAAGCGTGGCACAGCGGTACATCAGCCGGTGATGGATTGACTCTTTATTTCTTCGCCAAATGCTCTTTGTTAATTTCAGGGAATTACATTTATTTATTTTGTGATTTGATGTTTCGCATGGTTTTGAAGCTGGCTGTAAAGCCAGACGCAGTACTGAGTGCTCGATTCAAGTGCGAGCATGATCCGAGCTCTTTTTCAACTTTTTATTTGGTTTCGTTGCTCATCAGTGTCTTTTTTTTCTGGAGGCATATAAACACAACTGTTTGGAAGTGGTTATAGTCACTTGTATGAGTTTATGTCAGTGTAATGTCAAATTTAGTTACTCCTAAAGTTAGTTAGGATGAAGAAAAATTGTAGGGCTGTCAACAGATTCATTGCATCCAGAATAAAAATGTGTGTTTAAATGTATGTGCACTGTGTATATACATTTTGTGTTCATGAACACATACTCCTACATGCATGAATTTCAAGAAAAATATGAAATATAAAAATAATTAAACATTTATATATAACTATATAATAATATATATATATAACTATTATTTAAACACAACATTTATTTTGGATGCGACAAATGACAGCCCTAAAAATTGATACAAATATGTGAATTTTTGACATTGGGTAAGAATATAATGCTACCGGGAGAACTCACTATAAAGTTACTGCTAATGTAGAATATGAAATTAGTCATTTATAATTTTATGTAGATAGTATAACAGCCCAATAGAGTTTGAAACAGAGCGCATATGAGCTTAAATTACATATCTCCCGTAATTGTTATGTGGCATAAATTATTATTAATATCCATTTCTACTAAAAACGTTATTCCTCGTTTCCTCGCTCTCTTTTTAAGGTATGGAAGTATTATCATACCATTGGATGCAAGACTTGCTTAATGCATTCCCTTAATAAACATAGGCCTCTCTCTCTCTCTCTCTCTCTCTCTCCCTCTCTCGCTATACCTTCTTCCCAGGCTTGCACATAAATCAATTGAGATGAAAGTTCCATAATTGTGCTTGCTGGGAGGGATTTGAGCAAAATTGCGCTATGAATTTTTTAAAGGGAATTTTTACTAGCTGTTCTGCAGGATTGGAGGCAGAGGAGAGGTGAGGCCGTAGAGGATTTATGCGCCTGACTTCTTCATTACCGAAGTCATTTTGCTGCAGATGATAGTGTTGAGCCCGAGGGGACATTGGTCCCAGCACACTAACTCAGATTTTAAACCTGCCTAATCTTTCGAAGAGAACATTGCAACACAGCAATATTAATGTTACATTAGGGGTTATATTTTTCAGCTGGTGTGGGGGTGAGTTGAATCCTTGCAAGATTTTTCAAAGTGGATAATGAGAGCAGTTGTTTTGCATACGATTAGATTATAGCGTGTATGATGTTAAAAAGACATAGAAACTGAATTTGTTGTGTTTAGAGGTATTCCTTAAGGAACTAATAGATCACCAGATTTCCACACTTACTGTATATACAGTCTTTATTTATTTATCTCTCTCTCCCTTATTTTGTCCCACAATCTCCAGTTTCCCAGGCATAGTTCACCCAAAATAGAAAATTCTGTTATCAATTACTCTCTCTCACCCATTTAAAACGACTTTCTTTCTCCTGCAGAACACCAAAAAGATATTTTGAAAAATGATGGTACCCATTCACGTCCATTGCACGGACACAAAACCTATGCAGATCAATGGGTATCGCCACTGTTCGGTTACCAGCATTCTTCAAAATAGCTTTTTGGTGTTCTGCAGAAGAAACAAAGTCATAAAGGTTTGTAAATGATGACATCATTATTTCAAGCAATTATGAAATGCCACAGTAGTTATTTTCCACCTGTTTAACTTCTCATCCCATTTATTAAACTCAAGAAATTGGATGCTTTGAGTTTGAAAGCACCACCAAGATCCACAACTTCTCATTTTTCCTTTGATTCAGACAATTCCAGAAGAGTGGAATTGAATTAATTAGGCAACTCGAGAAGTGTACATAGAAGTGTAGGAATGAATCGACCGCCCGCGTGCAATTCCGTCGCATCTCCCGAATTGAACCGAAACTGACCTCATCTCTATAAATTACCGCTCTTTCTTTCTCTCAAATAGATCTGCCCGTACCTATCTGCTCTCAAGGTTAACACTACAAACATGCCAAATCTCATTGGAGCGCCTGCCCAGCGGTCGCTCAATTTAACAGCCCACTAGGCTGAGGAACATAGGACTAAATCTCTCTCCTGGAGAGGAAGGAGAAGTAGAGATGATTGTATTAGCTTGTCAGCACCTAACGCTGAGCTCAATGGGCAGCAGAGACAGGCAGATATAATTAGATGTTTCTCTCCAGTGGAGGTGCATGGGGGGTATTGGTGGAATAGCAGGAAGTACTGCAGTTAAACCTGAATTGTTAGTTTTTCTAACGTTTTTATCGAATTGCTGCACAAAAAACGTTGTCGATTCCTTCTGTCAATCAAGATCATATCTTTTGGATTGGCTTATGTTGGCTTACGTCCAACGTAAATTGCATATTGCTATACAAATCCCTGCAGGTGTAGCAAAACAATGTGGGCAGAATTATTGTAGTGTTGTTTATTTGCCGGCACCTGCTGCGTTGTTTTAACACCCAACGGATGGAGTTATGCAAATGGGTTAACAGCAGGAACATGCCCCAGAAATGTATACGCTGCTGTACTCCATCTCGATGGAACCGTACAGCATTACTCACCCACGGAGATGCAGACACCTAAAGTAACTCTTTGAAATGCTAAATGTGTGCTAGACTTCATGGCTTATTAATCGCAATTAATCGATTATAAAATAATTATTTGGGTTTAAACTATATGTGTGTGTGTGTGTGTGTATTTATATAATAATGCACACGCATAGATGTATGCATATACTGTATATCAAATATTTACATAAATATATAGATTTATATTCAAATATATCTTACATTATGTACAAAATAAATATATATTACTCATATTTCTTAAATATATACGTGTATGTTTGTGTATTTATTTTTACTGTACATAAATAAACACACCATTCACACACATATATATATATATATATATATATATATACACGTGTATGTATGTAACTGAAACATTTGTTTTGGAACGACGGCACTAGAATGACTTAAATATCACAATGACTTAAATGCACCATTGCCATGTACAGAATGGAAATTGTGTTCTACTTTTATAGTTTATATAACTGGAAACAATTAACAAAATTTGATTCTAAGCCCAGGTTTCATGAAAACAGAATAGATCCAACAAATCTAAGCTTGTTAGCTCCAAATGTTTTCAACAAGTGTTTGCCATCCAACGCTGAGTAGTGGCATATGGTTGGCAACACCATCTTGAATTCATGTGGTTTTGTATCAGATCAAACCCAGGCTGTTTTAAATAGCTTATTTCATTTCCACTTCAATTTAGTGCAATAAAAGTCCCTCTGACCCAGGACAGCTCGAGTACTCAGTCGATATGTCTTTAAAGAAATTGCGTTTTTGATGCTATTGGTACCATAAAAGCATAAAAGAAATTAAACAGTTCCATTCATCATTTCTTCAGAGCAATGCCTTGTTTTTCGATAATGAAAACCAAGATGTTAAAGCTTTTTGTTTGTAAGCAGAATGAATAGAAAAGAAGGGGGGCGAATTTGATGCGGATTCTCTGAGGAGTCAAAGCATGGCCAATAAGGAAAGGCAGGTTGAATGGGGGTATTCTGTAGGTTTGGTGAATGATCATCCCAACCCACCCGCTGGGTCTTCATAGTTGAGAAGTCCAGCCCCCCAACCAGACCTGCTCCATCCAGTGACCTTGAAAATCTGAGGAAGCACTTTGTGCCGGTCTCCCAGGCAACGGTGTAGGTTCACATGGTAACTAGCAGCTTGACTCAATCAATCAAGCCTGGGCTTAGACTCCGAGACAGATTTGTGAAACAGACCAAAGTTGGGAGGAACGGCCCTGGCAGGCATGCAAAATCTTTTGGAAGGCGATCAAGAAGAGAATGATGCGTTAATGTAAAGATGTGTTGGGTTTCTTGGGTGTTTGTGAATAGGGATTACGTTGAAGAGAGAACATTTTTGCTCACTATAAGATCAATTATTTACTTTCTTGGACGCAACGTAGAAGCTACATGATGCAATATTGCTATTATGTGCATTCAACACAACCTGTGTTTGAGCTGTTATTTGACCAATGCTTTGGCCTCTCTTATGTCAAGGATGTGCTGTATACTTTATAATCTGGTAAAAAAAAAGTTAAAGACAAACATTTTTCATTTATTATTCAGTTGAGAACTTGTTAACTTGACAAGCAACATGTAAAAAATCAGCACAGCATGAATGAGAAACTTTTAGATTGGGTAAACGTTAAAACAACCGTTTAGACTCAAATATCTTACTGCATCGGGTTGCCTTCATTTTTATATATTTATTCATATATTTTATATATTTATTCATATATTTATTTTCTACAGTGTAGACACGAAGTGCTCTCATGAACGTGCGCAATTCACTGACAAGACAGAGGAGAATATATGGATTTAAGTCTGCTTTATTTGCGAAATACAAACCAAAATACATTCTCGTCGCTTCAAAAAAATCAACTGATCCACCATGCACGGATAGACCAATTTAACGATGTCTTTAGTACTTTTTTTGGACCTTGGCAAAAACTGACACCATGGTTTCAATGAGGAGGCCTGGAAAGCTCTCGGACCTAAATATCTTTATTTGTGCTCTGAATTCCCTAAACATGTCTAACGTCATTTGGGTGAGTAAAAAAATCACACAAAGTGGATTTTTGGGTGAACTATCCCTTTAAGTCATTCAGGCAGCACACCAACTAGTGCAGCATCAGACATTAATGAGATGGAATTGCGAAAAAATGTCAGGGTCTGATAGCACCTATAGCATCCAATGAGAATATAAGCAACAAAAGCGATTCTGAATGTAAGAACTGGAGGACTCCACTTTGATCATTGCAATGATGGCTGTACAGGTTTCCTAATGTGTGTGTGTCTTGGATAAGACTGTAGAGCTTCACACTGGCTATGACGACGAGTCCCGGTATTAAAAGGAGGTTCTTTTATTAAAACATGTTATATATGAACATCATGCAACGAGTTTCATTCATCCGTTTTCTCTAATTCTTACTCAAACAGTTAAGTCCTAAAAATAAATGCGTGCATGTGTGCGAGTGCACGCAACACCAAGTTTGTCAAAAATCCACACTGATGTTACATCTTCTCAAATCAGTAAGCAACCTCCAATCATCCTCAGCCGTCATGAGACACTACCGGGTGCATGAGACAACTTTGCGGTTATCAAATTGAAGACTATCAACTTGACACTCGATTCCCAGGTGGGCGAAAAGAGAAACACGGCACACCCTGGGAGATGAAGAGAGAGCAGAGACGACAGACAGAAGACAGACAGCACCGGTAGAAAATCAGAGTTGTAGCAGCATTAATTGATGGTGCTGAGTGCCATATGCGTGGCCATATGGAGCCGAGCCCCTCAGGAGAGTTGTAATAGACAGCCTGCAGACACTCACACAACCTGGCACATTTACAAACTAGGGACAAACCATTAATATATGCCCAGAGAGAGAGAGAAGGCCTGTCAACACATTTTTTTTCTTACCTGATTGCTTGTTTGTTTTTTGCTTGTTTGTCTTTTTGTATTTGCTAAAGTACGTGCAAATCAGAAAACGACAGATAAAATTTAGAGGAAATATGATAAATTTAATGTTTATCAGCTTATTCATGCAAATAATAAAACAATCTATTATAATTTACTTACTGTCATGCCATTTGTGTTTAAATGAATAAACTTTATTTCTTCAATTATACACAAATATCTTTATAGCCTATTTAAATTTAGCCCAAAAAAAACAATTAACATAGTTTATTTTGTGATTTACTGTTTTCTACATACAATCATCCCACATAATATAAAGAACATTCTGGAAAAATGTGACGTTGATTTCTTTTTCATACGAAGTAAAGCAAAGATTGACATCTTTCAATCAAACGTTGATGCTCGCTGCAGTATCACATAATCTGATTTTGAGACTTTAGCCTGGTTTTCACAGACTGGATCGCATATTTATATTTAAAATAAAATTACTTTCTACTATTCGACTAAAAGTTCTTCACTTTACATTTAAAGCAATCCAGATGAAACGTTTTTGAGAGATAATGGTTAATTGTTTCGCTTTTTTGGTGAAATTAGAAGTTCATTTCTGAGGGCAACATTTACATTTTTCTAATACTTTTAAATATGGTGATCGTCGAAGTTGATGACTTAAAATCTCATTGGTTGTCATGTGTCTTGTGACTAGATGTCATGTTTCATCATGAAACCACTTTGTGTATTATTCTGTTTAGTTGGATAAAAAGAAAATAATGTTCGTGTGATGTTAAGTGATGGAATTGCTGCTAGCACAATAATAGACCAATACACTACAGCGTTGGAGTTAGTTTTAAATAACTAGCGCTGCGGTTTTTGTAAAGGTGTATACAAACAACACGGACAAAATGTGTGTAGAATTCTCTCTTAAAGTAACCGATTAGTTGATAAAGAGCTCAAAGAAGATGAACTTCTGCTCTTGAACACAGAGATTTTTATCGTTTCCATGTGCTGGTCCATTAGTGATCTGTGAATCTGTTGTGCGGTCTGTTTGAGAGGTGAGGCTACAGGTGAATGGACTCCATCCTTCATTTCAACCATTTAAAAGGGCTGAATGGTGTAGAGCACCGCTGTTGACTTCAACCTCTGCTTGTTCAGGTTTATTTAAAAAAACATGTCATTGTTTAAAATGGCTTTTGTGAAACCCACAGAGTAGCATTTCAGTTGCATTCAGATGGTTGGTTGAGAAGAGGAGAGATGAGATGAGATTGCCAGAATCTGATGAGGAAATTAGTGAGCTATGAGACGGACTGAAAAGTGAAGACAGAGCAGGTGAGATGAAGAGAGAGAGACATGGTGATGAGTCAAACTGAGTTGTCAGCCATTCTGTTGTTCTTCAGAAGACGGAGAGAGAGAGCTGAGAACAGAACATCGCTACTGATGTCTTTGGCACGGATAGAGAACGAGTGAGCAAGAGAGCTTGTCTGTGATATTTCTGGTGTAGTCATCGCATTGGGTCAAACCGCCAATGTTTTACTGTTGCTCTTTGTTTCGTCTTCCCTTTGCTCCTCTGAATTATTCAACACCCGAGGCTCGCTCGTTCACACTCTCTCACATATTGCCTTTCTTTTTCTCGTTCCATCTACGTTTCTGTTACTCTTTTTGCATTTTATTTCAAGAACACTTCATGTGCTGCTGTGCTCCGAGTTTTCATCAGTTGAAGTTAAACAGTGCTGCTGTAAGAATGTTCGCAACTGAAATACAAAAAAACACACAAACAAAAGCTGATTTAAAGACAAATGCAGACATAGGGCAGATCTTTGGGTGCACCCCACCATTCACCATCTTCGTCTTTAACCAAACGTGTCACCTACTTAGACAGCATACCTAGACGACAAACTTAGACCCAATATTAAAGGTCCAGTCTACAATTTATTGGACGATCTATTGACAGAAATGCAATATACTATTACATAACTGTGTTTTCAGAGGTATACAGTAGCCCTAAATAGACAAACTGCTCTATAAAGCGCACTTCGTAAATACGTTATCTCCTTTGGCAAAGACGACATCTTAGTCCTGTGTCAACCACCGTAGTGCTTCGAAAGGGAGGGGTGGAGTAAGCCATTGCTTGCAAAACTATATTTTTGCATTTTTATTCCTAATCCTTCATTACTTCTTACTCTTGACTCTTTACTGTCACTGTGTAAGCCGTGTTCCCTAACCAGCGACTGACTTACTACAGCCAGACGTTTGGAAGAGTGCAAGAACATATGCTTCAACATGGTATTTCAGGCAGCGATCGTGTTACAGGCTAATGTGAGAGGGAAATATTTAACATGCACAAAATGTCTTCGCACATCCTTAAGGCCAACACACGGATGCATACTGCCAAGTCATGACCTGCTGTTTGTCATCGGACTTATCTTAGAGGAACGACAAGCTTGAGATCTAGACGTGCAGTAAACCACAGGACTCTCACTGGTCATTCTTTGGCCTGTGATGGATGCCATTTGATCATCTCTGTGGGGTGGGGGATCTTCTTCAGTCTCTGTTTCCCAGCGTGAGGAACCCTGTGGTTGAATGACAAGTCGGGCGTGAAATGGCCGGCGGCCCCCAGAAATCAGAGCCCTGGCCTGTTGGGAACTGATACACAGACTACAGCCTGTATGAGTGTTCTTTCTTAAAGTTTACTTTTGATTTTGTGATTTTCAGGCAGGACAAGAATAATGTTTTTATAAATATATACTACAGTTAATTACTTATAGGGATAGTTTACCCAAAAATAAAAAATTCTGTCATAATTTAATCACTCTCATATGAACCCAAAAAGAAGATATTTTGAGAAATGGTTTTGTGTCCGTACAATGGAAGTTTAAAGGGTCCAGTGTTGTTTGCTTACCAATTCTTCAAAATATCTTATTTTGTATTCTGCAGAAGAAAGAAGGTGATACAGGAATGACTTGATGGTGGGTAAAAGTTTGACTGTGTCACATTTTTTTTAATCACAAAATGGGCACAGACTTTTTTCCCATTGCAGCCATGTTATTTATATATTTTAAGGTATATCAAGGTGGCATCCGCTGAATCTTTACCTTATGGCCTCACTATGTACAGCTAATCTGTCATTGTGTACCATATGTTATATTCACTCTCTCTTCCCCCTTCTCTTTCTGTGTGTGATCTCTTATACATCCATACTCGCTTGATTCTCTGTGTTTCGCAGCCCACACAAGGACACAGAAGAGAGAGCGATAGAGAGATTGAGGAAGAGAGAAATGCCTGTAGGCTCAATCTGTTCTGTGGCGCGCTACACCCAGGCCACAGGGAGACCTCCACTCACTCCATCAAACTGCCACACACACATTCGGAGTATAGTGGGAAAGACTCTCTTGCCCCGGTTTTCCCGTTACCTTCTCTACCTGCCTAATTTCCTTGCTTAAATACGACCAAGTACTTCCCTCCCTCTGTCATGCGCTTTTGTTTGTATTCCATTTGTTGTGTCGCCCCATTTAAGCGGATTCTCCCCATCTCTAACTGAGATTCCCTGTCTACGTCACTTGTAGCCACAACGCTGTTAAATGAATCCGTGCTAGCCTTACAGACTGGCTGCTGAGGGTCTCCGTGATTTAACAAATAGGTTTTGTTAAACAATATGATGCAGCATTTGAAACCGAGTTAAAGGCATAGTTCACCCAATAGTTCATAAATTCTGTTATCATTTTCAAACCTTCGTGACTTTTTTTCTTCTGCAGAACACAAAAGAAGATATTTTGAAGAACGTTGGTAACGGAACAATGGCGGCACCCACGGAAGTGTGTTGGTTTTGTGTCCGTACAATAGAAGTGAGAACTGCCGGTGTTTGATTACCAACATTCTTCAAAATATCTTCTTTTGTGTTCTGCAGAAGAAAGAAAGTAAATGATGACAAAATTTTCATTTTTAGTTGACAACTATTGTGGTGTGACATCGTTTAAATTACAACAATATCAGTGGGAATACGTTTTAAGATGATAAGGGTAATTTTATTATTAGAATTTAAGGATTAGTCCAAAAACACCATTCACTCCAATTTGGAACAGGAAGAAAATAATTGAATTAGCGCTAGAACAGTTTTTTTCTCTTATCTGTGCACTGATTGTAATCCATTTTCTTTATTTTAATATTTAATGTTGCACATGTTTAGGAGACTTAGTAGTTAATAGTGTTTTATAGTCATAAAAGTGTGTGCTGATTTAATTGTTGTTAATTGTAGCTTTAGGCTAAAATAATGTAATATGTGCTGAAATAATATAATTAGTCGACAAAATTAGTATTAAAGAGTGTTTATGCGTATTGCAGGATAAAATCCTGACACAAGCATATCTTATGAACTGCTTATGAACAAGATAATTAAAGCAATTGTCTATTATATTGGGGGTTTTATGATATAATGTCTTGGTAAATTACATCATCACCTTGGAAGCTCTAAGGCAAGACTCGAAGGGGCGATTTAAGGCCTAGGACTTAAGCCTAGTCTCAGACTTACTTAAATGTGAGAGATTTTTTTGTCTATAGATGCACACAGTAATGGTAAAGTATGTTTTTAAATTTTAGTAAGGCCTAGTCCTGGTTTAAGATAATCCTAGATAGAACCCTAAGATAAACCACAGCGTCTGTATATTATGTTGTTAGGTTTAGGTTTTCACCTTGAACCGTCATTGAAAATAAGGGCATGTCAAGCAACGTCCATCCTTTCATCTGCCTTGTCTGGAAAGTACAGTACAGCTGCTTAACAAGTGGCACATACAAGTGCATCTCAATTCATTAGAATATCATGAAAAAGGTCAATACGTTTTGTCACTCCTTTCAGGAACTAAAACCAATATATTATATAGATTCATTACACATAGTGAAATATTTCGAGCCTTTATTTCTTGAAGTCCTGCTGGAAAATGAAATCAGCATCTCCACAAAGCTTGTCAGCAGAAGGAAGCATGAAGTGCTCTAAAATGTCCCGGGGAAGGGGCTGCGTTGACTGTGGACTTCAGAAAACACAGTGGACCAACACCAGAAGATGACATGGCAGCCCAAATCATCACTGACACTGGACTTCAAGCAACATGGATTCTGTGCCTCTCCAGGGTATTGTCAAGAGCAAGATGAGAGACACCAGACCCAACAAAGGCCGCTATCAATGCAACCTGGGCTTCCATTACACCTGAGCAGTGCCACAGATTGCCTCCATGCCACGCCGCATTGATGCAGTAATACATGCAAATGGAGGCCCAACCGAGTATTGAGTGCATAGAAATGAACATACTTTTCAGAAGCCTGACTTTCTGTTTAAAATATCCTTTTTTTATTGATCTTATGTAATATTCAAATTTTCTGAAACACTGAATTTTGGGTTTTCATAATCTGTAAGCCATCATCATCAAAATTTCAAGAAATAAAGACTTGAAATATTTCACTCTGAAATGAATCTATATTATATATTGGTGTTACTTTCTAAAATGAGTGACAAAAAACTTTTAATTTATTGAGATTTCATTAATATTAAATTAATTGAGATGCACCTGTACAGTTGTGCCGCAATAGTGTTTGAGTGAACAGATTTCTGTTTTTCTCGTGTTTTCTTGGCGAGACTAAAACTGTACTTTGCATTGCATTTGCTGTCTTAACCGCCTGTGTGCAATGACAAATTGTCCAATTACAGTAAGCAAATAATGTTTCCAATACCACAGAGTTTAATTGAATATGAAACACTAAAAGAG
Organism: Barbatula barbatula; assembly: GCF_947034865.1. Lineage (NCBI taxonomy): Eukaryota > Metazoa > Chordata > Actinopteri > Cypriniformes > Nemacheilidae > Barbatula > Barbatula barbatula. The sequence continues at coordinate 25,171,889 of NC_136767.1, read as the reverse complement.
TCTCGCTATGCCTTTAGAATCTGTTAATCTGATTTATTTAGCTTACAATTAAGATACTATTTTTTATTATATTATCTTATTAGCAACCTGCGGTTGTGCTTTCTTCGTGTGCCCACCCACCAGTTGAGATTTTTCTATATCAACTCTTTCTTTCTCTGCGTTACCTCGCTTTTCTCTCCATATCCCTCCCACATCACTTCACCTTCTCTTCTTATATGTATCATTATCGTTCTCTCTCTTCCTCTATCTTCAACCTTCCATCAGATCAATAGTTCTTAATCCATCTGCTTTGGACCTGAGCTGCCCAGTCACTTCCCATCATGCCCTGAGGCAAAGTCACATGTCAAACCGCTGCATGAATTTGATGGCTTGATCCAATCAAAGCGTAGGCGGCCACTCTTATCCATCATTTATACCGAGGTCAAGGAGAAATGGTGTCTCCTTATCTCTGAAGGCTGGCGCTTTAGAAGAACGACTGAAATATTATGCTGCCGAAGTTGTGTGAAAGCTCTTCGGTGACCTCAAGTCAGGATGTCGATATATTTATAAACAAAAACATTTGTATCTTTCTTTTGGCACAGAATTTTGTATTCCAATGTGCTTTTGTTTTACGGGGCACCAAGAATCGCTTGGCCTTCTGTTTCTGGTGGTGGCTAAAGTTTATTTAGCGTCGGCCTTGGTTACGATCCTTTGATCTGCGCTTAGTCCCCCAAGATCTTCCAAAGTGACTCATCAGATTTCTCTCAAGGCAACTAAGAGGAAAAGTCGACTGAATGAACACTGTCTTGAATTATTTATCGTCTGTAGTGTTGTGTTCATGGAGTCGCTCTCTGTTACAGTGAATGTGCTTTTTACACTTAGAGTCCTGCATCTGATCTCTGATCTTTGACCTTCACCTCAGTTTACCCAAACAGGAGAAAGTTACCCTGTGAGATATTGATAAAAAAGTCTTAAATGTTATGCGGTGACCTTAGTTTGTTAACAATAGTTGACCTTGAGTTCTCGAAGAATTTCATTGTTTCACACAGGTGCAGTCATTGTATAATCAGATTTGCATGTCATTTAATAAAAAAATTAAAGAGAAAATATAGTTTTCATTAATATCTGAGGGGTTATATTGAAAGTTACATTTGTATTTTTTTTTTAAATATTAAAAAAAAATGTTTTATTAAATTGTATTATAATTTTTTCAATTAAATTTCATTTTCTCATTTTCATTTATTTGATTAATTAATGCATTTTCATTTATTAAAATATTTTTAAGAAAATAAAGAAAATGAACATGAGACATATGAAGTCCTTTTAGTAAATGTTTTAATAAATATCTTTATTTTAAAATATTTCATTAAGGAATTAATTCAGTTTTATTAAAATATTGCCGTTCATTGAATCTGTATACACCCTCACCCAACAAATGGCTTTGGCCAAGAAAATTCCCCATTCAGGCATATTTAAGACATAAAGTCACATTCATTATATTACATCAACTATTCTCAATGTTCTTCTCTTCCTAATTTTGATCACGAGATGAATAACGTTGTTTCAGATCAGCCGCAGACAGCCCCCATTATGAGTGCACGTGCTGACAGCCCCAATGATGTCACTGTTGTTCAGTTGCCATGGCGCTGACACCGAAATGTATTCGTGGCAGGCGCTGAGATCTGGTTTTGCATATTTTTGGTCTCTCTGGCACCCTGTGCTGCTGGAATCAGTATTCATCCAGACATCCCTAGGCAGACGCTGATGTTGAGCCAGCATGGCTGTCGTCAGGCTAGTTTCTTACTCCCCCTCCAAGGCCAATTCATTCCCAATCTCCTCAGCATGTGACAGGTGCAACTGTGTTATTGATTTGGGCAGTCGGTTTTAATGTGCTCCGGGATGCGCAACGCTTATTGTCTTCCCCCCCTCGGTGTGCGTGTCTATTAAAATGCTGCCAGGAAAATGTTCTGAAATATTAGACAGCTATCCCCCCTCACCTCCCATTCCCATTTCAGCTGAAATATATGAGGCCGTCGACAAGCCAAAACCGAAGCCGTGGGGTCCGGCATGAGACTCGCTGTGAATAAATCACATTCGCTCGCTCGTGCACACACACACAGACGTGCTGCAGCGTTCACAAGATACTCTGTAAATAAAGTATACACACCAAATGCGAAGAAAGCTGTTTAAATGTCAAAAGCATCTTCGCAGCAGATGAAGGGAGGGACTGTAATGTCCTGTGTAAACATAACACATTCATTGTGTCACTTACACTGTGTTCGTTTTTCATCCAGTCTATTTTGTTTACACAGCATTTCATTTCTGTCTGTCAATGCTGGTTAGAAATTGAGTGTAATTGTGTGAACGTATGAACTAATATACAACTAGTATTAGTATATAGTAGTCTGAGTCGTCTGAGTCGTCTGAGTCGTCTGAGTCGTCTGAGTCGTCTGAGTCTGAGTCTTCCACATTTCCAAACAAGAAAATCCTACCTGAATGAATACATGATTGACAATTGGCTGAGCCACTTTGTTTGCTAATGCCTTGGACCTACAATTAATGACTTGTGACAAGTAGAGCTGAGCAATTAGGATTTGTTTAGCTTGCGCTCTATAGGGCTGTGAATGAATGGGTCTCTCTAATCCACTGCATAAACTCACATTAATGTACACTGAACATCAGGCAGACTCGAAGCTGGGCTGCTGAATCTTTGTGGAGTGAATGCAAGCTTGTTAATTTGGCTGCGGTTTATTTCCTGCTAGCGATAGGAAAGCGTGCTGTAAGAGTTTGTGTGGGAGGTTTTATATTTGATCGGGCCAAGAAGGCACCGACACAACATGTGCACAAATAAAGCCACAAGAAATATCTTTATGAGACTGACGGTTTGAGCAGGACCTTATTGGCTTATAAAAGACTGAAGGCAGAACCAGAGAGAAAACGTTTATTGTGCTTGTCTACCAATTAACATTCTTTAAAGGTTTATTGCTTCATCGTTCTTTATTACTCGTTTTACAGTTTAAATGAGACGTTCTGTATAAACTGCTTTGGAACTTTTAAAACCTGCTTCAACCCAAGGAATCGTTCAACCCAATATGGACATTTTCTCATTATTAAGTTATCCTCGAGCCATCCCAGACGTAAATAACTTCCTTTTTAAGTTGAACACAAAAATATTATTTTATTAAAATGTTGTATGTCATTTTCTTAAATGGGCCTATAAATGAAAGCTCCAAAAAAGTAATCCAGATGATTCCAGTGGGTTAATGAATGTCTTTTGAATGGAAAATATGATATATTAATATACTGTATATAGTATGATATTATAAATAACATTTGATCTTATTATGAGATTAATACAACGTGTATCCATAGAATTATACAGATCTGCATGCCAGGTTCAAATCGCCAAGATGTAAACAAAACACTTAAGTTGAATGGAAAATTCTCAACAATGAACCCCAAAAAAACGGATGAACTTCTGATCCTCATTAAGAAAACAGAAGAGAGTGGTTGGGACGGCTCCTTAAAGTGCAAATGGACTGTAATTGCTCATTTGCATATGCGTAATTGCAGTCCATTTCTACGGCGAGACCCAAAATGTCCGCTACACGTACAAATGAAAGGCGAGAAGCACACGAGTGTGCGATAATGGCCCGGTATGAAATATTTATGTAAGAATATGGCACTCCAGTGCCTGCAAAGTGTTGTTGAGGGTATTTTGTAACATGAAGAGATGGGGACCGTGTTTCCTAATTTGATTATTTAAACACGTTTTAAAGTTTTAACCACGGCCATTATCTGTTTCACAGTCCCTAAAATCATCTATTCTCTAAGTTGGTCGGACCGTTGAAATACCTTCAAACATTCTAATCATAAACTTATGTTTTTATTTTATAATAATTTTATTTTACTCCCCTGAATTTTCATCTTAGCACTCATGAGCTGGCAGCTGGCAGCTTTTTTCAGGTGTGATTATTTTCAGCGATGTGCCAAGGTTTAGCCCATATATGAATAATTTCCCCCCAACTTTCTGTCTATTATCATTCATTGAACTGCTCGCCCGCTATACCGGCTCCCGAAAACCGACTGAAAAGTAGTATTTTACGCCATCTCACTTTTGAACCGTGACATACTCTTTCAAATGTATCACATTTTCCCCTTCATCACCTCCATTTTTGACGAAAGGTGTCACCGAAGGAGAGAATGAGCGTTAAAAGAGCTGCGGTAAAAATCGTACCTGAACCGATAATGAGGTCAGAGAATGAATGAATAATTCTCTCGTATCTTTTTCTCTTTACAGTGTGACAGCGAGAGTGACATTGATGACAAGGTAAGATTCTTTGTGTGTGTGTGTGTGTGTGTGTGTGTGTGTGTTTGTGTGTCTGTTTACCTAAACCATCTCGAAGTGCGTGAGAGTCATTTTAGAGTTTATAGAATGAAAGGCTGTCGTCTCTCTGTGTGTGTTTGTGCGCGTGTGGATGACAGAAAATGGCTGCCAGACTTGTGATTGTTGATTTATTTGCATATTACAGGGATACAAAGAGCAATGCGGCACGGCGGAGAGACAATACATTTATTGCAGAAGTGTTTTAAGGTTTCTGAGCGGTGCCGCTGTGTTGGGGATGTCAATTCAGCTACTTTGAAGTAGTTTGAACTGGAAGAGAAAAGGAGTCGATGGATGGCTGTTAAGCTAGTTAGTTCCGTACAGCATGTACTTTTGTGAAGTCAGCACTAAAGAACTCCTCTAAAATGTTCAAAGAGTTCAAAATATGAAGAAAAATACATATTAGCTCCGTTTCAAAAATTAGTACATATGCAAGCACAAGTCGTTCTTTTCTGTGCTGTTCCTCGTCCTGATTTTCCAAAAAATATAAAGCTCGTATATGTTTCCCAAAGATTAAACTTGTAAAGGAGACGTCTTTCATTGCAAGCCGACCTTAGGAACATGAAACAATAGAATGCAGTTTCCACGAAAGACAATATGTCACACATGCAATAATGGCCTAACTCCATAAGGCGTTATATTTGCATACATTTGCAAGCATGGGCTTCAGCCATATATATCGCCCTCAGATTATACCATTACATCTCATTTGTTATTCAAATGCTCTCTGGTCACGAATGCTTTCGAGATTTGGTTAGCGGTTTGTAGGTTGCCAGATCCTTTCCGGCGAAGTGTTTTGTCGTTTGTTTATCTTTTAATATTGATAACCCTAATATGACTGTCACCCATATAAACAGCATGTAGCTCCAGCGGAAGTGTAACACATGTTAATTCCCCTGCAGTTAAGCAATTACTCCCTGTTAAATGAATGTGATAGCATAACTAATCTCCTGTAAGCCAAGCTCCCAGTTCGGTGGAAAACATCTCTGGCTCGCTCTATAAATAATACATTGATAGCGAGCAGCAATTTGCATTAACCGCAGCTCACGCTAGTCAATAGGCTTTTATCTTCCTCCTCATTGAGGCAGATGGTAAGAGAAAACCTCTTTGGATTTGACACGATGAAGAGAGGGACTTTTAAAGCGCCGTGTTCTTTTAACACTAGCTTTGGAAAAGAGAAAATCTGGTTTCCTAGAGTTTTTCGGGAGGCTTTTACTTTCTTTGTGATGAAGGAGTTTAGCAATGTCAGGCCCTGTGTTAAGATGTTACTTTTCCATGAAGATGCTGTTGTTGATCAGATCGTGTATGTAGGGGAAATATACAGTATATATATGCACAGTATACTTACATACTGTATATGCAATATATACAGTATACACATACAGGACTGCTTAGTTTAACATTGAGGAGATCAAGATGTTCCTACAAAATCCTAGTCGACATGGCTCTCCATACAAAGATAGAATACGCATTCTGTTGAATTGAGTACCACGTGACATCTGCGACAGATTTCAGTCCATTTTTGTTTCTTTTACTGTGTTCTTATGTACAATTGCGATGTTAGAGGGCTGTTCCCAGATCAGTGTTTACCGTGCCACATGGAGGGTTCTTCAAAAGAGCATGAAACTGCAGATGCAGGTTGTTTTCACACTGAGAACATGTGGAAGCAATCGCAGGGCTCCGAGTCGAAGCGGCTTTTCAGTTCTTTGTTTTTATGGGTCGTCTTCTGAAAGCGTGGGTTAGGGATAATAGTTCTTGGTAAGAGGTGGTTAGGGGGCATTGAGAAGATCAGCCATGGTTGGAAATAAAAACAGTGTGCGCTGAGGTCTTCAGGTGCACAAGAGAGAAGAACATGTTCACCGTTTGAAAATTCACTCTTTCATAATTGCTTCTGAAAAAGGATTTTTCACTGTTATTTGAAATTGAATACATTTAAATCAAATGTAAACCGTTTAGTTTGAATTGTAATAAGCGTCGTCACCGGTTTAATACTGTAACGTAAACGTTCTCTCTTGGCTTTTTAAACATTACTAAATGATAAAACAGCCTGCAGGTACGCTGGAGGCCATAATCAGTTGGGCTGATTTGAATAAATCGCTTCATGTGTAGATCAAGTCCACTTATTAACAAAGACATCACAACCCGCTCAAAGAAAAGAAAGCACCTCTCTTAGTCTGTTACAGAGGATGAGGCTTTGATCCAGAAATGACATGCGTACCTCTGGCCATAACTTTAATAATGTGCATCTTTGTATTCATGTGGTGTATGGTGTTTTCATTCTGCTGGCTTTTTTGAAACAATCATTTCCTGTTTGACTGACGGTCAAGAAGAACGCAAGATTGGCTATTGATGAATGTATTTCAGCTCGCATAGTTTCATGTGGATGTGTTTTGTGTGTGTTAAGAAATGATTTTCTATTTTATATCTTAACAATATATTGTTGGCAAGGCCGGTGGTGCAAAAGTCATGTCGGCCATTTAATGTGCATGTTTATTTTTTGTCAATTCGTATAAATACTGCTTTTATCACGGTTTACAATTATCCATGCGGATTGGAGCACGTGTGGCATTATCTGTGATTCAAATATACTAAGTACACCACGGTTCCCCTCGCATGGAGTTCGCCATGTTGTTTCTACAGTATATCTGACAAACCGCTCTGCAGAGGGCATTTCGTAAATAAGTTATCTCATTAGGCAAATAAGCGAAAATGTGACGACATCTTAGTTCTGTGTCAGGCACCGTTGTGCTTTGAAAGGAAGTAGCAAATAGCAACCACACTACTAGAGGCCGCTACATTTCATATTCTAGACCTTTAAAGATGCTTGTATGTTTTTCCAGAAAACAGGACCATGCTTATTTTTATTGAATTGCAGTTAACAACACATTTGATCGATTTGAGTCTGTCACAGTAGTGGTGAATGCATCGCATACTTGAGATTTAGCCCACAGTCACATGACTGGCTGTTTGGGTGTTTGTGTCCTGACAGGTGACCACTGAAATCCGTCTGTTCTGTGGAGCAGCTTAAAAGGATTTGTGTTATTTCATTTCTCTGGTATCTCTTTCCTTCACATCCGTGTGACAGCGTGTCACATGACACACCCAACCAATTCAGCCACTTCAGGTAAACACTGACATTTTCCCCCTCTAACCGAAGGGCTTTACAGGTGATGGGCGGTGCTGTCTTTATTGACGTCTTAACACTTCTCCCTTTCTGTCATCATTTCAATTCCAGCTTTTTGCACTGTCAAATATCATGTTGTTTTGTTTGAAACTGGAATGATAGCATTAGCAGCACATGCCCAGCTTTTATCTTTGGGTTGTCCCCGATTTGACTGGCCAGTGCTGTGTTTAAAAACGGCAATTTTTTTCTTCTAACATGCACCACCAAAAACCCTCTCTGGGCTTTTTGTGTGAATTGGTTGTGTTTTAATGAGAAACATGTGCTTCTCATATAATTCCTAATGGTTATAATGTTACATTTGAGAATACAGAGTCACCCAAACTACCGTAATTCATACTTAGTTTTGAATAATATCTGACCATATTATTTTATAATATCATAATAGTGCTTTCCAATTCCTTTAAATATGTTACATATGGAATTAAGGTTTCGTTTTACCAAATAAAGCTAAGAGCTTCGAGTTCTGGTGGTACACACGGAAATGTTGCTAAAGTGCAGGGTGATCAGGCAACAAAATTTTATGAACCCTATCCTGTGTCCTAGCGGAGTGACATTCGGGGCGCCATTTGTCTTGATAATTAGATTTTTATTGGCTGACATTTTGACAAAGTCTTTTAAACTTTCGTTTAAGCTCATAAAAATGAATCTACTTTCTGGAAATATGTCAATTCATTTTCATTGCTTTCATTGTGAGTGTTCTGATACTGAAATGACCTCATTAGTATCACTTGCTAACAGCAAATGGTATGACAATTGTTATCTCGGCTCATATTTTCTGTTATTAAGAGTCAGTAGACTAGAACGTTTTAGTCAAATATTTTTTAAATCACATACACGTTATCTTTGTGTGCTAATGTTAACATTCTCATAGGGACGCAAGATATTTTATTGATTTTATTGCCATCCGAATCCAGAATGTCTGTGTTTTTCTTCCACCACCTGCAGAACACCCCGGCCGAATTACCTTCTGTCTCATGACAAACACCAAGGTCGTACGCTAATTTAATTGCCTTCCGAATCCACATCTCTGAGCTTATAACAGGTGTTGAATCCAAAATACGTTTTTGAAAGTCTGTTCTGACCTCTTAAAAGCACCACAGTGTTACTCTTAAGTAGTTTCAGGGGTTGTAGTGTCTAAAGCATTGAAAATATTGTAAATGGCAGCATAAAACAAAACAACATGCCTAATTTATGGCTGCGTCTTATAACACACGAACCTGAAGCACTTCTGCGAACGGAGAGAAACGGTTCACAGACGGCAGAAAGTGACCAGTTTTGCCAGGCTGTGTGGACCGACTTAAACCAGCTAAGACCAGCTAGTTTCCAGCATGGCCTAGCTTGTGGGTTCCAGCCTAAAAGCAAAAACCAGCTTGACCAAATCCTCTTAAAAACCAACCTGCTTAACCAGCTAAAACCATACCTAATGTCCAATCTTTTCTTATTAAATTTGTTCTCCTTTTATTCAACTTGCCCCCGTGGCACGTTCAGTGTGGAGACTAGTGAGAATTACTATTTGAGAATTTGGATTGACATATTAATTTCTCGGGGCCTTATCTTAAACTGAATGTCGCTTTACGCACGCTTCACTCCTCTGAAAGCATGCTTCTGGCAGGTGGCATCCACCTCGATGATATGCCGCGCGTCATATCAGAGCCGCCGCACACATGCCTACAATACATCAATGTCTCTCTCTCCTGATAAATACTTTCCCTGCCTCTCTTTTGTAGCGTCATTTCTCTCCCTCGTTTCGAAGATCTGAGGGAAGTAATGATGTGTAATGTACTTTCTACCCCTGGACCCCTCTCATCTTTCTTTTCTGACTCTCATCTCGTTCTCTTTTTCTTATATTCAGTCATAAACAGGCCACCCACCGGCTTGCTGACAGGCCCCTAATAGTTTTTTTATGGAGGTGAAGATGGAGCGGCTTAATGTTTCGACACAAGCAATCATCGCTCCTCATCTCTTTAATGAAATTAGATTAAGTGCACCTGGGGAAGGGCTGAGGAGAGGGAGGCCGAACGCCGGTTAGAGCGCTAGCTTTCATTTAAAACCAATTTGTCTGCAATATTCCACCATCAGCCTGGGATTCGACGTGCAGTCGGAACGGCGGGCGAATGAGATCACACCAGCGCAGACGGGTTTAATTCTCTTCCCCGCGGGCGGCGTGAAATTATAACTGACACATTCGACGTGCGCTTTAATATGGAGATGCCATTTTCTTCTGTCCGGCACGACTTTCATTCCCTGTATCTCACTCTTTTTTTATCTAACGTCAGTTCGCTTTCTTGCAATCCTGTCACTGTGTGTTTCAACTACCCTGTTGTGCTTTAATGGCATCATAAAGTTACTTTGCTGTTAAAGCATGGAAATGGTTTTCTTTCTAATTTATATAAAGGCTGTTTTCAATGTTCTCTTCTCTGAGAGAATGTATTTTCTCTGGATGTCAGGTCATTCCATCTGGTCCACGTTTTCTTCCCGGTGCTACTTGTACCCAGTTTTTTGTGCGGAAGCAGGGATTTGACCCAACATGGAATTCAAAGATGTTTCTTTTGAAATAGATCATAACTAACTTTTTCAAGCGAAAGTGCGTTTACTAGACTAGACATTGCATGCTAATGGGAACGTTTAATGTTTTAGGAAATAGTTCACCCCAAAAATTTGTTATACTGACCTCCATGTTTTTCCAAACCCGTATGACTTACTTTCTTCCATGACCACAAAAATACATGACTTTTTTTGGATTGTTATAATGTTCCACAATTCATGCGTCACGGTCAAATATGGTTTGCCAATTTAAATACATGGAATGGATAATGAGATTTGAAAGTTACATAGGATTGTATTCATTTCTTTCAGTGCATAATGACATTCTCTGTTCTCAAAAGGTTCCGAGTTGCTTTCACATGAACTACTTTTGTGATACTATTATGTTGTATGTTGTTGTTGAAATGTCTCATATGGTTCTTTTAGGACAAAAAAAAAAGAGTATACAGGTTTGGAATGACAAAAGGGTGAGTAAACAATGACAATTATTTTTTGATGAACTATTTTTAATGCCTTAAGATATACATGTAAACAAAAGAGATTAGTTATTTTGACACCCCTGTTAATGCATGTTTTGCGTTTGTCGCCAACTTCATTAATCCATCACCACTTGATTGATGGTGTGTCACCACAAATCCGCATTATAGGTTGGTTGGCAAGAACATGTTCACTTTGAGAGACACATGAAACAACTGCTGTCATATTTTCTGTTTATTTTGGCATTAAGAATTTGAGCGTGACCAAACATAATCATGACATGAATATTGTTGGAGAGATAAAGTGTGCTTTGAGTATTAGATTGAATTCCTACCCTTTAAATAATGGATAATAAATAAATAATTTGACATCGGAAGGATTTGTGTCCACACTAACTTTGTCTTATATTGCCACTTATTCTACACAAAAAAAGGTTGGGTTGTTTCAATCCTGCATTGGGTCTGTTGGCTTGAATTAACCCAGAAAATTGTTTTATATTTGACCTAACAGCATTTTGGGTTGAAACAACCCCCATTAAATGGATTTGTCCATTTGTGACCCAATGCTGGTTGAAATAACACAACATTTTTAAGTTTGTACCTACAAACAGTGACAGTGCTGCATTGGTTTCTGGGATATGTACTTTCCGCTTGGTTTTCTGTTATTATTTTTTCTTGTCTTTTTCTCATCAAAACAAGGGTCAACATCAGGTGTTTCCTGTAATCTAAACAAATGTTAATATCTGCTTTTCAAGATGGATTGATGTGGCAGCCTACCCAGCGCTTCAGCTAAGAACAGTGTGTGAATTACAAGCCAAGCGCTATAAACATTTTCCATATCAGTAATAAAACTAAAATTGAGTCCATATTGGATGCAGATGTTGTCTGCTGAGAAAACATTCACTGCATGCGTGTGCGCACATGTGTCAGGCTGGAGTATTTCTGATCGCGCATAAACTTGATGCTTAAGTGCCTCTTATTCAATAAACGTTGGCGGACGTTAACCGCTCTCAGCTTTTTGCCAGTGCTTTGTGTGGATCCAACTGGAGCCTGAAAACCAAGAGTTGTCCCAGCCAGGGCTTGTCTGGAGAAGTTTTACATGAACAGAGGTTTACAGTACATCGCTTCCAAGAAATGACACACGCAGTCAGAGACTTAGAGAGGCTTGCTGCAAATGTTAAGCCATGTCATTGATTATAATGCAGCCTGTGAGAGATGGGCCTTTCCATGGAATCTATCAAAGAGACGTTTGGTTTTCAAGGGCACCCTGGTAAAGTTTGTGAAATAGATTTACATGGTCTTTTTAAGAGAGATGCATGTCTGCTCGTCCTGTTTTATCAAGAATTGGGGCAAAACAGAAACATGTTTGTCAATGGTAACTTATTTTCTGAATATTTCCTACCTGTTAGACTTAAAAATTAAGATATCAGTTGCAAAGCCAACAATATTAGAATGTTGGCTTTCATAAATATAAAAATGCTGTAAAAGAAATGTGTAGTTTCTACATTAATTTGGAGATAAAATTTGAAATAATTAGAATGTAAAAGTATATTTGAAAACATAAAAGCTGTGTGTGATAAGGTAGTATTTTTTTATCGATTGACAGCACTAAAATAAACATGTTTATCACAGTTAATCGCACGAAAAGGGTGTGATTAATCGTGATTTAAAATATTCAATCTATTGACAGCTCTAGTATTACTATATTAAATGTTACGTTACGTGTTACCTGCTATGTACATTACATATTATATTTTATTATATTTATTACATTTCATTTCATTTATCGTCATTCTTTATCTTCATGTTGTTCCAAACACGTGATTTCCTCTTTACAAAATGAGAATAAAAATAAAATAAAAGTAATTATTATTCTAGTTACTAATATAAATTATATGACGTTATACTATACTTTATTGATATTGATATTAAAGTCGTTGATGTGAGTTTAAAAGCAAAAGTAAAATGTGATCGCACATTATCTTTAGCGCTTTATTATTCCAACACATGCAATAGTTTTGTTGGAACAGATTGAAAGGCTCTGTTATATTGCAACATTTAATAAAGTTATAGGCTGAAAAGTGATTATTAAGACTAAACGCTGTTTCACCAACAGCACTTGGATTGAAATTTATACTAAATATGCTTTAAATATAATTTCACCTGGCCTGTTCTAGTTTTCTCATCCCGAACTGCAGGTATGTTGATGATATATGCTGAAACAGACAACCCTCTAGAGAGCGAACGCACAAAGATGACGACCAAAACACACAAGCCCGACTGCTTTCAATTACAGCCTGGATTCAGCGATCGAGTCCCTTATGAAAATAATAGAGCTCGCTTTGATCCGTTTCACAAAGGTGGAAAAGGTGGCAGACTTTGAACGATTACAGGAAAAAAATATTATTGTATCAAGGAGGCCCGCATAAAACTTTATAGAGGCGAGGAGCAGGGGGTGAAAGGAAGCGGGTCCTAACGACGAAATTCACTAGTGCTTATTTGCCAGTTTTTCCTTTTTGTACGGCTTTTAATGACACGGTTATAGTCTGGGCTGTTTTATAACTTAAGGTTTCACTGCGCTTTTATTGTACCTCGGAGGAGAGCTAACATACCGCAACTTCATTTGTGTAATTTACTTTCATCTGTTGGCCAGCGTGTGCGTGTTAGCTCACTTAGCGGCTACGCTAACTCTTATGAGTTCTGACAGGGTTGTTCTGGAGAGAAATCAGCAGCGAGTTGGCATTAACCCCACCTCCCTGCTGGCAGCGCAGATAGGTTAGATGGGGCCTCGATTAAATTAATTTGACTTCATTAGCGCAAACCTGCTACAGTCGGAGCGCCTGCGGCGTTGCTGTTGAGGGGCATTGGAAGTTGCCTGGCAGAGGCTTGCAGGAGAGCTAACACATGGCCTTGACAGCCGGAATATGCAAGCCCGTCGCTGCCAAATGAGGCCGACGCACGTCAGTAGCTGTAGGGGAGCTCCATCAATGCCCACCCTCAGCCCTGATGCCACGTAAGGCTGCCACATTAAGTCGCAATCTAATGGCGAGTCTCACTGTGTTAACATGCTGGCATTGGCTATTTCTAAACTATGAAAATGGCCTGTCATTACAATGGGCTATTTCTATCTGCCTCTCCTGTTTTTGTTACGAGCAGGGATACACAAATTCAAACTGATCAGGGGTTTGGTGGTAATTATTATAATACTTGCCACATAATGTTTAAGGATCTCCGTAATAATTATTCCACTTTAATTTTGCAACCAAGCTAATTTTCATTATGCTTTGTCTGACATTCAAGTGAAAACATTATGCGGTATTAGTAGCTTCAACAACTCGCTTTAAGTTGAACAGATGGCCGCAATCTCTCTCTTTTTTTCTTAATGTTTAGCTCGCTGTATTTCTGGTAGGTTGAGGCTTTTGAAAAAACATTTAAACATAAGACAGTACTGCGTGACCCGAAATTAAGGGAATCGCAGCAGGAACAAACGATCAAACGCCATTCATCACAACTACCACTATGTTTTAGATAGTTCTTGCATTTTAACAAACAAACAAACACAGATCACCGATTCAATCCTGGCTTTGCTTAAAAGTAATCATGGCCTGTAATTTTGTCATTTTTACGTTGTTACGAGAACACTTATTCAGGATTGTAAAACTGTGGTATTGCATCCAGGCCTCTCTGTCGAAGGGTGACATACAAATCAGCGCCGCACTGCCAAACGCGCCTCGCCGGGCCTCCTGTTTAAGAGCCACTGCTCTGAATCACAGATGTCCCCTGGCTAAACTTAACCACGTAATGAAAGAAAACCGCTATGGCCTACAGAAGCAGAGACAAGGAGAGCTTCATTGTGAGCTGACCTCTGCTCATGTGGGAGTGTGTGGATAAATAAATAACTCTGTAAATAAATAAATAATGTTAGCGTAACCCCGGCTTGGCCCTTGGTAGCCAGAAGGCAATAAGTTTTCTCTGACTTCCGAAGACGTGCTTTGTTCAGAAAAGCGTCTGAAGATACGCTCCACATCTGCACACGGGGAATGAACCACAAACTGCCAAGAAACGTTTTAATGACGAGCGGATTAAGGAATGAAAGGAGGCTCCAGATGGTGGACGGTGCAGAGCCGCGTCCACGGTGGGGTTTTTTAACTGCTTTTTTATTGATAAAATATGGAGTGAAAAATTGCGTCGGGCTTATTAGGCGTCCTGCTGCATTGCCGCTCAGCTGGCCAAGCTGTTCGCTATGGCCTCTGTCCAAACACGCTTCCATAAATTTTTAGCAGCGCCTTTAAATCTACGAGATCCTTGCTTGTTAAGCCCAACCCACACTCCTGTCTACCTCTCTCTGGTGTCCTTCTCTCCCTCCCACAGGCCTTGAATACTCAATACAACCATCCAACTTGACTTTTTTTACCGTTGACTCCTTTCTCTAAGGCTTTTCGACTGTCTCGGCTGAAAGCTGTTGTTGGCATGGCTCTCAAGATGGAGCACAGAGGAGCAGGAGTTGGGGAGGTTTTGTTGGGGAGATTCCCGCATTTCAAGCGCCAAAGAGCAATGTTTAGCAACTCAACAACTTTATCCCGGCATGATTTTCTTTAGTTGTCAGGCCCATCCTGAAGTGATTAATCAGATACATGCAACAATCTGTCTGAGCTACTGGCAGGAGTAAGTGGAGACAAAAATAGATACATGGAAGATGGAATAAACAAGAGAATATATTTTGGTGTGAATGGTCTCTTCGCCTGAAGCCTGGATTACAGGAATAGCATTGAAAATATTGCTTTATAAACAGTGAGCCTCTCTATAGAAACTAGTAATGTGCCTATTTGACTAACGATGAATCAAATATACCCATTCAATGTTGAAGGTGAACAGGAGCTAGCAAAAGTAAAAGGCATTCATGCATTCACTGCATTCAGATTTTACCCATTCATGTTCAAGCTGTAGTTAATAATGAGGTTTAAAAACAAGGACACATAAACCCCATTCACACAGACCACTGATCCCAGAGAATTGACGTAAAATTACCAGAATGCCTTTTGTGTGAATGCAAGCACATCCCGGATTGATCCGAAAAGTGATTCTGGAAAGGGGACCTAGTAACATTAACAATCCCAGAACGTGCCTTGTGTGAACAAAAGGCAGAAACAATGCCGTAAAAGCTGTGTACTGATGACACGCATCTTTAATAAATTGTAAATCATTTGGTTATGAACACATATAGCCTAAGCGAGTACTTTATGTCTTTAGCCAAATCATGGATGAATGCAAGAGTCATAATCACCAAACCTAAGGTCAGATGCGAGAATAGCGTCGTCTGCTTCTAAACGCAGTTTAAACTTGAAATTATTTTGATCAAAACTATTAACACAAAAATACACAGCGCTTCAATAAACTTGATCGCTTGCCAACCTTTAAAACCTTTGTGGTTTTTATAGCATTATGTGCAATAGGCTTTATTAACAGGTTTTTCATTCGATCTGCGTGAGCTTATTCCGAAGTGGTTACAAAATCGAAATATAAAATCCTGTGCCTTTCGTAAAATTTGCTTTAGTATATTTTCATGATATTTTAGATGTATTTTATCGTAATCTCGTTGGGCTATAGCCTACCTTGCGTTTTCGTGCCTCAATGCTCTACGTTCTTCTGCATTTACCAATTAAAAAAAAAGGTTTGTTTTAAAACTGAAGTCTTTGTTATTTGCATAAAGCAACAATATATACTACAGAACAATAACCTAACCCATCTATAGAATAACTACGCCACTGAGACAGTCAATCTTCGTGTTTGCCTTTCTTACATTCTGTCTATTCCAATCTGAAACTGATGGGCGGAGCTAGTATAAATAGCCTCTGCTTACAAAGCGGGCTACTTGCACGGTTAATAGACACTCCTTATTTTTTTACTTCTTCCAATAAATTGACTTTGGCAAAAAGTGGTGTGGACCAACCGCAATTACGCCTATGAGGAATGGAAACATATATGGCTTCAGGTAATATAGACATCCTTATGCAAAACAAATCGAATAAAATGTATTTACTGCGCCTTTAATGTTGATATTGCTCTGGATCTTAAAGGAAAAACTCTGAAATTATTGTTGGCCCCTCAACACATCTGAACATTGATATTTAATCTGTCATATCCCTTGACTCTTCTCGGCGAGATCAGCGTCAATAAGAGCTGTTACAGCTGACAATATCTCAAACAACAACCCACAATTTGTCTTTTCATTCCTTAAAACGTATCACAGCATCCGCACCTCTGTTTACCGCAGACAGCGTAATAGTCTTAATTTGTAGCTGTGATAGAGGGGGATAGAGGGGGATTATTTGACAGGGAATGGTAGCTGAGAGACGGGCCCTGATGCCTTAACCACTGGTACCGTCATATCCCTGGGTGCATTTCATATTCCTGTTTTCTCTTTCTGAGGATAGAGAACAAGGAATGGTGAAAGAGTTTGGAAGGAGTTTTGATGTTCAAATCGCACCAGGCTTGGAATTCCCCAATCAATTTCACTTTCTTCTTAATATTACCACCATGTAAAGCCCAGAGGGGACTGTTCTTTCTCAGAGCAGATATTGTCTGAGGCCCAGGACATTTGAGAAATGAATGGAGTGGGGGAAATAGGAGAGAGCTTTGAGGGCCGAAACATGAGTTATTTATCGAGTTTGTGTGCGTTTGTGAGTTAGCGAATGAACGGGGAGGGAAACCAGGCAATTGAGGTTGAGATGAAACTCAGAGTGCACTCAGAGCTAATGCAGTACTTGATGCTGGATCGTTGCACTTCCTGGAAGTGATGGAATGGCATTGGCACAACAGCCAGTCAGCAGTTACCGCCGCGGGGCGTAAAGCAGAATGTGGCACAAAAAGGTCTCCTGAAATGAAATCGTAACATTATGAAGGAAAAAATGAACCCATGAACGTGATCATCTATGTGCTTTCCTGTAGCTCAATGGTCAGAGCATAGCACTAGCTTTGCTAAGGTCATAGGTTCGATCGCAGGGATTGCAAATACTCAGAAACAAATGTATTGTATAATGTAATTTATGTCAGTTTGGATAAAAGCATCACCCAAATGCATAAATGTGAATGTAATGCTTAGTTAAATTTGAACTGTACTGTGTCAAAAACAAGTCATTTGCGTTTCAATGGACCCTAATGGATTTCCAAAAAAGCTATTTTTGTTGGCAGCATATACTCTGAAAATTAAGATGCTATAAGAAGGTTTAAAAGAAAAGAAACATTCCAAGAGAGCCTTTCCATCAAAGGAACCTTTTCTTAATCGGTTTGTAGAACCTTTGTCCACTAAAAAGTACTTTTTGAACAATAAAAAGGATCTGATGTGGAAGGTTCTTTATGGGACGTTTAAAACATTCACTTATATAGCATAGATATAAAGCAACACAAAACCGACTATAATAACATCTCACAGGGCAGATGCGTACAGGTACATTTAATCTATTAATGCTCCTGAGATGACCTTCAATTCTGACAGGTCAAATTTGTATCCTTTTTGGCTTCAGATGAAAGGGTATTTATCTGTCTCAACAAGATTCAATAGATTCTTTATTGTCTTTTTCATAACATGGCCATGGTTTGATTTTCAAGTTGACGTTGGTTGACATGTTATATTGCCCAAGTCACTCACCAGATATTGCCAGAAGGCTAGCAAGTGTGAACTAGCCAAAATCGAGTGAAACGCTTTTGTCTTTTAAAGAATCTGTGTAAGGATTCATAGTCTATGCTTGAGGACTCCGCTAGGCTGAAAACAACATTTTATGGCATGTTATTTGACACATGGTTTCTGGAATTCAGTTACAGAGTGTCAGCATAGTAGACTAACCTAGAAATTGTTCTCAACATTTTACCATTAAGTGTTTTGGTGGTTTTGTAGTTGTTAACGCAGTGTAATAAAACATTATTTTTCTGAATTTTAATGTTGGTTTTCCACATATTTGAATGTTATTTTCACGTATTGTTGAAATACAGGAAAAACAAATATAAATAAATAAATAAAAACTTCAAGGAATGTTTATGGAGCCCAAGCTATCGGAAAATGTTTACCGTCTGTTAAAAGAATGAAAGAAAGAAAGAGAGAGAGAGAGAGAGAAAGATAGAGAGAAAGATAGAGAGAAAGATAGAGAGAAAGAGAGAGAGAAAGAGAGAGAGAAAGAAAGAGAGAAAGAAAGAGCAAATTTATAAGAAAAACAGGTAAGACATTTTTACAGGATTTTTTTACAGTGCATTGGCATTTTAAATCACCTTGAAAAAACATTTCTAATCTATTTTATTTCATAATGTCTAATAGTTTTAAGTTAAAAGGCATGATAAACGAGAACCATACAGGGCGAGACTTGATTTGTTCACACTGTGACAGGTGCTGGAAAGGAAAGTGTAAAAAGGAGCAGGATTGATGACATTAGCCAAAAGAGAATTTTGTCTTTGAGGTGGAGAGAATGTTTTTGTTTAAGATGTGTATGTTTTGCAGTGACATCTTTCACTTTGTTATAAACTGCATTGGTGAATTGTGCACAATAAGACCAGGAATTCAAACATCACTTTACTTTATTAATTCTCAAAATGAATTTACTATCATTTTTTGTATTATGGCGCTATGACATTTCTAGAGCGATTTTTAGATGAATGAGGTAGAAAAGGACATACAAGCTATAACAGCTGCATCGTCCATGTTATTGCATTTACAATCACCAGTTGGTTTGTTCTCAGTGCACCATCGCCTTTAAATGTCTTTTAAATCTTTTTCCAGTTCAGGGACCCATTACATTACGGTGAGCAAAATGCAATTCAGACAGATTGTTTCATAAGGTCACTTCCTCCCCACTGCACACGTTCAGGCTGCTTTTGAGTATCCATGTACCGTGGTTGGAGTGAGAAAGAGAGATTCACCCAGCAAAGCAGTCTCGTCCTTGTTTTTCTCCACCGACCTGGTTATTACTCCTGGCTGTAAATATTAGATGTTCCTGGAAAAGGGTCTGTCCTTGTTATGTGTGACCACCCCCCATCATGCCTCGGGGTTAATAGTAAGAACTCAGACTGATGTTTTGTAAAATGCTTTGATGGAGTCTGCAGGCTCTGGGGCCCTGTGCTGGGGGATGCTTTGTAAAGACTGCTGTATATAAAGGTCAAGCTGGTTAAATCGAGGCTCTGTCTCTTATGTGCCTGATTTTCTGAGAGGCTGGTTTGTGTTTATGTGATGCATTCATTAAGATGCATAAAAAGAACATCATTGCTTGATATGAGCCCAGATTTCTGTAAACTTTAACATGTTTCTCTGTGGCATGATGTTCTTTTGGAAGAACACTTTTATTTTGAAATCAAGTAGGCTACAATTATTATACAGTTTTGTGAATTTTTGTGGTGGTGCAATTAACTAGTTTCACAAAGATTTTTTCTACGGTCCAATTATGATATTATGCAGACATTAAACATGATTTTGGAAAACATTGTCTATTCTTAAATCAGGAGTTTTGTGGCTTTTTATGTGTTAGGCTTCTCATTAGAAAATCCATTAAAACAGGAAAGTAGACAGTTCTTTAAGATTGTGTCTTCGAAATGGAGGCTTTTTTTCACTACAAAGTACTGCATTCTCATTAGGTAGTTATAAGATGTCTGAATGTTGCTTTTTGACTTTTTTGTGCCAACATAATGCTCCTTATTGTTTGCTATATCATGCCAAGTTTGCTGTTTACTTAGGGCTGTATGTCAGATTCTTTGAGGTATGTTAAGTCTGACTGTGAGCCTCTGGTATTGATGCATATCTGGAGCTACAGACAAGCTCCCTGTTGTGTGGGAGTCCTAGCTTTCACTGGGTCATCATATAGGACATATAAGCATCTGGGCCTTGGGGGTATTATGGTCGAATAAAAGACCCAGACTACATACATAATGAAAATGCATGTTGTTGAATTCAGTCTGTGGCATTTTATGATATAAGAAATTGTATATTGAAATATTTGCTTGATGCTACGGTTTTCTGTCAGTAAACACAATTTCATTTGTTTAATCTTGTAAATTCCTGTGGATATGCGACTACTTCCCATCAATTTGATTAGAAATGCTACCGCTACTGCTTTGTATTTGTATTTTTTGCTTTCATGTGCACTCTATGAATTGTCCACAAAATTGGCATTACATTTTTAACAGTTGTTTTTTTGAGTAATTTAAAGATCAGGTATCATGCTATGTCATGACTTCTTTACACTGTTAAACGTGCTGGCTTCTCATGCTTTACAATAGAATAAAAGGAAGAGAATAAATAATTTTTTTAAACTTTCCGAAACGAGTTGGAGTGCTGGGGGATTGGTTTAAGTACAGAAATACTACGTCATATGTTCAACTAGCTTTTTACAAGTTGACCATGTAAATTTTAAGTCAAGCTAAGCAGGTAAGTCAAACTAAGTCATACGTCTTTGTTTTGTTGACACGCATAAACTATCGTAAACCAACTATCTTTAGTTTAACTTTAATCTTTAAAATACTATTTTCAATAAAAAGTCGCACGATTTGACTTCCTGGATCGATGTGGACTCTAACCACGTGAGATTTCCAAGTCTAACCAGAGTAATTCAAGATCACGGAGCAGTCGTAGTGCAGCAATGAAATACGCCGCGAGATGTCGAATCTGTGCTTACGTCAGGCGCCTTTTGTTAGCATACCACTGGCTGACAGTAGAGTAAATCAATGGGAGAGATGAATTTTGAGTGACATTAAAATTGACCAATCATATCATTTTTCTAAACGGGCGCGATTTATTTTTGCTAACTTTCCGCCATCTGTAAGGTTGTTTACCAACAGTCTCGTAAAGCGGAAGAAGCTCACAAAGTTTGTTCGCCAACCGCCCAAAAACTGCAAAAGAAGAAGAAATGCGGACCACGTCATTCACAACAGCATGTGGATGAACTTTTTCAAGTCTCTGGGAAAAAAAAGATAAAAGCTGATAAACGTTGTTCAAAACAACAGGAGGAGGACTTTGTTGTCAAGGAATTTGATCATCAAATTGTTATTTATGATTTATTAGGCCGCCTTATCTCAATTCATTCTGGTTGCTGATGTGCCCATTTGTCGGGGGAACGTTAGCTTTATTTGAGATGACATATAGGTAAAATACCTTACTGTGCTGTGGTAAATGTGTGTGTGTTGGGGGGGGTTGTTACGCGTGCGCAGAGGGTTTGCTACTGACGCTAACCTATAGATATTTTATATGTACCCTGGCAAAAACACCTGGCAATAAATTAATCTATGTTTGTGTGTACGTGTGAGATGTGCACAGCAGCGATGCATTATGGGTAAAGGCGAAGCATGCAAGGCTGTGAAAGAGGGGAAAGCAGTGTAACCGGCTCTGGATTGCTAGTGACAGGTTGATACTTCAACACTTAGAGCTGCAGCTTTGATTTAATCACAGACCTGTCGTTTGTTATTTGTCTGGGTTCCTGCACCGGTGCCGTGGCTGATCAACGGCCTCTTCCCTCGAGTTCCCTCCCTCCTCCCTTATGTCTAAATCCTCCATACAAATTACCACCGTCCTCCACGGGCTGCTGGGGAAGGTGGCGATCAGAGATGGACAGACAGGAAGAAAAGAGTGGGAAGGAAAGGAAAAAGAAAACAGTGGATTCGGAAATTCGGCCTACTAAAGATCATTAATAGGGCCGTCGGAAGCCTTGCCAGTTGGTTAGCTTCTCATCAATAAGAAATGAATTCTTCTGCACCTTCATTAATAATGACTGCTGTAGCTATTTTGTTGCAATGTAATCTTAAAGGGGAGAGAGAAAGGGTGGAACGTGGGACGCCCTGTATTCTCACCAGTAATATGATAAGTCTGGACTTCATCTTGGAGTGTGTGATGGCAAACCGGAGTCAATGGCTCCTTGTGTGTGTGTTTGTCTGTGTGTATGTGAGTGTCTGGGAGCGCTGGGAACCAAATGATTTGAGAAATTCTGTATTTAAAGCTGACAGAACCACCAGAGATACGAAGTTGAAATCTCTCTGGGATTGTCAGTCATGTTGTTATAGGTGGGTGGTATGGCCACAAGGTCTTAAATCATGGTACAAGTCATTTTTCTGTATTTCATTATAATGGGATAGACAGGCGCACAGATAGATAGGTATACATGGAAAGACAGACAGATAATTAGATGGCTAGCTAGAGAGAGAGAGGGGAATGGATGGATGGACAGACGAACAGAGAGACACAGTAGATCTAGACTATCATATTAGTTTATTCATGTGTGGATGAATACAAAAGAGGGTGTGAACGATCCTGCCATTTCCCAGAGTCCCGGAGCGAGAGGTTGGAGGGCCGTCGGGTCAGCCAGTAGGTGAGATTATTGTGGCATAATTAGGTGAAAGGGGATGATTATTTTATTGTGGCTATTGTAAGCTGTCACAACGGTAGCAGTCAATGAGCTTCATTAACCCGAAGCTAAAAGTCATTATTCTAAATCCGACTCGAACTCCGAGACCTAATAGACTAATCAAAACTGATCTGGTCTGGTTTTGATCTTGCCCCTTCTTTAAGGGCCCGTTAACCAAGTTTCACTTTGATCTTGACAGCTTTCTGTTCTGCTTAACCCTGAAGGTACAGACTGTTGGAGATCTTTATTGAAGCTTTTTTATTTCTGCTTTATACATTGTCGTTTTTTTAGCAGGCCTTTAATAGAATACTGTGGTTACCACACAGTAAGTAAACCACAGCATGCCAGCGTCAGATATGATAGGAGCAATATTTGTAATAAAAGCACAATGTGATATTCATCATCAACACTAATTGGTTTGTTTTGTGTTGGTGAACCATTTTATAACTTCGATAATTATAGAGCTAATTATAAAGATAATTATAGTGCTAGTCTATAGCTTTTTCAATACTACCTTGGTGTTTTGTATCATTGAATGACTATGGCTTTGTTGAAACGTATAGTTCTAGTATAATGGAATTTGTTGAAGTGCAAACATAGAAGAATTATAAAATTACAATTTAAAGGGCGGGTTTCCCCCAAAAATGAAAATTCTGACATAATATACTCACCCTGCATGTAATTCCAGACCTGTATGACTTTATTTTTTCTGCAGAACAGAAAAGACAACAACATTGGACCCTATTGACTTCTATGGCACAAAACAATATCTTTGTGTTCTACAAAAGAAACGGGGTGAAAAACATTTTATTTTGGGTGAACTTTCTCTTTAAATCTTGTGGGAACCAAAAGCAGCTATGGCTTATATACATCTGGTAACAGAAGGAACCGGTTCCAGGATGTCATGTTGAGTTTACAGAAAGACAAACTGCCAGTTTACGTGTACAAACAAATGCTATATCCTTGTGAGTCTTGATCCATGTGTTGATAGTGTTCTAGTATAAGTTAAACAAATATTGTCTGACCTCTACCTTTGTTGTTTTAAAGAGATTAACCGTTAATATAAAATAGATTAGACTTAATCTTTAACCACTGTTCTCTTTCCAGTTCCTTCATGAGACTATTAATAAAAACTCTATCATCTCCAGAGATGGGAAACACAGTGAAGTAATCATTTTACCATACCTCAGACTTTGACCATAGATCTAAAACACTCCAGCCTTGTCTTTTCCCGCTCCAGTCCTTCCCCACTCAAGATGTGTTTCAACTTTGTTGAAGCCGCCGTTGTGTGGATGACTTATGGAGTTTCCCAGAGGAAATCAAATCTCAGGTGCAAACTCGTAGCCGGTCGGCTTTGTCGCGCTGCCAAACTCTGCGTGATATGTAATCTCTGGAAGGCGCAGAGGCAGAGAGATTCATGTGAATTCTCAAGCTCCTAACCTTTAATCGACTGCTTTCAGCAGCTGGTTCTCCTTAAGGTCCTGGAGATGAATGCTGTTGTTACAAGTGTGTCTTGTGTTCCTCCTCTGCTTTCTGAAATTCTGCAGCCATTGCCAGACACACACAGGTATGCAGTTATATAATATTTATAGTCAGATATGTAAAACAATGAGCATGTGAATTAATACAAGGTGAAATTTTATTCTAAACATATTTAAGGGACAGTTCAACCAAACATAAATGTTTCACTCTTATAAAAGTTTCCTTGAGAGTGAAAAATAAACTTCATCTTTTTATGGTCCACAGAAGAAAGTCATGAAAGATTTGAAGGGGTGTAGATGATGATGATAATAATGTAGCAATTAGCTAATCAGAAAAAGAATTTTCTGTCATCTTTTACTCACCTTCTTTGGTTGGTAAACAAAACCCCATTCACGTCTACTGGTAAAGAGATAAATGTGAAGCTGACGTCACGCCTTATGTTGCTGTGGCGCCGCCATCTTGGGAGCATCAAACTCTGCTTCTATTATTGTTTTGATATGTACCGTTACTTGTTTTGTTTGATTTATGGATAAATCTATACTGAAAGAACAAGGGGCTTTTCCTGAACGAGTCTGCGTAATGCTATTGCAGTTTTTAACACAGCTAGACCGACCTACCATAGTTATATTTCCTAATCAAACAAGAAAAACAAAACGCTGCATTATACACTAGCAGCTATTCTCCAAAGATGGCGCAACATTCAACGTGGCGTGACGTCGATTAACAAGCTCTATACATCTACCATTGTCTTTTTTCCAAATGTGTTATTGCCTCCTGTCTCTTAAACCTGGAATTTGAATTGAAAGAAGAATGGCGTAAACACGATAAACATCCTCGCTTTGGTTGGGTATGAAAATATTACCCTGCAGGCTTGGCACTTGATTAATTAGTTCAATCTTTTTTCTAGCCCCAGCTGCTTTCTAATTGGTAATCCACTGTAGTAGTTATTATCTAAAACCTCTTTACGGTGCCACAATTTAAGCTCTAACTGTTGGTAAACCAAGAACAATTAGCTCTGAATAAGCTTGCATACAAAATCACAAACCTTTTGTTTCCTGGGGAATTGCTTATTAATATTCATGAGGTCCATCAACAGACCTGGTGAAAAAGACGCCATTGTGCATCAACTAAGCTCTTAACTAGATTTCGTATTCGTGTTGTCTTCAAAGCCACTTAATCCGTATCTTTTTTTTGCCTCCAATCTCCAATTATGAATGATCACCCCCTTGCTTGCTGTCATCTGCTTGTTAAGACCAATATTGAAATCCTCGTGTGGATTTACGTGGAGAGATCTGCAATGGAAATCAGACGCATCTGTTTGGAGATGACGGTCTGAAAAAGAGCGATTGCTTCTCCCAGAGGATCCGCAGCAGCGTCACTCCTCAAATCCACCAGCTCGTTGGTGACAAGTAAACCCAAATCATCACTGATGTTATTTATTTTCAAATGTTCCCCGTTTGACAGGCGACATCTTGTTCGGCGCCCATCTGCGTCTGCGTCAGCGTCTGCGTCTGATGTGTCTGCCTGACACCAAAAGCGGCGGGAAGTCGCCGAAGACATGTTTGGGAATTTGTCACGATGCCGAGCACACATGCGCGCGGAGGTTGTTTACACACCTACGGATCTGTCGACATGACTGTTGCGCTTGTCAGCGTTTGTGGTAGTGCGGTAAGGACCCCTGTTGAAATGAGGCCTTCATTGGAATGAAGAGATATAAGGGTATACATTTTCTGGGTGATGAGAGCCTTTTAGTCTGTTACTATTTTAGGTGCGGTACTGTTAATTGCTAAAAGTGGGTTCAATGACCTAAACACAAAACCCAAATACAGATGAGAAGACAAATTTGCCCGTCTTTAGTTCTATGTGAGCAATTCTGAAAATGATTAAGGCCTGTTCACACCAAGAATGATAAGATAACCATTTTAGTGTTCATAGCAACTGACATGCCGTTATGTCCATTTTTTATTGCAAGTGATTTTTGCTTTTCCTTTTTTTAGTTCTTTGCATGAACAATGGCAATCTTATCTTTTGTTCTGTAAACAAGGAAAAATTCTAGTATTTTTAAAACTGGTCTTTAACATAGATAACAATTTAGGGACAATATGGACCCTTTTTTAAATCATCATGCCAATGTCTTTGTTTTGATTCCCAGAGAATGCATGAATCGATCATACTGTATGCGTCACACTTTGCACTGTAGGTTGCCTCGGATAAAACTGTCTGCCAAATGCATAATTGTAAATTATGTTTTCGGACATCTTGATGCTGTTATACTACATATCAGCAAACCTTGCATGCCTCTTGTCTAAACAATTACAATTATTAGAACTTCCAGATGTATAAAAAACGATTATAATTGGCTGTTTGCATTAGGCGGTCATTATGCTGCACAGCAAGACACACGCAACGTGTTTTCACATTAGCATTGTTGCCAAAACAAACTACATTAGGGCAACAAAGTCATTGTCATCATGATTTGATCTATTGCAGTAAACACCGACTTCCCTGACTTTCACGTCTTGGCCACAACTGGGTCGCTGTGTGTGTGTGTGTGTGTGTGTGTGTGTGTAAGAAGTGGGATGAGCAAGTGAGCGCAGCGGCAGGTAAACGAGGCGTGAGTGCGAGGTCCTGCTCCCTGTACGCAGCGCCCGTCAGACAGTCCATTTGTCAAAGAATCCCAGCGGAGCTTTCCAAAGGCTGCGTCACTTCCAACCCTTGGAAACCCTGGATCTCTCTCCACAAAGTCCAAGAGCACAACATCAGTGGAATTACAAGTTCACAGTGTTTAGATTCTCGGCGGCATAAATATATTTTTAGTGTCAAACGTTATTGTAATACGGTCCTCATAGAGGTTACAATTATGTTTAGGAGACAGTTGTTGGCATGATGTTGCATAGCTGGACATAACGAAGACTACATCATGTTTATTGCAGCATCTGTAAAATTGACATTCTTGTCATTTTAATGAGCTCACGATGAGCTGGAATGTGTCTTGACTGTTTTAGTTATCTTGGAAAGGACATGTTGTACTGTCTGTGTTTTTCGTATTAAAATTCCACACGTTGCACGTCACGTGGTGCATCAAAGATGTAACCTGGAAGTGATGCTTGAATTCTTGTTGAAATTCATTTTATTTCTAGTTTAATTTGCAAAGACACCTTCATAAATTGACCTCCCAGATAGGTGTAAACGTGGGTTTGTGGGGTTTCCAAAACATGATGTTTATTCGGATGGCCAAGGTGTTGAGGTGGGACCACTTTTTAATGCCTTGGAAATAGGAGAAATGTTTGGTCTCACTGGTGGAGCAAAAAATTAAACAATGCATCTTTAAAAAGATCTACTGTAGAAAATTCAGCTTGACATTATGAAGGTGATGATGGATCTGATTTTGATAAATCCTTGGATTTTCCACTGAGGGCAGATGCTGCACACTTATAGATAATGATACGTTTTACGTTTTTAAGACGGGAACTCATTAAATGCATCAACAGCTTTCCACTTTGTGTGATGCATTTGCTAGAAGCTCTGTAGAGCTAAGCCAAGTCTTCATCTCGTGTTCCTCTGTGGTGTCCAGTCAGTACTCTCAGTAGAGACTCATTTATAAAGGCACTCTGCTGGCTGGCCCAGTCACGCACTGGTGCTTTGGACATCACTTCACTCCACTAATGGTCTTACTGGGAGAAGCTCTGCATCCCGGCCATCCATCAATGTGTCAGGGAATGTGGAGATAGTTGAGTGTTTTACTTCGTGTGTGTGTGTTTATGAGAGAGAGAGAGAGATAGAGATGTGTAAGTGCAATAAGGTCTCAATGTATTTAGGTTCAATGAGCAGTGTTCAAGCAGAGATTGACTGTCTGTCTTTATCTGTTGGGTGTTTTAATTGAAGAATGAAATTGTTTAAACTTCATTGTTAGTAGGAAATGTATACCCTCTTCTTATAGTCACATAAAAATAAAAATGATGCGATGCCCTCACATTGTCATCCAATGGCAGTCAATGGGTTCCAATGTTGTGTGGTTACCAACATTCTCCAAAATATCTTCTTTTGTGTTGTAAAGAAGAATGAAAGTCATACCGGTTTAGAATGACAATAGGGTGAGTGAATCATGACAGAATTTTCATTTTTATTTGTGTGAACAATCCTTTTAAGCTCTGGAAAAACAACTGGAAGTAATTAGTGCCAATGGGAGTTGGAGATTTACGTTGTTCTTAAACTGGTTTCTATAGCACTCTTTCATTGTTAAACAGGTATCCCCGCTTCAAACTCTCCCTATTGAGCCAGTGTTGCTCTTTCAGACCTCATGATAAAAACAGAAATGTTAAAAGTACCACAGTGTTTACACTTTTGGGGGAAATGAACCAACAAATGGCCTACTTACAACATAGTTGGCTGAAGCTGGGCGAGGAGGAACCTTTTGCAAATCATTGAAAAGACATTTCGTATGGAGCATAGCGAGGTGCCCCGGCAACCCCCAAACTTTGGTTTTGTTCTTGCTAAACCTTTTCCTGTCCTCTCTTCTATTGATTTACCTCTGCAAGCTTGTATAGTATCTCTCCCTCTTTCTGGCTTTCTCTGCCTCTCTCTTTCTCTCTGTGATGCACTGCTCGTCCTTGGAAGTGTTTGGGCACAGTTACGGTATAAATCAGATGAAAGGTAGACGCTGGGCCTGCAGGGTTGTGACTTCCTCTGAGGAATACCGCAGCTCTGACTGAATAAATGGGAAGTGAAATGGCATATGGAGCCATAAAGTGCTCAGATTCGAGACTCGCCCAATGAAATTAGATTTACACATGCCGCTTTCAGATTCAGCGAGATGTTTCCTTCAAAAGGGAACTTTTGCACAGACTTTGATTATTGTGAGTTGCATAGTTTTACAGACAATTTTAATATGAAGTAGCTATTATTAGATCTCATCTAAAAAAAATTCATTGAAATTATTTTTATATATATATATTTCTTTAAGAACAAAGAATAAAATGTCTGTATTTTATTTATAAAGATTAAATTTAGAGTAACCTAATTACAACGAAGGATGTGTAAAATTACAGTACAATATGATCGTATTATTGCTACCATGGATATAAATACAACTAAATGCGTAAAATGGAATTTAGCCATGTGTAGTCAGGAATGTTCTCTTTAGTTTTGAGATACAGAGAGAACAAGACCACCGGGGGACTAGACATGGCGTTGTTTAAAAAGCAATTACATGACCGCTTTCTACTTCCTGTGTGGAAGGGGCATCCGAGGCTTTCAAGATCAAATAAGGATATAAGAGCGAAATGGACACTGTGACATTTTCAGACATACCCTAAAGGTAAGCAGGACCCCTCTTAGTAGCTAAAACACAGTCGCAAGATTTATTTCTTAATTCCTACTCTGGCTTAAAAATAGCTCTAGTCGCTTCCATATGTGACCCCGAGAGGGAAAGGGGCTGACAGGACCTTTCCAGGTCTATTAGCTTCTCTGCCCAGTTTAAGAGGCCAAAGTCAAGGGCTTGTGAGACGGGGTCTGCACCCTCTTGAGCTCAATTGGTTGAGATCACAGATGGGGAGCTCCTCTGAGGCCCTGTGTGAAAGAGAGACTCTTATAACATGGAAGGCTGTAGAACAGAGGGCTTGCTGTTTCCATGTTCCTCAAGAGGAAATTACTTAGCCTCCCATTAAAGGTTTAGTTATGAAATAAAATGCTGTTGATGTTTTTAAAGCAGTTTGGCTTGTTTATCTTCATGATCAATTTGCAAGGTAGTGGATATTTACTTTAGTGTTTTCTGTTAGGTATGATTTACTGTCTTGTTCTGTGCATTCGGTGTGTTTCCTGATAAACTGACTACTAAAAGTTTAATGACGTTTATACATTTTGGCAAATGCATTTATTAAAAAATATATTCCACATTAGAATCGTGCCCATTAGAAGATAGCAGGTTATATACTTTTTTACTGATATACTTTTATGAAATAATAACATTATATTTAATTGTTGTATCTTATTATATATTTATTTCTATATCAGTTTTGTCTTGTTTTACATTGCACTTTTTACATCAGCCGTTTTATAGCTTAGTTTGGTAAGTCCTGTCTTTCTGCTGACCATTTGCATTCACTCACCCTCCAAAATGTATTTACGACTGTGAAAACGGTTCTTTTGACAAACATGCATGGAGATCATTGGCTTTCAAGAACAGTAGCGTTTTCGGCTTAGATTTTGGATTTTTGGCTTGGTTCCCTCTCCAAACAAATCCTACAGTACATAAAGATTTTCTGATTAGCTAAAAAGTGTTTTATTTTCCCTTTGGTCATGTCTCATGACCTGGATAGTTCGGTTAGGATGGCAGTCCCATGATCAAGAGGGAACGTCATAACATTTCCAAGGTTGGGTTAAATGCACTGAGGTATCTGAAGAATTCTCACAATAGTGAAAACAGCCAGACAGCTCCTAGAAGGTCACTGGTTCTTTTTCATCCAAAATGGAAAATAAAAGAAGAATGATAAAACAGCTAGCCTCCTGCAATCTCAATGCAAAGGTTGGCGAACAAAGAAACCGTCCTAGACGGAAATATGTGTAACCGTCTGCAAGGTCACAGCTTCTTTGATTTCATCAGTGCTGTGGTTTCACATATGAAGTTTCCCCCTTTAGTGCTGTCAGATGTCGACTACTGTTTTTTTTTCTTTTTCCAGTAAGTATCAGGCAGGCTTAATGCCTCCCAGCATGGCTACACTTAGTTAGTGTTATTGAGTTTAAATAACCTGTAAAGTGTGTTTGCCAGACAGCTCGGCATTATGGGATTCTCCCCAGGCTGCTGACAGGGAGTGAAAAGAGTCAGGAGTGATCAGAAGAAAACAATTACATTTTGTCTAATATTTCACGCTGTGTATAAATGTGTTATGTATTTTTAGTCAGTCCTCAGTGGTGCGGCGTGTAGTGGTGTTATTTTTTCATGGACGTCATACAGCAAGTAGGTGGCCTTTGTTGTTTTTGCCTTTATATTTGTGAGAAGGGTCTATTCAAACATGCCAATGGCATTTAAATGGTAATACACATTTCTTAACGATTACATATTTCTTTTATGATTATGGTTTTAAAATGTATTCGGTCATATTGTGTTGCAGTGGTCTTTTACTATGTATGTTTTTGTCGTTTGGTCCTTTGTGTGTGCGTGGGTATAGTCTGCACATATTAATAAAACACTAGTAGCAGGCATGTTTGTGTGTGCACTTGGAGCTCTGGGTAATACATTATGGAACAAAGAAACAAAGGACCAATATGAACTCGACTGTAGACTCGAAGTAGACTGTTTCAACCCATGTCTCTAGGGCTCTGTAGCACTAATTAGAGAAAAGACCCCTTGCCCTCCGTCCTCTCCGTATTCCCCACTTCTCGCTCATCCCCCCATCCCTGTGGATTTTTAGATGGAGGTCGGCAAGGGCACCCCCCCGTTCAGATGAGTGTCTTGGGTCTTTTAGGGTATGTCCCACAAGAAAAATGGCGAGATAATCATGCCAGGGTTGTAAACAGGAGGAAAAATAGAGAAAGACGCAGTTGGGGAAGTGATTTTTTGCTGGCTTGCTAAAGGCTAATCCATGTTAGCTGCACAACAGCATAGTTGAATAGTGTGCATATTCCCTGAAGTGAATAAAAAAACGTTTGATGTGGTGATAGACCGGATGCTAAGAAGTTCAGTGGATAACAGACTTAATGGAAGATTAGAGATATCTGAAGGTGGCTGTGTATCTTTTTATCAATTTACCAATGATTCATTTCATCATGATTCCTCTCAAATCAAAGATCTTATATGTGGTGTTATTGGTTATTGGTTTTTGGCTGTCCTTTTTACCAGTTGAGATCCTTTTTTTTATTCCTTCTATGGTACATTTCTTATTGAACCTGTAATAATGGTCAATGTTGGCTTTGGTGAATGATCACAGTTTCAGTTAAAAGGATTACAATTCTTTCATCATTTATTCACCTTCATAAGTTCAGAAGTCTGATCGGTTTTGAATGACATGTAAACAATGAACTTTAACAAACATTTATTCATCTAATGGGCCTCATAAAAAGGAGTAGACATGCTGTTCAAGATGCTGAGTCTTTGACAGAATGAATGTAAAGTGCAAATAGTTATAAATGTGGATTCTGCTCTCCGTTAAGATTTATTCTGACAGGATACAGACGTTATTTGGCAGCAGGGTAGAAGACAGTTTGGCCTGTGACCAGCATCTGCTAATGTGATTTCCTTAGGCTGTAATATCGAGTGCGCTTTCTGATTTGACATCAAATAAATAGCGTTACGTTTGATATTTTCAGGTTTGACTACCACTTAACTCCAAGTAATGCATCAAGCATTGTCTTGCAGTAAGCATTTTGCTGATGCATATGTTTATTTGCCAAATATATGTCTAGGCAATGGAGTATACTCGACTCAGGAGTGTCTTAGCCTTTCTCATTACACAATAAAAGGTCCTTCAAGTAAGTACCTTGAAAGCATTGTTACTGCACCCCTCTCAACTGACTTCTTTATATCTGCCTCCCTGGCATCTTCTGTCTTGTTCTGATGTTTTCATGTACCACCGTCTTGATGAGAGGCGTCCGCCCCGTGCTTCATTCCAGTAATGGCCTCGGTTGACTGTATATCATACACCGGGTGATTTAATCTGCCACTTTGCTGTTAATGCACAGAAAGTGACTCAAATTTCATGGCTGCTGGAGTCAAACCGCGGCTTTATTGCTGTTAGCAACATGCCATTACCACAGTCTCTGAAAATGATAAGCATAACGCAGCTATTCTTCGAAATGAGCGTTAAAGGGAACGCAGGGGACAAGCTGTGCATGATTTGTATGAAAAATTGAAATTTGAATAGACGTTTCACATCTTTGGTGTGACTGCCTCTCGCGGCTGATTCAATCGGGAAGGTTAATGTAGCCAGCCAGTAAAGTTGCACTCGCTACGACATGTTCTGTACACAGAGTCTGCACGTTTGCTGCATTTCACCTCATGATGTTATAATCGTTCCTTTAACACAGATCTCACAGTTCACCTGAATGTGATTAGTCATCCCTGCGGTTTGTTATGTTACGTTCTCAAGGTTGATCTGCGTTCCGATAAGTTGGCTCGCAGTTTGGCCATGGTTCATGGGGCAGGACCGTGCAAACAGCTGGCTTGTATTCAGTAATTCGATTTGAAATCTACTGTCGTGAATTTAATTTAATGACAGTAATGTGATATTCCTAACTCAATTCATTTTATTCGCTTGCTGTTGATTTGTTATTCACAAGAGGATTTTTTCCTCCCTTAGCTTTTGCCTCTCCATCTTCCATTTTGAATCTTCATTTCCTGTTTTAATATCATAAAAGAAAAGTGTCTGTTTCATATCCTTAAGATCATTGTACTGAGTATATGCAAAACTGAGTGTTGGTGACCATTATCATCTCTTATCATCTCTTTAAAAAGATGTGAACCTTTACCATTCAGTTGCTCACAAGACAAAGCACTTTTTTATTTTTGTAATAAGTAAGGGATATTGTTCAACCAGCTGGTCAGTAGTGCAAAATAAACCCAGACAGAGTGATTAAGAACCTGAGGTCGACTTTTAGAAATTAAAGGTTGAGGGTTTTAGCAACGTCATAGGGAGAACCATTGTGGCTTATCCAAAGACCCTCCTAACTGAAGGTTCTTTAGAGACATTTTTTTAAACATTCTGTAGAACCATTTTTTCCACCAAAAAGACAGAAGGGATCTGTGGTTGTTAAAGCTTCTTCTTGGAACCATTAAGCCAAAATAGCCCTTCAATAGCATCTTGTATACAACATTAAGAAAATTTCCCCTGCCTGAGCATGCTACGCAAGTCCTAGTCCAGGCTCTTGTCATGTCTAGACTGAACTATTGCAATTGCAATACTCTACTGGCTGGACTTCCAGCTTGTACAACAAAACCTCTACATATGACCCAAAATGCAGTGGCAAGAGTGGTCTTCAAATTAATATCTTCATTACGTTACATTGGCTCACTATAGTCGCTTGCATCAAATTCAAAGCTCTGCTCTTGGCATACAAGACCACCACCGGTTCGGCACCCCATATCTTCACTCGCTAATACAGGCTTATGTACCCGCCAGATCCCTACACTCTGCAAGCGACTATGTCTTGCAGACTAGTGCCATCCCGAAAAGGGAACAAAATCACTCTCACGTACCTTCTCTGGATCTGTTCCACATTTGTGGAATGATCTGCCCGCTGCTACAAGATCAGCAGATTCTGTAGCCATCTTTAGGAATTTATGAAAACACATCTCTTCCGTCTAAACCCGACCCATTAGTTCTAACTTCTATTTATTTTCTACTCTTTCTTTCCTTAACAAAAACGTAGCTTTGTATACGGTGGGAGGCTATATGAGACCCGTTTTACTGCACTTATGATTTTTGATGTCCTTATGTTGTTCCAACTGCTTCTATTGTTAATGTGGTTATTTGATAAAAGCATCTGCATGTAAATGTTAATTGACACCGAAATAAACATGACAGCTTTCTTAATAGATCAGATGGCTTTGTTGTTTACAGGTGTGTTGTTTAAGAACATGACACACACACAAAGCCACTAGCCTGCATCCTTTAGCCTAAAAAGCATAACGGCTAATGCTAATGCCTTCAGAGGTATGCTAGTTTTTTTTAATAGATGGCAATAGATTTTGTTAGCAAATTGTAAGTGTTACAGACCCTTCTAAAGTATCTCTGCTTGACTTTTGGAGCAGGTTTTGAAGGAATGCGTCAAGGACATCACGTGGTGTGTTTTCTGACAAATTATGTGGATAATCTGCAACAATCTCTTAACGTTTGTTGCGTTAAATTCTGCGATCACAAAATCCTGCATGGACTAAAAAATCTATATATTTTAATCAATATTTGTTTTCACTTCCATACAATTTGGCTATTTTAGTTTCCACATTTTCTCTGCAGAAAACCAAGGTTATCCAGTCATACATTTTGAGTGCTAATTGACTGACATTATTGACATAGCAATCGCTATAACAATAGCTGACTCAAATCGCCCATCAGAAATCAGTCGTATGCTAATGCAACCGCTCTGTTGCTTTCCTCTTAAACCTTCCACGCATCTTTTTTTTCCATCCCTTGCTTTTCCTCAAGGGGGCTTATTATACACTTCTGGAGCTCTAAACGAGAATGCAGGGAAGCTCTCGGTGGGAAGCCTGAAAGCCCCGTTTGCGGCTGGGGCAAGCCTGCAGGAGCATCTGCTGCCCGCAGCTGGGTTGGAGCTCTGACGCGTGGATCTGGAGAACTACTTCAGATCGGCTGTAGCTCATATGAATGCCAGCGGATTAACATATCTAACACAACGGAGGAAGGCAGGGCTGCTCGGGGGGATGGTGGGGATGCTTGTGACCGCATTCAGATCTGCTAGCGTGAAATGTGGCAGCATATGGCAGGCGAAGGGGTGCACGTGCTATGGCCAGATACATCACCATCGTGTTCCTCCTCGTTCTTCATTCCGTCTTGTTTTCGCTTTTCAGTCTATTTCTTTCTTCCTGTTGCGCGCTGCCTCTTCTCCTCATTTGTGTCGAACGTGCATGCAAAGTGGCTTATGCAAATGCTCATGTACACAAGCATGTAAAACCATATGGATCTCTCGTACTATGATAAGAGATGGCACAGGGCGCATACCCCACACCCTTCCACAATGCTCGCCCACACATGCACGCACGCACAAAGAGAGAGATTTATTTTTCAGCACCCCTCCCCCTTTTCTCTCTTTCTGGCCTGACACAGCCCTTGGATCTATTCCCAGAGCTGACCCCTTAGTGGGGACATTGATGTAGGCTTGCTAATGATGAGAAATGGAACCATAATGCCGGCTGTTAAACCTCGGGGGCGCACAACAAATGTGCTTCCGAGACCCGGCATTTGTCTCTGAATAGATTAGATCCTAGCTGTGGTAACCTTATATTTAATCTCTCTCACTCTACCCTCTCTCTCTCTAGCTCGCCCGTGCTCTCTCTCTCTCCGATGGGCCAGTAGCTGTAATTCATAATAAATAATACTCTATCATCCAGTGCTACGGGCACAGGAGCGCTTCTTTAACTATTGCTGTTCCGTGAAGAATGCTATTATGCTTTTGTTTTTGTAATGCAGAGACGGAAACCAGCTGGTGATATTAAAAGTGCAATCAACATGTTTGTTGTGCTAAATTGTAAACCTTCCCAACCACAATTTACATGAGTCCCATGAGCTTTTAACCAGGGCATGCAATTTTGGTGTTCTCCTTATGGAGTAAAAGCATTTTATCTATTTTGAATAATGTTAAAAGTATGTTGTTCAATTGAGTCCTTGCTATCTTGTTAGTAACTCTATTCTAAGTTCAGTAGGAAAATGAGAGCAAGTTATATTCAGACTCTCCGTGGAGGTTGTTTCTATCCAATCAGTGTGAATACCTTATTTTGTGACAGTGTTCCGATACCGGCATGCCTGTCTGCTCTCAGAAAGCGACATCATATCCTTGTTATTCTCCTCTGGAAAAAAAGAGAAAAAAACAGGACGGCAATGACACGGAAATCTGATAAATTGGCGCCACAACATATTAAATTATTCATTCTAGAATGCCTTTCACACTTTCCGAGTCAGTGCGCAATTTACTTTTATCTTGTTAAGGCAGGAAAATTTTATTATGGAAAAATAATGCCACTGTTTTTTTCTCCCTAGACTCCCTCTTTCATTCCCGGTTTCTCCCTCTGATCCATTTTAAATGGTTGCAGTAATGGTGCAGAAAAATACGCTGAAAATGAGAAATCGCTCATGAGTAGTTATAAATATTCATGCGAATGATAACTACGTTAGGCTGCTTTCCTGAGTTCTTCTGTTGTGAAATTCCGTTCCCGCCGCAGAAGCGAACGTTCATCTCGGTAGGTCCTGCAAAGTTCTCGCAAACTTATGAAAGGCTGTGGTTATAAAAGTTTCAAAATGTAATACTTGTTGAACATGTGTTTATTGTAAAACTTGATTGCTGGAATGTGCAGTTCTGTTTATGTAATGTTCAGCCAAAAGAACTTCAAGTCGCAGCTGCGTGGTCAAACACAGCGATTAGAGAAAAATTGCTGCACGCTATAATAAATCACTTTCTGAATACAGAAATGACTCGGATCATAATGTTTCAGGTGCTGGGCAAATATTATATAGCCACTGTGTCACTGTCAGAAACAAAAACCATGTAAAGCAGATGCAAAGATCTTTAGAGGAGAACCGAAATGACCATGTCCTCCTCATTTGTCTGTGTAGGACATTCAATCATCATTTACATAGTAAAAATAACTAAGTAAAAGTGACATCAGGTCAAGAATGAGGACAGATTACATGTGTGTACAAATGTGACGTTAAACCTTCCTGCCCCTATGCCGATCTGCCATGTTTGGTGATGCAAATTGCTGCAACATGCCCAAGGTATTCCATCATCAGAGGAGTATAATTATCTTCGGCAACAACCAATATTGGATTGTTAAGCCTGAGGATGAGATGCCCAATGAGGCCTGTATTTTCTCTCGGCTGAGCTCTGACAGATGAATCTACAGGGAAAGATAGCTGAAAGGCAACCTGAGGCAACTGGAGCGTCTTTCACTCTCTCGCTATCTCACTTTCTCATCTCTCCTTCTGTTGTGGGTATTTATCCTTCAGAAACACTGCATGTCGTGCATCTGATGCAGTCTGGCTTCCTTTTATTGCAAATCAGCTTTTTGTAGCTTTACATGACTTTGAATTTCCAGTTTTGTTTTCCCCTGCAGTTCTTCTCCACCCATGATAATAGCTAGCCAAAGGAAAGTTAAACTGGGTCTCCTGTCATCAGACGTGCCCCCTAGCAAAAATGGATCTATGGACTGATTTTCCAAGAGTTCCCTGGGCAGAGAGAAGCCTATTACTGTCGACAGGTGGCCTGTCTATGGTGCTAATCTTATATTCAGTTTGTACTTCGATTAGTACCATTACAATTCTATTTTATATTAAATTTAAATCAGAAAGTACATTCTGTGCACGGCCCTTCATGACAGTGCTGGACTGGTAATCTGACATACAGGGCAAATGCCCGGTGGGCCGATGCACTTGGGGGCCGATATAATATTATATTTTTTTTATCGGCCAACGACCGGCCCATAAAGCAGGGACAGCGGCCCATTGGTTCATTTTCCATACTGACACTGGGCTGGCCCAATCATCTCTTAACAGACTCCACCCCCCCCCCAGTTTCTCGTGTCAAATGCAGTCAGTGTCTTATAGAGTGTTCACACCAAACGCAGTAAATCTATTAGCGTCTAGTTGGACGCTTGAACATTTTGCTTTTACTCGCTTCATTCGCGTCATGGAGGGGCTTCTGTCAGGCGGCGCCCGTCTAATTGCGAAATGGCGGACATGGATTTAGTTGAGAGGATAGCTGCGCATTATGTGCTATGGAAGGCTGAAGAACGACGTAGACATGTTCGGCGCCATGTCTGGGTCCATCAAATCCTTCAGAGGCGCAGTCCTGTGGGACGAGACAGCGGGTATTACAGAGCTCGCACCGCGCTGACATGTCATCTGCGCGATTCAATCGCCCAGCCAGCCGACTCCTTGTCAGCGCACACGTTATTTAAACAGTGCAAACCGTACACTCAAATGTACAATAAAGAAACCCCTCATTCCTTAAAAACATTTACATTTGTTTACATTTACACAAGTCTATCAGTTTTTCCCTAAAGAAGACAAAGGAAATCAGGATGAAATGCATAATATTTTTTTTTATTATCTTTAATAGTGTACAAGTAAACGGTAGTGTTTTGCATCGATACTTTGAATAACTGCACATATGTATAGACTCCGTACTATAGAGGCTTCGGAAAGACCTGTACAAATCAGAAACTTCAATGACTTCCAATATCGTAGTCATGAGGAGCACGCCAACCTCCTGGAAATTATATAGGACAGTTTACATGTTCAGGTAATTTATTTTATTATTGTAGTACGTTTTGCGCCTAGCCATTTTACCTCAACTATTTTTGTTAATAATAGCAGAGGTTTATGGGTAAAATGTAAATGAGTGTCCAAATGAACATTGTATATGTTTTAATTGGTCAGTGCAGCGGATTGGTTGGTGCCACGCTGCCCATCGGTTGGCGATAGGAAATTGAATCGCGCAGATGACATGTAATACCCCGCTGTCTCATCCCACTATTGGATTGTTTGGAGAGAGTGAGTACACTGTTCCACTTGCACTGGTACACTGGTCCATGGCACTTAATTCTCATTTTTTTAGGTTTTTGGGTGAATGGAACAGTAGATATGCATATCTACAGGGACCGCAAGGATGGTGTACTTGTTGGTTGTGTCCGACCCATTGTGGTGGGCCGGTCTGAGTAAAAATGCCAGGGCCCTTTTTTTGTCCCAGTCCAGCCCTGCTTCATGACATATTAATTCTTTAGAAAGATGTGCCAGATGTGGTTTCTAATTAATTAAGAATCATATGTTGGTCTACGCAGGATTTTCATTTTGCTTGATACTGTAGTTTGTACGCTTTGTTACAATCTTTATCAGAACAGTACACAATTAAGGACAATGGTAAAAGTATGACCATTGTTCCATTACCTCCATTACCATGATCACTCTGATGTCTGTCTGCGGTTGTGTGTGCGCGTTCGTGCATGCATGCATGTTTTTCTCCGAATGCCTGATGGTTTTAATAGGAAGTGTGTAGGAAAGGGGATGACCTGTAATCACAATCAGCTGGTAAATAATTATAAGCTTTGCATTCTGTGCTGGAAGTTTCTCCACAGACATGCTTTATGCAACAGTCTACAATACATCAAACATTTAGCCACTGGTTACAGCAAAACAAGAACATTGGTTAGTACTTAGCACTGTTTTAGAGTTTCTAAAAATGTGCTCATTTGGTTCTCATTAAAGCCAGTGGACGCTTAAACCCTTAGTGAGAAGATTGCTTTGATTCCGTCAAGCTGTGGTGTATCATCTTAACCGGCAATAAGCCAAATGATGTTTACATTTTCCTCTGATTCACTATTCAGAGTAGACTGAAAGTAATACATTTTCATCAGCTCTTTCATCAAACGGGTAGATGACTTTTTAGGATAAGGGTATTTTTTAAATTCGACAGGTTGCGAGCACGCAAAGCTGTTCCGCGTGGTTTATATTTTGTCATTTGAATGTATTGCTTACAGTTTCCTTTTTCCAAAACAATGACTTTGAAATGGGCAAATTAGCATGGGTTAGTAGTCAGTAGCTTTAGTGAAAAACTAAATGTTTTAAAAAAACAAATCTTCCCTTATAAGTATTAAATGGATAAAAACGTGACCGCTTTCCAGTAAACTATTGTGCTATAAACTGTCAGGATTACATATTTAGTGTCATATTATTTGCCCTTCCTGCTGTAGTCATTAAACTACGTTACCATGTGCCATACATGCCCCAAGAGTGAGAAGGCATTCTTTCAAATAAAAAATCTCCAAAACCATGAACTAAACTCCGCCTCTCATACATCGATTGCTTTGGTCTTGTCCTGTGAATTTTTTTAACACACCCAGCGGAGCGACCGCTTGAAGCGCGCTTCACCTCGCGTGCACGGAACACTCGCTCCCGTATGTGCCTGGAGAGCCTCGCGCAGCGGAGGCGCCGGACGCGCTCAATTCGTTTGGGGACTTTCAAAACCTTCCAGATACGCCGAAAACGACCGGATTCCTTCGATTTCTTCGAGAAAAGCGATATTACCGCGCGCTTAAATCCATGGATTGTTGTTCTGCTGTGTTTTTGGCTGTGAAATCGAGCGGTACTTCTGCTGGGAATCTATTGTTAATGATCTGTCACCGGAGCTTGGGATTCATATCTAGCGCTTTTACCTCAACCTGACTAAAAATCTGATTTGATTTACCTGAACGAGGAATGTATGACTCATTGCAGAACAGAGACCAGTCTGCCGTTGAAAATAACCTCCGCTTTTGACAGCTTTCGCCGCCGCAGCCGTTAAAAACGTTGCCCTCAAGATTTATTGTCGGGACAGGTTCGTATTTCTCGTCCCTCCACGGTCGATAGCGATCTCCGTGATCTGCCGTAGCCTTTATTAAAGGCATATACTGGATGTAACGGAATTGCATTTTATCTGTCACCTTTGGCAAAAATCGGCTGAGCCTTTTTTCTCTCGGATGGCTGCTCTCTTGGGAGACGAAGCTACAGAATTCGGTAAGAATATTCTTTATGTAAAGGAAACGTCTGTTGTGGTAAACATTTCTTGAATTATTAAAAATTCTTGCTTTAAAATGAGATCACTTTTTGTGCAGTGCTGTCTTTGTATAGAAAAGGAAAGAAAAGCAACGTTGTGTGTCTGAAGTCTGGGCATAGCCTAAAATGTTTTATTTGTCAACTTTAAACTGTTAGAATATAAGTTAAGCGGCACCATTATAATTTAGTATTTGCCCGATGCATTGATGTGGCAAGCGTTTTTTTATTTCGGTATTTTCACTCGTTTCTTTTCTTTACATTTGTCAAATTTTTACTCCGCATATAGAGAGGAATTCATTTCATAATGCAAAAAATAGGTCGACTCTATTTAATGAACCATTCAAGGTTACCCACAAGTCGTAGCTGTGCCTTAGGGTGCATATAGTCTTCCAGAACTGATCATATGATGTTTAAGCTACCTTACCAATTGTTACAGTTGGCTACACGGCCGGAATCTCATATAGGAAATATGTAAATGGCTGCAATTGTTAGACGGCTTGAATTTAAAGTCACTGAATGTAGTGGAAAATGGTTGAAAGTTCATTGACTTGCATAGGGTGATGTAAACAGCTTGCCTCGGGCAAGGCAGAATGTAGATCAGAGATTATATTGGGCTTTTTGTCTGCCTGCATTGGACTTTGAATGAGATTTGCATGGAGGATTTGCATTGAGACCATTTAAGATATTCACCAGCATCACAAATCATGCTTCACCGTTTGCACTGCAATCTTTTCTATGACGGGTGTGTCACGTATTATTGATGGACGATAATTGTATGTTACATATCTTGCATAACATTACCTAGGTTGTTTTTAAACGTATAATAAGTGCCGGCATTCTTTTTGAAAATGACTCAACATTGTACGGTTTGGAATTATAGCTTTTACGTATAATTACTTCATATTTAGTTTACATTAATTCATTTTACAGTT
Source organism: Barbatula barbatula (assembly GCF_947034865.1). NCBI lineage: Eukaryota > Metazoa > Chordata > Actinopteri > Cypriniformes > Nemacheilidae > Barbatula > Barbatula barbatula. The sequence continues at coordinate 25,129,282 of NC_136767.1, read as the reverse complement.
CCTTTTTTTCGTTTTCGCAGACGACTTGAGAGACTGAGTCTGTTGAGGAAGTCAGGTGGCTGTGTTAGGTCGCAGAATTTACTTGGGAAATAGCAAACTTGACCTTGGGATGTGCACATATTAAATCAGATAATGCCGTTTCCATTACTGCCTTTGGTTAAAAGCATTAAAAGCAGCTGAATAACTACGGTTTTGACCGCAAGATTTTTCCTCTTCATTTCTGTTTTCGTTACACCACGTAGAAAGCAATACAGAGTCACACTATTCGCAATATGTAATAGCTTCGTTTTACAGGCTGTCCAAAACATCTCATTCGAATTGCGCCCGTTCACCTTCACCTTCCTCCTCTGCAAAATCAAATGTATATTTCTTTTTTCCCGTGACCAGAGGCTAATCTATAATCTTGCGCAGATGCAGCTCTGGAATTAGCTTGCAAACGCTCCCTCGTTCCTATCTTCAAACCCTTCACTTATCAGGCGTGGAGAGCTGATATGGCGGGGCCTGGCTCGGCAGTCCAGATAAGAGGGTGAGGAAAAAGCTGCCAGCTATTTGTAATATAAGAGTCGAGGCAGATCACAGCCTATACTGATATGACGGACCTTCCGGCTTGAAGCTAACATCTTGAGTCCTCTTAGTTCGAAGAGAAATAAATGGAGTTTGAAGGTAGACAAGCGCAGATCAGTAAAGCCAATGTCTGTTTGTGGCAAGAAGGCTCCACAGTATCAGGATTCCTTCCGTTTTAAATTAGATTCATGAATGTTGGTGATTAGAGAGATAATTTTTATTGCTGTTGTTAAACATTAATGGTATAAAGGGTGTTGCTGTGTAAAATGGTAATCATAAAAGATTATGTGATTTAGGACTGCAGTTTTACATGTATTTCTGTTTTGGTGTACTTTTATCTCAGATATGACATTAGCAAAGTACATAATTAAAAGCTAAATATCTATATAGATCTATAGTAATGGGGGCTGTTTCTATAAGGGTTTCCATTATACAAAGTGACCTTTCCTATGGGCAAATGCTTTGAGTTTTAAAATGGGCAGACAATGGACCACCACAACAACAATACAATCCATTTTCCACTTTTTTTTTTCTTTCTCTCGTCTTATCACTTTGCTCTCGGTGTAACCCTTTAGCTTTGTGAAGCTGCTGTCACATCTGCCTTTCTCATTTTTCCCCCCGCTAAATGTCAAACGTTCACACACAGACGCAAGCGCAGAACAGCAGTGTGCCAAGGCCTTTGAATACCTCTAGGTATTGCTGAAGTCATAGGTCAGTGACTCACTCGTCGGGTGAGCTGGCCACACGCAGCGGATGCATCTGAACAGGGCCCGCTGCACATAGCACACACAGTGTTTGTGTGTCACAGAGATGCTAAAGCTGGATGTCAGGGAGTTATCCTCTCTGCTTGGGTCACGCTGTCCGGCTGCGCCGCTGCTGTTGTTTTGTCAAAGCCTTGCAGATTAACCACAGCTACTACACTTCAAACACAGAGGCAGGCGGATGAATAATTCTCAGACCTCTCTCTTTAATCTTGTGTGATCCCGTTCCAATTAGCCATTGTGCATGAGAGCATAGTGGCCCGCGTTTTGTGCACTAGTAGAATGGAACACCAAAGGCGTCCTTTCTCTATTGTGCAGGGTGGCTTGTTCTCCACCTTGAATGTGTTTTTTCTGAAGGTGGGTCTGATTCAGCCCTTTTCTCAGGCCTGAGTGTAGTTTCGGTACGGAAAGACGTTGTGATGTTAAACATGTTCGGCTTATTCTTGAAAATGTTTTATTTGCCCTTCATGTGCTGTCCTGAACTTACATTATAGCGTCAGCAGTCAGCACCCTTTCCTGCATTCCACAAGCCTGTTTTCTGGTCAGGCACTTGTGCTTCTCTTGTCACCTTTATAGCTCATAATTAAATGCGACTGCCTGTGTGATGTGGAAAATTATGGAAGCCCGTGTCCCAGACATGCCATTTACCAGCTGTTCTCTCCCTCTAATAATAGAGGAGATAGATTGAACAGGGGAGGAAGGAAGGCTAACGGTGCACGCTACCTGAGAAAAGTGCCACATTGGTCTGAATTCACAGTTGTGCTGTGTAGGACATTTAGAGTCTTGCTGATGCTAGCTGCTATTTTGAACATGTCTTACACCTGCTGTTTGATATGAGTACCTAGCAGTAATTGGATTTATGAATTTTGAGCAAACCTTTATTACACTCCCCTTGTTGTTGCCTATAAGCAAAACATTTTGCAAGTTCCTGTTGTGACCTTTTCTCTCTATTACTTAACCGAAGACTGTTTGTGGATTTGATTTCTTTCTAGTATAGAAAGCATCTATATTAACGAAAACTATTTCTGAACCTTGATTGCTTTTCAATGATACTATGTAATGGTAACTCTCAGTGATTGTCGTTGTCATAGTCTTACAATTAAAATTGTTATTGTTTTAATTTAAAGGTGATTTAGACTTTTTAGGAATAAGAATTGATTCTGTAATGTCAGGTACCTAGTTGCATCAGGTTGGAACCAGAGAAACTGCTACAACACACTGAGGAGGTTGAACAACAAGTCTCCTGTTGATCTTTGTCCCTTTTGAATGGCCATGGCAACCAGGTTATCCTATATTATATTGTTATTATATTATATGAAAAAGTGCATTTGGTTGTGGTACAAAATCAAAGCACAATAGCAATACAGCATAAGTCATTCAAATGAAAGTGTTCCAGGAAGTTAAGTGGAAAATGGCACTCTCTTAGCTGGAGGTCTCTGAGGCTTTTACAGATGCTAAGTCAGATGTGAAGCGATTGTTTCAGATTTACCGCCTTCTCTTCCATTCACGGCATATGCATTCTACCATTCACTGCTTTCATATTTCCTTTTAAGCCCTTTCACTGGCACTGGATTAAATCCTTGTTTAATCTGGTCCCTTAGCCTCTTTCTCTCCTCGCAAAGGAGATTTGCACAGCAAGGTTTCATTAGATGAGTTTTTTTCCCAGGGATGTGTAGCTGATGTGGCGGGTGGTCTGCCAGGTAAGAAACTAGAGATGACTGAAGAGAAACAGAAAGAAGGTTAAGGATGGCGAAAGGGCACATGAGATTAAAGCAGAATGGGAGGCAAAACGAAAGATGGCCGACATTAAAACCATAAGGCCTCTTTGTTAGTGTGGGGCTGACAAGCTGCCGTTCACATTAGGGTAATTAACACCACCACAGATTGCACAACAGCTGTGCAGTTTAGCACTGTGGCAACATCAGAGAGCTGAGAGAGAGAGAGAGAGCCTGTGCAAACAGTGGCCTGTGCTGGGCTAGTTAGACTAGCACTGTTTTGATAGGTGCTTAGACTGTACCCGCTAGCATGTTACACACCCCCAGCTCTGCGTGCACTGCGGTACAGCTTGTTTTTTATAGATTTGAAGGCTAGCTTGCTTGCAACGTTTTTAGAGGTTATTTCAGTGGAGTGTACACGGTTGCCACTGTAAAGGTATGTTTGAAGACTGAGGGAAAATTATTCAAATGTTAAAACGTTTTTTAAAGGATTTTTAAACCCGTGCCATAGACTATAGAAATGAACCAGGTGGCGACATTCTGTAACTATAAATGGGATTCTATATGCTTCCAGATATTACATAATCAAATAAAGATTCTTGGAGCATTTTTGTTTTTCAGTCTAAAACCAATATTAAAGCAACTTTTTGACTTTGACTTTTTGAATTGAGATTAAACTCTGCTTGTATTCTGAAGAACATATGTGTTTTGTTAGCTATTTATAACATTTCATTGTAGTGTGCCTTGAGGGGTAGAAAAAGTAAGATCTTGGAAATTCCCGACTCCCAGCCGCATGCGATCTGAAGAAGCTCATCAGGTCTGCGTTTGCTGCTGAGTGGACTGTCGGCAAGGCTTTGGCCTTCATATAATTTGAGTGCCCTCTCATCAGGCTCTTGGAGAAGTCTAGTCTTGCTCCTTTAAAAAACGAATTATATGTGTGATGTCTGTTCATGATTCTGTTTCTTTTTGATTATCTATAATGTGTACTATGTCCATATTTTGGCTCCTTGTGTTTGTTTTTTCTTGGCACCGATGACTAACATCTGCATTTGGTTTCGGTAATAAAGTGCTTTAATGTCAGGTTTTTTGTAACAGACAAGACCCCAAAACACCGAGCATTGTTTTGCAACAATTATTAGTCATTAAAATGGATGAATTGAATTGTACAGTTGAACAAAACATTGTTTTTCCTTACTGGCAATGTTGCTTGTGGGTTTATGTTGTTTTCAGTCTAAATCAATGAGGTGAGGTATGGAGAGTTTTCAAAACTGTCAGTCATACTGTCAGTGGTTTTGTTTCGTGCTTCCATGTGTATTCATTCAAACCTATATCCGTAATGTTCCAAAGCCACATGTAAGGAGTTTTCTATTTCATTCATCAGGTGAAACAAAAGCGTTATTCAATAACCAGAGCTGGAGTGCTTTTTGATTGTTCCGTTAGATAAGCCTTACCACGGTCAAAAAATAAGATTACTGAGGAAAATCTGAATTCAATAGATCTCTATGATTAAAAATGATGCACACATATACATTCATGGTTGTCATCACTGTTTTTGGGAGTGTTGTTTAAGCATATGCTAGTGGCTAATGTTAGTTCTGCACGTTATGTATTTTTATGTAGTCTTTCCATTTGATCACATCAGGAAGAAATGACCGAGGGTTATCATTTTCAAAATTTGTATTCTAACATTTGTTGTTTTAGAAACATGAATTTGAAGTGAACATTTTAACAGATTTAGTGTCATGTATTCAACAAGACTGGTTAGCTATTATTAGGCTGTGCAAGACCCTTCCAGCCCCCCATAATTCACACCTGTTTTTGTTATTCGGTTTGTGCTTCTTGTGCTCCTCTGCCCTGGTGTATCTTGTTAAATTTTAGCAAGAGTGTGCAGACTTAGAGAAAGGAGGTGGACATTTCTGTTCTCCAGTGGTGAAACAATAACAAGTGACAGTCTGCCATAATGGGAATGGGGGGCAGAAATAGTTGGAGTGATGTCAGGGGCAAAAGGGGCCCGGTGGGCTCATCGTTGATTTGTCTGCCACATTAAAGTATTTGGTTTGAGGGGCACAGGTAGATATTACACAAATACACACATAGAGTAAAGGGTTTGGGGGAATATAATTGAGCCACGTTCAGTTGGACTCAACAGTGCAAACTTCTGTTAGACTCTTAATTACCCACAGGGAGAGAGAGACGATTCCCAGTTTATTTCTGTCATCTTCACGCTGGTATTTGTTTGATCTGGGGATATTTTCTCAATGCTGATGCAATGCTGCTCTGGCTGGGTGATGCATGGTCTCCAGGTGGGCGGGTTCAAGGTGGCTGTATTTGCTATGAGGAGCATGCCACCTGTTAATGGAGCATGTCATGACTGAGGGAGCAGATCAGGGTTGGGGTGATGATAGTTTGCCATTGGTCATACATTTGGAAGAAAAGGGGATTTGTTTCTGATTTAGTTTGTGGATAATGTGTTCCACATTGAAGTGACTTCATTGTTCTCCATTGATAATTGACATATTTTTGTCCGTTGTTTGTAATTGTAATTGTAAATGAAGACAATGCAGGAGTACATCTTGAGCTCATTTACCTTAAATTATGAATACAATTTGATTCTAATAAAAAGGCACATTAAAACTAGTATAGTTCTTTTCAAAATTGATTCGAATAAATCACATGACTCCTCTTTTCCTTTTATTAGGGTTACGCACCAGCTAGATCTCTGTATAAGGCGAAGGTTGGAGGGCTTTATCATTGTAAAGCCATTTTTATTGCTCAGCAGGGATACATACAGTACATACCCGCCTCGCCACGCCAGCCTCCTTTCTCTCCTGGTGCGAAGTGAAGCACAGATTTTACCACTTAGTTAAATCCCCTTCTTTCTCGCTGTAAAGCTTTTAAGCAGTCTGAGGATAGAATAGGGGCTCTGGAGTTAGAGGGAGCGACTCTCGGCCTCAGAATCTCTGCTCGCTGAAGGGTTTTTCTCTCACTGATGCTTTGCGGTTGGATCCAGGATGACGGGTTAAGGGATTCTGGCATTCCAGGATTATCCGCCTTTCATCTTCTTGCTATTTGCCGCCAATCCCAGAAGGGTGTTGAGTGGAATTCCTCTGTTCACAGACACTATATGCAAACAGGACTATGTCTAAACGACTAGCCAATCCGATTTCTTAAAGATTTTCTCTAGGCAAAAACGTATGTCATTCGGCTGAGATTTTAGGATGATAATCTGAGTGATGGATGAAAGGAATGGGTTTCACCAACACTAATCTAACTTTAGAGCTTGAAGGTAGGTTTTTAAATACCTTGAAAGTTTTCAAAAAAGATTTTAGTGATACTAAGAGTAAAGGCCTCACTGTGAAGGGACGGGGAAAAGTGTGTTTGCCTATGCATGCACGTTGCAGTGTTTAAAATGCTGTTCCAGCATTATTATGTTGACAGTCGAGACCCTGGCTTAAGGCGATTTGTTTGATTGACAAGGCGTGGTTTGTGCTTGCTCGATCAAGGGACTTTGTAAATAGCTGCTTTTTTCCAATGTCAAGCAAATCAATTGGCCGCATAATGTTTTTGTGCCAGGGTCTATATAGAAGAGGTGCAGACACTGTCCGGTTTGCCACTGCGGCTCAAGTCAAGCTTGATGTACTTCCATTGTATCACATTGACCTGATGATGGGAGGCTTTCAAAGACTTATTAAAGCTTTTAACAGACGAACAGAAATTCATCCTTTCAATCATGTGCCTTCTAGAATATGGGCTGATCACTCCGGGGAAATTGTTTGCCAGTTGTTGTCTCCATTTCCACATGAATAATTGAAAGTGTAGCATGTCAGACAAAGATGCATTTACTTGCTTCATTATATTTAATCCACAGTGAACAATTTTACGCATTGCTTTCTTGGCAGCCGATGGAACTTTTAATTTTCTTCCACTGGGTCTCTTGTAAATCAGCTCGCATACTGCGCCCACACACACCCTGCTCTCTCCGAAGGCTTTATTACACTTTTCAACAATGTAAAAATACTTCAGCATACAGGTGCTAATTGGCAGCGCTTGTTCCAACTGATATCAACGTTTCTTAAATGAAGTTCATGCAAAATGCCTCGCTAATAAGGGTGTTGTGTAGTTTGTTGAAAGGGAGCCTTTTTTTCTTTTATTCTTTTGCAGTTGGAAGTTGAAAGATGTGTTGTCGAGCTGGTTTACACACCATGTGCCTTTGCCTGTGCGAATAACACTTTATTTTGCAGCCCTGTAATTACCAGGTGTTTATTGAGCACAAAAGGCTGTAACAACATGAACAAATATGTTCACAGCACTTTCCACAGTAATTGTTATTCCCTTGCTGCAGTCAGGTTACCCTTAACCGACATTTGAGTGGTGAAATCAAAAACACACCGTTGTATATAAACACAGAGCAGTCCCACTAGAGATGCACCGATGTATTGTCCGTCGATATTTATTGGTCAATTTTTTGATCAATTTAAAACCACTGGCATATTCACTGTAGCATGAAAAAGAAAAAACATGGCAAAAGCTTGTTAAAAAACGGTGTGACGCAATATCTGTTGCATAATCCAGCATTTTTCTATGGATACAATTATATAGTACCTGCCAAAATGAAATCTGTACAAACAGAGACCATCTCATTTGTATTATTCATATTTGTTTGTGCCTTATTGTCAATATTAAATGGATTCAAAATCAAAAGTTTAAATAGTAGTACACGAGACATATTACAAGAATTAAAATGGCCCAATAGTTGTTTGTAAGAACCATTATCACATGAGCCAAAATAAATATTTCAATGCATCCCTAAATCTCACAAAATTCATTTCTTTACATATCTGGTAAAATAAGACGAGCTATTTATCCCTCACTAGGTTTCTAACTTTGCCTCAAGAATATTTTAAGTGTAATTGAAAACCCCACCGGGAGCTTTTTAACACGAGGTTGCCTCAGCTGCTGGTATGCGCAGGCCCGAGGTTCATACTGTAAGTGTGAAAGCCAGAACTGTAATCTCTCTCACAAGGTTAGCACAGTTGTCGGGTTGATGATAAACGGACAGGGTGTTGCACTTTGTCGCAATGTGCTTAGCTCACTGGGCTTGCACGGCCAGCGCTCTTGCTATTCGCAGGAAATTTCTTGAACGTTTATTTATACACCTTCAGCCCTCATAAGCTACACATCTGGGACGGGGTGATAAAAGCAGCAATGCACTGTGTGCTGGTGTTAGTGGTCGATAAAAGTGACATGCCTGGGGCAGCTGCTGCACTGCTTAAAGTCCTAAAGTTCTCTTTATAAACTGGCTTTGTCTGGCATGCTTGAGCTATATCTGCTAGTTTCCTTGTTCTGAATAAAGACATCAGTCGGGTTATATAGAGCTCTAAATAAATGTTGTTGCTGTTGCTGATGGTGTGCTCAAATGTTATACGACTAAAAATGACTGCTAAAGGTGTCACCAGGTTGTTTTGCCTTTACAATGCATAGTTTCACCTTTAGTTTTAGTTTGATTCCTTTTTATTTTAATGACAGTATAGCATATGTGTCAATGAAATGGTTTCAACACCATCAGACAAAACTAGTACTAAGAAGTATTTCAGATCCCTAATGTCTAGCTCTCAGACCCAATCAACACTCATCTTACAGCCTTTAAATTGGCTTATACACAGTTTTTAAAGCCAATAAGGAACTTACATGTTTCTCATCACTCTATTTTAAGGATAGTGGAGCCGCTGGGGTGATTTAAAAGGCTTGAGGGAGCCGGGTGACCCGCTGATAGGCCGTGGCATGGTGATAGCATTACAGCACTCCGTAACGTGAGCAGGGGTGTCTGCTTTAAAAGTAAATTCCACTTAATGTGGCGCGTTCCTTCCCAACAGGAGCTTAACTGTGAGCTTCCTTTATATAGTACATACCATGTTTGTTTGTGCCAGGAGTTGGACTTTGGCACACTGTCAGTTTCTACCCCGACTTTATTTTCATTTCCTTCACCTAAACTTTTTTAGGTACCCACTTTGTTTCTGGACCTGCTTACTCTGCCTAGTAGATGGACTGTGATTTCAGTAGGCCTTTATTTCAATTTAGGCATAGCATCTGAAAGGTCAGAGGTCAAATGCTTCTGTGTGTGTGTGTGTGTGGGCCACCGTGCATGCCCTTCTCAGCAGGACTTCTCAGTTACTCAAGGGTGATGTGCTGAACCAGGATTTTTTCAATATTGAATGCCCCCTTGATTCAGGTTAGGATGCTTGCTTCTTTTGGCAGTATGTGTATTTGTGTTACAAGGGGATGATTCATGTACGATTCACACGGCTCCACGGTCGGGTGAAAACAGGGCGTCTTGCTTTGCATTTTTCCTCTCATTAAATGCGTCAGTGCTTGGCGGAGCATGTCACGGACTACCACGCAGTGAGACCGCCGTACACTGTGTCTAACAAGACCTCGAACAGTCCTCAGCATCACTGCTCCCTTTTCTCTTCTTCCTCCTGCAGATGAAGGCCCAGCAAGGGGCATAGACCCTTTATCATCCATGAATTATTCAGTGTGCTGGAAAGGTTTGCCTTTCAGTGAGGCAGATATGCAGAGAAAGTAACTCTCCCTTGCCTTTTTTTTACTTGCCTGAGGTTGTGAATGACTCAGACGTTGTTCTCATTGAAGAAAACAAGGTTAACAAGAAAGCTCTCTAAGTGTCTTAGATGAATCACATGCGGCTGCTGGGAGTCTGTATCTGAGTCCCTGCTGTCCTCCTCAGATTTCATGCTTTAGTGTTATGTCACGGAGCAATTCGGTGTCTAGTAACAAATTTCGAACAGTTTAGATAACTTTTCTTGTTGCCCTTACAGAAGGGTATTAGATATTGTCTGTTTTCTGTGATCATCAAATGACAGGACGTCTAGTGGAAGTTTCCACAAAAGACGCTTTTTTTGATCTCCTACTCCCTCTCTGTCTTTGCTGCTCGTCTTATCTCGGCCGTCTTGGCAGAAGTAAGAAACCCTTGACTAAGATCTTTATCTGTAGTATATGTACTAAAGAACAGGCTCTGATTCCTTAGCTGATAAGCCAGGTTTTATCTTCCAGTGCTTTCACCTATGTGGCGGCCCATCAGAGCCTTTAGACCGTGACAGCTCCTGTGTGGCTACTGTCTGTCACCCAGGAGCATGGGAACATTGGGTGTAAGTAAGTAGGTCCAGCACTAGTAGATCATTTCTCAAGTATTTAGCGAGATTTACATGCCCACTTTTGCCCTAGGTTCGTAGAATGGAGGATTTAAGTCTCTTGAAAAACTGCTTTGAGTCGATTTTATGAACGCTATAAAAATAAAATGGATTTGAATTAATTTTGTCTTTTAAACAACCAACTTTTTAAATATTAGCATTCCAAAATCCAGTGAGCTGCTACCTTCTAATAGATCATGTAACCTAAATGATTTCTCACAAGTTAAACACTTTGGATAAGATAGCAAAGAAGTAAAGCCTTATATAGTGCTCAAGTTTATTATTTTGTTCATTGTTTGTGCTTTCTTTGTATATTTGTATACTAAATGTTTATATCAAATGCTTTTAGAATCCACAGAGTCATCTATATTTATGAGGTGGCAGATGTGCCGTGTATTTTGATGCTTTTCTATTAGTTTATATTAGAGATGCACCGATATATCGGCCAATAATCTGTCAATAAGTCATTTTTCATTCTATAGGCCGTTTGTTTTAAAACAGCCGGAGATTCGGGCTGATATGTCCTGTCAATCCAAAGAGGACAGGATAATACAATACATTTGTGCTCTGTATACAGAAAATATTAAAGATCAGGTATCAAACACAGTTTCTGCAATCTCATATTATTCTTGAGTACCATACAGTAGTATTGCATATGTCGTATCTTCAAAGAGTGTTTTGTTTGATCACATTTATAAATAGATAGATACAGCTGTATGATTATTTTCGGAAAAAACACGAGCTGCTGGAAGCTTGCAGTGGGACGGAACTACAGCACGAGCACACAACACATCATCGCATTAATCCCTTCGTGTTTTTACATTTTGCAAGAACACAGCGATTGCCAACAAAACACAGACATGTGACTTCGTTTCACTTACCTTGTGCGGTTCATGTCCAGCATATTTTAGTACTGTGACCGCGTCATCTATCAGTTTCAAACGATGTCCAAATCCAGCGTTATCTCCTTATCGCATGAGTAACGAGCTGCAGTGCAGACCCACAGCGCAGCCAAGCCTGACAGAACAGCCAATCTTGATTTCTGACGGGTCTTCCGATGCTCGTTCTTTGGCTCGTGGGCAGGCAATTCTTTTCACCTTGACGTGCTTTTCCGGAAGAATTGATTGTAAAAACTTTCCGAAACAAGTTGGGGTGCTGGGGGAGTGTAACAAGCACAGAAATACTACGTCAAACTCATTTTTTAGCAAGTTGACCATGTTAAGCATGAGAAGCCAGCATGTTAATACTGTAAAGAAGTCAGAATGCATAACACGTTGCATGTTACGAGTTATGCAACTGAGCTGATTTGAGACCCTGCTCGCTGTTTGACTTGTCAGGTTTTTTAGTGTTACTATGCAACACATCTTTAACTTCTCTCAGACTCTCTCTCTCCTATGTCCCTCCCTCATTCACAATCTCACCTTGCTCTGCGCTCACCCAGTTTCTAATTTGTATGTCACACCATCACTGCTCATAAGCTGGTGGAAGCGACTGTAGTAAGCAGACAGATTAAATTACAGCGAGCAAGGTGGAAAAAGACATTGGATGTAAAAAAAGATTAAAACAGAATGATAAATGAAGAGGGATCAGTGCAGTGATGGTGGGAGAAATGTAAATGAAGTAACTGCAGGGGAAGAGGTGAATTAGGGAAAGAATTTGAAGGAGGGATCGCAGGAACTGGAGGCGATTTAGATATGCAAAGCACAGGAGCAGCGCTGTGATTCCAATTGAGCTTCTAGGCTCGTTGTTGCCAAGCGAGAGTTCAACGGAGGAATCGTTCCTTACCCTTGGCCAATCACGGCTGACGTTGAATGTGTAGCTCACGGCGAGCAGCACAGACTTGTGGGTAGGACCGCATTTTGCACGGTCACCCAGTGGAATTCATTATCATCTTAATGATGCTTTAGGTGCAGATGCATGTCTAATGCGCTGGTGTGGGAGTGTGTGTGTGTCACTCTCCTGTGGAGTGGAGAGGCCAGAGAGCTGTAATCACTCTCACACACACCTGTTCTGACTGGAGGCGGTCTGCGGCGCGGCTGATAGGATGAGAGCGCAGAGGGAGAGATGTAGCAGCGCTCATGATAAACGAGTACGTAGGAGGTCATTAAGCAGAGCAGCGAGAGAGGAGGAGAGAGAGGAAGGCAGGGGGCTGAGAGAGAGAAGGACAAACACAGTGAAGATAATTAATTTGGAGTTTCATTAGCAGGAACTTGCATGCCTGGGTGACTGCATGCGTGCAGCAGCAGGCGACTACAGGCGTTACCCTGCGCGCACAGTGTGAGATTTAACACAATCACATATCCCTGCGCATCCGCAGTATAAGATCACACACTTAATAGCACAATCCTGCGCACTCTCAGTATAAGACCTCACATACCCTAAAAAAAGATGAAAAAGAATTGAGGTTAAATGGAAATCAAATGGACATTTCAGGTCTTCTGCTTAAATATTTCATCTTAAGAGCCCGTCTCCTCTAGAGTTATTAACATGCACACACAATCGCACATCCATGCACACCCACATTATAACATCTCACCCACAATAGCGCACCCAAAAACAACAACATTAACCCCCACACACTTGACACACAATACAAATTGAGGAACATTTAGATGTTGTGGTGAGGCACTCAGCTGTATTAAGAGGGTGATGACTGGTATGTTTATCAGCCCTCAGCTGGCCCTCTTTAACATGATGTTACATAAACAGTGAGAAAATAGATGTCTATAATGCTATAGACAACATCCATCAGGGATTGACATTGAACATTTGTCATTCACTTGTCCAAGTACAAAAATGACATGTCGAAAGATATTAAAAATACTATTTCATTTGAATAATAATATAATATTATCATTATAATTGTTTCGGATTTAGATCGGTCAACTAGTATTCGCTTTGGCCACCTGAGTTTGGTTATAGGCCTACCCTCAGTTAATGCTATAAAACAAAGCAAACAGTAATTATTATTAGTGTTAACGTTTTTTGCACATAGCACTGGTGCTACAGAGGTTTAAAATTTGGTAGCACAGGCCAAACAGTAGTAGCACAAGTATAAATCGTCTGACAAAATAAAAAATACAGATGTATAAATTAGGGCCATATCATTTTTAGTTCTGTGTTTTTCCTTTTTTACTATACGATAGGGGTATATGTGTCCACACAAATTACTGTAGTACACTATAGTATTTATAGCTATAGTAAACTGCAGTAAAATTCTTAGATACTATAGTGTTTTTGAACATTACAATAGTATACAGTGTTTATAAATTTACCACAAGGGCACTACAATTTTTAAAAGCAACTCTGCACAACAGTATTGAGTGTTCAATTTATTGGGACTTTTATTGTGATGGGTCTTCTGCAAGACGTTTGAGTTTTTGTGTTTGCAGATAGCTTCACTCAAACAGTAAAACGCTTGTAAAATAAACTCTGAGTGGAACTCTGGAGATGAAGTTAATGTGTTTATATCCTCATAGCACAGTCGCAGATAAATCCTTGACCATCACTTGTGTCATAAGTTAAACTGTGCTCATAATTCACTCAGACAACAGGACTCCACTTCCACATCAAGTTATCGCATCTAGTTCCCCATTGATTATTGTCACACACGAACAAGCAGAACCACGACAAACGCACTTCACACAAACATGCAGCTCTGTCTAATGCAAATATTCATATTATTCTACATATGACGCACTGTTGTTGTTGTTTTTATTCAAGTTACTTGTCCATTCAGGCAATTAAGATTCTCTGTCACTAGCCCATAAAAAATACATTTAAAAAAACATTCACCCTTTCCAGACAAGCAGAAACGGGTTAATGTTGAGCCTTATCCTGCATTCACTCAAAAACGAATTATTGTTGTTAGAAACCTGACTTTCATTTTTTCGTATTACATAAAGACTTTTAAAATAATTAGATTTCCACCATTTTTCAACAAATAAAAACCCTAACTGGTCAGTTATAACACATTTCTTTGCAAAGGAAGAAAAACACACAGAGGCGAATGGATGAGTGATGAATGATTGCTGATGGGGAGGGGAGGAGGAGGAGTCTGCAGTGACAATGATAAAACATAGGTGCGACCCACATGCTAATGTATGTTTTTGTTGTAGAGGTCGAACTGTTGCTGTCAGGTTAATCTGAGGGCACAATGAAAGCCCCCTTCAGGCTAAGCTACCAGCCTTACCCCCTACCTCTGTTTCTCGCTCACTATGTCTGATAATTGACACCATCTGCCCAGCCTGCAAGCCCCCGGCAATGTGACATCGCACCAGTTCCACACCTTCCACACTGAAGCCTCCAGTAGCCCTGCGGTGCCACCCTCTTTTGGCATTGAATCTGCAGGGTGTCAGAGGTGAACCAAGGGGCGTGGGGAGAGAGGAGCCAAGGAGGAAACCGACCTGGCACATCTTTTTAATTAAGCTTTTTCTAGTGAATTAATTCTAGATTACTCAGTGCAACAAATGTTTGTAGTTCTTGTCCAATTCTGTGGTGCTAATTATTGTGGTAATATTTATTTTCTTGTAGCATCAATATTTTTATTTAGCTCAAGTTAATTTTGAGCTTATATCATTTTTTCGATGTATCAGTATTTAGACCAAATTTTGGTGAGTTAGTTAAGACTGTGAGCGGTTTCATCAGGATATACAGCTGATGGTGGGATGAAGCGAAGATGGGTGACTATATCTGGAACTTGGTTCCTGAGGACAGTATTAGTCACAAAAAAGATTTGGTGAAAATATATTTTTTGTGAGAATCGTCGATGGTAAAAAAAATTGTTTATTCACAAATTTGTTACACTGTGTTATGGGTCTTGTAATACTATGTACATTTAGGTAAGTTGTAGGTAAATTGTGTTTTATTTATATATATGAAGTTTTAGTATTTTCTTTTGGGATTATTCCTGTATCACCTCTCTATCTTCCCGTCCCTTTCCTAAAAGAGTCCAGTGGCACATTACAGCTGTAGGCAGCGGGTCTCAACACAGGCCCATGACCTTTTTATTTGTCTTTGACTCCCTCACTCCCCTCTGCGCTGCCCATCTATCTCTCTGGTTCCTCTGAGAGTCATGGCCGTGGTCCAGAGCAAGCTGTCTCATTGGCTCGTGTTAATAAGTGCAATGGGAGAAGTGAGCTGAGGGCTGTTTTGACGTCTCAGAGTCCCAGCCCTATCCTCTCTGTCTCCAGATCCAGTATCGTATGTCCTCTCGGGTCAGGCCTCCTGCGGCCCCGCCAGCTCTGTTTAGCTCCCAGCAATGTGGCTTCAATTTCCTTCGTTTTGAAATAGTTATAGCCCCTGTGTGTCTATCAGAAGTCTTGGTCTTTGTTTTGTTTTCTTTCTCTTTCCTTTCTCCTCTCTTCTTCATTTTGATCATTCTTTACTTTAATCACAAAACCCCCTGCATCATAGGACTGCAAAGAATTTGTTGTGGGTGACTCTTGACCTCCAGACCATAGGGACGCGCAGTTTAAAGGCTGCTGTTCAGATTAGCTCGCTAGCAAAAAACTACAAACTGGGAAATGCAGGCCCCATAAATTTCTTTTTTATGGTCTTGCAGTTCCTTTCTTGTGTCAAGCCCTCATAAGACAACCTTTCATAGACGGCTGATTGTATTGACATTTTCTTTTCGACTTTAAAGGCACGTGTCAAAGGAACTTTAACAACAGGCTCTGCTCAAACCGATGTCATATGTTATGGGCCCAGTTTCTTCTGAAACTCTTTTCTTTCATGTAATCCCATGGGTGTGTGAGCTAAAGTGTTCCAGCTCTCTTACACAGAGAGCTTGTGTAGTGAAAAATCCTGCTCGCTGAAAAATTAGTCCCTTGACGTAGTGAATTATGGGTCTGAAATGGAGCTCTTTATTAATGTAGTCCAGGATTCACGTCAGCGGAGGTCTCAGAAATTATGCCGTGCTGTGGGTCCTGTGGGTCTCACAGGAAGGTTTCAAATATTAGACTGAGCACACTTTAATTATAAAGTAGAAGCTAGAAGGGAGCTAGAAACGTGGCTTGGTATAGATTCAGTATTTTCATTAGTTTGTTTATTTTAATATTTTAAGTGCTGTTTTGCTATAGGAGACTTTTCTAATAGGGTTTTAACATGAAGTGCTCCAAATTTCAACATTTTACAATTCCGTCCACAAATCTTAGGTCTTAAGTCTGAGTGAAATCATCAAGTGTATTGAATTGAAGATTGAAATATATAGTCTCTTTCTCGGTTAGACTTAATGTCTGTGCAGGCATTCTATACCGCCCCTGTGTATAGTGTGCGATTAATTTAAGAGGTCTTTCTCTTCATTTAGAGCCTCACGTCCTGCCTGTCAATGCATGTGTGTTTTTATAAGCATATGGCATGTTTACTTTTACTTGCCGCTTGCCAGAAACTACACGCTCTGCTACATGGAGGGGAAGGAAAAGCATACTTATGTTTAGTCTACATAGCACTTAAGTAAACTTTGTAGGGAGATTGCCTTCTTCCTATTCTAATCTGTGGAGAGGATTTATGGATCTGTGTCACAATCCATACGTGTTCCTGTGTTAAATCATTAAGAATATGGGCGTGTAAAGTTACATAAGCTTAAAGTTTCTTGATTTTAAACTTTTGTCAATTGGTATATTGCCTTATTATACTTTGCCTGTTTTTTTTTATTTAAGAGAAAATGTGTTGGGAGGCACAACAGTGCCCCCCAATGTTTTTATCTTCGCCCAAAAAGATAAGTGCCGTGTAAAAAGAAACTTTTTCCACTGACATGACCATACTCTGGATAGTGTCATCTGTCTAATAGTGTTTCGCTTCTGTTTTGCAGGCATCTGATGTAGGATCAGAGAAGCTGTTCTCAACTACTGCACCAAAAGGTAAAACACCGGATATTCACTTATGTGTTTACATTTCCAGGGCTAGACATTTGTCATGGACAAGTAAATGTTTTGTATGGGCAAGTGAGAGAGAGTTTTTCTTGAAAAGTAAACTTGTAACTTCAAGTAACTTGAAAAAAATAATAATAACAGTGCTAACAATCTGCATTCGATGCATCCTTGATATCAAGAACAACCTATATTTCCTAAAGTCTAACAATAAGCAATATGTTTCCATTGTCCTCTATAAAGCCTATTTTCATATCAGTGCTCCATTTACACCAGTTAATTTTTCTGTAACTTATTTTTTCCATTAATGTTGAGGGGTACAAATATAGATATTAAAAAGCAAAAATTCACCCGTTTTAATGTTGAATATGGCTGTAGAGCACAGAAGAAAGGAACTGGATAATTTTGGTGCAGCACTAGTGGTTGTGTGACCTGGGTTTGGCAACTTAAAATATTGTGTAAAAATGTTAAAACAGTTCATATTTGTGTCCGTGTGATTTCAATATGTTTTTAATCGGGTGCTCATAGGTGGACGGTTTCGTTACCATTTAATGTGTGTCCAAGTTTAGCTCAGAACAGGAAGGCGGTACTGGTAGTTTTGAGTTGGTTTAAATCCAGACTTTGCAGCGGAACTAAGTTGTGAAATGTATTCTGCTTGTTGCGCAGCTCAGAGAAGCTGTCAGATTTAACGCCATAGTTGTGATGCCTGGCATGAGTCCTCTAGAAAGCCTTTACCCGCCTCCCCCTGCTCTATGAAAACAGAGATAAGAGGAAGTGAGAGAAGACACTTGGATCTTAGAGGAAGAGTAAAACTTGTGACCAATGTCTAGGTTCAAAATAAAGTAATTTTAAGAATACATGGTGATGACTTGAGCACCAGATGGCATGTGAATCGGACACTGTTGATGATGTCAACGGATGTTTCCATAACATGCGCGTTAATCTGGTTTAGTGTTGATGCAGAGACTAACTCAAAATCCTGCTAATGTGTCTCACGCAAACATGGATCTCAGGGATTATCATTGGGGAATTACACTCACAGAAAATCCCATTCCCACACTCCACAGGGATTACATGAATGATCGCAGAAAGCGGTAGGGGCGTGCCAGATTAGGAATAGAAAAAGTAAAGTGGTTATACGTGGATTAAGTTATTTAAAACCGAAGGGAATAAAAATCATGCTTGCTTGTTAATGCGAAGTTTACGAAGATTATGGATTTGGCAGGGATTGTTTAACCACTGATATACATAGGTTCACTTAAATTTTAGTTTGGACTTGGTAAAATTATTTTATAAATTTGACTTTAGTTGTAGTAGGTCTTAAATTAAAATGAAACTCCACTTTAAGCTCTTTTAGGTCTCAGATGGAAGCATTTGGCCCTCTATTCCAAGTTATAAATTTTGCCTTAAATTGTAAAACAAGGTTAAGTTCATTTTAAAATTCCCTATGGCACACATGCCCTTTCACTTGCTACTCCAGTTGCTATAATAACTCTCCTTAAAACAGCTTCAAAAGCACTCAGAAAGGAGTGTATCATTACCCCGTTCTCCCATTGTCGCCATTGAATGTGGGTTCTCCAGCCCCTTTTTCCATGGAATGCAACATTCCTCTGGGCTGTTATTCTAGATTTGGGGCATAGTGGCATATGTGTCCCATTACAGTGTGTCCGCCGAGACCAATCTGAAGCTAGCTCGACTCTGATCCCCAAATTGGTCCGCCCTGGAGAACTTTTGGCACAGCGATCATTCGCTTGGCTCAAGCCTTGCATTGGAGAATTGCATTACAGGGAAATACCTCGCCACGCATGTGGTGCTTCTTACGCAAATATGCATGCGTCCATGTTTCCCCAAACAGCTTTGGCGCGCACCAGTGCTTGATTTGATTGATTTTTTTGCCTTTGGTTAAGTACTCTGGTGACATACAAGTTTTAAATTATTTTAACGTATGCTTAGTTTTTCCCTAATCCATGTTTATATAATTGCCATGCTTTTGTTAAGTTATAGGCTTGCTCTCCACCTAGCAGTGCCAGGTTTGTATTTCCATCAGTGAAGGTATTTTGAATTTGTTCTTGTATTTGCACAGAATAGTTCCACATAATTTGATATAAGATAATTCTGTCTGATTTATTAAATTTTTCATAGGAATGCAAGCGGATTAAACCAAGGTCCCTAGTGTTTGTGAATACTTAGTGGTGCTTGCTGAAGCAAGCAACACAATTAGGGACCTCAATAATATAGACTTTGCTAGACTTTCTGTCTTTGTGTCATACAGTCATGTATAAAATATAGTCTGGAGTATTACTTTTTTATTAAATTTGCAGAATACAGCTAATACAGTGGTATATAAGATTGTTGTTGATCTGTTTCAGAACTGTTTGAGGCAACATCTAGCAGAAAAAAAGGTTAGAGGGTCTTGGCATAGTTGGAAGGGGGCTGGTCTTAATTTTCCCCTTTAGCGAAGCCAAGACGCACCCATTTTGTGCGTGAGGTCTGTCATGCAAACCCGGTGCATGCTGGGATAAGGAAGGAAGATTGCAGTGAAAAGCCATTTGTGAAGTGGATTTCTGGTTTGCTAATCCTGATTAATTTTGACCCGTTGTGCTCATTTTTAAACAGCGTATTACTGTACGCAGGAAGCACCCCCAGCTCCCGGCCAAACTGGAAGCTTAGCGGCTTTGGAAGGCTTAACAGCAGATGGCATTTTAAGCCAGACTTAATAAATTGTTTCCATTAAACTTACCGGCCCACACATACTGGATTAAGACTGTAGAACAAAGGAAGAAAGAGAGTGAGATGACAACAAAAAAGGAGGGGGGTAACAGCTATCGCCACAACCATACAAGATCAAATTGATAATGCGCCTTGGCCGTGAGGCTTTGGCTCTTAATCCACCGAGGCTTAAATCAGCCTGTGCGCTAACGCACCAAAGCAAATTTACCTGTCCGATCTGTTATGAATAATATTGACAGTCCGTACCGCTGACTCTTATCACAACGTATATGATTCAGGATTAAGAGCTATGTGTGGCTTTTTTTTTCATTTTCTTGATAGCATTTGGCCGATTTAATTCCGTGGAGGATGGATGCTGCTCTCCACGCCCCTCCTCGCTGTCCCCGGGGAGCTGCAGGGTCGTTCTCTAAGCACTCATTATATGCTACACGGCTCAGGGTCTCCGTGTCGAATCGCTAATCAAGCACTCTGTCTGCAGGCCCACGATTCAATAGTCGTTGAGTGGCCTTTGTTCCTACCCGCTATTTGCTGCGTGTCAATAAAAGTCTGCTCCCTGCTCCGCCTCGGCGGAGAAACCCCCTCTGTACACGCCCTCCCTCTTCAGCCCTTCAGAATATACAATGCACTCTTCCCTCTCCTCCTGCACGGGCGAAAAATAGAGGGAGGAAGAAATGAGCGGAGGCCAGCAGGGGTCAAGGGATTAGGGGGAAGAGATTGAGAATGCAAGAGTGTTTGTATGCGGCTCTTCAAGTCCGCCGAGGTTAATGCTGATGTATTGCTAACCTTAGCTCTGCAGTGTTCATGGCCTCTTGGCCATTAAATAATGAATAGAGGTTGACCCCTTGACCAGCTAATCAGCTTTGCAGCTGTTGGATTGTGGGAGCATGGAGAGAGAGGAGTCAGGGTCGGACCTGGACAGCTGACGTTAAAAGCGTAGAGACTGGGGGTGGGGATATTTCTAGCTTAGCTGCTAATATTAAACCTACCAGTCATTTTGTAGATTTCTGTCACCTGTACGTGTGGAAATGGACCTGTTTTTGTTTAATAAAGACAGGCTAGCTGCTATCGTCTGCAAATGTTCTTGTTATCCACTTTTTTTTGCTTGCAACCCTGCATGTCATTTGGTAGTCAAATGTCATTGTCTTTTGTTAGGGTGATTGTTTGTGCCTGTTCGCCGCCTTCTTTTTCAGCTCTTTGTCTACACACACTCCAAAGCATTTGTATATATTAAATTTAGATATTTGCGACGAGGGAACTACTTGCAGAATGTGATGGTTTCATAAATGTCGTTAGCTCCCACTTGGCTCACTAAAAACAAAATGCAACTTCAGCCGAAACGGAAGAATGGCATTCATATCTCTTTATTATCTCCAACCTTTATTATTTTCCCCACCATTTCGGAGCGCGTGGCCATTTGTTGTGTCGGCTGGATAGCATGTGTGTTTTCCTTTCATTTCTGGAAAGCAAGCGTTATGAATGTTCCTCTTTATTGATAGCGCTAGCCCTGTTTGTGCAGTCATGCCTGTCAGGTAGACGAAAATAAATAGCGAGAATGTGGAAAAGATAAAACATGTGTTTAATTATTAATTGAGCCATTACTGACAGAGATTGCCTTTTTGATAAAAGCCACGAAGCTGCTTCAGGGGAGAAAAAGCAATTACTAAAACTATCTACCTCTTTCCCTCCGCCCGCTGTTTTGCTCTGCGCAAACTGAAAAACACACCCTGTCGACCAACCTTTTTCATAAATTATTTAAATTTCCTTTCAATATTTATGATGTTTTAAATCATGATTCCATTGTGATTTTTCTTTATGTAGAGAGTGCTATACTACCCAGGCTGTAACTAACTATTAACTTAACTGGCAAGAATAGTTTTTTATGTGCTTCTGAAAATATTACATCTCAGCGTTCGTTTCCATTTTCATTGCATTCCAATTTAGTCGAGCGGCCGCGCATAGTGTATTGATTTTGTAAACGTCTGGCCATTTGCTGAAATGCTATAGCCGTTGTTGTGCATTTAAGCTGACTGTGCATGAGGTATTGATATTGCAGAAGCTCTAATTTGTAGAGATTCTTTTGGCAGTGGTCTGCACCATAGTTATAAGTTATAAGTTAACCTTTTCAGTACTGATGCATACAACAAACTTTGCTGAGAACTTTAAGAAAAAATAAACTGTGTATAGAGATTATATTTGTAAGCAGCATTATTGGCCGACCCAGATGCAATCTGCTGACTTAATGGAATAATATTTGTTTATTTATATATTTAAATAAAAATAGCTTTATGGTAGTATCGCTTATTTGTAGCTGAAACATTAACATTAACATTTATTTCTGTTGTGATTTTCACAATTGTTGCAAAGCAACATTAAAGAAATGTCACATTTTAAATATCACTTTAGAAATAAGCAAAAGAGAAATCGTATGAAACTTGAGAATTATGAAACGTATACAATTATTAATTTGTTGCCACATTTCCATAAGATAATAATCATCTGCAGAATTGTTGTCACATCTTTATCTTCATAGCAGTGTTAAGGGGTTACACAGATCAAGCATTAAAAAATTACACAAATGTCAGATTGGAAAACTGTAGAACTTTTCTGCTGCAAAATCGAATCTTTTTTTTACCCAGTCATAAAATAATAGAATTGACGCTTATGTTTCACAGAAAGCAAAAGACTAGCCATTCCAGCTTCATCCTCCATAAAGTAAAGCCATTATTTCTCAGTTGGAACGCCTTAGAGAAAAAAGCTTCCACCTCACAGTAAGCTTACCCGGGGCTGCCAGTATAAGCCTGTTAAAACCATACTAACCCTGTATCATGGCCACCCTGAGACCAGACGGTGATGAAGCAGTGCTCTTGAGATGATCTAGTAGCCCTACAGTGAGGCGAGCGGCTTGTAAAGTTGAGGTCAGGCCTCCTCAGAAATCTGCCTGTGTTTTTGCGGGGTAATTTTAGCACTTGTGGGCCAGCTAATGACCGGTTGCTTTCAAGAGTTGATTGCTGGAGCTCCTTTAACTATCCCCAGTGTGATCATTTCCACCAGGCATGGGATAACCATCAGTCTAGCTGCAGGCTAGATCTTTTTTTTAGCAAGAGAGTCTGTTTTTTATCAGGAGGTTAGTATAGCCAGTGAATATCAAATATGTACGCTTCGTTCTTTATCGCTTGTTTGAAGGTGATGCCAGGATGAGATCGTTAACGTTTTGTTTCGTTGTATTGTGTATTTGAAGTCGATGCTGTTTGCAGAGAACGTTGTTATGCTGACTAGCAAAGCCAGATGGTTGCTGCTTGTAGCCAAACATGAAGCTTGGATAATGTTCAGTCACTGGCAGAGGCGAATCGCAAGACTAGATGGATATTGCAAACATGCTTGTAATGAATTCGACATTTCGGGAAGCAGTTCAGAAGGATCTTAAAAAAGACGGGAATTTTGCGGGCGAGCACAGGAAGGAGGTTAAATTAATACAATTCCATGACCAGGAATAATAAAAAGACACGTCCACTCTCGTTGGAGTTCAGAGGACTGTGATGTGGTTATGTTATGATAAAGTATTATTCACATTGTACAAGTGTTTTTTTCCTTAGTTGGCATTTACATTCAGGTTGTAATGTGTAAGTATATGACCATGGGTGTCTGTGCGTTGAAGTAACTCCGCAGGCGCGTTATTCCATCTGCATTCATCAAAGTGAAGTCCTGCAGCTCTGAGACGCTTTGTGAGGTTAAGCTAATTAGCCCTGAAATAAGCACATGGTAGCGAACCGCAGAGGGATGCTCTTCAGTGAAAGATGTTGCGCTAAGATCTCGTACTTTACATTCAGACGATCATTAATCGTTTTGAGCTATGCTAAGACACTTGCAAATACAGCTCGGCGTGAGCCTCTTGTTGCCGAAAAGAGAAGGAAAGGAAAAAAAATTGAAATCCCCAATCTGTGTGGTCTTCTATTAATCAAACAGGCATCTGTTCTCTCTTGCGCCGAGCTGAGGATAGCCTCTTAACAGCCTCCTCTCAAACGGCCCCATTCAGACACAGAGTGGCTGTTATTTTAGCACCACGTTGGAGAGCAGCGGAAGAGTGGGACACTGAACCCTGCTGATGTGTTGCCTCGCTGGGGAGACACCGGATAAGAGGGTCCCAGGAGTGGATCTCAGCTATGAAGAGTCATTTAGAGGAAGACCTCACTGACTCTTATATGTCAGCACGAAGGGGCGGGATTGAAATAGGTGTGAAGAAGACAGGCAGGTATAGAACTAGCACAACTCTTTTCTATTAGAATGCTGTAGAAGTGCGAAATCAAATTTTAGAATGGCATCTATATACATTGTAGAAACAAATGGGATCTTTCTCACTTGTTTCTCCTACACAAGAATGAGAATAAATGTAAAACTAATATGATATTATTGAGATTTCAGTTCAGTTAATTTCTCGCCATATTCTCCCAGAACCAAATGAATGATGTGAGTTATGCTATCAACATTAACTTTGTAGGTCTTTAGTATTACAGACTCATTTGAATCTGTTTTTACTTATCAAGAATTGTAAACTGAAACTTCTTGATACGCCAACGAAACATAACTAAGAATTCCAGTATGTCTCCTGAGAAATAAAAGGGCAAACTTTGAATAGTAGGGTTTTCTTCTACGCGAGATATGCTAGACAAATGCATTCAGCTCACGTTATGAATCCCTGTAGGTTTGAAGAGGGGTTTGAATTTAAGTATTGGAGGTCTTCTCTTGAAATGTGATTGGCAGTAAATTGGAAACATGTCACAGAGCACAGGGGGCCCAGTCGAAGAACTACATGGGCAGCTGAGATGCTTTATTATCTTCCCCAGGCTATGGATTTTCTTTTACTAACACCATGAATTTAAACCAGAAACAGTGAGAACATTAGTACGGCCCAGAGGTTCTTCAGCAAGAATGGATCACCTGGGTCTCCCTTTCATACCGGCTTTAAAATGCTGCTTTTGTGGGAGGCTTTTTATTCGCTTATTTGCAATGTCACAGGTCTTATTGTGAACACAGATGGACCTCTGCTCGAAAGGATATATTTAGTTTCGACCTTGACAGAAACACAACGAAACACAGCATCTTGCATCAAACAATGTAAATTCAGCTGCTTTTTGATTATGACACAATGACCATGTGAAAGTATGAAGTATGTATATTTAAATGCTGTCATATGGAAAACATCATATATTTTTAGTAAAAGAATGAACATTTAAAGTCTCATTACACTGTTAGTCAGTCTGAAGTGCCATATTCAATGTCTGTACATAGTCCGTGGTATATTCTGGAAGATATATTCTAGCTCTTGGACCATATTATAAATGGCTCTTTGCTTTGACTTTGGAAAGGCAGTACATTGTGTATGTGTTTTTGTGTGTGAAAGAGCTGTAGCAGGAAATTAGAGGAGACATGCATGTTTGAGCGGGTCCCCCCGAGCAGAGCTGGAGGTCATGACACAGGGCCTGTCTCCATTAGTTTTACTGGCACGCCTCCAAACCTTCCTCGCCCCTTCAAGACTGCCTTTTATTACTTTCCTCGCCCCTGTACTGCTTATAATCTGTACAGATGGGTTAGTCTGGCTTCATACGTTTATAACATTATAGACCTCGGCCAGACTCAGAGTTGACGCCATGTTTAATTTGAAGCGAAGGAAAACAAGGCTGTAGACGGTCAGTTCTGGAAGCGGTTTTTCTTGTGAATGTTTATCATATACAAGCCTTAATTTTTCTGTCCAGGCTTCTGTAAAGCTTTAAAACACTTGACACCCATTGAGCCCGTCTTCCCCTATGTTTTGTTTCGCTCTGTTCTTGCATGATTGAAGGTGCGCAAAGCATTGTATTTGCTAACCTGATATTTCCTTGCAACCTTATCCCTTGTCTTTATCCCTGTGTCAGACAGACCCGAGCAGTCCCGGCTAAGTTCACCAGGAGGGTCTCAGAGTTGTAATTTTGCATGTAAGGACACGCTTGGCTATTGTTAAGATTTGGACAGTCGCTTTTCAAACGGTGTTGAAATGATGTATTTCTGAAACCACTTTTTAGCTTCCGTTTGGTCTGTTGGTAGTACTAATATGATACACCACCTAATTTTATTCTTGGCTACCTGTAAACTAAACCTTAAGGGATATAGATTGGTTGATAAGATTGTAGAGAGACAATGAATGTTTTGTTTGGGACTTTTATCAGTAATATAAAATAGTTTTGTGTCCTAGTAAAAATCTTTCTACCTGTAATGCTAACTTGATCCATTGTGGTGTTCCAGCGTTACGTTTTCTAAAAGCATTATTAGAAATGAACTAAATTACGTATACAAAGACTTTAAAACATCTCTAGAGAACTTTTGCACAACCCATGTGGTTGATAAGTGCAATTGTCATCAGTGTCGTAAAAACTGTCGCTATATAAGCTTCCCCGTGGGCAGCGCAATACATGTGAATTTGTTGACTAAACAGAAATCGCTGTTACATCATGTCACTTTAAAAACTCTTTTGGCTCCTGTGGGGTATACTACTGGGCTAATTGCTCAACCTAGATTCTGAGGTAGCAGCTGGTTGTTAGCCGCTAGCTACATAGCACATTTGCAGTCACCCAAAACACAATGTATGAACGTGAATGAGAGACGACAAAAATATTCTGTAGTTATACACAGGCATTGTGCTTTGTGTAATAGGTGCAATCACTAATTTACACTTAACTCTTTATGGGAATAGTGCCTAGCATAGTAACATGAATGCTTTGAGTAATAGTTTGCAATCTGCTCTTGAACTGTTGCTTGACCCTGGTTTATGTCATGCTTGTATTTAATAAAGTTTTATCTATTTTCCATTAAGTCACGCTATGAGAGATACAGTCAGTTGTGCTGATTATTCAGTTTAATTTGGCATGAAGATATGGAGATATCCCTTTCCTTGAGGTGGCTGTAATATTTCATAATGAAGTCACAAGGCCAGTTATTAGGGAGGGGGAAAAATCATAAGATGTTTGGAAAAAAAGGCACTAAACGTTTGTGTTTGTATGCATGCAGTCGTTCACATGTGCACTTTGTGTGTGTGTTTGCATACTAACCAGGAATAGAAGTTTCCGTCCACACACATTTTTTTTGCACAAGAAGTTAAGTGAAAAGCACTTCAAGGAATATGATCCATATGAAAATATTTACAATTTTCTTTTACACCACCTTGCCACTATAGCCGCAACGTCAAAACAACAGGTCAAGTGTGACAGGCAAAAGAAGGTCTGTCAAACTGGGATTGTTCTTGCGGGTTCACCATGGTAGGAAATCCAGTTCCAGGTACACAGGAGGA
The DNA here is from genome assembly GCF_947034865.1 of Barbatula barbatula. Taxonomy (NCBI): domain Eukaryota; kingdom Metazoa; phylum Chordata; class Actinopteri; order Cypriniformes; family Nemacheilidae; genus Barbatula; species Barbatula barbatula. The sequence goes on along the minus strand of NC_136767.1, from coordinate 25,102,120 downwards.
GGGGCAAGAAAGCACAAGAGTTCTTTCAGAACTGTGTTATGCTACTTGGGCCGTTGAATGATTCCCATTCATCCATTTCCACAAAGTAATCAGTTACTTGCTGAAAGATGATATTATATCCACACAGTGTGATGCAGGTATAAAGCCGGTCTATGCCTGATAGCATTGTTGTTTAATCACCTTTATTTATACTCTCCCATGGCAAAATTCACGCCACCCTGAATGGCTTTAGCCCATGTAGTTTAGCCTGTTTTTACTCTTTTTATTTTTTGCCTTTTCTCCTCCTTTTCACCTCCCGCTTTTCTGTACAGCCTGTAAATCAGGGCAAAAGCAGCTGGCAGTGCTAATAGAGGATGCTCTCCTGCAGGGTAACAAAGAGGTATTGTTGGGTTTGTAAGGGCATTATGCAGCTAAATAAAGCTGACATGCTGAGGTGGAATTATTGCCCATGCTGAGCCTGGCGCTGCCCTGTGAAGCGAGGCTGAGAGCCGGCTGGAAGGAAACCAGAGAAGGAGAACCGGAGAGAGAATGGGATGCCATTCCAGAATGTTCTATAGTTGGCTGTTCTTCATGTAGAATTTGTTAGTTTTTTGCTGTTCATGGCCTATAAAAATACTTAGATTATGCTTTTGATCATGATATTCAGTAACTATATTTTTCAGATGCTATAGTGTTTTGCAATTTTATTGACTTACCTCATCAGAAATGTATAGAATGTTAAGAGGTTATAATATGTTTAAAGTCTATATAATATGTAGAGGCTATAGAATGTTTAGGGAGTGTAGTTTATAGAATGTTTTGAGTTTAGATAGTATATAATATGTAGAGGCTATAGAATGTTTAGGGAGTGTAGTTTATAGAATTTATTGAGTTTGTATAGTATATCATATGTAGAGGCTATAGAACTGTTAGAGACTGTAGTTTAGTTATAAAATGTGTAGAGATTAGATAGTATATACTGTAATATGTGGAGGGTATATAATGTTTGGAGAGTTTAGAATGTGCAGACTTACCATGGTACGTAGTAAATATATTTTTCAAATGCTATGGTGTTTCGAATATAGAATATTTGGTGGAGAATGTGTAGTGGATATAGATTGTGTAGAGTGTATACAATGTATGTTCATACACATTAATCTAATAAGAACAAAGAATGTTTCTTTACTGCTTTAGTTTAGAACTTGCAGTTGTGTGTGGCCACTTGCGGGTGGGTCTTGTATTTTGCTCTTGACTCCAAATGTCAAAGGACTAGGAATCACGATTCGTCTGTTGTATTGAATCTCTACTGGTTCCAACACCCTGCTGAGCCATAAGACGAATCTTTATTAGAGCAGACAGCCATTGTCTGCAGTCATCTAGATAATTGCAGCGCTGGGTCCTCTTCTCTAATCAATCCAGACAGCTGCTGCCGTGCCTGCCGCGTTTGCCAACCGTGCAGCTCAAGCTAATTAATGAAATGATGAGCCGTTTGGGCACAACGTGGCACGGCACAAACAATCTGGGACGTTTGGAAATGCCCAACCCACATCAGAGGCACGTATAGATTAGTGAAGAGCTTGTATTTTTATCGCCATCATAAAACGAATCCCTTTGACGTGCTGCATTTTAACACCACTAAAGACAGAATGCCTAGTGTAGTTTCCAATGGCAGAATGACAGTTTTTCATAGCTTTGAATGTTAGAGCCAATTAAAGGAAGTTAATTGGACATTTTGTTTGTTACTCAAGTCATCCCATAGGACAGTCAAATCACAAATGGGATGCTATTAATGTCTCTATTGTTTCTGCAAGACAATAGTGATTTCCCTCAGATTTGAATACTCCAAAAAGAAGCGATTAAGCTTACTTTTCATATTACAGCTCTATACTTTAACATTTTAGTTTTGTATTTTACAAAAAAATATATTTCCAATATATTTGCAAGGAGCAAATTCAGATCAATTAACTTTCCTCTGGGACAGCACCTCATTTTGCCAATCAACACCATTAACCAGGCTAAATAAAGTTAAACGTACATTTTGTCTGGCGGTCTTCCCTCTTGTCCATCAGTAATCACGAATGGCATGGAACAGGATGGCATATGCTGCCTGAGCCATATGGGGGCAGTGAGAGTCTGTTCCCAGCATGGGGAAGCAGCGGTTCACGGAGGCCATGGAAAGCGTCCAGATCTCCGAAATGAACAGTAGGCGCTCACAGATTTTCTGTGTGGGCTTCATCATCCAACATGTTGCAGCTTAACACCCAGAGAGCTCTGGTGCCACCTCACCCTGTCCTGAACAGAGATGGAAATAGAGGACTGATGTCTTCGCACCAGCTGTCATTGGCCCTTGAAACGTCTTCAAATGCACAGTCTGTTTTTACGTGTCAGATCTCAGTGATGGTGGATTTAGAAGAGCTAAAGCTAAACAAGTCCAGAAGAAAGAACTGTATGTCTGTTTATACGATATTTTACATGTATGCATTTGGCAGACGCTTTAAAATGAATTTGATCTGCACCTTTTTTTTTTACATTAGCTATGAGCTAATACTCACAATGATAATTACCATCTTGGAAGCCAGAGTCTAGTAGAACCCACCCAGTTGCGTTGTTTTGGCATTCTTTGTTTTCGGTTGGCACAATGCAATGCAGTTCTCAGTGGATTTGACTGGTAAAGAGGTGTAAATTTCCTAGATGCAGCGAATCTATGAAAAGATGGTAGATCTCCGTGTAGCACCTGCTCAGGAGATAAATTATTGTGTCTTATTCCATAAATGTACTTCATTAGCTGGAGGCGGCTGTTAGTTTGTTAGTTGGGGTTTTATTTCTTTGTTCATTTTGCCTGAGCATTAATGTTTAGATGAAGTAAAGATGAAGAGATACCACAGAGGGAAATGAGCTCACAATGTGTATCATTAGACTTTGTGTGTGTGTGCAATAATCACCGTTGGTCCCTGGTCATTTGGAGAATTTGCATTCCCTGCTGATTTATTTAAAGACCTAATTTGCATATGAGCTGTTTTTATTAAATATAAAACAGAGGCAGACTACGACGTAAATCCATATTCTCCCATGTTACGGTACGGTTTGTGACTGGGTTTTTCCCTACTTTCGATGACGTCATGACTCTTTTACTCTGTGTCTGAGTTGATTGCTAGGTGCGCACCTGCGGGTCATTGTACACCTGCATCTCGTTGGACTTGATGCTGATCCTATAAAAGGACGCTGAAGTGAAGTTATTGTCCTCTTTTGTTTAAGTTACCGTCCTTGTTAAATGCTTGTCGCCTTCATATTTGTGAAGTATCCGTTTGTTTTTATTTGTATTGGTAGTTGATATTTGTCTTACTTATTTTGCTTATTTGTTTAGATACGTGTTTTTTGCGTGTATTGAGTTTAAAATAAATGTTGACGCAGCGCACTTAAGTTTCATGTGTCTTTTTATGTTATGTAACCCTTACGTAGCCATCTTTAAAGAGGGGTTCGTAACACCCATTTGCATGAGCAACAGGAGACTGTTGAAAATATTGTAAAAAGGGCATGGCCTCATCCAGAACCACGCATGGGCTTGCTTCCTAACTGGTGCCCTTGACAGCGTACTGTCTGATATACGATACGACTGCATTATGTAAATGTGCCAGTGTATGATTCCCCTTGTATTAATCTTTTTATGGTTTCTGGGTTAATATTGCCCAAAATTTGTTTTACAGAATAAGTTGAAGTTGATATATGAGCATATATGCATGGATGCTGCAAATACGCAGCTTGTAGTATCAAGTCATTTTATAACATGTACACATTGATCAGATTGGTTATTAAATGTTTTTATAACATTTTAACATTTTAGTCCGCTTAAATGAAAGATGACTATTTCTCTAAACTCTAGAATAAATTTCCTCTGGTAGCAAGAGCCATCTCTTTCATCATCTCTCTGTGTATAATATGTAGAGAACGGCAGCCCTCCAGATGTTCCAAGACTGCTGTCAAGCCTAAAGTGAGGTCATAGTTCAAGGATATCTGAGTGAGACAGCTGTTGGGCAATGCTGGGGTCACCTCACTTCTCCTAGAACCATCCGTCATTAGAACTCGCCCCTATCCGCAACGGTGGTGGTTTGAGCTGCAGCAGGCACGTGTTGAGGCCAAAGTCCCCTGAGGGATCGTACCATGAGAGAAACAGCAGGGGGAGAGGGTAGATCAATAGTCCGCTGACGTGTCATCTGCTGAACAGGGATGCCAACACGTCCTTAGGGAGTGTTGCTCCCTCCTCTGAATGTGACCTTCGACCTCTACAAATCTGTGGGTGTTCCTGAGGGGTCTCTTGTCTGTGCGTCTAATAGCTCGGCTGTGATTTCACTCTGCGATAAGGGTCTCTTTTGTTTTATGCTAGGGATTGAAATTTCCACTCTCTCCACTGCTCAAGAGCGCTGTGTAGCCGTACAAGTGGCTTGGCGAGAATTTCGGAAGTACTTGGGTTATTGAAAATACATCCTACTTTTAATCAGTGGTGCTTGCTCAGGACTGCAATCCTAAAAACACCCAAAATGCAAAAACCAACAACACAGAAATGCCCTGGGCTCACCCTTAATGCACTAGTTCAACGCCTGCTTTGCACAGACTAGATACACGTTTTCTTAAGGAAGTTTACTTTGTTAAACACTAGCTGTACCTATCTGAGCTTGTGTGTTATATGGTGCTGTTGAAAGCCATAACAGATCTACCATTGACCATGGCGTTGAATAACGAAGCCTTCTGCTCATATTTCTCCCTTGATGCACAGTAGAAACCAAAGGAGTTATGAGTTTATTTGGCACTGCTTTCTCATTAAAAGATTCCCAGGCAGAATTTCAGGGCTAACTGTCACAATATACAGAAAATCGAAAGCCACGCTTCTTTAATGTGTCAACTTTTCCTATCTATAATCCGTCGGGTCTACACCAAGGTTGACATATTAACAATTCTGCCAAATTTGTGTCTCTGCCAATGGCATGACATTACTGCACTGACTGCCCAACCGTGCCTTTTCAAATGACATTGTGTCACATTTTCGGCAGAATGATTCCCGACTGTGGAGAAGAGTGTTCGCTATGTACAGCAGGCATCCAGACACATTTACAGGGCCTTTTTTTAATGAGAAAGAAGCCAAGCTTGTATGTCTTGTCCTGCCTGCTGGCTGCCATTATGCCCCATTAGAATCATCATTAAGAGATAGCACAGGACCCATTGTGCGTATAGTGCCACAGCCTGCTAACTGAGAAGCTTGACTTCCACTGTCCACATTTCCCACTCGGATATGCCTCCGAGACTGGTTTCCAAGGCAACGTCAATGAATGGGCAACGTTTTTCTTCTCCGTTCTTTGTTGGAAAAGGCTGCAGACAAGGTTATCCGTAAATGCATCCGTTTAGACCTTTCCAAGGCATTTGGTTGGAAGTTCTCTTTTATGCTAATCTTGTAGTAGGCCACACCCAACATATTTCAACCATTACCTTTTTGAGAAAACCTTTAAAACATGCTTAACACACACCCCACCCTTTGCTCAGCTCAGTTTTTTTATACGTGAGTCACATTCTCCAAGGTAACATTGAAAGAATGTGAAAAGCTAGTGTTTTATCCCTCAATTATTGGTGTAGGAATCTATTAATGATTAAATGGTATGTTAATATGTTGCAGATATTCCATTAAGAGCACCGGTCTTAGGTTTTAATGGCCAGGGAGAGAGAGAGAGTATGTCTGCTGCAGGCTTTCATGGTCTTTGTTTGATATTGCAGTAAGCTCTTAAGAACAAGAGATGCATTAAAGGGTTTGATTAGTGGCCTGAGGAAGATGTTGTCTTATATCTACCTTTCTCCGTCGTTTTATTTTATGATTTATTTTAGCACTCTTGCAATTAAAGTTTGCATAATGGAAAATTAGTAGTGTAGCCGTTGTGCGCTTGCTCTTTAATTTATCCTTGATGTTAATTGGATGGCGATTTGTGAAAGTCCCTTGAGACAGGTTAGTGCACGTGATGGTTATCTTGGCAACGGGCTTTTGGGCAAGTAGGCTATTCTAGGCAGCAACTAAACATTTGATAGGGGTGAAGACATCACAAACTATTTACCAAACTTAGCAAAACACAAATATTTTTATTACAGTTTTTTTTTGAGTGGTCCAGCTAATGTCCATTTTCTAAAGCATCTTTTAAAAACAATGTGATTGAAACTAGCCTACTTATTGTTTGGTAGTCACCACATTGAGCTTTCTTCTGTAATCGGCCCATGTTTTCGAGTTTGTACTGTCTATGAAATTATTCAGTCAGACACCGGACGATAAAAGACAATAAAACACATTAGAACCCATAATGGTTTAAAATTTTGCCCACACTGGATGCGGCGTAACGTGACAATCACCTCACATAATAATAACGTCCCGTTATAGTTTTTGTTAAATGTTACTAGAAAGTAGATACGCGAAGGCCTCTTACATTTTTTTCTCAACCAAGTTTTTTCCATATTCAAAATAAGTATAGTCTTCCAAATGCTGCAGCAAGACGCCTCTTCTCAGGCACCACACCCCAATTAATCCAGAAAAAAACAGAGGTTCATCTATACAAAGGTTCTGGCAGCTCTAAAAGAATCCCTGGAAAATTTTCACGAAGGGGTGAAGGAGAGCGAGGGAGGGAGGAACTCTGAAAGGCCACTATAAAGAGTGCATGATCCCTTTTCAAAGCACAATTGAAACATAATTATTTCATGGCAGACTGTGTGCTCTGTAAATCTATGAATGGGAACGGCATTTAACTTTAATTAGCTCTGATTTATTCATTCTGACTGGATTGCGTGCAGAAAATTGGATCATCTGATTATAGTCAAGCATGAAAATGACCTGATTAAACACTTCATAAAACCCATGGAGAGCAAGAAATGAAACCTGGAATAACGCGATGAAGGGAGATAAGAGAAAGGAGGCTGTGAGAGGAAGGTAGAAAGGCAGATGTGTTTGGTGTCCTGGCATGTGCCAGTTTAGTGCAGATGGCACAGCTGTTAGCCTTTCGCTATGCTGAAAACTAATGGATGGATTGGCAAATGAATCTCACGCTGTAGGTTACGTGTCCAAACTGCATGTGCTTTTGATTTGAGATGCTTACAAAAGGCCTGATCTTTGAGGGTGTGTCCTTTGAGGGTGTGTCTATAAAATGTACAGCGGTGAGATTGTCTTCAGACTTTTAAGTGCAATTAAAATGTTTATTAAATGAAGTATTGCTAACTAGATGTTAAATCTACATTATAGATAGTAATGTGAAACAATGTGATTTTAGCACTGATTTAACGAGAATCTCATTATTGTCAGATTTTGAAACGCTTATGACAGACGTCATTGCCTTAATTTCACAGCAATTGACTGCCTGTGGACACGGACACTTAGGTTTTTCATTTTCAATTACACATGATCCACCGACAGTATCAGTGACATAAGTAAATATTTTTTGGTCTTTTGTTGTATTTTTTTCCAGTTACGACAACGAATGAGAATCTCGGGCCCAAAACTTGCTGTTTGACCAAAGTGTCCGGTCTTCAGAGAAGCCAGGAACAGAGTAACGACGTTTCGTTCGTCCCACCGATCTCAAGTCCGATTCCAGCATCGCCCCCTACGGGGTCGCCTGCCCCTGCTGCGGCAGCAGCCCCTCCACCTAGACCACACCCTATCTCCCCGAGCCCTCTGAGCATCAAGAAGGAATCTTTGCCTCCTATCCCTACCCCTCCTCTCCTGAGGAACCAGTCACATCCACAGGAGCACAGAGTCCCACCTCCATTGCTACACAGTCGGCCAATAATCAGTCATCATCATCATCATCCTTCGCCGTACAGCAGTCTTCACGACATCAGGTTAATAACCTTTTGCATGTATTAGAGGGAAATGGAGGACCTCTGTATTCTATCATATTCCAGAAATGGGAAGGCAGTATAAAAGCATCTTGAAAGCCATCCCACAATGCATTGCACCAAGCTCAGTGGAAAAATAGACTTCTATTTAATTCAATTGTATACTGGAAAAAAGATACTTGCATAAAACCCAATATTTTATGCATGTAAACATCAAATCAAGTGTTTGAGCTCATAAACGTTAGCATATATTCAGATCTGCTTGTCATATTAATACATTTTTCTCTTTCCTGTATTCTTTCCAAATGACAGCAACATCCCTTCTACTCTTCCTCCCAAACACCACCTGCCTCCCTCCCCTCATCATCTCAGCAGTCTCGCATCTCCAGCTCCTCCTCTGCCTCTCTCCATAGCTGGTCTGCCCTCCTCGCACTACTCCCTTCACTCACCTTCCCACCTCTCCAGCCATCCGGCCATGTTTGCTAACCCCGCAACACTGCCTCCTCCACCCACCCTTCCGACCAACAGCCTGGTGGTACCAGGACACCCTGCAGGACCACCCTATCCAGGTAAGAGAGTTCATCGGTGTTGAAATTGTGCAGGACAGTGGGCCTCTAAGGGTGCATTTATATTTGGCATTAACATGCGACCTGTATCTGGATGTTGTCCATATACACATTGAAAAGACAAGTGTAAACGCGCTATAGTTTTTCTCTCGTCTGTCCGAAGCCTGTCAGACTGCGGGGCAGATGACAAATACAGCGGAAAGTTTACTCTTGCTCCCACATTTTCCCTGTAACATGCTCATTATCATTATTTGCAACCTACAGAGGATGTATGTTAAATCACACAAGATGTTTTACTTACCACTTCAGCTTTATCATCACATAGGCTATTTATGACTCCCACAAACAGGTTTTTCTCGCACACAGCGCCAGTGGTGTTTTTAAACGCATCATGTCACAGACACGAATAGCAACACAATACCAACTTGTTTCCAACATATCCTACTTGTGTGTGTGTATTTACTGTATAGCCTATGGTGTAATACACTCTCCGTTTTCCTGCTGTCCCGAGGGCAGCTGCGGCTTGTGTCTCACACCGAATGGTGGTACAGCTCAAGTGGTCAAGTACAAAAACTTGTCTCATTTTACAAACGTCCTCTGCTTATACTTTCACATATAAGATCATAAATCGTTTTAACCGTGATTTACTTCCCACCGCTGCCTAAATTTCACCATGGCTGCGGCGGATACTTTCCAGTGTATCAAATCTGTAACATGCTCATCCTCCCCGTTAAACGTGTTGTGTGAAATCTCCCTGCACCAGGGCTATTTTAAATTGCTGGCTTTTTAAAATAATGGGCGGGAAACTATTGAGATCCGATCAGATATCCAGATATGGAAGCCACTTGATGTTGACAACTGTAAACGCGCTGTGTCCGGATTGTCTTTAGAGCTGATATGCTTGTTCGGATCACCGAGATCGCATGTTAATGCCAAATATAAACACACCCTTAGACCACAGTTAGATAGTTCTAAGATTCAGAATATTTTATTCAGCAGTTTCTTATGAAATAAGTTCTTCTCTTCCATAATTTGACATATTGGTTGGGACAAGATTGAATTTGTTTGAGCGCAAACACACTAGAGCTTACGCCAGTCTGTAGATATAGACAGAAGAACATAGAGGAAAATTTGAAGAGATTATGAAGGTCGTGCAACTTAAAAGTAAAATGTTTATGTGGGTATCTGTTGTCATGGCTTTTTTCACAATTGCAAAATGCATCTTTTATGTTCCATTCATTATGCTTCAACGGAGTAAACTCTAGTGTGCAAGCGCTCTAAGAGTCTGTTTTTACAAAAAAACAGAGTGTATGCTGCTCTGTAGCCAAAAATGCAATGTACTCAAAATATACCCTAGTTTATTGTAGCTCTAGTTGGCACAAATATTGACTAATTAAAAATAACTTATTTTGAACTTACTAGTATCTAGTAACAACAGCCTTGCTCTTAAATTGCATTTTTTTCAAGATTTCTCAAGAGCGAGGCGAGATGGGGCACGCAACAGAGGTCAGCATATGAAAAACGTGACTTATATCCAGTTGGCTCCTATTGCTATTTAATAAAGAATGAAGTGTTCATTTCTAATATCCGGAATCATCCAGAAGCCTTCCTTTGTAAATGTGTGTTGTGTTGGGTATTAGCAGTAGCTACATTTTAAGCATTTTATTGTAATGCCCAGTTTGATACAGCTTATACTAAATGCAAAATTTGAGATGAATATAATACCTGCCTTCTGCATCTCAGCCTTATACGGTAAGTGTAATTTTTTGTTGCAAGCAGCCAAGATAACTTGGCTTTTAATGCCAAAATGTTGGCTTTCCGAAAAAAGAGATATAGGCCCACAATTATTATAAATACCAGACGTTAGCCCCACCTTGAGAGATAATAGCTTGAGTCATTGCAAAACAATCCCAAACGTCATTCTGCCAATTTGATATATATTAATGAAAACTTAAAACAAATCCATAAACGTATAAATTGATGTCTTTTAAAAGCATCAAGTACTGAAAAATTCACTGAAAGTTTCCAACATGCACATTCTACCTGTAATGTGTCTTTACAGTTGAAGACCATCCAGTATGAAATCTGAAGGCTTCTATCAGAGTTTGTATTTTTCGGGTCAAGTGTGTGTGTGTTTTCTGCTGAGGTGACTCTTGGTTCTCTCTTGTCTTTAGATACCAGCCTGTTGATTTCTTTCAACCAACCAATCATGTATTGCCAGCCTCATTCGGGGATTCTGATTGGCACATTGTCACAGGCAACTCTCTTACCTCCACCAATGAGTCCTCACGTAGAAAACCCTCACACCTTGAATTGGAGAAACAGAGAAAGCCAGGTGACTACCCTCTTTCTCTTCCTCTTACCGCTGTTGTGAAAACTCACTGGCCGCCCGTGCCTTTTTCTTTTCCTCCCGTGTCTCCGCCCCCTCCCTTCCCCTCCTTTCCCCCCATGGCTTTCCTTTCTTGCAGAGCATGATCTTCTGCGGCAGGAGCTGAACAACCGCTTCCTGGTTCAGAGCTCGGAGCGAGGTCGGGGGTCAGCGCCAGGGGCAACAGGGTCGCCATTGGCCCCTGTGTCGCTCCTCCGGGCCGAGTTTCACCAACATCAGCATATGCACCAGCACCAACACACGCATCAGCACACCTTCACGCCTTTCCCTGCCAGTCTGCCCCCAGCATCCATCATTGGGCCGCCCACTGCACCTCCCTTGGTGCGTACCCCAGCCAGAAATGTGAGGATAAGTAAAAACGGATAGATTTTACTCCCTTCCTACCTTATTCCCCACTCAAAAAATACCCCCGATTAGATCAAACAAGTCCCTATCATGTGACCTGTTTTATACCAAACTTCAGGAAGTTAATGTCAAGTAAAGCCCAGTTATTTGTTCGAAAAATCATGACATTTTAGAGCCAATGGCAGACTGTCTGGAACATGGCGAACACAGACAAGCGTTTCATTACAAACAGTGAAGCATCCCAGTGCTGTTATGCTAAATATCAGCACTCTTAAATGTTGTCATTTACCATGGCGCAAGTTTTTTTTCTTAAAAGAGTTTTACAGCGTGACGTAACCGATCACCCTAACAAGATAAACTACTGTCCCATGACATCCTCAAATTTTTCTAGCTTTTCCCTTAATAAAAACACTTTTTGCTGCCATGTCAACATCCCGAACGTCTTGTGCTTTTATAGTGTGCGCCGGGGATGTTTTATTGCTTTCATATGAGCAGAATGATGATGTTTTTGAGTGCTGGGGGCTGCTCGAGGCACACCGAGCCCTGTGGCGTGACTGAGGTACAGACAGGACTCATTCTTTGTGACACATTCAAAGCTTGCGGTCGAAACGTAATGACCTCACCACAGATGAAAGTCATGACATCAACGGGGTTGTTTTGACAAAGCATAATTGCTTCCTTGTGCAAAGCAGCTATTAGAGGCAAACTTTGGCAGGCTGTAATCAGATTTCACATTCAGCTGCTCAAAGTTAGCCAGTCATATGAAACACACTGAAAGCTTCTTATCTGCATATTATCTCTACTACGAACCAGCCTGGAAGATATTTCTCATTATGTCAGAGCACTAGATGAGAAGACTGGTAGGCTGTTTAGCATCTTTGAATCATTGATTACCGTCTCAAAAGATTTAAATCTGCTTACATATTTGTCTCACAACGTACTGTATGTTTTGTAGATTTCTGCTTGCATTTCCTTCTTTGTGAAATATTTCTTTCATCATGATCTATCACTGTACTTCTGAAATATTGTAGATTATGGAAAAATGACATGAAATGAAAAAGTGTTTTATCTTTAATGTTGGATGATAAAGTCAACACCACACCTTCCTCAAATATTTTACAAGGTACAAGGTCTCGTTTTCCAAACTGCCATTCTTGCAAATATTGTTTCATGATAATAACACTGTATGTCTTTGTTTTTCTCCTTCTGCCATTTCTTGAAAAACAGTATAAAGATTTAATTGTTTGCAGATGTCATATTGAACCTTTATGTAACAAAGCTGTTTGTTATAAAGCACTGACAGGAGTTGTGAATTATGAAGCACTCTTTTTTTATGGGCAGCCATAAACCTTTGGTGTATTTACTCGGCAAGTGTTAGCCGTCAAGCAGACGTTTAGCCCTCAGAAGAAACGCAAAAGTGTAACAACCACATCAGCGATATTACTCATCTTGAATTAAATTTTGCCTAATGATCAATACACAATAATTCCTTGCAGGATCAAATAAATGTATGGGATAGTATATAATATACCCCATGAGTGCATTGTTGTTCAGAGTTTTAAATAACTTGAACTCCTTAAAGATTACTTGGATGTTAGAGTAATTGAAAACTTCCTGGGGAATCCAGTGGGTCCCAGTCATTGAAATTAAAACTTCCTGTTGTCTTGAGCTAAATATGATGATGTGATGTTACAATGTCTTATTTAGACAGTCGTCCTGACAACAGTATATGGTCATAACATCACTTGACTTTTACTGTAGTCACATTTTACTGCAAATGTAATCTTATGACTTGACAGAGTTATAACTTTCTACATATTTTTCTTAACTATTAATGATGTGAAATGTAAAAGAAGTCTCACATCATTGTAATTGGAATTGAAGGGTGCCTTCTATTTTTTAGGGATCTGGTTTGGCTTTTGTGAGTGTATTCCCATACTCCACGTCTGTTCTCTGATGCCTGTGCCAACTGCGGCTGCAGTGGTTTTCTTTCATGTGACATCGAATGGCTGTTTTACTGTGTAATTGTTTTATTAGAAGGGTGTAATTTATTTGAGCTTCATCTGCTTTTTATTTGACTATGTAAGCACACTTCAGAAAAGCCTCTTATGTTTTTGGTCACAGATGCCTTTGATTTAGTTGATATGTTTTTAATTTGCGTCTCTCTCTCTTTCGCTCTCTTTTTTTGTTTTCCAGTTCGACAAATACGCTCCCAAGCTGGACAATCCATTCTTGAGACATTCAAGCGTAAGTGTTCACTTGTTTTGACTGCGTAACTTGGATTGAATGTGGATGAAAGAGATGACTATGTAAACGTTGTTTGGACTTCGAGACACATTTGTAAACGTTGTCTGGGAATGATGACTTCAAAGCAGTGCAGTTGATTGCAAGTAAAGAATTTTGTCAACTTTATATTGCAGTTCTTTCCCTCCTACCCGCCAGCGATGCCAGGCATGCCTCCGTTGCTTCCACATTCAGGACCCTTCAGTTCGCTGCAAGGTGCCTTCCAGCCAAAGGTTAGACATCAGCTCATACTGTGAACCCTTATCATGAGGGAATGTAGACAAAATAATTTTGACTTGGGAAGTACCAGTTAGAGCACGTGTGGTCAGGCGTTTCACATTTTCCGACTCTTAAAAGAACAATGGTACTACCATGATTTGGGTATTTACCATTTGCAGTTTTTGCATACAGTTTACGCTGCATATTTCATTAAAAGTGAATAGTGCACTTTTTGTTAATTGAAAATCCCTAGTGTATTTTCAGTATCATTAACAAAGTGACGTCCATCAGCGAGTGGAACTCTCATATGATTCCTGATTCCTAGCCCAGCCTTTTCTTACCATTAGTATTCAGAGTGCCTTCAGATGCCGCACAGCTGCATTTATATTGCAGACAGCCTGAGAAATCCTCTTCTGCCTCTTTCTCTAATGGATTATGCAAAGAGCCACAGGCTCAATGACTTGCTGGAGGCTTTTGTGTTAACTTTATAGTTAGCACTGTGGTCTTGAACAAGATGGTGTGTGTGTAATATGGTTTCCTCCGAGTCGTCGTTTAATGCTTTTTCCATGAAACTTTAAAGTAACCCTTACTATCGTGTAAGATGCCCATTAAAGGTGCTTTTGTTCGAGCGACTACCATTTAAGAGATTAATGATGAAACGCAGGAATGAAATGAATTTTAAAAACTTTGCCCATAATGAGCCGCATGACTTCAAGGACGAATCGGAACACAGAAGCCATAGTTAACATTTGAGGAGCTGGAGGAGGACAAGATAAAAAATATTAAAATATTTTCACAGTACACAACCATGGGTTTGTTTTCAGGCCTGAAAGGTTAGCTGTTGGTTGGTGTGTTGGATACACAGTATGGGTGCATTTTTAGATGTTTAGGAACATGGCCATCTTTTTAGATCTCTGATGATTGTGTAATGTTGAATTATAGTCCGTGTATACTCTAAAGGGACACTGTGCCACAAAAATTAAACTTATTTCATATGCCTTTATTTCTTCTGGGGAACACAAAGGAAGATATATGTTGGTAACCAAACAGCTTTGGTTCCAATTTACTTTCATTGTATGGACACAAAACACCTTAGACATTTCTCAAAATATTTTTTGTGCATCACAGAAGAAAGAATCATATACAGATTTTGATTGACACGAGGGTAAATAAATGAAGACAGAATTGTTGTTTTTGGGTGAACGGTCCCTTTACTCTCATAAACATTGCACAACAATAAGTAAGGACCATGTCACAGTGTTGATCATTAGTCTTGTCTTCATTTTTTTCCCCAGGCTTCGAACCCTATAGATGTTGCAGCACGACAAGGAGGTGTCCCCCACACACTTCTACAAAAAGACCCAAGGGTAAGCCATCCAAAGACCAGTTTTAGTGATTTGTGAACTTGAACATGTACGGTTTTAAAAATAAATCTCTTTCTTTCTTGACTCCATTTTCTCATAGATAACAGATCCTTTTAGGTCTTCAGTAAGAGTAAGCATCATTATTTAATTCTATTTTAAATCCCTACGTAAATGCAGCCGCTTTTGTGCTAATGCTTGGAATTTTTCTCTGTGCTCCTTTCAGAAGCCTGGTAAATGGTGTGCGGTGCATGTTCAAATCGCCTGGCAGATCTACCATCATCAGCAGAAGATGAAAGTAAGTTATCATGGAAGCCAAGGGAAAGTTTAGAAGTCTTTCTAGTTTTTGTAAGATTATGTAGTCATAAAGAAATACAAAAAGCAGCCTCTATTGGCCATGGATTAGAGAAAAAACATGTTTTAAGGGTTTACAGCTATGCCCAAATGGATTTTGTGCATATTTGAGCAATTAACTAAGAATAATGTCTGTCTCTTAACAGCAGATGCACTTGGACCCCCACAAATTGGACATGCATGGAAAACTAGATCTGTTTAGCCGTCCACCAGCACCCGGTGTATTCCCTGGGTTCCCTTACCCTCATGATCTTGCCAGACCCCTTTTCTCCTCAACAGGTGTGTGTAAAGTGTTTTTATAAAAACCCTGGAAATATATTGAATTATTTTTCATCATCATTTACCCCTCCAATTATAAAATTTTGCTGACCCAGTTTATTTTTTCAATGAATGCTCTTTTGTTTTATTCAGAAATACAGAGATTACATGTACAAAATAGCCTGTGGATCATGTTAATCTATAAGAAAATAAATAAATAAATACCTGTTCATTCCTGAAACAAACCCAACAAAGTGCTGATTACACTTATTGATATGCATAATGCTGATATCGCTAAAACCCACTTGAACAGACCATTAACAGATACTCTAAACTTTAAGTTTTACTTGTAGAATATATTTTTAAATCATTTATGCATTTGGCGGATGCTTTTATTCAACGCGGCTGTTTATCAGAACATGCATTTCCTGGCAATCTAGCCTATAGCTTTGGCGTTGCTAACATCATGATCTACCAGTTGGGCTACAGCAACACAACTGACATACAGCCCACACAGGTTACTTATTAGTTAGGTTAACTTGTAAATTATACTGCAATCTCAACATTGGCATGGGTTCACGGTAAAACACTTTTTGGCTATCTTTCTCTAGCTCACTGCTTACCAATTTGCATGGTGTTTTTTTATGTTGTCTTTGCTCGACACTGGGGCTACAGGCATGAATATAAATGCTTTTACCTGTTGTAATTGACTGGTCGCTCTTTGTGGAGTGGAAACACAAGGGCTTTTGCCCTTTAGAATGTATTTAGAACGTTGCATTTTGTCATGATGGAGCTTGTAACTGGTTTCTTCATTAATGGTACACACAATCAAATGACAGTTCAGACTGAATAGACAGACCATTTCAACCGCAACCTAAACACTTAATCTAAAGCATCACTTTTACAACATCCATTCAGGCACAAAGTATTACACTGTATAAAGAGTACTTTTCTGTGAAGTTTGTCTATAATGAAACTAATCATGCTGATTATCTACTGTGTTTAAAAGGATCAGGACATCCAGCGGCATCACCATATGGACCATCACCTCACCACACTGGATTCCTGCCTCCTAGCCACTTGGCAGGTAAGTGTAAGTAGCCCACAATTTAAATACCTTTATTTTTATTTTGTACTGATGTGTTACTGTTGTGTAGTGTCAATCGTTCAGCTAGCAAAAGGTAACATGCATTTCTGAAAATTTAATAAAACATAAAAAACATATTTGATGAAAAAAATTGATCTAGAATTAGTCACAGTATGGCGTTACTTTGAATAAGTTGTTCGGATGGTATCAAACGTCTTTGATGATTCCCCAAAGGAAGGGTTATTAAACTACATCTTTAGGTTGCTTAAAATAGAGTCCCAATCTACCTGATTTCACATCATATTTTACCATCAATTTCCTTAACTGTGCTTTGGATGTTTCCTGTACTTCAGTCTAAAACGATTGAAGCACTTGTGCTCCCCCTCAGTTTCTATCAGTAATTTGGGTTCAGTGCTGAATGGTGATTTAACACAGTGAGCTTAATCCAGTTTGAGTTCATAAATACTTAGTCCCCACAGTAATCAGAGAGAAATCAGTAAGATGTGCTAGCTTACATTGACACAATTTTCTACATCTGACAACTCAAACTGTCCACAAAGGTGCCCGAGCAATTGCACTCCAATCAGGTTTGCTCTTCACGCCAGCACCTCTCGCTCCTTAATCTGCAGCCAGCAAACACTCTCCAACAGTCTTATTGGGAGAAATAAACAACCCCCCGGGAGTTAGTATATCTGCAGTAACAGTGACGCAAAAACAAAGCTGGCTTGTAAGAGAAAAGCCGGTTGGAATGGTCGGGCACCTCCGGCCCCGCGTCGCTAATCCCTGTTTGGCATTTTGCAGATCCTTTCAGTCGCTCCAGTACCTTTGGCGGCCTCACCAACCTTTCAAGCGGTGCCTTCGGTGGATTAGGCAACCCAACCCTCGGTAAGCCTCGGCCCCCGGCCTCTAGTTCGACTCAGCTTAGCTCTGGACCACAGAGCGCAGGGAGAATAAAAAAGCAGGGAATGAAAAGGCACTTAGCTTCGTAGAAAATGCCAAATAAGAGTTTAAGGAATTAGGGAGGCAGGCATTACAGCAATCTGGTTTAATTGTGCACCAGCAGCTTTTGCCAAATTCGCACCATTGCAGCCCAACTGGTTCAGTATTGGTCTGGCATTAATTGGTTTCGCAGTGCTCACAAACTAAACACTATTTATATCTCAATTCTATCCGCGTATCTCATTTCCTTTCCCTTATTTCATCATTGGCTGAGCGGGACTTCTGAAATACGATCTCCATTGCATGCTTTGTATTTCATAGCTCTTGACCCCTCTGGGTCATTGACTTGGACTCAATACCATGACAAACATTGCAAATCAGTAGTCAAAACTACCATTAACCTTTCGGTTTGGGAAAGCAGAACAGAAGACAAAGTTCCCCCTCCCCCTACCGGTCTACAACTGATGGTTTGTGTGTTTTTATTTCAGGGGCTAACAGTGTGTTTGGACCCAAAGAGGGTCCAGGGCTGCCTGGACTCAGTAGTCCCCATCACGATACCTGGAATCGATTACACAGGACACCACCTTCATTTCCCACCCCTCCACAGTGGCCCAAATCGACAGATGCTGAAAGAAGCAGCTCTGCGAACAGTCACGACAGAGATAGAGACCGGGAACGAGAAAAAGAGAAGGAAAGAGAGCAAGAAAAAAGAGACTCTTCTGTTGGGAAAGATGAGAAAGATAAGGACAGGTTGGTGTTGCAAATCACTACTTATTTGCTATTTTTGGTGCCCTTCAAATTAAATATTCAATGCAAATTTTCTTTCCTCTTGCAGAGATTATTTGGATCGTAATCGCCATTCAAACCGCTCCTCTCCTGCTTCTGCTCCGGTTAGCTATCAGATCAGCAGCCTGATTCGCTCAAACTCCACCGACTCGGGCAGACATCGCAGCGGTAGTGCCGACCGGAACCGGGAGCCAGACAAAGAGATGTTGGACCGTCAACGCGAAGCAGCCATTTTGGGAGATGTAAAGGTGAAAGAAAGTCGATCTCCAAGCAAGGAGATCACAGACAGACGATCTTCAGATGACTTGTGCAAACAAATTCAGCGTTCACCATCTCCATACTCTAAAAGCAGCATTGATTCAGGAATTAAGATGGCTGGTCCTCCACCGTTACCAATTAAAGACGTTGAAAAGGATAGAAAAGAAACCAGCTCAGTTGATCCTTTAAACAAGATCAAGAACGATATGAAGATCAAAGAGGAGCGCAAGGAGGACCTGGAAGTGATGGTGGTTGGATCTGAAGCAGCCACTAAACCTCAACCCCCTGCACCACCTCGTCAAACCACACCCATAGCTCATCACCACTCTTCACTGCATCATCAGCCTCCTCCACCCTCTCCTCGCTGTAGCGACCATCCAACTCCTGCTTCACTTCATGGAGTTCCCATGCCACACTCGCTGCCTCTTTCTATGAGTGCCATGCACCAGATGGGAAGTCTAAATGTGCTGGAACGTACCCGTATGGCACCCTTTATGGGAGTAAGCCCTCTTGCAGCTGGACGTGATCGTCTCCCCCACCCAGCGTTCGCCTGGGATCCTCTAAGGGAGGCGTATCGGAACTTCGACTTGCAGCGCCGCATGGATTTCCAGTTTCGAGCAGAGCCTGGACATCGATTTCCTGGCATGTATGATCCAGAACGGCCCTATCGGGATCGAGAACCGCATGACTACGCGCACCACGAGCACCTGCTGGAACTTAGGCGGGAACAGGAGCGATTAAGGCAACATGCAGAGGAAAGGGAACGTTTGCATTTGCGTGAGGAACTTGATCGAGCAAGGTTGCACCAACTGCACCAATCGCCCATTGAAGGACATTTACCCCATATGCCACCATTTATGTCTCACCTCGGTGGAATGCCATACCCAAGGCTAAGCCCTTCAACAGGACATAATGGACTTCTTAACCGGACACCTCCAACTGCAGCACTAAGTGCCCCTCCTCCTCTGGTACCTTCTGGGGCTGCAAGACCGCTGTCGCCAAGACGGACCACGCCGATCACCACCCAGGACCCCCGGGAGTACTCGCCATCACGCAACCCCAAAGAAGTGGAGGCCCGGTAACGCTCTAAGGAAACACCTCCTTTAAGTTTGATGCAGGCAACATGCACTTATTTTCACACAAAGTAAATAATAGATGTGTAATTTGTACAAAGATTTGTACCTTGGAACAAGCACATCACCTTAGTTTTTTGGCGGGATAAGTTGGTAGCTCCGAACAAATTACACAAACATTAACTACCAACCAGAAATTTGATATTAATATATGAATCCAATGCCTTTTCAGTTTTTCATGTGAAGAGATTCTGGAATCAGTTTGTACATTTCCTACCCTTTTTCATGTACAGACATTTTTTATGTATTTGCAAAAGTTTCTTTCGTTCCCTGTCCTGTATATTTATCCTGGCGAGCTGCTGGACATGGATGTCTACATATCTGAATTGGTATGATCTCACAGTTTGACAGTTGATTTGCTCTATGGTACTTGGAGACACTCAGTGCTGACCGTGTACAAAGTTACATTTTGGAAGTTCTTGTTTGCTTGGTTTTCTTTTTTGAGATATGCAGACAAATATGTATTAAAATATTCTTGTTTGATTGATGTAAAGTTTAAAGATATTGTAAATATCTTGTTGATATTACTTGGAACAAAATTACATTGTACATTTGTTAGGCTTTTTAAATGTTTCTAAAAAAACACAATGAAATAAAACAGAACCACTTCCAGGTTGAAACCATGGTGACGCAGCTGTCCAATCAGAGGGGGTCAGGTCATGGTGATGCAATCTATGCAAAGAGGATAAAGAGAGCGTTCTGATTGGACGGTTATCGGAATGGAAAGTCAATGAGTTCTACAGAGAGAATTCCGGATCATTGATTTTTCCATGAAGAGCCAATGAAACAAACAGCGATAAACTTCCAGGTCATAAAGGAACTGCTTTAGCAGAGAAACTGTTCTCCAGCCACAGAAACTGGACATCTGACAAACATTGAAATGTTTGAGGTGGCAATAGACTCTTTCTGTCGACCTTGTGGTGTTGTGCAGTTGTTTTTCTTAGACTCTTGTATACAAAACAAGTAGAGCTTTAGGCGTGAAAAAAATGAAAATGAACATTCATGGTTTAAAATGTATGGAATAAAGGTTGGACCTTATATCTGCACACCTGTCTGGTATTTTATACATTCGACTGAATGTTTCTTTAATTGTGCTTTAGATCTTATGCATAAATGTCTGGGTCAAAATATTTAAAAGAAAAAAATTAAAATATAAAGTAAAAATCATAAATTCTTTTATCTTTTTAATTAAACTTGGCACAACAAAACACTGTTATGTTTTCGCAGCCTTAAACTGTTAAATACAAACAAATCAGCTATACATGTCTTTTTTTCAACTTATTGTTAAATTTTCAGTGTTTTTAAATAACTTACACTCATCAAAATTCAACAAGTTGAAATTATTTTTCTTTGCATTGCAATAATGAACTTTTTAGGAGACTTTAAATCTTGAGTATTTTACTCAGAATTGAGAAGGACCGGGAAATTTAAGGAATATCTTTATGCAAAGTATTCCTGTGGGGTAAAATTTTACTTTTAGAGAATCTATTTTTTCTTTAATATAGCAATTGAGGCAACAGAAAAAAGATTTCACAAATAAAACAAATTCATAATTTAGATTTAAACTGCATATAGCACATAGTCACTATGGTGTCCTGTCGTGACCGTCACATCTCCCGTGCTTCAGCGAGCAAGCCAAGAATAGAGAGAGAACCGCAGCACCACATTGATTTTCCGCAAGCGCAGCCTTTGAGTGTTTGTGTTGCAGGTAACTGGTATTGACTGGGGCTAGTGCCGTATTGACCCGCGGTCTGGACTCATTACCCGGAGTGACGCCTGCTAATGAGGGATGGATCAAGAAAGTGAGAGATGAGACGTGAAAGAGTCTAAAAGAGTATGTCCACCTGACAGCACCATAAGAGGTCACCGTCCTTCTAGTATTTACCAAGGCTTGCCATTCTATTCTCAAGCTCTCTCCATCCTTCTTCCCAACTGAAAAACAATTCATCCTTATAACCGTTCCTAACCGGCTCCATCTGGCATGCCACTTTCAGGCCTGCCCTCAGTCCCAGCTCTCACCTCGAGTAATGGCAGTGTGCGGTCATTAGTGACGTTATTGAGAATCGATGATCCTACCGCTGTGTCTGGCAGCCGATCTGGACATGCTGCATCAGAGAGGTCCGTCGCTGAAGAGGGGCAGGCTGGCTGGCAAAGCCGCTGAGAGGTGTATTGGAAAGACAGTTAAATCGGGATCCGTTTCAATTTGGCAGCGCTGTAATTGAGAGGGTTATTCCATAGACACACAGCATCTGCGTCTCGCTGGCCTTCTCCCGTCTCTAATCAGCTAGTTAGCACTTGTAAGACCTGGACCTTGAGGCACCAGAGATAAAATGGGCACATTTGTATTTTCTTTTTCTGTAACAATGGTGAAATTGTCTTTCAAGGACTTGGCATGCTGTAGAGGATTCAATTGAAGGATCCCAGGAAGCATCAATCAACAGGGTGTGTGACCCTGGACTAAAAAATGTTTGACATTGAAATTTGCACATCATCTGCAAGCTGAATAAATAAATATATAATAATTATCTTTCCGTTGATGCATGGTTTGTTAGTATAGGACAATATTTTGGAAGAGATATAAATATTTTAAAATCTTGAATCTGAGGGTGCAAAAATCTAAATATTGAGAAAATCACCTTAAAGTTGTCCAAATGAAGTTCGTAGCATAGTATATTACTCACAAAAATAAAGTTTAGATTTATTTATGGTAGGACACTTATAAAATATATTTGTATAAAAATGATATAAATATACACTGTATATAATAAAACGTATTTTGTATAAAAGAAAATTGATAATTTTCACCCATACAATGTCATTTCGGCTATTATTAAAAATGTTCCTATGCTACTTAAGACTGGTTTTGTTGTCAAGGGCTACATATTAGTTTTGAGTTGACCTGTGGTCCTCATATACGTTTATTGTGCTGAAAAATCCACGAAAGAGAGACAGACATGCAGGTTTATACAGTAAGTGACAAAAAAACGATTTTTCATTCTATTTTTCAAACTATCCCTTTTAAAAACACATTAACTCATATCAAATTTCATTATCCTTTGTGGAACACAGTGAAGCACTGACCTCAGACAGATTGTATTTCAGACTCGGGTGATAAAGTAGCGTCTAAGCCTCTCTGCTCCAAATGCTCTGCCAAAGGGCCTGACACACCTCACCTAAAATGCTTCTGGAAATATACACATCCACTCCAAATAGACAGTGAACTGAGGGAGCGAAATGGATACAAATAATATTTTGTTGTAAAAACAAGCAAGCCATTGATATGTGAGATATGATGAAGTAAAGGAATGAAATGAGAAAAAGTGTCCAGAGAAAAAGTTAAGTATATTGCTCTTTTGAAGCTCACGACATATTATCGAGCGCATAGCTCTTTCATTTAAATGTCTTAACCTTGTCTCCGATGTTTCTCTTGAAATTCAATAGGAGAAATAAATGCATTTCATAGGACAACTGAGTTCAGACTTAAAGAAGCAGTTCACCCACAAAAAAAGCGAATTCTGTCTTCATTTAGTCACCTCCAAGTTTGCTTTGAACGCAAAGATTTCCCATCAAATATATGACCTAATCTACATGTATTTTACACCTACGTTTTATTATGTTGTTATGTTTTTACTCTTTTCTTTTAAGCAATTTTAGGATAAACTGACTGCTAGGTTATGAAAGAGCAACTTCTGTGCAACATTTTTCTGTGGAATATAATTTCCGTCTAGGAAAAGAAATTGTAATATTCAAGAAATCCCATTTTTGATATGGGTGGGACTATTTATAATATATATAAGGAACAGTAGAGAAACAGACGGTAGAGAGAATTCCAGACAAACCAACCGAGCCCCAGAAGCCCCAAAAAATATTTTTTCCACTTTTATTCATTTTCGAAATGATTTTCCCCTCTTTTTTCATGGCTCAGTGAAAGCTCACTGCCTGTCTCTTCACACTCATATACACAGGCATCATTGTGTATACAAACCATTAAAGCCAATGGGAATTTATGCAGCTGGGTTCATCTGGCATAGACAGAGGTTACGGGGGAGAGAAACTGGCATGATATTCAGACGACCTGCAATCTGTGCTGCCAGTGAGAGAGTGGAGGCAAAAATAGATGATGGAGGAGAATGCCATGCTTAAGAAAAACAGAATAAATACACAGTGACAATTTCATTTGTTTGAATATAATGCCACTAATCCAATAAAGTTCTCTATAGATGCCTGGAGATGTTGATGGGTTCGCCATTGCGAAGCGAGACTTCTCACATCACAGCGAAACTCCTGATTTATTCCATCAAGCAATGTGTGAAATCTATAAACATTTACCCTCTTTGACTCACACAAATATACATCTTTCTGCCTGGCCACTGTAAATTCACTTTCGTTTTAGGCCTGGTGTCAGATGCAGGGATATTTTCTGTGTAAAATTCAATTGAGAAATGAAGATTATGCAGATAGTTTCCATTTCATTTTTCCTGTAAGTCTCTTTCCTGTTATTTTCATCTCTCTCAATCATTTCAAAGTTAAGGGAACACTTCAATACTTGTTAACATTAGTTAATGCACAGTGAACTAACATGAACAATTACAGTACATTGGCATTTACCAAACATTAAAGATGAATAAACGCGGTAAATGATATTGCTCACTGTTAATTCATGTTAGCGAATGCATTTACTAATGTAAACAAATACAACTTTATGATTTAAAATGGTTGACTGAACATAGGGTGATTTACAACTCAACGGCTGGCTGTGTCCATTTTTGACCCAAATTTTACAGAGAGACCACTTACATATAATGAGAAAGGTTTAATGTTTAGAAATATTTAATGTGGGAAAAATTGAAGTCACCTATTGGCCAAGCATTGGGTCAAAAAGTGCCACACTTAAGCTTTGGGTTGTAAATAAACCTGCTGGGTTTTTTCAACCCAAAACTCTTAAACATTTGGATTTAAATATAAAAATAACCCAGCATTGTTACAGTGTTGTTTGTGAGACGTGAATGACATCACAAATTTCGCAGCTATTACTTTACCATTACCTGGCATATAATAAATCTAACAAAGCAATGCTAAAGACTAGTGGAGGGATCTGAACCGTGTCTATGGACCAGAATACAAACAAATTAGTATCTACCAACCACATCTGTCAACCACTGAAAACAGCATAACATTGTGGCGGCAAACTTGCCTCAGAAAATATTAAAATCTTTCTACTTCTCTGTTTTTGTGATACTCATTTGGTCATATGGAAAGTGGTCTTGGCCTGTGATGCAAATCTGTGCTATTGGCACTGCATGAAAGAAAGGGGGAAAAATCTCTTAATCTGTGTGCTTTCACTTTTGACATACGACTAACAACAAACATCTAAAAACTGCCCTGCACTTGACCCTGCGATTTTTAAGCTTGCCCTGCATAATATTCAAAGCTGAAGGATGGGTGGGAGGGTGCTGTACGCACACCCTTGGCTAAATGATAGCAGATGCCTGGCTACAGCACAAAAGCTCTACATTCCTCCCCTGTCGAAGAGACATTAAACAAGCTCCGCTTTGGCAAATACTGTCTGGCTGCCTGCTTTGAAAAAAAAACACTTATCTGTTATCGGCACATGAACATTTAACAATCCCCATATCTTATCTCGCCCTGTTCACTAATGTCATAGCTTAAGGGCAGGTTCTGTACTCGCGCTAACTTAAGCGTTTGTGCCGCGCGAATGCCTGGCCAGTCAGCAGAGTGCATTGACCGGGCATGTTTCTAATTTCAAATATTTGCATTTCCATAGAACTGAGTTTCACGAGAAAACATGGCGCACTCGAACATGAAAGGTTGCATATATTTATGTAAAACTGTGCGGTCGTGGGTGTAGACGTCCAGCTATCATCATGACATAAACCCACTATCACTCAGCGGCTCACCTATCAGTAAATGTCTTCTGTTGACAACCGCCTATTTAACACATCAAAACAAAAAAATGCTGCTATCAAACCCAACCTCTTCAAGATGGGTCACTGTCTCGCCCAAGAATGTCTCTTATCTCTTGCTTTCTGCTGGCTGGTTTTAGTCACAAGGTATGCGCTGACACCCCCTTTGTTTTTCGGAAGGCTCGATGTAGAGGTAGCGGAAGGTCGGCCATTTTAAACTCATACCAATGCGGATATGCAAAACTGAATTCTAAAAAGAAAAATGCATTTTATATAAACAAATGTCCATATTTACCCTCAAGTCGTACAGTCGGGTATATGATTCTTTCTTGTGGAGCACAAAACACATGTGTCTGTGATTTGTTGCATGGTATGGGATGCATGGTTGTTTGGTTACCGTCATTCTTCAAAATATTCCTTTTTTTAGCCCGAAGAAGAAAGAAAGTCATACAGGTTTGGGATGACTTGAGGGTGAGTAGGCTAAATGATGTCAGAATTTTCATTTTGGGGTGAACTATCCCTTTAAATTCATAAAATGTTGATATTTACAAAGAAGGCGTTCAAATATGTTCTCATGTTTGTCACAATTTTTCATTTTTGGCATGGGGAAAGCATTCTATAACAGCTAAAAGTTAGGTTTTTCTTAGTAGGCTATTAACCAGTTCGTTGTTTAGGAGTGATTTATACAGAATGGTCACACGGAAACACGGATTGCATTACGACAAACGCAGCACGTCTCATAAATTGGCTCTCAGGCTGTTTGTGAGAGATAAAATGACCGTCACGTGTAAAAATAGAAACGGCTCCGTGGCCCGTATCTGTTGTCTTCCTGTGCCTGTGCAGTTTGTGCAGAGAATCTCACATTAATTAACGCTGCTCTTTCACCTGCTTTCTTATTCTCATCCTTCTGCGCTTTCATTTGCCTTCCTCATTATTTCCTCTCCCTGAGAAATATGTCTAATACCTACAAGCTGTGCGCCGTCACAAATGGCGCGCGCCCCGGCATCGTGTCCTTTGTTGTGCCAAATGGTATTTTAATGAAAAGTTTATGAGGGGCATAATTACATATCTGAGGCTATTGTGAAATCCAATATTACAATTAAAGTGATTTTATTTGCTTGTAATCTCCCTTCACCGAGTCTAATAAGCGTTTTGAAAGAATGGCAGGCAAGCTTTGAATGGGTTCTAAATGATGTTGGGCCATCTTTGCTCAGACTCGGTTTTCCGCTTTGTTTCTCAATGCCATAGAGAAATTGTGAAAGAAGGACAAGGGGGTTGACAGCTTGTGAGCCACACTGAAAAAAAAACAAGTTAATAGTTCATTCAGCCGAAACTTTTTGTTATTGTATTGGTGTTAATGGAAACGAAGGGGTCTCTTCTGGTAATGTGTTGGGTTCTGTTCGTGTGTTAAATCCTACTGAAATGAGTCCCATACACAAACAATTGTAGTGGTTTTAATGGTAGGCTAGGATCTTAACAATTAGAATTAATGTTTTTTTTCAGTATACTGACAAGACGCCATAATTCATATTAGCACAAAACCAGCATACACCAGTCTGGATGGGCTTTTATATTCATACTGGTCTAGTAAGGTTCTTAAACATTTATTTATTTGTTAATTTATTTCTGCTGAGAGAACGAACAAACAACGTGAGGTGTGGATAAGACCGACCCTTCTGCGCATGCGCAAGTACAAGTCTTACAGTAGGCCTAACTACATTTAAAATGCCAATGAAATTATGCAAAGGTGTTCTCCCATTATTTGACATGTGGGAATACAAATGAAAGAAAATGACCCGCAGTACTTTAATAACCGCCAATAGTCACATATAACAATAAGCTGAAAATGTTATTTTGACTATGGATATGACCCGACGGTTGTGCCTCTAGGTTGCATCCTTAAACACACAGGGAATGCAAATGATGTTTAATAATGTGAACGCATGGGTTTTGAATAATGTGCAAATCAGTTTCTCTACGTATTACACAAATGTTTCATTCTGTTAACTTATTACAAGAAAATATGTAAACGGAAAAATGTTTCGTAAATCTGGTGAATTGTGGCCTTGAGCGAATGTGTGAGCATTATTGTCATGGACCAACAGCTACCCCTGGTGGTAAATATATATAACTACAACTGTTTTAATAACGGGGTAACGTAGCCTGCACATGTATAAAATTTTATATTTTATGTGTTGTAGTAACCCCTTTCAACGATGTTTTACCCAGCCTTGTTATGTAATAAATACATTTAAAAAGTACAATATTATTAAATATATCTTTTAAATAATTTGAGGTTATAATAAATGCATGCACAGTCATTAAAAAAAACAAAAATGAAATTATTGTATAGTTATGTTTGAAATATGTAATGCATCTTTTTGTAATTCTATGTAATCCATTTCTATGACCCCATTACATATCAAAACTGTAAATAGCATATGTGTGTACCACGGCAGAGGATGAGAAAACACATAAATAAAGAAAAGAACAAGACTTGAATGAGCAAGAAAAATGTATAAGTTAATAAATCGGTGGTTCTGAAACGTTTTCGTTGTAATGACCTCCAGTTTGAAAACCACTGTAATAAATAATGAATCCATTAAAATGAACAAAACTAATAAGTTACACAAAACGTTTTTGCAACCTTTAAATAATGTTATTATCAAGAAAACTAGACATTTAACATATTCAGAAACATTCCACGACAATGTTCCCACAACTGTAATGTTCTGAAAATATTTTTAGAACCTAAATTTGTTAGCGGGGTAGTTCTTCATCAATTGTGGTCACTTGCCAGGTTACTTATCCCGTATCATTACAGAGTAAACTGCAAGGCTTCATGAGTTGGCAAGGAATGAATGTGAACAGACAAGCTCTGACATAAAACTGCCAGTATCCTTATCAGAGCCAGACCGCACAGACACCTTCACAGCCCAGTCTATTCAATCTAGGAGAGGCTATGAAAAGCTAAGTGAAAGCTTGCCATAGAACCACAGCCAAAACAAATGACCACAGTCTTGCACCTTGCACACACTGTGACAGTTTCTCACAGTGACACATAAGATGTAATCTTATGCCCCCCCCTCTTTTTCTCACTCTCCTTCTGTCGGGGCAGTCAGGAGCTTTCGCCACAAGGGTGTGTTTTTTATAGTTACATTATACTATTCAAAGAGCCAGGTGTAATTGTGTTGGTCGGATCAGAGATATCATCGGAAGGGGGATTTCTGGGAACATCGGGATGACGGGGGTCCCCAATGGTCCTCCGTGGTATATAGACTACTCACTGGAGCATGGGGCCTTTCCTCCATGGGAAGAAATCTGAAAATGTGTGACATTGCTGTAGGCCTATCCCAGTTTGTTTCGTTTTCATGTAAATATGCAAAATAAAGTAATATAAAGTTTATAAAGTACGCACAACGTCTGATTCTAATATTTTTAAGAACAAACTTATATCACCTGATGGATATTTGTTACTTCTGCGGATTCATTTTGTGATGTCAATAAAAACGTCTCGCTGACTGCCCCGATCACATAGTTTATCGTTTACTTTATAATGTAATGAATATATAAATAATAGGCTACATTTTGAACAATTTTAAAAGCTTTTATACAGAAGATTTTTACAATTTTACAATTATTTTAAAATTGTATCGTCATCTTGGTTAATAACACATTTAATGTGGGATATTTTAAATAATCATATTGTAATCTATTCTAGATTTGTTGTTAAATAGTATTTTAATTAATTTTTATGTAACTAGTCTAGCATGCCATATGAATGTAAATGTGAGCTTTTTCTTTATATAAATAAACGTTTGTTTTGTTTTAATCTTAGGGCACTGTCTTCTCCAAACCGGATTTAAAAATAAATATAAATTGTGAAAGTACAGTATTGTTTGTGAATCTCAAATCTTTCGGATATT
This sequence comes from Barbatula barbatula, assembly GCF_947034865.1. Classification (NCBI taxonomy): domain Eukaryota; kingdom Metazoa; phylum Chordata; class Actinopteri; order Cypriniformes; family Nemacheilidae; genus Barbatula; species Barbatula barbatula. Next base: position 25,072,459 of record NC_136767.1, on the reverse strand, counting down.
CAAGTAAGAATAAAGGTAGAAATAGATGCTTAAGGCAGAAGGTTGGTTTTAGTGCGTACTCATAAGATGTGCTTCAATCTGAAATAAACATAAAATACACAAAAAATATGTTTGTCTGATAATATACATATTTAAACTCATAAATCTGTAAATTATGTGAAATTGTCTGCTGTCTAGACATCGGTCGAGACAGCTTTTTGTTTCGGGCTTTCACATAACCCAGACAGAAGCATGGTGACCCCCTGCCAGCCTCCATTCCCACAGACTCTCTCTCTCTCTCTCTCTCTCTCTCTCTCTCTCTCTCTCTCTCTCTCTCTCTCTCTCTCTCTCTCTCTCTCTCTCTCTCTCTCTCTCTCTCTCTCTCTCTCTCTCTCTCTCTCTCTCTCTCTCTCTCTCTCTCTCTCTCTCTCTCTCTCTCTCTCTCTCTCTCTCTCTCTCTCTCTCTCTCTCTCTCTCTCTCTCTCTCTCTCTCTCTCTCTCTCTCACACACACTCACTATCAGCTGATGTCTGGAAATGCCACTGCACGCAGGAAGTGCTCCAGAAGAAAGAAACGAAAATCATGCGGTAATGCTGCGGCTCCTTTCGGGTTTTTATTAGGTTAGTACGTGTAATACAACACAATGAATATACAGATTATACCTGTTGTGTTTTAACAACAAAAACAATGCGATTGTGATCTAGCTAGCAGCTTCTCGCGTAAACATCGCTCCACTTTACGTTACTGGCGTAAAGAAAGACGCTATATCGCTACTAATCTATTTAAACTACGTGAACATAAACGTGCACATTTAATAAGAATGAATTATTTGACTCTCGCGTGCTTTCGCTTTATACGGAGCCGGTCGGCTCAGTTAGCTGTTAGCACACGGAGTCGAAAGTTGGAAATAATGTTTATCAAGTAGAGAGAATTTGGCTGAATGTGTTATGTTTGCGTTTTTAATCTTGCGCACTTTCGAGTGTGCGGATCGCTATGCGACACATTGTATCAGTGTAATGCGAACGAGGGGTGAAAGAATCAGGATCAGGAAGCTGTTTTGTTTTGCGTTATTGCGGGCGAATGTCATCGACTTTACTCATTTTGCTTCATCTACAGGTGAGCAGGCGAGGCACAGAGATGGCGCAAGTCTGGGGTAAACTGGTGAAAGTGGATTCATCTCCTGCTGCTGAAGTCTTGCTTATAAACAGAGAATGCACAGTTGGCAGAAGAAAAGGTTTTTATAATCATTGTCATCATATACGTGTTTTTGTTTAGTCTTGTGTTTGAACGAGACATCTTGCTGAAAACAATAGAAACGTCACAGACATTCTAATGGTTTTGATGGTTAAAGTGGGAATTGTAGTGGTTTTAATGGAAACCCAGTTGTCTCTTTGGGTGTCGATGTGTGATGTGGATAATAGAAGCCGACATCATTAAATTCTACTGGAATAAGTCTCTCAGATATGATTTTATAATGGTTTTAATGGGATACAACAAGCGATGGTTCATAATCATTTGTAATGGAAATGATATTTCTCATCATGTAGTGTCTGATATGTGTGAAGTGTCTGCCTGCATTCAGCGACCTGAATGACTCTTTGGTTCGGCAAATGTACCCCCTCCTAAATAATGACAAAGGCTTCTATTGAAGATTTGCTCTTGGAATATTAAGTAGTTTTTTGTCTTGTGGTTTTGTGCAAGCAAAGATTGTTTCGCTTTGACTCTGTCTGGTTTTTGAAGACCGTTTTCCCGCTTGAATTAATTTCATTCCATGTGTCTGCTCTAGTCTGGATGCTTCACAGCGACCTTTGAGATGAATGACCAGAAAATGGATATGTTTTATTACTATGATAGTGTAATTGTAAATCGGTGTGTCCTTCCAAAACCTTGGATGTCCAACTTTGCTGTTTTTCAGGAAATGGAAAAAACACAGTCCTTTTGAAATGATTCAATTCTGTGTTGACGTTTACAAGCACTTTTTAATGGTTTCTAATGGTTGGATGTTTGCAAATCCCAGTATCAAACGTAAAGGGGGGCTACTAATAATGATTTATAACCACAAATTATGAAGATGCGACGTTTCAGAAGGACAACAGCAATATGTTAACATTTTACAGTAGGCCTCATTCTTAATAAAAAAAGTACTTGGGACTAGAGGAGGGACAGATGGAAACAGAATCGATGAAGAAAAAGCATCGTTCATTATTGTGTTATTCAATGCGGAAAAACATTTATTTATTGAGAAACATGATACAAAGATGCAAAGTTGTCAGGTGTACGGAAGGAGTTCATGAAGTCGTTTCAGATGTGAAGCTATTGAACTTCCATGTAAAGACTGGAAAGGCCGATTGTGGGTTTTTTTTCTTGGAATTGGCAAGCATCTATAAATCCACCGGGAATATTATTTTAGAAAGAAAGAGTTTTTATTTGCATGTTGATTTTACCTTTGTTCCTCGCAACCTCACTGAGATCTTTTGTTTGTAGGATGTGACCTCTCATTCCCGGCTAATAAACTGATCTCGGGGGATCACTGCAAAATCACTCAAGATCAGAACTCAGGAAAAGTGTGGCTGGAGGACATGAGGTATCATCCCCTTTTTGTTATTATGACTTGCATTAAACGTTTTATTTCCGTGAATTTCCAATAAATTGATGAGACGAATAATTTGGGTTCTTGCTCTAAAATATCCAAATTTTTAATGATTATAAATTGTTTAAGCACAAAAGAGTGTAAATCTAGTTTAACGTTGTGGAGAGGACTGACTTTAACAGTAATGAAACACGCTGAGTTCATTTAGTTCTGTCGAGTCTCAGCAAATTTTAGTAAGTGACTTGTAATTACATTAGAAAGTGAATTAAATTAATGACAGGCCTTCCCCTTAGGCAAATATATATCTAATTCCCTCATGACATTAATCTTTATAGTGAATAATTAGTTGTAATTTGTTTAACAGCCAGTGGTAGGAGATACTGTACACTAGTGTAGTGACTGTATTTCTATTATACGTTTTGAACATGTATAAGCATCATGTACCATGTAGATTATTATCCAGCTAATTCAAGTGAGCATGTCTGTTGAACGTTTTGACAAATACTTAGTCTCAAAATGGAGATGTAATGCTTTTATTGACTTTACATGGTTAGGTTATTATCGCAGCTGTAATCGTAATCTTTATTGTTTATTCTCATTAAAGGACAAGTAAAATTTTCTCATAGTTTACTCATTCTCAGCCGAACACAGATCATTTGAACCTGTTCAACGTCAGGGCCCTTTTTGAGCATACACATGAAAACGCACTGTTGGAACTAAAATGGCTGTAACTCATGACATCTTTGGAATAAAGAGCTACGGTTGGTTTCGTTTGAAAGAAGAAAATTGGCAGATTAGTCCTAAGAAAAGAATCACACAAAAAACTAGTTTTTGTAAAGGGATTTTGTTATGTTTATTATAAAATAACTTAAAAAAAGGTTCATGTTTTTCTTGAAACAAAAGACAATACAATAATTACGGATCAGAAAACTAAATTTCATAAATCAAAGTCCCAAGGGTCAACAAGTGTTGTATCATGTTTGGTCATGATACATCAAATTTTGAGGGGTCTGTTAAGTTTTTTAGCCGCCACACCGCCAAAATCCATTAGGGGCTTCCGTTGACCACAAAGGACATTGAGATGCTTTTTTTACTCTACAAATTAACAGACACAATTAAAAACGACAAAAGCACAGAAACAACATAAAAACAATACATCCGTGTGAAACTATACTTTTGATGCACACTAATTTATGAATCAATTATCATTTACGTATCAATTTCTCTTCCTAAATAAATTGTTCTTCTAAACACTGATCAAATGTGTATTCTAGATTATTTTGCTTTTCCAACAATATAATGTTTGTAATGATAAAATAAGAATTTACATGCACAGTATTGATGTAAATGTAGGTGTTCCGCGGGATGTATTTATTTTTGATACACACTCTTGTCCTTTATGCATCAATTACACCTCCTACATACTTTATTTTATAAAACAACGGTGAAACACGTATTTTAGAGTCTCAGATCTTTTCCGGCGATACTATATATAGTTTGTCATAATTAGATCGGAATTTTCACAAAAATATGGAAGCAAACGTGGGTGTTCCGTATACGGAACGGTGACAAGTAAAAGGACATTCAAAAATCTAAGCACACTGTTCATAAAAAAGAAACAACTACTCTTCCTAAATAAATTATTTAATTATTTAAATTATTTAAATTAATTATTATTATAAATTATAAAAAAAGTATTCTACAGTCTTAGACCTTTCCAATGATATATAGTTGGTCATGATTCGATTAGAAATAACATGCACAATATTGAAGCAAACTCCTGAAACGGAACGGTGACGGTTAATAACATTTCAATTTGCCACTGATGTGTAACGTTTTTTAAGACACATTTTTGTCATTTGAATTATGTTAAAGGGATAGTTCACCCAAAAATTTCAATTCTGTCATGAATGACTCACTCTCTAGATGTTCCAAATCTGTATACATTCATTTGTTCTGATGAACACAGAGACTAAAATTTGGACGAATGCTTGTAACCAAACAAATGGTAGTCAATGGGGTCCAAGAACTGTTTGGTTACAAGCATTTGTCCAAATATCTTTCCTTCGTTCATCAAAACAAATAAATGAATACAGATTTGGTACGACTCGAAAGTGAGAAAATGATGATAGAATTTGTATTTTTGAGTGAACTGTTCCTTTAAGGGCAGCCCCTCATGCACATGCTCGGACACGTTGCTTCAATGTTTAGTCCTAGTGTCTTTTACTCAAACACCTTTGCCTATTTCTTGTTTTTTCCACTGTCCCATTAGCATCACAAAAAAGTTGTGTGCAAAGCCGCAAGTTGATGATGATCTGTGTTTGTTTTCATCAGCACCAATGGAACGGTGATAAACATGTCCAAATTGGTGAAGAAGCAGATGCATTTATTGCAGAACGGTGATGTCATTTACTTTGTGTACAGGAAGAACGAGCCGGAACAGAGTACGTTTGTTTTCACGTTTGTCAAGCTTTTGCGGTTTCTGATTCTTTTGCCTGGTTGATCTTCTGTTCTCTGTTTTGCAGATATTGCTTATGTTTATCAGACCGTCGGGCCACAGGAAAGTGCCTCCGAGGACATTGAAGGTAAACAAACCTTGTGTGTGATGTTCATTCATGTCATTCATGGTGAATGTTTTGATGGGTTAGCTCATCTCAAAATGAAAGGTTGCATTCCTTGGAGTTATTCCCTAACGTCCGGTGTGTTTTTTACAGATGCCGTTGGAGAAGAGGAATCAGATTTGACCGAAACAGAGAGTGAACCAGCGCCTGTAGAGCCTGTTATCGTGAAGCCTTTACCTCAGTGTGGGCATGAAGAACCCCAGCCGTCTACCTCCGCCTCCTCTTTACACTTCTTCGACATGCCATTATCTACCCGCGCTGGTAATTGCGGTCCACACTGTGTGTGCACTTTCTTGCAAGTTGGTTTGATAAGAAAGTGCCATTTAAGTAAATGCACTGTAAAAGCAAAGGCCTTCAGTGCCGCTATCTGTTGGAACTGCACGTGTCATCTCATCTGCTTTGAAGCGTGCAGGTTTCAGGTCACAAAGAAGCCTGTCCTTTATCAGCAGACTTTGCTTTGCTGAGATGTGGCTGTGCTGATGCAAACTCGTTCTTTCCAAGTTGTGTAGATGAGGTTCTAGCTGGGCATACGGGCAGTTTGAGATTTGCTTCTTTTTTGCAGGTTATGAAAATGAAAAGCAAATCGAGTCTTCAGGCTTTTCCCACAATGCCGCAGGAGTCTGCCCTGCAGAGCCAATTATGAATCAGTCCTGTCTGAAGAGAACCTACTGGACTGATGGAGGGCAACAGATGGTGCTGGAGATGGAAACCGAGAGGAAAAGAAGAAAAACAGATAGAGGTATTATTTCCGACTGATGTGAACATCTGGATGTGTGTCAGGGAGCCGCGGATATCAGCTGCTGATTTGACAAACATTAGAAAAGCAGTCTGGGATAAATCTGCTGGAGGGAATGAGTGTTATAAAGTGTAGGTTTTTTGATGATGTTTGTGTGTTTAGTGAAGTGAGCAAACATGATTGGGAAGTTTCTCCAGGCAGATTTAAACCTGTGTTGCACAGGCCTTTGTCTCCATGGGTCAGTTTTTTGAAGCCAGTTTACCTAGAAACTCATTTAGCTATTGTAAAACTAGTTTGTGTTAATGTGTCGTACTTCTCTCTCCAGATGATCACGTAGCGTTTGGATCGTCTCACAGCGACTCGTCTGTTTCTACGGCAGCTCCTCAGCTCAGTTCTAAAGGAGCAGCCGGGGGAGGGAAGACAACTGGAGACAAAACAGATAAGATGGAGGAATCCCTCACTTGCATCATCTGTCAGGACCTGCTGCATGACTGTGTCAGGTCAGTACACTAAACAATTAATGGACATTTGAACCAAACGCAAGTCACAATCAGCTGTCTTCTTAAAAACATTTCTCTTCTTTTAATAATAAGTCTTCAGCCCTGCATGCATACGTTTTGCGCCGCCTGTTATTCGGGTTGGATGGAGCGATCGTCCCTCTGCCCCACCTGTCGCTGTCCTGTGGAGAGGATCCGTAAGAACCACATGCTCAACAACCTGGTGGAGGCCTACCTGCTCCAACATCCTGGTATTTACAAATCCAACTAAGTTAAAGCCTGTTTTGTTTGTAATGAATCCAATGTAACATTCTCGCTTGCACTTGTGGGTTAGAAAAATGTCGCAGTGAAGACGACTTGCGCAGCATGGATGCTCGGAACAAGATCACGCAGGACATGCTGCAGCCGAAGATCGAACGCTCTTTCTCGGACGAAGAGGGAAGTTCAGACTATCTGTTCGACCTCTCGGACAACGACAGCGATACTTCTGACTTGAGGTTGTGCATTCGAAGCTTCGAGATTGTCTATTGGGTCAAATACTGTTCATCGAAACTGTTGTTTGTCTCACACACTCAAACCTTTGTGTCTGTTTATAGCCAGCCCTACACGACATGTCGGCAGTGTCCGGGCTATCGGAAGGAACTGAGTTCTGTGCTGTGGATCTGTGAACCTTCTGAGGAGCAAGCTAAACTGCCCGGAGACGGCCCCTCCACGTCCTCCGAGACCACTACAGGTACATTCATGCTCGTACGGCACAACCCATGATCTGACTGGTGCCACACTAAACAGTACACGCACACAATCTTATTCCTAAGACTCGATCGTGATGTTCTCCACGGTTTCTCCTGCAGCTTCTCAGGAGTTCAGATGTCCTCCTCAGGGCAGTCACCTCATCTGCACCTGCTGCTTGCAGCCCATGCCCGACAGGCGCTCGGAATATCTGCCACCGCAGATATCGCCCCAGCACTGTGAGAGGCACTGACATCCGTCCACCAATGTTCTCGTACAGACGTAGTTGTATGTTTACTGTTCTTTTGACCTCTGCAGGTATGGTGTGTCAGAAACCCTTCTGTCACGTGTACTGGGGCTGTCAGCGGATTGGTTGTCAAGGTTGCCTGGCACGTTGTAGCGGTACGTTTCTGACCGTTGAACTTTATCTCTATGACCTGTTATTTAATGATGTTATTCGAACGCTTAAATTTCTTCACAGAACTCAACCTCACTGATAAATGTCTGGATGGAGTTTTAAATAGCAATCATTATGAGTCCGAAGTACTTAAGGTATGTGCGGTTTATTTTTGTTTTTCATTCATAATCCACAGCAGATATTTTACCCTCAAGGAAGCATGCCGTGGGTTTTAATTGCAATGGCAACACAAAGGTTATGGGTTTGATTTTCAGAGCATAGCATAGCTTCATTACATTGTAAATTGCTTTGGGTTCAAATAAAAACGCATGAAAAGAAATGAACTATAACCTTCGCTGTCGTGATTGCAGAATTATTTGAGCTCTAGAGGAATGACCTGGAAACACATGCTACAGGAAGCCCTTCAGGCTATACAGCAAGGCTCTTATCATCTGTCCGGTAAATGCCCTTTGATCAGATTTACACTTGATCTGGCACATGTTCAAGTTAGAGGTGGGTATGAATATAATGAACTTCATTATATTCATAATCACTTAAAAATAAAATAAAAATCCCCCACCTCTAAACTCCAGTGTGACCAATCTCCAATTCCAGAAAGTGCCCTGTTGTGTCTCTCTAATGTTTGTGTGTGCATGTTTTTCAGATTATAGAATTACCGCCAACTCCTTACTGTGCTACTGCTGTGGACTTCGTACCTTTAGAGAGCTCGCGTACAAATTCAGAGAGCGTATTCCCCCATCAGAGCTTCCAGGTACTGACAAACCCAATTAAACACCGACTACATATAACTACAGAATTCAAGATACATCTCACTGTTTATATTTCCTCAGATGCAGTGACAACCAAACCAGACTGCTATTGGGGACGCAACTGTCGGACACAAGTGAAAGCACATCATGCCATGTAAATAGCTTTAATATCCCACAAATATACAATCAGCTGCCTTGTTTAATAAAGCACAGTAGTTTTTAGACTGTTGTTTTGAATGTAACTGTGTTGCCTGGGGTAGAGATCATTCATGTAAACAATTATAAATACTTTCATTCACCAGTAGAGGGCGGCTATCGAACACTGAAGTAGTGCAGTGAAACAAAATAAACTCTGTTAGGACATTGTGAGTTTGTATTATAATCGATTTACTTTACCATTTTTTAAATGTATTATAATCATGTTTTTTCTTTCAGGAAATTCAATCACATTTGTGAGCAGACGCGCTTCAAGAACTAAAGCGTGTGAGATCATTGATGTCGTAGGCGCTTGTGGCAAGCTTAAACGACTCGTCGACTTCAATAATAGCTTGTTCTTGACATATTGATGTTTCTGGGTAACACATCTGCAGTTGCCAGATGTAATACCTCTTTAATTCTCTAGATGGCAGTTCTTAGTCTAGCCATTTACGGATGCATATGTCAATCAAGTGAATTATGCCTCAGTCATCTTTGAGCTTGGTTTGGGTATGATGTCAGCATGTGGGAAAAACATCTTCCTGGATCTGCACTTTGTATTTCATTCCACAGTGCTATTCACGATTCTCTGGTTTGAGGTGTAAACATGAGAGAAAGCTGGCAATCGCTGTAGCTTACGCGTACCTTTTCATGTAGAAAGCTGTTTAACTTGAATATTATACGGCTAAAGGAAAGGTTTATGGTATGAGAACATTTTGTCACCTACTTATCCTGTGGATGTTCTGAAAACATACTGTTTGTGGAACACAAATTGAACGTTGTGATTTATAGTGACCAGCAAGCTCTGGAAAAAAAGCTATTTCATTTAAATTGTGCACATGTTTGTGTTGATTACTTTTGTGTGCCCTTTTCTGAAAGTCACTATGGAATGGCATCATGTATGTGCCGTAGAATAACACCATCCAAATTTGTAATGACAGGAAAGTAATTGACAAGATTTTCACGTAACGTTCCTTAAAAAACAGTTCACCTTTAAAATGAAAATTCTGCCATTATTTACACGACCTCTTGTCATTTCATACCTGAATGATTTGCTTTCTTCTGCAGAACACAAAAGAAGATATTTTGAAAATGTTGATGCACACAATAGACGTCAACGGGGACCAACGGTTTTTGGTTACCAACATTTTCCAAAATATCTTTTTTTTGTGGAAAAGAGAAAATCACGGTGACTAAATGACGACAGAATATTCATTTTGAAGGCGGACTATTCTTTTAAGAAATTATTTAATCAACTAACCTTTGGTGCCTAAGGGTCTTAAAGCATGTTTTTTTTTACATATGTCTCAAGTATATTGTTGTTAAAAACTTTGTTTTCCATTATTTCTGGTGTCTCAATGAAACACTGTTGGAGTTTCTAATTTGAAATTAAATTAGGTTATAAAAAGGGATAATCACGCTTAAGAGATGATAATAGTGCACTAAACTATCACATGCAATTAGGTATTCAGCGTCAATGGCTGCTGTTTCTAAACTGTTTGTAGTATTTGTAGCACTAAAGGCACTATGACATGTGAAGTCATGGGTGAGTGTGTATATGTTTGCAGGGCTGTTCTTAAGGTATACAACAAAAAAAGCAGAGAGATTATTGTATTATAGTTCAGGGCCAGTGCTCTATCGCAGACTTCATGTTGCACTGCAGGGGATAATCAAATCTGATTTATTATAAACTCTTACATGCATTCTCACATCTTTTTATGCTTAAAGCATTTCTGCTTTTGGGAAAATGCACAGCAATCCCCCATTTAAGATTTTACATTTTAGTGCTGATATATGCAAACAAGGCCAGTTTCAGCTAGTCAACCCAGTATTTTTATATTACTAATATCTTTTGTATGTTTGGTGGGGTTAGATAGATGTGTGGCCACAGAGGAGTGGACTTTTTAGTAGCGTTTGACTGTACTTCTGACCTATTGAAATAGTTAGTTTTTTGTTCCAATATCCCTCGAATAGTTGTGTTTCTATAGGTACACATTTGAGCTCTAGTGGTTATTTAGTCGGGTAAACCACATTGGTTATAGCTGTAGTGTTTTCAGTTGTCACTTACATTTTATTTTTAGTTGATGTGTTTATTGTGTAATGACAAAGCCAACGGGATCAATTAAAGAATTACCATAAATCAGTATTTAGAAAACATTCGAGGCCTTGGTCATTAAGCCACGCAAAACATTTTTGTGAATTTACATAAGGTTTCTTTTATTATTTCCTTTTCAAGCCGCTTTCTGTGTTTGTTTGTATGTAACTTTATTTAGGCTGCATTGTTGTCATCCAGAAATCTTTACCATCAGCAATCCGAAGCGATGGCAGAAACTCTTTACTAATGTTATAATAAACGGTGTGATGATGAAAATGGAGGAATGCAATTGTTGTTACCGTACACATGTGTGATTTCACCTCGCACCATGGCATTCTTCAGAGGCTCGGATTATACAACCCCAGAGGTCAATCCTCTTCCAGCCTCAGCATAGCATCAACTGCTCTAAAACCTCACATATCGACCTAATGGCACCTGATGAACGACCACGTTTGGTGGATTTGCAACACGTCATGAACGTTCACTTAAGCACCTTTAAACAGAACGGCTTACTCTGGCATTATTTGGAAAATTTTATGACATTGTATAGGTTGTTTTGCTGTGTGTGTTTTTCTTCATGGCTTAGTATTTTGCTCTTACCTGACTCTATACATATATACGTCAATGTTATGTCTAATTCTGTTCTTTGTATTTTTACATTTTGCACTTAGCTTTTCATTTTTATATCCAAACAACTTGTACACATTTTCTTTAATGCTATGAACGCCATTAATATTGGTAAGCTTACATAATTTCAAAGGCTATGGTGTGGTTTGGTTTGTAATATTTCGTACGATATGCAGAAGGTCACTTGTGCTGTTAGTCTCTTACAACAAACGTAGAATCTGCAGGAAGTGTAGGCTAAAGGATTTACTCAGGATCGCTCTCGTGTTAAAGAAGCTTTCGAGGCTGCTTTGCATTTGCTCAATGGGAAACGTACGCCACAACAAATATTTACTCACTTGGGTTGGGAGATTTTCCTTTCAGTAAAAGGGGGTATGTTATTCTACCTCATCAAACTTTAAGCAGAGTTTAAATGGGAAAATGTCTCTTAATCTCTTCTCCAGGTTGGAAGCACATATATTAGCACAGTTTTTTTGTAGAATTGAGCTTGCTGTGCCTTGTAATGCTTAAATCTGATGATTACAGACAGAAATATTGTCTATACTGCACTAATAATAATAAAAGCCTACATCAAATCTGTTATTACTGTTCTTTCTAGCTGTAATGTGTGGAGTTTTAGTTATTACCGATAACTCTGATTTTAATCATGTTTTTTTATTAGCTATATATATAATATATATATATATATGACTTAACACAACCCAATTGTAGTTTTGATTGATATTAATTGGAATGCACAGTAAAAAACATGATTTTCAACCTGAGCAACTCAAGATAATACAGCACTCACACAACGTTGATATACAATTACGTATTTATTTGCATTAAATGTAAGTTACTGCATTTTGAAGGTTGTAAAGTGGTCAGTTCCCTTTGTAATCCAACACAATATCACTGCATTTAGATACAAAATATGGCATTCTGTATAATGAAAACACTTTCACTGGATATAAGAAATTTAATACATTATAAAAATATGATTGTATACACTTTGAATTATTGCATCAGTACATATTTAGCAGCATAGATGATAGTAAGAAATGCTACAGGAGGTGAAAACAATTGTGACATCATAATGAAATACACAAACTATAAAACAATTAGGCAATAATAAGCAATCACACTGAAACAATTTACAATTAATTTCTCTCTTTTTTTCTTTGTTCAATCACTTTGGAAATATAAACAAATCCAGTTTAAAAAGGCTTTAACTTGAGGAGATTCCTAAGGGTATAATACGTGTTTTGGAGGTGAATGTAAAAAATAGGAATGGAGGTTGCAAACGCTGTCAAGCAGCTTTCCATCAGACTTGCTAATTGGTCTTCTAGGTGTTGCCGAGGGATTAGAAATGAGCTGCATCGTATATAGAGCAACTATGGAATTTCATGAAGTAAAAATATTAACGCAAACTCATTAGTGAATGGAACATTAAGTGTTAAATGTAAAAAATATATACAAACAAGTCATTTCAAAACAATAGCAGGTTATAAACGATACTAATGGTTTTATACTTATTTAACCCTGTGAATAAAAAACGATGGTTTAACCAACCAAAAAAAGGAAAGATCAATAAGTGCTTGATTCATAACAAACATCTGTGGAATCCCACTGTAACCTATCCTGCTGACCGATCCATTGACTGAGCTGGTCACATGACCACCAAAATTGGTACTGATTGGCATAAGGAGAAGAGCAGATCTTGCAGACATTATTTCTGAAGTCACTGTTTGCATGAGAGGTGACCCTCTATTTCAAGACACGACATCCCACCTTGACCTCCAGTTAGGCCATCATCTCCCCTCACTATAGAGCAGTCAGTTGATTGGACGGTGGGGAGCTGGTCTTTTGACAGAAGTGGCATGATCAGCCCCTCGCATTTTTGTTCGCTGGTCTTCAGAGGCTTGTCATGACGTTCTGCTAACACAAGAGGCTGTCGGTCTTCCTCTTCTGAGATAGCGAACACTGGCACAGTAACGTGGCTGTCATCTGCATTTAATAGTCTCCCTTGGCCGGATGGAGAGCTGTCCTCAGAAAGCTGGTTTGGGCTTGTATTTCCATTTACCGTACTTGATCCTTGTGGCTTGGATGACTCGGACGCTCCAGAGGGTAGGCCAAAGCACGGTGCATTGAAACGGGCACGTCTGAGGTTGCTGGTGGAGTTAAGTCGTCGTTGACGCTGCGCAGGTTGAGTCAGCGGGTATGAAGCGTTGCTTATGAAGGAAGACTCGTCAGGACTCTGTACAGGAGCGTCAGAAAGGATCTTTGCCCTTCCACCATCTGTAGCTGTGCTTGGCAGTCCCTAAGGGCGTTGTGTGAAGAGGATATTCACCAAAATCTGTTACTAAAAAGTTGAATTGTGATCAAAGCTGTTACAGAATGTGTAAATACTCACACTATCCACCAGTTTGGAGAAGGGGCTTGTTGAGTTCCAGCTGCACCATTTCTTGTGGACTTGAGGGAGCGGAGGAAGGAGATCCTGGAATGTTCGGACGCTCCATGCTCGTGGCCGTGCGCTGTTCGCCGATCCCGTAAAACTGCTTTTGGTCACGGTAGGCAGGGCTAAATCTGGAGACGGCCAATCAAAGAGGTGACTGGGTCCTGTGTCACTGTGTCTCAGGAATCGTTCTCGTTGCTAAAGAAAAAATAGCAGTTTCAGATTAAAATATTTGATTATAATTGAGAAACACTATAAAAATCAGTCAGTGATCAAAGCAACCACAATTTTAACATCTGGCGACAAATTAAATAAGTTGGGCTTCATAATGACTGGGAATCATTTAAAATAGAATTCATAGATCAATCGATGAATATAGATCATTGGTTAATGCATTAGTTTACATGAACCAACAAATGACGAACATCATGGAACTTGTACAGAGAAACTGACTTTTGCTTCGGTGGGGTGAAAACAAATGTTCCAACTTTGCAGCGAGTGTGGCAGGGACATAAATCTACATAAGGGCCACGATATGTCAAAACCTTCACATATATCAGAGTGGGCAGTAAATCGGGCATGTGTGCAGTGTGTGCGTAAGCTTCAGAAGGGGTTTTCTCATCTGTAGGGGTTTGACAGTTCTCACACACGATCTCCCAGAGCTCCCTATGTCTAGACAAGTATTATGTAGGGTTTAATCTTGAGCTGTTCTGGCATTGTGACATATTATAACTAACACAATACCAAATTGTTTTCCTTTGAGCAAAAGCAAAATAGGATAAAGAAACTACAATGCCAAACAGTTAGCGGGTACCCAGCTGGAGACCGCAGCGCCTCGCAAAGAGATGCAGGTTTCTTATTCCTTCCGAATTTCGTTGGACGAACACGCAGCTTGGCAAAATTATCATGCCAGAATTTGGAGCCAAAGCAGCATGGACCACACGCACACACACTCGCACAGAAACACACAGCGCTGGAGCTGGGAATTTGGCTACGGGCGGAAAGCATTCATTAGGCAGAGCTATCAGTGGGCCAACACTCCCTTCGGCTGCCAGAGTCTCTCTGTCCCAGCATCCTCTAGTGAAGAGCAGAGTCTCTGAGGCCAAGCTTCTTGGTGTGTGGTGATGTTCAATCAATGCAGTACACCGCATCGGCTATTCATGCTGAAAACTATTCAAAGTCATGAAGAAAGCTTGAGACTACCAAGCGAAAGTAAACAGAGAGTACAAATCCATCAGAGCACGACAAGATAAACACACATTCAACCCCAGTTTTTAAATATATAAAACAATATCCCAGTAATACAATGTGCCTGAAAAAACATAAAACTGTATGAACGTTACAAAATGTCAAATAATGTTAAACTTGCCTCAAGGTTTTCTTGATTTGTCCAAAAGTCATTTTTAATGAACGTGTAAAGTCAGTCACCCTTCAAATTTTAGAATTAAATATAGAGAATTAAAATATTTTGTGATTTAATATTAACCCCATTTTATCTGTTGTCTTATAATTCAGAAACAAAAAAAAGCTTAAACTATACAAGTGATGATTCACTTTTGAACAACACTTTGAAAGTGTTTTTTTGTTGTCTATTCATCAATATAATCATACATTTTGAAGTGTAAACTTTTAGCTTCAAAACTTCTTGAGACCCCTTGATATTTCAAAGATTTACATTTTTAACACTAAATCTAAACCTGAGCTCTTCAAAAGTCTTGTAGTTTACAGGTGTTTGAATCATTCATAATGTGTATTCATCACACAAAAGCTTGATTGAAAAATAAATAATATAAATATAATATAAAAATCAATCATTTTCTTTAATACAGCTGTGGAAAAAACCTTTTAAAATAATTGCAAGTTTTTCTGAATTTACTATTCATAGGTATTAATATCACTTAATATTTATTTTAGAAAGTATTTTTTGTTTTATTCTCTGAACTACTAACAATATTTCTCAGCTCAAAATAGCAAAGATGATGTGAATTTTTTTAGACCTCAAATACCGCAAAGAAAACTAGTTCTTATTTTCACTTTTAAACAATACAACAGGCATATTTGAACAAGTATTTATGAAAAGTTCAAAGTTAGATTTTTATCAAACTTTTTTTACATTTTATCATGCTGTCAGTATTTCACATTGTTGTTGGATGTCTTTGTCGCTCCTGAGGTTTTATTTTGTTGAAATTCAACAGACAAGGCCTGGGGACTAAAATGGTCATATACATCTAGAAATGCTTATTAAAGACATTTTGGAATGTTCTGTTAATGTTTTTGTGGAAAAAAGGTATAATTTAGTAATTTTTCACAACGTGTTATTGTTTTCTGAAATATACCAATGTAAGGTTTGTTTTTATAAAATACTCTCAGAATGGAGACGAGTAGTGAGACAAGCAGGTGGACGGGAGACACTTTGAGATGACGACTGAGACACATCCTGGTCAGATGCGAGATACTCACTGTGTGTGCAGAGATGGAAAGTTTGGCCGGAGAAACGTTTACGAACACCTCATCTGTGCCAAGATCTAGTTCTGTCAGGTCACTGGAGAACATCTCTAGAGCAGTCTTCTCTGAAACATCATGTGCTGCATTCACCGATGACCCCAAACAGAAAATATCCCAGACATCATGTTAATGAAGTAACAATTATTTTCAACAGACTAAAAGGAAAATTGTATATCATTTTCAAAAACAGGGTTCATCAGAAAGTAAACAATTTTTATTTGATTAATAGAATTTGAAGTAAGTTCCAGGTGGTTTGCATGCACTAACTGAACTATTACATAAACTACAGTGCTCTCATACTATCGTTTATGAATGATCTCAGCCGTTTATCTGTCCCTTAGAGACAATGTGCAGTACAGGTTCAGAGAGAGGACATATGAACTCATAAACAGCTTTACTCAACACCCAGAACCCAATAACCCCAACATTCTCTTCAACTGACAATAGCACAAAACAACAAATAGAGAGATAAAGATATATTAAGCACCTGTATGGGGCAGACTGTGGTGGAGGGAACGGTTGTTGTTGTCGTTCACTGTACCCGTCTGCTGCTCCAAGCGATTAGAAGAAACCATCTGCAGTTCACTCACATCTGCTGCTGAATTCAAAACTCCTTCTGGAACCTGCGGCACAAGACAATAAACAATACAAATGAGCTACTCGTAGTACATGAATCGAACAGAAGAACATGCTCTTATTTTCTGTGCGTTTACCTCGGAGCTGACGGATGAAGCAGTCGCGGCCTCTTTCGGACATAGTTTCGGTCTGGCAAACAACAAAACACAGATAACATCATCTTGTTTTGATATTTGTAAATGTATGTTCTACGGTTTCCTCTTCTCAACTCGACTACATTCCAATATCTCCTATAAAATCTAGTAGGACACACAGCAAGAACTCAAATATCCAAAACTCATTTCCGGCGGTACACCAATGTATAATATTAAGAAGCGAGTGGCTAAGGTAAAAGCGGATATTTCAACCTGTCTGATTTCACCGGTAAAACCGAAAAGAATTGCATGACCTTCGAAGCCCATGGATGAAACTCATAACTGGACCTTTTAACAAGCTTCAGTTATTTTGCCTCTATATCCCACAGGGAGCAGTAAGACACAAAAATAGTTTTGTAAGCCCTTTCTGTTGAGAAAAATGTAAACGCACAGCTGAAGCTGGAATTTAACATACAGTATAGCTGTAGGCAACTTTGTATGCGTACAGAACCCAGTTTGCTAAACCGTAGCAATGGATTGTCGGTAATTTTTGATATAACATACCACAACATTTGTGTGAAGTTCACATCAAGCACATTGAAATGTGTACTGAATATTCAACATGATGACAGAAAAAACACAAAAACAAAGATCAGTAATTGTTTACCAAATCTCTTATTCATATATACTGGTTTAAAATTGGTGAAATTATAAATGTTTTAAGGACATGTAATCATTTCTGTTAACTGTTTATATTACATTCTATATTTATATTACAAGTCTATGATCCGATAAAAGTGTGCAGTGCATATGTAAAGCATGGACTATTCCTAAATTGTTTAGATTCCAGTTTTTTGGTCAAGCAATACGTAAAGAACAAATTATGAAACCATATATTTATCATAAAGATTATGCGTAAAGATGATTCCTCACAGGAATTTATAATTATTTTACGAGGTGGCTATTTCGTATGATTATTACTAGAGATGAACCAATATATTGGCCAATAATTGGTATCGATAGTTTAAAAACAACTGATGATCAGGGCCAATATATCCTGTCAATCAAAAGAAGACAGGAAAATGCAATGAATTTGTGCGCTGTACATAGAAAATGTTAAGAAACATCACCAGTTTGATAACTTTAACAATATTAAAAGTCATCTTATGAATTATTTCAGAAAGTTAAGAAATATTAATTGAATCTTCAGAATCAGTATCGGCAGTATCGAGTTATCACTCTGAATAATCGGCAATCGGTATCGGTGGAGAAATGTAGTGTCAGTTCATTTAGAATTATTATGATTATTACATACGATTAAATTTAAATCTAGATTAAAGACACATCTTTTTTAGAAAAACCATTCACTTAGTCCAAAATATGCTAAATAAACCACCGGGAGACTGCATTTATTAGATATTATCTAATAGTTTAACTTATTCTATATATTCCATGTACTGTGTTCTACCTTTTTTGTGTTTTTCGTTTTTTCATATTTTCCCCTGTAAAGCTGCTGTGGCACAATGCACATTGTGAAAAGCGCTATATAAATAAAGTTACAAAAAGCAATACTGAAGCCCCTCCCCTGACCCCACATCTAAACCTAACGTCACTGCCGCGAAAGCAGATTTTACTAAAACGTATTAATAATATCGTACAATTTCAATTAGCCACCTCATACAATAGTTACAAATCCCAGTGAAATTGTGTTGGCTACTGTTGAGCTATTGGTTGTGTTGGTTACAAGTGACCTGCAATTTTATGTTTTACACAGAGATGGCGATACAAAAGCAAAAAAAATTATTTAGACCTATTCGCTTTGTATTATCACCTACCTCAGGTGAGCTGATCACAATCTGTAAATGAGGCCAATGAGAGGCATTTGAAAAGATCAATTCTGTAATCTCATAACAGGGAGCAATTAAACACAACGTGTCAAGATTCACACTGTCATTCCTAGCAGGAACAACAAGAATTGGATATACCATACTGTACATCGCTGTGGACAGCAGATCTGTACTTTCCTCTATTCTACCCTTTCTCTCCGCTTCTTATATTTCATTTCTCTCTATTGTGTTTACTGCACTTTGCTTTTGAGCATCCGGTTTATGGACAGGTGCGTCCATGGAAATGCTCAGGTATGAATAGCGCTTTAACATCAAAGTGTTTCTGAACGTGTAGAAGAAAGACTTAGGTAAAGCTGCCAACAATGGGGAACAATAGACCGTAGCTCCAGCTGAGTCAACATCCACTCATTTGAGATGCGAGATGTCACGGACATAGTACTGCGCATGTGAGTCATCTAAAGACGATGAATGCGAGATTAAATATGATACTGACAGCTGTTTGTAACAGAGCGGAAGAGTGAGGATAATAAACTATAAAGTGCCAAGATAGTCAAGAACGTGTTCAGGTCATATTACACACTAAAAAATATTCGTATTGCTAAAATTCAGTTTTGAGAATCATCCCGTCTGAATGACAACGACAACTGTAACTAACAATAAAGTAAACAAATAACTTAGCAAAAAAAAATTACAATGTAAATAATAGCGATGCCTAGTTTAACCTAAAACTTATTTTCGGTCATACCTGAAAATCACACAGAGGATGCCAGCAAGACACACAGCAAACACCAGCGCTCCACTCACTGCTCCCAGCATCGCACTGGTGCCGCCATCTGAGGGTGATACAGATTTCTGATGGCCTATCATGGCGGCCTGTGTATGATTCTGATAATGAAACAGCAAAGCGAAACCACGCCCCATATGGGTGGTCGTGATCAACTCCATGATGACCTCCACCATGTCATCCTCTGATCCAAACACCAGCTGGCTGCTAGAAGGGCGTCTAGAGCCGCAGAATCGAGATGAAAAGGCGATGAGGTCAGAAATGTAGAGGACATCATGTGGACAGGTGTCAAACAAAGGCGTCTGGGTGTAAGAGCTCACTTCTTCGTCCATATCGGTGGCTGTTCGTGGGCTTGCTGTGACAAAGTCTGCAGGGTCACTGTCTACTCTCGATCGCTGGAGTGAAACTAAATTCCTGACCTTCTTTTCACCATTTTGAGCTCGAGATAATGGCGAAGAAGTTTGTGGAGCTACAGGTACAGCAGAGGAGGAATCGGCCAGCATTTTGGCAGAGTTGGAAACTTTGGTCATCTCCATTTTGGTGGACTGCTCTTGGACAACCACTTGCTTGACCTCTTCTCTACGTACGGACTGGGGTTGTTTAATTGGACCCCCGACACTCTGACTATTAGCCAGACCTTTCGATACCAATGTTCTTTCATCGGTTGGTACCTCGTCCACATTGTCTGCCGATGTGGTGGTAGATTCCGTGGGATTGTCTGGACTCTCAAAGACATCAAAATCAAACATCTCCAAGAACAGCTGATGGGCAACAGGTACGAAGAATTGCCACACACAGTGTGTACCAGATGAATAGTTATATGGGAAACCAGGTGACAGAATGAGGCCTTGGACATCCACAGCATCCACCTTGGCTCCGCAGTCAAAGTATACCTGAAGACAAAACATTTTTTTTTAAGAGTTATGGCTTGAAAACTAATGGAAGGGATACAACATTAATTCTGATTACAAACAGGACCATGGGACTAGGTTCTGTAAGGACAGCTATAAATAAACCAACTGTAGGTTTAAATGAAAATCTTTGCTTTTGTTCTGGTACTGGAGAGCCACTTTCCTACAGAGTTTAGCTCCAACTCTGCAGGACGGTGTAGCCAATTTAAGAGGGCAATGGTTTGCACGACAGCAGAAGAAGGTAGAACGATTAAAGACAAATAGAAATGTATACACTCCTTGAATTTAACAAGTTACATGTGTTAAAAATTGTAATAAACTTACAGTATAACCAGTGGAGAAATAAGAGACTGCTCAAGGTAATTCTTCCCAGAACCTGCACCGAGGGGGTTCGTTGGTTGAAAAACATCTAAAAAAAGTGAAGCCTGATGTAGTTCAAGCATTGAAAGTTCAAGAGAATGGCACATGTTCAACAAACCAAGAGGCAAGTCTCTCATGCTGCTCTGGGTTATTCAATGCCACATTAACATCAGTAAACAATTTTGGCAGACGCTGTCGGTCTGACGGTAAGCATTAGGTCTAGAAAACTGTGTAAAGAATTACAATTGACCCCATTTCAGAGCAATAACAACAGACAGCTGGAAAAGAAACTCCCCGAGCAACAAAGCTTAATGTTTTGTTCAGAAAATTGGCTTCGGTCTGCCTACCTCAACCTTAACTACTCAACCTTTCCTCGTCGGTTATCAAAGCTGGATACGCCGGTTGCTTTACTAACCCCAGGAAAGAGTTTCTTGAGACATACTATTTGTAATATCTCACAGGATGAGGGGCTTTCTGTATAATCGGAGGCAGATGGGAATTGGGGGGGCAGACCACTCCAGACCAGGCCTTGCCAGGACTCGGTTTGTTTATTGGGCTTTCTGTTGGCAATACCTCTGGACTGTGAGAGTCCAGTTGCTATCCCTGATTCCTACTCCATGTTTTTTCCTGATTCGGTTTGTTTGTCAAATGTAGCTAGCAGAGATCAGCTTTTCAAAGCTTGTCACGCTGTTTCATGAAGTTTAAGTGCTACTACGCTAATAACTGCGTTCCTCACTTTTAAGCCGGTCAAATGGCACTCACTGCAGGGGTGTAAATAAGCTGATTTCAGGTTAGCATGAAAGTTGAGGAATGCACATGAATATAAGAGACAGAAAATATCTGCTGTACGAGGTGAAACAAGGTTCGTGTGAGTGGTGAAAACATTAATTCTCACATCAAATGCATGTTTTTAGCAAAAATGTGTTCAGTACCGAGATCACCCATTTACAATGAGCAAAGAATATTATTGCATTACTGCATATTTTTTTAACATTGAAGTCCAATACAGATGAAAGACAGAACATATTTAAATCTATACCTTGAACAATTTCAATATTAATATACCATGACCCAGATATGAACATCCTATTTCCTGCCATCCCTAACAAGTACGAGAGAAGTAACAACTATTTCAATCAAAGAGGAAAAATTAAATAACCAAGGACTCTACTTGTCCCATATTTTTGCTGCACCTGTACATAAAGCATCCGGTTTATAGTGTCAGAAATGAACTATTCATATAAAGTATTTTGGTCCGGTCCTATTCATAATGATCTCTTCTCCTTTAAAAAGACAAAAAAATGTTGGCAGTGATCTATGCAGAGATTTTTGAGTTCGCTCTTTGAGCAGAATTGGGTCATTACCGCGGCTCCACCATAATGCTGGACTTTCTTCTGGTTAGGGCCGTGTACAATGCATGGTAGACTTCACATGAATGGCGACCGAAGTGTGGTATAGAATATGGGACATTCTTATAATGCCAAACATCCCAGCTTTGTTACATCATTGTGCCGCGCTGGTACTATGAGTACTGGCACGCTCATAAAAGAACAATGGAAGGCTTTGCTGTTTGGTTAGAGAGCATTTTAATGAAAGGAGGGTAATAAGTATGAGGCATTTACATAATGTCCTTCTGGTCATCCCGTCCCTGTTGTGCCACACTGAAAGAGAACCGAAAACCTTCTTCCTCAGTCACTCACTTATACTTTTTAGTGCCCTTGGGCAAGAGAGGAGATTCACACAGAATGGACCCCTGAGGATGTCAACAATTTAGGGTTTTCATCTTGTAATTACAGTAATTCTGACACGTGAATGCACCAGCGATTTATGCATTGTCACATTACGGAAGTAAAATGGATTGTGAATGCCAGTGCATGTTGACTTTAAGGTTGGGTATCAATGAACAGTGCTCAAATAGCTCCGATATCAAATTTACAAGACACTGAGGTTAAGGACTTTACTTCTTGGTCTGCAACGTATGCTAGCGCACATGGCCACATAAAATAAGTCTATGGTTATCCAGTTGAGACTAACAATGCTATACTATTACTGTAATGTGCTTGAAGTTGCAAGGGAGAATTAAAACATTATGTTGCCTTCAACATTTCTTGTCTTTGTACACTTCAGGCAATAATGCTGAAAACAATCTCTCATGCTATGGACACTTGGGTTCTAAGATACTGCTGTTGCTATACAGTTGCTATATAACAGGAAACTATGGGAAAAGAAGTAACAAGGAACCAAGAAATGAGGGCACAGTTTACCCTGTGGGCACTGACACACAACTAAAGTAAAGATTAGAGAAACCTCTACGAAGGTGAAGCAGTAGCCCAAAATTAAAAACATGATCGCTGTGGGGTTTTTCCCACAGAATGTAAATGCTGACAGTGGATCTTAATAGCAACGTAATGTATGGAACATTAAGTGTGTGAAAGGAAAAAAAGGAAAATTCCAGCAGTAGATCCATGCATTAAATATATTGTATTAATTATTTTACAA
This sequence comes from Barbatula barbatula, assembly GCF_947034865.1. NCBI lineage: Eukaryota > Metazoa > Chordata > Actinopteri > Cypriniformes > Nemacheilidae > Barbatula > Barbatula barbatula. The sequence goes on along the minus strand of NC_136767.1, from coordinate 25,049,176 downwards.
TACACCGAAAAATGACTTCTTTATTTAAAAAGCTATGGATTGCAGTTTAAAATGATAAGAGTGTGAAATAAATACATTTTACAGAAATTTGAAGTGTACTAAATGTAAGCCTATATAAAAATGGAAGTATCGTGTTTCTTTACCTTTACAAATGTGTGTACATGTACAAATTGGGTTGTTGTCAATTATGTGAAAACCGAGAAAATTCTACTTCCTAAACTAAACTACAAAGCCTGACTTTCCTTCGCTCTCTGTCTCGCTGACTCATTGCATGAATGCGAGTAAAACAGTGCCAGATAATCTTACAGCTGTTGCGAGTCACAGTGAGGGCCGCAGAGTGAAAAACAAGATGCTGAAACGTTCACTTGTATCTGATGTGTTACGCAGATACGCACATCTGTCTCATGACTCATCTTTTACTCTCAAAAGTAAACACAGCATTTCATAAGCTTTCATTTAGCAAAAAACCTCTCTCTCACTAACATTATCTGCCCAAGGGCTTTTAACAACAGTCTCAGAAAATCGTGACTGGATATGAAACATTACTCGAGAAGTCGAATAAGTGGATAATCTGAAAGTCCACATCCAGTCACGCTTTTGTACTCTGCAGGGTTTTCACAGGAGAAAGGCCGGAGATACTATGAGTTGACAATATGACTACTGAAATTGTGTGAGAAGAGAGATGAAGCCCCATTGCCACAGACACGCTCAAATGCACAAACATCCATGCAAGTTCACTGTAAACATGTATGGGCCCCTGTAAAGGGGGCTGCGAGAGGAGCACAGCTATTTATTAGTTTTGAAAAGTGAGACAGTTCCAAACACAGAGACCCTATGAGCCTGTGATGACATGTTACAACCGGTTACATCAGTCATAATAGAAACTGGACAATGACTCAGTTCAAGATTTCAAGATTTCAACATAAAATTGTGATATATCAACAGAGACCATATTTAAAAAAATTGGCCCTTACATTCATAATAAGAAAGGACCTTAGTTATCAAATAAATCAAAGTTAAAGGGGTGGTGCAACAGTACAGTGTGTCATGCATTCTGACTTCTCTACAGTGTTAAACGTGCTGTCAAAAAACAAGTTGGATGTATAACGTAGTTTTTCTGTGCTCGATACACTCCTCCAGTGTTCGTACATGAAAAATCGTATGTTACAACTTTTCTTAGCCCCTTATTGGACAATTCTCCCAGAAAAGCACACGGCATCCACCATGGAGAGCGGGAGAAGGAGCATGCACACTTTCACTTGTGTGCCGGAGAGAGAGCACTATGTTCGCGAAGTTCAGCTGTGTGGTTTGTTCGCAGCATTTGGGTGATGAATGTTATTTAAACGGTGGATATAAGGCTGGATTTGGAGATCGTTTGAAACGTATAGATGGAGCTGCAGTCCCAGCGCTAAAAGATGTTTTCTTGGCAATGTGTGCACAAGTGCTTAAGTTCCACCCCTCCACCACACGCATTTTTTCGGAAATAAGTGTACAGCTGTATCTGTCTTTTATGTGATCAAACTAAAGACTCTGTATATTTGAAGGGTGTTATACTATTCTGTAAGTACTCAAGATTAACATTAGATATAGATAAACTGTCTGAGTTAGGGCCGCTTTAAATAAATTCCACCATGAGGAAGGAAACAACACTGACCTTAAACTGACAAACTGCTCTACGGAGCATTTTGAGGACGGCCATAGCGCTTTGAAAGGGAGAGTGGAGTAAGTCGTTGGTTGCTTTTCGCAACCTCACCACTAGACGCCACTAAAAGCTCCATTTTGGTCCATTAAGAATTTTGGATTCTGTCTTTTGATTCTGAAATCAATCATTGAGTTTCCAAAATCACGGCCCAGAGCAAAACAACACTCTGAAATAACTGTGCTGCATTTGTTCTAATCATTAAAAACTAGTTGTTTAAAGGGTTATATTTCCAAATTCACACTAGATGCAGATTTCTGGCCAAGAAAGACACATTAGTGGTTAGCTCTCATTAAAACTGTTACTGTATAAGTAGCTTTCTCCATTCTCACGGGGCCCGGTTGTAAATGTCAGAACTGTGTGGGCGAGATGCAGAATTATTTGTTGGGTGAGGTTAAATAATTGAGACACATAGACATACTGCATACAAGCAGGAATTTAGGCCAACGCAGAACATGCACAAGAATGACAGAAAGTCATTGTTCAATAAACTGATGAACAGTGAAAGATCTGCCCAAACATTTTAATTGCAATTGAGATCAAATCTAAATATCTCAACTTATCCTACATGACAAAATATTGTACATTTTGATATCAGATGCAGGAAATACCAGCTAGTGCTTTACAGCACATCTTTAAGACTCACAAAGAGGACTTGTAGAAAATCAAAAACATCGAACTGTTTGCATATATTATGATGTCAAAAGCAAATGATGCCATTGTAGATACGTACCATTCGAAATGACCCACGATTACATTTTTTTTCTCACACAAATGAATGTGATACGGTATAGTACACGTGAAACGTTTTAAAGGATGGACCAATAAGCTCACCTTTAAAATGACATTGAAAGTTCTCAGGGTCCACGTACGTAAGAATAAATAAATGATGAAATTTGTGCCTGTGGGAAAGAGATAAGTGTTGCTGAAGGCCACCACGTGAAAAGAAAACACAGAAATGTGTATAATTGCACGAGTGGAATGCGTTTTCCACAGAAATCTGCTAAAATGAAATGGAGTTCACTCAACTCCACACTGTCAAGTCAATTATAATAATTATAAAATTATAAAAGTGATCATATAATTATAATGCAACTAACGATATGTTGATGCTGACACGTTTCTATGATTCAAATAAGGTCTGTACAATCTCAAAATAAAACATTTCAATTCATTTTAATAAATTGAAATTAAATAAAAATAACGTAATAACGTTACTTAAATACAAATATTTTACATTTAAAAACGAATTTTTTTTTTTGCTATTATTGTGTAACACGAAATCGCGGCGCGAGCTGAAGTGACCCCGCTCGACCGGACCTAACTCGGACCACACAAGTTTCATCACAAAACGCACCGACCTTCCACCTTCCACGCGTAAAAACCCTTCAAACACTTTTGAAAACTGTTTCCGACTAACACGCACCTCAAATATTGAGTCCCGTAGACTTTAACTCTACTGTAAACACTTTGCGACATCTGACAAAGCCGAAACAAACAAAAATGGAAAGTGTGCTATTGAACTCACTTTCCGACCGACACATCCGCTCATCCACAGCAGACAGACCGTCACGTACGCCCGCGTCCCGCTCAGTCCGCGAAGCCCCATTTTGGTCACCTCAGTTTGGGCAAAGACGCTCGCGGAGAGTCGTCCTCTCTCCCCATTCACCTGAGGGAGCGCGGGGGCGCGCCTTCAGAACACGCGAACACGCACGCAGAGGTCTGCTGTTGCGCGTTCGCGACAACAGAGATCAAACAGACGGCGGAGAGAGTAAGAAAGAAAGGGAACACTTAATGCCATTGCGCAATAACCCGGGGAGTGGAATTACCTTTAATCTGCCTCCTAAAATGCGATTTTTTGTTTTCATTTAGGGCTATTATTTACTTTTGTAAAGTTTTATGAAGTTTTCCAAGACTCCGATGCGGACCAACAAACATGATACAAGCACACCATAGAAACGCACTATTCACACTAAGTTAGCCCTTTTGATGTTGTATTTTATATGATTATTTATTAAACGCGGATCTATTGTTATCTACAATCTTTAAAAAGTTCGTTATAGAAAACTTTTGGCTGAATTGTTCAATCGAGAACCTTTAACATTTAACATCACAAAATTATTACAGATATCACAGTCTTTCAAAACTCCTGCCGAGGATAAGGATAAAAGAGAGACAGAAACTAATGTTAAAGTTATATTTATTCTGCTTTTTTCCCTTGATGAACAAAAATAATAGATCATGTACCTTGATACGAAACTATAATTTCTTCATTTCATCAGAACGAAATACTTCAAAACAGAAAAAAGTTGTATTTTTTAGCTGTAGCCTACACGTTTCTTTTAAACAGAAGGTGACGCTGTACCAGACAGCGGCAGTGATGAACATGGCACGGTGAACATCAGGAGCCACGATGCCATGAGACCAAACACAGTGAAACATTTACAAAAATGGAGCTCAAAGATCCGCAAAGGCCTTTCCATAAACATGAATTGTATGCACATCATCAAGGAGCCGTTCAACTGAACAAAGTCATTTTTTCAGGATTTTTCACATGGACTAAACCAATAATGTTTTTATCATCCGAAATCATGAAACAGGCCACAGTGTGAAGTTTTGTGCTGTGCTGATCTTGAATCACAATATTTAAGTTATGACAATGCTTTTATAGGCTCTTTTAAATCCCCCTAAATGTCATGTCTTCTCCACGAAGTCAAAACGATTGCTTAACCTAACCAAAAGGCAATGAGTGCTCATAAAGAAACATGTTGCTCAATCAAAATATATCAACCCTTAATATATTTCCTCTCTTTAAACGTTAACTTTACAGTTTGTTAAAACGCAGTACACACTATTTTATACAGAAGACTTTTGTTTTGGAGGGTTCTTCTAGTTTCCAACAGCTGAATTGAATCAAAATGTATTATAATTTACAAGCACTGTTGAAAGTGAAAGAAAATGAGAGAGATTTTACAAAACTCTCCAATTCTATTCAATCCAAAATAATGATCCCTGGTCAGTGTTTATCGCAAGGGCATGTTGGGTATTCCAGCATTAAATGAACTTTTACATTTCAGATGATCTCAAATGGATCCAGCATTCCAATAACAAAGTAGTTTCACCTTGATTTGTATCCCCTTAAAGTTATCCTTTAGCACATCGTTCGCATTCAACGTTCTGAAACTATGCTAAAAACAAAAAGTACTACTTTCAAAATTTAAAAATGACAACGCATACTAGTTTGTACAAATAAATTATAAAATGTTTAAAAAAATTATTCACACAAAACACAAACACCCACTTCTGATTTGAACTTCAGTATAAAATCTGACATTGCAACTATTGAAAGAAAAAAAACACAAGTTATTAAAACAAAGAATTTAAGTGTTGGCTCTCATCCTTTTTGGGGGATGAGAGTCTATCTTTAATAGAAATTATAAAAAAAAGACTTAAGGATTGTGGACCATAAGTTTAGTACACCTGAATAATTCTTCTTCAAAACTTAAAAAGGCAACAAGATCTTCCATGTTTGTTGAAAGATGAAGAACATCATCACTGTACAAATACGATCACATAGGGCTTCAAAAAAGTACTGCTAATACACAGTGGTGTGTTTGTTACATATTCAGTATTCACGCTGAAGAGTAATCTCTTCCACTATAAAATACTTTTACAAAGTAAAACAAAGTTTGAAAGAAGGTTTTAACAGACTGGTGATAATGGCAAGTATCCACCCAGTCAACATACTAACCTTTTATCTTTTAATATTCCATATACAAATAGGTCTCATGACTATGGCAGCTTTAAGTTTTAGATTCGAAAAAATGTTTATGACAACCATATTGAAAAAATAAACTTCTGTTCGGGTTTTTAAAGACTACACAAGTGCTGTAACAGTTTGTTTGGGGTCTCGCAACTAAGTGTGGGATGACGGCGGAAAAATAACCCTGATTGTTAATTTAGGATCATGACTGAAATATATTAGTAATGGCGTTTGGGCATGTACATATACACTCACATTCAAGTGTGTTTATGAGACAGGAAAAGATGGCACACTGAGCACCTTTGCATTCAATAACTGACCTTTTATATACACAAACAATTGAACCGACACCACGTTTTCAGCCCTTAACTGTATATTTTTGTACATTTCTATTTTAAGCCATAAAACCAATATTTTCTGTTGTGTGTGATCTACACGTTTCCTGAAGGCTCGACACGATGCTCCTTTAACAAAGCAACGTATATTTTATACTGAGCCACTTGGAAAGTTGCCGGCCATCTCATATGCATCCTTCTCTCCTGATTGGTCAGTTTAGGTTTATATAGTAAAAAGACTCTTTTCCTTGAGCACAAGTGGTGGTGTTGTCGCCATGGCAGTGCTATTCCTCACAGCTGTTCATCAAACGGAGATCTCGTATGTAGTTCCACCCACCCCTGTGACCTTTTTGACATTAGTGTGTCTGCTGGGACTCAGTGGAATTCCAGAAGGTGTCCCTAGATGGCAGTCACGTGCTAGGCCGTACTTGAGCTGTCCGTTGATTTTACCTTGACAGAGGTCCTCTCTATGTAGAAAAAAATAGCAGGAAGACATATTTGAGACGGTTCTTTTCCAACTGTATTGCTAACCATTATCCTCTTCATCAGACAGGTAGAGATTTAAATGTTGTAAATGGATTAAGATGTTAAAGATGAAGCGTTCATGAAGTTCCTAAAGAGTTCATGAAGAATGGGACAAACAGTAGGACGGAATGAAAGAGTGTTAGAAGTATTTAACATTCAGTACAATTATTTTTATAATTGACATAATAAATATAATTATACAAAAGAAAATATCACGTGAAGGATCAAATCATGCATTTTGATGTTAGCAGAAAGAAAATCAATATAAATACACAGTAAAAACGATCATGTGAATAAAAAGCAAGAGAAAATACATCAAAGCAACATTCACAAAAGCAACATTCACGATTGGATATTGAATCAAAATGAATGACGACACGATGATTTCGGACAGTTCGTCAGAAAGTAGAGATGACGCAAATGTAAAACAGACGTAGAAAACGTGGGCCATTCTGAATGCCACATGGACAGGCATGCAGAGAAAGAAACATGATAATGCGGATGAAAAGTGAAAAATGCTACATTTATTTTGGCTGACAAACACATAATCCCAACATACTTTTTTGTTCTCTGCAGAAAGGCAAAATCATTTAACAAATACAGGCTATTTAACTATGCCCTGCATGTGTGCATAGTTAAATAATAATTAACTAAACAAATGAAATGTACAAAAATTGTAACTACCATCATAAAGGCACACTACGCATTTCTTTTTCAAGTCAGCTGACCCAACTGAATCAGAGCATACATATCTTTACCTCTTTAGTCTATACAGCATGCATCTTTCCTCACCCTCTTTGCCGATTGGTTTAGAGTGGATGCTACGTGTCATACCTTGTACCCATATGTGGTGACTCCGCCCTCTCCAGGGCGCTAATGAAGGCAACCTTCTGATGCGTGTATGAGGGAGAACGGGGCACAGTTGTTGGGGAGTGATGCGACTGGTGCATCGGTGAGCGATATTTATGCTCGGCTGTTCTGCCGTGCATACTTCCCCCATTGCTTCCATCTGTGTGGAGAGATGTTGTGGAAGCCCTCGGCGCTCTGACCAGCGAGGAGGCTGAGGAACGAAGAATGGGCGTTCTGGGAGGGTATCCCACCCCTCCTATCAAGTTATCCCGAGATCCGCACATGGGAGGGGTAGGGCCTCTGTGGCCATCGCTGTAGCACACCCCGGATGGAAGTCCATAGGCGGTTCCAGAACAAGTGTCAAACACACCTGAATCATTGCCGTAGGCCATTGATGCTTGGGTGTGCATAAGCTTTTCTCTTTCCTCGAACTCTTTTCTTTCTTGGATCGAGGCCATGATGGTTTTGGAGAGGTTGTCGTAACGGACAGGTGAGGGGTCTCGTTCGCGCTCTCTCGAGTGTGGGGACTGGTGGCCATACATCGCCCCTACATGCACAGGGCTGTAGGACGGGGGGCCGGCATGCCGCTGATACTCAGGCCCTCGCACATGGCACATTTTAGTGGGTAGGTAAGGTGAGTGGAATCCCAAAGAGGGGACACCCGGGTGGGCGGCACACTCGCCAACGGATGGCGTTATACTGTGGGTCAGCAAGCTGTCGTAAGAGAGACTGCCGTTACGGCCAGACAGGGTTCCAGGAGAAAAGACTCCTTTGTGAGGGGTGGAGGTGACCGTTTCAGGTTTGCCGCCCCCTAGTGGTACACGGTCAGACCGGTTTACTCCCTGTTTAAGACTGAACGAGCGAGACGTGGTGCTGAAGGAGTCCAACTGGAAAGGGGAGGACTGGTACGTTCGATGGAGAGGAGGGCTGCGGTAATCCGGCAGATCCAAATTTGGCTCCGAACGGTAATCATGAACTCTCTCCTCTAAAACTGAAGAGGGTTTACCGTTCTCAGACATTACAATCTAGGAACAGGGAAGAGCAATGAGAAAGCAATTCAGACTTATACTATACATAATAAAATAATTAAGAATATTTACAATGGTTGTCAAAAGTTCCCAAGGAGTGTAATTTACACAACAGATTTTTTTTTATAAAATAACAATATACAACATATATTTAATAAAAGTTTAAAACTTGATTAAAAAAAATCCAAGATCTTGCCAGGAGAAGTGTAAAATAAATAGTAAAACTACAATTGAACGAAAAACTGAAACTAAACTTAATGAAGAGTTTTTTGTTTAAACGGTTTCACTTAAAAAGTATAACAATTAAAGATAAAAAAAAATTTTAATGTGAATTTACACCTAATGTTAAGCTAGCATAATTCAGACACAAAAGACACTCATTCAAAAGACAGTTGAATATATTAAAGGCAAAGAAATCATGCAAAAAGAAGCTAACATCACAATGTAAATTATAGGAATTTGCTTACATTTGATTAGTCATGTCAAAATGTTTCTTTGCTTTACTAACGTTTCAATATCCAAAATCCCAAAACCTTCATAATAAAAAAACACTGATTTGCACCCCATGTGTTCTCAAAGTGGGTGTATAAACTGTAGGTCATGGGTTCGATACCAGGGATTGCACATACTCAGAAACAAATGTATAGTATAATGCAGTGTAAGTCGCTTTGGATAAAAGCATCTGCCAATTGCATAAAAATAAAATTGCAGGGGTGTAAGTATTTGATTACTTCACAAATAAACAAAATGCAGTTCACAAAAGATTGAGTTTGTTTCTCCCACCTTCTCTCCTGTTGCGTGATAGTGTACTTTGGGCATGGTGCCGAAGGCTGGCCTGTATTTGTACATTGCCGGGGTGGATGGATTTGTAGGCTTGCTGGACAGTGGGGAACTCTCTAGATGAGGTAAAACAAATGAATCAGATAACAGTTTTGCAATAAGATTCACCACCAGATGGCAGAAGAGGTGCAGATAAGAAAATATGGTAAAGGGTTCCCTTAAAACAAGAGCAGAACTGAATGATGATTCACAGGCTGTGAGTAATTCCGTGAATTCACGATTCTTAAGTGAATCATATGACTGGGTGCTTTAAGTGCTTCTTACCTTCACTGGAGGTGAGTTGACTCTTGAGCTGGTTGTAGCGGTCTGCTTTGGGCGGTAGTGGTGGCTGTATATCTGACGTTTTATCATCCACACCATCCAGACTGGTCTTGGACTAAATCAAATGGCAGTTGGTTTATAGTTTATAGATGCATTTTGGAAATTTAAAGTACCAAGAACTTTGACTTGACTACTTTTTCTTACTGGTCTTTTCTAAGTGGTACATTTGCATACATGAATGTGACACGCTTTTATCCAAAGCGACTTTCTTGTGTTCTTGGGTACCAATTGGGCAACACATCATCATAGATTAAAACTCTATGATTGTTTTTAACTCATCACCTAAATAATGACTGCGCGGATGCAACTATGAGTAACAGGTCATGTAGCTTACGCTACAATAACTGGAATGAATAAATCCCATTGAAATAACTGCTTGTGGGCAGAAAATTAAAAGCTATTGCAGACTCACTTTGGTTCGTAAGACGTTGCTATGGATACCATTGTCGCTGACTTTTACAGTGACGTGACGGTTAGATAGGTCAGGACGGAGGAACGGAGGTTTGACAGTGACAGGAGTTTTCTTCCTGGGATCGGAAATGTATCTGCAGGACAAAGAAACACAAGAGCAGATGTGAGATGTGGTGATCTGTGAGGTGCTGGTTCTTAGTAACATCTTTACGTCACTTTTGACCCTCTGACTCCGCTTTATGTCCTCATAAGCCTTGACAATTCATTAACCTTGGCTTAGAACTGTTTATACAGTAATCACTTTCTATCGCCTCATTGTTTCTGAAACAGATTAAAATCTTCAGCACTATATGCTCTTCCTGTTCTGAGATTCATAATGCGGGGTAGGAAAACCGGAAAGTACCTTCCTATGAACCACCATTCTTCTACAACCCCCTCTAGGCTGTCCACTAGTTATAAACAACCAAATTTTCCACAAACTCTCATCTTAATGGAAGTAGTTTGTTTGGTAGTCATTTTCATGGTTTTATACAAAACAGGATGAGGTTTAGATGACTGAAGTGTTTATCTTGAATTCTTGACATTCTGCAAGGTGTGTGTAACATTTTTGACCAGAACTGTAGATTGTATAGAGTAGGAATTTGTTATCTTCGATATAGCTGATATTTTGCACAACAAAAATGTGACTTTGCATTTCTTATTACTTACTGCTTTATAGTTCTTCTCAACTTAACTCTCATTTGCTGTAGGGTTGGCACGGTACCATAAATCTTACATATACGGGCTGAAATATCACAATACCAAGTAGTATCACGATGCTCCAAAATGAACCGAATTTCCTTACTACACATTTACTTTTGTAAACTTTTGTAGTCTTAACTTTAGTAACTGGATAAATTTGTAGCAGTATTAAGTTAACTTTAATATGTACTAAGGTCACACACTAATGTCTAGGCATTTTAGTAAAGTATACACTAAACATTTTTCATGTGGGTACTAATTCAATTGTACGACAGGTGTCATTTATAAAACAAAAATGTTAGTCTTGCTTTTAAATGTGAAACTTAGAGGACGTTTAGACTAGACCGTTTTCAACTAAAAACGCAAAAAAATTATGCGTTTTGGCTTTCCTTTTACACGTTTTAGGGGACTGAAAACGCAAACTTTTGAAAACGCGTCTCAAAGTGGAACTTTTTGAAAACGCAGTCGTTTTCGTTTCCATGTTAACTGCAAGACGGAGCTTTCTGAAAACTATGATGTCACGCGCATGCGTATTACGCACTCAGTCGCGCAAGTATAGCCAAAACAATATGGCGGTTTCCCATACTGTGAGCTCTCGCTGCTTGGCTATGTATTAGCATTTCCCCAGCAAAATGTGGATTTGCTGCACCAATAAGACCAGCGGAGACACACTATTTACATTCGCCAGACTTTAAACACACATATACGTCGACCAACGGTATTAAAAAGTACATTTGGCTTATAACTTGTGCATATGTATGTGCCAAGGCACGTACTGTTTCTTTACACAACAACATCGCTATCCAATGGCCTGGAGTGCATACTAAAAGCGTTTTTATCAGTTCCGTCAACCATGTAAATAAAGACTGTTTTAATAACGCTGTCATGTGTACATGAAACTTTTCAAAAACACAAAGGAAAAAACGTTTCCATTTTTGATCGTGTAAACGGGGCCTAAAACGGCCAGTAGGTAGTAGTTTTTTTATTGAGTCAATTCATTATTTTTTTTAGGGAGCGTTAATTTTTATAGATAGATTATTTTGGTTATTTTGTTCCAGACCAAAACAGAAAAAAAAATTTCAGACTGGCATTTTAACAGCTAACCTAAAGATATTGAGCCTAACAGCTTATGTGTAAATCGCAACGTGATGAGCAGCTTTTATGGTTTATATTTTAAAACGGAACTTACCGGACATCCCAAACAATTCTGTGTGCTGGGTTATACAGTAGATGCTCAGTGCCTGGCTGCGCATATGAGTATTTTTGGCAAGCCAGTAATTTGCGAAGACCTCTTTTAAAGCAGTCAAAATGGCGCCAGGAATTCCCCGTTACAAGTGCAAGCACAGATCTAATAAACACTCCCTTTATATTACCAAATCACTTGACCTTCAGGTCATATTCGGTTCAGTTCAATGCCTTTGGTCCGTGTTGCGTTCATGTTTCAATCGAACAGCGCAAGTGTTCATTTGAAAGTGGACTAAGACCCATCTTTTCAGCGGTCACGGCCCGCCTATTTTTTATGCGCACCACGGTTCGAGTGGCAGCGTTCACACTTACACAAATAAACCGAACAATCGCACAAGAGTTCGCTTTAATCAAACCAAACATGGCATGTGTGAACACAGCCTTAAAAACTATTTGTTTTAAATGACTTAATCAAGAACGAAGCAAGTGTCTTGATAAATGACTCACTGAATCGTTCTCTTGTCTGAGTCATTCAAAATACGGATTTATTTAGCAGAGAAACACACCAAAAATGCAGATGTAAGTATTCAAATGAATGGTGATGCGCACATGCATCGTGGGTATTTTGAAGCTTTAGCATTACGATGCTACTGTAGCACAGGTACGCCGTGCAACCCTTAAGTATCCCCTCTTTTTTGCAAATCTAAAATAAATTGAATATAAATTAATTTAAAAGTGAATGAAAACAACCATCTACACCAGAGTCAGAGCATGGAAGAGCCGTGCATCCAGCTGTCAGGTGTAGTGGAAACCAACCGAAGCGTTTGATGCTACTATTGACGTTCGCACTAGAGGTAGGTGTGTGGGTTTGTGACTGACGTCTTTCATATTTTATATATTTGTGTGTGTGTGTAGGAGTCAGTATGTGTCAGTATCTCCATACCTTGGAGCGAGTGGACTACACAAGACGTGTTTCACGTTGCCACAGCAACTCCGAGTGAAGGGATTCACTCCTCCTCTGAACTTTCCTGTCACCTGAGAAAAAAGAAAGGAATTTCATTTTTTCAACATACCGGGAAAGCGGTACAACTGTCCTTGACAAGCAGGCTGCGATGCATAACAAAAGCAGGCTGGATAACAGATGTCGTGATTGGAAAGTTGGAAAGACATCAAGATGATTTTGAGTGGGTGTAAGAGCTTGTGCCTCCAATTCTACTTAGGGCCAAATTAACATATTTAGTGTATAAATGTGCGCTTGTGTAGGCGAACCTCACCTGTTCGTTTGTGGTGCGCCCTCGGGCCACCAGAACCATGTGAAATCCAGTGAGGCCCATAACTGGGATAAAGAACAGCCCAGTTATACACATAACCACCAGACTAAAGAAAGCAAGAGTTAAGGAGTCCACTAACTTTGATCAAACATAAAAGGGATAGTTCACCCAAAAATTATTATTTCAACATTTATTCGCCCTCATGTTGTTCAAAACACAAAAGAAGATATTTTGAGAAATGTCTCAGCGGTTTTGTGTCCATAAAATGGAAGTCAATGAGGGTCAATGTTGTCGGTAATCAAAGTTCTTAAAAATATCTTATTTTGTGTTCCACAGAGGAAATGAAATCATGGTTTGGAATGACATGAGGGTGAGTAAATGACGACAACATTTACATTTTTGGGTGAACTTTCCCTTTAAGTAACGTTTCTGTCAACGCTAAAACCAATTACATTCACAGCCATCAGAGTAGCTCTCATTTTCACACTGCTATTTCTCTTGTGGAAGGATACGTCACAGTTGTGTGGAGTGCGCTCAACTTCTCCAAATGGTTTAACACGAACAACAGGCCGAAGGAAAAAACGCCCACCATGTGAACACTTAGAGACAACAGGAACAAGAAGAAATAGCGGTAATTCCTCCGGCCGATGCAGTTGTTCACCCATGGGCAGTGGTGGTCAAACTCCTGCAGAGAAAAGGAAGGCATGCGTGAGTGAGCGCTTGTCATCATGACCATTTTTAATGCGTGTTTGTGTCTCACCTCTACACAGTTGTCACACACACTGCAATGGGAGCAGCGCGGAGGTCTGTAGAAGTGGCAGGTGGCACACCACTTCATGCGCACCTGTATTCCCTTTATCTCTATGTTTTTGTATAGTGGAGCACGGAAATCATCGTCTTTATCTTCGTCCTCGTCCGCTAAGAAACAATTTGTTTTTATTCACATCAACATTACTGGTGTGTCACTGCTTAGATTTAAAAGGCAAAGCTAAAATGGCAAGAGTTAACTGAACACTATTTCTGTTTAATCTAAAAGTGTTCATATTTATTTATTCATTTTTATTTGTTTATCTCTTCTGGCTACAGTGCATGCATAATTTACATAAAACTGTTCATTTTTATTTTTCTCACTACACTTTTATCTCACTCAGTGGGGTTTGTAAAATAGTCTTCGCAAAAGAAATTCAGTACAGATTCAATTTAATTGTTTTTCTTTAAGTTTATACATCCAACATTTCTATGGCCAATTATTTAATATGTTGTCTTTATACAATCACAATTACTATTCATCGAACATTAACGTCAGCTTAAAGGAATAGCTCACCCAAAAAATGGTCCCCATTGACTTTACATTGTAGGAATAAAGATACTACGGTCAAGTCAATGGGCACCATCTTTGGGTGAACTATTCCTTTAAATGTTTCTTTATACAAAATATAAATATATAGATAGATGTGTATATTATAAAAGGGGGTCCTCACAAAAGTTTCATCATATTTTGGGGTCCCTCGCATTGTAATGTTTGAAAACCCCTACAGAGGGCACATGGTGTTGTGATGACAAAAGGCAGTTTTCCAGAATTCGTAATGAAGGAACCTCCAGATATATGAAAAGGAGGGAGTGAATTAGAAACTAAAGCGTGACTGGATCGTAGCCTACCTCTGGGGAAGACTCCTGGATCCATGAAGGTGGCCATGCTAAAGTTGGCCAACACAAAGAGGAAGGCGATGCCATTGTAAAGAGGCACGACAGGGGAGATAGCCTTGGTTAACCACGGACACCTGAGAGGATACAAGAGGGAGAGAGACAGAAATTCAATCTAAAGCGTGTGATTGTTCATTTTAGTCATTTCAAATGAATCACTGGTCTAGTTAAAGTTTGATATCCACGCAAACCTAAAGACAGATTTGTTGTGAGCTGCTATAAGCCACTTTATGGTAAAAGTCAACAGTAAAAACAAATGCGTGCAGTTATGTCATAATTGTAGACATTTAAGCCGGGTTAACAGGTAGAGCAGAGCATATAGTTGAGCTATACTTGGACCTGAGGCAAGGAGGTCTATCACATTTTTCTCGCAAAGGCATCATATTCTGACTAAGAATCGCCTACTTGGACACGAAGAGACTATCTGACTAACATGTAAGCCATCAACAACAGCTTGTGTTGTTTTTATGTGCCTTTGAGGAGCAGGCAACACTGAAATCATTGATGCATAAAAATGAATGGTCGTGCAGGCTAGACAGACAAGTGTGAACTTCTTTTCTGGGGAATTGCCAGGATAGCAGACATCAGCGAGCAGACATCATCTCTATCTCACAGTTCATCACGCTTTCATACAGCCCTCCCATTCCATTCAGTTTCTCATTCAATGCATTTTGTTTCAATTCTTCATTCTGTTCAATAGTCCTGAGAACGCAAATGCATACTGTAACATGTAGACACATACACATGTAATGAAGTGCCGGATAAGAATGATGAGGAGGCCAGATTCAGCACCCTCAGACACAGCAGATATGGAATAACTACTCCTTCGTGTATAATCGAATCGCAAACAGATGACTTTGGAATAAATCAATACGGTGGACGATGAAATGAAATCCTGTTTTATCGCCCGCCTGAACATCTCCTTAGGGGTAAACAATAACATCTGGGAAATTATGAAATAAATATACCGCCTGTGAAAGGCAATAACCCTTCAATCCACGGGCATCTCGCTGTCTCTGAGACAGCAGGCTGCGTTCAAGTTGTGTGCGGTGAAGCATGACGAGTCCTTCATCTGAAAGTTAAGTGCTGTCTTAGTCTCATCATTTCTCAATTTGCACATCAAACGCGAGAGCGGATAGAAGTGAGACAGCGTGAGTCACATATATGGGTTGTTGGCATGACATGGCATCACAATGTCTCACAAGATAAATATTAATATGATTACTTTTATTATAATTTAAAATGCAATAAATGGGTAAACAGTTATTTATCTTATATGGAACTGTTGTTGTAAAAACTGCTTTGTTATTAAATTTTTTACCTTTTTGAGTTTAATAAATTTTTATACAAGAAAAGCATAAAAATGTTATTATATACCTCTAGATTGTAAAATAATTTACAATATTTTACAATTATCTTAGTACACAGCAATAATGAATTTCTTACTAAGCATTTTTGTCTTATTTTCTAGTATAAACATAAATTGAGATACATTTACTTGACAAGGAAAGTGAGCCAAGTTATTTAGTCTTGTTTTATGAAAGAAGATTTTGTAGTTTTTTTTAATAGGTTTGTTTTTACAAATGGCAATTCATATATTTCTAAATCGTAGATACTTGGTGAGACATCACTTATATTTTAAAATAAAATTATTTTAATGGGGGAAATTATTTATTCATACTTTCATAAAAAATAAATAACACTATATAAAAATACGTGTCTATCAATAGAGATAAATGCTATTTGTATATTATTATACGTTTTTTTTTACATTTCTGCTGTCACACCATAGGACATTTTTTACACTTTTGTTTAGTAAAAATGTTCAAAAAACAGTGACAGAATTGACTAAAAGTAAGTGACCTCTTATCATTTCTCAAAATGACTTCAAACCACATTCATTTATGCATTTACACAATATATCTGTGTAAATCTGACAATGCATCATGGATTTTTTCCCTGTAGCATCATTGATATGCAGCATGCATACATCTTTGATACACACCTCACTGGATTGATGGCTGTATTTTAGTCATCCAGATCCCATTTGATGACACATGTAAAAGATCCAAGTGCTAGAATAGATGCAAAAGCTTTTGAAGTTCAGGCCATCAAAACTTCCAAAGTGCATCTATGCTGAAAATCTATATTTCTGTATGTGTTGGTACAGATTTTATTTTGTTCATATTTGAGCTTGATGGATATCCACCTAAAAATGTATTCACTCCTCTTTTTCTCATTTGCTTTTTTTCAAGGCACTGTGGGCCAATTAGTGAAGCTTATGAGCACTGTGTATACAGTCAACGCTTCATTAATCAACATGTAAAGTCGATATGCTATATAATGCTGAGTTCATAGAAAGAGGAACATGGGTATGCGTTCAGGAGATCATTAATCAATCAGACAGGTGCTTACTGAGAGAACGTTGAGTAGCATCGTGTGATATACAGATCCACCCTGGAGTCTCTGACAGGAGAGAAAAACATCTGGCCTACATTTCTCTCATTAAATGAAAATAAGTGATCACTCTAGAGAGCGAACTAGGGTCCAAAATAAACATCGAGCCGTTTATATACTGGAGTTTACACTGTGTCAGAAAACATTACAAAATCTTTGGTTTAAGGAGACTGCCACAAGGACAAATTGTGAAGGTTTGCCCTTATATAAGTTGACGCCCTTATGCTGTCAAATGTTGAATGAAAAGAGATTTATAATAGATTTAAAGATATATATGTAAAGCTGATTTGCAACAATGCTAAATTGTGAAAGGGCCATATAAAAAAACTGACTTGTAATTTATACAATTTCTATTGATGTTGTATTATCTTATTATGTTATATTTCTTGTTGCTTATTTTTTGGTAAAGAAAACTCACATATGGAAAGCACACATATATTTCTTTAATAAAATTAATAAAAATCCTTGTTGAGACATAAAGATGTTGTGGAAAAAACAAACAATCAATACTATACTATCCCACGAGCTAAAACCTTTTCCCCACGCGCTCCAAGATTAAAGCATTACTCAAAGCACAACCGGAGGGAGTAACACAGATAACAGATAGACCCACAGTGTTAGGAGTATGCATGCCGTAAACCACACATTAAATTCAATAAGCGTTCTTTGATACGGACATGCAATCCGTATCAAAGAAGTTATATTTACTGCTTGCCCTTTAAACACATTTAGCAGTGAGAACCAAACCGGCTGTAAATAAGGTCAAAAACAAAAGGCAGTCTATTAAATCAGGCTCAATATAGACAACAGAAGAGATGACACCTCCCTCTTCTTAAAACAGAAGAACAGCCCTGACAACAGCAGATCAAATGAATCTCAACTAATATGGACCCGAATACCCAGTCATATTTAGACCAGAGAGAACCCGTCCTCCGCCAAAACTCCTGAAAATATCATGACACGTCATACTGTATACTGGTAGGCTTGAAGCAGGGTTATAAACATATCTATAGGTGCAACCACACAGACACAAATACACCAAAACACAATTATACACCCGACTTCTTTAATTTGTGTCCTCCTGACAGTGCATTTCTGAGTGGCAGTTGTTGGCTCGGCCCACATCGCATTCCTTACCGTGCGTATTTTAAGGCCAGACTGCAGCTGCCGTGGTTACATGCGTGGCCAATATTGGATAGCCAAAACCAGGCCGAACGTCAAACACAGATTCAAGTCGAAACTGGAAACTGCAGAATCTCTGCATGATCTAAAGACAAGCTTGTACTCGTGTATGAGCTGCTATTACAGTATTTTGTCCGGAAAAGAAATCCTGAAAATGTATTCTGATTCAGATGTGTTAAATGTTTACCTTAAAGACAACATGGGAAAAATGTGACTTAAGGGGCATCCACATAATAACGCTAACTATAAATAAAACAAAGTTTTAAAAATCATTCTTAATTTAGGACAATAGCGGGGTTCACATCACTAATGTTTGGCTATGGATGATCGCGACGCAGGTTTAATGTCAGAAATAAAGTCTAAAGTGGTCAGAAAGCAGTGCGTTTTCAGCGGGATATTAAACTGTATATGTAAAGCTGGCAAAATATATGCTTTACATCCCACACATGAGCGCACCTTCAGAGAGAGCATCTAGCCTTTGCAGTCAGATTTTGGAGAAAAAAGCATTAGCTGCAGGTCATGTTCATTTTAGGGATTGGGAAGCTTATAATAAACAACGTTACAGTCATCATCCGCTAGTGTGGATATTAATGACTTTCTCAGGTTAATTTCCTTAGATCCTGTGTACTTAATCTTTTTGTACGACACACTAATAATACAAATAACACACGATCCATTCATTTGGTATTTACAGTAGATTCTTTTGGAGACAGACCCAGCTGGACTAGAAGCTGTTGTTACGTATTGGGACTTCATATCACCTCTCTCCTTGACCTTAGGAGACATTTATTTCACAAACACAAACGTGAAGACACACTTGTCTATCTATCTTAGCAGTATCTGTGAACCCTTTCAAGTGACTGGAAAATTGTCACAACCATTTTACAGCCACTTCCTGAAAGGAAATCCAAACAGAATTACTCTTAAGTGAGAGGGGGAAAAGCGTTAAGGCCGAGCATTGTTTATTCAACTTGGTCAAAGTGCTTAGTGTCGGACTTAATTCAGTTTAGTGTTTGTTTTGGGAAGATAAGGTCCATGAGACAGATTCCAGGGTTTCTTTCAAGGGATCGTTCCCCAAAAATGTCATTTGTTCTGTTGAACACAAAGAAAGATATTTGGAAGAATTTAAGCCCCTTTTCTTGATTGTGCTCCTAAAAAACAAGATACCGTAGTAACTGTTCCTTTAAATGATTAGCAGAATGGAACCAAGTGGTCAAAAACCACTGATCTGAGACCTGCTTTGCATTCTTTTTAATAAAAGTGATGATGATCACCATCTGGAGTCAAACTCGTCTGGATTAGATACTGAATTTTGGCAGTGGTATAGCTCACTCTTTGCCCACATTAATAAACTTAATTAGACAGTACATTAACAGCTATTTATACACACAGATTTATTGTGCTTTTATATTTTTTCAAAGACGCCATCTGCACTTAACCTAACCAAAGCAATAAAATTAAGTAAATCTTTTACTTTTAAACATATCATTAACACTGCAATGGGAAGACAAATATGATGGCACATTATATGCTTTAATAAATATGACTGTAATGTTGACCATGGAGTGTTCATAAAACCAGACATGTGGACCGAGGACCAAAGCAAACTTCTAATGACAGCTTAGTAATATTACTTCCTTACATCTTCTCACTCAGACCGATTGCACGCAAACAAGACCTAAAATTAAATATGACAATCCAGCAGTCGGAATGTTTTTGTTATTAAAAAAAGGGGCCAGAAAGACGTTGCCTGCCGTAGCCTGCATTAGGGTGGGCACAGTAGGGTGGGCTGAAGGGAGAGAGAGAGAGACCCTCTGAACAATGGGAAGCATTCACATGCTGAGGGCCACGAAGAAACACAACAATAACTGCCTTCATCACCACAACAGACAATCCATCTATTATGAACTACGGAGGGAGGGATTGGGAGTGTTTACACTTAATATGCCTGTAGGCATAAGAAAGCCTGATGCTGGTCAAACAGACGAGGACCCCGGCCAACCAGAAATAAGAAAATCAACAAAAATGTGAAATGTATTTCACATCAGCAAATCTTGGTAGGATTTGTTTATCCAGAATGATTTGTGTTTACACTATACCGTCCAAATCTGTATGATTTTTTTATGCAACCAAAAAGATGATTTGCAGTAGAATAAAAGAAAAACTCCGTCATTATTTATTCACCATCATTCAAAACCTGTAAACGACTGCTGTTGAACCCAAAATAAGATATTTTGTGAAAAGTCTCTGTGGTTTTGTGTTAATACAATGGAAGTCAATGGGTCCGAAGTTTCAACAATTATTAGACAAAGAACACTGTAATACTAAATAAATATAGAGAGCGCATTCAACGTGTCCCTGTCAAGCGTTAACAGAAAAAATATTCTTTAACAGTATTTTGTATATAATCGACAGAGATCATACAACCAATAAGAAACAATTAAAGGGATATTCGACACAAAAATTTAAATTCTCATTTACTCATTTATTAATTTTTTTGGCAGACGCCTTTACTCACTGATCTCCGTATACTTTTATTGTATGAAAAAATATCTTGGGTTTCTCAAAAGAAAGTCTCATCGGTTTGGTACGACATATAGAGCAAGTAAATGATGACCGAATTTTTATTTTTCCATACAAAAACTCTTCCACTGACAATATCTAATGTCCGCTTGCTTGCAAAGCATATGCTTTCATCATGTTTTAATCTTCCATTTTAAACTCAAATAAGCAGATGGAATCCAAACAGGGTTAGTTTTTTAGCTAGTAAGGGACAAAAATAAAGAAAGACATGAACTTGTGTGTTCACCATCCTTGCATTTAAGTAAGGATGAAAATAAAACTGACACAAGATTCAGCATGATTTATACACTGTTACTATATACTGTACATGCAATATACTATGCCAGAGATAAGAATAAAAATTCAATCCATCGTAATAAAATAACACAGTTTCTGCCAATCTCATATTGAGTAGTATTCCATACTTTGTATCTTCGAAGAGTCTTTAGTTTGATCACATTTATAAAAGACAGATACAGCTGTACGATTATTTCCGAAACAGACCCTCTTGCTCCAGCGGGTTGACGTGTGTGTATTCTCTTTCCCCCGCTCTCACTGGTTGATGCGTGGGCATGTTCTTTCATTTCGCTCGCGTGTTGACACGTGGGTGTGCTTTTCCAGGAGAATTGTCCAATAGGGACCAAGAAAAGTTGTTAAATAAGGGATTTTCATGTTCGAAAAAAAAACTAACCCAAACCTATACGAACGCTGGGGGAGTTGACCAGGTTAAGCATGAGAAGCCAGCCTGTTTAACATCGTAAAGAAGTCAGAATGCATGAAACACAGTTGAACATCCCCTTTAAATATATTATTGTCAAGCAATTGTATACAAAAGCAATGTGCTGGCCATGTGTTCAAGTAGTTCAAAAAGCAAGAAATAAATCAAAAAAGGTTTTCTAACATTAATAGAATGACGACCATATGAAGTTTTAAAATGATGTCAGCTGTAATATGGGTTACTTGAGCATGGTTCCCTATTAAACAGTTTTTTTTGTGTGTGCGTGTGTGCATGCGTGTGTCTAAACCAACAGGCCAAAACCCACACTAAACCATCTGGACCAAAAGAGAGATTGAGCGAGTTACTGAGAAGGAACACAAACAGTCCTGTGGGTACGCCCAACCAAGCATGTATTCTTAATGAAATACTGAGGTGTTACTGTACGTCTACAGTGTGATATTCAGGACTGGTGCTTTCTACCACCTCTCTGACAGTTTATATGTTTGATAAACTATACCTCTATAAACATTCTAGTAGTAACCGCAGTTTATAACACTCATCAAGGTTGTAAGAGAAATGAACGCCGGGTAGGCGTTAAGACCTACGAACGTGAGACAGAGTTCTCGCTGTCAGCCATGCGGTGTGTTTAAGTTACAGCCAGAAAAGAACAGCTATATGGTTATAAATACCTCACCACACGTTGCCGTTCAGACACCCACACGTTTGTGTATCAAACCATGCCCCAAATGAGCTTGCATTTCACCCAAAATTGTACAAATATTAAACTGTGATATACATAAATTGGCATTGGGTTATATGAATAACATAACATTTCTTAGCTTCAGGATTGTATCAATGGCCCTCAAACATAAGCCCGTCATCTGTCACGAGTTTTTGGCCACAGTCACATTATGATGCTCTTTTAATGTACAAAAATACCTCCCCATATGTGCACTCTCCTGTTACTAAAGGGACATGCGGTCTCTTTCAGCCAATCTGATTTTCGAACTCCCATACAGTTCCAAGTCGCAGGCAAAACACACAAGACAGCTCCTTACGCCCAGAATAACCCTTTGCTTCCTGGTAATCTCTGCCAAACAGGTGCTGCTATTTACAGCACACAAATCCATCAAGAGGGACAGAGAGTGTGTGTGTGAGAGAAATGAACAAAGCAAGAGATGGAAAGTCTAATAATTGACTGTGGAAACAATGAGAGAGAGAGAGAGAGAGAGAGAGAGAATCTGTATCAACATACCTTCCAGTCTAGCCGTTGGTGTAAACTATGCATGTTAAACAAATACGGAACAGAAGAAAGTCAAATAAAAAAGAAAAGAAGTTAGAGTTAGAATAGAGCTTTGTTATTTAAAGAAGGATTTCAAAGAATGGCAACATTTGAAACTCGTACAGCAAGGGCACGACTTTCACTTCAGCTGAGAATCATGTGAAAAACTGTACAACCACAGCAGTAAGTTTTACACAAGCGATCTTATGGTTTTACTAACCACGGAAGGCTATTATACTCAACATTCCCGAAGTCCTTGACCTGCCTGACTCGGAGAGAGAGATAATATTATGAAATGTAATATCACTAAATGTTGTACAATTTAAACAGGCTTGGTGCAGTCGTTTTTCCAAATCTTTTACCATTATAAACGAATGCACGTTGTTCTTCGGTTGCTACCTTAAGTCAAAGAAGCCCATACTTAAAGGGATTCCAAAAAGTATGTCATTATTTCCTCACCCTCCCATTTCAAACCTGTATGACTTTCTTCACCAGAAGACAAAAGAAGATATTTTAAAAAATGTTGGTAACCGAATACCGGTGATAACCATTCACTTCTATGGTATGGCTACAAAATGAATGCAAGCACCGCCGTTGTTTGGTTACCAACATTCTTCAAAATATCTTCTTTTGCCATAAAGAAAGCCATACAGGTTTGAAATGACAAGAGGGTGAGTAAATGCTGACAAAAAAGTCACTGTTGGGTAAACTATCCCTATAAATACAGTAGATATGGCTAAGGTCTTTTAATCTAATGCAAGTCTGTAATATTTTTGACAAGCCATCATACAAAAAACTGCAAGTCTGATTTTTCAAAAAGTTGCCATAATTTATATTACAACCCAGAGTTTAATATTAAGAATAAGGGGTTTATTGAAATTCCAGACCTATCAGTACGACCAAAAGAAATAAGCATCACTTATTGCAGTTTATGTCAGTACATATCTTAATATCTGCCAGAGCATGGCAGACCTCTTTCTAAAATATTTCGTTTTATAAAACATTGTGTGTGTGTGTATAGTTGGAAGAGCATCTGAAAGTTCGTTTCGACGTTTTTGTTTTTATATTTAATGTGCATTATAATGAAGGCTGCCAGGTCATGATTTTGCATGATAAACCCGCAACCCACTCATTAAGCTGAGCATGAATGCATGAGGTGTCCTACCAAAGCGCAACGAAAACACAAATAGCACAGAAAGGCCCACTGTAATTATTACAGGATGGAAGCCGATCAGAGGCTTCTTGCGTGGAGAGAGAATAAAAACCAGAGATGAGTAGCAGTGTCTCGCTCTCTCTCTCTCACACACACTTCCTCTTCTATCTAATCTTATCATTGAGAAGCATCTGAGACATTTCCCTATATAAGAATGGTAGGAAATCTGTTTGACCACAGCAGTAATGACTGGTCAGTGGAAATCTCTCTAAACTTCAGTTCTTAGAAGGAACAGCTTTTGTGTCACCAGGAGTTGCTGACAGACGAGAAGGAAAGAGAGAGAGAACGAACGAGACTATTTACTTTGGCCCTCTGAGAGCGCCTCCTTTCTCTCCAGCTGACAAGGATTGACATCTCCCTGAGAGAGCAATGACGTACAACTAAAAAATGAGTTAAGCCAAGGAGAACCGGGAACAATAAACTATAGAGCGGATAAGATGCCGTTAGAAAGTAGCAGACAGTCTGAATTATGTTTGCATGGTGACAGTGTTAAACTGGGATGAGAATTCTCGATTTGAACAAAAAAGCCCCCAAAGTGAGCTTTCAATAAACAATACTCTTAATAAAACGTCATGTATTGTCATGTTTTGTAGAACAGTTTGTTCATTTAGGGCAGCTACATGGTCCAATTCCATGCAAGGGGACCCGGGGTGTACATAGAATGCATGTAGATAGAATTTGCACCTCTGAAGACAGAGTTATGTATATTATATTGCATTTCTGTTAATAGATTCTCCAAAAAAGGACACACTGTACCTTTAAAATAAATATCTCAGCATCTTTACAACAACTACCAAACCTGACTGTGCATCCCATCTAAAAAAATGCAATATATTAGCATAATCAAGATACAAATTTAAGAAAAACCTTTACCAAGGGATGAAATAAAATATTCAGCACAAAATAAGTCTTTTGAAGTTTTAATACCTCAGACTCACTGAGGGTTTGCCTGAGTTCTGGCGAGTTCTCTGCGGTTCAGTTCAAAGTAAACCTTAGGCCTTCTGGACAGTAAGCAATTTTACACATTTTACACACGAATCTACAGTGGCCCTAATTAAAATTTTTATAGCATTAAATTAAGATAACTTTTTTGTTACTCAAATGCTGCTGTGCTTTCATTTTAAAAGTTTTAATGTAAATTACCTTCTGTGTTGTAACTAAGCTCTTGACAGTGTATTTGGCCGGGTGGAGTTACTGAACGCTGACAGATGTTGATATATAAACATGAACATTCATATGTAAACTGAATTTGATCCCGAAAGTTACATCGCACGCTTGATTATTTCTGTGCGACCAGTTTGCAGCTCAGTTTAGAGTATATACTTATAAAAACATAAGCTTAAATATGAACTTGTTTTTATTGTAAACCATATTTTGGATTTCCCCCTGAATTTGGCATACCCAATTTTAAATGCACACCATATCCACATACAGTGACGTAAACACATCATCTTGGTGTCATATCCCAGGAAACCCCTCCAGATTTCATAAAACACTGCTGAAAGTGATAAACATTATTGTATGTGTTGACAGTCCTATGAAAGACACAAAAATATAGGGGCTTTTATTTCTAAAGTGTGACTCTGAGCCTAAGGGGCCCAAGAACCTGCAGATAATTCTTCTTGATTCTAACAGGTCTCAACAAATAGAAAAAAATGTCTCTTTCATGTGGTTTTCAATTATTATTCTAAAGCAACTCAAGTGTCCTTTTAAATATCAATAAATCCAACTGGAGATCTATATTCTTTAGAATAAGAGCTTTCATTTTATATATAACTTGGACATGTTGGACATATTTGAGCGTTGTGAAAAATGATCATGATCATTAAAATATATGATTTAAAAGGGGCTAGGATGTATTTGAGCCAAAGTTAGTTATTTGATGTACGGATAAATGCCAAAATGGTGCACGTCTCCAGAAGCTAGAGACTCTAAGCTTTCAAATGATACCACATATGATAGTTAGAGTTACAGAAATACATGTAAACATTAAAGAAATATCTCTGTGATGTCATTTTGGACGTAGAGTTTAACAGGTTGAATACATTGCTCCCATTTTCTGGGAAAAAACATTTTCATTTGAAATTTGGGAGAAATGTTGTCTCGAATTCAAAGAATGAAACAAAAATGATATTTTATCTAAACATGTTTTCATATATAGTTGGATGGTCTCTTAATTTATTCCATAGCTGTATATAATATATTACATATCTGCATATTTCTGGGACTAAATAAAATTATATATAGGCTTATTTCTCTCCCTGGGATGTTTAAAAAGGTCAGGAAATCACAAGGTGTTTGTCATAGAGACTCTCCATTTTTTAGTTTATGTCTGCTCTCTCCCCCCACAGAAACACTCAAAAATAGGACAACAAATCTGAGCATCGTCTCTCTGTTTGGTCTGCAGAAATCTTTGTAAATACTGAGGTGCAATGACATAATAAAAGAAACATTGCAGTGTTTGTACATCCATGCAGCAAGTTTTATTCCCAAGCTGCACTTTCTGTAGCTTTTCATAGTTACAAATAATTAAACACTTTTTAGGCATTCAGGTGCGGTGCAAGACCTGAATAAAACTTTCAGGTTTTTCAAACATTTCTCATTGAACAAGGTTTCAAACAATATGAAGAAGTGACTGGTGAAGGTCTGTGGAGATTAAATTGTTGCCATGAAATTGCATATGACTTGCATATTGACAAGTAGTCCAGCCCTAAACATCATGATACTGGATAATACAGACATCGCTTACTAAATTATCTGTACAAAAAAACAACCATTTTATAAATAAAAAAGAATGCAGTTCTACCTTGGCAGAAGAACATAAACAATATAGTATTTCATAGCCACAGGGAATACAATGTTATAACTGTAAATACTGTTTGTCTTGATCTTTCCATATTTTTCTATATTCTTAATATAATAAACTACCCTACTCATGTAGTGAGAGCGTGCATACAAGTCTCTTTCATTTTGGAGAACTTATACAGCACAGCTGGAGAAGATGACTAAGGTATTCGCATGAATCGTGGGACTACAGCTCTGAGAACAATCCCTCTTCAGCCCAGCGACAATGGAAGGCACAGATTACTGATGCACAATAGAGCTAACGCTCATTGTTAAATGAAAATGTGCCTGTGCCATCAACCAATTCCCACACTACATGTGGCCCGATCCAACCACTTTGCAAAATTATGTGCCGATGTATAGTAACAGCTGCATATTCTCATTAAATCGGTAGGAAAATACAGAGTGTTCTTCAAAAAGCAGGAAAAGGGACACAAGACATAAACTAGGCTAGAAAAAAGTCAAAGTCAAATGTAATTCACCTTGTAGAATAAATAGTAAACCACAAATTATAACAACAAATCAATACATACCTTTAGCTTAGCCAGTTATCTAACGCCATCATGACGGGACATATAAACAATAACTTATAATATACGATAACATTAAAGCAACATTGATACTCAGCCTAGCTGAATGTGTGCATTATTTCTTTAAACAATTACATCATTTTATTATGCCTCAAAAATAGTGAGACCATTGTATGACAAGTTTTATGTAAAAATTACCCACGGTTTCATATATAACTTCATAAAAACATTAACGTTCTTTTCAGATGTGATCGTAGGTTATCTTGCTTCAAAATGTTCATTGTTCATCATTCCCTTAGTCGCTTAAACTTAACACAGCATTATAGACTGTCTAAGTAAATGAGCACAAGATAAATGAGCATTTAATGTGCCGAGCCATTTTTTTGTCTATAATTTAAACTGGCCATGACATTAAAACATGGCACTATTCCACACTTTGGGCAACACAGGCGCTTTATAACCCAGGGTAAGCGTGAACCCTTGGGTAACCCTAGGTTAATAAAAGCTTTTGAAGAGGCAACCGTGAAAGGCTACGGACCCAAAAATACTAATTCTGTCATCATTTACTCGCCCTCAAGTTGTTCCAAATGTAAACGAATGTCTTTGTTTTGATGAATACAGAGAAATACATTTAGAAGAATGCCTGTAACCAAACAGTTCATGGCCAACACGGACTACCATAGAAAGAAAAATGACAAATGCTAGTCAGAAGTTACCCATAAGTTTTTGCTTTACATTCTTTAAAATATCTTCTTTTGTGAACAGATCAAATAAATGTATAAAGCAAAAATAAATGTTTCCTACTACCGTAGTCAATGGTGGCCAAAACTGTTTGGTTACAAGCATTCTTCCAAATATCTTTCTCTAAAATGTATACAGATTTGGAACAACTTTAGGATGAGTAAATGAAGACAGACTGTTTGTTTTTGGGTTGTTTCTTTAACACAACGCCTTTGGCATGGATTTGATGCAGAAGTCTTAGGCCCGATTCACATTTCGTGTCTAAATCCTGTGCGGAAAACGCGATGCGCATCGCACCCACGCGCGTCTACATATAAATAACGAATATGCGCAGAAAAGACGTTGTGAATCGGGCATTAACTGACCCTAGAGAACAGCTGTTCCTGTGTTGTGACTGCTCTCTCGTCTCCATTTGACTGCTGATGTGGAGGATATGCATTGTTTGGCCATGTGCTCGCCCCAAAGTGCAGCACATGCTTAACGTAAATGAATAGGGTCGTCTTTGTATCGCTGCCCCTGGTATGTTGTGTTAATGATTCAAAACATTTCAAAAGGCCACAAAACGCAGAATGTTAGTGAACCCCCATTAAAAAAGGAAGACACACAGCATGGGGGATGAATACAGTTATCAGGGTTTAATTAGGGTTTAAAACGGTTTAATTATCACGTCCAAGGCGGTTGGGCGCAATACAGCCGCATACCACTCGACGAGCGTACAAGAACCAATTTATGCTCGACCGATTTATAATTTCAGCAAGGAAATGGAAATACTCCAGTGCACCTGTGTGCATAATGCCCAGTAAGCGACATCCTATCCTTCCTTCAGCATTTCTTTTGTTTGACTGGGGCACTTAGAAAATTACTCATCTTAAGCAAAGCTCAGCAGATGTTCAGGTGCGCGAAAGCAAGTAATGCAGAGATGCGACGGGATAAGAGAATAGTTTTGAAGATGACATGCAATACACTTCAAACTTGGTTTCGGATCATTGATCATGAACCCATCAGGCAGTCTAGGCTACACTACAACCAAACATGCTTCAGAGACCTGAAATACAATGCTGTCCATTATTTTATGAAAGTGCATCCGGCTTTCATAGCCAGCAGTCAATGTGTCAGAGCTCTGAATGAAGCAGTCATGAGATTTACTTCTCTACAGTTCTTCAAAATTCAGCCCTCAATAGGGAAAACGCCACTCACGGGCATGCGTTCAATCGATCAATTCATCTCTAAAAAACGCATCGAACAATCATATCTACAGGCTACCACGTCTCTCAAAGTACTGCCTGAACGCCTGCACAAACTCCGTCTCGAAAGGTATAGCATGAATGGGGCTCTTTTGAGTAAATCAGCGTCCCTCCCACAGTGGAAACTATGACAGGCGAGAGCCAACGGCAGGTATGAAGCTAGGAGCCAGCTAACCTCTCCAGTGAAAACAAATCTAGAAGAAACCCTTCTGGGTGTTCAAAGTGTTCATGCTAAAAAGGACATGTGGTGCGTAGAGGTTTTTAACGATTGAAATCATTAGCACTGCGATTAGGACCATATTGGTGTGATTTAGGCTACATGTGCGCACGGCAGGGGTTATATATCTCGAAAAAACAAACATCACCTCGAGATCCTGATGTCATTATGGGTTATGCAGATGGTTTGTGAGTAGGCGTCCTTCTTAAAGATTCAGACAGAAGGGATAGAAATTCTGTCCTCATTTATTCACAAAAGAAGATATATTTCAAGAAATGTGTTTTTTTGTCCACACAACAGAAGTCAATGGGGGCCAATGCTGTTTCCAACTCAAAATGTATTCTTTTGTGTTCTGCAGAAGAAAGCCATTGGAATGACATGAAAGGGAGTAAAAGTTAAAATTATTTTT
Source organism: Barbatula barbatula (assembly GCF_947034865.1). Lineage (NCBI taxonomy): Eukaryota > Metazoa > Chordata > Actinopteri > Cypriniformes > Nemacheilidae > Barbatula > Barbatula barbatula. Next base: position 25,019,105 of record NC_136767.1, on the reverse strand, counting down.
GGGTGAACTGTCCCGAAGATACACAAAAACAAATACATACAGCCATATACAATTATATTGTAGAGCAGTACAGAGAGGCCTGTTTACAAGAACTAGAAGATTATTTTACATATAAAATATGACCAATAACAGCAGAACGTGTTTTTTAAAGAAGGGCAGCCATCCATGTGACGAACATAAAACTGAGATCAAGGTTAACAGCCATGGCTTATTGTATTAGCACCACAGCACTGCACTCTGTGAATATCCTCTCAAATTCATCACAGCTGAAAAACCTCTATACTAGAGTAATATTTCAGGCTAAATAGAAGTTAAACTCTATTCAGAACCTCACCGCTAGATGTCTCTATAAATTAGACCCAGAACCTTTAACATCACATTTTGCACTTGGTCTACAGGCCAAGCACAGAAGAGTTGCACATATAGAACCCTTATAAGATTACAAACATGCTGATTAGATTTGAGAGATGACTGAGCACTATCTGAGCATTATTTTTATGAACAGAGATGGAGCTTTCATGGACATAACTTCCCCTCGCCTCTACTAAAGTCTGATCTGTGCGGTTCTCAAGGCAGACCACTATTAAAGCACTACACCCAGTTTTATATTTAAGTTTTATGAGTCACGCCCTCCCATGTGACCGCTCTCCCACTGCAAACTAAACCAGTCCATTTTTAGGAATGGCGAGACCTAGAGCATTAAAGAAGATGCACGCCACTCAAACATATGAAAATCTTCATATTCATATTCATATTCAAATCGTCGCTGTTCTTTTTGCATTGAGAATTTACCAGATTTTTTTCACCAAAATGCATAGGTTGTAAAAAGTGAAAAGCATCCATTCAAATGTTCATAATACAATACTAGGAGTTGGGCTTTTTATAATATATTTAATTAGTTAAGGAGAACTTTTTTGATAAATTTGAGGACGAAAAGATGCCACCGTCCCTTCTTTTACTGTTGAAACAACATTACGGTGCAAAGCGCATAAAATACATAACATCACCATAAGAATCAACATAAACAACTTATTTATGGTTATTGTCAGAACTTAGTGGTTTTGTAAGCATGTTGTGTGTGCACAAGCAGGGTGCACAAAGCTTTTACCTCAATCTCTTCTCTAGAACAAATCTCTATGCCACACATCGCAACTACAGCTTGCTGCTAATCAAATGTGTACTTCTTGTTCATTTATTTTTATTGTTTGTCTTCTGTCTTTCCTCATTCATATTTCTCCCGGCGATTCTCACGTAATTCTTCCATTAGAATAATCAATCATCCACCGAATACATTAGTTTACTGGAAAGGTATTTGATTCAGTTCCTCAAATGCTCCAGTTATGTCACATATTACTCTACAATGGCTTGAACTAACACACACTGGGCCCTCGGCTCTGTTTACATACAGAGCTTGTGTTTGGTTAACACACCTGATAAGGGTCAAATAAGATTAGGCATTCCCACATATACTGTACGACAGCCTGGGTAAATTTAGTATAACAATCTGGCAACTATCGGAACAGAATAGCTACTTGATTAATGCAAATCTTCCCTAAAAACTTTCTGTGTGTTTTAAAGGCGCAGCTTTTGATTTACAGCGGCCACTAGTGTTTTATTATAGATTTGCAACGAATCTCTCAGTCCAAACACGACGGTGGCCACCACAGTACAGAAAGATGTCGGTGTATCTTCTCATGTTGACGCAGGGAAGAGATCATGCAGGTATTAGATAGACTGTAGAAAGAGCGATGTCTTATTTTCTTTACATAAAATAATAGGTCTGTGAGTTTTAAGTATAAAAAGATGGATAAAAGTGAGGCAGGAGCTAGGACCAGCATTTATATTAGACTATTGGAGACTTTCCAGCAGAGACGCCTTAGGACCCGTGGTACTAAAGCTTTTAGCACGGATACTCATAGATATCTATGGAGATACTTTCCAGCAGAGAGAAAGGTCGTCTAAAAATCACCCCCAAGGAGGTTGCTTTGATTTGGATCAGAGTAACATTGATTTTTCTTTTTGTTAGAACCAAGATTTGTTGTTGTTGTAATATTAGCTGTGTGACGGAGCAGTTGAGCGTCATTGTTTATCTGGAACTGCTTTAATATTGTACTCGTCCAGATATTGGAGACAGAGAGCGAGAGCGCGTTGGCGCTTAAACTGGAGAGAGTGCTTTTTAGTCATAATTTACAGTTAATCCGCGGGTCACACGCGTTCCGAACCGTAGAGCACGATCCGTATGGATCATCCACGCTCAGTTCCACCACTATACCGCAGGGGAGGGGAAGAGGTAACGCGCGTTGTACAGTTGTTTGTCTGTTTAGGGCTGCTGTAAAAACATGGTGGCAAATTCAATGTATGTAGGCCCACTCAGTGTGTAGATATAAATAGCTAATTCTAAGGGATTACGAACATAACAGTTCATTACGTAAGGTCTTCAGTCACCTCTGAAGAAATAGATTTGTATATTATGTTGCATTTCTGTCAATAGATCCTCCTAAAAACCCCATATTGTTCCTTTAATTGAGGGTGTTTATATCTTTACATATGTGGTTTTGGTCCAGTATGATAATATTGCTTTTGCTTTTATTCTATTTTAATTAGTCTTTTAATATTTCTGTTTCTTTTGTTATTCATTTAACAGTGAAACCATTCATCCATTTGAGATTCATTTTCTAAAGGTGTGGTAAAAATCAGCCCCAAATGCAGACTTCTTAACTTCTAAAATTGAAACATTTAAAAACAGCTTACGTTTAGACATACCTTTTCGAATGCATAGTAGGTCTACTTCAAAACAAATACTGCATCTCCTTTAATGCCAGTAAAGTAACGGAAAGCCTGTAGTAAAATCTGCTCCATCACTTCATCTGTTTTCCATCACATGAAATTAAAAGACACCCCCCACACACATAAAACCCTTCTTTATCATATGTAGGAGGTTTGACACCATGATTGATGTCAAGTATAAAAGTTTCAATGGGCTGTCTGGAGATTTTAATTAGTGACCCATAAGCCTTGCGCACCACTTCGGTTTTGAACCCATCCATCTTCACGAAAGAAGGAAAAAAGATAAAGATAAAGATGGTGGAAGCAATTTGTATTTAAACTGACTTCATGGCCCAGTAGAAAAAAAGAGGAGTTGAACGATTAGGGACTTTATCACAGAGAAGAAAAAGAAAAACGGAAAGCAAAAAAGTAGATGAAAGAAAAAGGATGAAAAAGATACACAGAGCGCTAAAGTGAGAAAGAAAATACCAGGGCCAAAACACACTCCAACCTAACATCAATGTATGATTAAAGGGTCCAAAGGCAGATAATATGCTCTCTGTTTATTATGTTTCACGGTACTTGCCTGTGTTCTTCAGGATACCTCTTTCGAGTCCTCTTGTGTCTGACTACAAAAAAATGTAACAGTACATTTTACTATACTTTCACTGAAACCAAACAAAACTGAGTGAATTGTCTCTTTAAGGGCTCGCAAGTCCCAGCAAGCAAAAAGAATGTAGGCTAAGCTTAAGCATGTGCTGTTGAGAGATACATTAAACAGCATGAATTTTTTGAAACATGAATGTAATTTATTTTCTATTGTGCAAAAGGTTTGAACCGAAAATTACAATTCTTATGCTTTTTACGCAGTGCACTGTTTAATGACATCCAACACAGCAGCGAAACCAAAACAAAGCAAGCCAAGGAAAATTAAGGCTTTTTCTGACCTTGTAACCCTTCGAGAGAATTATCTTACCACAGACAGCCAAAAACACATATGCTCTGTGTTGAATTTTCACAAGCACTGGCCTTTGACCCTTTGAATGGAGTTCAAACATTATGGCACAAACATTGTAGAATAGAATTAGAACATTAACAATAGAAATCGAGTGAAAGCATTTTCTGCAACTAACGCTCGTGCCACCTGTGGGCTGTTAAGGCTGAAGTATGGTTCCCTGTTTTGTGAAAAGTAACTTAAATTGCAAGAAGGCTGAATGCATAATGCATGAAACAATTTGACACCAATTTAATCTAAAGCTCTTGCGAATGATGGATATGAGAGGAAATCTAGTATCAACAATACAATACTAAATACCTTACTAGATAACTACACAGTCAAGTTAGAAAATGCTGTTAAAAACATTTACGTTTATTCTAAATTATAGCACACCAACTAAACAGTTATGGGGACATCGATGGTATCATTTCTGGTGGCAGACATTTCCGTTCATGTCTGCCAGTTATCCTTCCCATCATGCAATAGTGTCAAAAAAATACCTATCTTGGAAAGACTTTGGCTGATCAGCTTAAGGCTGCAAATGAACATATAGCTACTTTTCCGGCCCTAAAGTAACTTTTTGGCACCCATTTTGGATCCAAAGGTTCAATGCTAAGGGTTTGCCACGTCAGCACAAGTTGTCTGTTTCCAATGGAAATGCTCAACAACACAGAACAACAGGTGTGTTTCTGATGGAGCGGCAAAAATCCCATCTGCTTCATTCATTAGTCAGCAACGCTCGTCAGACACATCGAGACGTTTCCAAATGTCATGATGACAGCAGGTGCTGTGACATATGCAGTGAGTTAGAAAAATCTGTTCTGATCTCTGGAGCTCAAGAAGCGTTGCATCTGCCTTACATTCACACATGCTTCACCCCTTGAAACATGTGTATGTGTTTTTCAGTTAAAGGCACAGTTCACCCAAAAATCACACCCTATTTCCATTCAAACCTGTATGACTTTCTTTCTTCAGGAGAACACAAAAGGACATATTCAGAAGAATTTTAGTAAACGAACAATGGCGTTACCCCTTTACTTGTATTGAATAGAAACAAAACCAATGCAAGTCAATGGGAATGGTTACCAACATTCTTCAAAGTATCTTCTTTTGTGTTTGGCAGAAGTTTGTATTGTGTTTCTAATTTCATATCAGAATCGCCAGCATTGAGAAATAAACATATTTTATTCTGAATTTCTGCTTTTCTTGCTAAAAGAAAAAGAAAACTTCATCGTAGTAAATGACTTATGAAATTATTTTAAACTGGACTCACAGCAGAAGGTTGGTGAGATCAAACAACTCAATATGCAAATACAGACAGATTTGCATAATTCAACAATTCATTCATGTGTATTTTCCAGAGCATAAAGTACACAGCTTTTTTTTTAGCAGTATTGATGAAAGGGAGATATAATATTCCAGCTAGGCATGGGTAGGGAGTTAAGGTTTGACATACTGCCAACAGAAAGTAGTTATTACAACTTCCCTCATACAAACGCTGCTTCAAACCACAAGTGAATGTAGTGTGTGTTTGTCTGATAACTTTCAGATAATTTAAAACGTGGACTTAACTAAAACACTGAAGCGAGAAATAAGAATATGGACATTTATACTGAGACACTATGCAGGCTAAAGTGAAGAAGTTGAAGACTTGAAGAAGCAGCCAATGGCTGACTATTACCTGTAGGCCTGTCTGCTACAAAATATTTTAAGTGTCTTGTCCTATTCTGCATGTGTGCACTCAACCAGTCATCGCACAGTTACCACACTGTTTCACAAAAACAAAACTCCTGAATGGCCTCTAAGGACATGACTGTCCTTGTCACGTATCCAGGAGAACACTATAATACCCAACAGTCAACACCAGTCCTTGAGCTTCTACCACGAGAGCCTGAGCTGCTGTAAAGTTGAATAAGGTTTGCAGAAAAAAAAGAAAGCAGCTCTTGGGTTAAAACAAAGACAGTGTAGGCGGTAAGTGGGGGGAAATCATTAGCCAGTACATAGAAAGAAAATCTTACAATATATTTTTTTCAATGCAAGAAGAACAGTGCCAAAAGTGGCATCTAAAATCAGAGGCCATGTTTAAGATATAGAGAAAGATTTTTTTTGGTCTGTGACAGGAAGACAGACACACCAAAAATAGAGATTGTAGGAAGGATACACTAAATTCTGAAATTATTGAAACAAAAAGGTTTGAAGTGATACTCCACCAAAATAATTTAATTTTGTCATGAATTTCACACCCTCCAGTTGTTCCAAACATGTATAAATGTCTTTGTTTGGTTGAACACAAAGAGAGATATTTTGGAATAATGTTAGCAACCAACAGTGGAAGCACCATTGAATGCCATAGTAGGAAAAAATTGAAATGGTAGTCAAAGGTGCTCCAGAACAGTTTGTTTCCCTACATTCCTCAAAATATCTTCTTTGCGTGCAACAGAACCAAAGAATTACAAAAAAATGTCCCTACTGTTGTAGTCAATGGTGCCTCATATTTAGAACAACTAGAGGGTGAGAAATTCGTGACATAATTTATTTTTTTTGGGTGGTGTATGCCTTTAAATATAAATAGCAAAAGAAATTCAGTTTTTGGTCAAAAGGGGACAAACTGAACTACTGTTCAAATTAAAGTGAACTTTAGTTCACCCCAAAATTCTGTCAGTATTTGCTCACCTTCTTGCCATTTCAAAGCTGTATTACTTTCTTTCTTCCTCAGAACAGAAAGGTGACCAAACAGCGACAGCGCTATGCAGTCGCCTATCAATGGCGTCATATCCGCGTTACCCTTTGTTACGCCTTTAACGACGTAGAAACCGCATGAAGACAAAGTGTCGTGGACAAATGCGGAAGTAGTGTTTAGCATCTAGCAAGCCACTAGCTTGTTTCATTGTTGTTGTTGTTTTTATAGTGCGCTCTCTGACGGCAGTTTTTACAAACTGTAGCTTTAACAATGATGATTTATACACTGTCACTCACTACCCACAAAACGGACACACCCCATCTTTCCCAAAACGCTTGGCTTCGACTTTCTATCCTAAGGCTGCCCTTCAATCTCAATAAAACATCAACATTTCAGAGCAATCGCTGTGAGGGCCTTTTTCCAACTGCTATCCATAAATGGGCTGTAATTGTGTATAAAAGGTCACGAGCAGATCACAATCTCTTCTAATGGAATGGCAAAAGATAACAATAACTTGTCAGGACAATTTATAATCACACACCATTTCAATCTTAAATGGGACTAAACTCAGTTAAGAACAATACTCTTGTCCGACTAAAGCAAAAGTGATTCACAGCAACGTGTAGTAGGCTATCAGGTGGAGGCAGGTAAACATGCTTGTATTTGTGATGATTCTTGACAGATGCATGCGTCAATATATACGACTTCAGATACTCTTTGACCGTTCTGTCAGTAACATTAGAACAATAGTGAACAACTGCAAAAATGACAGGACAGAACTGTCAACCCTGTGTTGTTTTAAGACTCTTCCAAACAACACTCAAACTGTGATCAGCTGTCCACGCCATCCTTTTCCCGCACAGAGATCCCGACCTTTGACCCCTAACGCACCTTCAAACACACATGCTCCCCTCAACCATCAACTAAATCCTCTTTACACAACAAATAACTCAAACAACTTAAGTTTTCAACAAAACCAACAGATCCGGTCTTATTGAAGGACATAGGGATGAGGAGGAACACGTCATTTAAAGACACCGACAAACTCCATAGTATATGGCAGGCAGGAGTTGTAAGTGCTAAGCAAATATCATTGTAGACACTTGACACTAGATATGACATGAGCGGAACTGCTGGGTCAATTCATTATGTACACACACACAGAAATAGAAACTGAATGAGTTAGCATCTCTATCGATCAGTCGGATGTAAACACAATTACAGAAATGCAAACATAAGCATAGAGAATCAATAAAATCGAACAACCCAGCTTAGATATCCATCATAACTGCAGACAATGGAGATGTAACGCACTGCTTTGTGCAAGACATGGAAATATTCATATGTATCTTTCTTTCACAAATGAATGTCATTAAATAGAGAGCCGCAGAGAGGACGTATTATTGTAGGCTTACCCGGAAGTTAGCACCGCACTGGTTCCCCCTACCAAAAGCCTATACATTTTTGCCATCGACTGTTGGAAAATCGCAAAACAATAAGCTCTGTAATTGACGAAGGTTTATGATATTCACATGTTTTGTCCACCAAGATATTCTTTACAAATGAACATTTGTTACTTTTGACGCCTCAATTCAATCGTCAGAAGTAAAAAGCTAGCACGAGGTTGTCAACAGACTACACCACGGTCGCACGATCGTCACCACCACCGAGCTTCTGACAACTCTTTCAAACTTTACCAAAACATTTTCCTAAGTAAGTAATTACTCCGTGAATAAACCCCCATCCCCGTTTTAAGAGATTTGAGTCCATTTTGCATTATTTGTGAGATTTATATGCGCGATGACGTCTAACGTCCCCGTCAAAGGATGTAGAAGCTTTTAACTACTTGTAAGCAACCGCCATTTTTAAGACACAATAAATCTTTAAGAAATTCAAGCGGGTTATAACCAGTGTGTTTTATGTTTGTATTTTCATTAAAGTCATGCTCACTAAACAGGCCCTGAGAATGCTGACAAGACATCTGCTACAAAACACAACAATGTTTCTTCAGCTTATATTGGTCACAAACGTTTGACCGGAGCACAAATGAACATGTCTAATCTTGAGGAATCTAAAGCTATCCAAAGGGTGTTTGAACGAAAGAAACAAAGAGCGAGAAGATGATCTGTAAAGCAAAACAAGGTGCCTTTGAAAGTTCCAGCCAACCCCTTCAAACAAAGATGTCCCAGAAGAGAGTAAAAACAAACCCTGCTTTGATAAGATTCTCCTTCTATCCGGTTCGTTCCACCCAGAGAACCCGATTAGAGTTTGCTGCAACAGTGGATACAAACTCTCTGCAAAAAAGTCTGTATAAACCCAAAAGAGCACATGGAAAATATGCACAAAGCAAAACCAGCCCTTACACGCCTGAGAAGAAAAGGTCCTCAGTGAACATTTTATTCATGGGGTTCCGTATTTGGCAGTGACCGATAGCTCAAGTGTGTCCACTCAGAGGTGTTTATCCAAAAGTGTGGCAATATCAAAAAAGAAATGTGTAGGTGAAGTAGGCAATAGCTTAGAGCTGTAAATCTGTTCTAGGGCAGGTGGTATGTAGTCCTTGACTTGATAAGCAATCTTCCTGTAGGTAAATGTAAATTTCTATTAGCCAGTTTTTTTTGCCTAAAGATTATTCAGTACTGCCTACATGAGCATCATCCTAACAGAAATAAAACCTATCAAGCGACCTTCCCTTAAAATGACTTTAAGGTGTTGTGTGTAATATTAAGGAGGATCTATTGTAAAATATGTCACCCCCTTCGGCAAAGAAACAAAAATGCAACATCTTTGTCCTGTGAGAGCCGCCATAGTTTTTCAAAAAAGGGGATGTTGGGGTCTATAGCTAATCAAACAGTTTTCTCTAGGCCACTAGCATGACTCATCTCATGTGACAAAATATATTTATCAAAAGTGCTATTCATCTCTTCACTGAATCTTCAAGTTCAGGGGCCTCTTGTATAAAAAGCGAGGTTAGAAACCAGAACCTGTGCAAAAATCCCTTTCAGTGGAAGGATTTATGGAGTTTACAACCTAGTTTTACTTTGCATAACCTCATCTGCATCATTTCCATACATAATCCCATCCACATTTAACACTGTCAAAGGTACAAAACAATACGGATTAGCCGATTAATGCCATTTGTGCCATACATATCACATGATTACAAGAAATCATCCAGTTGCTTTGGTATGTTTCAGAAAAAATATATCAAAATATCCATAAAACTGTTTAATTCTCAGTCATTCCTTTGCACTGGCCAAATATTATTTCAATTCTGTTTTTTAGTCTCAAACCAGCAAGCCATCCTCATGGTTGTGCCCTGTGTCTTGACTAAAACCATTTAGTAATTCGCAACCAATACTTCACAGAAATATCTGACTTACAATGACATTCAGCACTCTGTTAGTCAGAATGAAGCTCTGATTGTAAATGCCTTTCAAAATTTTACAGTCAAATCGTACAGATTTGCATTAGGGATTCCATTTCATCAAAGCACCGGGCTGACACACAGCCGATGAACTCTGAGGTCACTTCTCATTTTGGTTCGAAATCGTTTTTTCCGACTTGCGTCATACTAGCTTGAATAAAAATGACATAACGGTTTAAGGTGACGAATACATATGAGCTATTTGGAAAGGATGTCTTACAGACACAAACTTCAAATAATGTTTCATACAAGAAGACACAATTCAGAAAGAATTCAGGAGGAACATTTGTATGACTTCACACACACACACACACACAAAAAAAGTTCTGAATTACTAATATGAACTGAGCTTACTTGAAGAATAACACAATAACCTCTAATTCATTAAGGTCATTTGTTTACAGCATCCACTCAAGTCTACACACGGCATCATAGAGTTGTGTAATGTACTACAGTATACTGTACATAAATAAATAACACACATACAGTATAGGGGCTGAGATGACCGCTACATCTTTACCATCAAAGCACCAAAGGCCAGCAGCACCTTTGAGCTACTTTTAACTGCTTTTAACCACATGAATGACAGAACCGTCTCTCTGATGCGAAGGCACTGGGTCGACTTGGTTAAATAATGTCACACTTGTGCACATATCTACAGAGATAGAGGTAGAGAGAAATACAATGTTTTGTATTTTGCAAATGACATCAAAGCGTAGCATAGCGTAAATGGCAATGACAAATATTTCAATATAAAAAACAAAAGTGGTGATGGCCAGTTTTGTCTGATTCATGCCAGTTTTTTGTCAGCGCAATAAAATAAAGCGAAGGAAAAAAACATGGTTCTTTTTAAGCAAACACAAAGCTATTGCAATATTGAATGAAAGAGACAGAGCGTGCAAGGGACTATAGCATGGGTGGAAAAGAATGAAAGAAAGAAGGGTGGAGACCGCTCGGGTGGGCGCAGCCGAGATGGTTAAATTTGTTCCACATGTTCGTAAAAGTGTCAGAGGCTTTTCCAGCCAGTGGGCAGATGAATGGTTGGAAAGGGGGATGGAGAAAAAGGAGTAGCCTTACTCACTCAACTCCCTTCCAGCATGCCCTCAGTGTCTCTTTCTCTCCTGCTCCACTGCTGCCCTTTTCACCTCAGAGGTACGCTACATCCTCAGTCACACACACACACACCGAGAGCTCCAGTTACCCCAGCCGGTCTGCATAGGGAGCCTCTGTGTTTTGGGGAACGTTTTCAGGCAGGCTAAGATTACGAAAGCCAGCTGAGGTGTTGCTCCCAAGATCCTGGTCATATTTTTAGCTCTTGTGTGGGGTCACAAGCCTTTTGTGGATGTAATGACATAATGCTCACCTGAAGTTTGAGTGGCAGTATCCATTCATTTCTATTGTATGGACACAAAAACAAAGCAAGTCAATGGGTACCGCCGTTGCTCAGTTACCAACATTCTTTAAAATATCTTCTTTTGTGTTCTGCAGGAGAAAGTCATGCAGGTTTGAAATGGCAAGAGGGTGAATAAATGATGACAGCATTTTCGTTTTGGAGTAAACTATCATTTTAAAGAGTAACTTTAACAGTGTCCTTAAAATTACATTTCACCTGTTTTTACACCTTGTACTGTATGTACATAGACTTGTTGTGTACATAGACGTTTTTTAATATAATCGTTTTGTTTGTTTGCGCACAAAAAGTATTCTTGTCACATTATATTTATTTGTACTGAGCCCCCGGAGTGGGTTTACAAATTTACGATGTATTTACGCATTGTCAAGGCTTTAAAGATTGCAACGCAACCAATCTAAAAACGACCCTAATTAAAAAAATCATACAGGTCATACAGATGTTACACTACTTGAGGAAGAGTAATTAATGGCAGAATTTTGAATTTTTGTCTGAGAAACCCTTTAAATCCCAGGACCATCACTTATGCAGGAATACATTAATGAATAAACAGTACAGGCCACAACAGGAAGCACAAGATCAACCGGAGCAATTCAAGCAAATCAAAGGACAGCATCATTCATGATGAGGTTCAGAAGCCCTACAGCATGGAATCTTCAAACCTTTAATAAGAGGGAAAGCTTCAATGAGGAAGCAAATCATCTGAGCAGCTTTATCCCTGATACATCCTGAAAATAATCACATTACTATCCTGCTACCTTCAAATTATGCACACAATAGCACAGCAAATTACACACTGCTTGAAATGTAATGTCACGATCAAACCAAAATGAGTATGTCTGAAGCGGTTTCCACTAGTATTTACAACTGACAAAATTGCACAACAAATTATGGTTTTAAACACTAAAATGAAACAACCTCCAAAAAAACAACCTGCTCATTTTAAAATTTTAGAATCAGTGTACATATTGCATTAAATAAATGCAACACAAATATCCCTGACTTCAGATCAAATATCCCTGACTTCAGATCCTGATGGAATTGTTCCAATTGTAAAAGTGTGGAATAGTTCACCCAAAATGAAAATTATGCAGAATTTATTATGAGGAATGTTGGTAACCAAGCCTGTAAGATCTACACACTTGCATGAATATATATCTGAAAGTAATGGATCTTGCACATAACAGTGTGGAAATCTGGCCTCTGATGTAGTAAAGCTCTCAAAGTACAAGATTCAAAGATCTTTCTTGATCTCGTCCAAAAGTCACAAAATGTGCAACAAATTGTTCCTCCTTCCAAGCCATCGGATTTCCATTTGAAGTAACCGGTCCCCACGGTCAACTGGCAGGTCTTCAAAAAATCCCCTTGGATGACCTGCTTGGGAGCAGAAGCTGTTTATAATCGTAACAACTGTCGTGACAGGATCTTACCCCAATAAATCGCATGCTGGTTTATGATGCAATGGGGCTGCAGAAACAGAAGAAGTTCAGCTCCTTTACAGATTGCAAAACTGCCCGTGTCAGGTTGCAATTACGGGTTCATCTAATGTCACAATATTCATCCACAGCGGCACATTTTCTCCTCTATACAGATGTTAACACCCCACAGTGTCAGTTATTTTCCTTTCAAAGCATTCCAAACACATCTTACAGAAAGTACCAGCCGTGCTAGTAGGATGCGCTTATTTGCCACACTGGATGGCAGATCGTGCTTATGCCAACAGGTATCTTTTTTAGCGCCACATTCTCAGACACAATTTTTAGAGTCATCATCAGCCTCTACAGCTTTTCCCTTTAAAAAATGGTGGTTCATGTTTTTCCACATAAAGAACTGTTTGTAAGAAGCTTAAATTTGAGATCAAGTCTTTGAAATTGCTTTGGCATACAGCTAGCTACTTACAATGATTTTAAGAGCGTACTAAACACACAGTGTGTGAACAAACCCGAACACACTGTCAACGTTTATATCAAAGCCATCAAAAAATCATTTAAAATAAAATTAGAACAGACAGCCATTGTTATTTTTCGGAATCATTACTTTGCTCGTACTTGTGTAAAATAATTTGACAAGCTTCTGCCTTCCTGTATTTTCACAGCTGCTGCTGTTGAAACGTATGTTTGAGTCTTCACTTTTAAAAATAAAGGTGCTTAAAAGGTTCTTCACAGCGATGGCGTTTCTTTCTTACCTTTTAATAATCTAGGAACCTTTATTTTACCACAAAGAACCTTTGTGAAACACAAAGGTTCTTCGGATTGTTAAAGGTAAACCATTTAGACAAAAAAGGTTCTTCTATGGCATCGTGCAGCACCTTTATTTTTAAGAATCTATCAATTATTTTGCTAAACAGAGTTAAAATACTACTGTATCAGGATGAAGATCATGTGAGCTCCACTTTTCCGACCTCCCATTGGTAGTTGTTACATGATTGCATCACTCCCCATTTGCATAAAGTTAAACTATGCTGAACTAGCTTGCTAATGGTCGCTTTAAATTTCAGCATTGAATGCTGAAAATGAATGACTTCTGCTCAATTTGTCGCTGCAATTCGCTGTGAGACAAAATGCAACATGAATAAAACCAGGACAGGTGCAACAGACTCAATAATAAAACCAAGTATGTCCAGTTTCAGTCTTGTAAGATCAAGTCTCTGAATGCATCTCACATCCAGCACGTTGATCTGTCAGCATTTTGTGAATGCAGGAATGGCGCGGTGACAGAGAAGTCTGGCTGAAATTAAATTAAATGACCTGACCCTTATTCATCCGTCTCATCTCACAGCATCTATATACAGACAATGATGCTGTCGGTTATAGCTTACTGCTGATAGATCAGCTGAACGTCGCAATCGACGGAAAAAGGTGTTTAATTATGCATATAGTCTGCAATTGACAGCCACATTAGTCTAACTAAAGTAAAAGTAATTCAACTAAATATAAAGCCTACTGTCTGTGATATATTACGATTCTCAAGGTCTTGTTGGAAGGACCTATTAGGTAAAAGAAGGAAAAATGCTTACCATTCATCGATCAACTGAAAGCCACCAGCTGCAAATGTCAAGATACCGATGTATGGATTGTTGTAACTGATAAAATGGTATAAGCTTAATACACAGAAGGAGAACACACTAGTTTAAGCTGCAAACAATGTTACTTCACCAAATTAACACTATGCATGGATCAATCTCTATGGAGCCCCCTTTACCTAATACCAACTAACCAGGGGAGACAGATTTGATCTCATTACTGTCATGTAGCCTCTAGCTAAGAATACATGAGCTATGACATCCAAAATTAGATTCCTACATTTATAAAGAGAGCACCACATAGAGTGAGTCACAGATGCTACTATCGAAACAGGCCTCTACAACTAAAATGACTTGAAATTTCTTGCAGTTTAAGAGTATTGATTTGAGGTTTCTTGCAATGCTTGAAAACTAAACACATTTGTATTGCTTAATAATATTGCTTGATTCAATTACTTCAACGTACAATGATGGGAGCTGTGAAAATGTTCAGGCTCATCTCTGGTTTTAATGAGAACTCTAATTACAGATTCATGAATATTCACCAACACTGACAGCAGCACAGCTCTGTGCAAGAGAAAACTAAAATGACCCACATTGTAATCAAAGCTGGGCTCTCGTGTTCTTTTCATTTTTTCCTGCACAATGGTGTAATGCGACATCTACTGATCAAGGCAAGGGAAAAATGGCCACTGTCTTGAGAAGGCAAAGGGGCCTATATAACAAAATGAAGGAGATATGACACAAATATAAATAGGAGACATACAGAAAATTGGTGAAACTAAATAAATGAGGTATATTGTGCTCAGTAACATACTTAGCACCAAAACAGACCTGAGAACATTAAAAAAGTGAACTTCACACAGATTACGTAATCATGGCAGGTAAATATTGGATAAACAAAAAACAGTATATCTTCTACCTCACAGGGGGGACACAGACATTTGTTGGAAACAATGTCATGTGGCATATTAAAAGTTACAGAAAACAACATATCCGAGGATAAAACAATTGATAGCTCAGGTACGTCTGTAAGATGTCTGCTAAAGATCTGGAAAACATCTGCTGTGAAAAAACATCCGAGAAACGTCTTAGAAAAGGCAGTTTTACATACATTCTACCTTCTAGACGTCTTTTTGACTGTACAAATTTCAGAGACGTACTGCAGATGAGCAAACACATAAAAAAACATCTTGCAGATGTAAACGCAAACCTCATATAAATGTCTCCCATGTATGTGTGCTATCAGGGTTGTAGGATTTGTGACTGTTTTCAAGTTTTAATGTTTTCAGTTATGTTCAAATATGTTTATCAGAGACAATCATAAATTTGGAAAGTAAAAAAAAATTCTAATTAGTAATTATTTAAGCCATGGCAATATATTGGTCTTCTAGAAAATAACCATACAAACCGTGAACCCTAACGTCTGGCTTAACCAATGCTGTGGATTTGGTCTGGGGACAACCTGTTTGTCCAAACAATAACTGTTAAGGGGAGTCTTTGGGAACCATGTATGAAAAAATCTATATTTTTGCAAATTTATTCGGTGCCACTAGTGGCAGAAAAACTACAGTCTGCTGCATTATTCTGCATTAATTTCGATTTTTCACTTTGATCCATTCAGTTACATATTGTCGAACATTTTTTATAGTCAAATATTGTCAGCAAACAACAGAGATATCCATCCACTATACCCCTCAAACCACCTTCCACGTTTTATCACTTTATCTCTCTGCACGCTGCAGTTTCTGAATAACACATGCTGATGATATCTCTGTTTGACTCTCCAGCCTGATTAATTCATTATCGTCAGAATTATATGCAATTCATCAGCCAAATATTATTCTCTCTTTGACAGCGTGCTAAACAATTTTGGCAAAGATCTTTCGCAAATCTATCCATGTTATCAAACACTTCAATTAATTGATCTATATCCTTTCGTTCACATGATAAACAACCACAGATTGACTTTCTAAAACTCATTAAAGCAAAAACTGTTTGTGTTATTGTGTGTATTTTTATTTGTGCGTGCTTGTAAGTGTGTATGACGAAAACGTAGAAAAATGACATGCCCATTAAGACACAGCAGGGAACAAAGATTAATACGAATGAAAATAAGCATTTCATTACAGGCCTTAAATTAAACCCATGGTAGAATCTCACTTGGCAGGGAGCATAATCTCAAGACTACTTCTTGAACTACTACTGAAAGCTGTCCCGTTCATTGTTGTGAAACAGAAAATAGATCACAAGGTCCAAGTCACACATCTACTCAATCCGTGCCGCTGCCCTTGACATCAGAGATCATCTGGGACAACCGACTGGAAACAACACTGTTAAGATCTGTGTAACACTCAGATCCCCACCACTTCTCAAATTCAGGTCTACAGCCTGCTCTCTAGTGAGTAAGTGTGGCCTCAGGTATTGACGTTCACCTTAACAACACCACATCTGAGCATTGTTTTAAATACATGTGGCATTGTGGTTTTGAAGGTCTGAGGTTGGACATAGATCTTTCCAGGAACCAGTTTCTCCAATATTTGCATGAGATTTAGCTTGCAAAGGTACTGTAACCGGACTGGGTCTAATCCAGAGTATCGAAGAGAACGTGCTCCAAACCGTGACCTCTGAAGTAAAGAGTTCACGGATGTTATAAAGTTTATCATATGTTTAAAAAGATTAAGGATATGAACTTTAAGCTGAAGAAGGTTAAAGCCTCAATGACTTGGTTATTTTACACCATTGAACTACAGTAGAGGTTTTAAAGGGGTTTCATGGTGCGAATCTGTGTTTTTCTGTGTCTTTGGTGTGTTGTAAATTGCCCATGCATGTATTAGACATGTACAATTGCAAAAATTTAAGTGTTAGAATGCATCTTTTGTTCCATCTAAAAGCGAATGCTCACCCAGAACCTGTCTGAAATAACTTGTGTAACCACACCCCCACAAATCTATGTCAGTTCGTGGTATGATTTGACTAAGACCGCCCAAATGTAAACGCAAGTAAGGTGGGCGTACCTGTCAGTACAATTGCTTTGGAACCTGATGTTCCAAATATGATAAGAGGCGTTACATTACCGTTACACGCTTGCAGTATTCTACCAATCACTACGCACAGGTAATCTGGCCAATCATAGCACACATCACTTTTCAGCGCGATGAGCATTGTAAGAGAGGCGGGGCAAAGAGGAGATACAAACATGCCCGGTATGTGGAAAATATTGAACCTTAAATCGTGTATACACATTGCATTGCATCTAAAACAAACTATAATATTAGTTTTCGCCGTGCTAAGGGACCACTTTAACTTGTGCAATAAGGATGTAGTAGGGCTGTGCAATTCATCGAAAATTAATTGTAATCGTCAATTTTGGCCTTCATCAATTACAAAAACAAAATAATCGAGGTAAACAATTATTGTGCCGCATTCCATTTTGCAAGGATCCTCTCTTTATAGTATAAATTCACAGCCAAGTTTTTTATTTTCTATATTACATTTACATTTAGTCATTGGGCTTCTCCAATATTGTTCTACGTTAATAATCGGGATCTCAATATTGGCCAAAATAATCACGTTTGTGATTTGTATCATAACCGAGCAGCCCTATGATGTAGTTTGAGTAAACACTGACTTTGAACCATGACCCCATGTTTGGGGTACTCTGAAAAAGAGCTTGGCACTTTATCACATCTTCAAGCTGAATAAATAAAGATCACCGAGCGTATTCTCATTCTGGCATGATATTTGTAAAGGAATAGATAAAGCAAAAGTGGTCGGAAGAATGAACCCCTTCAAATCAAAGCATGTAAAAAGGTTTGCTCTTGTCAGTCTATTACTCACTGATGATGAATGACACCGATTTACAACTATTCCCAGCTATCAATCAATTTTCTGTTGATATTTCACATCAAAGTTAAAGGAGTTGAAATAGCCAAGATCAGTCTTCTAAGCAGCCTTCACTACAGAGATGGCACACACAATCATACACAGATCTTTATCTGTGGTGTCAGAATAAGCATTAATACAAATATGAGCTTCCACCTTCAGTAACAAAAAGTGTAAAAATCAGTATCATTATTTACAGATTTCAGCAGCTCACATGACTAATATCATCTAATTTGGAACCCCGCACACACATACTACAAATGCTGACTTTAAAATACAAATGAACAGTCTATATGATATATCAAAAACATAGTTCAAAGCATTTATGTCAACCACAGGCCTTGTGGCCATTTAACTGTCATGAAACTTACTCTAGTGGTCCAAATGCGGCTTACAATCCCCCACACAGCATCCCCAAATAACGCAAGAAAAATCATTGCAAACTTACGTGAAAACAAAGAATAAAGTGGTGGACCCCACCAGAAGAGTGGCGGCGGTGGACACCGGGATGTATTTGGTGGGTTTAAATCTTTTTCCAACGCTGTTGGGCATTCTGTAAATCCCACATTCCTCGTTTATTTGATCCCTGTCGTTAGATGCATGCAAACACGAACGCGATCCCGCACCGTTCAGCACAAGCCGGCGAAACCCTTATTCTTCGCATTCACCGTTAAATCGTGATCCTTGAATGCGCGTTCAGGAATACGAGCCCGAAACTCCCACCCAGCTCAATTCAGCCCACTGCTGAGGTCACTGCAATGCTGGAAAGGTGGAGCCTCCGTTACGCAAATAGGAATAGATGAGGCGACACAGTCAGTGGGGGAACATGGCGTGGCTTTTGTGGGATTTGGGATTTTAAACAGCGTATTGAGATTTTGTGCGTCGAGCCTTTTAACCGATGAAGATATCACGAATTTGACAATTCGCTCGTTGGAATTTTACCAATGAAGTGCTTGAAAATATTTTAAAAGCATCAATAATAAGAGTTAATCTAAACACATTACGTTAATGTAGATGTGAGTATAAACCATTTTGGAAGTATACTGGTACCGAAATCTAAACTTTCAATGAGTGTTTATGACGTGAGGACGGTACGACACCCGGTGGCAGCCTTTGGAATGACGTTTGTTAGTTGGGATGCATAGATATGAAGATTTTATGTTTTACCAGAACTAACAGCACAGAAGATCAACTGCCACAATGTCTATCAGTTATACGCACACTGTTTTTAGCTACTTATAACATTAAGTAACATTTTCATCATTGTGTGTTCTATCCTAATTCGTAATACAACGTAGTGTTCTCCTGTGCAATTCAGAATGTTAAAATACAAAAAAATATCAAAAGTCTCGTAAAATATTTACGAAATGTAAAGCCATGAATAATTCTCGTGGAGGTGTCCCACGACCAAATGACATACGGCGTCTTTTATTTTGAAAACTCGTCGGGAGGAGTATACCGGAAGTTCGTGCAGATGGATGTGATTACTTTAGTTCAAGCTGTGAAACATCTGCTAAACGCTTCAGAGAGGTGAGATATTTTCCTGTATTTTTTAAATATAGATCATTCTTAGATGTTATATTGTGAGTAAATGATCTGAAATATACGTACTGCCGTTTAAATGCAGGCCGGCTAACTTTGTTTTCGAAAGAGTTTTATCATTGTGGTTGTATGAGTAACAAATTAGTAGCAGTAAGTCAGCAGATTGGTCCGTTTTTATTACTGTCTGACGTTATGTTTTACTAAAGTGATAAAAATATCTGGTCGTCACATGTTGCTGGACACCGGCAGAAGTAGCCTGGCCGCTAACACTGTAGCAGCCAATCGTGTAATAGTAAGCTTACGGATAGCATGCTATTGAATAACACAGTCTCTCTCGTGTCAGAATATTGTTCTGGTTTTATCAACTAATCTTTTTGCTTGTTGATCTCTGATACTTTTGCCTGAAATGTATCGTTCCAGACAATAGATAAATAAAAATGTCTCTTGACAATCAAAAATAATCATAAGTAGGTGCGTCGTGTCTCATTTATTTCTTGGCTAATCCTTTAACTTTATTGTGACAGTGTAGATGATCAAATCTTGCCATAATAAGTTTATTTCGATTACAGTATATTCAGTGATCAGATCTCATATGGTGGTTTTCTGTGCTGTTGTGTCCCTGCAGTAGAGCATGTGAAAATGGCGTGTGCAAAAGTGCCTTTAGATGAACTACATGTGACCGAGCCCTCTGGACCCCAGGGCGGAGAACGCACCCTGCCAGCACTAGTGAGTGAATGCCTTGCTTTAGATCCATATCCACATTTAAAATAGTTTGGGTGCAAGACCCTTCCTAGAGTAGAATAAAATGATATAGTACAGTTCTTCTCATCCGAATGATGACGTCACGGTCATGGGTTTGGATCTCTATCATCAGCATCCCGACCGAAAGGAGGAGAGATGTTTCATACCTTATAAACCCCCACCTGAGGATGGGACTCCTGCACTAGTTGAGGAGTTCCTGGAGCTTGCTCAGTTCATCTCAGAAGACCTGGAGTGGTTGTTGGCCTTACCTCATGACAAGTTCTGGTGTCAGGTTAGAATAGCTAATTCACAAACATCGTTTTTACATTATTTAATGTGATGTGTATTGACACATCTCTTATGTATGTCTTTTTTTCTTCACCCTTTGGCCTTTTCTCCCCCATTAGGTGGTGTTTGATGAGTCTTTACAGAGGTGTTTGGACTCTTATTTGAGGCACACTCCACGTGGTTTGGACCGGACTGGTCTCTCGTCTACGCCAGCAGTAGCCAGCATGCAGAGGAACATTCACCGCTCTGTGTTTATGGTGTTTCTTAGAATGGCTACGCACAAAGAGTCCAAGGTACAGTCTTGTTTGTTTATTCTTGCTTTACAGGAAGCATATGATATTTTCTATTATTATGTGTATTTTGCCACTAAATTACAAAGTATTTTGTGTGCTGTTAGTTTTTATTAAATTAATTCAAATTTGGAATTGGTGCCACATGGGCACCTTTTTGCCAAATATAAAACATTAACTTTTTCCTTCTTCAGGAAAACTTCATCACCCCCGCTGTGTTTGCTGAGATTATTTATAACAACTACCTTTTTGACATTCCTAAAATTCTGGATTTGTGCGTGCTGTTTGGGAAAGGAAATTCCCAATTGCTTCACAAAATGATCGGTATGTATTGTATATGATATACAGTGAGGGAAATAATTATTTGAAACCTACCGTAAAATTTTAGACCCTTAATTTCTTTGTGAGCAGGCAAACTTAGAAAAAAATCAGCAGGGGATCAGATAATTATTTATAGATATATATGACCACTACTACTTGATGAATTTTCTGTTTTTTTCAGAGAACATTTTTACTCAACAACCAAGTTATTACGGCGATCTGAATGAGACAATACCTTCAATCATTCAGGTAGGCGATCTTGCAATGAGTCAAGCATCTCTATAGATTTTTGTTGAGCTACCTAAAATGTATTTGTGTGTGTGTACATTTTAGGTGTTTGATACTGTTTTAGAGAAGTGTGGAATTCAGTCAGAAGATGTAGGTGCCAGCCAACCTCTCAAACTGAATGCAAACAGATGTCTAACTCCCATGTCAATGCCGGAGGAGGTCAACAAAATCTTATTTCACTTTGTCTCTATATAAGTCCACTTTTATTCTGAATTACTCACCATGATAAAATAATTATAATGTTGTTGCTTAAATATGTTGTTTTTACTTGTTTAATAATAGGAGCTTACAGAATTGGTGATGTACATTTGTGACACGTGCATCACTATCCACTCTTTCCTGGACATCTTCCCTGAGGCTTGTTCTTCTTTTAAACAGCACAACTTTCTTTACAGGTGTAACAGATACAATCACATAAAACGTTTTAAGATATCCCTTTTCTTAGGAGCAATACATTTTTTGATATATCATATACATTCAGACATTACCGATTACAAAAATATATATTGTAACACTGAATTTCTTTTGTTGATGTAGATTATCATCATTCTATGCGATGGTAATTCCAGACCTGGAAAACGCAGTGAGGAAGAGAAATTTCAATAAAAGGTTATAATGCAGAGTTTACTTCACACCCGATCTTACACTGATGTGATGTGCTGGCAAACATTAACACTCTTTCAGGAATGTGTACACATTAGTGAACTTTTGTGTGATGTCTCAGTTTGCAGGCGGATATGTGGAGACAAGTGTCTCATTCCAGAAAGAAACTGGTGGAGATTGTGCACCTACTGCTTCAACACACATGTTTACAGCCCATACTGGAAGGGTGAGGAAAACAGACATATTCTTATGATTAGAGATCCAATGACACACGTCTATAGAGGAGGGTGGGGCGATAGCAAAAATGAAGAAACCGTTCAATTTTGATTTATTCAGCATTTGTTTATGTATTGTGGCCATTCCAGTCCAGTATCTGTTGAATTTCAATAAAATCAAACCTACGGGTGACATAAAGTCATCCAACTGCAATGTGAAAGATAGACAAGAAACAAGACACCATGACAAGAAACATGAAAACTAGTAAATAGCAAGGTTATCACATGCATATATTTTTTTGACTCTTAAGCAAACAGTAGTATGTGTACAAGTTTTAGGAAAAAGTGAATGTGAACTTGTTTTCTTTGCAGTATTTGAGGTCTAAAAAAACACAGAGCATCTTTTCCTATAAGTGCAAAAAGGAATTACATTTTAATTCAAAATTTGGTATATTGTTAGTAGTTCACAGAAGTAAACAAAACTATAATTTTGCCTAAACACATATTTATAAGTAGTACATTCAGAATTTTTATTAAAAAATTGGCAGCGGCTATTTGCGATATGCTATTTCCACTAACCAAAAATAGCTGTATTTTCTTTGGATTAAGAACAAATAGTAGTTAGATGCTATTGATACTTAATAATAGTGGCAGATAACTATTTGGACCTTAGTATTGTTGTGGATTAAACATTTTGCCATAATAAGAGAGTGTCAATCATTATATTTATTACACTGATGGTAACCTATTGAGATATTAAAGCCCTAACCTTATCCTAAACTTAAACGTTATGAATACATTTTTTTTTTCATAAAACAGATGCCTTTATAGTCTATAAGGTTATAGAAAAAGGTTACAGAGCGTTTTCAGCAAGAGGTGAATTAGAACACCGTCTCCCGTCAAAATGTATATACTGTATACTTTACACCACTGGTGTCACAAATTGGTGGTCGGAGCTAGTGTAAATAGGCTCTACCAACAAGGCAGGCTATTTGTACTTGGTATAAATAGACAGAATTTTTTTTCTTCGGCTGTATTTGCTAAACTTTTCATTTCTGTTGTGTGTACATATAACTCAAAATGTTTATTTATTTTCACAGGTCTGAAAACATGCCGTCCTGCGTAGAAGAACTTCTACAAACCTTCACAGCTTTTCTTCAAGAGAAAAGGTGACCCGGGTCACCTATATAGAAATGATGTACCAAATGTTTGGCTGTGTTGTGTATCTAAAGTAGTGAATGAACCGTTTGTCTCTTTCCTCCTCAGATTCCTGGCAGATTACGATGAACAGTTTCCTATAGCTGATGATGTCAGTCTCCTTCAGCAGGCCTTCCCTCACTTGTATCCTTCATGAAGGAGACATAGTGGAACTTAAGACAGGGCTCATTTTAAAAAGAGAAAGAATCGGCATAACAACTAGAACAGAATGTGGTCTCAATGTGGTTTTATTCTCCCTGATTTTCTGGCTCAGAGATGAGACCAGGACGTCGTACCTATTGCAGGGTGTAGAGTCTGCCTGGGAGAGCGTGGGGAAGAAGAGGAGCTTCCCTTCTGCAGTCTCGTCAGCCAATCACAGTGCAGGAGCCAGAAGCAAGTCTGGCAGGGATGTATCAGCTTCCATGGAGGAAGGAGCTGGAATTGCGGGAGTCAGAGAGGAGCTGAGAGGAGCAGAAGCTATCTCTGAGACACCTCATAAGGGAGACAATGTAAGGTTTTTAGCTGCTATAAAATATATCAAAATGTATTTCCTGCCTCTGACTTTCCATTGGTCCTTTTTTTTCATTCGTCCCATAGGGGGCAGCGTGCACTGTGAGTGCTGGAGAATTGGAGTCTCTGCTGTGTCATTTTCGAGATCTGTTCCCGGACTTGGGAGACGGATTCATACTAGCGTGTTTGGAAGAGTACGGTTACAATTCTGAACTTGTCATCAACAACATCCTGGAAGATAACCTGCCCCCTTCACTTGACAAACTGGACAGGGCAATGGCCAGGTAAAGTCTAATGTTGTGTAATGATTTATGGTTCAGTTAAAAATCTGCTTCATTATTGGCTAATGGCTTTGTAATGCTGCCCTGTAGGCCTGTGAAGAAGGAGGTCCCTGACGTTTTGAGCTCCAGATCGAATGTGTTTGACGACGATGAGTTTGACGTGTTCAACCGCGACCGACTGGACATGAGTCGAGTATGGAAGGGTCGGAGGTAAATTGTTAAAAATAAATACCTACTTTAAACATTACTCCATCTTGCCCTGCAATTAATTTGTCTGCAGTTTTATTTCAATTTGTCAGTTTTTAAACAAGCTATCGTGTTGGATACGAAACAGTACAACTTAAACCAGACTTGAAAGGTGGTGATGGATTATTCAGCTCAAGATGTACAAGATGGTTTGTGTCTGCTAAAAAAAATATCACATATCACAGACAGGGGGAGAGTGCACGTGCCACACTCAATGACAAACAGCACATAGAAGAGCAGAGAGAGAGATATCAAGCCTACGAGACTGTGGTGGATGAGATTCCCATTGCAGACCATAATGCTTTTGACTTGGACGATTACGATGATGAATATGACGACACGTATGATATCAACCAAATAGGAGCCAATGACCTGGATGAAGAGGATGAATTATTGAAAATTAGGTAAAATGTCTTTACATGCTTTGTTATTATACATGTTGAATTTACTTCATTGAATTTTCTGATAACACTTCAGTATAGGGGACAATTCTCACTATTAACTGGTTGTTATAAGCATGCCTATTATTGGCATATTGGCTGTTTATTAGTACTTATAAAGCACATATTCTGCATGACCATACTCTACATCCCTTATCCTACCCAATACCTAAAAACTACCTTAATAACTATTAATAAGCAACAAATTAATCGTTTATTGGGGAATAGGTCATTGTTAATGGTTTGTTAATAGCGAGAATTGCCCCCTATACTGAAGTATGACCATATTTCGTTTTAGTGATAACAACATAAACAAACGTTACATGGCCCATACTTAACTTTAGGTAGAATATATATATTATAACAAATACAGACTGCATCAGTAGAAACCTTCTGTAAATGGATTAAAAAAAACCTGATAATATTGAACTGACTTTAACCCATCAGGCCTTTCACTACCCCACAAGTGCTCAGAACAAGCAAACGGGCTGAGGAGGTGCTAGAAGAGGAGGAAGAAAACAAGGTGCAAATGTTTCGCTTTTACATACATTTTCTTAATCCATTGTTGTTTCTCTCATAGGCCTTTACCCATTTTAGATGCCCGGATTTGCCCAGAAAATCCTGTTTTTTAAGTTTTTGTCTATGTGCTCTTGCTCAGGATGAGTCTGTGAAGAGGGATCACTTCATCCAAGACCCTGCGGTGCTCAGAGAGAGGGCTGAGGCCAGAAGAGCAGCCATGCAGAGCAGGAAAGGGTAAGGGCACATTTATCTCTATCCAAAAGCTGTAAATAAACCTAACTTGCATATCACTGCTGCCCTGAAACTGTATCCATATTTTGTGATTTTAAAATAAAGTAACTAGGGATGTAACAATACTATCGATATCGTGTTAACACAATAGCAAAATTGTCTCTATTATCGTGGTCACATGACTGTTAGAAACGATAGGTCTTCTGGGCCTGACTTATAGAAAGTTAGAAAAAATGACCGATCACAGGATCTGTATGAAGCCTTGTATTTATCATGTAGAATAATTTATTTAACGATTTTAAAGAACAGTGTATATTACCTAATAAATTGAGAGATAGAAAGTAATCATAAATTGACAACTTGCAAACAAGATATTCCTTTCCTTTTTCGAAAGTAAACATAAATGATAGCAGCCATAGGAACAGCTTAGAGTATACCATAGCTTTTCTCTATAATAAGTATGAAAAACAACAGAATTAAACAAACACGTACCAACTATAAACTTTCGGCAGTGGCAACCCAAAAGCTCAACACTTTAGGTGTAAAAAACGGTCAGTTGTGGATATATGAGATTTTTGGGTCTCATAGAATATTAGTTATTTGTATTTTTAAGGTTTATTTTGGGTTTGTCTTTGTTTGAGAATTTTTTTCTATGAAGACCTGGCAACACTGTCACTTTAGCGAAGGGCTCATATTGCCCGATTCACACATACTACGTTTGTAGTGCACTAGCTGTCTAAACGGCCAAAGCGTCCGTTA
This sequence comes from Barbatula barbatula, assembly GCF_947034865.1. Classification (NCBI taxonomy): domain Eukaryota; kingdom Metazoa; phylum Chordata; class Actinopteri; order Cypriniformes; family Nemacheilidae; genus Barbatula; species Barbatula barbatula. Next base: position 24,992,449 of record NC_136767.1, on the reverse strand, counting down.
CCGGCCAAAAACGATAGCGGCCCACCGGGAAAACTCCCTGTAAGCCAGATGGCCAGTCCGCCCATGAACCGAATTTATCTGCAGTGTGTATGTATTTGAGTATACTTCAGACTGTAACAAAAAGGAATGACAGGCAACCGACAGCTGAGTGAGATTTTGATATTGTTATATACCTATAAGTCACCCTTTATATTTGTCACTGGGTTTTGCGAATATCTATCGAAAAGTATTAAAGAGTGCTATTCAACTTTTACGACACCGTATTAATCATTGAAAAGTTTTTTTCATTTCCTGAAAAATGAATTTGGACATCTGAAATTTCAGAAGGACACTGAAAATATGTGTATTAGACATTCATAGTTTTTTTCGGTTTGTGTGTTTTGATAGCTACAGACCACCTCCACAAAACCATGTGGTAGGAGGTCAAAAGGGACAAGGACAGTCACAGGAGACCGTCGCGGACCGTCGAAGGAAAGAGGCCTACAAGAGTCGTGGAGCCAATCACAATCGCAGAACAATGTCTGACAGGAAGAGGAATAAAGGCATGATCCCTTCCTAAATCACAGATCCCAGAATGCAAAACACACACTGGTTTTGGTAAACTGATGAAGAATTATGTATTTGGGAGTTGGATGACATCAAGCAGTGATTATACAGTACATGTAATATCAGAGAACCATCAGAATGACAATGTGGTCCCTTACAACGGCCTTTTATTTCTTGCAGATTGAAACATTTTGATGAATTTCTTATGTTATGTATAAAGCAGCAGGTTGATGTGATGATGAGGGAACAATGTTATTTTTATTTATTTTTTAAAGAATCGTTTTTTTGGTAATGACGGTCAACACAGGACAAGAAACCAAAGTGATAAGACGGGTCTCAGTTTTTTGCCATGTAACATGAGTTTATTAAATAGAGTGTTACAGTTATTGCACCGTTAAATAAAAAAAACATCACGTCTGAGACTGTCGACTTGTATAGCGTTTAACAAGAAAGGTTGTCAAAAGATGCAATACATGAGACTATTGAAGCAAAAATAATCCTAGACATTGCTCACAAGACCTATATCTGAGCCAGGTGTAATTATCTAAAGGTTCAGAAAGCCATTAAGACTTGACCTAAAAGCAGTCTTTTAAAAAACACAGAATTTGAGGTTTGTACAAACCAGCTGCAGTCTGATTTCAACGATTCACGTGCCAAAGGCTGTGAACAAATTTTGTCAGAAGAATGATAGCATTTTTCTCGTATAGTTAATGAACTTCAGGCAACATTCTCTTGCCACATAGAGCAACATGTATGTTCTTGCTAAAGATACATTTAAAAGCATTTTCTAACAAAGCATATTTATGAGTGCTTTTTCGATTTAAACATGAATAAATGCTGTTCTTAAGACTGCTGTTATTTCTCTTTGAGTGGGAGAGTGTTGAATGAGATTTTTTACTTAGTACATAGATTTCTACCTGTTCGACCAGATATGCTCCTGAGGTAACATGGACCAAAAACATCTCATGTGCCATGATGAAAACATGATGGGTGACATAAATGTTCTGAAAAGTTGACATATTTCCGATTCGCATGCATTTAACATGATAACACTCTTTGTCTCTGCGGCAAAACAACGTAGGCATCCCTGCAGTTATCTTTCCTTAGAATAATGGGGCCCATTTCAGAAAGGAGGTTTAGTGAAAACAGAGTATATTAACCCTGAAATGAGGGAAACTCTGGGTTTTCTGTTTCAGAATGTGAGGTATGTCAAACTCGAGAAAGCGGGGTAACTCAAGCCCGTTTCTAAAAGAGAATTTATACTCCGAGTCAGTAACCATAGTAACTTACTCTGTGAACCTAATCTGGTCGGGAGAAGGTTTTCTTTGGTAAACCCAGAGTTTACTTCCATCTCCTCCCCCTTTTAAAGCGCAAGTGGTGTAACTCATTAATTTATACAGTAATTCATGGCACACATTTTGATTGCACAGAGACCATCTCAGTGACTAAAATGTCATATGCTTTTATAGAGGATTCAGTAAATGTAGAGGCTGCATTAATTCATAGGGATGTGCTTTGATTTCAGGAGAGCAATTTAGGACCCGTGTGGAATTTTGTCATTTCCCTGTGCATTTTTATTAAAACTCTACCGTTTTTCTTCAAAATATATCTCATCCATCCTTAGCTCAATAACATCAGCCATCGCACGTGTATTACATCAGAGCATCGTTTTCTATGGACGATGAGAAATGACTTAATAAAGTGCACAAATAATGAAATTGATACAGACATACATGCAGAAATTAAGCGACAAAGTTAATATACATTTAACTTTGACGGGCAGCCATCCCCTACACGCCCTACAGGTGTCCTATCTACCATGAAGTCTCACAATCAGCATTAGAGCACTGATTCCGAGTGAGAACATAAGATTTGTATCTTATTTCTGTTGTTTCATTCATTTAATGATTAATTTATTTTTTTATTGGTACATTTATCGGTTTATTTATTTAAACTTAAGTAAATCAACTGTATGCCTCGCTCTCAAATCCTTTTTGCCGCCATGTTGCTTTTTTGGTGTGCCATGGTGAATCTTAATATCGGAGCTCCATTGATAATGGCTAGAGTAAATTGAACTGACTCAAATTGGCTGTTCTGAAACCAAAAACTCAAAAGTTTCTCATTTCTAAGTAAACCAAACTAGGTTTAGCCTAGAGTTGGTGGAACCTCCTTATTGAAACGGGCCCCAGATCATCTTTGTAAATGTACCTTCTTTGGTATCAAAACTGACCTGTGACCCGTTTTTGGTCTGCCATTCATGCTTGATTAAAAGCGATCGATAGCCCGCTTTCTTTCTTCATTGAGAGCAGAATGATCACATTGCCAAGGTTTTATGCGGTCTAATGAGGTCTAAATGTTTAGTTCATGATCAATATGAACCTACTTTGGGCCAAAACTTCAGTTTCTTATGTGAAAACGAATGGAATGTGGCCATGGTGGATATGCATTAGCGCCTGTATGTGACAGGTCAAGCGATATTCTAGATTTCTTGAATGGTATTTGACGTACATTTTCTTTTGAACTTTTCAAACAAAATCTAGAGTATGTATTTATTCCTGGTTAATTTGACAAGTTCTGAAGCATTATCAGGACTGGTGGAGATTCTTTGACTCGCTGGACTGGTTTAACATGTATAAATAAATACCAAAACTGATTCCAGGTACGAATCCCTGCCTTTGAGGAAATTCTTCAAATGTCTTGTCTCTTCGGGTCATGTAAGAAGTCAAAGTTCATAGTGCTTGGAGTGGTCAAAGATCATTACCGGCATCATGACCGTACAGTACAGAAGAGTGGTTTAGTTGCCATGAAAACCTGAACCACGCAGGGAAGTCAGTCTAAATCCACTAATCCAGACTAGTCCATTCTGGTGCTCAATAATGATTACCTAAAAGGACAATAATATGAAGATATGGATGAATATTAAAGTCAGGGTCAAAGGAAGGTTGTGTCTTTCTCACCGAGTACACTGCGTTTGCAGAGTGGACAGTTTTGCTGCAGGAGAAGCCAGGGATCCACGCAATCCCTGTGGAACTCGTGGAGACACGGTAACACCCTTAAACACTAAAACAACCAAAAAGAAAAGCAGGCATATGTTAAACGGATAGTCCACCAAAAAATGAATCTTCAGACATGAATTATTCTCTCTCAAGATGTTCCAAACCTCTATACATTTCATTTTCCGGTTGAACACAAAGGTATTTGGAAGAATGTTGGCAAATGAGATTTCTGGTGGACCATTGACTACCATAGTAGAAAAATGTAATGGTAGTTAAAAGTGTACCAGAACTGTTTGCTTTCCTACATTTCAACAGAACAAAAATATGTTACAATATTTTTTTCGTCTATATGGTAGTAAAGGGTGGCCCAGAAATCTCAGTTGCTGACATTATTCCAAATATCTTTCTTTGTGTTCCACAGAAAAAACTGGTGACAGAATGTTAAAATATTTGGGTGGAATATCCCTTTAAAATCTTTTATTAAACAATGAAAATTATACTTTGAAAAAGCATATGTACTTTATGTGTGCCAAGTACGTCACCTGGTTGTTGTTGTATTGCTCTAAACAAACTGCACAATTCTCTGTCTCCATTTGCTGTGTTAGGGTGGTGTCACATCTCACTTTAGGTTGACGGTATATTCTGGTCTTCAGTGCTGATAATCTCTTTAAAATGTCCTGCTTAAGGTGTGACTGTTGGACAAAGGGTTTGCTTCTTAACATTAAACCATTTAGAAATAAATGTTTTACTGTAACTGTTACCATTTAATACTGATCATTGCACGTCTTATTCTGAGAAAGAAAGAACCTGTATAAAAAACTAGCCACAGTATTCACCTCTAAATCATCATTGAACTGGTTGTTCTGGACCTGCCAGCGAGCATGAACTATGACACCTGTGCAGAGGACCAGGGCCACCAGAACAACAGTGTTCCACAGCTGCTGAAGATATTTCTGGACACACAATGAACAGGTTGACAAAATGGAGGTAAAAAAGTATCTTCTTAAATTATTTATTAAGTGAAAATTAAACTTTATCCAATCACTCGTTTCATAACTGCACCCTGAATTTTATCTGCAAGCAAAAGCGATAATACACAAATCCGCATTACATGAGATGTCTTCCTAACATTCATACTTGAACTTGAGAGTTGGTCTCTCCGATGCATATGACCCCCTGCCACTCTCCGTACAGCCCGCTTCTTGAACGCCCACAGGTGGACCACAGGGTCAGGGTGGCCCCCTGTGACATTGCATGAAGAAATATCACACTTTAAACACTAATAAACCACAAAACCGCAGTCATGGAACCAAGGTGCCTTCTAGTATAGCAAAAGCTTATGAGCAGTAGAAACACTTACCAGGCTGTCCTGTAGAAAAGTCTTATAGGTGATTTTTGCCGTTGCATGAAGGCCCCTAAAAACAGAATGAAATTTCTAAAAGGCAAAAAGGTCACACGATTTGTTTATCTAGGATATTTGGAATTTAAAGGGATAGTTCACCCCGAAAATGTAATTTCTGTTTTCATTTACTGACCTTCGAGTTGTTCCAAATCTGTATACATTTATTTGTTGTGATGAACAAAGATTATAGTTTTTCCTACAATGGTAGTCAATGGGGTCTAAAAATTGTTTGTTCACAAGCATTCTTCCTAAAAATATTTTCTGTGTTCAAACAAACAAAGATATCTATTCAGGTTTGGAACAACTAGAGAGTAAGTAACTCATGACAGAATTTTAAATTTTGGGTGAATCATCCTTTTAAATATTTGAGGATTTTCAACAACTAGACAAATAATAAAGAATTGAAATGTATTTACCTGAGGAGTGCTCCGATGAGCTTGGTTACATTTTCTGATGTCTGAATAACAATGATTGGTTTAGAGAGGACCTGAGAGAGATCCATCTATATAGAAAAATGAAATATTTCAGCCATCATTTCTTTACCTACCTCATAATTACATCACCTAAATGTTTATGGGACACAATAGCTATTTCTTTACCTCTCTGACTGTATTCTGGTTCAAGGCCAGTATGATCAAAGCAGATGCACCTAAAACAAGAGCTCGCTTCATCTACAGAGGAAAAAAATTATCTATTTTATTGGTGTATATTCATTTTTCTGCTGCCACAATATTTTTTGAATACCTTATTAACCACGGAGGCCGCAAAAGTCTCTTGGTTGTTGTTATTAGAAACTTTGCATTCCTCCATTCGGACAGGTACCACTCCTATCCAGGGGTTCTGATCTTTTGGATCTTTTTCATTGCTATTCGATTCAAGAGCTTCCTCTTTTAGCTGCATAGAGAAATAACATGTCACTTGACACATTGTGATAGATTACTTTTGTGAGAACTTATGTATGTACAGACGCCCTGAATTCAACCTGGAATAAGTGTCTTGCCCAAAGGCGCAATGTAATGTACGAATGTACAATATACAGTCTCAGTCTTGTTATCCTTTATCTTTAACCACCAAGCTACACCCACCCTGGAACAGCCCTCATAACATCAATTGCACTTGAACGCAATGTCTTAAAATGCAAAACTGTACATTTTAAACCCAGTGCATGGTAGACAAATCAAATACATGGTATGTAACAATTGCAATATTAAGATCATGAATGCATGCCCTGCCAACTTACTAAAACCAGGTCTCCTTCGAGATCGGGTTTCTTTTTGCTTTGGTTTTCCACGGGGTCGTTCTCCAGACTCTCCTGGACCACCTCTCCCTGTAAAACATCCTGATGGTCTTCCAGAAACACCTCTACAAATGCCACCTGTTCCCCGGACACCAGTGGGCAAAACAGCAACCAGTACAGCACAGACAGAAACGTTAACGCGCCCATGGCTCCTTATCATTTGATGTTACATGTCACAGTAAAAACTCTGCGGCATCCTCTGTTCTGCCGCCGCCTCTTGCTGATGTAAACAAGGCAGACAGCTGACTGACTTCTTCGGCGGATGCTTTTTCTGTCTCATGTTTCCTGTTACTTACGAAACTGCAGGAAGCGAGAACTAAAATGCAGTTTATCGCGGCTGTACAGCTGTTTATTTATCTCCTCTAGGGGCGCTGTGTGGCCGACGCTTACGTTATGACACATTAAGCTCCGCCTACTTTGGTCCAAATCCGCTCGCGCTTTGCTATTATGTGAGAATGCTGCTGCTGAAGCAGATGTGGTGCCGGTTTATGAATTAGGATATTTTTTATAAAAATTCTTTAAAAAGAAACACTCCTGGTGTGCATCTCGAGACAGAACACTGGCACTGATATATTTTAAGATATGTCAAGGCAAGTTATTTTCAGTTTTGACAGCTCAAAAAAAGTCTGGGACTAGCCTTAAAGGGACAGTTCACCCAAAAATAAAAATTCTGCCATTATTTACTAACACCCAAGATGTTCCGAATCTATATACATTTCTCCGATGAACACAGAAATATAGTTGGAATGATGCTTGTTCTTGGCCACCCTTGACTACCAAAGTAGGAAAATAAGAATGGTAGTAAGTGCACGAAAACGCTTGTTTTCTTACATTCTTCGAAATATCTTCTTTTGTGATCAACAGAACAAAGAAATGTATAAAGCAATTTTCCCTACTATTGTAGTCAAAGGTGGCCATGAACTGTTGCAAGCATTCTTCCAAATATATTTCTCTGTGTTTATCAGAACAAAGAAACGTATATAGATGTTGAACAACGTAAATTAAGACATCGTTTTCATTTTTGACTGAACTGTAGCTTTAAGCGTGATGTCTGCGTAACCTTGCAAAATGTTAATCCTTACAGCCGATGAGCTCAAAGATACATCATTTCTGATACGATTTGAGACGTTTCATTCGTATTTATGTTACATTATATTTAATGTCGTAATTTATATTAATGTTTAATAGGTATTGGAGGGTTTGCTGGGGATGTTGTTGGCAAAATAATTGTATATATTTCAAATTCTTAAGTGGATTTGAATTAAAGCGTCTGCTAAATGGCCGAATGTAAATTAGGAACAAACAAGTTCGCTTTTTGTTTCCAAGGGAACTTCTGAGTAGACGGCGGACTTCCGGCGTGACTTCAGTCGCTCGTTGCAGCTTTGCGCTCAGAAGCGATGAGAGAGAGACTCGCACAGGGAGAAAGAGAGAGAGGGACAGAAATGGAGTTCAACTGAGCAACAAAGTAACGGATGAGCCGCAGCAGTTGAAAGGCCGGGCGGGCGGACGCTGGAAACAAGTATCCACGGAAGGGAGATTGCCGGTCGCAACGGACAGTAACTCTTTGGTTTTATTATTGATCGGCTTTGATCAGCCCGGAGATGAAGCTCTTGAAGCCGAGTTGGGTCAGTCACAATGGTGAGATCAGCTGCCCGACTGTTTGTGCAGGAATCCGGGGCTTCAACTTGCGCTTTTGTTATGTACAAAGATGAATCGTGTCTCTTGCGTGGGGCTGTGGTTGCGCTCTCGTGCTTTAATGTACATTAAAGCGCGTAAGAACAAGAATAACCGCCTTTTTGGGGAGCTTGGCTGGGTTTTAGTAAGCCAAGTGTGAATTGCATTATCTACACACCACCCATTTTGAAGTTGCAAAAGCTGGGCAGAGATTTGACAGGGTCGATTAGCTGGCTTGATGGGTGGAACGATTGTATTGTTGTGGTGTGTGTGGATTAGGTCGTTTTAATGGATGATCGCATGATAAACAGATTGTTATTAAACATGTGGCTTCTGTTTATGCGATTTTCTTTGGGGGGAGGTGTTTTTAATGTGAGCTCGATTCACATGCGATTCTTAAACTGCCTGTTTTTTGCATTGTGTATTTCTTTATGATTTATACATTGAACTGTGCCTATATGTTGATGGTGCTAATTCCTGTTTTGACAGAGAATGTCTGTGTTGAATGTCTCTTAATTATTTGCATTAATAAATTGTTTAACTTTTTCAGGAAAACCAATATTTTCACTTGACATCCATCCAGATGGAACTAAGTTTGCCACAGGTGGCCAAGGTAACAATTCAGTAGTTAGTACTAACAATTAGTACCGTATATTTTCTTCTGCTCTTAATATTTAGCCAATCATCTGTCTTTTAAAATTCTGACCTAGTTTAATATAATATGGTAATATTATAAATATTGTTCCACAGGTGAAGACTCTGGAAAGGTGGTCATTTGGAACATGGCCCCGGTTATCAGAGAGGAGGATGAGAAGAACGAAAATATTCCTAAATTGCTCTGCCAAATGGACAATCACTTAGGTACTACATTAAATTCTAATGTTTGACATTTTATCCATCCGAATGTACAATTTCGCTGTTATTAACGTTTAAGACCATACACAAATCGTGTGAATGAATAAAGAATAAATGTTGAATTGTTGATCTCCTAATACTTTTTATTTTGAACGGTTTCCAATTCAGAGTTGTTTTTAAGATAATCTTCTCATTTTAATATCTGAAACACTTTTGGGTTTTTGTAAGCCGTATTATACTGTATTGTGTCACATTATTGAATATTTATCATCTTATCACATGTTTTATGTAACGTTTCAGCATGTGTGAATTGCGTGCGCTGGTCAAATAATGGCTTGTTCTTGGCGTCAGGAGGCGATGACAAACTTGTCATGGTGTGGAAGCGAGCTGCGTAAGTAAAGTCGACTCGTTCTGTGTGGCACCATCTTTATTTTGTTCTCTCGCACATTTTGAGTCACACACATGCACTGTTTATTGTATTACCACTATGACACAAACGCACACATGCGCTACGGAGAGACGTCAGAGGCTTTATTAAATATTTCTGTCGTTAAACAGTCTCATAGGTCCGAGCACAGTGTTTGGATCCAGCAGTAAATTGGCTAATGTGGAGCAGTGGAGGTGTGTTACCATTCTGAGGAACCACACAGGAGGTGAGAAGCTTCGGCCATGTGGATGTCGTCTTGGTTTTTGGCAGGGGATGAAGCGCATGTGTAATTCTGATTAAATTAAATTCCAGATGTGATGGATGTGGCCTGGTCACCTCATGATGTCTGGTTGGCGTCGTGCAGCGTGGATAACACCATTGTTATCTGGAACGCGCGGAAATTTTCAGGTGAAAAATATTTAACATCATATCATTTTTAATAATATTTAAATAAGTGGAAAAATTACGTGAACAAGTGTGTATCAGAGTAGTGTTTATATATTTTATAAAGTATTAATAATAATAAATAAATGTAGTTGATTCATTTTAAAGTCCTGTTAAAGTCCACAAGTACCTCTGAAGCATCAATAGTCGTGTGTTTTATTGTATTTTTCTCTGTGTATGTCACAGAAATCATTGCCACTTTAAAGGGACACACAGGGCTGGTCAAAGGCCTGACGTGGGACCCTGTGGGGAAGTACATTGCATCTCAGGCAGATGACCACAGCTTGAAGGTCTGGAGGACCATGGACTGGCAGCTGGAGACCAACATCACCAAACCCTTTAGTGAAGTAAGACCATAACGCTCTCCAAATGCCTTCAGTTCAGGTTACATCAGAAATACCAGTCCTTGATTCTGTTTACTTTCTCTGTTTGTGATCTTATTTTTGTTTAGTTTTTGTCTCTCTTTAAATTGTTTACATGCGCTTGACCTTGCGATCTCTCTATTTTCCATCTTTCAGTGTGGTGGCACCACACATGTGCTGAGGCTGAGCTGGTCTCCAGATGGTCAGTACCTGGTGTCCGCTCATGCCATGAATAATTCTGGGCCCACGGCTCAGATCATTGAACGCGACGGGTGGAAGACCAGCATGGACTTTGTGGGCCATCGAAAAGCTGTCACTGTGGTGGTAAGTGTTGTCTCGCAACCGTCATATCCCACAGAAGAGCTTTGGTTTTGTATTTTCGTTAGTATTGTTTTGCTTAAACTCGACTGCAAATGCATTTCTCTTTAACTGATTTTACAGTCAGTGTCTTTCATAAGCTCTGATATTATATAATATCTCTTCTTGACTGGCTTATGAATTCTTCTTCATCCCACCGCAGAAGTTCAACCCTAAGATCTTCAAGAAGAAACAGAAAAACGGCAGTACGCCCAAACCCAGCTGCCCGTATTGCTGCTGTGCTGTGGGCAGTAAGGACCGCTCGCTTTCTGTATGGGTACGAGAGTTTTTTACAACAGACCTTTGTTTTTATCCATCATTGTTTACATAAATGAATCTATTAAGACTTTTGATGCAATCATCTTTTTATTTCTACATTATTTGGCTTATAGGGAAAATGGAAATGCGATGCTGTAAAGATGATGCTTTCAATCGTGGTTCAGTTTTATGTTCACTGTTATTTTTCAGCTCACCTCACTCAAGCGGCCCCTTGTGGTCATCCATGACCTTTTCGACAAGTCCATTATGGACATTACATGGTAAGAGACTGGTTATATAGACACTATAGGGTGAGGATTGTTTTATCCACTTATTGATTCTGATCTTAAAAGTATGATGAATGGTATGTGTCTGTCCGTCAGGACCCTGAATGGTCTGGGACTGTTGGTTTGCTCCATGGATGGGACTGTGGCCTTCCTGGACTTCTCTCAGGATGAACTTGGAGATGCCCTGAATGAAGAGGAAAAGGTAAATACAAATAGATCAGCGACCAAGAAATGCGTTGTTAAAGATCTGAATTGATATCTGAAAAGTTACTGGTTTGAGCCCCAAGGTCAAGGTGCTCGTAATAACTAAAGGGAGTCACATTGGATAAAAGTGACACCCAAATGTCATATGAGAATTCAAATATGAATATTTTTTTTGTGTTGCTCTTTCTCTGCAGAACACTATTCATCAAAACATCTACGGAAAGAGTCTGGCCATCACAATGGAGTCACAGCTTTCCACTACAATCATTGAAAATCCAGAAATGCTGAAGTATCAACAGGACCGGCAGGGGAACCAGAACCCAAATGCGGCTCAGGGAAGCAGCGCTGAAAACCAGACACACAAACTCACCAACGTGCTCAACGGAGAGTCCCTGGAGGACATCAGAAAGGTTAGAAATACACTGCAAAAAAGCTTTTCTAGTGCAAATATCAAAACATTCTCATATCAAGAAAAGTAAGCTAAGATTTCATCTTGTTTTATGAAAGAAAATGTAAGAATTAGGTAAGTTTATGTTTAAAACAAGCAGAAAATCTGTTAGTTTTCCTTTTTTTTAACAAAATTTCGATACGATTTGTATGTCGTACATATTCAACCACATAATAAACTAAGATACCTCTCTGAATTATTTTCAGTTTTCTGAAATAACTATTGAGTAAATGCTCATTTTATAATGACAACATTTCTCTCAAATTCAAAAAAGGAATACTGTCCAGTCTACAACTTAACACACACATAATATAATCTGTGGGAATATTGTAATATTGAATAGTTTGCATACACATTACATGCAGAAACCATAATGTGTCCGTGTGATTTTTATTAAATTTGCATATGCCTGTTACACTTACGCCTTTTGAAGGAATCTCTATGGGTGTTTTGTTGGGCTGGCCATAGTAATTGTATTTGGTGGCTGTGTAACTATATTTCGCTTAGTCTGATTAATAAAATGGCTGAAAAACATTTGTTTTGATTGGGTAGAACCTCTTAAAGAAGCAGGTGGAGACGAGAACCGCAGACGGCAGGAGAAGAATCACACCTCTTTGCATCGCCCAGCTCGACACAGCGTAACTAACACAACAACACCTCTAAATTTACCTGTCAACTTTATCGCTGTATGCATTCAGTGGTTGAATTGCTTTTTTGGCTCTCACCCAGGGACTTCTCGCCAGCATTGTTCAACAGCGTGCCTATCCTGCCCGGGTCGTCCGCATCCACCCAGCTGACCCCTCAGATCTCTTCAGATTCCAACACGGCTAACTCCATGGGCCTTCGTCCCTCCCACGAACCCTCCACCAGCTCTCCAAACAAAACTACAGAAGATAATAAAGACAGGTGAGTGCATGCAGAAATATAGCCAGAATTTATCATAAACCAGAATTTCAGAAACGTGATCTGTATAAGTATTCTATTGTGTGTGCTGTGGTGCATTTTCAGGGCATGCCGGTTCAAATCGTGCCGGTTGCCCTTAACAATCCTCATCCTTCTGTCTTAGTATAAAGGTTGTCAAACAATTAATCACGATTAATTACATTGCGAATAAAAGTTCGTTTTTACATAATATGTCTGTATACTGTGCACATTCATTTTGTATTTATAAACACAAACATACATGTATATAGGCTATATTTAGGAAATATTTAGATGGATTTATTTACCAATAATTTAAATTCTATATAAATGATTATTGGTTTTTTTGACATTTTATTATATATATATATATATGTGTATGTTTATAAATACCAAATTAATATGCACAGTACACAGACATACAGTATATTATGTAAACACAAACCTTTATTCTCGATGCGATTAATCATTTGTCAGACCTAGACTTCAATTTTTTCTCTCTTTTAGTGGTGCTGCACATGTAAACTCAATTGGTATGAAATCGAATCTGCTGCTGACATCCGCCTCCAAGATCGAGCCAATGAGAGCACTGGACTCACGATTTACTGAGAGGTCAAAGGCCACACCAGGGGTCACAAGTGTACCCCTGACTATGTGTATTACCCCACTTGATAGGTAAAAAGTCTGTCATACATTGTGTTCTTTGTGACTACATTTTTATTTCTTCTATACATCTTTAGTTAAAACAATAAAACAGCGGAAGTTGTTATGTGCTGTGGCCACAGGGTAAAAGACACTAGTTCTGCAAAAGAGCCAAAAGTCAAAGATGAAACCAGCAGCGACAGTGAGGACAAAATCATAGTGAAATCGCTCTCTATGGCGAAGAGGAAAGGAGAGATGGAAGGAGGAGAGGTGGTGGAGAAGAGGAAGAAGGGAAGGCCAAGAAAAGATACAAAAATGATGATGGCCACATCACAGCCCTTTCCACAGGTGACACTTCCACTGCTGAATTGTGTATCTATTTACAGAAATGCAATATAATATACATAACTATGTCTTCCGAGATGTAATGAAGCGTTATGTTTTTATTACCTTAGAATGAGCTATTTATATCTATATACACCATGGGTCCCCTGTTTCTACAGTAGCCCTAAACGGACAAACTGCTCTACAGAGCGTGTTTCTTAAATACGGTATCTCCTTTGGCAATGAAGCGAAAATGTGACAACATCTTAGTTCTGTGTCCGCTTCCGTTATGCTTCTAAAGAGCTAGGGGGGAGGAGTGAGTCGCTGGTGGCAATTTGCAACCTCACCGCTAGATGCCACTTAATTTCATATATTGGGCCTTTAATGTAAATTTAAGTTATCATGATGTTTATTTGTGTTTTATTTCTGATTGGTCTGTTCTCTTATAGACTCCAGTGTCAACCAGTGTCGCTCCAGTGGAACCGTCTCGTTCAGCAGCACCTGTGGTGGTGTTAAAACTTCCCACCCCATCGATACAGAAATCATTTAGCACTCAGGTGTGACAGGCTAAACACACACAGCTATAAAGAAACACCTAAGATTTCATATTTTGGGTCACTTTCCTTGTTGAGTAAATGTATCTTAAAACCCCAATTTAAAGTTGATGGGATCTTCCACCTGTTTAACTCATGTGTTTAGGTGGGCACGGATGCCATCACATATCTGGAGGTGGAGAATGAGATCTCTGTGGTGTCCGGGGCTCGTCTCAGTCAGCTCAAATGGAGCAGAGAGGGCAGATATTGGGAAGCGCTTCTACCCAGTCGCATCACGATCGCCACAGGAAGCAGGTGGGCACACCACCCCAGGATTAAACACAAAGCTTTGCTCTTGATTTTGACATCTCGATCACAAGAGCATCCTCCTCTGTTTTAACAGCGATGTCGTCGCCGTAGCTTGCGAGGACCGCACGCTGTCCGTTTTCTCGGCGTGTGGGCGGAGGCTAATCCCATCGATCATGCTGCCCGCTCCCATGTCGGCCCTGCATTGCTCGGGTCATTTTGTGATGGCACTGACGGCATCAGCCACGCTGTCTGTCTGGTATGAACACCTTTTGTTTTTGGCAAAAGACGATTTAAATAGTCAATTCTTTTCTGTGACATGTAGATACTGACATTTCTGCTGTTGTGTTGTCTGCAGGGATGTTCAGAAACAAACGGCCCTGGTCAAAAATGAATCTCTAAATGCAATCTTATCAGGTGATTTGTTTTTCATTTCTTGTTGAGCTTATTTCGTGTCAAATGATCTCAAATCAGTTGATGTCATATTTATAAATGTGCTATATTACCTTATAGCTTAAAATGCCTGTTTGTCTTGATCTTCGCCCACTCCAGGCACAGATGCTACTGTAAATCGGTCACTGTTGACCCAGCAGGGTATAGGTGTGGTTGGTTTGTCGAACGGCAAAACTTACTGCTTCAACTCATCATTGGAGACCTGGTGAGCACATTATACATTCTTATAGTTGCCTTTTGTCATAGGAGAAAACTATACTACGGATATAATACGGATATAATTCTGCTAATCCTGTATATATGATTATTTAAAGAGCATAGACACAAGTGAAGAACTGAATGGTGTGTCAAAGAATTTGGTACTTGACATTTATCAATACACTCAAATTTTACCATACCTTTCCAATTTACATTTTACAGATACTCTTATATTCATTTGAAAGAATATATCAAGTCTGTTACCTTCGAGTGCACACGTGGCCTAGCAAAATAACCACCCGCGTACTTCAGGTTTAGTATAGACATGTTTAACTAGGTCTGAGTATGCAGATAAAACTCGTCTTGAAGGTTCTGTGTGTAATTTATTGGAGAATCTATTGACAATAATCCTTAATATATAACTATGATATAAATAACATAACTATGTCTTCAGAGGTGTATAAAGACCTTACATAATGAAGTGTTTTGCTTTCATTACCTTTGAATCAGCCATTTCAATCTATATAGTACATACACGGTGGGTCCCCTTGCATTGAATTCACCATGTTGTTTCTACAGTAGCTCTAAACGGACAAACTTCTCTACATAGCGTGTTCCGTAAATCCGTTTTCTTCAGCAAACCGAAAAAGTGACAACATCTTAGTTTTGTGTCAGACACCGCAGTGCTTCGAAAGGGAGGGGTGGAGTGAGCCATTGATTGCAATTGGCAACCTACCACGAGATGCCATTAAAGGGACAGTTTACCCAAAAGTTTACATTTTCATTATTTACTCGCCCTCAAGTTGTTCCAAACCTGTATATATTTCATTGTTCTGATGGACCCAATGAAAGATATTCGGTCTGATGTTTGTAACCAAGCAGTTCTGTGGCACTATTGAATACCATAATAGGAAAACAAGCTACTACTATGGAGGTCAGTGGTGTCCCAGAACTGTCTGGTTTCCCACGTTCTTCAAAATATCTTTTGTGTTAAACAAAAACAATGAAATTAATACATCTTTAGAACAGAAATTTCATTTTTGGATCTAATCTAATAAACAAACTCAAGGTAAAATGTGCTTTTGGTATCAGAAATAAATCCTTTTTTTCTTTATCGACACATTTGGCATTTTTAAATAGTCATTCAAAACTATTTACAGTGCATTCCTGAGAGGAATTAAAAAATTCCTAAATTCTATTTGAATCAGTATGAGGGTTGGAACCCATGACCTCGGCTCTACCAATTAAGTTACCTATTTTTTTTAAGTGAAGTGATAGTGTACTTTTTGTTTGTTGTTTTTAACATTTTGTGTATTTCTGTTCATCTCTGTCAGGAATTTGATCGCAGATAAGCAGGACTCTCTGGTGCAGGGTGCAGACTTCAGGAATTGCGTGTCCTCTCAGGATGCTCTCGGCGCCATGGGGCCGCTCGCCCTCACGCAGGGCCGAAATCTAAGGTGATGGCAGATATCTGCTTTGATTGGCCTATAGCCATTGAGCTGCTTTGCTGTGATTGGATGACAGCTATAGAAGTGGCCTGGTTGTTTTTAAGTCTTTTAGACAATCTCTCTTTCATTCTTTGTCAGTGCGGGGCGGTTAGCATCGCGTCTCTCGTCTGCTCCTCACCTCTTGCAGCAGGGAATGACTCTGGCATTCTTGGAAAACCAGCTCTCTTCCGCTCTCATCCTTCTGTCAGGGAACGAGTACAGACACTGGCTTCTTATCTACGCACGTTTTCTTGTCAATGAAGGTGAGTGAGATGGAAATGTCTACTTCACCCGTCTTTGGTATGAAAAATCTAAAAATATGTATGTATGCAGGTTATGAGCAGAGGTTGAGAGAGCTTTGTCAAGACTTACTGGGACCAGTTCATAAATCCGTTTTCAGCTCCTGGCAGCCTACAGTCCTGGTATGAACTTGTTGTTTTTTTTGTTTTCATATTGTTTATGTTTTGTTTTAAACCTTTATAACACATTATTTCTACGCGTTTAATTTTTCAGTTGTCTTATTGTTTTTATTTGTCCTTGTGTCAGGGTCTGAGAAAGCGAGATCTCTTGACTGAGGTGCTGCCTGTGATTGGTCAGAACTTGAGGTTTCAGAGACTTTTCACAGAGTACCAGGATCAGCTTGAGCTGCTGCGTCTGAAATAGCACTTGACCTCTGACCCTTTGATTCGTCGCCCCTGAGCCCTTCCTCGCCTGTACATCAGCTAACAGTCTGCCTAAGCTTTTCCTCACAGCGATTGCACACATGGACACTAATTCAAATGGACAACAATAATGTTTTTTTAATAAATAATTTGTTAAATAACATTTATTAATTATGTTTTTGTCGGCTGTAAGAAAGAGAAGTCGGGATGATGCCTTATCAATTTTGGGATCATTTTAGATCAAGCACAAAGTTTGGATGGCAGTCATCTTAAAATGGGAAGTTTTTACTTCTCAACTAAAAGTTGACATGAATACGATCCAAACGTTTTTCCCTTACTTTTTTCCGTCTCGCTTCAGTTTCTATTTGTACAGTCACTTGTCATTTATTTGTAAATGTTTGTAAAAGGCAATTTCGTTTTTTCCGTTTTCTATAAAATTAGGAAAATGGTAAACCTTCGATTAAAAAGGAATACACAATTTACCAGTCCTAAAATGTGATCCGTGTTTCTCCCTCCTGCATGTAAATGAGAGGTGTGGTACTTCCTGGGTTTGGGCAGGTGGTGGTAGTAGAGGTCTGTTGTTGCTGAATTCTCATTGTGCAGCGTTTTTATAGTAAATAGAGTGAGAGGTGAGATGACTGAAATTGCAACAACATGCATCAAATTTTACCCATCACCTACCCAACTATGTAATTCCAAACCTGTATGACTTTTTTTCTGCTGCAGAACACAAAAGAAGATTTTTGGACTGGCCTCCATTGACTTCCTTTTTATGGGTACAAAACCACTGAGACATTTCTCAAAATATCTTCTTTTGTGTTCCATGGTAAATAGTCATATTGGTCATTCTGCAAGATCAAACAAATGCGCTTGAAATGTTATTCATAAAAACACACGAATACCAGAAATGATACAATAAACAGGAGACAATGTCAAGCCATGTCCAGTGGCATACTGGTATTTAAAGAAGCTGCCTATAAGAAAAACAAGAATTGTTTTTGTTAAAGTCACATGGGCAATAGGTTTTTGACATTACCTTTAGTTGGTCTTAAGGGATTTACATAAAATCTATATAAACGTTATTTGATCAGTTCTTTGTTACAAAGCACCCATTTATATTCACCATCTTCCTTACCGCTAAAGGCATATTGATTTGTTCTCCCAGAGCCCCTTGTGACTACAGTTGGCTGTTTCCTCTCATTACACAACAACAAAACATTAATTGAAATGTTACCAGTGGCAAAATAATTGTTTGTCAAATGCCTCTTTGACCTGAGATTGTCTAACACGGCACTGTCTGACATATAATGTTGCTTTAAAGGCATGGGGATACTTTGCATGTAAATAACTTTTATAAAAGGTCGGTAAAGGGATAGTTCGCCCAAAATTCTGCAAACATTTACTCACCCTCATGTCATTTCAAACATGTATGTCTTTGGTTTTCTGTAGAACACAGAAGAAATTTTGAGGATATTCATCCACTGACATGCATTGGTTTTATCTCCATACAATAGAAGTGAATGGGTACCGCCATTGTTTGGTTTCCAATCTTTTTTAAATATCAAATTTTGTGTTCTGCAAAAGAAAGTCAATACAGGTTTGAAGTGAAAATAGGGTGAGTAAAGGATGGCAGAATTTTCATTTTTGGGTGAACTATCAAGTCTAAACCTTTTGAGCACCAAAGAGAGTAGCCTATCTGACCTTTTTGTGCATTAAACGGATGGTTTGGCATCATGCAAATAATAGAAAGCTCAGTTTAAAGCAATAACAGCTGTGGCTTTTGATGCTACAGGAAAAACACATGAGACATGCAAACTAAAAGCATAAAGAGACCCCTAGCATGAACAATACACCTCTTATAAGTCTGAAATGTTCTGAAGCCTCAGTAAAGCAGTGCAAAGTCATTGCTTAAAAGGGTTTAAGTCTGTTTGGGACTAAAATGTTTTCACTGCACTTTCGTAGTTTGGAGCAATGTTATCTGAAAAGGACACAGCTGTGGTGTCTCCATCGTTTTCATCTTTTTATATAAATGCTAGAAAATGTTGAAATGCCATGTAGGGTTACACAACTTTATGTTGTGGAGCTCCATGTCTCCCTCACATAGTGACCTCAAAGTATTTGGACCAGCATTTGGTAAACCACATTGAATGTTTGAATGTCATCGCATAAGATATAGCAGAATATCAAACCACGTGGCATTTATTTTAAAGATAGCAAAAGCTCCCTTCAAAATAAACCTTTAATAAAAAGTTAAAATACAAAACAACCGGTACAGTATACAATTTAGGATAGAGTGTATGGTCAATTTATGGTTGTCAAACATTGTGGAATATTTTACAAGCAGAAAATATGTTCCTATATAGTAAATCATTTAAAATATATAGAAGAATTAATTATGTTAATATAATTGTTAATATAATATAACGATATAGCCTATTGAATGATACATAAGCAATTGTCGCTTTTCATATATGAGAAAATATAAGCCCTTGGTTCCCATTATTTAATGAATTATTTAATGTATTGCTATATATTATATATATTACAGGCAGTCGTGGCCTAATGGTTAGAGAGTCGGACTCGTGACCAGAAGGCTGCCAGTTCGATCCTCAGGGCCGGCAGGTAACGACTGAGGTGCCCTTGAGCAAGGCACCTTACCCCTACTTGCTCCCCGGGCGCTGCAGTGATAGCTGCCCACTGCTCCGGGTGTATGTGTGTTCACCACTTGCTGTGCGTGTGTTCACTACTCTCTGGATGGGTTAAATGCAGAGGGCAAATTTCAGGTATGGTTCTCCATAACTGACAAATAGGTCACTTTCACTTTCACTATATATTTCCCAGTATATTCCCATATTCTGTATTTTGTCTTGTAAAGGCAATGTGATAAGCTACACCTGTGATTTCTCAGATAGGGACACCTGACTTCACACATCTACATAAAATGGACTCTGGTTAGGGTTAAAAGTAAGGAATAATGTACAGGCAACAGGTTGTTATCGCAGAAATAATCCCGACATCCTGATCAGGTTGAAGGGGCTTGTTTCGTGATAACAGCCGGAATAACAAACCTGCAAATGTCGCGACTGGCCAATGAGAATCAAGCATTCCATCAAACATGTAATAAGTAATTATAAAAATGGCTAGAAGGCTTAGAAGAGTGAAGTTAGTTCTGATAAAGGGGCTTGTGTCTCTCCATAGTAGATGCCATTTGAATTAGTTCATTTGTAAGTGTGTCTGAACCGTCGAAACCTTTTGGCACTACGGTATAGGCTAGATCTATACAGGTTTTTCATTGGATTGTGGCAAAAAAATTAAAACATTTGTTCTTCGGCATATAACCACCGAAAGCAGAAAGACTGAATTACAGGACACAAAGCAATCCAGCTCTGACATCTATGGTCTGGATTCTGGAGTGAGAATATAAAGTATGTTGTTGCTTTAGATTGAGAGGGACAGGACAGTAACGATGAGAGGACAGAGAGAGACAGGAGGATAAGCGAAAGTGACACACGTGCAGCCTACATTTCACAATGTCTGACTGCGAGTTAAACACAATCTAAAAGCCGTCCCCTTAAAAACCCAACAGCCTAAAACCTCACACACAGCACATTTCATGATTTACACACTCTCACAGGCGAGTGCTAAGACTGATCGCTCGCTGCTTTGGCTGACTCCGTGTCCAGAGAGCGAGAGAGAAAACAAGGCCAACAGGAAAGGAAACATACGCCCATATTAGGTTAAAGGGATAGTTTGGCAAAAAAATGAGGTGAAATTTCAACGAAAATGTTTTTGTTGATCCTCATATCCTTATTTTTGTAGTATATATTTTATAGCAATATTTCTGGGCTTTGACCCAATAAGATTTGTGCATGTAAAGTGTATTTTTGTCAAGCTTCCTAAAATTCTTTTCAAACCTGAACTTCAATTAACACTTTAAACACAACTATGCAACATGGATCAAAATATTTTAATAATCATCGTAAACTTAGGGGTGTCACAATATACCGGCAACACCAATAACTGTGTCAGTTAAAACCATGATATTAAAAGCACAGTCCAACCAAATATGGATTTGCACACCCTCCTGTCATTTGAAATCTGTATGACTTTCTTCAGCAGAACACAAAAGAAGATATTTTGAAGAAAGTTGGTGACTTAACAGCGCCGGCCACCCATTCACTTCTATTGTATGGACACAAAACCAATGCAATGGGTGCCCGTTAACAACCGTCTTGAAAATGTAAATGATGTTAATTCAACATGTATCGTAATATGCGAAACTGTTCCCCTCCTTACAATGTAGCCTTAGGAGACACAATGATTACAACGCTTTCTCTTTTAAGTCTGATTCATTGACCAAATTAAAAACAAAACACAAAATAAACTAAATTAAAGATGAATTCACGGGATCGCATTATTTATTACTTAAAAATATATATTGTTAGAGATACCGTGATAATATTGTGTCTATGAATTCTTCATGACAGTCTTAATCTTAAGATTTTGATGAGCCAAGATGTAAAATTCCCAAATTTAGACATCCCTTTTGGCCACTTTATGAGTTTAAATCTGGTGAAGGGTATAATTCATGTACAGCAGTTTTTGTGGTTCTGTCATATCTTTGTGACTCATTTGGACACAAGATGCCAATATCTGACAGCATCTCAATTAGAGCTGTTTTTCTTTTCGTAGATAGATGACATTGTCACCCATCAATTATCGCTACAGTAACATTCCGGGAAGCTTTGAAACATTGAAATACGGACGAATACTTGATGAATCGAAACGAGATTTGTTTGTTTATATGACGTTGTATGAATTATGAGTGGACAGGTGACATTTGGCCATGCTGCCTTAAGCAGAAACAGACAGTGGAGGTCAATGAGTGGTCCATCTGTCAGAGAGGAATCTCATGGGAGATCTCACCACAGAGGGACTGTTGAATCTCTTACCATCTCAACCTGTCGACAGCTTTGATGGATCTGACAGCTGTGCACTGTACTGGAGCAAGACAGGATTTAACCTAAATCTATCTGAACACTCAAAGGAAAATGAGTTTTGAAATCCACTTTCCTTTTCGTCTTTCAGACACTTAATGCAAAACCATTTTGAACAGAGGTACAGAAAACTGAACAATGGAATAATGGAAGCAGAATGGTGGAAATCTATAGCGACGTACTGATCTGAGAACAGTTTGGGTTGTCATTAAGGAGTTAAGGAGCATGATGGGCTAAAGTAATAACTTTTGTACAAAGTATTGGGCAAACGTGGTGCAAACACCTTTTTAAAATGATAACCAACTGGCTTAAACCTGGGGCTACAAAAGATGTTAAAGAAGTATCACCCAAAATAAAATTTCTGTCATAATTCTTTTTATCTTAATGGATTTGAAAACCAGTATATGACTAACTTCTGAGAAACACAAAAGAAGATATTTTGAGAAATGTCTCTGTGGTTTTGTGTCCATACAATGGAAGTCAATGGGGGCCAATGTTGTGTGTTTTGCAGAAGAAAGAAAGTCATACCGGTTTGAAACTACACAAGGGTGGAGTAAATGATGGCAGATTTCTCATTTTTGGTTAAACAATCTTTAACTCTATCCAACTCTGTGCCATCAGTGGACATTTTGCTAGTCAAGAAGAGTTGAGGAGCTGTCAGATTGAAAAAGCTGATATAAAGAACACATTTTCAGTCTATAACACTCTGTAGAAACAGTTGACAGCAGAGCCACATGATGGCAGTCAATATACACCTTTCAGTTTTAGTTTGTGTGCCCTTTATTTTTCTCCGTGGCTCGAGAGAGCTGTAAGAGCAGGACATGTGCTGCTGTTGCTCTCAAGGTTGAATCCTGGACAGATGCAACCTCAGTGTGTCAGGACTGGCTTTAACACAATATAAATCCTGGTGCTGAAAAGGCTTAGTGTAAAATATATTAAGTTCCCCTTCCTGCCACACACAATGACACCCTGGCCTCTGGCCCCTCCATCGTTCTTGGCGCTGCCGCTTCCTAGACAGATGCTATATGAGGACTATAAATAATACTGTATGTTTAGTACTGAACTACAAGTTACCAACATTGTATTGTGCCACTTATCCTACTAGTATCGCCCCAGATATGCATTAAGCTATGCTTCTATGGCTTGGCCTTACTCGTCTACCATTTTGTTATTAAACCAAGTGGCATCTGCAAACAAATAATGTTAGTCCAAACAAAACCCAAATAAAATGTATTCATGTCCCACTTGCAATTAAATGTGAATGTTTTGAATATTAAATTACGTAGTGTTTCTTGTTATAAAATATACTGTATTATACCTGCCGTTGGATACATTTCATGGCACGTCATTGAAACTGGTAAAATCACAGTACTGTTATAATAATTGCTAGGGCCAGCAAACTCCTGACACGCTATTTGTAGTACCAGTCAGAACAAACTACTGTCTGAATTAGGCATCAAAGTTTGACCATACCAATTGTATGTGTCCAAATATATCACCTGAAATAGAACAGCTGCCACGCTAATACACAACCCCACTCTTGTCTTGGCTTTCATATTTACACTCTCCTCAGTGAATTTGTATTCGCACATTACCATATGATAGACACACGGCTCCTACATCTTATTTTCGTTCACATGCTGATTGTAATTGTATGATATGTCGTCTTTGCAATCACAAATATACTTAAATAACATGTTGCTGAAGAAACTGGTGGTTTGAATGAATTAACTGTTTTTCCATCTCAGAAAGACTTTCTCTGTTCATGTTGTCACTTTCCTAGACGGAAGATGATTTTATCTCAGACAATTGGAGAACGTTGAGAAAGCAAAACCTTCGTACAAGAAATACGAACCATTTTCAGGTCGAGTTCATTCTTAAAAATAAAGGTTTAAAAAGAACCATTTTTAACATCCAAAGAAACTTTCTCTTTCACAAAAGGCTCTTTGGAAAAGGTTTCTTTAGATCAGTGGTACTCAAACTGGGGGCCTCAAGATGGATCAAGGGGGGTCCACAGATTTTGTGTAATAGAAATTTATCATAAATCTTATGCGATCAAACATTAGAAAAATAAGACCACCAACCAAAGGTATTGATGTTCCAGCATTGTATAACATAATCTGTTTTAGGTCTAATTAAAATGAGAAGCTTTAAGATTATACGTTTTTATTTGGGGGGCCGCGAAGTGATGAACTCTACACAAAAGAGGACCACACAACGAAAAAGTTTGAGAACCACTGCATTAAATCATTAAAAGGTATGGAAGAGTTTTAAGAAACTTTGACTGAATGGTTTTCTTCGCTGTGAAGAACAACTGTTTAATGTTTATACTTTATGTTATGTATAAAAATTTGACATTTATTAAATTGTTTTGCATTTGCACTTATATTGACGAAATGAAATATATCATTGCGTTTAAAGGGATACTCCACCCCAAAATTACAAATTCTCAAGTTGTTCCAAACCTGTAAAAATTCCTTTGTTTAGTTGAACACAAAGAAATATATTTGGATGAATGTTAGCATCTGACAGTTCTACCAGAAAAAGTCAGGAAACATAGAACGATATATGATATTTATTATATAACAATATATTTTAATTGTATTAAGGAGTTTGGGCGCAGGCCCCGTCCGATGAAGGAATCATGGCAAAATGATTCTGGAGTTCCTGCCTGAAGATAAGGCAGGAGCGGAGCCTACCCCCGGACTGAGGACGGGACCAGACCTGGTAGTGGTGGTGGAGGGGAAGATGGGGGGTTTTACTCATGCGTTAGTTTCTGTGAACGAAAGAGAAGGTAAGTACGATCCTTTTATACTACGTGCTGAGGGATGATAGGCTAACCGGTAATTGTTTGTGACGTGAGGACTCTTCCTGCTAGAACTTGCGAAAACATTTCTGGGGGACCATTGATTACCATAGTAGGAACAATTGTTGCATCATTTATTTGTGCTGTTGAACACAAAAGAAGATATTTTGAAGAATATAGGAAAGCAAACAGTTCTGAGGCAACTTTGACTACCATTTAAAAAAAGATCCATTGTTGTAGTGAATAGTGCCCCAGAAATGTCAGTTGCTAACATTCTTCCAAATATCTTCCTTTGTTGAACAGTTTTTGTGTACCCTGATGTCCTGTAGTGTAGACGCACTTTTTGCTGTCAGCACATATCCGAAATGTCTACATGTTTAATCTGGATTTATAGAGGCGTGTATGTGCCTGCACGGGCACCTGTCCAAAACTTTTGCTTTATAGCGGTTGATAAACCCTTGGATCTAAGAGACAGACAGGGGGAAGGTGGGAGGATGCAGCTCTTTGCACTCTGACAAAGCAAGTAGCAGTCAATCAAAATACTGTTGGACAATTAATCAAAACACATTCATCTGGCTGTAAGAGGAGCCAGATTGATCACATCTGAGCACAAAAACACAAATGGATTTGGATGAATCAAGCAAACAAATGTTATACAATTCTAACTTTATAAAACTACAATACCAAACCCACAAATGAGTTCAGACATTTCACAGACTTGGAAGCACAAATCTCACTCTCAGACATATAAACATCTTAGTTCCATCTGGAGCGTGTCTGAAAGCAAAAGACAGAAATAACTAGGATGTTTTGGATTGTGTATATGGAGCAATATAATTTCAAGTATGTTTCGTAAGCCCTAAACTCTACATTAATATATCTCAATAGAGTGAAACGGTGTTGAATTTGTTGTATTTCAATTTTAGTTTGAATGAGATTAACCTTTTTAACTATACCATCATACAAAACCACTACTAGATAAAAAATCATGTATTTAAACATATGTCACAAAACCTTATAGTAACATGGATACAGCCACTGTATATCCCATATGAATATATACCCCGTCTCCCCTGCCTGTATACACTCAAAAAATTATTCTGTGAGCCTAGTAAATATCACAAAACTGTTAACTTTAGCAGAAGTGAAAGTAACCTTTTAGAATATGAATTAAGAATCAGATAAATATTGTACTTAAGTATCCAAAGTACTTTTTATATTAAATCTACTTTTTTTATATTACATTTTATATTAAATCTAAATCCAGTGTGTAATTTTTGGGATGATCTATTGATAGAAATGCAATATAATATACATAGTTATATCTTCAGAGGTGTATAAAGAGCTTACACAATGAAGCGCTATGTTTTTATTACCTTAGAATGAGCTATTTTTATCTACATACGGGTCCCCTTGCAGAATTCGCCATGTTCTGTCAGCCGTCGTAATGTTTTGAAAGGGAGGGGTGGAGTGCGCGGTTGGTTGCAATTCGCAACATTGCCACATTTAAAGTTGAAGTAAATGATTGGTTCACCATTTATTTTGTTGTAACGAACATGCTTAGAGGAAATGTATGGCAGAGTAAAAGTCTGCAGAAATACAAAGACTCAAGTAAAGTACAGATACATCTAAAAAATTCTTAAGTACTATACTTAAGTCTGTCGTGCTCTGTTGTCTCCTCCCAATATCTTCCTGTTAACTCTCCACTATAAGCTGTCATTCAAGGCATAAAATCCCCAAAATTAACTTAAAAAATATATATCACAATTCTAATCCGCTATATTAACTTAATAAAATCTTTTAAAATTATTTAATTGATTTCTTTAGTGGGCATGTGAAAATCCAACAGTTATTTTCTCTAAAAAATAGATTACATATGATTTAAGTTAATTTAATGCAAGAAGTATTTCATTAACAATTTTATATATAATATGCAATTAATTTTTTAGGTGAATTCTAATAGAAATATTTAAGTATTACTTTTTTACTTTTGACCATTTCTAAATTTAAACAGTACATTTCATTGATTTAAATGTAATGCATTTGTTGGAGTGTAAATTGTTTCACGTAAAATCCCAGTTAAAAGGTGCTTCACGACCTGTTATGTCTATATGTCTATAAAAGGTCCTTTGTGCATGGTGATAAAATGTTCTTCAGATTATAAAAAGATAAGAAAGTGATGATTCTTTAAAGAACCTTTGACTGAAGGGTCAAGGGCTTCGCCATGAAGAACCTTTGTTTTTAACAGTAAATTGTATTTCAGGCAGTTGTGCATTACATTTTGTGTGAAAAACTTCAATTATTCATTTAAAAGCAGTCAAAGCCAACATTTTACAATCTTGTATTGGACCCAGTGAGCTCAGATGAATTTAGAGATCACACATTTACATTAACATTTAGTCATTTAGCAGACGCTTTTATCCAAAGCGATTTACAAAGAGTTCGGGGAGCAATAAGCAATATGACATGCGACACATGTTTGCAAAAAAACACATCACCATCAATCTTAGCATGCAGAGGAGTCAAGTCCATAGACTGGAGGTCTCTGAATGTATATGGTGTCAATCGAGGGAAAGCCTTCATATTCACAGCGATTTGTACTGGGAAATAATACAATGAGAATGATGTAAGAGAGCAGACAAACTGAATCTGTTCAGATGGAAGAAGGCGATCATTTTAGTCGCTGCCAATTTGATTTCTCTGTTTATTTTGCACTTTCTTCAGATTCACAGCCTGAATTCAAGTGAAGTGTGTCTAATGTGCAACACTCTCAAAAAGAAAAGTGAAACTTTTCAAACTTTCCACCACAAGACATGTAATGACGGATGTGATGACATCAACAATTACATCAGATGCCATTGACTCTTGCATGTCATGTGACAGATTGTGACACCATTTTTAATGGTGTTTGATCAGCCTTTGAGGATTTTTATACCCAACACATGCTATTGTATGGCCTCAGAAAACGTACTTTTCAAAATGTAAAGGGATGTGTTTAGGTAAAGTGATCAGATTGTTTCATTCTGTAAGCAACTGACAATATTTGTACCAAATTTCAATTCAAAATATTGTTTCTATTAGCATTTATTTGCAGAAAATAAAAACCGGAGAAACAGGTCAAAAATAACAGAAAAGATGCTCTGTATTTTTCAGACCTAAAATACTTTACTTGTATATAGGTTGTGGAGATTTTTGTCTCACTATTGAAGTACATTACTGTGATTGTACAATCATTTTTATGTTAGTTTGACAAGATAGTGATACATTTAAAACTGCAACAGCAACATTACAAATGCTTACAGACTCTTGCTCAAGCGTTCAAAATGGGCACAATTACCCAGTTTTTCTCCCACATTCAATATGACTCAGGCATCCTATTTTCATCACTTTTTGGCTGCCAGTTTCCTCTCATACGTCAAACCGGTTAATCTGTCATTTCAAAGCATATTTCTAACTAATCAGACATGAAATACCCCCTACATCCCAAGCACACTCTCTCTCTCTCACACACTGCCCCATCTCTCTCTGATTCCCATCATGCACGATTCCCTCCTCTCCTGCTATTTGCATTCTGGAATGTTGAGAAATCATTCACACACTCACATGGACTGAATCATAATTAAATCCATCAGTCTCTGCTCCGCTGAATGTTAAGTGTGTTAAGAACGAAGACAACAAGAAGTCACATTTTTTGTGTTCGGGTACAACGCTTTGGTTTGATCCCAATTTGAAATGCTACAGGATCTTAAAAATAAGGTCAAGACCTTCAGCTGCGAATGACAGATTAACATATTCGTAAAAAACAACCGCCATTATAAAAGAAAAAACGACCGTCTGTGTTGTGATGCAAGGAAAAGCAGTTCGTAGAAAATCACTGACACTGCCATAGGCAGGTTTTCTCCTCTTTAGATGTGTCTCGTTGTATGAAAAAGGCCTTTAGAGGAGGCACCTTCATATTAAGTACAAGCCTCTGAAGTAGAGCTTTAACTCTGATTGTTTTAAAGGCAGCGAAAGTGGAAAGAAGGAAGTGGAACGAGGACGTTTATATGGTTTTTCTCCTCTCCGGGAGCCACAAGGCACTTGTATTCACAATGCGTTCTGGGATAACACAAGCTGACACTGAGTGGGATTGCAAAATAATAGGGAAAATAAAAGAGGTGTGTGAGGGTCAGTCTTAGACTAGATTGTGGGAACTCAAAAACAAGGATAGTAAAACCTCGCCAAAGGTCCCCATTAGAAAAAAACTATTTGGATAGAGTTGGGAAAGAATATGGGAAAGATATTATTAGCTCGAAAACCATACGTCAATGGAAAGCCTCACTATATTAGTTCAATCATGTGTTTTCACAATGATGATAAAACCTGAAAACAAGTGGTTTAGCACTTTAGGAACAACTAACTATTTTTGAAATTTAAGAATGCTATTCCTAATAATGTTACATTTATTATGTTATAGGTTTAAATAAACAAACAAGAGGGTAGAATTGGCATAATTTAATAAAAATGAAACACTCAACACCTTATTTAACAGACAAAACAGGTTAATGGAGGGATCTCACCATCATATGAATTATAAAAGATATAAAAACACATTTCCAGTGCTGCATATTTGTACATCTTATACTTTAAAATCCAGACAAGGTCAACCATAATACCTGATCTCACAGGAATTCGTAAATATTTTACTAGGTGGCGAATTGAATTTGTACGATTTGAAAAAAGTAATACTGAAGCTCCATCCCTAAATCTACTGGCACGAAAGCAAATCGTACTACAGTAATGTATAAAATAAAAAGTTACAAACTCCCATGAGATTGAATTGTCTGTCGTGATTCTGCCACATCATGTCAGGTTTCTCTTGGACTAGTGGCTGGAACATGACAGAACCTCATGTTCAATGTGGAGGTTTGGCTTGCAATCTGCTCTCTCCAGTCTCGTCTTTGTTCCCATCCTCTCTTTCCTCCTTATTGCCTGTTAATTAGTTCATGCCCTACACCTGTTCCACTCTTGATTTGGCCCTTGTGTCTTCTGTCTTGTGCTGGTTCATTGTGGTTGTGTGGTGAGTTCATGAGTCTAGTCTAGTCTAGTCTAGTCGTGTCATGTCGTCTCGTAGTTCTTGTAATGACTTTTTTAGTCTTGTTTAAGTGTAGTTTGTCTTAGTCCTGTCATGTTTTGTTATGTTACCCCCTCGTGGGTGTTTGTTTTGTATTATTATTAGAATCTTCTGTTAACCCCTTACCTGCTGTCTGCACATGGGTCCTCTGTCCGTATCTTACCTTCGCAATCATGACATTGTCGATACCATAGCATTGACAGTGCTAATTTGCTATGAAGTGCAAACCAAGGTTAATACAGTTTACTTAAACTACAAAATCTTTTCTGTTTTTTTAATTCAAAGAAATATTGGCCTAAACGTTTATTCAGAAAATCTTCAACTAGCCTAAAAACTAAAATCTGAAATATTACCTCAAAAATAGAGTGATAAGTTTAGGTTGAGGAACTAAAATGTTAAATGGCAAAAAATAAAAGCTCTATAACAAATAAACGTATAAAGCAACATAAAAAAACAAGAGAAAAAAAATCAAAATTGTAAAAAATTTGAAAATATCATGAAAGCTAAATATAAAATTAACAATTTAGCAAATTAACTTTAGCAAATCCCCCACATTGTAGCCAATTGACTGCCAATGCACTCGTCCCATGCTTTGTGACACACAGCGATTGAGAACGAGGTAAGAACAGAAAGAAAAAGAAAGAGGAATATTGAGGAAAAGAGTGTCACAGAGTATTCAAATGCAATCATTTTAAATTATACCCTCTGCTGGGCTGCTGCGGCTTTCTGATGAACGCCCAGGCTCTGCGGCCGACAACAAACAAACAGACCCATGCACATCAACACGAGAAATCAAAGTGTGAAGAAAACGCAGTGTTCTACACCATATTCATTTTGCTCTGCCACGTCTGTTAAAAACACTGGCTGCAGAGCCCTGATCTGACAGCAGTCAGACTGAATCTGTTCTTTTATACATCAAACACACAGATGCCAGAATAAACCACAATCGCTCTTTTTTATTTTTCTTCCCAAGGTTCATGTTTAAGATGTGCACGTCATCGAAATCGTCTGATCGGGTGGGAGAAGAGTTCGAACCCTGTGGTTTTGCATCGATCAACGCTGTTGTTGTTGTAGAAACAATAAGGTGTGCTATATTGTGAATATAGTCATGACTAAAGGCTAGTTTACATTGTTCCAAGAACAAACACGATTTTTCGATATCATATGAATAAGCCCCCTCGTAAAATTTTTATCATGTTGACAATACAGAAGAACGATAACATTGGGATCACTTTCGAAGCATTTTTTCTTGTTAATGTATGATTAAACATGGACAGCCATTCAAATTTAAAGGGCTTAGAATAAATACAATGTTATCGCTTACACAAGAAAATGTAGTTCCTGATCATAGTTGTATATACTTTTTTGTGGGTTTTAGCATCACTGAAAGCCATACTGTCCAATCAGCATGCAGGAAAGGAACTATTGCTCTATCTAGGACGCAGATAGAAGTTAAAAGATAATCTGTCTTCCTGTAACGTCTCTCTCTCACTCTCAAGAAGAGCGACAAGGTGACCCAGCTCAATCGGTAGGTGTGGTGAATAATCAAGCTGTTAGCTTGCTAATACCAGAGGGGGAATTCTCCACTGTATGGACCCCTGCGACTCCTTTCTCATTACACAATCCCCATGGGAGATCTTCAGCTGTCACTTTCACACGCAGCAATGAAAACGTCCCGTCTTCTGCACTTTAGACCAGTGGCTTGAAATTACACAACAGTGCTTCAATGAAGACTCATTTCAGACTAAAGAAACCAGAAAGCATAGGCCCACGAGGAACATATTTTATAATATGG
This sequence comes from Barbatula barbatula, assembly GCF_947034865.1. Classification (NCBI taxonomy): domain Eukaryota; kingdom Metazoa; phylum Chordata; class Actinopteri; order Cypriniformes; family Nemacheilidae; genus Barbatula; species Barbatula barbatula. The sequence continues at coordinate 24,960,655 of NC_136767.1, read as the reverse complement.
ATGCATAATATGCATCAATAGTGCTATTTTAAACGTTGTTCATATGTCTGAGAGCCCTTGAGAATAAATTATACCCTGTAGCACACAAATCTGGATAAAAGCGTCTGCTAAATGACTAAATGTAAATCTATTATTAGAATCTACGTATAAGTGTATATGTATATGTGTTCCTATAGGTCAGTTGGTAGAGCATTGAGTTGTTCAAAGTTTGAGGGAACACAAATACTGTTTACATAAAAACTGTGCACATAAAAAATGGCATGCACTGTAAAGTGGCTTTGGATAAAAAATGTCTTTCAAATGCATAAATGTAAATGTATAATTAAATGTTTAATATAGTTACAGTATAAGCACGCTTCGTATATATATGTGTAGCTTATTACCATTTCAACATCTTGTTTACATGATGCACTAATTGCATTTATGATTGACAGTCCAAACACGTTACACACTGGCAACATAAAAATATATGTATTTTAGATGATGACTCTGCATAGTAGAATAGCTTGGACCATATGTCATAACAAGAAGGCCAAAGTGGTGCACAAGCAGTTTTGGCAGACAGAAAAAAGGGGTTTATGGGTAAGAGCATATGTTAGGCAAGCAGCATGATACTTTATCTCATCCTGATGCATTGTTGAGCTGTAGTGTCTGCCGTATAAATAATTAGTGGCTTGTTTCAAATCCATTGCCACATCATGAATAATGTATGAGAGGGGTGGGAAAGGGCGGATACCAGTATAGAAGATCGATTGATTGACATTTGGAGACAATGTGACCTCTCTGATAGATTTATCTGTCTTTTTTCCTTTCCATCTTTAACCAACCCTGTTACCTTTTTTTTACTTGAGGCATCACTTAATAGCTGGACGTTTGACAAATCTGCTTTTAAATGTGAAGTCGATTTTTCAATAGTCAAATACTTTATTCTATCCCAGATTCATTTGAAGAGACAACTATTAAGTTTGGGCCACATGATGTTTGTTTATGCAGCTGAAACCGTCTATAGACCCCTTTTGAGCCAAAAACACAAGCTATCAAATCGCGCTCGCAAACGTTAGTAAACCAGCGGAATCTTTCTGCCCTCCACCTTTGCTCCGTCCATGAAAAGCGATCACAATGTTTCAGAACAAAAAAAGATCTATAAAGGTGCTTTAAGAAAACTGTAATGCCATGTGAAAAATGTGCACTAAAACACACATAAATGTCTTTTTAGTGTTCTAGTTTCACACACCTATTTGGTACTTGATATACAAAAAAAGTAGTCTTTCGTATTTTTAAAGATAAACTTAGGATAGTAAGTTTACTCAACTGTGCTATTTTGAGACACCATGATTAGAAATACCAATGACTATATTTGTACATTTACATTTTGTCATTTAGCAGACGCTTTTATCCAAAGAGTTCAGGGAGCAATAAGCGATATGTCATAAAAGAGCAATAGTACAATAGGTGCTAGTATATTGAGACATATTTTTATTAATGTGTAATTTAAAAAAGTGTATTTTAGTGCACAATTTTTTCATGAATTCGTTTTATTGCTTTTTCCAATAGGGATCCGTTTTTGTACGATTCACATTTTTGTACCCTTGCTATGCACCAGCACTTGCATACTTTTTACTCAGAAGCACTTACACAAATATATTTTGAAGGTATAGTTCACAAAGAAATAGAAGTTTCTACCATAATTTCCTCCCCCTCTTGTCATTTCATACCTGTATGACTTTCTTCTGAAGAACACAAAAGAAGATATTTTGAAGAATGTTGGTAACCCTACAACTTTGGTACCCACTTGCTTGCATTGGTTTTGTGTCTGTCCCAAAAAAGCCCAATTCTTCTAAATATCGTATTGTGTGTTCTGCAGAAGAAAGTCATACAGGTTTGAAATGACAAAAGGATGAGTAAATGATGAGAGGATTTTCATTTCTGTGTGAACTTTCCCTTTAAGTGCATAGTTAAATCAGGCAAATTGGGACACAGCAAATATGTTAGAACAGTAGAAAAAAAAAACAGAACCTTGCAACCTTACAAATGTCACACTTTATTTGTAAACTGGAAACTTTTAATCACACTCTTTAAAAATCATTGTGATCATTTAGCACCGATGAAGGCCACAGTTTGCAAGCATCATATAAAATGTTCTCTCTTCACTCAACAACATCAACCTCAACAAAATCATAAGAGCGAGACTAACAATGGACTGTACAAACAAAGGCTTTGATTGAAATCGAACGTCAGAACAGAACATTGCAGTGGTAGCTCATGCTATCCGTCAAGCCATGGTTTACCACACAGCATCCAATTGCAATTGTTCCTTCAACAAACTGCAAAGTTTCCAACTGCTGCCCAACTTGTCAGCTAGCACGGCCTAAACTCTTGAGACGCTAGATTTAACATGTGCCGTTTTTCAGCATTTGTTTATTGCTTATTCATTAAATCTCTGCTTGAACGGTTGTCTCTCCACACACCGAAGGACAAATGAAAAGGACCAGGTGTGGTAAAAATTCCTTCTGTAGTTTTTGACCTCCTTTATCCAGCTCTGTCGCTCATGTTGTTCATGCTCTGAGGAGCAAGTGTAACCTCTGGTGAAACATAAACAAGGGAAGGTAAATCATTCAGAATGCATCTGTGCTCCGGCTCAGCCTGCGGTATTGCTGCTCAGGTCTGCATGGCCTGAAAACGAATGCGATTTTTTAAAACCATAAAGCCAAAAACAACTTTCCGATTACCTTCTATGATTGCTCCGCTGCTTTACTTCTCGAGCTGTGTAAATGCACAGATTTCTCTTTATATTGAGGCTATTGTTTACCTGTGTCTGAGTGATGGATGTAGTACAAATGCTGTACGTCAACATTTCAATCAAAACTACGTTAGTGTACGGATACCATAGTCCTCTCGAGGTATTATATGTTTTCAGTGCTCTGGGTTTTCAGTATTTTTATGCTAATACTAGGCGGCTTACTAGAATTTGTTGTAGAGAAGCTTGGAAAGATCTTTGGTCAGGACACAGAAGTGTTGTCGATAGCATCCCATCAGCCTGTGTGTAATCAGACTGAGGCATAATATTGTATCATTATTCAAATGTATTTATCTCATGGCAGAGAAGTCAGTAACATTTCAATGTTTAAAATATGGAACCGGCAGGAAATCCTTTCACGGATCGACACGTTGAGATTGAGTTTAACACATCAGAACACATCACGATTTGTACATTAAATATTTAGGGACAGATTTCATTATCAGTAACCAAGAGTTATTTTTTTTTTAATTCAAGTTGTAGATTTGAGGAGATAGGGAAGGAAAATTCCACACCAGCATCCCTTTTCATTTTAATAGCTCCCATTACAAATACTGTTTACCATTAAAACCAGTACAATCTCATTTATGTAGTGCATTGAGCCTTTCCCATCTGCCAAGTAACAGTAGTAGCCAATACATTACCAGTTAAAAAGAGAGCAATATCGTTTTTATAAAAACCAGTATAATTCTCATTATATATGTTAAAGGGACTGTTCACCCCCCAAAAAATTCATTTTTTCACACTCATGTTGAATAAAACCATATGACTCTTTCTACTGTGGAACACAAAAGAAGATATTTTGAGAAATGTGCCTGTGGTTTTGTGTCCATACAATGAAAGTCAATGGGGTCCGGGTTGTTTGGGCACCAATGTTCTTCAAATGAACTCCTTGAGTGTTCTAAACAAGAAAGAAAGTCATACAGGTTTGAAATAAAATGAAATTGAGTAAATGATGAATTCAATTTCACTTTTGGGTACTTAAAAGTATTTATAATGTAATCTAGGACAACAAAATATCATAATAGAACATCAGTAAGATTTCTCCAACATTCAACAGTGGGTCAAGGTTGTGTAATTTCAACCATCACCTGACTGAGCTTTTCTCTTTTGTCATCGAGAAATGAACTGATAAACAGTAGACAGCTGCAGTGCTCATATCTCTGGCAGCTCAATATTCTGAGTAAATTACCCAGAGCGCAAAGCACATGTGAACACGAAAGTGGCCTCTTACAGATCCACTGTTTGTTAATAGCAGAATAAAAGCTTTCCCGGGTATCAAGGACAGTCGAAACGGACGCGCGCATTCGCACACTCCATCTCGCAGCTGTGCTGCGACACCAAACGAAAAATCAATAAAACAAGTTTTCTGTAATTGAATGCGAAATTCTCCTCTGGCTCAGAAGCTCCTAAGGAAATATGACTGTAATCAACCTAAGTGCCATCATACAAAACCATTTAAGTGTCAATTTGAGGCACAAAGCCAACAAACCCTGTGCCGGGGAGAGAAAGGAAAGGTCAGGATCTCACCACAGAGAAATCGGACAGTGAACCCAGAGAGCTCCATATGAGTCTGCAGGCCGTATTTAACCAAAAGTTCAGACTGTAAAACATCCTGGCAGTTTAGACAGAAAGGGTTTTGTTGGTCTCAAAACAACATTTCTTATTTAATCATATTCCTCAACCATTAATGTAACAATTCACCCAAAATATGACAGTTCTGACTCATAATGCAAAAATGTGCTTAGTTTGTAGTCAGCGATCAGCGGTGTCTGGCAAAAAAGCTCTTACACAGGGAAGGTTTTGCTTTCACAAAGTATGGCAAGGACGGCACATTTTGATATTTTCATGAAATGATTAACCACCCAAATGTGAAAAGGTGAATAATTTTTTTAGAACTCCTATCTAAGGCCTACATGTAACCTGTGTAAACTGAGGTTAGTCCAGGAACTGGTCATCTACACAGTATAAATGGAATACATAAAGGTACCTTAAAGGTTTCTTTAAAGCAATGCCATATACAGTAATAACCTTTTTTGATTCCTATACCTTTAAAGAAGCATTTCATTCTTACCTCTTATAAAGTCTATAGAAAGCTTTGGTGCAATGGAAAGTTTATCGATGTTAAAGGTTCATTATGGAGCATGAAGTCCAATGAAGAACCTTTTAGGAAACACGAGAATGGCACTAACACAATCATTTCATTTTTTTCTTATTTACTGTTGTTGTGGAAACAAGATGGTATTAAGTTAGATTTGTTTTCACAATAATAATTCTGTGAAGGAAACCAAACAATAAAGAGTTTTTTTTAAGTGTTTTGGATGTGTGTATTCAGATGTGTGTGTGGTAACACAGCAAAACATGAAAGGTCATAGCCGGGAACGAGCAAAAACAGCAAAGGAGATTAGAGGAAAATCAGACGCGCTTCACTGAGGTGCGTCTGTGTTTGTTTGTTTCAACACGACTCTGTGCGAGTAATCCTGTCATAAAATGTGAGGTGCCCGCAAAAATAAATTCAGCCACTGCCCTCTGACAAACATTAGGATTTAATGAAAATCGTTTTTTTAGCTAAACAAGAATAAACTTAAAATGAGACCATAAAACAAGACTATGCAAGCCTATACCACAAGAGGGCGCACAACAGCCAGAGAATACAACTACAATCACTACAAAAGAAATTGACTTGGTGCTGTCCTAAGCAAGGCTTTCAATTGAAAAGTTCTCCGACATAAATTCGTCCAAAAGTTTTCACAATCAAAAGCTTTTAAACTATACGGGAGATATTTTATCGGAACGTTTTCATGTTCTGTTCAAACAAACTGAAACCAATCAATCAAATTGCTGAACGGAGACCCAGCAACACAGCTGGGCCACTCTGTCTAAACAAGAAACCTCATATCAGGCAATGGCAGGAAAATATTATTTGCTAGAGCTGAAATGATTAGACTTTATTTTTTAAAACAGGAATCAACTGGCAATAAAACTTTCAAAGCGAGCAAAAATGAACCCAGTAAAAAGGTTAAAATCCTTGTTTTGTATAAAAACTTAAGTGGTGTGGTTGTATTTTAAGAATCCAATCTTATCTATTGGTAGACATAAATCTATTTCTATCCTAGACATGAATCCCACAGAAGTAAACACAACATTTCACGGCTAACTATACTGTACAGACAGTTTACTGAATAGTATACAGACAGATCAGACATGTTTTTTTTAATTATGTGTGAGGTCACGTAAAGGTGACTTTGTAGTCACATCTAAATGCATGTTGTTGACCACACTTTGCATAAGTGTAGAGCGTCCACATACGTGGCATGCTCTGTCCTGCTGTTGTACCTTTTGAAAAGAGCTGTGGGTCTTTGTCTTTGCTAAACCAGAATGGCTCTTGTGTGCTGTGGGTGTCATTTGTGCATCTACTTGCTGCCAGTGGAAAAAATCACAATACGGATCAGATTGCCCTGCCCCCATGATTTCAGAGAGGAAGAGGCTCCCGGAATTGGATAGAAAATGTGTGCAAGGCCACTTTACCAGTCATCACTTCTACAATTTCAGTAATTGTGTGGGAAAATGTTCTGAAAAGTGAATTGGGCATCTGCCTTGTTCTCATTTAGACTCGGAATTGTTGTGTTTGATTTGAGATTCGCTTTGTGTTGTTTTTGATGGACCACCAAAAGTCAAGATAAAAAAACAGAGCCTTCAGAGAATTGTTAATATCCACTAGATTAAATGTATGCTTTTCCTCGTGCAATTTCACAAGTAAGATTATACAGAATGCAGTCATAAAGCTTTTAATCTATTAGCCCCCTGCTGCTCTGTCATCTCACAGCTAGAAACAGGCCAAATGTTTCTTATTAGTAGATCTTTTGACGGAGTGTTTGATGTTAATCATTTATTTAAGGTCCATTCAAGTAAACGTGTGATTAAAGCGCGGCGTTTCACTAAAATGAGTCTCAGGTACCTGCAGCTAGTGTTAATACCCACATTGGCTGATATGATCAGATGTGGTCGATTTAGTAACAAGACCCTATTTAAAGGAAAAACGGACATGACCAAATAGTATGTGTCAATGTAGGCTATCTGAGCTCTGTGGTTAGAGCATGGCGCTAGGAACACCAAGGTCATGGGTTCAATCCCAGGGGATTGCACATACTAAAATACGATTTATAGTACGTTGCAATGTAAGTCGTTTTGGATAAAAGCGTCTACCAAATGCATAAATGTAAATCTGAACAGATATGTCCCAGCCAGGCAACATCAAACAACTCTAGACACATATCAAGCTACGTTCGTCTTTAATATAATGTAAAATAATTTGGTAAAAACACTAACATGTACCTAAACAATACCTCACGGAACGTATGTGATCGTTCAACCCAGTCTCAAGGCAGTTCGTGGCATAGACACGAAATTTGGAATCTACTTAATTTGTGTTCATGGACACGAATATCCCAATTTTTTCGTGTCAGTGAGCACAACCTTTTTTTAATGTCACTCAGTCAGCATGACTTTCTTTTTGTGTCACTCAGCACGACTTTCAAAACACAGACTGCATGGTATTTACATTTGTATATTTATAACCTGATTACGAAAGAAGTCCTACATATTTTAGGATGTGGCTATCCAACACCTTACTTCACCCCAAACCCTAAAATCACAGCAGCAAGTCTAATTTAGCTAAAATCGCGAGTTTCACTTGGTGGCAAAACAGCGATAAATGGCTCCACTAACCCCGCCTCTTTTGCACGATACTTATGCATTTTTGCCGCCTGCGGCACCTTTAGTTTTTGTCGGAGCACTGTGGTGACGGAACTTTACCGTTGCTTATAAGCAGAGATACTCCAATTATAGAGATCAGAGGGTCTACATCATACTTCCAGTTGGAGAACCCGTAACGGCTAACAAAACCCATTGACATCCATTAAAAAAACTAGCTTCCAGTCTCCTTTCCTGCGTTCTGTTGAACCAGGGCGTAAGCATTAGCCATTACGCTTTTTTTTTTAAAGGGCTTTGTTGAAATGTCCGGAGACTGCAATGAGAAAGGAGAAACATGTGTTGGATGACGTGGGTTAACCGTCCAAGGTCAGAGCAAGCGCCATCTGCTTGTGCCTTTTTAAAAGATTCTGATAAATTGACATTTTACAGCAACTAGAGCACTCATGCTAAAATCCTCGACTGACAGGACAGCTGTTTCGGTTGTTACAGCAACATTAAAAAACGCTGCGCACTGCTCTTTTCAAAGAATCAACCAAAAGAGCAGCGTGGCGCACCTCGCGTTTTCGAACATGAAAAGCGTGTTCTGTCTGATCGACCCCTTAGCCTACATGTATGAAGCAACAGATAGACCTTTCACGTGATGCTTCCAAAGGTCGGTAAACATTCTGCTCAAAGCAACTTAATAACATATATTGTACAGTATAGGATACATTTGCAGTAGATTTACAATTAGTAATTTAGCAGACGCTTTTCTCAAAAGCGACTTACAGAGAGTTCAAGGAGCAATAAAGCGATATGTCATATAGGAGTGTTTATGTTCTGAGAGCTTTGGTTGACTGAGTTAGGAAGAATGTTTCACCAGGAAGGAGAATGTGTGGGAAAGCGATTTACTGCCCTTATGAGAAGGCAATACAAGGCGCCGCTGGTTTGCTGAACGCAGGGTTCTTGATTGGCTGTAGGAGTGTAGTAGGGTGTGAAAGTATGCTGCTGCAGATCCAGTGATAGTCCTGTAGGCAAGCATTAGTGACTTGAATCTGATACGGGCTTCAACTGGTAGCCAGTGGAGAGACATGAAAAGGGGTGTCACATTTTGGACTCTTGGAAGACGAGGCGTGCTGCTGCATTCTGATCCAGCTGGAGTGGTTTGATCGCATGCTGTTGCAAATATGGGGGGGGGGGGGGAGCGAGATGTCCCGCTGTCATCCTACTGAGAGGTCCCGCTGTGACTTTAACAGAAGTTGAGCGTCATGTTCTTAACGTTGGATGGGAAGTGGCATGGAGAAAGTGCACACCTTTGGCGTTTTAAGCGAAGTTGGTGGATTTCGTCCACTACTGTTGAAAGGAACGGACTCGCTCGTTCACAACGTATTTTTTTTATTATTTCAATATGGACTACATTTAAGCCTTATGCTCTTTGCCACTTGAAACTTTAAACGTTGTGCGTCTTACCTCCTGCTGCTGCTACAGTGTTTTCAGTTTCCTTTAAGCAGAACCTCCCTGTCATCTGTACATATGTAGTGTTCCGTTATCTGGACCCCCCATCTCACCTCACACTGTGTGTATCATATCATCAGTCCCTGCTATCGAGGAGCTGCCCTGCCTTTGGTCACGATTAATGAGTCAAACGCCTCCTGGGTTAACAGAAATAAATAGGCAGACAGAGATTTACATTTCTATTCGAGGGCAAGAAAGAAAAGCAGGATTGATGTAGCCCATTACTAAAGTAGCAGAGAGAGAGAGCGGGAGAGAAAGACAAAAGGATATGCCATAAAAATGTATGAGGTGATTTTATGAGTGATCAGATGTGAGCTCTGGTGATCCGGTTATATTGGGATAATCGCAGGGCTTGTTAAAATGTTGGCCAGGTGATGACAACCTGATGTGTGGTTGATGACACTTTCCTGAACTCGACGTCCCTCATTAAACAGGCAGTTTTGAGGTTAATGAATGACTTGCTCTCTTCACAGTTTGATTAATTTTCTCATTGAAATGTGAGAGGGTGTTGAATGTGCCTTGTTTGAAATAGAGTTGTTTGATGATTTGTCTTTTTTACTGTGATTTGTAAGGTTTTGACAAGACTAGTGGTTCTTTACTGGTTTTGTTTTAGCACACATTTCTTTAAATTACCCAACACAGGACCAAATTGAACAAAAACATCAACAAAATGTCCATAAAACTAAATAATAATAATTAATAACGATAAGATAATTGTAATATGATTCTAAATACTTATTGATGTCTTATGAAAGGCTCTCTGTGGTTAGTGATACTTATATCCTCAAAAGGAGATTCAAAGGAAGTGTACTTGGCAAGGCTGTGCATTCGGCGGTACGCGTACAAGTATACCGCGCGATTGATTTGGTAAAAGCTTGCCAAATAAAGCAACTTTGTGCCAAAATATTGCAGAGTTTGATTTGATTAGTGTTTTCTCTCTACTTTTAAAGTCTAAATGCATTTTTGCATTTAACTTGGTTTTCAGCTGCTGTCTTTGAGCTTATCAGAACAGACACATTTTCTTGGTCATGAATCATGATCACCAACCTTAAACTTTTTTCACTCTGGACAGCCAGCTTCTGTGAACTGACAACATCTTTCAAAGAAATACAGGAGCTTAGAACGAGAATTAGAGATTTGTTCGTAGAGAAAGGCCTGCTCAGCAAGAACTTAATGCAAGATTAATTAATTTGGTCTTTGCTGTTAATTGATGTAGTGGAGTCGGACATGTGTCTGCTCTCCAAAACTACATGCACCTCATCACCAAGATCAGAGAAAGGAGGAAAGTAACCTCAGCCAATAAGAGCATCTCATCTTAAAATTTTTCCTTTCCTGCCTGTCCAATCAGAACAAACCTGTAGTTTTTCTCTTCTAAAGTCTGAAAGCAAAGTGACATTCGCTCAACCTGCCAAGCTTTTAATGCTTGTTTTATATAATTCCGACACATTTTTAATTTAATTTTTAATGTGTTGAAAACCATGAGCCCAGCTGGAGAACTTAATTATATTGCTCTATGTCGCTCTTGCGTGACAATTATGGGACAATAATAATTGGGTAACGTTTTAATGCACCATTTACATATCAGAGTCATTTAGTGGTGGGAAAAAACTTTTAATGCTTGACTTGTCTAATGCCTGTTTCTGTGAATTATCTCCATTTTTATTGTGTTGTTTATATAACCATTGTGTAAAACACTTGATCATTATTTTGGTGTAATGGACGTCAGCACAGATGCGTTAATTATTGTAAAAAAAGAAGAAATATTCTGTCACTTATTTACCCTAATGCAGAGGTGCACAGTATTTTTTACATAGAACATGTTGCTAGCAATGCTTTGATTACAAGAGAACAAATAAATGAATGAAATGTATAGAATCGTAAATGCTATCTAGGTCTGCCAAACGCAAAAATCAAAGCCATGGCATTGCAAGCACCATGTTCTATGTATAAATACTGTGCACCTCTGCATTAGGGTAAATAAATGACAAAATAATTTTTATTTTCTTTAATACATTTATGAAACGAGTCTCATCAGGATTAAAGCCTCTTTACGGTCTATGCGATGCACTGGGAAAACTTTCTGATGTCTTTAAATCTCTCTACGCGTTTGAAATAATCAGGTTTTGTGCAGTTTCCGAAAGTAAACTTCTGCAGACCTTTCTCTCTTCATATACGAGTCTTCTACTTTTCTTTAGACGCAGAACAATGGCAAGTGCGTAAATTTGGATAGCGCGTCTTATCTCTTTTGCGTCAGAACTTTCATTTCAGCTCTCTTCTCTGAATATTCGCACTTACTCATTACCATTCAGGGCACTGAAATAATGGAAATGCTTAATTGCAAAGATGCCATCGGTTTAATTGAATTACCAGCCAACAAAGCAATAATACAATTCCTAATGACACACAGAGGAAGGCTGGGCAGATAAGGACTAACTTTGTTGAAGAGGACAGGAGAGAGATGTCTGACATGGACCATCATGTCAGCTTTACAAAGTCATTTTTATATAGCTCTTCTCATCTCTTCTCTACTTTTACAAATCAGAAAATACTCAGAAAAGCTTTGGCCAAGAGACCTGGGTTTTCCTTTAGTGAAAGCCAAGTGAAGTGTGTCCTATTTCAGCCAAATGAATGTGAATATGAAGTAATATAGAGGTCTGTTTTGACTGACGGATACTGTATTACAGTGTTAGTAGAAATAGAGCTGGTTGGCCTGTGCTCTAACTCAGACTTTCAATGCTTTAAAAAACTGTAGCGTTGTCAAAACCAACTTTCGTCTCCAAAATCGTTATACAGTATCTCACAGAAGTGAGTACGGCCCTCACATTTTTGTAAATATTTTATTATATCTTTTCATGTGACATTTTGCTACAGTGTAAATTTGCTGTCCCCTTAAAATTACTCAACACACAGCCATTAATGTCTAAACTGATGGCAACAAAAGTGAATACACCCCAAAGTGAAATTGTCCAAATTGGGCCCAATTGGCCATTATCCTTCCCCGGTGTCATGTGACTCATTAGTATTACAAGGTCTCAGGTGTGAATGGGGAGCAGGTGTATTAAATTTGAAGTTATCGCTCTAACTTTCTCGTACTGGTCACTGGAAGTTCAACATGGCACCTCATGGCAAAGAACTCTCTGAGAGCTGAAAAAAATAATCGTTGTTCTACATGAAGAGGGCCTAGGACGGGGGTATTCAATTAAAGATCCAAGAGGTCCAGTCTTTATATTTTCTTCCAAACGGAGGTCCGGACATGTTTGTTGAAAATAAATAAATATTTCATCAATTTAGCCCAGTTGGATATACTGTATAAAAGAAATGATCTTTTATAAGTCCATTTATTCAATATTTTGATATATGTATGTATAGGCTCTGTGGCTTTAAGGGAATGCCCTCTTTATAGAAATCTGATAATTCCATCCATCCATTTTCTACCGCTTATCCGGGGCCGGGTCGCGGGGCAGCAGTCTAAGCAGAGATGCCCAGACATCCCTCACCCTAGACACTTCCTCCTGCTCTTCCGGGGGGACACCGAGTTGTTCCCACGCCAGCCGGGAGACATAGTCCCACCAGCGTGTCGTAGGTCTTCCCCGGGGTCTCCTCCCGGTCGGACGGGCCTGGAATACCTTCCGGGGAAGGCGTCCAGTAGGCATCCGTAACAGATGCCCAAGCCACCTCAGCTGACCCCTCTCGATGTGGAGGAGCAGCGGCTCTACTCCAAGCTCCTCCCGGGTGACCGAGCTTCTCAGACGGATTGACAGACGGATCTGTGCAGCTTCTGCAGTAATGCGGTCGATGTACCGGTCCGTCGTGGTGAAGAAAGAGCTGAGCTGCAAGGCGAAGCTCTCAATTTACCGGTCAATCTACGTTCCTACTCTCACCTATGGTCATGAGCTTTGGGTCATGACCGAAAGGACAAGATCCCGGATACAGGCGGCTGAAATGAGCTTCCTCCGCAGGGTGGCTGGGCGATCCCTTAGAGATAGGGTGAGAAATCTGATAATTAATATTTGTAAATAAATAAACTACTGACAACATGCAAACAGCACATGCAATGTAACAATTATAATGTTCATAACGAACAGAAACTTTTTAAACATTTACTTACTAAATAGGCCTTTCCGTGCCATTCATGCCTGAACTACTTACTTTATAATTTCCCAATTAAAACGTTGTTCATTACAAAATGTGACCCTGCTTGTGAAAAACCTTTTAAATTAGTCTGTTAAATCAGTGTAGGGAGTCAAAAAGAGGTGGCATTTTTATGGGAACGGTGTATAAATTATGCAAGGACGTCTAAGGGGTTTGCTTTTCTTAACATATTTTTGCAGAAAATGTTGCCAGTGCAGCTGTTAAGGTTCATCTAGCGTTCGAATCCATTTATCCTCTGCTTCCTGTTGAACAATTACCAGACGTCTAATTTCTATTGCTTCTATTGTAATCTAAAGACTGTTTAGATTAAAGACTAAATACAATTTTTATTTGCTCTATTTGTAAAAATGTAAATTTAACTGTTTTATGGGACGGATGCACCTAGCGCGAAGTTAACTTCTGGTCTGTGTTTGGTTATATTACAGCAATTTCTTATATATTCAATTTATAACAAAGTTAATTTATATTAATATTATATTGTACATCAAGTTACATTAAAACAACTCAACCGTTATTGATTCTTTGCGGAGTTCTACCGGAAGTTAAGTTTGGGCCATTGTTTATGTTGTTGCTGCTGAAACCTTCTATTTAAAAAATATAGTATTTTTCAATTTCTTGTCCAATGATAATAATATTTGTATTTTTTTTAAGATTACATTTTTGGGGCGTTTTGGCCTTTATTTAGACAGCTGTTGTTTAGAGAGGACAGGAAGTGAAGTGGGCGAGAGAGAGGGGGTGGGGTCGGGAAAGGACCTCAAAGCCGGGACTCGAACTCGGGTCGCCCGGAACGCAACAGCGCTATATGTCGGAGCACATTACCGCAAGGCTATCGACTCCGACGTCCAACAATAATTCTGATATAAAAGTGCCTTAATGGTTTAATGTTGCCGGTAACCTACATTTGTTTTACGACCATACCGCACCATCCCAAACTTTGTTTGACTTCCTGTGAGGTCGCACAAAATCTGAGGTCCCCACAGAAAATCCTCCATAATACATAGATGAAACTACCTCTCATGCAAATGTAACTTTGCCCTGTAATTCAGAACCATGTTTCTCAGTACATTGAAATGTAATCAATACGCTGATATACGAAAAACAACAAGACTAATTCGCCTTTGCATTTTACATTCAAATTATTTTCTCTGAAGACACTCTCGATCTAAAGTGGGTTGGCAAACAGCAAGCATACATTTACTCAGAATACTCATTGATCGGAAGTTTCTGCCATTGCTCAATGTTTAAATTTCAACAAGCAGAATTGGATTTGTCGTTACCTGGCCTGTGAGAATTCCCCAGAGAAGCAATCATGAAATTGTGTATCGCTTCGCTATTTAGAAACAAGGAAAGCAGCATTGTTTGTAAAATATTGCTTACCAGTTTGGACAGTGGCCGTAGATACTTCACAGTTTGACCATAAAGGTTGAAGAAACCTGTAATGAAGACACTTGGGTATGCTTTCAGTCTGTACCATGCCTTCTGTCTATGATTCTGTGTTCAAGATCTAAACCCAGCTTCCAGTTGTAAAGACCTGATCCTGTAAATGTTTCACCAAAGTTCTTTCGGTTTCTTCATTCCGTACCACAATTTCTCTCTCTCTCTCTCTCTCTCTCTCTCTCTCTCTCTCTCTCTCTCTCTCTCTCTCTCTCGCTGAGGACAGTGTCCTGAGGGTTTAGTAACTAGCTAAATCTGCAGTTTTTCATATACTGCTGCTTTCAGAGGCCTACGAGGGGTTATAGTGGATTAACTTAATATGCAGTCGCATAGAATTTTAAAAATGATTGTTGCATTTGAAATAGTGATGGATCTCACAGGGCTCAATAAAATCAGAGGATAAGCATTTCCAATGAAGTCGGAAGTTTCCAAGTGTGATGATCAGAGATATTAACTGGAACACTAAGAGTTGGAGCTTCTTCTAGGTAGTTTTTCCACATCAACGACACTTAAAATATACAGTGTTACCAAAATATTGTTGTTGCATTATATAACAAACACTCGAGAATATTTACTTAATAAAATAAAATGTATACTGATCTAAATAACGACACGCATCACTTTGATGTTTTATAAATAAGATGTATTTCTTTATAAATAAGGGCTGTCAAAATATCAGATCATTCAGAATCAAATCTTCACTCCGCGGTTATCGTGGCCAAAATTATTTGCAGTAGCCATATTATCACTACATCTATATAAATGTTTTTTAATGAACAATTTATGCTTTCAGTCAAATTCATCCTTAATTTAGTCTTTTCTTTTGTTTTTAATATTATGGTTGTTTACAAAACACGGATATGTTGTGACATCCCTTTTTCTGAATTTTGAAAATGTGTTCAATTTAAAAAAAAAATTTTAAAGTCATATTGTATGTTATTCGTTTCCATTGGAATGAACCACACCTTTAGTTACTCTGCTGGTACACCTGTGCGAACTTTTGGGGATACAATGGAAAGACATTAACACAAAACCCCTCGGAACTAGTTGGTTAAAACAAAGCCACTGCGAAAATGGTAAGTGTTACTGTTTTTGATAAATGCTAGAACTTTCAAACATGTTAACGTGTGACCTGAGTGTCCAAATCATTTTTGTGGACAGACTGTACACTATATAACGCTTTTGTTTACGTTCTTATATTTTCAGAATGTAGACACTGCATGATGGTGTACAGTCAAACATCAGTCAAAACGGCTCACAGTATGCATAGTGCTCTTCATCTGACGTGTAGAGGACAACATTTCTTTTGCATTGGATACAGAGCTCTCTATCTCTCACTTACACACCCTCAAATACGTACACAACAACACATACTGCGATTAGCACAACCAGACACCAGTGGAAAACCACTCGCCATCCTCCACATGCCACAGTCGTTGAGATTGCCTATCAATCAATGAACAGATTTCCCTTCCTCACCCTCTCCTTCCTGATCCGCCCATCAGCTCCGGTCCAGTGTGTGTAGGGGTAGACAGCAGAGACAAATAGGGTCGTATTTAGGGAAACAGAATATCAATAAACAGCAAAGGGGAAACGCATCTACATTTCGCCAAGAGAAAAGCCACAGGTCTTAAACAACACAACTGAAAAATGAGCCAGCAAGAGACCAGGAGACCGATTAATCACACTCTTGTCTGTCTGACATGTATACACACACACAAAATAGTACCGCAGTGGATGGCGCGCAATAAAGGAGGAACATAAAATGTGGTCCTTGTAAAGTCAGTTTTCATAATCCTGCATCAAAGTGAGGTGAAAGCGTCAACAACGGTTAAAACGTTTGTGTGTGCGAGAGAGAAATGATTTTTGTCTGCCTGGCACTGGGAAACATGGGCGTTAAACTGCCAGCAACCGCAACACACATTTTTAAGTGGCTGGGCTGACTGAGTTGGCATAAAAACGCGGCGAACGTTCCCCCATCTGCATTGCTAATTCTGTGTGTTTACGTAACACGCCATGGCACTCGTGCTCTCTCATCCCCCGTGTCTCAGCTTGAAATCAGAACAGGTATGAATTATAATGAGCCTTGTTTACTAACCTGTCAGAGGAGACGGCGGAGGGCCATTTGATCTTACAGCATTGACTTTATTCATATCTGTTTCATTACTTTACATCTATCTCTCTGTCTTGACTCGCTTATGTTTTGAGTGATGTTTCTGGCAATGTTAAGAATGCCAAACATTTTCTGGAGATATCAAACACGAGCAACAATTGGACATTATTTGTTTTATAAGCATACTGTTTATTTTAGGATTGATTATAAGATTTTATTATTGACATTTACAGAGATAAATGGCTTGGCACCTTTGTACTTAGTTTAGGGGAACTGGAATCCCCTGGTTAGGCCTGGTTTCCCACTGAGGTTTTTTTTTCTCCAATGGAGTTTTGGGTTCCTCGCCACCATTTGCCTGGCCGAGGGGGATTTTAAAGTTTTAAAGTTTTATTTCATTAACACTGCATATAGTTATTAATAGTCTGCTTAATATCTGACCAGTTTTTCTGTGTTGGGTGTGTGGTTCCCGCTGATGGCCCCATGCGTGTGTGTGTTGGTGGGTGTTGTGTGTGTGGAGTGTTTTGTGTGTGGGTGTGTCTGTTTTCTGTGTTTTCACCTTTTTGTTTTTACTTGTATAACCTTTTATGTTTTGCTCAGAGTCAATATGTTTTCTAGTACAGCTGCTTTGAAACAATGAAAATTGTAAAAAGCGCTATATAAATAAAGTTGACTTTAAAATCATTTGGATTCTACTGCTGCTGCTACCTGAGCAGCCTCATAGCGGCTACAGCAACACTCTGTAAATTCTGTGTTCGGCCCGGTACACACAACCCGGCCCCTCCCCTGCCTGTGGAAGGGACATGGATTCCTAAAGACGTTTCTAAATTCGCCGGTTCCACCAATTTACTTAAACAAATTTACATGTTTCCGTGTTTCCACTGTGTTTGTGAACATTTCTGTTAGTTTTGTTCTGTACCATTTTTTGTTGTCCTTTGAGGTTTTAGTCTTAATTAGTTCCTCAAGGTGTGTCTTGTTATCTTGTTAGTTTCTATGTATTTAAACCCCAGTGCCTAGTTCCTTTATGCCTAGTGCCTAGTTCCTAGTTCCCTTGGATTATTTTAGTTCCTAGTTCGTTGGTATTATTTTTGTTCCTTGGTATTATTTTAGTTCCTTTGGATTATTGGATTATTTTTGTTCCTAGTTCGTTGGTATTATTTTTGTTCCTTGGTATTATTTTTGTTCCTTGGGATTATTTTAGTTCCTTGTTTTTTTTGGATTATTTTAGTTCCTTGGGTTTTGCGATTTATTTTAGTTTCTTTGGATTATTTTAGTTTCTTGTTTTGTGTGATTATTTTAGTTCTTGTTTCTGTGGATTATTTTAGTTCCTTGTGTTTTGCGATTATTTTTGTTTCTTTGTTTTATTATTTTGGACTGTGTTTTGTTTATTACGATCTAACCACATGTGAATCCGCTGCCTCCCTGCCTGGATTATTCAATGTTACATTTATACATGGATATTATTTACAACTCTAGTAACACACACTTGCGCTTAGCAACAAAGGTTGTATAGTGTTGCTTTAACACAAATATGTAAAATACATGTCATTGTTTGCTGTTAATGTTAAGAAAGAAAATTGACAATATAGCAACAGAATTCATGCAACGAATTTAATTTACAACATGCAATTTATTAAAATTTGTAAAACAGAAGTTTACTTAAACTAATCTTCTTTGGGACTAGATTAATGATTTCTGTTGGTTTAATGTGGCACTGCAGCAATGGGCATAGGATTTCCAGCTCCAAGCATGCTCTGCATGGGTAGAATACATATTAAAGTGTTAATGCAGTGTGCTGTTGTCTTTAAGCAAGAGGAGATATGAAAACATTGAGTTTCATTTTCTGTTATGATGGGATTTAGAGGACTGTATTATGCAGATAATGTTTTCAGAGTTTCCTGTTTGGTTGCCAACATTCTACAAAATATCTTTATTTTTGGGTGAACTATCCTTTTGAGTTGACAGTCTATTAGTAGAACCGACTTGAGAAAACAATTAAATAAAGTTCAGCCAAAGAAATATATCAATGTATGGATAATCAGCTGCCAAAATTCTTCTTTTTATTATTTCTAGGTTGACTTTTTCAGTTAATAATATACCATCCTCCATCGTGACTTATACCAACAAATCCCTCTCATTTAAAGTAACTTCCTTTTTGTTTCCACAGTACCTTTTGGCAGAAATGATGAAATATGTGGTAGAATGTGGCCCATTATTTTTGAAGATCTCCATTTTACACTTGAGTTCCTCTAGTCGAACTCATTAATATCGTAATAGGGTGCTGAGTTCAGTTAATACCCTAAACCGGCTCGTTGGAGTTACTTCATTATAATGATATGAATTTAAATTAATGATCATCAGCTCGGCATTATCCGTAAAGCTTGTCAGATGTCTATGTTCCAGATGAACGGGATATCAGGCGTAGTGTTAATCCCTGGAAGTAGCTCATCACTGCAAAACTATGTGCTGGCCATTTAACATTAGCTCAATGGCGTAACCCAACATCGTTTGTTTTTGTTCCTGAAGTGATGAAGGATTGCTCAAAGACGAAATAACTACAATCCATGACATTTTATTACTGCTTCATCAATTGTTTCTAATCTAATGTCACACATGTGTGTAAATTTAATTAACATCCTCGGAATTTATTATTGTGAATATAAGCATATTTTCTGTTGCTTTGAATAGATGGGGACTTTTGTATCTGGAGGCTTGCGGGTTTTGCTTTGATGTCTCAATACCTATGCCCATCCCAAAATTACACACAAAAGAAAGGCTGTAACATTACATGATCAGAGCGTGTTTTCACTTGAGACGAAGAAATCACAGTTCACTATATGTGAACAAACAATAAACTGTGAATAAAATCATAAAATCAACAGTGACCCAAAATGCACAAACACTCTAAACTAGGGAATACATTTTGTTATTCTAAATTGTATTCAAAATGCTCTGGTAACACTTTACAATTAGGTGTCATTCATTAACACACGTTAATACATATTATTATTTATAAATATAAATGAACTAATTCATTGAAGCCTATATGCCAAATGAACTGCAGTCTACTGTGCAATTCCATGCAAATGTCAACCTTAAAATTTAAACAAATCTAGATTTTACCAAAGGTTTTTACTATACTGATAGTTCAGATATCAATACTTGGTGCTTTAGTCTCTGTTGTGAAGTCTCAAAGTTTTTAAACGTTTTTAAATCATATTTTCCCATAGTAGGGTAAGTGAATCCATTACATCCATAACGGCCCATATTTCTACTAAATCGGCACATGAAAAATAAAATAAATACTATTTTATGTTCCAGAGCCATCCCATCTCCAATTATAAGGTATTATTGCTTCTGGTTTGCACATTTTAAATCCTACAAAGTGTGTTGTCCCTCCAAAACGTGCATCCTTCTTGTCAAATCCATTCGGTTTTTAAACAAATGTAAAGCTCGTGCATAGACTGATATCCTTCTGATGTCTGGACTCTATTATCAGGGGTTTAGTACAATCAGATTATTGTGCAGATTATTCAGTATACTGGGAATAAATACATTTACTAGGAATTTATATTTCAAGTTTTTACTGAAAATGTCACATCCATAATGCTGGAATTGCCCATCTGCCCGGATGTAAGTGAAAAGACAAAGTGTGACCTTTCATGAAAAATAAATATAAAGCCGGTGAAGAGATGCTGTAGAATTTCACGGTGACAGATGAATACAAACATGTACCGGGTAAATTCTGCTGGTTCGTATGACATTTTCGTTCTCACTATGTCTTGATGATCAGCTAAATGCTATTTAGTCACCTAATTAGGTTCCTCATCAATCAAATTTCACACTAATTATTTTCAGTAGATCTTCAGTTCTGCTCAAGAAAGTCGAGCTTTGAAAATCTCGCTCCTTTTACACCGCCACATAACACATGCTCGGATAAATAATTAACCTTTTATGTTTAGTAATCCCGGCTGATTTACATCAACAAAGACATTAAAATGAAACAAGCAATTCAACAAGTAACAGTTGATTAAAGAGGTGAATAAACATTGAATGAAAAAAAGCCTATGTGTCTATGAGCGAGTCAAAGAATGATGATTAAAATGTTAAACTAAACATCACCCTCATTGAAGAATTTCATACCATTCAAATACAAAAACGTATATTTTTTATTTATTTGAATGTACCGCCATGAATGTCTTGCGGTTTTATTTTTTTATGTTTTTAACCTTCCCTTCAAACACATCAAACTTCTCAAACAACGCTATTCTTTTTCTCTCTTTCCCATACTGTATGTGACATCCCTCTGTCTCCTGTGATTGGTTGAGCATCCTTCTCAGTGTCGGACCAGCGAATAAATCAGCTTGCCCTCCTCTCCTTTATGGAGATGGAGTGTCCTTGGTTAGAGTTTGCGGGCCATCTTTTATCTTTTACACAGGGTTATTTGTTAAAGAGTATGCCCTCTCATCCCCTCCATCTCTCTGGATGTCTTACAGGACCAGAGGCTGGTTTTCTATTAGACACAGCATGAATTATGAAATGCGGGCGGTCGGGAGACGACAGACAGTCATAATGCTCGCACAGCACGGGTGGGGTCGCTGTAGCTGTTTTATTATGTCAAAAGTGGCTGAAGGCAAGAACGTTGAAAATGTTTCTTGCAAAATTAAAGAGTAATACATCGCACCCCATGACCTTAATTCAGTCAAATTGGTGCGTGTTCACAGAAAAATATAATTTTACAGAAAATATAATCATTGCTTCACTCCCTCTCGAGTTAATTGTCGCCAACGTGATATAGACGCTTTCTCGTAAGCCTGCCTGGTATGAACGTGTTATCCAAACAGATGCATCCTGTGTAAATTGCATGGTCTATTATGTAATTCGTCTTTGTCTGAAAAAGTGAATTTACAAACGGATATGTAAACAACAGGATTCATTATGAAGAAAATGTCTCATGTTAACTAAATGTCTTTTGAATTATGTTGTTTGATAATTACTTGAGGGTGTTTCAGCGACACGTTCGGGTAAAAGCTTCCGTTGTTGCGCACCAGCAGGATGATTTCTTACCCTCTTAAATGGTAAGTTCACCTAAAAACAATAATAAACTGCTTTGATGGTGTTTTTGTGACAGAGCCATTCCCCTTGTTCTTTCAATTTCTAAAAAGAGTGGCTGGGATTGTCTTAAAAATGCACCTTATGTATACCAGACGATAAAATTATGATCAATGAACAGCTACATTTATTAGTGGTATAATTATAATTAACCCCACGTTGACTTTGAATGTGGCGCATTGCAACCAACGTCTAACTCCACCCAGTTGCTTAAACTTGAGAACCAGATTAATCTCATTTTTAAATAAATTATTCAGAGCAGTTTTATCACACCATACGACCACACAGAATCTATTGGACTACTTTCATGATACATTTTTTGTGCTTTTATGTTCCATTTAAAACTTGAATACTAGCATATGGCAAAGAACGAAACTTTCAAACTTGGTTCTTTGGTTCTCTGTGGTTCTAGGTTATATTCTCTCTCTCTCCCTCTGGAGTATTGACCTGAAGATCCGAGCGATCCTATTGGACAGCGGGAGAAAGCACATTATTCAACGCTGAGCATCCTTGTGCAAAGAATCATCACTTCACACTCCTGCCTCCCAATTAGCAGTAGAGATATAGGTCAATAGATGCCTGCATGCCATTAGAGAAAAATGAACGGAAAACAAGCAGCTATGGGCAAAAGGCTGAACAGATGTTCTTTCAGCAGAGGATGCACAAAAATAAGAATGTAGAAAAATACGTTTTAAAACCGATTGAAATTGTTGAGAAAAGATCGTATTGATTGTACCTTTCCTGTTGTCCCATTGTGAAGCAGGTGCTTGAGTTTTTAAACGTACACCATGTGTTGCCTCAGGCCCTGCATAACGTTTAGATTGAGGTGGGATTTATCCAGAGCTCAAGGTAAATGTCCTGGGGTCTAATCCGTGCTACTTTATCCCAGCTTGTGTAAAATCTGTCTGGGGGGCCAAATGGATTTACACCCAGAGGCCAAAGCCATGCTCCCGATCCAGACAAATCTTGTCTTTACCTCATTATTGTTTGCAGTTCACTAGCTGGAACACTTAAAAATAGAAGGGATACAAATTCTGAACCGAGCGCGAGGGAGAACCCAGAGCGATAGCCCACAGAGACAAGAAGCAATATAGCCCTGTCAGCACGGCTGAAATGATAAAGTGCTCACAAAGATAAAAAGATGGAGGGAAGTGGGAGAGAGAGAGGAAGGGAATAAAAGAAAGTGAGATGAACAGAGAATCTCTTCATTACTGTCACCAGCTTATCAAGGTGGGAGTTGTAACTCAGGACCATTATCCCCACAGGGTATGCCGGGGAGCTGCGGAGAGTCCAGAGGGCCATTTCTACAGACTGGAGGAACATAAAGATTCAAGGATGAGTTGGAGAGCAGGTCAGTATGCATAGTGTTTTAAAGTGTGCGGTACTGCCCCGCTGTATTAAGAGTCAAGTACTGGGGTCAGGAGCCAGATCGAATGAACTTTTCAAACTCATCCGGGATGAGTAGCGGAGTTCCTCGTAGAATTGTTGAGTCCTCCAATTGAAGATCTTTAATGTTGTGTGGAGGCAAGATGGTAAAGAGTGTGTGTGTGTGTGTGTGCACAGTCTCTCTGGTGAATCAGAGATGTAATTAAGATTGGCATTTGCTTGGCTGGATAGAGGCGTGCCATTGCCAAGAGCACAGAAAACAGGCCTTCTTTAATTAGGACAAGCTTCTGTGATGTAGCACCTTCTGTGTTTGTGTGTGTGTCAGTAGACAGAGAGATGGTGTGTGCGTGTCGCTCAGCAGAATAATGGTGCTGTTTCTCACCAGTGTGTGCATACGTGTGCTGTGTCTCTCCTCTGCTCACTGCACCTGATCCAAAATGACAAAAGCACCAGGCGTTTTCTTAATTAACATTCTGACCTTTTTGCATGCTTTTATTTAGCCTTGGTGATTAATATAGAGACAGAGAAAGAAAACGAGGGAGAGAGAGAGAGCAAGGTAAAGGATTAAGGCCTGTTTTAAAAGAGGAAGGAAATAATTAGATGTAACTGTGAGAAGGTGAAGCATTGAAACATGAATCTAAAGCTGCTATGAGAAAAGCACGCAAGGGTACATCAGCAAGTTTTCAGCCTCTCCCACATCGACCTTCAGCATATCAGATTATTACTTTCACACAATTTACAATTTTACTATAGCAATCCAGATTAGAGGAGGTATTACAAATATCCGAGGATTTTTGGATTCATTATTCTTAATAATTTGTGACTAGTGGAAAATAATAAAATAATTCTTCAAAACACATTATGGGAATTAAAGCAACTGATGTGCTGTGGACACCAGTGAATGTTTCTGTCCTTTTTGCTGTTTCTTGACGTTTGAAAAGGCAGAAAATGATAAATCGGATAATGGAATCAGTGAAATCAGACAGACGCGAACCCACACCAGCGCCACCAAGTGATGTATCAGACCCAATCTAACAAAGAAAAGGTACATTTACCTTGCAAGGGAGGAGGAACTTTCTACATCCTGGCCAAGATACACACATTTCACAGAAGTGATTACATCACCTTCACTGACACAATCATGTGAACCAGTGAACAGAAAAATAAAAACAAGATATCCATCTTACAAAAGATTGATAACGGCTATAGGCGGGAACAGATAGTTAACATAGAGTCCCAAAAATAACTCTTTTTATTTAACACTTAAGGCACATTTTAATACATGCATGTCATTGCATTAGATAATAAAAGAGCAAACAAAGTCAAGTGGCTTTTGCATTCGGGTTTCTAAAGGGTTTTCAGACCTAACTTAAGAGTTTCAATAAATGAGGGCTCAAAATGATATATGCTCTTCGCACAAAGCTCAACACAAGTTTTCTCAACTTTTGGGACTCCGTACAACTTAAAAAAACTAAAAAAACAGCAGACTGTACATGTGTGGTGTTTTTTTTATCTTGAAGGACATGGTACTATAAATGATAGAACTTGAAAGCTAGGAAACTTTTACAGTTGAAAGAATAACAGAAATATATAATGTATCATGTTTAATATATAATATTATGCAGGTTTTAAATGATTTGAGGTTACAGCCTGTAACTTACAGGTGAACAATGACCCATTTTTATATTTGGGTGAACTGTTTATAACATTTTAACGTAACTAAGTAACAAGTATCCAAGCCAATGACA
Organism: Barbatula barbatula; assembly: GCF_947034865.1. Classification (NCBI taxonomy): domain Eukaryota; kingdom Metazoa; phylum Chordata; class Actinopteri; order Cypriniformes; family Nemacheilidae; genus Barbatula; species Barbatula barbatula. Next base: position 24,935,709 of record NC_136767.1, on the reverse strand, counting down.
TTCATGCATTTTGAATAACGAATGTAAATACATAAAACAACAGTATTAACGTTAACTCAGGTTTCATGTGAATTTGCATGGGATTCACATGTTACACTGTACAGTAGCTGAGGCTAACAGAACCCGCATGATTTTCTTAGATTTTTGTACCCTCACACTGTGTATTTGTGCTTTGTGCTGTCTAGTGTCAGACACTTGCCTTCCATGAACACTTTCTCAGCGATACGCATGGACCAGCTTGGCATTCTGCCACACACAAGCCCACACAAATTTGCTTTGGTACATAAACTCCAGCAATTAAACAGAACATGCAGTTTTTTTGTCGACTCTATTTTATAGCGCATACATTGGAAGAGTCCTTTAATTATCTGCCATTTTTGCATGACCAAAGAATAGACTAGAAAAGTTGACTCCATGTTTCCTTTGAGACCGCGAGGAAGAGAGAAATTGAGAAGGACAGTGAAGCAAAGTAAGAAAATAGAAAGAGGAAATTAGGGGAAAAAGCGACATGGGTGATACAGTCTATTCTTTTTGGCAGCAGTCAAAACACTGTTTACTCTGTGTTGCTGAGATATGACAGTCCTCACATGCCCGGAGCTGTCTCGCTTAGACCCCCTGCAACCACTGTAATAACATTTCTGCTTACACACATTGTTTTCTCATTCTTCATCCAGAACTTCAGATAAAGAAGTTGCCGTGGCCGGGAAGTCCCGGTCCCTAGGAGTCTAATACGGTAGACAACAGAAAAGAAAGAGGTCCAAGTAAAGTTCTGTATCAAAGGATTCATTTTGGATTAATTCATGATTTGCAAAAAAAAATCAAATATGACTCAATGAAAGCAATGATATATTCTTAATGAATGTCTCATTCTGGATAAAAATCCAAAAAAATGCGAAAAAATAAATTAAAGCATTTTCTGAGTTTTACAGTACTATCAACTTGATTGTACTTTTGTACTTTTGCTGTTTGTCGACAGTCACTTGTCTCTATTTTACATTTGTTGAAAAATTTACGAGTCTTCTCAAAAACCATTTTCAGTTTTTCTGAATTTACTATTTATAGGTATGTATTAATTAATAATTCTCATTTTTCTTTCATTCTGTGAACTACTAACAACAATTCTCCCAAATTCCAAATAAAAGACATCAAATACTACAAAGAAAACAAGTTCATATTCACTTTTAAGCAAAATAACAGTAATAAAATTAAAAAACATAACAAAACATGTGTCTTTTCATGCTGTCAGTCTTTCACATCGCTTTTGGATGACTTTGTCACTTCTGAGGTTTGATTTTGTTGAAATTCAACAGACGCTGGACTGAAATGGCCACAATACATCCAGATATTGCGATAAAATGAAAATTTGGAATGGTCTTCTGCAGCTCTACCTCTTATAATAACCCATTTAGTCTATTCCTCTATGTACATTAAGAGCAGTTTTAGTAAAAACAGCATGCGTGTGAAACATGTAGACAGCACGTCTTATCAACACAAAGACCCCGCCCACTTTTATACTATTTATAATCTTTGATGTCTGTTCCATTACCATTAAATCATTTTTTAGAAAGAAAGGGACTTGCGAATGCCATGTAATTCATCTGTATTGAATATGCTTCTAATAAACGGGGTATGATTCACAGTGTATAGTCTTACTGTGAAATCGTTTTCATTTTCTAAGGTGACAGGCCCTGATATCCAGCAGTGAGTCTGTCATTTAAGGTCTGATTTAGCTTTCAGCCTGCAGACATCTCAGACCTCCTGACAACCTGCGGATTGCCCTCGAGTGTGTGTGTGTGTTCCCACTGAGAACTGTATGATACGGACAGGCCTCAGTATTAATTAACCAATAAGGTACAGGAAGCTGTGCCAAATTGTAAAAAAGCACCCTTTATGCTTCATTGCTGGAGAATATCGTCACACATTAAGTTGTATTACACCCATTGTTAAGCAAACCAAACTAACTGTAAAAATACTGTCCGTTTTATAATACTGCACATGCCGGTGTGTGTTCCCTCTTTTTTTAGTATTATCAGACCGCGGGGGTGTACAGAAAGTGTGATCCGCTTTCCTTAACCAGTCACACACACACAATATGTTATCATACCTGCAGGAACCCTGAACACGTTCCCCCGTGTAACCTCACCTGTCACGGACACGCTCCATCAAACACATTCATCTCACGTTCTCATTAACGTGATGCCGATCTGTTCTCTGTTCCTGTGTTACGAGGATTCTGGGATATATTGCGGTGTCTCATTTGTGGGATCAGATCAAGTGATGTCTTTGCCTCTGTTAACCTGATATTACTCTCCTATGGAAACCCTTTAATGTCTGCGCTTTTCTGAACGGCTATATTTGTGCAGGTAGCTTGTTCGTTTTCGCAGGAAAGTGGAGCAAATCTGTGAAGATGAGTAAGGTGAGGGAGAGAGAGAGAGAGAGAGAGAGAGAGAGAGAGAAAGAGAGACAGTAATAATGGAGTGGATAGAGTTTTTATCTTGATCTATGTACTATGTAATAAAGCTCAGATTGAGCTGTCAACATTCTGTTTACATAGAGATCAAGCCAAACGCTCCTTTTCCTCTTTCTACTTTCTACACCTAAATGGCTCTTCATGTATGATAACTTATATCATCCCCCACCATCCTTTCTGTGCAGTGCTTTCTAACTGTGATGTCTGTGTACATATAGGAATTCGATATATTTTAAACATTCAAAACCTGTGAAAGTATAAAAAATGTATTTTCATTATTAATGTGAACTTGCTTAAAGAGAGAGCAAAAGAGGGAGGCATGTAAAAACAAAACCGGAAGAAATAATTTCTCTGTGTATTGTGTGTGGCTCAAGTGACCTTTCCATAAATCACTGTGTCCGCTTTGACTTTATTTGACTCTGAGACATAAAAACAGAAAATATAATAATCATCACCACTGGCTCGACCTTCAGCTACATTAACTTTCTAAGAACATATCTAAAAAAACAGTTCTTCTTCTAATTTAAAGTGACAGGCGATCCTAAAATTAAAATCCTGTCATCGTGTACTGACCCTCATGTTTTTTTTGTGTTTACAGTATAATATGAAGGGAAAAATATTAGAAAGTAACATCCTCGGTCACTATTTACTTTCATTGCATCTTTTTTCATATGTAGGGCCCTATAAAATCAGTTTTTTTGACAAAGGGTGTTTGAAGTAGCTTTTCTCAAAAGAAAAAAGTGAAATACTAAATGCAGTTCATGTGACTGCGTCTTTACGCTGCATCACACGTGCAGTACACGCAACCCGCTACTCTTTCACATAGACATGCAAACAATACATATTTAAACGTCATCTGAATATTTCTAACGTTATTCATAGCACAAGTTGAAAATTGCTACTTTCTGGTTAGGAAATACATTTGCCAGATTCCGCATTTTTTTGCATCACGTAAATCATAGGGCCCTACATATGAGGGTAAATGGTGACTGGAGGCTTTTAGTCCATAACATCATGGTAAAAATATTCTCTTGTGTTCCCCAGAAGGAAGTCATACAAAGTGCAAACAACCTTAGTGTGGGAAAATACTAACATATTTTTTAGGGTGTGTACAATCCCATCTTTCATTTCATTTTGGTTTTAATAGACCCCAACCAATTTTTTCTCATCTTTAGACTTTTACAGTAGTATGTAATGAGAGGTGATATTCTAGATCATGTTGTACATTGTATACTTTACTGAGATCATACTGTGTTAAGCGAACCGGGCAGTCAACCCTTTCCCAACATCCTCTACCATTGATTTTAAAGATCTGTCCTTCCCTTCTAATAAAATATAAATGACACACTCGAACATGCAAAAGGAACCAATTCCACTAGGCCGGTCGTACCGACGATTTCAGTTTGCTTTTCATCCAAGACCAGATTAGACACTTGACCCAGACACACACAGACAAGATTAAGTTACTCCTGCTGGACTGAAGACCCTCAGGGTAACAGAACACACACGCAGAAAATGTGTGAAGAGAGAGACCATGTGAGAATGTGAGAGAGAATGATACAAAAGGATGAGAATAGACACTAAGTTGCATGCTTCAGATATGGACAGCACTAAAGATATACTGAGAATATGTTTTTTTCATTTAAGCAAATGTGTTGGAAAATAAAGTACATTTATTTGGAGGTGTCAAAAGGAAGTGTTTTACTGACCTATTAGACTTTTTTGGGGTTTGCATCCCAAAAGTTCACTATAATACACATACATGTAAAGTGTTGTATTTTCACACAGTAATGTAGTACATAATATACAAAAAAAGATAAACTTCTTCATTTACTCGCCCTCAAGTTGTTCCAAATCTATACAAATGTCTTTGTTCTAACGAACACAGAGTGAGATATTTGAAAGAATGCTTTTAACCAAACAGCTCTTGGCCACCATTGACTACCATAGTAGGATTTTTTGTGCTGTTGAACACAAAAGATGATATTTTGAAGAATGTAGAAAAGCAAACAGTTCTGGGACACTTTTGAAAGCCATTATAAATTCCTACTATGGTGGTCGATGGTGGACAAGAACTGTTTGGTTACACGCATTTTTCCAAATATTTTTCTCTGTGTTCATCAAAATAAAGACATTTATAATGATTTAAAACAACTTGAGGCAATTTTGCAATGACCAGAGGATTGTGTGATTGGTCAGAAGTTGCTCTTTTATAGTTTAGGAGTTCTCAGTTGTGCTTAATGTAAATATCAACTGGGTCTAAGATGTTTGTTCTAAAATTGCCAAGGACGGAGTAATAAAAGTACAAACAAATGACACATTTGCTAAAGTAAATCAAGCATTTGTAAAATTCATGTAGATTGTATGGGCGAAATAATTTAATGAAAAAGGTTTAAGATCATATAGAAATCTTCAATAATATTGCAAATCTGAGCATGATATTTCCCATTCTCATCTAGGAGAGTGTGTATATTTGCATGTGTGTATTTTGACAAGGAAAAATATTAAAAGTGCAAAATGAATTTAAATCAGTATTTGTTATTTTCAGTATACTATCATGACTGTATTGGCAGTGCTTTAAGCAAGCAATTTTATTCTTAAATATTTTTCCTAGATGTTGCGTCTCAATTCATCCCTTTAAATCACAGTTACAAATTTTTCATCCCTGGATGGTTGTTGACTAGACCGCTGTTGACTATTTCACTGATGTACCATTCTTACCCGATCCTTATCTAAACATCATAACCAAAGAACTTTCCTCACTTCTGTTCTTGTGAAAGTTCAGATTGATGTTTCTGTTATTGGCGAGCTGCAGACGGGATTAAAACTCATTACTGAATTCCCAAGCGCTTCATGACAAGCCAACTTTCAGACACGAGCATGGCTTTCTACCTCCTGTTCCCGACAGCCTCTCTGTCCAGAAGTTCTTTGTTGGTTGGCCATTACGGCCCATTAAACTTCAGAGTGGCCAGCTTCTCAAAGTCTCGTCCAAGACTGTCTCACATAACACTGTCTAATGTCATCTTAGGGACCATCACCTCTCTGTACGCTTCACTTGAGAGAGCACCATTTTGTGAATGCCCTTTTCCAGCGTGCGAGTGGAGCTTGTTCTCTGTAATTAAATGGGCTTGCGGTTCTGTGTCTGAGTCCATACTGCTCTATTCAGAGTTCTGCCCTGGGGCTCCAACACTCAAATTAACCTTTCACTATTATAATCACCTTGGAGACTCTCTCTCTTTCTCTCTCTCTCTTCATCTGGCCTCTTGAAGCGGCTCATTGCAGTTAGACTGTACAAACCCTGACAAGTGACATGAGAAGGTTTTTTGCGTAATCGTTTTGAAATTACGTAGGCTAGTGCAATGATGGATTTCTAAATTTTTTAATAAAATCTGAACTAAAGGTAAAGAATTGGACACTCATCAATTCCTGCGTGTGGATGTGATATCTTGTGATCTTCTTGTATCTCAACAATACCCCTTATGAAAATGAACCATAATCATAATTCTTTTATTTTATAATATAATTTTTCTTTAATTAACTAAAAACCAATTAACATTTTTTATTTATTTATTATAATTATAATGTATAAAATGATAATGTATACAATTATAAAAATATAATTTATAAAGTTATAAAATTTGAATTACAAATTTTCTATTTTTTATAATTTCATAATTATTATTGTTTTTATTTGTTTATAATATGTATAATAAATTATTGTAATATTTTATTGTAATAGATATTTAAAGTCATTTGTGTTTTGTTTTCTTAGTCTGAAAAAATGGATAAGGAAAAATAAACAGAAACAAATGAGAGATCTGTAAAAGTGCATTAAGCGTATGGAGGTGAAGATTGAATGTACTGTAGATTGTATGAATAAAAAAATCTTAATTTGGGTCAATTTAAGAAAAATATTATTTTAAAATCTTAAATAATATAGAATTTTGATTGCAGACTTTAATTATTTAGATCTCTACTGAACATCTTATGGAGTCATTAGTGAGAGTTTTTACGAATCTCAAGTTTCGCAGAAGACTTGAGCAAATCAATTCGCTTTTCATTTAATTTCATTGATCTCTATGAGGCCATTGAGATATTAAAACGATCTAATCTTTTCAGATGAAATGAATGCAAACTACTTGCCTTAGAAGTTCTTTTTTTACCGTTGCAGTGCTTGAGCAAATTCTTTTGTACCTCTTCCCTCTTTCTCATCTCGAGAACCTGACAAATGTAATAAATACAGACCACCCTTGAGCGGTAATGTAATACATCCAAACTCGCAGAGGCTTTGCGAGAAATCAACTCAAGACAATTCAGCCTGAAACTTTGACCCCTTCATCTTTAAGTAACAAGATTGAGAGGGGAGTGAGAGAGGGGCCAAAATGACACATGCTCCATGGAATACAAACAACGGTGGGTGAAAGTCCAGAAACGGTGGAGAAGAGATGGCACGCTGCACGTTACCTGCATGCTCGAAGGTCTCAGCCATCCGGCGGTAAACATTCTGCTGCCACATATCCTAAGACAAGCTGAAATTGATGTCAGGTCTCCTGACACTGCTAAACCAACAAAATACGATGGAATTTTTCATGGTTAGAAGTAAACACATCAGCATGTTGTTTTTCGGTGACCTCCCTGGACATGGTGGCATTTTTTATTCAACAGTATGAATATTATACGCATCTGGGTGATTAGATATTTTGTCATTTGGGGTTTTGTTATAGCAACTGGTCTATTTAATACACTTATTTTAGGCCATTGAATCAGTAAGAAGATACATTTGTCAATTCACTCACCTTCACCTTTGTGAAAATAAGAGAGAATTATTCAAGAAGATGAAATCAGTTTAGAGAAGCCATGTTAATTTAAAACGAATGACGAAAATGTGGTAGGATCTAAGGCGCAGTTCTAATAAAACACTAACTTCTATCGTCCAAGTCTTTTTATGGTTTAATAATGTTTTCCAATCTTTCCAAGCTGAGATTGAAATGAATATTTAATCTCAAACATCAATGTAACAATTATTGTGGAACCACACCTCACAGTAACTCAAAGTATACACATTTCGTTTAAATCGTGATTCTTTTTAGTATGCAACCTCCATCCATTCTTTACTTGATTTTGTGAATTTGTTTAGTTTAAGTGATAGTTCACCCAAAACTTAAACTTCTGTCATTATGTATTCACCCTCTAGTCATTTCAAACCTGTATGCTTTTCTTTCTTGCACAAAACACAAAAAAAGGCACCCATTCACTTGCATTGCTTTTGTGTCCATACAATAGAAAGGTCAGCAACTTTCTTCAAATATCTTCTTTTGGGTTCTGATGAAGTCATACAGGTAGGTTTGAGATGACAAGAGGGTGCATGTACAGTACATGTGTGTTGTGAAGAAACAACAGCATACAGATTTAGACTGAAGTGAACTTTCATTTTAAATGGACTTTGAGGACTTTTAAATTCCAAGCCAAACTTGGATGAACTTTTTTTGCCTAACGATATGGCTAAGTTTATTCCAAAACTGTCTATCTTTCTCGCCATGCTGTCACTGTTAAACTCAAATAAGTCTCCTGCAAACATTTTTTCTTCGCCTGCAGTGAAACATGCCGCTTGACTGCTACACATTAGCCATGGATCAGCTGGCTTGGTCTAAATGAAACAAGCCTAACTAGTTTATAACAACCGAGACGGAGCACCTATTAATCAAAGATGTGGTCTGGATGTTTACGAAGAACTCCGCACAGCCTTCGCTCGGGCTTAAAGACATTCATCACTTTTAGCATTAATGAAAATGCAAAAAATACATTTAAAACTGTGGTGCAGGGGTTTGGGAATGAATAATTTAGGTCTTGTCAAAATATACTGTAAAAAGGTTTGATTGCACAGTTAGAGAGATGAAAGAAAAACATGCAAATCAATTTGGAAATTAAATTGTATTATTTATAATAGACTCTTTGTGAAAAAAAAACTGTTAAAATTGCTTTATGGATTTTTGTTCAACCAACACAAACGAATCCGCAGTGTTTTTACAGTGTGCACTTACATAGAGTCAGGCCTGTGTAAGACACTGTAAGAGGTCTTCAGAGGACTGCAGAGTGCATCCTTAAAATACAGTGGAAGCAGTTTTCTGTATGTCATGACATCAAGGACAGAACATTAAGTATCGGGAAAGACACACTCCATTTCCTGAGAAATACCATCAAACTCTTTAGAATGCAAAATCTATTACCAGGGATTTTCAATACAGCTCTATAGAGAGATGGGCTTTCATTAATTTCTAGTTCAGTTCTATGAGACTACATTTATAAATTAAATAAAGCATTACCAAAGTTATCCATTAAAGCAACACTTTAGAACTTTTGCTCACGGGTTCCCCCACGTGGTTGATACGCGGAAATAATGTCGCTGTGTAAGCTTCCCCGTGGGCACCGCAATACACGTGAATTTGTTTTGTTTTGCGTGAAGAATTGTTCTACCACGGAAATAATTTTAGAAACATTATGTTAAGGTCGAAAAACTATAGCATCTAATCTTAAAGTAATGTATCAATTTATATGAACATAATTTCAAGTTACATCAACTCACCCGTGGCCAAAACCTAAAAAAGTAAGTTGAAATGCCTTTTAAAGCTATCACATATTCAAAACATCAAAAACATATAAAACAAATATAGAACATACATACTGACGAACAATTCTAGAATCATAACAGATAGTTTGTGTCATGTCACATGAAATGATTATCCAGATGTGCAAAGTTTTCTTTTTTTGTACAACTTAAGTTTCACCTGGAGGGTGGTGGTCACGATTTCATCCCTGTATCTTTTTTATATTTTCATCAGGTGAAACGAATGGCACCATGCAACAAAACTCTCTGATCTCCCCGACCTTGTGTAATATTATGTCTGACACATTCCCACTTTTACACACCTTTGAAACTGTAGTAGAATTAATGTCCTTGTTTCTTCTCAAAGACCCATATTAAAAATGAACATGGCTATATAATAAACAATTTCTACATACCCATTAACTCGACATTACATTAATAAACTGTGTCTCTCAGCACCAATTTTACTGTCCTTTTGTACCATCAAAAGACTTATTTGAAAGCCTGCCTTCATATCATATTTCAAACGTATTACGATAGGTAAGCTTATTAAATCTAATCAAGTGGGCATTTCAGCTGGAATGCATCCAAGACATTATTTCCTGTTTCCCACAGGGAAATACAATCTAATAAACCGAAAGAAAATAAGGACTTCTAACAAAATAATAAATAAGATCCCCCAAAAAACTATATTCCTAAATGCTATTCTTTACACAGAGACAACAAGCATCCTATAGTGATTTTTTCTCTTCTTAACACCACTTTCCCACACAATCGCAACACTTCTCTGATCCCCAAGCATTTCACTTCTCTCATTTTATTTAGAAGTGACTGCAAAGGTGGTTCGGCTATTGATAATTGTCAATGGATGAGAGGAACAAAACGGTTACAAAAAACATGGTGAAGATGTTGTTTGTCCCAGTGCGGGTGTCTATAAACCCTGTCAGCACAGGGTGTTTTCTCCTGTGTACATAATTCATCACGGCTGAGCCTACAACAGTCAACATTGGTTGTGAGTGCATTTAAGTTGCGATTAACCACTTGATCACGGTTCCCATGACAACTGATGACTTGTTTGTTGCACGCTTATATTCAGAAAGCAAAAGAGGCCTGTACTGTAAGTGCATGTTCTTCCTCTGCTAGAAATTGATAGATGGCATATGTGAAGAGGTCGCTCCGATGTCTTGGAGAATGTAAAAGCCCTGAGGGTTGTGGGAACAGCACAAACGAACAAGTAAACTGGCAGTTTTAAGATAAGGGAAGGGAATGCTGTAAGCATGAAAGGGCATTGCTTCTCAGCTCAAAAACTGGACATAAATAATAATATATAGTTCACCCTAAAAAAAACGTTCATCTTTTATTTAGGCTCACGTCATTCCAAACCTGTATTTCATATGTGGAAGACATGAAAAAAATGGTAACCAAACAATATTGGACCCCATTGACCTCCACTGTATGGACATAAAAGCATTGAGACATTTCTCAGAATATCGCCTATTTTGTTCCACTGAAGAGAGACGTACACTTTCAATGATATGGGCCAGAATAAATGATGACAGAATTGTATTGTTGGGTGAACTATCCCTGTTTTCATAATGAATTAATACAGTCTCTATTCATTACAGTTTTATTCGTACTAAGAGTAAATATAGCTATGCAAATAGCAAAACATTTAAATATTTGTATGTGGAAAATGCAGAGATTTGTTGAAAATGTTGTTCATGTTGATGTTAATCAGAATAAAAAATGTTGAAAGCATAACTTAATCATTTGGGCCAGGTTTCACAGACACAGTTTAGCTTAAGCCAGGACTATGCCTTAGTTAAATGAAGATATTTATTTAGCTTTTAAAAAAATGCCTACATCAAGCATCAAGAAATGCTTGAAACAAATCTACAATATTAAAAAGAGATTATGTACACTAAAGGTTAAATTAACATAAATTTTACCCAGTGTCCCTTGTGCATCTCCTGAGACAACACAACGACACCAATATATTTTATGATATTTCTGGGCAAGTTTTTTTCAGTCGAGACGGGTCACACATTCGTTTTAGTCTGGGACTTGCCTTAAGCCTTATCTTTGAAGCCGGACATTAATGTTTATGTCATTTGAAGTCTTTTGGTACTGTATCAGAAAACATAGTCACCACACCAAAGCTCCAAGTACAAGCATGCAGGCACTTCATCAGACAAAAATGATTTGGTTCTGTACCTTTGCCAATCAAAGCACAGTTTGAGACAATGTTGAGATCTCTCCTTAAAGTAACAGTTCACCCAAAAATGAAAATTCTGTCTTCATTTACTCGCCCTCGAGTTGTTCCAAATTTGTATAAATGTCTTTGTTCTGATGAACACAGAGAAATGTATTTAGAAGATTGTTTGTAACCAAACCGTTCTTGGCCTACCATAGTAGGAAAAATTGCTTTATACATTTCTTTGTTCTGTTGAACACAAAATATATATTTTTTTAAGAATGGAGGAAAGGAAACAGTTATACAGATTTGGAACAACTTGAGGGTAAGTAAATGAAGATAGTATTTTTATTTTTGTGTAAACTGTCTCTTTAAACTCCAGGAAATACATCTGAGATAAAGGGGACCTTTTTTTAACAACACTGAGATGCAGTTCTTAAGCAAAACTCTCCATTGCTGTCTTAAAAGAAACCATTGAGATGTTAAAAAGATATCAGTTGTGATTTATTTATTCCTATGGGAATACACAAAACCGAAATACTTCACATTAATGTTCCATTCTACAATTTAGTTAGAGCAAGCCCAGAAAACGCTGGCTCAAAATTGGCCTGACATTGGCGACGCTGGCAGACCATCAGCTAAACACTGGCTCTGATCCATATTTTTAACAAGCGTCCCAACAGCAGAAAGCACTGTGTATCTCTGGCATTAAGGTGACATTCTATATGGAGATTAATGCAGCCTGACAGGAATATTGATCAGACGGCGCACATTTCACACCAGGGGCCCATGTGTTCGGCAGACAACTGCTACGGGACCTTTATCCGCCTAATCATTCTTTAACCTTCTTTGAGTGCGATACATCTTAAAAAATTTTACATTTAGAGTATTTTTTCTTTACTTTAATTCTACTTAACTGATTAAAGGTATTCACTGTTTTTCTTTTGCTTTTATTGGACTTTATTCATTTCTGAAAAAAGTGAGAATCTTGCACAATAATTGATAGTTATTTATAGTAACTGTGTCATGATGTCATCTCCTACCAATCACAGCAAACACAGCAAACTACCAATCACACAAAAGTCTGCTAACTGATTCATTTCTCCATTTTATAGAACACTTCAGTGGAGAAGTTTGTTTTTAATATTACCTCAAATCCACACAAACACAGGAAGTCATTTGATAACCCAACACCCCTTATACGCACACACAAACACGCACATCTAGGGAGTGGGTGGCTGGCATCCCGCTGTGTTAGCGTTGCTAAAATTGCTCCTCTCTCGTGGTCGTCTCCCTCTCTCCGTAATGGAGCTCCCTGCAGTGGCGGACCCCAAGAGATCCCAGCCTCCTCTTTCAGCCCGACACCCTATCCATTCCCCTCCACCCTCTCATCACCCACAGCCAAACTACACCGTGCCACAACGCAATAAAACAAGATGAAAGCCTGGCGTGGAAAGTCAATACGAATCTTTCAATAGCTCGTCTCTCTCCTGGGACCAAAAGGAATGGGATCATAAATACAACCCTCTCTTTCTCTCTCTCTCTCTGTCTAGGAGGATCCTGGGAGTGTATTGATCAGACCGTGGCTCTAAAAGGCTTTAATTGGCCATTTCTTATTAGTGAAAGTAAAAGGTAAGGGTGAGAGTGCTTTACTCCACATACTTCCTCATCAGCTTATTTGGTGGTGGGAGCATGTCAAGATCAAGTGTAAATGCACTCCAAGATGCCTACGAGAAAGGTTAGCAATCCGATTGCTCCGATACTTTTTGAACTTGCTAATTAACTGATTTTTGTCCAGTTTCTTTACCAGCAAAACAGTTACATAATGCGGCTAGCTTTAATGTTCAGGAAAAAAATAGTTTTCAAACTAAAATGGTACATCTAAACATATTTTATTTAAAGGTCCAGTGTATGAAATTTAGCAGCAACCAACGGCTCACTCCACCCATCGCGTTTGAAGCACTATGGTGGCTGACACAGGACAAAGATGTCGTCACACTTTCATTTCATTGCCTGAAGGAGATAACGTATTTATGAAACGCACTCTGCAGAACGATTTGTCCGTTTAGGGCTACTGTAGAAACAACATAGTGAATTCAATGCAAAGGGACCGGCGGTGTATGAAGATAGAAATAGTTTATTCAAAGGTAATAAAAACATAACAATTAATTATGTACATACCTGTCAACACTCCCGTTTTGACCGGGAGTCTCATGTTTTTCACACCCATCTCCAGTTTTGTTATTTCTCACGTGAAGCTCCCGTATTTCAGTTGTTTCTCCTTTGAAATTCCCGGACCGTTCGTGTGAACAGGGGGGTGGCTGCTTGAGCCACTGCCCAATTTGCACTCATAGGCTTAGCTGCCCTTTGGTAGGTGAAACAGAATGGTAACCGAAGTGGAGTACCATGGAGAGGATTTACATCCGTCCCCGCTAAAAAAAACATTCGGTCACACTTCAGTATAGGGGCAATTGTCACTATTAACAAATCATTAACTTCAACTTCCCCCCCATGAATTCTTAATTCGTTGCTTATTAATAGTTAGTAAGGTAGTTGATAGGTTTAAGTATTGGGTAGGATTAGGGATGTAGAATATGGTCATGCAGAATATGTGCTTTATAAGTATTAATAAACAGCCAATATGCCAATAATAGGCATGCTAATAACAACTAGTTAATAGTGAGAATTGCCCCCTATACTGAAGTGTTACTCCGCTAAACCGTCTGCATATTCCACTTCACGTTTTTCATTTAATGCTCGTTCCTCACAGTCTGTGTCCGCTCACTGGAGACAACAGAAAGATCGTTCCATCGATGGTTCTATCGACAGGTAGATGAGTCAACATTACAGCTAGTGCTGGATCTGCAGAAGTAATATTTTCGTAGTTTTTAAAGTATGCCTGTCGGTGATGTATTGCTTTGCTTTCGGCCTACTGTAACAGTATTTTTGGAAGTCTGCCAAATTAAACTAGTGAAACCGAAATCATCTAGCTGTTGTTGTAACACTTTCTATGTGAAAATAATTTTTTTGCAAAAGAGAGTTGTGTTCTGCAGACAACTCACCCGTATTGTGACCATAAGCGGTTCTTGTAGATAATAACTGCAACATGCAAACACTGGTACATCCATCCATGGAAATAAAAAATAAAAACATTCTGCTAACTAATAAACAATGTTAAAGCAACCAAACTACGGGATGCGTAAAGGGATAAACTGCTCAAACTTTTGAAACCGCGTTTACATGTATTTCATGTCTGACGTTGAGATCTCTGGCAAATTTAAATATTCAATTAAAATAATACCTTGCATATGTACATTTCATGAATTCATGGCCCTGTGAGCTCCTTTAAACAGTCTGTCTTATTATTCTGAATAAATATATTAATTGACATATAGACATTTGACATGAAAATTATGAAAGTAATTAAAAGATTTATAAAAGAAAGGTGCCCTGCATTCATATTTATTTTTACAATTAAATAACTTAAACAAGTGATATAAATGAATGAATGAATGAATATGAATGAATAAATAATTGAAAAATTCAAGAATTTTATTTTATTTAAGTATCGATTTTGGATTATTTATTTTGTATTGATACATAACCTCACTGTATTAATTGATAATGTAACATTATAGCATGACATTTGTGTCAATAATCTTCAAGCAAATGGTGACTCCGCGTGGTGGGAGGGGGCCCCCAAATCAAATTCTGCTTAGGGCCCCCAAGAGGCTCGGGCCGGCACTGCCTGCACCCAACCCCTTAACCCCTCCAAATGTTATGTAAGGTCTTTATAAATATCAGAAGACATTGTTATGTGTATAATATTGCATTAATGTCAATTGATCCTCCTTAATCTTCCGCATTGCACCTTTAAATCAACTTGAAGTACACTCATTTCATCAGTATTGTACATGTGCACACATTCGAAAGCTTGAAGCACAGATTTTGAATATTTTATGCAGTTTCATCATCAGCAACAACAAAAAAGAACTCTCACTTGTAAAATTCTTAACATTCATGCTAAGACAGATACAAAGTCAGGTCAACCAGCGATTATATTCAGAAATGAGTACTGGGGGATGAAATTATACCATGAACACAGTGGCCCGACATAAACAGCTGTCTCATTCTTGAAAGGTATGCAGAGGTACACATTTCAACAGCATAAATACTGCAGTATTCAGTGATCTGAGGGACAATTACAACGAAACGCAATTTAGATCCACTAGCCTCCCGGCCAGATGATTTCCTTCATGCTGACAGTGTTAAAAGCTTTGAAGCACAGGTGAAGTGCAGTTATAATTACTGTCCTCTCCTCCTATTTTCCTCTCCACCCTTTTATCTCTCAAAGCCTCAGTGATACTGTACATTCTGAACGTGAACATGGCAACGTACCTTTCCTCAAAACAAGACTTTTGAGTCAGACATTTCCCCACCGCAGCCTACGGCAGCTGAGCAAAGTGGGCCGCGCCATTGTAAATTGCATTGGCTTGTTTTAGCCCCCGTGGCCATGTTGTCACAGCTTCTTGTTCTGGAGAATAAAGACGACTGATAAGTCACACTGGCATGGTCTGCCCCTTCGGGCCCAGAGGAATGTTCAATAAAGCAATTTAGACTGCTCAACAGCGTTTTCTCTCGCAAGGATGGGAGTACCGTTGGTGACATCACAACTCAACAATCCAACTCGGTTTGTGGCGGTATACACACATGTTTGTCATTTTAAACTCAATTTAAATGTACTTTTTTATGTATTTGTATTAATACATTTATTTTTTATCATTTCTTTAATCGATGAATTGCAAATAAGCGATTCCAAAATATTTCCTTAATGTTTTCTAAAATATACAATCATTTAATATGTATTTAAATATAATTTATATTATGTATAAATGTACATTTATCACACAATTTTCTTAAATATATGTATGTTTGTGTATTTATATGTACAGTACACGCAACACATTTCTATTTAAGAATTGTTATCGCGATTAACTATGAACTATTTTAAATATTTTTTTAAATGTTACACTAAACAGATTTTATAAATAGATTTTTTAAAGGGCTTCTGTAAATTGGTGGAGTAAAAAAAGTTTAACCCAAAATTTAAATTCTACCACGAATTACTCAGGTTGGTCAAAATCTGTATAAATTATTTGTTCCGATGAACGTGAATGCTCGAACCAAACAGTTAAGGTGAGTGAATAATGACAGTATTCTTTGGAGGAACTACCCCTTTAAATCTTATAAAATTGGGAGCTTTTCTTTCTAGTTTTCTTTTAAGACCATAATCTCTGCACAATGCCATAGAAAGTCCATGGACGTCTCTCTGCATCTCTCTCTGCCCTATTTAACAAGTCTGAGCCAGAGGTGTAGAGGCATTTGATTGATAATATCTGGCACCTTCTCTTAAATGCAATTTGACAGACAAATGATACTTCGATGCGTTCTCCGCTGTCCAAATCATCTAAGCCACCGCCGACTACTTCTGTGGTTGGTCAATAACCCTCTATTTATCGCCTAAATTATTTCGGCATTGACAAAACACATTACTCAGAAGAAATGCCTCTTCAAATAGACTGGACCCTTGCTGTCAATCAAAGATGGGCATTGTGTGACGACAGCATCAACAGATCAGTACGCCCCAAACTCAACCACCACAACCCTACTAAATCAAAGCTGCTGCTGCTTTTCCCAACCCACCGTGATATACGAGCGCTATCGTATTTTAATACTATGACACAGTGTGACAGAAAAAGGATTAATTCAATTCTTAGCACCATGTAAGTGGGAGACCGTTAACATGGCAGGTTACAAGCCCCTCAGCTGTCTGTATATATTGATCAGTGGGTCCCAGTTAACTGTAATGGTCTAATACTATTGGGAAGTATGGGATGTTTGACATGGAAAGAGTGCCTTTGCGACTGTATCTGTGAATGTAACTGAAATACGGATTTACTGGTTCCTTCATCACAACACACACAGGAATGAAACTACTGCTGTTGTTGTCACCATTAAATCACCTTTTTATACGGTTTATACTGGTATCCAGTAAACCACCATCAAAGCAGTCAATAAATAACTTTCTCATTTTTTTCTAATTCGCATCATTTTTATATTTACATTTTAACATATTTTCACTGGTCCTTTGCAGAAAATGCACAAAGTAACAACAATGAAAATTAATCTTTACCCCAAAATAAAAAAAATCGGTCGTCATTTACTTATCATTGACGCACCTTGTCATTTAAAAATCTGTTTTACTTTCTTTTTTTTCGTCTGCAGAACACAAAAGAAGCTGTGTTAATGTTGGTAATTGAACAATGGTGGCACCCATTGACTTCTTTTGTGTAGACACAAAACCATGCCAAGTCAATGGGTTGCGCCGTTGTTTGGTTACCAACATTCATAATGTAGAAGAAACAAAGTCATGCAGGTCTGAGTTAGTAAATGATGACAATTTTCAAATTTGGTGAACTTTTTAATGCGTGTTGTCATTCTCCTACTCCAACATGTACTGTATGTGAAATATTGATTCTATATTTATATAAAACATCAGAATAGTCATTGAAACGAAATTGATTTCCCTCTACCAGAAAAATGCTAGCCAACACAAGATCAATAAAAATGAAAAAGTGTGTTGTTAAAAAGTGCCCTATGTACTTAAAAAGTCTTTTCGCAGTCGTTTGCTCTCGTGCCAGTTTACAGTTGAACATTTATTATTATTACTTTTACAGGAGCCGGATCGAATTGCATCGTAATCAAAAAACAGCCAGGACATCTATCAAAGCAGGTACAAATAAAATGTCCTGTTCTGTAAGGTCGCAGAAAAAAATTAGCCAAATAAATGATTGTCCCAGGTTTGGCCGTGGCTATTTGTTTCTTGCGGATGATGAAAGCGAAGGCATATTTGGGGAGACATGTTGGGTAGGAGAGAGCCAGGGTTTGTTCAGGTGCCCTAGGGGACGAGGGGATTTTCTCTACAGAGGCTAAGACCTTGAGACCATTCACTCTTACAGATGAGAGCTGAGTGAGATGAAGGGAAGTATCCACACAGTGGCCAACAGCCAGACTTTCCTCTGCAAGAGCATTCAGAGAAGCACAAGACCTTAGGCGGATGCACGACATGCAACTACTGGCTGGTTATTGACTTTTTAGACCAGGGCAATTCATTTTTAAATCAAGAGCATTTTAACAGTGCTACTTGTGTTTATTGCTGCAGGAATGCTGTTTAGTGAAGAATTGTAAAAAGGCCAAAAATGTATTACTGCCTGGGAAAGGTTTGTGTAATACATTACTTTAAACTTGTGTGTGGAGTGGAGTAATGCATTAAAACAATATGCAGTAATATTAATAAAATTAGTTGTATTTGTCAGCAGTATCTATTATGTTATGTATCATGTACAATGCAAAGCATTACAATGCATTATTTTGTACATTGCATTATAGTAAATGTATATGATAATAACATTAATGATACACTCAGGCAACAACTCGATACAATATAGTCCACAATAGTATTAGAATATTTATAAAAAAGGAAAACACTAAAACTCCCAACATATTTCGGCAGCTGGGGCAGTTTTACAAACTGTAAAATAATTAATTAGTTAATTTACACCCATATAAAGTGAATCAACTTGTGGCAAGATTTTGCACAGTTTTTTACTGTACATTTACAGTAAATGTTCTTTTAAAATTGTGTGCAAAAAATAAGGCAACTTAGCACAAAATATTAAGTAAATGCTGCAAGTCGTTTTTTGGGTAGTAAATTTGCTGAAGATTTACTCTCTAAATCTCAAAAATAAAACAGTAAAATTACATAGAATTGCAGTTTTTCTACAGTGAACAATGATTTCAAAGGTTAAAAAAAGATGCATTTCCAAAACATTAACAATTTTGAATATTCAATAATGTTTAACATTTTCATAACTTTTTTTGTTACACATAACAAAAAAAGAAAACGCTTATCAAATAACAACAAATGACAAATAAATGTATCCAGTATATTAAATAAATTGAGTACGTTATTGAATAAAAAATGTATAGGTCTGCCACTGAAAAATAAAATAGGAAAGAAAAAAGAAAAAAAACTAGCTTCTCTGTAAAACGCTTCCCTCATGTGACCCTGATGTTGATGGACCGCTGCATGTGAAGTCCGCGCGAGGTCTACGTGAGATGGGGATGGAAGGACAGTGTCTTTCTCAAACCAATTCTCCTCTTATTTGTATTCAGCACACAGAATCCATTCACTTCTATCCACTATGAACACAGAAATCATCCTCTTTCCTTCACAGATTGAGGAAAAAACAAATGTGAAGTGCAGTGTGGCGTAAGTGGGGACATGTCATTTAAAGATGCCCGACGCAAGTCTACGGAGCAGATAGAATTCTGGTGAAATAACTGAATGTTTCAACTACAATAACAATGCTGGGAGAGGTCACTTTAAATACATTTTGAGACTAAAAGAACAGCTCTTTATATTGTCCCTGTAATACTGCACGCTTGTATGTTTGTGTGCATGTGTCTGTGTCTGTGTGTGTATGTGTATGTGTTTTATTGTGCATCTATGCAGAGCAATGGTTTTGTACATGCATATACAGTGCGAGCCAAAGGTCTGAGACCACAAAGAACATCAGTTTTTTTAACAAAGCAAGAAAACAAGAAAAGTTATTACATAGAAAGAAGACATTTTAGATTTTTCCCCATTTCTACGTAACAGATCAGAAATACAGTAGTTGAATTTTTGCCCATGTTAAATTAATTATGTATGAGATTTTCTTTGCTTGTATCACATACTGTTACAGAGCAGGCTTCCTCTCCACCTCCTCTCTATCACTGTAGGACAAACTCACCAGTATATTAACCGGCTCAAACTCAACATCCCATCATGCCATTCACCTGGGACTGATTGCATGCACACCTGCAGCTAATCTACACCCATCCATATAAGCCCCACTTACCGTCAGTTCATCGCAAAGTATTGCATTGCCTCGGCGTACAATTTCTGAGCGGTTTAGTCATTGTGTTTGCGATTCTGTTATCGACCTTGGATTGTGTATATCGACTTCTGATTCTTCTGCTACCTGCCTCGACCTGGATTGTTATATCGACATCTGATTGCTCTCTGCCTGTCTCGACCCCTGCCTGTGACTCACTTCGGCTCTGGGATTATCTCCGTTGTTCTGTCTGTCCCCGATTTACCTTGCTTGTTTGATTGTTCCAAATAAAGCTGCAAATGGATCCTGCTGTGTCCGACACTTCATTACACATACTCAAGAGACTGTATGGAAATTCTCAAACAAAGCTGGGATAACACAGGGTCAACTCAAGCCATACATAAAAAAAGCTATTCAATTACGAAAATGCAAAACAGAAGCATTTTCAATGGCTTGTGTACGTCTGTAGGTTTGTCTTTTCTGATAGATTAAAGGTATAATAAAGCTTTAGAGGTCATTACTGACAGATGTTTGAGCAGGTGTCTGGTCTGAGATGCTTCTACTGGATCTCTTCCAGTAAAGCCCCCGACAGAGCTACCGTTCATTACCCATAACCCCCTGCAACAGCCAGGGCTAAGGCACTGCTATTAATATCACATCTGTTAGAAATTTGTGACTTTACAGCTTTTCTATTTGAGACTGGATTCCATAATACACACGAAAATGATCAATTATATGCTGAAAATCCATTCATATGCATTTTTTATGTGATACACATTTTATTAGCCAATAATCTAAAGGTGAAGACTATAAACATTCAACTCTCATTAATAAAAGTAAAAATCGATGTCACATCCCAAATTGTGCAGAAGCTATTCTTATTAAACACACACAACGTGTGTTATGTAGATTGATCCTCTGCATATTGGGCTCCATTTATGGAAGAATTTATTTTTCTGAGAAGTCTAGAACTGCTTTGATGTGAAAAAACAAAGAGACATAGAAAGAAAAAAAATGAGGGGAGACACAGCAGGCAGCCGTAGAACTAACAGATATCTGCTGTTCCCTTTAGAGAGACGGGTACAGCACACCCATATGGTGAAAAAAAGTTGCTTTCTCACTCTTGTTTGACAATGACAAAAGCTTTTGCTTTGATTAAAAGCTTCGTCTAATTAAACACAGACTTCCACGGATGCAAATGCATTGATGCAGACGTCACAATACCATTTGTACTTGGTCAAAGTGTCCAGGTAAAATATCAGCTGGGAAATAACGGAAAATGCCACAATCCTGCCTCTTATTTATGATGAGGGTGCTTGTAAATGTAAAAATGAGGGTAAAATGTTCGAGACACAAGTAATCACTGCTGTAATTATATGCATAAGCAGAAATGTGATGTTTGTATCAAAGTTTAAGAAGTAAAAGCTTAATTTGCAGTTTCACAAAGAAGCGACTCATATAGTTCAATTGTTACACAAAATTAGTTGCCTGGAAAATTCTAAAATGCATCACTTAAATACTGTTTTTGCTTGTTTTCAATGTTTCCTAAAAATTTGATTGTTTTTCTACTCTGACATTTACAGGGAGAAAAATAAATGTAAAAGCATTTTTCAACTTTAATTTTGATTTAACTTAATACAATTTTGATGAACGCAAATCAGGATTTAAACTTTTGAGGTAAATTTTTTTACTGTGAAAATTCCTTATCATTAACATGAAATGTTGTGCCGAATGTTTTTCTTTCAAATAAATATTTTAACCCATATCATACATTTTCTTTAACACCTTTATTTGTAAAATTGGATTTAATCAAAATAAATGACAAATATTGACCATATGCTGTCTATGTTGTTTATAACAGGGATAATGTCAAGTCAATTATTTTAGATTTTTACGACTGTATTGATCTGGAAAACTGAATAATGCTTTTGGTCGACTGGGCCCATATACATTGGCTAAATAACAAAAAGGCAAATATAAAAAATTGACTTGATAGGCTATAACACAATATTGATCATCAGTCATTCATATTCACACTTTGTGAAAATAAAGAACAAATTCAGACCATTCTTGTTAAAATACTTGTTTGTGTTGAACTATGACCTTACAATACACAAAGAAAAATGACCGCCCAAAGCATCGGTGTGCAGTAGATTGCTCTGGTGCTATGTTTGAGATTCATGACAGCACACCCCAGGCGTGAGCTCCATACTCCCCGTAAAGGCAAACATGTCGCGGGTTACCGGGTAACGCCAGGGTCTGCACGGTTGGAATCAAGTGCCATCTGAAGTGATTGCTCCATCACGTTGAACAGTGTCAAACACATTTTCTCCATGATCGATGGCAGCAGCATAACGGACAATATTGAATGCGAGAAAGTTTCTCCCAATTTCCCCCCCTTGAAAGTCAACGCAGATCTACTGTCTGACGCTGTTTATCAATATGTGCGCTCTTTTATCACTCTGAGGAAGATTGAAGAAGATTGCCTGAGCATTTCTTTCAGGAGGAATGTGTGCGTATGGAGGGGGTTGTCTATTGGGCGTCTGGATATATTAGGTGCTACAGGAGAAATCTATATTGTTGAGTCTGAGACTCCTGTGGGAACGGACAGATAAGAAGCAGTCCTGTAGTTTATTGAGCTTTTGAAACCGCATTTATAAAATTGTTTTTGGGCCTGTTCTATGTGTTTTCCTTTAGTATTCTGGAATCGTAAATATTTTATGTTTTGTATGTAACAAGATGTGACTAGAAATATTTAGCGTATTTTTTTTCCTTTCAGAAGAACGTTTATGTCACTTCTGTGAGTAACAATGACAGATTTTTATAAATATATCATCACATATGTATTGTATGTGCAGTAGTGTGTGGTTTATCATGTCTCGTTTTTTACTATTCCTCCAAAAACACACAATATCAGAGGTTATGCCTCCAGAGTCTGGACATCAGACACAACTTACTTTCTGGGTGGCCTTAAATTGCTTCTCAGAATCAAAAGCTGGCCTTGATATTGCCTATGAGAGTGTTATTTACACAGTATGCTAAAATACACTGAATATCCCACATTCGCATTCACACACAGAAACGAACAGAAATGTATGTTTGTCCCTTTCTTTCATACAGCAAGGAGTCGTTTCAATATCTCACCTGTATACATTTCTTTGAAAAAACTAAAAATATACCCTAACCCTCTTCTCTCAACAGGTAGTGGTCTAGGTTTTGTTGAAACTAGTAACTTTGTATTAGCACCTATTGTATTTCTCTTTGTATTACATATCGCTTATTGCTCCCCGAACTCTTTGTAAGTCGCTTTGGATAAAAGTGTCTGCTAAATGACTAAATGTAAATGTTAAATGTTCTATAAAAAACATATTTTGAAGAATGTTAGCAACTGAGTTTTCTGGGGCATCATTGTCTACCATAGTAGAAAAATTAATTGTTCTTTTTAACACAAAAGACAATATTTTGAAGAATTTAGGAAAACTAGCAATTCTGATGCACCTTAAACAACCATTTAAATTGTCCTACAGTATGGTAGTCAATGATAACCCAACTAACATTTTCCCCAAAAATCTTCTTTGTGTTCAACCAAACAAAAAAGAAAAAGACATGTATACAGGTTTGGGAAGCTAGAGATTCAGGAGTAATTCAGGATAGAAAAAAAAAATTTTTTTTGCGAGAACTTTAACGGTGTATAGTTATACTGTACTTCTGCTTTAGCTTTTCAGTATTCTCCTGTTTTCATGTTGGATAAAAATCTTGATGATCAAATGTACCTACTGTATATTATGAATATATAATTTACAGTATATGAACCGATATGTTCATTCTGTTTCATGTTACTCACTGAAGCAATAGTTTCATTGATGATGGGTGGTCTTAGTGATGACTCACCCTGTTTAAGATTTATTATTCATTATTCATTGCACAATGATTCACAGGGTGGCTTTTCTCTCTGTCACTTTAACTTTAAGGACCTAACAGCCACACTAATTTTCCCTTCTTACTCTTTTCATCGTTTCTTAATTCTTCCTGCCTGACTCAATGACGGCTATCGAAACCCCTCATACAAATGAGACACAAAACACACTTCAATTAAGATTTTTTCCCACTTTTTCTTTTCTGAACTGAACTGATAACTGGAGCCTTCGACACATTCTGAACTACTGAAAGAATTAGGTCATTCTTTTTGATATTTTCTTAACACTATTAAACAATATAAGACAAAACAATATTATTAAAATATTATATAACCTCTACAAGGTTCTTGGCACCTCTCTACATTTGTCTACACATTTAAAGCAAACACCTGACAAAGATAACCAGTTCTTAACAACTAGATAACTAAATTAATTAAACTTTTTAGGATTGACGCTTTGAAATCCAGTGACATGGTTTTCAATTGGTAACAACAGCAAGATCAATGACTCAATACACTGATTTCACATGTTGAAATTTAAAAAAGTCCCGGTGGGAAGAAACCAGAAAGGTAAACAATAATGCCTCGTAGCCACTTATGCGATTTATGATCTTATATGTGAAAAAAGGGGCTGCATCAGGATGTCGAATCCCATGAGCTGCATGAAATTAGCATATTCCATGAAATGCACGTATTGAGATAATGTACACCTGAAATGTCCTGTAAGGTAAAAACTTAAACACCCCTATCAGATGCATAAATTGTAGACATAAATCCTTGCGTAACAGTCGCATATTTCTCTGCCCAAAAATGATACGGTTATAGCCAGAGGTCCTGTGGCTGCCTTCTAAATCTAATAAAAAGCATGGCGGTGTTCCTCAGACTCGTGGTGTGCGGTCATTAACTTCATTGACAGGAGGAAGGATGACACAGTACAGGGTCCTTAGCCAGCTCACAAGTCCCCCTCACAGCTCCCAGATGCTGTTCTATTGTTTTAAAGAAGCCTTGTGTCCTCGTTAGACTCCCGGTGGGGTTAGACTCAGAGAGCCAATATAAAGCCACCCCACCTATACGTCTCACAGGAGGATGGCTAGAGACAATACCTGACCGTGAGGCTGTTTCATTTTGGTAAAGAATTCATTAGATGATTGACATTGAATTTCACAAACGTCCTTTTGTGAGAACTGTGAGCAAAAACTTGCACAAATAACACAAAAATGTGTTTTTAAAGTGCATTAATGTGTAAATGAAAACAAAACGTCTCCGTTCCCTGATGGTTGTGTTGAAAGACAGACTAGGGTTTGATCTTGAGAACCTATCATCTCCGAAAGGAATTTAAAAACGCCAATGGGCTTGGCAAATGGCACATGCACGCCAGTCTCCATCCCGTACATACGGGTATAAAATGAAGATGGTGGTGGTCATTCATTCACCATTTGTGATGAGAAATCTGAGAGGTAACTGCCAGTCGCTGCAGTGGGACGGCGAAGCGTTGTGGCATGTCCCCCTTCAGTCGGTCTCTCGACGTAGTGTTGAGAGACAGACTGGGGACCTATCTCTACACGCGATGGCGCTGAGCCGTATCACAACCTCAAGCGGAGCGACACTGACTAGACTAGCGAATCACAAGTGAGCTCTACTGCGAGACGTAATCTTCCAGTGGAATCAGTAACTCTCTCTTACCCGTAAAACTGGGTAAACACTGCTCTCCTCGTTGAAGAATGTGTTACGGAGGCTACATCCTACCACAAGGGGAGGTGACATGTGGAGACACTAACATGTTCTCACCAGAAAATATGGGGGACAAAATAGGGGGACAAATAGGGGGACAAAACCTAGGTGGAGTTTGGAGACAGCCCTCCCCTGGTGCTGTCCCCATAACAAACAAAAAGTTGCTCAGCGTTTCTAAGGCTCTGCATGGATGAATGAATGACCATCGCCATCTTCCTTTTATACCGGTATGTACAGGGCGGAGACTGGCGTGCGTGTGCCATTCGCCAAGCCCACTGCCGTTTTTAAATTCCTCTCGGAGATGATAGGTTCTCAAGATCAAACCCCAGTTTGTAGAGTGTACATTTTTTTTAATTATTGGTTTGTCATTACGTTTTAAATTTCTAGTTTAAAAAAAAGGTAAATAAACCAAAAAATTATCATCATATATAAATGGTATATTTTTAATTTTGTATTTGAATTTGAATTTTTTTTCATTATTTATAAATAATAATATCTATATTTTCTATTTTGTATTTGAATAAACAAACTAAATACAATATACTTTTTTATTCAATGTTAAAAGAATGACAAAAAGATTATCATTATATATAAATAATAATACATGTTTTATCACCTATAGAAATGATAATAACAGAATCTTGCAGTATTAACTGTGCAGTATTGGAAGGGTATGGCGATAGTTTAAATAAAGTTTAATTGCATACATTTTGTCAGCGGCAAATCCCACAGGCTCAGGGACGCAGATGCAAATTGTATTTACTGCTATTGTTTTTGGATCCCCATTTTTCTCTGAGGTAAAGCGTTGAGTCTCTGAGTCAGCAGAATTTTCTCCCAACAGTGGGGAGACAGAGATAGAAATAAATAAGAGAGAGAAAGAGAGAAAGAGAGAGAGAGAATTATATGTCTGGCCTTGGACTGGGTTGACCCAGCTTGTAATTTATTCATAACAAAGAAACCGGCACATTCTACCTAAAACCTTACGCTTACCTTGCAACATTTTTGTATTTTTCTTCATTATTGATGTCGATACTTCAAGGGAACCCACCAAGAAATCGTTCCAACCTTTTGCACATCATCTCTTGGTGCGAAAACAATGTAGTGTTTTATTGCCCCATACACAATTAGAAGCATGCAAAAATCAAACTTACACCTAGCAATACTTGGTGAACTTCAGAATGACCATCTAAAACATATTTTAGCGTCAGGTAGCTCTGGTTTTTCAGTTTGTCCCAACTGACAACATTTTTGCGATGGTTTCTTCAGGTCTTTTGCAAAAATAACCAGAATCATGACGACATTGCTTGTAGATCAAGCTGAATCATTTGATTGTTAGTGTCATTCTGAATGAGGGACTCAATCAGCAACAACTTTCCCATTGAAGCATTCAGCGAATTACCAGGTTTGGTCCAAATTTGCCCCGTCTCATGAGGACAAACAGAATCAGAAAACACTGAGGCACTTTCTTCATGTTTTGATCAAGTGGGCTCTTGAATCAGAGAGCAATCAGACGACATTGATTTTTTGCCTTTGTGCTTTTAACAAGGCAAAATTCAGCTGAGCTAACGATTAACGCGGGAGATCTACAATCTCTTTTCCTCCAGCTTCCTGCTAAACTGAAAGACAGATAAACTAACATTCATTACAGATTTGAATCCCGAGTAATTGCCAAGACCTTTATCTTCTCGCTTCCTTTTACACCCCATCTTAAACTTCCGTCCTCGTTTCTTGACAGCAGCAGAGGCCGGCATAGACCTTTGATAGGGTGGGGAGGACAGATAAAGGGAGGGGCAGTGAGAAAAGGAAGAATAATAGATTGCATATGTATTTGTGCGTTTAAAAAAAGTACATTTAAGCTTTAAGTTTATAGTAAAAATGTTCAGACAAAATATTTTCCATTACTTCCAGAGTTTCCATCATCCCTGTATCGCGGTCCATCTCTTTGCAAGCCAAACTTTAGTAGACTTTTCTACTAAAGAGCAAAACACACTTAAGCCTGTCAGTATCAGTTCTGTATCAGGCAGCTACAATGTTTTAGCCTTTATTTCATATGACAGCAGTTTGAGTCAG
The DNA here is from genome assembly GCF_947034865.1 of Barbatula barbatula. Classification (NCBI taxonomy): domain Eukaryota; kingdom Metazoa; phylum Chordata; class Actinopteri; order Cypriniformes; family Nemacheilidae; genus Barbatula; species Barbatula barbatula. The sequence continues at coordinate 24,907,785 of NC_136767.1, read as the reverse complement.
GTAAAGACATCTACAGGATACAGCAAAACTGCTCTGAAGTAAAACATCTAAATGTGGAAATGATTACTTTTGATGTTACTTTTGTATTTTGATTTTTTTTGTTCAAACTGGACTTTGTGACCTGGGCATTAAGACATTAAACCAAAATATTTCGGCTTTGTTTCTTTTTTATTCATGAGGTTACAGTTCACATCAGTTAAGATAAGTGTTTATTGGCACTTCTATCAAGAAAACAAAATTAAATGTAAAATTTAGTGGACGGATTAAATAAACAAATACATTACTTTCTAAATTAATCATTTGAATTTCTAAAAATAAATACTTTAATATAAAAAATAAATTAAATAAAAAATGTAAATCTTTTAATAAAAAAACTACAAATGACAATCAAAGCACTTCTGTACTAACACAGGTTACATATTATGATGCCCATAAATCAGGTACAATATGTCAAGATTTTACGAGGTGGCTAATTCATATGAATCCGTACAATGTGAATTGTACAAAAACATACTATTTTAAAAAGCATTGAAGCCCCTCCCTTAACTCCACCCTATCAAGCTACTGGGATGCGGGAACAGACAGGAGTCGCAGATCAAATATCGTAAACTTTACTCGAGAAATGTAGAAGTACAATTATCAAACATCCACATAATATGACTGTTATCGAACAGTGAATGAAACTAAGGAACAGGCTAAAATAGGGAACACAAACGAGACTAATTGAAACAACACAGCTGAAATCAAACTACTAAGCAAGGAGTCAATGGCAGGAAACTAAACAAAGGAACCACATGACAATCAAACCTGTATAAACAAATATGTGACACACCCCAAGACTTAATGTCACTGTTGCGAAAGCAAATCATACTAAAACATACAAATTAGACTGTATCAATTCATACAAATTAGCCACCTTGTAAAGTTTGTATGTAGGCTATACAAATTCCCACTGGACTGTGTTTAATATGCCATCAGTTTTGCCAAATTGCCAAATTGTGACGTTAATATGTATTCAAAGACCAAATTTTTGTTTATACATTCTTTTCTTGCACATCTCTATAAAGTTAAAACATACAGTAACTGCACATCAACAGCCTCTAGCCGATAACACATATGTCACTATTAGCAAAAAGAACATCCAGTTTCCATTCTCTCATCTTCTTATGACCCTCAATGCCTTTGAGGTTCTGAGAGGGCCAGCCTTCCATCGCAACCCCAATACCGAGCTGTGCAGTAATGAACGCATTAATATTCTGTTCAATATTTATGTAGCCGATATCTCAGACCCTCAGATCAGATATATATGGAGAGGAGCAGGCCACAGGATTCCTTTTGGGATGTAAATAAATCAATTTTGGTAATGAATAGCTTCACCATGCTCAGGTTTTTTCTCCGCTGCTCAGCAAATGGCAGGCAGAGCCTTTAGATAATGGCTCAGAAAACAACATAAGAGCAGGCTTCCATCTCTGACTGCTAAAGGACAGATACCGTACAGCGGATACTTCCAATTATAATTGATCACCCTGTTTCATGTCTGGAACAAATACGCTATGGTATATGTGCATCCTGGATACTTTGAACTTCAATATGGGCCTTTGAAGCTTTTAAAATCATTACTGAAAACCCAATATGCATATATTTTACGGAGTGGTGAAGTCAAAGGTAAAGGACGATACAAAAGTTTGTGAGTTTGGCAATGTACAAAAAAAAACATTATTTAAACCAAAAGCTAAATTTTTTAACATGCACGCATTTGGCAGATGAGTATATTGTGGTGAGGAAGGCGGGACGAGAGCCGTGACGCGGGGCCGGTGGCGTGAGTGATAAGTGGAAGCAGCTGTGCGCGCACCGGTCCCGCATCTTATAACGGAGGAGATTGGGAGCTTAAATGGATGTTCGGCAGGACTGTTGACGAGAGAGGACCGGGCCCGGACATATGTTTAGTGTGTGTATGTTTTATGGCCGGCAGTCTACCGCGAGGTGGCTGCCGGATTGTTCAGTGTTTATTGTTTATTTAATTAAAGTTTTATTGTTTGAATGTTCGCCGGTTCCCGCCTCCTTCCTTCCCTTCTACGAACTTTATTACACTGGTGCCGAAACCCGGGAGGAAGGAGGGACATGCTGTCAAAGAGCCCTCGCTGCCGAGGGTGATCGCGGTGCTGACCAGCGGTTGCCCGAGGCGGTGGTGCTGTAGCAAGAGGAATCGGCTGGGACGGAGAACTCGCGGCGTGCGCCTGGGTCGAGGTGGGGTGGTTGCCGTTGGAGCCATCGCCGGCCGCCAGGGCACGAAGACCTCGCTGCCGTACTCCTGGGCCTAGGTGGGGTGGCGGCCGTAGAAGAGGGAGCGGAGGAGTTCGGGCCGTTTGCCGTTGGCCGGAGCCTGCTGCCGTCCACCAAGGAAAGGGGAGGAGCAGGGAACGGAAAACTTCCTTCCGGCTGCCCTCAGCCAAAGAAGCCACCGCCAACCGCCAGGGGGCGGAGGAGGAGCAGACCTTCCCCCCGACGTCCAGCACCACCGCATAGCACCGCGATGAAGAGCCTCTCGGCTGGGCTGAGGACCGAGCGACAGCGTGTCAGGGAACCGGACAATTTTTTTTTTCTTTTCCTCTCTCCCCTCTCTCGTCCCTGTCGCTCCGGGGGCTCCCGTCTCCGTTCTTTCGTCTCGCCGGTGCATACCCCCAGGCGCCGCGGACTCCGAGACTGGCTCCCCGGGGGGGGAGTAGGTACAGTCTCGGTGGTGCCCCCCGGCCTGTAAGGGGTGATGGGGGTATGTGGTGAGGAAGGCGGGACGAGAGCCGTGACGCGGGGCCGGTGGCGTGAGTGATAAGTGGAAGCAGCTGTGCGCGCACCGGTCCCGCATCTTATCACGGAGGAGATTGGGAGCTTAAATGGATGTTCGGCAGGACTGTTGACGAGAGAGGACCGGGCCCGGACATATGTTTAGTGTGTGTATGTTTTATGGCCGGCAGTCGACCGTGAGGTGGCTGTCGGTCAGTTACGTTATTGTTTATTTAATTAAAGTTTTATTATTGAATGTTCGCCGGTTCCCGCCTCCTTCCTTCCCTTCTTACGAACTTTATTACATATATACTTTAAATAAGAGAACAAATACCAGAAATAATCTCTCTGAACAAGATTTTTGCTGTGCTAGCTTCATCTCGCTTTAAACCAGTCAATCTGTTATCTGGAGTCTTTTGTCCACACATTTATTATTCCAGCTACAGTATCCAGCATCCACTGTAAACGCCAATCAATAAGCAACCCATCCACCTCCACTTTGAGAGGCCATTTGTCAGTCCGTGTTGTCTTTCACCAGCCCAAGTAATCACATTTCTCCACCTTTTTGTATTATTCTCATTCATTTTTTGCCTCAGCAGGGCTGAAGCTGTTTAATAGATTGTGAAGTGGGCATGTTTCAGCAGCAGTTAACATCAAGCACCTGTCCTGCCCAGTCTGTCTCATCGTAGTCAGCTCATGCAAGTATCAACTCTATTTATATTTAGATATAATTCTAAGGCCCTTGATCTAGACTCGTTACCTGAGACACTAAACAAAAACTGGTATCTGTAACAGACCCGATGTTGACCACTATAGGGACTGATTTGTAGGAATATAATTTACGATTGCTGTCTTTTGAGATTCTCTCAACCCGATGTAAGGTCACTGTGGTGCTATGTTGCAATATGATGCATAGCACCTTTCCTTCTTAATCAAACTCCAGCTGGGAAGCAGCTGTAATAAACTTGTGTGGACCAGTTAACATGCAAAGTGTAGTCTCCATAGCATCCTGTGCACCTAGATTGAGAGCAAAGATTTGATCGCATTGGGTTCCTGGTCAGCATCACATTGGGGTAATCTGGTTATGTATTTGATGTAATTTCATATCACACTCTATCCCTGTGATGTTGAGATTTTGCAGGATGGTGTCTCCCCTAAAACTCTAAAAACTAAAAGTCTTTCATGGTCAATGGTTTTGAAAAGTTGATGAAAACCAGGATTAAGTCTCGAAATCTTATTCTGAGATACCAAGCATCAAAATTTTATTTCGACCATTCATTTTACTATGGTTTTAATCTTTGACTTGGCCTTACTCAGTCAATAATGAGCATTTTGAAGTTATATTTTCCAAAAATATTCATTCCATTAGGATCTTTTATGTAGAAAACATATTTTCTACGACTTATATTATGTCAATCAAAATTTCTGGTCAAAAACACTTTGGGAAACACAAATATATGTAATTAAACATTTATTTAAGACTTATTTTTTAAAGCGCTTTGAAGCTAGACAAGACCAGCAAACCATCTGTTTCATGCTGTTTTTAACAGGACATAAATACAACTAAACTAACAGTTTTTTAAGATACATATATTTTCAAACCAACCAGAATAAATCAGGTTACACCAATTGAAAGACACTAAGAATCAAGTAAAATCCATGCTGTATAAAGATGCCATACTTACAGCAAATACCTCTTTGCATACAGATTGTAGAATCTCTGCATAAAAACATGTTTCTAATTCTTGGCAATTGCAAACCGTGCCATTTGTTTCAAATCGTCCAATCGTCCAAGACAAAGGGAAACTTTTGTTGTGGTACCTACGGACCATCTGTCCGCCACCAAGTAAAAATATTCAAAGGATGAGACAATATTTTAATTACTCCCAAGGGGCTGTTTCAGAGACAAGGAGGTTTAAACCAAACCTTCTTTGTGTAGAAAAGAGAGCAGGTGGTGAGAATGACTCTTTGGATGCATAGCCAGTGGAATTGTATTTATATACGTGCAGTTCAGGCAGCCAAAGATTGGTACAATTATTTTTAGAGATATGTCCATGAACCTTGTTAAAACAATACAAAATGACAATAATGAAATGTGCGAACATTTTTGCAAATAGAAAGTTATGGGAATGTTTCCCAGAAAGAAAGTCTGGTCTTTATTATGTAACTCTTTTCAGAAAAACATTACATGTTATATTTGTGCTACTGGGGAGTTTGTACATCATAGGCTATAGTTTAAAATGGAGTCAAATGTTATCTGTGTAAACTATGTGGGGCATATGCCTTTTACATAGCTCTCTTTGAAATGCTGTCAGCTGCCATCAATCTTTCTAAAGTAAATTGACGTTATGATGCATGCAGATAGAAAAAAAGCAGCTACCATGTGCCGGCTCATAATATATTCACAACCAGGATGCTTTCAGAGACCCCGATGATGTCATTAGACCATCAGGAGGCTTCTGTGGAGATTCCAGTTAAAAGGCGGCAATAGTTAACATTTCCTTGAAATTAAACATTTCCCTGCAAGCTGTCATGCATCAAAACACCATCTACTCACAGCTTTCAAACATTGTGAATCGCTGGTTAATTTGCATTTATTTCGCATACAAACTGAACATAAGGACCCACTGCTAACGTATTTGGTTTCACCTTTTTTCCAAAAACTGGAGGGATGTGAAATAGCTATCAACAATTGCCAAACACGATTTAGTCGCCAGTGAAATTGCCAATAAAGTGTTTTATCAAAAGTGTGTCCAAAATGTGTTCATTTCTCTAAAGGGCCATTCACACTATGGGCGATAATGATTACTATAAAATAAAGTTGTAAAAAATGTCCTTAATCATAACTATAACAATACAGAGACCGATATCGTTAGGACTTTCAGAGAGATTTTGGTTCAGGTTTGAAAACGAAAGCATCAGGAGGTCATTTATCTTTATTTTTGTGACTGGGGACACTGCAGTGTATGAGCTTAGAAAAAACGCAAATATAGTTGGTCGCACATATAGTTATAGTTAGTTTGTTTTATGTGAACGCCTCTAAATTTTAATTCCGATATTCATTTACTCACCAAGTTGTTCTAAACCTGTATTCATTTCTTTGTTTTGTTGAACACAAAGAAAGATAGTTGGAAGAATTCTGCATGCATGCATAACAGTTGAATATAGGAAGAAAATAAAATGAAGAACTATCACCTGATCCATAAATGCCATGACTAACAACTCAGGACAGTGATGTCATGACAAAGTTGAATGGCATCTTGAGATGTGACATGCAAAAGAAAAATATGGCACAGCTACCATATAACAATGAAGTATTTGCATGAAGTTTTCTTCAATTAACAGAAAAGTCAAACTAAATGCTATTTCTTTGCATTAACATCATAGTTTCCAATTTGCCAAAGCGTGCTTAATTTGGTGTCTTGCTAAATTTTATTAAACTGAAAAGGGTGTTAACTGCACTTTCTGGTTGTTCTAAAAGTCTATCATTTGACTAAGCATGAACAGAAAGGAATGAATAAATATGAGCACTTGCAGGGGGCTAAAGATATGAGAACATCAAAGGTATGAGCACCCTTGTCCTCATTCTACTTTCCTTGCTTTTCCCTCTCTGTCACACCTCTGTATCCACAGGCCACAAACAATGGGACTGCAAAAACGGTTACAAAAAAGACAACAGAATATAAAAATAAAATGCATCATTTTTGAGTCTTTAACTTCATTGCACCGTAACACGGCCAGGTATCACTTCATAAAGAACCCGGAAGTTACAGCTCAGCACCAACCTCAAGGGAGAAATCAAATTTAGTTGAACTGTGAATTAAATTTCACTCTGTGTTCAGCATCAGCCACTAAATCACATCTCTCTCGCTTTGTACATGCTTGGAATATCCAAGTTAGGAAATTGTCTGTGTTCGGTGAAGTCAGGTCAAAAGCTGGAGTCTTAATCAAAGTGTGAAAGCATCGATTGGATGTACTGACAGATGTAAAGGTTTATGGGAGGGGTTCGGCTCGGCCAACAAATCAAATCTGCTCTCTATCAACAAGCAACAGAGTTTGGACTAGTAGTTCAAACATCTGGGCTCATCATTTAGCATCAAATTTGGATTTTTGAGGGAGGGAAATGTTATAATCTAGTGGAGATAGTGGTGCCCTAAATGAAAAGTAGTGTGCATGTGTCTAAGAGCTGTGTCTGTGTTGACTAGGGCAGGGGTTTTTTAAACCTTGTGGTGCCATGGAACCCGAAAAAGATGCACCTATTGTGACATGAATAAAGAAACATTTGAATTTTGTTAAATAAATTATAAATGTGATATTATAAAGACAACATATTGTTTTCAAACGTAAATAATTAGCTACTTGTTGAATGTTTATAACACCGAAGAGACTTTTTCAAATCGATTGTATCTATAGCAACTTTCACTTTGAGTAGGAAAAAAAGAACCTGTAGTGAGAAAATCTCACCAGAAAGAGAATTGAAAAAAATTGAAACAAAGTGATTTACGTCGCATCTGTCTGGGTCCCATAATACTTAAAAATAACAATATTGCTATAAGGGGATAGTTTACACAAATTAATTCTGTCATTATTTAATCACTTTCAAGTTGTTTACTTTCTAAACAAAATGTGTGCAAAAAATGACATTAAAAAAATAAGTAAATTTACTGAATAACGGTGTGCAAAAATCAAGTAAATAGTACTTTTTATAAATATATTTTTAAATTGTACTAATTGTGTTTTTTAATGTGATAAACAATATACAACTTGAATGCATTTGGATAAATGTGCCAAATGCATACATGTGGGCAGTAACAAACAAAACATGACATGAGTATACATATATAATGGATTCATAAACAATATATTATTTATTATATATAAATTAATAATAAGGCATTACGTTTCATTGAACTGCTCAACAGGGATTGTTTTAAAACAATGTGCATTATGAAAAGCACTTTGAGTACAATTAAGTGCTATACAATTTTACTTTAACTCAATTTTAGGAAGAATGTCCTTTCAAAAGTACATTTTTTAATGGGAACGTATTTAGGAAGGAATTAACTTTTTAATAAAAATCACAATATACAATATAGTATGATTTTGAAAGAAAACAAATCACATATATTTGGTGCAGACCACTGAGCGTAAAAGCATCTTTACCTTATTTGGCATCTGTGACAGACACACACAACAACAGCAGTAAACACCTCAGGTATCACTCAGTTCTTCTTCATTAGTGAGATGTTGGTCATTTCCCAACAGGACCGGGGACGGGAGTACATGGCCCTAGGAGACAATTATTGAAGTAGCTCCCCTAGAACATATCAAGAATAACATTTTCGTGAGAAAACTGAAAAAGGCCACTTAAAGAGAAACTTAACCCCCAAACAAAGAAGTCGTAATTTATTTTAAGCTCATGGTTGTTTGAAAACTGTATGACTTGATTTATGTAGAATTTTTTTTTTGGAATAATGTTATATGGGGTTATCAGGATTATCCGCATTGACAGCTTCAATCACCATTCAGTTTTATTGTAAGGAAAGGAGCAAAATTAACATTTTCTTAACTCCATCTCAGCCAGCGTTTTTTTTATAAAGTTGTCAGTCAACACAAGCATTTTTTATTACTTTCACAAAACCTTTATGGCCCCAGAATATTTTCTTGTATAAATATATGAACATACAATTTAAAATGAGAAAACAGAGCATCTGCTTTAAAAAAAACTTTAACAAACAAAAACGAATTATTTTATCTTGATTTGCAACTCCTTCAAAAATACAACTATCTGAACAAAAACATTGAAAAGTATGTTTCTGTCGAGTACTCCTTCCAGGTCGGATTTAGACTGATGATCAAAACATATGTAAATAGCAGAGAACCGTTGTGTAAAATGACTTATTGGGGCGTATTGCTTTATTAAATACATTCACAGGCAAACCTTTTCAAAAACGGATCCCCTGTCTCTTACATATGTGCAATGTAAACATAAAACATGTTGTGTTTATGTAGTTTTAGTCAGTGGAGGAAGGAGGATTGACAGTGTGAACGTCAACTCTGCTAACACGAGCACTATGCAAAATCATATAGAGAAAACAAGCACAGTTCTTTACTAAAAGCTGTAGTTAAGCAAACAAAGCATCATTTTTGTGCACTTTCTGCCTGTCAGTGTGTGACAAAACATTTGCAGTGTTTACAAATTGTTTATTACTGCATAATAATTCATTAAAATAGAAGTTCAGTTTGTTTCATAAAATACAAGTTGATTTTATAATGCCTACATTATTAGCATTTTGTGTTTTTTAGGTGAATAAACTTCCTATATATTTCACCATTGAAGATTTCTTAAAAATCTTGTCCCGTCTCGTGGGATAAGTGTCTCGTCACACCCCTATTTATTGCACATCTCTGGATAGGAAGATGGCACAGATGCGTCCTTGTGGTTCCTCTTACAGTATGTCACTCTACTCTGCCAAAAGACACTAATCTTGCTCTAACGTTTGATGTAAACGCACTCTGGCATTTTCAAGGCTTCCGGTTGAGTGTTCACAAGAGTAAACTACAGAGGGATGAAACGAGACTTAATGAGATTTAGAGTGTTCGGCTCTCACTAACTCTCCTGCCATCTGCTTCCTCTGATGCAGGCCTGCCGATGCAGTACAACAGTTCTGGACAAATAAAAACGCTAATACTCTTTTAATGAGTTGTGCCATGTGAACACACATGCTGACTGTAAACAACTGTAAGCGTTCAGAGCGTGCAGCGCGCGAGGGGTAAGATGCCTTGCGAGTGTGGGAATGAGGTAATACAAACGCAAGCTCAGAGAAGGTATCAAGTCACTCATTTGCATACATTAACTTCCTCTGAACTCACATACTGTAGTGGAGTAATGCACTTAAATTTCAGTTACCAGGTTCAGCTATAGGTTTATATATTGTGAGTCTCGGATTGCACGCCTATGGCTCACCCACAGAAACTTCAAACTGACCGTCTGATGAAAAACACAAAAAAGGAGTGCTCAAAAGTGCAGGCTTTAATTTGATTGGTTGGCTTTACACAGTTCTGGAAGTTTTGTGCAAAGCAAACCAATCAAAAGGTTACAAAGGGCCATGATACAGTACGTCTTCTGGGAAATAAAGTTTGCAACAATTAGTGCTTCTGAAGAGGCACTAGGTTTTTGAAAGTTTGAGAGGTTTAAAGCATTATATCTTGGCATTGAACGATATCCAAGAGCTTCGAAGCAAATAAAAAAAAAATCTTGAACACACACACACATACATTTATTAAAGAAGATATTCTCAAGAGATCTCCCAATCAGCACTTTGCCACCGAACCACATGCTCAACCAATGCATTATTTAGAATCAGTGTTATATTAATTTTACAGAACAATAATAAAGCCAATCCAATCTTATTAAATTCAGTGGTCACAATTATGCACATATTAGAACAATCACCGTTAATCTTCCATCACATCAGAACCTTAATATGAGATTGGAGTCTTTAGGACCGTTTTGAGCTGATCACAATTATGACAACAAAATGACATCCCAAAAAATAGTCTTCATCAACACAATAGCCGAACCGTAATTTCTTCAGTCTGAACTAGCCTCTGTTTGTACATCTGAGACAGCCAGTTACAGAGTTTGACATGAAGCAAACATGGCAGCAGATGATTTCTCCTCCTCAAGTCTATCTGATGTGTCCAATCACCAGATGACATATTGCAAAGGAGATGAACAACAAGACAAAAAAAATCTCCAAATCTGTCCAATTTCACTCTGACGCCAGCTGCTGGGAGGACCTGAGTATGCCGTAGAGTCTTCGTATATGGAAATTAATAAGGGATGATTGAGCATGACAGATCGGAAATTTGCCATCGAACCGTTGAAAGACGAATCCGTTTGACGCACTTTTACCTTCCGATTAGCAGAAGAGGAAATCGAATTAGTGCTGTGATAGAGGAGAAGATCTGGCACAGCTGTAGACTTTAGAAAAAAAGACAGAAATTTATGGTGAATTTGGTGAAAGCATCCCACACATGGGCTTTTATTAAAGAGGAGAACAAATTACACAAAAGGTGGTCTAGAGGGATTGTGTTTTTTAGGATCTGTGGGCGGGGAGGATAGGACGAGGAGGGAGAGTTCCCGCTTTAGCCCCAGGTATTGGTGGGCGGTGCCTGAAGAGGAAGTGAGAATCAGGTAGAGTTATGAGATCTCTGGGTACTCTGGGGGGCATGGGTTACTTTTTCAAAGTTTTAACAAAGAGTAAAAAAGAGTATTAAAGCTTCCCCCACAAAATAACCTCACAGTACCGCTTGTGCCAACTTTTGTGATGTTTTTGACTGTGCTAAAAGAGGGAGCGTTATACATAAACAGCAATATTTTAAGATATAATTATAAAGGTTTTGGCTACAGCGAAGGACTGGTAATTACAAGTTTGATGATTTGATGATTTCTTTGCCAATAAAACATATGACATCTCCAATAAACTGCATATTGAAACCATGAACACAAAATGGCTTTTAAATGGTTTATTTCATTATCAAACATGTAATTGTTTAGTTCCTATTCCTTACTTTCACATTTAAAATATTTCATGAGGATAACTTATACCCGACTTGTGGTCAGTCTGCACAAGATCAATATGTTTGTCTGCTTTGCGGCCACTTTAAATAAAATTTACAAGAGCATACATTCGATCGTCAGACCGTCCATGATCTTTTTACTGCAGCGTTGTTTGCAGGGTGGCCAGAGCCAATTTTGACACTCTCACCGGCGGCGGTCTAAACGCAGAGAAAGAATTTCCATTACTTTAACTTTAGTTGCAGTCTACCTCTTATGTCACTTGGATATTACTATGCATATAAGAGCTGAGTAAAACAATTATTGTTCTATATGATTCTTCTTTTTTCATATCTATTTGCAGTACAAAAGAGCTGTATTGCGGCAGGGCACTTTGGAATACATTTGAGAAGTGTACCAAATTTGATAATTTCACTGTGAGACTGAGCATACAGACATGCTTCAGGTCTTTTTTCTTAAAGCTCTTGGCTGGAACTGAACTGCATTTGGAACCAAAACGTTTCACAGAAAAACACAATGAGATGCTGTAAATAGCGTGTGTGTAGTCTGCGGGGACTGTTTGCAGTAAGCGCTATATGTTTTGTATAGGATGGAAAATCTCTCTCCCAACCTCCCTCACCTTGGTGCTTTTATATTGTTGCATAATTTTAACACTTGTTCTATTTAAGCAAATTGTTTTTCGGTTCATTTCAGTGTGTGTGATGTGTGTTTGAACATACATGTTACAGCTGGAACCATACTGCTCAAGGACTATTATCCAGAGAAAATGAAACACCTCTAGATCGCCTGAGACCATGAACGCTGTGAGTGAGTGAGAGAGAGAGCGGGGGAGAGAGAACAAGATTTTCTTCCACTGAAATACTGCGAATGCAATAGCAGGGAAAGTAGAAAATGCAAAGCTAAAATATTGACAGTATGCAAACATTAGTGGACAGTCTCTGTGCTTTTAAATGTGTACTAGCATACATTATTTCAAAGATACATTGAGTTTTGCTTAATGGACTTAATACAAAACAGTACATTTCTCTTTGATTGATATTTCATTGACTGTGGAAGGACAGAAATTAGGATCACAAAGTTTTTTTACAAATACTCATGGAGAACGCTGAACTATGATATAAATTAATTATTGTTTTATTGCACTGCTGTGCTCATCGATTTCACTTTTTGTAGCCACTAAAGGGCACATAAAAATAAACAAACTGTTGTCGGTCAGACGTTGTTTTTCTAAGTGACCAGATCTTTGCCGGAAACAGCAGCGGATTGGTGGACCAGACTTTATGGTAAAGTCAGACAAGCTCTTTTAATATTCAAAACCATGATTTTTTTCATACCTGTTTGTTTACCATCAACCATTTCATGCTGATTGCTATCAGCACTTTGTTGACATGAGCACACTTTGTAAATGCCAATAATGGTCTAAATGCAATGCCAACCGATAAGCAAATAGCACCGGTATCAAATACACTGATCATCCGTGTGCACTTAATCAACATTAAACCTCTAATGCCAAATATTTTTTAGTCTGTATTCTCATATTTGGCAAAGCAGTTTTATACGAGACTGGCTGAAATGAAGATGTCTAGTTTTATTACTGAGCCAAACTGTATTATACTATATATGTAAAACCGTATTAATAATTAAGTCTTCATATAGTGGGCCTGTGAAAGAAACAGATTGATTGAGATCATCGAGAAGTTTGAATATCAGGCAGCCTTTTATCATTTTAATCCAGACTAATAAATGAATATTTGAGCGTTTCGCGAACAGACGTTTCATCTGATGCCATTTGAATGCCATTTCCTGGCAGCTCTGATGACTCTGGCAGGCCAGACAGATGCGCGCATGTGGGCGCTCGGGTCCCCACTGGATGCGTTTATCAGATTCTCACAAAGGCCTCTGGGGCAGGCTGCCACGCTGCCGATACAGACATGTGGATGCGTACTCGCTAAGTGAGATGGATGGAAGTGCACCCGCTCAAACAAAAGTCTCACTCTCTTGCGCACACGCGTGCAGACGAACGTGCTCCTCCCAATCTGTCACACACACTTCACCATGTCATCTATCTCGTGCTTATCCGGCCTCGACACACACACGTAGCCCCACCGTTACGGCCTTGTGTCTTGGTCAGAAAAATTCCAAATGACTTGTGCTTTCTTCCATCTTTGTTCTCGGAGTCCCTTCTATTTTTTGTGAAATGTCATTGCAGGCAGGCTTGTCACTTAACCTTTATTTCTCTCTCTCTACATCGTTCTCACTAGAAATAAAGACAGAAGGTGGAGATGCCATATATCCAGCTCCTTTTCTCTACCCAGAGGAAAACTATTTCTCACATAGCTCATAAGACATACATGAACATAATTGAGAACTCCAGTGAGTATTAACTTTGTCCCATATGTTCATTTTACAGAGTTATCTTTGTTTAGTTTTTTATTAAAGGAGAAACATCTGACAGAATACTCACTGATGTCTAGGAGAGACACATAAAGATATGGCATTTGTGAATTTTCTTTCTAGTAGGTCTCTCTGTCTCTCTTTTTTCAATTACCTTTCGCTGGCTGATACTTAAGACAGATATAAACGTTTACAGTAAAGCACCGGGTCTGATAAAACACAGGCATTTGTCTGTAATGTAGGAAAATGCCATTTATAGTAATGTAGCATCAGTAGGTCAAAACTCATTTTTCAGGTGTGTGTAAAGGTTTAGGTGATGGCTCGGGTATGTCAGGATTTCCCAGCATGACATTTATCTGAACACCATTGTGTGCTTCGTCAGGTATTTGTACAATAGGTCTCCAATAATAATAGTCCATACGTACAGTAAATTTTATACAATGTATAAAATAAACGTAGTGCTTATCCATGCAAAACTTATTACAATGATGCCTGGTGTTCTGGGTGGTTGCCAGGTGCAGGTATAGTTGTCTAAGGATGCCTTTTCAAACGCTATCACGTAAATTATAAAGCAATATAAAGCATGGTAAACATAAATGTAATAACTGAAAACAAACCATTAGAGTGTATCTGTGATCTTTTATGAATGAAAACGCAGTATGATTTTGTTTGTTAAAACAAACGCTTTGTAATTTAAAATTTCACTGCGAAAAAGTCTTCATTATTAATGATGTTGTTACAACACTATAGCCAAAAGTAATAGACTCATTCATTTTCTCCTAAATTGGGAAGTTTTGGAGGGAGAAAAATGATTTGAGCAAAGAAAGACTCGTTACATAAATCGTGTACTTAATGAACCGATACTAGATTCAATTGAAATGAAGACTTTCTTGGAACAGTATAGAAAATTATTTTAAATCTCTTAACTATGTGATAATCAGAGGAAACCCCTGAGGGAGAGAGTTGTGCGTTGTGAGATAGATAATGATGATATTTATATATGATGAATATGTAAGATATGTAAATGCTAAGCTCTAATTTAGAATTTAATTACATTTGATGTCTCGTGTCATTAACTTTAATACAGTGAAACATTATGGATGTATAAAAGCACACTGTGAGAAAGTTAATTTATTCACATGTTTGGTTTCGCCCATGGTGATACTTAAACAACATACAGTTCAAAGTTGAATTCTTACTGTAATTGCATTTATGCTATATGTACAGCTTCTGGAAGTCTTGTGTCGTGATTCCGCTATCATGTCATGTTTATTCTTGGTCTTACAGTGGAGTCATGGCATAGCCTTAGGTTTTGTGTGAAAAAGACATGGCTTTGTTTAGATTTTGACTTGCCATGTGCTTTCTCGTGTCCCGTCGGTGTTCCCCGTCCTTTTGTCTCGTTAGCCTTCCCATTAGTTTCATTACCTTCACCTGCTATGGCAAGCCATTTTGTCATTTAATCCTTGACTTTTACTAGTATCTATTTATAGGCTACTAGTACTTATTGTTAAGTTACTAGTAACTATTGCGTTAGATACTAGTACTATTCATTAGATACTAGTACCTAAATATTAGATACTAGTGCTTATTTATTAGATACTAGTACTTATTCATTAGATACTAGTACTTATTCATTAGATACTAGTACTTATTCAGTAGATACTAGTACCTAAATTTAGATACTAGTGCTTATTTATTAGATACTAGTACTTATTACATCAGTGACTAGTAATTATTCTATTGTTACTAGTAACACATTTCAGATTTTTGCCATTGATTTCTATAGAGGTCTGTCATGTGGATATCAACTATTCAGTTCTGACTAGTGTGTCTTCTGATGTTCACTAGTACCTACTTAATAGTTACTAGTATTTATTCATACGCTACTTCTTTTCAAGATACTAGAACCTGCCAAACAAATACCAATGCTTATTTTTTAGATACTTGCACTTATTTATTGGATAATAGTACCTATTCAATATATACTAGTATTTATTCTATTTATACTAGTATTTATTCATTAGATACTAGTACTTATTTATCAGAAACGTATAAGTGTTTATCAGGATCTAGTATTTTTTTGACTTATACTAGTACCTATTCATGAGATACTTGTACTTTTTTCAAAATTAGTAACTGATATCAAATACAGAATAACTACTAGTAACTATTCATTTAGAGATATCTTCCGCCTCAAAAGGAACTAGTAAGAATGCGTTTGTAGATATCTTAATTCAAATAGATCATTACATAAACATGATTACCTTTCAGCCACCCAATCAGAGTTAACATGCTAATACTGTGCAAAATGACCTTGCCTTGTTAGCTTGTCCAGCTAATTGGTTAGCACGAAAACACAAAGAAGGGTTTGTTTATTATCACTATTTTTGTTTTTTAATGTGGAATATCATGTGATAAGCTTAACTTCGTTAGATGGTAGAGTTATATGGGGTCTTGCACAGGCGCTTTTACACGATCCTGCATGCTGCACAGCTGCTGCAATATTACATTTGCAATGAGCAATAATCATATCACAGTTTTTGTAAAAGTTTAAGCTCATCATGCTGCTTCTGGTCTGCTTCTGTTTTTACTTTATTTATGAATCAGGCTTATATTTTTACTATAAAGTATGTTTAAAACCTAATGCGTGTGCGGTTAGGATCGTGGTGATCTGTCAAACGGGCAGGGTGAGGTACGGAATTAAATTAGTGATGCCGGACAGGTTGGGTGGTCTTTTAATTACTATATAGGTGGGGCGGGTTCGCTTTTATCAAACAGCACCAGTGCAGGACTCTGCTTTTGATTCTATTATTGGCAGTTGATCCAGAATCTATTTAATTAATGCCAATCAGACAAACAACCTAAATACCAAGTGCTGGAATAAATAGCTATATGACAAAATATAGGCTATGTGCCTATTATTGCTTTTTGACGGCGAGATCGAGCTTTCGAAGCAAATGCACGGGGGCAGAACTTGTGGGCCATTTTAAACAATACCGTGTTGCACAGGGCATACCAAGAGTATTAATGATGACAAAACAATAACGTGTCAGTGTTAAAGAAAAACTGACTAAACTCACATAGTGTAGTTTTTTACTGAAGGAGGCTGAATTAATTCAAATCACATGCCGTCATTTTACCAGCAGGGGCCACTTTCATCTATATACAGGTGCTGGTCATATAATTAGAATATCACCAAAAAGTGATTCCATTCAAAAAGTGAAACTTGTTTATTATATTCATTCATTACACACAGACTGATATATTTTAAATGTTTATTTATTTTAATTTTGACGATTATAACTGACAACTAAGGAAAATCCCAAATTCAGTATCTGAGAAAAATAGAATATTACTTAAGACCAACACAAAGAAAGGATTTTTAGAAATCTTGGCCAACTGAAAGTATGAACATTAAAAGTATGAGCATGTACAGCATTCAATACTTAGTTGGGGCTCCTTTTGCCTGAATTACTGCAGCAATGCGGCGTGCCATGGAGTCGATCAGTGTTTGGCACTGCTCAGGTGTTATGAGAGCCCAGGTTACTCTGATAGTGGCCTTCAGCTCTTCTGCATTGTTGGGTCTGGCATATCGCATCTGCCTCTTCACAATACCCCATAGATTTTCTATGGGGTAAAGGTCAGGCGAGTTTGCTGGCCAATTAAGAACAGGGATACCATGGTCCTTAAACCAGGTACTGGTTGCTTTGGCACTATGTGAAGTTGCAAAGTCCTGTTGGAAAATGAAATCTGCATCTCCATAAAGTTGGTCAGCAGCAGGAAGCAGGACGTGCAAAAATTTTCTGTACAAATACAGAAGTGCAAAAAACAAGATCCGCAATTTGCACGAGGCTCGTTTAATAGCTGTAACGTTAAATGTAAAAAAAGATTTTTAAATGTTTTAAAGTAAAATCCACAAGAAAACGACTGTGCATGTTAAATAAAGAAATAACAAAGAAATTACACTGCCGTAGGTTACATACCTGAGCGAATTCGAGGGACAGTGTAAGCTTCTTCCCTCACCTCCTGCACAGATTGTCTAATAACAGCTCTGAGATCTGTCAGACTACTAAAAAGATTGTCCATTGTTTCACCCGAAAGCGTGCCATCGATTCTTCTTAAATTCACTAAACACAAATGAATGGCCCCTAAACTGTGGGCTGCTGAAGTGATCATGTTGAAAAGTTCTTTCAATAAAGCTGCATTTTCTCTGTATTTGCTCGAGAACCTCGATTTTTCAACATCTTCAATACTCTCCTGCCCGATCTCTCTTATATATTACCTAGTCTTATTAATATTCAACATGTTATTTGTATACTGATCATAAACGTAAACTAGTATCTATTGTGTTAAGGATGTCTTTGGTTCACAAAACCACTAGTAACTGAAAGAAGAAGTACTAGTATCTACTGAATAAGTACTAGTATCTAATAAATAAGTACTAGTATCTAATAAATAAGCACTAGTATCTAATTTTTAGGTACTAGTATCTAATGAATAGTACTAGTATCAAACGGAATAGTTACTAGTAACTAAACAATAAGCACTAATAGCCTATAAATAGATACTAGTAAACGTCAAGGATTAAATGACAAAATGGCTTGCCATACTCCTGCCTCTTAGTAATTATCCTGTGTTTGTTCCCCTTTAAAACATCCTTGTGTTCATTGTCCTGTGCTCGTTCGGTATACTTGTTACCCCGTCCTAGAAGCCTTATCCTGACAGAGACATTTAAGTATATTTAGTCTTTGTGAGTGTCCGTTCTAGTCTTAGTGTTTTATAGTTGAGTTCTTGTTGAGTGTTTAGTTTTTTCAGTTTATCGTGTTTGTTATTGTCTACCGTTTTGTTACCCCCTCGTGGGTTTTTGTTTTCTGTTATTATTAAAGTCGGTTTGTTAACCCCTTCATCCCCGCTGCCTTGCAATTGGGTTCTTCCACCACGTTCTCCTACACAGTTCACGATATCTTGCACGCGCACAAAATGCCCACTTTCATATGGGTTCTACAAAGTTTATTTCCAGACCAAAACTATGCAAATCAATTGTATTTTTTTACCATTGTCCGGCTAAATATTACTGAATGCCTGAATTTTTCAACATTGATAACAAAACCTAGTAGTAAGCTACAAAGGGTTAGCAATCAAAAATCAATTCCAATTCTTATATCGAAATGTTAGGAATCTGATACTTAATATAAATTTGACAAATTTTCCTGTGTGTATATTTTCACAAATGTGCATGTGTTAACCTGTCCTGTGATCTGCTGACACCACAATTAAACCACTGATAAAAATTAAACATTTTTACATACTTTACAATACAGTGCTCATATATGTATATATTCAGTATATATTGCAATAAGCAGGATACATAACTGTAGTGAGGTAGGCGGGGCAAGAGCCGGGATTCGTATCACGGAGGAGATAGGAAGCATAAGAGGACGAGCGACCGGACTATCAGTGAGAGAAGACAAGACCTGGCTTTTAGTTATGGTTTGTGTTTGTGTCGCCCATGAGGGGGTTGCCGGCTGTCTATTAACGTTTATATTTATTTATTAAAGATGTTAAATGTTTGCCGGTTCATACAATTTTATACATTTTTACAACTTTTACATCATTTAGTAGACGCTTTTATCCAAAGGCACTAACTAATGAGGTTAAGAATGGTAGCTATTGGAACAACATAAGGACAACAAAACGCGATTCTTAAAGATGGCTAAAGAATCTGCTGATCTTGTAGCAGTGGGCAGATCATACCCCAAATGTGGAACCGTTCTAGAAAAGGTACATGAGAGCGTTTTTTTTACCTTTTTGGGATGGCACCACAAGACGTTGTTCGTCTTCAGAGCGTAGGGATCTGGCGGGTACATAAGTCTGCATTAGCGGATGAAGATAAGAGGGTGCTGAACCAGTGATGGTCCTGTAAGCCAGGAGCAGAGTCTTGAATTTAATGAATATTTGTCTGACATTCTGATAAAACCATAAAATATAATCTTCTATTGAAATACAGTCATGCAAAGGCAGGCCCGTCGCGACAAGGCAAGCGAACCAAGCAATTGCTTGGGGCCCCGAGCTGGCCGGGGGCCCCGAGCTGGCCTGGGGCCCAAAGACAACAACTGGTTAAGAATAAAATGCAACGACAAACTGAGCGCCCCTTTGACAGTCAATGCAGTAAAGTGCAATGACACTTTTATTGGGATCCCCCTCAAGGGGCCCCTTTCGTGATCTCTGCTGCCGGCAAAAACAAAACCTCCGTCGGCAGTCATGAAGCGGAATTATGCTTCAGGATCCCAAAAAAGAAAGAAGAGAAAGGAAGAGGAGGATAAGAATAAACAAGATAGTGGTAAGTGATAAATTACACTGGATAAAATAGCTCTTCTTGTCTTGGTGTCATTTTGCAGCAGGTAGGCTTGCAAAAATATGTTAGCTAACGTTACCTGTAACCTGCCTGACGGCAAATGCTGCTTGTAACGAACAGTTAGTGCAACTTCGGACGGAATATGGTTACATACTACTGTAATATGTTTTTTAACGGGATAAGGAAGATGCAGATCTGTTCCAGAATCACTGTTTATCGTATTTAATGACATGACATTGCTATAGCTTTGTAATAGGTTTTGATGAAAGTGGCATAACGTTAGCATGCTATACTAACTATTCCACCGTGATGATCTATTTACCAAATGGGGGGGTTAGGAAAACCACACAATAAATTCCGTGCATCAAACATTAGCTTGGGATGTTTTTAAGCATTAGTAACCCTTAACAAAGTGTTAGGAATATCTGGTCGTCTATCTATGTAATGTTTATAGATATTTTAAAATGGTTTCTTAAAGGTTTACAAAAAATGTTTAATCATTACCCGATACCTAATATATTATATGATAGATATAATGTGTGTTACAATAAACTGTTAATTTACAGCACTACTAATAATTAGTAAACATATAATTATAATTTCATTGTTTGTTAACAGTAAAAAGACTGTTTGCTAACAGTTAAATGACAGTAAACTAAAGATTAATTAACTATCAATTTACCATCTATTAATGATTGTTATTATTAAGTGTTACCATCTTTTCTTTCTCCCTCAAGGTGCTTTGCTTAAATTTCTCAGCCCTCAGGCTCTTCCTAAGGAGACCTCCACTGATGAAGGTAGAGTGAATTTCTCTCACTGAGCTGAGCTGTTAATAGTGACCTCTTTCAATATGCTAACAGTGAAATGGTAAAACGTACTTCACAGGTAATTTCTGATTTTTTTTTCAATTATTTTCCCAGCTACACCATCAACTTCATCCTCAACATCAGATGCATCACTTCTCAGTGCTGATGTTTCCTCTATAGCACAAGGTACCACCACAAGCTCTAGAATTACAGCTGATATCCTGCACAGCCCAGAGTTTAAACTGATAAGTGTGTGCTGTCATATTGTTAGAAAAACAACAGTGCAAATCACTATTGAATTCCCACCAAACTGTGTAAATACCAGTCACTTTAGCCCATGGATATTTCAGAATGTTATGCAACAGCAGTTTATGCACTGTAAACCTTTTTTATTTATATAAAGTGTGGTTGAACTTAAACTTTATGGCTATGCTGTGGTTCCTGTAGGCTTTGCGTGTGTGCGGGCGGGGCGGGGGGTTGGGGGGGCCTCCATGTCCATTTTGCTTGGGGCCCCCAAATTCCTTCAAACGGCCCTGTGCAAAGGTAAACATTTTTTACATTTTCTTGGCATAATTAAATCATGGCTACTGTCCGATCAGAACACAAGTCCATAATTCTTTAATAATAAAAGTTAAATGACAAAGTGAGCAGAATGATTTTCTGTGCACAATACTGTGGAGAATAAAACTCACCTCCAAAGAGACAACAACTACTCTAGCAAACCTCCCCAGCAACAACATTACAGTTTTTAACAGATTTGGCGTCTGCATTATTTTTTGCAGACCACTGTGGAATTCAATTTTAGCAGTAACAGTCCCGTGATAGTTGGTCTGTGTAGTGTCCTTTCACAGGATCCCAATTAAGTAAGAATTTCCTCTCTATTTCAGCTTTGCTGTATACCACATGTCTAGAATCACTGTGTTGACCAGCAAAAGGCATGTTTATTTATATTTTAAGAATAGGACAGATGGACCACTTGGTTGGCTAAAACAGCACAAAATAATTTGAAAGATTAAATTTGGAAAGTCTTAAGAAAACAGTCTGTGATTAAAAAGAAAAGGAAAATTAACAATGTCACCAGAAAATAAATGAATGTCATTAAGCCACCAAATACAGCTGCAGGGAATGGCATTGCTCTATGTCAATATGTTATTTAAGTATATTACATGTTATATTAGAACTTATATTGAAAGTGTACATATTGTACAGATTTAATTTCTTTACACTACAATAGTATTATCCATGACCCAGTTTACGCTGATGTCCCTTAAAGAAACAGTTCACCCAGAAATGAACATTCTGTCTTCATTTACACAATGAAGTTGTTCCCAATCTGTATAAAATGTATTTGTTCTGATAAATCTGGGGAAAAACATTTGAAGATCTTTTGAAAGCAGAATGAAAGCAAACCGTTCTGGGGCACTTGAAAACAAAGAAATGTTTACATATTTGGAACAACTCGAAGGTGAGTAAATGAAGACAGAATTAATATTTTTTGGTGAAATGTCCCTTTAAGTAGAACGAAAACAGAACAAATAGCTTATTTCACAGTGTGCAATGAGACAGCATTCATGTCATTTCACAGAAAAAAAAAAAACATTTACTGTTTATATAATGCTACCTTTCTGCAGAAAGCTACTGGTTGGAAAGAAGGCGAGGGAGGCTTCATCCTTCAACGTGGCCTAATAAAGCCAGTGTGCCACGGCCATAAAATAACCTATTTCCAAGGCATCAGCTATAAAAAAGAGGTCATAACAAATCCATCCATCAAATTCTATTTGCTGAAGTATAAAAAATTTATTCAAGTCA
The DNA here is from genome assembly GCF_947034865.1 of Barbatula barbatula. Lineage (NCBI taxonomy): Eukaryota > Metazoa > Chordata > Actinopteri > Cypriniformes > Nemacheilidae > Barbatula > Barbatula barbatula. Next base: position 24,885,056 of record NC_136767.1, on the reverse strand, counting down.
GCTTAATAACTTTACATATTTTACCTACAAATGACACACTACCCCTAAAAATGACACACTACCCCTAAAAATGTTTTACATTTTCTATTCCGAGCTTGTAATGTTTTGATGACTTGCGGTGTTACGCTCTATACCGCCGCTATTGCCTGTTTTATGAACATTCCTGTTGAGTCTCTCTAACATGTAAAACTGAGCAAAAGAGTCTTCATTAATAAATTCATGTTGTATTTACCTGCATCGCTTTGAATTTGTACCAGCGGCATCCGAGCCCCTTTTGAACTATGCGTTGTGACAGTTGAAAGGAAACGGTGCTTTCAAAGGGATTCTGGATCCAGCGATCAGCATTTAGCAGTGCAGAGTGACAGTAACTCCCGACAGATGGCTCTAATTATTTATCGCTCCAAGCTCAAGCCGAGATTCATAATTGATAAAAAGAGCCTTCCGTAGGTCCGTACCTATCTATCAGAAAAAAAACGAGCACAAACACATCTGGGCCATCACATCAGACATTAATTGTTCACTGTAATTGTGGCTTACACACAATCCCACATGGATTTTAAGATATTCAATTAATGATAAACTTTAGCAGCACTGCAAATGCATCTAAATTAAAAAATAAAGCTAACTATTTTTATCAATGAGGTAAACAGTGGTTGGATTTATTAAAATACCAAAGTCACTGATCAAACTTTTCATTTCAACATTTCCAAAAAAAAGGAAAATAATAATTAAAAAAGACCAAAATATCTGAGTTGTCATCCATATAAATCAAAGTTGAAATTGAAGTAAGTCAACAAATGTCTCAATTGCTTAAGGCTCCCTCGAGAAATATTAGGAGAAATATCTTAGACAAAATAACTAAATATTTTCCTTTAAATGAGCAATAAAATGTTCCTCCGGGGAGTGATAAAGCAATGCACAGCAGTTCCTCTGCTTTCGGCTCATAGTGAAATTCTAGGAATTTTGGGAGCCCTTACAGATTAATGAGGTTATCGTCAAGGTCACTCTTGAATCTGCCAGCAGGAGTGTGCGGTGTAAGCCCAGACACAGAGCTGTCAGCTTAGTGCCATCAGCGTGCATCTGATAGCATCGTTAGCTTGCCCACCTGCTACTCAGATGCAGAAAGACGGAGGCAACAGGTTGTTTCCATAAAGAGCAGACCTTAAAATGCACACAGTGAACCCAAGCAGAATGATAATTTGTAAGCGCTTGCTGGTGAAGCACAGAAGCCTGAAACGGCCTGCACAAAAAGGGCATGGCAAATAAAGTCATAATAATTTATAGCGGTGATATCTTTGATAAATTTCAGGGTGCACGGCCTTGGCTTGAGGAGTCAGAACATTAAAGCTGAGGCATTGGCCTTTGATTTCAGTTTAAAACCGTGAGGCTTCTTCATTGCTTAGAGACATGACTCGGTAACACAAGAGCAGCGTAAAGCTCCTCAGGGGTAAAAATGAGCCAGACACAGCCTACAGACTTTCACAGTTGATTTTAAAATAAATTTTTAGATGTATATGAAAGGATTTTAACACACTGTAGGTATACTTGCATTAGTAGCTAAACAAGACAAGTGTCTACAATTTGTTTAACTATGGTAAGATGTTTGTTTCAGCTCTCTGAGGTCAAGCAAAGGAAGATAAATTGATTTCCCCATTAAACCACAGTGGCATTTTACTTATTGACTAACTTACAAATGACACAATAACTTATTATTTATCAATTCTGTTCACATATACAGGGACACAATGCATCCATTTCACTTGTCCGACTAAAGGTATTGAACATACAACACAAATCTATTCCAATATTTAGTTAAATCAATTACTCTTCTATCAATAAAACATAAATTATACATAATGAAACCTATAGAAATATATATTATGTATAAGGTTTTGATACCGATAATCAGTGTCATTCAATAAAAGGAGTCAGGCCATTTGCAGTGTCAAAATTCAACTCGTAAAAAGAGATTAGCAGAACGTAACATTTAATAGAATTGTGTCTGAAAATGTGATTTACCTATCTACCTTATTTTTACTGCCCACAAACTAACAGAATAGCACTTACCGAATCGGCATTAATGACGTGAACGAAAGAACATGCTCGAAAGACGTCCGTTTCGTTTCATCTACTAAAAGCGTCAAGCAGGTGCGCATGAGCACACAAGCCCTCAGCAATTTCTCAAACAAATCTAATTAAGTTCTTTTCCCTCTCTTTCTCTGTCGCAAACATGAAAGGGTACCTGAGTTTGCAAGGTGCTTCCGGAAAGGCCAGGATGTTAATTAAGTCTCTATCAGAAACTTTTGTTAATTTTAATAGTTTCAGGAATGCGGCTGGCGAGGAAGCGGCGGCAGGTGTAATTTCACGGATTAGACGCAGTGTGAAGGCTGCCTCTCTCCGACCCCGCGGCGTTCCCCACTCAGCTTTGAAGATAACTTTAACCATTATCACAACAATGGCACACGGATGCAATGTAATTCATGCAGAGCCAGCGAACATGAGGATACCACCACTTACACTTCTGGGGAATTCAGAGAGACAGAGAGTGAATTATTATTTTCTCAGCAGACCTCTGAAGCACAGACATAGCCCTATGTGCTTCTGCTTTCCGGGTGGTGCAGACCATCCACAAATGCATCTCTAGGATACGCTTTATCGGTTTGCCTGCCTTCCTCTTTGCATTTCTCTCTCTCTCCCGTCTGTGCACGGTGATGACAGGCCTTTCAGATTGCGGGAAATGGTTTGGCTTTGAAGTGGAATTGGAGCCTGTGGAAGTGTCTGGAGTCTTGATTACTATGAGAAGAAGCTAAGAGATTAGGGGAGAAGATGACCCTCTACATTGGCCGTCCTCTTTGGTGGATAAATATAATTGAGAAAAACGAGAGGAACAGTTTGGAGAAAGCTCACGGATATATGAGAAACAGTAAAGTCAAAATGTACAGTCCATTATTTTCTATACAATATCTACACATTGAACACAACAGGGTGATCAGAGGACCTTGATGATAAAAGATCAGGACAGTAGGATACATGTAGCATGATAGATATCAGTGCAAATGTAAACACTAATTTTTCATTCTATGAACATTACTGTGTAACTTCAGTATAACCGCTTTATTCCTCACAGGACACAACACACATGCAACCAAGCAGTTGTTAGTCTTTCGTTTTTGTTGCTTGTGACAATGACCTCAGTAAAACCCCGTAAACACAATAAATCACAACTATAAATTGTTTATGGGGATATATATTATCAAATTGTATGTGATTGTTTGCTTGTATAGGTGAAGGGTGGGGGACATGCTGTCTCCATTTGATTTAACAGGCTCTGATGACTTATTCGTATTTGGAATATTTCCTAAGCCTACCCCAACACAGAAAAAAAGAAAATACATTTTATGGACTTATATAGCATTTAAAGAGGAGGTAACATGCTATTTCATGCATTCTGACATTTTAAACATCTGACTTTTAAACGTGCTGGCTTAACATGGTCAACTTGTCAAAAAATGAGTTGAATGTATGAAGTAGTATTTCTGTGCTCGATTCCCGGGTTGGCACGGGTTTCGGTAAGCTTTTTCGAACATGGATCTGTAACAAGAGTTCATAGTCCTTTATTGGACAATTCTCCCGTAAAAGCACCCCCACGTGTCATCCACCGAGAGAAAGAGCACGATAGAAAGAGCATGCCCGCACGAGAAAGAGGACGCCCATCAATGCCGCTTCACTCGGCTGGTGGAAGTTTAGCTGTGTTTGTTTGCTCGTTGCATTGTGGAGATGACTGTTATATAACCGGTGGATATAATATGGATTTGTAGATCATTTGAAACTGATAGATGTCGCGGTCCCAGCACTAAGAGATGCCGGACAAGAACCGCACGCGATAAGTCAAATGTCAGTGTTTTGTTGGTAATAACGTGTACACGGCACAACTCCTTGTCCAGGCAAAGGCTATCAAACCACTTCAGCTGGTTCAAAACGCAGCAGCACGCCTCGTCTTCCAACAGCCCAAATGGGCTCATGTGACACCCCTTTTCATCTCTCTCCACTGGCTACCGGTTGAAGCCAGTATCATATTCAAGTCACTAATGCTTGCCTACAGGACTATCACTGGATCTGCAGCAGCATACTCTCACACCCTACTACACTCCTACACCCCATCAAGAACCCTGCGTTCAGCAAACTAGCGGCGCCTTGTAATGCCTTCTCATAAGGGCATTCAATCGCTTTCCCGCTCATTCTCCTTCACAACTCCTGGTGGAACATTCTTCCTAACGCGGTCCGATCAACCACATCTCTCACAACCTTCAAAAAACTACTTTAAACCCATTTCTTCTGTGAATACTTGACAGACAAATGAAAAAAAAATGAACCCTCTCTCTTCTCTCAACAGTGGTCTGGCTTTTGTTCAAACTAGTAACTTTGTATTAGCACTTATCGTACTATTGCTCTTTTATGACATCGCTTATTTCTCCCTGAACTCTTTGGAAATCGCTTTGGATAAAAGCGTCTGCTAAATGACCAAATGTAAATGTACGTGGATACACTTTTTAGAGCTTCAAAAACTCAACCCTATTCACTCCCAATCTACCGCTTTGAAGAAAAAGGATACGTTGTATTACAACTCCGACTGCATTATTCTTAAAGAAGACATAGGATGCCTTGAGGGTGAGTAAAACATGGGGAAATCTTGTTTCTTGGGTGAAGTATCCCTTTAACAGACACTGGACTGGAATGGCCCCAATACATCTAGAAATGCTGATTAAATGAAAATTTGAAATGGTATCTTAATTTTTTTCGCGGTTGAACAGTATATAGGCATATACATATCTTTATTTCTGTGTGTTATTTTGATCAAAGGTGCCAGTGAGTTGGATTCTGAAATATTAATGCTTCCCTTTTACAAAGGTGGAGATGATATAAAAGGAAGAGGAAGACGACGACCTGTAAGAAAGACAGAAACAGGACGACGGCCCAATTAGCGTTAAGTGCTGTCACCTCATCACAGATAGTTAAAACACACACGCAATGCAAAAAAAAGTGAAAACAGAGCTGTATACAGCTATGTGTGTCTCACTCATGTCTTTCATGTTGAAATGTATGCTGAAGCCAACAAACAAACACAGATTTAATGTTGCACAGGAAGATTCAGTTTATTCCAGTGTCAAGAAACACCTCAGACAGGGTGCTGTGTCATCGGGTTTATCCTATTTTTTGTGTGTGAATTTAGACATTTTGGAGAATAGTGTCATTTCTTTTTACCAGCACACTGGAAGCAAAAAGTTGTCTGTCACTTTATTTTAAATGGAAAACGAAGAAACATTTTGTAAATTAAGCAATTTTCAAGGACAATTTTCGCTCTTTTATGTGTTTACAATTTCACTAACCTTATCTGTTATATCCAGTGTATTACCTTTGCTGCCATAAAGACATAACGCTGGTGAACATTGAATATAACTTTACACACGCAAGGTTTGCAAGGCCTTGTTCACACTGCATAAGAAATAAGATCTTTTACTAAATAAAACTTTTAGACTGGCTGCAAGTTATTTGACTATTTCTCATGATTCTCTGCGTTCGCCCAGCGCCGAGCAGTTCCAGCGGCCATATTTGAACTGATACCGGCATTCGTTCATACCCAGCTGCGCCCCTCTCCGATCACAATGATGGCGTCAGGCCGGCTCTGGCAGATGGCGTGCTGGTGAGGGGTGAGACCAGGGATCTTATTGCAGATGATGTTCGTGCCACCAAAGAAGAGAAAGCTCTGTGAGACAGAACAGAGACAGACATGAGTCAAGACAGAAATCTCTTTACTGGACTACACATGGTAATTATTGTCTAGATTAAACCGTTTTTTGTTGATTTTTAATCTCTGATTCTACATGCATACATTTTTTTTGAGCGGCTACACTTGTTGCCATAGTAACTATCCAAACTTGCATTGGTTTGCCATGTATGAAAGTTTTGCTATGTCTTTGCTATTGATGTTTTTCATGGGCACAGTCATGACATTCGGCCTAGACAACAGCATAAGAAACAGTAAAGCTCATGCAATGTTTGCAGCCGTTGTCACCGCAGGTGTCACAAAGAGATCGCTGGTGGGAACGTGTCGTCTTCTCGAGAGGAGTTTAGTTGTCACAACACCTGACATAACCTGTTGCCCAACGACCGTCGAAAAACCCAAGTGGATCCAAATCTGACCAGACTGAAATATATGAACTAAAATCTAATTTCATAGAGATTTTGTTTGAAAATGAACAGTTGACAAAGATTTTTTTTCAACGTGAACATAGCATAAGCTGTAACTAACCTGACACGCAGTGTTCCCCCTGCCGATCACATTATTGTACGAGTCACAGAGATTTTGACAAAGATCACCTGCGCGTGATGAATGTGCTGCACCTCTGTGATCTGCTGTATCCTATGGAGAATATGCAGAAGGGTGGAGGACGTGCTTCCAATGCCAGAATCAATGACCTGCCCATTTATCAAACTGCGTTTCAATATAGGTGAAGAAGGCTCATCTATCAGCCGGAGAAGGCGAATTCAGCTAGGCAACTTTTACAAAGTGTCTTGTTCTAACTCCCTCTCCTTAAAGATAAATGCTTCTACCAATTTGCAAGGAATTCACGCCTCGCATTTGAGTTCTGCTCCCGCCATAAAAGACGCAGATACGAGGGCTGTAAAACTTGGTTTTGACTCACCGCGGCCACATTTTTCTTCTGAAGCTGATAAAAACGTGAAAGGCACAATAGGGGGGAGAAGAAACGCGAGAGAACGTAGAGCAGGGCATAGCGAGAGAAAAACAACCTTATCTTTCGTTCTTACTTCAGTCCGCGCGCTTCCGAGGACGTGGCTCTCACCTTAATGTAGACAAAGGAGGGCAGGGCTGTTATCGTCATGGAAAGAGGTGCTTCCGCAGAATAGAGTAATGGCTGCGATACAAGCAGAGCTCTTGAGAGTAAATCTGATAAAAAGGAAACATGAAGGAATTACATGCTTGCACGTTAGATACGTAAATATGAAGGATTAATCTGGATTCTTGTAGATATACAGTTGTACCTATGCCTGAACCCAATAGAAGATTTTTATCGTATGTTATGTAAATCTTTGTGCTAATATGTGGAAAAAAAGAGCAAGTATGTAATAATCATCACTGTTAGGGAGGTTCATAGAGAAATTGGACCGATACATATACTGATGAAGTTTTCCACAGTTTGCATTTTCATATCTTCACCTGTGCGATAACGTAATGGAAGTACAAAAGAAACACATGCACTCTCTGAAAAGAAACTGAAATGGCTGTCAATTTATAACTCATGAAAAATGCCTCCAAAATGATTTTGATGACTATGCTGAAAGTTTCAGTTTTTTAAGTTTAACATTAAACACTTTGAAAGGTTAAAATAAAAGTGAGAGAGCGAGAGACAGAGAGAGACAGAGCGAGAGATGACATGTATGGCAAAGCCCCAGGATATAAACTCAATTACACCAAATTAAATTATTAAAAACTAAAGGAAAACAACGGTTAAGACATTGGACAGAAATTACAGCAAAAGACACCAAATTGCAAAGCTATGCATCCAATACAGAATACAAAGTGGCAAGACATCAAAGGACTATGAACTACTATACACAAAGAAAAGTCTTCTATAAATTTCACTGCACATTTTCTGTAAAACACAGACGCAGATTATATCTGTATTTACTTTCTTGCTAAATAAATCACATAGTTTGTCTGTATTGTATCAGTCACTGGCCACCACGCTCTCCGGTAACAATATTGGAACCGATCATTAAAGAAATCCATATCGTTCAAACACTATTACTAAGACCTTGCATTGCTGTTCACTTCAATTTAGTGTCAGACATAAGACAGATCAAGACCCCATACATTGACTCTGGGACTTGATTCAGGAGCTTTCTGTTTGAAACCTTCCTTTAGGTTAGCATAGACCTGAAAGTGTCCAACTGACAAACCACTTTCTGCAAATTCTCAGAAGAAAAATGTTCCTCCCCTCCAAAACTTCTTCCATCTAAATGTAAATGCTGAAATCATCATAATAGCATTCGAGAAGCATCTTGCAACCTCAAAAAGTGAAAGTTGAAGTGCGTAAAAAGAAAAGAGAAAAGAGTGTTTATGAATATGTGACGGTTGTGTGGCGAGGTGACAGATTTGTTAACGTGCACTGCATGGGTGCCTTTGCAGAGCCATAACATTTCGCGCAATTAACGTAATTGTGTTAATTAGCAACCTCATTACAGAGTTTTCATGCATAAACCGCATTCTTATGATGGAAGCGATAATGAATGCACACTTGTTCAGAAGATTGCACATGCATATGTTTAACCACGCACACATACACGCACATTCGCAAACTCACACACGCATTTTAAAGTACATCTGCGATCTGCGGTAGTAATCTGATTTAAAGTCATTTAGACATCTGGTATCAGGGTTAAATACATGATGAGGTCAAATATATTTAACGTTATTGATTACATTTAGATTATCACGCCTCTCCGTTCCAATACACACAGGTCAGCCAACACTGTCAACAGCCAAATGTCTGACACGAGTTTACAAAGTTTGGGTCTAAATACATATCTACAGTTCTCGATTATCTCCACCTTCAATCTTCTATTGAAGCTTGCTGGTTGGCGAACCAACTTCGGGTGCTTCTTCCACTTTACGAGACTGCTGGTGAACAAGCCCCAAGATAGAAAAAAACAATGCGCGCCTGTTTAGAAACATGAAAGGATTGGTCAGTTTTACTGTCACTCAAAATTAATCTCTCCCATTGATTTACTTTACAGTCAGCAGTATGCTAATTAAAGATCCCCGTCGTCGTAAGCACGTGTTCGACTTCTTACCGCATGCGCGGGCAGTGCGCAGACAGCGTATGACATCGCAGAACTACGACTGCTCCGTGATCTTGAATTTCTCTTGTGAGACTTGGAAATCACACAAGGATAGAGTCCGCATCGATCCATACATATCTAATTGGGAAAATCGGCCGACTTTTAATGAAAACAATATTTGTATGTTTTTTTATATAATATTTTACGAGTTTAGGTCATCACAGAGGGCCCTGAGAGTTTGCTACTGTTATATTATTAGACACTAGCCAAACACAAACCGGAAGTTAACTGGGGTTCAGGCGTGCGAGCGTCCGATGAAACAGTCTAAATAAATTGCATGAAAAACAAATGTCTGTATTTGTTTTTAGAGGGGAAATATTCCTGCATCAGTATTTTGCAACAAAATACTTGCCTCATAATATATTTTAATAATGAGCGTTTTGCTGAAATATAAACTTGGCCACTGCTGACACAGGTCACTGTATCCTGACCATCCTGCCGAAATCATTGTATAACACATTTTAAGCCATAATCCCACAATGAATAAGCAGTCTTCATCAAATTCACCTCACACAGAATCAATACTTTGCAAAGATTTACTTTGTTCACGGTGCGGTGACTTACAAAAAGGCTTTGGGAAAGGCAAAAAGGGTCAGACACTGATAAAGACGTTTTTTCGGTCGCCAATACTGTACTGTATATGGGTCGCACTGAATGCACAGCGAGCCTAATACATATACCATCACTATATCGCTCGCTGGCAGGACGCCTATCTCATCCCCTTTAGTTTATGCTGAAACCTAGATGCTCTGATGAATGACCTCCTCGTCCCCGCCCACCACCGTCACCATCCCCCCGGCTGCCAGATTGGACTAAAACCTCCTTTTCAGACAGCAGGAAAAAGGGAGGAAAGGCAATGCTGAGCTCCATCCACCTTTCTTTCTCCTTTGCCAAATGTAAAAATCAATAAACTGTTTCTTTCCCCGCGCAACTCGCTGAATCCATAAAAAAGATAGCGACTCTTGCATAAAGATGACAAAGGAATTCAGATGCCCTCTTAACTTATACAGCCTGCCAGGTCTCGGCTCCACACGGGGAATGAGGAGGGCTTGGGGTTATGTGGTGCGAGTGTGTGGAGGGTGTGCAGGTATTTTTGGGCTCGGCCTCCTGCATTAGAACCAATATAGATTCTGCACATCAGATGTAAACCTCAGCCGGGACAATGACAGAACCAGCAGGCTGTGATCGGTGAATGAATGTGAATAGGTGTATACTGTATATGTTTGTGTGTTTGCACTGTATATACAGTGAGGTTTGCTATTCCTGCTCAAACCAATTTACTTTTTTCATTAACTTTCATGATTTCGTAAGGGGAGCAAAAGGCATCTGCTAAGTCAGATCAATATGATTATAATGAAAGGATGAAACTGGGGGAAGGATATATGAAGAGAGGAATGAGAGATGCGGGGGCGGTGCTTTAGAAGCGAGTGAGTGATCTTCCAAAAGCCTTTGCCCTTTATAGATATTTTTGTAATCAAGCCCTAACAGTATTAGGACAAGACCTATCTATGTACGCTGCATGCTAGAAAAAAAATGTGTTGCAGCTCAGACTTTGTGTGTGCAAGAGAAATAAAAAATGTATCAATTGGCTTTGCCATGTACTGCATCTCTCTCATAAAGTTTACTCTGCTATGGTTTACTAAAGTGAAAAGGTTTTTTGTTCTTCAAGAACAATGACCTTTCAAAGACTGGAACCAAGACAAACCAGCTGCCGCCAATAGATAATTAGTTTGCTAAACTCTTAAAAATAAAACCGCCTAAAAGGATCTTCACAGCTATGCCATAGAAGAACCATTTTTGGTTCCACAAAGAACGTTTCGGTCAAAAGTTCTTTAAGAGGCCATTTCAACATTATTTTTAGTTTTTCTGAATTTAATATTTATAGGTTTGTTTAGGTCAATTAAATATTATAAAAAAAAGTAGAAATCAGTTTTGTGCAATATATATTTTGTAACAATATTTTTGACCAATTTCAAATAAAAGTATTGTTTCTATATGCATTTATTTGCAGAAAATGAAAACTGGAGAAACTTTTAAATAAATAAAACAGATGTTTTTATGTGTCTTGTCATGCTGTCAGTCTTTCACATTGCTGTTGGATGACTTTATGTCACTCCTGAGTTTTGATTGTTGAAATTGAACAGACACTGGAATTTGCACAATACATCTAGAAATGCGGCATAAAATCAGCATTAAAAGTTAGTTTAAACAGCATGTCTAGATGTATTGTGGTATACACGCAACATATATAATACTAAATACACACATTTGTTTCTCTGTGATTACCAATTTATTCAAAACACCCATAACACAGACAGTACCAAGAAGAAATAATCACTTATTTTTTACTCATTCTCAAAGTGACAATCTATCACACTTCACGTCAACCTGTCAAGCTAAAGCAATTAGTCTGCAGTATGTGGGTCCAGCGGAAGCCAGACTGTCAGCACACCTCTCTCTGCATTTCTTCCTCTCTCTGATACGAGTTTCATTAAAGTGGCAGTCACACTCATCGGGAAACTGACTCTTGCTCTTAAAATGAAAGCTCTCGATATGCTAATTTACACAGCAAAGTTAAGCACCCTAAAATTCATTTCAGAGAACATACAAGGAAAAATTTGGATAGGTATGTGAGGACATTTGAGTTGGTTTAATGCACTGCATTCAGTCAATCACAAAGAATTTGGATATTAAATTGTTTGAACAAGTACATTATCTGCTATAAATGCCACCACATGAGACATGATAAAGGTAAGAGTCTAAATGCATAGTGACCAACCACTGTCCAACCCACGTGTTACACAGTCCAAAAGTAACACGTGTACAGTTGGATATCTCAAATTTAGAAAAGATAATAGAAAAAACAATTGCGTGGTTTTGCTTCTTATAATTGCCTGAAATGAAACTCTTCAAATATCTTTAAACAATTGATGCCACTCTCCGTGCTAACATTGGAAACTCCAACGTTTCATCTTTCAAAGTGCTCGATGTTTTAACCTGAAACTTTAAATGATCAAATTCCGTGTGCGCCTTTACTCCTGGAAGTGCGTAAAGCGATTCAAGTCAGATTACAGCGTGTAGACACTGTAATGTGAATATGTATCAGTCAGCCAGTAAATGGACTGTGGGCGGCCAGTGTGCCTGCTGTTTGAGGGTTACTTTCTAAGTTAGTAAAGACTTGTTTGGCCTATCTAATGTCAAAATATATGCATTGCTGGCATCTATCTTACGTACACGCACACACAAACACACTTTTTCCCCTTTTCAGCTCTACTGATTCCTCCGACAGTGTGCATAACTACCAGAATTCATTACGGTTCTTGACGAATGTGCCATTAAAATGCTTACAGTTGGAGCGCGGTGGCAGGGAGGACGTGACAGAGCTCCCAGCATCTCCGTAGCGATAAGAGGATTTCTGAAATTCTAATGGGGCCATTACTGCCGCGACCACTCCACCCGCTGTCTCATGCTAACATCGACGGATCAGCGATTCAGCGTTTAATTACAGCCGTGACACCACTGTCACGAGTCTCGCAAAAGGGATGCTGGGAATATAGGTAAAGACAAGCCTTAAATTGGATTTTTGTGAATCTTGAGGGCAATCAGTGACAAGAACTTGGGGATAAGCAATAACACTGTTTGGAAAACAAGGGATTTAAATTCGAGAGACCTGCAATTGAGAGTGAGGCAACCAGAGCGAGAACGGAGAGGAAGTATTCAGTTTGTCACTTTGTGTTATTCTAATGATGTCGGTAGGTAGGGGTTCATGATAAAGCGCTTCCCTGACTCCGGAAAAACAAACACAAACATTGTGTATCTATTTGTCCTAGGCTATTATGGGAATGCATTGCAGCACAGCGGTTGAACATGTGCCGCTTGAACAAACTCAGAGAAACGCCGGCCTCTAAGCTCGGAGGAAATAACTGGACGGAAAACATTTGACTCTCGTTGAACAGCACTTATCAGAACTACCAACTGTCTTTTCATTAAATGCATCTGTTACGAGTTTTAATTCAGGGACGCTATAAGGCAAGATACTATGTGCCTTGGCTTAGCTGAATAGAACTTTCTGTTAAAATGTAAAATGTGTAATAACGTGTTCACTAGTTGCTGACCTGTAACATGGGTCAAGACCAGAGTTTAGAACCCAAATGCAGCCAAAATGAATTCTATAAAGATAAAATAAACACTTCCAACATTTTAGATCAAAGAAGATGACAAGACTAAAAACAGAAGGTACCTTGGGAAAGCTGTCCATTAGTTGTTCAGTTGCAGTTACTCGGATAGTGTTTAATCCCACCCAAATTATGTAAAGATATTAAAAAGTGTAGGGACAATGCAGGGGGAAATGTTAAGGGTGGCAAAAAAATGTGTAATGTCTAAAATAAAATACCATATTTTTTCAACACACCACTACTTTTGAATGCCCATCAATAAATAAATAATTGCCCCAAGTGGTATGGCACCTGGCTGCCACCTAGCATGGGTTAACAGAACCAGACTAATCTAAAAAGCTCAATAAAACCTGGGGAAAGCTACAGTAGCTGTTAGCATCTCCATTTATCATAGCATTTGCTCATTGGTACAGAAAGTATCTGCGCTTTGTCTGAATCCAATCCTAAATGTCATGATCCTGCCTCTCCTTGTGTTGGTTTTCAAGTCTTGTGGCAGGATAATGTCAGAACCATGTGTTTTATGTGGAGAAAGGGAATGACATTGTTTTGGTTTTGTCATGCCATGCTCTCTCTCCAGTGACGTGTCCTATAGCTCCGCCCCCTTGTTTCTCCGTTATTGTCCCAATAGTATTTCATTCCCCTCACCAGCCCCTTGAATCTTCACGTTGGTTTTCCTTTAGTGTTTCCTGCCCGTCACCTGCCCAGAATTATTATCCTTGGTTATTGTCCCCATTTAAGATCGTCTCGTCTCTTGTTCATATTTTCTTGTGCATGTCATGCTACCCCTCGTCTGGAAGCGTTGTCTCTTCTGGTTCCTGTATTATATCCAGCCAGCGGTCCACCTAAATAGTGACAACTGCCAACAGTCACAATACAGATATGTTGTAAAACACTTTTAACAGATCTATTCTGTGCTAATAGATTTATTAGGTAAACATAAGGAATAGGTAACAAAAATATGCATACCAAATATTTGATATTCATTTTAATTATTCCATATGAATAATATTCCACAGAACAATAGGATGCATTTTATTGTGTTGTGATACCATGAGTATCCTCTCATCTCACTGAGTGAGCCAGTCTCATATTTCTCTTCACTGGGCAAAAAATCGGATTCTTTCACATGCTATATTGGATTACAGTGCCTATTTTTAGTTTTTGCCTTGAGTCCAGGTAGTTTAGAAACAGGTATTGGCAAGTTTCCTCTCTCTGCTCAAAGCGGAGGGAATTTACAATAAGAAAACTATGTAGAAAGTGGTTTATTGTACCAATTTGTTGTTCAGTAATATACATTAGTGCATGTATAGTAATACATACATTAAATGGGTAAGGATTCCCATTCCAAGGATTCTCGTTTTACCATTTTCGGATACGTAAATTCAGATTTCATGTAATGCAATTGCAACTCTATATTCATATGTCTATAGTGTAGCTTTCAGTTTATGAGACCATTTTTTAAAACCTTACAGTAATATTGTATAATTTTTTGTCAGATTATAATCTAAAATTATATTATCATTGCCATTATATATCATCTAGAGCACACACAGTTTTAAAAAAGCCATTGAAATTGCACACAATAGTCAGGTGAGGGTGAGTAAGGGTGTTTTAACACTTGGGTCCTCTTTAAAAGAACCGAACTCAGAGGGGTTTAAGTGGACCAAGAGGTGGACCGAAAGAAAAAGGACCGAGTTCTTTTTATGTTCATACTGTTTCTGTCCCTGAAAGAGGACTCAGATTCAGTAATGTTGACTCAGACCTCTTTACAGTTTTTTGGGGACTGATCCATAGGAACATTTACCATGGTTTTATTATAGTAATTATAGTATAAATTAAAATATAGTAAACGTAAGCAGGTGGTAATAAAATGTTCCACCAGGAAGGAGTTGTGAATGAGAATTTTACCAAGACGTCGCTGTTTCGCTAATGCCATGTTGCACGTGGCATTTGATGCTAATCTAGTAACCAGTGCAGTGACGTGAATAAATGGGTCTTTTTGTGAATATAACACAGTGTCCTCTGGCAGGCTGATTACTTTATCCATTACTTTAAGACTTGGTTTCTTACCCAGCAGCTGTTTGGAGAAGAAACGATGGCTGGAATTTCTCTCCACCCACAGACATTATCTCCTCCACCTGTCTTCACAGCTCAAATTAACATGTTGCCCCCCGGGACATTCTTGAAAAGAGACCGCGATGCTTGTTTAAAGCTGTGTATTTGTGTGTATTCCAGGATTTTTCCAGATAAAGAATAATAAGGACAGGTTTTAGGTGACTAAAAGGTAAAAGGAGACATAGAGACAAAGTGCTGTTAGTACTGTGTCACATAGTTATCACCGAATGCTATTTTTAACTCAGAATACAGAATCACCAAAGATCACACAAAAGTACATTGTAATTGAATCTATTGTATTAATTGGTTATAGAAAAGGTCATTTATTTTATATAAATGACAGGACAAAATACTGCTAGTTATACAAAATATTATAAAAAGTCAGTTATGATTGCTTCAATAAAGCAACAGAAAATAGGTGATAATTGACTACCAAAAATACAATGGTTTTAACGTTATGGTACCAGATTTTTGGAAACTTGTTATCTTAAAGATTGGACCACCATTTAATGCACTATGTACACGTGTTTATGATTCAGTTTGATATATATCAGTACATTAATATAAGATCACGGATTGTTCATTAAAATGAGAAAATATAAATGAGAAATTAGGTGGCGAGTTTGTTGAATATAGTGACTATTTGAATTTCTGCACTGTTGGTCACATTTCATACATTTTCTTTTTTTCCTATGTTCTTCCTCCAACTGCATCTCCATCATTAATAGTCTCTGCAGGATGTTTAAGTTAGACTGTTTGTTCCCTTGAGTTTCCCCACCGGACTTTGTGATTAAAGGAGTATTTGACTGAGAAAACAACAATTTCGGGAAACAATTCAAGTCTGCTGTGATAAATGAATGTTTCAGGGAACTTTCCGACAGGCGTAATCACAGATTTAAGTGCAACAAAATGATTTTGATCAATCAAGAATGCGCTTGAAGCATTTACATAAAATGACTTGTTTTTGCATGGCAAAGACAACGAATTTTGATGACCTGGAAACGCAGCAGATCACGGAAGAAGTTCCCAATATATAATTATCCAATGAAAGTTATATCCCTGTCAGAATAGTTTAAAAACAGAATTAGGGCTAAAGCAAGCTTGTTTATGATCGTTTCAAACCCTTTTGGAGCTTTTCCCATCAGTATTTTCATTTGCTGGCTATAAATTGCACAGAGATGTTGGGAAGGCTGGTTGATATCTGTATAGAGAGGAGGATCAAATGAAAGCCTACTGAGAGTCTCAGAGCCGCGATACAAATCATGGTGGAATACCAGAGTAAAGATCAAGGGGAAATACCACTGAAATTGGATTTGTGTAATTTTAAGAATACGAAACAAACTGTTTGTACGCATTTCTGTGTGTGTGTATTAGAGAAAGATATGTGGGGAAGTTCGCTTCAAAGTTTCTTAGCTCATGAGCATGATATTTACACCAAGCGCCATGTATTGTCATACTTTTCAGTGCAAAAGTGCTTCTTTTCTTTGTAAATTATGCTCAATATACTATTATTATTTGTCTGAATCCATTTTTAAGGCAACATACGTATTCGGGTGCAGTTTTGACATTTTAAGAATGAGGGGCCGGAGTAATGCAAATGTTTTTAAAACAGAATATTGTTCTAGATACATTAATGGAAGTTTCAATTTTTTTCTAAAGATTACCTTCATTTTCTTTCAAAAGAATAAAGTGACTATTCTTTCTAAATCAATTTAAATTTTGAGAAGAATATTTAAGAATTGTCTTAACACATTTTTTTTCGAGAATACAAAACATTCCTTACTTTTGACTTATATGGCCGTCAAGGAAGAATATTCTTCTTAAGTATGTTTTGTGAATTCGGCACTGGTACCTATTTTATGGTGATGGAGTGAAGTACCGCTGTATCCTCCACAACCTCACACTCCTCTTATTTTCAAATTTACTCCATTTAGCAACAAGAAGGCTTTGCCAGCGAGTTGTATTTAAATGACAAACTCTTCTATGTTGAGCGACGGAAAACAGATTGAGTAGCCTCTGTGTACTTCTTACTAAATATACGTGTCTGCGTACTTCAGCACGCATACACATCTGTCGGTATCAATCAGTGCCAAAATAATTTATTCCAATGACAGATAGTCCCAATTTATTTTAAGTAAAAATCTTGACAACACACACACAGTGTCTCTCCACAGCTGTTGTATACCCTCAAAACACAACTGTCTAGTAAATAAGTATACTAAGCCATTACGAGCCATCCCAAATCGGTTATTATTCTTGTCTCTTACCGGGAATGCACCCATGGGTAACGTCTGAACGTCGGAAATGCTCCAGAAATGCCAACATGCTTTTCTACAACATAATAGGCAGTAGAAGTATCTCTTTGACCTCAACATCAGCGGCTCTAAGTAGTTGGTTCAAATCTGACAATGGAAGCTCGAACAAGAGCTGACAGGAAGCTGGTGTAAACCCTAAGGAGAGAAAGGACAGAGGTGAAATAATCGATAAAGCAAGCACAATACTCAGGAGACATCATTCGTGTCTTTCTCTAAACAACCACGAAGTCTGTGACATCTTTGTGCCCTCTTTGACCCGAGCCGTGGCAAACAGAGTCTTAATCATCCAAACTGGTACATGATGCCTAGCATGAGACAGTTGGGCCGGTGGCCTTGATAATTGGCAGAGGGTGGCACTAAAGCTTTGCCCATTTTAGTGATCAAAGACTTCATTCTTTGGTCTGGTGAAGAGATACACACTGTTTCTGTGCAGGAAGCCATGTCTGACGTCTCGAGGTGTTTCCATTTTCATCCCAGCGTTGGGTTTTCATCATCAACACAACATAGGACAGACAATTTTCGCCCTAAAAATAAAGTTTTAACTTGCGAACATTAAAATAAAAACTGAACCATAAAAGATCAAAAACGATTTTGATTTGCTTGTTTTATGGCAGGGGAGACATGCACTTCATGCCAATGGTTGCGAACCCAGAACGCAGCAGAGATGTTTTCAGAACTACAAAAGTGAAAAATCCATTTCCAGGCCAGAAAATACAAACGTATTCTGAACAACAAAAGAGGAGAAAGCTGAAGAAGATCATTACAGAATGAACACCAGAAAACAATTACAAAGCACCGGAAAGAAATTACAAATTCATACAGCTGAAATAACGCAATAACAAATATATAAAATAATTTAACAGAACTGAACAGAGACGAAATCAACGATCTGGATAATCTTGCTTTTAGAAACATTACATTTTGTCTGGCCTTTACTGTAAGGGCCTTCCTATAATAGGAAATAGTTGCGCACATCTATACTGCACATCAGTATCATATCAGCCTTTCTTGTTGGAAATGAGCCGTGAGCGGTGAGGTTGCGAATTGCAACTTATGGCTCACTCCACCCCTTCCTTTCGAGGCACTATAATGACCACCACAGGACTTAAATGTTGTCACATTTTCTCTTCTTTGCTACTGTAGAAACAACATGGTGAATTCCACATAAGGGTATGTATAGAAATAGCTCATACAAAGGTATTAAAAACATAGCGCTTCATTATCTAATGTCTTTTTTCACCTCGGAAGACATAGTTATGTATATGAATAGATCCTCCAAATAATTAAACACTGCACTCCCTTCATTAAGGAAAAGCGGGACATGTCATCAAACTATTGTACTAATACTGTAAATTGTAATCAAAACCATTTTAAGGATTTTTGATCAGAGAGTAAAACGCCCACAACATGTGACTGATAACATTTCTCAAAGATTAGCAAAGATACAGCGGAATTGCTGAGACAATCACAATCACTTGCAAAACTGACCCAAACGGACCTTTCACGCTCTGAAAGACGCACACTTTCTAAACAAAATGAAAAGACGTGTGCCAGCCCAAAGTTTTCCATGAACCACAAGAGTGTCAGAGCCTTGCTTCTGACAGGAGAGAGAGATAGAGAATCAAAGCCATTTCTAAACAAAGCCTCCTGCTGGCAGAATTTAAAGTGATAAACTTCTGTTCCACTCCGTTCTACAGGGAACAACACAAAGAGCTACAACAGATGGAGCTCCAACGGGTCACTCAGAGGGGAAACGCAGAGAGGGGATTGGGCCGAAGGGTGTTTCACATTTGTGATCACATTTGTGATAAAGGAACATAGAACGCATTAGAACCCACTATAATTTAAAATATTCAAAAGACACTGAGTGTGGGCTCATTTCTAACAACAAAGGCTGATATGTACAGTATATGTGCAGTATAGATATGCAAATTGCAAGAAAAAAAGTACAAATTGCTAATATTTCCCCGCCAGTCCAACTGTTTTTGACAAAAGCATGAATCATATCTAAACTAACTAATCATAAAGCCCCATTGCGTTGTTTTGGATTTCACGTCTCCTTAAAAAACTCAAATATTTTTTATTAATACAATTTGGTTAGTTCAGTGTTAGCTTTAGTCGTGGAGATTTCAGTGTTTTATGAATATATTTTCTTTTCTATCATTTGAAACAATTTGTTTTTGCAAGAGTGATTGTGATGGTTGTAATGTTTCAGACACATATATTTGCACGCAATGGCAATATGATAATATAATTTGATATGATAATAGCAAGCCACCTGCATAATAAAAGAATTTAATGTCACAGTACTTTAAATTCTGTCACCATCAGACATCTAGAGCCATTAATATTCTGAATGCTTTCTTACACTTCCCCCAAACAACAGGTGGCACTGCAGAGAGAAGAATCAGCTGAAGCAGCAAGCTTAAAACATTGTTTATCGTTATGGAGTTGTATGCAGAAACTAAACGCACACTAGACGACGGTGACTAGACTGCCTGTAGATTTTAACATTTAGCTTTAATATTAAGATAAAGTTTTTATTAGAGCTTGAAGGAGACCTCTGGTGTTTATTGAAATCAAATCTATGCGCTTGCTAAAAGGGTTGTGCAATGCATGTGTGAACCAGATCCCTTTCTATTCATGTGTGTGAATTTGAATGGCATTGGCTAAACCCCACAGCCAGGGTTTAATTTGCAGCATATGGAATGTATTTGAATAAAAATTCATTGTAATTCAGCTTCCTTGTATTCACATTGAAATTGCAATTCTGCATCCTGTTTGCCTGTTTGCGGTACCACTGCTCAATTTGAATTTAAATACAGTAAAGGGCACTTTAAATTCAATTCGGAATGGCGCACATCCCTTGCTTGCACAGATTAATACTTCCTCCCTGAAAAATAAGAATCAATCTTGTTAGCACCACAGCTGTGTAAACAAGATAATAAACCGTCTGTATTAAATGCCATTGTCTTCAAATGAAAGCTATTTTGCCTGTTTAACAGAGACAGATTCCTGGTAAATAAAAATGTGCATTACACTAGTACACATCCATGCAGTTAAAGTGCTCTATTTTCACACATCAAGCTTGTACTTGCATATAATATCATTAAAATGTAGTAAGGTACGCATAGATCTTCTTGGGATTTCTTAAAGAATATTTTCTTTTTAGTTTCTTGGCCAAAGGGACTGCCATTGAAAACAAGCCTTCTGGCTAATTTGGGCACATTTTCATCCATGGCTGTTTATTAGTGTATAAAAAGTACTAAAGACTAACTTTTTCCATATTAACTACAAAATTAGTGTGTGAAAATAGAACACTTTAAATACATTAAGCAGTGGCGGTTTTAGGCACGGGCGAACCAGGCAGTCGCCCGGGGCGGCATTTTTTCATGTCACGTGGGGGCGGCACCGGCACGAGCAGTAAAAAAAACTCTGGGCCGCCGCAAATCGGTTATCTATTATCTATCATTCATTCATTGTGTGGGGAATTGGCAAATTGGCGCCCCTGCATGCTGAAAAGATAAAGGTATGCAACTATAACATATGATTACTGTATCAATGTTATCATCTGAAGGGCTAATTTAAACTGTAGCGGTGTTTAGCCTAGTCGTTAGGAGCGCCGACTCTCATTCGGACGGACACCGGTTCGTGGCCCGCGCAGGGCAGGTAGCCGACAACACTTATACAACAAATTTGGTTTTAAGTCAACAAACACGAGATCTAATTTCACCATAATATTGTGCTTTGCAACAAAACTGTTACAAGTTCAGTTATTATTATTTATTTCCATCAGTTGGGTTAACGTAAGGTACCGTAATGAGCAAACAGAATTTTCCAATCTGTAGCTAGTTTCTAAGACGAACATAACCTTTGCTATTTATTTGCTACATCACACATGTCATGAATATGAAGGTTTTATGCATGTTTATGACAACTGTCATTAAGTGTCATTCGCTCAATTATGACAATTTTAATGCAAATATTGTTTGTTTGAGGTCTTTGTCGACAACTTTACCTTAACTAATACATCTTAACCTGTTATAATTGTCATAAAAACATGACATAGCAGATTAATAATTGAATGTAAGACACTACTTAGCTGGTGTTTCGGCATCTAACCATATTGCCTTAGAGACACTTCTGTACGCGTCACAGTTGTTTTATTTGACAGAACAAACATTTTACTTGTACGGTCAACAGAAAGTTGGCCATCCCATCGCTCACCCCCTACCAACCACGACAAACAATATAACACACCGGATATAAAGGAAACGGAAGTGAACACAACAAAACACGTGAATACAAATAACCAATAAGAAGATAAATGAATTAAGGCCACTACAGCTGGGTTAACTGTCATGTGGTTTTGACATTGGCTGGTTTTGACATTGGCTGTCATGAGGCCATTATAACTGTCATGAATCTTTTTCTGACCACTTTTTTTACAGTGGTACAAATTGAATGTCAGTAAAATATCATTAAGTGTTAATACTCTGTCAAATTGTTTTATAACAATGTCATGTATACTTTTCTTGACCTCAACTACAGTGGTACAATTAAATTTTAATGACAAATTCAATTTGTACCACTGTAGTTTAGGTCAAGAAAAATATGACATAATTTAGTTTTTTCGAGGGGGGGGGGGGGGGGGGCGCTCAAAGATGTTCTTGCCCGGGGTGCAATTCAATGTATAACCGCCACTGACATTAAGCGTATTTTAGTGCACTTTTTTTACCCGTATACAACACGTTGGATTTACAGTATAGCTGGATGTCTGCTGTTTTAGGATACACAAGCAAGAAAAATGTAATTGATTCATTCATTTCTTTAATTCAAATTGCTTTTTTATGGGATCATTAATTTTTTTTATTCTGTCATCATTTACTCATCCACTTGATATTTCAAGCCTGTGTGACTTTCTTTTGCAAAACACAAAAGAAGATATTTTGAAGAATATTGGTGACCAAACAGCACCGGCACATTCTTCTATTACTTCTATAGTATGGACACAATGCATCAATGCTTCAAAATATCTATTTTTGTGTTTTATGGAATAAAGTCATACAGGTTTGAAATGACAAGAGGGTGAGGAAATTACAGAATTTTCATTTTTGGGGGAACTATCCCTTTAACTTCGTTAAGGTAATGCAAAAAGAACTTTCCTTTGAAGAGAATTGTTGCAAATCATCCACCATTTTTATATCACTGATCAAACGTATGCTCTGTGTATGTTCCTAAGAGTTTTGTTATAATCCACAAACTGAATCGCATTCAGATACCAGAGGACCACAGAGAGCTTTGCTAATGAAGTTTCACGCGATGGCCCTCTGTGGTGGGCGAGCCAGGAGAGATTGAGTGCAACTGGGAACCTTCTGCTCAGCGCTGCTCTCTAGACCCGATTGCATGCGAGGACGCCAAATATACATTTTTAGCTTAGTCAAGCATTGAAGAGGCATGATGAATGTTATTGCTCAATTCTCTCTCCCCCACATCGAAGACCACCCCAGAGGACGGAAGCAAGCACGGGGTAATTAAGACTATGCGGAAGGTGACTTGAAGGAAACACGAGCTGGATTTATGTCTCTGAATAAGTACTTACAACATTTCTTGGAAAACCCTGACTTTTTGAGGGTAGTTTTGGCTTATTAAACCCTTAGTGCTAATGAAGACGTTCTACGCTGATGTGTGACCAAAGGAGAGTCCCCTAATCTGGGGCTTCAGAGGGTTGGTGAATTACGCACAGTTAGTTTGGACAGGCAGAGCCGAGCGTGGCGTCTCAAGACGCTCAGTTTTAAATCCCCATATTAAAGTAAAACTAGCAGATAGAAGAGAAGCACATCTTCCTTGTTCCTCCACCAGATTCCTTCGCTTTCATTAGGTTTGTTTTTCTCTCTCACATACGGTGCTGCATGCCCAGGCTTTTCCGCGTCCCCTTTGGCTTTTATCTTCTTTCTCTTTTTCTGTTGGTTCAGCCACAGATGAGGTGCTTGTTCAGTTGTGTGCCTCTACGATGTTGTGCCTTCCTTAGCAGTGGAGCTTAGCGTTGACAGCAGCACAATAGCGGAGAGAGCCGGGGTGCTAGAGAAAGGGGGAGTACCATTTTCTGCCTGTTAAGGAGCAGCTCCGTTGATCACGTTTCATTTGCTTTAAGAGAGCAGATTAAGGTCTGTATTTAAATATGCGCCCAGTGAATTATCGCGCATTATAGCACGCTTTGGAAAATACTTGAAATTGTGGCGTGATAATGCTCCCAGCAAATCACAGTGTTCCTCCTCATGCCTCATTTGTTTTCATGAAAAACAGCAGGCCACCTTTACTCAACACTCATGTCACAGTCGAACAGTGACATACTGGATTTTCACACGTGCACGTTCATGTTAGCATTACAGAATCAGCATACTGTACTACAAAAGCTATTTGAAAGCCTGCAGTACGGTTACAAAATAGATATTATCATGAATTTTACATTCTGAATGTTATAGTAACACAGTGTCGAAGTCTTTAAAGGTGCTGTGTATAATATTTAGGAATTACTGACAGAAATGCAATAAACATAACTATGTCTTCGGAGGTATATAAACCCCTTAATGAAGCGTTATGTTTTAACACCTTAGAATTAGTTATTTCTATCTACTTACACTGCGGGTCCCCTTACATGGAATTCGCCATTTTGTTTCTACAGTAGCCCTAAACAGACAAACTACTGTACAGAGCACGTTTCGTGAATTCTTTATCTCCTTCGCTAAAGAAGCGGAATCTTTGTCGGGACATATTTGTCCTGTGAGAGCCCGCGTAGCGCCTCGAAACGGAGGGGAGAAGCGAGATGCTGGTTGCAATTCCCAACATTACTGCTAGATGCCGCTAAAATATCCACATTGGCCCTTTAAGTAATTTGTGTAATTCACAGAATTTATGCAGTATTTCTTAAAAACAACAGATTAAAAATCCCAATATACAGTAATATTACCTGCCAGATTTAATAAAAGCTGTTAATATCAGTGGTGGTTTAAACTCTATATTCACAATCTATAAATTACTCCATTTTGTGGATATAACAAAAAACGTTACAATTTTGGAAATATCAGCTTTACTAAACTATAACGTTCAATTAAAAGCTTTCTTCACTTTTGCAAACCGTTGTGACTCGTGTGGCTCAATCTGTATTGGATGCCACGACATAGATTTGTCCAGTTATATGTACTAAATTATATTACAAGAAAAGAGTTGCTTGTGCGTAACTAATAAAGATCGTTTTAAAAACCTGTTGGTTATGAAACAACAAACAAAAAAACGCTTTCTTGTGTGTCTGCTCTTACCCTAGCAACACTGACAATCTCTCCGGATGAATCAACAGGCCTGGTTTAAAGTCCCTGTGAGCGGAAGTTGTGAAGGGCATGTGAATTTAAAAGTAAATGACCCACACTGATAAGCTATTTATAAACATGCCAATATTCCACGAAGAAAAATACATTTGCCATTTTTTATTTATTTGAGACTTTAATTTTGTTAATTGTACTACTGTTGTCACCTACAGTAAGCTCAAAATGAGCAGTTCGAGTATCAACATGAGGACGAGAAATGGATGCCAAAAGTCTACAATGGAGGTGTGATGACAGACTCTGCAGTGTTGTCAGGTGCGTATGTCATTTTGACCTCACCTCGCGCTGCCTCACAGATCAAAATGGGTGTGCGAGTGTGATATAGAGAGAGACTGTGTTGAGTGCACTCATTCAAATCATTCCTGCAAACATTTACACGGGAAAAGCAAATCTCCAACAACACTCACGAGCCAAAATATCCAGCGCTCAGCCAAAATCAGAGACCAGATCAAACAGCCTTCGATGAATCATTGTCCATAATCTCTATTCAGCAAATACTCCCGGAAAGATGTCAGCTATTTCTGAAAGACAAAGGAAGTATTGCAGTCCATGGTCTGGAAATGTCAGCTTAAATAAAACTATAACATTGAATCAAAAGTCATTTTTGCAAAATTCTGCAACTCATTTGGTTAAATCTGGATTTTGTCATTGTTAAAGTGATTCAAGATTAAATTAACAATGTTTTAATATTGGCACAGACCAACAGTTTTAACACTTATGGGCAAATCTTATACTGTAGTGTATTTTAAGTTAAGATAAGAGAAAAAAATTACTTTACAGAATTAAACAAATATAATAGAAATGCAATGTATAATATTTCTATCTACATACACCAGAATTCACCATGTTGTTTCCACAGTATCTCTAAATGGCAAACTACTCTACAGAGCACGTTTTGTAAATACATTATCTCGTTCGGCAAAGGAAAAACATTGGGTAGTGGTTTTGACTGGTAATCCAATGACGCAATCGATTCATAAAAACACCAACGGGTAAAGAAACTAAATTGTTAGGATTGTCTAGGCCAGGGCTATTCATTTGGCGGCCCGCGGGCCACATGCGGCCCAGAAGCAACCTCAGAGTGGCCCCGCAATAGAAAGTATAAAAGGGAAAATAGGGTCCCGTCAGCGATATTTTTCTCCCCACTATGGCCACGCCAAGACCCGCCCTTCAATAGCATTCACACACTACTATTGGCCAGGTGTCCATGTGAAATGCCTAACCCCAACCAATCGAGCTGCTTCGTAGGGCGGCTCTTGGCGTGGCCATAGTGGGATTGGTAATTTTGCGTCCCGCCAAAACTACCAACATGTAAACAATGCAGAGCGTGCTGTGCCGGTAGTAGCCTACATTACTATCAATATGTCTTTCTCAACACTGAAACGTAAAATTGACAATGAAAACCGTCAGTTTAACCCTGCCTGGACTGACAAATACTTGTTTATTTTACCGCCACATCCAAATGCCAAACCGATGTGTTTAATTTGTAATGAGTGCGTTGCAGTAAAGATTACAATCTGCGGCGGCACCACATTGAGAAACACCAGACTTTCCGCAGCAATTTTCCTGAGGGATCTCAAGAGAGGGCTGCAAAAGTGCAGAGTTTGATTGCATCTTACAACCGGAGCAGTGTTACCATGGTACGGTCATTTACAGCCCAAGAGAGAGCTACCGCAGCATCCCTTCGTGTTTCCTGGATATTGGCAAAAAAGAAAAGGCAATTCACAGACTCTGAAACCGTGAAGGACTGTATGCTGGCCATCGTGGATGAGGTGATAAATGACGATAAAATTAAAACGAGCGTGGCATCTGCTATAAAAAACGTACCCCTGTCAGATACTTCCAACAGTCGGAGAGTTGAAATTCTTGCTGCAGATGTGTATGAAACTCATAGCAGCGGCGAAGCAGCTCGTAATGACACATTTTAAAACCAACACAAACAAATTTATTGAAAAACATGTAAGGCTTACATGTTTTTCAATAAATTTGTTTGTGTTGGTTTTAAAATGAAAATTGAAAATCTGGCCCAACTGAATTTGTAATTGAATAGCCCTGGTCTAGGCTTTACCTTGTTAGATAGATAAAGATAATAGAGATGTAGTCTGTGTATTTTTACGTTTAATTGGCTACAATACAGGCAAACCTAACACTGCTCAACACCATCACTTGCGTGTTGCTGCAAAGTGAACTAGCAAAACTCAAGAGAGAAAGTGCGAGAGTGACAATGAGAGCTTGTAAGTAAGGCTGATGAAACAGTTTACTCGTTGAGCGATGGTAACTCTCAAAATAGATCGAAATGTATAAACTAATAGACATAAATAACATTAACGGTAATTTATTAAAAGCTTTTTTTTCTGTGTTGAGCATGTCTCAGTCTGCTCAGTCTCAGACAGCTATGGGTCTGGCAAGCCCAATTTCTGACTGGTTGAATAGACAAGTCATGTTTACACTGTCTGTTAGGTGGTACGTTTGATATTAGATGAACCCATCATCTACATGAAACAACAAAAAGAACTGCGGTATTGATGCTTAACATTATTTAAAATTTGTGATAAAATACATTTTACAAATGTACCAATGTATCAAAAATTACAAGTTGTTTAGTTCACCCAAAAATGAAAATTCCCTGATCATTTACTCCCACTCTTGTCATTTCAGCATTGTCATTGCTATATGACTTTCTTCTGAAGAACACTGTGTGTTAAATATTTTTAACTGGCACTACATGACTTACTTTGGTTTTGTGACCACACAAGTGAATGGGTGCCACTGTTGTTTGGTTACCAACTTACTTCAAAATAGCTTATTTTGTGTTTTACGGAAGAAAGAAAGTCATACAGGTTTGAAATGACTAGAGGGTGAGGAAATGACAGATTTTTATTTCAGATGAACTGTCCCTTTAAGCACATAAAACGACAAAATATATTACATCTTTTGTCTGAAGGTGCATAAATAAGCAAAACATGTTTTGATAACAGCTGTGAAGAAAATATCACATATGGCTAACAGAACACAGGTGAAGAATCCTGCAGCATCCGCAAAAGGAACAAAGTGACTTCAAAGCTGTTAAAGTAAATGCATGAAGTATCTGTATTACTCTCAATTTCATGTGCCAACACAAATATAATACAGACCGTATGCAGAAACAAAAATCAATACCGCCTCTGCTTCCACAGTTTGAAATCACACTGGCGACTTTTATTTGAGCAAAATATCTTTGAATTTGTCAGTGTGCGAGTGCTATACATTCAAAAAGATCTGCGTTCTTATTTTAAGGGTGTGAGATCTAAGACGACTCACCTACAAAGAGGAAGCCTTTGATTAGAGATACATCATCACAGGTGACGCTGTGCACCAGCTGCTGTCGTCTCAGCTGACACGCTGTCAGAGAACAGCAACACACGGCTTCTAATGAACCTCAGGCCTAGCTGCTGATGATACACCTCATATATCCTTTTTTTTAAAAACACAGAGAAATGCAAAGGTCAGTACTATCTAATAGTATCTCTAATAGACTAATTCACCAGGAAAGCAAAATAACTTTTGGTATAAGGGCTTCTGAAAACGTTTTACGAGTTTAACGAAATTAAAACAAGGAAACATATCTGCTGTGAGCAAACTGAACTTGAATTATGTTTACTGAATTAATTTGAAACAAATTTCAATATCTTCATTTATTTGTACTGGAAAACAAGACAAACATACTTGGTAAGAGGTTTTTGCAGCATTCAAGTGGCGAAAATATCCTGAAGTCCTGTAGTAAACAAATGAAAAGGCTGGATAGTTGTTTCATTATGCTGTTTCATTCTAACATTATTTCAGATATTTAGCAGAGGAAAAGAGTTCCTTTCAAAATTATTTTCAGTTTTTCAGAATGACTATTTAAGGTAAAATAATCATTTTAGTTTTTTGTGAACTACTAAGAATATTTCTCGCAAATTCCAAATAAAAATAATGTTTCGATTTGCATTTATTTGCACAAAATGAGAACCACAGAAAAGATGCTCTGTATTTTTTTCAGACCTCAGATACTGAAATTAATTTTCACTTTTAAGCAATACAGCTTGTAATATTTGTATATTTTTGTTTATTTCTTAAGGCGATAACCTGGATTTTATCAGTTTTCAACCTTATCAGAGGTTGAATCGAGCTCCGATCAAATCCAGTAACCTTAATGATGGAAAAAGAATGTGAAGGCATGTTTGCAGAGCAATCTGTAGATGATATCGGGGACAGACAGTAAGATAAGGATTCATATACACTTTCAAAGAAAGAGTAACACTTAGTCTGACTGTTAGATAGCGTTTTGACACTATTCCTAATGAGAGCGGTTACGATGTGAAATTTCAAAGAGGACTTCGACTGTCCTCTGGCGAACCTAAACTCTGAAGCATCCTGGTTCCCTCTGATCATGGGCCACCAACACACGTCAGATCAGCCGGGAAATTGCAGCAATTCACCCGGAATGAAAACAGGATCAAACGGGAAAAAGCGGGCTCAGTCGGAGAGAGACACCGAGACCTCGAGCACATATAAGCCTAGTCAAACTCGCTCACGTCTCATAACAGAGTGAAAATAATAGAGATGAAGAGAGTTACGACACATCTGAAATGATGACATCATCCTAGGTCGTGACTGGCAGCAGCTGAGCTTTCCTTCCTTTATTTATTACCCGAAACTGAGCTTTTTGATTCAAATCCAGGGCTCTCGGTTTCACAATCCAAATCTAGCTCCAAGCACCCCTGCCGAGCTGTAAAACCCCTTGCTGTATGGGGGAAGCTAATTATCTTTTCTAACGTACAACCAGAGGTCCCGTCGCCTAGCTTTGTTCCCACGCGCAGGCTTTGCGTCTAACCCGGCGTAAAATCGCGGGTGACGGAAAATGTAAATAGTAATATGTTCTATAATTAATAACGGAGGAATAATTGGCACTGTTATAAAATTTGAGGCCGGCAAGTGAAGCATGATGACTTGTGATTACCCCAGACATCATATATCACATTTCCTCAGCACTCCACTAATAAACTGATTAAGTTTAGTTGGCCCAGCTGTCCCTGATAGACCATAAACACGCTGCACAATCGCAGGGAGATTATTTACTACCAGCCCAGCAGAAATACCTCAGTCCTTAGAGAGGACATTACAGACGCCTGCTGCACAGGAACAGAGATGCGCCGAGATTAACAATCATAAAATAATAATAAGAAATGCCACAAAGTCTCTCATTATGCTCGGCTTGCAGATTGTGCTAATGGCTCTGTGAGGGATTGCCGAACCCCTGCTGTAAACAGCTAAACGGGCAGGCTTTTTAAAGGGGGCGCTCGTGCGGAAGAGATCACGGTGAGGAATCAAGTCCAATCGAACGCTAGTAATGTGTAAGTTATGTCCATGAAGCACAGCTAACTGTGTTATTTGGATATAATATTATATACAGTATATATACAATATTGATAGAGTAAGGCCATGTCAAAGATTGAGATGATGGTGAAATGAATGGTTGAAATCAAACTTGATGCTTGTTTTCTCAAAATTTGGATTTGAGACATTTGAGTCATGAGACATTTAATAAACATAACACTCTTGTCCTTCTGAAACCTTGTATATTCATATTTATGTTTTTTTTGCCATTAAACATTACTATTAGTCACATGTTTGTCACTGGGTTTTGCAAACATCTAACCAATAAAAAAAATTGAAACGTGCATGTCATGTCTGACGACACAGTATTTTTAAGTATTTAAAAAAAAGAACAGCGAATTTGGAGATATGAGGTGTGTACATACACATCTGTTTTTACAAGACAGCATACTATCTTACAGACTTTGCTCTGTCCAAATCTATTTAATTAGGTGTTCCTTCCGGTTTATCACCACTTTTATTTTTAAACATTTTAAAGCGTTTTTGACAAAGAAAGCGAGATATCAAAGCAGACACTTTCAGGCTCGCCGCAGGTGATAATGAATGTCTTACCGAATTTGTAAAGTCGCTCTCACCTTTAGCTGTTTTCACTGTTCCTCAGCCCCCGTTTACACCCCCACCCACAAACACCGCGTACCTGTGCCAACCTGGTCTGTCAAACTACCTCTTCTTCTGAATTTTAGATAGTCAGAGAACTGATATCCGTTCTGACATCATAAAATAACACGGATGTAATAGTCTCGGTGAGCCCGCGGCACCGTGTCCAGCCTGTGACCTTGCCGGTCATATTGCTCACACTCCATTGGCTAGGCCCTCTTTCACCAAGGCTTGTAAAGATTAAGTGATCTTGCCTCTCTGCTGGATGATTTCTAAAACATTAAGATAGATGGAGGTTGAGGATGAGGTTGGGCTGTTTATCAAAGTGTGACGTACCTGGGCCAGACCTGCAGATCTGCCGTGAAGGGATAGCACACTATCCTATAGCCTACCTTCTATTTTCTCTCTTAGGCTCTGATTTATTGAGGAATATTATGCTAAAGAGCTTTTGAGCTTCACATCTATTAATCAGTGCATATGTATCCCATGCATTTATTTTTCTCCTTTTATAAAATTGAGGAGCATTTTTTCCTTGCAGTGGAACGTTTATCAATTGTCTTCGTTGGGAAACTGCTTGGTTGGTTGATGACAGCGGGGAAAGATTACAGCTGTCCTGTTGTGCTAAATGTTGAGGGTTTTGCCCAGAGAAAAGAAAAAAAGCACAGTTATCCAGAGGGGATGAGTGGGTGCATGCGCCTGTTTCAAGTGGATGTGATTTTGTCTGCCAAACCTGCTGCTTTAAGCTTTAAAACGTTGAAGACAATCATGTAGCTCAGCATGTCACATGATTCGCGAAGGTTCTGGCCTCCCATCTGTGATACGGTTCCTCTCCTGAGAAAAGTAATTCAAATGTAAATAAATTTAAACGTATGAATCATTTTGGTCATATTGACCAAAACAGAACAATATTAATGGATCCACAAAGAATTCGGACACTTGCAACACTTAAATAAACTCTCAAGTTTAAATTTGGTTGTACACGATGTTTTAAGTTAATGCTCAATATATTTATATATTTAACTTTCATTTAAATATAATTCAAGGCAGCTAGAAATAGCTGACATTTTTACAGTGTGAAATGTATTGTAAGACCAAATAAAAAACGTAATCCTAAACTATAATAGAGCTACACTATTATTTATTTATTTTGCTATTTTTTCAATCACTTTCAACCAGCTGACCAAATAAGTGAATATTCTTTAAACATCTATAGTCATTTTTCAAATGTTTTGCTTGAAAGGTGTTCTGTTATGAACAGTCACTTTCATTCAATCAAATTCATAAAATGTCAACCATTAAAAATTTTAAGAAATATTTCCTTTAGCCTTGGATGGAAAACGTATTGTGTCTAATAGAGGAAGTCTGGGATAAATGTTTATGAACATGTGAGGTTGATTAAAAGATGACTATTAGTTAGCAATTTTTGAGTAAACTCAAACCAAATACTTTTTTGATCACAAATCTATCAAGGCGATGTTGTTTCCATGCTCCTTAGTGTTTTACAACCGCAAGCCAGCCCAGACAAGAAGTGAGTCACAATATAGGACAATTACAGACTGGTTGTCTACATCTATTTTTCACAATACAAGACAATATAACTGAAAAAGACACAGTGTGTGTGCCAAAGTAGACCGCAGTAGAAATAGATAAAGACAGAAATAGAGATTAATAGGCAAGATGGTGATTTTGATTATCCGCTGTAAATCTGCGCAGTTCACAGACGGGAGGAAAAAAAGGCAGAAAAGCACAAGCCGGCGAGATTTAATAAGGAAAAGATACAGGAAGTAGACAAGGGGAAAGAGATGAAGCAGATAATGGATGAACGCCAAAAATATGAGAGCGATGGAGAGGAAGGCAGAAGCTGGTGGGGGCGGGGAAGGGTTATTCTCTCTTATGCGTCTGGCAGGCCAATAAACATATCATACTTCCATAAAGGTGGAGCAGAAGACGGAGTGAAGAGAGAGCCAGGCTAATCTTTAAATCCTCCAACAGCCTGTCTAACACTGACTCTCCGGTCACTTTATTAATATACAAACAGAGAGAAATATCAGCAGAGTGTGGGAAAACCACACAAACATTCACATGCATTTCATATTTAGCAGTAGGCTTTTACAAAGACATACAGATAACCTTCCTTCAACCTTGAATTAACAGAGGGCTGGATAGATCAATTGGGATTACGGGATAATAAATTGATGGGCAACTAATAAATCAGACGTTTTTTCTGTAATCTACAGAGATATTATTTGAGTAAAACATACAGTTTGATAGTTATTTTACAAACAAATTCTCAGCCCACTTTCCATTCATTTTATATGAATCTTCAAGATTTTTGTTTGTCACATACAGAGTTATATAAAGTGTAGAACGGGTAAAACGTGGATTAAGCATTACTTTCAAATACTTAAAGTTCTCATTGGTCACACATTCATTTTGTTCTTAATATACAGTATATAAAAAATATAGCTTTTTGTACTTTTATTCATGGTGTTTTAAAATAGCACAATTGAGTCTCCTTAAAAATATACTAAATTAGTTTTTAGTACTTAATATAAACTCTTAAATAAATAAAATAAAAAATGTGTGTGATAATAGATCCTAACAGATCACTTTAGATACAGTTAGGTGTATTTTTAGTGCACTTTTTTCAATTGGAACTTGCCGCAAAAGGAAATCTGGTCAACTCAATGGACTGTGTAAAATCTTTAAAATATAAGATAAACTTTATCTTAAACTTTCTCTATTTTAGTTTAAAGCACTATAGCTAAAGATTAAGTATAGATTGAAAGAGAAAAAATGATATTGAACATAACATTCTTCACCTGCACCTAAATACTGCAAAATGTTACACAATGAGGCCTTTTAAACACCTTAGATTGTGTTTTATACAAAGCAATGAGATTATATTGAGCGACCCCAGTAATCTCTCTATTGTCCTCTAAATCAAAATGATCAACTACTTCTAAATAATCTGAGTTTTGCTACCCAAATGAAGTATGCATTAAATACAAATGCAATAAGAAGGCTAGAAGTTAAGGCCAAATACTGTATACTTTTTGTCAGTATAAGTTATATATTAGACACTTCAGTGTCACTTTGTTCCAGAGCAGGCTTCCTCTCCACCTCCTCTCCACCACTGTAGGACAAACTCACCAGTATATTAACCGGCTCAAACTCAACATCCCATCATGCCATTCACCTGGGACTGATTGCATGCACACCTGCAGCTAATCTACACCCATCCATATAAGCCCCTCTTACCGTCAGTTCATCGTGAAGTATTGCATTGCCCCGGCGTACAATTTCTGAGCGGTTTAGTCATTGTGTTTGCTATTCTGTTATCGACCTTGGATTGTGTATATCGACTTCTGATTCTTCTGCTACCTGCCCCGACCCGGACTGTTATACCGACTTCTGATTCTTCTGCTACCTGCCTCGACCCGGATTGCTCTCTGCCTGTCTCGACCCCTGCCTGTGACTCACTTCGGCTCTGGGATTATCTCCGTTGTTCTGTCTGTCCCCGATTTACCTTGCCTGTTTGATTGTTCCAAATAAAGCTGCAAATGGATCCTGCTGTGTCCGACACTTCATTGCAGAATACTTCGCCAACTACCGATCCAGCAGCAGTTGTACAGTTATCTACGGAACTCTCTTCCCAAGCTTCACGTCTGGACCTGCATCACCGTCAGTTAAGCCATCTGACGTCACTGACCGAAAAACTTGTACAGGGGTTACACGATCTCCGGGCGGCAATTGGGAATGCTACCAGCACCTCCGCCATGCCACCACCAGCAACACCAGCAGCAGCACAGCCTGTCCCACTCGCTGCAACTCCACGACTGGCGTTTCCTGAGAAGTTTGATGGTAACCCGACGAAATGCAAGGGATTCTTATTGCAGTGCACTCTTTGTCGATCAACAACCGTCACTCTATACCACTGACATGAGTCGCATAGCATTCGTCTGCTCATTACTCTGGGGTCGAGCATTAGATTGGGCTATGGCGGTTTGGAGACCAGAGGGGTTGTCATTAGCCACGTTTGGGGAGTTTATTCAACAATTCCGTCACGTCTTCGAACACCCCACGGAGGGCGGAAACGCAGGAGAACAATTACTCACACTGTCACAGGGAGGAAACACAACGGCTGAGTATGCACTCACGTTTCGCACACTAGCAGCACAGACCAACTGGGTGGAGGATACCCTGAAAACCCGCTTCCGAAAGGGACTCGCCGCGGAGCTCCAATCTGAATTAGCCTGGCGTGATGAGGGAAGAGATCTAAACAGATACATCGATCTAGCCATCCAGGTAGACAATTTAATCTGTTCTCGACGCTCTGGGCGTATTTCCACACGTTATCTTCAGGACACGCCCACCCTGCACGAGCCCATGCAAATCGGCTTCACTCGCCTAACCCCAGAGGAACGAGAACGTCGGAGGCGGAACCATCTGTGCATGTACTGTGGCCAGCCTGGAAACATGAAATTAGCCTGTCCAGCTCGTCCCTCTGCTGAAACCCGCTCGGTGAGTGTCCGCACTAATGCCCACACTACCACATCCAGTTTCACATTACCTGTACGCCTAATGATTCATAAT
This sequence comes from Barbatula barbatula, assembly GCF_947034865.1. Taxonomy (NCBI): domain Eukaryota; kingdom Metazoa; phylum Chordata; class Actinopteri; order Cypriniformes; family Nemacheilidae; genus Barbatula; species Barbatula barbatula. The sequence goes on along the minus strand of NC_136767.1, from coordinate 24,849,536 downwards.
ACAGTTATCAGCACCACTGCTCTGATAGACTCAGGAGCCGCGGGGAACTTCATATCTCACAAATTCGCTGTACATTGCAACCTGGAATTAAAACCTTGTCCTTCCTTGACAGTGGAGGCGCTAGATGGTCAACCTCTTGGGGAGGGGAAAATTCACAGCACCACAGAACAAATCAGACTACTTGTCGGATCATTACACACCGAGAACATCAGCTTCTATGTCATCCAATCACGTCATCACTATCATTCTCGGTCATCCCTGGTTACAGGACCACAACCCTCACATCTCCTGGAGAGAGGGGCAAATCATTCAATGGGGTCCTGCCTGCCAAATACGCTGCTTATCCAGAGTCACCCGCATTCCTCCAATAGATCCAAATCCTGTCACGCCAGATCCAGAGCAACCCAGAGTACCGCCTGAGTATGCAGATCTCATCGAAGCCTTCAGTAAGAGCAAAGCATCACGACTCCCCGAACACCGCTCCAGCGACTGCGCCATCGACCTTCTTCCTGGAGCTTCTCCTCCGCGGGGAAGGATCTTTCCTCTGTCTCGACCAGAATCCGAAGCTATGAAACAGTACATTGAGGAGGAGCTTACCAAAGGTTTCATCAGACCGTCAACTTCCCCGGCAGCGCCGGATTTTTCTTCGTAAAGAAGGACAGGGGGTTACGACCCTGCATTGACTACAGAGGGCTGAACGATCAGACTGTGAAGTTCCGATATCCACTGCCTCTGGTTCCTGCAGCACTGGAACAACTCCGTCAGTCTAAATACTTTGCTAAACTGGATCTACGCAATGCTTACAACCTGATTCGCATTCGTGAGGGAGACGAGTGGAAGACGGCTTTTCCACCACCACTGGACACTACGAATACCTGGTCATGCCTTTCGGCCTGTCAAACAGCCCTTCAGTGTTCCAGTCCTTCATGAATGACGTGTTCCGAGACATGCTAGATAAATGGGTGATTGTCTACATCGATGACATACTGATATACTCAGATTCTATGGAGGAGCATATCTGTCAGGTCAGATTGGTTCTGCAATGTTTAATTCAATACCAACTCTACGCCAAGGCTGAGAAATGTGAATTTCATCAAACTAGCACAGTATTCCTGGGATACATCATCAGCCAGGAGGGGGTAGCTATGGTTGAGAAGAAGGTCAAGGGGGTTCTAGACTGGCCATTACCTCAAAACGTTAAGGAGATGCAACGATCCTTGGGTTTTGCTAATTTCTACAGGAGATTTATCAGAAACTTCAGCGTCATTGCCGCCCCACTAACCGCCATGACCAAGCGTCACACTGCTCTGCTGAAATGGTCAGAAGAAGCACACCAAGCATTCCAGGATTTGAAAATTTGTTTCACGTCAGCACCCATTCTGCATCATCCGGACCCAGAACGCCAGTTCATAGTAGAAGTCGATGCCTCCAGCAAAGGGGTTGGAGCAGTATTATCCCAGCGACATGGTAATCCAGCAAAGATGTTCCCGTGTGCTTTCTTCTCCAGCAAACTCGCCCCAGCTGAACGTAACTACGATGTGGGTAATCGGGAACTGCTTGCCATGAAATTAGCCCTGGAAGAATGGCGCCATTGGTTGGAGGGGGCTACACAACCGTTCATAATTCTCACAGACCACAAGGCTCTTGAATATCTCCGCTCGGCCAAACGTTTAAATCCCCGGCAAGCCAGATGGGCTCTATTCTTTACCAGATTTCAGTTCACCGTAACATATAGACCAGGAACCAAGAACATCAAAGCCGACGCACTCTCACGTCAGACAGAGATGGCTCCAGAATTTGGACCGCGTTCTTCAAACAGCTTAATATCAACATCAGTCTCGCCTCCGGTTATCATCCCCAGTCCAACGGGCAAACGGAACACCTGAATCAGGACCTACTGTCAGAAACAACAAACAGAGTGGAGCAGATACCTGTTTTGGGCTGAATACGCCCAGAACTCCCTAGTTAAACCCGCCACAGGCATTACCCCTTTCAAATGTATTCTGGGCTTCCAACCTCCCCTGTTCCCTTGGGCAGGAGAACCCACATAATTACCATCAGTCACCGAATGGCTACACAAGAGCGGGGAGATCTGGGACCAAGCTCACATTCACCTTCGTCACGCAGTCAGACGACAAGAACGACAGGCTAACCTCCATCGTCGGCTGGGTCAATGGGTGTGGTTATCCACCAAGAATCTAAGACTCCGACTCCCTTGTCGCAAACTCAGTCCCAAGTATGTTGGCCCGTTCCAAATTATGAGACAAATTTCTCCTGTGTCTTTTCGATTGGATTTGCCTGCTGACTATAGCATTTCTCCTACATTCCATGTATCACTTCTGAAACCGGCCGGTGGTCCGAGAGGAGAGTTGGAGGAAGTCGCGGCTCCAGATCCCCTGCCCATTCTATTTGGCGGCGACCTCTGATTGCTCTCTGCCTGTATCGACCCCTGCCTGTGACTCACTTCGGCTCTGGGATTATCTCCGTTGTTCTGTCTGTCCCCGATTTACCTTGCCTGTATGATTGTTCCAAATAAAACTGCAACTGGATCCTGCTGTGTCCGACACTTCATTACACACTTTAAGGCAGGGCAAGTTTATTTATAGCGCGTATTTCATACACGGGGGCATTTCAAAGTGCTTTACATAAAATTATTGACAAAGAGAAATAAGACGTATCTTTAAAATGCAAATGATTTAAGATCACAAATACAACTTTAGATTTTGAGAAATGATAAAACTGCAATAAAATTGATTCAAATGTGAGTGTATATAAAACAAATAAGAAATAGAAGTGCGGTTGATGTAAACCAGCACAGTGCTTAGGTTGTAAATGCACAGCTAAACAAGTGTGTTTTTAATCTGGATTTAAAAGTAGCTACTGTTGGTGAACATCTGATGTCTTCTGGAAGCAGATTCCAGCTACGGGTGGCGTGATGACTAAACGCTGACTCGCCTTGTTTTGAGCGAACCCTTGTTATCTCTAACTGACTTAATCCTAATGATCTGAGCAGTCTGTTTGGTATAGCATATCTGAAATGTTTAGGTACTGGACCATTGAGTGATTCTTCATAGACAATTGATAATACTTTGATTCTAAAAGCAACCGGTAACCAGTGTAAGGACTTGAGGATTGGAGTGATATGCTCAGATTTCTTGGTTCTGGTCAGAATCCTGACAGCTGTATGAGCTGCAGCTTTCTGTTGGTCTTTTTGGGTAGACCTGTAAGGAGTCCATTACAGTAATCCACCCTGCTGGTGATGAAAGCATGAACTAGTTTCTCTAAGTCTTGATTTGAGACTAAACATCGGATTCTGGCTTTATTTCTGAGATGGTAGTATGCTGATTTGCTTATTGCGTTGACATGAATGCTGAAACTAAAGTCAGATTCTAAAATGACACCAAGAGTTTTTTACCTTACTTTGCGTCTACCTCTTAAATCAACGTATGTGTTAACCTTGTTAGTTTCATCCTTGTTACCAAAAACAATGACTTCAGTTGTGTCTTTATTTAACTGAAGGAAGTTTTGTCACATCCAAATGTTAATTTCATCAATGCACTGGCAAAGAGGGTCAACAGGCCAACGATCTGAGTGTCATCTGTGCTAAGCAATTTGGTGCTTTTTCATTATTTGGCCAAGTGGGAGCATATACAAATTGAAGAGGAGCGGAGCAAGAATTGAGCCCAATGGAACACACAAGTCATGGGTGTCCAGTCAGATTTTATGGTTGACCATGTTCACATAGTAACCTCTCCCTTTAAGGCATGACATGAACCATTTAAGGACCAACCCAGAAAGCCCTACCCAGTTTTCAATCTTATGTAGTATGGTTTGATCTACTTTAAGAATATTTATGAGAAGTATTATGTTTTCAAATTTTAGTTTAAAGCACATGTCCAGCAGTGTCGCTGTATTCAAAAGGTAGACTAAATACAGAATATTCACTTTCAACATTATGAGATTACCAAGTGAAATAAGAAAGTACCAGGTTTTGATTAAAAAAAGGGTGAAAAACTTAAATGAAACAGTGACCAGTTGCAGGACTTTAATACAATTTACCATACTTTACATATTCATGTAAATTTAACACAATTATGTGCTCATGGACTGCATGGACTAGCCTCCCAATTTAATTTCTCCTGAGGAATTTAAGAGCCATACGAGGGAGGCAACGTTAAGCAACTTCAATTAAACAACTGAGAACTCCATTTATTCTCCTGAGCTGTGGAAGAGCAATCTCTGAGCAATTAAATGTTCCTCGAAACTTTCTGTAGTAAGCATGTACGGGCCTGTCAGCAGTGTTGATTTTGGGATAGAGAGGGGGTAAAGAGCTGATTTAGGACTTCTAATGAGCTTTAATGAAGGGCCTCGCTGTAGAGACGGATATTACCGGCTGGCTTTTCCTAAGGGGTTTAGCTCTATTCCAGAGCATGACATTCAGTCCAGGTGAGTTGCCGGGCACTTCCTGTCTTTGGAGTCTCATGTAGAGCAGTGTAATTTGCCCAGGGCTCAAGCAGCAAAAGAGGAAACGGCAGAAATCCCATTACAAAGGCCTTCCTGCAGCAGGAAAATGACTAAATATTAATCAAACATTGATTAAAGTGTTAAATCCTGCTCTCATTATTCACATGCACTACCAGGTCTCCTACTGTCCATGTTTTAAGCATACAGTCCCCTTTAATAGTCTGTGTGCTGAGCAAATAGACCATGTAAGAAATACACAAAATAAATACACAGAGGTTACAAAAACATTCATACTGCTGAAAAAATAGGAAGATAGATGGATATATGGATGGATGGATGGATAGATAGATATACAGAGAGATATACAGAGAGATAGATAGATATACAGAGAGATATATAGGGGACACTATTGACTTTGACGGATGAAAAGTTTTATTGGTGAAACAAATTTTTACTGCCGCAGTGAAAGCAGCAGGCAGGCTTATTCGTAACAAACAACGTTTGCAATGGTCAATTTTCTGTGAAAAATACTTCGGCGCAGAGAGACAAGTCTGAGAAAAGTATTTAATGTTTTTATAATTTGTGCTTTTACATACTCACCATCACTCTTCTTATTTTCAAGCTCTAACAAAAAGGGTTTTATGAAATTAAAGTCTCGCTTTAGACTGGAGGAAAACAAGATTTGCACAATAAATCACAATTATATTAATTCTTATTATTAAAAAATATATTTTTAAACTATTACACTCAAAAACGTACAGTAGTGGGTATAAGGAATTAATAAAATGTTATAAAGTTATAATTGCCTCCACTGTTGTAAAATTTTGCATCATGATGTACAACTACTTGGTTGAAAGAGTAACATGTCCCTGTAAAAGTGTTGTCATGCTTAAAATAAAGCTGCATCGCTAGAAATGAACAAATTCGAGTGAAGCGTGTTTCTCATACACCAAGAATACATATATTACATTTAAAATTCTGTTTTTGAAAAGGACTTCCGACCGGATAAAACTCTACACAAAGGCTTTATTCCTCACTTTTATACAGCTTTATCTATCCTGCCTTAATTAGTTTAAGTAAAAAAAGCTTCCTGCTGAAGCTATTATGGGGCAATAAAGAAGCCATTTATAAGTTTATCAATAAGTAACGTTTAGATTTCCCTATTAAAAAGAGAAATGAAAAATGCAAAACAAAAGGCAAGTGAACGTAACCATTTCTGCTGACTCCAGCTAGCTATTCACTGCAAACCTAATTTATTCACATAGCAACTGTCCTTTATTTCATTGGCTCCGCTTCACATTTGTCTCGATGCTAAACACACACTCGTCCTTCAGGATATGATATCCATTCCATCCAAGACTTAAAATCATTACATTTACGAGTCGATGCGTTTGAGCTAAAAAGAGGACACCGGAGCTGATGGCTCTGCATGAGAAACAGTTTTATAGTGTAGCTTTTTCCCCAAATGCTTCAAAACAAAAAAATAAAAGCTTCACTCACATGAGCATTCAGCAAGGCATGGAAAAGTCATTTCCACAGTGACTGCACAGCCCGAGAGGATGGGGCCTGTTAATCTGTTTCAGATCCTTTACAGGGCAGCATCTTAGATGTAGTGTTTTTCCTTGCTCAGTCTCCCAAGCTCTCCGAGTAATCTGTGCTTGAAACAAGCTATACATCATGCAGATGGGAAGCAGGAAAGGAAAGCAGAACTAACTGTTAGCTTCTTGGTTCCGTGTCGTTGGATACCAAAATGTTTTCTCTGTAAAAAAAAACTAGCCAGAGTTCTTTACACGCTCTTAGAAACTTTGGGAGGTTTTTTCCACCCATACACCGAGTTTGAGCAGTGTGGGGGTTTTTATTGGATTATTTTAGACCCATACAGTATTAAACGGCTATGATGAATACATTGACCCTAATATACATGAAAAGGAAGCGTGCTTGGTCTGAAAACAATGACTTAAAGGAGTTAAATTACAGTATTAAATTACAATTTCATGATACTTCACACACCAACATGTCATACAAGCTGTCCGTATATTTCTTCATTCGAAAACCAGGCTTTTGAGGAAAGCTTTCCAGGATTCTTATCCATATCGTGCACTTAAACAGGGGGCTGTTGGTCAAGGTCCAAATTTCAGTTCTATCACAGCTTCAAAAGGCTCTACACGACCACAGCCGTGTTGTCTAGCGAAACTAATGGTCAACGAAAACGAAAAAATGATAATAGTTTTTAAACATAATCATATGGCTTGCACTGCCTCGAGGTCCTCCATGTAGAGCGTCCACGAGTTCAGGTACTCCGTAATCACGTCTGAAAGGTCACTTGAAAGGTCAATTTCAACTGAAATTTGGACCTTAACCAACAGCCCCCCATTTAACCTTGGAAACCTTTCTTCAAAAGCCTCAATTCGGCAGAAGAAATGAACACACGGACGGCTTGTATGAGTTGTAGGTGAGTGAATTATCATGAAACAAAAATGTTATGGTGAACTACTCCTTTAATACATGCTTGCCACACAGCACTATTTAAAGTGACAGTTCACCCAAAAATGAATATTCTGTCTTCATTTACTCATATTTGGAAGAATGCTTCTAACCAAACAGTTCTTGGCCACCATTGACTACCATGGTACAAAACAATTACAATGTCAGACAAAAGTGCCCCAGAAATGTTTGATACATTACGTTTGTCCTACATTCTTCAAAATATCTTCTTGTTGAACAGATCAAAGAAATGTAGCAAGCCATTTTTCCGACCATGGAAGGAATTTTCATGCATTTAATAGTTAAACTGAATTATTGAATAAGATGCAGTTTTACTACTGAAACATCGCACAAAAAAATAACACACATGTTTTGTGAATCTGTCTTTAAAACGTCTTCATTTGTTTAACAGGAATTTTATAAGAAAGGGAAAGCATGTATTGTAGGTGGTACAGTGGTGTCCTGGCTCTGTGGAGGACACCATCTATCTTTCCATAAACCACCCGGCTCAGCTGCTCTGAATCTTTATGTATGTGTGATTACGGTATTTGTGCTATTAATCATGCCAATGTGACATCCGCGCCGTAACCCCACGCTGCTGTTGAGAACGTAGCTTTGACCGATTTCGAAACAAGCTGTGCATAGTGGAAGTTCACTATAGATTTAATTTCCTTGTCGTGTACTGTTTCAAGTGCACTATATATATATATATATATATAAATGTGTAGCAACACATTTTCTTAAGTGCCACAGCTTAAATGTCATTGAAGTGACTCAAATTGGCTTTAAAGCGCTCCTTTGAATGTAGGGTACATATAAGAAAAGGTTGTTGAGTTTGTAGAAGCAAGTACAGTCTTTTCTAACAAGGTGCAACACAATTTCTACCATCAGGTAATTTGTCTGCCCATACCGAATGCAAAACTGCACAATAAGAGCTTATCAGAGTTGTATAAAAGCACGTTTTATATGTAAGTGTGAAGTAGTTTAAATTTATGGGATTTTTGTGTGTAGGGTACACGCCACTAACAAAGTATTTAAAGGGATGCACCACAAAATGAAAATTCTGTCATCATTTACTCACCCTCTTGATATTTCAAACCTGTCAGACTTTCTTTCTTCCGCAGAACACAAAAGATGATATATTGAAGAATGTTGGTAACCGAACAACGCTGTAACCCATTGACTTCTATTGTATGATCACAAATCAATGCAAGTCAATGGGTACCGCTGTTGTTTGGTTTCAAACATTCTTTAAAATATATTCTTTCGTGTTCTGGACAAGAGTAAATGATGACAAAATGTTCATTCTTGGGTCTAGTTTAGCTTTAACAAACTATTTAACAGATTACCAACAAAGGTAAAGAAAAATGTATATGTCTCCATGGATGATGTCTCCTACATATACGATGTATAGATAGACAAACAGACAGAAAAATACCGTAGTAGAAATCCATGCATTACAACTGGTCTTGGTTAATGCGCACAACATTAAGAAACATTTAAAATGAGTCTAATATTTTATAAATTTTGTCAGTTGTGGCCTGGGGGTTAGAGCGTTGGGCTTGTGATCAGAAGGTTGCAGGTTCAACTCCAGTGCCAGCAGGTCATGACTGAAGGGCCCTTGAGCAAGGCACCTTACCCCTGATTGCTCTGCAGTAGTGTCAATGTAAAAAACTACTTGTAAGTCGCTTTGGATAAAAGCGTCTGCCAAATGAATAAATGTAAATGTAGGTAATGTCACGTCAAGGTTGCATTAACACACCAGCGAGAGGTGTGGATATATCAGCATGCTAGTAACTCAATCACAATGTCTCTTGAATAGACCTGAGTGCTACTGCAGGAGAGAGTAACACTATTACTGGACCTTTCACACTGAACTAATTGTTACTTATGCAACTCACAAATTGCTATTCTTCGCATTTCTACCTTTATCATATATTCTGTGTCTGCTTCCCATGCTCTGGGTATATATATATATACACACACTGGGCGGAAGGGGAGTGTGATAACAATTGAGAAGGGAAGAAGAGTTGAGGAGAAAAGAAATGAGAAGAGATAGGAGTGGATAGGAAGAGGGAGAAAATACATCATATAGGCCTACTGTAAAAATAAGTTTTACTGTTATTATTTGTTACAGATTTTTCACGTATAATGTAAAAAAAAAATTCGCAGAATAAAGAAAAACCCAGTAAGAAAGTAAAATTAAAGAAAAATATTACAAATTTACAAGAAAAGCAGCTGCCAGAATATTTCAGTTTTTTACGGGACTTTTTTAAAAGTGGCATAAGACAAAACCCATCCAATTACAGAAAAACATGAAAAACATGTCATTATACATGACAATTCTTTTTTATTTTCTGGAGCCGCAGCAGATTTATTGCAGAGTAACTTAAAAAATGTTTTACAATGCACTCATCCACATCTGACTTCATGCTTTTTCTATATCTGTACTTATTTTTTATTTAAAAAATGTAGTACTTAAACATGTGTCAAGCCTTTGAGGAACAAAATGGGAATTTAATTGAGCTCTTTTACTGTCAGTGTTAATACACCATTACAGACAAACCCTCAGCTCATACGCCATTGTTGTACGGATTAAATTAGCAAGGCTGCTCTCCACTTAACGTCACATTAGATCTCCACACACACACCCACACGCACACACGCACACACACACAGCGAGTCGCTGTCTATATTAGAAAAGGGACTGAATGAACAGAGCTCTCAGCGTTTAGCTCACAGTGGAGGTAATGGAGCGTGAGGCACGGTGAGGCGGACAGAGAGAGCGTGAGGGCATGAGCCGGTGCACTTTATGATGTCTGCAAATGCTTCTCTGTTATGAGAGGAAGTGGACCCGAATCTCTTAGTTTTATAGTCTGCTCTTCGTTCAGTTAAATACAATGAGGGAAATATGACCCATGTCTGCAGTGAGTTATACATTTGAAAAGGATCATTTGCCCGGGCCCGATTCATACTTGACAAGCTGACAAAACATTGAGAATTATTTGCTTCCTACAAACGTATCCGGACCATTAAATGAAATGTCATGCTGTTGGTCCGACACATGGAGACCATTTATAATATCAGGTGTCAAAAACTAGGTTTTTTTGACATATTTTATGGTGAAGTAAAACAGTATGAAACAATGTGCTTGTCATTTACATAGATGCATTTGGAAGACACTTTTATGCGACACAAATGCGCTATACATTTTACGTGTTCCTAGAAAAAAACAACCAGTCAAAACATTTTTCCAAATCAAGACAGTTCCTAAAGGGAAGTTTTGTCAGATTTGACTAACTTCAGACCACACACACACACCGTTAATATGTAATGTAGACCACAAAGGTCTCTTTATAGGCTTTAAATCAAATGCATTTACTTCTGAGAAAGAATGTGAAGGCCTTGCTCTAGGCGGTTTCTTTCCTCTCATGAAGATGCATTACTTTAATATTCCGCGAAACACTATTTATAGGCAGGAAAGCCAGCGCAGCTATTCACAGGTAAGGTACAGTTCAACTTTAACTTTGAGCAAACGCACAGAAACATGCTAAAGCAATGCTCACGCTGACACAACTTAAAGCACTTAAAGTTACAGCATCCAGTAATGAACGTGAAATGAAAACGAAAATGTCATCTAAAGACACAGGCCACTTCCCATTGGCTTCCCCAAACACGGCCATTTTTCTTGTTGATGTAGCATGTCGAATTTGTAAGGCGATGGTGTGAAAATGAAAGGTTGCATGTCTCACTTGGTTGGCAATATGTATTTGATACCAGCCGTAAATCAATGCTCTGTGCAGAAACACATGTTAATAGAAGCCACTAAATTGAAACAGAATTTGTTTAGGGAAGGAAAAAAAAACTGAGTGGCTGAGAGTGCAAGAAACCAACCATCTGTTTTATGCCGCTGGAAAATGAGATGATTTAAAAGAAAAAGAGGGAGAAGGTAATTTTACCTTTTGAAGCCTGTAAGGGTTTTTAAAAGAACACGGGTCCAATTGAGTAATAAACATTGTAAATGATTTATTTTTGCAATTCTACAATTTAATAATATTTTACATATATATTTACTGTAAATTTTAACGTTCGGATGTCTCACCTTGCGACAGTGCATTTATGGTACGCCGATTGTTTGTTTGCAAACCGTCTAACGCACATTTCACTCAAAATGTGTATACTGTATGTTTACGTTATTGAATGAATTATGAACTAACAATAAAACATTGTCATTTATTAATAAATAATACACAAATATTCTTTATTGTGTCATCATAACATCAAATGCATTACCTGACCCTCATGTACAAATTCTTGATGTAAAACATACCAAAACATATTTTGCCTCTGTTGATACTGTATATTGCAGACTAGAATGTTACATGCATGGGAAAAGCAGAGAATGGAGATTTTTGTTTTGTACCAAAAAGTAATTTAATATTCTCTGAAAGCCCCCTTGACTGTAACTAAATGAATTATATCTATTTGGTAAAACAATGATAATACAGCCCCTTACCTTTTCCCAGTTCCTCTGAAACAGCCGCTAATGTCAGTTCCATCTTCTCTGAGAGTGAAAAAATGGCTCAATATTTCAAAAATGACTTTGAAGTCCAAGTGGAAGATAGTGAGGTTCATTACAGAGTACTTTCGTGCCATCTTTTGTTGCAACAGTCCAAATGGAATGTGTACATTTCACCACACAGTGCCTCACACAGACTTTACCTGTTTGTACCCTGGGCTCATGTATTATCGGGGCTTATAGTGTGTCTGTCGTGCACCATCCAGAACTTTAGTTATTGGCATACATCAAAGCTACTGTGCATACACTGAAACATAAAATACATTAAAATGACAGTATATAAATGCACAAATATCTGATCGTTTGAAATTGGCTTTTGCTAAACTAATTTGATACAAACTAATGTGGTTTCGATTTAAATGACGTTTTATGCATAAACAAGGACAAAACAGACACACAAACTTCATTGAAACAAAGAAAAAAGATTCCTATTAGTAGGCAACTTTAATGTCACAGACAAACTGTAATATAGACAGAATGATGCTCATAATAGTGAGAAAATACCTGGAAGTGACATTAACAAGTGTTGGTTCTTGTGTTACGTCCTTTGTGGTCTTTAAACCTATACATTTCTACATAATCATGTCATTTTTAGATGCTAAAATATATTTATGTGAAAAATATATTTGTACACATGAACACAACACGAAGGAGAAAATGCTGATCGCAGGGGATTTAGGAATAGATGTGCTAAAAATATCAGAATATTACAGAGTGAATACTGCATGAAAAAGTAGGCAGAGTCCATGAATCATCAGATATTGTAACGGGGCATCTAAGGTCCCGTTGGTATGGTGAATGATCTCAAAGAAACTTTAACTTATGGTTACAGACTGGTTAAAGAGATGTCAGCGATGGCCTTGACATATGAGCACGACATCTCTCTCACGTTCTATTATATGGTTTCTTCATAATATACAACCGACAATATACCAGGACATACTAGTGTTTAAACCGAGCGAGTTAATAAGAAAAAACTAAAAATAAGAAACTTTTCTGATGAAAAGAATAAAGGCCAGGACAGAACTAAACTTTACAGCGGAATTGACAAACTGAGGTCTTTAACTAATGCCGTGGTCACACTAGACTTTCAAAATGCTATATTTCTATGCAGAGACCTACGTATATATGGGTAGCAACCAGGATAATTTTTCATAAGAAACTTTTTTTATTTGCACATCATAGATTATAATGTACTGTTTATTGTTGTTTTCGTTATTTTAAAGCTCTATTGTATCAAAACTTTATTTTATAGGCATTTCCTTCAACGGAATAATCATGCTGTGGCCTTTTGATATTTCTCTGGCCACACATGTGATATGAACTCACAGCTTTAAGTATTCAAACACCTTTGAAATGAACAGAAATAATATATCAAAGGAAAATATTGAATCCGGAATAAATGGAAAATGTGCAAGTCCTGACAAAACTCATGACATGGTTTAATATATCAAAGCTTACTTTTATTCCCCCCGAGGAAATCAGACGTTAACATAGAATGTGAAACACTGAAGTCGTCCCACCGACTCGTAACGTGTTGAATGTGAAAATGTACACGTGTAGCCGTCTCGTGGTGTCCACACAAAATTTTGAATCATTTTATTTACATCCTATCTCATGTTACACTTACAAATAAATATTGCATTCTTACAATCTACATTTCAACTACCACTTCTCATCTGTGAGTGTACTTTCACCTGAGCATTCAAAAGAGAAGGTCCTGTTTTTGTCCTCCTCTATAACTCTTCAATAATATAAACAACAAGGATTCAGGAGATCATGGGAGCTTGGTGCACCAGAAATTGAAAGTTGCTTTAAAACCTAAGACATGTAAAAACCACAAGGAAGTGTAAAAAAGGGATGATGTACTTTTCGCCTGGATTAAAAGAGAGACATTCGTACGATTACCATAATGAAGAGTCACAGACCATTTCTATTCTGTATATTCATCTATCACAGCAGATCATAAGGTTTTAGAAGAAACACAACACGCTTTGTGGGCTTGTTTGTTTACGTGGTCTGTCCGGTAATATACAAATCAAGATGTTAGTCTGAGTCAGATACGGTACAGTTCAGATGTGTCGTCCACTTAATAAACTGAATTTTTACTTGAATTTTATTGTGCAAATGAACAATTTCCCAATGGGGCTTAAAAGAAGTCCACAATCCTGTATTTCCACATTCACTTCAGAGTATTTTCTATTCTTATGTTGCTTTTCATTATTGTTGTGTCCAGTGTTTTTATTCCTACGGGGTTTTAGAGTTTCTGATAGACTTTAATAATAGCACATAGACTGTAATACAGCTGGCATCCCAGCCTGGGATTCCCACATTCCCCATCTCTCAGAATCCACGCAGGAGGAAAGGTGATACAAAATGAGTGTTAAAAAACAAACTTACACCTGGGTCTGGGGCAGGCCGGTTCTGTGGCAGCCTGTTGTGGTCTACCTACATTTGAAAAAAGCGTTAAAAATAAGATCTGTTGAATTCATCCGTAATCTGAAGGTCTATCTAAATAAACCAGAAACTACATTACATTAGTGATAACCCCCATCATTGACTTTTAATTTGTCTGTACAGCTGTCAGGTTTGTTTCATATCTTTCCTTTCTCTCTGGTCTTGTTTAGACTTGTTTATTCCAGGTGTCGGTAACTAGTGTTCTGTCCCCGCGCTAGCCAATTGGCAGCTGCTCTCTTTGCGCCACCTGGACCACTTGTCAGAGACTGTAGGAACGTGCCAGTCTCTTTTTACCCGTTTCCCCTTTCTGTGAAATTCCTACTTAACTCTGGACTCCCCATGGATTTTATTCCTTCCGACTTTCTTTTTTCTATTCCCTACACGTATCCCGTGGCAGTTCTCTTTTAGCAACACGTCTCGTTTCCCCCTCCTCCCTTAGTGCAAAGGCATTACTGGTGAGTTTGTGTGTGTTCATTCTCGTTCTTTCTTTCTCTCTCTCTTTAATCCCACCTTTCACAGATTGTCTTGCAGTCTCTCCATGTAGCTTCTGAGCTCGGCAGACTGTCCCAAATCCATGTCCTGGCAGACCCACTTTATATCGTCTTCATTCCCGACGAGGATGGAGTTGGTGTATGGCCCACCTTCGTCAGGGAGCACAGTGGCAAACGAAGTAAACTTGACCCTCTTGCGCTTGGCGGCACTGGGCGAGTTGTTGAGGGGTTCCACTTTCCCCGCGGGGTCGTTTCCGGAAAACGGCCGCGGGTCGGGGTGCGCGTGGGGTATGCCGCGCCCATGCAGGGAGCTGTTTTTCTGGACGCCGCTCCCGTTGAGTAGGTATTTGCTTTCCTCACACCCCTCGTTTCGATCTATCGCCGTTGTGCATTCGTTGCTATGCGCAAGTGGCCCGTGTTCACCGTGGTGATCCATCAGGTCTGCTTCATTGCCGAGCCACACCCAATCGTGTGCATGGTTCATGTTGCCCTGTTCCAGAACGGGAAGCTGTTTGTGACGGTAACGGAAAGCAAAGCTCACGCAGTTAATGAGGAAGACGAGGATAGCCAGACAAAAGACTCCAAGTAGGGCGTACATGCCAATCTCCAGGTCGGATAAACCTCTTGGACTCTGCGTCAGGTCACTTTCCGCCCCGCCGGGTAGGTCCACCTGTGCAGGGTAACTGGTGTAGTCGACAGGGTTGTTGTTTTGCCCTCCGCTCTGCTTATTGCCTCCGGTCCGACTGTTAAGCGTAGTCCGTGTGGTCGTGCTTACTTTTTTAAGGGATCCCTCTTCTCTGTCCACCACTGTGTTTGATAATTTCCAGCTGTCTCCGCCGCTAGTTTTTTCAGCTTCCACAACCTTGTGTTTCTGTTCGTTTGTGCTGTTGTCCAGATTGTTCTCGTCTTGAGTTCCACTCCTCTGCTCCAGATCATTCTGTCCAAACTTCACCTGTACACTCCCTACACCCATTGCCAAAATGCTTTTCCTCTTTGACTTCTGGCAGGTTTCAGAGATCATCATCTCCACTCGCAACAGCGCCCCCTGGCCCTCGGCCTCTGCCACTACCACTGGCCAACGCTGGCCTTGCTCCTGATAGGTGGACACCACGGTCTCATCCAGTGAGGTTACAGTTAGGGTAAAGTCTTTGGGGTCGTAGACGTCAAGAGGGGTTACGGAGCCATCGCTGTATTGAATCCACGCGCTGATGACGGCTTCCTGTTTAAGAGAGAATAGAGAAGGTGACAAACATCCTCATTTATATAGATATTGCATGTCTGTCCTTGATGAGTGATAAAGCTTTGACACGCACTCCACTGACTTGTGAGAATGATTCATGAAAACACTTTAAATCTCCAAACACGCGGATTAAAAGTTGAGACTTCCTGTGATTTTTGTCTGAACTGACAGGTAATAAAGCAAAGATGTCACGGTTTTCTTGATAAATGTATACAAAACTTAACAATTGCCAGTGATGAATCCAGGAGTGCGGTAGGTTAGGTTTTTATTATTAAAAAGTTTCATTGTAATAATAAAGAATGAGGTAATTATGATGGCATGCTGAAAACAATCATCTTCCACTTCAATTCACAGAGAGGAGTTAATGCACGTCTATGAAAAACTCTTAAAAGTAAAGCTAAACCCAGCATGATTTTATGTATATATATATATACACATGTATATGTACAAAAAATACTTAATATA
This sequence comes from Barbatula barbatula, assembly GCF_947034865.1. Classification (NCBI taxonomy): domain Eukaryota; kingdom Metazoa; phylum Chordata; class Actinopteri; order Cypriniformes; family Nemacheilidae; genus Barbatula; species Barbatula barbatula. The sequence goes on along the minus strand of NC_136767.1, from coordinate 24,833,356 downwards.
CTGTATATGAAGTATTTTTTGTAAAATTCAGAGAGGCAATATTATCACACGTAACTCCCCACTGAGAAAAATGTGTAAAAGTAAGAATACATTAACTGTTTCAATCATTCTAGTAAATGAACTACAAGGAATCTTAACTTAACAGTGTGATATAAGGTTCAACTGAACTGCTTTAAATCAGAAGTTCATTTAAAAATAAACATTCAGTCGTCAATTACTCATAGCCGTTTTTCTAAATCTTTGACTGTCTTTACGCTTCAATATATTCAAACGTGGTGTTTGTATGCATTTGTTATATGGTAGGGACCAATATGAAAGTAATAGATAATACATTTTGAGTTGCAACCTAACTGACTTTTTTGTGAGCACTTTTCTTTTAAGAGAATATGCAGTGTCATATTTTCCTAAAAAATATTTGCGGCGGAATTGCATAAATACAAAAACCTGAATTAAACAAATACATTTTAATCATTTATAAGCACGCAGATTTATAAACAAAATGTTTGATAAGAAGGAGAAAAGAAGGGAAAATGAAAAACAGGATATACTGTAAGATTACAATTATATAGGATGTACATACGAGTGTTTTGTAATTTGTTCAAAAGATGAAAAACTGCAGATCAACTACATGGCCACACTGTTTCTGGCAGCTTCTTCAAATGAGACAAAAAAAGTGTTTTCCTTAATATCCGCAATTGCCAACAACTCCAAATGAGAGTCTTGCAGTGTTTTCCCACCCACACTCATTCACTCATAGTTAACCTTGGGCCCTGTGCGTGGGAAAACGCTGGCAGAAATCGAGGCAAGTGTTTAGATTTTTAGCAGAGCTGCTATTTTAGAGACTTTAATCAGATGATTCAAAACAGCTCTGTAGGGAGAAGAAGGATATTAGAGATATTCACCGCTCCGTTATAACAACACCTGCCAAAATGAACACAGGGGCCTCCAGCGATGGGACTCTGGGCTAATGGAGCAACACAGAAATTCTTGAGTATTCGCATATTACCAGATTATTTGATGTTTTTCTGTACTGTTTATGTGACTATGGGGCGGTTTCCCAGAGAAGGATTAAGCCTAGTCCCAGACTAATTTAAATGTAGGAAGTGTCTTGATCAAAAACAATTTACACTGACATCTTAAAATATATCAGTGCAGTTGTATTGTCTCAAGATACCACGGTAATGTTTTTTTTGTATAGTGTGTTTTTACAACAATTTAAATATCCTAATTTAACTAAGGCCTAGTCCTGATTTAAAATAATCTCAAGGATTTTAATAAAATGCCACAGTTCCCGTACTATGACTATGGATGAAGTGCAAAGCTCAATAGGGTTGCTCTAACAAAGGAAATCGTACCTTTCGGTAAAAAGAGCCAATCACTAAGGTCAAACCGTTTTGAGACTATGGTCTCTGCACAAAAAAAAAACAAACAGGGACATTTCTTAATCATTCAGCTTTTTCAAACTAAGATTTCATATTTCAATTTGCAAAAATAAGTAAGCGATTCCCAACTGCTTTCTCCCATTGCTGTTTGGAAACTCTCAGTAATTGAGAAATGTGCTTTCGCCCTTTTTGAGCGAACGCTTGAAAATGCCTATCCCTCTTCTGTTTCACAAAAGGTTCTTTGTGGCGAAAATGTGTTCTTCAGTTTACAAAAGGTAAGAAAGAGATGGTTCTTTTAAAGCAGTGGTTCTCAAACTGGGGGCCCAGGACGGGTCCAGGGGACCACAGATGTTGTGGCATTTTATGAAATATAGAAACTTATCTATTATATAAGTTTATATCAAACATCAGAAAAATAAGTCCACCAACCAAAAGAGTTTTCAGAATTGTATAAATGAACATGTTAGTAGTTTAATAAAATTGTTAAGTTTAAGATTAAAGTCATTGTTTGGACCACCATTTTAAAGAACCATTGACTGAATGGTTCTTTGTGATACCAAAAATGGTTATTTTATGGCATTGCTATGAAGAACCTTTTAAGCAGCTTTATTTTTAGAAGTGTACTTTACGATTTTCAGGTGGAAGGTATTTGTGCATAGTGCTGTGAAGAGCCAACCTTTTCGCAAATTTGAAATAGCGTGAAGAAAAAAATGCTACAGCTGATGTCAGGTTTCATTGTTTGTTAAAACGTGTTGTTTGATGGCACGATATCTCTTCACCTGTCTTCACTTGTTTACCGCTCATAAAAAATTTTTTAAAGTCGCTTTGGTACACTACACAATGTCTCCATTAAAATGACGCCTGAAAGGTCTGAATGAGTTTTTATTGCATTTTTCCTAGCTTTCTGGAAATGTTTTTCTCTCTTGTATCTTCCTCTCTCATTAGCCACAGGCTCTAATGAAAACTTGAATATTTATTCAGAAGTGTGACAATATAAAAACTCTTTCGTGTGGATTTTGTTTATTTAGCTCAAGGGTTCCCTGCACCTGTTAAATGTTTTTCAACTATTGCTCTCTGTACTGTAAATGAACACCAGCAGCTCTAACAACAAGCTGCAGATGTTGTCGCTTTGCAGGTTTTTAAATGTTCCTCAGCTTATGTAATTCACAGCAGCCACAACTTCAGGTTTTAGAAAATTAATTCAAGTTTTCTGTTAAGCAATTTTCGGTTTACATGCTTGCAAAACAGCTTTAAAAGTTAAAAAGTTTCAAGCAACACCATATTTATTAGCTAATTCATGGAGGTGAATTAATCGTTGAGGTACTCACTTGTTTAGGTGTCTGCAGCAGGTCCTGAGCGGTGGTTGTGATGTAGAAGGCTCTGTTGTTAGTGGTACTGGGCTGCAGAGAGAGACTCAGAGAGCCTACCAGCTGAACTCCCAGATCAGTAATAGTCACTTTATCATCCAGCACTGTGATCGTCTTTTCAGCCAAAATAGAGTCAGACAGAGGGGATATCACCTGGGAAATACAGAGAAATGCCCTCAGGATGCACATTGATAGAAACCTCACAATACTCAGATATGGACTTTTGATATTTTTTGTGAGGATATATAGTGTCACCATAAATCAAACAGGAAAATCCTAAGTGTTTTACACAGTGTTGCAGTGATGATTATTAATGACACCATTATAATTTGTAACTTTATTAACTTTTTGCATCTTTAATCAAAAACATTAAGCCCCTCTCTACAACAACTAAAAGAGGTAGGACTATACTGACTGTCCAATGGCCAGCCATTTTGAGCCCTCCTCCTACATCAAACCAATCAAAAAAGGGCAGGGCAAAATAAAGCCCCTCCATACATATTTTCCAATTTTAAAAGCCAATTTACCCGGATATAAATCACGAAATGGAAAAGACTTTAATCGCAACTTTCGTTTCATGGTGACATTAAAGATGAATTTTTTACTGCATTGTATCCAAACTATTTTTACCCAGATCTATCTTATACATGATGGTTTATGCATCAGATCTATCTTTCTATCGATCTATATGTCTGTCCTTCAATCCGTCCACTCCCCTGTCTATCTTTCTATCCACGTATCTATCTATATTGGGACATTTCCACCGCATGAACTTTACCCCGGAACTCGTGACTTTGGGGCAGTTTCCACGGCAGGAACCGGGATCAAAACAAAGTTCTGGATAAAACTTTCCCCACCCAGATAGTCCCTCTCGTGAGGGAGTACTTTTCCAGAGTTCCGGAAGTTGCTGATTAGTTGAGTTCAGTGCATTTTCATTGGTTGATTCTACATTCTGCATTGTGTTCCGCTTAAATTAAACCACCATTTTTAAAAGTTTGTTGCGGTGCGTGTAGTTTTAGCTGTTTACTGTTTGAAATGGATAAAAAATACAACAGATGCGCAGACAATCGAGGTCCAGGTTAAATTAAGTGTTTTTGCTGAGGATGAAATCCAACGGGAATTGGAAACGATGACCCGCAATGAAAAGGTCAACTTAAAAATATAGAGTCGGTTATACAAGCTGGGCATCATTGCACCCAAAAATAACAACTGTCCGTCGCTCTATGTGACATCATCATTGTTCGACATTACCGCCCCTCCTGGACTGGGAGGAGCCGTCACATGCAGTCCTACATCTCGGGACAGATTATTTTAATCTTCACGATACTTTAGACCACTATGGTAACACAGACAGCAACAGATCTGGGGAGAATAATGTTCCAGGGAAAAAAGTTCCTGGGACAAATTGTTCCAGGTAATTTTGGTGGAAATGCGGCATATGTCTGTGTCTGACTGGCAATCCATCCTTCTTTCTGTCCGTTTCTCCATCTGTCTGAGATTCTACACACAAAACCTTTTCTAATGAAAATAAGTATGCATGGAGCCAAGGCAAAACGTTCTGCTGCTTGCAACATCCTCCAGGTCCGGGAGAAGATCCCTCAGGAGACCATCCCTCACCTCATCAGGACCATGCCCAGGTGTTGTAGGGAGGTCATACAGGCACGTGGAGGGCACACACACTACTGAGCCACATTTTGACTTGTTTTAAGTACATTACATCAAAGTTGGATCAGCCTGTAGTGTGTTTGTCCACTTCAATTTTGAGTGTGACTCCAAATCCAGACTTCCATGGGTTACTAAATTTGATTTTCATTGATAATTTGAGTGTGATTTTGTTGTCAGCACATTCAACTATGTAAAGAACAAAGTATTTAATAAGACTATTTCAATCATTCAGATCTAGGATGTGTTGCTTAAATGTGTTCCCTTTCTCTTTTTGAGCAGTGTATTTGTATATTTATCTTCTGGCTATATCATAATAAATCTGATTATCAGAACTTAATTTGATATATTTAGTATATTTTAACTATGGTGAGCATTTACATGAACTGTAATAAATAAATAAAATCTCAGACAAATTAGGTATAAGATATAGAATTATAATAGGAAATTATTACTGTGAAATATATTGTTACCGTGAAATAAAATGACTCTATTTTTTGGTAATTCCGCGCACCCCTACTTTCCCCATTTTACATTATTTAACATCCTCAATCCTTACAAAAGCAACACTAAGGCGAGGAGATCCAGACTGACACTTTGCAACATTGCTTTGCTATGACAGACAGACAGTATGACAGGTGTACAGAGAGCTCTCAGAATCAACGTGTCATTGTCAAGCACCATCTCCTGTTACCATGGACAAAAACTGTTGACTGACACCATGAGGATTCCCCGTGCAGAGGGGAATAAAGCAAGGAACAAAAAATGACAGGAAATCAAAGCGATGGCAATAGCCAAAAAACGAAAGGGAGAGATTCTACACACAACCTCTTCGAAGACATTTCACTATTAACAGCTCATTCTGACGACACAACACAATAATAATCCCAGGTCTTCATCACACACGCAACACATGATGATGTTTCGATAGAGACTGACAGATACACAGGTACACAAAAGGAAGTATACAAAACACACAGGGGGTTGAGTGTCAACACAACACTTCACACAGAACTGAGCATTCTGCACCTCAGAGATTTCAACACCTGTAGGCAAACAAGCTTGTTATCACTAACATGCGATGCCACTGGAAATATTTCCACGAGTTGTTACTATCTCTCAGGTTCTATATTTATTTGTCAAAGGTGAGTGGTCTAAATAAAGTGTGCTGTTATCTAGAAACTGAGCCGCTCTTCAGCTTAAACCGTCACTAAAATCTCTCACTAAAATTTTGTTCAGGCAAGCCTATTCCTCTAATCATTTTGGTGCATCACAGACGTATTTCTTCCATTTTTACTACAAGTTGTACTTTTGAATAAATTACTTTTTTAATTGTTTAGTAGGTAAAGAAGCTTGACACAGAAAAACAGACACACTGTATAATAATTATATATATACCTGTATAGTGGTGATGCCCATATCTCGTCCCACCAGTACCCTTCCATCAATCAGTCGAGCAATGCGTGTGTCCTCCACTTTTAGGAAGTCTAGGACCATCTCTGTGATGTCAGCTGACCAATCAGAACCCAGCATGTGCACAAGCTCCCCACCAGGGTCAGCTGGTTCGGCTACGAAGTGTGTGAGAACTCGCACCTGAGCATACTGATACTGCAGGGCACAGCCCCTGCCCCGCCTCTCATCGTCCTCATCATCCTCACTGTCACGCGTCGGCCTTGAATGAAAGAAAAATGAATAAGTAATGAGAAGCACATTAAATATTTTCATTCCTTTAAAACCCCAATATGTAACACTTATTTTAACCTAATAGGATTTTATATAAAAACATTATTAAGTTTTCCTGTAATACAGTATAAGGCTATGTTCACATTTGACTTCCTTTTTGACAAGAAAAAGTTGACAATGAAGAAAACAAATAGAAGCTGGCAATGACTTCGGAGGCAGCGTTTCTTCCCAAAGGCAGCTCAGAGAAATCAATTCAGACAGGCTTCATAGGCAGCATGACGGAAGTCTATTTCAATTCTAAACAGAGAGCATCTTTGCAATAACCAATCACATAATTTAAAATTACAAAACTTCACATAATCAAAAAGTGAAAATGTAACTTATATTTTAATACAAAAACTATGCTCCAACTGGCGTTTTGGCTGCCATTTTATTTTAATTCTCGACCAATCACGTTCCTCACATGTGGTTATGGAAACGACTGGTTAGCTGTGAAAACACTTAGTCAAAATGACGATTTAAAATAACCAGTTTGTCAGCTTATTAGGTGCGCGGTAAAATTTTAGTTGACATGTGCTTATTAATTGTTACTTCTGATGTTTTTTCCATTTTTTATGTTTATTTTGGGCAGAATAGCAACGCATAGAAATCAATCTATAGAAGGTGATTGTGTATTTCACATTGTTGTATGGCACATGTGTAACTGTTAAGAAATAAAACTTCATGACTTAAAGAACATATACAGCATGTATTTATCTCGTGAGTTTGCTGATCTGATATGTACGTTAACGTTACTGTAATAAAATGACCACAACTCACTCTATATCTAATAAGATGGGAAAATTCCCGACTTTTGCGTTGTAAGAATTTACTGTGAAACTTTAGATATAAAAACGAGGACTGGTAAGTTGCTGTTCTATCATTAATATGTGATAACTCCCTATTCATTAAATAAAACGTTTGGGCATACCAACATGGCGGCGCGGTAGCTTCAGTGTAATGACGTCATGAGGAATCCAGTCATTTATATAGAACAGTGGATGTCACTACATTCAATACACTGGACCTTTAAAGACAATTAAGACAAACGTCTTTATTTTCCTTATTATTAAAAGTAAAAAAAAGATTAAGACATTTATACTGTTTATATTTCACGTTTATATAGTCAATGCGAGCAGATCTCCATGGATCTCTTCAAGAATTTTTATACAAACAATTATAATCGTCCACAGGGTTTTGCCAACGTCAGTGATACGATGCAAACTGTTTGTGTATTTCAATGGACTTTCTCATCTTTTATTCTTTCAACTCTTTTTTCCCTTTCTGAGGCTGCAATGCCTTCAAAACACTGCGTGGGGTGTAAGTGTGTGTGTGTTTGAGTGTTTCCTAACGCTAACGGTGGTTTTGTTGTTAGGGGCAGAGAGACAGAAATTTGCGAAATTGAAAAATGGGCCCAACAGACAGACTGAAGGCCGACAAAGAGAATTGGCTTGTGAAAAAAACCAGACAAATCCATGTGACAGCATAAAAAGAAAGACAGTGGATCTCTGTTGGCTTCAGAGAAAATAAACTTGTCCTCCTCATTGGTTTGTAAATAAGACCAGTGGTTCTGAATGTCTGATGGGTCACAACCCCAAAATGTGTCCTGTGAGAATGTTTCTGAAACTCAGCAGAAGTGAAAAAATGAAGCAATACGGCAGGGCTCCAGACTGCGCCTTAAACGTTTGCATTTGCGACCAAGATTTGCGAGTGATATTGTTGCGGATATTTTTCCAAGTAATTGCCGAGAAGTTAAGGAAACCTATCTGTTATAAGACACGGCTGGATAATTTTAAATCAGTTTACAGCAAGAATGAAAGACAAGATTTTCTTACGTTTTAGTTGAAGTAATCTTTACGTTGTGTTGTGAACATGCAGAAAAATGTCATTATTACAAACTAAAAGAAATATAATAGTGTAACAAGCCCTTTCTTTTTGCTTTAAACCTTATAAACCATCAAATATACATTTTTTCATACAGTATAATATATAAATAACATCTTGACATGAACCTTTACTGTTGGTTCAAATGATTTTAGCGTAATTTGGTCTGGTGTATTCAGAGTTTAATCATTCTTAGCATCAATCAATCACAACACTTCTCTGCCTCTTTTTAAATAAGCAGAACCAAATCTATCATGCTGCATATAAATGCATAGAAAGGCAGCATTTTAAGACTATTTGAACACATTTACACAAAGTTATATTTGTGTACTAATGTAAACGCATTTTAAATTATTCTGTGGAATTCTGAAGATTTTCCCCAAATCTTAGGGTGGAATTAATTCAGTCAGAGAGGGAAGATTTACATACAACAGGATAACTAAAAGTATGTGATTTTTTTGTCTGGAGCCCTGTAGAACTGGAATATAAAAAGCAAGAATACATTAAATTAACTCATTTGCTGTGAGGACGAACATAATATTGGCCAACCACAATTTTTATACTTGTATGTTTTATACTTGAATTATTGGCAGTTTAGAGCATTCGGGATGCTGTAAACATACATTTAAAAACATAGAATTAGATGAGAATGCACAGACACGCACATATAAAGCTCTTGGCCTCTCACACATACCTTCTATTGGTGATTATAGGTACCCTCCATCCTTTCACTTGACTAAGTTCTACGTCAGAAACATCAATCTGGAGAGGTAACCGCGGCACCCACACGGTGAGCTCTAATTGGCTGGTCAAATAGAGGTAGGTAAAGTTCACTTGAAGTGAGACACGCCCCCTCATTTCTTTTCCATTTACCAACACCTCATCACAGCCAAGAGACACCTGCAGAAAGAAAAACAGAATGTCAGATGGAACGGCAGTGACTTTGTGAGGTTTGTAATGGCTGTGACCGTTATTAAAATTTTCCTCACATACCGATGCGCTAACTGCACTTATTAGAAGAAAACAAAAGCACTTTTTCACGAAATTATAGAGTGGTAAAACCGACTCGAAGGGTCTTCTTTTTCGTTCTATAAACAAATCACTTGTTTTTTACTTCAATTGTTTTTAATACAAACTAAATTCTTAGTTTTGTCCTCTGCCTCTCTCTCTCTCTCTCTCTCTCGCTCTATAATGATGGGTGGTGGTCTGTGTTCAGTGGTCGTCTCTTCTGACACCATGATGGGTTGTGTCTGTGACGTTGTCACGACAAGCAGAGAGCTATCATTTTGCTAGCGGCAAATCACACATGCAGGTACACACAAGGGAACTGAGGCAGCGTGAAGCAGTCACATCTCGCTGTTACAGCTCAGGGTCACCGCAGGGGCACGCTCAAGTTTGAAATGAACGTGCGTGTGCCTTCATGTATCATATATGGTTCACTCCGTGAAGCTTTCATGGTTTGGTCAATGCTGTTATTTTAGCAACATTTCATTCATACTCCCAGTTAACTGCTGTATCATTATTAGGGTTGGGTACCGTTCACTTTCTAGCCGGTACCGGTACCAATACGGTACCTGGAATTAGGTGCCGAATACTTCGGTACTTTACTCTCTGTGTAATAAAAACATTTATTTCAGTGAAAAATGTCCAAACCATTCAATTTCCTTAAATTTTACACAAAAGAAATAAAGACTATAGAAATAACTACAGCATTATTATTACTACCAGCTTATTCCATTTCCTCATCAACAACATATTCATTTATGCATTGTGATAATTTACCTAAACCATGAGGCATCCACCACTAACAATATAGAAAAACAAAACTTGGAAGTTTAACAGCATCATAACTGAAAATAACAGATTGATTTGTAATATACATTTTTAACAGAGATACTGAAAGAATTACATATATATATATATGTAATATATATATAATGTTGATCATACGATAATACATACTGTAAATGTGCATCAGTCTCCTGCTGCACTGTTTCAAACTGCATCTTGACGGCCTTACTCACCTCTTTCCATCGACTGCTCTAATCTGTCACTAATAACTTTGTTTCTGGACTTCATGAGATTTATTCATTGGTGGACAGAAAACACAAAGCGCCTTAACAAACTTAAATGTTCGGTGCAGTGTTATGTGTGCCTGCTGCATCTGAGCGTGCATTTCCTGAGTGAGTGTATTCAAAATTTTCTAAACAAGTGAATGTGATAACCATATGTAGAGTCGAGTGTTAATTTTTATTTTGTATGTTGATTAAAATAGCCTGCATTATTATCTCTGAATTATCTTTGTTGTCTCGCTTTCTCTCTCTCTAAAGTACCTGCTCTCGCGCAGCACCCGATGAGTTCTCAAGTACCGAAATTTGGCACAGATAGATTTAATGTGAATCGATACTTTGTAATCCCGACGTAATTCGGTCGGTTCCCTTAAAAGTACAGAGTCCAGAACCCAACCCTAATCATTATAACTGAATACAATTGTAAATAGACTTTTTAATCCCATTCTGAAGACAAAGAGGTTGGTTATTTACTGATGTGGCAAGTGAACCACTCCTAATTCGTTGCAAATTGTGTACAAGAACTGAACTGAAGAACGGTTAAATTTCAATAAATAGGAACGATATTGCTGGGATCACTGTGGAGAATAAAAATAAAACGAGTTGGAATATCTCTCTGAAATTACGGAAACAGACTTGATTCATTTCGGTCGTACAACAAACGTGTGTATTTTGTTGTACACTAAACATTCAGTTCTTCAATGTTGCCACTGAACAATGTATGCCACACAATTGCAAATCATAAAAAAAAGTACAACAGGAATTTCACGAAAAATGACTCTAGTTACCATTCTAAACTATCAAAGACTATTTTAAATGCAAATCTGAATGAAATGCACTGTGATTTGTTAACTGCACATAAGAGTGAAAATACAAGAAGTATAATTTTATCAAATGTAATCTTACTTTTTGTATCTATTGCAAGCCCTGAGAACAGCATATAATAAAACTCATGTTGTGGATGTATTGATACATAATGCACAGGAGATAATGTACTGCCACACAAACACACAGAGTGATGGTTGATAAAAGGCACCCTTCTACAATCCTTGAAGTCGTTGTGTGTGTGTGTGTGTGTGTTAGACTCTGGGATAGCAATTACCCACAATTCGCTGCAAGGACGACACGCTCAATTTCTCTACCTTTGCTTCCATCTCTGCTCTTGCAATTTGCACCTTTTCCACCAATCTTTCTGATGATCATGAGTGTTGTTCTAAGAGCCTCCACCCCTGTCATTCTCAGCAGCCGGAATGACTGTGTCGAGTAATGGAACAGGAACACAGCGGGTAAAGTGGCATGTGGTCACATCAAAAACATGACACGAGTAAACATGTTGAGCGCATTTCCCCATCGCGGCGAGCCGTTCTAAGCAGTCTGAAATGTTTTCATGTGAGCCTGGTTCGACACGGCACGATAACAAACGGTTCCTGGCTTGACCGTGCTGAATCATGCTAATGAATGCGCGCAGAGGCATTATAGCTCAGTCTCTTGTGTTACCTAGCCAGCGCATAAAAAATTTCAAACAATGTCCGTTATCAGCCCTGAGGGGAAAAATTAAACTATTTACGTACCGGCTGGCATGGATCGCCACAGAGTGGAACGATTAACCAACGAGAACGATTCAGCGCGATTGTGGAAAAGCACTCGTTGTTATATACCCGTCACACTGTCTTAGTATGATAAATATAATAAATAAGCAGCATGTTTAACAACATGTTAACTACAATTAAGATAAGCATATTTAGAGCATATTTTCAATGATACAAATAAAACTTTATCTATTTAGATTTACATTGCGAAAGATGCTGGAGCTAGAGTATTTTATGATTCTGGCCCTTGGTTCACTCTTGTATAGTGTACAGTTATCCGGCATGCTCTCTTGCTTCATTCCTCCTGTCCTGCAGCTGATGGTATATTATTTTGTGACTTTGGGACAGAGACCAGCATAAACACTTCCCTTCGTCAAAGCCAAAGAGCTGAGCCATGGATTTGATGACACTGAAAAATCGATTTAATCTCTGTCTCTATTTTAAAGAGACAGAAAGAGGAGACTGGGCGATGAGATAGAGAGAGATGAAGGCCAAAGTTTCGTTGCAGAAAGGGGCACTATAAAAACAAACATTAAAAAACTATGCACGCAAGGGCAGGTCTTGTAATGCTGCTGTGAAAGTGGGTTGCGTTTGGCCCATATGGACCTTTAGGATAGGACAAAGAAATGAATCGAGAAACCTCTTAAGAAATTGTGTAGGGCTGACTCACATATGTGCTCCAACAACAATAGAATGCTTGAAATGAATATTTGTAGCCTAATTGGGAAATTTGGTAAACTATGTTTTATGTGTAAAAATATGTGGGTTCACTGACCTTGTGTTATTAGCTTATGAGAGTCCTGTCACAGCGGTTGAATTACACCAAGTTGAGTTCTTGAGTTAATTTATTTATTTCTTGAGTGAACTCCTTTTATCACCTCTACCAACAAGACTATTCAACAAATTATTCCTTAATTCCTTAAATTAGGGTTAAATATTTAATACTGATATCACATAAAAAACGTATTCCAATTAAATTTCCATTTCATAAAACCAAACTATTTGAACAGAAAGAAAGTACAAAATAAAAAAAAAACCATTTTGTGTGTTCTGATGTTTTTCCTTAATGTAAAAACATTAAATACAAAATTAATATGCACTTATTTACTCAAAAAGGTTGTGTGTCATTCATGTGAAATAAATGGCAAAACGTAGAATTGGGCATACAAGTTTATTTACCGTTGAATGTAAATGCTCTCAAATCATTTTTTGCATTTTAAAGGACACTATTTTGTATCGTGACACTTACCAGCATTTAGGTTACCCTTGCAAAACATTTGGTCCCCTCTCAGGGAATGTTGGGAGTGTGATAATAGGTCTGCAAAGTTAATTTCTGTACATTTTCCCTTTAAAATTTATATTTTTGTGAAAATGTCTTAACATTAAAGGTTCAGTGTGTAATTTTTGGGATGATCTATTTCTCAGGTCTACCAACAAGACTTTTCAACAAAATGATTCCTTAATATTTTGATTAAATATTTAATATTGATTTAACATAAAAAAGTATTCCCAAATTATAAAACCAAACGAAAAAAGTAGTTTTGATGTTTTTACCTTAATGTAAAAATATTAAATACCAAATTCATATGCACTTACTTTATCAAAAAAGCGAGAAATTTCTATTTTTTTTCGTCTAAACATTAAGCGCAATGAAACGATCAAATACACAATGAAATAATTATGTTATGCTTATAAAAAATGTATGTGCTGGTACAATGTTACAGTGATTGTATCATATGGAAATGCAAATACTATGGTAAATATGCAAAAACAAAAGTGGTACCATGGTATTAAAGTGTTCAAACATCTTTTTATTCATCTGTTTAATATATCATGTATTTACAACTTCACCCATTCATTTTATTCATGTCATCTGTTCTGATCTCAGTTACTGCACTCACTTCCCTGTCTCTACCAACAGCCTGTCATCTCTTTTGTGTATCTTCTCTTCTCTGCTCATATCATCATCTTTCCATTCTGTGTCTTCATGCACTCTTCACTCGTCTCTGGAGTGATAAATCACAGATTATTTGGCTGACAATGCAAAACACTGCCAGCTTCCGCAACCCACCAATCCCATCACAGGACCAGATTGCAAATTACTTGGAAGGATTGGCACTTGTCTCTCTGCTGTGATGATAAAAGAGAGAATTGGGATATAGAGGGAGATGGAGAGAAAGAAAGGGGCAAAGAAAAGGTAAGAGCGAGAGAGTAATGGACAGAGAGAGAGAGAGATAGAGAGAGAAACAGTGGGCATCAGCTGGAAGAGCTGGAATCAATTTGCTTGACAGGCAAAAGCAGATTTAGTCCACCGGTTGCTGAGCAATGGTCAGGCGGAAGAAGAGGTTTTTTAAAACTGACAGATGATCTCACTCAAGGATCATCTTCACTTTTACGCCATGATGGTGACGATTTTTATATGCGAGTCTAAACTCCAGTATAGTGTCATCAAGTCTCATCTGATAAAACTGTTACTAGATTAATAGAGGCAATTGTCGTCCCGAACATTTATTCTCCAAACAATAATGTGGCTACATCTTTCATGTGTCTTTGATTTGTGCCCTCACTTCTCAAACTCAAATTATTTTAAATTAAATGTTCCCTCTGCGGTGACTGTTGCGGCACATTTTTTCTTCCAAATTCCAAAGAAACCAAACACGATTCAGGTTTAGAATGGCATGAAATAATATTCACAATCACGTATTCCCTTAATACAGAAAACAGCTCAGACTCAAAGCTAGTTTGTACCCACACGCACATTGATATAATGTTCCAGTTAGCTTCTCTTTCAAGCTCGCCTTTCTTCCAATCAGTTTATGGTGAAATTCAATTAGAATTTAGAGCATTTCTATTGCAGAAGGTGATAAATTCAGATTCCAGCTTCTAAATGCGACACCCCCCGAGGTTAGAAACTCTCATCGGGCCTTGTGGTGCTGTTGAGCCTACACTATCGTTTTAAAATTTCATCCGTCAATCTTCCCCTTTAGGTGATTTCTCAAAATCCACATGAAGAGTCAGATTTCTGATATTAGACCCACGTGGTATAAAGCACTCTCTCTGTCCTCAAAGTACATATTTTAGCAAAATGTGATTTGTTGCGATTGATCATATAGCTCATCACTGCCTGTCGCCTTGCATTCGTAACGTGGGACTTAAAAGCCTGCAAATGATCAAGAGAGGAACACAAGAGTAAGATGAATAGTTAAAGTAAAAGTGAAGGGAATTCGAGTTCAAAAGTGTGGTCTCTAATCTCTTAAATCAATCCGAGAGTATCCATTCATTTACAGGCTTCTCCAGGAAATGGTTTCGCCTACCTCCAAATATCCCGAAATGCTTTCTTAGCATAAAAACAGCTGTTATCAGACCATGAAATACTCAGAGTCACCGACATGAGACATGAGTCACATAGCAGATGCTTTTATCCAATGTGATTTAAGGTACACTAAAGCAAAGAAGATCGAATCGTGACAGGAGATCTTAGTAGGTGGTTCATGGTTCTTAGTAACAAACTTGTTATCATTTTACCAACACAGATCCTTAAACATATAGACTACACACAAAAAACATTCGTTCATGTCATTCTGAACCTGCTTTTATTTATTCTAATCAACATGAAGAGATATATTTAGCACAAGTCTTCTTCGGAGAGAGAATGGAAACCGGGGCTGTCACTCTTTGAAAACACCATAAATACCATTAAAGCAAAGATCTTGTGCACGAAATACTAGAGCAAAATATTTTGATGAAAATAAAAAGGAGAAGGTCTACGATTTCTACATGAACGTATAATCAACCATATCAAACTTTTGAAATTGATATGCGGCATATTAACATAACATTTGCATAGGAATATAAGTCATGTGCGTCCTCAATATGTCTGAAATTATTATAAGTGGTCTAAACCTTCATCAACATATCCTCTTTGGGAGATGAACTAAAAACAAAGCCCTTCCTTGAGACAAGTCAGAAGACACACATACACCCTCAGGGTTTTCAGAAAATGGGGCAATTTGTTTGAGATTCTCAGCCGATCAAACATGTAGAATTCTGCGAACAAGCCTGCAGAAACTTTTGCATTTAGTAAACACTGACAACTTTGGACGATTGTCCTCTCAGATATCCAGCATCTCTGCTTCAATCTGGCATGGTTTCCCATAAACACCTTAAAGTGACGCTTCCATCTGTGAAAGCGTGTATTTGGTTACATTACACAGCATGCAATCATATCATTTGGAGGGAAACCATTGCTGCATATTTGATTAGAAAACACTGTCATTACAGCACATGACCAGCAGCTATGTCAGGCCTATTTTTCAACACACACACAGATGGAAGCTTTGTTTGAAGTTCTTTATGGGAAATACATGTTTGACAGTCTATTGCATGTCACTTAACTCGCAACGTTAGGGAATCCAACAAATCTGGCCTGGGCGATATACATAACATATAATGGGCTACCAAAAACACAAGAACTCAAAATGGCCAACTGTCACATGGGCTAGAAGAACAAAGAAGGTCAGGTCAAAGGCTATTACCAGAGCTGGAAAGAGCCCCTGGGATTGTCTTGTAGGGTCTATTACTTGTGAGTTACAATACGAGTCCACAGGGCAGACACAGGGGAATTATGGAAGTGCAGTCATAGCTAGTGTACATCCTACGGGAATGAAGAAGCTATCTATTTGGTTTTAAAAAGGCTTCACAGTAATTGATTTGAGGCAGGCATGTTTATGAGGTCATTAGCAGTGTCTGTCCAAATTATATTTCTGATAACTTATAACATGCTGCCAAAATCACCTGACCAAAACTGAAGTGATGCTTAATTTGTTAACTGTTTGAAAGATTCGGCAACAGCCAAGCACACCGGAATACAAGATAGCTAATAGAAACAGTACCAGTTGTGAAAAATATTAGTTGTGGGAATAGCGAAAGTTTACCCAATTTCTTTCATCATGTACTCACCTTCATGTCATTCCAAACCTGTATGACTTTCTTTCTTCTACGGAACACAAAGACATAAGTCATTTTTCTTTTTTTGGGTGAACTATCCCTTTAATCGATTCAGAATCTGTCCTAAACCCATCCTCCACCATGTCTATCACAATAGCGCTTCACGTGTCCAAGTTTACGGCCTTGCCTGACTGTAATCTCTTTTCCTATCCAGAATAAAGACAAAAATGTACCTAAAAACACTAAATAACTCATTAAACTAAAAAACAGTTTTGGATCCCCTACACAGAACAATCGTATTATAACAATAATGAAAGCTAATTTAAATCCGGAAATCACCGTCACCCCCCTCACTCTTTCCTAACAAATATGTCTCGTGTATTTTCCTGCTCAGCTGAAACTGAGAATAAATGCGGCCTGCCGCTCTTAACCTGATCAGAGTTTTACACGATTACAGGCTCGCCGGATATCTGGCCGCCTGTCACCGCAAAGTGAATGAGTTATTAAACGGATTAGCACTGTATACCTATCCACACTGCCCTCTCTCTTTCTCGCTCTCTCTCTCGCTCTGTCTTTAATACACAAGTGGACAACCACAATGTCTCCTATATTAAAACCCACTATATTTTCCACGACAAATGAACGTGTTCCAACAGAGAGAAGAACAAATTGTAAAAGACAAAGGTCTTGGTGAAAGATTGATTTATAATCCAACTCGTTTTGTGTCTGCTGGTTGTTGCGCGTGTGCGCACGCACGCACATACACTGACACACAGCTCTTCCGCCATGTCCTGTCCTTCGTGTTCTATGTCTAATTTAATTACAGCACAAATAAGCGAGGGAGTCTTCACAGGAAGCAATTAAGGCCACGGCCTTCTTCTTACTGATGCTGGTTAAACAGTGGGATTAAGGCCTATGGGATCTCTTTAGTCGGCTCTTTTATTTATTTGATCAGCCGTCATTACGAGAGGCCTTCAACCTGCGCAAAGGCAGAGCTGATTAGCGTAACGCTAAAGATAAGATCCCATTCAACACCTGAACCTGCAAGGTGGCGATGCGACAAGCAGACATCTATTATGCATTTTTGTAGCTCAGCGGTTAGAGCATGGTGCTAGCAACGCAAAGGTAAAAAATCTGTATACATTTCTTTGTTGTGATGAACACGGAGAAAGATATTTGAAAGAATGCTTGTGACCAAACAGCTCTTGGCCACCATAGTAGGAAAAATGCTTTGCAATTTTCTTCATGCCGTTTTGAAGAATGCAGGAAACCGTTCTGGTTTAATTTTGACTACCATTTAATTTTTTTCTACTATGGTAGTCAAAAGTGGCCAAGAACTGTTTGGTTACTGACATTCTTCCAAATATCTTTCTCTGTGTTCATCAGACATTTATACAGATTTGGAACAACTCGAGGGTGAGGAAATAATCACAATATTCGCATTTTTGGGTGAACTGTCCCTTTAATGGAAATATCTGTCCGTCTCATGAGAGTGTCAGTGACCAAGACAAATTCTTTATGTAAAAGAGAATAAATGGGCATAACGTTATTGCTTTTCTGATTACATACAGCTTTTGGAGAAAGTGCGTACTTTAGTTTATTCTGACTGTGCACTTTTGTATCTCATTCACAGCGCAACACTGTCATGTTTCTCGTTTACACCTGTCACACACATCACCCCGAGGTCAAACGCACCATCTTTTCGACACCACAAGCAGACAGGTACAGCTGCGGCAATTTCCCCACAACATGTTTCTGTCATGAAACTCGTTCTGTTCCTCAGCTGATGCTCATTTTTATGGCAGCACATGAGAAACGGAGGCTCCTAATTTCCTTAATAACACGCTCTGTTGTCCAACTTTGCATTAAAGCCCCGAATGAGTTTTTCATTGTTACCGGGTATTGATTTTATTTAAACTACATATTGCTGCTTGTAAATGGAAATTGCCTCGGCACAGGGACGGTCTGATCTGAGGTATTAGCTCAGAGCTCAGGAGAGCATGACAATGCAGATTGTGATGATACTTTCCCATCACCCCCAGGGGTAAATTTGACCATCGCCCCAAAAACCAAGGGATTCGTTTGAACAATGTGTTTATATACTTTCTGCAACAGCAAAGTGCCAAGAACATGAAAATCTCATCATGACCAGAAAATTTTTAATTATAATACAAGTCTTCATAGAGCTTAATAGTTTAATAGTCTATAAACTTTCCTGAACTTTGCATTTGCTTTTAGAACGGTGCCTTTTGATTTATAAGTTACCATTATGTTCCTATTATACAGAGATTTTAGATTTTGTCATAAATAATTAATCTTAGTTCAACAACACTTACTGTATATATATATAAACAGACAGGTATGACCGAAGTTGATCTTTTAAGTGATAGTTCACCCAAAAATGAAATTTCTATCATAATTTACTCACCCGTTTGTCATTTTAAACCTTTATGACTTTTTCTTCTGCAGAACAAAAAAGAAGATATTTTGAACAAAGTTGGTAACCGAACCGCACTGGCTTCCATTGATTTCTATTGTATGGACACAAAACCAATGCAAGGGCCAGTTAACAACATTCTTCAAACAACCTTCTTTTGTGTTCTGCGGAAGAAAGAAAGTCATAGAGGTTTGAAAATGACAATAGGGTGAGTAAATGTTGACAGGATTACATTTTTGGGTGAACTATCACTTTAAGGTGTTACATCACAACATTTCCATCCTTTTTTGTTCAGTTCTTCTTTCTTACGTGTTTCTCAAATTGCACTAGCTTGCTTGTTTCATCTGAAAGAATTTGCAATCCGCCGCAACCATTATTCACTTCAAAAAGTCTTTCTGTGTGTGTTTGTGGGGTGCAATATTCCCTGAATTCCTCTTCATGCCAAACCTACTAAAAGAAAAAGCTCGCGCAGGACTGCTAGGCTTTCACAAGCACCTGCTGTTTCATTTGTCTGTTCATCTTCTCTCTTCTTCCACCCAGGGCTTCCCCGAGTCGTACTAGAGCCTGTCACTTCTACTTTTCGTAATATGAAATCTCCATACAATGCAAGGCACCATGCGATGAAGAGGAGGACGCAGGTATACTCTCACCTTGAGGACGTCCTCATCTGTGGAAATGCAGGTCACGGGGTCGTCCACCTCTCGCACCGTTCCATCCTGTTCCACCGAAACAACCTTTATCGGCATGGCAACACGCCGGCCAGTCAGAATGGCAGTGTTTAGGATCTCTGTGTCCTGCGTAAGACAAACAAATAAACAGAGAGATGGTTACATGCTGAAGTTTTAAACTCACGGATCACATGACCACAGATACTTTTAAAGGAAATTTGTAGTCCTGTCGTTTCAATCCAAGTGTCGGATGGAATAGATCAACAGCCAAAATCCATAACAAAGACGGATAAATTGATTTGAAAATCTGCCATAAATAGAGGTGATGGGAAGGCAATCCCCTTTATAATACAAAGCTTATGCCGGTCAGCACAATAATGCTTCATATCTCACAACCGCTCGGCTTTGACAGAGAGCAATTATCATATTCTCAATTATACAATCATTTCATCGCATTCACAGAGGGTTAATGGGTCTTCATGCGCGGTTTGGGCTCTCTAAATTCATCTCAAGTATTTACTGCATAAATATTTAATATGAGAACACTTTCCACTTTTCTTTAATCAGAAATGAATGAAAGCGAGAAAGACAGGATGCGAGAAAGCAGGGAGGTAATTGACATTTTAACTTTATGAAAAGGCTGGAAATTAGAGAGAGATGAGAGGGTCAGTTATCACATCTTTTAGCTGTATCTATAACAATAATGAGTCCAGAGAGAGAAAGAGAGAGATTGCCTTTGCATCCATCACATTGTGAACATACTATTTCTCTTCATTTTAGTGTCCATCTATGGATCATTCCAAATGTGTATTTTTTGCAGGATCTATTAAAAGAAATAAAATATAATATACATAACTATGTCTTCAGACGTGTATAAAGACCTTACAAAACGAAGGGTGGAGTGAGCTGTTTTAAGAAATGTATTACATTTAGAAAAATTTAACAATGTTCTTCCACCCTACTTAATAGCCATATCTCATGCATTTTAATAAAGGTTGGTAAAGAATTAATGTAAGAATTATGTTAACAGTCAATGAACTCAATGAACACATGCTCCATATTTGTAATTTCAGTAAACTGTTAATGTGTAAATACAGATCTCTATACGGCTTAGAAATTCAATCCACAGTAAAATCATGCAGGCAGAAACCTCTCAGACTCTCGAGACATGCTGGGGCCAAAACTACAGCGACCTACAGAGAGAGAAAATGATAAAACAGCAGTACGTGTGTATAGATGAGGGGGAAGACACTGAGAGGAAAGCAAAGAAAATAGAAAAATGAAAGAGGGTAACCTAATACAACAGACGAGGGAAAATCTTCTACCTGGCTGGCTGCAGTTTTTCATCTGGAGCCCTGACATATAAACATGATGAATGGATGAAAACAACGGGTTCATATCTGCAGCCTGCCATCTGTCTATGAGAGGGTCCTATCGATGGTACTTTAAACCATTAAAGTATAACTAAAAATACATCCTCTGACATGCCCGTTCAATTTAAGAACGGCCAGCCAAATAACCACACAATAACAAAAAACTGAATTCATCTATTAAAATGTGGGACTAATTTGTAAGATGACATCAGTAACAAGCCTATAAAAACAGGAAATAGTACCGTTCACGTGAATGAATGAGCCTCTTCCATGTAAAAAGGCACACGCACACAAACACAAACAGTGCATACAAACACACACACTTCACATTCAAGGCATCCAGCTGCAGCCCTCTCCCGCTACCAGACTGAATAAATCATAATTGATATCCATTACGTCACGTTTCTAATCTCTTTATAACCATTCAGC
Source organism: Barbatula barbatula (assembly GCF_947034865.1). Taxonomy (NCBI): domain Eukaryota; kingdom Metazoa; phylum Chordata; class Actinopteri; order Cypriniformes; family Nemacheilidae; genus Barbatula; species Barbatula barbatula. The sequence continues at coordinate 24,811,827 of NC_136767.1, read as the reverse complement.
TAATGAATTTCACGCTCTTTGACTGGAGAAGGAAACAACACTGTAATAGCGCAAAGCGGCTCGTACCTCACGGGTGTCGCTGTGATATTGTAAATCATCTCCGTCAGACGGAAAGCATCAAAGCCTCAAACAACTGCTAGCTGGGTTACACAAAAAGACAGAAAACATGCTCTGACGGGACACCTAAGTGGCAAAAAAAAATTATGTCCCGAGTTCAGTTTAGCAGCTATAAATGAGTAACGGTGATGCCTTATTGACTCAGAACAGTAGGAAAAAATCCATCCATTTAGTTTCATTCTCCACTGAGTGGGTTATTGGGTGTAATAAAACATTTTAGATTCTTTGTTCCCAAAATCAATACTCAGATGTGGTTTTCTTTATTTACCACACACTTTGAAATAGGGACCACTTCAGAGTTCATTAGAAAGCATTCATAATGAGGCGCTTCTAAAGACACAAATCCTCCAACATCAATAAATCTGAAAATTGCCACGTTGTAGAACGAAAAATACATGGGAATAAATGCAAGCCAGCAGTAATGCAGGATGATGTCTAACCGCAGGGACATCTGTCAGAGCGTGTTCTTCTCCCTCTCTATTGCATAACCTGGCATATGTGATGATTGTTTTGTCAGTTGGCTTGCTATGTGCGAGTGGGTTGTAACGGAGGGGCTGCATGCAGCAGCTGAAACTGGGGGATTTTATTTCCAAATTTGCCAAACCCTGTCGGCCAGCAATTCCGGAGCTCGTTTTTCCATTCGCTAGTGGGATTTTAGCGAAATAACTGCGATAGATATGGCTCTGTGTTTACACCTCTGTACTAATCCCATGCTGTCATGACTTCTTATTTTAAAGTGTGAGACTGCTAGTTATGCAGCAAACTGAGCACGCAGATGACAAGTAATTTGTCTACACTTAAATAACAGATTACTCTAGTAATTTGGGCAGATTTTTCCAAACTGGGTGTCATGTTCACAAGCTAATTAGCCACAAGCGGTAAATGATGGGTTTTTAGTAAATGATTCATTGGTTCACTTACCGTATGTCATTTCAAAATCTGAATCGTAAAATCCAAATGGGAAGATCATATCTTCCCTGAACAACAAAGGTTTGTGACACATAAAGTGAACTATTGTTGACGAGAGCTTAGGCCCAATGCAAGACAATACAAATTTAAGCGTAGATGCTCCGGTTACACCCGGCCTAAGGGGGCAGGGCTGCTCTGCCCAGCCCGCCACAAGGAGTGCTTAGCGATGGATGGAATGCTCCTGGAACGCCTCGGTCAGGGAGTACCATAGCGGGCAATGGGTGGTGTCCAGTGAGGCGAACAGGTCCACCTGTGCCTGCCCGAACTGCACCCAAATGAGCTGGACTGCGCAGGGTGGAGTCGCCACTTTCCGTAGGGCGTCGGCTGACGAGAGAATGCATCGGTTGTCTGGTTCAGGTCGCCCGGGATGTGTGTGGCTAGCAGAGATTTTGTCACCTGCCGACTCCACAGGAGGAGGTGTCGGGCGAACTGTGATAACTGACGTGAGCGAATACCACCCTGGCGATTGATATACGCCACAGCAGTTGTGCTGTCCGACTGGACTAGTACGTGCTTGTCCTGCACATGTTGCAACCTCTTCAGTGCGAGTAGCATAGCCAACAAATCACAGGCGGGGGCCCTTCCACCGACCTGACACGGAGTGCCCGTTGCACACAGCACCTCAACCCTGCAGGGAATCGTCTGTTGTCACCACGACACGCCTAGGAACCTGCCCAAGAGGAACCCCTGTCCGAAGAAAGGTCATTGAAAACTAGGGAGTCAGGGTGCGTTGGCAGAAAGGCGTGATGTTAACACACCTGCTGCCGGTGTGCCACGCTCTCCAGGGAACCCGACTCTGTAGCCAGTGCTGGAGCGGTTTCATGTGCATCAACCCAAGGGGGACCACCCCCCCGCCGAGGATGCCATGTGTCCCAGTAGCCTCTGAAATAGTTTCAGGGGGACCGCTGCCTGCCGCTTGAAAAGGTTCAAGGAATTCAACACTGACTGTGTGCGCTCTGTGGTAAGCCGTGCTGTCATGGAGACAGAGTCGAGTTCCATACCGAGAAAAAAGATGCTCTTCACAGGGGAGAGCTTGCTCTTGTCCCGCTTTACCTGTTGGCCCAAGTGGTCTATGTGCCGAAGCACCAGGTCCCTGTGTGTACACAACAGAAGAACCAAGATGAGCCAGTCGAGAAGATAGTTGAGTATGCTAACGCCCTGCTCCCTGAGTGAAGCGAAGGCGGATCCACGACCTTCGTGAAGACCCGTGGAGACAGGGACAGACTGAAGGGCAGGACCCTGTACTAATATGCCCCACCCTCAAAAGCGAACCGCAGAACCGTACAATGGAATGAAGGATCGAGGAATGAAAGTACATGTCTTTCAGGTCGATTGCCATGAACCAGATGCGCTTCTGCGTTATCATCCTGGACAGCAGCTTATATAGGTGCCTGTTCAAGGTACGCAGATCTAGAACGGGGCACAATCCTCCACTTTTCTTGGGGACGATGGAGTACGGGCTGTAAAACACGCAGAACATCTCGGCCAGAGGGATGGGCTCGATCTTAGAAGGGTGGCAACCTCGGCCCGAAGCACGGGAGCATCCTTGCCTGAGGTAAGGCTGCTCGATTATAACAAATATCTTAATCACAATTAATTGAGCCAATATTGAGACCCCGATTACTTAACACGATTACTCATTAACCTTTAAAACAACATAGAAAATAAAAAAACTTGGCCTTTAAACTCTGAATTTAACTGAAAAATAAATGTGAAGAAATAGCACTGCCGAACCACTGTAAAGGAAAGGTGTGCGCTGTGGATTAATACTACAAGAAAAGAGAGGATCCTTGCAAAATGGAATGCAGCACAATAATCATTTACCTTGATATTTTAAAAATGGAAGATTACCATTAATTTTCAATTAATTGCACAGCCCGAGTTGTAATCCTGATACCAATAAAAAAAAGTGGACTTAATATAAAAAATACAAATATCTAAATATCTTTTCTGGAAAATAAACTAACATTTCTAGTTTCTTAACATGTTCTGCCTAAAAGTCCTAAAAATAAATGCATGGCTGAACTTTGTGTTTCAACACCTAGTTTTCCACCTCCATGTCTGCTGGGGAAATTGTCCCACTTAAAGGGCCAGTGTACAAGCAAATGGCACTTGAGAATTTATGGGAAACGTGGGGTGGTGCAATAATTATTATGCAGTTGTCATTTGAGGTCAATATCAGTATAACCTACTGTGCGTCTTATGCAAATTTCAGCTCTCCTGCCCCCAGGGCCAATCACATTCCCATCCTTAAGCCCATTTCCTGTTTTCCCCTTTGCCTTGATATCCAATTTTCCATGAGCTCCTCCTGCCATAACGGCCGATATAGCGCACGGCTCCAAATATATCACCAAGCGCTAAGAGAAGAGAGGTGTCCATGGGCACAGCAGTGATTTATGGGTCGTGTTTCCTCTCCTAAATAGAGGCTGGATGGAGGATTGGATCAGATGGGCAATGGGCAAAAAACGCAAAGCTATAAAACTGAGAACGTCTGTGTACGGAGGCTGAAGTTTCTCCACAGTAAATAACAAACCATCAATCAGACGCCTTTAGCACCAAGACGTGTGATATTGGGTGGAGGATAGTGAATTTTGTTTTAATTTGTTCCAGTGAAGCGAAGAGCTTGTGACCTGGGTTTTATTAATGAACCTTTTAGCCTCGAAGTGTAAATTGTTGGCCAAATTACGATCCTAATCGAGCACACCGTACGCAGCTGCTTAGGTTCAAGTGTTTTTTTATGGTAATTTTCTTTATAGGGATTTTAAAAAATGAGTACAAATTAGAAACTATAAACAGACTATAAAAAAGGTAAATGCTTTACAATAAGGCTTCCTTTGTTGAGCAATGTAATTATTTAGCTATACAATATAAAAAATTCACACTTAAAAACGTTAAAGCAAATTGGCTTCACAAGTCATTTGATTTTAAAAATCTAATTAAATTTCGTGTAACGTGTATTTCACGTGAATTTCAAAGATTTTGTAATTTAAGTTCAAATGACTGGTTTGATTTATCTTAAGGCAACTTAAGTTTTTAAGTTAAATGCTTTGCAGTGCAAATTGGTGAACATTAACTAACTATAAACAAGAGTTGTATAGAATTTATTCTTTTGTATAGAATTTATAACATCTTAGTTCATGTAAATTTTAACATTTAATGTTAATTATAACATTTGTACATTTACATAATGTACAATGAACAACAGTATTGGTATAAACTAGTACAAGCTTTAAAATATGTTCATAGTTAGTTGATGTTGCATTACGCATAATTGTAAAGTGTTACCAAAATGCATTGCAAATGTATTTTTATTTGATTATTAAATAAAAATATAATGCCCAAATATTAATCTACGGACATTTGACTAAGCATACATTTCGAAATATTTAAAATGTATTGCCAAATTTATTTAATCGTTTGAAATCAAACGGGACAGGGAGGTAAGGGCAGTTCATTTTAACATCCAGAACCAAAAAGCTAAAAAAAGGGAAAAGGTATGATGTACAGATGATTAAAATACAATTGTCAAAATGAACCAGCAGATGCGATTGTGAATGAGCAGTATGTGCTGTACAAACCTCTGTGCTCTGCCCAATTACTCAGACAACCACAACATGACCTAACCACACAGACAGCGGTTTATAGCTCACAGAGCCTCAAAGAACAGGATCCATCACGGCAGTCCAGAGATCAGAGCTCTCAGATGCTGACCAAAGCCTGAATCAATAAAGCATCAGAGGGACCATAAGCCAGCATCATTCTGCTAATCCTTGTAGATTCCCCTCTGCAGCGTTGTCTTTGTTGCACATGTACATGGGCATACCGTGAAAGCACCGGCGAATCTGAGGGGCGAATCTGTCAGAATTCAGATTCAGGGTTCTTATTCAACAATTCCGATCCAGGCACATTTGTAGTGAGACCCTACATTTTGGTGTGAATTTAGTATTAAGGTGGTGACTTTTTTGTAATTGTGCAATGATACAAACTACTTTTTTTTGTTGGTGTGTAACACTCCAGATCCAGCTGACAAGTTTTCCTCATCTTGAAAACCTGTTGACCTAAAGGCATGTTTGTTTGAAATTAGTTATGTGAATAAAAATGCAGTTTTAGGAAATGTATTAACAGACTCTTGCAAAGGCAACATTTATGTAAAAGAATTTGGTGTTTTAATAAATTGCTTTTGCCATCGTGTAATTTTTATTCAAGCATCCTTGTGAAACTTTTGGCAAGCGATGAGCGTTCTTTTGTTTTTGTGTTGAAAAAAATTAAGTTGTGTCAACATGACCAAATAATGAAAAGAATCCAAGGAAAGATGGGAACACGTTTAAGTCCAAGTTCATAATAGTTAGACAATAGTTTCACTGACTTTGTAATCATTAAGAATGATGAAGTAAACAAACCTTTTAATTTTTAATTACATTTTAATTCTTCTTTAATATTCCCTAACCTCATATGAGTTTAGCAGTATTCGTAAAAGTAATTGTTATCTTAGCAAACATCACTTCAGGATTTAGGGTTAATGGAATACATCTGGGTCTGTCAATATCTGATTTTACAGAAAACGACAAAAAGTGGTCTATTCCCATTCAACCAGCATAGTGGAAAACATGCACACTAAAAACAGCACCCAATTAAAGCACTTTAACACTTTTAGGATCTATCAATACATGGCTCTAATTATTTCATGGCCTCATGTTCGAGTGATTCTAATGCCAGACGTTTCGATCCAGCACAATTTTGGAGGTTTTTGACCTTCAGAGCAATAGAACAAAAGGATGCGAATGCCGCTCTACAAAGGCAGGCTGGCACAAACGGAGCTGACGCTAAATGTCAGCTTAATTACAATTGCAGGGCATTTTGCTGCTTTCCAAGCGCAGCTATTCAATCATTCGCAACTTCAAACTCTTTAAAATAAAATGTAACTAAACAAATATACAGCAGGCTGGACGTCATCGGATTTTCCACAGTGCAACGGCTGTCATTATCAGCGGTAAGCACTTGCTATAAATGCAATGCCTTTCATCCTGTATTTCATGCAAAGCTAAATAGCCATAAAATGGGTGAGGTCACGAACGTATAGCTCCACCCTTGACCTCCAAGGCTCCTGTAGCAGCTCATAACAGCCGGTAATTAAGCTTTGAAATACAAGCTTGTAAAGGTGACATGTGCTGGTGAAATGCACAGGTCCTAGTAGATTTACGCACTGCTACAACGACAATCAAGTCGACGGAGCATGAGCCAATGAAACACACAGGAAAAACATTTTCCACCATTACTTGCAGACAAAACATTCAAACTAAACAAACATGACTAATGGAGGAGCCTGTAATGCTTCTGCATGTGGTCATAAGAATAAAACTCAACATTGGTCTGTGTGCACACATTACTTTAACTGTAATTAGCAGATTCATTACATTTCTCTTCCCTGAGCATGCAGCTCACTTGAACATGTCAACATCCAATTAGGAAATGCCTTTCATAGGCATTGTGTCTGCTGCATTCTCCTGTGTCATGTTTTGAAAGTTCATTGTTAATATTGTTGTTTGAATACAATGACTACACCCTGCGTTTTTGAAGCTGAATTGTTAGCAACAAAAGCACCGGGGAAACATAACCAGAATGTACTCAAAGGTTTGGATAAAACATCTGTGAAATTAATAAATGTGAAAAAGTTGGTGAACTGAGATTTTTTGGGGACATTGAGATGACTATCAAAAAGGGTCCCAATTAACCTGAATGTCTCCAGGACGCTTGAAGACACCTTCCTGCAAAGTTACCTAAAAAACAATGTGAATGTGTAAATCGGTCAAAAACTGCTCTGGGTCACACTAAACATTAACTCATTTATTTTAAAAAAGCTAACCGATTGATCAAATCAATTCTTTTTTAAAAGCATCCCCACAAAGAGCCTAAAACTGTCCACGGTACTTCAGCTTTGTAGGTAGGTTTCTTCAAGCTCTTGAACACATTGCCACAACTCTGGATTTAGTCTGTCTTAGTTTTTCTCTTTTTCCATGTAATAATAGACCGACTCCAGATCTCCATGTAGATCACCGGCTGTTGTCAGACTCCCTTTGTATACAAAAATCTCACAGAATTATTACAAATAACGGCAAAAGGAATGTTTGGAAATATAAACTGAAATTTCTGACTGACGCAATATAGCAAACAATATAAATAACTGGCTTAAAAACTTTTTTGGGGGCTGAAAGTCCTAACATGCCAACGACTTCCACATTACTGTAGATGTTAGGCTGCTTACAGTTTTAAAAGCTTCATTGCGTATTTATATATACATGTTCATCTGCCTTACAAACAAAAATGTAAACATACTCATCTAAATTTCAAATGATTATCTTTACACATCTAAGGAACCCCAAATGGTGCCCGGGGAATCTTAAAGTGTTAGACAAGCGGATGCTGCTAACATCATTTAAAACTTTAATAGAGGACACAGCAGGAGACACCAAGCATCAATATTTCACACATCGTGTTTTCATCTCTTAAACACACACATTTAAGAAATCCCTCTGCCATTATCTTGCTTTCCCTCTTAAATATAGAGTTTTGATGATTGAATGTGAATGACTTAGTATATACAAACATTTAATAATTAACCTTTAAAACCACTGTGAAAACATTCTCTGCCCTGTTTTTTGTTATTTGCCATTCTTGCTAGTTTCCCATTGATAAGCCGTGAGGGGTAAATTGGTGGAGGCACTTAGTGGCGATTTACTGCAAACCCATTGAACACGCAAAGAGCACTGGGAAGAGTGGATGCTTGGGTCCCTGCCGAGCACTACGTCTCGCAAGCATTCCACTTTTAACGCTTTTATGTACCTTTCATTTGTTCCAGCATTCCTGGCGATAGCCAAACAGAAATACATGACATTAAACACGAAGTAAAAGATACACATAACATTAACCTGAGCAGGACATACAGGATTTGGGTTCTGCCATGACACTCGTCCTTCCTTCTGATGAACACAACCTACTTTTGTTGTCCTGACATGCCTTACTAACCAAAACACTGTAAAACTAGCCTAATGGATTTGTGTGAGGAATACAAATACGGACGGGTACCAATATCTAGCGAATCATTCCGCCTGGGTTTCTCTTTCACGGACACGCACACAATTTCATTTTGCCAAGGCAAATTGCTGTGCAATGGTGCTGCTTTCGAAGGAGAATGCTTGGAAAGCTCTAGAGGTAAAGAGCTCGGAGGTGGGAGAGCAAAGGAAGGAGATATGTAGAGAGAGAAACGAGAAGCACATCAGACGGCTCTTGGCAGGTCCTGGCAGATCTGCGGCTGAGACTGATAGATCAGACGTAATTGACAATTAGCTTCATGACACTTTGAATTACAGGCTCTCTAATAGGGTCAGAGACATATGAACACTTCCTCTAAAACTCTGTTTTGGTGGTGGTGCGTGTGGCCTTGTTTTTATATCCCGGTGGGGACCTGAATCCCCTTCATGGGGACTCGTGCCAGACATGTATGTGTGTGAACACCAGTAACCCTCCGGTGCGAAATGATTCCACTAACCTCACTGTAATATCCAGGTGAGTCAGCGTGTGTGTGTATGTTTGCTCTCTACAGTAAGCCCTTTCAGCCCTTACACACAGCATGTGCTCTTTCCTCTACTGTGTGATTTTTGGCTCCATGACTCTGCTTTATGAAGAATTACCCTCTGAAAGCTTGTGACCGGATGCCTTCAGTAAGGTATACGTAGCTAATGTCAGACAACCTACTAGGATTAAATGAGCTTTATTTGGATGACATGTGATGGTGAACTTGTGGCATTTCCTATTAATAGCGTTCGGCTGTTTTTTTTTTTAAATGAGCAATGCAATTACACAATATGTGAATTAAAGGGATACTTCACACAAAAAACAAGTTTGAAAGAAGATTATTTTCGGAAACACGTTATAATACTGTTTCATACTTAATAGGCAGCTATGCAGGAACTTATGCGGAACAAATGGTTATTGCTGCATTAACACTGTAGTCATTACCAGTGCTCGAATTGAATCAAGGCTTATTGGGGTCCCCACCATAACACATTTTTTGTACAATTTATACAAAATACACAATATATTTGATCAAAATATGCATAAGTATATACTATTTATTAAAAACAGGCTAACATAAAAGAAAAGGCTTCTTTTTTTACTTTTGGGGAGTCCCTAATTCCTTATGGGGGGCCCCGGATCCCCCCAGTCCCCCTTCAATTCGACCTGTAGCTCAGCGGTGAGAGCATTGTTTTATCAAACGCAAGGTTGTGGGTTCGATCCAAGGGGATTGCACATACCTATGTATAAATGTAAAGGATAATGAAATGTAATTAAAGCGTCTGCCAAATGTAAAATGTATATGACTATTAAATACTCAAACGATGAATTGTGATTCATCACATGCAGAATAAACATTTGTTTACATAATATATGTCTGTGCACCGTGCATTTAAATTTTGTATTTATAAATACATACACGCGAATATTTAAGAAAAACATAAAAATAAACATTCATATATAATTTCAATTATTGGTAAATACAAATAAATACATCTAAATATTTCCTAAATATGTAAACATGTATGTGTATGTTTTTGTGAATATGCACAGTACATAGACATATATTACGTTAACAAAAACTTTTATTCTGGATGCGATTAGTCGCTATTATTCATTTGACAGCCTTAAAAAAAGTTACATGTTACAAAAACATCAACGTAAACGTTTTACATAAAAAAAAATTTGTATGAACCCTTCAATAATAAAACATTAAAAAGCAACAATGTAAAATAGATTTTACAATTACAACTAAATGTAATGAGTCTAAAACTCTCTTTCTTCATTTTTATTTTTGTTCCTCTATTGGACATGACATGGAAGACAAACAAGAACATTCAATAGTAAAGAGTATGAATGAGACTGGGAAATTACACATCAGACTTCAACCTGCAACCCCCCCCCCCCCCAAAGTAGCATCACTACTCAACACAACTATTATCCTTCAAATAAGAGTTTACTAGTCGAAAGTACCAGTTTTCTCTGCAACGTTTTTGACACACTGAAGAATCTCCCTATTAATACAAAAAAACACTCTCTATTTCTGCATTTGATTATTTAGTTTTCACCCGCATCTTATCCATCGATTGCATTTACTTCTTGATAGGGTTATTTCATTTAGTTTTTACATCGTTGATTCTATTTACACGGTAAAATGGCCCCTAAAGTGGGAGTGATAAATCTAAGTTGGCAAGGCAACAATGAACAGAACAGTGATCAAAGCTCTCGGCGGACCGCGTGTCTCTGTTAGGCCTGTTAGGGGCTTGTGTCCCCAGAGCAGAAGGCTTCCAGGCCCTTAGAATACAATGCTCTGTCTTATTCAAAAACACAAAGAGTGGGACTATTAACTGCTTCGGGAAAAATGCAAAACATCGCCATTTACACTCGCGTTTCAAGACTTTCCTTTTTCGACGCCACTGTTTCTCCCACTACTTCTTTGACCTGTGGGAAACATCCATTCATCATACTGTATTATTAAAACTAGGCATGGCAGGTCCATGTACCGCTTGTGATAAATATAGAAAAGATTGCTCTCTCTCCCCCCGTTTCTTCTTTTTGCGTTTTCTTTTCTCAACCTTCCTCTACATTCTCACACTGAGCTAATGAGGAAGAAGAACAGGGAGAGAGAGACACCAAGATGTTGTGTGTGTGTGTGAGAAAGAGACTTACATAAGTGTCATATGAAGGTTCAGCTGAGAAATGAAGGTAATGGCCCAAATGAAATGCTGGAGGCAGGATAATGTTTGAATTTCCTGGCTGTGAGTGCATTAAAAGTTCTCATTAAGATCCTCAAATTGAGGTACAACATGAGGGAGGTTGTGGTGAAATACAGACGAAACGTCAAAAATAATCTTTGTTAGCGTGAAAATATGTTGTATAATAGTTATGTAAATAGTGTTCAATTTGCCTTTAAACTTTAACAGAAACTAGAACATCAGATGTAAATGGAACACTTATTTACAACAAACAAACCCAGAAAAGAGACTTTGCCATTTCATTTAAAAAAATCCACTGCATCCCACTGCTATCCCTTCATTGTTTCCCCAATTCCTCATGAAACGCATCCATCTCTCTCTCTCTCTCTCTCTCTCTCTCTCTCTCTCAGAATGCTGTGATTGTCTTTATATCGTTCCATACATCTCCTTTGCAGTAACCCATTTATCATTCACACAACACGAAACAGTAATCGAAGTAAACCACAATACTGCACAAGCAATTCCTCGCAAATCTCTTTTTCCCCTCATCTCTCTACAGCGATGGCTCATCGGCACGCAAATCTGTAATTTCAAATACGACAGCTATTACGCATCCGTCTTTCCCGTCTTTTGCTCTCGCTATCTTCTCCTAATGTAAACAAGCAGAGGCAGACCGCCGTTGAAAGCCCCGCCCCTCCAGCAGCTGCACGGCCCTCTGGGTATTTCAGCAACTCATTGGAATCTTCAAACAACAAAGATAAACAAGTGTTCCAATTAAGAATTAATTACCATTCAGACACTCAAGTGCTTCCGTGCTCCGCCGGGAACTGCTCTGAAAGCGAGACAACACAGACACAGAGAGGAAGGAAACACGAAAGGGGTCAACATTGTGACAGGAAATAAATAACATGTAGAGGTAAAGGTGAGGATGAACGCAGAAGGTGCGAGAGATGGAGAAAGCCAAAAGAAATGGCCTGAAGGTATTACGGTGCTGGGCTTGAAAAACTCTAACAAGCCCAAAGCAGAATTACAGCAGATGTAAGGAAACAGCCGCACTGATCCAATTTATAACTGGCTTTCAACACCAAAGAGATGAGAGAGCGAAACCGGCTCTGCAGTACACACTCATTGTGGGTGAAATAGCATCTACACAGCAAGGTAAATTACGGCTAATAGGTCATATCTCTGCTGGAACTCACGAGTGCTAAAAGCTACTCTAAGCACAAGTATATCCCCTAAGTGCTTATTTTGTGGGCCAAATATATACAGGATGGATTCGAGAGTGAGTTTCGGACATATTAGTAATTGCCTCTGGTGTATAAACAAGTATAAAGACTTAATCTTCCACCAAACTATATCTAGTTTGTTCTCTTTACTTAGTGATACCGTTTCTAGACTAAGTGGATTTTTCTTTAATGATCACTATTGGGCCAATTCGACGTCCAGGATGGGGATGAGACTAAAGCATGACCTGCCTTTCATCAACTGACCTTTTCTGACTTTAAGTCTTACGTGTCACAGGTTTCTGTCCTTCTTCATTGACAGGTACTCTGGGACTCTAACAAGAGGTAACTTTAAAAGGTTTGGACTGAATGTCACTGTGGATGAGTGTGAAGTAAAAAGCTGGACACAGACAGACAGACAGAGACAGAAAGAAAGACGGAGACAGACAGACAGAAATAAATAAATTAAAATCCTTAAAAGAAACTGAAAGAACAATGTAGTAAGTAATAATCTATAAAAATCCCAATATTATAATTTAGTACTTTCACTCGTGATCTGATAGTGAAGCTAATATAAATTGGGGAACTCCAAAATGACGCTCTTCTCAGAAAATAGATGTCCCATCTTCCTGACTGCAGTCTCTACATCGCAATGACTTTCTCCCTCAGTGGAAACAGCTACTCAGCACTAAGCATGGCTCCATGGAGGGAGAGCATTGATGGGAGCATGCTTGAGTCATGTACCCCAGCAGGGCAGCCCAGTCTGGGGCCATAAGAGTAGGTACATGTGTAGCTCCATGTATCATGGAGATTTAAACAGCAGGTCAGGAACATATGACCTGACCTATCAGGAGGTCAAAACACAAGGGTTATTAAAACATACAAAGGTGGCGGAGCCATGGTCTAGACACAGGTTCCCTCTACTTCTCAACCTATTATCCTCTCTATATAGTTTTATCAATACAAAAGTATCAACATTTTCAAAAATATAAGAAATAACAGAGGAATCCACACGGACACAAAGCTAACACACAATGGTGTAGCCATTATTTAAACTCAAGTTTGTGCAACACAACTCTGCAGTAAACTTCAGGCCAAACAATCCAAACAAACACAATCTCTCTTATCTCTGCTCATGCTGTGTTTCAGAGAGTGCAGAGTTGCTACTGTCTATTTGCTAAAAGAGCGCTCTGTGTTTTTCTGATATGATATGACAAACTACTGCTGTTATATCACATATAACCACAAGACGCCACTTGTCTAAAGAACTCCTTTGTCTGAGTCCCTGTCAAACAGTTGAATGCAAAATCGAATCGCGACGTGTGGCATTGCGGTTTGCTAATCGCAAGAGGCTGCGATGTGGACGTGATGGGAAAAATATGAAACGTCTGTTCCAAGCTTGCTTCGAGTGGCATTCTTGCTAACTAAACAGTGAGTTTACCTCCGTTATGCCCAATCGGCACTGCCCGAGCCAACTGCGTAAACCGCAGTCATACTTCCGTGTCTCTGCCCCGTGCGGGTTGTCTCCCGGACGAGCCATTTAAACTTGACGCGCACAAGTAAATTCTATCTGCTTATTTCACTTGGAGGAAATGAAACATTCCGCAGATTTTTTACTTGTTTTTAAAATCCCAAATACTTAAAAACTGATAAATCAGCCTATGTAACTTTTGTACTATTTTAATAATTTAACATACAATATCAAAATAGCAAACTTTATTGATTTAAGGAAGAGAATAGAAGACACAAAAGACAAGAGTAGAATATTTGGACCTTAGTAAGTGTTAAATCTGTGTCCTGAATTTGTCTTTCTTCCACAATGTTGAAAATCAATGCTATGAATAAAATTGCAAAGGCAACTTGACACGATCTCCGCATAACAAACACAGAGCAAAAGAGTAAACATTCAGGTTGGTGTTGCATCCTCACCTCAGCGAGAGGTACGATCCCCTGTATGTCTCTCTGACTGATATAGACAGTGGTGATCACTTCTGCAGAAGCACCAGTGGAGGGATACTCGATCTGCCAGCGGACGGACTGAGATGACTGCAGGTTGATGAAATTGTCAATCTCGAAATCCACCCACATGATCTCATAGAAGGAACCATCAGATCTGTGGAAGAATAGAGAAAGACAGACGTTAAGATCAGAGCAGGGAAGAGTGGGAAACCCTCAGATCGAGGCAGAATAAGAGCTTTAGATGAGTACAACTACTGCCCTAGTGCAACGAGTCAGACTGTATCATGTGGTTTGAAGTGTATGAGACTCATATCCTCCAGGCACTGTTTTGTGTATGAAGGAAACCGGTTTCAGACAGGGTGTAAGGGCACAACATCTCATCTACTGATCTTGAAACAAATTCAAGCTATAGAGAAAAAAAGAATGTTTATGTACTACAGGACTTATTTCTTAGTCAAAATAGTCATACGTTGTAAACAGAAAGAAAAAAAATATAATATAAAGAACACATTTAATTCAACCTTTTGTGGACTTTTTTATGGGGTTTTTTACCCATTCTGGGATATCATTGGCCGCAAAAGACATATATTTGGTGCATTTACAACTTGACTTTATACATGCATTTCATAGATATATTGATACAATATGATGCTATCACAACATATGACCATTATTCACCATGAAAATCTTGCCATAATACACGTTTTTGACAGAAAATGACTGCTTTACAGTTTCCATGAGTATCACTCAATTATAGACCTAAAAAGAAAAAAATCTGAATACACATCAAACATAAATGTTCTTCTTTGACATAAGAATTGTCAATGAAAATCTATTTAGATTAAAACAAATTGTGAATTTAACCACTTTCATTGCTTAGAATCTAAAAGAAAGAAACTTGTCTACACAAATTATTTTCTGTTCACCCGTTTATAGAACCTGACACCATTTGAATTGGCTTTTACAATTTATTATTATAGTTAATTTATGATTTACACAACCCCAAATGGCATGAAAAAACAATCATGCAGTGACTGGTTGATTTACATGACATTCTGCGTTTTCTTGCTGTTAAAATAGGAGACGTGCACACACATGCAAACACACAAAACTACAAGAACGTAGCGAAACCCATTTATCCGTATGACAGGAAATCCTTCCTGATTCCTTCCTCCTCTTTTTCTCTCCAATGAGAACACCCGGTTAGATCACGACCGCTTTAAATGCTCTGTTT
Organism: Barbatula barbatula; assembly: GCF_947034865.1. Classification (NCBI taxonomy): domain Eukaryota; kingdom Metazoa; phylum Chordata; class Actinopteri; order Cypriniformes; family Nemacheilidae; genus Barbatula; species Barbatula barbatula. The sequence continues at coordinate 24,796,558 of NC_136767.1, read as the reverse complement.
CGACCTCTGACCTCACACAAACAGGGGCCAAATAACAGACTCCCCTTTCTCCATTCTCAACATGACACCCACTCAAATGGGTTCAATTACACTCGCCCAATCGGCCGCTTGATGGATGTTATGCAGTCTGACCCTTCCTCCTTCAAAAGGACTCTTCTGGAAGCAGTAAATGAATCAATAAAGCAACAGACAATACTTTACTGCCGAGATGGCATATGTCTGCAGGGAGAGGCCAGTCAGAGAATGAGAAATAAATAATGTTATGGAGAACGAGAGCACGGAAAAAAGAATCAGTCACAGCCTCTCTTTGTCTCCCCTGGAAGCGCAATGTCATTTCTTTGAATACTACCAGCATTTATCATTATTCACTCAGGCTTCCAGTCAGACAGCGATCTTGCCCAAACACTCGCTTACGTCGAACAATGAGCCTCAGACACACAAACCGCACATACACGTGGGCAAGTACAATTATACACGAACGAACTGAAGAGGACGTTCAGAGGCGTTAAGAGGATTAGTTATGTAGAAGCTGATGAGTAGCGGGGAAGACAAGAAATTTATTTTGTATTCGAGGAAAGTTGTTAAGCATTAAAAACGGACGGATAATACAGAGCAGGAAAGCATCTAGTGAAGGAGAGGTGCATTAATAACGAATAAAATGTATTATTTAAAATAATAAGTTACAGTTTATTTAAACCTTGAGCCAAACCAGTAAGGTTGCAAAAAGAGAATTTCCTATTATGTCTGTCTTGTTTTCTTATACATTTATCTTATTTTGTAAGCAAAATTTTAATAAATGTAATGGGGATTATTTAAAAAAAAGGCAATTTTCTAAGACAAAAACATGCATAATATTAAACTAAATCCTAGTTTGAACTACGGCGAAGAAAGTAATAGATTATTGCAAAATATTTTCTTACAAACAAGTGCCAAAAAGATCAATAGTGACAACAGCCCACCTGCTCTAGATATCTTAAATAAATGTAGAGTTAATTTGCAATAATACACAACACGGTTTTTATTTATTTGGATAAATCATATTTTTTTATTGTGTTTTATCATGTTTTATTATGTTAGTAACCTTACTTGTTTATTAGAACTGCAGTTTGATTGATATTACTTGGAAGGCAAAGTAAAAAGAACATGATTTTTGCGAATTAACTCTTCAAACGTCTTTTTGATAAAACTTGAATCTCAGAGGGGGAATGCACAAGAATCATGGCCTTTTGAGTCAAATCCCAAACCACCAATTCACACGCTTTAGTCTCTCGCTCTCTCTCAGATGTAATAAATTGAAGTGAATGAGAAAGGAGAGGAATGGACAGTCTCATTGTCCTCCGCTGTATTAATTAGCCATCATTGACTGGTTCAGGGTTTGTGGTCGCCGCATTCACAAAGAAGCCAGGAGTTAAATCCTGACAGCAGCTAAGAGGAAGAGACGCCACTATATATCACTCGCCTGTTGTTTAACCTCTGTTGAGAAAGTCCTGTTTCAGAGTGCTGAAGAGACACAGAAGGATAGGAAAAGAGAAGTTCAGTCAGCCAGATTAAAAGAAGCGTTTGTCACCCGTGACGGGTTCACTCAGGTAAACGTTTCAGGACATCGCCCGAGAGAGATAGCTCCTCTGCAGGTGTCCGCATAAAGAGCGAGCCAAGAGCGCTCGGCTGTCAACCACGTCGTCATTTTTATGTCACTGGATCTTATGGAGTATTTTCGGGGCTTGTGATGCAAATTTAACACACGTTCCATAACAAACTGGTGTGAATGATTCAACTCTGATAAAATATGACCATTGATTATTCAGTATATTTAGCAACAGTGTTAACTAGATCTGAAAACTTTTTGAAAAAATGTGATTGGTGACTATAATCAAATCGACTAGTTTGATGCCTAGTTAAATTAGCAGACTATTGTGACTGAGCTGTAATGTAACATTGGCATATGTGGGACCCTATTTTAACGATCTAAGTGCATGGTCTAAAGCGCATGGCGCTGGTGTACTAAGGGCATGTCCGAATCCACTTTTGCTAGTTTAACAACGGAAAAACGGTCTGTGCGCCCGTGCGCATGGTCTAAACGGGTTGTCAGTTCATAAAAATAGCAATGCGCCAACAGTGCGCCTGAAAACACTTATTTTTTAGACAGGAACACCTATGGGCGCACAAATGAGCGCAAATGCATTTGCTATTTAAATAACTTGGCGCAGGACGGGAAAATTAGTGTCGGGCTGAAAACACTTGAGCTGCACCTTGTGCCACTTTGTGCCGAGTGTACGATAGGGCCCATGGTCCTCTTCCCAAGAGGCTTGAGAGACAAAATGTCTTTGTCTTGGGTGAGGCTCAAGTTCAACCCGGTGCTGAGAAAACATCACAATAAGGTTTGGTAAACTAAGTATAGTTCCAGACATTGACCTAATTTCTATTTTACTATGCACAAAGATCTGTCTGTCTGCGCAAGGCAGGTTGGAGAGTCAGCATTCAAAATATGCATGTGACGGAGAGAGGGAGAGAGAGAGAGGGAGAGAAAGAGAGAGGAAGAGCGAACGAGAACAATGTCATATCCTCATTACTGACCGCTGGCTCCAAGCCATGTCTAAAGATGTCATGAGACAAAAAAAAGGAAAAACTGAAAAAAAGAGAGAGGGAGTGTGTGTGTCAGGAAATTCATGGTTGCTGCAGCGTTCCAGTAGGTAGCAGACGGTAACCGCGGTGACAGACGGGTGGAGCACAGCGGCTTTATGGCAAACCGCACACAAGTCCATTCGGCTACACTCTTTTATCATACCCAGCACACAATAGCATACAAGCGTGTGTATGCATGTGTGTCTTAGTGTGTATCGTCGAGATAGCCCAAAAGAGACAGAAATGTCATGCTACCTTTCTTTCTTTCCCCCTGCCTCACCTTCCACTCTCATTCTATCTTTTTAGTATGAGAACCTAGTCTAGAACACAATGCCTGTTTCCACACTGTCATTTCCCCGCTGAGACTCCGGTATTTAGGTCATAGTGAAGCATATTCACTCGAAAATAACCCCACCGAGTGCACACGAGGGTTCATATGCAGGTCTGGTGAAAAGCAGCAGACGTTTGATTAAATTCAACTCAACCACCAACTGTGTAAGCAAATGTGGACTGGTGTGATGACAAAGGAAATGTACTTTAACAGGAAATGGGTGTGTGTTGGGTGGGGGGGCGCTCTGTGTTTCAGCACTGGACAGCTCCACCAATCACAGACCAGCATTATACAGCCAGAAACCTAAAATAATAAAAAGTGTCAAACTAATTATGCAGCAAATTAAGGAACTCCTGTAGTCTTTCATATTCTCAGTTTCTAACACCGTAGTGTGCACCGCATCCAGTGTGGACAACATTTTAAATTATAATAGGTTCAAATGCATTCTATTGTCTTTTGTCAGGTTGCATCCATAGTAGGAAAAATGCAATTGGAGTCAAAAGTGCCCCAGAACTGTTTGCTGTCCTACATTCTTCAAAATGTCTTATTTTGTGTACAACAGAACTAAACATTCACATTTAGTGATTTAGCAGACGCTTTTATCCAAATTGACTTACAAATGAGGTAAACAATGGAAGCAATTGGAACAACATAAGGACAACAGAAAGCAAAAGCGCAGTAAAACTGTTAAAATATAGCCTAAGATTTAGCCTAAAACTTGATTTAATGGCCCCTTAAGTAATACGCTTGACATCCGTGTTATTCCAGCTTCAACAAAAGATATTGATTTACAGTGGTTAACCACATCAAAAGCACCTTCGCTAACCACTACAACACACCAAGACATATATAAAGAGCTTTGAAACTCTGAACGATGTTAGCGATTCAGTGACATACAGCCATTCAAACAGAAGTACCACTTTGTCTGACAAAGTGTTTAAGTGGTGTGCTGGTGTCCAGCATGCATGGCTGCAGAAGTTTATTACGGCGAAATTGCCTGAGGCTTTGGAAACTCACCAAGGCCAGTAAGTCAGCATTGTGCTCTCATCAGAACTGAAAGGTCTACTGTAAGAGTGTCTGCGAGAGCTTGAAAAGCTTTAAATCAAATGTCCTCTTCCTCTATCTGTGATGCCCACTTGCTGCTAATGGCTCTGAAACTTAGCCAAGGTTTGGTCTGGATCGTTCATTTCACAAACGTTCAGATGCACGTATACACACACCGGAGGATTCCGGCGAGCACACATGAACGTACGGACACATGAAATGTTGCAGGAGAGATTTAATGCCTGTTGAAGGAGTTGAAATTTACAATTTGTAAAAGTTGGAAGTCAAACCAAAATCTATAAGTTTAATATTCAGTGTTTAAAGAGATACAAATGCATAGGAGCAGCGAAACTGGTCTCAGTTAGCCTACTACAGTATACGAAGCAAAAACAAATTTTTTGGGGGGGTGGGAAAAAAAACTGTATTAGACTGTCCTAATGTGTCAGATGTTGACAGAAGAGATCTGTTTTAAGCCAGTTCTTAAAGACACCTACGGAATCCGCTGATCTTGTGGCAAGAGGGAGATCGTTCCAGAGACTTGGAACCAATCCGGAGAAACTGCGTGAGAGTGATCTTTTTCCCTTTGTGGGACGGTACCACAAGACGTTTGATAGCTGAGCATAGGCATCGGGCGGATGCCTTGGGGGTGAGATAAACATTTGGATGCCTTGGGGAGAGTAAAACATGGGAGTAACAAAGTTCCATAGAAGGGAAGGAAGGAGGTGGGAACCGGCGAACATTTAACAACTTTACTTAAATCAAATAAACAAACACAGAAGTAAAATGCCGGCAGCGCCCTCATGGACGACTGCCGGCCATACAAAACATAAATACAAACTAAAGATATGTCCGGGCCCGGTCCTCTCTTGTCAACAGTCCTGCCGGTCATCCTCTCTCTCTCTCTCTCTCTCTGTAAAAACAGATTTAAAATATGCACACACTCAGGTGGGTAAAGCGTTCGGCAGCCATCAAACAATCAGCGGCACGGTGCAACAGGCCGGACCACAGGCGGTAGAGCATGAAGGAGGAAACGGACATGTCACATGTTCACTGTCATCTTCTCTTTTTCAAACACACACACTACTGACCTGCCTTGTCAGCTAAACTTCCTGTGATGCACCCCCTCCATCCAAGACCTTCCTGCATGCCTTTGATATACCTATCAGTCATCACCATGGAAACCAGGTAGCCTGCGCAATTTCTAATCAGCAAGTGTGACTTCTGTAGCTTATCAACAGCTCCATACTGTCCAGTTCTACGCTGCGGGATGCCGTGTCCGATCCGAGATTTCACAATGACCTTTTACACTACAAATGACAGAGATTCAGGGGTTGCTTTTTAGTTATGAAAGCATCTCTTATGTAAGCAATTATAAGCATGAACTGTTTGTGACACCAGGGTAGTCAAAATAAATTAGTTTCAGATGCAGTGTCCCCACAGAGTATTTTGACACTTCGGTGACATCAATAATGAATGATGAATGAAATTAAACATTACATGATAAAATATCCAACTGGAAACAAGTAGCCTTTCTTAGAACAAACTTTACAATTCAAAGCTGTTTTTGTTTCTTCAAACCAACTCGCCACAAAGAATACATTTGCATAAAGCCGAGCTATTCAGGCAGGCTAAGAAGTTGAAGGCTATGTACCCAAATGAACGTCTTACAAAAAAGAACGCTGATATTGCAAGACGTGCACGTATTGTGAGGAAACAGAACAAGATACAAGCCACATGGACTAGAAATTGCAAAGTAATGATACGGCTAAATGGAACACCCGAGGAAGCTAAAGTACATATAATATGTACAAATTAAAGAATTGGAATTGGAGTACTTGTGTACGTTTAACAAATTTAATGGGATTGCTGTGTCAGAGACTTGGGTTGATAATGTGAGAGTACAACATGTTGAACTGGAAGGATATCATTTGTTTACGACTAACAGGGTCAATAGGAAAGGTGGACAAGTTGCTTTGTATGTTGACACAACGTTAAGATGTACTTTAATTACAAATATATGTCTATTACCATAGAAAATATTTTGGATAATTTAACTATAGAAATCGATATGGAATTATCTAAAAATAGAATCATTAGTTGTGTTTACAGACAGGGCTGTGCGTTAACTTTTTTTGCACGTAGCGCTAGTGCTACAGAGGTTTAAAGTTTTGTAGCACAGGCCAAACAGTTTTAAAACGTCTGTTCTTTGAGAAAAAAAGACACATACAAAATATTTTTGTGTAGTTCATCATATGAAGGACATAAATGTTACAGTTGGGTAAATTAGACAAGATTGTAGACCTGCATAAACCTTAAAAAGGCTACAGTCAGAAGTGAGGAGGAGACAACTATAGGAGCGATTACTTGGAAATAGAAGTAATACAAAATAACTATCAATTGCCCTAGATGATCATGAGAAAGGTTAAAGATCAGCCCAGAACTACAAGGAAGAAGCTTGTTAATGATTTAATGATGACAGTTGGGACCACAGTTAGCAAGCAAACCATTGGTATCACGCAATGCCACAATAGATTGAAATCCTGAAGCATCCGCAAGGTCCCCCTGCCCAAGAAGGCCCGCCTGGCTCGTCTGAAGTTTGACAATGAACATCAAAATGATTCAGAAAAGGCTTTGGAGAAAGTGCTGTGAGTCGAAAACTGACTCCTGTTTTTGGATGGAGAGAAATGCTGACTATGACCCCAAGAACAACATCCCTACAGAGAAGAACAGTGTTGGAAACATACTGCTTGAGGGCTTTTTCTCTGCTACGGGTACAGGATGACTTCACTGCATTGAGGGGGCTGAGGGACAGGACCACTGTAAAATCTTGGACGAGAACCTCCTCCCCTTAACTAGATCACTGAAGATGGGTCGTGGATGTGCCTTAAACATGACAAAGACCCCAAACATATTGCCAAGAAAACCAAAGACTGGCTTAATGGCCTCTCCAGATAACACGATTTTAACCCAATGTTGGTCCGATTTGCATGTCGTAGTACGTTGAATTAATTTGTAAACGACATGGGATGTCGAGACATAAGATTCAATCATGTTGTCTCGTATAGTTCGGCATAGTATACGAAACCAAAACTGCTCCTGCGAGGTCACACAACATCAGGACACAAAGACTAGCATGTTCAATTTTTTCCTGGTCGCTCACGACAGCTGTGATGCTGTAGTGACGTTGACCGATAGAAGCACAGCACAGGAGTGCAAAGCTCTTCCGTACACGACATTCAAAAATGGTGAAGTGCAGGAGAACAGTGGTGTTGGTGCTGCTAGGTGGGACAATGCAATGAAGGGAAAGTTCATCAAGTTATGGCAACAGCACTCCTGTCTAATGCCAAAGCAGGCAGAACACGCTGCTTCAATTCCCATATCTATGTTTTATTTTATATTGCAGCCTATTCTTACCGAAAGTCACTATTGTAATGCCTATTTAATGACATCACATACGCGGTCGTAAAAGACGAAAACCTGTTCTCGTCGGGAGGACATGCATAGTCTGCCATTGATATATAAATATATATACATAATAAATATATATATTAAATATTAGTTGAGTAAACAAGTATATTTCGTAACACTGTACTTGTACATGTGTAATGACAATAAAGTTGAATCTAATCTAAAAATATAGTGTTTATAATTAATCAATTTACTGCTAGAATACTACAATGTATTTTAGTAAATATTATAATACAATACAGTGTTTTTAATCTGGATGTTCAAGTTTTACTTTTATTTTGATGGGTCGTCGCAAAGAGAGTGTGGTTGAGAAAAAATTTCTCTAACAGTAAAATGCTTATGGAATTAACTCTCAGATCAGCTCTGGAGATGGAGTCCATGTGTTCGTGCAGAGACGCAAGACAAATGCACAAGCGTCACACGCATGTAGTAATATGTTAAACTGTGAAGCACATTCACGCAAAACAAGCAGGTGACATATTTAAAGAGCCGGATAGCACCTCCGCTATTCCTTCCCTGTTTCCACATCATGGAAATCCCAGGGCTCTAATTAGCAGCAGAAAAACGCTAAAGTTTTAGTTTTAAATGCAAAAACAACTAAAATAGCTAACACACCTCACACAAACAAGCGGCTCTGTCTAGAACACGCGCAAAACTGTATCACACTCATGCTACATAACTAACTAAGGGAAAAGAGAGGGCATGTAAAAAGAATAATGCATTATACAGGACATGTATAACAATGTGAAAATAAATTAATAAGCATTATAATATTTAGTAAAGGGACTTTTATTAAAAAAAAATTGGCTATGCATAAGAATAATATTAAATTAACTTGCAGCAGAGACCTTTCAGTCAAAGTCCAGCACTTTTCCAGTACTTTCAATGTGTGTTTTCATGCTTTTCCAGTATACATACTTAAATCACAAAACGTGATATTGTGTTAGAAAATATAAAATGACATTCCCAACTTAACTAACTATAGACCAATTTCTCTTTTTCCTCAGTTTTCAAATATGTTTGAGAAATAATTGAGAAAAAGTGTTTTTTAATTCATTATTGAATTTTACGCTTAACAATGCGTTTAATCACAGAAAGGTCATGCGATTAAAATTTTTTTGCGTTGCCCAGCACAAAAAATATTACATTAAAGTCCATCAGTAATTTTTTGTAAAAATTAGCTAAAACCAACTATTGAGCAAGTACATAAAAGGTGTTCACAGTAAAACTGTGTCACTACCCTTGCAGGATTCACCACAGAAAGCATATAACAATAGTTTGTAATTTTGTCCTCTCAGGTCGTCTTTCCTGGAGATCCTTATTTGGTGTCTTTCATCCTTGTGTCTTTTCCTCACATTTGTACACAGAACGAAGAGGATCCGGCGGCTAGCCATTGCGTGGATGCTGCGAGTAACAGGCGATTTGTAGTGTGTACTCACAACTCTTGGGTAGGATTTTATACAACTTTTAGTATTATTTATGACGGCATTTAGTACTTTTACTTTTAAACGACAAGCAGCGTTGACATCTGGGGATGCATCAGTTGTGAAAAACATGAAATTAAGAATAAGAAGTGAATATGATTGGCGAATACAAGAATTAATATTGGCAAGGCATTTCAAAGGTGACGTGAACAGGTAAGACATTTCAATATTTCAATAGATAACATAAAAACCGTATCACCCTTATTGTGTTAATACAGACGGGTACAGATTCATTGGTTGTTCTTTCTCTCTTTATGTTCATAATGATAAATGTAATTTAAGCCCTATTCACACAGGATAAGTATTATCTGGGGACCTTGTGTGATTTAGAAATGACCTCCGCACATCTGAATTTCATCTGGAGCGAATTAGCACAGATAAGTGAAGCCTGTGATTTTACTCAAATTTACGGACTTACTGTATATCCCGGATATGATGCCAAGGCTTTGCATATAGAATATATAGTTGTATGATCCACAATGATTTATGACCGTTCTTGTCAGCATTTAAGACCCATGTTCAGAGATCATATTATGTATGTTTAATGTTTACTCATTAATATAAATATTTTTCTCCACATTTAAGTAGTAAACTCATGAAAACTATGGAACAATACAAAAGTAACTATGTTTAACCTAGATCAAAGTACCTTCTTAGCATCTTCAAAGTTCACTCATGCGTTAGTTTCTGTGAACGAAAGAGGAGGTAAGTACAATCCTTTTATACTACGTGCTGAGGGATGATAGGCTAACCAGTAATTGTTTGTGACGTGAGGAGTCTTCCTGATAGAACTTGCGCGAAAGCTTACATTTCTGGTCCCTTTATGGACTGCTATTCTTCTTTATACAAGCCATTGATCTCAAAAACATTTTAATTAAATTACATTGTAGTTTTCTAATGGAAAACAATTATATGTTTGTGAAAAAATATTCTGTTTTACGTGTTTTGGCTGAACTAGTGCTTTTCCATCTCTTTTTTTAAATCCCCGTTCGCATCTGCATTCTAAATTGTGCTCTGATCCTGGAAAGGACTCTGTATCTCACTTCACGCACACAAATAAATGTATGTGCTCTATCACTCTGTGATATCACGTCGCTGCCATACTTGTTTAAATAGCACAACAAGAGGATCAAAACAAAGGCAAATACCAAACATGCACACATACATTTGTTTTGATAAACAAACAAACTAATAAAAAATGCCGGCAGGGTCAAGAAGCAACAAGCCCATTCAGAGACTGTCAAAAACAGACTATATATGGAGAAGAATAGTAAACTTCAAAATGAAAATTCTGTCTTCATTTATCTGAATATTATGTTTCTCACTTTTGTCACATGAGCTTAAAGTTGTGTCCCAAATGACATACTATACATTATGCATTTATGCACTCAACCATGTAGTGTATGAATTTTAGAAATGTAGTATCGTCCCAAATGGAATACTAAACGGTAAAATATTATCTGGAAGTATATCGGTTTCCCAGACGAGTGCAAATGATGTCAGACGAAAGGCACAATGCGTGTGAATAAAAATACATTTGAACATTGTATATTTAATGAAGTTTTCTTGTGTTTTGCACAGAATTACTGTAGTCATCATCAGATTGAATTGTTATCACGCTGCAGGAGAGTTTTCCGCGAGCAGCGTCTCATAGCCCAGCCTGTTCAGAAAATGTTCAAAAATTGCTGGCGCTGACTGGCTACTTAAAAAAAGGCTGGCGGGGAAAGAGTTAAGAAAGGATTAAATACAACATAAGCTGTCCTGATGGGATCTGTGGAATGGTGTTAAAAAATGTTTACATAAGAGACCCCTTATCTTACCAGCAGCACAATATATGTAATGTTGCACAATTCTGCAATTTCTCTTCATTATTCAATTACTTTTTTCTTATTCTGTTATGATGCCTTTTATCTTCTGACATTTGTATTTCTTTAGTTAATTATGTTGTTTTGTATGACTTTATTTGCATATACAAATAGGTTCCTTTTTTGGCAAAACAAAATATTAGTGCCCACACAAAACTAGTATAGGGAATTTGTATTGTTTCTTGGGTATTCTTTAACCACATACATGCTTAATTGAACACAGCAAATGCCGGACCAAACTTAATATTACCAAACACATCAAATATTACACGTTCAGAGCTATTATTATTATTATTATTATTATTATTACTAGACTCAAAGTCACATATACGGTATACTGTATGTCTTGTTATAGAATTGTATATTTATGCTTTTAATTTAAATAAAGGGCTGATTTAATGCCGTTTCATGACTTCTTTACTATGCTAAACGTGCGGGCTTCTCATGCTTAACATGGTCAACTTGTCATAAAACGAGTTGGACGTACAAGGTAGTATTTCTGTTCTTAATACACTGCCCAAGGTTCGAATAGGTTCGGAAAGTTTTTTTCGAACATCGATAAAAACCGTCACCTAACAACTTTTCTTAGTCCCTTATTGGACACAGTCCCTTATTGGACTAGGCCTTAGTTAAATTTGGATATTTAAGTCTTTTAAAAAGTCTTTTAAATTTTACAAAAAAACATTAAGATATGTCATTTCTAACATTAAAATTGGTCTGGGACTAGGCTTAATCCCTGTCCGGGAAACCGCCCCGTAGTGAAACAGTTATGCAGGGATAATGCGATGAGGTATTTTGCGCTTGTGATTCAGTTCTTTCCCTCTGCATCATCTGATTTCGGAAATAATCATACAGATGTGTCTATATTTGATCAATGTGATCAAACTAAATACTCTTCGAGATTACAAAGTATGCAATACTTCTCTATAGGTACTCAGATTAATAGGACATATTATGAGATAAAAACACAATTGGTCAGTTGTACTGCAATTGACCAGGTAATGGGTTGTAAGTGTGATATTGAAGTAGACGTCCCCTGCGAGCCATGGATCCACATTTCTGCTGAAAGAAAGATTAATAGATTCAGGCTTTCATGAAAAAGGAAAATGCCTTTTTGGCACAAGATGGAGTCAAACTGTGACTTGTGAAGCCAGACTATAAAAGAGGGACGGGCAAACTTATCTCCTGTGTGAATGTACACACCCAGGCAGCTTTTGCTTTAGCAGAAAACCAGAAAATACATCTTCGGCCCAACATGCTCTCTCGCCCTCTCTCTATATTTTTTATAATAATATATAGATTTTTTGGGGGAGGTGGAGCTATAGCCCTCCCCTCACATAGTTTATGAGTGCGGTTACAGAAGAATGGCTCTCAGTACAAGGTGAACTTGTACATGAGGGAGCGTTTGCTTTATCCTTCATTTAGTTTCTTTCAGAAATTCCTTCTGTGGATTGATCATGACGCTGGTACATAAGAGTTTATAAGGATTAAATCAATACAAAGAAATGATTTATCGTCCTTATTAGTTCGGCAATCCTAATAACGGATGACTGGGACTAAATGAAATCTTGGGACTTTTATAGCATTTTCTTGTGTGATAGAAATACTATAGTACATATGAATCTATTCTGAAACAAAAATCAAACTCACAAAATGAAATGACATTTAAATTTGCACACACACAAAATAGCATCAGCACAAACCTAAATCACACATACAGCTTTAATACATACAGACAAACCTTCTAAACTAGCACAAAATACAATTATTAAAACAAATATTTTTCTTTAAGGAATATTATTGACTCCATAAGTATCTACATATGAAGGTTTGAATAATCTGAGTTATGTGAGTCATGAAGCATATATATGAATATCTCTCCTCTCCCTTTAGATGTTGGAGGCTTGTGTCAGAAAGGATGTCATGCGTTGCTATTTGAGACAGAAAACCAATCCAAACCTGATTTGGACCTTCCAGAACTACATGGACTTCAATCTGCTCTTCTCTGTGTGGATAGTAAAAACACAAGATATTCTGACTCTAACAGCATGTCATTCCAAACCTGTATAATCTGCAATCTGCAGAACACAAAAGAAGATATTGTGATGAATGTTGGAAACCGAACAGCACTTGTCTTACACAGTTGCATTATCTTCCTTTGTATGGACATAACATAAATTTCTCTAATGATCTTCTTTTGTGTTTTACTATAGAAAGAGTCATATGGAGTTTTTGAATGACATGAGGGGAATAATTGGTGACATTTTTGTTTTTGGGGGACTATACCTTTAAGAAAAGCAAATACATATTTTTTTACCAAAAAAGTGTCTTACATTGGCTGTCTAACATGTAGAGTGAATATCATATATGTTTATACTGTTTAACTTTAAACCACTACATGGGTATAAATAATTTTACATTTACATGCATTTACGGGCAAATTCTCATAAACTATCACATTCATACATTTTTTATTATTAATATTTAATTTAAACCAGAAACTATTGATTAAAAGAATCGATGTTATAAAAATGAAATATTTTACCCAATATTCATGCTGTATGTATTTTTTATGTTTATTGGAGCATCGCATCGTTATCTTATTAAGATTCTAACATCAAATTCTCAAATCGATCACGTAAGCCGTGCTATTTGTGTTTGTGTGCAGAGATGCTGCCTATGTAGTGTTCCAAATAAGTCACTTGTTTGTTCAGATGCTGCTTCTGAAGGTAAGTCAACAAACTTGATTTAGTTACAGAGCTAATGATGCACACTCCAACCAAGACAATGTTGGTTAATAAGACCGGTTATTTTTAAACATCATGTCTGATAACTATATCTGGCTCTTGAGTCCCAGAGGGTCTTCGGAATCAGACGTTTGATCATTCCAGCAGACGCCCAGGAAGGGTCGGAAAATAAGCAGGGAGGCTGCAGGGGGCCGGGGGTCAGTTAGGATGAGGCTCTGGAAAAATTAGGCTGGATATTTAGGGATGCATGCAAGTGCTCCTATCAAAGTGACTGAATTAGGCCAGGTATCTGGTCGCCTGTCACTGGACTACACACACCCGGCCCACCAGAAACACACAGTCAACCCCCTAATGACTGACCATCTCTTTCCTGTCCTGCCCCATCACACACAGACATTCTGACCGCTCTGTAGCCACAGCACACACACCTGCCAAAGCAGACACTTCACATACTCGAGAGTCTGTGTGTTTGGACAGTGCTGGGTTTAATGTCCGTGAGAGGTTCTATATTAGGCCAGAATAAAATGTTATTGCTCCTTCATAGCTCAAAAAACTTTTTCAATTTTGTCTATAAAAAACCCAGGTAATCATGTCATATACAATGTTATATTTGTAGATTTCCTGTCGCTCAGTGGTAAGAGCGACTCTCAGACCATGAGAAACAAAATTCTCTGGTCTGATGAAACAAAGATTGAACTCTTTGTCTGGAGGAAACCAGGCACCGCTCATCACCTCGCCAATACCATCCCTACAGTGAAGCATGGTGGTGGCAGCATCATAGTGTGGGGATGTTTTTCAGCGGCAGGAACTGTGAGACTAGTCAGGATCGAGGGTAAGATGAATGCAGCAATGTATAGAGATATCCTTGATGAAAACCTGCTCCAGAGCTCTCTGGCCCTCAGACTGGGGCGAAGGTTCATCTTCCAAGAGGATAATGACCCTAAGCACACAGACAAGATAACAAAGGAGTGGCTACAGGATCACTTTTTGAATGTCTTTGAGTGGCCCAGCCAGAGCCCAGACTTGAACCTCGATTGTACATCTCTGGAGAGATCTGAAAATGGCTGTGCACCAACGCTCCCCATCCAACCTGATGGAGCTTGACGATTGGGAGAAACTGCCAAAAAATATGTGTGACAAGCTTATAGCATCATACTCAAAAAGACTTGAGGCTGTAATTTGTGTCAAAGGTGCTTCAACAAAGCATTGAGCAAAGGCTGTGAATACATATGTACATGTGCTTTTTTTCGTTTTTTATTTTTAATACATTTTTAAAGATTTCAAACAAACTTCTTTCACATTGTCATTATGCGGTATTGTTTGTAGAATTTTGAGGAAAATAATTAATTGAATTCATTTTGGAATAAGGCTGTAACATGAAAAAATTTGTAAAAAGTGAAGCGCTGTGAACACTTTCCGGATGCACTGTACACTACTGTATACTAATGCGAATCTAAAAAGAAGATCGACAAAAGGAGCAGAATTGTGAAATAAAGGAATGAAGGTCCCAAAGAATGTTCAGGAGCATCTCATCCTGGTCTCTTTAAGGACTAATGGTCCATCAAAATTGGATTAGTCTCTTCCGGTGCTTTTAGTGTAAGTGCTGTGTTTAGACAGACATGTAGCAAATAAAACCCCATTTTTAATCTCTTATAAAGACTTAAAATTCCTATCCAGCCACATAGAAGCCACTTACTCGATCCACCTGTACGCAAACCACACCCATCAATCTAGGAATGAGAACAGAGAGGTGGAATTAGGTTGAGTAAGGGTGACAGCTGTACATCTAAAATCAGACTCTTAAAATCACTTGAATAGGCTCATTTCATTTAAGCACAAAACGAGAAGCAGTTAGATTGGGGTCAGCAAGGATGGAAAAGTTTGGCGCAGTTTAAAAGCACACGTCCACGCATATGCTTTTGGGAACGATTGGTGGTCTGAAGGTCAGAATTTTTAAAGCATTTGGGGACTGGATGAGCATTTGATTTTGTGGCGTGATGCTCGGTGAGTGTTGGAGGTTTTAAGTGATTGGGGAGAATGAGGAAGTATTAGTGGGGCAACCAATCAGAGGCTCCAAAAGGGTTTAGGTAAAAGACCCATGATAAAGATACTGAAGGAAACATATAACTTTGCCCATAAGTAGGAAACAAAATTTACCTTATCTTTCACCGAAAAAAATCTCTGTTGGAAAAAAATATACTTTTTCAGTTATTTATTATTTATTAAACATGTTTGTGTGAGCATTGGGGGAGCTATTTATGCAAATGCATACTGAGCAAGAGGGGAACACAAAACATTTCCTATAATCCCCCTATAGGGACAAGGTTTGCTCATATTCCTCCAAGAGAATATAAAACCCTCACAGTGGGTAAATTGGTATTGATTAAACCTGGAGTTACTTTGAGGCCAGCGCATTTAATGAAAAAAGAATGAAAAGAATTGACCTGATTTGGCCCGCCACGAACAGCCCAAGCCAAACCGTGATTTTAGAGAGCACATTACTCCAACCACAATCCTATTCATCTGATTCCAAATATACCAGACAGCACTAATACCCATTTTCCGAACGATTCAGAGTTTTAGATGAATACATTTGCTGCAATTGAGCATTATGCAACAATATCAACAGCCATGTGTTTATCTGCACCTTGTATGAAACTAAACATATTGCGAGCTGGGTTACGTAAAAAGATGACATTTTAAATTACCTTGTTTAAACTAACATTATAAATAATTTAGCTCCAAGCAGGGATATAGGGCCAAGCCCACAAGATATCGCAAACGCAGAGCCACGCAGGCGCAGAGCAACGAGAACGAAAACGACGGAAACAGAAAATCCATGATGAAAAAGGGACAGGTCAAGAAGAATAAATAAAAATAAACATAATGAACACAGAGGGACGGAACACGCCCATAGCCAGATTCGAACCACCAACCCCAAAAACTTAGCAAGTCTAACCACTGAGCCGACATCAATGTAAAGAAATGCAAAAGCCGAGATTTGAAGCCACAACCTAGACAAGTGTGCCAAATCTCATAATTTTCCTACGTACGGTTCATAGGGCTACCATAGACTCCCCTTGGGGAAGAAGAAGAATAATACCAACAGAAGCAGTAGTGGCCATAGCCCCTAATAAAGAAAGGTAATACATTATTTTAAAATTACGCTATATTAACTCAATATACAAAGTACAAATTCCAATGCAGATTTTTTTTCTGTGGCTGTATATGTTTATAATGAATGCATTAAGTCAATTAAAAATCATTTAAATTGCAAGAAATATTTATGCTTGGTTACTGTATAATGTTGGTAATGTTTTCAACAGTTTAAATGTATGAATTTAAACAGAGACAGATGATAGGATTTTGCATATGGAAGAGGCAGAAGAAAGCGAGGAGGGTGTCAAACTCAATCACATTAGATATGCGGCCTCTTCTAGCACAGCTGAGGCATTTTTAACTACACAAACACGTCAGGCTGAACACTCACCCCAGGGCCAAACAAATTATGATTCATCAAGCCGCAGATCAACGCAGAGTGATATTTCAAGAGTCCATCAGAACAGTAGCAGCAGGAACCAGCCAACCTCACTAGCAGCAGAAGTGTTCTGCCTCCATATGGGTGTGTGCATATACCCATGAGATTTATTACTGTAAATGCAACATTATGCAAATAATAGTTTGTGCGTATCTGCGTGTATATTTCTCAATTGTTCAGGAGACAAATTGATATTTGGGAATATATATCAAGGTAGACCTAACAAGAATCTACTATGTCATCTTTTCAGTACAGTTTTTCTTAATGTATTTTTCGACATTGCTCCATATTAGGCTACAGTACAAAAATAAAACAATTGCTACCATATAAGACTCCAAATGTAGCAAAACACTTCAATGTCAGCTCATTCAAAGCAGTGCATTCTTCACATCAGAGCAGATCTGAAATTGAAAACGTCCCAGCTGGTCTTCATCCATATATACTATTAATCTGCTCTATTAAAGGTCCAGTCTATTTAAAAGCAATTTAGCAGCATCTAGCGGTGAGGTTACAAATTGCAACCAACTGCTCACTCCACCCTCCATTTTGAAGCACTATGGTGGCTGACAGAACTAAGCTATTGTGACGTTTTCTCTTCTTTGTAGATGAAGATAACGTATTCCCGAAACGCATTCTGCAGAGCAATTTGTCCG
This sequence comes from Barbatula barbatula, assembly GCF_947034865.1. Taxonomy (NCBI): domain Eukaryota; kingdom Metazoa; phylum Chordata; class Actinopteri; order Cypriniformes; family Nemacheilidae; genus Barbatula; species Barbatula barbatula. Next base: position 24,778,806 of record NC_136767.1, on the reverse strand, counting down.
TTTAGAGCAGGGGTCGGCAACTCGTGGCTCTCGAGGCACATGTGGCTCTTCTGCCCCCACTACGGCTCATTGCCGTCTTTATAAGGCCCTCTTTATGCCTGCTATTAAGATGCGTTTTGGTTGATCGGATCACAAGTGGATGAAAGAGGCATATCTGATAAAACACATTTACCCAGCCATACACCCTGGCTGGGTGAATGTATTTGCTTTTTCAGATTTTTTATTCGAATAGACTAAATAAGCGCATGCAATACAGCGCCGAACACTGTGCTTGGTCTTTAGCCGGCATAGTTTAAATCCGGTCTGGCTGTCGCGCTTCTCCAAATGTTTACGCATGATGTCCGTATGCGGAGAGTAGGAGGTCTCTTGTGGCTGTTCATCAAACGCAGCAAAAACTAAAGTTCACCGAAAAAAGCTCAAGTCTAACTAAACCAGCGCGTACAACACCACGACGATACTCTCCTCTTGCAACACTCCCACTTCTTGCAAGGGACAAGAATGTATATATAGCTTAACATCTAAATACAATAAATATTGCTGTGTAATAGTATTTTAAAGGTTACATATATTTTGTGGCTCCCGCCAAATTGTATTTAAAGGGAGAGGGTCAAAAATTGCTCTCTTGGTCAAAAAGGTTGCCGACCCCTGCTTTAGGGATAATGTAGAAACAACATGGCGAATTCCATGCAAGGGGACCCATGGTGTTTGTAGATAGAATAGGCTCATTCTATGGTAATAAAAACATATCACTTCATGATGTAAGGTCTTATACACCTCTGTGGTTTGGATCCTCAAAGAATTACACACACAGCACCTTTAAACACAATATTGTTGTTTAATTATAACATTCCACGTTAATGTTTTCTTGAAATCGCTAATAAAGTTATCAATTGACTAAACTGACTAACCTGCATGTTCTGTGCTGTGTTAGCCGACAAGCTTGATGCCAAAATGACAATATGCAACACGCATTTAAGATTACAATTGTACAATATGTTAATTTAAATCACTAACCGTCTTTATTCTGGCACAATTTTGTCAAATTAATTATCCAGAATTGTCATTTCTGACTTCTTGTGACGAAACACACTAACCAAAGTCCTGTAGAGAGCTCCGCCAATCAGAAAAGTTTTCCTGGAAACGGATAGCATCAACAGCGACTGACACCAGTAGCTCAACATAGCACTTTTAATAAAAAACAATGACGTACCATACGATAAGCTGACGAAGCGCACAGTTAACCTTGTGTTTACAATAAGTTCATGGCCAGACGAGGATGCGGTAAACAAAAGCTCTTCATACAGAAGTATTACTCAATGGCTGTACACATACAGAAGGTTATTTCAGTATCATTCAACCAACAGCCATGCAATGCCAATGAGTGTGCTGTTACATTACAAAACCTGCCCAGATAAACGCATCTAAATAAACAGAATTCAAATTAATATGTACATAAGAACGTGCTTATACAGAAATCTTGACATTTAGAAGCATTTTCAATGTCATGCTCAGTAGAGGATGTGAATCCGTTTATTTTCTATTCGCTCTCATGCATATTTAGATAAAATGTATATATATCATTCAGAGCATGCACATTCATCTTATTGTACATGCTTGTTTTCCTGGTACAATATATAATCCGGAGAAGTTTAAGCAAACATAATAATATTCACCTCACTGTAAATATACATATACTAGGACTAATGCATGTTCACACTGCTTGTTTTCCACAAAAAATTTTTAATACTATCTGCTTTAATAATATGGCTTATTGCTCCCTGAATTCTGCTAAATGACTAAATGTAAATGTATTTCTGCTATGAGCCAGAAGTCTTTGATATATTTATTTACATTTACACTCTAAAAAATGTAACTGTGATTTCACGTGAAACAATTTACACAAAAAATTTTAATAAAATATTCTGTTTAAATTGAGTCAATGTAAGTAATAAAATGATGCAAATCTGAGTAACTTAAAATATTAATGTGTATATTAAGAATGTAATTTGTTAATTAAATACTTATTTTTTTCATGAAATAATATATGTACATTTTAGAGAAATTGACTTTTGGACTTATAAAGAAATTAGGAAACCATTTCTCATCCCCATCCTCCACTTTGACCTGAATTTAGCTACTCGTGCAAAGTGCATCTCTCTCTGCGTAATACATAAATGGGTGTGTATCTTCTAGACTCACTTCTAAAGTTGTCAACTGACCCTGTTAAATATCCAGAACAGTTCTCCAGCTAGCAGTACTCCCCATGTTCATGCCCTTCTTCACCTGCTGCTTTTCAAGCCATTAAGGACAGAAGTGTAGTGACCCTGAGATTAATCATTTTAGGGCACGCTAATGTGTTCCACTGGCAGTGTGAATGCATGCAGTGGAATGCAAGGGCCGTCCCTTTACCTCCAATCAATAGTGTGGTTTTGGCTGTGTAGCCATTGGTTCTCGTATGCATTAAATGACACTTATCAGTGTAGTGACCTGCGTTTTGCCATTAGTGATTAGCAAACAGCCGCTTAGATCATGCGCATAAGTGGGCCTAATGCTTTCTACATTAACCAGTAACATCTGCAGGGCAAAGACTGATCAGCAAACAGTCTTTTGTGGGGCATGTGCTCAGGGTTCCAGTGGGTATACAGAAAAGCGCATTCCACAATTTTTACAGCTTTATTATTGTGTTTGCACAACATATTTAGTTTCATTTGCATTTATGCATTTGTCAGACACATTTCTATCATTATACGTCTTCCCTGGGAATCAAACCCACAACCTTGGCTCTACCAAGCTTTTGGCGAGGATTAGTATAATATACTAGTTGAACCATGGACAATTTTTCTTGAATTAGATCTTTATAAAGAAGTTGTAATTCCAGATTATTTGAAAAAGTGTACAACTAAATTCCTCTGGTACTCAAGTATGCACTTACAGTAGTAGACAGTTCAAACTCATACAGGAAAAGACGTGAACTGTTGCTTAACTGTACGAAGCTAGAGCAGTGGCTATTCACATTTTGTAATGAATTTGGCTGTAAGTGGTAAAGCTAATGTCTAATGTTTCCTGATGAGTGGGCCTGCCACCACTGAGGCTAATGCTTAACGCTTCCTGATGACAGGGGCTGCTAACACTGTGGCTAATTTCATGCATGAAGACCCATCCGCATCTCATCCGCTCTACTGGCACACTGATGCTAATTACAGCCCAAAACTGCCTGATTCCTGCCATCATCCCGAATCGTTCGGCTATATTTTACCCAACCAAATCATCCAAGACATGATATCTGGCCCAATCGGGGAAGCGCGCTGTGTGCGTGTTCGGCGCTCGTGCATCCTATGCTGAGATTGTGAATGGATGACGCTAAATTTAGCTCTTGATGTAGGACAGGAAGGGGAAGCTGGATAAATATAAAAGACGCTACATTGATAAGCAAGTGAAATGGGGTCTCAGTGTTTATATTTATTTGTCAAGTACTGTCCATTTCCAAAGCGATGCATTGATGGTGCTGTCATGTGCCGCCTGCTTTTAAACGGTAATCGAGCAGAGGCTATTTGTAGCCAGATGGTATAATTATAATCTACCAGAAGGGGTTGAACGGGACACGTTGTCCATCCGAACCCTGACCCTTGGACTGCTCCCAGCACATATGTAAACCTAGACCCAACATCTTTTCTGACAACAGTCTGTAAGGAGTTATTTTTAACTGATGAAGGGACAAAGAGAACAAGTAAAACATAACTTGAAAAAAACCTCTCAATGATGGGATTACTTAAAAAATATTTTTTAAGATTTCATGTGTCTATTCGCTCTATTTTCATCCCAGTCACATCACTCTCTCTACAGGTTGCAAGAGTAACACAGTATTCTAACATGCTTGTTAGTGCTTTTCCAGCCCAGGTAAATAACATCCTGCGCCAATAATTAGTCCAGAGAGTGAATAATAGTATGATCATTGTGCATGTCGGGCGTGTAATATCGGGTGTTTGTGCATGTCCGGGTAGATTATTGGTTCTGGTGTCTCTGTGTGCGTGACAGTGCGTGATGAAGTAACAGGCATGAGGAAATTGGCCGATAATAGTGCATAAGCTAATGAATGAAAATGAATCAGACAGGCAGTCAAAGGCCTCGAGCTAACGGACAGACAAAGGCAGACACGGAAAGGAAGAGGGAACTCGAGATCATTAAACTCAAAGGCAGGTGTGAAAGAAAGAGAGAACTGCTTTATGGAGAAGAGTTATGCAAGTCTTACAGTTCAGGGTACATTTGTGATGTCTGTTTTTTATTGTCCACAAAAAACTAAAATCTCTTAAATATCTAATTAATGACAGAAGTGAGATTAAAGAAGGACTTTGATTTCTTCTGTCTCGTATGAAAAAAGTGACATGTGAGTGATTCTCTAAAGATGCAGAGGTTAAAGTTTTTTTTAAATTACATTAAATGATTTGAGTTCTTCAATTCCATAAACAAAACCTCCTGACCTATAAAAGAGCAACCTACAGATGCCGAAAGCATTTTAGCAATTAAAAAAGGGAAAACAAACTGTTAGATGCCTGCAGCGTTCAGCCCAATGGAGACCAGAGCTTTCATTAATGAGACAGAGAATATTAGGCATGAAAAGTCTAAATGATCATTTGGAAAGAAGCGACCGGTGGATATGAGAGCGCACCTGCTCAATCAGCCTGAATTTCCTCAACGTTCCGCTCAGAAAAGCACAAAGGGACGTCTGAAAAATAAGGCTTATGAAAGATGGCAATTAAAAGGCCTGTCGTTTTCAAACCATGTGAAAATGCAGAAGCGAAATCAGGCAAACAGTCATTTAGTCATGATGGAGCCAGACCTGCCGGCTAGATTTATACGATTACCACAAACCGCTATTATTAACCTGTCTGAAACAATTGGTGAGACATGCATGTCTGTCTCATGTAGGCTTGGATGTTTTAGTGAAAACAAGTTGCAAAGTGTTTAAACAAATGCTACATGTAGAGCAGGTTTACATGTATGTAGTTCATAAAAGTAAAATGTGCAGTGTCTGTGCCAATTGTGATGCTACACTGCACACTGCACATTAAACTGGGACAGAAAAGAAAACATTCCAATAACATTTAATTATATTCACAGAACGGCACAAATATATGCAAATATTCAAATTTCAGAGAATGCTATTAAACTTTTGCCCTTGTAAATGTTCACCTTTTTATACAACTCTTCACTAACTCTAGAGTTAAAAGAGCCACTAAAGACCCCTCGTGTAAAGCCAGTCCTGAGAGACCCGCGGAAGCACAATCAGGGACAAGGTCGTGTTTGATTTACATGATGAAGAATATTTTTCATAAAAGCAAGAGAGCTTCTCATATTTCCTTTTGTTGTGGCAAAAGAGAAGATGCAAGAGAAATAGGAGTAATTGAAATTTGAAAGGAAAACGGTAAGAGAATAGTTGAACACCTGCTATCCGATAGGAACAGAGGTGTAGAACAGTGTACACTTAAAGGTACAGTTCACCCATAAATGAAATTTCTTTCATTATTTACTCACACTCGTTTCAATTTTGTTCCAACACCTCTTTGCAGGAAATTCTTAAGAATCGAAACACCGACACAATTGTCATGAATGGCAAAGCTTGTGTGGACAAGTGGTCTTGTGGACTTTAATTCCTTTTGTGCTAAATGAAAAAAATGGTTTAGAACAACCTGAGGACAAACTGTATCACTTTTAGATGAAGTGTTCCTTTAAGACTGAGCTTGACTGATGGGTCGGGTTCAAGTACATAATCTAGACATGCATAAAGAACAGAAAACAGCAGTCTGATCCTACATAGAGGGGTCTCTCAGAGACAGTGGAAATTAAATAAAGAGAGAGAACGAGAGAAATGTTTCTATGGTTACGTTCAGCTTTATGTACTAGAAAACAACACTCACCTGAGTCCATATGTGCAATTCCTAGTGCAACGAGAGAGGAAAAATCCTCAAGCTGACAGATGGAGAGCATCTCTCTCTCTTTTCCTTTGAGATAAAAGGAGCCATTTATGATACTAATTAACTCTAATAACTGTATCATGTGCAGGAGTTACATCCTTTAACTCCGCTGATTTCTGCTCCATTAAACCCATTCAACATCAATGAGCATATATAAAGACCTCACGAATTGACGCGTACAATTTCCTTTTACAATTTTCAATTGTAACAGGACGTTTACACAACGGGAACCTTATCAGGAAAAATAGCACTTACACTTTACATGTAATGTAGTGTTCATTGTGAACAAGTAGTAATTTACTTCCAAAATGTATCTGACCCCATTTACAACTATTTACCAATGCTAGATCGTATCACAAGTCGAATGTTTTTACATGGTGTACATCAGGACTTACAATCCGATCTCTGATAAACACCAAAAGATGTCAGATGGAGGCTATGACACACACAGATAAGCTCTTTTCTTCACTTATAACGTTGAAGGGTTTTTGTAAAAGATTACACAAATTATCTTTCCGGTGGGCCATTTCTAAAACCATCATTTCCACGGTTTCACGGTCTCTCCCGTTTTGACAAATCCAGCTCAGTTTAGCCAGCTCTAAGCCTGGGACGAATCTTTAAGACAGAGTTTAAGACAGAGTCATGAACAAATTCCTACAATTTCTATTTCTGTCCTACGTATTTATCCGGCTGATCCTGTTCAAAGCTAAGAGGTCTTCCAAAGAGACTTTTTCAAGTACTTCAATACAGGAACAATTTCAACATAATCGTTTGGGATGGCATGCTGAAAATATTTTAGGCAAAAATGAAATTTGTCATTGATTTTTCCACTCTTTTACGTGAAACACAAAATAAGATGATGATCTTTTCCATAAAATAGAAGTAAATGGGCACTCGTGCTGTTTAACTCCAGCTTTGACATAAAAGCATACTTAAAATAATCCATGCAACTTGTTTCAAAAGCATTCCAAAATCGTATTCAACAGCCATGGTCACCATTTACTTTCAATGTACAGAGTTGAACAGCTTTTGACAAAATTATCAATTCAATCTATACTTTTTGACAGACATAGTTTCTGTTGGTTCACATTAATTCAGATTACAGTCTCTCTGTTTAGCACCTATCAATTACAAAGCTTCTCTGTAGACTCCGCCTCTTTTTAGATAAGCAGAACCAAATCTGCGGATATCAAGAAACTTGTCAGTGTCAGTAATACAGTTATTTTGGGGAAAATAATTGAATAATTACATTAAAGGACGATTTAAGATTTGCGCTTACATTTTTTGCTAGCGCTCTCCGAGTCAAAAACGTTAGTCTTGAGCCCTGGATCTTCCATTCGTAGTTAAGATAAACACATGAAATGTTCTTTTAAGCTGCCAAAAAATGTCCTTCCATCAAAAGACCAGTAAAGAGTGAGGAATAATTCTCTAGAACAGTTTACTTTGTGCAATCTATTAAAACTTTAACTTTAATTATTTACAAACGAAATCGGTTACATATAAGAAAATACAACGGTCTCAGGGGCATGAAAGAAATTAGCAGCTGTTTACTTATGTTTCCCTAAAAACTTTAGGGGAAAATTAACAAAGTGAGGTGAGGCGTTTCACAATTGAAAATGTTCCAGGTATGTGTGTGTTATGTTGGGAAGTGAGATGGTGCTAGAAGGAGGCCTAGAGGTATATTCTCTGTCCTTAAATTACTGCAATTTAATAAAAATACACACCTGTGCTTCGCATGAACCCCTTAAGCAAACAAACAGACTAAGAAGTACACAAATAGACACTCGAGGCCCTCAGCGACTTCAAGAGTGAAGATACATCTGTGGCCATGTACCTACAGGGACTTTCACACTCCTGCACATCCACGGCCTAAGAATATTTCAGCCTCCAAGCATTCCGGACATAAACACAAGTTATATTTGTACGATATCCCACAGCATATTTCTCTTATGCAGTAAAACTATTCTGATGTAAAGTACATTGGTAACTAAGACAATTTAATTAATTTGTTTATTAATTCATTTTAAAGATAATGTACAGCCAGTCGTGACATTATTGTTCATTATTATGCGTAATATATTGTTACTTACTTATTACTTAAATAATGAGTTAATACAATTTGATTATAGGGACAGTTTACCCAAAATAAAAGTTCTGTCATCATTTATTCATCGATTTAGATTTCTGTTTTCTGATGAACACCTAAAAAGATACAGAATTTGGAAGAATGTAAACAAAACAATTCTTGGCCACCATTGACTGCCATAGTAGGAAAAATGACAATGTTAGTCAAAAGTGCCCCCAAAATGTAACATTCTTCAAAATATCTTCTTTTGTGTACAAAAGAACAATGAAGATTTTTACTATGTTAGTCAATGGTGGCCAAGATATCAGAACGAAGACATTTATACATAATTTGGAACAACTCGAGGGCGAGTAAATGATGACCGAATTTTCATGGGTGAACAGTTCCTTTTAAGCGAAGTAAAAGTTTAGCAGTCATAATACACATATTTTTATCACTTGTCATAATTGACCAAACAAAATTAAGTATTTTAGATGTGAATAATATTTACATACACTTATAGTGAAACTACGTCTTAAACCTTGAAATTCTCTGCATGTGTTAAAGCTTCTGGTTGGGGCAATTTAACCCCAGGCTGCAATTTTTAATGGTACTGAATATTGCACACTAAACTTAATTTAGCATAATATGTTATGCAGATAGTATGCAAACTGGGATACAGCCACATCACTTGTGCACATATTTATATGGATTATACTTGTTTTAAATGTGCTCTGGGCCATAACCACCATAGGCATAGAAACCGCCAAAATCTGTAATATTTGGTTACCCACTTGTCGCTTAACCTTTAAATTCATATACATCCGAGTATCCGATTATTCATTCTTTGTGTCTATAAGCCTGACTGTCTTTTGGCCTCGGAGGAGCTATTTTGTTGTAAAACATTAAACGGAACACAGATCACACACAGCACTAGTATAAGCTATAAGTCAGTGTAAGTACTCCCCGGGTCTTTACTAACATTTCATCTCTCTCCTACCCGCACATACAAACACAAATCTAGCAAGACAATCGCTGATTTAACCCTGGAGAACTGTAACATGCAGCAGAGAGCAATTTATGAGCAGAGAAACACTATGAATGGATTTATAAACTCGCAGCGGAGTTGCTGTTGGTCGAGAATCACTTATGGGAGTTGTTGATAATCAAATTACCTGAATGGGCACAAAAAATACTTTTAGCAAGAGACTGTTGGCTGGTTTACTTTGCCTGTGGTAGAGTGAGGAATATTTCTCACATATAATTCCACAAATAGGTTTATCTGGCTAAGCCTCTTTACAACCACCCTAAAGCGACACTACTTAAGTGACATGTATACACACGGAGGGCTGGGGGACGACATTAAGAGCAACAATGTAGCGCCCCCTAGCGGACATGGTGGGGTTCGGGGGATTATGCGCTTCATACACACGTACACAAAAACTTTTACGAATAAATAGTGGCCTGTTCAAATCTAAACATTGAACATTGAAAAATGAAATGCTTAACTCTCTATTGATTTGTTTTTATATTCCTCTTTATGCATTTTTAATTATTTGATTTTGATTGTTATATTGTTTCCCCAAAGACCAAATTGCATATCAGGTTATTTGGAGTCACATAATTGACCTGGACTGACCATTGAACCAGCCTGTACCCTATCAGTCATATGGGTGAGTGGTGCTTCTCTGTAAAAAGGTTCTTTCAATATTTTAATATTTTATCATAGATTTTTTTTGGACTTGTCAAATCAACCATCCTTTCAGAAGCGTTTACTTTGAATTTTTATGTTTACCTAATTCACAATCGATGCACAATGAAAAAAGAAGAGCAGAAGTGAAAAGGCTGCATGCTTAATTTTGAAACAGTAATAAAAGACTTTTTAGACTTGGATCTAAAAGCATTCACTTGTAAACTCTTGCAGGGTCAGGGGTTGCCGTACTACAACAGTATGCTTCAGTGGAGCATTCTGGAAGACAACCAGTCTCTCTCTCTCTCTCTCTCTCTCTCTCTCTCTCTCTCTCTAGCCTTCAGCATATAAATACACTTGTCACAAGCGTGATACATTAGTCATACGGTACGAGGCAGAGATGGATCACCTTGCATCTGCTGACAGTGATCAGACAAACACTGTCCTGAGGTTCAGCTGATAACAACGTTACACAGTACCACCATCTATTGTAAATCTACATTTAACAAAAAGTAAAATGACAGCAATCTCAGTTCCCCCTCTGTCACTCACTCCTGTCACCCCTCTACTGAATCTATCAAACACCATCACACAATCAATTAGAGAATCAGAGAAATTTGCAAGAACCAAAATGAAAATATTAAGTTATTGTCTTTGGGATAACATTACAGTAGGGGTGTGATGAGATCTTGTGGCACAAGACCCGATGTGTCTCACAATATCCTGCATTGTGGAGTGCAGGACTCGAAATTGCCACCACTTACATTTACATTTGGCAGACGCTTTTATCCAAAGTGACTTACAATTGAATTATCCTATACATTTATACATGGGTATGTGCAAACCCCTGGGATCGAACCCACAACCTTGCATTGATAACGCAATGCTCTCACCACTGAGCAACAGGAAAGCTGTCGCGTAGGCTCCCTTAATTTAACCTGTGCGACCTCAAAATATATTTGGGAGTAGGGATGCACGATAAATGATGGTTAGGTCGATATATTATTGCAGATAAATCATTTCCTCTGGTTAAACTTCTTCAGCTGCACGCTGCTTACAGTTAAAATACAGTACAGTATCTTTCTGTCGTAGTACAGTATAGTATCTATGATCCTTCTGATCATTCCCTTACTGCTATTAGCAAAGCATTGTTGATGTAGGTACAGTATGTAGATACAGTATTTATGAATGTGTAAATTGTAGGAACTAAAGCATATTGTTTGAATCAGACTGATGTCTGAATGCTTTCTGTCTTGAGACCTGTTCGACTCGTAGCTATTAAAAACACTTTTCTGGGTTCAACATCTTATAACTGCACAAAGTATCGTTCTTCTTGAACCCACTCTCGTGACCACTTTGGAAAATGTAAGCACCGTTGATCCAACGCTGGTCAGTTTTTCAATTTTTAACACCACAAAAACGTGTGAATACAACCAACAGAACATGTATAACCACATCATATGGTTAAACGAATATCTTTAAAAGTAATTATATGTAAGATTAAAATATAAAATATGAAACCGGACAGGCTTCAGGACCAGCGTTTACATCTTAGGAAGTGGTCCATAGATTTCCACATACACTCTGTCAAGCGTCTCCTTTTTGCATTCGTCTACAGAAAGCAAGTAACATGGGTTGGAAACAGCGTGACAGTGAGTGAACTATTTTTTCAAGTAAGTGTGGAAGAATTGGGCTTTTCATTATCGCATTTACTCATATACTGTATTTACACAGAGTCAAAACCCATTGTATACAAAATCCATTCTGTGGTCCACACTCTCTCTCAGCTCTCAATGACCCATGGACTTCTCTAATTGTATTTCCTCTTATTTTCATTAGCTATGGCTGCACAACCAGGGGAAATACATTCAGCCTGCTCGCGTGTGGCAGTAAATCAATATGGCGAGCGTCAGTCCTCTCTTCTCCTGTCATCCGTCTCGCTCTCTCTGTTTAGATTCCTCTGGGTTATAACAGTCAGACTGATAAGGTGTGACCTGAAGGTTACCTGCCGCAAACATCCAAAGGTATTTCAGTATTCCGAAGAGCGGGAGTCAACGATAAAGGCCAGGTGATATGCAGCTACTGATAGCTTCACTTTCTATAGTTGAGCTGTGCGGACTTATTGGCACCGTGATTAAAATCTTACTCTGAAAAGGAAAAAAGCTTTTAACATGTTTCATGGATTTGAAAATATCAGCGAAACAGGAAACGGCTATCAACTAGTAAAATCAATCAATCGTGTCGTCACTGTGCATCTCCTTATCACAACTTAAAATGTATTAGCACACAGAAGAGTATAGTTGAAAGAATTATGATGATTGCTAATGGTTAACAATGAATGTTATTACTTCATCATTTTGTACTGTTTTATAATACTGTGGAATGGCACACAACAAGTGAAAGGTCATTCATGTAAACTTTAATAATCTGCTTCAAATCTATTACCCATAAACATTATTAAAAGGTTCCAGATTTAAAGATCTTGCCAGGGAAAAATTTAAGACACCACCCCAGTTTTGCATTAAATGTTCATTTCTGAACTGTGGCAATTCAATTCCAGTGTCTGTTTAATTCCAACAGAAACAAACCTCAGGAATGACAAAGTCACCCAACAGCAATGTGAAAGACGGAGAGAATGCCAAGACACATGAAAGTTGAGAATAAAAGTCAGGCTTATTTCTTGAAATATTTATATTTTTAACTGATCAAAAAATTCATGTAAAATTCAAAAAAATCAATGTAAGATTTCTTCACAGTATTCAAGATCTGCAAACATTGCATTTTCATTTTTTGTTATGTGTGTCCCATAAAAATTTTTTGGAATTTGGAATTTGGGAGAAATATCGAACCAGGTCATTGAATGAAACAAAAATAATTGTACTTAAACAGACACCTATAACTAGTAAACAATTTTGGACTAGTCTCTAATTTTTTCATACAAAAGTCTGAGCACTAGAATTTGGCAACAGCAAGATGGACATCACTCATTGTTTATGGTAAATGTTGCAAGAAAGGAAAATGTGTATATGCATTTTTGTCGCAAACGCGAGGGAAGGCACCATTGTAAAACCCTACAGGTGCTGCATTTATGCGACAGCTAAACGTGCGACCGGCAAAACTAATAAAAGCTTGTCTTTTTTCTCTCATTATTCATCTTCTCCTGCTCCATCTCTCCTGTCAGCGTGTGACTCACAACAACTGAATCAGAAGAAGCATTTAAGTGCAGGAACCAATTTTCCCCACCGTATAAAAACCACACCAGTACAAGCACCGAGCAATTACCGGCGACGATGACAGCTTTAGGGTGACGCTCGGGTCATAAATTTCTCCCTCCGCATGCCGTTGGGAGATTTCTACATGCTTTGGATATCAGGACAGACTCCCATAAATCGCAGAAACGTCTATTAGAATTCCCATTCGGCATCCCTCTTTCCTAACGCTGCCCGGGGAGCTAACCTAGAGCGGCGCTAGCGGTAAAGCCGTCATCAGGGTGACTGCTACAGGGAGACGAGGGAGGCCGAGAGGAGCTAATTTGCACGAGACGAGGACAGCTGAGAAGGCAGCGAAGGAGATGCTGAGGAACCACTGAATGGTCGAGAACGCGTAGTGGATGTCGGAGACATGGTGAACGCGCTGGCAAATCCAGAAAGGATGACTCGCGGGGCCTTATCAATCAAAGAGTGTGTGCGGTGATTAAAAAGCACTCAGGTGGAATTTGTTACACTGAAGAGGATACTCTTCTCATAGGAAGAAAAAGAGCCTGTGATTGGCACAAAATATAATAGGAGTTCAGATTAAGAAGCCGCGGAGCTAATCGTTCCTTCTGCAACAGTCTGAAGTGACAGAGACGCTTTGCGTCTCCTTTTCTCTACCGACCCAAAAACTGAAGAGAACAAAACAGTCATTTAGACCACTAAGCATTCTGATACTCACACCAATGTACCACATTTTCTGTGTCAGAGCATAAAGGAAATAAATGACATTCTTTCGTGTTGAATAAACTTTACAATTTACATGACAACTTCCAATCTTCACATTACAGTCACCCAGATCATTTAATCATTTACTCATCCCCGTGTCATTTAAACCCTGTATGATACAAGAGATGATATTTTGAAGAATGTTGGCGGTACACATTGACTTACATTGGTTTTGGCTGCATACAATAGAAGTCAATGGTTACCGCCGTTGTTCGCTCACCAACATTCTTCAAAATATCTTCTTTTGTGTTCTGCAGAAAAACGAAAGTCATAAAGGTTTGAAATGACAGGAAATTGAGTAAATGATGTCAAAATTGTCCTTTTGGGGGTGAATTAAACCTTTAAAATAACTTAATGCTAAATAACCGTTCTTGACAAATTTCATGAAATTCGCCATTTGAACTCTGAATGAGCTATTTTTCAAAAATACATGAACAGTTACATCATAACGGTACTTACTTCTCATTGGTGGAGCTAGCTGTCCTCTGGCAGAACATAGAGAGGGAGGAGGAGCCAGGCACAACTTCTTGCTTGATTTCCCAAGCTGCCAGATTACTGGGCTTCACCACCATGAAATGAATGCCTTCCCCATAATGGACTCTAAGGAAATTAAGAGCACAGTATTTCAACACCCTAAACAACACAGCCTTAATTCGTCCTTAATGTTCTTAATAGTAAATTATTAACTTGAGCGTAATATTATAAATGATGCTCAAACTCAGATTTTCAATTTGGAAAATACCATCCCCTAAATCATAACCTATTGCATTTTTACAAGTCCTTTAATAAATAATGCCTAGTACTAGTTATAAAATCCTGAGCAAAATGACATGCATTAATATTTAGTACTAATTCAACATCCAAATTTAGAAAAGCAACCACAGGGGGGTGCAGGCCCCCGCTTTTCAGGGTGTCGTCTCAAGCTCTTTTCGCAGCTATGGAGGGTTTGTGATTTTCAAGTATGGGTGCTTACGTTTGTATTCATAAAATGCAATTGCACTGCTATTCAAATTCAGTGGAAAGAGACACAATATAGGCAAATGTGGGATTCCAGCAAGAAAAAATTAATAAATTGCTATATACTTGAAATGTATGCCCAACAAATCCCACTAGAAAACTGCTGCTGAGTTATACTGTATGTAATCTACCAGTACACAATATTGCCTCCAAGTTAAATTTGAACACAGATGAGTAGGTAGACATTGAAGTATTGTCTATATTATATACTAAGTGTGTACATTATGTGGACAACGTACACAGTGGTTTTATTAATACTGTACATCGCTGTCTGCTCTACCTGCCTGCTGACTCAGGTATTTGTCACCTTGATAAGACACTGCAGACTTTATTAACTCACATCACTATTACTGCCTCTCAATGACATTATAAACAGCAGAGGTGAGATTCCCCCAACATATGGAGTACTGTACCTTTGTCTCTGTGGAGTTCACTCACTTTATTCAGAGGGTTCTGTATTAATATGAATTCAGAGTTCGGTCTGCCCTCAAGAGAGAGAGAAAGATAAAACTCCTGGTTCATGATTTATGATGATTGTTAAAAAGAGCTTTTTTCTTTACAGATTGTACTCCTTTATATTCTGTCCACCTGAAACAATCTGTATTCAGATTAAAATGTGCTCAACAATAAGAAGATGCAGATAAACATTTTGTAATTGATCGCTTAGTGTTAAAAATGTGTCTCAAGAACATTAGTTTATTCATGGCATGGCATACAGTAATGATGCCACAAATAATATAATACCTGGAGAAAGCTGTTTGTGAGGATTTTCATTCAACTAAACAGCATACGACTGGCTGGTGCATGACCGCTCAGACATATGCAACCTGCCTGCTGCCATCTTTGTTACTGGACACATACAACTTTTAGAGCCAATCACCTGAGCCATAAATGACATGTGACTAATCGCTTTAGAGACACTAAAGAATGAAGTCAAGACAAGACAGTGACATTAACAGAAATGGATGCTTTTTTGCATGTAAAGATTATCATTACGACATGTCCAGAAGAGCCAAACCATGACGTCTTGGGTGACACCACACAGTTCACTGAATGACACAAACACACGTTTCATATCTTAGTTTCTTACACAGGGCGCTCTGTTTGTAAAGCAGATTTATTTTTGCCTTGCTGCCTTATATCTGTAAGCAGAAGCCAGGTGATGAAAATGGGTTACTGAGGTAAAAGAACATGACCTTTAGTGGCCAGAGACAGATATTCATTAAGAGTAAACATACAACTCTGCTCTTTTCACTGTATAATGAATTATATCACCGTATCCAAGAAATAAAGGCCAGAACAGAACACACAAGGTCTTTCTGTGCAGCAAACTGGGATAAATTCAGGCAAGATATATAAAAATAAATAATAAGTATAAAATTTAAACTGAGATGTCAGGGCAAGATCATTGATACAATCACACACTTTGTTTGAACAATGACTTATTTTTTTAAATTTTTTTTATGATTATTCTTAAAAAAAATTTGTTCGTTAAACTTGTTTCAAGAAATGTTTTTTATTGAACATAAAGGCTCGTAAGAGTTTTATTTTGAGATTTAAATAATAATACGACTTTAAAGGCTTATATAAATATATTTATTAAGATCTTTAAGACATTTAGGATTTTACACACAATCTTTCAAAAGTTTTTGAATATATGACTTAGACATTCAAAAATAAAGCACCCTTGACAAATATTCCCAAAAGTGACAATTGTGACAACTAGCTCCCTTCTCCCCTTTAAAGTCCCAGTGAAATAAAAAATTATAATGTTTTCATGAAATCTTGCTGCGTTTATTGTTAATAGTTTGTCACGGGTGTCATTCCGTTTTAAAACATCCTATGCCCTCATAATCTTTAGTTAAAATCTGAAAATGCTCTTCTTTCCTGTAATGACTATCCATATCAGATGACGTATGTTAGACAGCTTGGGTGGAGCATCCCTTAGCTCCTCCCCTTTTATTTCAGTCTGCTGCCAGTTCCATTTAAAAAATGCCACGGAGAGAAAAGCCACGCAGAGAAAAGCCACGCCCACTATTTTTCTCATTCAAAATTCTATTTCACTCGTATATCAAAATACAGAAGGAAAAACAATCGCAATTTCCAGTTCATGGGGATCTTAAGTCATAAAGACTCATTCAGTATGGTACAACATGCGGTTTTCACTCCAAACATTTCAAAGCTCCTGCTTTTACAATCATTTGAGAACATGAACATCTGGGTACAATCGCCTGCTGCCATAGTCCCAACACAGATGCTCCTCACCTCTTATGTAACATCTCTACTATTGTGTAACAACTCTAAAACAGCTTTTGTTTTTTAGGCATGTCTGTGTGCATATGAGACCGCATGAGCAGATGAAGAACCATATGCAATAAACCTAATCAAATTCTTAATATTCCTATCATTTCAACAGTCTTGGTGCCATAATAGATAACGACCTCAGTACGTAACTAAAGGGGGTGCAAGCATTATTCTAACAACAGCAGTCAATCATGGCAGCATCACCTATCATTTATCACAAAACACACACACGCATTCACATGCACATAAATAAGGAGACTCTGCCTATTGATGTTCCAGTTCAAGAGTCCACAATGGAAAAGCGTGTGTGGTTCTGTAAATGAGCACAACAGAAAGGTCACATGATAATGTGTGTGTGCGTATGTGTGACTGGACACAGCACAGGAAGCATTCAGGTCCACAGGCCAATCCAATTGGCATTTAATTAACTGGGGACTCCGAACAGGGAGTTTACCCTTCTAAATCAATTCCCTATCCTGAGACTAAACGCTCGCGTGCGTATAAACACACACGGTGGATTACACAGGTGGATTAGCGGGGTTCGTCTGGCCGCGTGTCGGCTCGAGATGAGTTAGCAGATTGCGCCGTAAAGGGCGAGGCAACCTCAGCACTGAAACAAACAGCCGTGTCATTGAATGCCTGTGCGACGGACAACGTGTGTTAGCTTGCTGTAATTCTGCATTTACCACATACCACACCAACCAACAAACAAGCAAGCAATCACAAACAATCACACACGCTCTAAGCAATCCGAGTTTGTTTATGGGTCACGTAAAGCAACTGATGGGACAGTGTTTGTACTACTTTCATAGTTGACGGTGCTCATCAAAGATTTACGAGGTCATTTTGATTCATATGGATTTAAGGGCTGATGGCGACGCGTTGGGCCCTGGGCTGCCATGACAGGAACAGTCTGGCGTAAGAGTCCCTACGACTCAAACCCCAGTCTGGTTTTGTATTTGAGTGACGGGAGCAGGACAGGCGTTCTGAGAGGCGCCTTGGCAACCCTCATGGTCCCCGTGGCAACCTTCTATTCTGAAGGATTCTCATTGGTTGGTTGTGACAGTTCCAAATGCCACTGGGGCCAGTTTGAGATGCCAGGTCTTTATCGCTCACCCTCCAGGGAAAGAGAGAGGAAGTGAAAATGAGAGAGAGATATCATGTTTATACATACACATGTCTTTTTTCTTTGTGTATATATATATATATATATATATATATATAACTCATTTAGATTGATATGATGTATTGTTTTACAGACACACACACACACACACAAAGACAGTCGTCACCGGACAGATGCTGTCTCTTTCAATGAGGAAGCGATCTCTCCACATCTTCTTAAGAGCTTGATCATTTTGACACAAGCACACACTGACGTCCTGCATTCATTACACCGCTAAATTATGCATGGCTGTCTCCTCTACTCTGACAAACTCACAGCATTATTCTCATTCAGAGCTGTCTTTTGAATAGAGCGCAGCCAATCAGAGAAAAACATACAAAACAGGATGTGTCTTACGTCACTGTGTTCATAAGCTGTTCAACGTTTTAAGGATGAGTTCACCCAAGAATGAAAATTGAGTCATGATTTACACAACCACATGTCATTTCAAACCTGTATGAATTTCTTTCTTCCGGGAAACACAAAAGGAGACATTGGGAACATTGGGTTGGTCTTTATTTTTCCTGCAATTATTATAAATGCTTTCAAGTACTAAAAGGAAGCAAACGCTACCCCTCAAAAATAAATTGAAAGCATGTGTGTAGGAAACAGAACTAAAAGTTGCTCTTACTTGATATTTCAGTCAATCTTCAAACTTTTAAAAAGGAAACTTATACAGTATGGGTTTGTTGAGGGTTTGCATGGGGTTAAGTAAAAAATGACAGAATTTGTATTTTAAGGTTACTGTTCTTGATTTTGGAAATTGTGTGTGAAATCTGATATAGCATAGACATGCCTTCCACTCACCGCACTATTTGTAATAACATAAACAAACAAATCTTACTAACAGACACAGTGGAGGGGGGATAAGAAATAATTGCTGAGAAAAAAGATAAGGATATACGACGCAAACCAAGTGTAAGTATTGTTAATCATGTCCATTTATCAACTATAAACGTTTTATGTCTTGTAGTGCCATCCCAAAAAGGGAAAAATCATTCTCAAGCAGCTTTTTTGGATTGGTTCCACATTTGTGGAATGATCTGCCGGCTCCAGTGGAGAAAAATAAAACCTCAAGAGAAACCAGGCCCAACCAGGGGATTCCAGTTCCCCTCTGGCAAAAGCTGCAGCCTCTGCACAAGCTCGACAGTGCTTGCACAACAAGGAAAAATAAAAACAAATAAAGGTAAATTTTAGATTTATATAATACTAGAATACGATCCATCCGTGCTATACAAAATACCTCTAATTTAGTTTTCTTAAAGTTGTGCTCCATTCTTCGGGCTGCTTTCTTTAGAGCCTGAGTGTGTTCATTATACCACGGTGTTGGGCTGCCATTTTACATTTTCTTTATGCGTAGAAGAGCTACTGTGTCTAACGTTTCCGAGAAGGCGGAGTTTAAATATTCAATGCTTATGTCAAGATCTTCAACATTATTACTCATGCTAGAGATTTGAGACAATTCAGGCAGATTATCGAGAAACGCACCTTTGGTAGTTGAAGTTATTGATCTACCATATTTGTAACAAGGAGTTTGATTTGCACCCATAGGCCAGTGAAGCAAACATAATACCAGATAATGATCCGAAATGTCTTTGCTCTGCTGAAGAATTTTAACGTCCTCCACATTTATGCCGTAAAACAGTATTAAATTTAAACTATGATTACGAAGGTGAGTGGGTCCTGACACATGTTGTCTAACGCCCATGGAGTTAAGAGTGTCTTTGAAAGCCATTCCTAAAGCATCTGTATCGTTATCTACATGGATGTTAAAGTCACCAACTACAAGGACTCTGTCTGCAGACAGTACTAGTTCTGATAAGAACCCACCAAATTCTTTAATAAAATCTGTGTGGTGCCCTGGAGATCTATATACAATAGCCTGAATGTCGTGAGTGATAGTTGGAATCAATAAAAGTTAATAAACTCAAATGTAAATAGACACAAACCATAACATAAAATCCAGGCCTGGTCCTCTCTCAACCACAGTCCTGCGGCTCGTCCTTTTAAGCTACCGATCTCCTCCGTAAGATATGCGGGACCGGTGCGAGCACATCTGATTCCAACTATCACTCACGCCACCAGCCCCACCTCACGGCTCTCGTCCCGCCTTCCTCACCACACAGAATAAATAAATAAAATGTTTTATCCTCACTATTAGGTGTTGATACATGAAAGTACCATGACTTCAAAAGAATTGTATTTAGAGTTAGACTTCTGGGAAATTATAAAAAAGTTTTTGTAAAGTGCAGCAACACCTCCCCCTCTGCCTTTTAGACGAGGCTCATGTTTACAATAATAATCTTGTGGGACATTTAAAGTGATATAATCATCTGGATTTAGCCATGTTTCTAAAATGTCTATTTTATGTTCTGTTATCATATCCTTCACAAAACGTGATTTATTAGAGAGAGATCTAATATTTAGCAATCCGAGTCGTAACAGTTGATTATCTGTTCATGTTTAATTTGTTAATTAAATTACATTTTAAATTACTTTTAGGAGGTTTACGCATTATTTTATGTTTGCTAATCCGGGGGACAGACACAGTCTCTATTTTATGATGTTTGGAAGGAGGGATTAAAGCATGTTGTGCATTTCGTGTATTCTGCGAAAAGTAAAGATACTTTATCCTTCAGCGTAAAATACTCAAGTACTTTACACCTCTGATTCAAAACCACAAGTCTATCACCACGTAAATACTTCTAAATAAAGTCTTATCTTCCACGTCACTTTATCCGTCACAAAACTGTTCCAACGTGCTTTGCTTTGTATTGCTTATACTTTATGCCTGATAGGGTGAAACCCATATAATATAACAAAAACGTAGCCGGATAACGCTCTGTATTTACATACAAACTGTATCAACAAGTGAATGTCAGGGGCCACATACACATGAACTGAGGATTAGTTTAAATTAGTCTGCTTCAGGAGTCTAATGTTTCCCTTCGCAGGGTGTTTTCCTTGTGCGTTTGTTTCATCTGTGAACTGGCGTACTGCTAAATTAATGCTTCTTGAAAAAAGGAAAATGAGCCATATTAACCTTTTCGCCACTCACGTGAAAAAAATAATCAAAAAATCTGAGAGCATGAAATAAGAACAGTACACATAAAATGCATTTCCTCCAGTAAATGAAATAAATTTCCATCAAATTAGCTTCACACTCACGTTCCCATTTCTCATCTCTGAACCACCAGGTGATCACCGTTCAGATAGACCCAAAGGCCCTTTCTCAGCGCGTGTCTCACACACATTCCTTTTCGTTTTAATTGTGTGTTGGTGGTGAGAAAGAGTACAGGGTACGTGTGTGTATCTGTCCCAATCAAAGATCTCAGTATGAAACTTCCATTAGCAGTAATATTACAATATCCAAACTAAATTGTGTATGAATAATTTTTTTATTTTTTTTTATTTTAGGATTGGTTCAAACACAACACTGTGTACTAGCTAATAGTTGCTCACTGCGGTGCAGCCCTTCTTGTCTGTTCAGCGACTATTTACACTCTGTGATCTCTGAATCTGAGCCGTCGGGTTAACCTTTGCTGGTTTTTGTTACCCAACCATGGGTTGAAGTATCCCCGGTAGTTTGGTTGAAACAACCTAGCAAAGATAATTAATACACTTTTAAAAGGATGCGTTTCTATTAACACATTGTTTGTGTTATGCGATTTAACACATTAAAACTCTTCAGACATTCAGCAAAACAGAAGTCTGTGCAGTCCAAACTGTGAATAATTTTTCATTGTTTTCAGACAAAATGCATTTAGTGACCACGTCATTCATACTCTACAACCTGTAAAGCACTGGTCACAGTTATTTACAATGAACGAACAACTACACGTGTTGTTCTTCTATATAAAATAAGGATTCATTAAAAATTCTAAAATAAAAGTCCATAGTTTATGTAATTCTACTTGTAAGTAGTTTTTAGGTCAGCGTGTTATGGATGAAATGTATGTTTTCTGAATGAGAATTATTGTGGAGAGGAGAGGAATTACATTAGAAGATCTCCCCAAACAAAACATACTTCACTGTAATTGGTGAATGGTTAGGCAGCATCTCTCTCTCTTTCACCCCCAATCAAACTCTTTGTTCTTCCATTTTTTTGACAAGGATTAGTCAATGAGAAAATGCAACAGCTTAAAGAGATCCGCGTTAGTGATGGCGCTAACAAGGAGACATGGCGAACGGCGCTCAGAGTAGGACGTTTAGACCTCAGAGGCACAGCATAGGCATCATTATACATTCTATTATGCAAAAAGCAGTTACAGGGGACTTTAATACCAATTAGGGAATCATTGTTGCCGAGTGGTTGACTCCCATCTGAGAATAAACTGGAGCGCTACGGGAAGAACGGATATAACGGGGACAGGGAAGGTGAAAGTTAGTTGTGCATAAGTTAATATTTGTCCTTCGGTGCAGTGCTGCACCAAACAGACAATCCCCTGGTCAAGAAGAACAGCAAATGATACGCGAGTCTGTGCGTATGCATAAGCAGGCGTGTGCGTGTATGCGCATGTATTATTTGTTTTTGACACACGCACGTTCATGCTTACATAGTCAGGAAGTATTGATTGAAGTGTAAAAAAGGGGTGCAAGACCGAAAGGGGGCCGAAATGAGGCACAGGGCCACACACACACAGAGCTGAAGTGAATGTCATCCAAGACTTTGACCTTTTTGAATATCATAACACACAAACAAACAAAACTCGTGAGAATTTGCATGAGAGCAGATGAGGCTTCTCTGCTGCAAGGGGGCTTGTTAAGGAGACAGGTGGTTTGTTCAACACAAACACACATGCACACACGCACACACACATCTGTCCAATATGGTGCAGGCAGATAACCACATACCTCATCAATTCCTTTGTAAATACATTTCTTATAAATGGTCTTCTTGTATAACATCTACACTCTTGAAAAGGATGTGTTAATATTAAGAGATTGTTTGCGTTTTATTATTTGTTATCTTAACACATGTTGTGTGAAATAAATGAAAGGGACAAAAAAAGTTGCATCACGCCCATGCATCAACCAGCTAGAGCGAGAGAAAGAGCAGGCCCATCAATGTGCTTGCAGAAGTTCAGCTGTGTTTGTTTGTTCACTGCATTTCTGTGAGTAATGTTACATAAACGGTGGATATAATGCTGGATTTAGAGATCGCTTGAAACTGATAGATGGACCGGTCTCAGTGCTAAAAGAGGCCAGACATGAACCGCACCCTGCTAAGAGAACCTTAGTCAAATGTATGTGTTTTTTTTGCAATCGGCGCATACGTGCATTATGTACAGTAAACAACACAAACTTATAGAGAAGAATGCAATGATGTATTGTGTTCTCGTGCTGTAGCACATTTTGAAGATATTTGAAGAATGTTGTTAACCTGCACCCTTAGACTTGCATTGGTTTTGTGTCCATAAAATAACACAGTGTTCGGTTACAAACTGTCTTCAAAATATCTTCTTTTGTGTTCTGCAGAGGAAAGTCATACAGGTTTGAAATGAGAAGTTGATTAAACAATGACAGAATGTTTTTTTATTTTGTGAACTATCCCTTAGAGACTAATGCCAGAAATCTTTACATTTTATCTGTATATGTTTAAACATAGGCCTACCTCTTGTTTTTTCCATCTCTATGAGAGGCATGAAAAAGCAAAACTGTATATTTAAAAAAAAAATGCAATTCATAAATGCTGTTGGAATATAAGGGCTACTCTTTTTTTGCAAAAGCATCATAGACACACAAAATGTACGTATCCCACCATCTCTCTCCAAGTTAGCAGCACAACGCGGCATGAGCTTGACGAGTTTGTGACAGCGGGATTCCGTCTCCTCTTCGCGCTAATTCCTCTTTCACAGTCTGAATCCTGGCATCGATGTACCATCAATCCACACCACTGACATGCACGCACACCGCTGCTGTCCATCAACTGCCAGTCACAGATGTGCTCCCGCCCACACACCCTCCAGGACACGCCTCCTGCCAAGCAGCCTGTATGCCGATGCAAGTCTAGTGCATATGTGCACGTTCCATTCGGTGTGTATGTGTGTGTTTATGCACTGTGACAGCCCTGCTGGATCTGAGCTATCTTGCAGAGTTCAGAAAGACACCAACTCCATCTCATTCAATCACAACACTTAGGACTGCCGAGTTTAAAGAATCTTTTCAACAAGGCTTCTCCCTTAAAACTTTTAGCCTACCTGTATTTTTTCTGGCATTGACAGAACTTATATAGTGCCAGGCCTCTTGAGCCCATTGTCAGATAACGAAGAGCGTGTGTGTGCATCCAAGTTTAGTGCATCTTCTTAGAAAAGACTAGTATTTACAAGCGTATTTTTACCTGTCCCCTCTGAGCAGAATATGGGTCATGTCGCATCCTCAATACATATTTAAAACCAAATGTCTTAAAAAGAAGCATTCAGAAAGGCTAAATGCGACTCCTGACATTAGCTTAAAGGTCATGTTGTGGCCTAAAACTAGTATTTAATGCAAGATAGTTTAAAGATACAGTATAAATGAATAAAAGCAGGTGTGTAATTAGGCCAAAAGTCCTGGGAAGTTTTAAGTTAAACAGATTAAGCACAAGGACGTAATTGTGCCAGACCTAAAATATCTCCTACAAACATGGATTCTGAAGGAGGCCCAAATCTGAATGCCAATTTGTTCAATAAATATACATTGTCTGTAAACTGTCATTATTATTATTGTGTAACCTGTTAGCTAATACTATAAGCTAGAACTGGCTCAGCTCTAATGAGGTCAAAATGACCAGGTCTATCATTATACATATTTTACAACCTTTTCCTCCAGCTGTTATCGTGAATGATCCTGGAGTTACCGGAAAAATCAGACATCACTTCTCAGAATCATGAGTCACAATTATTGATGCGTGCACACATGACCTGAAGTGATGTGACATAACATCCTGAATAAACCTGCCAACTCTTCTCAACACCAACTCGTCTTTTCATCTGACGTCTGTTTTAACCTAATAACATTTGATTTTCTACCTATGCCAATGTGTCCTGTGATAAAGGACTGGCCTTGGTCCTACACAGAGGAAGACTGAGATAGGATAACCTGGCATAAAGTTGCAGAAAGCAATTATGTAATTACTAAATTCCATTTAGTTTAGTTTAGTTTGGTCTAGAAGAATTGAACTCATCAATGTTTATGCTGAGTTTTTAATGTAACGGATAAAATGACTTGAAATGAAATTAAGGGGAAACCAAAGTACTTACTGACACTGCATCTTTTTATACTATCCACGCTCTTTTCAACAATACCAGAGTACATCCCTATAATGAATGACATTGATACACTGACGCACCAAAGACAATTAATGCCCAAGCAACAGGATCCTACTGTGTCCGATCCTGGTGGCACATCCGAAATGGATCACTGCCGTCAACACTGCAGACACAATGTATTGTAAAAACTCTAAGCATTTGCAGAAAAACATCCCGACTCGAACATAATCATGAAAAGTAGCTGAACTCTTGTGTAAGACTCTATATTGATAAAGCGTACAATATGGATGCATTTAAAGTATTAGTTCTCCGAAAAATTGTAATGTTGTCAAACCTGTATGAATTTCTAGTGCTGAATACAAATGAAGATACTTTATTGAAAGTTTGTAACTAAGCTGTTTTGGGTCACCACCGGCTCTAACAACGCCAAGGTAGTGGGTTCGATCCAAGGGGATTGCACATACTTAGAAACAAAATGTATAGGATAATGCAATGTTTGGATAAAAGCATCTGCCAAATGCATAAATGTAAATGTAGTTACAAAGTGAGCAAATGACGACAAAAACCTCATTTTTGGGGTGAACTCTACCTTTAATGCAAAAGATGCATCTCCAAAGATGGAAGCCAGATGAGTTTACATTTTGTTAGTGGTTGTTTTTTATCAAATCAACATTTTATACTCATGAATCAAATGTCTATCATTTTGTGACGTCACCACCAACTCCACACACACGGCCTTTGCATTTTAAAACAAAGTGACAGCGTGCTTACATTACACTGCAGAAGAGTGTAAGAGATACCACTTGGCATTAAAATGTTGCCTTTTATTTCACATCAACTTAATTTAACCTCTGATTAATTTATAGTGTCCTCTGAATAATAGCTTGGCTCAGCTGTCCCGCTGGCCAGACACACTACTAGAGTCATTCAGGAAGTTGTTCTGGGTCACCAAACTTGTCGTCTCTCTATTTGCCTTTCCCTATCATTTCCTTGTTTTGCTGCAGCGCTTCACGTGTTGCGCGTGGGCTTGCGTGTGTTTGTCAAGCTAACCTTTCATTGTAATCTCACAAACCCTTCTTTTTGTTGTCGGAGTTGTAAAGAGTTTGATAGTTGTTTAGTTGACAGCCATTATTGGGAAATGTGACACGTTCTTTTCTTGTTTCTTTCTTGCCGGCAATTTTCTTATCCCCTGTGAACCTTTTTAAGTGTTTTTTTCTTTGTTTAAAAAGAAAGCTGGCGCATCATGACATGCTACATCTATGAGCACGAGGGGATGTAGAGACCGAATGGAGGAAAAACAGGATCAAAAGACAAAAAAACATAAAAGATAAGGCTTAGAGCTTGCCAGAGAGTTTGGACTTCTTTTAAAGTGAATAGATAAGAACAGATGAGTATTTATAGTGTGTGTGGCGTGCTTCTTTTCAGCCTGGTATTGTTTTTCATCTAACAGAATCCTGATGTTGACAGGAAGACACAGAGAGAGATGTAGAGCGTGAGGTGTGAGATCTTTATCTGCGTTTTCTGTGAGGAGCTTAAGTTTAACCTCTGTAAATCAGCTGGAAGAAAGATTATCCCTTGTACATAAACAGTATGATTACATTAATACCGCTATAAGGCATTTAATCTAACACGCAGAGAAAATAAGCACTGATGATGAGACATTATTTTTAAGAAGCTGCTATTAAAGAAAATCATGTTGCAAATTGTCACTGTTAAAATACGAATACATACACGACAGGTCAAAGGTTTATGATCACTTACTGGTTTTTATTTATATTTTTTCCAAATTGTAATCCAATTTAAATCCATCAAAACCATGAAATAACACAATGGTTACTCTGGAAATTATGTTTTCACTTCAAGCTTCCAAAATAAATGAACTATTTTATGAATTTGCAAAACCGCACACATGGCATTATCATTATCCTGCTTCTTGAGGTCTTAAGGGGCGTTCACATTATAAAGATAACTATAACTATGACTGCTATTAATGCTTAGAAGTCTGAGTGAGCTGACAAAATATGCTTTAAATCCTGCCTTCAATTCAGCCTTCAGAGAGAGCCTCCTCTGTACCGTGTCATATTTTGAAGCAAAGACGTTCAACATTAGCAGCAGGTCATGCACAGTACATATATTTTAGTGAATGGGATGAGTGCAGCGTGCAAACCTAAAACATTATCCACTTACATAACATTATCCACTTATGGACGCTAATATAGTAATAGTTTCTGTTAACGTTATAATGTCAACAGCCCTTTAACCTGGGAAGCTTTTTAAACTGTATTGAAGGAAATTCCATCTATGCTGGACTGTTAATGGCTTTTTATTCATTATTTGGTCTAAAAAATATATATTGAAATTTGTCATTTAGCCATGAATAAACATATATATTTTTCAAATATCAAATATCAAACATTGAAACACACCTTCAGATTAAAAGATTGGTAAAATCATAATATTTGAATAAAGTGATCCTAAACTTTTGCCTGGTAATGTATGCTCTGAAGTTTTCACAGCAAGGTAGGACGCTGAATTATGAATAATCTCAGAAGTCTAAAACACTTGAGATCTTAAAATACTTGTAAATCTTATTAACCCTGTGATACACAGAAAAATGCACATTGCGTACAGCTTGGTTGCACAGACCTCTATGCAAGACTTTCGATAAACTAAAAGGTTGAAACTTTAGCCCTCCAGAGTTTTGCAACGCTGTTAAAATGCAATTGGAAATATTTACTCATGATTTGCTGAATAAAATGGTTGACAACAAATACCATAATTTCTTCTAAAAAAACAATTGCTAAAACATTGAAAAGTCAAATACACTGTTGTTAAACATGATTTCCAGTCTAATCTCTGCAATTGTGTTAGTGACCATGCTTTGTGACTTTGGCTTCAAACTTTAAATATTTCCTGCCAAACTTGTACTTTTAACCCAAATCCAGCAAAAAAACTGATATTTAGTCATCTTTTAAATGTGATCTATTGAAATAGGAGTTGAAAACTTAAGATAAACTCTACTCTCTGATTTGAAATTTCATCTCCAGTCCAATGGCCATTTGTTGAAACTAAGCTGCCAAATCGTCTCATTCTGACATCAGCAATAACAATACGCAAACCTATGTCCTCCCACGCTGACACATCAACACCACCTATTCAATGTTCAGAAACTTGGCCTGCCCGGTCATGAAGTAATGAGGAGGAAGTACGACAGTTATTACATCAACAATTGAAGGTCCTGTCATCCGTTCTGTGTTACAGTAGCCTATATTGGATTTCTTCTTACTGCTGCTAAATCATACGGAAGCCTGTGTGTGTGTGTGTGTGTGTGTGTGTGTGTTTGTTATTATTCAAAACCAAGAGAAGACATAACTACAGTTCTCTATTTAAAACAGCCCATAATAGAATGTTGATGCTGTCAGGCAAAGAGTCAAATTTTATGTAAGTACTCTACTTGACAGCTCTCTGGTACTACACAAAACACACACAACATCCACCCACACAGCCTATACCATCCATTTGATTTAAAAACATTGTTGTCTGAGAGTGAGAGAGCTTGGTCTTTTTCTCTCTGCTGATCTTTTTCACTAGGTGTGTGTGTGTTCACCACTAAATGACAGAAGCGCAACAAAACAACATTTAAGAACTGCAATAAAAATCATACACAGACACACACTTCCTGTGCATCTTAATTGTTGCCTGTTTGAGTGATGGCAGCGTTTAACATTTAAGAAAAACAGATTTGCCATCTTCGGGGAAAACACTGTTCTCTCCTCTTTCTTTTTTTACTCCTTTACACCCCCATAAACTTATTGAACTCTTTTTTTCATCAGCATAAATGAAAAGGCAATCACATGCTGCCTAACTATCTATTGTTACCAGTATTCTACTGTTTTATATAACGTTCCCTTACCCCACCCCTAAGAGCAAACTTATTTTAATCAAAAACTTCCTCAGGGATGCTTTATCAGACTTCTGAAAGACAATATATATCCATAAAAACCTCTCTGCGGCAGCAAATACAGGTGCAGAGAACCGAAGCTACAGAAGACGACAAGATTTCAGTGTTTTAAAGGCCACTGTACTGAGAGACACCACTAAACACACACACACACACACACACAGCTACTGTCTTCTTCTTTTGTGTGCTCTTCCTCTTCCAAATAATGCAAATAATGCCTTGACATGCATATTCATGAGTTCTGAGATGCATGCTGGGATACCGGACAAGAGGAAAGAGGAAAACTAGAGAACAGAAGGAGCTGTCCAAGCAAAAACAAAAAAAGAGAGAGAGAGAGAGAGAGAGAGAGAGAGGACACTGCTGGTCTGGGTGATACTCATGCATTTGGAAATACTAGTTACGCTCTTCTAACACACACACAAAGCATTTACTTGGAACAGTAAAATGACAGTCCTGACAGTGCAGTTTTCTATACAGTATTCTACGGTTGAGTTCATTCATTTAGCGTTACAAAATTTTTGTATTTGTGCATTGTTTGCCAACTCGGCCTAACAGTCTTTTGAATGATCAAACAAAGCCTATTAATATAAAAGTTGAAGAAATTGTTATGAACGTGTTTTTCTATACAGTTTATACAGGTAGTCACGTCTTAAAGCTAATGGCTTTTTATTAACCGTCTCTACTAACTCGGTTGAAAAAGAAGAGTATTACAACATTATATCAATATACAGAAATCAGCTGTAAATTTCATTGTGTTACTCTTTGATCAAGGCTGCAGTTGCCATTAACCACAATGTATGATGTTTATTTTCTATTCAAGCAAATCCTGCACAATACATGTTCTTAACCAACCTACCCAGACCAATGGCAAGGGGATTTCTACTTCCCATACAGACCTCACGCTGTATTGGAAGTGCTGATGCTGTGGATCAAAGGAAAAATGGATCTAAATTGCATGACTCTGGGTTCACAAACCAAAAGGCAGAAGATAGTGAGATCTATACAAGATCAGAGTGAGAGGCAGACCAGTTACAGACTCATTCGCTGAAAATCTTTCAGTCCAGCAGCTAAACTGCCAAATGCATGAAAATAAAGAAGCAGGAAATGAAACGGTAACTTAACTTCCATGAAAGGCCAGAATTGTTCTGCAGTGCACAAGCACCATGTCCAAGACATTTAAATACATTTTAGACATTCAAATCAGATAAAAAGCATCCGTTTCAATCTATTGAGAAGGAAAGACTTTGTTCTAGCATGAATGGGTTTGTTACAAAGCCCTTTCCATTCTAAAGCAAACACAATTCAACACTATGAATAAACACAATTAAAGATTACTCTTATTAGAAAACTTAGTTAAGGATTTGTAGGATAAAGGTGAAAATAATTATGTGTGTGGGTGTTTGATCCTACTCAAAGAAATAATTTAACTCCAAACAACCTTCTTAGAATATTCCTAAAGCACAATACAAAGGCCAAAATCAACCGTCCAACAATCCAGTCCATACAACTCAAAATTGAAATGTCACACCTGAGAAAAACTAAACGATAAGAATGGGAGTCGCTCCCCATGGCTCTCCTCTATTGAGGTGAAGGACAATTCCTGTTCAGAGAGATTCAGACGCAGGCCACACAGACAATCTTCACATAGTAACAGAATTATTTTCACACACATTTACGTTACTTTCCATTTACAAGTAATAACCACATTCTAAATGCACAGTTCATGAATGCATTTTAATTACAGAGATTCAAACAAGATCTGTTTAGGCATTCCCTGTTGTTGGATGTGTTCCTATACCTCAATAACTGCTAGAGCACTGTGTTAGCAACTCAAAGGTCATTGGTTCGAACCCCAGGGGACACAAATGGCAACAAAAACAATTATAGATTGAATGCACTGCCGCTTTGGATAAAAGTGTCTATCAATTGCATAAATGTTAAACACACACACACACACAGTCTACAACAGTATAGTCAGACATGACTGACTAATAACAGCCAAGCAAAAGCCTTCAGAATGACAAGTGTTTGTAAATATTTTCATCACAAATCCTCCTTGTAATTAACAAAGGCCTGTTCTCGCACACACACACACACACACAGTGTTTTTTTTGCTATCATGACTTCTATTGTTTTTGCACTGAGCTGATATTTTCCGTCCCTTGACTCTAAACTAAAAATGTCAAAACTGCAGAAAGGCTTGTGTAGGACATAATCTAGTTTGTTTATTAAGTTGTTTTCTTCAGAGCGTCTGTTGGCTGGTCTCCACAAAGAAAACAAACCTGACTCCCACACACACATGTATATACTGTATGCACCGGTTGAGAAGTTGACAAATGTGTTTATATGAATTTTGGTTTTAAACGGTAAAAAACGGTGCATAAATTGATCTCTCTCCTTTTGCGTGGGACAGTGATGGAAGCCGACGTCTATATTGATGTTCAGTAATCTTCTAAAAGCTTTCTGTCTTTCCTGACTGTAATTACACAGACAGTTTGATTGTGTTTGCTTCTCTTTATTGAACTTTTCCTTCAGAGAGTCTTATTGTGATCCTATTCGCTTATATCTGCCAAAACTCCCCCGAGCATCCTACTCTGTCTTTTTCTGAAGCCTCCTATACCATTATACTCTTTTATTGGCTGTTACATATGGCTCTGTGTCATTAAACAGACCAAAAGCACCTTAAAGTACACTAACCACATTCACTTAACCACACATTCATATCTGGCAGATGAATTTACCCAAAGCGATTTACAGTGCATTCCAGATATAGACTACATGGTAACACTCTAGTATAGGGACCAATTCTCACTATTAAAAAAAAAATATATATATATATATATATATATATATATGACCGGCTGACCGTATTCTACATCCCTAATCCTACCCAATACCTAAACAACTATTAAAGGGGAAGTTCACCCAAAAGTCTACTTTGTTTTTTTACTCACTCACTCACATTACGTCAAACATGTTTAGAGAACTTCTGCCGTCTTCGGAGCACAAATGAAGATATTTCGGTGACATCCGGGAGCATTCCAGGCTTCCTCATAGACATCATGGTTAGTTGTTGTCATGGTCCAGAAAAATACTTAAGACATTGTTAAATTTGTCCATCCGTGCACACAGTGGCTCAGTTGAATTTTTTTGCTTTATGTGCGAAAAACTAATCAAAATACAGAGTTTAATCTATATATTCTGTGCTCTCTTGTCAGTGTATGAAGCGAATTCAGGAGAGCACTTCTTCTTGAATGAGTCAGAGCGCCTGGGTCCAATAGGGGCAAGCCTCATGCGGCGTTCAGCGTACAAATGCCTCAAAGTGCTCTCGTCCAAGAAGACGACGAAGTGCTCTCGTGAACGCAGGCCATACACTGACAAGACAGAGCAGAATACATCGATTAAAGTCTGTATTTTTTTTAAGTTAGTTTTTCGGACATAAAGCATTCTCATCGCTTCAAAACAAATCAACTGAGCCACTATGAGCGGATGGACCAATTTAGTACTTTTCTGGAGCTTGACAACAACTATCACCATGATGTCTATGAGGAGGCCTGGAAATCTCTCTCGGATGTCACCTAAATATCTTAATGCGTGCTCCGAAGACACCAGAAGTTCCCTACACATGTTTAACGTCATGTGGGTGAGTAAAAAAATCACACAAAGTAGATTTTTGGGTGAACTTCCCCTCAAAAAAGCACCTAATTAGGCGTTTTGTTTTTGCAAAAAAAATCGTAGCTAATGGTTTATTAATAGCCAGAATTGGATAGTTGTGACCAACTACATTTGTGAATCCAGTCACATTTCTCAAGCTCTGTCTAAGAAGTTTATTTGGGATCTTGAGCCAAACCATTAACAGTGACTCTGACAGCAAAACAGCACCATTTAAATAATCACCTCCCATTTCCTCTCACACTCTCCTTGTCACAACAAATGCAAATACAGACTTCAGCAAACAAAACACAAACAAAATCACACCATCAGACTCACATCTTCCACGTCAGTGTAGTTAAAATCTTCTCAAGGGCAGAGTGCGTTCGACATCACAAACATGTCGCCAGACGGAAAACTTGTCATACAGAATTCAGTCCAGACAGATTTAATTTCATGGAACCACAAAGGGAAAGTAGGGGGCATCAGAAGCCAATACACCTGTGGGACCAACCTGAACCTTACAGCATAATACAACTCACACACTGTTTTCACGCACTGTTCTCTTAGACCTTGAAAAAGGGGTGAAATTTCATTGTACAGAGTGACAGAGCATGGCTAGAGAAGAGAAGGATGACCAGATCTGATTCCTTCTCTTTCCACACACAACATCAGCTCAGGAGCTCACGAGACTAAGCCGAAGTGATCTGACAGGTTACACAGTCCTGCTTCAAAATGTCAAGGGGTTTGAGTAGACCGAACAAGTTAGCTGGTGTTTTTCATCAGGCTGACCTGGAATTGTTCAACGTTTTCAGTAAGAACTAGTGAAGGATCTCTGTCAGGTAGAGGATTAGTCAAACCGGAGAATCTCTGCTGTCATCACACTTTCGGATAAACAAGCGGACAGACAGGAGAAATGGAAACGAGTTGTATGAACTGACTGCTTCTCTCCCAGACTCTGATAATCTGACTGATAGATGTGATGCCACTGTCTCTCTATATTAATAGTCCTGCCAGACTCAAATGTGCACAATAGTAAGATAGAAAAACACATCAATTTTAGTTTAGTATGATAGCAAGTATAGCTGCATGTAAAGAAAACGAAAGTGAACTGAAACAAATCAGTACCAGAAAAGCAGGATTGAAACCTCTATCCATCAAGATAATCCGTTTCCTTTCTGATGAATTCCTGCAAATAAATACATTTCAAGCCCTGTTGTCTTAAACTGAAAAGTTAAAACTTGTCTGTCTGTGTTACACTGATTTATAAACACATGTTTGTGTTTAATGTAGTTATGACATCACACAGACAACAATTGTTTTCATACATGGCTATATATACACACACATCAATATTTCGTTGGACCTCCTTTAACTTTGATTACGGTACGCATTCGCCATGGCATCATTTAGATAATCTTCTGCAATGTCGCAACATTTATTCCCGTCGAGAGTTGCATACATTTTTCGCCAAGATCTTGTAATGACGGTGGCAGAGTCGGACTGCTGCGCAAAGTCTTCTCCAGCTCATCCCAAAGATTGTCAATGGGTTTAGGTCTGGACTCTGGCTATCCGTGTGTAAAAATGATGTATCATGTGCCCTGAACCACTCCTTTAGCCTGATGAATCCTGGCATTGTCATCTTGGAATGTGCCCATGCCATCAGGGAAGAAAAAATACATTGATGGAATAAGCTGGTCATTCAGTATATTCAGGTATTCAGCTGACCTCATTCTTTGGGCACAGCAAACCCAGATCATAGCACTGCCCAGGTGGTGATTTATTTGTGGACGGGCAGTGCATATTCAACATTACCACACACAAGCAAACTCACTTAGCTATGAGCTAAGATATATGATTATATAAAGCCAAGTATAATTAATAACTCACTGTCACTCAATTCCTAATTGAAAACTTTTGCAATTTTAAAAATTGAAAAGGACGTCCCCAAAGGGAGGTTTTGCCAGATTTAGCTCACATTTTTTGGGACATTTTTGCCTCCAAGCTATACGGTAGCTAACTACACACACATTTGCAATAAGGGAGGACTTTAGCTCTCTGTTTCGGCATCCAATTCTAGTGTTAATGTTTGCCATTCCATATCCCACAGTGCACCAGTGTTGCGCCTGCCAACCAGTGTGGCCTAATGTTCAAGCACCCACCACTTTACCTTCATAAATCTCTCTCTCTTGCTCCCTCGCTCTCTCTCCATGAAAGTGCGTCTTCTCTCTCATCCTCATTAGCCGACTCTAAAATATTCATTCGAACAGGCACTGAGCGTCATTAGTTCCTGTTAGAAGACATGAAATATACTCAAAGAAAAAAGACACAGACCTACAGATCTCTAGGGAATTGGTCCTAATGAAAATGAAATCCTACTTGGGATTTTTATTTCATTCAGCCTCCCTATACACAGACAATTTTGTTGATTGGTCGTGTGAGCATGTGTGGTCGACCTGACCTGTTCATTCATTTAGAACTACAGAAAACGCTACGTTCTAAATGTGCGTGTCTTTGTGATTAAGTTGGGTCGTTGATGTGATAAGTGCAGGACTGCTGGGTAATTATGTTCAACATGAGAGGTGATCGCAAGCTAAATGTGTGTGTATGTGCATGATTACGTTAAACTGCGAAGATGATGGAGGGTCAGGAACGCTTGTGGCTTCCCACCTGTGCTGAAGCTTGTCTTATTACCCGACTGGTCTCATTCTGTACCGTTCTAATCTCGAAAGCACTTAGCGTGGCGCTGCGAACAAAAAGGGCAAGACCCGCGGAGAAAGAATGTCTTAAACAATCTATCCGGCAACTTCACATTTTTTCCTACCAGTTTCACTCTCCCTAACCAACACACACACATCCAACCCCCAGAACAGCCAGGAGCTTGTGTCTGATCTCCATGAAAGGTGAGGGAAATAATTATCTGATCTCCTGCTGATTTTGTAAGTTTGCCTGCTTACAAAGAAATGAAGGGTCTATTATTTTTATGGTAGGTTTATTTCAACTGACAGAGATCTAGGGAAACCAGGTTTTCACATGTGTCAGAATACATTTTAGTCACTTTTTTAAGTTTCTTGGCTGTCGCTCAGCAAATTGGAGTTTAAGCCTCATTCACAGATTTTCTATAGGACTAGGGTCTAAAGACCGGCTAGAACATTTAATGTGCTTCTCCTTAAGCCACTCTTTGGTTGTCTTGGCAATATGTTTATGGGTCTTTGTCATGTTAAAGGCATATCCACGACCCATGTACCCGTAGCAGAGAAAAGCCCTCAAGCAGTATGTTTCCAAAACTGTGCTTCTCTGTAGGGATGTTGTTCTTGGGGTCCTAGTCAGCATTTCTCTCCCTCCAAAAACAGGAGTCAGTTTTGGTCTCAAAGCACTTTCTCCAAAGTCTTTTCTGAATCCTTTTTATGTTCATTGTCAAACTTCAGACGAGCCAGGCGGGCCTTCTTGGGCAGGAGGACCTTGTGGATGCTTCAGGACTACAATCAATTGTGGCATTGGCGTGACACCAATGGTTTGCTTGCTAACTGTGAATTTGAAATCATTAACAAGCTTTTTCCTTGTAGTTCTGGGCTGATCTTTAACCTTTCTCATGATCATTTAGGGTAATTGATAGTTATTTTGTATTTCTTCTATTTCCAAATAATTGCACCTACAGTTGTCTCCTTCTCACCAAGCTTCTGTTTGTAGCCTTTCAAGGTTCTTTCTTACGGTGACAGGACTAATCTGTGCTCCATATAGGCACATAACCAATCTGTGGAGCCAGAACTCTTGCTGGTATTGATCAAATACGTATTTCACTGACTGAAATGCAAATCAATTTATAACCTTTATATGAAAAATATTCCCAGATTTTTTGGTTGATATGTGGTTTCTATCAGTTAAAATAAACCTACCATAACAATTATAGACCCTTCATTTCTTGTTAAGTAGACAAGCTTAAAAAATCAACAGGAGAACAAATAATTATTTGACTTCTGATAGTGGGATTGAGTGCATTCAGTATAAATATATGGAAAGGAAAGAGGCCCCTGGAGGCATATGTAGCATTCATCCAAGAGTCAAAGCCATTTCATTCCATTCCCGAAGAACTACAGTATCTAAATCACTGAGCACACTGCGCTGGCTTGTGTACAAAAGAAAGGGGTCACGATAACGTGAATGCTTTAAAAGAGCTCTGCAAGCACAATTTAAGCCTAATGCTAGCTAGCCTGAAACGTAGAGTCCTGATAGTACCACGGTTTCAGACTCCATTGATGTACAGAACAAACAGTGCAGTATAATTCAACCGACCTTTGTGTTAACACACGTCTATACGTTATATTAATATTTAATTATGAAATAGTTAAGGGAGGTTCTCTAATCTGATTGGCAGAGCATAATAGTAAAAGTGTGCTGATATTTTGTATAACAGCATATCTGTGTGGTTTAAGTTCACCAACAATACCCCACTCTGGTTACAAATCAAAGGGTGAACTTGTTTTATGGGTTGGAAGTGAAATTAAGCCTTAATTTGGGGTCTCCTACTCATAT
Source organism: Barbatula barbatula (assembly GCF_947034865.1). Taxonomy (NCBI): domain Eukaryota; kingdom Metazoa; phylum Chordata; class Actinopteri; order Cypriniformes; family Nemacheilidae; genus Barbatula; species Barbatula barbatula. The sequence goes on along the minus strand of NC_136767.1, from coordinate 24,741,218 downwards.
TGATTGAAAATGCTGCCAGGAAATAAAATCAACATCATTAAATCAATATAGTGTAAAGAAAATGTGTAGAAAAACAAAAGGTAAACACAAACATTTTCAACAAAGTGGAAATGAAGGATGGAACAATCTGCTGACTTACTAAAGCTAAAGCCAAACATCTCCTGTTGCAGGAGGTTTCGCCCCAAATGCGGCCTATAGGAACATCCTGATCTCTAAAAGAACTTTGCTGATATGAGTCTTACCAGTGAACAAAAAAAGACACAAATAATGATGTTCCAACAAAAAGGAAAGCACACAAAGCAACTCAAGGTAGAATTCAAAGAAACTTCTGCATACTGACTACATGAAACTTCAGAAAGTACAAATCTAGCTGTAAGCTATATGAGTTCATGCCATGACAAAAGGTTTACCATTGGAAAGCAAACACCAAAGTCACATAATATAAAATCCATTTGAACATTTATCCTCAAGTTCTTTCAAGTTTAGCACATGAAGGTTAATGTCTGTAACTGTTGATGTGAAGAGGTTTTGCAAGCATGTGCAACCTCTGTAAAGGCTGTTTGTTGGCGTTTGTTTGATATGCCATAAAAGTCTGTTTACACCAAGCACAAAATTTTATGAATTAGACTATGCAAAAATGTACGATGCTAATAGATGCCACCCATCTGACAGCATAAATTTCAAACTCATTAACACAAAATATAACTTATCTGACAAAAGATTTTACAAATGATGCCACTCTCCTGAAATGATCAAATGGAAGTAGTGTGGAATGCAGTGTGACTTTCTAGAAGTATACAACAGTATTGTTGTGTGTGTTTGTATACCTAAAGGGGAGAAGTTTAAGATAAAGCAGATTTAAAAGGTCTGCAACCTTCCCAGTTCCTGCCTAAATCTAAAATGATCCCTACAGTCTTTCTCTCGCTCTGTCTTACTCACTTAATTATTTTCTCTTTCTTCATCTAAGTAACCTATGTATCTCTGTTTTACTTTTATCGTTTTAAGCTTGTGTGTTCTTTGGTGATGAGGTGATTTTTGGGACCAAATAAGTATTGCAAAACCTGAAATTAGCTAGATTGTGGGTGCCCGCTAATAAACGAACTAAAATAAAATAAATACGGTGACAATGTAAAAATGTGAGCTTCTGTGAGGCACTTTTGACTTTTAAAAACCCTTTTAATCAAACAATTCAAGGTCAAATTCAATAGAAAAAATATTTACTTCTATTTTCATTTACAATCACAAGTGCCTCTCTCACACACCATCTCCATTCAGAAACTTAAACATTGTCAGTGTGCAGATAGTATCTATATTCAAGAGCTTCCGTGAGCGTTAAGACAATTGTGTTCATGCACGCAAGAAAGAGAGAAAGCAGGGTGCCCTGTTTTTGGCTAAAGCACAGCTTTGTGAGGATGCATAAGATGTGTGGCTTTGTGGAATTAGTATCATAAGACAACCATCAAAAATGTCTTTGGCACCTAATGTAGACAAATGTGATGTTAGTATCATTGTCATTGATCAACCTCTGTCATTGTAAAGTTTAAGAGTTATATTGTGATGTAAGTTTCAAAGCTGGTCTGGATCAGCCATCCGCAACTGCCTGTAAATATCCTAACAACGAACAGATCTCTCAAAATTGGTGGCACACAAAGCATCATCTGAATGACTGACTTTAAAGATCTATGCAAAAAATTATATTGAATTCATACATTTGCTTACCGGTGTGTTTATTATCGAGCCAGACTAATATTCTGAGAAAACACACAAACTACTTCTTACTGGAATGTAATAACAAATTCTAAGCAGTATTGATTATTAAAATGCAGAAAACGGTTTAAACATTTCTTAAGTTTCTTGTTTTTAATTTGACATTTTCTATCATAGACAAAGTGTATAGGCAGGTCAAATCTGCCTATGCGAAAAAGGGTTCTTCAGATTATAAAAAGGTAAGAAAGAGACGGTTCTGTAAAGAACCTTTGGCTGAATGGTTCTTTCTGCAGGGTTCTACAGTGCGAATATTCAGATGCCATAGTGCAACTAAACTCATAACCTTCGCCTGATTAAGAGTTGTTCTACCACTGAAATAAGTTAAGAGACATTATACAGGTCGATAAACTAAGTGTTGCTTTAAATATGTCAACAGTGAAGTCCACACAGAATATAAATGCATAAATCCATCCCTCCTAATCCCACAAAATTTCCTGCACAAAATCAGCACAAAAACAAAATTCTGCCGATTCAAAACAAGATCAGCAGGTTTCAATCACAGGGGACGCTGCATCATCGTAATACGCCCAACCAAAATCTATTTAAAACTACAATTCTGTTAAAAATAAACAGGCCTAGCCTTACAAACTGTGTGAAAACAATACACATCTGTTAACTAGCAAAGATATGCAAAACAGTTAAGACAGCTGTGCTTACTGATTTGCGAACAAGTACTAAAATTGGAGAAATGCGGCAAATCATTTGAGAGAACTGTACATGATTTGTTCAACAAGCATCACATTACGCCGTGTAAATGAGTCTCCCATAATAACAATTTTTGACAGCTGCATAAGGCACACATGATGGAGCAAGACAGACAGAAGAGTCCAAAACCGATCGGATAAGATGTTCCATGCATTCGATGCATACAAACCCATAAATTCCTCCCAGACACACACAAACCAAAGTATCCCATCCGCCAGTCTGGCTATTGTCTTAATGTCAGTTTGTCTAACAGCCTCCCACAATACAAAGATGTACTGAAAACAAGCAGAGGTATTTCTGTTAACACAGAAAAGGCAAATTATAGCTCAATTTTAAAAGGTAGAGGGACCGCATCTCCCTCCGAGCAGAAAAAAAGAACTAGATTTCATTAAACTGTGTCCTGTTTTTACATCTATCCATCCTCTACAAGTACTAAAAGTACTTCACTAGTACATTTGTCTAGCTTACCTTGTACAGATATAAAATTTTAAAGTTACCTTTGTTTCAAAACTATTTGTATTGTACCCATTTAATTACACTGAGGTAATAATTAATTAAGTTAAGACTTTATTAATTTCTTTAATATTATTATAGAATTCTGATTTACTATGAACCAATGAACAGCTAATTCTAGCTTTACAATAATTGTAAAGCTAGAAAAAACACAAAAGCTGTTCCTGTGACTGGAGTTTAGGCTGCTGATCTAAAACTTCTAAAACTTTTCACAATGCGACAGAAGCACAAAATAAAAATATGCAAAGATTTCTTTGTTAGGACGATTCAACCGTCTACAGATGTATGCTTTCGAAGGCCCGTGTCTCTCCACGTGTACAGCGCACAAACAAGCAAAACAAAAACTACACAAAACTCGTTTTTGATTTTAGGAGGAACAAACGGGCCTATTTTTAGCTATTTCAATCTCCTCCTCGCAACAATGAGGGCAGAAATGTCTGCTTTTCTAGACAAACAAACAACGCTTGGCAGATTTTTCCCATCATGGGTAGGAGGAAAAAATTTCGATTTCCTCTATCTAAACAGATAGCAGGTGGTGAAATGAAAGACATCACACATCTTTTATAGACCCAAACGACACCAGCAGGAGCGTCTTTGATGTTCCACCATCGTTCAACTACAGAGACAATAGCATCTCCCTCTGCCAGCGTGTATCTGTCTATGTGCTGACGGAAGTTAATTGAGAAGGGAGAGACGTCTTCCATAGCGATTATCCCACAGATATTCCTAATCCCAGACACAGACGTAGAGATCTATCTTAGTTTAAGCATAAACTTTGTATTTTAATAGCAGGTCTGCCTGACCTATTAAAGTGACGTGCTTTCATAAATCAAACGCAATTACAACCCTGTGGACGTAAACATGCAGCCAAAATCGCTGACCACAGGGAAGACGCTGCGTTCTGTGCTACAGTATATGCCCATCGATACAACCTCAGCGCACATCTTCATCCATTTTAATGTTCCTCGTGAGCTGATGACTCAGACTAATTATTGCCTATTATAAAACTCAACAGCAGTGATGAGAGGAGAAGAGCTGGAACATGTACAGCAGTAGTCTGGAGATCTGCTTTGTCTGTGCCGCTGATGAATAAGTCTAATCTATCATATGTCTGGGAAAGCCCCAAGGCCTCCGGTCTGGAGTCCTGCCAGCGAGCAGTATTGGATATGCTACGCATATGTGAACTGTGATTTTAGGTCGCCAAACTTTTTCTGTGTGTGTGAAAGTTAGCGTTGAATGATGGGTGTAAATGTTTTTGTCTTTGATAAATTTAGGAAATGGATATTTAGGAAATGTGAAATCTGGTCACAATCTAGTCCAATATGCAGATTTTAGAATTTTTGGCTTTATAGTATTTGTATGGTAGAGATGATATTCCATCCATCCTCCAAATCCGCTTGTCCTCTGCCTATGTGTATTGTATAAAGGACAATCAAGCTATTGGAAATAAAGCATTGAGTATTATAATAATACTTATAAATTTACAATTCTAATATGCCGGAAGCAATAGCCTTGTGGCAAGTGCTCCAACATATGGTGCTGTTGCGCACCGCCACTCCCGAGTTCGAGTCCAGGCTCGTGGTCCTTTCCCAATCCCACCCCCTCTCTCACACACTTCCATTCCTGTCCTCTCTCTCCTTCTGCACCAATAAGGCAAAAAGGGGTTTCTAATAATATTCTAATATAAATAGCAATAAAAAATCAATAAAATAACAACACCAATAATAAACAGCGATGTAAATTAAAATAAAAACAATTCCATCAATAAATGATTAAATATTGTTATTTATTATCATTATTATTAAATATTTTAAACTTTAAAAAAATTCTCAATTTATAAATAATTAAAATAATGATAAACAGCAATGTAAATAACAATTCTACAATAAATAATTAAATTATTATTAGGCTATTAATTTTTTTTTTTTTTTTTTAATACTTTATACTTTTTTATTTATAAATAAAATTAATAATTATAAATAAAATTAATACTAATACATTCCCTAACACTCCACACGCTCACACTTCTTGTGTATAATGTGCATAATGTATACTGTCTTTTTTGTACAGTCCGTCTATTTATACTGTTTGTCTGCACTACATACTGTCATTTACAACCCAAGTTTGTATTGTCATACAATCGTCCGTCCATCTGCATTCTACTTTGTACGGTATGCACCCAAGACTTGTGATGTGACAATAAAAGTGATTTGGTTAGATTTCCAATCCAATTTTCATTGTCAAATCAATGTATTTCAATTCATTATAGCATTTTTACATCCCTAACATTATACTGTACTCATAAGACATCGTTCACAGGTGTGCGTCATCTTACCTCAGAGTAAACTGCTCAGTGGTGGCCGCAGAATTCATTAGCACTTGAAATCCAACAGTCTGTCCCTGTTTAAACGGGCTGGGTGGCACCACAATCTCTACATCGCTGTCCAGTCTGAGTCTGGTTTTGGGTTCTTTATTCTCCCCAGTGGCGAGAATCACCGTCCCAATCCTCTGCATATTCCCCTCCTGCACTATGGCCTTCCCTTGCACCCTACCTGCTACACATTCTTTTCTGAGGCCCTCCGGAGGAATTACGGTGTAGTGCAGCTCCACCGTGACTGGAACGGGCTCTTGCGTTCGTCTGCGTGGGTGAGGGGGAGGGTTGAACCAGCTCGTAGGGACGCCAAGCTGGGCTACACAGATTCCTAGGTTTCCTTCCAGATGGCAAGCGGCTGATACAGAACCTTCCCCAGGCTCCCGGAAGCCTACGACACGGACGCAAGGAAACAGTTCTGCGGGAGGATCCGCATCTTCCCACCTGTGTCCCGCCAGGTAAAACAACACCTGGATCTGTGAACGATCCGCTCCTACCCTCCTGGACACCAGGTGTGCTCTCACCTTCCAGCTCAATGTCAAGTGTGTTGAGGTGTGGAAGGAGCGAGACAGCGACCCCTGGAGGAGATCAGGTGGTACAGGCGTATCCGCGGTGAGATTGCCATAGCTACAGTTGACCGACAAGAGGGGAGCTGGTCCAGCATCGACCAGGTGGAGAAAGAGAGGCTCGCTGCGTGTTTGCAAGCTCCCATTACGCATCACTTCCTGTGTGGCCTCACGGAGAAAGAAGGATGACTCAGCACCCTGCAGCTGGCAGGACACGGGGAGATACGTGGGCAGAGAGGAGGAGAACCTGGGTACAAGATCACTACCTCCGCTCCTGCACTCGCACACTGCAGAGAGAGAGAGAGAGAGAGAGAGAGAGAGAGAGAGAGAGAGAGAGAGAGTAATCAGTGTGTTTATTTAGTTTCACGGGCATTTCAGAGCACATTTCAGATGTGATTACAATGCAAAATAGCTTTCAATTCTCATTTAAAGTGTCCCCTGGTCTTTGTTTTATTTCATGCAATGAGAGCTTTTATTTACAAAGATTCAAGAGGCACAAATGAAATTAGGGCCAAGGGTCTTTGGAAGGATAATTGTGTGTGTGCGAGCGTGTGAATAGTAAGTCAATGTTCTGAGTGGAACAGATGGTATAGTCAGGATAAAAAGACAGGAAAAGAGATTTAGATACAGAATGAGAGGATTTTAAAAATGTAATTATTAAAAAAGTAAACCGAACATACATCTACATATGCAGCAGATGCTCTGATCAAAACAATCTACCGCTTTTAGCTTCAAACTGTCATCAACTTAGAACTCAAAAAATTCTCAAAAGCTGTATTTATGTAACCAGATAAAGACTCAGAAAGACAAGCAAATTTGGGTGAACCGATAGGTGTTGGCCGATAACAGATTGCAGTGGCCCAAAGTCCCAAACCAAAAACAGGGGTACGTTATAACCCTCCCACCTCCAAAACGCATAGCATGGTCCAACGCAAAGGGTAATTTTTTAAATAAGTACTACTGGAGTGAAAATGTGCTTTGTGGATAAAATAATAACCTGATAATTCATATTACCAAAGAAATCAATGATTCTGTATAACGTTTGCTTTATTTTACTTCTACTTCATTTACTTGATATTATTTAGTCTTGCAGTTAGGTAAAGTCTTCATTTTAATAACTCACCGGAGAAGACAAACTTGAAAAAATTATATCCTGACAGCATCAATTCAGAATGATGTATTTTACCAAAGTTAATTCAGTGGAAAGATAATTCATTTTTACCCCATTAACGTTTCTTGTACCTGTTCTTGTTCTCATTATTGCCTTGAGCAATCACACACACTTTAAAGTGGAAATGAAGCTGGATTACTTTTACCCCAAAAACGTTAATCTCAGGGCAAAATGAAGCGCTGTATGCTCCCATGTACTTCCAAAGAAATACAGCAATATTGTGAAAAATTGTTTTTGTTACATTTCACTTTATGATTTCTGTGTGTTTGTGTGTGTGTGCAAGGTAATGGTTGAAGGACCTCATGTTTGTGCTCAAGGCCGGCTTCTCTCAAAACACGCCCTAAAAAGTCAAGACATTACCGAAATAGAAATCTGTCATTTAATGGACATTTTTATTCAAAGCAAAGGTCCCACAGGAGCAACTCAAGGCTAAGTGCTTTGTGCAAGGACAAAATGATACCACAGCAGAACTGTGACCTCAGAAAGCCTATCACGATCACCCTAAACAACTGTTGGATGAGAAACTATTCAACAGACTACACATATACTCGACTAGAGTTGTATTATAACATCATTTAGCAAACTCTAGTACCCTACACATGCAACACTCTTTCACCTTCCGTAAATATGTGGACTGACTGTATCCCAAATCCTTTCCACTTTATATTTACTTTCATTTATACGCATACATGTTTATAACAACTTGTATTTCATTTTCTTATAAAGATATTATATCTTTCCAAAACTAAACAGAACACGTGATGCTGAAAATGTAGAGGAACTGCCGGAATAGAGTCTGTATATTAGACTGAATGAATTGCAGACAACTGCATAAAAACAAGAAAAGAAAAGAAATATCAATAAAGTGTAACCTTACAAGCACATGACTGAATCTTCTCATGTGTGCCTATTTTTGCTAGGGATGCACCGATGTATACATTTTTGGAGGATAAAGATAATCATGATTCTTAAACATTGGATGCCGATAACCGATATATTGGCCGATAAACAGTATCTTGATATTAATAAAACATGTCCTAAAACTGAAACAAAAGGCAAAAAGTGGAAAACTGCTTTTATTTGAAAACATTCACTGCAGAAAACAAGGTAACCATTAGTTCTCTTTTCTCCCTGAAAATCATGTACCAAGCCTACTTTACACTGGATAAAGATTATTTAACCTTCAAACTTTCCTGGTACATTTTTATATTCAACAAACAAATGATAGATGTTCTTCCCGAGCAACCCAGAAACATTTTCTTAACAGCCACGAGTCTAACAGGTCTAAAGACAGAAAGCATTCAGACAGCAGTCTGATTCAAACAATATGCTTTTGTCCCTATAATTTACAAATAAATACTGTATCTACATCCTGCACCTACATCAACAATGTTTTGCTAATAGCAGTAAGTGAATGATTACGACAAAGACAGAACTGTACAGTATTTGAACTGTGCGCAGCGTACAGCTGTTATATATTATATATCGGCCTAAATTTGATTATCGGCCTATTCCGATAACATGAAAAATGACCATTTATCGGCCAGTACCGATATGGCCGATAATTTATTGTGCATCCCTAATTTTCGCCTCATTCAACTATAATAAATTAGAAAATATAGCCACAGCACATATTTTACTCCGCAAATGCTTCGACCTCGGCTTATTATAAGACAATAAAACTGTTACAATACAAAAATCACAGTTCCTTGATATGTTTGTTTTTTTCTTATTGGTTGCAAAAAATAAATAGATTTCACGCTGATTCAGGGAGTCTCATTTGCATGTTTTGAAACGGTGACAGAACAGAACGTAACCCAGCACCCTGGAACCAAATCGGAGGTTTATTACGTTACTTTATATCGCTGTCTCTCCTCAGGTAGCGCGGGTAATGCATGGTAGAGGTGTGAAAATATAATGAAGATTTTGGTACAAGAACAAGACTTTCAGAAATAATCCCTTCAGAGAGAGAGAAAGTGAGAGGTACACCTTCAGTGATTTATTTCAACAATCAACACTAGACAAACAAACGTAAGACCTTGTGGACCAAGCGTCTTGAGAAAGAAGAGCCAGAAAACAAGAGATGAAAGAAACTAAACAGCACGGGTTGGATGCATGTTGAGCTTTTCTATGTATCGAACCCCATGTCGAATTCTCTGAAGAAAACTGCGAACACAACTCCTTCTGTCCGTTCTCTTAACACTCAATAATCGCGACACAATCGCAGCACCCTATGCCCTAGAGGACTGCCCAAAAAAGAATTAAAAAGTGGAATGTTTTGTGGCGACCCTGGGGAGCGGCGATACTGCGGTCGCACGCTATAAAGCACGCAGCTTCGGCAGATGGAGGTAACATCGTCCGCAGAGCAGCGTCTCTCTGTGTCTCAAGCACATTCTTTATGATGCTCTCAGGGCTACAAAGCGGACCATAATTCTGACTCCAAACACCTCTGCTCTGATTTGTTTCAGCTGCTGGGCTCAAGGCTGACGATACCCGGCGCATTGCTAACCTTTCGCTTTCACTCCCTCTTTCTCACGCCACTTTTCAAATGTCAAACGTTTCTCACAAAGCCGATGAATTTACTGCGCCCCCTTAGATGGCATCAACCAAATCTTGGTGTTAAACACACATACGTATCCTGAAGAGTTTAACATTTTTATTTCACATTAATTCTCGGCCTTAAGCAGATAAAGCGACAAGCAATCAATTCTACCACTTTCATTTAGCAATTTATTTGTCTTTTTGAGTTTTTCATTTAAACATCTAATGTATGTTCAGTTTATCTCAAAATACCAGATGATCACACCACAATGGACTAACATCATAATTCTTTGCAAACAATTGTTCCCAGACTGTCATCAGAATTTCTGGCCATGCAAAAGTAATCAGTACACACCATTTCACAGATATAACTTCACAAAGCAGAACATACAGTTGGGCGTGTGTAGATTACTTTAGCAAAACTTCAGTGATTGTTATTTCATCCTCAAAAGCACTTGCTGTCTCAACCGTGACCTCTGCCTACACAACTTTGTTTTCAGACAGGCTGAAACATTTTTGATTCTGTGCTTTACCAAGAAGAAAAGGCTTCGCAAACAACATGGTCCTGGAACGATATTCGACCAACATTCCTCTCAACTTGTAATTGTAGTGATTTTAATGGTTTTTCAATTTGATTTGATTTCTACAACATTGTTGCAAAACAGCTAACAAAAACATTCTTTGCCGTTCTGAAGACGATCAAAATGAAAATTGCTTTATGTAGAAACCATGTTGTGTTTGGTGAGAGCTAAGGCATATCTTCAAAAGCTAACCAATCTTCATTATCCAGACTTTCTGGATAACAAACCATGATGTGAGATTAAAGTCACCAGGTTGCATCCACTTTTGAAGTCATCTGGCTCCTCATTAGCCTTAACCATTATCACGTCAAAAGCTGAAGCGAACGGCCCCTTAACTAAACAACATTTCACGTCAAAAGCTGAAGCGAACGTCCCCTAAACTAAACAACATTTCAAAGACACAAATGAGAGGAGAGATGAGACAAGGTCAATAAGCACAGCGCTTTGTTCAGGGACATCTGAGCATCCTATCAGAAAGTCTGAGAAACCCAAGTATGTGTCTTGACATTGTTTGGACAGTAATGGAGTAGATGCCTCATATGGTATTTTATGGCTGAATTCAAGAATTCTCCTCTGGCGTTTGTCCTTTGGCACATCATGGCAAGAGCAGCTGCATCTTTCTACTTCCAAAATCTGTGACCTTACAGCTAGAGTACAGCCATGTGCACACGCAAACACTCTCCAACTTCCTGACCTTTGCTACCTCGCGCGCACACACACAGTCTCTCTCACTCTGTATCAAAGCCAGACACGCCCACATCACTTACATCCGTAGACATCATACAAAACTCACAGGAGAAAACAATGAATGATTTATAGCCCGATTCAAGACATCATTTGGAGCCCTTCAAACACACACAGCGATGCCCAACCCTACTGGAAACTCTTCGGGTTAATCGGCTTCCTGCCTCCTACAGAGCGCTGAAACTATCTGACTCAGGGATGCCCCAATAACCTTTGACCTTTTCATAATACGTATAATGCCAAGACTATCCATCACAACTTCTCTCTGCTTCAGTCTCTATCTTTCTGTCCATCCATCTATTGTCTTTCATGTCACCCCTCACATCTGGTGCACTTGTTCGAGCTCCTTTTTTAATATTACAGCTGCTTCGCTTGTGTTTCTGTGGTACACGCAACAAAGAAAAACAAAAGGAATTAAGATTTGTCATTATGTCAACAGCTTTAATCTCACAGAATGCAATACTGAACAAATGCGTGTCTGAATGAGGGAATGAGTATAGCTTCACAGTGGGAATTTGTAGTGTTGAGTTTGGGTTACATCATTTCTCTAGACTCAAAGTATATAAAGGCCTATTGATACTTGATGTCAAACAGTGTTGGATAAATATATAGGTACCAAAATGTACAATGGCAGTTCCACTTGTTTGGTATATGGGTCAAAGTAATACCATGTTTTTTCCCATGGTACTTTTTGAAGTGCTTGAATAGCATCCAAATACAACGGTACTCATTTAGGTATTATCACTTTTTGTCAGTCAAGTGTATCTACAGACAAAAAAATACATTCAGATGAATAGTTTGTCTGAGAAATTGTAATTAAAAAGACAAACTTTGTGTGTGCAAAAAGAAACAATCCCTTTGTCAAATTTACCAAGAAAGGCTTACCTAACATATGAGAAGTGGAAAACACTGACATGCAGGTACTGGTGAGACAAAACAGAAAGCCTGGTGCCAGTAACAACAAACCACTCACAAAATTCAACATGTTTCAGTGCTACAATGACATTTCGCTGTCATCTTCTTGATTTGTTTTCTTTGCTGTCATTTATAATAATAAGTTTGAACAACAAAATGGAGTGGGACATTTTTTCTTTATGTGGATTAAACCCCTTTTTGTCAGGGTTAGGGCATAAAAAAAAAAAGCTGTCACATTAACATTTAGTCATTTAGGAGACATTCCCCTCTGATGTCCAAATGGACTTTTACAAAAGACAACAAAGAAAAAGCACCAAGAACATGAACTTCTAGTCGGGCAAAACAATAAGTGTCATAATAGCACCGCTAGATTTTGCTTGTGGCCAAGAGTAGCAGACACGCGTATGAGGTGTGCTGACTTTGATCATCACCACCTTGTGCAAATTGATTTGGTCCTAATTGAACATTTTAAGAATCGATTAAAATGTGCTGTGCAAACACACTTAAGGGAGATCCATCAGATTCTGAGCTGGCTCAAGCAGAAATTTACACTCAGGACTGAAGCTAAAGCCAACATTGGCACCCTTCTGCCATCTGTATTGTGAAGACTTTTAGAGAATGTTACAAAAAGACAATGTGACCTAGAATTATAAATAAACAAGATGATGAAGGAAACACAAGGATGTACACGGTCAGCCCACTTTTCGTAATCTACACTAAAAGTGTAATCTATATAAAAATGTGTACTACTGTCAGCAGGCATTAAACATACTTTCTTATGGATTTTTTTCATTTTATACAGTATACATATTTCAGGTAACAGGTATAGATCTCGGATGATGTATAACAATATATTGTGACACAATAAATCGTGATACAATGACCTGTGTCAACACATATACATCTAATGTTTTTTTTACTTAAGTGCTTTTACTGCTTTAAGCAAGGGTTTATCTTTCTTAACCCCTTTATTGTAATTTAGTAAAAGTTCAGTTTTATTTAACATCAACAAATTTTCACTCATTTACACACTAATTTATAAACTAATCAATACAACAAGCTGTATGTACAAAAATGTTAAGATATATAATGGCGAGCATATAAAGTTCAACCTAGTAGCATTTATAGTTTTGCCTGTAACTCTCAGGATACAGGAAATCAAATAGACTTTTTTTCTACACTTTGTTTCATTCTCTGTGTGAGTCTGAGTAATTTAGCCGAGGATCTATTACACTCTTCTCTCATGGGTCTCGCACACTGTGCACATGTAAACTTAAACCCGCTCCCACCAAAGGTGTGAAAAAGCAATTTAAAATGGCTGATGCCCACTGGTATGAGACATACCTCCAGAGTGGCGCTTAAACAAAACACACAGCCGGGGGTAAGATTGAAAAAATACACATCGGCTGCTTCTTCTTGCCAATCAAATTCCCTAATTGTGAATTCAGACTTTCACTCCGACTGCCCCATCACATAATGGAAAATACTGTCGATGGCATATTTTGTCTGTGTTTTTATTGCAGGGCATCCCGCTGTGAGTCACTCCAGGGGTTATAATTTTACATTTTGTCCACACTGGATGCGGCGCGGTGCGACATCCCATTAGAACAAGCAGTGTGACGCATCGCGCTGCGTACGGTGTAGACATGGTGTTACACTGCCTACAGTATGTATATTGATGGCTCTACAGGTTTTTGTTCAATGTAAATCTGGGCCCTGAATCAAGATATGATTGAGAATGTAAAAATGCCTTCAACATGCCAACAAACATTGAAATAATATTAACAATAATAATACAGCAACAAAATAAATGGACACTCAACAGTAAACAAAATGCAGCGAGTAACTCTTGTACTAGCAAAATTTGGCAAAACAAAGGAACGTGAAACTAATTTAATGACACTGCATTTATGGAAACTCAATGACCAAAATAGGTCTCACTGAGCATCAAATCACTGTAAAAAAACATAAAGTTTCTTCAGAACAAATTTAGCAAATTTTCATTTCAAATCAGCATTTCTAGATGTTTTGTGGCCTTTCGAGTCCAGTCTTTGTTGGATTTCAACAAAATCAAACCTCAGGAGTGACAAAGTCATCCAGCAGCAATATGAAAGACTAACAGCAGGACAAGACACATGAAAACTGTGATAAAAAAGGTTATCACATATCTTTTTTTTACTTTGCCTAAATTACATGTGCACGTATTACTGCTATTGCTTAAAAATACATATGAAAACTTTGCTTTGCAGTATTTCAGGTCTGCAATTTTCTCCCGTTTTCATTTTCTGAAAATAAATGCAAATAGAAACAGTATTTTATTTGAAATTTTGGAGAAATATTGTTAGTAGTTCACAGAATGAAACAGAAACTATACTTTTACCTAAAAACATTTGTTTCCATGGCTGTACAACAAACAGCTAGTGAAAATATTAATCTCTATTACCATAGTTTCAAATAAACCAGTTTTTAATAAGCCTGGTCTTATTTTCTTTTGCACAGATCTGTTCATGGTTTTCAAAAATGAGGACATAGCAGACAACCTGTCCATGTTGGCATCTAACTTATTTGGCATACCTCTATTCAGTGCCAGACAAATGTGTGCCAAAATACCTCAGAGGTGGACACAGCCTCCAACAACTAGATACTTTTTCTTCTACCTTAAAAAAATTAATCTGTCTTCATTGGTATGCACCATTATATCGTTTTATTATTTTCAATTAGCATTGTTTTCCCAACTGCCTGCCATCCATATTCCTGCCGTCACCCACCGGTTTAGAAGCACAGCTTAAAATAATTAGGCTTACCCAGTTGTATTTACATCTACACGTTTACAAAGTCACTAAATAATTTGACTTCCAGACAAAAATGAATAAATATCACTCCCTTCACATTAGTGTGTGTGTCAGTGTGATAACTGCCGTCCCATCATGCAGCCCGTAGCAGTTGATTCATAAGCGATCATAACAGACATCTAAATCAAACAGCTTCTTTGTCCTTTAGCGGAACAGTGAAGTGAGAAAGACAATGAAAGATACGCTGCCAATATATTTCGTGCTGTTATAATCTTTACAGTAATTACGCAAGACGGTGTAATCTTGCCATAATGAATGTGATTAGTATGTACGCTGCTGTATAAGATCGACACAGTCTGCCAACACTGGGCGGCTATCACTTTAGTCAATGTTGGGCCATTGAAAGGCCATTAAAGTCGACAACCAGAACACAAAATACTGTACATAAACAATCATCACTGAACAGAAGAGATCTTTTGCCGCTATATCCTCTAATATCTTTATTTAGCGCAAATACATTATTTTAACCCTTTCCTCTCCATGCCCGCTGCTTCTCTCCCGCCAAAGACACACCACATGAATAGCATCAAAAACCTGCTTATTTTAGCAACACTAGTGCAGACACACGGAGCAGGTAAATGGACACTCAACAGTAAACAAAATGCAGCGAGTAACTCTTGTACTAGCAAAATTTGGCAAAACAAAGGAACGTGAAAGTAATTTAATGACACTGCATTTATGGAAACTCAATGACCAAAATAGGTCTCACTGAGCATCAAATCACTGTAAAAAAACATAAAGTTTCTTCATTTTATAAAAGCAGAAAAATCGTTGTAAATATATTGTTAATTTCGTTATGCCCCCCGGTCCTATAGCTGCAAAACTGTTCATTCTGAACCCAACAGCCCACCCAAAATGTACGGGTTTGGCCTTTGTCGCATCAGTGTGAATTTGCTTTTAGACCACAACATTTAAAACCCCAACTCTTCTAACGTTCTGAGTGTAAAATTCTCCAGCCATCTCAGTATTCTGTACTAGAACTCTTACAGAAGCTGTAATTCACAAGGGAGAAATGTCCGAGCAGAACCGGAACTAAGACAGTCACTCTCTCCGGCCTTTCTGCTGGCTTCCACATAGATGAGGCTGTCATGGCACAAACAGTCAGTGTGTGTGTGTGCGTGTGTGTGTGTTAAGAGTAAAGAGAGACAGATAGACAAAAAGCAGCAGCTGTTCTGTGATAGATTTCCATGACCCGTCACCAGTCTTTAAAGTCAAACCATCAATCAACTCCTATGTGGTTTGACACTAATAAAAACAAGGCTCTTGTAAGAGATGCATTCTGTTTAATGTCATATCGATGCATTTGAAACATACTTCTCACATTTAATTGGATAAAACTAACATCAGGCTGTGAGATGATGAGTATTTCATAGTCAGATTGATGGGGCAGGTTTTTGTTTCAAGTATCAGGTATTTCTTATGTCTCTAATCCTGTATGGCCCCTGTCCAGCAGAGTTTAGCTCCAAACCTACTGAGCTACCTGAATCATTTTATCGATGTCTTGAGGGTTACTTGAGGATTACAGAGAGATGTGTTTGATTTGGGTTTGAGCCAAACTCTGCTGGACAGCAGCACTCCAGGAGTAGAACTGGACACTAAATTATCCGAATATTGAACGTACAAAACATTTTAATTAAAAGAACAATATCTAACCAATGACCCATTTTAAAGAAAAGCATAAAATGTACATTTGTGGTGTAAATTCCAACTATTTTGTTATGAATAGTATTCAATTAAATATTAGTATTAAATATTGAATAAATTGCTGTAATTTGTAGGTTAGGTTTTTCATGACATACATCAGCCCCACTCTAACAAAAAGAAATATGTATGACATATCGCTTATTGCTCCCTGAATTCTTTGTAAGTAGCTTTGGATAAAAGCATCTGCTAAATGACAATATAAATGTTAATGTTAATAAAAACTGAAATGTTTACAAGAAACATGTTTACATTAAAAGCGCCTGCAACATTCTTTAGAGAGTATCAGATATCTTTCTGCTAGATGTCAGATTAATAAACACAGCAGAACAGAACCCGGTTTGGAAAATGGATGGATATATTGCAGTATAAACAATATAGCAGAATCACACACAAGACACAAACGGTTGTTCGAGATAGAATTACGATGTGTTTTTCTTGCTCCTTTGGCCAAATGTGTTTCAAACAGCCATATTACAAGACAATTGCCCTACTTCTGCTTTAAGGGCTTCCAGACGGTAAGATCCAGTTAACATTCACAAGGGGCTGGTTAATTTTCCTACTATTGGGTCAAGCACAATTCATATTTTCACCCTAGAATATATGCTTAAACCCCACAGAATTATTAGAATCAGAGTTAATTGTTGACTATATCAAAGCAACGAAACAGTATACATCTTCTGTTGATTCTAAAGAGCATTGAATCTGGCAAATGGGCCAGTTAACTTTATTATATATATATTATATATATTATACAATACTTTATGGACAAGTTAAACTTTATTATTTTATCCAAAAACCCTTTCATCTACACTGTGAAATACCCAACAAGAACTGTAAAAAGCAAGTGCCTTGATAATTAATATAACTTGAGAATTTGAATCAATATGCTTCTAGCAAAATGGTATCATTTCGCCGTATCTAGATTGAATCTCTCTGCTAGGACATGATCAAGTGATGATAAATGGCCCAATTCACTGCAGAAAAGATTTCGGGGTCCATTAAATTAATGGTCTCTGGAAGAGCACCAGGTCTTGATTGATATGTGATAGAATGGACTTGAACTATGTTACATTTTTATGTCTTTAATAAACATGCCTTAAAAAATACTACAAGGAAAATACTCTTATGGTCTATATAACACTCCCAACCAAATGTTCTTACCCATTTAAAAAAAATGTAGTTTTGTATGCTGTGGTAGGCTATATGAGACCAGTTCTATTGCTAATGCTTTTTGTTGTCCTTATGTTATTCCAAATGCTTCCATTGTTTACCTCATTTGTAAGTCTCTTTGGATAAAAGCGTCTGCTAAATGACTAAATGTATTATAAAACTTGATGTTAATTTAAATTTGCTGCCAAACCAATAAGAAACTCATCTTCTATATATTATTAAACCAGATGGTCAAATAGAAGTTTGGCTTTATACTTCCGGATATGCCTAAATACACATTAACTACATTAACGAAACCGTACTGATCCTTGAATGTATAAATGTTTCCCTTAATGTGGACAAAGAAATCTTTTAAGTGAAAGACTACCTGCAATCTTAACCTCGGGTTAACCTTAAATTGTACTTCACGTAAGTGGTACAAACAAAATATTTAAGATGATTCATTTGAGTCATGAGCCCCATGAGACGCAGACGATTTGAAGGAGGATGGCGCATCTACACATCTACTGTCATGAACGAGGTGGAAGAACCCAATTGCAGGCAGCGTTGGTGAACTGAAACACTCAGGGAAGGTTAACGAGACAGAAGGGCGGGAAACACTGACGAGACACGAGAAAGCACATGGCAAGTCAGAATCACAACAAAGCCATGTCTTTCTCACACAAAACCTAAGGCTATGCTTTGACTCCACTGCAAGACCAAGAATAAACATGACATGATGGCGGAATCATGACATAAGCCCCCCTTTAAATGAACACCTCCAGGTGTTCATCAAGGGGAAGACTGACAAGACAAGGCAGACTGGGACAACGACAAGACAAGGCAAAACATACTAAACAAAATTAGGGGCAGACAAGAATACATAACAACAGGGTTGGGATGACATAATAAAAATAACAAACAAGGGAGGTGGGGAGGCGGAACAACAAAGTTCATGGGGGAAAGTCCAAAGGAATTGGGACAAGGGGGAACAGTTTTTGTCCCTGGCGCTCGGAAGCGCGGAGTCCTGGGGGACTTAGCAGGGTGTACCCTGGGGGGAGGCGCTCGAGAGCGCGGAGTCCCAGAGGCTCTGGGAGTGGCTGGCTGAGGAACTTGACCTGACGCCGGCTGGAAGGCCGGCTGAGGAACTTGACCTGACGCCGGCTGGAAGGCCGGCTGAGGAACTTGACCTGATGCCGGCTGGAAGGCCGGCTGAGGAACTTGACCTGACGCCGGCTGGAAGGCCGGACTTGGGACCACCGGACTTGGGACCACCGGACTTGACGGGACCACCGGACTTGATGGGACCACCGGACTTGACGGGACCACTGGACTTGAAGGGACCACCGGACTTGACGGGACCACCGGACTTGGAACCGCCCTCCGTTGCCTCTTCTTCTTCAGCCGAGCCACCCGCCTGGTGGCCGGCTGAAGGAATGACGAGAAGGGAACGGGCGGCCCCCAGGATTCCCGTCTCCCACGCTTGCCACCAAAGCTGACTGCGGGTGGGGAGGATGTAGGTGGTAGAGTAGATGGTGTGGTGATGCCCAAAACCCCGACCTGCAGGACACGACCCTCCAGGCTGGTGGACATCTGTCCCGGAGTAGTGGAGCCCGGGCGAAGATCAGTGCCCAAAGAGTCAGCAGACACCGTCCCCGAATCCCCCCTCCCCCACTCACCGTGAATGCCGCCAAGCGGAACAGGAGCCGCGGAGCTCGAGCCAGGCGGAGCTGAGTCCCCCGGGGCGGTGACAGTCAGGACGCAATCCTCCGGGACGCTAGCCAATTGGGTGGGTACCCCGACTGGAACTCTGGCCTCGTCCCGGTTGATCACGAACCTGACCATATCGTCGAACCCCAGGGGCCTCAGCATCCTCTTCTCCGATGGCGTGAGACGGTTGGTGAGGCAGCCATCAAAGATCACTTTTAATTCTGCATCACCGAACTCAGTATCCCTCGCCACCGAAGAAAATGCCCTGGCGAACTCCCGCGTCCCATGATCCCCCTGACGGAACCCAAACAGCAAGTGGGCAAGGCGAGATCGCAGGAACGATGCTGAACTGTCCATGTTGGCTGCCTGCTGGGTTCGGTTCTGGCTCGTTCGTTCTGTCATGAACGTGGTGGAAGAACCCAATTGCAGGCAGCGTTGGTGAACTGAAACACTCAGGGAAGGTTAACGAGACAGAAGGGCGGGAAACACTGACGAGACACGACAAAGCACATGGCAAGTCAGAATCCCAACAAAACCATGTCTTCCAGACACAAAACCTAAGGCTATGCCATGACTCCGCTGCAAGACCAAGAATAAACATGACATGATGGCGGAATCATAACATCTACTTCCCGGACTTGGTCCAAAAAACACAAAATAAGTTGATAAAAGATCAGCTTAATCATTTAAATAGTCTTTCCCAAGTGTAATCCTGTTTTTAATCCAATTTTTAATGCACATGACTTGAACGGAGCTGCATCTTGCAGGCCTTCAATATTAAGAATTGAGGTTTACATGCAAGACCAAGTATAATTTTGTCTTATCGTGATGAAACACACTTTGTTGTTTGACAAATTTGAAGAAGCAGTTCTGATTCTTTTGTCAGTCCACATTCATTAAGGACAGAAACCCTCTCCTGCACAGTTTATGTCTGTTAAGTCTGTTTCTTGGTGGTAAACACAGTCAACTATTACAGTCATATCAAACTACACACTGAAGAGGACGTGTAAAATGTAGGTTTACTGAATTTCATTTGAGGTAATGATAGGTTATATTGCCACATAAAATGAAATATTCTGCAAGCAAAAACATCATACCTGAGTGCTCAATAATAGGGGGCGGGGCCAATCATGAGCTGTAATTTAGTGCTGTAACTTCATCTTCCTGTTGTCATGGGGAACCAGAGCCACTTAGAACCCACTCCATTTTCCCTTCTCATCAGGAGTCCAAGCTTCGTACTTTTTTACTTATTTTTTCCATTTCTCACAAACAAACCCAGACACACAAAAACACACAACTCTATAGTCACTGAATCACTTCTGACTCCTGACGCCTTGCCCCTCGACCTGCTGGTGTGTCAGCCCATACTGTCACTTCCAGTTTGTCTATTTGGTACTTTCCAAAAACAGCACGCCACACACAAACTTTGCAACTTTATAGACAGAATACATCGTCCACAGAGAAACAGAAATAATGGCCATAAAACAAAGAATAATAGCTTACATGGTTATCAACCTACAGATGAATGCACGCTTTTTTTTAGAGGAAAGTATTTTAACACTGAAAATACACACTTCACCTTAAATATGTAGGGCTTTAAACTGAAGGAGGGGATTTCGAGGTCACTTGTCTCGTCATGAAAACTCATCTCTAAGTTAAGCTGCAGATGGGAGGAGATCGGAAGAGAAGTGAAGAGATGTAAGCGGGGAATAAATGTCACGACTCCACCTCAGTTCAGCATCTGTGCACGAGCACCATCTGATAGACATCTGGCATGTGTGTGTCAGAAGGTATGTGTGTATTGATTTAATGTCTGTCTCGCTCTCTCTGAAAGATGAGATGAGATGTGATTAATGTCCACTCTTCAACCCTGTGAAATATGAAATATGAAAACCGCACATGCTCCCAGCCACCACTTTTTCGTTCATCACTTCATCAGTCTCACACCTGGGATAAAACCAAATCACAGGTACATGTTTGACAACAACTACTCCTACTTTCTTAGCAAAATATTGCCCGGTTCGGCTACATTTTGTGTGATAAGTAACAAATAGCTAAATTGACTACACAGTATATACGAAAACAGCTTTATAATGTTAATCCTTAAATGCAGAAGAGCACCTGTGACTGTGTTTAATGATATTTACCCTTGGCTAATGAAGTGAAAAAAACAGACTCTAAACATCAGCTATGCCAAGTTTTCTAACTTAACAGAGACATACTCTTTTCAAAACAGTAATTTTTGTGACAAAGTTCAAAGATCAGAATGCCAGCATAACCCACTTAATAAAGTGTTGTGCAGGCCTGCATCATGGCCTAATCCACAATCACAAAAACTTTAACATCAAGCCACAGAGATCTCTTTTTCCATTTCAGTGTACAAATATGACAGCTGATGCAGTACAAAAATAGTTAAACTAAGACATTTTCCATAAAAACTGCTGAATATAAAAATACTGACGAGTCGAAATAAAATGTGTAAACTCAGAATTCCTTAGAAAACGTGTTAAAATTGGGAAGGCAATGCTTTTCACTTTGTGTTTATGTGTATGATTAATGGTTCATTTAATGGGCTTTTTCTGAATGTGAAGTTATAGGCTTTCGCAGGGCAAACTTCCATGATGAAATTCCCTAGAGCTTTACAGTCACTGACCCTTTTAAAGGGACTGGCTGGATACTCAGCCTCTTCAGACCATTGATATACATTCTAATGAGCGATAAATATAACCCATCGAGAACGAGAGCAGAGAACCGAAAGCAGAAAAGAGACAGCGTGGCAAAACTCTATCTCTCTATAAGAAATAGACCTCGGAAAGGATGATAAGGGCCGTCAATTACACATAACAAATTACCAAGGACTTTTTCAAAGAGAAAAGTAATTAATCACAAACTAAAAGTTCCAAGTAATTGAATGCTTTGCATAAATATATTTACTTCTGAAAGCTTCTCATCCGCTGTTGGGTTTGCTGCCATATCTGTAATACTGTATGCCTTTTCATACATCTCAGCCGAACATACACCAGCTTTATATTAAAATGCCCACATTGTCCTCTTTTATTCAGCCTTTTCTAATGTCCTAATTGACTAAATTTAGGATTTCTAATTTAAAGGATTTATGTTAACCACACTCTTCATCATGGTAGGCCAAGTGCTAAAAATCAATAATCAATTACCAATAGTTGGTCAAAATTCTAAATATGTAATAACATGTTGTAGGTAAATCTTATCTTAACCTATAAAGAAACACTGAGTTTTTTAATAAAACCAAAGAGTACGGAGTAAGGATTATAGGTTTAAATGTCTTCGATCACATACACACTAGATCATGTCTAGATATCAAGACTGATAACAACAGACATCCTGGATGGTTATTCAGCACTTGACAAGCTTCACAAAAAGACAAGACGGAACGCGAAGAGGACTGGGAGGACGTATGCCAGAGCTGCAGCTGAGCGCAGGAAGTCAGATCAGGTCACGACGAGATGTCTAAATTCAGAGAGCAGCCATCTTATCTTTATTGGCTAACAAAACTGAGCTTATCTGATCTACTTTTTATTTTCACAGGTCGAAAGAGAATCTTTGGCAAGACTTGTACCGTACCAACACGTATTCTAGAATGCTCTGGGACCACACATCATGCACTTTTAAAGGAAAGCAAAGACACTTCCGAGTAAATTTAGCACAAATGTGCAATTTGATAAGCAGAGGCACAATCAAAAAAGCTTATATGTCTTGTAAAATCATATTCCATGCCTCCTAAGGCCATACAGCTTTACAGACATTTTGAGATAAACTGCTCCTTTAATGCCTGGCGGTATTTTTCTGAAACTGAATACCTGTGCTTCAATCCCAGAGGGTGAGCATTATCCTCACATGGATTTACAAAACCATTATTTACATTTACACCACAATAATACCCAACATAATCCCAAAGTAAATGCATTCAGCCACATGTATCTCTGCTCTCTGCTGTACTTTTGGCAGATCTGGCCTTTGGGAAATTGAAAATGCCCACTTATATTGTCCAAATAAGATTTTCCACTGCCTGTTTTTATTATTAAGAATTGAAAAAAAACGTATTTTTGTCAGTCAAAGTGTTCCTGAACAGTTACTAAATCTGAATGTTAGTTTGTGCATACTTGAGATTGCATTTTAGGAGACAGAAAGAATATTTAATTACTCGCAGTTATTGTTTGAGAGCGGAGCGCGAGGATATGTTATAGTATTGTGTTACCGGCAGCAGCATCCCTGCCTCATTCCATCCATTATAAAAGTCTCTGTGCTTTGCTTCACATTGCCGTGACAAAAAGGCAGACAGTAAACAAATGCCCACACATGCTATAGCGTCATATGTTTTACTGCGCAGCATGGATGTACACATTTTCAGCACATTTCAGTGTGGATAGGCAGCATTTTGAAAAACACTTGAAAACGCTTGTGTGGTCGAAAACCGCTTTAAAACGAAAACTCTGCTGCATTTTATTGTCAGTAAGTTAAGTTACTCATTACTGAAAAAACTAACACCGTTTAATTATAACTCTGTTATGCCCATCAATGCCCATAACAATACAAGAGCACACATTGTGCTTATTGTGACAACCAAAATTCATTAATCTTCTGCAGATCAGCCAGTTTTTATTGCTTGTCAGCACACCATCTACAAGTTAATGGTACAGATGCAATATTTATGAGCATTCACAAAACCATGAATGTTATATGGACAGAAAGAAACTTGCTCTGATCATTAAGGGTGTTTGCCAAAACAGAATAGATATCACTGATATTAAACTACAGCATGTAACTTGTCCCACAACACTACAGTGTTTGATTACTTTCTATATAAAAGCGAAAATCACAAAGACACTAAAGCAGGATTTAGTTAATAATAGAAATGACAATACTAAGCCACTCAGTATAATTTAATTTAATAAGAACACATTTCTGCATGGTGTTCTTCCCATTGAATTATGGGACATGAAATACTGTACAAGTAAAGACTTTAAACAGAGCCACTGCGCACTGCAAAAACTTAAGGCTGTGCTTTTTTTGTATCAACCACATATTGTAACAATATACACTAGGGGTTGCACAAACTAGTCGATTTTAATGCTCTGGTGCGACATTAAAGCCTGATGTTGACTAGTCGCGGGTCATGTGATTTTTGACACTGTACCTTTAAGACGACGGCTGACTGTTCCAAGCCCCTGCGCACGGGACGGATGTCATTCCCACCCGGTTCAGCGGGATTCTGTCACACTCCCGGCAATAATCTACGTTATTTTATCATGTCCTGCTTCCGCATGCATCATTCACAATATGTCCCGTCTTCGTCCACGATTTGTTCTGACGCCGCAAAACCTTGCAGGTAAAGCCTTACGTTTCATCGCGCTAGCTACTACACGCAGATCTTTTAATATAATAGGCTACTTTTTTATTGTTTTACTTTTACTTTACACTTTTTTCTGTTGTTTCATCTATTAGTTCACATGACAATTTCAGTCGACTTTCAAGGGAAGTTTGTTCTGTACACACACTTCAGGTCTGAAGTAACATTAGGCTTCTGTAGAGATTCACCTGCTGCTCTCTTACTACATAGCCCCGCTACAACCGAACTCGCGCTTTAAAATAGCTAATTTTAGTGTAGTTGTTGCTGCTCTTGTGCAATAGATGAAAAACAGTTTATTTGTATTTAGATACTAAACATTTAGAGGCCATTTTGTGGGAGTCCCGCAGCCTGCACACATAAGTGACACTGACCACACCCATTAGAAAGATAAAAATAAGTGCTAGGAAATATTTTGTAAAAAGATTTATTGATGACGTCATCGACTAGTTGGTCGACCACATAATCTAAGGTCGTTCAACCCCTAATATACACTATAAATCAAACACACTGCAAGACGCACACCAAAAATCTAAAACATCTAGGCCTAGTCATTACAACTAATGGCATTAAAAGACTACACAAAACACCTTTCAGGGTTTTTTTTACTGTGAAATAATGGACAGCTTGGCTCGGTTAAATAATGCTCCACTTAGGACCACTTTATAGAGACAACATGCAAAATCCTGGACCTGTCGTCTTCTCTTTCACGCATCCTCCATTCCTGCATGTCTTACTCTTGCCCCTTTCATTTCCTCTGCCGTCTTTGCGGCCCCTCGCGCACAGTAGAGTGATTGTGATGGGGTAAAAGGGGGCCAGTAAAGTGGTGTTAAGACGTGGATGTGCACTGGGCCCGTGCCAGACCTTTCAAGCACATCTCCTCCTGAACCACTGAAGCACAATCACAATGCATTCTGCTGTAATTAACACACAAAGACAGAGAGACAGCACAAAAGTGAGCAAAAAAGAGCCAACTAGAATGCTCGGCAGGACCTCAGCCAGTCGTTTTAAATAGCAGTCTGCTTGGCTGAGTTTCCATGGTGAAAGAATCCGCCATCCCTGTACGGGTTCCAGAATCCTTGTTGCTGTGTCGAGACACAGACCCGAAGTTACAAGGAAGTCAATGAAAAGAAAACAAGCAATACAAAAGAGGCCCATCGGGCCTCTTCAAACATCACAGTTTATGAACACATTAACAGAGTTAACCAAATGAGAGCTACATCCGGCTTTGGTCGGGTTGAGACCTTGTCCGTGAGTATTAACAAGCTAGGCTCCACACACAATAATCATCAACCCCTGCCCCTACCCACCTCTTGGCAGTCCTCTATGCTAATCCAAACAGCAGGGATGGATGCCTCTTTCCGACCACCACGGTCATGGTATGTGTGTGTGCTTGTATTGGTTTGGACCCCAAACACACTGTGGAAGCCCTTCACTGGAATATTGCAATGCCAACACAAACAGCGACACTTCCAACATGGATGCTGGTGGTCAGACTTTACATCAAAGGCCACAGCATGGCGAATTTACAGATAAAGTCACATTTCAAGGGGATTCAATGTCACCACCTCCACTACAGTTTTCAGCCCCATAAACAGAAAATACAGAGACTCAAAACACCAAACAATTGTGCAAACAGTATTTCAGAGCAAAGCCAAGCATCTTCTTCACTAAGGACATGCAAGCCAATTTAACGCTTTCTGCACCAGGAATATTTAAATTAAGTAAATGTCATATTCTTTTCACAACGCATCTCCAATATTTTAAAATTAGACCATTGCATAAGCATGCACTTTATTCACTATTAAAGAAATTTACAGCTTTTCCTCTGAAAAAGGAAATTACGGCAAGACATATTAAGTGGCTAGTCCCCCTATAAAAAAGCCAAAATAAGAAGCTGAGGTGCATAATGGTGTCACAAAAACCATAGGTCTGTATCGGCAGAAGTGAGACACGGTACGTTTTGAATGTGTAAATCTTTTGAATGCCAATTTTATCAGTGTTTCAGAGCACACTAGATATCCTTAAGGCTAACATCATGACGTCATCTGCTAGTTTTCTGGGTTGCAAATTTAGCAAGGTGTGGGAATCCCTCCCAAATTGATTCAGAATCTATTCTAAGGGTATTCAAATACTATTTATTAAACAAATACTATATATTAAACTTTCTGTTTCAAGTATATTTAAGAAGAACAGTTGCATACCTTGATCAAACAGCATCAGGTTATTTTACATGCAAGATTAAGTTTAAAAAACGAGTCATTGATGTTTTTTGCCCAGCCCTATTTACAGTCAGAGTTCAACTTGTTCTATTCCATTATGTCGCAAATCAACCTCTGACTTCCAAACACTTATTCAACAGCATTATCAGACTGCATACGGTGTACTTTCTACTCTCAAACACACCTGTCCTTGATCTCCTCTGTTATTGATCTTTAGATAATTTGACGGGTGATAAAAGATGAACATGCCCTCCATTTTCTGTATAAGCGTGCCATTGTTCATCCATAGAGACCTATAAAGGGTATGTGCGTGTTTCAGCTGGGAACTATCTGAATAAATGACTAGACAAAAGGTTGTTGATGACAAAAGTTAGCCCATGTCACAGTAAGTCCAAGTGAAAATACAGTTTGAATCTGACCCGCATCGTTTACTTCTGGTCAATATCTATGCAGAGGTGACCCTTATTCTCTGCTGGGAGCAGAGCGGAGAACAAAAGGAGTCAATATTTGAACTGGATATACTGTAGGATGCGGTAAAAGCAACCGATCTTCACTATTACTTAATACGTTTCAACTGTTCTTTCTCACCATCATTCTTTCTTTACGCAGCAACAAATTAGGATGTACAAGGCAACTACCATATGCCGTCTACTGCCTTATTTAATCTGACCCATAAAGCACTTAATACATGGAATGAGGCCAAAGATAACCTGTGGTTCATTAATACCATTTCTAAATGTTACTTTTATAGCTTATACATTACAATGACAGCGGATCGTTTCCTTATAGGGATATAAAATAAATGGGACGAAAAAATTGCTCTCAATCATGAGGTCAGCCTTGCATCCGAGTGTCAACAATACCAGACTCGCTTTGACTGTCTCTAGCCATAAAGCTGGCTATAGCACCTGCCTGGGCAACCTTGGATCTGGCCAAACTTTCACAAGGGCAAATGAAGGGGAGAGATTCAGTTTGGATTAAGCAATTACACAAATTTCCAAAGATTCAGGTCAATCTCAGGGAAGCAGTATGGCTCACCCCACAGGATGTGATTCTTTGATAACACCTAAAATGTCATGCTGACTTTGGGCAACTTATAACACATACAGTGGCCCCAGAAACCGAATGGAGCATGATGGTATGTTTGTTGGTGTATTTTATTGTTTTATATAGATAACAACCTGTTTCAATAAACAATCATTATTTTCACAACAAAAAAGGGCATTTGGAGACCCACACCTGTGGTTACTCTGCCCATCCAGCACCTGTGTGAACTTTTGCCCATGTTGCTGTCACAAAAAAAGGTCAAGTTTAAAAAGTAGTCTGGGTCATGCTTAAGCACTTTGTGTGGGTGTCCACAAACCTTTGGACAAGTGTTCAGTTCAGTAAAGGGGGTGGGTCGCACAACTGACGTGGATGTGCCGAGGCGCATAGCATAGCACCATTGTTCGTAAAAAAATTCATTTTATTTTCTATTAGTGTACACTGGCGGATGCTGTTCTGAGTCCTTCAGCAACAACACGCCACTCGCATAATTTAACATTAGAGTCGATGTTATTTGATTGAAATCACTGTACACACTGGGGCAGTTGTGCCCTAATGGTTAGATAGTCGGACTAGTGACCAGAAAGTTGCCAGTTCGATCCTCAGGGACGGCAGGTGACGACTGAGGTGCCCTTGAGCAAGCCACCTTTCCCCTACTTGCTCCCCGGGTGCTGCAGTGATAGCTGCCCACTGCTCAAGGTGTATGTGTGTTCACGACTCGCTGTGCGTGTGTTCACTACTCTCTGGATGGGTTAAATGCAGAGGTCACATTTCAGATATGGTTCACCATAACTGACAAATAGGTCACTTTCACTTTTTAACTTTTCACTGACTTCACCATATGCTGCAAGATGCATTTATCTGTTTGAGAATAACGGAAAAACAGTGCATTAATATAGAAAACCTCTCAATTCTATCATATTAATAACATAGTTTCCCTAAACGCAACGCCGCGCAGCGCGGTGCTTCCGTATCTGGTGTGCAACCTGCTAATATTAAAGAGTATATAAAACAAAAAAATTATAATGCTGCTTTACCCAACAGTTCCTGAGTTCTGATGGGAGGGAACATAAGCATACTCAATCTCTCTCACACACATAAACAAACACTAACAGAGTGAGGTTCCCTGAGACTATGATAGGTTAGAGCATTAGAGCTAAGAGAGAGCTCATCTCTCATCTCATCCTCTTCACGAGTGCAAACACACAGATCTTGTACACAAGCGATCAGACATATGAAACTGGATTTAAGAAAATTTTGTTCTGTACATTACATCCTTTAACCAAGTCACTAGGCCACATGCGGACTGAGGAGGGCACGCTGTAAAGCCAAAATATATATTTATGTAATGTAATGCAATATTTCATATAGTTCAAAAGTTTAGGGTCACTTCCTCATTCTCAGCATTTTTCCTACATTTTAGAATAATAGTAAACTCATAAGAACTATGAAAATACAAAAATGACTACTTTGAGAGTTGTGCTAAAACAATTACATTCAACAGTGACATTCCACATCCTCGAAGTAGCAGGGCATTGCTACAATTAGTGAAAAATGTTTATCAAACAGGTCTCACCCTGGGATGCTTTGTATTGAATTAGTTCGTATTCAGGGCGTATATTTGCTGCTTCATTATTATTTGGTCGAAGTATTTTTTTTAAATAAAATAAATATGTTGGAACAATTAAAATGAAATAAATAACAACAAAAAAACGTTTAAACAAACATGAGGAGCAATTCAGTCAAGTCACAATAAAATTATGACAAGATGTAAAAAGACGGATCTGAATCCAAATTCACTTCTGGTCTGTGTTTGGTTACAATGTAACAACTTTTTTATTTTAAATTTATATTAATATTAATTTATATTATTATTTTATTGTATCAAGTTACATTAAAACTTCTCGACAGTTGATTCTTTGCAGAGGTCTACCGAAGTTAAGTTTGGGCCACATAACGTTTGTTTATGATGTTGTCACTGAAACATCTATAATGTGTGTGTGTGCGTGTGTCCGTGTGCACATACACATGAGCCCCGCTTCCTGTTTCAACATCGACCGGGAAAGGAACTGCACCTGTCAAGGCATTTAATTGGGGTCTTTAACAATGAGGCTATTCTATGCCAATGGTGAAATTGTGTGAAGAAATTCTGCCAGTCTTGGTTGTGTGGTAATAAACTAATAGATTCTACCGATTCTAGAGAAAACCACATCACACAACATAATTAGACAATTGTCTAGCAGATAAAATGCAATAATTAAACCCACAAAGCACCAGATCTATCAATGAAAGATAAACAGACAGACAGACAAATAGATGTACTTTAGCCCATGGGATAATACGTTAAACTACCATTATAAAACACCAAGGTGGAAAAATTAGCACAAACATTATAGCGGGAAACAACATGTGTGCTACTGTTCTATTGTTAATAGAAGAGGCCAATGAAATGTAATGTTTATATCAGCTATTACAACATAAGCCGCTTTCCGACAGGGTATTAATGCTATCAGACTGTTCTGCCTGGATTAAAACAGAGACTCTGCCATCACCATCCCACTAATCTGCAAATCCAATCGGCACCATGATGCTAATCTCTGCCTAATCTGATGGGAAACGGTCTATCCCAGCTCAGGGCAAATTAGTTTGTGTTTGCGCTCCCGTGGAACCATTCAGAGCTTTTATTTCTAAGGAAGACTTTACATTGAGATCCTGATCAGAGATGTCTTGGGAAGAAAAGAAACACACTAGCATACAATAACAAATGAGAGCGATAATAAGGGTATACTGCGAGTCCTGAAAGTCTTTATCATTCACACTACAACATTAAAGGAGTGAGAGATTTGCATCTATTCTCTTTTAATAGTATCATCATATAATGTTCTGGAAAAGCTGTTTCATTCTTCTCATATTCTTATCTCTCAATACACAAAACTGCTTTAATCTTCTGATCATGTCTGGCATAGGCTCACAGAAGGTCCTCCTTGAGGAAACCCACCTCGGGATGAACGGAAAATGAAAGGGATCCTTCATCCTCCCTCTTTAGTGAATGAAGTTAGAATTTAGAAAAAGTGCATATAATCTTTTTAGGCCAAAAACCAAGCACAATATTGAGCACCTTTAGTACTGAGTACTAAGTCTTGTTTTCTATTTCAAGACTTTTCTGTTAATTTGGGTGAAAACAGATTATTAGATTTTTGCCCTCCTACAGCAAACATAAAATGAGGTAACCTAACCTTGTAAAAGTTATGACATCAAGATGACTAAAAAATTATCAAATTTATAGCATCACTGCATTTGTTCTTGTCATGAATTGCTCCATAATGGAGTCATCACTTGATTTAAGATCACATACTTTTTGATACAGCATTCTTTCATCAAAGCACCTCCCTTTTGTCTGTGTCGCTCACTTCCAAGGACTTCGCCAGGCCATTCATTTGCTTGCTTGACTCATCGTTAAAAAGCATGCTGTGTCTTTTTGGCAGAGGGGCTCTAGAGCGTGTGCAAAAACATCCACTGACGCAATTCAAGACAGCTGGATTCCTCCGAGCACTGTCCAATATATTCCTTTTGACTGATGAAGTTTTGATTGATAACGCTCTACACATTTTGGACACGTCTACATCTCCAAGCAGAAATTCACCCAAAATAAAGAGCTTCCAAACTTTCACAAAGACGTAAATCTGACATAATTTATGACCATCCAAATATATATAATCTGTCCCTGTAAACCTTTCCTTGTCTTCAGCGTGAGCCTCAGAAGGCAATAAATCAGTATGAGATCTGCATGTGTTATTCATAAGATCACACTGCACTAGAAAATGTATTAAAGTCCTCTCCTAGAATCTACCTTTGGAGTGAATTTGCCGCAGAGAGACACATGAATAGATATAAAGTGATTGGTTAGGGGAAAATACCTTTGCTGTGCCAGGATGATGACCAGTTCCCCCGGGACTAACTTGGAAGTAGTCTGCTATACAGCGGATGTTGTGCCCTTTCTGTAATCTTCATTGGCTATCGTTATACATTTCACACATCCTGCGAAAGAGCTCTTCAGAAAAAGTTGAAAGGGCAACTGGTGAAGGTCACAGCGAACAACCAAGGGGTTTTCTCACCCTAAATGGAGGTAAAGTACCATTAGCAGCTTGCGCTGACATAAAAGGGCAGTCATGCTAAAAATAGGGCCTATTGAGGGAATAGAGAAATCTCTTTGGACAGTGATCTCCCATTAAGACTGAATGACTGTTTCATTAGATGGATCAACTGAGGAAACTAACTCACTAATCATCAGATTCATGCACTAATGCATGAGATCTGGAGTCTGTAAGAGAAGAGGATTGCATTCATAAATCTCCCTCAGTGACAATTTGATCACTGGCATGTTAAAGTACCACGAGTGTGTGCGAGGTTCAGTTCTCACCACACTGGGACGCTATGATATCTGCTCATGTTTCCCTGAGGTGTTAAGACACCTGCCCAGTTTCTAAATATTCCTGAACCTGAATTTACACAACCATATAGGTACAACTGGAAACCAGATACATTAGTTACTTGAAATGGTCGAGACTTTTAGAATCTGACATCGTCTTTAGATCTCTCTCATACTTTGTCCTTGCAGCCTAGTCGTACACATTATTCATGCACAAACACACACACCCCGACCTCCGCCTTACATGCATCCTTGCAACCTCTCCTGAAGAACTCTTTCTTATTTCCGAGACAGACTTGCTGAGCTTAGTATTTTTGTCACACATGCTTCAATAAACCACACAAAATTGTAACATGCGTGCAAGGCTGCATTCGATGCATCCTTGATATCAAGAACACATCCGGGTACTTTTTATGAATTCTCTGTTCCTGAGTTCTTGAGTGTTGGAACAGACTTTGCCTGTCATTGATGACGTAGAGGGAGAAGAGAAGGACTAAAGACTACTGAAGAACGCATATTGAGAAATGGCCTACGTGCCAGGATCATGAGGTCAAGATTTGGCTGGTTAACGCACCCTGTTAGCCCCTGCTGGTAGATGTCGTAACTACACCATCTGGTTACTCCTTTCACGGTCAATTAAAATGAGCTGGGTATTCTGATGAAATACACTGCAACTTTAGTGTTCATATGTGTTGATAATACCTCCGTTCGAGTATGTATTCTTCAAGAGAGCACACGTACAAATTATTTAAATGGACTAATACAATAACACATCTTACAAAAATCACACTTACTGCACTTATCGACTACTGTGAAAATAAAACATGAACTGCAAACACACCTTTTATGTGGAACCAAAAGTCTTTATAAAGCTGTGAAAAGTGTGGTATATTGCTTTAAGGACATCTGCTCTGAAGATATAATAGATTCAATGCCGATTCACAGTCACCATACCTTGCAAATTGCGAAATTCACTTTTCATGCCTAAATCTGAAGGAAGTACCTCAACAATCCTTAGCACTATAAGCTTTGTTTAACAGGCAGGAAGACAAGATCAAGACACCAAGCGTGTGTTCGAAGTTCCCCACCACATGCAACTTTGCAAAAGTCAACCTTTGTGATATGCATGTTTACAAACGCATTGATTAAGCCTCAAGAATCAAAGCCTGCTGGGGATGGCAGATCGATCTGACGGTGTGTTTGGTGTGCGTCTTCCCCCTCCTGTCCAAAGGAGTTTATTTTTGAAATATAAAAAGACTCTTTTATTCTCCGCTGGATGGTGCAGCGAGAAGAGAGATTTGTAGCGCGCTCACACACTCGGTGGGTTGTGTAGAGAAGACACCCCCACACATGCAAAAAGGAGAACGCAGAGAGGGAATGAAGGCAGAGTGAAGGGAATAAAGGATATGGGAGACTAAAGAAAAGAGCAAAGACAGGTACAAGGGTAAGAAACAATGGCAGAGATTGAAGAAAAATGAGTGTTAAAAGAGGCTTAAGTTGAGGTACACGCCAGCTCACTATCTCCACTCAAAGAATGCACATTTTAATTCTTCCTCATGTTCCAATCTGGACTATGTGAGCATTATCCGTCGGGGGGGGTCAATATGAGCACAACTGTCCAACTCAACCCTCAAAAGACACTTCATTGGCCAGCACTTCAGGAGGCATGAAGCTGACAGCAAGTGATTGGACAGACTGACAGAGACCCAAGAGAGACTCATTGGACAATGGCCATTTTATTCTATTCCTCCCTCTTGCTCTCAAGGGACATGTCCAAAAAACACCATCTGAGAGCCACTCTGGTCCATCCAACCGTAAACGCCTGCCAAGTGGTCCGTTCTGCACAACATGTACCATGAAGATGAGAGATGGCAAAAGAAAGGGAGCGTTACTCACAGGGCATGATACAACAACTGTCTGCTGGAAAGAAATCTCTCTGTGAATAGTGCTCATGGAGCAATTTAAATGTACATTGGGTCAGACTTTTGCGTAGGATAAACCCATCAGCATGTTATTTACTGCCAAGGAGTGCAGCGACAGACTTCTCTTCACTTATTAACACCTCCGCACCATGATGGGTCCTTGTTTATTTTGAGCAATAAGACCCTTGTTAGGAAAAATAAAGACTTTAGTGACACCACCCATAAATAATTTTTGAATATGTGACACTGGACCACAAAACCAGTCACACTCACAGGGGTCAATATCTTTTAAATTAGGATTTATACATCATCGGAAAGCTGAATAACTAGGCTATCCATTGATGTATGGTTGCTAGTATCTCGGCCAAATATTGTCCTATTTAAAACTCTGAAGGTCTAAATATTGAAAGAAAATTATAATAATTCGCTTTTGAAATTGTCCTACAGGGCAGCAGGCTGTTGATAAGAAAAAGACAGGTTTGTTTTAACACTTTCTATCGGCTTACCTCTGTAATGACGTTGTGGAGAGTAGATGAGCCCGAAAGTGGAAATTATAAGTGTTTCAAAGATACCAAACTTGAGTGAGTACTTCCCAAAGAGCGGGCAGCAGCAAGAAAAGTTTGTAGGCGTATTTCCAGCCGATTTTGTTTGCATTTTGGCTTTGCAAAGCACTACTTTCCCAACGTTTCTCTATGTAAACATACTACCCATGTTCATTGTTTGAACTAATGCACCATAACAGCCAAGTGACATGGGTAACCCACCTTTTTCCCCTGAGCTAAAGTTAAGAATACATGTGGCCTAATGGTTAGAGCTTTGGGCTTGTGATCAGAAGGTTGCCGGTTCTAATCTCAGTGCCAGCAGGTCATGACTGAAGGGCCCATGAATAAATGTAAATGTACTATGCAATGTTTTTGGGTGGCCACATTTGTGTGTTCAACCCGAATGAATTTATTCTGGAAGCTTACCAAGGTGACGTCAGGACGCCTTTCTGCAGCTGACAAGAATATTACATTATTACAGCTGACTCTCGAACGTACATACACAAAAACACTCTCTCACAAACACATTTGAGATGTTTTCTTCACACTTCAGTGGTCAGAAGTGAGATGTTTACAATGCGTGATGAAATTGAAAGGCTAATTAAGTGGGTCAAGTCCAAGGGTTTCAGCACAAACAAAAATAAATATGTACATACAATTACATTCTATAAATGAGACATTTATGTTGCGTTCTTTGAAGTAAAATAGACTTACAAAGCTACTAACAAGTTTTATAAGGTTCAAAGAAAGGGCAAAATGTGGCCATGGAAAACAGAATTACATCAACTATAAATCCATGCAATTAACATTAGAAGTGCACTTGAGGGGGAAAAATGTTCAAGTGTAAAATATGATCCTTAATAACTCTAGACACATACAAACTCATACAAGGCTCGTAAAGCATATTAACGCGATAATGTTAGAACACATACACACCCACACATTCAGTACGTAGACTGGCCTGTCTCTCCCTTGGGGCGCAGAGACCAGATGTAGTTCTCTCACAATACTATTAAAAAAACAGCTCTGACTAACAGAAGAGATTAATTAAAATGAACATGGTTCACAGACTGCCCCGCCTCTCTGTTTGTCTTTCTCTTACTCTCATTCTCATACGTGTGTCCCCTCCTGTTCGACTCTTTCTTTGCTTTCCGTCCTTCTCTGTGTCTCCTCTGGGATTTCACAGTCAAATTCAATCAAGGTTAATGTTCGTCTGCATTCAACTCTTGGAGATTCTCTTCTCAGAAAAGCTGAGCCTCAAACGAGGACGGCGTCTCTCACCTGGGATGTGGGAGAATACGTCAGGACTCGCAGGTAGGGATTTGAAGCGCACGGAATTTGCGGCGGTGTCTAACAGACCAAAGCAGTTCCACAGACTGAGCAAATTTTCACAGTGAAAGATTCTCAAGACTTTGTTGGAGTGCTTTAACCCCTGGTACAACAGCGGTACAAAAATACCTCAGGCGGCGAGCCGTCACACCGGAGGTTGAGGATTTGGCTCTTTGTAAACGCACAATATAAAGGATTGACCTGATGTTGTGGCCTATTAGTCGCAACAGACAGAAAGAGAGGCCGAAGGGTGCCAGAAAAACCTAACGGCCAGACTTTGGCCTCTCTTATGGTGTGTTCCCTCCAGACGAGAATGAAGTGAGTGATTTACATGTTAAAGGCGGGGTGTCCGATTTCCGAATTACGCTTGTTCTCCAGTTACGCTCAGGTACCTAAAACAACCTTGTAACCAATAAGAAGTCAGGTGCACTGTGCACAAGACGGACATTAGTCGAGCCAAGCACTGACGAAAGCAAAAGATGAGGGTGTGTTTGTTTTGGTGATTTGAAAATCAACAACGGCTAAGAGAAATCGGACACCCCGCCTTTAAGTCAATGCAAAAAAGCGATAGACATCCTGCGGCACGATTCGCACAAATGAAACGGTGCGAATTGAGCCTTTCAGGTGCTTGACGCGCAGGATGTCTATCGCGTCTTTGCATTGACTTAACATGTAAATCACT
The DNA here is from genome assembly GCF_947034865.1 of Barbatula barbatula. NCBI lineage: Eukaryota > Metazoa > Chordata > Actinopteri > Cypriniformes > Nemacheilidae > Barbatula > Barbatula barbatula. Next base: position 24,704,376 of record NC_136767.1, on the reverse strand, counting down.
CACGCTTAATGCTTCATTCGTGTCTGGTGGGAACGCACCACAAGCACGATTAAAAGCGCTGTATATATCCTGGCAAATGAGAAAATGAGAGTGTTTGCATACTACAACTATCCAAATATTAAATATCAACTGCGACTTTTATTAGACTTGATGCATGAGTATATAGTTCATACAAAATGACAATTCTGTCGGCGCTAATAGCCTAGCGGTTAACGCAATGAGATTACACCTTCGGCGACCCGAGTTTGAATCCTGACTCGAGGTCCTTTGCCAATTCTGTTTCCTACCCTCCACCTCACGCTTTCATGTCAGTCTCTACCATCCCGTCCAAAGCATGGAAAAGGCTAAAAAAGACAATTCTGCATACATTAAGTGACGCTTATAAATTTCCTTTCTTTCATGCAACACAAAAACGTTTTTTTACTGTTTTCTCTTGTTTATTGTAAATATTAAAAAAATATATATATATATTTTGGGTGATCAAATGTTTAAATACTGTACTATACTGGTTCTGTGGCTGTATACCCATGAACACACAAAACATGCACAGAGGCAAATAAAGAAAACCATAAAATGCTAAATTATATAAACAGATATCAGGGTCCTCACTGGCGCCAAATCTCCAAAACGTGCTTACTCATCCAGCCTGAACTGCAATACCCAGAATTCTCTGATGTGTTTTTAATTTGTTTGCTGCTCCAAATATCTGAGGCATTGCATTATGCAACAACAAAAATATTAAAGAGGTGCAAACATGAAAAGAATTAAACAGACAGACAGGCACATTAGATCAGTGACTGTACTGATAGATTTGGGAGAGCAGAAATGACTGAATCTGGAATGATTTTTTTTACTACTGAAATGCTCGCCTCCCTCTGTCGCCTCCAAAGCCATTATGCCGATATTCATGCTATTTATTCCCCTGCCTGGTAACAGCTCTCAGAGGAGCCATGTTTGTCTTCATACAAATGAAGTGCTTTTGTCTGTTTGTTGGCTGTTTAAATAAAAACTCAAATTAAAAGTGTGCCACTAACACATAATCTTAACCGAATGGTTCTCTCTCTCATTCACACACACATTGGCGACACTTACCCAGTCTGTGATACCCCTTGGCAAATGTAGTAGAAGTGCAAACACACACACACACTTATAAAAATCTGATCTAATCCAAACGGAGTGGTGATCATTTGTAACCTCTGATAATGAATGTAATTTCATTTTTATCCCCGAAGCATCCCTGTGTGCCTGAGCTTGGTAGATGTCTCTCTTTTTTACATGGGCACATAGACAGGAGTCCTGATAACCTGAGAGAATGATGTTTAAAAAGTACACAGTCTCTTGGTTTTGCTCTCTCAAACTGTCTGTTGGTTCTGTAGCACGAGATGCCAGATGAGATCAAAGATATGAAGAAGATTGATATTTTAGCACCTAGGTTTGGTTCAATGAAAACGCTGTGTTAAGTGGTCCCTAGATACATACAGCTATAGGACTTTTTGCAAAAAGTGAAGGGCTTATCATTTAGAAAAGTAAAAAAACACCTCACCCCAATAAAATCCATAATTTAAGAAAATGCATCTCCATTGCATCATCTCAGTACACGTCAAAACCTTTGTAAGTTTAAAGGTCCTAAACTTTTGGGAGGATCTATTGACAGATATGCAATATAATAAACATAATCATTTGTTTAGAGAAGTAGAAAGACAATACATAATGAAGCGTCATGTTTGTATTACCTTAGAATGAGCTATTCCTATCTACATACACCACGAGTTAGCAACAACAGTAGTAGCAATGATACCCTTAGTAAGCAACAAGGTTAAGGGAAACATGAACATGCAAAGGATGAAATCGATGCCACTTTTACTCTGAGATGCTTGCCATGCCAAATTTAGCGCTCTCTTCAGTATCAGATCTGCATAAAGGCTAATTACTCAAATAAAAAAACATATCATCTATCCATTTCATAAGAATTCACAGGTCAGGTACCAAAATAAGCTACGCAAGGAAGTTGGCCACAAGACACGCAGATGGAAGAGGTGACTGAGGTCCTCAAACGTCTCAGTCACTGTAACGTTCTCGTTTTTCCCAGGATGTGTTTGTAAGTGAAAAGAAGATATACATGGAGCATGTAACACACAACACACTCTTCAGAAAATCCTTCACAGCCTCTAACCTTTCAGAATACAAAAAAGCACACATACAAAGCCACCTGGATGGGAACACACTGTAATCACGCTATTTGAGAATACACAGCAAGTGTGTGTCAAGCATACAGCTCCTCCAGAACACTTTGGAAAGTAACTTAGTTGTGAAGCACAGAAAGCAGAACTGTTTTATCAATGATGAGAGAATAACTGTGGAAGACGAGATGTAAAAAAAATAACTACAGAGAGTAATAGTATCATCTTCATGTGCAGAATTTAAGGAGAAGAGGAGCAGCTCAAAAGTCTTCGCTGTAAAAGATTCTGACTCTCAACTACAGAGACGTGAACTAGTCCCATACAATGATTCTCTTGTTTCCCTCCCTCAAGAGAGACCCGTGCAGACTGATCTTCTATCTTCAATCCTCTATCTTTTCGGGATACTTTTGGGTTAAGCCCTGGGCTAAACACCACACTCCACACCGTTCTGAATCTCTTTTCTGCAATAACATAGCTGAAAAGGTTTAAAAGAGAGGGAGAGTTAAGAGATGGCGAGGAAGACAGGGAGCGTGCATGTGTAGAAGAACTGGATGACAGCAAATGACAGCTAGAGAGGAAAAAGGCGGGATGAAATGAGGGAGGCAGGTGGAAAAAGAAAAGCAGGCAGGGGAGGAGAGACACACAGAGACTTCGGCTTCAAGTAGAACTTAGTCGTAATAAAACCGTCTCTCTTTCTCAGCATTCACTCGCTCTCTCCTATGTAGCGTCCTTAATTACCTCTCTCAGGAATGGCAAACGAGTAAACAGCACTTAAACAGCCAGCTGGGAGAAATAGAAAGAGAGACAGGGGCTGGAGAGCAGTTTAACAGCTCGTGGATTGAGGAGCGGAGCCGGTAAACGTATGCCGAGACGCAACTGGCCAATCATACTACAGCAGCACAAAAATATGCCTGATATGTTAATGTAGCTCACTAGCTCATGTGTTTATGATATGATGAGAACAACAAAAGTGCTAAGATTTAAAGTCCCCATGAACCGGAGTTGCGGTCATGTTTACTTCCGTATTCTGTCTGTCCGTATGTCCGAGTGAAAAGTATTTTTAAATGAGAAACAAATGTGGGATTCGCTTGTTTTGCCCTGCAATTTGATTGGATATATAAAACAGCAGTTGCATTTTGAAATGGAACTGGGGGCAGCCTGACAGTTGAAGGGGAGGAGTTAACAGATGCCCCACCCAAGCTGTCTAACTTACGTCATAAGATGGATAGTCACTACAGGACAGAAGTGCATTTTCAGATTTTGACTAATGATTATGAGGACAAATGAATTTTAAAAAGAGAAGGGCCCACATTAGTAAGCTATTTACAATAAACGCTGCAATATTTCAAGAAAAAATAGGAATTGTTATTTTTAATTTCACTGGGACTTTAAATATGGCTCAGGTCCTTTACTGAATCCATCCTTCTTCTATTATTTCCTGTCACCTCCTCGACTACCTGTCAGTAAAAATTTTACAAATACAAAGAAGAAAAACAGTATTTCTGTGTTGTTAAACTTTTTTTTGTTACATTTAAATATTTTTTGCTTTCCACCCTCCCTTAGCAGTCAGTCTCTCAAAGCAGTTGCACTTCAAAGAGGTCAACTTTTAAATCTGTTAGAGAAGCGAGAATTCTATGTGGAAGCAAATATCACAGGTCTCTTTAACTGCATTTATGTATAAAGTCCCCTAAAGATTACAGCACTCTCTCCCCCTAAAGCAAAGTTTGAAGAGGAGAGAGAGGCAAGAGAGAGGAAAAGGTAAGTGATGTAGGTTTGTCTTATCAGGGGAAAGCAGGCAGGGATATCTCTAAGGCCTCAGGGTGAAGGGAAAACGCTCCTGCCATTTCACCCAGAGTAAAAAAAGAGGGAGCTAGCGGGAAGAGAAGGGGGAAAGGAGACAGATGGCTTGTGGCACACACAGGCAGGGCCCACTGTACCCTCTCCAGTGCCCCTCTGCCATAATGAATAACATTATGGCTGCATGAAATGTCACCAGCCCCACCCCTCCTCCCTCTCATGACGAATGGAGCCTGAAAATGTCAGATGTGCATCAATATAATTGTGTGTGTGTGTGTGTGTTGCACGGATGTACTGTAGGTGTTAAAGGTTATTATCAGGTACACACATAAATACAATGATGTCACTGGAGATGGCATGGGATTAGAACAGAAATGCCAAGAGTTTATTAGGAAAAAACAAGACGCCATTCAAACTTCACTATCTGCAAAATCATCATTCGTATAATCCTATACTGGAGGTTTGTGTTCAAGGTTTTTTTGTGGCGATGGACAACTAAACACAGAAATGTTTTATTTTAAATTGTAACAGGGCTGTAGCTATATCATGAAGTTTGTTTCAAATGCATTTGAAGTAGATTTGACTACTTTTAAGAAAATAGTATTCACAAGCAAGAGTTTAGAGCACATAAACCAACATTTTATTGCCCACAGCATGTGTGGCATGCAATTTTGCGAGTGTGGTTATTAAACATTGACTGCTAACAGATAAGGTCTGGTCAAATCATTCTTGTCTGATTACCTTAAGAAAATTGTGTTTTTTCCTATGAGTCAAACTATTAAACAGAACAAATACAAACCGGGTCATCCACCCAGCCACCAGCAGAGAGAAACGGAAATTATTTCTACCACGATGCAAAACATTAAGAACAGATTCCCGTGCCACGCGGGAGCTAATTGGTTAATTTATATTTTTCTTCTGCAAGTTTGTTTTGCCAGGAAAGCTTTTTCTGTTGTGACCAGAAGCATTTTTTATCTATTACTGCATCACAGGCGTACAGAGAGCAGTAAGGTCACGCCAAGCAGACAGACCATCTGACAGAACTTATGCCAGGCAAAGTGATGGAGTGATCCGATGCCAAGATCGGGCACACGCATGCACACACAGCACGTTGGAGGCACCCCACCCAACTCTGAGCAAAGTCACTCGGGTCTCATCGTCCGTGAGTGTGTGTGATGCCAAAACTCAGCCGGACAGGCAACATGTTGAGGACTAATCACTCTCAGAGGCCTGCAGTTACACGAGCCTCGATCCATCACACACGCGCCACGGCCTTATAGAGGTCAGCGGACACGTACACAACTCTGGCGATGCGTACAAAACACACAGTCTCAAAATAAAACATACAATCCTATACATGAAGCACATTTCACACAGTGTTGACTTTTAGCACTTTAAGCTCCTCTGCAGACCGCTACAAAAGTGCTCTCTAGAGGAATAGTGAGAATACTGACACATCAAGTGTTCTTCACCATGGCACAATGACTTCACAGTGTCAGCTTTTACGCGGCTGCTTTTTTGCCCATAATGCTAAAGAGTTGTTTTACTTCTGCAGCAGAGTGCCCTGAAAGTCTAGCTCACCCACAGATCTCTCTACGGTAAAATTATTTCAGAAACATTTCATTTCCTTCTTCAAAATGGAGCGGCCTCTTTATTGCGGTCTGAGCTTATATTTAATTACAGATGATATATTTCATTCGTTCGCTCTCGTTTTTGTTATCCAATTACTCTATTTTCTCTTCACAGCTCTTATACAGATTGTCCCTGACTTTCTATTTTCTTCCTCCCTATATCATCTCATTATCTCTCCTCTTCTTTATCTTCTCTGCCTCTCTGTCATTTTCTCTCAATCTGAGGTCATCGGTACGGTGGAGTTCAGGTAAACACTGACAGAATCCCACTTCCTCCCAATTTGCATAATGAGGCCTATTTGACTCTAATTATCCTAACAAGTAGCCCCACCCCAAAGCCTCTCATCGCCCTCTTCTTAATGAGTGTTAATTATTCCATCTACACAAACAAGAGGCACCTCTTACATCTCCAGTATCCTCTCGTTTTCGTCTCCCTTCCTCGCTTAATCGCATCACAGGAAAGTGAACCCAGCACAATCGATACAGAAAATGGCTATAGTGAGAAGAAAGTCAGGAATAATGGCCTAATAGTAACACAGAAGTGCAACTGTAATTTCCAGAGCCAATACCATATGGCTGCAATACATCCAGAGCAGAGTACGGGTGTGTGTTGACTCCAAAGATAATGCCAATAATTTCTCAAGCGTTGTGCGGACATGTACACGTTAAATGAACTGTAAGCTGCTACTGATGGAGAAACCCCTCCAGCAGATTGTAAATATAGAGAATATAAAAAAATTTAAGCAGCAGCATAAAATAGAATCATGGCATGACAAAAAAATATACAACATCTCGATTCATTAATACTTTTTACACTATTGTCTAGCCATCAAATCATCATTCTGCTTTGTCTTGTAATTTATATTACAGTCAGCTCGTCTCTTTCATGTTGGCTTTAAATTTATCTTTCTGTCCTTCCATGATGCATAAATCTCCTTCACGAGCCTCTGAATGAGTGAATGAATAAATAAAAGTAAAGCGTGTGTGCTCACATTAAACACACCGCATACTATGCGCAAACTCAAAATGTTTCCACGGCACAGCCATGCTCCAATGGTCTAATGATTTCTTCTCCTCTTCATTTAGCCTTTCTGAATCCCAACGAAATCAATTTGCTGAGATGAACGTTTTCAATTTTATTATGTTTGCAAAATGGGAACTTGCTAACTGGTCTTTCTGCAGTTGTAATGGAAATCATTTCCGTCTCTGCATACTTTTTTTCTTTCTAGCTTAGGAGTGACAAAATAAAATTTACAGACTTGGTATGGGAACAAAAAAAGTAGTATACTAGACGAAACATTTACCCTTAGACTCCTGAAAAGCAATGTTTCTTTGTTGGAGTTTTAAAGCCGCCGTGCAACCGCAGCTACTGTATCTAAACTGATGAAATTTTATGCAGTCGTTTCTAGATAATTTAAATGGGGAAAATAGAAGGGAAATGACAGAAAGGGGAGGGGGAGGGAGAGAGAGAGAGAGAAATAGAAATCTTTCCTTTGGGAGTTTTATTGTCTTCCTCAGGGTCATTATCTCAATTAAAAACACAGGAGATAATAATCACAGTCATTACTTTCACTCATCTGTAGCCCTCCTCTGCCTTCTCTCTTTTTCTCTCTCTGGATGCCAATCTGTGGGGAAATATCTTCATGATTATCCCTCTTTGAATATAGATTATTAAAAGTACACACATATGTACACACTGCACTCACACTTCCAGCTGTGCGCTTTCCTGGCTTGAATTTAATCTGAATTTAATCATTTAACAAAAACTCTAAATAGTAGCCTATTCTCTGGAAGAAACTCTAGAAAGTTTATCCGAAAAAATACCCACAAAAGCATGCCTGAATGCCGGAGTTGCTGTGTGTATACATGTGCATATGTGTCGGAGTATAGAAAGAGATTTAGGCTTCACAGTCTCCCTAGAGCAAATTTTCTCCCTGGTGTCAGCCAACCCTTCAACATATGGGTCCCCTGCTCGCCTCGCAAACATGGCCAGGGTGTCTTTGCCTACATGTATGTGTGTGCGTGTAGCAGGGCAACTGTGTTTGACAGCCCTCTATTCTGACAGTTTTAATCACACCTCTGTTTTTGTTACAACTGTTCAGACCTGTGGGCCCTGAAACACACAGGGATCTGACGACATCTACCCTCAGAAGGGAGGGATGCTGAAGATGGGAGAAGCGGAGAGACATTTAACAATCATCTTTCACACAGCTAAGAGAACAAGCTCGAAGCCTTTCTTCTGTAAACATCCATCTGCTTTTGTCAATTAAGCTCCTAATATTCCCAGAAGCAACGAACAACCATCATCCCATGATTTATCAATGCCGTTGTCGAGAACAGGTGCATATTTAGGCCTTCAGCAGACAAACAGCAAATTTGGTGTAACTCACTCACAGATCTGTCTAGCCTACAGCCGTCAACAATTGGCACGCACCCCACTACCGCACACACACATTAACATTATACAGTTCTATTTCCTTTTACCTTTTGCTTCTGCTACGCAATTCAAACAATCATCCCAACACATGTCAGCAGGTCTGTAATTACAAAAAAGTGAAAATATATATATAGCTGGCACTTTCTTAATAATACTGACAAATCTGCCAGGTGTTCTTGTGGATCTTCCAGAGTTACTTTCGTTCAAACGACGAATACTGTTTGATAGTGATCTTTTCTGCGGAGGCTGAATAACAGTAATGATGATGATGACAGTTTCAGTGCAAGATCAGCAAATCTTGGCCTCCAGTCCAGAGTCAACCTCTGTGATAACGTCTAACCCCCCTCCACACACACACACACTCGGGCAAACTTGTCATCACTCACGTTCGCCCTTTCACAAGATTTTCCACACATACTTTCTAATTTTGCCCTAAGAGTCCCCTACACTGCGCTATACTCACTTTCTGTCTGTCTCCGTCTCACACCCACAGACTAATTGTTTGTTTGTATGTCCAGTTCCAGACTTGCTGGGATAGTGCAAGTAAAAATAGATGCGAAGGCCACTGTGGGCTTCCTCGGGTGGAGAGAATGAACACAAACAGCAGGCAGTTGGGACACGAGTCTGGACATCACTGTCGCTTGCATCTGCGGAGGGTGACAATAAGGTGGCTCACCTTAACCACAGCAGGTATCTTTTTATTCAGCATTTAAAGCACTTAAAACTAACTAAACATCATACATTTTATTTTTGTAAAGAGCTAAGAAGAACCATTTAACAACGTAGATCGTGTGACTTCCCAGACAAATGCCACTGCTCTCCTGATGACACAAAAAGAACACATACGGTTTTCTAAAAAGCATTAGTTTCATGCAATATCTGAATATCTTGCATACTCTGTTACTCAACAAACCATCTCAGTTATACATGAGAGAGAGAAAATATTGCGCTACGAGACACCATAGTTACCATAGTCCATTTATTTGCACATGTTATTTTAACAGCACATTCATATTTTGATGTATACAAATAATAAAACCTTATAATACAAAACACCGAACATTCCTCCTAAACGTAAGAATTAAAACGAACCGAAACTGCATCTGCATCCACACGACATTTGGTCAAAAAGACATCGGAATAACCGCATATCTACATCTGTTTTACTACTACACTACTAGACAACTACATGCATACATAAGTAAAGACAAGACCGCAAACACCAAGGTGAAAAACCACCATTTCTATTATTTACTACGCTTGGAACAACAAAACAACACCCCGCCGCTGTCATCGCGCACCACAGCCTCTCAAAGACCAAACACATACACCACTTATCCCTTATCACACCGAGAAGTGTGCATTGCTTCATACAAATTTGGTTACGGTGAAAAGTAAACAGCAGGGAAACCCGTGAAATACAGAAATAACTTTTTCTCCGTTATGGAGCGCTGGAAACACAAAAGCGCACTGGCGTCGCTCATGACCGTTAACTTTGGATAGATACAGAATAACTGTTGTGTATCCAGCAGATCAAATACTTTATAGAAGTAAAAGAGCAGTTTTGCAACAAGTTCTGGGTGTCCGAAAATGTTGCCTTACCTCGATGGAGAGATAGGATGATGAGAAGCGCGTGCAGTAACGTCAACCTTACAGCGATCATCTTTGGCTTTCGGGGTAGTAGATTGTTCAAAAACAACATTATGAACAGTCTAGTTTGACAAGTTGTTGAATAAATAACATAATCCTCGTGAAACTCATTTGAGAGCGTAATCTGTAACAGCAGATTCGCGACGTTCGCGGTGCCCCCCCAAAATCTTTGCCTGTTAAATGTCACCAAACAATCCGTTAAAAAGCGAACCTCTCAGTAAAATGGCAAAGCCGTATTAAAACACGGGGGAAGTCTCTGTAATGTTCATGTGAGGTTAGTATTCCCTTCTGCGTGAAGTTTATAAAACACAAGTGTAGAGCTCCAGACCGCTGGCTGTGTAGCAGGAATGACGCGCCGCATAAGTTGGCGTTCTCCGCGAGACAGCGAGCTCACGGGGAGGAAAAGACGCGCGTCCTATGAATCCGTTTCTTGGCGCACGGGAGCGCGAAACCACCGTCGGTCGCCGCTAACTCTCTCTGAAACGTTCCCATCGCTCCACTCGCGCTGCTTTTGCGTTGACATGTCTGATTTTTAGCTTCGCTTTCCCTCAGCGAACTTAGTCGGGTAGTTCTCCAGAGACATTAAGGCCAACAGTCAAGCTGGTACTGGTACCCCGGTGCAAAGAGAGGGAAGCGCGTGAAGAGTAGACGGTACTGATTGACACTTTAAGTAGCCAATGGAGTTTTCCGAGAGAACAGGTGCGCAGAAAAACCGGCCAATCGCATGCGGATAAAAAACTCTTACGCCCGCATCCAGATAAATCATCAAAATCTAATAATTTTAAGCGGTTATTAAAAGAATGGAAAATGAAGGAATATTTATTAATTAAATATAGTCAAATCTTTGGCCATTTTATAAGGTTTAATGACGTGCATGATTCAACAATAATAAAATAATATTGTTAATAATAGCAATAATAATAATATATATTATTTACTAGAATAATCTTGCTTGTTCTATAAACACCACGCACTGTGCTGCGTTTTACCTTTTTGTGTTTTTCTCATTTTCTCCTGTAAAGCTGCTTTTGAACAATGAACATTGTGAAAAGCGCTATATAAATAACATTTAAATGAATCGAATTAATAATACGTTTTATTTATTATGCGCCTTTCTCGCGTTACTACAGTAATACAAACTTTAACGTGACGTTTAAACATTGGTAGGCTGGTTTAAGCATTAGAGACAAGTCAGTTAGCTCCAACAGATGTGGTTTTGATGGATATGAAGACGCTCGGCTGGCTTGAAATACATTTAGAGTTCATCATTTGCATCCTCGGATATGTTTTCTCGGTATCCCTGTAGGTCGAACCGATGTGCCCGGTGTCACGGGCTTCATGCCCTACAGTTTACTTCGCTGTAGAAGCGAAATACTAAACATTTCAGATTGTATTTAAAATCTGATTGTAAATATATTTAGAAGTGAGCCTGCGCAAGGAAGTATGCTACTAGACATCTCGGTGCAAAGTTTCTTCAATTGAGGAGTAATAGCGACCCCTAGCGAGTCCTAAATAAATAACTTTTCTCTGCGTGTGGCCCAAGCATTACATACTTAAAGCGTTCCTGTAAACCAAACCACGAATCTATTCTCAAGTAAAGAACGTGTCTAGCAAACGACCTGGTGTTATCTGGTGTTGGTGAAAATCAAAGGTGATCTCTTTTATAATATTGCACCATTGTTTTCCTATATTGCACCTTTATCCACTTTCTCCATTTGGTAAAATGCACATCTAATTCGTCTCAAAGGGGTTTTATTACTTTTTTCTCCATTGTGCAAGAACTATATTTCCAGCCATGCTTATTTTTTAGCAGGAGGGCTGACTATTTCCGGCTCTATTGAGTGTGTGAATGATGAATGCAGCAAGTGAATCTGATGCATTTTGTTTCCTTCTGCGTCTAATCACCAGGCTCAGCTTTTGGGAATCAATGGTTTTGGCCCACATTTTTGGGCATGCTGCACTGTGCATTTAGGAGAAAAATACAATTGGCCCTCTTCTTCTGGTGTCTTCTTTTTTCGTCTTCCTGCACTCCTGTTTGTGTGACACACATGAGCCCATTCTTAATTCCCCATTAATTTTATATCAGAACTCAGGGAAACATCTTTCAATGGGATGATGAACATGACACTGAGATCACAATCATTTGATTCGTCAATCCTTTATCCTGACTTGTTATGTACCACATTAATACCCTTTTTTATTAAAGCTGTTTTGGATGACTACAACGATTTCCATAATGAAGGGACGCTGAAGGAAGATCAGCTGGCTTCATAGAGGACAGCGATCAGCAGAAACTACGATGATTTTCATTAAATAAACACACACACACTGTTGTCAGTGATACACACAGCCGTGACACACTGAACATGAGCCCTGGTGCAGAAAGGCAGCTTCGTGCTTGTTGAACCGTTCCGCATACATTAGAATCTCATTAACAGCGGGTGAATTGCAGGGCTCAGAGGGCATGCTAGCAGACACATCGCTGGGACGGACAGACCAGCAACACAGTAGTCCACGCCACAAGGCTGTTATGAAATACTGTTCATTAGTTTGTGGAACAAGCTGCCGTAAACACAAACGACAGCAACATCCCAATGTTATTTGGTTACCAATGTGCATAATATCTTCTTTTGCGTTCTGCAGAAGAAAGAATGACATGAGAGTGATTCAATAATAAAATAATTTTCATTTTTGTGAGAAAGCTTTATTCGTGTAATATACGGACCATATAACTGATTGCGTTTGCAACGCACATCACTTTTTGCTCTGTTGTGCTTGTGCCACATAATGGAGAAAGAAAACTGAATAATACAAATGTGCCATGTTTCATCAAACACTTCAATAAAAGCGCAAGTGCGTAAAACAAGCTCAATTGAATTAAAAATTAACTTCGAAGTCCATTCAAACATCTATGAAATAGATGAAACAGATCCTTTTCTTTCTCTTGAGATTGCGAAGAAATTAATGTTTTCCCGAACAGGCCTCCAGCCCTTTCAGGATCTCTTACACAGAGATCAATTACACTCTTGAAAAGCTGTTGTTTAAACGCACTGCTCCTCAGGAGATGCAATTTACCACTGAGCATAAATCAATGGTGACGAGAAGGTCTAATTCAAAGCCCTCATTTGATGACAATTTGGCCCTGACCGTGGTCCGTTTATTATGACCGAATGTGTTGGGAGTATATTACCCGGAACAGAGCCACAAAGCGTGTGTAGTCATAACCTCCTGGTCTTTTAGACATTGGCAGCACGTTGCCATATTGGGCCTGTCCGGTCTCATTCGTTCACAAGCCTCTTCAGATGAAATAAGACTACAGTGAGTCATCAGTCTTCACATGACCAGAGGTGTAAACGTTTCTTCTGCGTGACGTATTCAGAGAAACATGAAATACTCTAGCATCTCACGAGGGAACGTTTATCTCATAGTGTTTGGGAAATGCAGCCAAATCCTTTTCATGCCCATATTTTGCATCAATCTGTTACCCGCTCTTCTGAGATCCATAATCATAAAAACAGAGAGGGAAAAGAGTTGAGAACCAGTTAAAAACCAATAAACTAGCATGTGTGCATTATCTGTTATTCAGTGAGTTTTTTGTTCACTGTACAGTAGATAACTTGTCTTTACACGTCCTCTCTGTGACCCGGATGTATAGCATCTTATCTGACTCTGCACCATATTAATCATCGGTTGTATATGTGATTTATACGTAGAGGTGAAAGATCAAAGGTCAAACTGAAGAAGGTCAAATTAAGAAGAGACGGGCCCTGACAACAGTTAATGCAAAGTATTGAAATACTGCCCCATAAAATGGTACATGTATGCATCATATTGTATCCTATTTACCTCCCCAATAATGATTTTGTCCATCCCTGCTAAAAAAAAACAATAGAAACCATTAAAGATGTTATAGTGGATTTTCCTGAATGGTTTCTATTATGAGCTTTGGGTCATGACCGAAAGGACAAGATCCCGGATACAGGCGGCTGAAATGAGCTTCCTCTGCAGGGTGGCTGGGCGATCCCTTAGAGATAGGGTGAGAAGCTCGGTCACCCGGGAGGAGCTCGGAGTAGAGCCGCTGCTCCTCCACATCGAGAGGGGTCAGCTGAGGTGGCTTGGGCATCTGTTACGGATGCCTACTGGACGCCTTCCCCTGAAGGTGTTCAGGGCCCGTCCGACCGGGAGGAGACCCCGGGGAAGACCTAGGACACGCTGGTGGGACTATGTCTCCCGGCTGGCCTGGGAACGCCTCGGTGTCCCCCCGGAAGAGCTAGAGGAAGTGTCTAGGGTGAGGGATGTCTGGGCATCTCTGCTTAGACTGCTGCCCCCGCGACCCGACCCCGGATAAGCGGTAGAAAATGGATGGATGGATGGATGGTTTCTATTGTTTTTTTTCAGCAAGGGGAATCAAACCCCCGTGTTGACAAAACCATATAACCATTAGAGGAGTTGTAATGGTTTGAATGGTAATGTAAAGATTCTACTGGTATGTGATGGATTATATTGGTAGGATGTTAAATCCTACTGCAATAATGCCCAAAACACACTACAAAAAGGACTTTTGTTGAAAAAGCTATTGTGTTGTAAGGGTATTCTAAATGAAACCATCAGCATTTCTGCAATGGTTTCTATGGTTTTTGGTCTCTATGGTTTTTGGTCTATATGGCTCTACAGAGCGTTTTTCGTAAATACATTATCTCAGCAAAGAAGCGAAACTGTGAAGACGTCTTAGTTCTGTGTTAAACATGTAGAAGATTGCATGTACACAAGTGTTAGAAATTTCATGTTTTTACTCTTATTATCACAGTTTCAGAAGTTGATTGTTGTAAAATCAAGGCGATGTACAGCTAATCATTTAATCAGTTTTCATGGATTTCAAATAAAACTTACCGTAGTTTTATCCAGGAGTCGCACAGTTTCGTTCATTTTGTGATCATTTATCCCACATAACCTGAATTGAATGCACTGCCAGGCTTTTGGTTGTAATTCTCCAAAATGAAGTGAGCTGAAAAATAAACACGACCCCTAATCCACGTGCCAATCACCGCAATAATGAGAATGAGAATTATAAACAAGAAATAATAACAATAATGACACATTTTCATGATTCTGCTGTTAGCGGGGAGTGTCAATGAAGCGTGATTCAAGCAAACATCTCACTTGCCAGCAGATTACCCCAGAGAAGCCGTGCCACCTGCAGAAAGGATGGAGAGATAGAGGGATTTATTAGAAAGAGTGTAAATATTAATTTTGATCTCGTCTCATGGAGCGCAAGGACTTAATTACTCTCATTTGCATATAATTGTGTCCCGTGGGATGGCCCGCGAGGCTTGATTCACAGAGCGAGACGGTGTTTTGGTCGCTGCGGTGACGCCCAAGCGTCGCTCATATTTTTGCTAAAAACCTTGCAGTGCGATGAGGCGTGCGGGGAAGGGTCCGACTGCGCATGCTCAGTACACATCAATGAATTTTAATGAAAATGAGCCCGTTTACCGTCTGTCCTGAGGCAGCTCCAGCGTGACACGTGCTGATTAACACAGAAGTGTTCAGTTAGACCGAATTATGTAAATGCAGTGATTGAAAATACATCCAAACTGGCTGGGCCTTCTTGCAATTAAAATGACAATTTGCTGCTTTGGTTATTTATATGCTTTTCTTGTTTCTCATTCACTGGAATGTTCTGAAACTCATCCGAGCCTTTGGGTGTATAAAACACATCAGGTTCATCATGCAGATCTAGGCTATACTTGTAAAAACTGTATATTGGTAAGTAGAGTTCTCAGTTGTGTTTCTTGGATGTTCCTGTTAAAAATATTTCAATCATATTTACTTTCGATTGCAGGTTTGGCAAATCTGATCTCAGCTGAAACTCTAATGGAGTTTACATTTACATTAAGTCATTTAGCAGACGCTTTTATCCAAAGCCATATGTCATAAAAGAGCAATAGTACAATAGTTACTAGTTTTAACAAAGACTTGACCACTGCCTGTTGAGAGAAGAGAGAGGGTTAGCCTATTTTTCTTCCAAATATCTTTCTTTGTGTTAAACTAAACAAAATACATTAATACAGTATTGGAACAACTTGAGGGTAAGTGAGTAAATATAAGTAAATGATTTTTGGGTGAACTATACCTTTAAGCAAAAAGTCAATCTCATTAATGTCTCTCTAAACATAATGAATTTGAATGACTATTAAGTTGAAAACAGGAAGAAACAGGAAGCTTAAGTTATTTCTCAAATTATTGAATGACCTTGGGATCTCACAAAACCCACATGAGAGCTTTTGTAGGACAAGCCTTTAGTCACTTGACACACACATACACACCGTAACGCACAATAAAATCAATAGTGCTCGGTTTAGAAAATACCTGCCAACCAAATCTCATTTCGACGGGTGTAAAAAATGGATTTCGATGGAGCAGCGACACCCATGAAAACACCTTATTGACACGAGGAGTCGGCCAGTAAAGCTGTTTGGTTAATGAGCCGAATTTAACACTCCGTAATACTGTAGAAAAAGCACATTGAGGTTTAATCCAGAAACAGCCTTCACACATTTTAAAGACCCATTAGTGGGTGCCAGGAATGTTACATGACTGTCGAATGACCAGACAGAGATGCGCTCACAAACGGAAGGCAATAATTGTGCTAATGAACAAAAAGGAGAGTTGAGACGCAAACCATCGTGTGACAGATGGCTGCGATGAACGACAATTAGATAATGAGGGGGTGATGTTTTGTGTGCATGAATGCTAAAGATCGCTCTATCAGCACAGGTTCAGATGGACTTATCATGTACATTATTGTATAGAGGTGGACACATGTAATTATACTCAAAGTACATTGTGTGAAATATTTTCTTTTTACGGGAGCTTGTTGATGCAGACACCAAACACTTTTTGAAAGAATCTGTGGAGTTCTGCTAAATGGATTTAGGAATGACGTTTTCTTATACACTTATACACAATATATTATATTTCTTATACGCAAAAAAAGGTGATATATAGCACTAAAAGGTTTTTTTGCTCGTCATCATAGGAGAACCACTTTTAGTGCTAAATAGCACCATATCTTGGTGCTTCAATGGTTCTTCATAGGTTCTTAGGGGGACCGAGGTGCTATATAGCACCATATTCTTTCTCAGCGGTTCTATATAGCACCTCAGTCATCCTGAAGAACCTCTGAAGAACAACTGAAGCACCAAAATATGGTTCTATATAGCACTTAAAGAGATAAGGTTTCGAGGAGATCCCCTTCGATGTTATGCGCTTTGAGTACCCAGAAAAGCGCTGTATAAATGTAATGAATACCATAATATAGCTTTTGATTACTGTTTTATACTGTAGTTTTGATTCTAAATTGAATTTGTATTAAAAGGGAAATAGCACACTAGAATCATCCAGTTAACAGGTGGTATGTCTTTTGCACTTAGTATTTAAAGCAGTGTCACAAAGAGAGTGGAACAGCTTCTGGTGTAAGAGAGAATAATGTCTGATTTGATAATACAAAGCCAGGACAATCTGTTGCATGCAGAGCACGGCTGGTGGGTGACAAATTGGTAGACCTCAAAACCACATCCAATGCCAGAGTAAACAGGTGACAGACACCCCACTAAAATGTTTCATTATCCTTTGGGATAATTGTCATGCTAACACAAAAAAACACCACACAATGGAACGTTTTAAGTTTTAGAAGTTGGTAAAGTATTAACTTAAAGGAGTGGTTCATCTCAGAATTCAAATCTTCTGATAATTGACTCACCCCCGTGTCATCCAAGACGTCCAAGTCTTTATTCGAAAATTTTATTAAGTCGAAAGTAAATTAAGGTGATGAAAAAATTCCAGGATTTTTTTTATAATGGACATCGACTGGGACTATGAATTTATGGTCCAAATTTCAGTTTCATCATGGCTTCTAAACACTCTACATGACACCCGCCTTGCTGCAAATACATGGCTTGCACTACCCCGTGATTCACGTCCACGACTTCATTGCGGAATCACGTTGGTAAGGTCACGGACGAAGGGGGCGAGTCAATTATCAGGAAATTTTTATTCTGAGATGAGCTATTCCTTTAAGACTTCATTGTCAATTTCATAAAAATGTCTTGTTTTGTGGATTCACTATGAACATAATGCAATTCCAAAACTCAAAACCTCCACAAACAGGTTCATTTGTTTGCATTTTGTACAGCAAGTTTTGCAAAGAGGTTGCTTGTCTGCTGCAAACTGTAGTGGACGAGAAAAATATTGTTGTTTTGAGTAAAAAGGTCATTAACAATCTTAAAATGATAAATACGTAAATAAATAAACAGCCTTGTTTGATTCTGATGGACAAAAGATCATAATAGGTGCATTGTTGTAAACCCTTATAGTCAATAATTTACAACAATAATGTATAATGTATAATTGACATTGCGCAGATAAAATATTTTATTTACAATTTGTTGAACATGTTTTTCAAAATGTACACATGTCTATATGCCACAACATTTTATGGGTTTTACGTACATGATAAATTTTATTTGAGCGATGAAAATGTTTCAAAGCCACATGTTTTTGCACATATAACATTAATGTGGCAAAATGGATATAAAACATTATTTAAACTAGGTATGATATCTAACAGTACAGGTATATCAAGGTCAAGAAAAGTGCAAATACAGAGCAGTGTTAAGACTGTTGTGTTATTGTATGTTATACATCTACTGATGCTGATGTAGCACCCCGGGAGAATCATGAGTCCATGAGGTTATAGTGTCTGAGGAGCTCTGTAATTAAAGCTGATGAGGGCTGTGCACTCAACACACCACAAGTTACTGTCACCAAACCGTTTGCCGGAGTCACAATGAACCGGGGAGTAGAGCTAACAAGCTGTCATCTCCCAGATGCTTTGCTCATCACAGAGGAAGACGAGTGGAAAAAGGAAAAGCGGGAGAAGTGTAGGAGTGCAGAGGGCGAGTGTGTGAGAAGAAAAAAGATGGTGAGCACAACAGAGGGAGAGAGGACAGTTAATAAACTTCTGTTTATTAACACAATCACATCAGCTGGCACAGTCCATTCCATCTGGTGTAATGACCTAGGTGCCACGCGCCCCCAGGCAGATGGTGCCTGTTTTACTGATCATTATCACACCATCAGCATGGGCATGGGCAAAGCGGGAGATTGAGGATGGCATGAGGGGTGTATCTAGGGCTACCACAAACGTGGCAAAGAGGAGAGAGTCTATGCCATACCCCCTTACCTCACCCTTACCTGACAGTGTTACGGTCAGAATTGTTTTCAGATTTTAAGCATTGTTGCATGGTGGTATACCGATTAAATGATATACTGCAAATCCAAACATTCAATAACACAAACACGCAATGAGGTGAGATTTTAAATCGTCTTTGTCTCTTCATTTTGAAGCTGCCCTAAATAAAGCCTCGTGTTTACTAAAGTGTCTCTGCTTCAGTTTCGCTCCTGTCACAGATTGCCATCTAATCCAGGTAATAGCCATTAAGCTGCCATGTCTGAACAAAAATAAGCTCCGTTCTACAAGCCAAATGTGCCTGTGACATTTTTGGACGCGACAACACCCACAGGAATATTTCAGCCCGGCAGACACACCCCAGCCCTCCCGGGGCACGGAAACGTTTCCTCTCTGGCTGTCAGTTGTTGGACGAGCATTCGGTAAATGGCAGGTTGTCATGAATATTCACCATACAGTGTTTCCCGCGTGTCTGCGAGCGCAAAACCAAATGTGGCTCGGATTCCTGATGGGATAACTGAGATCATCTGAGGGGTCTGTGCAGGTGGCCGTTTGGAGGACGGAGTATGAGAGGCTTGAAACCAAAGACCCTGCTTACACGAGGCATAATATACTTTCGAGTATTTGTAATGCGCATGTGGATGACTTGATTAGACCCTACCTTTACATGTCTACTAAATCTCTAAATTTCTACCGACTTTTGATGTCAAGCTGAATTAAACCATTATAACATTTCACACACAAGTATGACAGAGAAATGACAACATGCAACATACATAATACTCCATGTATTATGTATGTTGCGTGCTATACATTTTTTTCATCTCACATCAAAATCGATACAGTTACTAATGCAACAGCATATCACAGATGAGTCTTGAGCTAGGGTACCATTACTCAACTCAACGATGGTCTTTTTAGATCATGAAAGCACACCGGACATGACGGAGACAAACTCACCACACACATACTCGCTCACAGACAACATTTGTTTCCTCCCCTTATCTTCAAATTCAGTGCTCATTGATTTGATTCAGTTATATATTGGCGTAGTCCTTTAGTCTTATATTTTAACCATAAATCAGTACAAACACAAATGGAGCAGACCCTTGAGAGATTGCTCATCCTTGTCCTCACCGAGCCTAATTTAGCCGAATGGGTTGTGAATCATGAATCCGTCCAATTCACTCTGGTTTAGCCAATTTACTAGGATGTCGATGCTGCACTGATCTACATGAGGCCTTCACACATAAGACCAAACATGCACAACCCCTGTATTTTCAGGCCAATTATAAACTTTCCAATCTACATAACGGCAATGTCTTCATTCTTAGTATTCATATCTGAAAAACGATGATTGACACTTCAGAACGTATCTTGAACTGGGTTTGTTAGAG
Source organism: Barbatula barbatula (assembly GCF_947034865.1). Taxonomy (NCBI): domain Eukaryota; kingdom Metazoa; phylum Chordata; class Actinopteri; order Cypriniformes; family Nemacheilidae; genus Barbatula; species Barbatula barbatula. Next base: position 24,684,034 of record NC_136767.1, on the reverse strand, counting down.
AGATGGGTTACTTACTTTTCTGGGCTGAAATATTGACACTGGAACTGCAGAGTTTGTTATGGTGAAACCTTTGGGTGAAGACTCCAGATGTCTTCATTAAGGCTGACAGTATTGAGCTTCCTTCCAACAAATGAGCCGGGAAGTCTTGTAAAAAGTTTTTATATCTTCTCTTAAACAACAATACAGGAAAAAATAGCAAGTTCAAAACTTTAGTTTAAAAGCTGCCTTAAAAGTCCAGTGTTTGAAATTTAGCAGCATCTAATGGTGAGGTTTCGAACTGCAGCTAATGGCTCACTCACTCCTCCATTTTGAAGCACTACGATGGCTGAGACGGAACTAAGATGTTGTCACGTTTCTGCTTCTTTGCCGAAGGAGATAAATGTATTTACGAAACGTAAAAAAAGAAAACTTTCTGACCGAACATGCCGTCGAAATCCTGGACAGGACTTGGCACGTTTGGTCACCTTAATGAAAAAATAAATTAATCCAATATAAATTAACAGAACTGACCAGCTGCAATAAATTCATTAAAAACTATTTAAATGCTATGTCAAACAATGACATTCTAGAGAGATTTTGTGGAAATAGTTACAACAGTACAAGAGCAGAAAACATAATAACACCCATGTGAAGGCCACGGTGAGGTTCGTGAAGAAATGTGTTACTGAATCTGGTGTGAAATAATTTGACTGGTCTACACAAATCCCAGATTTGTACCTCACCCAAAATGTTTGGGATGAACTGAAATGCTGACTACAACATTGCCTGACATTGCTGAATGACCGTACAGATGCTTCTGTGGGAGAGTCTTTAATGTTTTAATTCCCCTGAAAAGTACTGTAAGCCAAGTTACACATGAAAATATATAATTTTGGTTACTTGCTAAATTATATAATGAAGCTAAAGCACTTTTTAAAAACTCATTCTGTATTAAAACGTCAGCTGAATGAGTTATAAATAGTACATGTTACAGGGGCTGATTTTGCGAACCTGTAAGTTGTTTAAATCATACCCACATAACATTTTCACTTGTATTTGAATAACTTGACTTCCTGCATTAACCTGACCCAAATCCCATGTCTTATGAACTAGCAGTGCTATCCGTGTTATTAGCATACATCGTATATGCCTGCACCTGCATGTGCTTCGTCGTCTGCAGAAATTGCTTTGCACGTACATGCATAAACATACATAAAAACACACTCGCAAAACCTCATGACCAGCCTGAAGAGGCATAGAACACGCTGAATGTTATCTTTCTAATCCAGACAGGGTTTAGAACTGCAATACCTCGGCAATGCTTCCAGAAACACCCCACTGGCCCGCAAACAAAGAAAATCTGAAAGCATGACAATAAAACGTTCAAATGATGGTGTGAACAAGCTTTATAGCCACTGAGCTTTAACATCCGCTGATCTGGCACATGCTAAAAGTGGCCTGTCATTTTTAGGAAAGATTGTTTTCAATGAGCCGTGAGAACAAGAAACACAGATTTTTTTTGAATGTCCAAATGAATTAATCATCGATTTATTACACAGTTTTACAACAAAATAATCACTAAAGGCTATACATAATTCTGTGACCGGCAGCTCTATTCAAATGTTTACCTACTACAAATACAAAATGCATTTTTTGCTAAATGGGTAAACAGAAAAAATATATATAATAATCAAAGTCGACAAGCTATTTTTAATACTTTGTGTAAATATTAGGGCTGTGCAATTAATAGAAAATTAATCGTAATTTTTGGCCTTCATCCATTGAAAAAACTAAATAATCAAGGTAAACGATTATTGTGCCGCATTCCATTTTGAAAGGGTCCTCTCTTATCTTGTAGTATATATCCACAGCGCACATTAATTTTTTCAGTTAAATTCAGAATTTAAGTCGGAGCCGATGGCCCTGTGGCCCTGTGGCGCTCCGACTTTTAGCGCTGTTGCGCTCCGGGTGACCCGAGTTTGAATCTCGGCTCAAGGTCCTTTCCCGAGCCCACCCACTTCACTTCCTGTCCTCTATAAAGGCAAAAACGCCCCAAAATCTTTATAAAAGAAGTTTAAAAGCAAAGTTTTTTATTTTCTATGTAGTTAAGGTTAATGAGTAATCGTGTTAAATAATCGGGATCACAATATTGGCCAAAATAATCGCGATTATGATTTTTGTCATAATGGAGCAGCCCTAGTAAATATTTGTAAAAGCCAAAAACAAAAATGAAGGGTGGCCGATAGCGATTTATGAGAAAAATTGTGCAATCACATATTACAGATATGCAACAAGGTAATAATATTTTATATTTACTCGTGTAGCAGTTTGTTCATCTAAATGTGGTAGAATTGTGTAAAAACCCTTTTCCCTAAAAGTTCAAAAGGTTGGTTGTTAAGCAATTCCCATTCCCTATTTATTATCAAACTTTGCTGTTGGTTGGTTAGTTCCATTTCTTTATCAAACATTCCAGTTTTTCTAGTTCCAAACCTCTACCTTCCTGTTTATTTGAATGTGTAAGTCAGTGGAATGGTAAGGTATATACGCTTTCTCACGGGTGAGTGTACATGTATATATGTTAATGTCTGAAGGTTTGTGGGCTCAGCAGCTTTGGCTTTACCAAACGTGAGACTGTCAGAGAGGATTACACCACTAGCAAAAACATCACCAATGCAAAGAGGATTTAGTAATCATTTCCCAACTCCACCACCACTGGAAGACTTAATTTATTTAAGCTTTTCCTATAAATCGAATGAATACATAGATGAATACAGTCAACAGATAAAGAAAAGCAGGCTTGAAAAAAGGCTAAACCGCTGAAATCGAATATTCAAATAATCAAATGTTATTTGCTCTTATTGTACTCGACAGTGCATGTTCAGCTCATGTGCATGAAATGTTCACAATGCAAAGTGTTAATTTGCCTAACTCCAAAATTACTTTTTTGGCCAATTTATGACTTAAATGTTAAAAAAAAGACACTGTTGGCACCCGTGGTCCAGTGGACAGTCCGCCTACATGGTACATGGTACTCAAAAGCGGTGCAAAATATGAAAAGACAATGCAGAAAAGCAGAGCGCTTGTGGCGGAAGACAAAACTTGTAGTCCATTATAACATCTACAAAGACACCATCCATGCTTTCAATATGGAACTAGGCAAAGCTAGGCAGACTTTCTTCTCAAATATTATAAACAGCAACTTAAACAACACCCGGACTCTTTTCGCTACTGTAGACAGACTGACAAACCCCCCAAGCCAGATTCCCAGTGAAATGCTCTAAGACAGCAAGTGCAGTGAGTTTGCATCTTTCTTCTCTGATAAAATCAATAATATTAGAAAGGTGATCAGCACATCCTTGAGTAGCGCTGGGGTCGGGCAGATCACACCACAACCTGAGAAAGTAGTTACAATGTCTGATTTTGAAGAAATTTATGGCAAAAATTTGGAAGAAACTGTTCAACACCTTAAAACATCAACCTGCGCCCTTGACGCACTTCCCACATCTTTTTTCAAAAGTGTGTTAAACTGTTTAGAAGCAGATCTCCTAGATGTGGTAAATGCCTCACTTCTCTCTGGAAGTTTCCCAAACTCCCTGAAAACTGCTGTTGTCAAACCCCTCCTGAAAAAGAGCAATCTGGATAAGACCATATTAAACAACTATAGACCGATCTCAAATCTTCCCTTCATAGGTAAGATAATTGAAAAAGTTGTCTTCAACCAGCTGAACAAATTCTTAACCTCAAACGGATACTTTGACAATTTTCAATCTGGGTTCCGCCCGCATCACAGCACAGAGACAGCGCTCATTAAGATAGTAAACGACATTCGCTTAAGTACTGATTCAGGCAAATTATCCGTGCTGGTTCTTCTCGACCTCAGTGCTGCATTTGACACGGTCGATCACAACATACTTATAGACAGGCTGGAAAACTGGGTGGGGCTTTCTGGGATAGTCCTAAAATGGTTCAGGTCATACCTAGAAGCAAGAGGTTATTATGTGAGTATAGGTGACCATAAGTCTGAGTGGACATCCATGACATGCGGAGTCCCCCAAGGCTCAATTCTTGCGCCTCTCCTATTCAACCTGTACATGCTCCCAATGAGCCAAATAATGAGAAATAACCAAATTGCTTACCACAGCTATGCAGACGACACACAGATATACTTTTACGTTATACTTAACGATTACAGCCCCATTGACTCCCTGTTCAAATGCATTGATGAAATAAATAGTTGGATGTGCCAAAACTTTCTTCAGTTAAACAAAGACAAAACTGAAGTCATTGCGTTTAGAAATAAAGATGACGTTCTCAAGGTGAACGCGTACCTTCACTCTAAAGGTCAAACAACAAAAAATCAAGTCAGGAATGTCTCTAGAGTCAGACCTTAGCTTCAGTAGTCATGTCAAAGCAATAACTAAATCAGCACATACTATCAACTGAAAAATATTGCAAGAATTAGATGCTTTGTTTCCAGTCAAGACTTAGAGAAACTAGTGCATGCTTTCATCACCAGCAGGGTGGATTATTGTAATGGACTCCATACTGGCCTCCCCAAAAAGACCATAAGACAGATGCAGCTCATACAGAACGCTGCGGCAAGGATTCTGAGCAGAACCAGAAAATATGATCATATCACACCAGTCATCAGGTCTTTACACTGGCTACCAGTAACATATAGGATAGATTTTAAAGTTTTATTACTGGTATATAAATCGTTCAATGGCCTAGGACCTCAATACATTGCAGATATGCTCATTGAATACAGACCCAAAAGAACACTCAGGTCATTAGGATCGCATCAGCTAGAAATACCAAGGGTTCTCTCCAAGCAAGGAGAGTCTGCATTTAGCTATTATGCCAGTCGCAGCTGGAACCAGCTTCCAGGAGAGATCAGATGTGCTCCCACAGTAGCCACATTCAAATCCAGACTCAAAACACATCTGTTTAACTTTGCATTTGATTAATGTGCACTGTGCCTCCGACTGTTTGTACTTTATTTTATTTATTATGTATTCTAAACTATATTTTATTTAATTTTTATTCTTAACTGGTTAATTTTTATTTTTCTTATTTCTTCTAAACTATGTTATTTTATTTTTTATTCTTAACTGGTTACTTTTATTTTTCTTATTTCTTAACTGTTTTATCAAATGGATATTTTTAATTTCTTCTATGTAAAGCACTTTGAATTGCCATTGTGTATGAAATGTGCTATACAAATAAACTTGCCTTGCCTTGCCTTACGCAAAACACTGACTTTTGGTGTTCCAGGATCCTCAGCTAGCAAGTGCACACTGGGATTCAATGTTGGATCCATTCTGGCTCCAAGGATCCTCCCCATTTCATGATCCAATAAATTCCTTATAGACAAAATCACATTTCATCCATTCTTAACTTGGAAACCTTTATGGAAGCAAAGTGTGTTGTAAATGTTATTTCCTGAAGTCTTCAGATGAAAGTGATTTCATTGCGTAATAGTATTAAACTGGTAATGAAAAGTGCCAAACAAAAGTGGCACCACAGGAGGGTCGGCAACGTTCTAATAACAAAACCAGCGACATTTTTAAAAGGAATTTTAGTAGTCCTTGAGTTGATTACATTTAATTAAATCTAGTGAGTGCCGCCTACTGAGAATGCAATAAGAGTAAAGAACCACATCTATTATTAAACGGATTGTATGAGCGAGCGCATGTACGCATCTCATTGTGCATGTGATCAGAAGCCACGTCACACCAGGATTCTGCAGCGTTCTGCATTTTGTCTCAGAAAGCAAAAATATCAAAAGATGACTTAATGGAATGCAGGACCGTCCCCATCAGCCCACCCCTCTGTGTTAATGTCTCTGTCAGAACCCGTCTGCTTTCTTCCATCCGCTCCGAGATGAATACCCCCTACCCTTCCATTTAAACACACACTCGCACTCCAGATGTAAAGTGCTCCATGCAAGTGGCCGGTCGGCAGATTACATGTTGAGCGGAGGCAATTTGCAGAAGGACAAGCCTGAACGTTTCAATCATATCGAGAAAGACAGGTGACAACACATCACAGACACAGACCCACTCGTGCACCTGACCCGTCCTCCTTCGATGTACCTCCGAATTGAACCTGCGCAAATTTGCCTCTTCTTTTCCCACTGCAAATGACGGCATTCGTATGGGGATGGTGTTGTCTGATCTTTGAAACCTCTCATTTAAGTTCAGGCCACCTCTCGCTCTTCCTCTCTTTGAAATGAGATCGGATTTCATTTTGATCATCACATTGAAAACATCAGGGTGGATCTGGTTTGAAATGAGACGACCGAAAGCATCTCTCTGTGCCTTTTATTTTTAAGAGGTCTTCTAGACTGCTGCAGTGACGGGCGTGTTCAGAAGCACAGAAAATCGAACTGTATATGATGTTCTGTACAATTAAAATCATACTTTTATTATTTATTACTTGATTAAATGTAACAGTTAAAATCATAATCTACTCCACTGCAAATAGCAAACTGCAATTTAAAACAAGCTCAATAAAAAAACGGGTGCAATCCATTGAGTTCTTATAAGATTTTTTTTATTATAAGAACAATAAGCAACTTTATACATGAAATATGTTCTTTGTGGACTCCACTTAAATGGTCCATTGATATATAGGCATAATATATTTGTACAAATATATTCTCAACTATATTAGTATTCATTATTCACATTAATCTATGTGCAATATTATTTCAACGCATGAATATAACGAGAGCCGTTCAGAAGAGAGCAGCACCTTTCAATTACTAGTACTACACCGAATACATTTACGTTAATGTAAGACAACATCAATGACCCTAAACAAAACCTTATGGATGAAATATTACCTCCAGTATTTCCATTTACATGCATAAAAAAACCAACATCATCATAAATGGAACAGACATCCTGGGAATGCTCATGAAATTGAGTATAGAAAAATGATTTGTAGTGCATGTCAATAGAAGTTATTGTGAGGGAAACACATACACAGAAAAATCCAGGGTCACTATCAAATAAATAGGATTTGGTAGCTTTTTATATTCAAAACTGATACGAGATAGGGCATATGGTGGCAAATAGGTGGCCATGAGGTGAAGCAGACCCTGCCCTGCTTGTGTGAACCGGAAAAGAGGACTGATTTGATTCAACTGCTTACCATCTGCGCCACTACACAAAATGATTTGAAAAAGTAGCCGTTGAAATGGACTTGCAATGCTTTTCATTACGTTTAGCATCTCGTGTACAAAACCTCCCCAAAACATGTAACACGGGCTAGTAAACGTTTGTGTAGGAAGACCTCAATAAGGTCACAGGTTGGTAAATCTATTTCCAACATGCAACAGAACCAGACATCTCATTTTAAGAAAGCAAAATACCTTTTTTAAATAAAATGGTCACACGCCTCTGAAAAAGATGATGGCTTTTAGCTCAAGACAGCCGTGATAGACTGAAATGCACATCAAATACTAGTCTGAAGGGCTTGTCTGTTGTAAACAACTGCTGAAATAGCATCACGCACAAAATGAATGCTAAATTGAGTTAAAATGCCACATACTCTGGCTTTTGGAGTAGCTGCAGCATAACTGTTCTTTTAACTTTACTGAAACTACTCATTTGCTGCAAGGTGCTGTTCTAAATTCAGTTTAACGTGTTTACGCGTCGATACACCTTTTGGGGACATGTTGCAAAACGAGTATAAATGCACAATCGGAGCATGAGCGTGTCATATTGTTTATCTTCCATTTAGGTTTTAGGTCATTGTAAATAGTGTGGCCTCATAAATTGCTTTTCATTATGCTTTTTGGATATAATTTCCTGCAACATTCTTCACTTCGGATTTTCACCACCTTAGCAAACCAACACAGCTTTTTTAAAGGTGTACATGCTCAGATGATAAATATGACAGGGAGGACTATGAAAAGTAACAAAGGAATTATTTCACGGTGTGGACAGCAGAAAACAGATTTGAAAGATGGCAAATACATCACTGTATGATAAGACTCCAACGGTGAGGATGAACTTCAGATGTTGACACAATCCCGTCTCCTTTCAAAGGGACAGTTCACCCAAAGATTCTGTCATCATTTAATCACCATCAGGTTGTTTCAATCCTGTATAAATATATTTGGAAGAATGTCAGTAACTTACTAGTAGGGAAAATAAATACATGGTCTGGTGACATTCTTACAAATATCTTCCTTTGTGTTTAGTAGAACAAAGACATTTGTAAATGTTTGCAACAATCTGAGGGTGAGGAAATGACAGAATTTTCATTTTTGGGTGAACTATCCCTTTAATCTCAGATTTAATATAAGAAAACAAACACTTCTGTTAAAGGACATACGTTTAACACATAACACAAGCAGCTCATGCTGTATCTTTATAGATCAAAAAATATAAGTAAACTGCTTAGGTCAGTGTCATATTAGGTTCCGCTCTTAGTCTTAAATATTACGACTCACTCCAAAAATACAGCACATTACACCACTTACTGTAGTAACAGGATATACTTAATATAGTTTAATCCTATAACACTGTGTCAGGATTGGGAAACAAATTTTGTTGACATAATTCAGTAACATATCAGTGTATTTGACTCAGTAAAATTAGTGTTTTAATAGCCAGACAAAAACTTTAGAAGTTTTAAAGGTGCAATGAGTCAGAAGAGCGAAGCTAAAATATAGCACTGAGACGGTAAGGAATAAAACCAATTCAGAAAAAGTGTTGCATGAGTTTGAGACGTCTGAGAACATTTGTTGAATTCAATAACAGGAGCTGATAAAATGTCTCTTGGCGGTGCAAGTTCTCTGGAATCTCAATGCTGTTCTCAAACTTCTGGAAGAATAATATGTACAGACACTCGCGGTTCCACTCTGTAGTTGAGTTTGGAAATCACAACAGGTGGATAAAATCTAGAGAGCTCAGATGTTTGAAAGCTCGACAGTCAGATGGTCCAATGCTCCAAAGGGTATCTTGAAAATCTGTACCTTATAAAGGTGCCTCAGAAATGCTGCACCCTGGGTCTTGAGTTCGGATATTTTGTACATTTCAGAAGTTCTGGAGTTCAGGCAAGTTCTTGTAGAGGTCTAAGGAGTCGGGGTTGGAGAAGGCTCCTCGCTGAGTCACCTCCTTACCTGCTACCACCTGCTTTACCGCAACTTCAACCTTCTTACCGCTGATTGTATACTGCAGATGAGCAGAAAGCAAAATCAATACGACTGAAAAGTACATTGAGAGGTTAGAAAAGAAAACAGAAGCAGAAGTAGAAGCAGGAGAAAGATTAAGTGCAACCCCGCTCACCGGGATGTCCTTGGTCTCCAGTATCAATGCTGGCACGTGTCGGGCGGACAGAGCGATTCTGATAGCGCTACGGATCTTCCCCACTAACTCTTGACTGAAGGTTTTATTAGGTCCCATCTTCAAGAACAGAATCACCCTCTCTTCTCCATCACTGTTGTACTGAGGGACACAAAGGCTGTCGGATACTTCCTCAAAGGCCTCCACTGGTAGAAAAGATGGGATGACAAGAATCCTTTAGATTTGAAAAGCTAGTTGCTCGGCACATGCTAAAACGGATATAAAGACTGGCTTTGTGAACAGTTTAAATAAACAGTTATTGGTTATGTTCGGTTGTCAGTTTGAGGTAAGTTTGGGACATTTGAATGATGGCTTGGTCCTTCATTTCCAGTCAAAAGCTAGTTGAAAACATCTAGAACTTCAAGCTGGTCCAGACAAGCCTGAACTGCTTTTATCTTATGAGGAAAAATGCAAAACGTATGTCTCACCAATATTATATATTTCCGAGCTCCCAAATCGAACGCCATTTGGATTCAAGGTTCCATCACTGACAAAAATGCAGACAAACAAAATATATCTTGTTTTGATCATTTTGATCACCTTCAATGGCATTTTAACATCTGACCCTGAAAATTACTAACAATATTGTACAATACTTCAACAATAATTAAGTAGCCAATACATATTAATGTAGGTTGTGCCATGATTAATCGCACCAAGGAATAAAACATATGTCTGTGCATATTTATTTTGTATTTTTAAACAAATACACATACATATATATATATATATATATATATATATAAAGGGAAAACACACTACATGGTGTTTTATATAACAAGTAAAATTATTCTAGTAAATAATATTTAATAAATCCAGTTTCCGGGTTGTTTATTTAGCATATTTAGCAATTTGAGTAAATGCTTTGCTGAAAAGATGTATCTTTAATCTAGATTTAAATTGGGCGAGTGTGTCTGATCCTCGAATAATATCAGGAAGGCTTTTCCAGAGTTTAGGTGCTACGTATGAGAAAGCTCGACCCCCTTTGGTGGATTTAGTTATTCTAGGTATTATCAAAAGTCCTGCGTTTTGAGATCTTAGAGAGCGTGATGGGTTGTAGTGTGATAGAAGCTCTGTTAGGTAGGTAGGGGCCAAACCCTTTAAGGCTTTATAAGTGATTAAAAGAACTTTAAAGTCAATACGATACTTAATGGGTAGCCAGTGAAGGGTTGATAAAATTGGGGTTATGTGATCGTATTTTCTGTACCTGGTCAGAACTCTGGCAGCTGCGTTCTGAACTAACTGTAGTTTGTTTATTGATGATGCAGGACAAACACTAAGTAGTGCATTACAGTGGTCAAGTCTTGAGGTCATAAATGCATGAACAAGCTTCTCCGCATCAGCAACACATAGAATATTTCGTAACTTGGTAACATTTCTAAGGTGGAAAAATGCTTTTGTGTTGTGAAATTTGAGATGTGATTTCGAAATGACAGGTTGCTGTCTAATATAACGCCTAGATCTTTTACTGTATTTGTTGGAGTAACAGTACATCCTTCAATTTGCAGATTATATTCGGTTATAAATAATCGGTTTACGTGTCTTTGGTCCGATAAGTAATATTTCTGTTTTATTCGAATTTAAAAGAAGGAAATTACAAGTCATCCAATGGTTTATATCTTCAATGCACTCTGCCAATTTGGATAGCTGGAGGGAATCATCTGATCTTGATGAGATATACAGCTGGGCATCATCTGCATAGACTCGGGTGTTATAAATCTGTCAACTGGCTTTCTGTTGAGTATTGTTCTGTTCCAATATTCAACATGTTGAATATTAAGATTCGTGGCAGCTCCAATGTTCTTCTGATCAGGTTCATTCACTCTTAACACACATCGCACCACAGGGGAATCTGATCAGATTATTTTAAGAGCCGTTTAAGATCATCCAAACTTTATGATTGATATTGCATGCGCTTATAAACAAAAAATGTATATGCACAGACACCTATTATTATAAACACAAACTTTGATTCTGGATGTGATTAATCGTGGAACAGCCCTCAGGAGCCATTAAAGGAGATACACATATAGAGAAACTCACCTTCGTCCCAACATGACAACTCCACCAGTCTTAGGATTTATTTTACAGTAGTCACCATGAGCCCAGACTCCTGAATGAACAGGTACATTCATTAACACTGTAGTTTGAGTAAGAAGTATAGACAGAAGCGGCAACTGTGTATCTAAGCAGAAATGTCTGTGATAGTTAATGATGCTGAACGGTCCAGATCGGCCTTTCCTGCATCTTAAAACTGACAGCAATAAAGATTCAAGGAGACTTTTCTCATGCTAACAAAAAGCCTTTCTTTCTTTTCAGCCTCATTTAATCAATACAGTGAAAAAACTGCAGTTCTCGTTCAACCTCAAGCGGCGTGTTTGTTTTCCAAATTAGAAGGACGACTCAAAACTTAAAGGGATAGTTCACTCAAAAAAGAAATGATCTTTATGACACATTATTTCTGTAGAACACAAAAGGAAGATATTTTGAAAAAATAAGTCAATGAGGATCAGTGTTGGTTACCAACATTCTTCAAAATATATTTTCAGGGTTCTGGAGAAATAAGAAAGTCACACAGGTTTGGAGTGACATAATGATCAGTGAATGATGAAAGAATTTTCAATTTTTTCGTGAACTATCCCTTCAAGGGCGTTGATGAAGAGAGCAGAGTGCATGTAAGGAATGAGGTGAAGTGAACCTGGAAAGGAGGAAAAATAGGCTTTGTGGTATTTGCTGCCGTTCTCATCGTTCCAGAAATGAGTGGGCTGGCATGGGATGGGCTTCAAACACACCAGCTCTCCACTTTGACCCCAAACGGGCATTCCTGAGACATAAACAAATACAAAATGCATCAGGGTTATTAAAGCAATAAGATGATGTTTCCAGTCATACTGTTTTGCCAAACATACTATATCAATGTATGTACATTTTCTGTGGGGCGTGAGTTCATGGGTGAGGGAATATCAGCTTTCACAATGGCTTCACATGTAGCTCATCAAATCACAAGCACTATCAATTTCAGAAAAAAACGAACAAAAGCCAACATTGATACCATAAAATCAGAGATAATCATTAAACCGTATTTCACCTTCAAGGCTCCAGGACTCCACGGCCATGCCGAGGTTTCGAGCCTGGATTTCTCCTCTGTACACGGGTACCGTCGTATTCTGACCCATGAAGCATGAAATTATGTCTGTGCCACCTGAGGAAACATTTAGGATGCTAAGATACAGTTTCAAAGACGGTTGAATGTTGCACACTAGAGAATCTCGCGGCTTAGAGGGACTGTCGTGTGTATCGGTATGGCTCAAACTACCTCTTTGCAAGTTGTGTGTAGTTTTATAAATAGATTAGCGCTTAACTACGGTCAACTTCATCATAACTAAAGCGATAGACAAAGTGATATTAATCGCAAACACAATCAGGATTTACTGGAGTGCCCTCAGTAGGGTGAGTAATCAGAGTTTGTGTGAGCCATTAGGATGCAAGGGGGAAAAGCATAGAAGGATATGAAGAGGAAAGAGGTACCTGCAACCCAAAAGAGAAAGCGAGACAATACCCATTTTGAAATAATGAGGTTACAAAGAGAAAAACAGGACATAGTAATTTAAAAATGTAAGTTAGATTATAAAAAACAAAACAAAAGCAGATGAAATAGACAGACACACATTCATCAGCCTGTCTATTGTCCAGGCAACGTCTCCATGTCTGTGACAGATGGTGGGCGATATTGGGGGGGTCCTATTGGATTCAGGTGATTCTGGATGGCAGAAAGTGTTAAAGTTTCCAGCTGCCCTGCGGAGCACAGGAGTCCGACTGGCACGGTAACAGGAGCAGCGGGAAACAGACCCCGTCACATATGCTTCGCTCGACACCGAGGTCAAGGTCAAATCCGCCTCGGGTTGGTGGACGTCACGCTTCCGAGGGGAGCAGGCGGTTGGCTCGGGCTGGACAGAGAAAGCAGTTTGGTAGGGCAGTGAGGCTATCTGAGCTCAGGGCCGTTTCGGAGCGGTTGTTTTCTTAGCAGAGGTCTTTAGGTAGCTTGACATTTGAGAAACCTCTGGAATCAAGCAACGTCATTCAAAACGTTTTTTGGTGAAATGATGCGGCTCGTGGTGTTGCAAACGCGTCAATTGCGAATGAGAGCGCTGTCATGCTCATAGAATTGATCCAAATGGCAAGTCAAACAGCTTTCGCGTTGGATTTATGCAAAAACGGTTTCTGAAGGTTTTGAAATCTCTCTGTCACTCAATGAAGATCATTCGATTACATTGCCATCAACTCCAGAAATAGTCCGTTTGTAAATACAATCATTTCACCTTACCTTTTTTCTCACCACAATTTACTACACTTATCTTTGTAACCATGTAAAATATCATAAATATCACTTATGAGTTACCGTTATTACAGTAACACTTAAATATATGTATGATATAGACCATTTTGCAAGATGTAAACACTGGTCCAGAAGCACTTCTGTTTTGTTGTTGTTTAATTCTTCCATATATAATAATAAAATCTAACATTTTGATTCAATTATAAATATTCCGTGGGTTGTAAACGTTCGTGTAGTGTGAAAAACTGAAACAGGAAGTTCGTCTGAACCAGCGTTGCTTACGTTTTGCAAAGTGATCTATACATTTATTTTTCAGATGGCCAGGTTACCACTGTTTATTTCTATTTTATGTGCTTTTAATCTGTTTTGTATGGGGCAATATCCCCACTGCTCAACCGAAGACCCAAAATGGATAATCTGCAACTTCCTCGTCTCTAATGAGTCGTGCAGGATAAGGGCGCTCCACATAAGAAGTTAAATAACGAATAGTTTGAAAGGCTCCTTCTGAATAAAGTGACTGTAGCAGGCTGTCGCTGACCTGCCATGAGAGCAAAGCTCATCTGGTGAAACCGCAGGGAGAGACTGGGCACAGGTGCTGTGTGAGAGAGCCATGCTGCGAGACCCCAGTCACAAACACACACGCACGCACGCAAAATCAGCAGTCAACCACAGCTGTTAGCGCTGATGCTAATTTGTTTCCGCAGTGCCTGGCGGCCAAGAGATCACACTGCCACACACACATTATGTAAAGGGAAGCGCTATCATGAAAATGTAGGAAAAGATAAGTGATGAAGGAAGGAGAGCAAATGAGTGAAAAATATTAAACAAAGATACGGCATACAAGTGTATATACTTTATATATACAGTATATATTGAGTTATATAAATCCTACCTGATATGGATCCCAGGAGCACATTGTTTTTGATACAGCGGTACACATACTCATAGCTCTGAGGCTTGAGAGGAGATCCTGTGGACAGCAGGGTGTGAAGAGTCTGCAGGTTGTGTGTGTTTGCTGCAGATAGACGAGAAAGTGGGACAAAATATATGAGCGACAAGGTGAAGCAACAATTCACTGTGACACTTCTCAACGATTAAAAAAAACACGCTTTACAATTCTAGCTTAAAAATATTTCAGAATGTTCTACCATCGCGCCATCCCAGATACAATTATTAATTGTTTTCTTTAACAAAAGTCAGTTGAAGAAAGGAAGCCACGTACATATTTTGTTATTATAGTTTGCTGAAACTATTAAAACATTTCTGTTAATTGAAATCAATGAATATGTCGCCCTATATATTATTTGAAAAATGTCAACTAAAGAAAATAGAAAGCTTGCGTTAGCAATAGTTAAGGCTCTAAAATTATTCATTGAAATAAAAAACAAAAGCTGCACTGATACTAAATTTCTGAGAGCCGATTATTAAGTGTGATATCTAATGATGCAGATACAGATTCGGAAAAATTAATAAATCCTTCCTAACATTTTGAATGTTATAAATTAATTCACTATTAATTTTAAACATCAAACTGGTGATGTTCACCATTTTCTATATAAAGAGCACAAATTGGCTGAATTTTCCTGTCCTATTTTAATTGACAGGACATATGGGCCCTGATCATACTTTTTAAACTATCGGCCAATAATTGAAAAAATAACTTTTAATGACCGGTACAGAATATTGGCCGACATATTGGTGCATCCCTAAACAACTTAATAAAAGTAAATAAAAATTATATAGCAATAGGAAAAAAGCTTAAACATAAAATTACAAAAGCATATAAGACAACTGCCAAAAGAAAATGTACTTAAAACAACAAACTAATAAGAAGAAGCATGCATACACCTCAACCAACTTGAGCAAGAGAGAGAGAGAGCACTGCGTTCGCGAAATTCAGCTGAGTTTGTTTGTTCACCGCATTTTGGTAAGGAATCTTATATAGACGGTGGATATAACGCTGGATTCTGAGATCGTTTGAAACTGATATATGGAGCAGTCCCAGCGCTAAAAGAGCCGGTCATAAGTGACACTGAGTCATATGTCTGTGTTTTGTTGGCAATCGGCACATAAGGTACACAACACAAACTTATAGCCAACAGTTATGCAGAGATAATGCAATGATCTATTGTGTGCTCATGCTGTAGTCCCGCCCCCCCTACACACGATCCGGGCTCGCCAGTATTCAGAAATAATCGTTTGTATAATTAAATTTGTTTTTATGATTAAACTAAAGACCCTTCGAAGATACCAAGTATGCAATGCTACTCTATAAATACTCAAGATTAATATGAGATTGGCATTAATTGCGTGTTACTTCCGCTTTAACAGTTTGTTTTCTACATGTTATATTTGCTGTCACACCATTACATGTACGGTATATGGTGCATATACAGAAAATATATCAGAAAGATATGTGCTATGCTACACTATGCCCCGGCCTCATCTTTAGATCTTTATTTAAGATAAAGCACAATAAAGCTCAGCTAACTGTAATCTCTATTCAGACATGTTTTGTAGTCTGAAGGCAGGCGGATGTGGGTCACAGTTCTCAGAATGAAACTATGCTGAAATTCATGCAGGCAACAAGCCAGGCCACCCGCCTGGGGTCCCGTGTAGAGAGGGTCTCTCGCCCTGGTTATCAGAGCAAGTCCCACACCCCACAGGCTAACAGGTGTCGCTCTAAAATGTCAAGCAGCCAAAAAGAGCAGCAGAGGGCCAGGAAACACTAATCTGACCCCCAACACACACCCATACGTACAGCCCACTATCCCACATACAGCATACAAATCCAACTCCACATCACGTACAATCAAACAGCTTAACCTTTCACAGACGACATGAAATGCCACCAGCAACACATTTAAAGGGATATTTCACTACCAAATAAAAATTTGCCCATAGTTTTACTCACCCTCAAGGTATCCTAGCTGAATATAGTTATCTTCTGGAAGAATAATCCAGTCAGAGTTATAATACCAAGTATCATTTTGCTTCCAAGCGGTAGAGTGGGAGTGAATGGGTGTGGACTTTTTGAAGCTCCAAAAAGTGCATCCATCAATCAAAGAACTGCTTGACGCAGCTCCGTGGTCTTAACAAGGATCTTCTGAAGCAAATTTGAAAAATTGATGCATTTGTTAAAGAGAAATATCCATATTGACAACGCTATTAACGTTGATGTCTAGCTTCCATTATCTCTCAAAGGTACGTGAACCAGAGGCTTGTTCTTCTGGCAGATGACACAGGCATAAATACCGGTGACGAAAGCTGCCTTTAATTTTTTTTAGCTAATGGGATAGTATCTACTCTGGCAGGAGATTTCGTCCCCGTCATTTGCTTTAACTTATCGGTTCGCTTCAGAAGACCCTTGTTAAGACCACTGAACCGTGTCGAGCGGTTCTTTGATTGATGGATGCGCTTTTTGGAGCTTCAAAAAATCAACACCTTTTCACTACCGTTCTGCTGCTTGGAAGCAAAATAATACGTGGTATAATAACTCTGACTGCATTATTCCTCCAGAAGAAAACCATATTAAGATAGGATACCTTGAGGGTGAGTAAAACAGGGGGAAATTTTGTTTTGGCAGTAAAATATCCCTTTAATGTGACGCATTTTTGAATATGTAAAATGACATTGTTTCCTGGTTTTTTCTACATGTGTCATTACTATTTGTATTAATATAGATTTACTGTAAAGCTGCTTTGCAACAATGCAAAACTGTGAAAAGCGGTATGGAAATAAATTGAAATTTAAATAGTGTTCTGTAGGGAAGAATTTTGTGTCTTTGGATTATGGAAGAACAGTGATGGTTTTTCTGTCCACGTTGCCTCGGCTATATTCCAGTTAGTATC
Organism: Barbatula barbatula; assembly: GCF_947034865.1. NCBI lineage: Eukaryota > Metazoa > Chordata > Actinopteri > Cypriniformes > Nemacheilidae > Barbatula > Barbatula barbatula. The sequence continues at coordinate 24,666,509 of NC_136767.1, read as the reverse complement.
TGGTGTTTCTCTATAGACGGCCATCAAAATTAGCCACATATTTAGCTGTCGATTATTTGAAGGGTGTAAAATTGACTTTTATAAAAAGTGGTTTACTGCATAGGAAACCAACTGCACAGAGCTGTGTCTATAACCAAGGTTTCCCCTTTAAAATGCCCATTATTTGTAAAAAAAACTGTAACTCAATCGCTCTCCCGGGAGTCGTTACGCACAAACACTTCCACCTTCAGCTGTAAATTGCATTTTAATTCACTTTCACTCGCTCGTGTTATTGTTATATATTCATAAGCACGTACATGCGGTTTAGTGAATGACTCTGTGTTATCCAGAGGCTAAGGGGAAAAATAGGAAATTAATGCGTACTATGAAAGAAAAAGTATAAAAAATAAATAAGAGAGGCTGAGGGGGAGAGAGGGGGAACGAAGCAGCGAGAAGATGACAGACAGAAAGCAGGAGATTGTGATTTAACGGTTCTTTTTGCTTACCTGGATTTAGATTTCTCTCCTCCAACACAGACAGCCATTTCGCTCCAGTGCCAAAGATAGTGATTCTGTCAGTAAACAATGAAAAGAAAAATGTAAGGTTAACAATTAGCTGCAGGTTTTGTATGTATAAAATGAATCCGGCTCTTCGCAGATAGACCAGAAACCACCTTCAGGCCTTCAATCACTCAAAGAAAACCATCACACTATCCTGGACCGGTCTCCCACTTGAAGTTCAAAACTCTGTGGCTAGAATACAAGACCACCTCTGGGTCTACTCTTCACCCCTCTTCTACACTTCAAATTAATATTCATATGCACTACCATCCAAGGGACACCTGGAGATAAACGTTTGTTTGCCAAAACTACTTTCATTGCTTTGATGATGCAATGAAAGGCAAACCTTCACCCGAAAAAAAGCATCTACTGCTTTGTTTGCGTTCGTAATTCATTTTGTATAGAAAGAACGTGGAAACGAGATGGAGAAAAGAAACAAGCTGTACTCGCACAAGCACACACACACAGTGTTAGGCTGCGACAAAACGAAAATCTAATTTCCACAGCGCTCTTGATCTCTCACGTCTGACTGTAGGACACAGCGTGTAACGTGTTCAGTGTCAATGAGGTGGAATTGATCTAAATGGCGTGTTGACCTGCAGAGGACTCGGTCAGCCATTTTGTGATAGAATCGGTTAGGGTCAGAAATCTGAGGCCGGAGGTCACGGCAGTGCAATATCTGAAGAGCACAGAGCAAACTAAATGCTGTCAACATGATTGTGTTGGTTGTAATCTCCATTTGTCTAGCGCAATAGACTTAAACAGAGATTACAATAAAAAAATAAAGTAGAGCGGCTCAACAGCAATATAATGTGTGAAAGTTAGTTAAAGGGATAGTTCACTCGAAAAACTAATTCTGTCATGTTTTATTAACCCTAGTGTCGTTCAAATCCAAATCCTGTATATGACTCTTTTTTCTGTGGAACACAAAAGAAGATATTTCGAGCAATGTCTCGGTGGTTTTGTGTCCAAACAATGGAAGTCAATGAGGGCCAGTGTTGTTTGCTTCCTAACATTCATCAAAACATCATATAGGTTTGTAATGATACGTTCTAAGAAATAAAAGTCACAAGAAAGCAATATTAGTAATATAGAAAAGATTCCTTTAAATTGCACTGAAGTAACTAAAGCAATTAAACATCCATCTATACTTTCCCCATCTCTCGCACCAATTCTCTCTCTCTGTCTCAAAAAAGAGATGTCCCAAGTGTGGGCGGGTGTCATGACAACGTCCTGCTTGTGTTTGATTGGAGGCAGCTGGCAAGGTCTGGTTAGTAATTGGTTGCTTGGATGTAGGAACAGAATTCTATACAAAACGAAATGGAACGTGGCTTCACAAGCTAGATATCAGTCAGGGAAAATTTGAAAAACTTGCCGACGGCAATCTTAATGATATGATTCAACGGGGATGCTAGTATCTTATACATCAATAGAAATCATTCCAGGATTGCCTAGCTTGCTCATATTTAAGCAACCGAGCTTCTCTAAATATGCAGCTTGTTTATTTCTTTCAAGGAATGGCTACTTGAACGTATTTTGGGCACGTGAATAAGATCTGGTGGGGAAAGTACGCAAATACAAGTTAAAATCACAAATAGAAGTTAAAAAAGACTTCCATTGTAACACACAGCTATAGGACATATTTTAACCTTATCCAAAACAGTTATGTAGCGTGAGGTGATCACCATTGAACCACATCTTGCAAAAAACATATTTTTAAAACCCAAGTTTTGTGGTAAAATTAAAAATCTAAACTAGGAATACTGGATACTCTGTGCACACTGCAACTAAAGCCAGAAAACAACCACCCAATACTGAAAAAAAGTCTAGACACATGAATCTGACAGCTTGCGCATTCACCTTAAACCGAAGCGAAAGTATTCTGTCTGTTGTTTAACACATCAATGCAATCCACAAAGATATCCTTGGTTCTTTGCCTCCTGTTTCATGAAAGAAAAACAACTACCATTTTCTTTCCCAAAACAGCTTCGGCCTGAAACAGCAATATGGGACAAAGACAGAGTTGTCAAGCATGACCAAATCTCACAATGGCCCTTTGTGCGTCACATGTTTCACTAACATTCACCGCCTCTACGCAATGATTGAATATTGATCATTTAAAACGTTGAACACAATTAATGGGGAGCACCAAAAGATAAGAGTTAATCCAGGATCAGTCTATCCGAACAACGAAACATTACGAGAAAGAGACCATGTTTTATTTATTGTGCAATGGACGCTCTACCTTGGAAAGGTTGATTCAGTCTGAAATGATGATTAAATTAAGTTAAATTTGGGCTACAAATGTAGATAGTATGACCATATAAGTATATGATGTTTAAATAAGACACTTAACCCAAAATGTCCCATTTAAATTTAGAAGTCTTAAAGGTACAGTACCCAGTTTTATTAAAAGGTCCAGTGGGATGATCTATTGATAGATATGCAATATAATATACATAACTTTGTCTTCAGATGTGTATAAAGAGCTTACACAATGAGTACACAAATATGTTTTTATTAACTTAGCTATTTCTTTCTACATACACCACGGGTCCCCTTGTATATTTTTTCGCCATGTTCTGTCAGCCGTCATAGTGTTTCAAAAGGGTAGGTGAGTGCGCGGTTGGTTGCAATTCGCAACCTTGCCGCTAGATATTACTGACTGGACTATAAAGGTCCAGTGTGTTATCTTAAGGAGGATATATTGACAGAAATGCAATGGAATAGGGGTGTGATGAGACAATTATTCCACTTATCTGTGGAGTTCACGAGACGCGTGAAAGATTTTTAAACTTTTAAAGAAATCCTCAAAGAAGAAATATATAGGGAAAAATTGTCTCATATTCCCTGTAAAACCACAAAATGCAAAAAATGTAGCCATTATAAAATCATCTTGCACTTTATGAAAAAGAAATTAAAACTTCTATTTTAACAAATTACATTATGCAGTATAAACAATATGTAAACATTGCAAAATGTTTTGTCACAAACTTGACAGGTAGCAAGTGCACAAAAATGATGCTTTGTTTTCTTAACGGGTACAGCTTTTAGTAAAGAGCTGTGCTTGTTTTCTCTATATGATTTTGCATAGTGCTTGTGTTAGCAGAGGTGGCGTTCACACTGTCAATCCTCCTTCCTCCACTGACTGAACTGCGAGTGACTTCCTGTTTGATGCTCCGCACTTCCGTTTTGTATTTGTCACCATGTTAGAGGGCAAATTTCATAAACTAAACCTTAAAAGGGTTAGAAATAATGAGCATAGCAGTCATGTTTATAAATGTAAAATCTCAACTTCGTTAACTGTAGCAGGCAAAATGCTTAAAGAATCCGGGTCTGTTCCTACAACAAAAATGAAACCTCTTTGTTTCAATATCTGAAGTTTTAAATAAACACATACGGCCCAGAGGAATAATTTAATTGGTGTCACCAAAAAGTTTGTAACTCAAAATAAAAGAAAGACTGAATGCAAAGGCACAGGTGCTGTCTGCAAAATAACTCTTAAAGCTCAGAGACAATCTCAAGCTCTCCTGATATCAAAATATACAGACACATATGTTCCCGAAGCCATCCAAGCAACTCACATTTTTCTGTAACTAATGGAAAAGTGTGCATTTATTTGTGAGTGTGTTTGGCTTTTCCAAAACCGTCTCTATTTTCCTTCTCTTGGCAAAAGGCGAGACAATGAGACTAAGAATAGAGACTTTCATCAGCAGCCAAGGGAGCAGAAAATGAGCAAACACACACACGCTCTCCAACACAATGAGTGTGATCCCGAAGAACTCCGGTGTCTGTTGTACTTCGATCACTTCTGATCAATAACAGGTAAACTCTTAGAGGAACTCAATGCAACATCAGAGGTGGCCAATTAAACCGGCGTCTTTGAAACAGGTTGATGCAGTGATCCTGTGTCATTTTCACAAAGGGCAGAGCAGATGCTGGTGATAAGCACCGCCACACCTCGACCAATCACGGTGCGATGTGAAAGAAAAGTCTGACTTTGACACCTCTATTATAGTGTATCGCACACGTGCGCATCTTACCCAAGGTGGTCTACCAGGTCCCACATCACGTTGGCAGTGGGAACGAGAGGAGAACCATCATATAGAACTACGGTCGCCCCGACAGCCAAAGATGACATCAGCCAGTTCCACATCATCCAGCCCGTCTGCACACACACACAAAACATTACTGTCCTGTTTGACCCAAAGAGGTAAACATAGGACGTGTATCTCGCAATAACATACCGTAGTGTAGTATATGATGACATCATTGCTGGTCATGTTGCCATGGAGAATGTGTTCTTTAAGATGCTGAATGAGAGTGCCCTGTGAATTGAAGAATAAAGAAGGTAATATACAAATGTATTTAATGAAGCGTCTTCATTCACTTATACTGTTTCCGCGATGGCAATGAGCAACAAGCTACAATGGATTCTATCAGAACCTTTTTTTTACATTGTGTCGTGTGCGGTGTGTGACACGGTGTAACAACTAAGTGCAAATACCTCACATTTTTCATATTTCATCTTGATTATTCAAGGAGGATACATTTTGACCTGCACGCATAAATCATTTATAAAAACAAGGGCTGTTTAACATTTAATCTCATCCAGAATAAATGTTTGTGTTTAGATTATAAATCTGTGCACTGGGCATATTTACTTTGTTTTTAAAAAACAGACACACATACATGTTTATATTTAGGAAATATTTGCATTAAGTTTTTAAATATATTATAAAAGAAAACATGAATTCATTTTTTTATTTTATAATTTTTAAATATATACACGTGTTTTTAAATACATGCACGTGTGTATGTGTTTGTACTTTGGATATTGATTTTTTTTATAGTCATATCGTGGTTGTCCTTCTAAAACCTTCACTGTAAAAAATTGAATCTGTTATTTTTGTCAGATTTTCCATGTAAAATAAAAAAACTGAATTTTACAAAAAAGTAAAAAAGTATTTTTGAAATACAGTAAAAAAGGAAAAGTTAAAGAACACGGTTACAAGAAAAATGGGGAAAACTATTTAATATATATCCTATAATTTTACATTCTTTTACAGTCGTTTTTCCAGTTTAAAGAAAATGTTATTTTTCGCCGAATTATTTTACAATGTTGTATGTCCAAATTTACTGTTACTTCATAAATGATTGCACACAGTGTTGTCAAAGCTGACAAGCACTTTTTAATACTTTTCATTGGTCAAATATTTGCAAACACAAAGGGTGACTAATATCAATGATTTATGAAATTTAAGAACAACGACATATGGAGATACAAGGTTTCAGAAAGACAGCAGCGATATATCATGTAAACACAAAGTTTTATTCTAGTTGCGATTTCCGATTCATTGTTGCCGATATGGATCCGTTTTTATTTTATGTTCCCTTTAGGGTAGTGTACAAATGTAGCATGTAGTTTAGTATGTAATTATGTAGTTTGGTTATTTCCATGTTTTATATTGAGAGATGGTTGGGGACATTCATAGAACATGGAATACATTTATAATGGTTAAAAAAGAATTTCGGTAATAAAAGAAATGACAAAAAACCCAGGCACGAGTAAAAGTGTGCTTTTTGGAATCTTTCTCCTGTGCCGGTGTCGTACGTTCTGAGGTATTCTGTCAGGCAGGAAACAACCTAATTACCCAGTTAAAGGTTCAACAACGACGCACGGATCAAAAAAAGAACCTATTCCTCTTTTCGAACACCGTGCCCTGACAGTGCTGACACGGTTAACATGTATCCTAGCACAAACGCTAATTACGAACATTCACTCATTCACTTACTGCCATAACCCAACATGTACTGTTGTCAAAAGAGCTCACAGAAAGAGAGAAATAGACAGAGAGAGAGACAGAATGAGAGAGAAGAGACAGACGGGGTTGTGGCTGGATATGTGTGACTATGTGTTTTCATACACACAGCGGTCTAATTATCTACCACGCAAGTGAAGCATCAAATACAAACGCAGCAAAAGCTGGAAAGAGAAAACTGTGAAATATGACAAACAACTGCAGGGTGTTACACACACACCCTCACCAAACACATAAGACCCTACTCCAATCTGACTCATGGAGTCCAAGCATAACTCCAACCGTGCTCAAACGCACCTGCTTGTAATCTTTACAAGTGCTGTAATTGAGAAAATGTGTGAAAACCAAAACCAATATATATATGGTCTGCTGTGTCTGTAATAATGTATTGCAGTGACAGCAGGATGAAAGAGGTTCACACAGCTGCTCATCCTGTATCATTTCAGGGCAGAAGAGGTTTGTTAAGTTGACTATTACTGACACCTGGTGGTCAATGTTGCTGCATGGAATGACCAAGATGTTTAAGTAAAAAGTTGGACCCAGGTGACTTCAGGTCTGTTTGTTGATCGGTCTGGCTAGTGGCTAATAATATTATAGTGGCTAATAAAACTATATTTTATCTTGTTTAATATTTAATCTTATCTTATTTAATTTATATTCATATTTAATTACAATTATCTTTTGTTGTATAATAATTGTATTAAATGAACAGTTCCTTTCATTTTATTGTATGTTAAGGATATTAAATAAACAATTTGTTGAATGGGTCATGTAACTTTGTTGCATTTAAGTTTAGCCATGTAACGGTTCTTCTACTGGTTAACTCAAAATGACACTGGCTGGAAATACTTTTAATTTGCTACCTAATGTAATTTACTTGATATTATTTTGCTTGTATTCAGAAATAATCTACAGGAACTATTCTTTGCGAATGTGTATCGGAGCTTAAATTTGGGCCATAACAGCGTACAAGCGCAGTAATGTCTGTTTATGTTGTTGCTTTAAAACCATCTTTATGCCATTTTAGTGAAAGAGTTCCTCCTCTTTGAAAAGGTGAAAAGGAATACTACTTGATGTCTGCCATTAAATGCCACTGCAGAAGCATTATATACTGACTTTGGCATATACACACACACACTCACCCCAGCGGAGTGCACCATGCATTTAGGAGCTCCTGTGGTGCCAGAGGAGTACATGATGAAGAGAGGATGAGAGAAGGGCAACTGCTCAAACTCCTGCTGAGGGTCCTGATCACCTTCCTTACCAGTGGCCAAGAAGTCTTCAAGGAAAACACTAAAACAGCAGAAAGAGACAGAATCAGTTCACGATAAAATATTGTAAGCCATTTACAGGCTTACAAAAAAAAAAACACACATACATGTACATGGTTAGGAAATATTGGATTTATTTATATGTATCAATCATTAAAATGGTATATAAATGTCTAGTGATTTTTATATATTTAATATTTTTCTTAAATATTTGCATGTATGTGTATTTAACAATTTGGCATAATGTTTATTTATTACCAAACATTGAGAAATATCATGTTTTTTGCTTATTGTAAGCCAATTGCTTGTTTTGTCCCCCCCAAGATAACGTTGGCACCCCCTCGACACCCTGGTTGAGAAACACTGCCTTAAAAAACTCCCAATATGATACACATTTTAGTACACTAGTAACATATTAAATACATTGTATTATATAATACATTAAGAAAAAAACACTATAGATATATGATCGTGTCCGCACAGGTCTAACACACACACACACACGGATGCACAGACCTGTTAGGGATCTTGGAAAGGTCCGTCTCTTGTCGAGATCGAACATATGGAATGACCACAACCTTCTTCAGGTCGGGGAGACCTGAGAGAGATAATGAAAATATTCTTACGAATGAGACACACATGCAGGTGTACCGAGCAGATGACAAGATGAAGGGAAGCAGTTGTGCGTGAGCTGGAATGTGTGATCTACCTTTAACAACATTGTGAAGTTTCTCCATATGGTCGTGCTGCTTGCCGTTATACACAACAGCTGCTACGGAGAATATCAGCTTGGGCTGAATCTGAGAAAACCTGTCTAGCACCCCCTGAAATGACAAAATAAAAAACTTAAATCATGTAAAAAAACCGTCTGTATTCTCTATGAGTAATAATACAATAATATCAACATTGATAATCTTGTCAGGCAGTAATATCTATATTTAGGCAACTACAATTAGTTGGTGTAGTTCTGTATCTAAACCACAGGGGGCAGCAAAGTATACGGTAAATGACATTGCTATATCTGATAGAGTCTGGCCTATTTATGGACTAAGCACTGCCCTGAGGGGTGTGTAAACCCACTTTAATCTCCACAAAGAAGTGTGCGTTCGCGTTTGTGAAAGAGGCCAGAGGGATGTGTGTGAGACAGATGTGTGTGTGTGGCTGAGGCCTATATTTTGGGCATCACAAAGAAAACATTACATGGAAAGTACATTTAGGTTATGGGACAGACAATGGAATGCAGGAGAATATGGGGCATCATTTGCTTATTCACAAATATAATGCAACAATGACAAAGCCAGTCCGCACAAGTCAAATTGAATATTAAAGTGGTCGTATCTCAGACAGTTTCTGTATATCTCATGTTAATCTTGAGTACTAACAGAAAAGTGTCGCCCCCTTCAAATATCTATGGAGTCTTTAGTTTGATCACATTTATAAAAGACTCGCAATCGTGACCGGGGATTGCAACTGCTTCCCACGAACGAGGAATTCTCAGTAGGCACGGGTCACAAGCCCACATCGATTGAGTCCCCTTTGTATACACCACCCATCGGCCTAGCGATCGGCCTCGCCCTGACTGAGCGCCGAGAAGATGATCGTAGTTGACTATCTAGAGGAAGTAAACTCATTTACCGCGTGCGGTTCATGTCCGGCATCTTTTAGCACGGGGACTGCCGCTCCATCTACCAATTTCATATATCAATTTCCATCCATCAATTTCATTGGATATAACGCTGGATTTCCAAATCCAGCGTTATATCCACCGTTTAAATAACATTCATCACCCAAATGCAGCGAACAAACAACACAGCTGAACTTCGCAAACACAGTTCTCTCTCTCTCCTGCACACAAGTGAACGTGACTTGTGCGCATGTTCTTTCTCCCGCGCTCCATGGTTGATGCGTGGGCGTGCCGTGTGCTTTTCCGGGAGAATTGTCCAATAAGGGACTGAGGAAAGTTGTTACGTAACGATTTTTCATGTTCGAAAAAAACTTTCCCGAGTTTGTACGAACACTGGGGGAGTGTATTGAGCACAGAAATACTACATCATACGTCTACCTCGTTTTTCGACAAGTTGACCATGTTAAGCATGAGAAGACAACACATTTAACATTGTAAATAAGTCAGAATGCATGACAAGCCATTAAAAAAAACCTTTAAATATAATACATGATGCTTGTTTGAAATACAGTTTCCTGTGAGGGTTGGGTATAGTGGTGTGGTTTGGTTTCGTATAAACGACCGAAAATGGCATTAGGTCAGAATAAAAGCAAAACCACCAAAGCAAACATCTGTGTCAGAGTGTCTAACAGCTTACAGGTCACACACATATTTGAAATGAGAGAAACCTAGTTTACAAACTTTGAATACACAACAGACCTAAATGCCAAATAAACCTGGGTTTACCTAACCTATACTAATAAATAACCTATACTCCCTTATATAGTACAGCATTTAATTCTGTATATGTGAATGCATTTCATTGGACGGGTGTTAAACTGGGAACTTGATTTTAGTTGGTATTTATTTAGACTGGATGATGTATATTAAACTATAAGAAAGATGTTGAAGCTATGTGAATGCTACAGTGATGTCTGGCAGTTTGGGACTATTTCTCCAATCCATTTCGTTTTCATTTCACATTCTGAACTATTTACTCAGGGTCCTTGGATAAACATAAAAGTATGAAAACTCTGTCTGCCAGGCCATCATCCACAGCTCACTGCAAATGCCCCTTTCTGTGAGAATATTGGCGTATTAAACAACATATACTGTACACCACTATGCTACGCTGTTATCACGTTATATAACATCAACTGTTATGCATCCAAAGCTCTTACATTCACACCAAAATCGGGAGAGGTTGAACTCCAGATGGCACCTATACTGGCTGCAGCGAGCATTGCCTTCACAGCATGAATCCCATTAGGCAGATATCCTGAGAGAAAGAGAAATCATATTAAATGACATGCAGCGCAATGCAATAGAATATATCATTTGCAAAAAGAACATGAAGAGATGAATCAGTTAAGAGATGTAATAAAGTTTATTTGTTCTATTTCACTTAACATGTGATTTATTAACTTGTTTCAGAGACGTGTGCTTTTAATGTCGCAAGATATATATATATATATATATATATATACATAGAAACAAATGTATAGTATAATGCAATGGAAGTCGCTTTGGATACAATTCCTGTATAAGTGTTCGTAGATATAAATAGCTCATTCTAAGGTAAGAAAATCATAACGCTTCATTATGTAAGGTCTTTATAAATCTCTGAAGACATAGTTATGTACTGTATATTATATTGCATTTCTGTCAACAGATCCTCCAAAAAAAGACACCCTGGACCTTTAAGGTATATTATCGAATTAGTGTGCACAAATAACAAAAATCTCATTCAAGTTGACAACAAAACTTCAGGATCCAGATACCTCTCATTGAGACTTCCTGCTCTGGTCCTGTATTTGTATTCATGTTCAGTTCACTTGACTTATATCGCCTATTTCCTGGTTGCATATCATTACCTCATGATACATGCGCTTACCCATTGGTAAGAAAAGAACCTTCCCGAAATATTTATGGTAAAATGTAAATGATTTTGAATTGCATTGTGCAGAACAGAGAGAGAGAAGAGAGATCGGGCATAGAAATGGTGTCCATTAGCTAAATGACACTGCGGCAATAAACCCTGGGCCTCATCTGTGAAGTGCCCATATATTCTCTCACACACACACACACACACAGTAAATCAAGGGGACAGCTAAAGCCACTTTATAGAGAAACACACTTTATACACGTGGATACAGACACACACAACGTCACACAACTGCCACCAATCGATAAACTCCTGCCAATGTAAACACACCATGTTTTACCTTCATAAAGGTACAAAATAGACACACCTCTGTGGACACGGAGTCGTGTTCATGTCCACGTAGACATTTTGACATGAAGCACCGCAGTGCAGGTGTTCAGCCGAGGCATCTGTGAGAGCTCCACAGATATGGTATTAAACAGCAAAATAAACACAATCACACTCATGTTGAGTTTCCATGTTTTACAAGGACTTTTCATGGACATAATGAGTTTTATACTGCACAAACTGTGAAGTACATCCCCTAAACCTCACAAAAACTGAATTAAAATCTGATTTAAACAATGATTTCCATATGGGGAACAAAAATGACGCCACAAGGTCAAAGATCACAAATGTTATTTAGTAGGAACCATTCGACACTTGGCTTGCAAAAACAGATTTCATACATCGCGTTTTGTAATGTGCTTTCATGTTTTTGTTGTGTTTTATTGCATTTTTTACAAAAATGTGAGTGTTATATTACTTAATCAAATGACTGTTTAACTAAATCCAGCTAAATAAAAAAAGTACACACTGCTATTTCGAAGCATTACATTTCAACACATAACCTGTTTGGGCATCATTTGTGCTACTCATATGAATAATATCTGAAATACGTGGCTTGTTTAAAAAAATATATTAAAAAAATATTTCAGTGAACTTCTAAAGACATTTTACGGCAAAGATAATGCTAGAAACAGGCACACACATATTCAACCAGAATACCTGAACAGGGCTGTAGAGATATTCATAAAAGCAATAAATAAATAATAATAGAAATAAATATCACTATGGATAGTATATGTATCTTCTGTGTTTTTCTACATCTATGCATGTAGTATAGGTATCTATTTATAAACAGTGTACACGAGTACTTGACAAATAAACCGCACATGTGAACTATGGTGTGACATGGCAAAAAAATAAAAAATAACAACGAAGATAGATCGTTCTTATGTGGTTTTATATAATAAATACAAATAAATTAAATATTTGCATTGTTTTAAATAAAATAATATATCATTAACAGTTTTCAACATTAATGCAGTCACACCCTAGGACACATGGTGTGGTTTATTATTCCACAGGAACTCATATAGAGCCGTGGGGAAAATTAAGAGACCATTCCAAATTTTCATTTCATATAAGCAGTTCTAGATGTATTGTGGCCATTCCAGTCCAGTGTCTGTTGAATTTCAACAAAATCAAACTTTAGGAGTGAAAATGTCATCCAACAGCAATGTGAAAGACTGACAGCATAACAAGACACATGAATGTGATATGACTGTGATAAAAATATTAAAAATAAAAAAGCCTAAATACAACGCTGTATTGCGTAAAATAGAATATGAACTTGTTTTTTGCCGTTTTTGAGGTCTGAAAAAATACAGAGCTTGTTTTCTGCAAATAGAAACACTATTTTTTGTAGTTCACGGAATGAAACAAAGAAATATAATTTTACCTAAACACATACCTCTAAATAGACGTTTTTTAAATCAGAAAAATGGTCTATGAAGAGGTAAATTTTTTCCAAGGCTGTATATGTGAATGTGGCACTGAACTGGCCTCCTCCCATTCACACCCATTACTAAAGAAAGTCAGAGACCAGCAACCACAGTAATGACCCCAGAATGACGTCAACCATCACACACACTCTTTTCCACATGACATCACCCGCATAAAGACAGCATTACTCACAAACGCTGTCACAATGAAGGCTGGACCAAAATTTTAATAATTAAAACCCTTCTATATTACACATAAATCAATCCCACAAGGTCACAAGGTTTGTCAACAGTATTTAATCCTTCCACACATAAAAGCTTAAAATGACCTTCCCTCTCTCTCTCTCTCTCTCTCCTCTTTCTATCCACGTCACAGTCTTAGTGACCCTGGCTCAAAAACAAAACTGAGAGAGAAAAATAGCTCTTAGAGCAGAGACAAACATGAAGACAAACAGGAATAAGAATGAAGAAGGACAGAAATAAATACAATAAATAGGCAGGATAAACAGGTTGATTCAGTTTGAGACAATATGGGGATAGTTTGCCCGAACAAAATGAAGTCATACAGGTTTAGAATGACGAGTGAGTAAACATTTTTGAGCAACCTGTCACTGTCACCCCCATAAGATGAAATGTCATTTAAGCGATTGTTTTCCATTACTTTTAAATCTTAAAACAACATCTCTGAGGCGTTACCAGAAAAACTCAAAAAGACGACAAAATATCACTCGTCCTGTCTGGTGTAAGAGTCGGCAATGTAGATATACAGAGAGAAATAAAAGGAACGGAGAGAGGAAGACGCTCACCTACAACCCTGTCTCCAGTTTTGATGCCCATCTTCCTCATGGCCGCAGCAAAGAGAGCGACATCACGCCTCAGCTCTCCAAACGTCACCTTGACAATCTCCTCGTTCGCCTCGGCTATACAGGAAATAAACATCTTTTTTGACATATTCTCAAGCACAACATGACAGATAAATAAATATATTTAGATATTGCTGCTTCTTACTTTCTTACATTGCCTTAGGAATACTAACCATTGTACGACAATTTAAAAAACATGCTTACAACAGTATATTTAACAACAGTAACCACAACTTAACCATGGATTGGTTACAGGAACCACAGTTTAACCCTGGTATTTGTTGTAAACTGGGGTTATACAAATGGTACTCAATCCGTCCCAAAAAAACACAGTTACTACACTTTTACTATAAAAATACCATGGTTAATTTTCGTAAGGGCTGTAATACTGGTGCATATAAATTGAATTTATTATTCTTGCTTTAAAGGGTTCAAATGTCACATATAGGTGTTTTTCTGTGTCTTTGGTGTGTTATAAGTTGCCCGTTCATGTATTAAACATGTAAAAGTGCACAATTTAAAGTGTCTCAACAAAAGATGCATTCTATCTAAAAATGAAATTCTCACCCAGACCTGCCAGAAAAGCCTCGTGTAACCACACCCCCACAAATCTACCTCAGTTCCTGGTATGATTTGACTAAGACCGCCCAAATGTATTCGCAAGTAAGGTGGGCGTACCTATCAGAACAGTTGCTTTGGAACCTGATGTTCCAAATACGGTAAGAAGCGTTACATTTCCGTGACACGCTTGCAGTATTCGACAAATCACTACGCACTGGTTAAATGGCCAATCATAGCACACCTCGCTTTTTGTAAAGAATCTGCGCGTTTCAAATAGGTGGAGCAAAGAGGAGATACAAACATGCACGGTATGTGGAAAATACAGTGTTTTACAACCTTAAATCGTGTATACACGACGCATTACATCTTAAACAAATGATAATATTCATTTTAGCCTTGTCATATGACCCCTTTAAATATTTTATATCAGCTACAAAAACTGTTTGGTCAATTTAAACAAGAATAAATTAATATAATTTAAACATATATAACGATGTTATATACAGCATATCATAAATCCTACATAAAGACATAATTTATTAGCAATATTAACAAGCCCCAATGAGCAGTAAGTTAGTTTGCTGCTGCCTGAGACTGCGGTGGGACTGATACTGACTGATAGTAGATCATCTGTGTAGAAATTAATTTGTTCTCCCAAGTCCGATGTAATCTACTTTTTCAGGTAAAGGGACCCTCCCATCCCCTTTTTCTCTGAGAAATCAACTAATGATGCAGGTATGCTTCTGATCACAGCCACTTTGGTAATTACATCCGTTGTGTCCTGGACCGCGTCAGGACATCCATCGCAATATAAAGTCACAACTACACAAACACGAAGACCACAAATCAAATTACCCAGGGCGTAATTCATTTAGTGATACATTAGCCAGAGTATAGCAATGATAGATCTTATCAATAAAGATCAAATATATATGTAAGCAATGCCGCTGCTATTTTAAAGCGTAGAAGGTCAGATTCACAATGATTCAAGGAGAACAATGGAGATACACAGTCATGTTTTGAGGAGAAATTTGACAAGAAACTGTGCTCAAAGTTAAAGTTACTGAATGCGACTACCGCCACATACAAGTCGCATTTTGGAGAAGGAACGAATAAGCAGTTGACAGGTTGGATGGGGCACTTACTTGCGGCGTAGAGAGCCACTTTGTCCTGGTCTTTGTGTTTGAGCAGGTTCTCTGCATAATTCAGTCTGCTACCTTTAAACCATTCAGGCACATCTGATATCCTTTTAGACACATCAACCACCTGAAAGACAGACAGAGACAAACCGAGAGAGTCACGCTTGGCTCAAGCTGTGACATCAGCATTTGCCTAAAACGATTCAAACAAATGTTCTAGCGAAAGTATTAAACTGCCAGGGACATAAATGATACCTTAACCGTGCCAATGGCCATGCTATTGGGTGTGCTATTACTCTTACATTTCCAAACCCTGGGATTTACAAGCAATGCGTGATGGATGCTAAACCAGTGGAAAGAAACATTCCATAAACGTTGGCAAAACCGAGCAATATGTATGGACCTGAATATTATAGATTTAAGGTGGAGTTCTTTTGAATTAGCCAACTACCTAACAATAAAACAATGTGCTAAAAATAGCGCAGAAAACATTAGCAACTATACATCAACGGGACTGGCTAACATGCACAACTCGAAGTCTGATTTTGAAGTACTAAAATTATGTACAGATTTTGTACAACCAAGTCCCAGACTCATGTGTAAAAATATACAAATGTCATTTGTTTACATAGCTATGAATAAACTTTAGAGAGGATATGCAGTAACAATAAACTCTGGGATGGTTGAAACTAGATTTGTACGAACAGGGGCCAACATACTGTAGATTGTGCTAATGTTTTTATGGTTTACGGTTTGACTCACATCGAGATTAAAGCTAAAATTCTATGGAATAGATATATTTTTTAGATGATCTTCAAATATTAGTAGCAGCAATGCTGACAGCAGCTCTAAATGGTTATAAACCCATAAAATGTCTATGAGTTAAGAATTGTGTAATATGACTCATGTCTGACTAGTTTGTTTGCATAACATCGCTTCCACGTATACAGAATAACCACAACTATAAGATTAAAGAGCAGATCTTTTATGTAATCTTGTATAATACATTTATAAATGTAATGTAGTCGGTAAGTAACGTGCAACCTCACTATTCTTTACTGTAGTGGAATCATTACGTGACGACATGAGCTGCTCCTTACACATTATGCAATGGGAAATACAAAACAAACACCTACAAGGATTCATCTAAACTTTAAAAGGGTCAATATGCATAAAAGATCAAACGCGGAGGAAAAGACACCTACCTCCTCATACATTTTGGAGCAGGTGATACCACAGAATTTCCACACATGCGCCCAGAAATCAGGATAACTGTCCACCGACCACTGATACAGGTCATTATAATTCGCTTCAAAGTAAGAAATAGGTTACACGATCACACAATTGGTACAATAGGTATGACATTCTCATAATCATAATTCTATGACAGGATTCGGTTCACAGTTTACCATTGACTTTGTGAAGATATAAAAATGTTTTTTTCTTTTTCTTCAGGCATTTTCACTGATATATGTAAATATACGTTCAGACAGTGCCCTGATGCAAATGTAACGATTATAACAGATTTCACTTCAGGTGCAAAACCTGAAGTTGACCTTTGCATCCTTAGCTTTTTCACAAATGCAGTATAGGCCTATGCATTTACATGAACACAAATATGAGGGGCTCTACGGGCATCATTTCTGCAGTTTCTTCCACCTGCTGTGTCTGCTCCGGCATGGGCACTGGAAATTTTCTAAATATAAAAATGTGTTTAGATGTGTTGATTTTTTAATTTGTAGAAAACTCTTGATTAAGTTGGTAAATCTTTGGTAAAAATGTCAGAATCACCAATGAAGCCTCATCAGAAAACAGGATGTATTAGGTCATTGATGTGGCACCAGCAGTGTAGGCACCATACACTAACACATGACATGGTTGTAAAGGAAATCACGTAGCATTTACATCACAGCGTGGCAGGGAGAGTCTATTTAAAACTGTGAATTGTATCTATGACCTCAAATACAGGTTCAACAAGTCTTCATTTTTATGCATACTTTGACATACAGCATGCATGATTTACATAAAATGTGAATGGGCGTGCATTCCTAGGCTTACAAGCATGTTACGTGGATGCACAGCCCATGTCAATCTCAGTACGAGCTATTTATGGGATTAACGCCATTCCACAGACAACTATTTATTGTTTGACTGTAACCCATGGGTTCGTCTGGGTGTATACAATTACGTCTTGTTAGTTTACGTTTTATTTGCATGCATTTTAGTCCAACGTGCTACTTACACAGATTAAACCCGAAGTCCCGGTTGACCTGCGTCCGGAATCGGTCCATTTGTGTGTTTCGTTTAGAGTCCGGATACCAGAGCACCTTGGACTCCATAATCTCCTCACTTTTAGCCTCCGTGTCTTTAGACATGATGGGATGACACACGCCCTGAATAGCCAAACGAGGACGGAATGAATCGCGTTACGATAGTTGGAGGGACCGGTCCGATGGTCGGCACTTACAGTACGATCAGACAGATCAGACACATGGGTCACTTCCGAGCGTCAGTCGCACATAATCAACCAGCGGCGGCGCAGGCTCCGCCCACCACGCAACCCTGCCCACCGGTAGATTGATATCCTTCCGCTTTTTATATAGTTCCTATGTTTTTACATACATCTTTTTGAAACTGAAGAAAATGGGTTTGTAAAAATTACTTGAGCTCGTTGTAATAAATACACTCCAGTGTTATTTATCTTGCATACAGCGCAGCATCATGTTAGAAGAGCTGTCCATTCTATATTACAGTTTATTGAATATACAAAGCGTTGATAAATATTGCGGATGTGAGTTGAAAACAGTGGAGCACGTGTAAAGAATGCATTTTGAGGTGGCTATTTTAACTTCAGATGTCATCTAGAATAATGCAATGAATTGGAAGAATGCACACAAAATAGTCAAGCAAACTTTTAAGCAAAATGGAGCTTATGGCGGGATTTTAAACAGTTATCTAACATTTAATTCAAATAATAACATACTATATACTCTCTTGACAACTGATGTTAAGGGTTAAAGATTGACTGTCTGTGTTTGGCGTAGGAATAAATGACTCGATTGTGATTACCATGTCTTTTATTCCATTGGCTGGTAAAACTGGTCTCACATCGGCTGATACGGCGACACGAGAGAAAGGGTCATGGACAGACGCAAAAACGAACCAATCAGAAGTCACGCGACCCTTCCGCCCGTTCGGTATGACCAATGAGAAGCTAACGATTGTTGGAGCATTTTAGAGGTGTGCCCAATCCAGTGCCTTCGGTTTGCAGACTGACCTGAAGGAAAAAAGTATAAAGCATGTCATTTATACATGAGGAGAATTATACATTTTGTTGTAATTTTAGTCCATATTGTGTATAAACCGCTGCTTCCTTTAAGACAGCTGTAGCGATCAATACATTTTATCCAGTCAATGTCATCAATATTTATAAAAGAAGATTTACAAGCACGATTTACAAGCTTTAATTCCTCAACAAATTAAATAAAAAATGTCCTGATTTTAAAGGATGTAATCATGGAGGCAAACACAAAGAAATTGTTTTTCATTTTAGGTAGGTCTAAGAATTTACACGAATATAATTATAATATATACTATATGCACCATACCCCTGTTGTTGTTTTTCTTTTACTTCAGGCATTTTCACTGATATATGAAAATATTCGTTCAGACATTCCTCTGATGCAAATGTAAAGAATATAACAGATTTCACTTTAAGTGCAATACTCAGTAATCCTGAAATTTGAGTGTGTTGCCCTTTGCATCCTTAGCTCTCGGCTCAAACATTTTTCACAAATGCAGTATAGACCTATGCATTTACATAAACACAAATATGAGGGGCTCTACGGGCAGTGCAATTTTTCTTCCAGCTGCACCTGCTGTGTCAGCTCCTGCGTTAACGTCATTAACCCAGCCAGACTGCCTGTGTTTTCTCACTCATTTATCCTGTATCATTACCTGCTAATTGGGTACATTATTTAGCTCCATATGGAACCTTGTGTACAGTTTATGTTTGAAATGACTCCTGTAGGCCTATGTCCATATCGATCCATCTGCCTTTTTATGTAATAATTATAAATAGCAGACCAGAGTCTCCAAGCCTGATTATATTTTGCAGGGTTGGAGTTTATCCTAGGACCCTCGGGGTACACCTTGGATAAAAGGCCAGTCTGCAAGGAATATGATTTTTTATACAAACAATAAGGGCTTGCATCTGGCTTTCTTGTTATTTTGATTGTTACATAGGCTTTTTAGACAGTGTTTGCTAAACTGCATGATAATGTAACAAGATTGAGGGAATCAAACAAAATGTTCATTGTGTAATCCATTCAATCCATTTGTGCAAATATCTCATGGACCAACTTCAGCATCGCATAGAGTCACAGAACTCGAGGCTTCAATCCAACGTATTTAGCATGCCAGCACAAATTCTGTTCATTAGGTCAGGTTTAAGTTACCCGTGTGTCTGATACATCAATTGACCTTCTCCATACTGGCAAGAGCTTTAGAGAGTTGATTTAAGGCCATCTGAAACAGAAAAATGAAGCAATATTCAAACAAGGATCTCTGTTGCATCACAGACATACCACATTATAAGATGAAGCAACATGAAATGCAATGTGAGCAAACATAAATGACGACAACATTAATAATAGCAATCAGATTGGGCTGCTAAATTACGGTTTTATAAAAAATCACAAGGCAAGTTAGTCTAATCAGATATTAAGTTTATTAAATCATTTTTGGACCATAATTTTATTTTAGACATTTTTTTCTTAAAACGAGTATCATAAACACACATGATACAGACAGCGCAAATAATGCCACAGCAAGCAATGCTGGATGTGAACAATCTTAATGAAAATGATACAGTACAAAGGCAAACCTGATAGATCTCTAGGCAAAGATACTAGTTAAGGTCTAGGCTTCACAGATTCAGTGCTTTCTATGAAAAGCGGTCAAAACAATGCGCACAACACATAATGCTTGGCACGGGCTCAGTCCTTTGATATCCAAGACACACTTTGGTCACATCGTGGTCTTTGCGGTTAAGTTAGTCTACCTCCCTAACATTTGATGATACAAAATTAATGTAGAGTTAATACAATACTTGTATAATAACCCAAATCTGAAATGCATGATTCAGGACTTTAAAAAGCAAAAAGGACTGGTCAAACGTGTTTCTATAAGCATTGCAATCACGAAACAAATTATGGTTGCGCTGCGGGAGTAAGATGCATGCTTGAAATCACAAAATCTAAAATAAAATAATCCACAGTACTCAAATCCACAGCGTATTACTGCGGTAAAATAGTTCACTCTGAGAAGCACATTGACACAATTTGTCTGTATATGGGAGTGTTTAGATGTGTAACCTCTCAGTATTTTAGAATAATGCTGGTGCATTTTAATTACGAGTATTATTCCTTCGCAAAATTACACAAAAGCTGGTGCTTGCATTGTGTGATTTAAAAACTACAGGTACAGGTTTACAGGTACAATCCTTCACAACATATACAGAAAAACAGGTATCAGTGATTTTAGTGCATAACACAGCCTTTAAATTCCTTTAGGGTAGCATACAACAAATGAGAGACATTGATAATAACAATTTAGATTCAGCAAAACAATTTTGAAAAACAAATAATAAAAATATGGTGACGCAAATATGAAATGTTTCCAATTTCCAATCAATGCTATTTCTCAACTTCAACACAATGTACTTATGTAAGAAATCACTAATCATGAATTGGTTTTAAAAACATAGCATGGCATGATAATATAGTTGAACATTAACTATTCATAATACTTCTTATATATTGTGTAAAACGTGTTAAAAAACATAATAACAGTAATATTCCACCTTTTAGGCAGGAAATGAATGTTCAAAGCATGTACACAAACATGCGAAACAGCATTTGTTGTGGCAACCAAACTTCAGTAGCATGCGCATTTATACATCCAAAATAGACTGTAAATAAATAAATGTGAATTCTGCATTCTGAAAAGTAACAGATGTGACAGGTTAGATCTTAATAAGAGCCAGAATTGCAGTTATGAGGCATTCTGGAATCCAGCAGGAATCCTGCTGATGTGTAAGAACTAATTACAGATCGAGGTGTCATCGATAAACAAGTGGGATTCAAACATTGGTCAAAACATCCCTTTCTGTATATTTTAATAGAGTGTATCCACCACGAAAGGTCCTGAAACCAATCAGATTATGTTACTCGCGATCTCATGCTGAGAACAAAGTGCATGACCAGGTTTTACCCTGTACTTAGATATCTTACAACATGAGAACAGCAAGCATTCTCGTAGCTTAATTGGGACAGAGATACCAGCGTACATTGCAGCACTGTAATATAGCTGCCAGAAACAATGGTCAGATATCATCATGCTTCTGCCGACTAGCTGCTTTCTAAAAGTGATTTCCAAATACATCTCTACCATTGATAGTGCTACACAGTCCTGAACTCAGAGTGACCCCTGGTGACCTCGTAAAAGGAGACAACATGCAGTGATACTGGCTATACTTTACACTTCAAGTGTTTCTGAATAATCTTTTTCATAGCATTGTCTTTATGACTGATAAATACACACACAAATAAAACAAAGCTTATGGACAATTAGGCATAACACTGCTTAAAGGAGTAACACACTCAACTCAAGGCCAGGAAACAGTTTCAGACACACAAACTTCTATTACACACCATATACAAAAAAGTCCTGATATTTACTCGGAGAAATGGATGGCTAATGGACTAACACATTCTACAACAACAGGGCGAATGCAATGGAAACGTTCTAGTCTGGAAAATGAAATTTAAGTACAACATCACATACAACTCGTGCCTGATTAAAAGGTTTCTTTGCAATGATGATATTGGGAAATCCTGAGAAAAAGGGTCAAAAAGAAACATTTCTAAAAAAAAATCTTCTCATCCCATCCCACAAACCCCAGCCTTCATTGGTCACTCGAGCGTTCCAGGTTTTCAATCACTCTGCTCAAACGAATATTAAGAAGGCGTATCTGAGTATCGAGGTGGTCGATCTTCTCCTCCAGAGTTCCAGATCCGCCTCCTTTCCACCAGTATGCTCCCACAGGTCCGGTCATGAAGTACACAGCCATGATGAAACACAGAGGCAGGACGGCCTTTTCTGGGTCGCCCTCGAACTTCTGCAGAATGTACAGGCAGGAGAGAGCAAACAACGCCACACGTGCCAGCCAGAAGAAACGGCCAAAGATGGCATGGAGGATGTAAAAGAAGCCGCTGAGGAACAAAGACAAGAACCAGTAGGCCACCAGCAAGGCTGCGACCAGGAGGAGAGCACGAGCAGGAGAATTGGACACGGAGGATGGGCTGAAGTAGTGAGTGAGGTTTGACGCTAAAGAGAGAGAAGATAGGATGTAGGATTTTTTGGCATTTAACATACAGTATATTTAAATAAATAAATATATTAAGAAATAACAAAGACTTACAGTCGATCCCTATAACATCCAGAAGATCCACCAACAGTTTCCACAAGGTGTCCAAAAATGAATCAACTCCATGGACAAACCTCTCTGTAGTCTTTGAGAAGAACTGCAACAAGAACGACGTGATTTTTATTTCATATTACAAGCCACAAGGGCGGTATAAATATCTAAGGGGGAAACAAAAATCTAGAAACATTTGGTTAATTTAGTCTCAATGCTCTCGGTATCAGGAATACAATTTAATTCATAATGTACTACTATTGCATTACATTATCGGCCAGTTTACCAGACAAGGATTTGTTACATTTGGATATTTAAGTCATTTTTAAAAACACACAGGGTTTTTCCTGCATAGAGAAATTGCAGT
This sequence comes from Barbatula barbatula, assembly GCF_947034865.1. Taxonomy (NCBI): domain Eukaryota; kingdom Metazoa; phylum Chordata; class Actinopteri; order Cypriniformes; family Nemacheilidae; genus Barbatula; species Barbatula barbatula. The sequence goes on along the minus strand of NC_136767.1, from coordinate 24,643,093 downwards.
GTTGATGTTGATGTCGGGAGTCATCCCAAACACATGCGTGTATTCTGTCACTTGTAACTGCAGTTGCAGCATTACGCCTCAGGAAAGGCGCTGTTTCGTCATCAGCCCAGTGAGGCGGCAGAGTTGCAGGATTCATTTGACATGTATTCATTTGGCAGACGCTTTTATCCAAAGCGACTTACAAGTAGTTTTATACAGTGGCACATTACTGCAGAGCAATCAGGGGTAAGGTGCCTTGCTCAAGGGCCCTTCAGTCATGACCTGCAGGCCACAGCTGACAGGAAAAAAAACATTTCCAAAAAAAACATTACTGTACATCTTATGACAAAACAATCAGCCCTGATATATTTTAAGATGTGTCGTTTCAAAAAACGTGTAACATTTAGTTAGTCTGGGACTATAGGCTTAAACCCCGTCCGGGATTCTTAAAATTAGTTACGTATACGTTTGTGTATTGAAACCAAAATATAATATAAAACGTCACCCAAAATCATCCTTACTGACCAATGACGCTGGGCGCATCTTAACACCCGGCGTGCTGTCAAGGTAGGCAGACCGACAGGTTTTAAGACACACACACAATGTCGGCTTCTCCTATCTGCAAGGCCTTTGTTAAATTCAACCAAGATCAAAACGTAACGTATCCTCTTTAAATATCGTAATAGATCTTATACCTTGTACAGAGCCTTTATGTTCTCCTCTCCGAAGACATTGCTGAGGGCTTGATAGAAGCCACTGGCGGCCCTCTTGAAGCTGTTCTGACTGCTGGAGTCTTTCCTGCTCCGCGCTGCCTCGACCAGAAGGACGCTGGCCAAAACTACGACCAAAAACACTGCGAACTTCCTAGCCTCCATCCTCAAATGTGATAAGGAGATTGTGACGGTCGGAAAGGGCTTGTGAAAGACAGAACACTGGTGGAATATGCCCGGAAGAAGATGCTCAGGAGACGGAGGAGGAAGCTGCGCAGAATAGGATGGGTAGTATATGCATGCGTGACTTCCGCGTTTCACAAGAAGAGCCCCGGGCAGTTTCCGGTTGGGGAGAGTTAAAGTGGAGAGAAATGACTTATATATATATATATATAACTAAACCAACGTTATAATTCCTACTCAAACAAGAAAAACAAATTGAACGCACTAGCAGCAACATTAAACGCGGCGTGACGTCGATTAACAAGCTCTATATGAGGCAGGTTTCCATTACCTTTCAAAATGAGCATTTTGAAATAGCGCATTGAAACTACGCCCAATGACCACAATTACTTATCACGAAGAAACAAATAATCAAAATACACTTTTATCGCATAACAAAGAATCAAAATACACTATAATAGCGTAACATTATTTAATGGAAACGCAGTCATTCCGCGATTTTATTTTAATCGACATTTAGAAAACATCGCTTACATTTTACACAGATCTATTGTAAACTTGGCTAGTGAAGTGCTGGGGCACTCGCTTTCTGATACGTCCCGGAAACACGTTTTGTATTGCGCATTGGCGAAAATTAGCCACTGCCTGTCATCGCCAACATTTATACGACAGTCGACTCGATCTGTTCAGATGTTGCACGTTTTGAACTCCGCATGTGCAAATGCGCACCTACGACATTTTTTTATTGATGCTTGAACAAATATACAATGCAAATTACAAAAATTAACAAAACAAAAGGACCAGGGGAAAATTAAGAGAATTACATATAATTTAAAATAGAAAGAAAAAAGACAATGTTTTGACAGCTTTTTTAGTGAATGTGGAGCTTAGCAAGTAACAAGTTAATAGCATAAACTTCACCTTTCTTGGACTGATCATAGTCAACAACATCCAGTACCACATCGTTACCACATAACACACAATAAATAATAAATCCTAATAAAATCACAATAATAAAATCCTAATAAATCCTAATAAAACATTTTAATTGAAAGACAAAGCCAAAAAAGATGAACAACAGTTTCATCAGTGCACTGTAAACCCAAATGTTCAAAGTAATTAAATAGTCTAAGTAGTGTTAACTGAATTTTATATTTTTACTTGAATAGTTTGAGTTCCTGTTACTAATTCTTACTTTTGGGTATTTTTGACTTTTGGGGTTACCATTGTTCAGAAGAGTGGTGCTGATGTTTATGCTTAGTTTGTTGGAGGTGCCATAGCAGTCGTGTGTAGCGATGGGAATTATAATTCATTTGAGTGATTCGTTCTTTTTCAGTGACTTTACTCTCTGTGAAGGCTGTTTGTTAATTGTTGAAACTGAAATATTTAGGTTGTCTTCATTAGACGTATCTTTTAGTTAACTGTACACTGTAAACCCGCATAAATTGGGAAAACCCAATTTATTCTGGTTTACAGTGTGTCATCGCAGAACGAGCAGCTGGAGAAAATATCTTGCAGGGTAGCGCTAATAAATTATTTTAAAAGAGATTTCTTTACTTTATTGGTTAAGAAAAAATGTGGAAGCATTCCCAAAAATAATAACCCTTGTGAATGAATTAATTGGCTAACCCCAAGAATATTTGTATCAAACCAATTGTACAACATATTACAATTATTCCAGATGAAATACTTGTAAGGTGAAAAATTGTGCTTGAATATCAAAGACCAAGCTAATACAGCCTGTGTATGAAATGCTGATAATGTTTTTATTTTGTAGTTACACAACAAAAGAAAATCAATGCAACAGGGTTTGGGATATTTTTTTATTGTTTGGTGGATGTGTGTCAAGAATGTCAGCCCAACCAGTAGCAACATGTGTATAAATGTCCGCTGCAATTTGGTAAACGCTAGATATTAGAAGATTTTGCAGTATCCAACACGGATTAATACCGATTTCGCCAGGCTCAGAAAATTCTTCAAAAAGAACACAAAGAACGGCCTTCTCAGCTACCATAGTTCACAGCTGGGGTCATCACTACACACAGAAAAAAAAAGGTTCTTCGCCGGTTCTTCACCGGTTCTTCGGGATGATTGAGGTGCTATATAGCACCGCTACTGTATAAAGAACCAGTTAAGCACCTGAATGGTTCTTCAGCGGTTCTTCATTGGTTCTTTGGGGTTGTTAAGGTGCTATATAGCACCACTGCCGTACAAGTAAACCGTTAACCCCTCAGTATATAGTTATTTAGGATCTCAACTCTCTCTTAGTCTCTTTAGTTGGGGAAAGGATTGAAAACAACATAAACAACAAGATAATTCTGGGATGTGAGAGCTGTTAGTTGTAGCTTAAATTATGTGGAAGGAGAAAGGAGGATGAGAGAAAGCTAAAACATGGTGAACGGCTGTAGTCTTTGAATGAATGTAAATGGATAAGAGACTTCACATGGGTGTGCGAAGTCACCGAAATTATATCACAAACTCAATTTTTGGGCTATTGCCTTTTTCTCATATATTAACTTTGCTTTGTGTTATTTAGTGAAATATTATATATTAATGTTTTGTGATTTAAGCTTATATAATGACATTTTCAATCATTTACTATGATCTCAATGCCCTGACCTTTCTGTTGGAAACTGCATTCAAGTAGACTACTAATTTCCAATGTCTTCAGTGTGTCACATACTGGGTGAAAAGCAAAATATAATAAATTATAAATAGGCAATATTCAGATAGATTATCAAAAGCATTCTCAATATTCTCAATAACTATAGTCTTGATATTAGACATAATACAACAATGGTTATGTGTCCTGCCCACAAAAATGAGTTGGAAGTGTTTTTTATCACACCATTGTTTTAAATTATATCTTACGTATATAGTTACATTTCCTTTATAAAAGGTTTAGACCGTACCATCTTTAATCTTATTTGCATAGATTATAAAATCCCACCATGAACAAGAATTTAAATCGCTAAAAACCTGAGCTGGACCTGCTCAGAACTACCTTTGACCAGAGCACGTCACGTAACCTAGCAACCATTCGCCAATCAGGTGGACGCACCATGCAAGCGCGAGTTCAAAGCTTCCTGAGGAGAAAACTTCATCGTGGACGCGGATTCAGACGGAAAAGAAGCAAATATATATCGAGGTGAGTAACCGTGCCACAGAAATAGGATCTTTAGTAAATGTATTCTACAGGCGACATTTTTCATTTATATTTGCAAACGTAACTTTAACTTATAGCGTTTTGTGACAGAGCCAAACCAACCGCGTAAGGTAAAGCTAAATTGCAGATTTAGTTTTCTTTATGCGAATACCATCCCATTCACGCTCAAAAAACACCAACAAAGTCGAACCAGCTGCAATTGCTAGTTTTAAACAAAAAAACGAACCAACCGACAAAGCTCGAGACACATAACGTTAACGTTAACCTCGAGACTAAAAAAACAGGGTTCATTTAACGTAACAGAGATAAGTTTACAAACAGTAAAGTGTAACGAAATATCCTTGGTTTCATAATTACGTGTATATTTTTTGTATCTGTATTTACAGTAAGCGATTCATTGCAAGTGTTAATGAATTGGATTTAAGACATTTAATGGCCTTGTGGTCATTTAACTGATTTACAGTAACTGTTCAGTTTAAATTGTGTTAAACTACAGTTCTAGCAGATATGAGTAATTCAGGTTTTCATGTAGGCATAATAGCAGATAATGTTATAGGCTAACATTCACCTTTATTTTATCTTTCTCTTTAGATTATGACAGACCTTATGAGATGGACTTCTGTTCAAGTTTGCCAGCGGCTAAAAGATATCGAATTGGGGGAATTCTGTGAAACTTTTTTGGGTAAGGTTCAAGTATTCTGCAATTGATGTACCAGTGCCCTAACTGCCATGTAAGAACATTCACTTACAACAAATACCTCAGACACCTGCGGTATTTCCATGAAAGTGAGCCACATTTCTTTGTTGTATGTGGACACAGTGGCTGCCTAAAAAGGTACAAAAGAGTAAGTTCTTTACGTATCCATTTTTTTCAGACTCATAAAATCCCAAAGTGTGCCAAGAAAATATCCCCCACATCATTACACCACCACCAGCCTGAACCGTTGATACAAGGCAGGATGGAGCCATGCTTTCATGATGTTGACGCCAAATTCTGACCCTACCATCCGAATTTCACAGCAGAAATCGAGACTCATCAGACCAGGCAACGTTTTTCCAATCTTCTACTGTCCAATATTGGTGAGCCTGTGCGAATTGTAGCCTCAGTTTCCTGTTCTTAGCTGTCAGGAGTGGCACCCGGTGTGGTCTTCTGCTGCTGTAGCCCATCCGCCTCAAGGTTCGACGTGTTGTGCATTCAGAGATGCTCTTCTGCATACCTTTGTTGTAACGAGTGGTTATTTCAGTTACTGTTGCCTTTCTATCAGCTCGAACCAGTCTGGCCATTCTCCTCTGACCTCTGGAATCAACAAGGCATTTTCTCCCACAGAACTGACGCTCACTGGATATTTTCTCTTTTTCGGACCCTTCTCTGTAAACCCTAGAGATGGTTTTGTGTGAAAATCCCAGTAGATAAGCAGTTTCTGAAATACTCAGACCAGCCCGTCTGGCACCAACAACCATGCCACGTTCAAAGTCACTTAAATCACCTTTCTGCCTGATTCTGACGCTCGGTTTGAACTGCAGCAGATCGTCTTAACCATGTCTACATGCCTAAATGCTTTAAGTTGCTGCCATGTGATTGGCTGATTAGAAATGTGCGTTTACGAGCAGTTGGACAGGTGTACATAATAAAGTGGCCGGTGAGTTTAGTATTGTGCCTTATTTAAACATAACATGGCATAGTTGACTGGAACAGGTTATAATGTCATTGATCACTTTAGTATTGACACTTATTTGTTACATTTTATTGACAACCCTCATTTATGACAATTTAACTTCCCTTAATAGGTAGATGCCGGAGAAGATGAACGAAGCATCAAGGAACATCTGTGAGCAATGAAGGTGGAAACTGAGAAGCTTCGACCAAATATAGAGATCAGAAAAGAAAAGTTGGCACTGATTAAATGCTACCAAAGAAATTTTGTGTCCAACCACAGCACAGAGGAGGCTCTCTCTGAGTTCACGTGTTTTAGACTGGCCAAAATAGTAAGTACAGTAGTATATTAATTGGCTCCTTTAATTGAGTTATGGCTATATTTTAATACGTGTCTTTTTTACTTAATCGGAAGCTACTTTGGATTTTGAGAGACCACACATCTGTTGATGTGGACCAACGACTTCTTGCGCAGCTGTCTGTAATGGCACCTCGAGTCCTTGAAGAGTCCCCTGAAAGAGAGATTCAGGCGCAAAATTGAGGACTGTGTAAATGGCAGACTAAAAAAGGTAATTCAATCTGCACTGCTTAGATAGTCTCCCTGCATGTTTCTGTCTGCACAGTAATGAATGTTTAAAAAACTAAACAAGTATTTGGTGAAAGCATCCACCATGTTATGTCAACCTAATGAGGTTATTGTATTTACCTGCACTGTTCAAGTAGGACCCAGGGTTGCTGTTTGAGGTTGAGGTAAGCCATGAACATTTGATTACAGTTTGAAGAACTTATTGCACATTTTTTACATTGAAAACACTGAAATGGAACATTTACACAAGTAGTAAACTTAGTTAGTTATTTACATTCACACTCCACAGAAGTCATCTGCATTGGTTTGGTTCCGATCGGTCGAAAAACCAAGGACTAGTTCGCAAAAGTAGGTTTTTTACATCATCAGCGATAACTCGCAAACCGTTTGCTGGACAGAAGTGGTTCCAGAGGCAAGTTTCCTGTAGCTCAGTGGTAAGAAATAAATTGTATCCTGTATTTATTCTAACTGTATATCCTGCACCTGCTAATTGCACTTCTGGTTAGACCTAAACTACATTTTGTTACACTGTACTTGTATATGTGTAATGACAATAAAGTTGAATCTAATCTAATTTTGTATTGCCTCTGTTTATTCCCTTTATTTAAGCATAGATTTTATTTGCTGCTTAAATGCATAAATTTAAAGGTTTTTAAATCTATGGTGTTTTGATACGATTAAAAAATGTTTTTTAATAAGTGTCATTTATTAAAGCATTTCAACTTGTCTATGGTAGTATCTGGCATTAAAATGAGCCCTATTAGATAAATTAAAACAATATACGACACCTGTTATGGTTCTACCTAGCACCTTTTGATAAATGCTATAACGCTTCTTTATAAGTAGGTGCCATATAGAAGTTCTCCTATGATTATGATCCAGAGAACCATTGTTGGTTCTGTTGAGCACCATTAAGCATAAAGTGCTATATGGCACCTTTAATGGTTCTACATAGCACCATTTGATAAAGGTGCCATATAGCACCATTTAAAATAGGTGCTATATAGCACTAAAAATGGTTCCCCTATGATTACGAGCCAAAGAACCACTTTTAGTGCTATATAGCACCATTTGTTTTTTGTGTGTACAGAGTGTTCAACCGAACCACCATTTCCATTTAAAAAACGTGTTATCTGGGCTTTTTTCAACAGGGGTATTTTAAATGATACTTTACATTTACATTTAGTAATTTAGCAGACGCTTTTATCCAAAGCAACCTACAGAGAGTTCAGGGAGCAATAAGCGATATGTCATACAGGAGTGATAGGTGCTAATACAAACTTAATGGTTTCAACAGAAGCCAGGCCAATACTTTTTTTTTTTTTTTCATGAGTTTACATTTCGTTATATCATTAAAATACGGTAGAATGCCACTTCTATATGCCCGCAATGTACAACATCTGCTAAATTCAACTATTTTATCAACTTTCCCCTTCTCTCTGCTTTAAGTCTCCCAACCGGAAACTGCCTAGGGTTGTGACCGTGAAACGCGGAAGTCAGGCATGCATAGAGCCTATTGGGAAGCAAGGTACCCTTTAAGAAGCAGCTGAAAAGAGGCATTTTCAAAATACAAGTTGTTAAAATGTCTTTTTACACAAAACCCATTTTCAGCCTCTCTAAAGTAAAATAATGTTTAGATTTTTTTTAAGAGAAATGAGTCAGAAAACAAAAACTAAACTTCAAAATTCCGTATTGTAATGTATGTGACGCACAAAACATTATATCAGAAATGCTGATAAGTTTTCTAAAAAGTGAGTGATTATAAAAATGTGTACAGCGTAAGCAGTTTTATTTTCCTGTAACAAAATACAAATAACTTTCATAACATTTTGAAATACTGTTTTCCTTACGAGCTAAAAGTGTTAACATTACTATCATAAAATACATGTACACACATATTATAAAATCCCATTTTCAGCCATTGTGTACAGAACACATATTTAGTTTATTTTCAAAGTGCAATGAATAAAATAATTTTAATAAACAAAGCTATATTTATTTATATTTCTTACACCCTTGAAGCTTTTTATTACACCATTGGCAGGCACTCTAAGAGTTTGTTTAAGGTGTTTTTAGTTGGGTTTGAAATATTTCATTATATTGTTACTTTGTCCGTTTTTAGCAACATGCCTCTTGTCTCTGGAGGTTTTGTGTGACTGCTTTGAAGGGATTTTTAGAACAGGCTTCTGCTGTCTCCATTCTGTCAGTAACTCTCTCTGAACGTCAGCAGGAAGTTGAGAGAACACATAAGGGTCCACGTTCGGAGGAACAGCTGACTGAGGTGCTTCAGGGGCAGGTGGGATATTAAAGCTTTCGGTGGTTTTGTCGGGCTCAAAATGTAATTTCGCAGTGAACTGTGGTGAAGAAAAGGTCTCACTGAGTCCAAGGTTATGAGAAGTTGAATTTCTGTGATCCGCTTGGTCAGCATGTTTGGAAAGTGGGTCGGCTGGTCCATAATTTGGTTGCGGTGAGTTTTCATCTTGAAAACTAGAAATCAGCTCCTTCTGAATGTGTTCAGGTAGGAGTTTGAAGACTTCTGGATCTACGGTTGGAGGCAGTCTGCAACAGTCTCCCTCTTTTGAAACATTGATCATACAAGAAGAATCCTGTGAGTTTATGCTGGTAACATGTGACTGCTCATTACAAAGCAGCTGGGGAGGTGTAGAAGGTTCTGGGATACATTTTTGTGATTCTTGGGTCAGGGATGTTGCTGTGTATTTCAACATGCTGTTCCATATTTTCTTTTCTTTTTGGAAAACATCGGCCTGGGTGAAGTGAGAACTTCCAGCCGACTCATAGAGATCCGGTTCCGCCTGGTGACAAGGACAAAACGTTTTTTTTTGTTTTCAAGTTATATTCATTAATAGCAAACCAGAAATAAGGATATAAAGAATATAAAGAAATGTAGCCACATCTGTAACTACTATATTAATAATTAACAAATAAATGGTGCATTCATTCCTTTCCAAAACCTAAACAGAATCAAACTCTATTTAATCGCTCTCTTTATTAAAGTCAATTACATCTATGAGCTTATAATAAGCTCTGATGACTATAGAAAAGCAGAAGGCCCAAGCAACACATCAGCTTTTAAATGTGACCATAACTCATATTTCTTTGTACAAATAGATTGATATAATAATTTATTCTTTAAAATAACCATACAGTCTCACCTGCAGCTGTGTCGTGGGAGATTTCTGTGTGAAGAAAGAGATGATGGAAGATCTGCTGGATGATTTGGCCTGTAGGTTACTAAAGCAAACGTTGAGCAGGGTGAGATGGAACGGCTCACGTGGGTCCACCATTTTATGAAAGAGTTTCACTGCCATTGAAAGCAACTGTGGCACAGCATCGCTGCTTCCTAATGTAGAAAATATAGTTAAATATGAATCCCCATGTCTCAGTCATCTCACTTCTTAGTTTTAAAATATGTGTGAATATGTTTCACGAGCAATAAGATATTAGACATAATTCTAGCATGCAAAGGAAGATTACTGTACCACATGTGATCTTGAGGCTGGTCTGGTTGGGTATAGGGCACTGCCTGCTCTCTCGATTGAACCAGCGGTTGGTGACCGTGTATTTGCGAATAGTTAGTCTGAACGTGTGCGGCTGCCTGCCGTCTTTGTACATCCTAGACAGAAAGCAAATTTAAAAAACCTTGAATTTACAAAGGCAGGAAAAACACACCAAGCTAAATCGAGTTATGTTATAAATGTTATAATTTAGCATACGATCACCTCTCAGTAAGGCTGGTGAGCAGTTCCTCAGTTTTAATTGTAACTTCTGCTAGCGTGGAAATTTTCTTGAACGAGTCCTCATCGCTGAGAGACTGAAATGAATCATTCACATCAACTGAGTTTGGGAATTATGTGCACCACAGTATTAACACTATGTGTGATTTCGAGCTGAGAAACATTGCTATGGATAAATGGTTTACTTGGATAAAAACCTCTGACGAGAAAAACAGGATGATCTGAAGATATTCGGGAAAATGTTGGGAACCCATTCAAAAGTTAAAATACACCTGTTAAATTCATATGGTAGTCACATATGGAGAATACCTGAGGAGGACCTGCTGGAGTGACTGGAGAGTCATCCATGCCACAGGCGAGATTCTGAATCCTTTTAGCAATCACTTCCCCAAACTCCTTGACCAGCTCATGCAGAGGGTATAACTGCAGATCCCTCACACTGACCAGACCCATAGTCTTCAACTTCTCACCTGTTCTGTACCCAATTCCTGTGAATACAACCAATGCAGTGAGACAACACAGATTTGGATACATGCTATTCATTTGCATTGCTATGCATGAACTCCTGTGTCCTTACATTTATATCTCATGTACCGACAGACACAGGTAGCCGAACATCTTACCAGGCACTCTACGCAGTCCTGTCAGGCTGCTCATGAGCTCAGCAGTGCTGTATGGCAGAAGCGTGGTCTGCTGGTTGGGTTTAAAGGTGCCTGATACCAGCTTGGCCAGGAGTTTGTTGTTGGCGATGCCAGCGCAGCCAGTTAGCCCCAACGTGTTGAAAATAGCTTGTCTCAGCTCAGCTGCTATCATAGAGCCGATAACCAACCTGCAGTTCTCCTCATCGACCGCCACATCTGAGGCTGAGAGGAGAGTGACATCACTTCCTATCCAAAGCCCCTTCCAATAAATTTTCAACAAAGTGTTTGAAGTTAGGACAACTTACAGTCATGTTTGTAAATGTGACCGCTGAAAGTGAGATCTGAAACATTGATCTCCTGCCGTCTTTTCTCTACCATTTCTGTCACGTCCATGAAGTTTTCATCAAAGCCAAGCCTCTCCACCATGGGGCAGTATGACATCAGAAGCTCTGGTGCAATAAAATAAAAGTCTGGTCAAATTTGAACAGAGATATTTTTGGTGTACTGAGATAAACTTACCTTTAAATGATAAATAATAAATCTATAAAGCAAAGCAAAACTATATTTAACGAAAGATAAACCAATTCTCATTGATGCGTGACTGATTTACCTGTGACTTTATAGGACGTCTCTCTGTAATGGGTAAGATCTTCTCCCTTCACCAGCACTAGCTGAGGGCATTTCTTTACTGCATCAGTAACAGACATCAACTTTGTCAAACCTTGCTCTCTTGCCACATAATTACAGGTCACAATAATGTATTTCTGTTGTATGCCTGAAAAAGATACATACAGAAGAGAGATTATCACAATGCATATATGTTATATGACGGAGACACTAGACCAGATTTCTCCAGAGAACATTTTCATTAGAAAAAAAATGTTTTTTACCCAGAGGCTTGTTTCGAAGGGCTGGATTACGGATCATCTCAACTTGTGCATAGAAACAGTCCAAATCAAAGTGCAAGATTACTCTAGGAGACACGGCTGTTGATCTTTCAGTGAGTCCTAAATGATAAGTCACAAATGGTCAGTGGCTGGTCCCCACAATAACATTGATCTGTGATTAGACACTAAACTGGTAAATACAAACAGGGTCTGCACACAGATACATACATGCACTGTCTAAACACGTCAATGATATAAGCTAATGTTATATTTAAAGTGTATAAATTACATGCATGCATATATGCAATATCTATTTGTGAACCCACCTGTCTCCAGCATGTCGGACTCTAAACTGCGGTCCCAGTCATTTTCATTCTCCTCGTCCGTGTCCATCTTCACTACACTACAGTCAAACATGGAAATGTACAAAGAAAACTACAAAACACTTAAGCGAAACATGTCGCCAGCAAGATCAAATTCACTGCAAAGCGGCAACTGTGCCACCTATTGGTCTGGCGCGAAACGCAGAAAAATATTAATTTATGCAAATTAGTGAAATTATTATACTATGAAATACATTTTAATTGATTAGACAAGCGTTTTATCCAGTGTGTGTGTTTACCAAGAGAACCCATAATATGCGTTGACACGTGAAGGACCTTTATTTTGAAAGGCAATTATACGCATGCGTCTTGTTCTAGTTTCGTTCTTCACGTGTCGAGTAGTGACTCTGGTCTGCTGCCGGAAGTTCAATTGACGTTAAAAGCCGTATTAGCGAAGTTCTGCATACGATCACGCATTTGTCATGACTGCACATCACTGACGGGTCATTACTCGGTTGTAGGTATTTTAAAAGGAGAAGGCGGTCTAAGTTCACCAGCAGAGACACCCATTGTGCGTCACGGCTCTAGGGACTTTTACGGTAGCTTGCGTTCTTCACGCTTGAATCATGTCGTTTCGGAGGGCTTTTCGGTTGGCATGCGGGATCGCGGGGGGATCCGCGGCGCTGGTGTGCGCGGCGGTCGCGGCAGACACGCACGGATTCTTTGGAGAGCCCCGCCGGTTCAGACAGACTGTCGTGAATGCAGCGCAGCCCCCGACATGGCCCAGTGTGAGCGGTTGGGATAGTAATTGGGATAAGTAAGAAATATGGGATTTATGATGTCATAATGATATAACGTTAATATTAAAATCGTGCAACCATAAAGTGTCGTTTGCAATTCTAAGGCACCACTCGTCTCACTGGCTACAGAGATTCCTCCTTTGAGTATAAAAGTCTACTTCATTTATTTGTAAATCAATTTCAACGTTAAAATATGTTTTAGAACAAAAGATTGGCTCATAATGGGCATTTCTATGTAAATAAATTCTTGTTTTATGCAGACGTGACCCTTCCACTATGGTGAACGGGAGGAGAAAGGAGAGCGCCGGTGACAATGGAAGTCAAGACGTGGAGAACAACAAACCCAAAGCCACACGCCACATCTTCCTCATCCGACACTCTCAGTACAACCTCAGTGGGAATGGAGACAAAGAAAGAGTTCTCACTCCTTTAGGTACAAAATGACTGTCCTTTATGATTTGAAATGATATAATGAGAGACTGTTAAGGTGGACAGATCACGGTACATCCCAATCAGAAACCCTGGATGGCCAGAGATGTCCAGCGCCTGCTACGGGAGAGAAACACCCCCCTGCCCACAGCCACCCCCCATGACTACAGTCCAGTGGCATTATGAGAGACAAGCTGGGCACATCCTTTCCAGTCTTCCATCTGCCGTTGATGTACACCTGTTTCCATACAAAACTAACAGATCCACAGAAGATGCTTTAATTTATTTCATATCTACTTTCTTTGTTCTTTCACTGAAGCATTTGCATTCAATTTTGTTGTACTATGTACAGAGCCGTAGTCCACAAATGGTGCATCAGTTTGCTTTGGTTTCTGTCTTCACTGCAGGCCGAGAACAGGCTGAGTTCTTAGGACAGAGATTAGCATCACTGGGACTGGAATATGATGTGCTTATCCACTCCTCTATGACCAGAGCTACAGAGACGGCCAACATCATCAGCAAATACCTACCAGGTACAGACTCTACGGGATTAAATAAATGTGAAGCCTAATAAAGAAAGAGCAGTTTATTTGAGATGTGTATCTATGTATGTGTTTTAGGCGTGGAGCTCACAAGTTGTGATTTACTGCGAGAGGGTGCGCCCATAGAGCCAGTGCCACCTATCACCCACTGGAAACCTGAGGCTGTGGTCAGTGCAAACTCGATGTGTTTATAACAGTCCAGAAAAACCTTCATTCTGCTCATTAGAAGTCTGTTGGTCTCCACTTTTTAAAGGCTGATTGGTCTTCGGTTCAGTCTTGTTTTTGAGCGCCATAGCTGAACGCGTAGGTAAGGTTACTTTGATTCTGCTGGCGTTCAAAAGGCCACAACAAAACCAGCCCAAGGTTCTTGAACAAACATTAAATGCTAAATTCGGCATTTAGTTCTAGTGCTGGTGGTCTTTTATCCAGCACTGAGTACTGCGAAGTTTGTGTCTGATGGAGAACGTCTAAGTTTGGTAGTTGTGAAACTCTTTTTCCGGTTTCAGCAGTACCACGAGGATGGCGCGCGGATCGAGGCGGCGTTCCGTCGGTACATCCACAGAGCTGACGCCAAGCAGAAGGAAGACAGCTACGAGATTATCGTCTGTCACGCTAATGTCATCCGCTATTTCGTGTGCAGGTTTGTATTCGTTGGTGCAGTATTGGTAATATTACTCTGTATAATATACAATAGTACCGTAGTGTAAATGTAAGTATGCCTTTGTTACTTTGTATTGTATGTACAGTATTGTGCAAATGGAACATCACCAATTAAGAGGATGTCTTTGCTTTGGAGTTTACTTTAATATTAATTATATATGTGACTTAAAACTTTTGCATGGTAGTATATGGTTCCAAAAGTTGCAGTCATGATTAAGAATATTTGAAGTTTGAGTTTGGTTGCAAAATGAGAAGACAGCTCTGTATGCAAAAATACAGCCAAGTAACACAATAAAAATATAACAATAAAAAAACATGATTTTTGAAAAATGAAAACAAACTCTTCATTTGTAATATTGTAAGCAGGTGCAAACATCAAACATGTGTTTTGTGCAACAAAACAATATTTCACTCTTTGTAACAGGTCAAGGAAATATCAGACGGAGAATGTAACGTACGTAAATGTGTTTGTTCCAGGGCTTTGCAGTTTCCTCCAGAGGGTTGGCTGAGGATAGGGCTGAACAATGGCAGCATCACATGGCTCACGATTCGTCCTAGCGGGCGAGTTTCTCTCAGAGCTCTTGGAGACTCCGGCTTCATGCCTCCAGATAAACTCACCCGGACTTGACCCACGTGACCTCAATACAGCCGAGAGCTAAAGTGACAACAGCTGTGAGAGTTGCAATGTATTTTAATTTCTTAAAATGTTTCTGCTTAAATGTTTTCCAAAAAGTTTGTTTTCTTTTTAGTCAAAAAAATCCAGAAATTGAAATGAGTCAATTGGCAAATCATAGCAAGTAATCTCCACATCGATGCTATTTTAAAGAACATAACTCCTAATTTCAGTCATTTTCATTCTGCCATTTTGTTGCTATGAACTTCAGTTGTCCACAACTGTCTTGAGTGTAATTATTTAGTTTCTTATTTGAATTAAGCAAGTGATGAGATATTGATATACTGTTTGCCGTGAACACTCCTGTGACATGATGCATCAACTGTAACCGTGATGGGAAGACGGTATTAACAAGCAAGTGTACTTTTGTTTATAATTCTTCCCTTTACACTTCTAAAAACCTTGTGGCATATTTTGCAGTTAATGCCTTAAGCACTGAATTATGAATGTTTTTAAAGGAAATATGTTCATTAACTAAAGATGTGAGAATCCTGCCAGAAGGTTCAAGATTATGTATTTGGACATTTGTGGCAGTAAAATTTCTTCATTTAGGTGTTTGTCGCCAGACTATTTACATGTAATAAAGTGTTTTTGCATTAAGTGAAAGCTTGGGTTGTCTTGGTAAGAGAAAGAAAGTACAGTTACAAGACTGTTCACTTTATTTATTCGTTCATCAATAGAACATGAAATACTCTTCTTTGACGTGTACCGTAATAAAATAGGACTAAAAACTCATGCAACAAAAGGCAGGAAAACCTAAATAAATTGGATGGCAACAAAAAACAGAAACTCCATTTCAGTACACGGGTGTTGGCACTACAAAGCATTAAGTAACAAAAAGTAAGGCTGGCATTAAACACAACTGTAAACCATTTCTCTTACAATCTTGTTTAAGAGGTATTCAGACACTGCATATGCCAATGCTGTACCGTGTTTTATACTAAGAAAAATCTATTTAGCTTGTGTGTGTGTGTGGCCGGAGCATGTTTGACACATCACGGTCCCTTCAAACCAGACTATTATCAAAGGCACTAAAGCTTTACAAAGCAAAGATCAACTGGCCAGCACGACACACAAACAAATTCAATGTTAATGTACCATGATGGATGTAGAACATCTACATGACTGTCTAATTTCTAAAACTGACATGTAACTTTGATTCTAGTTTGTTACCATATCTTTAAACAAAGCAAATAAGAGAATTACATGATTTAGATGCAGGATTTAAATATCAGACATTACTTATGGGATGAAAGACGGTCTTCTGACATTTATGATCACATTATGGTGCATTTACAACACTCAGGATACACAATCATGGATGTCATTGTGACATTTACACAAGTCAGTATATCAACTCACCATCCACATTACCAATCACTTTGTGTGTTTACATGTGGCACATCTCACAATACACTGATACTTTTCAACAAACCATTTCTCATCTGCTGGTCAAAATGAACAGCATCAAAATCCATAAAGGTGAATTAAGTGCAAAACAAACATGTAATGAGAAATTATCACATTTATTGAACTTAAAAAAAGGGGAATATTTCACATTCCTTTCTTTATAGATCTCTTTTATATTTTACCCCAACATATAAGGCTGCTATTAACAATGCATAAATGAACACTTGCTTACAAGTTGTGACATTTCACTCGGTCTAGTTTTTAGAAATTTAAGGACATTCCCCAATTAAAGAATAAAAATTACATATAGAAGTCGATTTACTTTTTCTCATTAAAAACAATGCCATACCCATTAATAATGAGTACTTGTTGTGCTACTGACAATGAACTAACAAATATAATTAAATAATTTACTTCATTAAAAAAAGTATTCAATTAACTCTGGGTTACTGTGTTTATTTACCCAATTTACTTTCCATTAAATCCACAGATAAATCTCCCAAGCATACATACACACAGATAAGAAAGAAACTAGAAAACAAAGATCATCACAGGACACGGGAGAACTGAATATACACGTCTTGATTCACGAACCCCTGGGGGATGTGCATATAGTTGTGTTCAACACTAGAACCCGAAGCAAACTGAAAGACACCCCCCGTTGTGAAATTGTACCTGCACAAGAGCCCAGCACGAGCCGATCCGAATCTCTCTCCAGCTTCCATCTTGACATCTTTGACCTCTGCTGCATTGCATCCTTTCAAACAGGCCACACTGTACTTGGTTATGTTTGTTATTTTAGGCAGTTACTAGTTGGTGGAAATTCCGGGTGAGGTTGGACATTTCGAGGAGTGTTTGTTAAATGAGGGCGTCGCCAAAATGTTTGAGGCGGATGCGTTGGATGTAGCTTACAGGGCTATAGTTTGAATGGGCGGGGCTGTAGCGTCCAGGGCTGCAGAAGTCCGGAGAACCCACGTGACGGGCCGGGCTAAAACGGCTCGCGGGGGACATCAAACTGCTTGCTGGGGATCCAGGGGTTACAGGGTGAGCCCTGAAATGACTTTTGCATACAGCGGGAGTCTGCCAGCTGTAAATTTACCGAAAACATAAAGGCTCTTACTAAACACGTTTGCATGATCACACAGAAAATGTATGTGTCTTAGGGTGCTTTCACACTTGGGTCCTCTTTTGAAGAACCGAGTTCTTTTTATGTTCATACTGTCTCTGTCCCTGAAAGAGGACTCCGATCCTTTTTAGTCTACTCAAGCAGTAATGGGGACTCCGACCTTTTTTGGGGACTGATCCATAGGAACATTTATCATGGTTTTATTATAGTAAATATAGTTTAAATTAAGATATAGTAAACGTTAGCAGTTAGTAAGAGTTTGTGCACTGTAAAAAGGGACTGACTGGCAAATTAATCGAGATCATGTGTATTAAAAACAGACAAATGTGTGCAATGAATAAACAGACCCCTGCATTCCAGCCGGAGCCTGACAAATATGGCCGGACAGTTTATTAAAACGCGAGCCGGGCATCGTGCCTTTTTTGGTTCGCTTTCAAGGGGTCTGAGATCTTTGCAGTGTTCTCATATGGGCCAAAAACCCAGCGAAACCGTGCTCAGACCCCTGATAACAGGGTTTTCATGCTCTTAAAATTGTTATCAGTGAACATTTGCATATGAAGTAATATGAATACAGTCCAGCGGAGTAATGGAACTAGGGTTCGGATCAGGCAATCTAACTAAATGTGAAACCACCCTAAAACGACTCTGACAGCCAATCAAAACCCACTTGAATTTTAAGACCTTGTAACTTTATCGTCTGTTAGTGTTGATGTTAATATAGTTATCATTATAGGTTTTATACAAACGTGCAAAAAATGTAAAAGCCAAATTTAGGGCCCGTGTGAATTGTGGTAAAAATGCGTGGTTCACTGATAAACTTACCTTTGCATTTCTGACTGAGAGTATGTCTGAACTGTGCTCTTCCATTTGTGAATGCTGGGATGCTTCGAAGGGTCAACATCTGTTGTTCCTAAAGCCAACAAAACCTCTCGGTCCAACTTAGTGGGCGAATCTCTGAAAAGGGAAAGAAAAATAGATAAAAATTACTTTTATATTGCAGCAGCTGTCACACAAATCCATAATGTATGTGTGCAATGTGGGGTAAATTGGGACACGATAATAGATTTTCCCTTTGAGGTTATTGCTGTAATGATATTATAGCTATATGTTTTTTTATTAACAAAATACCATGTTAAAATCATCTTAAAAAAATACTTTGGACAACAGATCACACTAAAATGTGAGGGTAAGGATTAGAGAGAGCGTTTCTGAATCTGTAACCATTGTGGGTCTTAAAACAAAACTTTAAATAGGTGCTAAATTATTTACGATATTATCATATGTTTAGAGTTCACACGATGTCAATAACATTAATATCATGACAATATCTCCCATATATATATATATATATTAGGGATGTAAGGAATCACCATGAGCCCATTGAAAATCGATTATCATATGTGACCATTCAAATCGGTTGAGACTTAAAAGAATCGCAGTTCATGTTTTGAACAGCAGGGGCAAACTTTGTAAAGTGGATATGCTGATATTTCTTTAAAATGTTAAAGTTAGGAAAAGCAAAGACAAAGTCTTAGTTTGTTTATATTAAAGAGACTTCTGTAATAATGTTTTTTTTTGTTTTAAAACTGCAATGTAGTTATTTAACATAAAATATGACAATGTGCAACATTAGAGAAATAATAAAAGGGCAGTTTTTCATTGTAAATCAGCATTGTGAAAATATACTTAAGAGACATATTAATATTGTATCAATACTATTGATACCGTGAATGATTTGATTTAAAAATGTGATATTTTCATATATTTAATGACCTGAAATCCTTACTTTTCAAGTATTACAGGGATGAACATAAGCCTCTCACCCTTCGATATAAAGTATTTTCGTCACTTTGGGAGGAGTCCTCCATATGAAGTTCTGAGAACTATCTAGAGATCTATATGAGCTGGAAGATCCTGATGAGCTGAGGTCTCTCCCCCCATGATCCCATGACTTTGATCTGGCACAGATAGGTCGCTCAACCCCCGGCGACTTTTGGTTAAGAAAATCTAGCCTCTCACTGGCCAGAAAGTATTCTCCCGAACTCGCACTGGACCTGGCATCGTCCTCATTTCTGTTCTCCACTCCATCCTTCTCCACTGTTCGTAAAAGAGACGTCCTGCCTTTTTCAAACACAGAGTCATCTTCAGACGACAACGAGAGGCGGCCCAACCCAGACGTGAGTTCTGTGGGTTGGGCGTCCCTGTGACGTTTTCCCCCGCTTCTTCTCCTCTCCCTGTTGGTCCGGTCTAGATCGTCGTGCAGGGACATCCTTTCAAACTCCGCCATTAGATTTGAGATGGGGGACAGCATACAGGAATTGGAGGCACCACAGATACGAGGGGACATTTTGTCCCCGTTCGGAGTCCTGTCTCCAGGGCCATGCTCACACAGGCCGTTTTTACTGCTTGAAATTAAAGATTTCTCAGAGAGCAGAAGATCCTGCTCCGCCGCCGCCTCTATGAGATCAGCGTTGTGAGAGACGGGCAGGATGTGAAACTCTATTCCCCCTACCGCCCCCTGCAGGCCGTCTTTAGAGCAGACGGAAGAGATGCTGGTGAGAGCTGCGTTTTGCCTGTTTTTGATCTCTTCTAGACTGATGTCATCACTCTCATCCAGAAATGCCCCAACGGAGATGGAGTTACAGAACTTTTTGAGTTTCCCTGAAGTGTAAGAAGAACGTCGGATGAAAAACAGGATTTTTCACATGATATTCACAATGATTACTCCCTCTCCAGTCCACATAAGCATTAAAACACATTATGAATATCGTGATGTCACAACCAGAAGCACCTGAACATATTATTATCGGTTTGCATATTATTAATAACCATTTTGATACTGTTGTGACGTGACATATAAAGATACAATTTATTTTATGTATTTGTCTAGTACTACATGTTGAGCTGCCAATACACGATGTATACTATCTAACTATATAACGTTTATTTTTGAACGTTTAATTTTTGAATGTAAACATTGAATGTTGTAAATTCTATAACAAGTTACTCAATTTTACAGTTTTGGAAATAAATCTGTTATTTGAATTTTGTTAAAAAAATTCTACAAAAATATTGTGATGCTGTATCTGGTAATTTATAAACTGTGTGAAGACTGTACTGTTACACGCTTACCATTAACTTGCTACTGTACCTTTTATGTTTAATCCAGAGGGTCAAAATGAACATACAAAATAAAATATCTGTTCTTATGAAAGAAACTTTGACTAACATACGCTTTAGAAGAATTTTTGTTACAATCAGAAGACAAACCTGGGGACGGGGTTTTAAACCTGTTGCTAGTTTCGTTCTCTCCCGCCTCCTCATGAGCGCGCTCCCTGAAGTCCTTTTTACTGAGATACTCTTCAAGTGCTTTCAGACCTTCCGCAGATGACAGATCGACAAAACTGTCCAGGAAATCCCAGTATTCTGCCCACGGGTGACCAAGCTCATGGGCCAGATCTCTGTAAACATAACAGTAAACAAGGGGTTTTCATCAAAGCTCAATCACTTCTAAAGTGTGAAAATTAACTCAAATTTAAATAACTCATACACAATATAAGTGTTTGATCATTGAAATTATTTCTAGCTTTCTATACTTGTAGGATAGCACTAACCGGCCAACTCTTTCTGCACCGCGGTCAGGGTCTGACTTTAAAATGTTGTGGTAATTATCTGCTCGTTCTCTTGGAGGGGTCTTCCACGCCCGTCTGAACTCATCAGCCTAAAACAACAATGTTTTTTAATTGTGGAATATAACATCTGCTGACAACTTGTCAAAATCTCACATAAGACTCACTTTAGATGAACTTAAAGGCCCAGCAAAGGCCCTTACTGCCATAACTGGATCCTTTGGGCTTCTGGGTAACCATGGTGATATGTTTTCCATTGGCTCAGGTGACCAAGGAGCTCCAATCACAGGCTGGGAGGAGTTATCTGTGGCTCTCAATAACGGGATGTATAATCGATCTGTGAGCAAGCAGAATTCACATTCACTGTAAGAACATGCAACACAGCTTATTTGTGTAATTAATATAAACTTATGTTTGGACGTACCAAACACTCACCTTCTAAATATTCATTTATCTTCTGCCGGATCTCCTGACATTTACCCTTTTCTTTCATTCTTTCACAAACAACCTAAATGTTGTAAAATGAACGAACAGATGATCGATAACTCGGCATTGATAAAATCTTTAAGAGTACGTAACAAAATGAAGCAGAATCCTGCTATTAAATTCAGTCATCTGCCAGTTCTGCGTGTATGACTGAAAGTGTTGCACAGTTTAACGCTCATGGAGTTGTGTGTGTCTCACTGTATAAGCACATAAACGCATTAACATCATGCCCAGAGTTGGCCTGAGAGTTAATTTCAGGTTCATTTAACTTTAATTTTCACAATTTTAAAAAACTATTGTCACTGAACAACTTACACTGAAAGTGTACATAAACTTAGACGGACACTACATAAACCAAAGTAGTTAAAAATCCGTAGTTATGTACTCTTTAATAAAAATACAAACGTACTGAAGCCAACATACCTCAGAAGGCTTCTGGTTATACTTGTTCTTGCAGGTTTTGTCCATGTCAGGATGAGAACAGAGTATATTTACCACATCTGGGCAGCCGAATTTACACGCAAAGTGGAGGGGCGTCTCGAACCCCTACGAAATACAAAAATACGTTTTATTTGCGCTGCCACAAAATATACCAAGCTGCCTATCATGACAGAAAGCAGGACTCCAGACTAACTTTTTTTACTAGGAGCACTGTAGCCACTGACTTATTATTTTAGGAGCGCAAGCTAGATATTAAGGGGCACACCTTAAATCAGTCTGCAATGCAATTATTAACATTTTACTCCGAAATAACCATTACTGATACTGACAAATAAATTACTTGATGACTAGATTTGGTTCTGCTTATTTAAAAAGAGGCGGAGTCTACAGAGAAGCTTTTTTATTGATTGGTGCTAAATAAAGAGATGTTAATCTGAAATCATTTGAACCCACAGAAATTGTGCATGTCAAAAAGTATAGATTTAATCGTTTACAGTGTTACACATTAAAGCAAAATGAAAGGTCTTGCACAGTAAAATCATCGTACGAACGTAATTGCACAACACACTTTTCACACGTAACGTCAAATGAAACTTAACAAGAGCATTCGCCTGTGGTTCGTTCTTGCTGTGAACGGATGTGAAATGGTCCAGTGCCGTCTCAAGTATTATAGATAAATTACATTTCCTAAACTCCTCCACCGCTTGTTTAGTTTTTAACGTCTGAAATATCAAATCGTTTCGTCCTCGGGCTGAAGAAATACATCACAGCAAAGAACGACTCGTAGAAAATACGCTCACGTTGTGTGTGTATAAACTTGACAATTGATGACATGGGTGACCTGCGTACTGGCGTGCAGTTGACTATCAAATACCAAAACTAGAAGAAATTCCAAATTCGCAGGTCGCACATGCACGAGTATTTGTAAAAAATGCTTGCGCAGTCTCGAAAATTGTCAGCAAAATGCAACTATTTAGTCGCATTCTGGAGCCCTGAAATGGCTGTTTTAAAAGAGTACTAAGCTATAAGTTGTAGGCTAAATAAAATGTTTAACAAAATTTCTGCCAGCGTTAACCTCGCCTCTTCAACCTCGAAACTTCATTTATTTACTAACATTTTCTTTCATTAGATTTTTAAAAGGCTTCACTTACAGCTTTGTCTGGCGTATTGAGATACAGGTCCACAATATATCGGATACGTTTCTGCAGCATGCTGTCCGGGTCGTCCGGGTACATGAGCCGCATGAAATCAGGATTCTCCAGAGTGTCCAACAGAAGCTGGACGATGCCCGGCTGGTTCTCCTTAGCGGCCACATGCATTACATTATACCTGCAGCCCTCCTGCAGGCACACAGAAACATTTAGGAACGTTACAGATATTGTAGTAAACAAGTGGAATAACAGAAGTAAAAATTCAGTTTTTGACCTGATAGTCTCTTATTGGATTTATTTCCCAGGCAGATATCTCAATCATAAAAATGTATAAGATCAAATAAATACTGTAGCTGGAATATTAAATACCTTTTTTTAGATTAATCTGGAAAGACTAAACAGTCAGACTTAGGCTCTTTGATCAGTAGGAATTTCTGCTCGATCTAAAATCACTACGAGATGTTGTGCATTTCAAAAAGCGTGTGTGTAAATCGTTCTTCTTCTGTGTCTCATATTTCGAGATTCAGCGATGTTGCGGCATTTAAGCGTAATTCATATGGAAACCGAGCGCAAGAATTGCAGGATATAACAGCCCTACCTGGACTACAGTTGGGTTGTCTCCGGACCCGATAAGGTATCGTGGGTTACTCCAGACCAGCTCAGAAAAGGCCACCTCATCTCCCTTCTCCACAGCTTTCCTCAGTTTCGCAGTCAAATCTTGCGTCCGAGGGCTCTTAAAACTGTTCGCTTTTTCCCTGTTGATCGTGTCAGATTCTACAAGAGACGTGTGGTCTGGGGAACGGAAAACCGTTCAAGGTAAACCATGGGCCAGTTCTCTAACATTTACATTTAGTCTTTTAGCAGATGCTTTATCCAAAACAATGGAAGCAATTGGAACAACAAGCATGAGTGCAATAGAACTGGTCTCAAATACCCTACCACAGTATACAAAGCTAAGGTTTTTTTATTTATTAATTTTTTTTGATAGAAAGAGTAGAAGATCATAAGTCAGAAAGGATCGGTCAGGTGTTTACAGAAGAGATTCAGCCGATTCTTAAAGATGGCTACAGAATCTGCTGATCTCGTAACAGCGGGCAGATCATTCCACAAATGTGTAACCGACCCAAACAAAGGTATGTGAGAGTGATTATTTCCCTTTTTGGGATGGCAATACAACACGTGGTTCGTTTGTAGAGTAAATCTGCATTATCGAGTGAAGATAAGGGGGTGCCGAACCAATGGTGGTCTTGCAGGCCAAAAGCAGAGTCTTGAATTTGATGTGAGCGACTATAGGGAGCCAATGTAACTTTATGAAGAGAGGAGTGATGTGTGCTCTCTTCTGTTCATTGAAGACCACTCTTGCCACTGCATTCTGGATCATCTGTAGAGGTTTGGTTGTGCAAGCTGGAAGTCCAGCCAGTAGCACATTGCAATAGTCCAGTCTGGACCGAACAAGAGCCTGGACTAGGACTTGCGTAGGAAAGGTCTCATTTTCCTAATATTGTAGAGGATGAATCTACAGGACCGGTTGATGATTGCAACATGATCCGTGAAGTTCAGCTGATCATCGACATGACAACATCTAATTTCTCTATAGCCTAAAATTATACTACTAGTAACTATAATAGAACATACAGTGTGCTTGCATTCAGAAGAGATCTGATCTTACCTTTACCAAACACCAGGCCAGGCTTGATGGGAGAAACACACGGGGTGCTTTTACTAGGTGAGGGGTAGTAATCGCAGATGCCTTTGGCAAACTTCTCAGCGTCCTCGCGGTTGGAGAAAGCCTTAAATCGAGCCCCCTTCATCATTTTAACAGCATGCAAAGCCTCTTTCTTGTCTGAATATACATGAGCTCTCTCTACAGAAGCAATGCAAAGAAGGCAACTGGGTTATAATATTATAACTGGTTCAAACTCACAAACACATTTCAAGCTTATCAAAACAGATGTCCAGTATTAGGGTTTAAAAGCTATTACATAATTTGATAATGGTATAAAGAGAGAGATCACCAACACGATGTCCATCGCAACACTAGGGTTAGGGGTTCGACTCATACCTCTTAAGTCCGTGGCATATGCATTAAAAGCAAAAGCCCTTTAATGTAAAGGTAAACGCCTTCTTACCATTCCTAGCCAGCACATCTTCCCATAAAGGACACACCCCGTAGAAAAAAGTGGGTGAC
The DNA here is from genome assembly GCF_947034865.1 of Barbatula barbatula. Classification (NCBI taxonomy): domain Eukaryota; kingdom Metazoa; phylum Chordata; class Actinopteri; order Cypriniformes; family Nemacheilidae; genus Barbatula; species Barbatula barbatula. The sequence continues at coordinate 24,617,674 of NC_136767.1, read as the reverse complement.
ATCTGTGCCGTTTTCGAGGGAGTCTGTGCTTCAGACTTTGAGTTCTCCAAGTAAGATGCACACACCGATCCAGTCGACTCCATCAGACCCTCCTCCTCTGGGGGGTTAAGACCCAAACCGTACCCAAAATCGCCATCCGGATCCGAGGCTGCCGACGTGGCACCGGGTGGATGTTTGGCTGGCGTGTCACTCCCAGAATCGGCCGTCCCCACAGAGGCACCATTACTGTCAGGTTTGGTCACTCCAGCGTTCTCCAACAAAGCCCGGGCCAGCTTGCGCTCAAATACGGCTCTTGTGGTGGCAGTGATCGGGCCACACTTCAGGTTGGCTTTGAGGAACTCCTCCCGCAGCTCGTCGGAGCTCAGACCTTTCAACCTGCTCAGTACCATGTCCATGCTTCCGCTGCTACGGTAACCCACTGCAACACACACATTTGTGGAAAAACAGGATTGAGTTACAACACCTGGACGTAAATGTACAAATGCTATAAAAGCAATGGGATGTTGGCAGGATCTTGATGTAACGACACACAAATGGTTCCGGCCTACAATCGTCGGGCTCGTGAGAAATCCTTTACTTCGAGGTGACGTCACGCCGTCACTGCCACGACGCGTCACAACAGCGGTAGACTGACAGCGTCGATCTCCCCGGTATTGTTCAAAAACGCATGTGCATTAAGTGAATGGTAGGAATAAACTCTTCTCGAAGTCATCATCTGCACATATTCACGACATTCAAAAGTTTACCGAAACCGACTAGTCACGCCCAAACTGTCATCCGTGCCGTGTTTTGTCTGCATGTTCCACGAGCGTGATTAAAGGTGATGAGAAACGTCAAAAGAAAACGTCATCCGTCATTTCGGCGGCACTTACCATCTATCAGCTGAACGGCGATGCCATGTGTGGCGTGAACGCGCGTGTGCGATCAATTCAACGTTTATATGATTTACATTAGCTCAGACGCTCTGGAAGGGTCGCGTTGTTTACAGCTCGGTTTGCGCATGCGTGCGGCACACTTTGTACCTGCGCAGTGGCGCGGGCTGGGTTCATGTGTTTTAAAGGTGTAAGCCGGGTAAAGAGGCCGATCAACTCTCCTAAAAGCACATTCAGAATCAGCCATTTAATCATGACACCCCACAAATAGTAAACAACTAAGCCAACTCATGATTTCTTTATATGATATTTAACAATGACATAGAACTAAAGCGAGTTACAACCAAACCTGTCAAGTCAATCTGAGTTTTACCTTTGCTTCTGCAAGCAAATATACGAAGAGCGCTGGAGAAGAGATGCAAACCAGGAGCTCTTTACGTTACATGTTTAGTTTCCATGCATGTTCCAGAACAAGAAGTAAAACTCACAATGGTACATAAAGAGACTCTTTCCATAAAAGATAACGGTACAGAAAATGATTATTGGAGTTCATCGGTATCACAGCCGTTATTTCAGTTTAACGTTTTAACAAAACGTGCTTCCCGGAAGTGTGTTTCTTACTCGGTTGTTACTCCTTGTTGGCGTTTGAAAGGGTTAAGCAGCGCTCCCAGTGGTCGCCTCCTGTATTTATTACACAATGTCATATTAAATTGTGTCTATGTATTTTTAAAACCATTTTAATGTCAACAAGAGAACAAAGAGGGGAATGCAATAGAAAAATGATGCTTCTGAGACCGGTTGGCAGGTCACTAAAGTAAAGAAAAGAATTGTAAACATGTAATATGTTGTAAAAATAAGAATATTTATACGTAAGCAATAAAGGCTAGACTGTAGGAAATGAGGAAACATTGTCAAATATCTTACTATGATATTACACGTACTATGACTAGTTTTAGTGCAGCCAATGAAATAATGTATACACTGTGAAAAAAAGGTCAGGGTGTATGGCTCATACTAAAGCTTTAACATCCACAGAAAGTTTGACTACAAAAAGTTGAGAAATTATGGCATTGCTGGAAAGATCCATTTTACCTTTTGTATAGTGTAACAGAACATAGCCTATGTATTACGAATAATAATGTCAATAGCTTACATGTATTTTATGACCGGGAGAGAGCATCTTCAAAGTTTGCCTGTACAGAAGTTTATTCATTAAAAAAAAATTTCCTAAAGATTTAATAATTTTATAAGCCACTAATCTGTATCTGCAAAACAGAATATAGAAAGGGAGGCAACAAGTATTCATCTTACAGAATGATTTATATTTTACACACAATTATGCAAAAGTCCATAAAAGCAAGCTTTTACAAGTTGAACATTTTCTTTGAAACGTTGAACAGAAACTCGTGCGTTTAACTGTCAGTGCAGTATATTTTCAATTAATTTAAGACCCTTCCTTTTGTTGAATATGCATACCTCCTTTTAAAATGAATGTACATGTTAGCATGTAAAGCTTGATTTCCCAAAGTGTCTAAATCCTTTATAGCAGTTTAAACATTATGACAGATCTCAAAACATTCTTAAACAGTTCAAGCCAATGACACGGTTAAATTCAGCTCCACATAGACAAACAACAGGCAGAGTTTGTAGATCTCAGACATCAGGGGAAACACCAAAACAATTACCAAATTATAATAAAATTTTTATAATATATCCACATACATTTCCAATAGTTAAGGCTGTAATGGCAAACCATCCAAGAGAAATTTGGGCAGCGTACTTTTTTAAATAATTTTACATATCAACACAGGCAAAAAAGGGCATCAAAAAGTAACAATATTTTACATCGGTCCATACCTGAAAGTCAGTTATTTTTCTATTATCGGTTGTGCAAAGTCAATACCTTTCATATATATTATAAATATATACGTAAAACACACTCAACAGCACTTTCAAGAGCACATTCATCCATTCTATGTTACATTACTTTCCAAGATCTTTTAACAGAAATATTTATCAGTTCATTTACTTGAGAAACCTGTAGCTGTATTTAAAAGATTTTAGCAATTTTAAGGCGCAGCCCTAAAGAAACTTGTGGGGTCGCGCTCTAATAGTGATCATTTTATTACAGCATCAAGACGATATTTCCAGGATCTCACATTCGCAAACCAGACGTCAGTTAATTTTAGATGACCTGATGTACTTTACATGAGATGTTACCCTGTACAAAAGGGCCACCGTTTCGCCCACTTTCACACAAATTTTGACACATTCTTGGGGCTTCATGTCCTGAGTTTAAAACTGTGGGCATTACAGGAGTTAAAGAGACCGTTCACCTAAAAGAGCAAGAAATAAGTCAACATTTACTTACTCCTTCAAAAATTCTGTATGAATTTTTGTTCTGTGGTGCACAAAAGAAGATATTTTGCGACGTCTTGGGGGTTTTGTGTCTGTGCAATGTAAGTCAAATGTTGTTTGTTTTCCAAAATATCCGTCATACAGGTTTGGAACCACATAAGGGTAAGCAGATAATAAAATAATTCAAATTCTTAGGTGAACTATATTTTTAAGGAGGCCATGGTGCGAATAACAGTATTTGATCATAGCCTCCAAGGTCCCATTAATCCTCACGATGCAACAAACCGTTCCACAGAATGTGGTACAAACAGTGGATGTAAACGGAGACTTATGGGTAAAGCGGTACACCGACTAGTGTTTAAAGTCAGGGTATTGTCAGCATCTCTATAGACTTTCTATCAGAACTATTCATCTCCTGGTGTTTGAGTTGGGCTAGACAGCATCCCTCTAGGATTGGAGCCCTGCTATTAAATGCACACCATTTTCAAAACTAAGAATGCTGATCCAGGATCTGTTTTTTCCAATCATTGGAACTAAAACAGAAAACTAGAAATGGAAAAGCTGAAATGTGCTTGAGATGTTTGATAAATAGGGGGCTTGTTTTGTTGATAATAAATGCACAAAAAAATGCATTGGGAACAGTTCAATGTTGACTTGAACAAGTGTCTGTATGAGAGATTAGCTCATTCGCAGGCACAGAGGAATGGAAGAACAGTTCAGCTGATAAATTCTCCATGCCGTGAGTACTACCGCCAGACGCATATGAAAAATAGTTACTGTAACACTGAAAGTCTGGTGCCCTGGAAGTCATCTGTTCATCAGATATTTATTAAGAACTAAGTAGCCTAGCAGTAGCCCTCACTGATCCTGGAAATCACAACGTGAACATCAGGTTGGCGACTACTGTGAATTGCAAGTGAGACGAACAGCGAGCTTTGAGAGAGAGCAGCTCCATGTAACTGATATAAATAGTGAAAAAAGAACGCAAACAAACAAACAAACAAAACACCAATATTAGAAGAATAAAGCTGTGGTGCACACAATCAGGTTTCACCTTAATATTCTTTGTGAAGACTTGAAAGCCAAATATTGGCAGTTGATAAGAAATAAAAGAGTTTAACTCGTATTCTTTTTAAAAAGTGCCCGAAAGATGAAACCGAACTCTCCCAGCTAGTGTCTTTATAGGATTTTTTGTTCCATTACGAGAGCTGCATCTCCTGCTTCACGACATCATCCTCTTCTTTACTAGATGAATCTTTGCTTTTGTCATGGATTCCCAATCTGTGGAGCTGATCCTCTGCGTTGGACAATGATGTCACTGTGACTGTGTGTTCCTCCATTTGCTTCTGAAGGCTGTCCATCTCAAGCCTGCGAGAAATGATGATCGGGGAGATAGTAAGAAGATACATATGACACAAGCACCATCTGCTCTCTGGTTGTGCTAGCTTATATGAAAAAATATGGCAAAGAAATCAAGTTGATATTCACTTTTAAGCAGGGGCGATCGGTGCCTAATCTTCAGCAGTAATTCAAAACATGTGTTCAGTGCATCATGTGTGTGCCGTATCCTCAAACTATGAACATGAACATAAGTGCATAATGTCAAAATACGTGCCTGCTGCAGACGCGTCGAAAGGGTTTTGGATAAAAGAGTGTTCAAAGGATACTCGAAAGTGTTAAGCAAGTGTCTTGCGAGTATCTTTTGAACACAAGCATCAAAACCCTTTCGACGTGTCTGCCGCAGGCTCGTATTTTGACATGATGCACATAGGTTCATGTGAGGCGCCAAACACATATTTTGATATGATGCATTTTGCACACACGTGACTGGCTACAAACAGTACATGTTTTTCCGAGCTTTCTTTACTGCTTCCCCTGAAGAGGAGGCACCGATCGCCACTGCGTTTAAGCAATACAACCGTAATATTTGTACATGTATTTAGGAAAGGTTTTCTTGGATGTGATAACCTCAGTTTATTTCACAGTTTTCATGTGTCTTGTCGCATTGCTGTTGAATGACTTAATGTCACCAATGAGGTTAGATTTAGTTGAAAATAGACTGGCATGGCAACAAAACATCTAGAAAGCCTGATTAAATGAACATTTGGAATGGTCATCCATTTCTATTGTGTATGCCCACATGTGTAAAAGCCTTACTTCAGTTGTTTCAGACAGCTGTGGAGGTTATTGAGAGGTTCTTTATTGACAGATGTCGAGGGCTTCAACAGTTCGTCTAAGAGCGAAGCTGGAACAGGGCAGTCTGGGATTTTTACCGGCGTCACTGGAGCCGATTCTCCCTTCAGTTCCATTCGCTGGTGTGGGGGAAGAATACGGAGTGAACATTTATTACACACTTAGTGAAGTTATTGACCATTCCCACGATTGGTAACAAGCACAAACATTATATTGACGCATTTGGCTGACGCTTTATCCAAAGCGACTTGCATTGCATTATCCTATACATTTGTATCAAAAGATGTGCAATCCCCTGAATTCGAACCCATGACCTTGGCGTTGTTAAAACCATGCTCTTACCACTGCGCTACAGGAAAAAAAGAGATTAACCTTACCTTCCTCATCTTGTTGTTTTTGAGGTCCTGTTTAAGCTGGTTGTTCTGCTGAAGAACTGTCTTCATGCTGTTCCTCAACTCCACCACTTTAGCCTGAAGCATGAACTTATCTTTCCTTGTGCCGTTCAGCTCCTCCTGGACCATCTCCAGCTCCACCTTTATCCTCTACACATGACACAAAATAATCAAGATAAATGAAAAGCTACATTTATAATAATAAACATTACTGATCAACCTTTAAGGGACAGTTAACCCAAAATATTCTGTCTATTTGCTCACCTTCAAGTTGTTCCAAACTTGAATAAGATATTTAAACAAATGATCCAACAGTTCTGGGGAACTACTGACTATCATATTAGGGGAAAAAAACTACGATGGAGTCAATAGTGCCCCAAAACTGTTTACAAACATTCTTCCAAATATCGGTGTGTTCATCAGAACAAAAAAATGAATACTGATTTGGAACAACTTGAGGGCGAGTAAATGATGAAAGATTTCATGTTTTGGTAAACTCCGCCTTTAAGCAAGTTATCTTTACATTCATAGACAATGTGCAAAGCAAGACAACGTTGTGGAGCGTCTGACCTGCAAGGTGTCCCGAACGGAGTCCATCTCTCTCTGGTGACACTGTTCCACCATCTCCAGTTGCTGTTTCTGCGTCTCGATCTCCCGCTGTCTCTGCTCCACTTCCCACTTCAGATCTTCCACCTGCAGGGACGCAGCATATGGGATACAGTGACTCCGAGTGGGAAGTGGGTGAGCAATGTTGCTATTTTTGTTGTGTTTTAAGCCACATGAACAAGCAATGTGTGTCGTACCTCTTGGTTGGTGAGGGGCTGTTTATTGAGCTCATCGTCGAGTTGCTTTTGAAGGATCTGAAGTTGTTCGTGAGCATCATCCAACTCCTCCTGGAATCGAGCAACCTCGTCGGAACGCTTCTCATCTTGAGCTCTGTTCAGGGAAATGAAACATACAAAGATATTGAAGAATTGTAAAAGAAAAAACAACAAATGCATCTATTATAGATTATGTTTAAACAGATTAATGTATTTTTATATGGGCTGTCAAATGATAAATAGTTCTTAATTGCATCTAGAATTAAAGTTTGTGTTTACATAATATATGTTTGTGTACTGTGCATATTCATTTTGTATTTATAAAAACATACACATGTGTTTATCATATTTCTAAAATATTTATATGTTTTTATAAATACAGAATGCATATGCAGAGTACACAGACATATATAATGTAAACACAAACTTTGTGCCATTAAATCACGATTAATTATTTGACAGCACTAATATTAATTTTTGTTAAATTGCAACGCTCTGGATGAGATGTTTTTTAAGTGCTCTATAATTGTAGTGCTTTGTAACTTACACAAGCGTCTTTGCTTCTTTCTGCAGTGCTTTGACCAGCTCCTCTTTGGCCTGCAGATCTTTCTTGATCTCGCTCAGTTCCAGCATGGCTGCCCTGTAGTGCCTGCCATTGTGCGCTGCCTCCAGCTTGGCCTCTGCCACCTGCACGAAACACACACATGACCAAAACAAAATAAACTAAAGCCTTCGGGAGCTCCAAAGGGGAACTGGAAATGTCAAGCAGCTGCTGTGGAGCTGTGTGACTATTACACAATGTATTAACCTGCTCTGTGAGATCCTTGACTTTGATTTTCTCCTTTTCTAGGGCAGCCTGGAGTGTCTGGACCAGCTGTCTCATCTGTTGGTCCTCCTCTTCTTTACGCTTCAGTACTGCCTGAACCTACATTATAGTGTCAAAATAAAGCATTCGACAGTAAGGAATTCAGTAATAATATTCCTGCTCAAGGTTTTATTAATTGCGTTAAAGGGATAGTTTACCCATAAATACAATTCTGTCATCATTTATTTACCCACATGTTGTTCAAAGTCTGTATATAACTCTTTCTTCGGCAGAACAAAAAATATATTTTGAGAAATGTCTCATATTCTATGTCAATGGAGGCCAATGTTTGTTTTTTAACATTCTTGAAAATATCTTTTGTGTTTTGCAGAAGAAAAATGATACAGGTTTGGAATTACAAGAGGGTGAGCAAATGAAGGAATTTTCATTTTTGCATTAAATTAAATAACAGTTGAAAGTGATGACTTCATGGTGCCGTTTCACACCTGCAGGTTGAGCTGCACCAGGTCTGCTTCTCTCTTAGCCAGCGCAGCCTCTAAAATATTGGCATGTTCCCGCAATACACTATGGGATTTCCCAAGCCCTGAAAGTTTTCCTTTCTCGTGCTCCAACTCGAGCGCAAGCTTCTTATTAGCATCCTCCATACGACGGATTCTCTTTTTAAAATTGCGTGACTCTTGCAGCTGTGGGAAAGAAAAGTGGGAAAAAATCTATACGTTTTAGTTCTTCAAGACAAAGGCTGTAGCTGTATAGAACCTTTAAAATGTAGGGAATGAGTTTCTACTGACCTCGTCTTCTAGTTCCAGGACCTTCTCCTGATATTCTTCCAACTCGGTGCTGGTGAGGGTGATGACCTCTTGAAGCTCTCTCTCAAGCATGGCTTTACTCTGGGTCACTGCCTTCAGCTCTCTCTGCAGGGACTCCACTTTGGCCTGATTCATTTACAACAAACACGCAAAAAAAAACGTGCCCTGTAGTTTACTCGTAGCATCTCTTAAACATTGTAGCGGTGATGACTGTGGTTTAAAGATAGGGGCAAGTGTAATAATCAGGATTATCATAGTTTTTGCATCTATGCAAGACACCTTTAATACCAATTTACCTGAAGTTCCTCACTATTTCCTCCCTGAGAAACCTGAACTTTCACTTTCTCCAGCTCAGCCTCTGCCGTCTCTTTGGCCGCGAGGGCTTCCTGTAGCCTACGACTCAGAATGCCGACTGCGTTCTCGTAGGCCTTATGCTTGGCCTTCACGTCCTTCTGAGCACTGGTCAAATCTGTGCCCAGGCGCTTCATCTTCACCTTCTGCTCCGAGATGGACCTGCGAGAGGAAATTGCAAGAAAGTTACAAAGAGTTGACGGCATTACAATCGCTATGGAAACTCTTATGGAAGGATTGAGGTTGTGATAGTGACTCACTTCCTGGCTTCATCTTGCATTTGTTCTATCCTCTTTCTCAGATTTTCATTCTCCTCAGTCACTGCAGCCAGTTGGCTCTGGTCGAACTGAAAAGACTAAAGCGAACAATGTGGAGACCATTAAACATCGTTAACGGATGCTTCAAAGGTCAGATTTTTGAAACTGAGATTGATGCTGTGTGTGTACCTGCAGTTGAGTGTCAAGTTGGTCTCTTTCTGTTTGTACAGACTGTAGGTGGGATTCCAAGCCGTTCATTTGTTGCTGGACTCGCTCCACTTCCTTCACCAAGCGAGCCTGTTCCTGCTCGGCGCTCTTCTTCTCCCCTTCCGTTCTCAGAAGTTCCTGCTTCAGGTCTTTAACCTCCGCTACCAAACGCTTCTTAGAAGCCTTCAGCTCCGAGATCAGCTGATCTTTAGAGCTGGCGTCTCTCCTGTACGCTTCAACCATCACCTTGAAAACAAAGGAAAGTTTTTTGTGAAAAGGCCTGTTTGGTTTTTGGTAGACTGCATTGAGATTACTAGGGCACATACCTTTTGTTGCGTGAACTGCTCTTTTAGTTTCTGTGCTCGTTTTTTTAAGGTGCCATTCTCCTGTTGTAAAGATTCAATCTAGTGGACAAAAATAAAACAAAGATTTATATCACAAAAGGCTACACTGAAAGGCTCTGGCTTCGAAATGCCCAATTTCAGCTGTAATCCGCTCACCTGTGTTGCTTTAACCTGCACTTCCTGTCTGAGCTGATCGAGTGTATCAGAGGCCACCAAAACTCCCTCTCCAAGCCTCTCGGCTCCTTCATCCAACTTGCTTTTATCAGCACGGGCTGCCTGCAGAGACACTTCCAGGACGATTTTCTCGTTCTGCAGATATTGCAGGGTTTCCTCTTTAGCTGTGGCGTCTGTCTGCAGCTCCTCCAGCTGCGACTGGAGCTCCTGGTAACGTGCTTCCAGCTGGTTGAGGGCCTGTTCTTTGGTTTGGAGGTTCTCCTGAGTATCGGTGAGCTGCCTCATCAGCTCCAAGTGCTCACGCTGGAAAGTCTCCAGCTGAGCATCTTTTTGGGAGAGAGTGAGTTTAACCTGGGCAGGAAGAAATGGATCATGTTAGGTTTTATTAGGGGCCAACTGAACCCAAATCTAACCAGCACAGTTTTATTCAGAATAAATGAAACGAGTAACTGAAGTAGAATTGTGTTAATCTGGAGGTACCTGCTCTAGCTCTCTCTCCAGCGTTGTGGCCGTGTTGGCCAGTTTAAGCAGATTCTCTCGTTCCTCCTCAAACTCCTCCAGCTTGTGATGAAGATCGTCCTCCACCATAGTCTTTGCATCCTGAATCTGATGTATGGCTGCTTCCTGTGTTAACATATCAACCTAAACAAGATACAGTCCGTTTATTACAATGACCTGGCAGGAGTGACTGTAGAGAATGACACTAAATCAAAAACATTATGATGAAGAGAGAAAGAGGTTTAGTGGGCCAGACCTCAATGTTCTGTAGCTGTACGGCAATCCGTTCCTTTTCTTTAATAGAACGATGTTTTGTCTCTGTGAGTTGGTGAGACAGCGTGACATTCTCCATCTTAAGATTTTCCAACACGCCGATCTGAGTCATCTGGCCTGCCTGAAAGTAAATATACAAATAAACGCACAGCACAGATGGTCATTTTACATCTAACTGATTCAGGTTCACTAATCTACTATGACCTGGGGCTTTCTGTTGACTTCACCTGGACGATCTAGGGCTGTCAAGCGATTTACCGCATTCAGAATAAAAGTTTGTGTTCACATAATATGTCTGTGTACTTTGCATATTCATTTTGTATTCATAAAAACACACATACATGTATATATTTAAAAAATATATAACATTTATATAAATATTTAACGAGGACAAATATAAATTCATGTAAATATGTATGTGTTTATAAAAACAAAATTAACATGCACAGTACACAGACATATTATGTGAACACAAACTTTTATTCTGGATGCGATGAATCGTTAATCATTTGACAGCCGTATTAGCAACGTCTCACGTCTTCCACCTTGTCTTAAACATAATTTCACATCACCGGCAGGATATACATACCTGCATGTTGGCCATTTCTCCCTGCAGTCGTACACGTGCCTCCTGAGCCATTGTGAGCTGCTGCTGGTACCAGAGGCGGAGCTGCTGTAGGGAGTCGACCTCCGCCTGTGACGTCTTCAATCTGCTCTGCAAAGCGTTTCTCTCACTCTGGACGCGCTGAAGCTGCGTATGCAGGCCTCCCATTTGCTGCCGCAGATCAGAAACTAAGGTGGAGAAACAAAACATTAGCTGCACCCCTATTTGGTGTGAACATTTTGTGTCTTTAGCATCTTTATCTACCACTTCATTCTCACCTGTGTTGTCCTTCATATTTAGACTCCGCTGCATCTCCTCCACTTTACCCATCAGTCTCTGGTATTGCTCTTCAGCCACTTGCAGGTCGTTTCCCAGTGAGGCCAGGCTGGCGTTCTTTCCCTCCAAACTTGCCTGTAGGTCCACCATGGCCTTCTCCAGCGTCGAGCAGTTAGAGCGTAACGTGTTGACCTCGGAAGTGAGGGTGCTCTGCCTTACCTGGCTGGCATCGGTCTGCTCCACCTGGGCCTGTAGCCGAGCGCTCACTGTCGCCAGCTGCGCCTGGAGCTCAGTTCTCTCTTTCAAAGCCTGAAGATGAGAGGTGCTTTGAGATGGTGCAGGTACATGACAACAATGTTTATAAATAAGTGTATGTAAATTGTATAGATGATGTTAAGGAGTGACATTACAAAGTGATACATGAGATGTTCAAAAGAGCTCCCGGACTCTAAATATGTCAACAACATTTCCAATAACAATTGTATTGTAGAGAACCATGTAATAAATTTGAATCTTGCGTTAACAAACACAGTTGTTGATATGTGAAGTAAATTTCTTTGCCCAATTTTTTTTTAATATTATTAAAAGTTGTATTAAAATATTGTATGCATTTTGCAAAACTTTTACATTATTTTGTCAGGGCCCAGGAGAAGACTAAATATTAATAAAAATATATTTTATAATTGTTAATAAAATAAACATAAGATAAATGTAATCAATGTATGCTTTATCTTCTTTTCTATGCATTTTTCTGTACATAAGAATAAAACCTGCATTCCCTGAAATGCTGTAGTTTGCCCATTTTCTCCTAAATCTAAAAGAACTATATAAAATTATCACCCTTTTGTACTAGAGTCCCCATATTTTTATGTTTTACACAAACCTAAGAGGGAATTCAAAGCAAATATTGCACAAACTTTTTGGCGGCTGCCATATAGGTTCTGTTGGCGATGTATATTTCAGTTGTTAGTTCTTGAGACTATCATCAACTCACCTGATTGGCCTCGGATGAAAGAGATTCTAGCTGTCCCTCTAATCTCATTTTCTCTTTCAACACCTGGAGCATCTCATCATGGGTGCCCGTCACCGAGCTTCCATACGACACACTATCAACACGCACACAATAAACAGAAAGGTTATCTTTCCCTACAAACATTCTGGGAACGAATAAACTAAAGAAATGAAATCATAAATTACACACCTGCTGGAGAAGCTGTCTCTCCGACTACGCGGCTCCACACTGCCTTCTCTATCCTGTTCCAGTTCCTCCATGTGTCGCTCTTCAGTGGCTGCCTGCAGGACTTCCTGTAGCGATGGGAAGTGGCCCATGGCCTCTGGAGCGATCTCTCTCCCTTCTACATTATATGGAGCTCTCGGCCTGTTAACTATTGCTGCCATCATATTATACGTCCCTGTAGTAGACACGCTACTGTAGGACGAGCTATCGCTGTCATTACCATCAACCCTGAAACCTGATTCGCTACCATCAAACTCAGAGACGTTGTCTCTGATTGACGGAGAAGATTCCAAACGGGCATTGGACTCAGAACTGAGGCTGATTTCGGAAACCGTGGAAACAGAGCTGATGGTGGAGTGCAGTGAAGTGAACGATGCGTCGGCAGACGCGGAACCTGCACCTCCTGACGCCTCAGTGTTTATGGCGTCAGATTCAGGAAATTTGTAATCGGCGAGAGAATGGATGTTGTTGGAGCGGGGTGATTTGGATTTATTTTCCTTTGTTTGAGGGATTCCCAGGCTGCCTAGTTTGGGGCCACGGGGAACACTGGTGCGCAGAAAAGAGTATTCCTTCGTCATGGCAACGGTACTGGCCCGTGGAAGAGCCTCGGGATGGAGCATGAGCTCGGGATCCAGAGTGCTAAATTGGCGGCTCTTAGGGGTGGAGCGATGAGTCTGAGGGAGATACGGAAGCAGCCATTACCCACAACAGAACATTTGAAAACAACCAATTGTTGTCACCTACTCATATTAATGTTGACTAAACAGTTTTAGGGTAATTTAATTTAGGGCAATAAACATTGGCCCCCTTATTCTGTAGGGAGTTTTCATGTAGCTCATTTGGTTCAGCATTGAGTTCATACCACAAAGGCAATAGGTTTGATTCGCAGGGAATATACATACAGACAAGGCATTGTGAGATAAACGTAAGAAAGAAAATCTCTACTTATATTCCAGGGAAGTACAAATGTCAAGGTTTCAATGCATGAATGACAGTCATTCCTAAGAAAATGATTAACTGACTCACTCTCTCTTTGTGCCGTTGTACTCTGTATTGTTTAAGCTGTTCCTCAAGACGCCGACGAGCCTCCTTGCGGATCTTCTCCTCATTTTCCATCTCCGTATGTGGTTCCTTAGATGCTACAAGAGCAACATGGTCAGTAAACACACAAAGACAAATTGCTGCATCAAAACAATCAGAGGAATGGTTTTAATATTGTCAACCGAGCTCTAATGGATGAGATTTAAAAAGCCATTGATTTTTTGTGAGAAAATAACAGCTCATCAATCCTGAAACATGCTTGTTTGACAATGTCTTTTCCAGGGGTGGAAATCGAAAGATGGTTCCATAAAAGTATTTAACAATTTTTATTTGTATTCATTTTTTTCTCTTGAATTGATATTGAGTTATAATGTCTGTAAAATCAGTCAATATTCAAGACAATATAGAATATTTAAATAATTGAATATTTATTGAGATATATATAGACATTTATTCTTTTGATATTATTTTTTTGCAGAAGAAAGTCATTGGTGATTAAATAATGCAAGAATTTAAATTTTTGTATGAACTATCCCTTTAAGATGTCCATCCCAAGAATAATCCCTAAGAATTCAAATACAGCATGTGAGCCCATAAACCATTCCAGATATATTAGATGAAAAGTCATTCCATTTCAGCCAAAGTTAGTCTGTAGTAGTTTATCCATGTGTCATATTCAAGCCAACCTGACTTGAATATTGACAATGGGCATTTACAAAGCTACACCCTCAGTCTTACCAAATCAACAATCCCAGATATTAATGCAATTTTACAACCATAACACACAAGCAGATATTAGAATTGCCATGAACCACAGCAAAAACCTCACAACCACGAGAGACTAATAAGCCTTAAAACAAGAGGACGAATTTAACACAAGAGGGACAGTCCTACAAAAATCTCTTTGCAAGCCAAAAGAGAGCAGACAAAAATAGGGTACACTAATTCGGGAGAGTTAGCCTATATCAGCCTCAAAAGCCAATCTCTTAAGCAAACTGAGGAATTGCAAAGGGAAGGGGTGATTTGGGGGGATTATCCAGTATTATGTGCTTACACAATTGAGTCTCCTGCATAGGAATACTTAGACTGAGCGATTGCAATGCATCGCCCTTGTGAACAGAGCCCTCAGACTTCTCTAGGTTGTCAGGGAAACGGGCCACACCTGGATCCGGCTTGGTGCTCAGGGGGGAGTCAGAAAGCTGGCTGCCTGGGGATGGAGTTGCCAGAGGTGGGGTGTCTCCGACAGGTTCCTGACCCTCCAACGTGGCCTCTCCATTTGGTAACGGCTCAGACTTGACATGGCCTACAAATAAAGAATAGAGCATCAGGATGGGGTGGGCAATCTGACGATCTCAAATCGAAACCGATCTTATATAATGTAAAAAATGATGTAGTGTTCTGTAGTCAAATGATACAGCAAGTTGTGGTATTCTTTTTGTAAATTGATCAACTGTACTTTAATATTTACTATAGTAATTCAAACACACTATATTATCTATGAATTTTACTGCAGTTTACTACAGGCCTAGTAAATTCTATAGTATACTGCCCTACAATGGCAAAGTGCAGTAACTACACAAACCCTGAAAATTAGAAAATGCCTTCTAAATTTTTACACCAGCCAGTTATTGCAGCCAGTTACTGCAATTTTGACACTCCTGTTTCTCTGAAACCGGACAAAATTGAACCAGGAGACTGGCTGAAAGACAGAACAGATGTTGCAAAGCCCATTTCAAACCTTATCTTCATTTTTACCAAATGTGTAGTTAATGCACTTTGCCTTTGTAGGGCAGTATAGGCTACTACAGTATTTTTATGTGGACAAACATTAATGTCCATTGTTGTTAACCAGTCTATTTATGTGATGATCTGTGCAGTTGTGTTTTTTTAAAGATGATAACAGACGTTTTATACTTGTGCTACCTGTACAGCTGTTTGGCCTGTGCAACAAAACTTCAAACCTCAGTAGCACCGATGCTATGTGCGAAAAACGTAATGTACAGCCCTGTATTTCAATTAAGATCATGGATCGAGATTCTTTGTTATGAAGATCGTGATATGCTTTTTTGGAAAGATCGCCCAGATCTACATCTTGATAATGTTTTAGTATTTGGCTGGTCATGTGTTCCTGACATCACAAAAACCAAACAACAAGAAACCAGACGACAAACCTCATGAAAAAGTAAACCAAAACCATTCTCATGCGAGTGTAGACCATTAAATATTTGTCAAAAGTAAAATAGGTAAAAAGAATTTCGCAAACTAGAATAATTACATATCAAATTCATTATTTAGAATACGAGCAGTGATTTTGTCCAAAATAATCTTTAATTTGTCCAATTCTAATTGTGAAAAAAGCAGCGTAACTTGAAAGTTTTCTTTTGAACAAATCTCGCCAAACAAGTCAGACAGCCAAATCAAGCTATGGAAATCAGTAGGGGTGACCCCGAATAGTCGATGATTCGATGCATCGATATGCTGAGCCTGATTCGACCACCGATCTTACAGTCGATTCTTCGCGGTTGTATTAAACAACGATCATACCATTTGGCAATATGTGAGTGCTCAATTTCCCACAGAACTACTGGTTTTGTACGGTTATATTAAGTTATACAGCCTTTAATTGATAATGCTGTTAAAAAAACGTGAAAAAAAGAAGCGTTCAATAAATATTTCCAATGTGTGAATAAATCCAACCACCCCTGTGACAGATTTAAGTTTCACTTTCCCTTTCCGCGTGACAGATGAGGAGCATCTTGGCGGCTGGGATTGTATGGAATAAGAAAATCTAAAGTCTGGATGCACTTTGAAATGGTAAAAGATGATCCAAAAAAAGTTAAATGCAAGCTCCTAAAACCAGGAGCGCACTGCTGCTGGCCAACGTTAACAAGTTGGTTTTCGTCGCACACAATTTGAAAAGACTCAAACGCACACAAGCAGAGTGAAAGACTGGATTTTTTTCGATCGGGTAGGCTACAAGTGTTTTCAAACATTTTAGCTAAAAAAACTGTCCGTTTAGCGTTTATTGTTGTTGCGGCAGTTAAAAAGAGGAAGTTCAGAATTCTGGCTAAACTTTCGTCGTTTTAATCATTTATTTATCACATATTTATTTTATTTTATTTATTGATCACTCAGGGTTACCTAATTTAACTGTGGCTTGTGTTTTTTTATATATGTTCTCCTGCACTTTGGCATTTTGCACAAATTTATTATGCTTCCTGTGACTTTATTCTGATTTCGTTTTTATTTATTTTTTTATTGTTAGAAATGTATATTCTGTTCTAATTTAATCCTGTAAATTAATGCTTTTAATTGTTTTTCGCTGTGTTGATGTTGCGCTGCACTTTAAGCATGCTGGCACAGGCAATTTTGCCGATTTAATTTCGCAAAAAGTGAAATGCAAATCCTGTCTGAAGTCAGTGTGTTCTTTTTCTCTTTAGGCAGGTATTTTTTTGTTATTCTAGGTATGTTCTTTTATATATTTGTGTGATGTTCTGTATTTCAAGTTAACTTTTTTCGGCTTTAAAGTATTATGAGAAAATGTTTTAAGAATGTTTAGCCACAATATTAACTTCTATGTAAACCTAAATAAGAAAGCCATTGTCAGTTCGTCTGTCAGTTGGCAGGCAATTTTGGTCGCTTTTTTAAAAGTTGTTGCTGTGTGCACTGCAGTGTGTAAAATAAAATAAAAATAGATTTACCCTCCTGCTGACGACCTAGTGTCGTGCCCCTCCCAACCCATTCACACGCACACATAGTTGATTCGACTATCAGTCGACTATAGAAAGATTCGACAATTCTGATTCGAAAGTGTAAATCCTTAGTCGGGGACACCCCTAGAAATCAGTGACGGAAGCGAGCGAAGTCTGTTAATAGATCTAAAGGCCAAATATTCCTTTCCAAAAAATAGAATTTATCAAAAGTGAGAAACTAAAAATCTCAAAAGCAAAGTGATGCAGTAAACTGCAAATGTTGCCAGATTTGGAATAAAACAGCAAACAACAGGCATAAACTCAGCAGCATATACGAACAATGCGAGCCTGCCAAGTACAAGTAGTTGAGAATAAAGCATATAACATGTCATAATGTGTGTGTTTAACGCACACTGGCATGAAAGTGTGACAGTAACCAGAAAGTATGACTGAACAGCTTCAAATTAAACTAACCATCTAATTCACACAAGCAAAACATCCATTTACAAATTGAATTACATACTGGCCGAAAACTCACCATTTGGGATTTTCTGTGTGAAAATGGATGCGTCCCGTCCTCCATGCTTCAGAGATTCTACAGTATTGCTGTCTGGATCTTTGCCGGATGGCGTATCTGTCTGGTGAAGGCTGGCCTCGTTTGAGGCCACTTCTGCATTTCCATTTTCCATATCGCGATAAATATAGATGCTGCTTCAGCATCCATGAACATAAGGCAAGTCTCAGTAGTGCGATGCGCCTTTACTTCATGGTCGGCAAACTGTAGGCTGGGTTTGATAAAGGTGCCTTGAGAATCTGTAAAATAAGAGTGTTTTTTAATAAGACAATATGTGGGAATTATTTTTTCTTTTTATTGCTAAGAGCAACCTGGAATTATGTGTCTTTGTAATATAGTATAGGGCCAAATGCACGATTCACGGTGTTATTGTTGGAGTGTGGTATTGGCTGTTTATGTATATTTGGTCTATAGGTCTCTGCATTGGCTGTCTCTCAATTTTACAGCTCGTAAGGATTAAAGGAAATAAAATGGTCTTTAATATAAAAAGTGTATTTATGCTAATAAAAGGATTAAAATGGGTTTATACTTGATGTATTTAGTAACTATTATCCATATTATAATCCTATTTGAACAGCTGTGGATCAAATGACATTTGCTGTATTTCTGTGTCATGACAACCCCGTGACTGACTGACACTTCAGAGGACGTGTGTCCGAGACACGATAGACACAGACATCACAGTGGCGATGTTCGTGTCACACAGTGATTCTACAGGAGCACTCTGGTTAAATTATAACCAAATGTATATATTAACGTTCAATTAACACCACTGTCAGTCAGACACGAAAATACATCTGACGTACGTATTAAAAAAATGAGCTAAAACTAACGTTAAGATCCACAAATAAACAGACCAGACTGTCAAAAGCATGAAAACCGGTTTGACGCTTTCACTTTAAAATAACATTACTATGCCTTTTATTTTTACATAATACATTTAATGGGAATTATGCACTGACACAAACCAAGTCAAGCAGCAGCGTTGATATGTTTTACCCTTCAGGTTAGATGCCAAAGCAAAGATATTGAGTGTTTTAAATAAATCTCTGATCTTATTAGCAACAGTGTATTAGCTGCTTAGCCATCATCGCGCGACATCCGGAAACTTCATGCAACCGATGAGTGACACTAAAAGGAGACCCCGCTACTGTAAGCAATAATCACGTCATATAAAGGGTGAACAATTAGTGTGGTGATAAGCATAGGCAGCTTAAAGTAAATCATAACCAACCTTTCAGACGTTCCCCTCCCTGAACTACGTGGCTGTTTAGATTCCGTCTTTTAAAAGGATCCCACTGGTAACTTTACCCGAATAAGAAGGTTCCGCCTAGGCTGCTGCGTAGTTCAAACAGCGTAGTGTAGAAAGATCGTTCATTTTATTCATTAATATATCGTCTATATTATTTATCATGTAAAAAGTTAGTCAGAACCCATTTGTTTATTTCGTTGTTAAATATTAAAGCCGTTTAGTGATATAAATGTTGCTATACGCGTTCCAGGCATCTGAGTGTGTTTGTAAAGTACTCTATACAATGTGCTTTATGATTTTAAGCAACATTTTTTTTTATTCTTCGGTTTAATAACTGTTTTCAGTGCATGTTTGGTATTTGATCAAATGTCGCTGAAAACTACATTTTGCAATTAATGGCAAAACAGACCATAATACATTAGGTTTAAAACGTATGCAAAACACACTGGCACATGAATATCAAACAAGTCTTTTAATTTGGTTTGTTTACAACCCTTTCACATTATTAATAATTAGTAGCCGCTATAAAATGTAAATTATGAAATGGCATTGTAAATTAAGAGACCTGCTGCTTTTATCAAAAATTGGGAATGTGGGGAACAATGTTCTTCAGACATAAAAAAACTGGAAAAAATACTAAAATGCACAAAATTAAAACAAAAAGCAAAAACATAAAATAAACCCCCTAAGAGTCATAGGTGTTCCTATGAAGTAATTTAAAGATTGCCTTTAACTATCCGACTCAAATATAATTTTTTTCTTCTGGATAAAATCCTTATGGAATGATAAACACGTTCGATCTATGGTAATAGCAGCTTCCTATTCCAAATCCTATTTTTTGTCACGTTAAAAACCAAATCCATCGGAATTTTTTAAAACACTTTCTGCTTCTCCAGCTTGCAGGACAAACAGTATGCAGTATGCAGTGTCAACGATTTTTATTGTCTGGATTTCCATTTTAAACAGAAGTGGGTTGCTCAAAGCAGATTGAAAATTTGCTTCAGTTATTGATGACACCGCTGACACTTTTGTCAGATTCACCCATCCACAGAATATGTTGTGAAAAAAATTGTATATTAAAGCCACAGAGAAGTTAAATGTTCCTCATGTGACTTTATTGTAAAGAAAAGTCAGAGATCTCAGATACTCACACTCTCTATCAACTCACACAACCTGCTCTCATATCTGACAGTGCTCATCTAGAAACTCTCAATATAACTCTTTAAGTACAAAAGAAAATAAAAAAACAAAAGAGGTTACCCAATGTGGGAATCAATCAATAGCACAAGCCTTGTATCATAAAATGTCTTGTCAATAAACAAACACATGACAGCTGACGACTGGTCCACAATGTATGGGAATATGAAAGGTGATATGAGAGATTGCAAATGGGACATATGATCACAACAGCTTGATGACAGAGAAAATGGACCAAGGTCTTGTGAATTCAAGAGGCCAAAAAGGAAGTGTCCAATTTAAATTTTCAGAGTCTGTTGTAGAAAAGGGGAAAATGGCAAGTGGAGGATCCATATTACGTTCCTGGGCTCATTTCTTCTCTTCCTCCCCTTTCTTCTCTTCTTTAACCTCTTCTTTCTTCTCTTCCTTTTTAACCTCCTCTTTTTTATCTTCTGAACTCTTTGTTTTGCCATCATTCACAGAGAGCCCCTCCAACTTCTCTGCAACTTTGTTTGGACTGTTAACGCTACCTGCGAGACAACAAAAATGTAACATTCAAATTAAAGCTTACAAGTTTAGCATAAATTTTGCCTAAATCCTAAAACTCCTTCCGACACAAATTTGACACAAATAACTGAAAGAGCTGACAACACTGTCGTGTTTACAAATGTCTGAGAATATACTATCACCTGCAAAGTTAATGGCAAGGCGCTTCATAATATTCTGCATGTTACTGTAGCAGACAGAAAAAGCTTAAGGCCGGATGTTTCGGCCTTAAACAGAGTAAGTCTGCATTAAAACATGGTCGAAAATGCCATAATCTTACCCTCTAGAGACTTTTGGACCTCTTCTTTGCATTCATCAAACTTCACCTTGAACTTCTGTGCATCTGCAATAGTGAAACAAAAATGTTAAATGGCACAAGCTACCAGAGGACATTTAGGCTAATGAACATTAAATCAACTTAGATCTATACACTGTTTATAATGCAATTCATTTCAATTTTCTATCACAATTCAACATTGCTCATCATGAAACATTTCTGCTGTTTAATTTCAATGGTTATTCTGAAAATGACTTAACAGCCCTGAAAATCTTGCTTTTGATCATAGCACAGCAAATTGCTATACTTTATAAGAAGCTGCATTAAACCCCACACCTGACTTACAATATTCCACAAGGTTATGGTTTTTGTAAACATCCACGTAATGAATACTCACTCTCTGCATTGAGAAATCTGATAGCCAGCAGCTCTGGTTTGGGTTCTTCATCTGCAAAGTCAGCAAGTGTATTCCACACCCAGGCCCTGTCACTACCTGCATTGGGCTTCAGCTCCATCAACGGCGTAACTACAGAATAAAACATAATTCATCAGAGCACCTAAATAAATATATATGTTTGTATTTAGTATCAAAGTTCTGTTACACTTACTGTGGTGGTTGGCACAGATTTTGAGAGTGCGATCTCTTCTCATGAGAAGGCGGATGGTACCTCTCTCTTTGTGCCGCAGGAGTTTGACATCACCTGTTCCACGTTCCTTCCACTCAGGGGGGTCATTCTCACTGGCAAAACGATACAGCTTTGCCCTCCTGAACAATCAAAATGAATGTCAAATATTTTTTATATACATCTTCTATATATCTAGAAAACGATCCCAATGATGGGGTAACAAACAAAGCACAATAAGTTTAAAGTGGTAATGGACTTGCATCTTGAAAAGTTCCTCTTCGTCCTCCTCTAAAGTTTTGACATCCTGCTCAGGAAGTGACACTATGGGCTCAAAATGAGGGTCATGGTTGGCGTCTTCGACATTTTCTGTGGGTGTTTCGTGATCCTCTTGTGCCGCCTGGAGGGTCAAATTATAACAGATGACATGCATAACACAACTGTATGCAAATTTAAAACAGAACTTCTAACACCACACATGCGCCGAGCTGTAATTGTTCCTGATCCCTTTCGTGATTGCAATCCACACCACTCATCAGATCCGTGCATTGAAAGGCTTTTGGAGGGATGGCTCGGTGGAGTTCGGCCTATTGTCTCCAAATGTGCTGCTGCAACCAAACTTGCACCCGCTTGTGATTGCAGTGAATTTGAACTCAATCCTGATAATTCTGAGGGATTCCTCCCTCCATGCACTTGCTACCCACTCAACGACAATATAACATCAATGAAGGCCTTGTATCTTGCATTTTAGAAAGGCTCTGTCAACCGAGTGTGTCCAATCACAATTAATGGAAAACATGCATTTCCTTAAATACTAGACGTTACGTAAAATCAGAAAGGTTGTGTTCACTACGTTAAAAGTCCACCGTATGTCTAACACAGTCGGCTAGCATTTGGGTTAACGGTAACGTTAGCTTAATGCGTCCAGAGCGGCCTAAAATTATTTAAGTGTCTGTATCTGTTTCTCGTGTCACGGTTTTTATCTTACCGAGCAAACATTGTAAAAAAAACACCGAAATCGTTCCAGACATAAGTCACAGAAACGTGTGAATAAACCGGCTTTGAACTTCACATGTACTGCGGTTTAGTGATGCTAATCCACATGCTAACAACGTCGTAGCATGACAACTTGCAACTAAAAAAAACAAATTTAAACAGAACACGAAATGGGTATGTTATTAAAATAGATGATTTGAAAAAAAATGATAGTATAACTCATAATGTTGAAATCATTATCAACACAAATGTATACAAAAACGGAGTTTGATGAGCGTAACATCAGTAACTGACATTGTAGTTTAATATTAACTAAACAGATGCATTCAACAGCGTTTAATAATACGATTTCAAGCGGAGAGAGAGTAATGTAAACTTAAAACGTGGCGGTTTAGACGACGTTTTGCAAAACGGCGGAGAAAGGAAGAGGACAAAACACAGCCGGCTTTTCCCTCTCTGTTTAATAAGACCGCAATAAAAAATGTATAATCAAACAAATCCCCTCAAATAACCGTCTGTCACGGTTCGAAAGGGTTAGGGGATGAAGATGACAACATTCTTACCTTCGTGTCCGCCATTGTTTTTGCAGATGTTTAAAGATTAGAGGGAGTTTCTATTAGATTCGATCAGAGCCAGCTCGTGTGATTTCACTCCGACACTTTCGCGCGCGCCTAACCGGAGTAGAAAGCCGATGACGTCAGCGCACCCCCGACAGGGCGCGACATCAAGGCAAAGCGGCGCTCTGATTGCGCAGACACGCTCTTTTCAACGATTATTAAATCCTAAAGTAAGTTGCTGTTGTTGCTATTTCATTATCTCCATTAGCGGCATGGACTCTTTTATACATTTATACCAGTAAAATGATTTTAAAGGGAAGCCTTGAAGAACTTATTAACACTGTTAATACTGAAATGCGCTACAAATGTGTAAATGTAATGTTAGTACAAAACCAAATTATTATTATATAATATGGATGCGAAACGAGGTTGCAAAGACTCATTGCTTTCTAATAATAAGAAAAGGCTGTTTAAATATTATTTATATTATTTCTTATTATTTGGGTTCTAAGCTTTATTGCAAATGTGACTTTGACATGTATTGCGCAACGAAGCAAGAATAAACAACACAGCATGCTCTGGTGGAGCTATGTGAACATTCTGGAATACATTACATTACCTACGAAAGTGTGACTTTATTTCATGTGTGAAATCCAAAAGAAGATATTTTGATGTTTTTATGATTTTGTGTCTATATAATGGAAGTCAAAAGGTGCCATTTTTTATTACCAAGTCTTTAAAATATCTTGTGTTCTGCAGAAGAAAGATAGTCATACATGTTTGGAATGACATGAGGGTGAGTAAATGATGATACTTATTTTTGGATTAACTTAAAGTATATATGCCATTTTGTTTCATAATATTCCAATGAGGGAAAGGTCGGTTTCTCACTGGACATCACCATGAGTGGCTGTGTAACTCTGTTCTGCTCAGCAGAAGCCAAATAGATTTCACTGCATGCCAAAGCCCAAAAATCAGTTTCTTGAAGAGGAAGCCATAGGACTTGCTATTTAGGTGAAATCTACCTTCTGCCATGAAGCATTAGCTGTTTTCACTAAACCTACACAAGCTTGACTTGATGCAAATCATAATGCATTTATTGATCATCCACGGAACTCACAGGAGCAAACTTCTCACTTGTCCCACAAATCAGTCAAACACTGGTTTTACCCGCAAGTCGCAGAGTTTATTCATTTTTAAAATATACATAAACAACATTTTCTGTTTTTAAATACCCCAAATTCCCCCCCATTCCTCCTGTTTTAAGCCCACCCCTCTCCTTAGCCTACATCATTCACTTGGGGTTCTTTTCGTCCTCCTCCCTTCTACCAGAGAGGGCAGCTACTACCCTCACAAGAAAAAAAAATCACTCTAGATGTAGAGCACATTGCTTTTTCTTTTTTTAAGACATTTGCAAAGGTAAATTCTACAGTTTGTTTACCGTCCTGGTGTTGGACAATTCAATAAAAGAGTGAGCTGAAACAGCAAAGTCCTCCAAGCTGCCCTTCCACTGCAAAATATCCAAAATACCGAAGGCTATTCTTCCAACCCATGCTGTGTGTAACACAAAGCAGCTACTGAATGGATGTACTTTCAACCCTCTGTCGAGCTGGTCTCTTTTTTTTTCTTGAACTTTTTTATACGCTCCAGTGGTTGAGTTACTGTGTCAATGGTTGAAACTCAAGTGTGCATTCCCTTTTGCTTTTTTCTGTTGGTCTAACTGTACATCTAACCAGTTCTCAGATAGTCCGCTCCCACTGATGGCATGATGGGCACCAACATTTTCGAATGGATCTGGTTGGTGGACAAGGTTACAATAGGTCCACAGTAGGTGGTTGCAGGCAGGGTGAAGGGCAAGGCTTAACTGCATTACGGCACTAGAGGAAAACTCGACTTAGTCACAAGGCATGCATGTTACACACTCAGTTCTACAGTCTACCCACCAAAGGGTGCGATATCTGTGTGTATGTACATACATCTATCTGTGTTTGCGTGTATGTGCATATGTATGAGCGCTTCTTTGTGTTTGTCAGTGCGAGTTCAGTCTTTCAAGTGTATTGGTTCTTTTGCAATCTTTATTAATGCAGTCTTTGAGCCCCCACTGCGCCAGGGCGTCACGGTCTCATACCCTGGGGGAGTATTTGGGGTTTCTTGGCACCTCGGTGAAAGATTTCAGCTCGTAAGGAATCCCAGCGTCCACCTCGATGGACTTACGGGAGAATAGCAGCCGGATATCATTGTGCAAGTAGATTTTCCCAGATTTGGAACTCTGGAATCTGAGATATGTAAGTAGAGAGAAGACAAAAACAGGTTTATTCTGCAGAATCGATTTGAATTTAACGACTTATTGCAAGAAACCAATACGAGTTGCTTCTTTTAAATAAAAAAGAACATAAATATTAGTCAGACAAAGGCAAAGTTTACCTGAGGTGTATCAAGTAGCAGAGAATCTTCTTCCTGTTGGACAAGGAGCCCTCCTGCCCCTCCCCTGACCCCTCTGGCTCCTCCACAGGCACCAGGAAGATACGATGGCGCAAGAAGGTCATGTGATTGATGGGCATGTCCCCAAAATTATACGTCACCAGAAACATTTTAACCACAGTCTTATTAGGGTTAAATAAGGTCTGTGAAACAAACACATAACAGTATTTTAAGTGTTTGAATGGTCTTGTCATTCTAAAGGTAAAGCATGTCATTTCGTCCATGTTAAAGAAAAAAAGTTATTCACAGGTTCATTTTCCTGAAGAGTTTAACTGAGGTGTCATCAAAACATTAAAACTTAAGTTGGCATAACAACATTGATTTAACCGATAGCATACGTTTGGGGTATCTGATCGTTGGACCAATGGCAGTTTAGTGAGTGTTTTAGAAAATACGTTTGAAAACAACAGGCATTTGTAAAGCTAATCTCACAAAAATGACATGCTTTCATGAGACACACCTAACAAAAACATTTTCTTAATAAAAGAAACTAAAACAGTTGAAAGGATAGTCTACCCAAAAATAAACATTCTGTCATGAATTACGAATCCTCAAGATGTTCCAGACCTGTATGCATTTATTTGTTTGGTTGTACAGGAAATATATTTTAATATATTATTACATATGCAGTATTCTACGCCATTTTGTAGTATAAATAGTAGTGCGTTCACATGGAAAATTCTAAAAAAAAGAAGTGCACTTTAAGTACCCGGATGATGCGTTTTTTCAACAGAAAATATGAAGTGTGGAACTGTGGACACATCACGCACTCAACACGTTTGACGTCATTTGGGCTTGTCTGGGAAACCGATATACTTCCGTCAGTATAAAACCGTTTAGTATTCAATTTAGGACGATACTACTCCAAAAACCATACAAAACATGGTTGAGTGCATAGTATGTCATTTGGGACTTATAAATGTTTGGAACTACTTGAAGTTGAGTAATTCATGACAGTTCATTTTTGGGTGGACTATCCCTTTAAGAAAAAGAAGGTATGCCCACCACTTGAATGGTCCCTGCTTTGGGTACACTGTATCCTTTCTTCCCAAGAGGCTCTAGCAGGATTACCCCCTAAACACAAATATATAGGTAAATATAAAAAATAAAATGCTTTTTTAACCAAAGTACTACACAAAGGATCTGTATTATGAAATCCACATTGTACGTTATCTCTCACACACCAGGAATGGGGACGGGGCGCTGTGCTCTGAGGTGTCATAGTAAGTGACTTGCACAGGTAAAGTGGCGTGTTGTGGGCAATAGGAGCCGCTTGCCCCGATCTCTGCCGTGAAGCCCTCTATGCGTCCGGATGGAGTGAATCGACCCTTTAGTATTGACTCCTGAATTCACATTCAGGCACAGAACAACCATTAAGTAAAGCATCATAGCATAATAACTTCGGAAATTAAGTTTAAAAGGTCCAATGTGTCATTTTTTGTAGGATCGATTGACAGAAATGCAATTTAATATACATAACTTTGTCTTCAGAGGTGTATAAAGACCTTACATAATGAAGCGTTTTTATTACCTTAGAATGAGCTATTTATATATACACACTGTGGGTCCCCTTACATGGAATTCTCTATGTTGTTTCTACAGTAGCCCTTAACAGACAAACTGCTCTACAGAGCGCATTTAGTAAATATCTCCTTCGGCAAAGAAGCAAAAATGTAACGTCATCTTAGTCCTATGGCAACCACGGTAATGCTTCAAAATTGAGGGGGAATGGTATGACCAAAAAAACTGGTTCCATGTAGTTTATAACAAGCATGTTATTTGTACAGGCTTTGGACTTGGATGTACCTCAAAGTTGCCAAGGAGAGGTCTGCTTATGGATGATAAAGAGGAGATGGAACTACAGGAGCGACTGGTGTCTGTCCTACGTCCACTGCGCAGCTGGCGACTGTAAAACAAAACAATAACATCCAAAAAAATTTCATCATAATAATCATATAATCACAAAATAAGACCACAAAAACAACAACGTACGATTTGAGACGACTCCCAGCTTTGAGTCTTCTCCCTACCCGCAAACAGTCTGTAGCCGTCTAAAAAGAAGGATGAATAAAGATGTTAAAACTAAGGAATGTGCGACATCCATTCTAAAAAACTGGACTTAGGCCAACAAATAACTATTTTGTGATCACATAAAAACTGAAAAATGTCTTTTAAGAATTTGCGACATTTATCATTACTGTTTAAGACATGCAAAAGAAATGTAAAAAACTTCATAAAGGTGAACAAAGCCCATTATGACATCACAATGTTTAGATTTGAATGTGTTGTTTTGAAGTGTATAAAGCAGAAATAATTAGTAAAATAATTCAATGGAATCTCTAAGAAATTATTATCTACAAACTGAACCAGATACTTACAGATGACGAGGTGGCTACAATTTCACACATACTGTAGTAATCCATAGTATAATATCATTCTGAAATCCTGGGCTCTCTTTACCTCAGCTAGACTCATCGATAAACTTTGAATCAAACTCATACATTTTCAGCTATTTTCTGCCTTTATTTCTGTCTATTTATCCTCCCATCTTTCTTCTTGAACCCTTTTCACTTATTTCTCTTTGTCCCGACGTCTCATTTTGCTGTCCTTCATTTCTTTTTTTATTCCTCCTATTTGGCCTTCCTTCAGTCCCAAACTCAACCTTCAGTCCTGAAGTCGACCTTCAAGCAGTGATATTTCCATGGTGAAAGTGACAGCATCTGTAGTCTTTTTAACTCCAGTCATTCTGGAACTGAATTTGACCAGAACAACCTGTATGTGTGTGTGTTAGGTCAGGTGAGATCAGTCATAAACAATGGCTCTCTCAATGGGCTTTGTTCTGCAGTCCTACTGTGATTCTAATGCAGTGGGAAATGAATGAAATTAGTTTACTCTAAAATCTCACAATTTCCCTTTCGAATGCTTTTTATCATGGGCCAGTAATGAGGTGGTGGTTTATTCTTGCCACCAACATGCTATCTACCAAGTTTAAAACTGTCTTTTTAAACTAAACTATCCCATATTTCCACTCCTATTTCAAGAACTCAGAATGTAAAGAACACCTGGCCTAATTGTTTGAATATTAAAGTGAGAGTCCCATTATTTTCCCCCTCATGTCATTCAAAACGTGTAACACTTCTTTTTTGTGGAACACAAAATATATTTTCAAAAATGTATCTGTGGTTTTGTGTTTATTCAATGCAAGTCAATGGGAGCCAATCTTGTGGGATACCAATGTTTTCTTAAATATCTTCTTTTGTGTTCTGCTGGTTTGGAACAACATGAGGGTGAGTAAATGGTTAAAGAATTACAATTTGGGGTAAACTATCCTATTAAAAACGGATTATATTAGCGTTACAGAATACACAGTAAATTTAAGTTGCAATGGAAAATTTGAGACGTGGAGACATGCTGCAGTTGGTTTTGCTAGTGGACAAGCTGCAATTAGCTTTTTACCTTTGTATTCTCCCTCGCTGATGGTAACAGATGGTTCCAGAAGGGTGCACCTTTGGCGTCAGTGCTGCGACAGGATGCTAACCCAAGCCCCGGCGCTAACAGTGCCAACCGACAGCGTTTTGATGTGGATGGGCCCTCGTCCTCTGAACAGGACTCTCCTGTATCACTGGACGATAGAAGTCTTCTCTTGATCGGGCAGGCAGTTGATGACCCTGATGTCAGGCCATTCGCCTCTACTGGAGTTTTTTCGACAGAGCTCAGTCCATTTGAAGAGTAGAAGGTCTTTGTTTCTGATGGCGGAGGAGAGGATTCGAAACTGGCCCCCCATTCGACAGCTTCAGCTGGTGTTGAAAATGGAACGGGTGCCCAACTGCTCTCTGTGCTGTCTAACGTTCCCTTGACCTCCACTGAAAGATTACTGCTGCTATGGCCCTCATCCCTTAGCCCTTCTTTGGAATCAGCTGGGATGCTTCCAGCTGTGGAGGCCTCAGTCTGAGGAGTAAGGGGGGTAGGACTCCCCTCACAGGGTGGAGATTTTGGGGAGAGTGGGGCGAATGTGTCCGGGATGGGCCGGCTATGATTGTGCTGGGCAGGTCGTCGACCAGGTATCATTGGATGTGATGGGGAAAGAGGAGGGGACCTAGGGATTTCGGAGTCTCTGTGCTCGTAAAGTGAACTTGAAAACAGTGGTTCCACCCCAGACCCACACAGCACCTCCCCTACGGACTCATCATCATCATCTTCATCCGTTTGGAAAGGTCGCTTGTGGGCGACAGGGACCGGTGCGCCCTCCAGGCCGCGTTTCATGCCTACTCTAATTGGCCGCAGCGACTCTTGATTTTCTCCTAAACCGCCTCTTTGAGAGAGGATGGACAGCTGGTAAACCTTCTGCAGCCGCATCTCTTCTTCTCTGAAGGACCTGGGAACTGACCGTCGTACTCCGGGCTCCGAGCTTTCGCTCTGAGTGTCAGGCAGAGGTAAATCCCCAGCCTGGGCTGGAAGCTCAACAGGTGGCTCTTTACGAGCCAGTTCCACGTGGATGTGACGCATAGTGACTTTGCTTGTGCTGGGTGATTGTTTTAGGGGAAGTTGTGCAGTGTTAAATAATATACCCACAAGCCCTAGTGAGTTCTAGAATGTCTCAACAAGTGCAATAAGGCTGTAAATGAAAAGTAAGCTTCCCGTCTCATAGATGGAAGGCTTTATTGTCCGTGGGTCAGTTGTGGAGAAAGCACAAACTGTTTTCCACAGTGCACACAGCTTCTGAAGTAAAACAAACAAGTAAAACAACCATAAGTAAAATAAATAATACCAACAATGCAACAAATAACTGTATTGACCCATATCATGGAATACATGGGCATGTAAGTCAAAAACGAAAAGCCATGTTCGGTGTTCAGCCTTCGGCCAAGTGTTTCATTTTTTTTGTGCTTCTGCCAAGAATTTTCAATTCGGTGCATCCCTAATCTATTTGTTGACTTTGTTTAACTCTGTCAATGTGTATTCGTGTTAAATAATCCTGATCTCAACATTGGGCAAAATAATGTAATATAACAAAATATTTTTTGTCAAAATTGAACAGCCTTATAATCTGAAAATTATGACATCAATATCAGCCAGAAAAGAATGTGCACTATACACAGACAATACACATTTCCCTTAAAACAATCTTCTCAGTTGTTCAAAGGATTAAGGCAACTATCAAAGTTACAAGGTTATATGATTTTTTTTACAAGGTTATATGATTTTTTTTACATTTAAATACCTCTTAGCAGATGGTGATTCATTTAAGTGTGAGCATGATCATTTTCATAACATACGTGCTTCTTGGTGCTTAAAACTTGGCTGCAGGCCTTTCCACATACAGCCCTGCAGCTTTTGTGTCGTGTTGACCTTTGAACCTTGACCCTGACTTTAGCCCCTGAGTTTGGCCATCTCCATCACTGCCCCTCAGATCCAACAACAGCATTCCCAGACAAAGGCAGCGAAGAAGGGCCTGTACAATGACAATAGAGAAAAGAGAATAATAGATTTAAAGTAAATTAAATTATGTGATATTTGTCATTAAACTCAATAAACTATACTCAATGTACAGTACATTAGGTCTACCAAGATCTGACAGGATAATTACATTTGGTCTGCTTATAAAATATTTTAATTGCATGCTGTTTATTCACTTTTTTTAAGTTTACTTACCAAGGGCGGAGCGTCAGTGAGGTGGGAGGAGCCTTGCAGAAAGTGCCAATGAATAGGTAGTATCCCTCCAACAGCTCCACCCAGGTAAGGCCAGTGGCCAATCACGCCTCCCCTTGTCTCCTGAACGGAGTGAACTGCTCAATGGCTGCATCCTGAGCCAGGCATTCCAGAGACACGACCTGTCAAAAAACAGAGCTGTTAATAAACATCATATCAGTGACCAT
The DNA here is from genome assembly GCF_947034865.1 of Barbatula barbatula. Lineage (NCBI taxonomy): Eukaryota > Metazoa > Chordata > Actinopteri > Cypriniformes > Nemacheilidae > Barbatula > Barbatula barbatula. The sequence goes on along the minus strand of NC_136767.1, from coordinate 24,586,094 downwards.
GTTAGCAAAAAGTCATTGTTGAACATAATCCGGAATAAATTGGGCTGATATCTCATTTGGGTTGATGAGATAAGATGTTGCTTAAGATGCCAATAGACTTTTAATCATTGTACCATCCACAACAGGCTCAATCAACCTCAGTCAATCAAAGTTCTATCAGAAACAATACATTACACAAATGGGGGAACAATCACATGACTGACTGTGTCATTTCGTTGCAATCGTTTAGGACAGAAGTTTGAACAGTCTGTGTACTGACTGGCTCTCTGTCTTTGCCTGATTCTAAGACTGAACTTTACAAAGCAACCAGACACACACAGAGACACACAACAGAGCCTTTGTACTGTCTTATATCACAGAACGGCCAGTCAGTCTCATTAATGAAAAAAACAAGAGTACACACTCGGAACCCGCAAGCTTGTGCAGCTATAAGTAAAAAAACACAGAACATTCTTATCATACAATGTAGCTTTGACTGCAACAGGATGCAAATGTCATCTGATTTTACCATATTAAGTCTTAGTAAATTACCTATTAAAAAAATAAAGTTAAGTTTAACTAACTAAAGTCAGTTTCACTGTTGTGTCCAGTGACCATGTCTTAAAGATATAAACACATCAACATCCACTGAAGGAATAGACTTACAAATTCTTGAACTGACCAGTAAATTATGTTTTAATAATGTAAAGACATACTTATAGCATCTATTTTATGCATCAATGTGTCATGAATACAATTAAATGCCCTAGGAGTAAAGTGGTAATTGATGGGTCACTCAAGTGACGCATTATCTCCTGTGCATCACATATCTTGCAGTACATGTGGATAATCCAATGAAGCACAAATAGGTCGACCTGTAAAACGGCTGTAATTTCACAAAACATGCCACGAATAGAATCAGGCCTTTCTAAGAGAGGCATTTGCATTACACTGCTAGAACGTAGTATTCAGTGGCCTCTCTAGGGAGGGGCTTATCTCAATTGGGTTAGACGTGTATGTTCAGAATGGAACACTAGAACACTGCCTATTAATAAAGAACTAAGCAGTACACATCATGTGAAAACAGAATGTAAAACAACACACATTATTCAATAAAACATACAGAACATTTTTTAAATTACTGGATGTTAATTTTAAGTAATTCCATCTTATTTTGTGTGAAAATGCATTAAAAATGTTAGCCTGTTCAATCCAACAATGATTTAAAATGTAAAAACATGACATTACTTGCTCATTGCATTTTGGGATACAGGAGTGTATTCTGTGCCTTTGCCCAAGTGTTCAGGGTACACAATATGCATTATGCACACTATAAAATTACGGCAAGTAGTATAGTTATATTCCTTTTCTATTTCTCTATGCTTATGTTTGGAATAGCAATGGAGATGTAAGTTGAGAGGTTGACAAAGGGTGGGCCGGGCGGAACAAGTTTCTTGACCGGAGCATACAATGTTATTGTCTAATGTCTCATTACTGCATTTGTAAAGCTACACAAAACACAAGAAGGGGTCAAGGTTGAATATATTTATATATAACTATGACACACCACTAACAGGGAAGACCTCACACTGACATAAGATCTGAAATAACGTTCGGACGTAAAGAAGAGTCTCTCAAAACACCATCCTGAACTCCGCTACACTGATACAAACCAGAGTGTTTCAGAAGTGTGAATTACACTCGGTGGTCTGTGTACCAGGAGGGTAGCTGTGAAGTTCTCAGGCTCAGATAGCACGAACTCTGAACCGCAGTTCAAATACAGTTGAAAGACACAAACAGCCACTAGCACAAAACGCAGTGTTTACGGGGTCTAGACCTACTTGTTTGCCCAGGGTTTTAAGATACAAGTTTGTTAATTCTGTGATGCTAGTTTTATAACTAAATATTCATTTGCACTCAGCTACAGACCTAAGTCTTTATTCGAGTGTCAAATGTTTAACTTTTTTCTAGTTTTGGTTTTTACATAAAAGGTTATTGCTGCTTAAGGCCACTTGGTTAATCATATTCCTGAAGGTCTACATGGTTGCATCATTAAAATCTGCTTGTTACTGAAAAGAATGAGAAGGAACAGTTTAATCTCTCTCCCTCTGAAAAAAGAATGTGTACACCCCCACTCACAGAGAATTCAATACTGACTGAAAAAATAGAGAGAGTAACCAAACAGTCAAGGCTAGCAAGGACAGCTGTCAACGTGATGATGTTTTTCCTGGTTACTGGTTATTTATATGATGTTAAAGCAAAAGCAATGAGTCATAAGTCATTTCCATTTTAACATCACGCCTTTCAAAGTACAAATAGCTTAAAAGCAGCTTTACAGAAAATAATAATGCATAATAATGAACGGATGCACATCTGTTTATGATCACAATGCATAAAGTGTATAGTCTTTTATGAAGCGGATGGTTATTAAAGAAAGTAAGAACACCTCTTGGAAAAAACTCTGTCATCATTTCCTCGCCCTCTTGTCCTTTCAAACCTGTATGATTTTCTGTCTTCCGCAAAACCCAAAAGAAGATATTTTAAAGAAAGTTGGTAACTGAACAGTGACGATACCCATTCACTTCTATTGTATGGACACAAAACCAATGCAAGTCGATGGGTACCTTCGATGTTTGCTTTCACAGCCTTCTTCAAAATATCTACTTTTCTGTTTTGCGGAAGAAAGTCATACAAGTTTGATATGACAAGAAGGCGAGTAGGCTAAATGATGACATTTTTGGGTGAACTATCCCTTTAAGATTCAAAACATTTGAGTAAACAAAAAGCAATCTTAAAACTAAATATTTTAGGACCATCTGCATCCCAAAACTCCTCACGAGTAGCTTCTTATTTGGGATATAAGGCATTATTCACTTTAAAGCATCTCTTAAACACAATGCTTCATAGCTGAAAAACTCACTTCCTACACTGTATCCTCATGACATCACAAAGACCTGCACATACCCATGTACATCAACAGATGTTGTTACACAAACAATAAAGACAATGAATCCATAATAACGGCGAGAGAAACATCGAGTCAGAAGTGTAAACTCTATCCTTAAGCCTACACTGATGATGTGTACAGCCCTCGAGGGTTTGGCAAGAACACCTGGCTTTTACAACATAGGAAGTCAAAATGTCTTGACAAATGACATGAAGAGGAAAGACTAAACCACTCACGAGCGCACCTCTGAGTTCTGCTTATCTCCCAACAGCTCTAAAAGCCTGTCGGTTAGAAAAACCGAAGGCTGAAATATTGTCTCTAGACACGACAAGGGTAATGATGTCATTCATTGACTCATTTGTGCTTGACAGATACGGCATTATAAAACAGTGGTGATTTTTTGACAGGTGTTCCTAATAATTTTTAGTTGAGGTCACCGTAACTTTTTAATGTTTCGTTTAAATCACCTTCTAAATAACATTATATAGCCTTACAATAAATACAAAGCAGTTGACACTGCTGGACATTTCATGTCAACCACTCATAAACACAACACAAGTTCACTGTAACCTTCCAACCTACCTCTCTAGGAACTCCTGTCCTCTCCTCCGTGATTGTTTCTTCTTCCTGTCTGTCGAAACTCTCCAGTCGTGGTTGTTATTACTTCAACACTGAGGGGTTGAAAGGTTACTTGCCAGGTCTCTCTGTTCCTCCCCTGAGAGAATGAGATATAAGGCATATAATAAGTTTCATGTAAAATCTCAAACTAAGGCACATCTATAAAGGCACATCTCGCTCTGTTTATGTTCTCGTCTCCCTGCTATTCTGGTAAACCCAACTGAGAATGTCTCTTCCCACCCCTCTCACTCTCTCTCTCTCTCTCTCTCTCTTTCTTTCTTTCAATAACTCACACACAAAACCTCTCTCTCAAGTCTCTTTGGCACATGCATATAAGCTCTGTAACCCCCCACTCTTTGCTTCTAGCTTCCCCCAACCACCTCACACTCATTCCCCCCCTGCCTAAATAACTTGAACACAATGAAAGCAACTTTGGTGTACCGCTTCGGCCCCCCTCCCTGAGTGCTCTCTGCTGCTTGCAAAATTTCTCACCACTTGTTTTCTCTCTGTCTTTGCTCTGCTTTGCCTTTATAGCCTACTTCCTCTCAGCTGGTTAGTGAAGGCTTGCTCGCTTGCACACACAACTCATGTACGAGGTGGGTGCTGTGATGTGATTGGCTGGAGGGACGGGACATTGATGCCATGGCAGCTGTCCTGATAGGTGTGAAGGTAAATTCTGAAATACTGAAAGCCCGCCCACCTGTTCTGCTTGTTTTGCCGATGCAATGTATTCTGTCATAGAGCTTTAGGGAGTTATTGTGTGTTGATGCCAAGCCAATGTGAGTGTGTGTTGCGTGCTTGTGTGTTCAATACATTCCACAGCAACCAGTTTGTGTAACTTTGAAGACATATGCATTTTTTTGTGATGCGCACAATCACAAGCACACGTGCACAGTTCTGTTCAAAACCTATTTAAACGTTACATAAAAATTAAGATCTTAAGTAAGGAAATGTTATACAGTGTTTTAAGATTCTGTAGCCTACTACTTTGTGCTTTATCATATATAGTAAAAGACAAAAGAGAAGTGTACAGCTTAGCGGATACATCATTGCATGAATCATGTTATCAGTCCTTCACAGACTTCTGAGACTTCTACTGGGTGTGAAGACATGGGTGTGTGTGCATGCAATGTGTCACCAGCTAGACCTCTTTCAATTGCATGCAGCATCTTCCAAATAAGGATCAGCAATCCCACATGCACTTAAATAAAAGCTTTAGCACATGTCGGACGCAGACACAGATTAATTTCATCTCTTTACATACAGTGAATGGCAAAGGAGTGGGGGAGGGAGGTACAGAGAGCGTATATTCAGAATCCATGAGGGGTTTCTTGTGTACGTGGGTGTGAGAAAGGTAGACTGTCAAAAATGACAGACACAAATGTGTGGAAGGGTTAATCACACAGTGCTGTGAGGTGCTAAGACTGGCAAAGTTCTGATGTCTTTTACTAGTTGGGGTGTTTAGACCCGCTTAAATTGAAAACATTCCTTGAGACACACACTGCCACTTCTCCTTTAAGGGTTACACTCTGTGCCCATATAAAGAGTGATTGGGGGCGTGGCCTGAGACACAGGCTCTCAGCTGGCTGAGTTCAGAGCAAAACACAACCAGAAAAGTGCACAAAAATACACACACGCAATGTCAGTGACATTCAAACATACTTTTGTTCTAAGCTGCTGGCTGAACACTGAAGGAGACGACAACGCTTCTTTCAGCAAGCTCTCAAAAACAAGTTTTAATCTTTTGAACATTTCCCCAGAAGCTATTCTGGGTTGACACAACTGGTCTAACCCTTCCCTTCCTTCATGTTCCGTGCGCATGTGTCAAGCGAATTTTAACTATATTTTATAATAAAGTCAATACTGAATTTGACAAAACCAACTAGACTTTTGCATTTCTCTGACAACATGAGAAGAGCTTGACTTGACACTACAGTTTCTATGTATTTGCTAGGTGGGTAATAGGGTGTTTTGGATGCCCTCAAGAAAGGAGCAATAGTTCTATTATAGTAAAAGTGTGGTAACCGTGCTTTTGGGCATTGGAAAATTCCGTCTTCATTTACTCACCCTAAAGTTGTTCCAAATATGATAAATTTTGATAAAAAAAATCAAATTTTGTTGACCACAAAAGAAGATTTGAAGAATGTAGGAAAAAGTTCTGGGGCACCATCATACTTTTTTTTCATACTTTCAATGGTAGTTTGGTTACAAGCATTCTTCCAAGTATCATTCTCGGATTTCATTTGAACAAAGACATTTATAAAGATCTGAAACCACTCAGGGAAAAAACAATGTTTGGGTGAACTGTCTCTTTAAACCATGGCTAGTTTTCATAAGGTTTCTAGATGGTAATTTCTTTACCATAGACAAAATAACCCACCCTAGCCCCTATAGAAATGTTCTGGGCCCCTAAGTAGATATTTTGTGTATTTTCTTTCTGCTGTTTGTATGACAGCTTATTTTTTATTAATGTTGAATATACAGTGATTAAGAATATAAAAGTTGTAAACAATATAAGTAATACATGTTATGTAGTTACAGTAGCAACCATTTGAACTTGAACTGTAAGTCCTAGGGCTGTGCAATTAATCGAAAATTAATCGTAATCGTCAATTTTGGCCTTCATCAATTACAAAAACAAAATAATCAAGGTAAACGATTATTGTGCCGCATTCCATTTTGCAAGGATCCTCTCTTTTCTTGTAGTATAAATCCAAAGTGCACATCTGTCCTCTGCAGTGCTATTTCTTTACATTGCTTTTTCAATTAAATTCAGAGTTTAAAAGCCAAGTCTTTTTTATTTTCCATGTTGTTTTAAAGGTTAATGAGTAATCGTGTTAAAAAATCGGGATCTCAATACTGGCCAAAATAATAGCGATTATGATTTGTGCCATAATCGAGCAGCCCTTCTAAGTCCCACCAGACTGATGCTGTTATAGTCAGCTGCTCAACTTCCTGTTTTCCACTTCAATGAGCCAAGTGAGAACACACAAAAGCAACAGTCCTATGCTCTCTGCTACACTATCGCACACCAGTGTAAAAACATAGAATGTGATTTCTGCTGCTACTCACACCTTCAGTCTAACTTTTCTCACAACATCACTTCTGACGTTGCCACTTGTGCTCAGAATAAAGAGTTAACTAGAATAAGGGTTACAGTTATGGAGCAAGGCACAAAGGAGGCCGAATCTGCTCTAGAGTTGAACAGAATGTTCCAGAAGTCAATACGCCCTATTCACAGAAAGCAAATGAAACACGTCTGTTTTTACGCATCTCTGGTGTTAAAGGTCCAGTGTATGGCATTTAGCGGGATCTAGTGGTGAGGTTGCGAATTGCAACCAACGGCTCACTCCATCCCTCCCTTTCTAAGCTCTATGTGGGTCTCACAGGACAAAGATGACGTCATGTTTTCGTGTCTTTGCCAAAGAGGATAACGCATTTACGAAACACGATCTGGAGAGCCGTTTGTCCGGCTCCTGGGTCCGTTTATATACCATGGGGTAGATAGAAATAGCTCATTCTAAGGTAATAAAAATATAAAATTATAAATAGATAGAAAACACCGGATATAGGCACTAAAACAATGAGGCTTTAAAAAATCTAAGAGGAATCAATTGGGGGGGTGGGGGGGACAGGTGTTTATGTGGTCTATACACTTCGCCGAAAGAAGGCTATTTATTCAGGTTAGATGTTTAATTTGTAGCACATGACACAGATGAATGATGACTGTAACTATCATGCTCTTGGTATAACACTCCCTGAGGTGGGGGATGGCGGATGACAAATTTACTTCACACTGTAATAGAGTAAGGGCAAAAAGGAGGTAAGAAAAACATTCAAAAATAGGATCAAATTTAACTAGAAAAGGACCATCCAGAGACTACTAAAATAGCCTGTGACAATACATCAGAATTTAATTTCAGGAAATGTTTCCAGAACAACAAGTGCAGGCACTCGATCACTTTTCTTTATAAATGAATAATATATAATAAACTATTTAATAATAAAAAAATTATAAACAGATAGTAGGTTAGGACCTTGGCATGCTTATTTCTTATATGTGCACATCTTCATGCACATACCTGCGCTGTCAGTGGCACACCCATGCATTTAATCATGTGATACTGCTGCGGGTCAATCCTTTGTTATTTAAATCTCCATCAAAGCCATCATGATGAAACCTGAAAGTTGATCTCAGATCAGGCAAGGGGTTAAATGTTGAGGCAGGTTACCAGCAAAATGGGTTTGGCTATCAAATTTAACCAACCATGGCAGATCTAGGGCTATTTAAAGAAGTCAAGGTCCACACAATTTATCTCAAGTCACACTTGACTTGACACGCATGCATAGGAATCACAAAGGACGATCAGATGTTACGTACTCAAAGAATTTTCTAAATAGATTTTTACATTTCATACATAAAATGTTTAGTCGTGCTGGTCCATGCAAAACCTGCAGCCACAATGCAAAGACGTTCTGGATGGTTTCCAGGGCACCTTGCTAAGATGTTATGAGTGTTTAAGCATGTTGCTATGTGGTTGTTAGGTGGTTATATACTTGCCGTGACACTTCAGTTACATGCTGAAGATTAATACTTAAGATTAAAGGGTTTAAAGGGGAACTCCAATTCTGTCATGAGTTACCCTTAAGCCATTCGACAACCCTAGGACCTCCGTTCATGACAAAGTGTTAGTTCCCCCAAAAATGACAATTCTGTCATCATTACTAACCCTCTTGTCATTTCAAATCTTTATGACTTGCGCAGAACACAAAATAAGATATTTTAAAGAAAGTTGGTAACCTAACAGCACTGGCCCCCATTCACTTCTTATGTATGGACACAAAACAAAGTGAATGGGGGGCAGTTAACAACATCATTAAAAATAACTTTAATGTGTGCTGCGGAAGAAAGAAAGTCGTACAGGTTTGGCAAGAGGGTGAGTAAATGATGAAATAATTTCCTTTTTTGGGGTAAACACTTACTATAAAATAGTTTTGTCAAGGTCTGGGAGATTTCTGACTCCCCCCATAGACTGCAATGCAACTTACTTTCAATGCGCCTTAATTGTCATTTTTCAGTTTCCATTTAAAATACAAAACCCTAAAACAGTGATACTTGCCTTAGCATGCACCAATAACTGTCTTCATCTTAAACTGGAACAAGTGAAGCAATACTTCATACAGAACCACCAATGAAGGCTTGTCAAGAGAATAATGGAACCGAACTAGGACCACCCTCATTCTCATCAAGATGAGAGAAAAAGAATACATTGCATCTACTCGATATGTTGAATTGAAACCCCTCATTCAACATTTAGACATATATCGGTTGCAGAAACAGAATCGCTGCAGGTGTTAATGGTGCAAACTAAGCCACCTCGCGCTGAATAATGATTTTCAACACGCTTTTGCTTCCTACAAGGCTTATCTTCTGTGCAGCAGCTATTCCTTACATGCATTTTCCCTCACCAACACAATGATGCAACATGCCTCTGCTGATAGCCACACTAAAAGAGGTCAAATAGCAAGGTCATTAGGAGTCTCTAAGAAGACTGGTGACAAAGGGCAAGGTTTTACCTGCAGTTATGGGCCATTTATAACAGCTCGAGAGAGACCCTCTGGACCACTGCAAATCATTTTGAGGAACAATGAACATGGCTCTGCAGCTCTCCATTGTGCCATTCCATTGACGTCCTGTCTGGCATTAGTAATGAGCAGGATGGATGCATTTACATTATTCACACAACCTGTGTGCGCACACACCCATTTGCAAAATTCTGATGCTGATCTCTCTTTAACAAAATGTCAATGATCAACATTTTAACAAAACCTTATTGATATTATCGATAATATCAGTGTTTAATCATGGTACAAGAAAAACCATAAAATGCTCAGAGATTATTCAACGTGTAGCATGCAGGCAAACCTTTATAAAGAAAACCAAGCAGAATTTATAATACAAGCGTGGGCCCATTGCTAGAGGCGCATGACAGAAATAAGATCCTTCACATTTCAGTCTCAAAGAAACTAATAAACCTAAATTGAACTACAGAACAAAAACTACAAAGGGGAAGAACGACTGGGAAAGAGAACGAGCATGTGCACGGATGAAAGTTGCCCTCAGTGGATGAAATAGCATGAATCAGACAAAGCAGAAACGCCCCCTGCGCATGAACATACAGCAGCTCCAGTATGCATTGTGTTCAGATTCATGATCATGCTGTGATTAATCTTCCATTATTATACACACGCGAGATCACCTCAAAGACCACCGATGAATAAAGAAACAGCACATCATTATATGAGACTAAGGAATCATTACATCATTTAAGGTCAAATAAAGAGCCAATGAAGATCAATGTGGTGTTTACATGATTGATCAGTCAGACAGATCTCAGGGCTATCATGTAACTTGGCCATTGTGAATTCATCTCATCATTACAATATCCGATTACATATATATGGTGAAGTGAAATGAGAGTGAATTAAAACAGGATGGCAACACAAAGAGAATCAGACTGGTTACTTACCCACAGCAATCTATGAACGCGATGCCAAGGGCTGCAGATGTCAGCAAACTAACATTCACAATATAACGTTATATGTGCGAGGAGTTTGGTCTTATTTTAGGAAGCAGACGAGATCTCAGTATCTCTGCTCGATCGACGACAAAACTATACGCGCTGTGTAACGACGATGTATTTGGGCGATGATGATATAAAAACGTTGACAGGAGATCCTGGCTTTCAAAGGTCGACTGAACTGTTTTGGTTGCCTTTCTTCTCCCTGTCGCGTCCTGTAAGTACCTCTGCCAACGGGCCTTTCTATTTTCTGCTTGACTGTTGGTCCAAAGCCCTCGCCCATTAAACGATCCTGTCCCTTTAAAAAACAATACTTCCGGGATTTGCTGAATAATTACTCGGGGGAGGGACGTTCGAACAGCTGAAACGCTGTCATTTAGGCGATTGGTCGCTTTCTCGTCAACGAACCAATGAAAGTCGTGTAAAAATACAGCTTTGAATGTATTTGCATAAGCCTAATATATTTCGACGAAACACGTTTCCATTGGTTCCGGGGCTGGCGACGTCTTGTCAAGCCACGCCCTAGTACACGTGCTATTTTTGTTCCTTTTACTTCGCTTTGGTGGCAGAATCAATGGATAACAGGAGACAGGTCTCACGTAACGATGCACTTGTTATATTTCGTTAAAAATAATAAAGCACATCATACACACATAATGTTTAAGCCGAAATCAATCTGAGCTGTTATAGTTATATAATACAGCAAACGAAATGACATTTAAAAGAACAGCGCTCGCGTTTAAAACACATCACATGATCACTTTGTTTATTCCTCTTTGGTCTGTTTTAAATATTTATTTGTGAAGATCCATGAAAAAGGCTGATCTCGGTGTTCTTGTTTCCTTGAAACTAACTTGAATCAATTTATATGGTTACAATGAAGCAGAACAAGTTTACCGTTAGATGGCGCAATTGTGCTTTGAATGGGACCGCAAATCCCTTCTGTACGGTCCAGCCGACATAAGACTATTAAAATAATTGTTTGATTATAAAATTGAAAAATAAAATATAACGACGTGCGTTTATTGTTGTTCTCGATTGATTCTTTACGTTTCCATTGTGTACACATTAGCGCATAGGTACGTCTTTATATTTATTGGCGAATGCAGAACAACAGCACGAGTTGCTATAAAACGGAAGCTAAACGCCGTTTTTCCTTAACGAAGTAAAGACCAAACATTTGATGTTCCATATCAGAACATTATCTATACTCTTTGATGGGCGCTTTACACACCTGTGAGCGTCCTAAACGTTATTGGACACATTCTCCTTTAGATCCGCCTATGTACAGTTTATGAAGTTTTATTGGTTCACGCTCGTGTCACTAACACCAAGGCAACAGAAGGGTTCCCCAGGCTCCTTGCGAACACACACAAGCGGTACTTCATCCTCATTGTCGTGATGACTTTAAGAAACTACTTTTGTTTCTCGATGCTTCAAATATCGCCCAGTAACGGGAGTAGGAAATAACACCGCAAATGGCATATGATCTTATCACGCCCAGAAATCATAGGTTCGTTTTGCTGGACTTAAATCTCAGCCATGTCGCTTCTGTGCGTGCGAGGTAACGTACTTGACACTTGTTAATATTTCACACAGTTTTCTCTGTATATCATTTTAAGCGTGATGTGTGTAAATCAAGGCTTTGGGGTTGGTGTGTATAAAACAGTCTGAACTTAAATGACACCCTAAAGGAAAGCAACAGGTAAAATTGGGGAGTAGGAAGTTTATTGCAATAATGTTAAATCGTTGTCACTTTCGTTGTATTAAACGCCGGGTGTGTTTATGATGGAATGAAAGCGATGCATCGTCTGTTAAGACGCTTAACCGGGTCCCGGCGTTATGGGCGGCAGCTACTGTAACACTTGTCTTATTTTCCTGCTATACGGTTTAACGTTACCTGTGCTACAACAACAGTAAACGGGGAATTGTTAAACTTTCTTCTGACAGGACTGTGGTTCTGTTCATGTCATTGTCAATGTAAGATTGCACTTATGATCAGTTGTTATAAATCGTGTGATTGAAATGTAGTTTTTTTATCGTCATTAAGTCAAAGTTCCTGACAGCGTTTTTGAATAAACAAATTGCACGTGATGGACACATGCAGTAACGTTTAACATTATGGACGTGATGCAGGATAACGTGTGTGAGCGTGCTGTAACACTGTCTCGACGAGTGTCCTCTGACTCATTCTGTGTGGACCACAGTAAATTGATGTCGTGTGAGATCTTTTGTATCACAGAGATCTGCCATGCTGTCAGCAGTCAGGACCGGAGAGAGGACGCCTGCATAGAAAATCAAAAGTGACTGACATGCCAATAGTGAATAGAGGAGAGATGTTCTGGATGCAAAACGTTGCATGCAAGTTTTGTTTCAGGCCATGTTTTACAGTTATGCAGTGTGCAAAGAGCTTCCATATTCACGAAAATACATTAGGAGGTTTGCTGAGGATTATTGACAATCCAGTCATACATTTAGAGGTTTATTCTCTATATTGTAGATAGGAAACCCGCAAAGAGAAAGTGATAAGGGATAGCATGAAGCTGGAGTTGGGGGAGGACAGATTCATTGTAATCCTCTAGCCATCTGGTGCCGTCTGTGTATCTGGTCACTGCTAAACTCTCTGAGGTCTGCGTTCATCTCTCACCTGACCAAAACAACGCATTGCAGAACATCTTTATGGTTTGAGCTTCATGCAAAGGAGGGCACGTGTTTGTCGATAACATTTTATCCTTTCCGCATTGCTTTAGTTCTAGTGTGTTTTGATATGCTAGGCGTGGATAGACTAGCTCGGTGTTTCTCAGGTGCCCCCGCAACCCCATCAGTAAAGCTAAAGTACAACTTCATCTCCACCAGATGTGGTTTTTATGTAATGTCATGTAGCATTGTACTTATTGTTATTGTGCTGATTTGCATTTAAAGTAACAGTAGTCAGAATTATGGCCTGGAATGGACCCATGAAATGTCATCCTCGTTTAAGTGAGACGCATGAGCTTGTTGGTCTATTGAACGCGCAGTCCAGCCAAAAAATTATATTCTGATATCATTTTTGTATGACTTTTTATCCTCTGCAGAACACAAAAGAAGATATTTTGAATTATGTTGGTAGGTGAACAATGGCATCCCCATTCTATTGTACGGACAAAAAAAAAAAAAAATGCAATGGGTACCGCCGTTGTTCTGTTACCAACATTCTTCAAAATATCTTGTGTCCTGCAAAAGAAAGAAAGTCATACAGGTTTGAAATGACAAAAAGAAGAGTAAATGATGACAGAATTTTTATTTTTGGGTGAATATCCCTTTGAAAGTTGTACAACTGTGAATTTAGCAGACCAGATTGGACTTCAATAGTAGTAAATGAATGTCTTGTCTTTGTATGGTGGATTTTAGTTACCCTCAAAGTTTACATTTATGTATTTGGCAGACGCTTTTATCCAAAGCGACTTCTATGCATTATACTATACATTGTATCAGAGTATGTGTAATCCCATAGCGTTTCTAGCTTAATGCTCTAACCACTGAGATATAGGAAAGCTTGTGTTAATGTTAAGTTCCACAAAAAGAAACGCTTAGTATGGTCGCTCATCCTGTTAGAAGTCAATAGACTATCAGAAAGCATTTGTTAAGGAGACAGAAGTTGCTACTAACTAGGAGACAAAGAAACGTGTTGCCTTGTTGGGAGCCTGTTCTAAATTTGTTTCGTGGTTAAGTTCTTAAATAACATTTATGTGTATTTTTGTATTTTTTAATATTCAACAGTACAGCAAAACAGTCTCACTTTTTGTCTTTGTCTTTCTTTTCAGTGAAAAAAGCCAAGCTTCAAGGACCTCACGGTAATGAAATGTTTGCATCATTAAACAGTTGTGCTTGTTATGGCTCAACAATAACTATTGTCTCAAAGATGAATAATGCATCATTCAGTGAATTATCATTTCTGATAAGTGTTTGGTGTTATATTGAGTCGTTCTATGGCCCAGTTTGCCGTGGACAGGAGAGACAGTGAACTGGTTTACTGGTTAGCCAGCAGGCAAGCACTAAACCTCAGAGGATTTTAACACTACATTTACATGTTACACTACCCAGTTGAGAAACTAACATGCATCTAAAATAGCTAAATTTCTAGTCTGCAGTTTTGATGTCACTATTTTTACTGGTGATGACATTGGACCGTTACAGCGGTCAGTAAAGATTGGGCTGTATGCCAACCAAATCTATACTGTAGATATTGGGACATGAGCATTTTTTGTCTAACATTCATGGGTCAATTTGTGCAGTACAAGCAGGTAATGAGCAGAACGTGATTGTTTGTGATTGTCTCAATTTGATTCCTCTCATTGACTGTGTCTGGCTCTCAGTCTCCTTTTGCCACCCACACCATGAATTTTTTCTACTGTTTCATCCATCATCCACACGTTTGTTAAAAGCTTTAAATCTGTCTCTGTTATGCTGTTAAACCCGAAACATCGCATTCCTCGCTCTTTATTACTTGCGGAAATACAGGGCTTGACATTAAGCATTGTCATGTGGTTGTTCTTCAGACAAATACATTAAGATAACAAATGATATTCCATTTGAAGTGTCAATATAATTGTTTCGGATCCTGATTGGTTAAGTTAGCTTCTAAGCGTTTTACCTAGTGTCCACTGCGGCCACATAAATGTGTTAATATTCTCCATGATTGCTACAAAGGCAAGAAGCAATTTTGATTAGTAAAACCACATTACAAAAAATTTACCATTTAGTAATAAAAATGGTAATAAATCCAACAAACACATGGCTTCTACACGTTACCATATACAGTACATGAACTTTACTACTTACTGGTAAATTGCTGCTAAAAACACTGCTCACAAATACATATAGGGCTAGGGCGTCACTCCGTAAACCATGATTGACAGCTTCCTGGACCAATCAGCAACCAGAGTGAGGTGACCTAAAAAGAACAACAGAGAAAGGGAGTGAGAGTGCTTGGCGAAAGAGAGAAGAAAACACACAAGCTCCCCAAAAACAAAACGTCTAGGGACTTAACAGGTGAATTATCACTTTAAAGCTCCTTATAAGAATTTGTGAAAAAACTGTCTCCATATCTAAACAAGGTTCCCAATGATAAGCTTATAAAAGTGTTTTATAGGTTGAGCTATTGGGTAGGAAAGCTACTGCAAGTTTTTAAAGGTACATGTCATTTTAAATTTCAAACAGAGGTGGCGATAGAGAGGCAAACATTTATGAAAGTAATATTTTTGTTGAGGAAGGAGATTGATCACCATTAGTTTGGATTCAATTTTTTCGATTTAGAAATACACTTTTATTGCTGCTAAAAGAGAAACGTCTAGCATATACTTTCCCCTGACATAAACATTCACAATATTATTCTTTTGTGACCTTCAGTAGAAAGCAATATAATATTGTGTTTGCAAGTACCTGCTGATTTCCATACTGTCTATCCACCCATCCAAATATAGAAGCACCCATATCTAGGAAGGTGTGTGTGTGTGTTTATACATGGAGACTTTTAATTACCTAATAAAAGGACCTTATATATGCATAATTCATGGTCTCCTGATTTACCTCATGTAGAGTGACTACCTTAAATGACTAAGATCACTGCGAGAGAGAGAGAGAGAGACCTCGATGCAGAGTCTGTGCTTGACTCTTTTGTCCGCATGAGAAATCTCATCTATTCCTTATAGCAGCAAAATGGCTTTTCAACTCAGTTTCTAACCCACAGCGGATAATTCGATACAATGGGAGAATAAAATGCAGTTTGAATCATAAGATTACTGCCAAATTATTCCTAATGAAAAGTGCAAGTGGCTGACTTTAGTTTAACAGCTGGAGATTCTTAATTACATCAAACAAGTAAGCCTTTTATTGACATTTGTGAAACGTGATGGGTAGTTTCCTGTCTCTAAACCCATGGATAATGTATTACTGGGCCAGTTGCATAAACATAGCCGCAAAGCATGGCCGTACCCACCATTGAGGTCCCCGAGGTCAAGACCTCCGTAGTTCTGTTGTGAAAAAATGTTGCCTAATAGGATAAAAACTGTATTAAAGGGATGATTCGCCGGAAATATGTGTTTTTCTTTGTCTTTGGTGTGTTATAAGTTGCCCATGCATGTATTAGACACGTAAATTGCTAAAATGTAAGTGTCTTAACAGAAGATTTTTATCTAGAAGCGAATGCTCACCCAGACCAAATTCTGCGCAGAATTAGAAATGTGTCCGAGGTACGTCAGCCTTACTCGGAGGAGCCTACTCCGTCTTCTTTTCAGGCGAGGCAAGGTGCATCTCAAACAAGCCTATTGACAGAAGTCAAGCCCGAGTTCAGTTTCTACTGTGAAAGAGCACGATGTAAGTAGGTTTCATGTTTTAACTGTTACCGGTTTTTCACATGACGCTGCCGGGCAGTTTGCACTCTCGTTTTATGCGTGTTTGACACTGTCCTGAGCAAACGACAGATCATTTCATGTAATCCAAACTACAAAATGCGAAAACATATAATTTACATGTTAATATCCGTTTGACAAGGCAAAAACATTACCAGAGCTTTGCTAGTTCTAGCTACAAAAAAAGTTAAGGGGACAGTTCACTCAAAAATTCTGTCATTTCAAACCCAAATGCATTATGCTCCTTTATGAAAGACGGGTTGTATTCAATCTGGTAGTATTTGGATCAAAATATCAATTGACCATGTGTTTACTTTCATTACTGATAAACATGAAAAGACAGACATGGTTTTAGCAGTTGTTATGTAATTTGCACTCCAAACATTTTAAAATGCACATATGTAGATCAAGAAAGTCAAGTTATTTTGTTTGGGAGAAATTCTGTTTTTGCTTCCTCATGGTCGACTACTGGACACACAAACATATTAAAACATAACATAAAGTCCAGGCCTGGTCCTCTCTTGTAGTACACACTCCTGTCACTCATCCTTTTATGCTCTGGGAGCTCCTCCGTGAGAGATGCAAGACCGGTGCAACCGGCATCGCGTTCAGTTATGGAAAAACGTTTTCCAATTTTTAATGCTTTTCTCTAATGTCTGAAAGTTTTTGAATAGCACAAATGTCTATGCTGTTTTAATGCTCGTTAGTTTTTTCCCCCCGCTGATCTTGCTTGTCAACCAGTCTTGCTTTTTACCTGCAAAATCTTTATTTCACGAGCAATGAAGGTTGTATGTTATGCCATTGACAAACGCTTTGTCATAACATCTTTAAGTAATAAACTGAATTTCTAAAGTTACAATATTTAACCCACTTAGTTAGATAAAAAGTATCCTCAACCGGAGGATAACACTTACCTGGGGTTAAGGGTCATGTGACAGCAGTGCTGTTTAAGCTTGTTAGGAACTCTTGCTGAGCTGGTTAAGAGGCCACAACAGCAGACCACTGTCTCATGCTGGGTGACCATCTTCCAAATCACAACATATACCGGTGCCTAGCCGAAGCATGTATGAATAAAAGTAGGCCGAGGCTTCTGCTACACAAGCCCACATTATCAAATTTTTCAAGTGCATGTTAGTTAAATCACACTAAGTCTTGAACTTAAAGATGGGATAACACACACAGTTTCTGCCAATCTCATATTAATCTTGAGCAAGGTATATAGGTATATACAGAGTATTTAGTTTGATCAAATTTATAAACGACAGATAGCTGTACAATTATTTCTGGAAAAAGACAAGCTGCATGAGGCAGGCAGGGAATAGGGAACTACAGCACAAGCACACTATACACCATTACATTCGCTTGTTTACTTTATGCACGTACAGGGAGATTGCCAACGCAGATATATTACATATGTTGGGACGGGACCATCCATCAGTTTCAAATGATCTCTAAATCCAGCGTTACATCCACTGTCTATTTAGCATCCATCACTGAAATGCCGTGAACAAACAAACAAACCTTAACTTCTCTCACTATTGCAAGAGTAACCAGCTGCAGGCACACAGCGCAGCCAATCTTGAGGCAGCACAGCCAATCTTGATAAGCATGTCTTCCTATCGCTCGTCGGTTGGCATCTGGGCGGGCTATTTCTTTCACCTTGCTGTGGACGTGCTTTTCCGCGAGAATTGCCCAATAAATAGAATCCCTGTTACGAATCAGGGATCCAGACGTGTTAAAAACTGGGGTGCTGGGGGAGTAAATCGAGCACAGAATCGCTACGTCATACGTTCAACTTGTTTTTTTTTGTAGCATGAGAAGCCAGCGCATTCAACAGTTCAAAGAAGTCAGAATTCATGACATAGCATGTTATTCCGCCTTTAAAGTGAGGAGGTCATAGATATGGTATGAGAGAAAAGGTTTTTATAGGGACTTTACTTGCTCTGAATCCCTATTTCAAATATAACCTTTTAACACACACACGGATAACCAACCTGGCTGACTCTTAGACAGAATCAATTGCAGTGCACTGACTTTTTCTATCCCACCATCTCTCTCTTTCGATCAGCCCCAATTCTGCTCTTAATTACGATGGTCATATCAAGAGCGGTCTGCCGGAGCTGTGGCCCTCTGTGCAGACAGTATGATAAGGATGGATCCGTGGGGACAGAGATTACACAGAGGGTCTTACACCCTGTCTGCAGAGAGAAATTGAAGGGAATCTCATTAAAGCAGCATTACATGTTGAGATATGCTGCGTGATTTCAACATACAACAAGACAACAATAATGTTTGCATACACACTCGGAGGAAAATTGTGTTGCTCACAGCTTAGGGATCCTTTTACTGGGATGGTTATTCTTGTTTGCCATCCATTTATATTTCTCAAGACTGACGTTCGAAGTAAATTGGAGGGATTTAAAGCGTCATGTGACGCTGTTCCAGGTAATTGTGGTTGGAAAGATTGAGACGTTGTGTTCAGTGACAGACATGTTTTCTCTGGGACTTTCTATAAGGTTCGTTACACACCAGAATGTGTTGAAGTAAATCAAGTGGGAGAGCAAAACAAGAGGAGGTGGTCCGCAGACACTTGTGTTCTGATGGTTTTATTGAACATTTTCTTAACATTTGTTTCAAGAGCGTCCTTCATTCAGGATTGCACAATAGAAATGTGCTTCATTTCAATCCTCTCAGGCCAGAACTTGACTGGATGAATAATGGCAGTGTAAAGAGAAATGCCATTGAGCAATGTACTGCTGATTAATTCCACCGGATGAGAAGTTCATCCCATGCTGATATTTATGTGCTAAATTTAGAGTAATCACAGGATCAGGAATGCATTGTTTTATGAAAATAATATCTGGAAGCGAAGAATATTTTCTGCAAATAACATGAAATGAGTGATATACGTTGGAATAATGATTCTGTCAGTATGGACACATTTTTGATAGTTTCTCTTTTAGTCTCTCACACACTCATGGTCTCACCTTATTATACCATTTTCTTTAAGGAAAGGGCAAAAATAAGACCATCATGAAATGACTTTTTATTGGTTTGGTAATCTGCTTTGAGGTCTTCATAACACCTTATTATTCAGTACAGTACAGAGTTCTAGGTCAAGATCCAGATCTGATATGCACATTTATTTTACTTTAGCCTTACCAAACCAAGTATAAGAATAATGTTAGAAAGACTTTGTGCAGACGGGTGCATATATTTATTAGCTCAAAAGATACAGGTTTTTTATGCGATGAAATATTATAATAATTCACCTAAATAAACCACCAGAAGATGCTGACATTAGATATTATTTACTAGAATAATTTAATTTACTATATAAAATACCATGTAGCTTGTTTTACCCTTTTTTGGGGTTTTTATTTTTCCCCTGTAAAGCTGCTTTGGAACGATGCAAATTGTGAAAAGCGCTATATAAATAAAGTTGAATTGAATTGAATTCAATAATAGCATAAAAAAGCTGGTTAGGTATGTGTCTGTGCAAAAGTTACCGCTATGGAATAGTGCTATGTGTTATCTGTTTTTTTTACTGACCCAAATGACAAGAACCCAATGTATAGGTCCTTCCATGCAAGCCTATGCTAATTATTATTATATTAATGTCCGATTGCATAGCCATAAACTCACATATCTATGGGAACTTAAGGGGCATAATGCTTCTGTTAACCATATTCAAGACGTATTTCTGAATAAATTTGGCGTTTCAAAGTGGTTAGACTTATATAGAGAGTTTCTTTTGTAGAACTACGGACAGATAATTAGAAACACCTTCTGTACACAAAGCTTTTGAAATGCTCCTGTGACGCTTTGTATCTAGGTTGAATTATGCCTGCTTGTTTTGACCTCTGACAGTCTATTTGAACCTGTCTGTCTCTGCACATAATAACTGTTTCATTTACATAAAATCATGAATATTTAACACACAAACTTTAACAGGAAGAGGAAGATGTCACATCTCAATTCTCAATGACAATACTTGTCATGACATTACATGATTTGCTTTATTCAGTACATACAAAGTTAAGTTTTACAAAGTACAAAGTTCATACAAAGTTTTTAAGTTCAGTGAAGTTTTCTTGAAGTGAGAGTTCACCCATAACTGAAAATTCTGTACCATCTGATGAAAGTCATATGCTGTGTCCCGATTCACCTATTTATACTTTGATCTTAAAGTATGTCCCGGTTTGGTTAAGGAAAAGTATATACATTTTCGTTGTGCAGCAAAACTGTAAGCACGCATTTGGACATACTTAACGCGAAACTGAAGTGCCCATTGTTGCCTAGACCAGGGGTTTTCAAACTGGGCTCCGGGGACCTTCATAAATTTCAAACACTTAACAAACATTTAAAAGTCTACTGTCCAAGTGAATGCCAACCATTTAACTTTAGAACCAATATGTTGTCTTTTTCAAATCATATTTATCTAACAAAGTTTAAATGTGTTAGTTATGTATTTCAAAATGGGGGTCCCTAACAAAAGGTCAATTAAATGTTTTGGTCCTTGATATCATAAAGTTTGAAAACCCCTGGCCTTGACAACACTGTGATCCTTAACTGTCACGAACATCAAAATACAGCTCTTCCTTGCATTTATTAATTATTCATTTATTATTTTGTATGTTATTTTTAATGTATACTTACAATTATTAATTTAAAGCATCTATAATTTAATTTGATCCATGCAGTGTGTGTCACTAAACTCCGCCCTCTCGAGGTGAGTTGTGGGTATTATCAGCAGTTATCATATTTGGTAACTCAATCGACCAATCACAATGGCGTTTCCATGCCTCTCCGTGAGCTTGTGGAAGCGCATGGATGCCTCCCAGTCAATCAATAGAGATCAGTCTACGTCACAAATAGTGACACCATTGCATGTGACCAGTCAGGTGTTGTGAAACACGGATTTGCGCTCCTACCTACTTCCACAAATACTTAAATATCATTGAAACGAACATTAATAAGTTAATAAGAAACTAACACGTTACATTGTTGAATAGTTGTGTTTAATGTTGAGAGATGTTTGCGTGGGTTTCTAGAAATTAAAGAATTTTGTTGCTGAAAAATGGTGTGATCACAGTAAGTCATACTTTTAATGTTAGTTTGGCCCACATTTCCTGAGCAAACTGCTCCAGCTGTCTCCTGCTTGGTGGGTGCTTTCTCCAGACTGCAAGTTTCTGTTCTTTCCATAGATGTTCAATAGGATTAAGATCAGCAGTCAAAGAAGGCCACTTCAGAATAGTCCAATGTTTTGTTCTTATCCATTCTTGGGTGATTTTAGCTGTGTGTTTTGGGTCATTATCCTGTTGGAGGACCCATGACCTGCGACAGAGTTTTCTGACACTGGGCAGTATGTTTCGTTCCAGAATGGTATGGTAGATATGTAGGTATGGTGTTCACTTCTTTGAAACCTAGATATTTTGTGAACATGGAGGTGATGTGACTTGCCAGAAACCTCCAGTTTTGACTCATCCGTCCAAAGGACGTTCTCCCAGAAGGATTGTGGCTTGTCAATGTGAATTTTTGCAAATTCCAGTCCGGCTTTTTTATGTTTTTCTTTCAAGAGTGGAGTCCTCCTGGGTCTTCTTCCATGGAGCCCAATTTTGCTCAAAAAGTGACGGATGGTGCTATCAGAAACTGACGTACCTTTACCTTGGAGTTCAGCTTGTATCTGTTTGGCAATTATCCTTGGTTCTTTTTCTACCATTCGCATTATAATTTTGTGCAATCTGGGGTTGATTTTGTATATGGACCAGAATTAAGCATTATTTCAATGAGCTGTAAGGCTACCAACAAATTTGAGCACGTCTGTAAAAGAAACAAAATCCTAAATAAAAGAAAAATGTTCCTAAATGCATAAAACTTCATAGAATATTTATTTATTATTTTATACATGTGTCTTTTATTTTTAAATATATAAACGTTTTGGGGGAAAAAATGACCATAGACCGGCGAGGAACCATATATGGTAACTTCATTGAACTTGATTTTCAACATTATTATTTTTTCTTCTGTCTCAAAAGTCTTATTATAACCTCCAATAACACTCCAGGGTTAAAATTGTGAATATCTAAGTATTTTAATGAGATGTCCATTTTCACCGGAAACAGTTGATCATCCGGGTACTTTGAGAATACAAATTTCAGCATATTATGATTTGGGACATACTAATTCTATTTTCAAATACTGTTTTGGACGGATAGTTTTGGAATTGGGACACAGCAATACTGATATGGAACAGCATGTGGGTCAGTAAATGATGTCAGAATATTCATTATTGAATTAATATATTAATGATATATAAAATGAATAATAATTAAAATGAATTATCCCAGTAAGATATTTACAGATTTTTGTCAGTGCCAGTAACCAAGTGGGCTGTGCCGCACCATATCACTTTGTGTGACTGGTTTGAGTCCCAGCTCATGATCTCTCTTACCCCATTTGATTTCCTGTCCTCTCTTTGCTATTTTCTATTATGAGATATACTCTATAAAGGCCAAAACAATAATTAAAACATTAAGATAAAATTAACAGGTTTGGTCTGCGGGGTCTTAAAAAGTATTAAAGGTTGATAAATAAATGTAGAGGAAAAAGAAGGCCCTTAAAACTCTAGTATTTAAAACTCTTAAACGTTGTATCTTCTTTTAATATTTGTCCAAAGAGGTCGTATGCTCAAGTTTGCCTGAATTTATTAATTGCGTAGGTGAATAGTGGTAGGTCCATTAACACCCGGATGTTAAACAACATCGTTGACTAATGGAGAAATGCTAGTTTTCATGCAATTGGTTGGAGGATAAAGAGTTGGAACCATGGCTGAGGGCCGTCTCTGGGAATAACCGTGAGGCGTACTGTTCTGTGTGTCAGAAGGCGATTAGCGTAGCCTTGTTTCTTTTTCTAATAAACCTTGCATTGGGTTAGTCACTCGCTTTGTTCCCACCCTTCTGAATTATGTTGCATTAATAAGGAGTTATCACAAACTAAGACGGTTCAGTTGTTCCATCTTACAATCAGTATATAGTAAGTGTCGCCTGTGTAACCTATTACAACTTGGTGTGTGGCGAAAAGTGGCGATGAGATGTTAAAATGTATAGAAAGAATCTTAAAAAGGTCTTAAATAGTATCAAATTTTGCTCCATGATTCCTGTATACAGAATACCCTGTACTGGCATTTCAACTGGTTCTTGTGTTCCTTTGCAGACAAATTTAATGTGTATGTCACACTGAAAGTCCAGAATGTTAAGAGCACGACCATCACCGTGCGAGGAGACCAGCCCTGCTGGGAGCAAGACTTCATGTTGTGAGTATTACTGGTTGTAGTATTGAATTGTTGTCATGCTTTTGGGCTTGTCTGTATCACAACACTCAATTCTGTGTTAATGTAAGTCTCTGATAAATTGCAAGACTCGCTTCATGTATTCAAATACAATATAGCAACGACCACAGGGCTGCATTTCCTCAACGTTGTCTCTTCGCGCTAAGAGGTGAGGAAACGGGTTTTGAATGATAACTGTAGACTACACACTGTCATTTTCTTGGCTATATCACGCTTAATACAGCAGACATGATGTTTGTAGACATTGCTTCTTTTTCTACCTGCTTTAAATGACCCCACACTTCAGTTTTTGTTACCTCTGACCCTTTTGTGTCAAATTGACAAATTTTAAATAGGTTTGCGATGGTGTCTCAGGAGGTTTTTGCGTCCCAGAAATTGTCCCTGATTTTCTGGTTGATCCAAAATTTGGGCAGAGTTTTGAGAATCCGCCAAGGTTTCAGTTTATTAACCAGATGAGAGAGACATATGGGGAGAAAGACAGACAGACAGAAACGAATATAAATAAAATAGTATGAATAGATATTTTAGCCTACAGTATGTTTGTACATCTACAGTATGTTTGTACATCGGAATTGCGGTTAAAAACTCACTCCAGTTTTAATCTGATTACATTGGTCCATGTAAATGCAGCTAGTCAGCATATTTGTGACGTCATGTCATGTTTGCGTTGAAATCCGTTTCGCTTCTACTGTCAGATCACGCTATATTATGTTTGAACACAACTGAATGCTATTTACACATATTATCTGTTCTGTTGTCAGACATAAAACGAGTATAAAATAGTGACCCGACCTAATAATACCTCATGTTTAATCTAACCAGCTGTTAGTTTAACTGCTGCAAAAAATCCTGATTTATTAACGCGACATCGTCCGACAAAATCACCATACATTTACATTGCAGAGCAGAAATATGAGGTGATTTTTGGATTTATAACTTGTTTGTCTCATGCAGCCCATATCCTGTTATTACTGCTGTTACTCTTCTCATCAATGTGTTGTTGTGTTATGAGCGCTATTTTTATTTTAAATGCGAGTGATAGTTTTATTGGAGTTTGCGTAGGCTATACATAGACAATTGAGAGATGCTATTGCTATTACACAGCGTTACAAGCTCCGTAGGGAGGGCGAGAGCTCTCACAGACTCACATCAAGCACAGAGAGAAAGGATTTGTGTTGGAAACTCTCGGACCGCCATAGTCAAATTACTAAATGGGAAACACTGCGTGTGTGTATGCATGCTTGCGTGTGTATGCGTGCGTGTGCGGATCCTCTGTGCTTGGATTATTGTCCTTACGTAAATCCACACACACTTTCACAAATAGGTTGAAGAATCTCCGTGCGTGTGCAGAGAATAGGGTGAGTGAGCGAAGAAGAAATTGAGAGATGAAAGAGAGAGATCGATACAGAGAAGATTGTAGAAAGTTTAAAAAGAATGTAAGGGGCGTGTCAAGGTGACACGTAATGCAGAAAGCTGTCACATTATCATATTTTGAGCTGGCGCAATATTTGTTTTAGTGGTAGTGGTTAGACTGTGTTTTTGGCCGTGAGTGGATGGACAGTTTAAATGTCTTCCAGAGATATTCATTTATCATCTCTGTGTCTGCGTTCTCTCCAATAATAGATTGGTTTACACACATGAATCTGGATTAGACAGACACATTTTTTTATTGGAAACAATCCAGAATTTAGGTGTTCATGATTGTAAATCTTGTATTTGTTGCTCTCTTTGTTAACTAATGGAAGGCACAAGCAGTATATTTGTTCAAAGTCAGGTGTTTGTAGATTTTTCTGGTCTTGTTGGGTCAGCGGTCATAACTGTGTGTAATGCTTCCGTAGATATGGCCTAAAATCTGGCCTCTTATGAGAGGCTTATCTGTCCAAAATTGAGGATTTGGCGTGGCGTGGATTTGTGCCAGAGATCACAGCTGAAATGTTTGAATGCTTCTATGGGTTTCTCCTATTCTTCATTCTCTGTTCTTTTAAGATACCTTTAGAAGTATCAAAATGTTGCTTGTTAATCAAGCTTAATTGAAAAGCATAATGAACATATTCATCCAATGTACTCATGTAGTTTTAAACGACAGATATCATGCGTGTCATATGAACTGCCAGGGTCAATTCCTGTAAAATGGAACTGATTATGTAATGTTATGATTAGGATATCGGATATATAACAGCTGGACAAACCAGTGTAATGTAGAATAGTATATGGACTAGAATGTATGAACGAGGGAAGTAATACATCGGTAAATCAGTCATCTTGTGTTGGTATCAGCCTAAAAATGACTGAATTGAATGAATATTGTGTGCATGACAAAAATAAACTGAGAACAAAAAGCAGTATGAGAGAGAAGCAGAAATATTACAGTATATAGAGAACAGCGCAAACAGTGATGGTGTCATGTGTTTGAATGTCAGGGGCCGCGTGTTGCACTGTAAATGTTTTATCAATGTTAAAGATTATTAATATTTAAGGATGAATAAAATATAAGTGAGACATGTGTCCACATGTTTTTGCGTTTGTGGAGTATTTGAGCATGACACCATGACCTGGGTATGTATGGGTTTGGGATTAAGAGGATGAGCTGTGAGCTTTTATCTGGTCTTTGGTGGGTTAAACGGTGACACGTGCTGACCTCACACGGATCAGACTAAAAAAAGAGATAAGAAACCTATTTGGTAGTGAAAAAAAACTAACAGTAACAGCGAGAGACAGGCAGTGAAACCATTTACTAAAAGTTGTAAAGGAGGTCTGAGTTTAGTTGAGAAATGTCCTACGTACATATGTGTTTTTATGTCGGTCTCTCTGTAACACTTGCTGTTTGCTCGACTGAAAGACTGGCAACTGTAATATCAGTTTACTGATATCGGTCCGGAAGTCAGCTTTTTTCCCCTCTCAATTACGTTATGGTAATGTTAATTAATGAAAATGAGAAATTATGATATTAAATAATCATGTTGACTTCATTTCTGTGGGTTTATTATAAGCAGGCTGCTGTTGTTTGACAATACGCAATCTACGTATCCAGAGCACGTGATCTTCTGCAGCGCCCAAGCTTACGAAACAGAGACTCCTACCTCTGTATATCTAGTCCCGTCCGAATTGGTACATAAAATCCCAGACATCATGTTAGAACAGTTTTAACTCTGACGTTGTTTAGAAAACTATTCCCGTCCGTATAGGGCTATTATCAGCAATCTTTAGTGGAGCTCAACATCAGAATTTCAGAGAGAGACATGGGTAACCAATTTTTTACTTGAGGCAGTGTTCTAAGGTGGTGCGTGGGGTAATAAAGGCCTTTGGGCTCCTTAAAGGCCCTAGGGTCCCTAGAGGCCCCTCAAGACCCCTGTTATAACTCAGCATAAAGCTGAGCTAAAGGTTTTTTGACGTATAAAAGTGTATGGAGTTAAACTAACATCCTAGAAGTGAATGTACCAGTAAGTTGCTTTACCCCTGAATGACTTTGTTTCACACATTCTTCGTTCTCATGCTGGTGGACTGTGGTGTATGGTCTATATGTAAAATGTCTCTGTAAAACTTGAGCTAATTTCAGGCCTATTGTTGGTGTTTGTGGGGGGGGGGGGGGGGAGTATTTAAATGTCATACTTTGTTTGGGGGGGTTTAAATGTCATACTTTGTTTAACATTGTTTTTGTGGAATCAGGAGAAAAAGAGAAATGGCATGGAGTGAACAATATGCCCTTGGTTTATGAATTTGAGGTATTATTAATAATTGATTGTGAACTTTACTTTGTGGTTGAAAAGGTGATGTAGTTTAGAATCTAGGTTGGCTGGGTGCTAAGTTTGTTGGTTAAACCCATGAAAGGGCACCATTGCCAGGGCTCAAGACTAAAACGGTCGCATTTACGTCTAAAAATATAAATTTGTGGGTGATATTTTTGCAGAGATACAAATATCCTTGTTTTTAAAATTGTTTCCAACTTAAAAAAACCTGGTGTACCAAATGCCAAAGTAAAAGAGAGAGAGAGAAAGAGGGTGACCCCCAAGAGGTGCTCTAGCGACAGACAAGAGGCTGCAGACTTTCCTCGTAATAGCGCCCGACTCCCATGCATTGTATCAGGAGTGCCAGCGCTCTGCTCTCCGTTTTCTCCGCACCAGAGTCCGAAAGGCAGCATGGAATAAGCGTGGATGTCAGTATTTCTTATTGACAAATATACAAACACAAAGTGAGCGCATTACTATGATGCTGTTTGCTGTGACCAATTTTAGTGAGCATTAGGGCGAACAAGGTGTTATTTGAGACGTTTAAAATGAAATTTACCTCGGGGATTTTTTTTACAATTTGTTTACTCTCATAATCTTCAGCAAAAATTTGAAAATGCACTTCCGCCCTTCTCAAATGACGTTAGAGGAGCTTGGCCGGGCATTCGTTAACTCCTCCCCTTCAACTTTCAGTCTGCTGCCAGTTTAATTTCAAAATCAATGCAATAGCTGTTTTTACATCCAATCAATTCACATTAACAAACGCGCAAGCCACACCCCCTAATTTCCTCCTTTTCATGTCAGAATACGGAAGTAAGAAACGTTCGCAAATTACGGTTTCACAGGGACTTTAACATTAGTTAAGTTAAGAACACAACATATTACACCAGCTCTTTAGACCAAAAAATAGGCCAGTCATTGTTTTATCTCTTAAGTAAGGTCCAAAATTAACACTCAGCAAGTAAAATTGCCTTGATCAAAAACTGTTGGCTAATAACATTAAGAATTGCCAAATAATATATGGTGTAAATGGCTAGAATAATAGTCTTTGGCATAGTGACAAATTGAATATTTAAGATACAACTTCGTGGCCAGCTCAAGATTTTTGTCAGACCCAGGTGTGACCCTGGGTTTTTCATAAAGGTAGAACAATCGTTTAAAATTTTGGCTATGCACATGATTATTTGTATACACTTGTATAAATGCTAATTTAGCGTATATACTGTACATTTTACTTTTTCTCTATAAATGTGTCTGTGCTCTCAGTGAAATTAATCGTCTGGATCTGGGTCTGGTTGTGGAAGTGTGGAATAAAGGACTCATCTGGGACACTTTGATAGGAACGGCATGGATCCCGCTTAACACTATCCACCAATCAGATGAGGTAATTAGCCATCATCAGCCAATCAGAGTTTCTCTGCAATCACACATCTTTGCTCAGCTGTCCGTCTGATGAGGCATGAAAGTGCCACTCCTACCGTTTCACTCCAGATGTAAGACCATCTGAGTTATTCTCAAAGCTGAGATTTACGGGAAATACATTGCAAATGGTGAGGATTTAGAAGTTTTGCCAAGCAACATTTTTTCAAAACTATCCATTCGTAAGAACTTTTAATCAATTTGTTTGTGAACTTTGTTTGTCGATTTTGTTTATTAAACAGCCCATCCATCCACGTCACCCTAGCACTGGATCTGTCAGAATTTGCATGAAAAAACACAACTCTCCCTTTCTTCAGAAAATTAGAACACTAGTTAGGGTGGATTTTATACATACTCAGTATATGTCCATACCAACGCACATACTGCGTAAATATTGCCATTTGTTTAAACAAATGAATGCATTAAAATCTTTTAATGTGTTGTTTGTTGTAATATCTATATACTCACAGTCTCGCTCTTCCTCTTTCTCTCCTAAGGAGGGGCCTGGAGAATGGACCTCACTTGATTCAGAGGTTTTAATGAAGGAAGATGAGATCTATGGCACTAAAAACCCCACACCTCACCAAGTGCTGCTGGACACACGCTTTGAGCTCCCTTTTGGTAATCCTGTTCTTTTGATCCCTATCCACTATGTAAAATTTTCTTTTTGACACACCCAACATAGATCAGTCCATTCACTTTTAAAATGTATGAATTTAATTAGCAAACAAATGCTGTTAGAATGACAGATTGGAAAAGAGATCATTGAGATGTAGTGGAACAGTAGAGGCAGGACTTTTACATGAATATATCTGTGACTTGACTATTTTTATACATTTTGCTGCTTTTGCAGATATCCCAGAAGACGAGGCCCAGTACTGGACCAAAAAGCTGGAACGCATCAACACAATGAGGATACATGATGAGGTGCTTGTACAACATGTGTGTTGTTAGTGTGATGTTGATATGCAAGGACATGATATCAGTTGATGTCAATTAATCATTCTTAAAGGAGAGATTTTGTTCTACTTTTACACAAATGTAATATAAATCATAGGGGTCCACAGAATGTGTCTGTGACGTTTCAGCTCAAAATACACCACAGATCTTTTATTTTACCATGCTCTAGATGCCCAGGTTTGCATGTGAGGCGAAACACCCTGTTTTGTTGTGTGTCTCTGTAAGTGCAAATGAGCTGATAGTCTCCGGCTCCTTTTCAGCAGAAGGGGTTCGAGACTGTGCTTCCAACGACAAAATAAGAAAGAAGGGTCACATAAAGCGAATGAGAAACGCTGTGTCTTGTCCTTAAACACCAAACACATTGAGTTCTATAAGCAAACAGACTCCTAACAAAGGCGTCACGTTTTCCATATGCAAAACAGCAAACATGTTAAAAGACTATCGCGCATTTACAAACCATACACACTGCCTTCTATAAGTGAACAGTTACCCAAGAAAGAAGGGTCACATAAAGCAAATGAGAACCTACTGTGTCTTGTCTCTTAACACCAAACACATTATTTTATATAAGCGTACCTGTTTCCCCCGGATTCCTTCGTGAAGGCGCTCCGGTCCCCGTTTGTCCGGTCACGACCACTTTCTGGAGTGAGAGATGCGAGCACGTCCTGATGTTTCACGGGTGAAATAACAACACAGGAGCGCCATGGGTGGACACATTCAGAAAAAGGGGTCGTAATATTATATTAAGAACGACTACCTACCTACTTATCTGAACGGCTCGTTTTCTCACGGGCTTACAGAAATAGGCACATTTAAAACACTGGGTACCTGGCTTTATTTTACTGGGTTGTTATTTTCCACGTTTTCTGAGTTGCCCGATGCGATTATAGCACATACATTTTTTTGAGGAAATGGCCCCTATAAAACATTTTGGTCTTCTATTGCCGCCTACTGTTGGGACAGAGTCATTGCAGAGACTGTATTTTGGACTTTGAGCTAGATTTGACATATGGTGACCAGACACTGTACCAAAAAAAGTTTACTCTCTACAGCCAGATCTTTATCACATAAAAAGTTTTACCTTGCTGCTAGTGAATCTGTATTTTAACCACTTGACAGATACATTTGTGCAAATATTTTGTAATTTTTGAGACACCGTGGTGCATGGCCATTCTTAGTTGGTGGAGCGATTTGTCTGGTGGATTCCACAATGGGCGGATCAGCGTGTGCCTACCCTTGTGCGGAGATGCATGGGTAACAAACTGAGCCCCACTCGTGATCGGGACCGGGAATGCTACTGTTTCCCATGAACGAGGAATTCCCAGTAGTCGCGGCTCACGAGACTGCGTCGATTAAGTCTCTGCCTTTTGTACACACCAGCCGTCGCTACAACCGATCAGATGGTTTAGCAAGGTCCTCGGATCTTCGCAAGCCCCGAACTTGACTATCTAGAGGAAGTCGTAACAACAATGGAACACATTTATTCTTTCCTTTTAAAAGTTGAATATGCCATTATCTATTATTTTTCAACTGTGATCAGTAGCCCATTTTAAGTCAGTCACCTGTTGATTGATATCCACTGATTGTAAATGACAGATTTGTATATTGTAAATGAGGGATTAACCTTTGAGCTGTAAAACACATATATGATAAGATAAGATCACAAAGTTACAGATGATAGCTTTACACAACTACAACTGTGGTTCGTCATCTTTGTAAGTCGCTTTGGATAAAAGCGATCTTGTAAATGTAAATCTCAGTATCATCATGTCTTTTGAACCCACTTTTATTGTGACTTCATTACTTTCCATCTTTATAGTATTCACCTCAAGATGAAGGACAGAGAGGACAGCTACCCTCAGTGCCCTCTCAATGCTGTAAGTGTTTTCTTTTTAACTAAATTTTTTACATGTCCCCTGTAAACCAGTAGATGGCAGTAGTTTATAGCTATTCTTTTTCCACCCCACTAGGCAATTGGACTTACTTTGGATGGAGTGATCGGCAGAGTACGTACTTCGCACTGTCTGTCTGTCTGTCTGTTTTATGGCATGCCATTTTTTTGTTAAAAAGAGAATTTGAGTACAAGGCCATCTGTAAGTGCATAAGATTACAGGTGCATATATTGTGCAAAGGAAAACATCTGTATGTTAAAGCGATAGCTTTTAACTCAAAAATTAAATGATCATTGTTTATTCACCCTTATGTCGTTCAAAAGCTGTATAGTTTGTTTCTTCCGTGGATCACAAAATAATATTTTGAGAAATGTCTTAAAATTCAATTGACACAATGGTGAATAAATGATGAAAGAATTTGACATCTGGGGATTCATCAGTTGAGAAAAACAAGAAAGTACGAACTGATGACAGTTTACAAAGACAAAGTGAATGTGATTGGACTCGTACGAAAACAAGAATTCATATTGGCAAGGCATTTCAAAGGTGGTGTGAACTCTTTGATCTAAAATAATTTAAAACCGATGCAGGCATGACTTTATTTCTTCTGAACAGGTAAGACATTTCAATATTTCAATAAATAACACAAAAACCGTTTAGCTCCCTTGTTGTGTTAATACAGATGGGTACAGCTTCATCGGTTGTTCTTTCTCTTTATGTTCATTATGATAAATGTACTTTAAGCCCTATTCACACATGATTAGTATTATCTGGGGACCGTGTGGAACAAATTTATATCCCGGATATGATGGCAAGGCTTTACAAATAGTATATATAGTTGTATGATGTACAATGATTTATGACAGTACTTGTCAGCATTTAAGACTATCTTCAGGATCTCCTGTCCGGTTCGCATTGCGAAAGTTTCCATGAGAGTTTACAAACTGGAGACTCCCGGCCAAAACGGCAGGCATGAAAAGGCACCCGAAATATCAAAACACTTATCAAAGCCTCCATTTGCATTTTTTGGGTGTATTTATGTTCCTATTTGTTTCGTGTTGTATCATCTGTCAGGTTATTATGCGCTACTGATGTACAGTGAAGATTCTCACCAGTGCACTGTCACAGGCCACGACTCAAAACATCAGACTCATCCGCGCAGTTGAGCAGTGCCGAATCACAACTTGCGTAAAGAAAATACCACCGCACATCACCTGCAGTAGCAATTACAAACTTCTTACATTTTTATTATTTGAACTGTTTCAATGATATGTTGTCTATCACTCTGCAGGACAAAGTTGTCATTTTTGCTAACCACCATTTTTGGTTAACTTGCATTTTGTACAGGGAGTCCCTGGTTTGTTTAATACTTCCATTACATCTACTTTTTCATGTATTCAGAGCAGAGTTTAAGTGGGAGGACTGTGTCAAGTGTTGAGAAGTTTCCTCTCTTCTCTCTTTGTGTATGATTTAGCTTTTGATGATCATGACAGTGCTGTGGATGACAGAGACAGTGATTACCGCAGTGAGACACACAGCAGGCCTCCCCGATTCCACACCACAGCCCAACCCAATTCCTCACTTCATCAGTACCCTTTTGGTCGAAGATTACAGCATCAGGTTGTATCAAAAGACTCAAGGACAGAGTCTTTCCAGGGTTATGACTTGGATTACAGGGAACAGAGGTATATTTAAAACGTATTCTTAACTAGACTGTTTATATTACGTATAAGGCTCACATGTTTTCCTTTTTTCATTTTTCAAATCTTTTACGTTTCTTAATTTAACCATTTGATGATTTAAATTTCTTTACCATTTGTGTTTTTTTCTCTTTCTGTTCACCCCACCCCACTCCATCCATGCTTTTACACTTACACCTTATTACACTTACAAACAGCAGAGAGGATGTCAAATTAATTCCAGTAGATTCAGGCATGGGAGTTGAAGATTGGGAGACCAAGTACAAAATGAGAGACAACATACTGGATGATTACCTGGAACCAGCGCAGAAAACTTGGGATGATGATGATGACACCAAAAATGAAATTTACAGAATTGTGAGGGGCCAGGGTGGTTCTGAAGGCAGTGAGATTTTCCAGACAGATGAGTGTGGTGCAGTGTCCCCTGAGGTTGAAGTGTATGCTGCATCTGAAAATCCCATAGGAAGAACAGGTACAGGCAGCAGTGAAGTCCGTTTAGTATATAAGGAAGCAAAAAACTTTGAGGATGAAATTTCCCCTCCTGAGATTTCCATTATTCCCTCAATTAGGGAGCTTTGCAAGCAAAGGGCAGGTGATAAATCCAATACAGAGGGACTGTTGTACAAAACCAGAATGTGGGCCAAAAACTCGTTTGAAGACACTCTTGAGAATTATGCAATTTATTGTGAGGAGGAGGAAGCCAGGATGAAAGCGAGAAGTGAATATGGGTCTGCAGGATCTGATGAAATGCAGTTCACTTTCGGTTCTGAGGAGGAGCTAGATGATATGTCATTTGTAGAAGAGGATGTGCAATATGAGTATGACACCTATTATAGCAATAGAAGATGTATGCCGTCCTATGATGAAAGGTCACGTGGCTTTTATGAACAACAGGAGAATGTTTGCACAAGGGGCCCAGCTGAACTGTTGTCACCAGTTGAAGAACCAAGTAAGACCAATCATGATACTATGGATGAACTTCAGAACTTGGTTGACTCTGTTTCACAGTATCTGGCTGGAAGAGAGGAGGAAATGAATAAGTATGAATCCATTCAAAAGTCAGTAACAAAAAGAGAAACAGGCAGTGAAGAAAAGGAAACCAAGGCAAAGAAAGTAGAATTAAAAGAAGAAAATACTGTGGAACAAGGTATTGCAGGAGTTAAAAATGCTATGAGCTCATTGTTTAACTCAATTACAAACACAAAACCAGCATTTGACAATGCAGAATCGACAGCAGCTGCACCAAATCCTACATCTCCGGTTCCTCCTCAAGCAGAATCTGGTATTTCAAAACTGTTTTCTTTCATGCCTAAACCCACTGGTAGTCCGACACCAGTAGCGGTAGTACCACCTGCGAATCAGGAACCTGGTGTAGACAAAAAGTTATCTTTGCAATCGCTATTGCCATTCCAGTCTCCAGAGCCCAGCCATTCTTGTGCCACATCAGTGACCGATGTTTCAGACAATGCTAATTCAAGTGTTGCTCAACCTCAAGAATCCACTTCAAACCAGCCCCAAACCGTTGTTGATTCAGTCCTGGGGCGATTGAGCCCTTTTAGGCTTTTTGGAGACAAACCCAGTGCCGAAACCACCCCACAGCCAAATAAATCTCAGGGAAACGAGTCCAAAGAGTGGTCAATAGAAAAATCCAAGAGTTTGTCTAAAGAACGTTCAGGCTCACAACCCGAACACCAGTCCTCATGTGGTGGATCGGGTACTGGATCAGTAGAGCTCTTACCTGAAACAGAGTCGTCTGGTGAGATACCTGATGCAATGCCAAGAGGAGCTTCATCCAAGCCAGAAGAACGCAAAACTGAAGAGAAGTCTGGTAGTCAAGCACCAGCTGAAGACGCTGGGTTCTTCAGTCCTTTTAAAAAGTCACTGAACTCACTAATCTCAACCACTACAGCTGTTGACAAAGCAGCTGAGACGTCCTCATCCTCTTCAATGTTTACTATTTTCAAGTCAGCAGAGCCTCCAAAATCTGAAGATCTGTCAGGTACTTTTGGAAACAAATTAAAGCTCTCTCTCTTTTCCTCAGATGCTCCTGCAAGTGCTCAGGAGCCTAAACAAGAAGGAGGTATGCTGTCTGGGTTTCTAAAACTGGCAAAAGGAGAAGATCAACCTGGTGCACCCCAAACTGGTAAATCACCACTGTCTAGTCGCTCTGCACTGCTTGAAAGTGTGCCAAAAGGAAATACAGATACTGGATGGTTTTCCAACCTTTTTAAAGCAAGTCCATCAGAACCACCCAAGTCACAGATTGCGACCCAAATAACATCAAAACCACCCAAGTCACAGACTGTGACCCAAATCACATCAAAACCAACAGCTGAAGCTTCAAAGGAAATGTCTGCTGATGTATTTTCAGAAAGATTTACTGATAATGAGTTTCTCTCTGCCGCTGAAAATCAGACAGATGTAAATGCAAAGAATGTAGAAGGTGAGATACTACAGGAAGTGGCAGATCAAAATGAGTCATCTCAATATTATGCAAAAACCAAGCCAGAGGACGAATGCCACCCAAAGTCACAGCTGAAGCCAAAACCAAAAACTGGTCCACAGGCACAAGTCGAGTCAAACAGCTTGCTATCTGGTCTTTTATCTGGTGGCAACAAATCCCAGTCAAGTTCTAGCAAACCTCCACAAGGTGGAATATTCTCAGGGCTGCTTTCTAGTGTTACTGGCTCGCAAACCCCAAACCAGTCTCAACCCGGGGTTACAACCCCTCAGTCAGGAGGACTGCTATCTGGAATTTTAAAAATTGCTGCCCCAGAGAGCGTCACCACAAGCTCTCAACCAGCAGGTCCACAACAACCACTATCTTCCCATGAAAATGAACAAGCGACTACACAACGGACATCTGAAACATCACCTCAGTCAAGAGGCTTTCTGTCTGGACTTTTAAAGTTAGTAGCTCCTGAGAATGCCACAGGAACTGAAAAAGAAGTCCAACCTCAGCAGCAAACATCTGAACTGAACAATGTTCAACCATCAAATAATCAACAATCAGACACAAAAAATCTAACAAAATCTGATCCACAGCAAGCTAACCAACCTCCAAGTCAAGCTGGAGGACTTTTTGGGGGACTTCTAAAATTAACAGAGAATACTCCGGCTGGGCCACAACAGCCTGGTGGTCCTGGCAGACAACTTAATCAACAGCAATCCAGCAAACCAAATGAACAGCCAGCACCTGTTAGTTCGACTGGAATGTTATCAGGATTTTTGAATAAGTTAACAGCCCCTGACAGTGCTCCTCAACAGCCAACCAGTGGAAACAATAGCCAAACCCCAAAGCAGGACTCTATACCTTCCCTGCAACAACCACCATCTCAGCAAGGTGGCTTCCTTTCTGGTCTGTTTGGCATGGGGGCTTCAGAGACTTATGCTGCCAAAGAACCAGCTCCGCAAAGTAATTCACAGCAACCATGTTCTGGTCACCCGAATGCACAACAAGGACACAGACAAAACCTGCAAAAGCAGGTTTCACCTCAACAGGTACCTCAAAGTGGAATGCTCTCTGGGTTTTTTTGTAAGATTGCAGACACCGCCACTGCACAACCCCAATCACCCATTCAAACCACACAGCAAAGCCGTAAGTCTGTTCCCAATGGAAGTGTCCCCCAGAAGTCTTATAGCCAGCATGGTGGATATTTGTCTGGGCTTTTTTCAACCAACCAGCCACCAACACAATCTCAACAAGGTTCTCCTGGACCTCGAACCAGTCAGCAACAGCAAGGAAACAGACAGCCCTTGCAGAGACAAAATCAGATTCCTTCACAAACTCCAACCCCTGAGCCACAACAAGGAGGTTTGATTTCAGGCTTTTTTAACAAATTGGCTTCAGTAGATACTCCAGCTCAGACAGCAAAATCTGTTCCTGAGGGTAAACAAAATCAACAGTCAAGTATGTCAGATGCATCAAGACAGAGTCAAAATTCTATCCAGCAGTCTCCTCAACCAAGCCAGTCAGGTGGATTTTTTTCTGGTATTTTGAAAATGGGTTCAGAGAGTGCAACTCCAAAATCACCATCCGCAGGACAAGGCAATAATCAGGGCAAGCAGATTCCGACTTCAACTCAACACCAAGGCCAGCCAAGTGGTCTGTTTCCTAGCATTTTCAAAAAGCCCATTCCTGATGAAACTGAGCAACCACAAATTAAGTCAGACAATTGGCTATCAAATAAGTCTTCTGAACGTGCTTGCAGTCAGGAAAATGAGTCTAGTGGCATCCTTTCTGGATTTTTGAGCAAACTTACTACAACGGCTGAAGAACCAGTTACAACAAATGAGGCAACTTCTGGACAAAAGCCAAAACAAAAGCAACCAGACCAAGCTGGTATTAAACCTAGTCAAGGTCGCCCACAGTTTCAAAGAACTAAGCCAGTTGAGATTCATTGCTCTCAGGATGGAACAGCCGAAAAAGACCAGAAAGCTTCAGCACAAAAGGGTTTATTGTCTGCATTATTTGGTTCAGTCCAAGAGGAAGAATCTTCAACTAAACCTGAAACTTTTCAAAGCAAAGATGAGTCAAAAAGTAATACAGGTGTGCTTTCTAGTATTTTTAAATCAGTTGCCAATGACAGGGATTCTCCAACAAAAATAATTAAAGATACAGAAAAGGGTTTCCTTGATTTACTTAAGCCTAAACAGGGTAAAGGAGAGGCGGTTAGTAATGCTACTAGCAGCACAGGGTGTTTAGAATCTTCCCAACAGCCTGCTAACTTGCATCCTGCAGTGAAGTCAACACAACAGTACATGGATGAGGTTCATAGACTTTTATATGGCACAACTACTGAATATGGCTACCAGGATCTATTTTATGCCTTTGCTGAGCATGGTGTGATTCCCCCAGAACTGTATGAACATCAATGTCTAATAGAAGCTCTTCTTTGGCAGCAGCTAAATGATTATGCTTTATTGGAAACTCTTGCAACACAAGTCCAGGACTGTAATCCTTCAAGTCAAGGGTGCACACCTTCAACTTCACAACCAGTTTTAGAGGAGTGGAGTTTTAAAAATATAGATTCTAGTAAGTACCATATACCTTCACATCCCTGGAAGGAAGTTGTCAGTATGCCATTTAAAAAAAAAGGTCTTCCTTTAGCACATGAAGAGGATATTATTGTATTTGAGCTGAGTAACCCAAACAAGAAAGCCTGCGACAATCGTAATGGCGTAAGCAATACACCAGGAAGTCTATATCATCGCCAGTCAAGATCAGACTACTTCCTGAATTCAAAGAATGACTTAAAAAATACTCAAAAGCCACAATTTGATTTGAAACTTGACACATTTCTTAAACAACTCACTTCCAAGAAAGGACCTTTGGACTTGACTCCAGGTGCAGTCGACCTCAGTGCCACTGCTTGTGGAGATATAGATGATGACATATTTTTGGATGATTCTGAGTGGTACCAACAGTGGCTATCCCTGTT
This sequence comes from Barbatula barbatula, assembly GCF_947034865.1. Classification (NCBI taxonomy): domain Eukaryota; kingdom Metazoa; phylum Chordata; class Actinopteri; order Cypriniformes; family Nemacheilidae; genus Barbatula; species Barbatula barbatula. The sequence goes on along the minus strand of NC_136767.1, from coordinate 24,547,092 downwards.
AGAGCAAGGAATGTGGTGGCCAGCTGAGGTGGGAGATTGTGGTTATTATGTATATTTGGATGAAGAATACATATACGCTCTTTTGACTGACAGGGCTGGAAAGCACCTTTATGTACGCACAACCCCAGAGGAAAGCATTGCTTTACAACGAATCACAGAAAATATTTCAAGTATTCTGCAGAAAAAGGTGAAAGCAAAGAAAACACTTTGTGGCTTTAAAATACCTCTGTTCAATGATGATGAATTGCTTTGGGTACCAGAAAAAGATCAGAATGACTCACATCTCCTTAGTGCCCCAGTTGATCTGTCTTCGGCTCTTAAGAAAGGTGATAGGATTATGAACATGAATCTTGAACAATTCTCTCAAATGTTTCAAGAGTCCATAATTGCAGAGACAGAACAGCCTGTTGATTTCAGTATGTATAAACTCAAAAAAGTTAAACTGGATTCACAAGACCTAAATATAATTTCTCTTGAGGAGCAACTAGATGCAGCTGATTTTTCAAGGAAACCATCAAATCCACACCATGGAGGACCATATTGGAAGAATCCATTGAGTAATGAACTTTTCACAGAAGTATCTGTGCCATGGTCCTATTCTACAGTTGTTTCATCAGTAACCTGTAAAGAGCATCTCTCAACCTTAAAAGATTCAATTCCTGAAATCAGAATTGGGAATGTTGATGATAAGCCAGTAAAGCACAGTAAACCAACAGTTGGTTCTAATATTTCATCCAATGAGGACATTGGAAAGACCACATTAGCTGATGCTAATACATTGACTGCTTCACAAACTGCTAAGGGCACAGCATTAGCAGGATCTACAATTTCTCCACTTCCTGGTCCACTGAAAACCAATGGAACACCATTTAAATCAACTAGAACACTCCCTGTAACACCAGTGAGTTCACAGCAGCCCAGCACAACCCCCAAACCTCAAGTATCACCTGCTTCTTCAACCTTATCTTATAATTCACAGTTCACAGCAAATATAGGTCATGCTTCTAAGCTGTCTTCTGCATCTCAGAGACTTAAACTGGCTAGACAGCCCTCACAGTCAACACAGTTGCCTTCATCGGAGGCAAATCACAATTTTGAAGGCACCAAGACTGATGCTTTAGTTCCCAAAGAGCCAAAACACGACCCAGTTATGATGTCAAATGAGAGACGATCATTGCCACCTCCACAGAATATACTTTTCAACAAACCTCAACTGCCAGTAGATTCTCTTCTGTGCAGCAAACCTATGGATTACTCTGTGTCCACTGGCAAAAAAGAGAAAGATAATGATGCAAAAACTCCATTAAACACACATGCTGAAAGCTCTATTCAGGATGTCATTGACTTTACCAAAGCCAAACTAAAAAATGCTAAAAAGCAGAACGAGGAGAAGTCTGAGTTGACAGCAGTTGATCTAAGTGTTGAATTATATGAGGAGGTGAGCAAAATCAATGTGACATTTCCGACTCTAGAGGTCCACAATTTATCCATGATCATGTCTGATGTACATCAAGGAACTGCATCTGCTTCAGCCTCCCCTAGAAGCCAATCCCAACACTACCCTGGTACAATGGAATACCCTGGAATTCCCAGACTAAATGAGAGTTCTGCCAATAAAGCACCCACATCACCTAAGCAAAAACCTCAACTTGCAAGACAAACCTCAGTTCAGATGTCCCAGGCAAAAGGTTACATTCCTGTGGTAACATCTCCTAAATTGTCTTCAAAGGTGAAGTCAACCCCAACAGCAGCTTGGCACGATGTGCAAGTGGCAGGGACATTTAAATGTGAACAAAGTGCCAAATCCAGCCAAGAAGGTGTAGTTACAACCTTAGACACCTCATCTCGTATACCATCACAACATACAAGTCCTGATCCAAACGGATCACCTCTATCAAGCCCAATCTTACAGATGCCCGATCAAACAAAAACAATTGGTCTAATGAGGCAGACTTCACTTTCTAGTGAATGCACAAGAATGAATAAATTGAGTGGTCTTTTATATAATGAGAATACTGCTCCAGCTAATTCAGTCAAATCAACACTGGATTTGACTTTAAAGTCTGTCACAAAGCCTATGGAGAATACAATTGCTATGGACTCAGTAACTGAAGGAGTACCTCTTATAAGATGCAGACGAACCTCTTTCACAGATGCTAATACAGATTCTGTTGGTTTGCCCTTGCTTGTGGAGCCGTCAGCACCAGAACTAAATCGTCTCACACAAAGCTGCCAGTCATTACCACTGCTTTTATCTAGTCAGTCTATCCAACAAAGGTCAGACGGGGCATTTTTCAAAGAAAGCCCTGTTTTACCAAGAACTTCGAGTTTGCCAATGCAGCCTGATTTTCATCAAACAGCACCAGCAAATACAATGAAAGCTCCATTGGATATGTCTGGAAAATCAACTACTAGTTTGGCTGCGGTTACTGAGGCAGTTCAGAAGGAAGCTGTGCCGCTTGTGAGGTCAAGATCAACATCATTCTCAGATGGCAATGAGGAGCTTGTTGGTGTATCTTTAATTGTGGAGCCCCCAACACAACAGCGTAAACCTTTTCTCAAGAGATATGAGTCAAAATCAAATGTTATACAAAGTGATCCTTTACAACAGAGGATGGATGCCATAAATGTCTTTGCTGAAGATCAAAACAAAAGAGGTACAGCACCAGCCAACACAATCAGGGATGTAGTTGACATGTCTGCAAAATCCACATCCAAGCCACCAGAGCAGCTTTCTGGAGATTCTGTGATTGAAGCCGGTGTTATGTCACTGGTAACGGCCAGACGAAACAGTGATGTGGAAGATTTTAAAGGTTTACCTGGTCTACCTTTAATTGTAGAGACCTCTTTGCTTCCAAAGCAGGTTCATGGTCAAAGCAGACTGCCATTGGTTAAAATCTCACCTATGACATCTTGGTCTTCTAAATCAACTATAGCCCAAACAACAAAAGTACCTGCAACACCAGTTAAATCCACTATTGACATGTCTGTGGTCGGATCAACTTCCAAAATAGCTGCAGAAATGCTTCCAAATGGAACAATGCCTCTTGTAAAATATAAAGCAGCCACCAATAGAAGTTTAAGCAGAGACTCAATTGGAATGTCATTAATAGTTGAATCCTTTTCACCTTATGACCATGTCTATAAAACAAAATCAGACTGCATATCCCTACCAGACCACAAAGGCAAATTAGACCAAATGCAGTTATTGAATGGACGTCACACTACAGAACCGGTTTTATATCAACAGATCCATACTTTTCACAGAAATGGATTCCTCTCAACCTCAATGAAGCAAAATTCAGAATCTCACACTTTTAGCCATCCTGTGGACTTCTCTGTAATTGTTTCATCCACAAAACAAAACTCTCCCTCTGTTCTGCAGTATGGACATCCTATGGATTGCACTAAAAACACTGAGATAAAATCAAGAATTTGGAACAAATGTCCAAACAGTAGTAGTACAGCTTTTAAGAAATCCTTTGTTGGGGCTGTTGATTTGTCAGCCAGCACAGTAATAGATGTAAATAGAAACAAAAATGATGATGATATCAAGGACCTTTCAGCCTCAAGGATGACCAGCCTCTCTACTCAGAGTACATCTCAATGTTTTCCATCTGGATATTCCATTCAGAGTTACACCCAATCAAATCAACAACCTTCTTCTGAAATATCAAGAAATGAGGAATTGCTTTCTACCCAGTTAAAGAATTTAGCTAGATCTCAAGCATCACACCCATCTGTTCAATCCCTTGTGCCTACTGGAATGACAGATCACACCAATAGAGCATCTATGGTAGTATCAAATACTTCAGTACATTTGAACAGGTTGGATTTGAAAAATACACACATTTGCACTGTCTCTGAACAGCAGTTAGAAGTGCAAAAAGAGCATGAACAACCGATCATTTCACAGCTGTTGAATAAACAAGCAAGTGTTGTTGCAGATGGTTCTCATCTTACCACAAATATCAGTGATTCAGCCAAGGTAGATAAATTGAGTGACCTGCCCCCAAAATCTATGCCACAGACTTACTGCAAAGAGCACACAACTTTTCAACCAGCTCAAATGTCAATCATAAGTTCAGAGATACAAAAACATACATTAGTTTCTGCAGCATTGATTAAGAGTGAATGTCAACAGATTCAAATGGCACAATCTAATTGTCTAACTACAGCCTCAAGACCCAAAGGTATTATCAAACAATCAACAGTGGAAAGTTTTGGAGAAGAGAGCATTGCTCAAAGTGAGACAGCTACTCTTCATGGAAAGCCAAAAATTTCAATTCAAAAGAAAGTGTCTAAATTGGACCAAGATGTGACAACTAACCTGACGTGTCCTACTGCAAACAAACCACTGACTTCTGAAGTTTGTTTGGAATCTGTAGTAGTTGTACCCACTGGCACTTTAAACTGTCAAATTTCCATGGCCCCTGCAAGACCATCTTTAACCAGACCAGCTGTCACCCTGCCAAGTACACAATTATTGCCCACAATTATTGTTGATAGTTATTCATGTCAAACCCCAGAGTCAAGCTCATTCACAAAGAGGTCGGCCAAGGAATTTATGTCATTTTTTGATGGGAAAGACTTGCAAACTACCACAGCAAATGTCTCAAAGGAAAATTATTCAGTCAGAGGGACAGACGTCAAACCATCACTTTATCAGTGTATTGAATCTGACCAGGAAATGAGGACATCTTCAAACCATACAGTGACAACAACAGCAGACACATCTTTGAAGCGCTTTGTGTCATCGTTCAGTGAAACCCAACTAACTACTGCTTCAACACATAGTGCATTATTGGTTTATTCACACTCTGATCCTCTTTCAAGTCCAATATCTACTTTACTGCCTTCAGTGTCATGTTCATCTGCTGATGTTGCAGCATTTTTTCCCACTGACCTCTCAAAGCAAAAGCTAAATTCCACCTCTGAACCAACAACTTTCACAGATGAAGGAAGCTCACAAGTACAAAATAATAGAACATCAGTTCTTCAGATCAATGAATCATCTGTTCAGGGTTTGGTCTCATTTAGTAGCACTATTCAGTCATTGAGTGCTTTTGTAACACAAACACAGTCTCAAGAAAAAACATCTGGATGCATTCCCCTTCTGGTTCCCACCAGCTCTGCTATATATTCAACTGAGACTATAGTTACCCCCATAAAACTTCAAACACAGTTTAAAGAGATCCATTCCATGGATATGACAAACAACCAGACTGATTCACGTCTACAAGAAGAAATGTCAAACCAAGTTAATTTGGGTACAGTCAGTAAACCTGACAACCAGCAAATGTTAATTCAAACCACCCCACAAGACTCTGTACCTCAGACAGCTGCAATGCCTCAGTCTGCTTCAAAATCAGATATTAAGAAGGACAACAATTGTGAATTAGATGTTACTGTCCATAAGCAAAATCTTGTTTTGTCTGAGATGATATCTATTGAAGAAAAACCATCATTCATTCCAGTTTCACCTACTGAGCTAGAGGAACGATCATTAAGTAAGGCTTTTCCAAGAAAGATGCTTATTCCTCAGATAATGATATCAGAGGCCAGTGGTCCTGAGGAAGACTATCCTAGTGAAGTAGATGTAATTAGAGATGATACAACAAATAAAGTGGATTCAACATTATCTTGTATTGAGAGCATTTCAGTGGACAGCACCGAAACTACTCAAGACATAATGCTTTGCCATTTTACTACAGAGGAAAATGAAAAACATTTTACTGTCGTGACATCTCAAGAAACTGTCAGTCATTGTACCAAAATGGATATCTCAAAGGAAACAGAGGTATCTAATATTAAAACAGATGACTACATTGAGTGTATTCCCCCCAACTCCGATTTATCTTCAGCATCAGTCATGCCAAATACTACAAAACACAATTCTTTCAATACTGATCATTCTCATTGTTATGTTTCTATAAAGGCAGAAGAAAGTCATGAGAGTGTTTGTCCTGAACCTGGTCTTTCTGAACAAACACAGATTGAAGAAAAATCCAATGATGGTGCCAATGTGCCCAGGGCTCCTATAGATGAGTCTCTATCTACCTTGAGAGATATTACAAACTCTGAATCATCAAAGGTTGAAGAGAATTTAAAAGATCTGGAAGCATACTCTCATAAAACGTCTGTCAAACTAAGAGACAGCAAAATCCCCTCTCAGACAGAAGAAATGTCATCAGAAGAACTTCCAATTTCAAAGTTTGAACAAAGTACAAAGATAGTCGAAGTGCAGAAGGCAGAAACTAAAAGAATAAATGAAGAGGGAACACTCACCAGCGGCACGGAACCAGTTTCTTGTCCTGCTAAAGAAACACATAGTGATGAGCAGTCTAGCAAAGGAATATTCTCACTTTTTGGGTCTTCTTCTGGTGGCGCTTCTCAGCATCAGAGTGGATCATCTATTCTAGGTGGCATACTCCCTGGGTCATCATCCTCTAAAGAAATGCCAGCCACAGGATTATTCTCAATGTTTGGAAGTTCTGCTCCTCAAGCATCTCCTGCAGCTTCTGTACCCAAAGAGTCTCATGGAAAAGGGTTATTTTCTATATTTAGTGGATCTAATACCCAACCAACACACCAGGAAGGTCAACCAGGGTCTGGTTTGAAAGAGTTACCCACCGGACCTGGATCAAGAGGACCATCAGGCATTGAACCTAAAGCTGCTCAAGGCAGTGACCCAAGAAGTCCACCAGCACCTGTTCCTAGAGCTACATTAGGACCTGGACAGAGGGGTCCAGCTCCAAAAGGGCCTGCTCCAAAAGAACCACTGGGTAAAGGATTTTTTTCTGTTTTTAGTGGGTCTTCTCATCAGACAGCACCCACAAGCTCCGCTGCTGCAAGGACACCAGGGTCTGGATCGTCAATTCTTGGAAGTATTCTGCCTGGTTCTGGAGCCAAGGAAAATAATGGTCCAGGTTTATTTTCTATGTTTGGTGCAGGCAATTGTCAAACCGAAGCTCATACAGATACTGCTTTGGCAGAACCTGTTAATAAGGAAACAACAGGAAAAGGACTGTTTGCCAAATTTATTGGACCAAGTCCTGGAGGCTCTGATGGTGATAATATGTTTAAAGTTTCTTCAGTTTTCTCAATAGGGAATTCTTCTGACTCTGATAAAACAAAACCTACGGGGTTCAGCCTTATGTCTTTCATGGATAAAAAATCTGATGATCCAAAACCAGCAGATGCAGCCAGTATGATAGATAATTATTTCACAAACTCAATAACTCCAGAAACTACAACTGATGAAATTGCACCTGTTGAGACTAAACATGAAGATACTACAGAAATCATATCTGATTCTTCTAGGGAAATACACCTGAAAACCACTGGTAAAATCAAAGAAGAACCTGTTAATGCTGAGGAAAAGCTCTCTGAGGATACAAAGTCTCAAATGACAACACAAATAAGTGAGGCTGAATGGGATAACCAACCAGAAAATCATGAAATACCTGATATTATTAACAAGAGACTTCAAGAGGAACATGACATTAATGAGAAACATATAAACGAAGAGGTGAAGGTCGATGGTGAAAAAAAACCTGTAGCCACTGGTTTGGCGAAAACTGATTCTGCAAAAAACGTAGACCAATCCGAGCCGGTAAGGCCTGAGAAACAAGAAGGGGTGTTAGAGACACGAGAAACTGACGTGCCTTCAGAAGCTGACAAGCCTTCAGAAGCTGACAAGCCTTCAGAAGCTGACAAACCAGTGCAGTTAGGAGAAACTGTGGAATCAGGACAGCTTGTGGATTTGGAAAAATCTCAAGAAATTTACAAGCCTCTGGGGTTTGAGAGTCCCACTGAAACTGATAAAACTAGAGTGAGGAAGAGTGAGGAATCAGGAAAACATGAATGTTTACAAGCACCAGACAAAATTTTAATTGAAAATGAGATAGACACAATCTCAAATGTAATTGATGACTGCCAGCAATCAAAACTGGGGAAATGTCAAGAAAATCCAAATAGCGAGAGAACTTTGAAGTGTGAGGAATCAGGAAAGGATGAACATGTACAAACAGCAGACAAAGTTTCAAATGAACATGAAAATGGAATGATCCTGAAAAAATATTCTGACATCTATCAAGCAGAACTGGGAAAATATCAGGAAACTTACAAACTTATGGAATCTGAGAGGCCCACAGAAACTGAAAATTCTTTGCTCAGTGAGGAATCAGTGAAAGATGATAATGAACAAACTGCAGAAAAAATGTCAATTGAATATGAGAGATACACAATTTCTGATAGTCAGCAAGCAGACAAGATTTTGGAGGACAAGCCAGATAAAATTACACAGCCAGAAGAAAGAGAAAAATCAGTAATAGTGACACCCACACAACCCTCTTTAGAATCACAGCCTATTTCACCTGTTCAGCAGCAGCCCCTACCTAACCAAGAAATAAATGGACCACAGCAGCCAGCAATACTAGGTTTTTCAGGTCAACCAAGGCAAATATTACAAGCTCCTTTTAATCTTCCTAGACCAGGTATGTCTGAACCAAGACCTCGAATGAGAGGACCAGTACCTGGATATTCTGGTCAGCCAATCCCAAGAATGCCTGGCCCTCAAAGACCTCCAGAGCCAGCTGCCTTTTCTGGCTTTATGTCAATGTTTTCTGGGTCAAATGCTCCAAACAAACCATCAACTTCAGGTTTCTTCTCAGTGCCACATACCTCCTTCTTTAAATCATCACCTTCTCCTCCAACACAACCACAACAACAAAAGAGCTCATTTTTCAATTTGCCAACCAGCCTGCCAACAGACTCCCTGACAGGTGATCTGTTTGGTCTGTTTAAAGGTAGTGAAACGGCTAAACCAGATGAATCCAAGCCACCAGTTACATTGGAAAAATATGAAAATAAAGCCCCTGATGGAGGTCAAGACTCTAAAGAGCAAATACGCCTCAGTGATAATAAGTCAAGTACTGTTTCTGAATCTGTGAACCTTGAACCACATACTGAAAATAAAGAAGGACAAATGAGCACCGTGGGAAATAAGTCAAGTAAAGCTTCTAAATCAGAGACACCAATTACTGAAAATGAATATGAATTACAGGATGGTGAGGTAACTGTGATGGTTGTTGAAAATCAAGAAGTCCACATTCCACATGAAACCATAGATGACACCAAAGAGGTACCTGATGAACCTCAAACTCCTCTTAAAGCAATATCTGAGGTGTCCTCAATTGTACCTTCAGGAGACAATGAATGGCCACCATCTAGACAACATAAAACACCCGAAGACAAACATTTGACTTCAAAGGGAATCTTTGGATTATCTGGTTTGTCAACGTCTTCTTTTGGTGGTTTGATGTCTGGTGCAGCAGATTCAACAAAACCTTTCAGTTCTTTGTTCGGCTCCTCCTCTCCAGCGACCTCAGTAAACCACAACCCTTCACAACCACAACCAGATAGTGGTGGTCTGCTTTCTGGATTAAAAGGCCTCTCTGCAGGTCTTTTCCAAGAGGAAAAGTCAGCTCCAGCAAAGGAAAATACCATCTCTGTAAGCCACAACCATTTGCAGCCACAAACCGAGAGCAGTGGTCTGCTTTCTGGCTTGAAAGGCCTGTCTGCAGGCCTTTTCCAAGAGGAAAAGTCAGCTCCAGCCAAGGAAGATACCATCTCTGTAAGCCACAACCATTTGCAGCCACAAACCGAGAGCAGTGGTCTGCTTTCTGGCTTGAAAGGCCTGTCTGCAGGCCTTTTCCAAGAGGAAAAGTCAGCTCCAGCCAAGGAAGATACCATCTCTGCCCCATCCATGTTTGGAAGAAAAATAGGCTTTCCATGGCAAAGCTCACCTCCTCAGACCCCTCCTGCTACCCAGTGCAAAAACCCAGAGTTGAAGTATGAAGAAGAGGACGAACCAGAGCCTGACAAATTGTCACCTGAGTCAGAAGTTACAGGCAGTGCGGATCTCAGTGATACAGAATGTCTTAGTGACATTTCTTCAAATAAGCAGTCAAGCTTTGACACAAGTCCAGAAAGTCTAACGGCCCCTAAAGAAGTGGAACATTTTGAGAAATCTCAAATTTCTCACGATCATCTAGTTAGCAACAAGGACCTCTACGATCCCTGTTCCGAAAAACCAACAGAGAGCCCTCTGCAGCAAACTTTTGACAAAAGGCTAGTAAAATTATAATAAATGGCTTTTATAAGGCCATTTATTATGCTTTGTTGTGAACATTACCCTCCATCTTCCCAAAATTAATTTGTGTATTTTTAATTTATTTATTTTGGTTTGTCTGGACATGCATTGAGGAAGAACCACTTTTACAATTTAGACACAATTTAAAGAAAACATTCATTTTGGTTACTGGTTAATCTAATTCATTTACCTGCCTTGGTTTAGTTATTATTGTGATTTCTTTATTATTAGTATCACACTTTTTGTAAACTTGCTTTAGGACCAGAGTGTTTAATCACTGTGTTGGAAGTGATTGTCAATTAATCTTTCAGATTTGTGAGACCTTCTGACTTCAAAAATGCCCATCAAAATTTTAACTCTTGTATTGTTGTTCCTTAGCCCGGTTGACAGTTCTCAATATGGATCTTCTGGAAACCTTAGTCAAGCCAGTTCTCGGTTCAGCTCTGAGCCTGAAGAACAAAACTTTTCAGACACACAAGTCAGGCCTGCTACTGTTACTCAACCCCTTCCACTCTCAGAGAAATCTGAGAAGGGAGATAGAGAGATTCAGACAAGTGTGGAGAAAGAAGTAAAAGTGGAGAAAGAAGTAGAAGAGGTGGATGTGCCTCTTAATACAGGGAAAAAGCCAGAGAGACAGCAAAGGTATGTGGTATCTTTTCATTTTACTATTGATCAGAAAGCATGTTTCAAAGCTTTTTCAATTTGTGATTTGCATTAACGATATTGTGCTTTATTATTTTTTATAATGACTCATCTTGCATTCACAGGCAAATCCAAATAATTATTATAGATAATTACATCTAATAAATTGTCTTTATGGAAGATATAATACTCTCTGCCTTTGATCAGCAGTGGCCTCTTGTTTCAAGGTTGGTACTAATAATTGCACTATTTAAAGATTTGTCTTTTCTCATTCAGTTTCTATGACGGTCCACCTCCTTTCTCTCCATCTCGCCTGCGCTGGTTGAAGGCCATCAATAAAGTCAGAGTTAAACTGCATGAGGTAGGAGGGAGAGATCTTATCTCTTTTCATAATGGGCGTGATTCTTGTTTTCTGTACTCTTCTTTTTCATCCTTCCTCTAATTTGTTGAATCTCTCTTTGCTGATGCTTGGTTGATTGAGATTTACATGTGACTGGTTTTACTGAGTTCAGGGCACAGTGTCTAAAATGGTTCGCTTGAATGGAAAAATATTTCAAAGATTTTTTGATTGGCCTGTGTCTTCAAAAGACATTGAGATAGACGTGTATGCAAATGCATAGAAAGGGTTTAGGTCTATTATTAAGCATTTTTTCGGCACAATAAGTATATTATCAATATGACAATTTGCTAGAACATTAATTAATTTTCTTTGTATTGTATTTGTATTATTTTCTTGGTATTTTCCTTTTGCTTTTAATGCCATTAAGCTCAATTCTGATGTTATCTCAGCCTCATTTGAGAGTGTTGCAAAATGAAAGCAATAAATCTTTTGGACCTTCTTGGATTCTTAGGGGCAGTTTCCCAGACAAGGATTAGATTAAACCAGGACAATTTCTAAATTAAATTAGAATATTTAAGTCAGTTTAAAAAACATACTCGAGACATTACAATCACACTAATTTATTTTCAGATATGTCAGTGTAAATTGTATACGATCAAGACACCTCTAACATTAAAATTAGTCTGGGACTAGGCTTAAACCCTGTCCGTGAAACCGCCCCTGGAGTTTATTTTGTTTGATAAGAGATCTTTAGATCTAGATTTTTATAATAGTGCAGTCATAGATATTTCCTATTCATTTGATCTCATACCATTACTTTGTTTTACATTGTACAACATCTTGAGATGTTGTTTATTTATTCTTTGGGAAGTTTTTGTTATGTTGGACATTTTTTGTACTAGAAATGTAGAGTGGCCAAAAAATTGTTGTGTGAAAACAACAATGTCATTTATTGAGTGTTTTTTTCTAGACAAAGGATATCGAACAACTGGATTTTACATCTTCTGTTCCTCATATGCCATAATTATGTGTTTTCATAGTGAAAAGCTGGCTGGTCCAGAATAAACAATGACTGTAAAGCCTTAGATGGTTAAATATAACAGGGGCTTTATATAAAAATCTTAGTCTGTTGTCTGCATTGATGTGTACAGTCTGCCACCACAGCTGCGTGTTCAGATGCGTGCATCTGCTATAGGGAGGGTCTATGGTGATTGGTGATCTAAAGTTAAGGGTGCTTTCTCTGTTGAGACAAAGGCTGTGACATGAAAAGTGTTTGGTGGGAAACTCATCTCCAAATGATAAAATCTTTTGAAGAGCGCCTTCTGCACTTAATATTTGACGTATTTCTGTGGTTTCTATTTTATTGGATCAGAATGCAAGCGATGTTTCACATTATGCTGTGTAAATCTTTTGAAACTGACATCTTAATTCCAGCACTGATGAAAATTTCTTTAGACAGTTTAAGTAAACTATACTTCTTTGTTTTAAATAGCCATTTTTCCTCCTCCTTAAGAAGATATTATGTGCCATGGCAACTTGGTGACATTACTATGGAAACACAACCTTGAATGTTGCAAGGTTTTTATCCTTTGATGCCTTATGTGTGATTATTTAAATTGAAATACTGAAATGTTGTGTGGGATTTCCAGATTACAGTAATTCAAGGACATTAAGTACAGGTATGTTGGGTAAATATCAATAAGGGTCATGACCCTTTAAACAAAGTAAGCAAGCAACATGCAGTGCATTCTAAATATATACAAATTCAATTTCACATCTTTAAGTGCCGTTTCTTGAAAAGTGTGCATGCGCCTGCAGGGCTCCAGACTTAACTTTTTTTACTAGGAGCACTGTAGCCCCTGACTGAATTTTTTTTAAATCAAGAAAGATTAGGGACACCCCCCAATTTTTTTTCCAAAAATAGCTGTATTACTGACAAATACTGCGATAAGGCTTAATTTATTATTCAATTTGTGTTTACAGTTAGCTTCCATTTCACAGGCATTTTCCCTCCTAGCTGCATTGAAATAATTGCAGGGGCGGTCCTGCTGTGGTAGCCTAGAGTTAAGGGACTTCAAGGCCAAAATTCTGTTTTTGTTCCTGGCTTGTTTGAAACCTTAAAGGCTTGGTCATGACTGGTTGTTTCATGGTGTGTGATCATGATCAGATGATTTTTCATTGCTAGACCAGAAAATGCTTCTCGAAGTAATGCAGCCAGAATAGGTATTTTTATAATAGTGTGTTGATACTGTACATCAAGTATTTTAAGTTAATTATCCAAGTTGAAGCCACTTGGAAGCAGGATTTGATCTTTGTCTACACACAAAATGAGAGAGTGCTGCTGATGAGTCCAAGAAGCCAAACACCACAGTATGATGCATATGACTATGATATTTTTACAGTCATTAAAAGTTTGGAGAACGAGAGATAGGGTTTCTTTTGTCCCTTTGGGATTACCGCTGACATTTTTACAAGTGTAGTCCTACAAACGAATTTGCACATTGTGTGTTCTTGTATTAGCCCACTGTTTAAATTCCACATTTTCATCTGAATTGTGAATCTTCAAACAGCGGTTAAGTTTGATCTGCTGTATGGTTTCTTACATGATGAATGACTTTGTTCCAGTGGCCCTAACAAAAAGAAGGATTACTTGGCGTTGGGCCTAAAACTTTAACTAACACATTGTCTCTGATGGCGTATTTCCTAAAAATAACGTTCACAACAGCTGGCATTTAAAGTTAGTTTTGATTCAAAACAACCTGCACCAAGAAATTACTAGTGAATTTTAAAACTGAATTTGCCATGAATTTTGTTTTAGTTATTGGAAACCTTTTTTTATATATGCAAACCATAACTGTATAAATCAAGCCATGTGAAACACAGGTCTCTGCTTATGTAGGTCATAGTTACATTTTCTTGAATTTAGGACAGGATTATATTTATTTATATTCCGGACTGGACGGACATTAATATCCTTCAGACTTCTCATCACTATGCCTATTACAATAGTCTTCCATAGAGTTGGAAAAGCCCTAGAGAGATGGTAGAGGAGGATGTGTCAGAGCGATAGAGAAAGAGGGAGAGAATGGAGCGAATGAATTGGATAAGGAAGAGTTTCTGACTCTTCAGTAGAGGTATGCACTGAATATAAACTTGATGAAATCAAAGACCTGCAGGATGACATTGGCTGAAAGTCACCAAAGATATTCACTCTGCCCAGTTTTATTCCTTCTTCCTACACCGCTGATTTCCCTAGTGTGGATGGTCGGTGGTTCCCAAACTTTTTGAAAGCAAGGTACCCCTTTGTAGGGTTTTTTTTCCCCACGGCACCCCGACCCTGATTTAACTAAATGTACATGAGTACATACATGTATAAAATAAAATCTAGATTGCCAAACAACAAATTATGTATAAACAGCAGCATGAATTTATTAGAAATGCATTACAACATGCATTCAAATGAACCACCTGTCATTTACAACTCGATGACACATGTAAACAAATCTTATTGACTGATATGAACCATTTGCTGTATGTGGGAATCGTTGGAACTAAACACATTAGAATAAAGATTGATACTTAATTCTTTCAATAAAAATAAACAACTCTCATTACATTTCTCTTTAGGTTTTTATTGGCTTTATTCAAACCTGACCTTACAACCTGATTAGGAAACTAAATATCTGTGCATGTAACAATGTTATGTGTATTCTTAATGTGCCTGCTTTTGGTAGCACAGCCTCTTGGTACGGGCGTATATTGAGGACAGTGCAACTCCTCGTGCTTCTCTGACCTTTTTGTTTGTGCCTTTTTGTTTTTTTAGGGATGAGAATGTTAGCTAGCACAAGCTGTAGGTTGAAAACGGCAAAAGCACACTGACGGCGACTTGTCGTTTTCATATTAGCACTTTTAGAGTTCGGAGCGATTCTCTCCTGGGAACTGTTCAAGTGCAGTAAAAATTATATTTAAACTTTACATATGTATGAAATATATATCAATGTTCTCATATGTTGGTGTTTTGATATATTTAAAAATATATCATAGTGGATAAAACCTGAGATTTGGCGGCACCCCTGTGCAGTTGTCAGGGCACCCACTTTGGGAACCACTGAACTAGACCCATTATTGCTCCAGTGGTGTGTATATGGTTGATGGAACATTGATTTGCTGGTAAAGAATGTTATGAGGTTTGAGGTAAGAATTATAGGGCAATTAAGCATTGTCCTAATAAGAAATATAAGAAATATTGAAATATGCACCGATGATGTGATATAAGACCATTCATTGTCACTTCAAATTTAGTTTGACATGAAGTTTGACATTTAATGTTTCTGCAGATTATTCATTATGCCAAAAATGTCATAAACATATTTGGCACACGTGATTAAAACGTATTAGACCCAGCGACAGGATGATTGCATAGGGTGAGAGGAAGAAGACCAAGTCGCAGGAAAGATGGAGTGTGCACGATTTTCTGCAAGGGGAGGAAACGAGAGAGAAACAGATGGATGGAAAAGTGTAGTGTGAATCAGGCGAGAGAGAGAGAGAGAGAGAGAGAGAGAGAGAATTGGTTGAAGTGTGTCAACACGCGCACACAGCGGAGGGTGGCTGTGTTCTTAGCAACAAGCCCAAAGAGTGTAGGAGGAAGATGCTGGAGAGATAGAAGAGTGAAGCTGTGACACAAATGTGTGTTACGAGTTGCCTGTAGATTTGAATGAATTACAGCCTGCCTGCGTTATTTTAGAAGAGAAGATGACAGTGAAGAGCTTGTCCGTACCAGGAAGACTTCTTTAACTCTTTATAAGAGAGAAAGACTGCTGCTTCTATTGTTTTAAGTTAACTTGTTGGATTATTGTGGATGCAGCCTGGAGGTTCTGGAGAATGTGGGCTTGTGGCTTGATCAAAGATGCTGTCATATTCATAAAATGTGTTTATCATTGAACTTGATCAGTGCATCTGTAATGGACTTTGTACATGGCAATCGGAATAGGAAACTGTGTATTTAAATACACACTTTTGGAAAGGTGGCACAGTAATTGTTTTTATACATCTGCGATTTAACGGAGCTGTGTATCTTCAGCGGTAAGTTGCATGTTTTATTTTTGAATATACTATTTATTTATTTTATTTATTTGCAGGGATATATAGATTTTTTTCCAACTATAAATTGTTTCTCAATGTATAGAATAAATAGACTTTTGAGCGACGTTTAAATCAAAAATCCAATTATTTGAGCTTTTTCCTCTCTTGTCAAAGGTACTTTGAATTGGTTGATTGAAAATATTTGTTATTTCAAGTAATAGTTTATCCAAAATTGAAAATTCCCATTCGCTTTCATGTTGTTCTGTCGAATAACGTAGCGTAACATAAAAGGACATGTTCTGTTTTCACACCGCTATTTTTCATGCACCTCTAATGCTCCAAAAATGAAACCGGAAACAAAATCAACACAAACCGCATTCTTCTAATATTCAAATAATTTAATTATAATTCTGAAGCCATTTGACTGTATGAACTAGAAAATAGTAATGCGAAGATTCTTCAAAAATTCTCCTTTTTGTTCTAAATACATGCAGGACACAAGATCAGTAAAGATTCACAGATGGTGAAGCGGGTTGTCTGTATTATATGGTCCACAGGTTGTTGTTCGGGTATGAGGATTAGGTTTTGTATGTCCCGTATTGTGATTTATAGACTCCCCACGTTACAGCTGTTGCGTTTATTGTTTAGCAGTCAGAGAGGTCGATGTAGACGTTGTGCATTTACATTTTCAGACACAGTTTTATTCTCGTAATTGTACCCAGCTCCTCCTGACCTTCTACCCATTTATGACCTTTTCGTGAACAATTGATAGATATGGCTTTGAGAATTGAATTATCTTGCCTGTGACTGTACTGTTTTTGTGGTGTATGCGCGTGTGAGTGAGTTCAGTTTTGATCCATGTGGCGATATTTTAAAACAAAAGCTTGTAATCGCTGCTAGCAGCATGCCTGGATACAGCAGGAGGTGATGCTGTGTAACAATACAGTGGTTGAGTTGGAAATATAAAATATAGAAAACATTGTTTTCTTACTGTACCTGGCATTTCCAGCAACTTGTTTTATTATTTTCTATTGGACTGTATACAATTGTGTCTAAAGGCTTGAAACTGCGTAAAGCACAAGGCTGATCTTATTGGCTTTCAGATATATAGTTGTGATAGTTTATTCATATTTTCGTGCAACAAGCATCTCTTTGGTGCCGAAGCTATGTACTTTTCTCGTTTTACTTCTCCACTTTTGCCTTTAAAGCTGACAGGGTTTGTTATCGACAAAACAAAAGATCAATATTTATAGCTGATTCATTCTAGTGCAGCATAGGTCTGTTAAGGAAAGTGACTGAATTGCAAAGAATGTTCAGACTATGTATTAAATAGAGTAAAAGGTGGATTCATGTCTGGTCACTCCCCTTGAAAATACTATGAGAAAGAAAATTGGATTAGGTATGGTGGTTAGTGCGTTGATCTTTGTATAGTGTTTCTGACTGTGGTGTATTAGTTGTGATATTTTAATTTAAATATCTATATCCTAAAATTATATATTTATATTTTGGGGGTTTTCATGCGCGTTAAAGGTGCTGCATGTAATGTTTTTGCGACATCTAGTGGTGAGGTTGCGAATTGCAACCAACAGCTCACCCCATCCCCTTTCGTATCGAAGCACTAGGAAGGCCGAGAGAAAATTAAGATGTCGTCACGTTTTCCTCTTCTTTCCCGAAAGAGACAACGTATTTACGAAACCATCCGGTGGAGCAGTTGGTATGTTAAGGGCTACCGTAGAAACAACATGGCAACATGTCAGCAACATTGCATCCAAGGGGGCCCGCACTTCTAGAAATTATCATTCTATTGCAATAAAAACATGACGCTTCATTATGTAAGGTCTTTATAGACCTCTGAACACATAGCTATTTATATTATATTGCATTTCTGTCAATAGATCCTCCAAAAAAACTACACTCTGGTCCTTTAAGGGTGTACAAATATTTTCCTTTGGTCATAGAGATTTGAATCTTTAGTTTGTTATGTACCACAGTGAGTCAAGGTTGCTAAATGTATGATGGTGGCATGCAGATACAGATGTATTTCAACAGAAGGACACAGCTTAGTGAAAGGTAAGATTCATGAAAACCTTTCATTACACTCTGTTCAATGCATACTACTGTATATATAAATACAAAGGATAAGAAGTGTGCAAAGCTGTAAGCATGGTAGGCATCTTTAGCTATAAATTGCATTTTACAAGATATTTCATAATAGCTTTCTTGACAAACTGAGGAACTTTGCCTTTCCTCAGGTAAGTGTTCCTCAAGTGTTCCCATGGTGTCATTGACATCTTACTTTCCAGCTACTTTCCTTCTCAAGGCATCAGTTGCTTTTATCCAGTTACATAAAATCACTCGGAACGCTCTTCTTTTTGTCTGTGTTCCATGACATTGCTGTTATAGTTGTTAGGACTCTGTCCTTACTGTCTCAAGCTTTCTAGCTCCCTGGGCAGAGTCATGACATTTCCACGTCTTTCGGGTTTCTGTTGTGTTATGTGTGGAGACACGTGGCTTTATGTTGTTACTTGGCGCCACGTGTCTTCCTGTTATGTCTCTCAGCCCCGCCCTCCTTTCTCCTGTAATTGTTTCATTAGGGGTTTCATTCCCATCATCTGCTTTGTGTTTCACCTTCTTTGGGGTTTTATTCCCATCACCTGGTCTGTTAATCACTCTCGTTAGGGTTTCATTCCAATCACCTGTCACCACTCTCCCCATGTAATCACTCCTCGTCAGTGTCTCCCTTTATATAGTCCCAGTTTCCCTCTTTTCAGTGTCGGAGCATTGTCTAATGTTTGTGATCACGAGATGTCTTGCGCTCACGTTGTTGGATTACCCTGGTTCCTGTTCACAGTTTGTGAACTTATTATTTTCACTTTTCTAAAGATCTTGTTTTGTTTTCCCCCTCGTGGGAAGTGTTTGTTTTCCTTGTTTTTTGGTTCATGTTTTCCCCATTGTGGGTGTTTTATTTAATAAGTTTCTATTTAACCCCTCGTCTGCCTGCATCTGGGTTCTGTCCAAACCATTTTGTGACAATAATAGTATAGAGTTGTTCGTTTTATTTAGTAGTTTACCTTCTGGTTTCTTTTCCAGCATGCCCTCTTCCCTACTACATGGGCACAGATAAACGTAGTGGAAACCACGAAACATACGATTATAGAAATGTATAAACAAAACAGTGAAATTTATGTTAAATAATTGCCAAAGGTCTATAGAGACATCTTTAAATCCAGGAACCTAGATGCAGGTAGCACAGGGTTTCCATAGTTACTGTACCTGTGTCACATGTCTTTGCTCTAACATGAAATGTTTCTGCTTAATTGACACGCCAGGAGTCTTCGGCACTTAGTATTTTTTATAGCTTTACTTTTATTCGTTCTTTTAATAAATTTCAAATTTAAAAAGATCTCAAATTATTTTTGGTTCCTTAGAATATTCCATAGGTGCTATGAAATTGAATGTGTCTTAATATGCATGTTTTATGCTTTACTGCTCTCTGTTGCCATGGATTCGAGTGAACGCTCTCTTTAGTTACTCTGTTGCACTTATATTTTCTTTTGTCTGCAGTAGTCGCAGAAAGCAGAAGTTGCTTGTGGCTACATCCCTGTTGTTTTTTTAATAATTTCTTTTCATTTGAATGTATTTACATTATTTTTGTTACCACATTATATAACAGTTACTCATTATAAATGCCTTCCAGTTGTTGTGGCATGTGTTTCTGTGTATGTTTGTGTACAGTATACAGTATATATATATACAAATATAGGACAGGGTGGGTGTAGAACAATACTCTCGTCAAGGTTAGACTGTTGTCACTGTAGCATACATTTATGTCTGCCGTTTATCATAATGAGCTTTAATTTGATTTATAATCTAATGTTGCCAATCATTAACCATAACTTTGATAAGAGAGGAAAGTAACAAGAAATGTTATAACCCTATTGGGAACTCTGTAAGGGATCATGTACTTCCAAACTGAATATTGATATTGTTTAATTCTTTCAAATGTCCTCTTTACCCATAGCCATGTCTTTTTGAATCGTCTGTATCATCAGATGTTTTACATGAAGCCTGAGTAATGTGATTCAGCTCCACAGCTCAGGAGTTGGAAGGCTCTCCTTCCCCAATTTTAATCAGAGATGTTCTCCCGGAACCGCTGCAATGGACAGGAAGGGACAGGACACCCTCAGTATCCCAGACCCAAAAAAAAAACTACGGTGTCCAAGAGGAGACAGCCTAATCCTAAAGTTGCTCTTGTGTTGCGTGGGAAAATCCACCGTTTTCTGCAGGGATCTACAAATCATGCTGTGCAACCTTCTGGGCTTTACCATGCTGGAATCGAAGAAGAGTGTGAAGAGGGAGAAGATGATGTTGAGAAGTTGCAGAATTACTACAGGGGAGACTTGTATACGGGGGAGGTCTACCGTTCACCTCAGGTTCCTAATGGACACGCCATGGCAACCGTTTCTGGACCACCATGCGTGGGGGAGGTGGAGCTGAATCAAGAAGGAGGCATCAAGATTCCATGTACTTTGCAGCACAACAGTTCTCTAGCAGTCATTCAGAACCAAGAGACCCAAGATCTAAATGGAACCGAGTTTTCGTTAGGCAGGGGACTTGGAGGGGAGCCTAAAAAACAGAAAGACTCTTTGGTGAACAGATTTAATATGACAATGCAGGATAAAATTGTGGAAGGGAATGCTGAAGACTATCAAGAGGAAGAATCAAGTGCCATCATTGAACACATCCTTAAGGAATTGCGTGGGATCAACAAAATTCAAGAGGAGATCTCGGACTTAAGAGAGTACCTGTCATCTGTACGTGGTTCTGTTGAGGAGGTGTCCTGCTGTGTGGATGCTGTGCTGATGGAGATTGAATGCATGAGATCTGGAACCAAATCCAGTGTGGAGACCTGGCCTGCAACCTCCCACCATTACAAATCAAACAATACTTCTACCCAAAGCTGCTACAAGCCTTATACAGTTGAATCCTCAAGTAGCTGTGGTAATATTCTCTCTGAATATCAAGTTCTAGATGGAAAATGCAAAGAGATGCCAAGCCAGGGATTGGCATGTCAGTCATTTAGATGCCAGTCTACGTTACCTTGTCCAGAGACTTCAAAATGCAATGAACGCATGCCATTAACACATGAAACGCCTGACCAGAGCTCCGATGGTTCTCAAGGTGTAGGCAGAAGGAAACTAAGCTTTGGTTACCTCGAAAACCAGGATGGACAAGACTGTCCAAGCACATGTTCACTCTCTTCAGGACAAAGTTCAAAGTCCGAGTCTGACCCAGAAAGACTTACCTATACAATGCAAAACGTGAACCCAGTGGTTTTAAAATGCAATGGGAGTGGGGAGATCAGATGGAGGGAAGATGTTTTTGGCTCTAGACAAGGTAGTTTTAAGGAGACGGACTTCTCAGGTGAATTGGGTGGTAGGGACCCACTGAGACCTAATAGTACTTGTGCAATAGGCGTCTCAGATCAACTATCTGGCAAACATTACATCTCCTCTTCTAGTACTTGTAGTGGAGAGGATTGGAGGTCTATGAAGTATGATGCAGACATGCTCCATGAAGAACCTGGATTGGGTTACCAGGAATGCACAGAGGTTTGTGACTCTTTTTGTCTCACTGCTGACATGTATGAGAATGAGAAGGTCTATGCATCATCTCTGAATCCAACTGAGATTAAAGCAGATTTCTGTGAATCATTCTCTTGTGAGAGTTGCCCAGCTGTTTTTAACAGTGTGCATGCAAGTGGCATTGTTGAGTCTTTCTGTAAAACATCAACTACAGACAGGAGCCTTTTATATGATGGCACTTCATCCTGCAATGTCCCTGACTCTCCTGATGCCAGCAATGCGACCTTCAATGTAAAAAAGTTTGGCAGAGCAGTTTTTGACTTTAAAAGTGCCTTGAGTGGAGCACTGAAGAAGCTAGATGGTGAGAAGGTTGAGATCAATCTCCCAATTCCCTCTTGTGGGGAGGAGATATCAATTGTAAATGCTCCTAATAATGGAGATGTGTCTAAAACGGAGACATCTTCAAAAACAGAACCCCATCATGCAGAGCAACCTCAAGCCACCAATACTGACTTTGTAGAAATACCTGAATGTGAGAGTGTCGATGGAGATTACTCTCCTCATCAGCATAATATTGAAGCTTCAGAGCATCCAAAATCTCCAGAGTTGGACCCACTCACTAGTAACGCATCAGATACAACTGGACATCTCACCAATGCTGACTTAACACCGTGCTACTCTACATACATCATCCCAGAGTCTCTCTCCCCTGAAGAACTAACAGGTACACAGGAGCAGAGAGAAATACTAGGAGAAGAAACGCAGACTCTCACCGAGTCATCTTCTGAAGTTGGCGGTAGTGAAGCAGAGCTTAGTCAGAGGGATGCACGCCGTCTGAAGTGCCTCCGAGGTTTCCAGCAGATCTTGAGGAAGAAAAGAGAGTCCAGAATACACCTCAGTATGTTGACCATGTCGACGTTTTCTGAAGAGGATTTGAATGCAGGTACATTCATCACCATTTGACTGGTACGCATGCAAAGTTCTTTCCGTGGTTGAAAATATGTGCAGTGACTAAATGTCTAGTTTGAACTCAAGTCAATATCAAATGTGTTTTATGTCTGAAATGGAAAGTGCAGAATTATAAATGGTTTGTCAATGGAACGCACATCAAAGTATCTTGAAAGTTCTTCACCAGACACGTTGTGTATGCGTGTTGTATCTTTTGCTTTATTCTGTAAAACAAAGATCCATTATTAAGTTAAGAAACTGCTGACTCGTGTTGCCAGTGGGTGTTTAAGCCTTCGCTGCAGATGTATTAGCAAGCACCCTGCTGGTTGTTAAACATGTCCTTTTCCCCAGGCTTAGGGCAAACTAATTAATCTCATTGAATGGAAATGAAAACAAACCTGACATGA
The DNA here is from genome assembly GCF_947034865.1 of Barbatula barbatula. Classification (NCBI taxonomy): domain Eukaryota; kingdom Metazoa; phylum Chordata; class Actinopteri; order Cypriniformes; family Nemacheilidae; genus Barbatula; species Barbatula barbatula. The sequence goes on along the minus strand of NC_136767.1, from coordinate 24,523,932 downwards.
AAGTAGACTGCAGGCTTAATTTATGAAGTTAATAATGCATTTCAATGAAACTTTCATGAACTTTGTCTAGATCAATTGCAAAATATCAGTTATGTAGCTAAGACTGACTGTGTGTATATAGAGTATACTTCAGATTCATATTTTAAATGTTCTTTCTGTTGATGTCAATATATTCATGGACAGGGAGTTTTATTGCTTTGAAGTGTATTTGTCTAATGTCTGGTTAAAAACATGTTTCTTCTGGTTAAGAATGTGGTGTGATCATCTACTATGTACTATTTGTTATTTTCAGATGACGGCCAGGATGAAGATCAGGTTATATCTTTTTCACATTAAAGATGCTCTTTTTTTCAATACTGAAGATAAATAATCCTGTTTATTAAAATATCGTTAATAGGCATGATGCTGACATCCCTTACATCTATGTTTACTACACTGTTTTGATTTGCATATTGTATCTGTATTTTATTTTATCGCACAGCTTGTTCTTGTGATTTGTAAATGCTGCATTGTAAATGCTTCACACATTTTTTTCTTCCATGTTATTGATTGTGGTCCAATCTTTTTGAAAGTCTCCCTCTTGGTTTTAAAGAAATATTCCATATAAAATAAAAAAAAGTTTGCAGATAAATCTTCAGGCCTGTTGCTGAAGTAGCTGAGTCAGAGTTTTATGGCTGTGGTTTTCCCACCATCCCTTTGCTGATATATTTGGCATAATTGTCATTTTTTTCTTTGGAAAAAGTTATGTCTGCAGCTTTCTATAATCACTTTGTGTCAAGCTTCTCCCACCTTTTCTCAGTTTTAGATTTGTGAACTTTAGATATACTTAGTTTTTGAGCTTGACTAGAGGAGCGGATTGAATACGTATAGCAGGGAAACTTAATCAACCAAACATCAGATATTTCTCTATTTCTCTCTCTGTTTGCTTGTTTCCTTCTTATTATTTGTGTTTTATTGTCTGTGAGAAGCAGCAATACAATTTTTGGTTGTTGTGAGACATGACTATATGCTCAACTTTTCATTTCAAACAGAATATCAATGGAGACCACAACAAACATTCATGGGCCAAACCTGGGTATGAGTGTCTCTCTCCCTCTCTCTCTCTCCCTCTCTCTTTTAATGTAAAAAACGTTAACAGTAGTACAAATTCTTCAAATAAGTATCTAATAACAAAAGAAAAATCTAAAAGCAGAAGTGCAAAATCATGCATGTGAAAGTTTAGAAGTTCTTCATCCATCTTTTTTCATGACTGCATCATCATTTCTCTGTTTTCAGTGGTGGAGGATTATTTGGCATTGACAGCATGCCTGATCTTAGAAAGAAGAAGCCAATACCATTGGTTAGCGAAGTGGTAAGTTGTTCCTCAAACACCTGTAGTAATCTGAAAACATAACATTATACCACAGTTATACAGCAAAAAAATATTTACTTTTATATAAGTCATAATGTCATAAAATCATAATGCAGATCTAAACTTAGTCTTTTATACAGCCATGGAAATAAATGAAGAGACCATTCAAAATGTTCATTTAATCAGCATGTCTAGATGAATTGTGGCCATTCCAGAACAGTATCTGTTAAATTTCAACAAAATCTAACTTCAGGAGTGACATAAAACCATCCAACAGCAATGTGAAAGACTGACAGCATGACAAGCCACATGAAAACTACAAATCGAGATTATCACATCAAAATATATGATCAACTGTTCCTAAATACATGTACAAATGTAACATGTTTTTGCTGCAGTATATAAGGTCTAAAAGCTGCAAAGCATAATTTCTGTTATTTTCACCAGTTTTCATGTTCTGCAAATAAGTCTCCCAAAATGAAAATTGATCATAAAAATGATAATTTTCCCTAAACATATACAGTATAAATAATAAGGTTTCTTAATTTTTTCCTGAAACATCTTATAAACATTCTTTTTTTCATTTCTTCTCATGCGTGCTCTCATTTCCAGGCTATGGTAAGTTTACTTTTCTGTTTCTCTGACTTTAGTTTTTAAGTTACAGTGCAGTTTAGCTGCTTAAAGTAGCCTAGATATTATTTTCTGTGAAATGCAATATTTTGGGTAATGTATTATGTCCAGTGAATGACAGCAAGCGATCTGAATGTCTCGTAATTGGTGTATCCAATTATACATGCTGCAGAGCACTTTGATCATACACAGATGATTGGGCTGTTTTTGTTTAAAATGTTTTTTTAAAGCATTTTTCATTGAATTTTATAGCCATATTATAAGCAACGCAATGCTGTTTTGTCAACTCGTGAGAATCTCTCCTTTATGGCTGGAGCATTAAAAACAAGTGACTATGTACATGGTTAAGCGGCTGAGTCAGATAAAGAGGAAATGTGTCATAAGCCTTTTTGATGTGATTACAATAGAACTGAGAGAAACATTTGTCATGGTGTGGATTAAATGGAAAATAAACAAACATCCCCATCCAAATACTGAATAATACGAATAATACATTTCACAATGCTTCAAATTGTTCTTTTTTTACTGTATCTTTGTGCCATTGTTTTTCTAGAAATATGGTATTGATTTTGGTATTCAGCTTTCACATCTTTTTTCATTGCAACAAAAGAAACCACAGTTGTTGGCTGAGCCTCAGCTATATGGCGTGCCCAAAGACCCTGTGCAACAATTGACTCAGAATAATTGAGCACCCATTTGTGTCTGTTGAATAGCTTTCTTTATCTATGAGAGGCCGAATCATGCTTTCATGGAAAATAAATCGTACTTTTAGAGTAATGGTCAGGATGTCATGGGCTTCCTGGTGTGTGTTTTGACACTGTTTATCATGCTGTTGGTATTTAATAAGTCAACTGGATGTTAGCTGTGAAGTGCTAAAACCTATTTATTTAAGTCCACATGGCACCCTTAATTGGCAAATAGTGTTTAGCATATTAATGTAAATGCCGGCAGCTATGAAATAACATTTGGCAAAGTGTTTGCAAGCAATGCTTCTTTAACTTTATATGGTCAGTAAAGGATGAGGATGAATAAACACATATCAGCAAACAAAATGATAATAGTACTGATACAGCTGGTGCGAATGAACACATTACGATTCAGTCGCTGTTTCCTTACAGTCTCTGGTGCGGTCCAGGAAGGCAGGGATCTCGCACGCATTATCTGTTCGGTCTTCACTGAAGGACGAAGAACTGGTAAGACTTGCAAACTTCCTGTCTGACATTACTTTATAAAACGGTCAGTCTGGTCCTTGATTCTGATACCCCGATTTATAACTGCTGACTGAATTACACAACCCCTAAATATCACTTTATTTACTTTATTTCCTTGCTATGCATATGGAATAATCATTTTATTAAAGCAATAAGCGCTGTGAGGCAGTGGGTTACAAGTCCATTTAATAACAGCTAAGGGGTTTTAGACACTCCGCTTCGCAACGTGCCACAACGCCACTGCTTTGCTTTATCAAGTTGCTTTACTTTTGTTTAGATCTAACCTTATTCTAATGGGAATAATATACCAAACAATTTATTTTCTGATAAGAGATCGATGGCAATTTCCATTTATGAACAGACGGTAGCTTTATGCTTAATGTCTTTGGTTTCACCTTGTTTCAAAATAGCAACTTGGCTCTTCATACACTCTGGCATCGATTTTAGAATATTTTTGGATCAACTTTTTCATGGTTAACAAACAAAATATGTTTGTTAAACAGAAAAAGATATCTACATGTCTTCATTTACACATCGTGTTGACACCTGTCTTACCATAACAACACCCACAGGACCAGAGTGAATCATATGTGAAGATCTCCCTTTTTACATTCTTGACTGCTTTTTCATTTTGCACATCCTGCTGGGCTTTGTTTGTGTTGAAATTGTATTTTTTTCAGGGTTGCATTCATGGTCTGTTCTTGGCGCACACTGTTTTTATTTCTTTCACTCTCCTTTCTCTGTAGAAGAATCATGTGTACAAGAAGACCCTGCAGGCTCTCATTTACCCTATTTCTTGCACCACACCCCATAACTTTGATGTGTGGACGGCCACCACTCCCACCTACTGCTACGAGTGTGAGGGCTTGCTGTGGGGTATTGCACGACAGGGCATGCGCTGCTCGGAGTGTGGGGTCAAATGCCACGAAAAATGCCAGGAGCTTCTCAACGCCGACTGTTTACAACGTGAGTCACGTACCAGATATGGGAAAACTACTAGTATACGTATTATCTTTCTTTCCATTTTTTTATTGTTGGAACCTAGAGGAAGCACAGCTATTTTTTTCTTTGTCAGTAATTGTGATGCTGTCACATTCATATGTCTGTCTATGATGCATTGTATTGCAATGCAGTATAATGTCAACAGATTTCCCCTTACATTATTTTTCTTGTCTTGCTTCATCATATATTTTTCTAAGCAAAGTCACAAGAATCTATTTCTGTCAACCTTTTTGGGTGATTGTGAGACAAGACATCACAATCATAATGCATGGCCTTTGTGTGGCTTCGTATGTTTTATTTTTAATAGTTTTGCAATTCTTCCAGGAGCTGCGGAAAAAAGTTCCAAAACAGGAGCAGAAGACAGAACCCAGCATATCATCTCGGCTATGAAAGACCGCATGAAGATCAGAGAGAGAAACAAACCAGAGATCTTTGAGCTCATAAGGCTTGTGTTTCACATGACCAAATTGAATCATACTCAGCAGATGAAGGGCATTAAACAGACTGTGCTTGATGGAACGTCCAAATGGTCTGCTAAGATCTCCATCACGTGTAAGGAAATCTTGCAGGGACAAGTCATTGATCTCTGTGCTCTTTGCACTCTCCCGAAGAAATATTTGGAGACTTCTTAACCCTATAAATTGAGTTTTGAGTCAAAACTTCGTGCTGTTAGAATTTGACGGTTAAAGTGGTTGTGACAAAGATTTCTCTAGATGCCTTGGCTTAGACTGTGTGTTTATTTAACAGTGGTGAGCGCTCAGGGCCTGCAAGCTAAAGACAGAACGGGTTCCAGTGATCCGTATGTGACGGTTCAGGTTGGAAAGACTAAAAAGAGAACCAAAACCATCTATGGTAACCTTAACCCTGTGTGGGAGGAGACATTCAACTTGTGAGTCTGATACAATATAATCATTTCTCTGTTCTTTTGCAATCCTCTCTCTGCACTGCTCTGTTCATGTTATTCTTCATTCTCAGTGTAAGCAGATCAAATACATTTTTAATGCAATTCTACCAGAGTACCAAAATACTGCTTAGTTTTTTGTAGCGCGAGAGAGCTTACTTGTATTTCATTTAAAAATTTACTTTCATATCATATGTTTCTTCTTAAAGGAATAGTTCTGTCATCATTTAGGGGCCAATCAAACAGAACGTGTTTTTAGACGCCCCTCTTATGAATTGTTTTCAGTTGGCAGGGAGCATTTTGCGCGCAGTTTGTGCGGCTGGGTTGCCTCCAGTTTTTGACAGGTTGCTTGACGTCATGCACCTTTTTTCCATTGTCCAATCGAATTAATGGAGAGGCGGAGCTTCCGTTGTGATGATGGAACTTTACAGTTGCTTGAAACATCTGGAGACTACAATGATGGGGGAGAAACTTGTGGGGGATTAACCGAGCAAGCAGTCTTTGATTGTACCGTTTAACTGACAATTAACAGCAACTAGAGAGCTACATTCCTTCGCCTTCTTGGTGAATACTATGCCCTTAAAGTATGCACAGCTTTTATCAGGGAAAAGTATATACATTTTAGTGCGTAGCAAAACGTATGCATGCAGTGGGACACCAGAAGTGGGTGGTGTTGAGTAGACGACACTGTTATCCTTACTGTCACAAACATAAAAAAAGCTCTTCCTTGTTTTTTGTATGTGTTCATGCATTATTTCGTATGTAATGTTTACTGTATACTTACATTTATTAATTAAGCAAAGCATCTTTTATTTAATTGTATTAATGCAGTGTAGTGTCACTAAACTCCGCCCTCTTGCGATGAGTTGTTGGTCATATCAGCCGTTAAGTGTCCATGGATTCACATTTCGAATTTTCAGTTGACCATCCGGGTATTCGGAGTATACTCATTTCAGCATACTATGATTTGAAACATACTCATTATGTTTTATGTTCAAATACTATTTAGGACGGATAGTACGCGTAGCTCTTGACTCTTGCTTAGCAGCACCGTGTCTACACTGGATGCGACTGGCCCAATGCGACACGACAAAAGACATTAGAAACGCATTAGAACCCATTATCATTTAACATTTTGTCCACACTGGATGCGACAAACCCATTAGAACAAACAGTGTGTCCAATCACATGGTTTTTCACCAATGGTTTTTGGGGACCAACATTCTTCAAAATATCTTCTTTAGTGTTCTGAGAGGAAAGTCATACAGGTTTGAAATGACAAGAGGGTGGGTGAGTAAATGATGACATCATTTTTATTTTCGGGTGAACTATTCCTTTAAGGTCTTTAAGAGAAGGAACATTAAAAATTAAAAAAGAGAGTTGCAGTCCATATTGCTATGAAGTAATTGTGTACATGGTAATACAGATAATTTGGACTTGAAAGAATTCGATTATAAATATTTAAAGACTTTGGCAGATCTGTGCACAGTTTTTTTGAGATTCCTCTGCCTTTTATAATTAAGCAGAAATCGCAATTTAATATAGACATCAATGTTTATTGAATAATTACATTTATTATTAATAAATCACATGGACAAATATACCTCTAAGTAATAAAGTAATTACCATTAATGTGGTTGCCAAGCAATGTAACAACTTTGCACGTTGTTATAAGATTCAATTTATGTGCGTTCACAGGTATAAAACAATTTAACATTTTTAGGTTTCAGAATGTGGCTCATCTAGTCAGACTTTATAGTTGAAACAATCCGTTTTTTTAAAGCAGTTTTGATATGTTCTCAAGTTTACCCTCTCCTTCCCAGCGAGTGCCACAATTCATCTGACCGCATTAAACTGCGTGTTTGGGATGAAGACGATGATATTAAGTCTCGGGTGAAGCAACGTCTGAAGAGGGAATCCGATGACTTTTTGGGTCAGAGCATCATTGAGGTCCGAACCCTCAGTGGGGAAATGGATGTCTGGTACAATCTCGGTAAGTTCCTGAATGTCTGCGTGCTTGTGTGTGTGTGTGGTAGTTCATGTCATAAAATGTGTGATGTTACTAAAATATGAACTATAATACGATATAATATGTCTCGGATCTTTTACATTTTTAATGTTGTAATACGTCTGGTCGGAAAGATATTATGGAGTAATGTGCAGACTTTTTCAAGTATGAAATCTGGGATATGATCAAAAACTTACTTTGAGCCAATGGTGAAAAGAACCTCACCATGAATTAAATATACATCCACTGTTGGTGCTGGATATGTTACAGCCGGTCAATTGGTTTTACTGCATCTCTCTGAATACATATTAATATTACAGATGAGAGAGAGCAATTCTTCAGATTTTCATAAGAGCTCAAATTATTGATGTCCATTCTACGACTTTCTCAGCCAATGACTTCCAGACCAAGAAATTGTTTCTGGTGAAATATTTATAGTAGAAAATGGTTAATATGGTGAGCGTGATTTTTTTTGTATATTTAGCGTAAGATCTTTGAGCCTTCAGTTCATTTTCTCTTCAAATGAAAACTGATCAAATGTTACTTTTCTCAAGACAATTCAAATTTAGACAAGGTCACTATTCAGGGTCAAATGTTAGACGTCTGTGTCATTATTGGCCGTAATCATTTTGAATTTCTCTTACAGAAAAACGCACAGACAAGTCAGCGGTATCAGGGGCCATTAGACTGCAGATAAGTGTAGAAATCAAAGGGGAAGAGAAAGTGGCCCCATATCACATTCAGTATACCTGCTTGCATGAGGTAAACTCCATAAACACGTCAGCTTTGCATGACAAATTTACATTATTTAAGTATATTTATGGTACATAAGTGCAAATGGAACTGAAAGCTAACAAAACCAAATACAACATTTGCTTCAGTTTAAAATAATAAAAAAGTCTTTCACCTAAAAAATAATAACAGTTAACACAATATCTTTCTCTTTTTTTGTTTTAGAATATCTTTCAGTTTTTGACTGATATTGAAGGTCAGGGTTCAGTTAAGCTGCCTGGGGCACGTGGAGACGATGCCTGGAAGGTCTACTTTGATGAGCTTCCTCAAGATATTGTAGACGAATTTGCAATGCGCTATGGGATAGAATCCATTTATCAGGCCATGACGTAAGTCCTGACGCTTTGTTTTCTTTTGCTCATGTATATTTGGGCATTTGTAAATGCCAGCTGTGGCCTAATGGTTAGAGCGTTTGCCGGTTCTAATCTCAGTGCCAGCAGGTCATGACTGAAGGGCCCTTGAGCAAGGCACCTTACCCCTGATCGCTCTGCAGTAATGTGTCACTGTAAAAAACTACTTGTAAGTCGCTTTGGATAAAAGCGTCTGCCAAATGAATAAATGTAAATGTCTCTGGATTCTGATAGCTATAGGTCTTTTGTCATTTCAGGGGGTGCTTGTACACACTATGCCATGATTGCATATCATAAATTCTTTTTCCGATTGTTTATATTCATTGTCATATTTACAGAGTGACAGTTTTAGCATCTAACCTGCCAGTGCATAATGGACATTTATAAAAAATCATGTTATACGACATACTGCTCTCACAATATGGTATATGATACTGGGTTCACTATAATTATATTATTGTGATATTTTGAACAAATCTAAAACTGGAACAAATTCAAATTACAGGTTTATTTAAACATTTGTTATTTTGTTAAAGAGATTCGAGGTTAAATTGAAATTGTAATTAAATTAATCAAATTAAATAGATTTGTCACTGAGACAATAAAACAGAATTTTAATAGGAACGTCATTTTTCCAAAGCAGGAGGATTTCTTAAAGCAGTAAAGCACAAAATAAAAAACAATAAAACATGATATATATATATATATATATATATATTGACAGAGGTCTGATTTTGATAGCTTAATTAATAGTATTGAACGGATGTCAAATTTGTAAAACAAAAGCCGTCGTTTAAACTACATAACATACATTTTTGATATTGTGAAATATTTCTAAATTGTTACATCCATATTGTCGCTGTCCTTCTGAAACCTTTTACTTTTACTGTCCAAACGAAATTTAAAAAACACTGACAGCACAGTTTGTAATCATTCTATATACAAAGTTGACAAGCATTTATTTTAAGTCTTTTTAACGGTTAAATATTTGCAAAACCCAGTGACCAACTTAAAGGGTCAATAATAATAATGATTTATATACAAAATATGGACATATGAGGTTAAAGAAGGACAGCAGAGAAATGTTATAATGTAAAAAAATGTTATGGAGTGACATTTACTCAATAATGCTATTAACACTTAAGCAACGTTCTCAGTCCTTTTTGTTTTCATGTCTCTCTCTGCTCATCTACAGACATTTTGCCTGCCTGTCCTCTAAGTACATGCTGTCTGGGGTCCCTGCGGTGATGAGCATGCTCCTGGCCAACATTAACGCATTCTTCGCTCACCCTACCTCAGTCACCAGCGGCTCGGCCTGTGACCGCTTCACCGCCTCAAACTTTGGGGTAACCTCTATAGTAGCTTTGTAGTAAATGTAATCGATACATTTACACAAAATATTCTTATTATCACTCTTTTATCAAATAAAACATAATAAAAAAGTATTAACCAGTGGCAATTAAATGTTTTGACAAATAAGATGAATAATTTATTATTTTTTACTTATACTGTAGATAAGTAGACATTTTAAATGTATTTTAAGAACAGAGCGGTGGTGACATTGTTGTAATAAGAATCACATAAAACCTCAACCGATGGCTTTCATAATACACAGTGGAAATGTTATTGTGGCAGCCTCTGTTTCTCTTACAGCGAAATACAAACCTGGATTTGTGCACAACCTCAATCTTTTCTTCTCTTTCTTGTGCTTGACCTTTGCATATTTTTACCAGGATTTTGTGTTACATGGAAAGATACAAGATAGTGAATAAGTGTCCCTGACCCATTGATTCCAATTCATGTTATTCCTTTTATCATTCTCATAAGCAGGGTTTTCCAGGCGCTTTGCTCTGATATAATTTTACAATGATTGTGTATGTTTTTTGTAATAATGCTTGCTGTTCTGTGACCTTGGCTCGGGGTATAGAACTCATTCACAGAGAATCTGAGTACAGAGAAACACATGCTGGATGTGAATATTGTAGGGAGGTTTTGTCGCCGTTTCCTTTTAGTGTATGTAAAAATATTGTATGCTTTAGTAATAAACATTTATAATATGAATACATTTATCAAGAAAGAAAGGTGCTAATGTCTGTCTATCACTAACTTGTCCTTTCATCATATGTCACAACAGAAAGATCGGTTTGTTAGACTGCTGGATCAGATTCATAACTCCCTCCGCATTGACTTGTCAACATACAGAGTGAGTATTTGTTGTGTTCCAGATTTACAAATCGAATTTTATGAACGCAGGCTATGGAGAATTTACACACGTTGCATATATACCAAAAGCATCTTTTTTTTCACAACCCAGAGTATACGAATGCACAGGAAGACATCAGTTTGAATTTCGGTCCATTCACACTAAGAACAATCACTATGGAGAAAAACAGGAATATAAGAGAACTATTACAATAAGGATACAGAGGAAAAATAATGTTGGTATCACATTAAGGGCCATTATTTTTTTCTCGCTGATAAACAATGAAACATTGACGTCCAATCAAAATCCGCTCAAATTTGAAGGGCTGTCGAATTTAAAATGTAAATCTGCAGCATGCAAACATAATAAATATGACATTATTGTCTATTGGTGTGGACAGTTAAATTTATAGTTATCGATTTTGGTATGAAAACGTGTATTTTGTTGCCATGGTAAAGTTACCAGTTGCCCGGTAGTAAATAACTGCGGGTACATAATGGACTTGTACTTTCTCTCGACTAGCGGTTTTCCTAGGGTCATGGTGTACCTCTCACTCAAACCTCCTGTGATGTTCTGCTTATCTCTCTGATCTCCAGAATAATTTCCCAGCAAGCAGTAAACCTCGCTTGTCGGACCTCAAATCCACGGTGGATTTATTGACCAGCATAGCATTTTTCAGACTGAAGGTAAGATATCTTGCATAAATTACACCAGGCAGTGGGCTGTTTTGCCCGTCCCTTCTGTTTAAAATGTCATTTGGGAGTCACAGGATGTAGGTCATATTTGCAATACAGATGACAGAAGTGCTGTTTTATGGAGATGAGTCCTTCATACGGAGTCCTTCATACTGTCATTTCTGTCTAGATGTCCTAAAGCTTGAGACCGTTCAGGAGAAAAAGATAATAGGGTGAAGATAATAAAAGGTTTGAGATGAAGACTGATTTCTTTGTGTTTTGAGAGAGGCTTTTGTTCAAGGTTTCGTAACGGAGTTTAGTCACTATTAATTTGACAGCTCATCACTTCTCGGCTGGAGTTACGACGTTTGTATATTCTTTGACTCAAGCAAGAGAGATTTTGCCAACATCTCTGCATCAGCCTCAGAATGTTGCTGTACTACAATGTACATTGACACGCTCCTGTCTTCTCCGGTGCCCTCTGTGTTCAGGTGTTGGAACTACAGTCTCCCCCACGTGCAGCGCACGTTGTCAGGGATTGTGTGAAAGCTTGCCTCAATTCCACTTATGAGTACATCTTTAACAACTGCCAAGAGCTTTATAACAGACAGTTTCAGCCGGCGGTGGAACCTGTGAGTAAACATTTGTGACATGCAGTATTTACAGACGTGAGTTTGTTTACACATTTGTACAACAGTGTTGAATTTTGGACATTTTTGTTTAGGTTTTTTTTGTGGTTGAAAAGATTAATATTTTAAAGAATGTTTAATTTACCATAGAAACCACACACACCGCTTCAATGTGGTGTTCAATGTCACTCAAACTGGAATGGGGTCCAGTTCACCACATTTTTATAAATATCTTCTTTTGTGTTCGGCGGAAGAAATTAAGTCATACATATTTTAAATGATCCCTCTGCTCATTGCAGCAAAAACCAGAAGAAAAGAAAGAAGAAGACAGTGATGAAGAAGAGGAAAAGAAAGAGGAGGACAACGCCACTACAGAAGAACCAGGACCAAGCGTGCAGAACCTGGAATTCTGGCCCAAACTCATCACCTTAATAGTGTCCATCATCGAAGAAGACAAAAACTCCTACAGCCCTATAATAAATCAGTCAGTCAATGCCCAGAAACGCACAATATCACACATAAGCGCATTGAGCGGGTAAGATCAACCTTCTGTGAATCTCACGCAGGTTTCCTCAGGAGCTGGACGTGGGAAAAGTCAGTGCCGAGGTCATGTGGACACTCTTTTCTCAGGATATGAAGTATGCACTGGAAGGTAAGGAGATGTGTGTTTGTGTTCAACGATGCAAAGAAGAGATTTTGCTTGTTTGTGTGCTTTACATGTGCGAATCGCAATTCATTTTTGTATATTCTGCCTAACACACCATCTTCATCAAACTTGCTTCTTCTGTTCTTCAGTCCTTGACCACCTCGACCACAAACATGGGAAGAATGGTAACATAGGTTAACATAGTTTCATAGATTAGTACCTCATGTCATTTCAAACCTGTATGACTTCGGCAGAACACAAAAGAAGATATTTTTAAGAATGTTTGTAACCAAGTAAGATTCACCCCAACTGACTTTCATTATATGAAGTCAAAAACACTGACACGTTTCTCCAAATACCTTCTTTTGTGTTCAATAGAAAAAGAAAGCGTTATACTGAATATAGGACATTTTTTTATATTAAGTCTTTACTCTCCCGTCCTCAGCATAGTTGACAGAATAGATCCCCCTGATTTGACTTTAGATCTGCAAACTGAAGTGAGACCCCTTATTGACAAAATGATGTTTTTCCTTTTGATGACTACATCATTTCCTTTTGAACGCGCCTCATTCGTTGCACACCTGCACTCGTTTTTCTCTCAAGTGCTCTTCATCTATCATATCTTCTTTCCCTCCTGCCTCGTTTTTGTGTGTTCGTAGCACCTGCCACATTCCATATTCGCAGACTTGATTTTTGCACGGGTAAGACATACGGTTAAATGAATGTTAAAATGTTTTTACTATATGTGTGTGTGTGTTTGAACAGTGTACAGTGGGTACAGCTGCAGACCTGCTGAAAAAACTCAGTTAGTATCAGTTTTATAGCTGAAGACCAGTGGAGGAGTAAATATGAAGTTTAAAAAGTATGAATGTTTACTGGATGAGAGAAGAAAAAAGGTCTCACGACGTGTGGACTTACACTTTGTTGTTTTCTCAGAACACGAGAAGCTCAGGTTGTGCAAAAGTGCCGACTACATGAATCTGCACTTCAAAGTGAAATGGCTCTACAACGAGTATGTCTGCGACCTGTCCGCCTTCTCCGACGCCATCCCAGAGTACCCATCGTGAGTCACGCCGCTTCTGAAACTCTTTCAAACAGTCCTTGTTGACTTTTATCTTATTCTTCAAATGGTCTGCCGTCTCACTGGCTCCCTATCATCACCTACTATATTTGGCTGAAATCTTTGGAATGTCTTGCTGATTCTTTCCTCTGTTGCTTGACCTCTTGTTTCCTCACTACTTTCCTGCTTGTTTCTCTCTGTCTCTTGATTTCTTCTCTGTAGGTGGTTTCTGCCATTTGTTCTGCAGTGGCTGGCTGAGAATGAGGAAGTGTCGATGGAGTTTATGCATGGAGCTCTTGAGAGAGATAAAAGAGAGGGGGTATGATTCAGTAATCAAAACCCTTCTGTGTGCTTCAGTGTCTTATATTTGACTTCCGCTGTCAGCCTGCGGGGTTAAAACATGCGCTTGCCAAAGGAATAGCTTTGTGTATATTTACCAAGCACGTGCTGTAACGAATTTTATATATTACGATAATTGCTGCGCCTTTTATCGCGGCGTATGGTGTTATCACAGTTTTTTATTACAGAGATTTTGTTGTTCTTAAAGATATTTTGGGTTATTTTAAAACGAACCGATATTTAATAAAAACCTCCCAAAATATATTTTTTAATCATTTCGTGTTTCAGAAACTTGTGTTTATTTATAATAAATTGTTTATTTTTTTATGCTTTTTTACATAAATTATTTTATAAATTATTTTATTGTTTAGCAAATTAATTCATTATGTAATTTAATAGTGGCTTTTGGAATAGTGAGATTTCAGATAGATATCAACAATTATGCTAATGTTATATATAGTTATTCTGTGCATTTTAAATAGCCCACGAAAAAAAATATTAATTAAAATTAATTGTCACGGTAAACAGTATTATTGAAAACCAGCCTAAATCTGATACTTACTTTAAGGAATTAAAGTTCTACTACCAAGTTTTTTCACGTTTTTTGACAAAGCCAGTGATTCGTTTTTCCTCCAGCACTCAGGATATCAATCCAAGCCCGTAAACTCAATTTCTTCGACTAAACAACCCCCAAACACCAATCAGAAAGTCCTGGCAGTTTACTGACAATGATACTGAACACCCTAGCACCCAGATTAGCAACAACACCCTAGCACAGGGGTAGGCAACGTCGGTCGTGGAGTTCCGCTGTCCTGCAGATTTGAGCTCGACCTTGACCTTGCGTGTCTTTAGCTTTGGTAATCCTGAAGACACTGATTAGCTTCGGGTGTGTTTGATAGGGTTTGAGCTCAAATCTGCCGGGCAGCGGCACTCCAGGACCGATGTTGCGAATTAGCAATGCCTGCCTTTACAACCTAACAGCGAGAATGACACGAGTCACTTCTCTGGAGCCACTGATTTCAGATTTTTCTTTCTTCTCAACAGTTCCAGCAGACGTCTGAGCACGCTCTGTTCTCCAGCTCGGTCGTGGACATCTTCACTCAACTCAACCAGAGCTTTGAGATCATCAAAAAACTCGACTGCCCTGATCCTGGGGTCGTCGCCCAATACAACCGGCGCTTTGCCAAGGTGCAGATTGACAATCAATGACATTGAATGCCATTCTAGAGTCACGCTTTAAGACAAATTGAAAGGCAGAGCAGCAACGAGGAACATAAACATTTCAAGTAGCTGGCAAAGAGTTTTGTTGTCGTTGGAGAGTCGCCATCTGTTAATTTTAAATTAGGCGTGTGACGCAGCTGAATTTTCGTTAATGCCCACATAGATTTTGTAGAAGCTGTGATGTGTTTGCATTTAAATTTCTTTCATATTTTCTTTAAACTGTATAATGGACTGGTCTGTCATGGTCATAACCTCAGTGTATTTTTTCTGTAATTTGCATATTGAGGTCTGTTTAGAGGAATGCATTTGCCCCTGAAACATTAATTAATTTTCAACATCAAGTCAAGGTATCTGCCATTTCAGATCAGCGGCCCAGTACGGCGTGTATATAATTTACTCCACATAGAGTTTAGTTGTGATATTTAAAAAGAAATTCTTTCCCCGTCAGACCATCACCAAAGTGCTCCTGCAGTATTGTGCTATTCTAACCAAGAGCTTCCTATCCTACTGTGAGAAAGAGAAAACAGTGAGTGCAAATACATATTATAAACAAATATTAAAGCAGTAAGACTTGCTTAAGAGTCATATTAACTCTCACTCCTGTATCTCTTGCAGCCCTGTGTGTTGATGAATAACATTCAGCAGATGCGTGTTATGTTGGAGAAGATGTTTGAGTCTATGGGGGCCAGGCAGGTGAGTTAAACATGATGTCATATCAGCTGGTGATGTGTCTATTGCGACACAGGAGACTGAGCTGGTTTTATCTGTGCCGGGATGAAAGTCACAAAGAAATAGACTACAGCGCTGTTCCATGACTTTGATCTGCTCATCGCCGGGAAACAGTTGCTTCACCTGCTTTATTCTAAATGATAATCTGAGGATGGGAGTTCTCATCATTGACATTAATGTGTATATTTCCACTTACTTATTGCTGTAGAATCTGACAGCTTACCTCTGTAGTTGCAGCAGTGTTACATTATTTATGCCAGAGGATTACTGACCCTCCCGGTTGAGTCTGGTCTCTTCAAAGGTTTTTTCTCCACATTTATAGATATATACATTTCTAGTGGAGTTTTAGTTCCTTGCCACTGTTATCAGAGATGTGTGGGACACTGTTGGTGTGTGTGAGAGAGGAGCAGGTGGAGCTCCAGTTTGGATGTTCTGAACTCCACCTGAGATGATAATGAAGACAGCTGGGTTAGGATCACTGACATTATATAATACAATACAAACTCACATATATAGGGTAAATTCAGTACATTTTTTATTTTTAAATCAGTCACTTGTCCTTCGGAGAGTTGTTGTCGATGTTGACAGCACAGAGGTAAAGTAAGGTCGCTCATTAGTTTTAGGTTTCTGATACTCTGGCAGGCCGTAAGAGGCTGAAACACTGACGCACGCGTGTGGTTTTGTTTTGAATGGGAGATGGGCCTGCAGAGCTGTCATTCCGCACACATTGTATATTGGGGTAGTAGGCTCTGAATCGGATGCTTATTCTTTGTCATAAATTCATCCATAGTAATGCTGGTGAATCATCTGCTGAAAGACACCAGAATGTCATTTTTTTGACACTAGTTCGTCTCTCCAGAGTTGTTGTGTGTATTTATAAATGTGGTCTGGAGTGTGTGTGCCAGCAGCTCTAACTCTATATCTGTTTTTTGTGTAGTACACCACTGAGGAAGAGAGGGTAGGTGAAAAGAAGTGTTTTTCGGATGGACTGTAACCCTCTGTGTGCACGCGCTGTATTGGCACCCTTGATTAAACTACCCTTGTTATGGCACCTCATAGTACGGCGCGGTAAAGCTCACTTTTCGGGGGTTTTCCACTGGGTACAGTACCTAGTACCCGATACTTTTTTAGTACCACCTCGGTTGAGGTTCCAAGCATACTGTACCGATACCAAAATGTGACGTGTTTACACAGATCACTTATTGGGCAGAGAGAATCGTTACCAGCGTCATTGGATTTGCAACCAATGAATAAGATTTTTAATACATAATATTGCCATTTCGTCATATGCGTTGTGAATGTAATATAGAGATTGAAACCCGTATCGTAATGCTAAATGCTACTGTTGGACTTGTGCGCTGTCGAGCAAACCAAATGATCGTTGTCCGCTCTTAGCAGGAAGATTTCCCAAACTCTGGTATTTTGGCAGTATTTTGTTTTGCTGCCGTCTGCCATCAATATGATCCATTACTCCTGTGTTGTGCGTGTGTTTATGCCGCGTTCACAATGACACTACGGCAATGGAGGCGGCGCAACAATGACGATAAGTTACTAATCTCCACCCACTTTGAAGCGGTACTTAAATGCTGTGGAAAAGCAAACTGAGCTGAAGTTAAGTGAGCTGTACCGGGCCGATTCGTACTAAACCTGACGGTACCATGCAGTAGAAAAGTGCCATTAGTACTTAGTAGCCCATACGGTTCATCCCTCCATAGTGCTTTATGACAGAGTCCGTAAAACCACTTTAACTTGAATATTTTCCTTCACTACCAGCTGGAAAATGAGGAGGAACCAGAGGACGATGAAGAAGAGGTGTGTCATAAAAAAGAAAGAGTTTGTGTGTTTTTGTAAACAATCCAAAAGTAACTTTCGTTTTGTTTACCATTATTTTTGTTTACCACCATTTACCAGTCAGATGAATCGGATGCCAAGGTGAGAAACAGGCTGATCTGTTTCTTTATTAAGCTCTTTATCAAACATGATAATGATTATAAAGATCTGATAGTCAGCTATTTGCAGCATCAACAGTAAGCACGACAGAATTTAACATAATGCAAATAAGCAGTGTGCTGATGCGGAACTTGTTTGCCGCCACCTGATGCCAGGGTAGATAGTTATGCGATCTTTTACTGTAAGTAGTTTTTGATTTACTTTTAATTTTGGTTTGTCTGTTTCTTTGTTTCACTTCTTTCATCAGTCTGGATGTTCGGATTCAGAAGGATCCGAGGTACGTCACTAAATGACGTCAGCCGCCCTTTAGATCAAAATCTGGATGAGTCATTATTTGTGTTTGTGTCCTCGGAAGAGAAAAATTATTATTTCTAAAAAAGCATTTAAAGCTACAATCAATAACTTACTTTTAGTTCGCCATCTTTGTTTGAAACCTGAAATTTAAGTTTACGGATCTTTACATGTGTTGATGTCAAATGACGTAAAATGGGGTAAGGTAGGTAGGGCGGGATTTTAGCATATATGGTCTTAAGCTAACACACATGGACTAAAAGTCTTTTTAAAGAAGTATTTTTAATATATCACTGAAATAGTCTTCGGTCACTCGGGTGAATAAAAGTAACCGTTAAACACAACAGTCTTTTAGATTTCTGCATAATAAAGTTTTATTGATCTGTTTAATGACACTACATTAAATGTAGATCCAAGCTGTAAATGCAGCTGCAGCCAGTTTATGTATTAAAAGAGTTTTGTATGTTCAAGGAATAAATAACCTTATGAATAGAGTTAAGTTGTGGATGTAAGACATTTCCTGTAACGTACATAAGAGATATTAATTCTGAATTTGAAGGTCTTGTATTGCTAATGACATCAGAGATGTGTGGGACACTGGGGGCGTGCCTGCGTGCGTGAAAGAGTAGGCGGAGCTCCTGTTTGGATGTTCTAAACTCCAGATGTGTTGATAATGATGGGAGCTGGTTTAGGGAGCTGTCACAATATCAGATTTCCGCAACACAAATACCGTGGTGAAAATTAATAACAATAATAATATTATCACAATATATTTTGCAATATTATTTGGAGTTTAAATTTTTTGGCCAATGATTCACACCCACATGTATAGTATGCGTGAAGAAAGGCAGGAGAGAGTTTGTAACCATTGTCCCGGAATATTAGTTAAGATGTTCATGTGTGTAGTGTTAACACTATATCAGTAATCAAAGTTATTGATGTTATGGTTATGGCCAATCTCGGTATATTATGAAACCCGTACACATATATATATATATTTTTAATAAAGACTCAAAACTTGGTGACAGTAGAGCATCTTTTTAGGTTGGTGTTGTGGAATGTAATTTTAAAATATGATATATTTTTTGTATCTTTAGATTAACAACAAAGAGAAGGAGAATAAGGTTGGTTTTGTAAAGGACAGAGAAAATACAACTCCTTTCACATGTGTATTCTGCTCAGAACCCTCATTGCTCTGTGTTCGTCTCCCCGGACCTTCACCAGTCAGCTCTTTGTGTCTTAGAGATTGTAAATGTTATCTGCAGTTCATGCGGGTAACATGGGTTCTAGGAATGTGGATGGATGCAGAGTTTTTTTCATTTCTTTTCCACATAATTTATTCTTTTTTTCTACTTTTGTGGATTTGCCAAAATGCTCCACATTTTTAGAAGTAACAAAAAATCGATCCCCTACCCCAAAACCTAACCCTCACACAAACCCTTCTGCAGTTTTAAGTTTTCAATAGATATAATTCTGTAAGATTTATAAACTGGTCAAAATCTACTTGGATTACTATCTTTCTGGGCACATTTGGTCCCCACGCCGTGATGAATACCATTACAGACACTCCCTAAATGATGTCCATCCCTTATGTTTGAATTGTGTGTTTTGCCTAGCCCTTGTGCTTGTGTTAACCTTCATTTAGTGTAAATTGAATCATTTTCGTACTTTTTAGATGACACTGTCAGGTCATGTCAGATCTCTTTAGTCCTTGAGATTCGCGTGTCGCTGTTTCGATCCGTGTTCATTGTAATTTTCTATAGCAATGAACCTTTTGACATATGTCTGTGTGTGTGGGACAGAGAAAATAATCTCTGTTAAAAAACTGTTTTTATCATCGATGTGTCAGTGTTGTGTGAGCATCAGGTGCATTCAGAAGGATTCAGTTAGGAAGGCAATTTCCTTATTATATATAACCCCTTAGATTTGTTTCTGCAATCTTGATCTTTCATTCCCTTCAGTTCTCTATATGCATGTGTGTGGAAAATCCTCAAGGTCATATGTTTGAGTTCATCTATGACAGTATATGAGACAGCATCTCAGACTGTTTCTTTGTTTGTCTTTTGTGTTTGTCTTCTGTCTGTCTACAGTCTGTTGCCAAGAAGGAAAAGGTGTGTGTGGTTACGGTCTCTTAAACATGTGTAGCAAAGGAAATACATGTAACAAATAAGACATTTTAAAATATACATAATTCTTTTTAATAAACAGTACATTTTTGTACTCCTTTTTCTTTTTTTACTAATATAATAGTTAATGGATTTTGTATTCATGTATACACATTTAGCATTAACTTTCACCACCGTTTAAAAGTTTAGGATCATTTGGCTGAAATGTATTTTGTGATCTTAAAAATTATTTGATCTAAAGGCACTTATCGTTTTTATTAGACAACCAACATTTCTTTAATAAAAAGGTTATAGAAATGAATGAACCGAGCACAGATGGGAACTACTTGAATACCGTTTACAAAGCATGTCAGGGTGAGAAATGAAGAAACTGGATGATAACATGCCAATCTACAAATTCAATAGCACAAATAGCTTTTTGGAAGACACTAAAATATATTATAGCTTTGATGCGTTTCAGTTTTCTTTAGTCACGTCGTAATTAAAATAATCAGTATTGGTGTGATGAGTTTTTTATGGTTCTGCGATGTAGAAAAAAAATATAAAAAATGTATGAAGAAGATCTAAACTTTTGAACGGTAGTGTATATATTTGCATCGTTTAGTGTTTGTGTGTTGACTCATTTATTTGAATGTTTTGCCATCAGGAGGAGAAAAAAGACGAAGAGAAAGAGGTTTGTGCTCGTGCTCACACACACACACACACACACTACACACACTGTCTGTGGTTTTGTTCTTTGCTTAATAGTGTCTGCATCAAAAGGTCTCACTGTGATCCCGTGTGATGAATTACAAACACAAAGATGAGCGATTGTTCATGTGTATGTTTTATCTGCCCTCAGGGCTCTTGTATCTTATTTTTGGGTCAAATCAGACTTCACATCAGTGACCTGATGTGACACGAAAGAATTAGCTAGGAATTCTGAGCTTAAATAATGAATTGCTTTGGGCAAGTGGTGATTTATAGTTGCCTGCAAATGAATGACAATTATTTTGGTAAATGCAACGAAAGATGCGTATTGGCCCTCATTTCCAGTTTGTTTTGACCAAAAACCACCCAGAGAAGTGTCAGTAATGTCAGTAATGTAAATCGACCAATCACAGGTCGTGCAGAATTTACCTTCAAAAGTCGGTCTAGACTCTAGATGTTCTAGAGTAGATCAGACCAAAGAACTGTCAGTAATACAAAGCACGGAAATGCTGTTGAGCTAC
Source organism: Barbatula barbatula (assembly GCF_947034865.1). Classification (NCBI taxonomy): domain Eukaryota; kingdom Metazoa; phylum Chordata; class Actinopteri; order Cypriniformes; family Nemacheilidae; genus Barbatula; species Barbatula barbatula. The sequence continues at coordinate 24,502,608 of NC_136767.1, read as the reverse complement.
AAATGACTTTTTATGTTTTTTTCTATTCTTTAGCTCAAAAATGAGGATAAAGAGGTGCGAGATGTTTTGATTTTGACTCTTCAAATATAAAGTCTACTGTTTCTTAATCTGACAGTTCAAAGAACCTGTACTGTTGAGGTTGGTGAAGCTGAATGATGATTGTCTTTCTCTGCCTTTTCCTTTGTTTTCCATTCTCGGTGTCTTGATAGAATGAAGCAACAGTCAACACAAAAAAGGTGTGAGGATTTGTGTGTGTGGTGTGAACGTGTATAGCCATTTGTTAGCAAGCCTGGAATCCTGGCTGTCTTTCCCTTCATCCAACACTTTCCCCATAACTGTGATAATGTTTTAATGCGCAGTATAAACCCTGCACATACACTGGCCACCAAAAATATATTTGGACACTTTCAGGATATTCAACCTATTCAAATATATCTATATAGTACTGAAACTACACACATTGTTTAGGGGAAGTTGACTTCATACATTCACAAAAATTACTCTGCAGTAAATGCAGGTGCGGATGCATTTATGGTTTTATATGTTTTGATATTCATAGATTTTAAAGGTCCAGTGTATAATATGTGGTGGCATCTCGTGGTGAGGTTGCGAATTGCAATCACGGCTACCTCACGTGCACCCCTCCCCCCTTTTGAAGCACTATAGTGGCTGGCACAGAACTAAGATGTCGTCGCGTTTTTCTTCTTTCCCTTAGGAGATAACATATTTACCAAACACGCTCTGTAGAGAAGTTTGTCTGTTTAATTCACATTTCGTGTCTAAAATTGTGTGGAAAACGCAAGCCGCAACGGTTTCTCTCTTTAAAATGATGCGCTACACACCGAAAAGTTTAACTATTTCCATCTCAATGTGACACCAACGAGCCTAGAAAAATGTGCGTAATGTGAATCGGGCCTAGTGCTATTGGAGACACAACATGACGAATTCCATGTAAGAATTCCCTGGTGTATCTAGTAGATATAGTTATGTATATTATATTTCAGTAGATCCTCCAAAAAATGACATACTGGACCTTTAAGTGGCTTATGTGACAATACTTTTTAAAGATTATAGAAATTTACTGTAGATAAAGAATTCTTGTTAAATATTTATCTATACTGTACTTTTGGACTAATATCCATCAAAAAGGATGCTAAAAACACTCAGGACATAAGCTTTTGTGGGTATTGTGTGATATATTGTAGTTTTCTTTTCTTTATTCTCTTGAGCATTGGAGTGAATAAACCTCTTTCTGTTTATTAAAGCAATGAAACCTTAACATGTTGACTTAACATTTTGGTTTTCCTCTGCTTTAATCGAACCATTGTTGGATCTGACACATTCCAGAAAAATAGCTCTTAATAGTTATAAAAAGTGTGTGAACCCGAACAATTACTTTCCTTGCCTCTTCTCTTTCGTATCACACTAACACTACATCTTGTATATGTTTGTGCTTCTCTCTCCAGCTTGACACAGAAGCTGCAGATATCCTCAATGACCTGCAAGGGAAGCTCAATTCTGCGCTGGACAACCTGAGCGCCATGTTTGCCAAAAGGTACACTTCAATTTCTGATGATGAACCACAGTGTGATCACACTGAAGGGGCTTATTTCGTTATAACAGCCGGCTGCTTGTTCATTATCCCGCTTATTACACGGCTACTTGCCACATGAGAAAAAACTGGACATAAAATGTGAATTTGAAATATTTTATTAGCTCATTTTTACCGAATTTTTACCTTTTTAAATGATTAAATAATGTGCTGTCAAAGCTGACAAGCACTTTTTAATACTTTGTTTTGGTTAGATATTTGCAAAACCCAGTGACAAACATTAAGGGTGACTAAAAATAATGATTAATTGCAAAAACATTATGGAGATAAAAGGTTTCAGAAGGATAGCAGCGATTATATAAGATGATATTTACAAATTCTCCAACCAAATTGCATCTTCGTCTTGACTGAACTTCGAGACTTAAAGCCACTAGGAAAATTGCATTTATTACAAATGAGTTAATAAATTGTTTATTCTGCAATATCCACCGAATGGATGTACATTATGCCTTATCTATAAATAAAATGTAACCATGAATAGATTAGGGTTAGTTTTATTAATTTTATGTGTAATATAATAACATCATAGCTGTGGTTATTTATATTCATTTTTCTATCCTCATAGTTTATCTTTTTTTAATCTTTATGTATAGTTTCCAGGCTCGTATAAACGTATGCATGCGACAGATGGCAGAGATCATGTACCAGATTAAAGGCCCTCTGAATCAGAACAGTCGGAACACAGCAGAGGCTGATGCAGACAACGCACTGCGGCCGCTTATGGAGTTCCTTGATGCAAAGTCAGTTCAGTTCAACTACAAATAATCCACGTTTCTAATCCAGTTTCTGAGGAACTGTCATTCATGCATACAAAATAATTTTTTCTCTAGAAATGTTGTAAAATCCTGTGATTCTGCATAATTGCTGACAGCAGATCTGTTTGTGTGTGCGTGTGCAGCCTCAGCATCTTTGCAGACATATGTGAGAAGACTGTGTTGAAGCGTGTACTGAAGGACCTGTGGAGGCATGTTTTAATCTGCATGGAGAAAACCATCGTGTTGCCTCAGAGCAGCGACAGTATCGTGAGTGACATTAACCTGTATCTGTTTTTATTATTTTTTCAATAACAAACAGAACAACACAACAACAAGCCTGCCAAAGGAAATAGAAATGCAGCTTATTTGGTGATATTTTACTTTTCTCTACAGGGAGCTCAACTTCTTACTGCTGCTAAAGAACTCTCTAAACTTAAGGTAATGCACAAGAAAAAAACACAAATGCTGGTTTATTTGAAGCTACAATCTATAGCATAAGGCAGTGGGTGTGGCTAATATGGTTACTGTTTGTCACAGGCAGGGGCGGAGCCGAAAAGCTTGTCGCCAAGGCAATGTGTGATCATGGAGGCGGCGCTGGACGCAATCAAGGTGTGTTGGTGGAGATGGTCTGAGCGCTGAGTTACCACACGCTTACTGTTTTGTCTTTTATACACAACTCTTATGCCAAGTCAACATGTTGCATGAGTGTTTAGCCTCGTTGGATTGGTGCGTCATACAGAAGCGTGTGTGAGTGGGAGACAGTATTGTATGATTTTTAAAGATCCGGACAGCCTTAGAGGTTGCTCTGCAAATGATGATTTTTATGTCATTATGACAAAATAATACAAAATATTTACCTTTAAAATATGGAATAGTTTTTGCAATGCTGTAATTATGCACACACACACACACACACACTCATATATTTTTCTAACAAAACAAACGCAAGACGCATAACAAGTTCACACATAACAATTTTGACGGACCAGAGTCTGTGAAATGTAGCACTTTTTGCAGAAGGAGACCAATATTTGGTTTCTTACAATGCACACACACATTTGTATTTCTCTTTCTCTCTCATTCATATGCTGTTGCTGGGTAGCTGTTTTTTCATGCTGGTGGGAACGGTTTAAAGAAAGTCTATCTGGAGAAGAGCCCTGAGCTGTCATCCCTGCGGTACGCTCTTTCGCTCTACACGCAGACTACGGATGCTCTTATCAAGGCATTCGTGACAACACAACATGCTCAGGGTAAGAAACATGCACACTTGTTTTCTTAAGCCTTGAACCTGCATACAGTATGCACCCATGTGCACGACAGCCGCCAGTCTATTGTATTTTTAAAATGTCATGTTTTTTCTCGCTCAGTTCAAAGGGGAATGGGCATCAGAATGACCCCCAAAGAGAACGTTCGACCTGACAGAGGTGAGCAGAATTATTTGTTTCTCCTCGGTTTTATATAGAAAGGATCCCTCTCCCTGAACACAGACGAAAATATTTGGAGGAATGCTTGTAACCTAACAGCTCTTGGTCACTATTGACTACCATGGAAGAAAGAAATACAACGGTAGTCAAGACTGAAAAAATTTATAAAGAAATGTTTCCTTGAATGGAAGTCAATGGTGGCCAAGAATTGTATAGTTACAAGCATTCTTCCAAATATCTTTCTAAAAAAACCACTGGTGCTGGTTGACATGCTGCAAAGGGGTCTGTTGTGTTCATATGTGGGCAGTGCCTGATTCTTAACATTTGACAGGCTCTGGGGTTGAGCGGCCGATAGGAGAGGCTGTGATTCAGATTGATTTGTCGCCCCCTGCTGGAAACACTGAGCAGAAACTCGCAGTGAGAGGTGAGAGCCCTACAACAACATTATAGGTCTTAAGTAAGGATGGTTACCTGTTTATTTTAGTACGTGATGATAATCTGCAGTATTGCTGTTTACGTGTAAATGAATCTCTTTCTCTCCAGTGATTGCTGTGAATGACATGAAATGGCAGACGTCAGGTATGTTTCGACCATTCGTTGAGGTTAACTTGATCGGCCCACAGCTGACGGAAAAGAAACGGAAGTTCACAACCAAATCTAAAAACAACAGCTGGACAGCGAAATATAACGAGGCCTTCCAATTGTGAGTGAAAACAGCTCTCATCTTAAAATTTTATTTTTATATTAAAATTTGTGGTTTGAGGTGCTGAATTACTTTTGTTATGCATATGATGTAAAGGGTTTGCAAGCAGAGCTCTTTTAGTCTTACCAAGTGTTTAATAGCAGGATTTTTTTCATATTTGTCGCTCTCGCAATGTGAGAATTACAACAGTTTCTATTTCTAAATCGTGATTTCATACTCGAAAGCTCTCATTTCTTGGTATTATTTTCCCACTTCTAATCTTTGGTTAACTCACCACACCCAAGAAACATAAGTTCACACATAACAATTGAGACACACCAAAGTTACTCTCTGTGAGCTGTAGCTTTTTGCAAAAGTATAATGCAAAACACATGCGTCTTGCTTGCAGTATCACCCTCATGGGGTTTAGTTTGTGGCGTAATTATTCATCTAAATCATAAAAAAATGCTTCACATGTTTGTGTATTTTTCCCTCTGAACATGTTTAGTGTGTTGGGCAAAGGTGTGAGTCTGGACTGCTATGAGGTTCAGGTAACGGTGAAGGATTACTGTTTCGGTCGGGTGGACCGGGTGGTGGGGATTGCTGTCTTGCAGCTGCGTGACGTTGCGGACCGGAAAAGCTGCGTGTGCTGGTGTCCCCTGGGCCCACATATCAGCATGGACGAAACCGGGACCACGGCACTACGAATCCTCTCCCAACGCTCGGCTGATGAGGTCGCCAAAGACTTCGTCAGACTTAAATCAGAGACCCGACCTGTGGAGGAGGGGAGGTGAAGATAGATCTGTTCAGTCGATCATAGAGATAGAGAAGAGACTTTGGTAATACGAAACTGTGCGCCTATTGAACGATACAAATCTAAAATAGTGGACATTTATTGAAAGCCCTTATGGGGCAAAACTGTTAAACTGACTTTGCATCACTGCTTACTGGATGTGTTCTGAATCTATAAATTGTAAGAATTTAACCGAGATTGTTTATAATACATTCAAAAGCTTTACAATGACGATACAAGAGTCGTTTTGCCAAAGCACACTAGTCTTGTGGCTCATTCCGCACTGTCCATTTTGGCCTTCTGAGTGGGAGGAGTCTTCATGACAGGGGGTGTGGTCTAACAAGAAAAAGAAAAAGGCTTATTTCAAGGTTTTTGCATAAAGCGTTACTCTAAAACTGTTAAACATATTGGTCTGTAACTGTGATTTAACATTAATGCAAGCATGTGAACGCAATGTGGATGTCGATTAATATGCCGCTTGTTTGCATTAAGTAGCATTCTGGTGTTCCATTACATTTAGTCATTTAGCAGACTCTTTTATCCGAAGCGACTAACAGATACAATGGAAGCATTTGGAACAACATAAGGAGAACAAAAAGCCTAAGTGCAAGAAGAAAACTGGTCTCGTATACGGATTGAGACATTCCTAATATTCTCATTTTTAATGTGTGGTTGAAACACCTGAATGATATTTCACTTTCAATGGCCATTTTAGAACAAATCTGTTTACAAATTGCCAGAAATATGTACATACTGTACAGGTGCAGTATGGACCAACCAGTAGTGCCGGCCAATGAGAAGGGAGGTATGAAACTTTGTTTACCCTGTGCCAAGTAGTTTGTATGTTCTCTTTTTTGGATGTAGAAGATGTTGTTTTTGATTTTTTTTTATATGCACAGCCCAACAGATGCTCACAATGTGTAAAATAGATTCTCACATGCACATATTCATTGTAAACAACCAAACAACTCTACCGCTTTTGGTCAAATGTTTTATTTATGTTTTGTCAATACGTGAAAATCTATTTATGTATTTAAAAACTGGAGATAACTTGGATGGATATTGATAATTTATTTATAAATTGTTTATGATTGAACCTTATTGTGATTGTTATTGCTGTGTGAATTATTTTCTTCTGTTATGGTTGGCTCACAGCCGTTGAAATACAGAGTTACGACACTCAAATAGACCGCCATAGTAATGATGGAATGTGGTAGTAACTTGCGTCATGGAGTGACCAATCGTTCCAAACACTAGACTGAAGCACATTCATTTCACTGTCTCCCAAACTCATTTGCTATGCATTCGGTGAAATAACTGCATGTTTTATCATTTTACAGAGTTGGCGGATATCTTATATTCATATTACTGCCCGGACAAAATGCTGCTTTAAATGGTGTCAACATAGTAATCAGTAAACACAATGTGCTAATATATTTCACACATTTTTGCCAAATATAGTTTCTGTTGTCCGTGCCGCTAAAATCCATGCAAAGGTTGACTGCACAGATTTGTTTGGAACTATTGAGCGCTCCATGAATCACGTGACCTCACGGTGACGAGATCGAGTGTCGTAACTCACTAGTTAGTTATTCTAGTTATTCTCAACTGTCTTAAAATCAGCAGACAAGAAACCTTAATACTTATTAGGAGAGGCCACAACCCTTATGTTCTCAAACTGTTTCATTGTAAATGCTTCCTTTGTCCCCCCCCAAAAAAATACTTATAATATTAAACTTAGAATTTAAATCAAACCAAAAACATAAACAGTTATACAGTGCATAACATCAATTCTTTTGGTTTGTGGTCCTACTATTCTGATGTTTGATTGCATAAAATCTATGATACATTTCTATATTTCATATAACTGCCACAATATCTGCTCCATCATAGGTCCCCCAGTTTGAGAACCAGTGTTCGAAAATATCTCCTAGGGACTTGGATGTAGATTTGTTTTGTTGAATAACAACCCAGAACACCTTACTTGTAATTTACTTGGCAATCTCTACTGAAGTCCATCCCTGTACAGTAAGTCATCTGATGTCAATATGTGTGTTTGGGTATTTAGATGAATCAATTTGTATTTCGGTCCTGACAGATTTTGTCCCCCAGAACTTGTTTGTTTAGAATCGCTTCCTCCATTCAGTTTTCTTTAATGTATAAGAAAATAGTCTTGTAATTTGTGTGATAGTGTTCCTCCTCTCTGTAGAAGTTCCTCTAGAGGAAACATGATCCAGGTACAGCAGATCCAGATGTACCGAGCTTGTTGTTTAAAACCACCAGGCCATTTTACTCCCTGCCTTGAATGATGTGACCATTGATGTAAATAATTGAGGTGAGGCTTCCAATATTGTATTACAACTGGGGTTTCTATTAAAAGTGCTATACATTTTTTGCTGCATGATATTGTATATTTGAGAGACAAAAGAACATGGCTCTCTCATACTACAGAAAGCTACTTTTAAATCACACATGTTCATCTTCTTTCACCTCCACGTTTTGGGAGAATTTAAGAATTGTTTCACTTTGCTTTGTTACTTGATAATTGTTTATGTCATGACATGAATTAGCATGAATACTTCTATATATGTTTACTGCAAATATGAAGGGAAATAGACACAGCACTTAAAGTGACAGTTTTGAGCTGTTCCAAATCTTTACAAACGATTTGCTCTGATGAACACAGAGAAAGATATTTGGAAGGATGCTTATAATCGAACAGCCTCCATTGACTAACCTAGTTATTAAAATTTCCCCAAAACTGTTTGCTTTCCCACATTCTTCAAAACAGCTTCTTTTGTGTTCAGAACAAATCGTGTATAAAGCAAATGTTCCTTCTATGGTAGTCAATGGTGGCCACGAACTGTTTGGTTATGAGCATTCTTCCAGAAATCTTTCTCAATGTTCATCAGAACAAAGAAAAGATATACAGATTTGGAACAGCTTGAGGGTGAGAGAAAAAAGGACTTCATTTAGTTTCTTTAGAGACTCTTTACTGTGCATGTGGCCTTGTGGTTGTAGATAACGTGCTCAGTAATGCTGTCAGCGGCTGGAGGAATGGGGAGAAAAATGGTTGCTTCCTTTTTTGGTGTGCAGGAAATCGATACGTTACCAGTAAGGGGGCGAGAGACAGAGAATGAGGTGTGGTGAACAAAGCCGAAGTTTTACATAGTCGGAGTCTGCTACACAGCAAAACTATCCCTCCAAAAGATAAAGAGCCACAGGATTACCCTTTTCAGTTCCCGCCTCTCTTGTTTAGTTTGCGTTGTGTGTGAATGAGTCTGCGCTGGATGCCTGCGCTCTGTTTCCTATCAACGCAGAGCGAGAGCAGATGGAAGGCTGAAAGAAGGAGGGGATAATAAGAGACAAAGAGGAGGAGACTTCAGCTGGCTTTCGTGGTCTCTAGTTAGAAAAAGGAGTGTCTGGATTACCCACTAGACCTACACACTGCTGTGTCACCAAGGGACGTTTACGGTAAGAATCCTAGGTGTATGAGTTAGGGGTTCAGCTGGAGGTCAAGGGTCAGAGACGGGGAATCCAGAGTTTGACGTTGAAAGCGCAGGAAGTGAGAAAGTGGGCGTGAGCTTAAAATGAGAGGTTAAAGGAGGGAGTTTTGTGTTTGTTCATAGCCTGAGGGGGAGATTTTGTTTTAGTTCCTTTCTGTAGTGTGTGTCTCAGAACACCAAGAAAGTTTGTGTTCTGTTGGACTTTACAACTTTTCTGCACATCCAAAATTCAACACAAAGTGTTTTTATCACTGGGTAAGATCTGTTTTTTTAGTTCACAACATAAGCCACTGCTGTTTGTATACTAGCACATTTGAATAGTGTGTGTTTTTAATTCTTGATGATTTAGCTTAGTATGAATGAGTATTTGGAGCCCTATTAGTCATTCATTTTATGAAATGGTCTGCAGTGAGAGGTTTATACATCACCTCTGACAGCTTTAAGAGGTTTGGCATCAGTCTGTGTATATATCAGATATACAATATTAGACTGTCACCAAGTGTGTTAAAAGAAAAATTACTGCATCTGCCAAATGTATTACACGACTGTTCTCAGCGATACACACATGACCAAATATTATGCTACTTTGTCAGATCTTTATGTCATGAGAAAGCTCAATGAAAGATCGGTGAATGTCTGGTAATATCTGCCTTCCGCAAAGATGAGATTAAGTTAAGTTTGCTAGCAAGTCTCCATATTACTATTGCTCATATTTATGGTTACTTGAAGATACTGTAAGCTGTCACTGAAGGAGATCAGACCCTCATACAGAGTTCACACAGAGTTAGAGGTCAGAAGGTTTATATAGAGATCATAGAAGGTTTTCTCCTTTGAACAGCAACTGCTGCTGGATTCTTTTATGTTGTGTTCTGGTTGATTTATTCCAGTTACCTTGTAAATAAGTTGTGCCAGTTTAGAAAAATTAGAAAAATCATTTAGAATACTTAGCCTGTTTTGCCCAGGCACACATTTGAAAAACATGGTTTGGCCTTGACATCTTTTTTTTATGAAAGAATGACAGGACATTGTGGATAAGAGCGAGGAACGGGACCATAAGCAAGGACTTTAAGTGATAGTTCACCCATTGAAGACACCCATGTCTTCATTTACTTACCCCTTTGGAAAATATGTTTTTGGAAGCATGTAGTTAACCGGCACCCATTGACGGCACCCATTGGTTTTGTGTCCATACAATAGAATTAAATGGTTACTGGCTCTGTTTGCTTACCAAATTTCCTCAGAATATCTTATTTGTGTTCTGTGGGAGAAAGTCATTCAGGCTTGAAATGACAAGAGGATGAGTAAATGATGACAGAATATTCATTTTGGGGTGAACTCGACATTGTCTGTGCACGCACCAATTGACCTTCTGACATCGTCACGTTTTTAGATGAAATGTAATGTTTTAGAAATTCTTATAGTTTTTACAGATCAGCTTATAGTTTTTTGACAAAAGGTCGTGGAACTTTGCAGGGATAGTTCAGCAAAAAACAAATCTGTCATCATTTGTTTGTCCTTATGTCGTTCAAACCCTCTATATGAGTCTTATTTGGAACACAAAAGAAGATATTTTGGGAAATGTCTCTGTGGTTTTGTGTCAATACCATGGAAGGTCAGTGTTTGGTTACAAACATTCTTTAAAATATTTATATTTTTAATATATAAATGTGCTATATATATATATATGAACAGTTTGGTTCCAAAATGAGCTATCTATGTTTTTAAAGGGGTCATAAGGCGCGAATATGTGTTTTTCTGTGTCTTTGGTGTGTTATAAATTGCCCGTGCATGTTTTAGATACATAAAATGGCACACTGCATTACATCTAAAACAAATGATAAAATTAGTGTTTGCCATGTCATATGAACCGTTTTACATGTAACTTGCTTTTTATAATGTTATCATGTATTTATTGTGTTAGTTATGAGTATTTTTGTTGTTATTGCGGCTTAAATCAAAACAAACCAACGGCAGTTTGATTGATAATTGGAATTTACGATAAAAAACTCATTTTGGAACCAAATTCTTATTATATATAAATATATAATATATAAATATATTTTTAAAACATTTTTAAATATATAATAAACATATTTACATGTATATATTGTATATATTTATATTTATATATATATATATTTTTTTTTTTTCAAAGTCATACAGGTTTGAATGGCAAAATTATTTATCTTCTTTAAATGTAGTTCTGGGGATAAACAGTTTTGGGAAAGTTTGCTTGACTCCATCTCCTTTGAGAGAAGTCTGCGTGTTCTCAGTCTGTGACTGAAGTGTGACCCTGAGTTCCACCGGTGGTCCATATAACTGCATTGTCAAATACAGCAGATAAATAATGCAGAGACAACAAACAGCAGGCTCTGTCTGATCAGATATGATTATCTCTCTGACAGCCTGTTATTGTTAACTGATAAATATTTTAAAGCTCATTAGACATGACATGCCTTTATCTGGTAAAGTGAGAAGCCAACAGTCTGTGCTTCTTTTGCTGTACCTGGACGTGGCTGAATTATTCAGCCCTTATCTGCTCTACTCTTAAACATTTTCCATTCAATCGTGATTTATTCACTGGATGCCTTTACTTGACCACGTGCAGACACAAATGAGGATGAACACATTGTGAACAGTAAATAAATAACAAGGAAGTTTAATAATTGTACTTTTTAAGCTCATGGTTGAAATAGCAGAACAAACAGACAAAGCAAAAAGAAGTATCCCAGTTCCTAAAGTCCTAAAACAGAATGACTTTTCTACTACTACTGAAAGGGATAGTTCACCCAAACATGTAAATTCTGTCATCATTTGCTCACCCTCTTGTTATTTTAAACCTGTATGACTTTCTATCATCTACAGAACACAGAAGAAGATATTTTGAAAAATGTTGGTAACCGAACAACTGTGGTACCCATTGACGTACATTAGTTTTATGTCCATACTATAAAAGTGAACGGGTACTGCATTCAAAGAAACTCATACAGGTTTGAAATGACAAGTTGAGTAAATAATGATAGATTTTTTCTTTGTGCCCATGCTGTCATAGCCATTTATTATTGAATGAATAAACAGGTGGAAAAATATCAAGAATTTCATAAAGAATTGGAGGTTGGTCTTGCACAGACAAACACCAATCAGGTTTTCTTAAGAAAATGTTAAAACCTGGTTAAACATACAATTTAATTGTTATTTTTAATAAGCTTTGGAAAACATTGTGAATTTTGTGATAGATTCACTGGCTTTCTCCGTCAGAGATACGCAGTAGAGACATTTTCAAAGCCCATAACTCTGTCTGGGACATCCTACCGTATGTTTCAATGCGTGTTATATTTTACAATATAAGTCACGAGTAGGCCTATGTCACATCTATAGTTCAGCTTCAGAGCCCCGAACCAAAAACCGGAGAGCTCCAGAGTTACCCGCTGTTCTTCCCATGATGGCCATCTCTGACTAATTCAGCATGTTTTCTCCACACCCTGAGGAAAGCTGAGGAGATGATGAAATCACAATGCAACAGGGAAACACTTCACATTCTCTTACTTTCGCTGGGAAAAAGCGTTCGTCTACGAATCCACAACCAGACGATCTTGAGAAGTTTCTGCATTAATCCTGAGCGACTGCTTTTGTTTAGTTTGGAAAACACAGTTAAAGTCATTCCTCCACTAACCGTTTAATCTGTAAACTACAGTGACCCCTGTTTGTTTCAGCATGAGTTGTCTTGTGTGTCATCCAGTTTAATAATTATAAAGCAGCGGGTCTGTCTGTTCTCTGTGGATGAGTTTTGGATGGTTTACATGTATTAGGGACACTTTCCTAAACACAGATTAAATTGAAAGTCACGACCGTAGAAAACTCACTTCCTGAGCTTTAAGCTCCTCTCCTGTTATCTTGTTTATGACATGATGTTAGCAAATTTGGAAAAACATTTTGTGCACCGTTTTCTAAATGGATTTAGATTCAACGTTCAGTCGCATTTCCAGATGGTTCCTATTTAGGCACTTGCTGCATTTTTGAAGAATCCTTCTGCAAGTCTAAGCATGTTTCAGATTCTCCTGAGGTGCATGCCGAAAGCTGAAGCATTCAAGACTGGAGATTTAAAGCACAAATTGAAGTCATGTTTCAGTATGGAGATGTTTGTAGGTACACTGTGTGCATGTTCGTTGTTTTGCAGTATTGTGTTGTACTTTCTTTGAGCTTTCCCACATCACGTCTAGGGTTTTTCGCAAGCACTTCCACGTATTGTGCAAGTTGTCAGCGATTAATCAACATCTAAATGTTTTTCTTATTTGTTCCTGTAGCTCAGTTTGTAGAGCAAAGGATTCCCAGGAATCACACCGATACTGAATGTACTCTACGTTTAGGATCGCTTGACAAAAATATTTTGATGTGCTCACTATTAATCTGAAATGTGGAAAAATATACATAAAGAATGAGTAAGTGATGCTTAGTAGGGAAAACTACAATGTAGTCAAAAATCCTTTCCTACATTCTTTAAAATATCATCTTTTTTGTTCAACAGAACAAAGGCATTTATACAGTTTTGTTTCAATTGTGAGTAAGTAAAGAAACTATTTTCATTTTTGGGTGAACAGTTTCTATAACTTGACTAGTAGTGTATGGCTTGAAAGCCCTGTAAGTTGTTTTGGATAAAAGCATCGGCAAAATACATAACTGTAAATTTACCAGACTGTACATACGGTGCTGGATTTGTGTCTGATAAATTATTTATTCAGGGTTCATTATTGTGGTCCATATGTAAGACAATTTCCAGTAAATCCTTTTGTAAAACTTGTAAAACCACCAGAGTTTCAATTTTTTCATGTTATTTTAGTTATTTTTAAACATTGGGAGGTTAGTGGGAGTAGCACATGCGGACATCATGATGTCTTTTCCATTAGCTTCCTTCCTCATTTTCTTTACAGCCTATTTCTGAGTTCCCCTTTATCTGTATTGTGACACCTTTACAGTTATAGTAAGTTTTAAAAATACTGCCTGGAGATAATCTGAAGTGCTCTGTAATGGAACAACAGCGAGCATGTCAGCTCACACACACAGGCATCCTGAGATGTCCTAAAACGTAAAACCGCATTTCACTTTTGCGCAAACACTTTTCCTTTCATGGGAAGGCAAAGAAAATCATTCAAAAAGTTGTTTGGCTTTGTGTCAAGAGGAAAGGTTTAAAACAAACGGGCACACAATAGTCGCTCTCAAAACTCTTGCACACACATGCCAGTCATTTAACTTTTTTTTCAACTCTGTGTTTTTATTGTTTTGTTATAGAACCATTGAAATACTACAGAATTTAAACCTGTACAATTCACAATATGAGTCATTTCACTTTTAGACTGTAGACAATGTTTGTGAAAACGCCAGGAATTGTTTTTTCCACCGGAGAGAGGAAGGTCAGAGTATTGAGTTAGAAATGATGTATAGATAATGGAATAACAGCAACGGTTACATGAGCACCTGATGCTTTTATTCTGCAATCTGATGGTGTTCTTCTGGTAATAAACCAATTATAATAAAATGCTTTGCTCTTTTTGTGCCACAAAACTTTTCTTGGAAATGTTCATTTAAATATATTTTCTCCAACTTTTCTAAGAATAAACGTGATAAAACTAGATAATAATACTATTATATATTACAAACAACACAAATACACAATTTTGTCTAGTGTTCCATTGAAGGGCGCTATATAAATTTTTCTTTGTGTATTTTCTGTAAATGATGTCATTGTTTTAGGAAATAATTTTTTCAGAATATGTGGTGATGGTGTCACTAAACCTTTCTTAGCATTCTTGTTTTCAAGCATGCACTTCAAACGATTTGGGTTTCTATATAAATGTTGTGTGGTTCGTTCTTGAGAAAATTGTCCCCCCATGTGTTTCTGTGGTTGGATTTGATGTTTTTTCCCAACTGCTATCTCTGCTTGTTTATTCAGTGACCCTCTTTTTTCTTTATTAGACTCGCTTGCTAGCATCATGCTGTACCTGTTACCTGCAATGCTATTTACAATACAGTATTGTTGTGGGTTAAATATCCCAGTTTACATTTCATAGTTAAACTTACTGTAAGTAGGTCATGTATACTGGTCTGTAAGAGTTTAAGTGTGTACTCTTGGTTTTCTAAATGACTAGTTTTTTTTCCTGTGGTGTAGAAAGCTTAAGCCAGCTGTGGTTGCAGTGGAAATCTGCTCTTCCAGCGTGTCTCACGCATGCTCCTGATGCATTGTGTCCTTTTAAAACACATTCTTAAATGCAGACATATGGTTACTATAATTAACTTCTGCGCTGAAGTCATTCTGGAATTCAGTCCAATGGGTGGTTTCATAAGTGATGTTTCCTGAACCCATATGTGTGTTTGTTTGCATTAAAGGTGTGGTACAGTTGCATAATTCAAAATTGTTTTGTTTATGCTTTTTGCAGTTCCTTTTGGGACATTTTGAAGTGTGTCAGCAGCACAATAATGATGGATGAAGCAGTTCACGAGTTCTCATGAATATGTAATGTTTTAATTTTTCCAGAGAAAAATGATGAGCAATCTGTAAGAAGGAAATAAAGAAGCCATGTCCTTCTTTGGCCTAGACTGGACCCGGAGGAAAGAGAAAGGTAGATATCCAGCACGCAGCTCGACGTCATAGTTTCATGCCACTCAGATGCGTCAAACCGCAGGAGTCTGATGTCATTCAACTCAGAGATGCTGTCTTCCTCTTTTTCCTCTGTAATTTTCACTTTAATTCAAAGGGTTTTTTCTCACATTTTCTACACGCAAGCTTGCTCCTGGGCTACACATTTAACCCCAATCCAAACCAAACAAGTCTTAAAACGTATCACATGAACTATGAAATAATAAAAAAAAACAGGCCTTGGAGACACATAAGGACCACTTGCCTCCAAAGGGCTTTTCAATTAGGCATATTTTAATATTAACATTATGAAAGCATATAGGATATTGTTTGTCAAGATTTTATTACACTCCTCTTTATATTTGTTTCTAGAGGTGGAGAGGAAAATCAGAGCAAATGACAGAGAATATAACTCTTCTTTCATGTATGATGTGAGTATCATCCACTCAATACGCATACAGTCATGGTAGATTACAACAGTATTCAATCATCATTAAAGGGATAGTTCACCCAAAAATGAAAATTCTGTCATGAATTACTGGCCCTCATCTTTATAAATTTCTTTGTTCTGTTGAACAAAAAGAAAGAAACTTGGATGAACGTTTGCAACTGAGATTTCTGGGGCATCATAGTAGAAAGAACGATTGTATTTTCTTTGTTCTGTTGAACACAAAATAATATTTTTTAAAGAATTTAGAAATACAAACCGTTCCGGGTCACCTTTGACAACCATTTTAACGGTAGTAATTCATGGCAGAACTATCCCTTCAACCCATTGATTATTATCTCTCTTTCATTCCTTTAAAAAGACGAATGCCATCAAGACCTCCAAATACAACCTTATCACCTTTCTTCCTCTCAACCTGTTTGAGCAGTTCCAGAGGATCGCCAACGCTTACTTCCTCTTCCTGCTCATCCTACAGGTGCTTTTTTCAATTTATGTATCAATGTGTTCATTGACCCACTTTTATATTAATTTGGGGGTTTGTCTGGTTTGGGGAGTTAAATTCTTTGGGAAAGTGGTTTCCTCATTTTATTTTATGATAAGTCCTGCATTTCTCAAGAGATTGTGACCAAAACATGACCCTGACGTCCTTTATCGCACGGCATTCTCATGCGTGTTGCTTAATGCTGACACAATAATAAATGTCTCATGACTGCAGTTATTTACTTGAATCGACAAACATTAACGTTAACTCTGTTTAAATGATATGGACTATATACTGTGTGTATGTTGTAGGTTATTCCTGCTATATCTTCTCTGTCCTGGTTCACCACGGTTGTACCTCTGGTGTTAGTATTGTCGGTGACTGCAGCCAAAGATGCCATTGATGATATTGTAAGTACACACACTCACATTCATGTGATCAGACCCAAACTGAAGGTCTCTATTCATTCTGTCTATTCATTTCTTTTTTTGGTCTCAAACTAACTAAAAACAGCATGATCTCATTTGAATTGACTGTTTATCCCAACTGGCTGATTATTAAGGCTTTCCAGCTACTATACTTGCTTTAAAACTGAAGCATGAAACATGTTATTGTTCAATGTTATTGCTTATTTTTGCTGTCCGGCTGTGATTGATAAGAACTGATATCAGAATCTGGTGGTTCCTCAGTATGGCTATGCACGCGTCTGATTTAAATGCCCTTTACTTTGGTACGCAAGTGTCACTTTAAATGTCAAGATAACTTTTCTCCGAGCAGAAACTTGTAAAGGTTGAGGCTTGGGTTTGTTCAGTGGCGGACTGGAAAATATGATACAGGGGAGCTACCTCACCCTCAGCAGGAGCACAATAGTCCTTATGTTCCTGAAACGAAGGGAGTGAAACACCCGCCCCCCCTCCCCCCCAGCTCCACCACCTCATCTCTGCGCCTCCTCTGTTCTCTCTCTACCTCCCTCTGTTAAACAGGGATGAGCGTGTTTCTGAACACAGCAGATTCGGGCATTTAAAGACAGAAAAAGCTTTTCTTCTCTGCCTTAACATTGACATAGCATACAAACTATATTTAAGCATACACCGTCAGATCAAAACTTTAATAAGATGAGAAACATTTGTCTGGGTAGTGTGCGGTATACAACAGAGCAGACTGAAATTTAGGAGACTGTTGTTTAACATTTTTATTCTTGTTGCATAAGGCAATGCACTTACAAATAAAAAGACAGTCTTCAGTTCAAACAATGTGTTTATAGTAATGTAATATTTCATTCTGGACATATTTTTCTCCTCTAATTTCTTGGCAGAATCGGCACAGAAGTGACAGGCAGGTAAATAACCGAAAGGTGAACGTGCTCATCAATGGAAAGTGAGTGACTATCAGGTTTATTTTTTATAACTCTTTTTACAATTTGCATTGTTGCAAAGCAGCTGTACAGAAAACATTGTGAAACTAGCAGAAATACATATTAATTGTATTATTATACATAAATAATAATAATGGATATAGATTTAGATTGTAATATAAGTGAGTGGGGTTCAGTATAGGATATAATCAAGCCAGATATTTGGTTTTGGTTTATGTTTATTACACAAGAGGGATTGGATGTTTTAGAGAAGTCTGTTCATTCTGTGGCGTCTGGGCAGCTGGTTTTTATTTTAAATCTACGGCACTTGAGTTGGAAGAGGTAGAACTTCCACATGAAACGGGTGAAAAGTGGTTTCATAAATCAGGCTACACTAACTCAAGCTCAAGCTAAACAATTTATAAATATATATTTTTAGTTTGGTCTATCTAATGCACATGCATGTTCTAGAGCAGAAATAAAAGATTCTCTTAAACTGTTTCTGGTATCAAATGTTTGGATTTCACTAATAATAAACAAAACAAACTCATCGGTCTCAACAGGACACAGCTGCAGACGCATAGAAAGGTTCTTCCTGTTGTTCTGACCTATGTTAATGTGTCATCATCGTAGTAACAACAAAACCAAGCCGACCCACAAAAATATGGAGATTCGTAAAATATTCGAATTTATGAAGTGTATTGGATGGAAAATGATCATCTGCATTGCATCAGAATCATTTAAAGCATATGATAGACACACCCTTTCAAAATTCACTCTCTCCCCCTTCCCTCAAAGGCTGATGAGCGAGAAATGGATGAATGTGCAAGTGGGAGACATCATCAAGTTAGAAAACAACCAGTTTGTCACAGTAAGACACTTCAAGAACCATATATAATGTATACAGCCTTGGGAAAAAATTAAGAGACCATTTCAAATTATTTTCACATTTTCCTGAAATAACTATTCATAAGTATGTGTTTAAGTAAAATGATATTTTTTGTTTCATTCTGTGAACTACTAAACAATATTTATCCCAAATTTTCCAATAAAAATATTATTTCAATTTGCAGATACTCTGTATTTTCTCAGACCTCAAATACGGCAAAGAGTTCATGTTCACTTTTAAGCAAAAGAACAGTAATATTTGTACATGCATTTAAGAAAAGCTCAAAAGATTATTTTCTTATGTGACAACCTGTATTTTTATCACAGTTTTTCCTGTAAAAAACTTTAAAATATTTCTGATGTGAGTATGATCTCTGTTTGCTTTTTTCGTAGGCTGATCTACTTCTGATGTCCAGCAGTGAACCTCTCAACTTGGTGTACATTGAGACTGCAGAGCTGGATGGGTAAGTGAGGGAGAGCGATAAAGATAGTGTTGTTATTTTTAAGCTGTATTGAATAAATGGTATGGTCACACTTCAGTCTCTATATTAAAAAACATTAACCACGACTTTCCCCCCAATAAACTCTTAATGCGTTGCTTATTAATAGTTAGTGAGGTAGTTGAAAGGTTTAAGTATTGGGTAGGATTAGGGATGTAGAATATGGTCATGCAGAATATGTGCTTTATAAGTACTAATAAACAGCCAATATGCCAATAATATGCATGCTAATAACAACTGGTTAATAGTGAGAATTGCTCCCTATACTATGAAGTGTTACCCATTGTATTCATGAAGATGCAATACTTTGTGATACTAGTTGTGCTTTGTGCTTAACCTGCCAGAGATGGTTAGCCAGTCTCCCATCCTGCCAAAGTTTGTTCGATTGGTCTTGATTTGGTTTTAGAAGGATTTGACTACTTGTTTGGTTGAAAAAACAGCCGTATGGTGACCGACTAGACCCACTTAAAGGAATAGTTCACCTTCAAAATGGAAATTCTGTTGTCATTTTAAACATGTTTAATTTTCTTTCTTCTGCAAAACACAAAAGGTGGTGGTCTTCAAAAATCTTCTTGTAAAAAATTCATTTTGAAGGTGAACTATCCCTTTAACACCATAGTCTGGCATCAAACTGTTGTTTTGTTGTTCAGCTGGGTTATCTACATGACACGATGTATATTTGATGTCTACGTTGCTTTTCCTCACAGTGAAACAAATCTGAAGGTGAAACAGTCTCTGACTGTGACAGGAGACATGGGTGACAATCTGGAGGCTTTGGCTGCATTCAATGGTGAGTGAAAAAAGTACTCGATAGATCCAAATTTTGGCTCTTGATGTTACACTGAATGTCTTACAATGTGGCGCTGCTGCATAAACCCACAAACATCTGCACACAATCCTCTACCTATAAACTCATAAGTAGCCTAATACTTTATATTACACTTACTTTATGTTACCTGAGGTTTGATTTTGTTAAAAATTGACAGATCCTGGACTGGAATGTCCACAAGAAATGCTGATTAAATGAAAACTTGGAATGGTCTCTTCATTTTCTCATGGCTGTATTTTCTCTTTGCGGATTGCACGGAGAGAAAAAAACAGAACTTAAAAGTCTCAATTTTCTTTTAAACAGCAATATGAAATAAAAAGTAAAACAAGACTTGCTTGAGTCCTGTGATCAAGACTGTGATGTGTTCTTCTCTAGAAGTTCAGATCAAGTCTTAACAATGTCTCAGACTGTGCTACTATTTCCCAGGACACAAAAGTCTGTGATTTAAAGTCACAAATTATAATCAATGCAACATTTCACACCAGTTCTTTCGAATTATTTATCTGTAGTCTCTCCTCGTGAATTTTATTTGCATCTTAGAGAAAGTGCATAATTGTGAGCTATCACAGAGCAATTTCTGAGCAATATTTTCTCTGTGTCTTGCTTTAGGGGAGGTGTGTTGTGAACCTCCTAACAACCGTCTGGATCGCTTTACGGGCACACTGACATGTGGCACACAGAAGCACTCTTTAGACAATGAACGGATTCTGTTGAGGGGCTGTACCATCAGAAACACAGACTGGTGCTTTGGTCTGGTGCTGTTTGCAGGTAATATCATTGACATATATGAAAGAGCATGTCCTATGAATCTTTATGTGCTTTTTTATTGTATAAGATTTATATGCAGATTTTTTGATCTTGGAAAACTCTTGGTTTCTGAATATAGATTTTCTAGTAATGCTTCGCTCATGATCAAAACATTCACATGAATTGTTTTGGAATGGCTTTTTGTTATTGCTATTTAAAAATATATATTTTCTTTATCGTCAACTGGAAACATTATGGAACAGTAGTTGGAACTGGTTAGCAGGTGTGGGAACCCTGTCTTTATTCTTTTGATCTGTTTAATATGCTCAGTGGCTGTTGACTGTGTAATTCCTTCAGGTCCGGAGACCAAGCTGATGCAAAACTGCGGGAAAACCACATTTAAAAGAACCAGTATTGACCGACTCATGAATGTGCTGGTTCTCTTTGTAAGTTTTAGCCCCAAAACCCTCGTCTAAACAAGATGTCTTCTAATTAATAATGGTTTTGTTTACAAATATGTGTTTGTTTTCTGTAGATTTTTGGCCTTCTGGCGCTGATGTGCATCATTCTGGCTGTGGGTAATGCCATCTGGGAATACAAAGAGGGGTCAAAGTTCAACGTCTTTCTTTCAAGGGATCAAAACACAGCGTTTTCGGCCTTCCTCACATTCTGGTCTTACATAATAATCCTCAACACTGTGGTGCCCATCTCACTTTATGTCAGGTATGATGTGTATTTGTTATATTTTGTGTTGTACATAAGTGACAAATTAAAATAGCATTTGCAGTAGAACCGTATTAATGAAGGTTCCAGTGAAAAAACGTTAGTGATCATTATTTACTCGAGTTGTTCCACATCTGTATAAATTCCTTTGTTCTGATGAACACAGAGAAAGATATTTGGACGAATGCTTGTAACAAAATGGTTCTTGACCACCATTTACTACTATAGTTGGAAAAATGACAATGGTAGTCAAAAGCCAAAACTGTTTGCTTTCCTGCATTCTTCAAATATATACTTTTCTGTGTTCAACAAAACAAAGACATTTTATAAATCAAAAGTTCCTACTATGGTAGTCAAAACGCCTATTTCACAAAATGGCGACAGAGACTGAGAGTAGGGGAAAACTTTTTCCAGCCGCACTGCTGCAATAGCCGTTCATTAATTAATTAATTAATTAATTAATTCATTCATTCATTCATTCATCTTGTTTTCACAGGCATTCATTTTATTTATCAAAAACAACATGGTTTACTGGGAGATGTGAAAATAAGGAAAACAAACATTACAAAAACATTGTTTTTTGAGCGATTTATTTATTGTCAAGTTCTGATATACAGTATGTTAGACAAATCAGCATAAAGGGAGGGAACTTCTGGTCTCCGCAAATGTTCTGTGTAGTGAACGGAGCTAGAGCATTGACTGGACAAGCGTTTACCCTACTTCCGGTTTGTACATGTCACGCTGTGAAATAGGTCTATTGTGGCCAAAACTGTTTGGTTACGAGCACTCTTCCAACTATCTTTCTCTGTGTTCATCAAAACCGAGTAAATGATGACAGAATTTTCTTTTTGGGTGAACTGTTCCTTTAACATCACTGCTGTAGAGAAACCTGTCATAGTTTTATAGAAACACATATCTGCCTTACACCGTGTCTACACAAAATACATGAGAAAAGCAATAGAAGCCATTATAATTTCTAATTTTGTCCACACTGGTTGCGGCGCGATGCGACAAACCCATTAAGAACAAGCAGGTTTTCATGTCGCATCCAGTGGAGACACGGCATTAAAGTCCAGATTTGAAGAACCTTTACTTATTTTTTGTGTTTTTTCTAGTTTTCTCATGATTTGCTTTGTGGTTGATTGCAGTATGGAGGTGATTCGTTTAGGAAACAGCTACTACATCAACCGGGACAGAAACATGTATCACGCTCGATCGGACACACCAGCTGAAGCTCGAACCACAACCCTCAACGAAGAGCTCGGTCAGATCAAATACATCTTCTCAGACAAGACCGGCACCCTCACGCAGAACATCATGACCTTCAACAAATGCTCTATTAATGGGAAATGTTATGGTAAGAACAAATCCTGCACCCCTTTTATAAGAAAGCTAATACTGATGTGCAGAGACGGGAAACACCCCTGGAGTGATCCAACAGAGAAATGTGATTATTCTGCCCTTTAGGAGATGTGATCGATCACCACAGTGGACAGAGGCTGGAGATCACAGAGGCAAGAAACAACTTGACGAAATGTAATGTTTTTTGTGAAGTCTGCTGTGTTAATGAGTGAATTTTGGAACAGGAAATGACACCGGTGGATTTCTCCTTCAACCGGCTGGCGGACTCAAAGTTCCTCTTTTATGATCACAGTCTGGTGGAGGCTGTGAAGTTGGAGTTTCCAGAGGTTCACACGTTCTTCAGATTGCTTGCTCTTTGTCACACCGTCATGGCTGAGGAGAAAAAGGAGGGTGAGTGATTGTGTGTACATCTTGCGTATGATGTGCATTAAAATAGATATAATGGATAGAAAGATTTAAAAATGTATGTTTAGTCAAGATTGTGTTCATCTATAATTGTGACTTAGATGAATCTCAAACCGCATTTATTGAGTGATCAATAATAGCAGATTTGATCTGTCTCTCTGCAGGTGATCTGGTGTACCAGGCTCAGTCTCCCGATGAGGGCGCTCTGGTCACAGCCACACGTAATTTTGGATTTGTGTTTCGCTCACGGAGCCCTGAGACGGTGACAATAGAAGAGATGGGGATTCAGAGGAGCTACGAGTTGCTGGCTATCCTGGACTTCAACAATGTACGCAAGAGGATGTCTGTGATAGGTACCTGCACTGCCATTGGCCGAGCCCGTTAAGTGATTAAGGAGCCTCTTAAAAGACTTTTCTCATCCGTGTGTTTATCTCTCAGTTCGTAATCCTGAGGGCAAGCTGACTCTGTACTGTAAAGGAGCGGACACCATCATATATGAGAGACTGGATCCTTCCTGCAGTAAACTGATGAAGGCCACCACAGAGCACCTTAATGTAAGTGAACAATAGAGGGCGCTAGTGATGCTACAAGATACCACAAAATATGCAAATTATATGAGTTTTACTCATCCACATTCCCTTCGGTCAATGCCAAGAGCCTTTTCTCTATGACTGTATAATGTCTACGTCTCTATGTGATAAATACACTTGATTTTCACTTAATTTAACTATGGGTAACTATGCAGGATGATTTCATGTGGAAAACCGTAAATCGTCAAAAATGTTTAACAGACTGTCGCACATTTCTTTATATTATTATTTATTATTATTCATTTTATTTAAACTTCTTACTGTGTTTGATCTTTTTCATTCTCTTCCTGTAGGAGTTTGCCGGGGAGGGGTTGAGAACTCTTGTTCTTGCCTATAAGGATCTGGATGAAGAATATTTTTCTGAATGGAAACAGCACCACCACGAGGCCAGTGTAGCGCTAGAGGACAGGGAAGACAAACTTGACCAACTATACGAAGAGATAGAGAAAGACATGCTGGTATACACGCACACGCAAACACATATACACACACATAGACATATTGTTGCTGTCAGAGTGAAAGCTCTTGTCTCCAATACTGACACTTCACAGCAAATAAAAAAACTAAATTTTTTCAATTATTACATGCCTTTTGTTACACGTCTTTGAATTACATTTTATTGGGTAAATATTTGCAAATCCCACAGACAAACATGAAGAGTGACTGGTAAAAGATGAATGAATGATGAAAAAATAAGGTTATGAGGATGCAGGCCGATATTCAGTGTGTCTTTCTGAATTTGTCCAGGATTATTATTTGACCAATACATTTTATAATATCATATTACCAAGTGAAAGAGTTCTCATTTAGTAATAGTTTGCCTTCTGGATCTTTCGTGTAGTTGATAGGGGCCACAGCCGTAGAAGATAAACTCCAGGATGGTGTTGCTCACACTATTGAGCAGCTGGCCAAAGCAGAAATCAAGATCTGGGTGCTTACTGGAGACAAACAAGGTACTTTTGAACAGTGTTTCATATCGCCTTACCCATTGTTTTTTTAGAAGACCTGAATTTAAGTTTTTTCTTATCTGAAACTTAATTTCACAAGTTAAATTACTGCAAGAAACTATAGAATGAATAATGCTATGAAGATATTCACAACAATGTCCCTTTGACAGCCGAAAAACCTTCGTTCAAATTAAATGATTTAGTTATATATCATAGCGCACAATGTACGAATGCAAATCTAGATTTATAAAGAAATCGATGATCACATTTTTCTTCCCGTTTCTGTAACAGAGACAGCGGAGAACATAGGCTATTCCTGTAATCTACTGCGGGAGGAAATGAATGAGGTGTTTATCGTTGCAGCTAAATCACCTGAGGAGGTCAGACAGGAGCTGAGGTAATTTACCTGTCATACATGATAATACATGAAACATTATAAGAACTGTATCACAGTAAACAGTCTTTTCTGTTTCTACAGAATTTCAGTTTGTATGTATAGCTCATGTACAACCTGACTCTTTTGCACAGGGATGCCCGGCTAAAGATGTGCCCCAATACAGAACAAGACAAATTCCTCATTCCCGAAACTATACTGGGTAACACACCTAAAGTGGTGGAGGATGAACATGCGAATGGAGAATATGGATTGGTGATAAATGGGCACAGCCTGGTGAGAAACACAGCCTCTCTCTCTTTTTCCCTTCTGTTTCATGTCCTTATATAAACTTGCCATTGGCTCTAACACGGGTGTGGCTGCCCAGAGGGGAGACGTCAAATTTAGTGATGTAATTGTCTGGAGTGTGTGTTGATTTTAGGCGTTTGCTCTGGAGAGCAGCATGGACCTGGAGTTTTTGCGGACGGCGAGCATGTGTAAGACTGTTATCTGCTGTCGGGTGACTCCTCTGCAGAAAGCTCAGGTCGTGGAGCTGGTTAAGAAATATAAGAAAGCGGTCACTCTAGCTATAGGAGATGGAGCCAATGATGTTAGCATGATTAAAGGTATTAATACATCGGCATATACAATGTGTAAAGTAACACACTCCGTTCTGATGCTTCTCCGTCTCTGTCTCTCTCTGCAGCGGCTCACATTGGTGTGGGCATCAGCGGTCAGGAGGGGATGCAGGCCGTGCTGTCTAGTGATTTCTCCTTCGCTCAGTTTCGTTTCCTGCAGCGCCTCCTGCTGGTACATGGCCGCTGGTCGTACCTGCGCATGTGCAAGTTTCTGCGTTACTTCTTCTATAAGAACTTCACCTTTACGTTTGTGCACTTCTGGTACGCATTTTTCTGCGGCTTCTCTGCTCAGGTAAATCGTTTTTTCATGCACTGCGATTTTCATTTGTGCAGAATTCATATCTATAAGTAGACATTTACTTTATTTCTGTTGTACTTCTTTTTCTAGACAGTATATGATGAAGGCTTCATCACTATATATAATTTGGTTTACACTGCCCTGCCTGTTCTGGGATTGAGTCTGTTCGACCAGGTAGAGTGTGTGTGTGTGTGTGTGTGTGTGTGTGTGTGTGTGTATACAATAATGAAAATGTATACCCATATAGTGGTATTAAACATATTAAATAAAAAAACCAAGAATTTACATGAAAGCTTCTAAAAATAAAAGCTAATTGAAAATATGAATAAAACGAAATTTAAACTAATAAAAAAACGAAATAATTTTGGTAGACAAATAACAAAGTCACTTATAGATTTGTGTGTATGTTTCCTCAGGATGTGAACGCGGGCTGGAGTCTTGAGTTTCCTCAGCTTTATGTACCGGGACAATTGAGTATGTACTTCAGTAAGCGTGCTTTCATGATGTGTGCACTTCACAGCTGTTACAGCTCTGTGGTGCTGTTCTTCGTGCCTTACGCCGCCTTGTATGACACGACAAGAAGTGACGGAAGAGATGGTGCAGATTATCAGTCATTCGCCCTCATAACTCAGACCTGCCTCACTGTCACTGTCTGTGTGCAGGTCAGTTTATATCAAATGTGTGCGCATAATACATAATGTTTTTGTTTTCATCTCATTTCTTTCAACCTTTTTCAGCTGAGCCTGGACCTTTCATACTGGACTGTTGTGAATCATCTTTTTGTGTGGGGTAGTTTGGGAATGTTTTTCATTTTGACCTTCACGATGTATACAGATGGGCTTTTCCGTTTACATCCGCCATCTTTTGCGTTCATAGGTAAGAAGGACCCGTGTCATTCGCCTGTGTGACAAATTTACTCAAAATATTAATATTGTCAACCACATCATTTGTTTAAAAAAAAAGTTTTTTATTGTTACAGGAACTGCCCGCAATTGTCTAAACCAGTCCAGTGTGTGGCTAACTGTTGCATTGACGGCAGTACTTTGTGTTCTGCCTGTGTTTGTGTACCGCTATCTCTGCTGTCAGATCTCTCCAACCATCAATGACAAGGTATAACATCATATATATTTATCAGATTACAAGCACATATCATTTATTTGAATATAAGAGAATTGTGTGTAAATGTCAATCTGTTCATCCATCTTTTTTTTTTTAAATGGTAAAATTTACTCCAATCCTTGCATATTCCAAATATTCATTTTAATGTAATTTATTGTTTTGATGTTTAAAAACGAGTTTGTAGAATGAGAGTCTGTGTACTCACAGATGCCTAAACAAGTAATACATTTATAAAATATACCTTGGATGTTGAATACAGGTGAGGTTTAAAGTCCATCAAACGAAGGAACCTGCTCCCCGTCCGCGCCGCACTAAGCTCGTCCGCAGGAGCACGCGACGGTCCGGTTACGCTTTCTCTCATGCTCAAGGTTACGGTGACCTGGTGACCTCTCGCAGGTTTCTGCGCCGGCCTGCACAACGTTCCACAGGATTCACTCCCACAGGACGTTCTCCCGGGTTCAAGCCCACAGGTCGGTCTGCAGGGTACAGTCCAGCTGGGCGAGAACAGAACCCAAAACAAAAAGTAGAACCCACATCACTGCAGATGTTCCGTGTGGTTAATGACTCTTTTTGATGCTGGAATGCAGGGAGCTTTTGAACCAAAGTTAAGACCAACACCTTAAACGTTGTTTACATGGTTTGAACCCCTGGGGACAGTTTCACAGCTGCTGTGTCATGTGGATTTGTATATAGAAGTATACAAACACACTAAGAACAAGGGATTTAATTAGCAAATGCTCGAAAAGTTATTGGGGACTCACACAGCCCCTTCTGTCTGTCAGGAATTGAAAATGCTGTTATCATTGACCGTGAGAATTACATTGAATCTTTGCTGTTATCATGACAGTGAAACGGCAAACATACTGGACTGGAGGAGAAAAACAAATAGAAGAGCACAATGATGTCGTAGAGGGGAAGGTAAAACAGTGAAAGGTGTTATATCGATTGTTCGGTTCAAAAACAGTTTTCTTTTCCTGCTCCAGGTACTATTTTCGTGAACTATCTAACAAAGGTATTGACTTTTTTTAACATAAAATTTGCCCCAGAGCTTTAATTTGAATCAAGTGTTCTTGCACCGTTATTTAGTTTTCCATGACCCTTGCCCAGCCTCTCTCTTACCATTCAAATGTAACCGGCATCTATACAAAAGCCTTTAATTCACTACTTAAAAGTTACTGTAAACAGCCTTCAGAAAATGACCTTTTGCTGCTTTGAGTTTGTTTACGTAGTAGATCCACCCCCTTTATTAAAAATAATATTTTAATGACATCACCTGGACATACTGTTTATGACCGACGTAAGTATGGAAGTATTAAATACCTATTAGTGCCTTGAACATGGCTGAGAAATAAATGTTATTATTAAAGGATTGTACTTTTCTTACAGTTTTATATGATTCTGGGATACATATTGTAATAATTTATTATGCAAATATATATTTTCAATGCAATACAAATCCTTTTTTAGTATAGTCTATTCCTACTACAATTTTGCAAACCAAAGATCATTTGTACAAATAAAAGACTTTTTTACTGTTATAGTATGGACTTGGTCTGTTTAGTTATACACAACTGTAAATCCTGTGAATAGGTTTATGTTGCTTATTCTTATTTTATGCATATAGGTTGCTACACACTTTTATTCTAAAAACAAGATGATTTTTTTTGCTAAAACTGGAAGGTAGATTGATAACAGACTCAAAGTATAGTGGTTAAAATATGTGACATCATTACAGTATTATTAAATTATATTATCAAACCAGGTGACATTCATTGAAACAACACATTTTTACATACGTATAGTATAGGAAATATGGAAATACATAACGTTTTACTTATTGTTTTCCATATATACAAAACGTGTATTTTAAATGGCTAAAATAGAACTTGCATGCTCAATACGATCAAAATGATTATAAGCCTGAACATTTTAGTCAAATTTAATGTCACCGCTTGTGGTTTCTCTGCTAGTGACTGGTACCTGACTGACTACTTGTACTAAAATAATAATGAGGATGTAAAGTTAAACTAGCTTGAGGTAAGGTCTGGAATTGGTAGATTTTTTTATATTTTATAAACATAAAATGCCTTAATACTTTTAGCGCCACTGCATTCCCTGTCAAAAGCTATACGTGTGAATTTAGGTGCCAATTTTCAAGAGTAGCCTGAAAACGCACAGTCCCTGTAAAGGCAGCCATTCTCAGACGAAACAATGCAGAAATGCATCTCTGTAAAAATCCAAAGTACTGTAGGCCCACTGTTTGACTTTACTAAATGAACAAAGAACTGCCCTGCAGGGACCCACCACGCAACCCAACACCCCTCCCACCCACCCACACTGTTAACCCACAGTATACACGAGCTAGTCGAACCGGGCCCTCAAGACGACGTGTTTTGTGATCCAGAATCACCCCAATAACGCAAAAGTCAGCATTATGTGATACACCGGAGAAGAGACCTTGCGAAACGGAGGCGAGCCCGCATCGCTCGGAGATGCGCTTCATCCTGGCGTCGAGCCGCTTGTGTCGACCCTGAAGCGCTGAATCTGTCGACTAGAGAAATCAAACGGCGCAACTTGACTTTGCGATTTCAGTGGGACATTTCTGAGACGCCATATATCGTCAGCGTGAGTAAAAGAGAGTCTTTGTTTGATATTTTTAGGGTGAATGTGGTTACCGCGGGTGGGTTTGTGAACGGGCGTTGATGTAACGCTGCCCGCTGGCAGATCTTACATCATCGCTGATTCCGATTTAAGACAAACTTGGTATTTATGTAAAGGAATTACATGTTATAACATCAATGCGTGTATCTATTGCAAAACGCGTATTCCAGGTACGATGGCCATTTAATTCTAGGGACGTGCACCGTTATCCTCGAGCCTACTCCGTGTTTATGTGCTACGGATTTGTGTATCGTCATTTTTAACAGACTATTCAATAGTTTTACCCGTCATGCGTGTTTGATATTAAGTATATCTGTAATGTATAAATATATTGTGTTTGGCAACCAGCTGTGCGCAAGCTGTCCACGCTTCGTGTTTTGGTGCAGATTTGACATTATGATTTATTTGTGTTTCATCTTAACGTATCGCGTGTAATTGTCTGTCCGCGTGGATTAAAACGACAAGATAAACATATTATGCGTGTCTGTTGTGTCATGGCATCGCATTCTCTGTGGGCGAGTTTGGGCCTTGTGTTTGCGCATATTGAGCAGAGCGCACCAGCGGTTCATCGCATCATCTTTATCGTATATTATTGACGGGCGAAATGAATCCAAAACGACAGGCTCACGGGTGCACGTTCATCGAAATCATTGGACATATTGTATCAATAAGCACGGCACAGATGTTAGTATGTATCACGGCAGTGATTTAAAAGGTTAAAGCGACACCTCGTTCCAAAACAGAGAAACGCCGATTTGTTTTCCTGTTACATAAGTGAAGGTCTACATTTCTGGGAGAGCTTTCAATTAAAACTCGTTTTCAAGACCATGTAGGCCTATAATGACTTCGGGTAAAATGTTAAATAAGAATAGAATTAGAATTCGAACATCGTTCTGTATAATTGTCTGTTTTCAGGTTGACTCGGTTCAAGCACGTTACAGTTTCGCTCATAGCTGTACCTTTGTGGGCATAATTTCATTAGAAATACCACAGGTGTATGGCTGATGGATGAGTGCTATTATAGTGATGTCTGGTCTTAGGGATGTTAGTTGTCTGTGGTCAGATCATAATGTTTTGACCTTGACATTTACCTTCGTAACTAATATGCTTTGACTGTACATACATGAAGTGTAAGAAACAGAATAAAAAAGTCTTACAATTTATTTATTCAAAGTAGTACATACAGAAAGTAACATTAGTATATTATACTCATCATGGAGGCCAGTAATCTGTTTCCAAATGATGCTTTATACCGAGATATTTAGGCTTTTGCTTTCGTGGCTTTTCTCTAATAAAAAGCTTTTTTCCTAGTAGCACAAACTTCGACAAATTATTATTATTCTATTGGTTAATTGAATTGTAAATAACCGCTTAATCTTCACAATAGTTGGAAGTCAGAGAGACAAAACTGTACTTTTTAATTTTTAATTTATGTTCATAAACATCACCTCATCTGGTTTCTGTGTTTCACAGCGTCTAAAATACACGCTGTCAGTGTGCAGCTGAGACCCAGGGCTGTAGACCATAGGGCTTGTCATGACCTTTAGTTATGTAACACTGGAAAAAGTGAGAGAGAAGGCATTGCTCCCTTAACCGGCCTCCCTTAATATCTGAAATAGTCTACAAAAAAGGAAATGTTCAAAGCCTTTCTTTATTTCATATGCTCGCCTTGTGTTCCCCTCTGTTAAATCATATTGCATACGGTCTTATAAAATAAAATCGTGGTTTAGGTATTTGGCGTCAGTCATCATGTTATCTTGTGATCATCTTTATTGACCTCAAACCTTACATGACACATTTTTTCTTATCCTTGTTTTCATTATTTAAAAATAATAAATATTGAGAGCTCTTGTTCCTATTCATTTTTAATGCTTAAAGGGACAGTTCACCCACAAATTCTGTCGTAATTGTATATTATTAAGAACCTGTTTGGATTACGCCTTGTCTTGCTTGTTTATAGGCTACACTTGACAGTTTGTTTAGTGACATTCTTCCAAATATTTCTGTGTTCAGCAGAACAAAGACATTTATACAGGGTTGGAGTAAATGATGACAGAATTTTCTTTTTTGGGTGAACTATCCCCTTAAGAAATATAGTCAGCCAGGACAGACAGCCAATCTTCACTAGTGTTTTATTGCGATAGAAAACTGTTGGTGAGATTAAAGATATAACTGGAGTATTTCTGCTGCGGCTGTGACTGCCCATGACTCAGGATGGTGTGACTGATGGACTCATTGCTAGAAATAGCTGTCTTAGACAGATTGGTAAATTTATGTCCGATTTAAAATAAGTTTCAGGGTTTTTCCTGAAGTGTCTATTTTAAACGACTATCTTTCAACAAAAAAGTTTGAATCTGTACTTTATGTATTTTATCAGGATTAGTGTGACTGTCACCTCTCACACATCAGAGAAGATATTTTAATCTTCTGTATTTTTTAAATACTTAAAACGTTGGAGAGATTTAAAAGGAACCTTTCTTGGTCCTTTGACTTTACAATGTAACAACTATCTGTGACAAACAAACACGTGCACAGGCTTATTTAAGGCCGATTCATACTTCTGCGTTGTAGGTAGTGTGTATTCTTAAGAATTTGGTATTCTTAGAGGCTACGGCGTAAATCAGATGCAGAAGTATAGATCAGCCTTAAGGATGATGTAATGTGCTTTACTGTTCATGGAGATTATTTTAGGTCATTGTTATGCTGTACACATCCTGTTACTGTCTGTCTCTGCCCACCCAGAACTCCAACATTACGTCACTGGCTCACAACTCTTTCCTCCAAGATTTTCCCTGGTCTGTAATAAGGTCAATCTACACCACCCACCCCTCCCTCTCATCTCTCTCTCTCTCTCTCTCTCTTCCTCTCTCTCTCTCTCTCTCTCTCTCTCTCTCTCTCTCTCTCTCTCCTCTCTCTCTCTCTCGCTCTCTCTCTCTCTCTCATCTCTCTCTCTCTCTCTCTCTCTCTCTCTCTCTCTCTCTCTCCTCTCTCTCTCTCTCTCTCTCTCTCTCTCTCTCTCTCTCTCTCTCTCTCTATCTCTCTATCTCTCTATCTCTCTATCTCTCTATCTCTCTATCTCTCTATCTCTCTATCTCTCTATCTCTCTATCTCTCTATCTCTCTCTCTCTATCTCTCTATCTCTCTATCTCTCTATCTCTCTATCTCTCTATCTCTCTATCTCTCTATCTCTCTCTCTCTCTCTCTCTCTCTCTCTCTCTCTCTCTCTCTCTCTCTCTCTCTCTCTCTCTAACTGTAGAGTACTTGACTCTGTTTACATAGACTGCAGAGAGGAAAAGCACAAGACTTGTGCATTAAATCACAACATCTTGTGGTACATTCTGCGCCTCTAAAGTCATGGACATTTGTCACCCTGTACAATAATGTATTAATCATTTATAATTGAAACGATGTGAACAGATTAATGTGGGGTCAATCTTTGTCAAACCAGACTTGCAATTGTTTGCTATTTTTATCACCTTTATCACTATTTTCTTATTAAAAAGTCATTGAAACATTAATGGGCAAGTTCATCCCAAAATCTAATTTGTGTGTGTTTTTTTACTCACCCACATGACGTTAAACATGTTTTGAGACCTCCCGATATTTAGGTGACATCAGAGAGATTTCCAGGTCTACTCATAGACATCATGGGTATAGTTGTGGTCAAGGTCCAGAAAATTAGTAAAGATATTGTTAAATTGGTCCATCCGCTCATAGTGGCACAATTGAATTTTATTGCAGCGATGACAATTCTTTGTGAGAACAATACTTTATGTGCGAAAGCAAACAAAAATTATGATTTAAATCGATATATTCTCCTCTGGCTTGTCAGTCTATGGTGCATATTCACTACAGCACACAAGAGCACTTTGACGCATGTGCATTCTGTTGGACAAAAAAGACATTTTGCCAAGATCAGCTAATAATACAGCTTGTGTCTGCTTGTAAACCCTGAGTTGTGGTTCCACATTGTCCGTCAGAACGCCGGCGTCTGCCCCCACAGAATGCACATGGGTCAAAGTAAACGCGCACCATAGACTGAAAAGCCAGAGTGGAATATATCGATTAAAGTAGTTATTGTGGTTTGCTTTCGCACATGAAGTATTGTTGTCGCTTCAGACAAATTCAACTGAGCCACTATGACCGGATGGACCAATTTAACGATATCTTTAGTACTTTTCAGTTCATACTGAATAATTAAGTATGAATGATAAATTGTTTCATATATTAAGGACATCTGTACTTGCATAAATAAGAAACAAAATTGGATATTAAATGTAATATTAAATAAAATTTAAAGTAAATTTATTTGATATCAAAATATAAACTCTCCTCTAAATCTATGTCAAAGTTATATGAGCCCCACCTATTCATACAAGCATACAAGCAGATGTCTCACATGAAGACAATTCTAAACTAAATTATGTCTCTTGTTTTTTTCCAGATGTTTTCCTTTCATCGAGAAGTTTACTTCAACCTTCTCTTTAGCGTTCCTTACTCTCCAAAACCAAGGGTTGGCATTGGACGTGTGAACTAAAATCCTTGAAGACAACAGTGGCAACTTCTTAAAGTATATTTGCATGCTCCAGGAGAAGATGAACAGCCCACCTAAGCTATCCGGGGAGACCCTTATTGTCCACCATATTCCACTGGTCCACTGCCAGGTCTCAGGCTCACGACAGTACTGTGTTAGTCCGTTAAAACGCAGCGGGAATCCCTTCAGCTGTCCAGAGAATTTGGGACTAAGTCGGACAACCTCCTTGCCCGAGAGAGACATTCTTCAGCGGGAGGCGCTGGTGTACAGTAGCCTTATACAGACATCAAGCAGCAGCCTTAGCTCCAGTGACACCTTTGGGGATGGAGGGATAAGGGGAGGAGAGAAACAAGGCAGAGGAGGGAGAGAAGGAAGTATGGTGAGTGACACTTCCTCTTTCACATCAAGTAATTCTGAAGATCAAGTTCAAGCCCTGCCGATGAAGAGTCGTGAACGGCTGAATTCACGACGCAACCCTTTTCTGCTCCACACTGAAGATGAAGACGATGAGGATGAAGACAATCTGAATGGATATTTGGAAGACTCCTCTTTTCACTTGCAAGGAGATTTGCATGAAATCTCAAACGCAATACTCGCAAATAAAGACTTGCCGCCTTTCCACCTACATGATCTTGGTTTCACCGCTGAACCTTTTCTCTTGCATGACTCAACAGAGGAACAGTGGTGTTCTATACATGATCCAAGAGGGACAGCAGAGAGCAGAGGTGAGACGTTTAACTCCACTCACTTGGAGGGCCTGAACTTGCTGAGATTGGATTGCCAGCGGCGTCACGGAAGCAGCGGTTCCACCCTCTCAATGGACTGTGGCGAGCAAGAGTGGGGTGAAGAGGATGACGACGATTATGATAACTCAATGCAGGGTGGCCGAGGAAGCTCCCAGAGTTCCAGTCTGACAGCACCACACTGCACATGTTGTGGCCTTTCCCAGCCATACCCTGAACCTTTCCTGGAATCATTTCCGGAATGCCACCTGGGCTACGGCAGTGACTCCTCTTGCAACAGCTCAGATGGAGTGCTGGTAAACTTCAGCACGATTTACAACAAGATGAACAACGTCGTCCCCGCAAAGACGTCACTCTACATCAACAATTCCGCAGACCAATCCTGTGCCTCGTCTGTCTCTGAGGCCGTCGGTATGTGCGGGAAAGAATGTAGCAGTGACCGTGGAGCTTTCTATCTGGACTTACACACTTCCCCAACAGAACCTCAGCATCCTTCAGCCCCTCAACAACACACAAACTCTTCCTCCGTATGCCCCTCTCAACCACAAGGTGCAACAATGGAACTAGATGCAAACTGTAACTCGTACCACAACCACCTAGGAAGCGAGGGTCTGTCCACTGCCGACACCTCTGCCAACAATCTTGTTTCGTGTCTTCAAAGCCAGGCCCGCTTGGTTTTAGCAACCCAGAATTACTACAAGCTTGTGACGTGTGATATTTCGTCGCAGTCCTCTCCCAGTCCAGTGGGTTCTTCAGTCACAAGCTGCTCGGATGAGCACAGCAAAGGAAGTCCCACTCAGCCAACAGAGTACTACCTGTTCCAACAACTAAAAGAGGATGGAGATGAGGAAACAGAGCTGGTAGAGTATTTGCTACGTTTAATGTTAGCTTGTATGTTGTGTTCATCAGTTACTTGAGAAAATCTCAAGTTCTGATTTCTTATTGTTATAAGAACAATATAACAATGACCTTTCCTGCTCTTTTCTTATCAGAATGAAGAGAAGATGGGGGACTCTACCCATGAGAATGTGATTGAGGGGCAGGTATATATCAACATCTCCCCACCCATGACGGTCTGCAACTCGGTTGCTGCTTCTTCCGGGAGCGGTCACCCTCGTTCCCGCAGCTATGACCGGAACCTAGACAAATCTCTGTCTCCTCGACTCGGATCACTGGAGCGGATGCTTAGCTGCCCCGTACGGCTCAGTGAGAGTGCAGCCCCGAGCCCACCTCCTCCACCACGTGTTACTTCTTTTGCAGAGATGGCAAGGAATAAGAGGAGATCTGGAGGGTCACCATCACAGAGGGGAGGCTTGGAGGCCACATCCTCACACTCTCAATCCTCTGGAGAGTTTTCACCCATCCTGGAAGACCTTCCGCAGGGTCAGAGCCACAGTCTACCACCACTCACTCGATGCCACAGCCAGGGGAGCTGTGATATGCCGTCCCCACACAGGTCACGGAGCGCACCACTACGAGAATCACCGGGGGGAGTGGGAAAACAGGCTCGAACCAAAGCTGAAGGTTAGAGATGTTTTGTCTAGCTTGACGTACAGTTTTAAACAAATTGTTGTTACTGGCAAAAGGTGATTTGTTCTGGCTTTTTCTTTTGTGGATTGAATGCGTTGTAAAATCATTGTTTTTGTATGTTAGTTCCAGTTGCTTGGTGGATATGAGCTTAAAATTAGATTGAGGTGTGATCAGGCTCCTTCATTTGCTGATGTTGATTAAAAACTCTTCTTTCCCTTGTCTTTTTATGTACTGTATACTGCTATTTCATTTTGACAACAAGAATTGACTTCCAATCTGTCTTAAATTAGCACGCATTGTGTATTCTATGGAACTTCTTATGGATTGCCATAAATATTAGCATTGTGCACATTGTTATAACCCTCTTTTGAAGCCTGCCACTAAAAAATGTATATATCGCTTTTAACTTTTAGAAGTTTACAGTGGTTGAAATGGGTTTTCTGTGGTTGCAAGGGCATTGCAATGTGTTTGCTAAGGTGTTCTATGTAGTTGTTGGATGGGAGAAAGCCCACCACCTTAAAATTTTAGGTCCTACCAAGTTTATTGCATGTTTGCACATCATTTTGTCATCCTCTAGCCCTCATTGCACCCATACATCTGGGAGACGTCTATTTAATGTCTGTTTTTGCATTTATACAGGATGTATTTTTATTTTTTGCACTTCTGCAATATGTAGAGGTATGCTGTCAGATGTCATATAGGTATTTCAAAGATGTATGTAAGACGTTTGTAGATGTATATATAAAGCTGCCTTTATGTAGATATTTTCCAGATCTCATGAGCTTTAGCAGACATCTTGGCTACCTCATAATAGATATAATAAAACCATGGTTTATTTTCCTAAGGGTGGTGGGCTATTGTGTACATACAGCTGTAGTTACAAAATTGCTGGTTAATGCCTGAGTTTGTAGATTAAGTATGCATTTATTTGTGCAGTACTGGAGGTTTTGTTGTAAAAGAGAAAGGTTACCTTGCAAACACGTGTGTTTTGCTGGAACATGTAGCCTTTGTGCTTTCTCTGTGTGATATGCTGCCTCTGCTGGCTATGACTGTGTATTGCAGTCTGCTAAGAGTTCTGTCACCCGATTCCTCAAGCATGCAGAGCAAACAGTTTGCGTAACAGCTGCGTGACGTATCACACACACAATGTGTACCGGTCAAGGCACATACAAACACATACCAGAAGTCTACATATTCACAGAGGAGCTATATAAACAAGGTGTGCTATTATTTAGGTAATTTTGTTGGAAAGTCATTTTTTGAACGCAGTGACTGCAGCTCTATGTTCGACTGAGGACGATTTTCTTGTCTTCCTGTTTTTTATGACTTTCTGTTTCTTAAGAGGATCTTGCTGACATGCTAGCTCCTGCTTTATGATGTCCTCAGTTTTATGCAATGTATTGCCTTTTTGATATGGTTTAAGTTTAGGTAGAGAACCTGATAGAATCAATCCATATGTAGTAAGTCATACTGATCTATTTACCACTTTAAATATGCTTGTACTAATGTTGTTGACTTAATGCAATGCTGTGTACTGTCGTTTGTTCTGCTGTTTATCTGTTGTGTTGTTTGATAAGGATTAGAAGAGACATGCAATACAAACTCAAAACACCTTAAAGGGAGACATTGTTTACAACTAACAAACAAACAAACAGATTCTGTCATTTATTCACACTCACGTTGTGTAAAACCTTCACAGTGGAACCCAAAAGATGATATTTTAAGAAATGTGGTTTTGTGTCCATACAATGGAAGTCACTGAGGCTATCTAATGTTATTTGGTTACAATGTTCTTTAAAATACTTTCTTTTATGTTCTGATGAAGAAAGTTATATAAGTTTGGAATGACGTGAGGGTGCATAAAAGATGAAAGAATTGTCCTTTTGGGGCAAACTATTCCTTGCATAGCAGCACCCTGGCAACCAACCATAACTCTATCGACTTGCGCAGTCATACACAATTGGCTTCTTCTAATTTCTGCTTTCTCTTGCCCCGTCTTTCTTTTTTTTCTAGGTGGCCTGTCTAGCTCCACAGACTCCACTCCGGATATCGTTCGTTATAGCAAAGATCAGCGACCAACCTCATTACCCATTCAGCCCTTCACTTTCCAACACCAGTTTGGAAAACCACAAGCAAAGCCCCTCCTTCCACTTCTTGACGGTTACATCAGTCACATGCAGGCTCGGGGGGCTGTTGCACCTGAGGGTGGCGAAGACGACTCTGAAGAAGACCACGGACGACCTCACAGGACTTCCAACGGCCCAACTGTGCGGCCGTCTCCACTGGGGAGCTACTCTCCGGTTCGTCTCCAGGGTGCACCGACCTCTTCTGGAACCTGCTCAACATGCACTCCAACCCCGAATGGTCCAAGACCACCACGTTCCGTCTCTTGCCCCATCTCTGCAGGTCTCCTTGCTCAGCATACCCCACTTGGATTGGCTGTACACACAGAGACTCAACCTAAACTTGCACCATTACCTCCTACACCGCCTCCACCTCCGCTGATGAAACAGAGCCCGCTTATGCCAGCACTGCCCACTAGAAGTCACTGTTTTCACCGTGACAGTCTGTCGGCTTTACCAACACTTCCCAGCTCCGGTCTAAGTCCACTTGGAAAGTTGGAGCCAGCGCCACTGGAAGAGCCAGGGAATGTTTTACCTGCATGTGTGACACAGCGACAGCCCAACGGTAATATAATAACATACATTTTATTGTCGGTCGATCTTAGCAGTATGATGTTTTTAGTCTGCCCTGTTTTGGATCTGTGGATTTGGCAATCTTATATTCTTAGATCTCTTTTCTTAAACTCTTGCTAATAATTTGTCTTTCCTTGTCTTTACTGTCTCTTCTGTTTCTTTCTTCGCGTACATGTTTTTCTAATGTTTTGTACTTGGTTATTTCCACATCTTTTTCATCCACCTATTCATCTTTTCACCAATTCCTCTTTTTCCTCTTTTTTCCCTTTATATTCCATCCATTACTTGCAACCTTTCCTCTTTCCCCCACCTCGCCCCATAGTACACCACCTCTCCCCACAGGCACTGAAATGGAGAGAGTATCGGCGAAAGAATCCTCTGGGTTTGGAGCGTGGCAAAGATGGCTCTCATTCGCTCTCTTGTGCTCTGGAAAGCAAGAGATCCGGAACTCGTGTCACGAGACGCAATGTGTTCGATTTTCCTCCGACCAATCAACCTTTTGGCTTCAGCAGATTTAATGGTGCTGAACCAATTTTCAGTCAGAGAACGAAAAAGGGCGGGGGGATCTGTGCAACAAATGTAGTCTTTACGATGACGTGTTACATTTTATGTGTCACCACCGGGTTGTGCTTTTGTCATCTTCTGTTTGTTTGATGTATATGTATTATGTTTTAAATTCAGTTTTTTTTATAGGTCAGTCATTTAGGCAACTGCCGCAGTGCTACAGCAACTTACTGCCGGATTATTTCTCTCAGACAGAGCGCCCCCCAGAGGAGTTCTGTTTATCTCCAGATGCTAATACTGATGAATCCATCTTGATAGATCTGTTGCAGAAGAAAGGTGTGTGTTTTATTCTCTGAGTAAGAACACCAAATGAGGCACGGACACGTGTTTAATAAAACTAAATATGGACAATTTTTGCTTTATCAGAATGCTGTAGAATGCTATTATTTGTAAAGCGGATGCACACCCATGTATGAATATGCAGAGAATGTTAAATGTACCCTTGCGCGTAAAAAGTTTAGAGAGTTTGATGTGTCTTGATGTTGTTCCCACCG
This sequence comes from Barbatula barbatula, assembly GCF_947034865.1. Lineage (NCBI taxonomy): Eukaryota > Metazoa > Chordata > Actinopteri > Cypriniformes > Nemacheilidae > Barbatula > Barbatula barbatula. The sequence goes on along the minus strand of NC_136767.1, from coordinate 24,462,281 downwards.
GGACCACCTGTCAATCAACCTTGGCCCATTTCCCAGTTTGTCATTCAATGAACGAAAGGCTCCGAACCGCATTAGTGCATGATACAGTTTGTGTATGTACTGTCAGTGTTTCATTTCATTTTCATTTCTGTTATTTGACTCTAGGTTTGGTGAAGGCCATAAACACAGCAGTTGATCTGATAGTTGCTCATTTTGGGACCAGCCGTGATGCTGGCGTTAAGGTATAACCCTGATTTGTCCGAAAATGAAACTTGAGATACTCGGGTTAAGCCGCAAAATTTTCATTGTGTTCCCTCCTTTTTGCGCTTTTCAGGCTAAACTGGGGAATAGTTCTGTCAGTCCTAACGTTGGTCACTTGATTCTGAAGTATCTGTGTCCTGCCATCCGTGAGATACTGCAGGATGGACTGAAAGCGTATGTGTTGGATCTGATTATCGGGCAGCGCAGAAATCAGCCCTGGAGCGTAGTGGAGGCCTCTACACAACTTGGTAAGAGGAATGTGAGGAGAATGTTAATAATGATAATGTAGGATTTAGAAAATGTTACAAATATATTTTTCCCTTCTACTCCAGGTCCCTCCACACGGGTTTTGCACAGTCTGTTCTCAAAAGTCTGTCAGTATTCAGAGCTGACCAATAACAACATGAGGTTCAATGCCTTCATCTTTGGCCTGCTAAAGTATGCCTGTTTCGTTTTTTCATGTCTTTCTGTCTCGTATTCACACTGTGTTTGAAAGCACGTTTGTGTTATTTGCGCAAGTACTGTAGCTCTCGCTAAAAGCAAAGAAAAAATACCTGAATATGAGGTGCATTATGTCGTTTTATTTTATTATGCAGTTACATTTCCATCTCAAATGAAATATATTAGCATTTTCTCGACTAGTCTTAAATTTTCAACGTTTTGCAAGGAACTCCCTTCAATGCATTTTGTGTTTGCATTCTGCACGAAATCCAAATGCTTTTTTAATAGTAAATTACATATTTTACAGTATTTACTTAGCAGAGACAGCAAAGGAATTCCATTAAAACTGACTTTAGGCAATTTATTTTAGATTTGGCTAAGAATTTGGTACCTTACATAATTTTGATTGCATTCCTTTTGCATCAGGTGCATACCTGTGATGATATAGAAACACACCTCACTAGACTTCGGAGCTCTGGTGTGAACTTTATCAGCACTTTTACCAGTCAGGCCTGAAAACCTCTGCAGTGCTGTTCTTGAAGCCTTTAGAAATCTTCAAAGGATGGAGTTCTGCTTTGATGGGCCTGGGCAAAGCTCAGCCCCTGTGTAGACTGTCACTACTTTAGCCCCGTTAAACTTGTACTGAGACACGCAGGGCTTTGATCATAGGTTTTAATGATAATCTTTTATCTTTTTCTCTTTGCCGTGGTTCTTGAGATCAATACTGTGCACAATAATAATGTGTTTTTCAGTTTCTCTCTTATATAAATGAAAATATTTCTGTCATTGTACAGCAATGTTCCAGATTTGTGTGCATTTCTTCTAACGCTGTCTTCACATTCTCTGTTTTTCAGCTTGCGTTCTTTGGAATTTTGGTTCAATCACATCTATACACATGAAGGTAGGCCTATGGTTTCTACACTTCATAGTGACGTTACATATAGCAAACTGTAATTATATAAAATGAATATATTTAGCAGAAAACATTTTATAATAAATATAAAATGTAAAGGGTCCAGTGTAAGAAATTTAGCGGCATCTATTGGTGAGGTTGTAAATTTCAACCAACGGCTCACTCCAACTCTCCCTCACGAAGCATTACGGCGCAAATATTTTTTAAGGTTTTCGCTTCTTTGCTGAAGAAGATAACACATTTACGAAATGTGCTCTGTAGAGCAGTTTGTCCGTTTAGGACTATTGTAGAAACTACTTCCATGCAAGGGACCCGCGATGTATGTAGAAAAGAATAGCTAGTTCTAAGGTAATAAAAACATAATGCTTCATCATGTAAGGGTCTTTATACACCTCTGAAGACATTATGTATATTATGCTGCATTTCTGTCAATAGATCCTACAAAAAATTACATTACACATTGAACCTTTAATAAAATAAAAAAACGTTTGTCCAAATTATTACTAATATTTGATATGTGTTTTTTCTGTTTGTTGACCACAGACATCATATCAGCACACTTCCAACCATGGGGTCTCCTACCCCTATCTCAAGGGGCGTGTCAGACGCTTTTTGAAGAGATTCTGCACCTGTTACAACCACTGTCACTGTTACCCTTTGACCTAGATTTGCTATTTGAGCCACACCAGCTACAAAAGGGGGAAGAACACCTGAGACGCAAAGAACAGCTGTGCTCGGCCCGCCAAAGCCTGGACCTATCAGATCGCTCCACCTTCCAGCTCATGAGAGATGGTGGAATGTCAGAGTCCGGCGCACAGGAAGTAGACATGGTGCCACCAAAAGAAAGGTTTATATTGAGAGATGAAGATGCCCGGCTTAAGATGGAGGCAGCCGGGTTCAAGATGAAACGCGATGGGCGGAAGTGTGACGGATCAAGCCATGAATCACTGGCTAAGGAGGCTGGAGTTGGCCAAGAGTGTTTACGAAAGAGTGATGTGCTAGAGGGAGGTGGATGGAGTGCTGGCAGAATGAAGGGAGTTGGAGAAGACTGTGAAAATGAGAAAAGAAGAGAAAGAGACCGTGACCCATCCAGACAGAGAAACCGACAAGCTGGCTGGTGGTACCAGCTCATGCAGAGTTCACAGGTTTACATTGATAATTCTGCCCAAGGCTCGAAGTTTGTAAAGTTGGAGAAGAGGAGGAAAGGAGGTGTTGAGAGTCATAGGCAAAGCCATCCCCCTCCTCGAGAAGGTGTAGTCGAGGGGGCCGAGGCTGTGCAGCAGATGGATGAACAGGTGGAACACGGTCAGACCAGGAATAGCAATAAAAATAACCTTGGCAATCAGGTTCTCAACCAATCAGCATTGACAGAACCCACCAGAGCTACAAAGGGGAAGCCATCATGGATGGGAAGTCCACCAGAATCAGTTCTTAGTGAACTGAAGAAGAGTAAGGAGAAGCAACAAGAGCATCAAAACGCAGATGAAGGGTTTCAGATTCAGGCGGGAACAGGGGAGGATGGGTCAACACAGGGGATGCGCTGGGGTCGGCTGTTTGGAGCTGGAAATGCAGGCAAGGGGGAGAAAATGGATCAGAAAGCAGTCAGGAAACAACGGTGAGTTATTGAGAATTTTGTACACAGCTGTCAAAACGACACCCCTGCTGGAAAAACAGAACAGTGCCCGAAACATAACAGATATAATAAACATACTGTTAATGGATTCAGTGGTTATAATGGGAATTTTATTGAATTTATTGGAAATTATAGTGGTGTCTACTAGTATGTGATGGATTCTGTTGGTGGGATGTTTTCTGACAGATGGGAACAAACTGAACACCATTAATTCCTGTTGGAATAATGCCCAAAACAAAACGAAGGATTTTTTTATGGCTTTAATGGTATCCTAATGGGATTTTTCATTTCCTCAATATGCGACTGAAACGTTTGCTGTTTTTTCATTAACAATGGTTTGTTTTAGCCCACGTTTGTTGGTTTTCCTGTCATGCTTGAAATGTGCTGGGCTTTTTTATATTATTTTGTTTGCCTATGTACCTTTTTTTGGGCAAGTTTCTTGAGTTATATGTCTTTTCTTGTAAAATAGCCGAATTTGATTAGAAATCATCAAATGTTTTGATTTATATATGCATTTGCCAAAGACTATAAAATTCAAACAAAACTTGTATTTTTTCTCAGATTGCCATCTGGTTGGTTGAGCCTCGACCGCTCCGTGTTGGATCTGGTAGCCCATTCGGTGGGAATGGGAAAAAGAGCGGAGCAACAATCTCTCACATCTCAAAGCCAAGAGTCCCATATTAGCCCAACTGAAGAAGCACAAACACAAGATTCACAAACACATACACAAAGACAAGCCCCACGGTAAAATCATCAGACATTCTGTTATTTAACTGAACACATTAACTTAGATAAAACAAGATAATACTGCTATACCCTAATTAATGCTTTCCTTCCGTTTCTCCACCAGTGAAGTAAAGGCGTTATGCCATCATATTGCCACAGAGCCGGGTCAGCTCAGTTTCAACAAAGGTGACGTGCTGCAGGTACTCAGCAGGGCGGACCCTGAATGGCTGATGTGCACTCTGGGTGACAGCCAGGGTCTTGTTCCCATCATATACATCACTCTGATCGAGGACAGTCAGGAGCCCCAATGCTGAAACTCTGAAGCACAGGCTCTGAAAAAGAAGGGTGTAAGATGGGGCACGGAAAGAGGGTCACTGCTTTTTTGAATAAAAAAGCTGCTGCACAAGATTTTAGTCGAATAGATTCATTTTGTGCATGTGTATGTAAACATCAATATACACCGACACACAGTAATCACAGTTTGCTGTTGTGAAAGCGACCTCTTTGTTTTTTGTAAACAGCAGTGATTCGAAAGTGTAGATCTAGTCATTTAGTAGTGAAATTGTTTGCGATGAACCGTCAGGTTTTGCAAGTTAGCAATGAAATCATGTCAGTAGCCTTTTAAAAAAGAACTAAACCAAATGAAGTTGTTAGATATATTAGACACTACTGGCATATGCCTTGGGTATACTGTAAAATACTGTATTATGTTATGTAATCTAGACGTTAACCAATGTATGTGTTGCGACCTGAAGTTTGTGCACATGCCTGTCGAGGTACATCCATAAACATTTCAGTCTTACACGCAAGTGATACAGTATAAGCTGTTCATGTGAATAATTGTATGAAATCCAGCTGAATAAGGGAAATCTCGATGGCAGTCAGTAAACTTCCCTGAAGTCTACTGGAATTGATTGAATTAACACAAGGGAGAAAAATAGCGAAGGCAGTTAGCCTGTCGGCATTGTCTTGTCCAATGAGAGCTGCTTTGACAGTTTAATGGTCATCACTACAGTCTCCACCACTTTATTTAATGATTTGTTTTTTTACTAATAAGGGAAATATACAGCATTGTCTTGCATGTGATGGAGTGCACTACAAGGATTTGCATTTCAAATGCTGAACTGAAGAGTTCAAAGTAGAATTAAGCTTTGCCTTTTACTGTAATTGTTTTATTTCCCTTCCAACGTTTGCACAACCTGCAGAAAGGAAGATGTTTCTGCTGTTTGTCCGCTCTGTTTTGGTTTCAAAAGGTATATACAGTAGATTTATAACCATCATGTATGTTTTAACTGGACATGGATGTGTGTATAGTAGGAAGTTGAATAGATCCTAAAAAAGGAGTTGAATGGGGTGGTTTATAAACCAGTTCCTCTCCAAACACACATTAAAATGCACAATTATATTTATTTATTGATCCAGAGTTTCCTTTAGCAGTTGATTATACACAAACATCTAAAAGCCGGTTAATAAACATCCCTCTGCTTTTGCACAAAGAGAGAATATAGGACAGGGACTCTTTAGCAACGAAAAATTGCATTTGTACCATGTGTACATTTATGAAATTATGATCATTTGATGTGCTTAATTTAACTCAAGGTGAGGCCTTATGGATAGAAACGGTTATTTTAGGACTGAAGTATTTTCAGAATATTTATTAGAAATTAACATGGGTCCTCAGTTTATTATGACTTAGCTTAAAGTAATATATATTTTAATTTGATTTGATCAAATTGTATTATTAAAACATCTCTAGATGACAATGTTAAGGTATGTTTTTGTTAAAACAGTTTTGTTATGATTTGCATTGTTTTCTATTTAAGAAATGCATTTGCCATTCTTGTTTGTGTTTGTAAATATGTGCATTCTTGAAAGGGAAAATTACATTATTAACTATTTGTTAATAACAACCTATAACACATTGTTATTGTTGAAAATGAACAAAATTAAATATATTGTATTGTTATGGGATGTTATGAGTGGAAGACAATGCTGTCATGCAAAAAGCTGCGCTATTAAGATTCAGGTGCCGCTTTAGGTCTTTTCATTATCACTCGAGAGTTGTATGTTGGTCTTCCAAATATGCTTTGCTTTTCTTTGAAATCCAATTCACCTGAGAGAGAGATTGTGAGTATAAAAGCTGTCCAGTGCCTTTTTTTGAACCAATGTGTCTGCTAGCAGGAGTGTTCATGCTCATTGTATCTTCTCGCTAGTTTGGTGATACCCCAGATCTTTTCTCTTGTGAGCACTGGTCTTTACAAAGAGTATAAAGATGCAATGATCGGTTTTGGTCATAGTCTGCTGTCATCGTCCCATGCTGATTGGTAGAGAAGGTTGAGTGGTTGATGTATGATTGTGTAATGATCTCTCTCTCCCCTTCTCTCCGCTTCGGTCATCCAAGATTTGTTTCTTGCCTGTACTGTATATATACTTGTAGCCCACCTGGCTCTCCTGTCCCTTCGGTGTGACCATGCTGTGCTTCTGTAATATTATCACAGTGTATGTATATCAATAACAGAGTGCTCATGTTATCACTGAAACAATGCCTCCTGTCATTTTTCCCCCTCGTTTTGTGTTTGTAGTAATGCTATTATTGAAAAAAACTGCTGTCGATGGTGTTCACTTAATTTGGCTTTGTGAGATATGTGCTTCAAAATATTCCATTGAGAATTTACGAATGACAGAAGCAATTCATAACAATGCAATATAAAATTGTAAAATGCAACAGGAATTTCCCTCTTAAATAATAAACCCTGAGATGTTTTGCACCAGTTTCAATGAAAACAATATAAATCATCACATGTGTAATAGATCTTATGGTTTTAATAGGAATTGGATTGGTTTTGGAAAACATTACCAACACGAATGGGAACCAATTTACTGCAATAAGGCACAAAACAAACTACATGAAGGCATTTTGTTATATTGACACATGTGATGTAAACCGTTAGATGTTGTATCGTTTTTCAGCAGAGAGAGAACCTTGAGCTCAAAATACTTAGTTCACAAACCACGCCCCTTTTGTCCCTGTAAAGGTTCAACCAATAGTATTCCTCCAGTTGTTTCGTCATTCAATGGTGTCGCACTCGCAATGCAGACGGATGAAGAACTTAAAGGTATTTATTAAAATACACACACAAATACATGCTTTTGAAAAACAAGAAATGTTTTAACAGATATTTTGTGTACGTTATATGTTTATGCAAGTTAGTGAGAAATGTGAGATCATTCAGTCACAGTGTGGCGCGTGCTTTCAGTATATTGACAAGTAACTGTATTTCATATATAGCAACTTGACAACAATGTATGGCGATTCGTTTGAGGTAAACGCACTTATTGCTTTATTAACGCGAACAATGTTGAGATCAGACAAACGGATCCTCCCAGATTTAACCCCGTGATGTTTATATCTAAACGAGACGCGACAATATAAATGCTATATGTTCAAGGCTCAGCTATTTCAAAACATGTTGCTTTAACGTGATATAAAGTTTTAATTGACATTTAACAATGTTAAAAGTTAAAATAACGCATGGCATTTTTATTAATAGCCTAACATTTTTTACTCGATTTTACGCAACAGCATATTTTGACAGCTCTCAGTCATCATCATAATTGAAGGAAGGCAGTTGTTTGGGGTTTTGAATTATAATATTGATTCGTTTGAATAGTTTTCTGGACGGTCTCCATTTGTTTTTGGGATGTATACAGCACACAGCCATTATATTCAATTTCTCAGAATATGTTTTACTTCAGCTATGTCACATTTGAGACTGGTGTCAGGTTTGGATCCAGTTGCACACAGCATGTTATGCTGACCTTCCATGTTGTCATTGCTATATTGATAGGCTGTTTGTGTGAATGACTATTTCCTCCCCCTTGTTTCTTACCCACCAGGCCTGAACTTTCCCCTAGATCCACACACACATGGCACGTTCTTGTGTTGTGGCTGTCGGATGTAAAAAGAAGATCATTGGGTACTCAGTGTGCACATTCCGGAGTAGCTCTGGAGAGACTAACTGTCTGTTTCAAGGTTGGCTCTAAATCTTTTGTACTTTTGTGCATTAACTAATATTGGTACCTTTTGTTGTTTAAGAATTTCTAAATGAATGTGTGAATGTGGTTACTCTCTAGCAGCTTGTTTACGTTCCTTATCAGGTCTGTGCTTGCATTTGAGAAAGGTTAGAAAGAAGTTGTCACACTGTTCTATTGAGAAAAAGGTGTTATAATGTATTTTATTATTTGTTTATGTATAAAAAAATCATAATTCGTTCACCCTCATGTCACTCAAATCCTGTATATGACACTTTCTTCTGTGAAATAGTTGAGACATTTCTTAGTGGTTTTGTGTCCGTCCATACAATTGCAAGTTAATGGGGTCCAGTGTTGTTTGGTCACAAACTTTCTTAAAAGTATTATGAATATTCATGAAAAAATATATTTGAACTATCCCTTTAAAGGGTGAGGGTGAACTATCCCTTTAAATCTTCTTTACAAAACCCAATAGTATGTATGGAAATGTTTGTTTAATGACATTTTTACTTGTTGTTATTTATTCATTAATTTATAATATTCACTATAATAGTTTAATTGTTCTTCTTTATGTGTATTTAATTTGTAAATATCCCACTGTATAATGAATGACTCTGGTAAGCTTTTCATGTGAATATAATAAGCACACTGATGCCACCTTGTGTTTGGCACTTTTAGTATTCTTGTGGTATAGTTTCTTTTACATTTTGCCATTTAATAACAAATAACATCAAATCAAAAGAAATTATTTCTGATTGTATGTAGTTTTGCTTGCAGTAGCTAAAAGTAGTTTTTTGTTTTGCAGGGACACAGAAAAGCTCCCTGACCTCAAATACTGTATTTTGTCAAATGGCCAGAGCTTCCTCACAGTAAAGTGATTAGTGTAAATCATAAAGTCAGTTTTAATGTAGGAACAAACAGATGCCATCACAAACACCTAATAGTACAGAGGAACCGACTCTAATGGACCAGGAAACATCAAGCACCTCAGCAAGAAATGAGCAGATTCCCCCATCAACCAGTTATCTCCCCGATCAGTCTGAAGCTGTCTCCACCGCTGTTCCCATGGTTGAGTCTGTTAGGCCCAGGTTCAGTGCTGGTCTTCAAGCTAAAGAGAGGCTGAAGTTTATTCTGGGAGCTTCTGAGGATAACTCCTCTGATGATGAGCTTGTGCTTGTTTGCCAGCCACCAAGACCTCAGCGACAAAGTACAGAGACATCCAGGGAACCTACCACGGCTGTATTAAAAACACAGCCATCCCTTGCTCCGGCTCCGGCTCCGACCTGCAGTTTGAGGTGAGCGTCCCTAATCATTCCTTTGCTTTGCTGTTGGCTTTGCTGTTTGTGTGTGTTTGAATGGTCTTATGTTTTAACTAAATATTAGCGATGCACCGATATGTACAATTTTAGCTGATAAACGATAATTCTTTATCATTGGCCGATATACAGTTTCTAAACATTAATATAAAATTCCAAACAAAAAGGTGGACAACTTTGAAAACCTTGACTGCAGAAAGCAAGGTAACCATTTGTTCTCTTTTAGTTCTCCTGGAAATCATGTACCAAGCCTCATTTACAATAGTTAACGGTTCTTTAACCTTCAAACTTCTCTGGTATATTTTTTATTTAACAAGCAAATTCTAGATGTTCTTCTAGAGCAACCCAGAAATTTTTTCTTTATGGTCACATGTCTAATAGCTCTCAAAACAGACCGCATTCAGACAACAGTTTGATTCAAACAATATGCTTTTGTTAATGTAATTTACACATTTATAAATACATTATCTACAAACTGTACCTACATCAAACAATTTTTTTTTAAAGAATAGAACAGGAAGAGAATAAAACAGAAAAAGAAAAGAATTGGAACATATTAACAGTTAAAACAGCACCAATTCTAAACCAATTAATGCAGTATTTAATTTAACAATGCAGAATATAATATAATATAACAGAACAGAACAGAACAGAACAGACAGGAACAGAACAGAACAGAACAGAACAGAACAGAACAGAACAGAACAGAAAAGAATAGGTGCATAGAACAGTACCAATTCTAAACCAATTAATTCAGTATTTAATTTAACAATGCAGAATATAATAGAAAATAATCGAATAGAATAGAATAGAATAGGTACATAGAACAGCACCAATTCTCCATCGATGAATGTAGTGTGAATTAAACAATGCACAAACAATACAGAATATAATTCTCACGATTTAAGAGGAGAAAGAACCCAATTGCAGGCAGCACTAACGGGTGAAAATAAACTTTAATAACACACACCAAAACAAAAGCCCGTTGGTCTGTCATGATCCTGCCACAAGACTGAGAAAAGCATGACCAGAAGAGACAGAATCACGACAATAATAGAATACATAAAACAGCACCAATTCTCCACCAATGAATGCAGTATGAATTAAACAATGGAGAATAGAATAGAGTAGAAAGGAAACAATAAATTATCCACCATTGAATGCAGTATGAATTAATGCAAAATCGAATAGAATAGAAACTGCACGTGTCAGCCCTCTAATGGTACAATATGAAATATAAATTGATTTTATTCAATAAAATCACTTTATTTTAAACAGAAAATTCATACAAAATAGACAAGACAAGAGTTTCGAATACAAATTCCTGCAGTACATAGACAGAATAACATATAAATAAACATCGTAAACATTTTCTGTAATATTCTTTCATAGTACAAAATATTTTGTAGGCAAAGTGGAAAAAGCTTTAGGAGAAATCTTTTTCACATGAAAGGTCCAAGGTCAAACAGGGCAGAGTTATGGACCTGAAGTACAGCCATATGTTCATTCTGAGCACAGTCTGTGATCACCTGACTGACTCGTGCTTGTCACTTGTTATTGTGGCATGCCGCACATTTCTGTACTATTATTGGAAGCTGTGCTCCCGATGTTAACTTTAATGCCATTCTTATTGCGTTGAATAGATAAAAGTCAAAGTCTTCTCATGAATATACCAAAGCACCATAAACAGTACAGTACATTTCTGGAGTGAGATTTGGGAAGGTCTTTATATGCTTTTTTGCTGTTTATGTGTAACACGTGCCGCTGTTGTCCCCTTCCACGAATCACGAATGACACATAATATACAGTCTGTTTTGCCGACGTGAAATGTTCAGAGAGACAATGGAAAGAATACTTGACATGCAGAGAGGCAAGAATAGCATGGAAGTGTTAGGGGCTGGGATTTTGTTCATTTGCTTCAAGTGAAGGTGAAGTTTGTCTGCTCCGATACAATTTCCTTTTTATTGCTCTGCCTACATAAAGTCACTTTGACATCTCAGTGCCTTTCACTTGTGTTTAACTTTGTGTTTATATTGTCACGTAAATGTTACTGTAAGTTTGGGCCTTTTCACAAGCATTTCAATGCCAAGTTTTCCTTGTGCAAATTGTGCAAATAAATGCTGCTTGACTCTTACTTTCAACACTGTTTACTGTATTGTGCACTTAACATACCATGAATCTTTATTCACTGCAATGAGCTTTGGCTTGGAGGTTATTACAAGTTTAACTGAAATCAAGAGGTTATTGATTTACATTTTTGGAAGTGAAACTTTTTTGTCGAGATGGTGAAGCGAAGTCTTCAAAGACATGGGGGAGGGGATATGAGAGAGAGAGCAAAAGAGGAAAAGGGAGGGAACATGAAGCGTGTTAGATGTTGTTTTTCAGTCCCCTGCTGTATTATCTGATACTCTGCCATGGACGATGAAGCAGAGCCATCGTTCAACTGGTTTCAGTGTTTAAAGAGGTTGGTATTATACTGAATGTGCACTTTGCTCACTTTGTCCATACGTTTCTAACAGTTTGTTCTCGACCAAGGTAGTATTGTGGAAGTATAAAAAGGGGAGTGGTTTCGGTTTTTATATCGTGTGAAGTAGTGTAGCATAACACAGAAGAGAATGAGGTTGTCTTTAAAGTCATTTAGAGTTTGGAAGGATTTGGTTGAAATACAGAAATCGCACGGCAGTTTGAGCTGTGCATGTGTTGTGTTATGTAACAAACAGATGATTTGAAGTCTGTGTTCGGAGAACCTGCGCTCATATCAACTGCAAATATAATGGCAATGTTTGAACCCTCAATTCAAAACAAATAAACATGAATATAGTAAATATAGTAAAACTGGTTGTTTGGGGTCAATTTAGACACTGCATAAATGAAAACAGCTTGAGAACACAGCACAAAAGGTTTGTCAGACAAAGTACGTGTTTTGCTTTTTTTAATAATAGGTTTAGTTTATGTTTTGTGTAAATGCTAGTGAAAGTCCCGCACTGAACAAAGCATTGTTATGCTAGCATGCGGTTTTTATAAAGTCTGTTGTTTTGGATGCACTTAAGGATCTTCCAGGTCGATATTCTACACAATGATAGATCAAAGGATCAGAATTTCTTAAAGGCAACCTGTATGTGTGTGTACTTCCTAAAGATAATGAAATTCTGACTTGAGAGTACAGACATACATTTTGTGTTGTATTTAGTGTCTTGTTTCATCATCCTTTTTATTCTTTATTATTATTCTTTATTTTGCTATATATTTACTTTATTAGTTATAGATTATTTTAATTTCTATCCAGTTATTATACATATATTACTTTTCTTAATGCTATATTCTACATTCTGTTGGATGCTGCATTTGTATTGTCTTCACAAGTAGATATGAGTTTGCAGTGGTCTCATTCTCAAGGTTCATAATAACATCACGAGACAATGTTGTGAAGCAGTCATTTTGTGTGTTGGTATAATAACACCTGCTCAATGTGTTTCTGGTCAGACGAAGTCGGACAAAGTTAGACGGAGATAGAGTGATCGCTAGTCTGAGTTTTAGGCAGAGTTAGAATGGGCATCTGAATGCAACTTTTTCTCTCTGCAATAAACTTCGATCATTTTTTATCACATGACTTTGTCGCCTGCATGCTGTTCTTCCCCTCTGACATTCAAGTCTGCCGGATAGTTATATCTATCAGTTTTGGGATATGAACAAGATGGAACAAAACATATCTTATCAAATTCAAGGTGAAACAAATCTCATAATATTCAACATCTCGAGATTTTGTTTCCACTTAGGACTGCAGAGACGACATCGGGTGTGATTCTGACTATATTGTTCACAGTCGTTCACTTTGCTGTCACCAGTTTCAGAAATCATACTAGGGGGTTATGCTGGAAGCGTAAAGGAACAGTTCACCCCATAATATAAGTTCTATCTTCATTTTATTTTACCTTTATGGATGTTACTATGCCATTATGGATGTGCCAATTCACTTACACGACTATCGACAACTATTCTTTAAAAACAAAGAAAAAATGCTTTAAAAACTATAAAAGAGATTCATCATTGGATAACCACCAAATATTGACAACCGAGTCATCAGTATGGTGAAAATGGTTCGGTTATTTTTCATCACAAGGTTGAAATAGGGATGTATTTGCCCTATTACATTAACCGGATTATCTTATGCTCTCTGCCTTGTGATATACATGACGTGCATTGCATTACATTTGCTTCAGACATCTGCATTAGTACATAGAGTTCAGAGTTTTATCTGTCGTCTTAATGATAACACATTAAGCTGTGATTGGCTGTTTGGCTCGTGTGAGCGTCTATATTGTAGCACACTTGACAGAGGTGAAGAGTACAGAGGCCAGACCGGTAGAGAAAAACAACTTTTTATGTGGACGGATCAAATTCGGTTTGATGGATGCTAACTAAGTATGTCGTCCTTTTGCAATATTTAGTCATTTTATCGGCTTCAGTGTTGTGAATATCGACAAATTAAGGCATTTCTATTTTCTAACCATTCTGTACTGTAATGTGTTCACTACTGTTCTATTTACAGTCGTGTAAACATTACGGTATTTGTTATGGGAACCTCAAACAGGTTTCTATTTTAGATTTTTAGTAAGTAATGCACTATAAATAGCAAGCTAACCTACTCTGGATCATAACTGAGGGTGAAGTGCCCAGTTGTCTGCTCGTATCTGCATAAAAGTATTTACTTTTTTGTAGGCCTAGCATGTCAGGACCCCACCTGCTGAAAAAAGGCAGAGAACACCGAAAAATGGACGTGCACAGAGATTTCACCGTCGCCTCGCCTGCTGAGTTTGTCACTCGGTTTGGAGGAAACCGGGTTATTGACAAGGTCAGGTCTGCAATGTGTGTTTGCGTCTGCAAAGACTTTAAAGGTGTGTCTGTCACTTTAAAATGTAATATTGTCTCTTATGTCAGGTGCTGATTGCTAATAATGGGATCGCCGCAGTGAAATGCATGCGGTCCATTCGGCGCTGGTCCTATGAGATGTTTCGCAATGAGAGAACCATTCGCTTCGTTGTGATGGTCACACCTGAAGACTTGAAAGCCAATGCAGGTTGATAAAACACCCCAAATACGTTTTGGTTCACCCCAAAAATTTGTATCCATGCATATTTATTATTTGAAATCATGACTTTTGATGTTTCTCTTGAATGTACATTTTTTACATCAAATTTTAGAATATATTAAAATGGCTGATCATTACGTGCCAGTTCCTGGGGGTCCAAATAACAACAACTATGCCAATGTTGAGATGATCGTAGATATTGCCAAAAGGATTCCAGTGCAGGTAGTGGCTTTAAAACATCTGTTTCTGTGTCAGAAGAATTAATCTTGCCTCTCATCTCAGATGTTTTTGCTTTAAGGCGGTATGGGCTGGATGGGGCCACGCTTCAGAAAATCCCAAACTACCAGAGCTCCTTCATAAAGCAGGGATATCTTTCTTAGGTATCTCCTCTTTTCTGGATGAAGCTATATAGATGTTCTTAAACCAATTGTGGCACATTTAGACTAATGGTTTGTTTTTTTCAGGGCCCTCGAGTAAGGCCATGTGGGCATTAGGAGATAAGATTGCATCTTCCATTGTAGCTCAGAGCGCACACATCCCCATCTTGCCTTGGAGTGGAACAGGTGAGATATCTTATTCACTTATTTTTTACATATATCAGACCAGTTGCTAAAGCTCATGTTGTAAAGTGTGTCTGTAGTTCCTTTGTTTTAGAATGGTGCCAGCAATGCCATGATCATGGGCATGCAGTGATAAAATGTATAGATTGAATGCACGGCAAGTCATTTATATAGACTAAATGTAAGTTATTTTTCTCTGTCTTTAGGTCTGAGAGTTGAATGGGCAGAGGAAAATCAGAAACTTGGTCAAGTGATCAGTGTTCCTCACGAACTATATGTCCATGGCTGTGTGAAAGATGTGGATGAAGGATTAGCGGTACCTTTTCAATAGAGACTTGGCTCTCTGTGTTAATTTTCCCTTTATATGAGACAACCCTATGTGTGACGTCCCCTTGCCAAATCATCCAACGGGCGAAAGGATTTGGGAATCGGCCATTTGATTTTTGCAAATCAATTAAAAAAGGGCTTGAAAACTAAATGGAAAATTCCTATTATTATGGAATACTGTAGTGTTTTTATAAGTGACTATTCATGTGTCCTCATAATCTTGAATCAAAAAAGTTGACCGGCTTTCCCCTTTGAAACGACTTCTCATCACTTCCTGTCACGAGGAATGGCGGAGATTTCTTCATGGTTAACTGCAAACTTGCATTCAAATCTGCCTCTTGGTTGTTAGCAATGTCAATCTTCCGTCGATTCAATCAGTTCTCGATGTGGGAAGTACAGTCCCACCCCAAAATGTCCTCTCCTCTCATTCAGATATGTCACGATTCGAGAAAAAAATGTCACTTCCTTTTTTTGCCGACTTTAAAGATATTTAGAAGTTTGAAAACCGCCAATGATTGATGATTTTGATCAATGATGTGACGACCCCAATCTCTCCCAAAGTATTAGTCATTTGAACTCTTCCTCTGACAAAAAATACTTTTCCCTATGAGACACAGGCTTATTCTTGCAAGCTACAAAAGCAAATGTTATGTTTTCAGAGTGCAGAGAAGATCGGCTACCCCGTGGTCATCAAAGCATCTGAAGGAGGGGGAGGAAAAGGCATTAGAAAAGTGGACAGTTCAGAAGACTTTCCTGGTTTCTTCAGACAGGTGAAACACCTTGTGCCTTGTTCAATTAACTGTATCAGTTGGAAGGCTCTGCCCTTGAAGTTTCTTGAACGATCCGACGTTTGTGTTTGACTGCAGGTGCAGGCCGAGGTGCCGGGTTCACCCATTTTCATCATGCAGCTGGCCCAGCACGCCCGCCACCTCGAGGTGCAGATCTTAGCCGACCAGTACGGTAATGCTATCTCTCTGTTCGGCAGAGACTGCTCCATCCAGCGACGCCATCAGAAGATCATAGAGGAAGCTCCTGCCACCATCGCCTCCACCAACACTTTTGAGCAAATGGAGCGGGTGAGCATATGATCAATTTAAAATGTGTATCTGAAATAGCCTTTATTTAGTTGTTTTATCACCTGAAAAAACTTTAATTGTAGTTGTATGTGTGTTCACATAAGTTAAAGGAAAATCATGTCAACATTACCATTTGAAGGGTGACTTCATAAAGAAACGTTAAGTCTCACTGGTGCTTTGTGTGTCAGTATGCAGTGCGTCTGGCTAAAATGGTGGGCTATGTGAGCGCTGGTACGGTGGAGTATCTGTTCTCCGAGGACGGAAGTTTCCACTTCCTGGAGCTGAATCCACGGCTGCAGGTAGAACATCCCTGCACTGAGATGATCGCTGACGTCAACCTACCGGCTGCTCAGCTTCAGGTAGAATTATTTATATGTTTATCTATAATTGTTGAATGTTTGGAGAATAATGTTCTTCAAGTCATAGATGTTTGTACTCTCTCTGTGTAGATAGCCATGGGCATCCCACTTTACAGAATTAAGGATATACGTGTTTTGTATGGTGAAGCTCCCTGGGGGGACATGCCCATCAACTTTGACTCTCCGGAGTGTATTCCCTCTCCACGTGGGCATGTCATCGCTGCACGCATCACCAGTGAAAACCCTGATGAGGTGAGAAATTATGAACTTATGAAATTGTATTAAACATTTATATTTGGACAAAACGTATATTTGGTTTCCAAAATGGTCTCGTCTTGAATTAGTAGTCTTTGAATACAACAGTCAGTCAATACTACGTTTGTTAATCTATTCTGTTTTCATTTGAAAGGGTTTTAAGCCGAGTTCAGGGACGGTTCAGGAGCTGAATTTCCGGAGTAGTAAGAATGTGTGGGGATACTTCAGTGTGGGTGCGACAGGAGGCCTGCATGAGTTCGCTGACTCCCAGTTTGGACATTGTTTCTCATGGGGTGAGAACAGAGAAGAGGCCATCTCGTAAGTCCACAATTTTTTAATGCTTTCCTCTCGTCTCGTTTTTGGAAAAAAAATATTCATTACTGTAAGTCTTGGTGGTGATGTCCTGCAGGAACATGGTGGTGGCCATGAAAGAGTTGTCTATAAGGGGAGACTTTCGAACCACTGTGGAGTATCTCATTAAACTCCTGGAGACCGAGAGTTTTCGGAATAATGACATCGATACTGGCTGGCTGGACCACCTCATTGCGGAAAAAGTACAGGTGGGGCACAGTCCTCCGGTGTTAGTAGTGCCGGAGCAGAGATTGTAAAGATTCATAGAACATGTACCCTGCCTATAAATCACTTTGGATTAAAGCGTTGACTAAATGCATATAATATGTAAATGCATGTTTTCCAGGCTGAGCGGCCGGACACCATGTTGGGTGTAGTCTGTGGAGCTCTTCATATCGCTGATGCTAGTTTCAGAGAGAGCATGTCTGACTTTCTGCATTCACTGGAGAGGTTTTGTCACTTCTCATTACCAGAAATCATTAAATCAAGCTAACTACTTTTACAGCATTTTGTGTTTTAATGCCTTAATCTGTGACTATTTTAGGGGTCAGGTGTTGCCGGCTGTGAGTCTGGTCAACACAGTGAATGTTGATCTAATCTACGACGGAGTCAAATACTCCCTCAAGGTATTGTAACATGCAAAACTGTCTTTTTCCTTATGGAGGCCTTTTTGACCTTTTCACTTATACGCATGAATGTATGTATGATTGTGTGTGTGTGCTGTAGGTGGCCCGCCAGTCGCCCACCACATACGTCATCATCATGTACGGGTCAGATATTGAGGTGGACGTCCACAGGCTCAGTGACGGTGGTCTCCTTCTGTCATATGGTGGCAGCAGTTACACAACATACATGAAGGAGGAGATAGACAGGTAAGAGGAGTTTTTGTGCGTGTTTTAACTCTGTTAGTTGTGCACTGCATTAGCTCAAAATTAATATGTTGTGTTTGCTAATTTTGCTCTTTTGTCTTGTGATGTATAGTTACCGCGTCACAGTGGGAAACAAAACGTGCGTGTTTGAGAAGGAGAGAGACCCCACGGTGCTCAGGTCGCCCTCTGCTGGCAAGCTGTTGCAGTACGTGGTTTCTGACGGTTCTCATGTTTTGGCTGGGCAGCCTTACACAGAGATTGAGGTAAAATGGAGCAAAGGTGTTTTTTTACATTGATGAATAAATTTGAATTAAGAAGCAGATTTTACATTTCTTTTTGTTTTGATAGGTTATGAAGATGGTGATGACCCTGCATGTGCAGCAGGCTGGTTGTGTTCACTTTATAAAGAGACCTGGAACAGTGTTGGAACCCGGATGTGTGGTAGCCCGGATAGACCTGGATGACCCCAGCTGTATTCTGCAGGTGGTTTAGCAAAACTTTTGATTCCATTGTTTTTCCTTAGCGCAACAAAATATTGAATGTGAATTATAAAGCTTTATTCTTCTTTCTCAGGTGAAGCCGAACACAGAAGCATTACCTTCCCAGGAGCCTTTACCTATTATAGGAGAGAAGCTTCACCAGGTGTTCCACAGTGTTCTGGAGAACCTGGTGAAGATTATGGACGGGTACTGTCTACCAGAGCCATACTTCAGTGATAAAGTGAGAACACTAATCCAAACATGAATCTTAAAACAGTATGGTAACAAATTAAAGTGTGGCACAACAGGATGCTCAATGCACATTAAGTAAACTTAACCGTTCCTACCTCTGTACAGCTGAGGAAGTGGGTCGACACGCTGATGAAGACCCTCAGGGATCCGTCGCTTCCTCTTCTTGAACTCCAGGAGATCATGACCAGTGTGGCAGGGCGCATACCGATCACTGTAGAGAAGGCAATCCGAAAGGTCATGGCACAGTACGCCAGTAACATTACTTCCGTGCTTTGTCAGTTCCCCAGCCAAAGGGTGAGTGATGAAAATAAAAAAACGTCATTGTGTTTTTGACACCTTGGATGTCAAGATTCATTGTTTTTCAGGAAATGGGAAAGTGTTTATAGTTGAAAAGCATGTTTAAATTGTTTTTACTGGTTAGATATTTGCAAAACGCAGTGACAGACAGAAGGCGTGACTAATAATAATGATGTATGGCCAAAAATAAAATCAGTAAATATGGAGATGAGGTTTCAGAAGGTCAGCAGCGAAATATCTATATACTGTATGTACTGTACATTCTATTAAATATATGAATTATTCTACATTCATAAATGTAAGCTTTTATTACGTTTTTATTAGAATCTTGGGAGACATGAAATATTCATTCCATAATTTCCTTTCCGCTAGTAAATCGGAGGGGGGTTAGAGTTAGTTAAACTAAAACTAATAAAGCATTTCACTTTATTTAATGTCGATAAAATATTGGCCGAATGTTGGCTCAGGAATAAATAGAAATACGTTTTAGTTGAGGCACTAAAATTATTAACTGGAATCAAATAAAAACTAAAATGTATCTTGTTTAGCAACGTAAAAATATAAACACAAAAGCACAATTGCAACAATTAATCAACAAAAATATAGTATAATAAAAATCAATGCAAAACATTACATTACGTATTTTATTTTCTATTTAAATAAAAGCTAAAAAAAATAAGAAGACTGCAATTAAACTGAACAAACGAATAACAACTCTTTAACTATAATATTACTATATTTGCTCCGTTTGATTTATTGTTATTGCATAAAAATACCTAAGCTTTAGTCCTGTTAAGTAAGTCCTTTTGATCATCTTCATCAATATTCTCCTCCAGATAGCAAATATCTTGGACAGCCACGCAGCCACACTCCAGAGAAAAGCTGATCGGGAGGTTTTCTTCATGAACACTCAAAGTATCGTTCAGTTGGTGCAGAGGTGAGATTTGACAGATGTTTGGACCTTTAAGCGCTCAGGCCGATAGTCAAAGAGATTTTACCACACATGTCATAAGCCTTGTCGACCAGAATATGACCAGTCATTATATCCCTGTTTGTTGTTCAGGTATCGCAGCGGCATTAGGGGTTACATGAAATCAGTAGTGCTGGATCTACTGAAACGTTACCTGCAGGTGGAGATGCAATTTCAGCAAGGTAAATAAATACAGAGCAACAAGATGATATCTGCATTTTCTTGGTTTAAAGTATAAGCTCTAACATAAAAATACAATTCTACCAACATGTTTTTCTTCAAGAAAAAGATATGGAAAAATATGCTAATGCACAAATGCTCTCTTTCCCATCAGCACACTATGATAAATGTGTAATAAACCTCAGAGAGAAATATAAGCCTGATATGACTCCAGTACTGGAGTGCATCTTCTCCCACTCTCAGGTGTCCAAGAAGAACATTCTAGTCATCATGCTCATAGTAAGATCCTTAACCATTCTTTGTTGTATTGTGTCGTGGCTTTGGCATTTGACCTTAAAACTGGAAGTATGTTTGTGGGGTTGACAGGTGTAATGTGTAAAATATAATATTATTCAGGACCAGTTGTGTGGACGGGACCCGACTCTTGCTGATGAGCTCATGGTGATTCTGAATGAGCTCACACAACTCAGTAAAATGGAGAACTCGAAAGTGGCTCTCCGGGCCAGACAGGTGTGAACTGACCCTTTGACCTTTTATGTGTAGATGTTCAGAATAGATTATTATTCTACTCGTGCTTTTTTGGCTGTGAATGATATAGCAAATAATTTTTTTTAGCAGTAAATTGTAAATGGATGACAATGTGCAGTATGGTCCAGGTCGCACTATAATACGAGTGTGCGTGGAATTGAAATTGAAATAAATATTAAAATGCATATGAATGTGTGACTATAAAACATTTATTGTTTGGTCCTACTGTCAATCTGAGACTTTTCCCAAAAAATGTGTGTTACTAAATAAATATAAATATATTCATTTATTATGTATTTTTACATTTCTTTTATTCATTTTCTTTGTTCTTTTCAGGTTTTGATAGCCTCTAATTTACCCTCATATGAACTGCGACATAACCAGGTGGAGTCCATCTTTTTATCAGCTATTGACATGTATGGACATCAGTTCTGTCCCGAGAACCTCAAGGTAGAGCATCCTGCAGTTTTCTGATTGTTTACCTGCTTTAACTTGAACAATCACAAATCCTCTCCTTGCAGAAACTCATCCTATCTGAGACCTCCATCTTTGACGTCTTGCCCAGTTTCTTCTACCACATCAACCGGGTGGTTTGCATGGCTGCTTTAGAGGTCAGTAGAGCTAAAAATTTTACCCAGCTGGTCAGCGGTGTGGTGTATGGTCAGGACGTCCTGTCAAGTGTTCGTAATTCCTCAGGTGTACGTCCGAAGGGGCTACATCGCTTACGAGCTGAACAGCCTACAGCATCATCAGCTACAGGATGGGACGTGCGCAGTGGACTTCCAGTTCATGTTACCGTCATCCCACCCCAACAGGTAAAGCACTTTCTAGCCACTAAAAGTGGATCTTTCTATCTTGAACAATGCTTACACGTGTTAAAATGATTGAAAGGTACCAAGTGCAAGATGGTGCCTTAAACAATGTCCTTAAAAGTAATTTAGGCAAGCCCGGATAAGATTATTCGGTGCGATTTTTCTCTTAAATTAGAAATTTCATTTGATAGAACTGGTAATGAATCTCACAAAGAAGTTTTCTTGCACAGCCAGAAGCTGCAGATTATGAATTTAGTGTAAAGGCGCTCTTTGTTGTATACTTAAAGGGATAGTTTACCCAAAAGTGAAAATTATATCATGAATTACTCACCCTTAACCTACTGAATATACATTTCTTTGTCCGGTTGAACACAGAGAAAGATATTTGTAAGAATGTTAGCAAACGGCAGTTCTGGGGCAGCATTGACTACCATAAAAACAATTATTGTATCGTTTTTCATCAGAATTTTCATTTTTGCACATAGGCACATATTTTTATTGTTTTTATATTTTTCTCCTGAAAGAGACACTACCTTCACACCAAGCCAGCCCAAGCCCAAACCCACGTAATACCATATCTGTTTCTTGGCATCCCTCTAATGTGTTCCATAACAGAGTGATGAAAACACTGGCTATCCCACATTCCTAACTCCCCTTTAGGCTGAGTGCCTGGCTTGGGTTTCTTGTACTAAGCTGTGGTTTCAGTTAGTTGGAATGGAGTACAGCACAAAAGATTTTACAGCATCACACGATTTTAGTTATCGATTAACTTGCTTTGCGTAAAATATGTGATTGTTGCATTTTATATTAGATTCAATGGACACGGAAGTATTTTGACTTATCTGTTCTTCATTGGCTCAAAACGAATAATTGTTCTCATTAATTTTTAAAAGCCTGTGATAGAGTAGATGTTACTGTGACACATACCACTTGCAGCACTTCATGGCATGAACGTTCCCTGGTGGCACTGGTCTCTTTTAGTAGGACAATGCACACAGGAAAAATTGTTAGGGAGTGGTTTGGGAATATGACCAATAGTTTAAGGTGTGAGCCAGTCACCTATCCATCACGTTTTAACCCTCGTCAATACGATCTTTTTGTTTTTCCATTTAAAATATGAAATATGATAAAAATCTTTGATCCCTCTCCGCTTAATATCTCACTGACTGACAAGTTTATTTTTATAAATAGCAGCGTTTCTTGGAATGTACTGTAGAGCATCTTATGGCTGGAATACACTACAACAACTAGACATCATACACTTGCAGACTTTTCGAAAGTTTCAGAAAGAAACACAGTAACTGATGAAATGTGCAGACTGGCACAGACTTTCTGCAACAAGTCTAGCCTTAAAGTCTTGTAGTGTACTTTAGCATCTACAGGACTTACTGGATCAGCTCGAGCATAAAACAGCGACTTGATGTTCGACACACAACTCACAGACATACTGTATATGTCACAAAAATTAACAACACAGTAAACATGATATGATATGTATGTATACATGCATTACAAATATACAATCTTTGTAGGTACTACAACATATGTCTTACAAGCAATGAGATTTTTCGACTTTAGAAAGGGATACAATTTTGTGGAAACAGCGAAAAAAGCATATTTTTTGGCTTATACAAATGTTTTTTACAAAGTTTGAGAAGTTGACCCAAAATATTTGTCAGTAAACACAATCCCAAAACAAATAAATAGTTGTTTTCTCAATGATGACAAAGGAGCAATTGGGGGAAATACTCTCATTACATTTAGAACGGTTATATTTTACAAAGTAAATATTATAATACATTTTCAGAGAGACTTCCACAATTTTACTACACATTTTTCTGTACTTTTACTGGACAAATGGGACAAAATTACTCCAGGCAGCATTTTACCTAAATTACTTTTTAAAATTCTCTTATCAGTACTTTAACAAGGTATTACAAGTATTGTATTAATTTATTTCTGAAGGTTGTTTCTAGAAAGTACAGTTCTTGTACAATTACAGCAAAAGTGACAGAATTGCTAAGGTTACAACTAACCTCATGTGTGGGGTCCATTGTAACAGACAGAGGATTAGTTGTAACATTAGCTAGAAGATTCTTTTTCGACACAAATAACTCATATTATCTTTAAACTAAAGGTGGATATTGTTTGTACATCGGTCTATAACAGACAGATATCTGCATCTATCATCCAGCCATCCTCATCTTACCATCCCTCCATTATACATCAATACATATGGACAGATATATGAGGAAATGCTGCACAATTATAATAAAAAAACATTATAATTGTCAACTACTCTCGCTAAATTTGTAATTTCGCTTATGATTTCGATTCATAGGATTCAAACGTCGGTTCGAAGCCTAGTTAACATTTGCTAGAAGATTTATGTTTCAACACAAATAACTCAATATTATTCTGTCTATAAACTAAAGGTGGATATTGTTTATAAAAGGATAACACATATTGAGTAACTTTAACACATCAAACAATTTGAAAGGTTTCATCACTAGAATGAAGTTGAAAAGACATGTATACATACAAATCTACAGCATTTGCATTTTTATTGAATTGAACTATAGACAGAAATAGCCGATAGGCAAGTCTAGAATAAGAGCAGTATAGTTTTCCACAGAAGGCATGGTGGAAAAATAGATTTTGTTTCATGAAAACAACATGAAATGGTAGTTTCAAAGGAAAATGAAACACAGGCAAACTTTCCATTATCAGTCTTTGCATTTAATAAATCTATGAAAGCACTACCAGTAAGCAATGTGGCACACTTGGCATTGTCACATACTACAGACATTAGTGTGCACTCAAACTGCACCCACATTCTAGTATGATATGTGCCCTTCTACATTATTTCTGTAAAAAGTAAATTCACCAAAAATATGTATCGTATTTTAGGAAGGGGGTGCTCATAAAAGATTCATCATATTTGGGGGTCCCTCACATTATTTTCATGTTTTTCTGAAATGTCACATTACGGATGTAAAAAGAGTTGTGGATGCTGGTTCATGTTGACTTGAAGTATAGTTTATAGTTCATCTAAAATCAAATAGTTTTTTCTTCCCAGCTAAAATATGTTTAGGTATAAGTCAAAGCAGATTGGTTTATCACACAACATCACATTTCTGTTTTATTTTCTTTATAACAATTGATCATGTCTTCGGGTGCTTTAACATAAGTATTTTACAGTTATATTTGCTTATTAATCACTTCACATATGGATTGTTTTCCGTTGCTCCTTAAGCCTTGATAACGGTTGACTACTTAGATATATTACTTATGAATCATGCTAGAAAGACATCCAAAACAGCACATCACAGAGCCATGCTAACATTCACCTGCTCTCATTTCAGAGGGAGCAGTCCTACTTTGAACAGGTAGAGTACAGTCCTCGCTGCCAAGCAGTCAGCTGTGTGTACAGTACCGCATATGTGTGCAGCCGTGCATGCCCAATGCATCCATTTCATAATTGAAATACCAAATGCAACCTTCAAAGAAATGGTTCACCCAAAAATAAAAATTCAGTTTTAATTGATCACGTCGTTTTAAACCTGTTGATGACTTTTTCCATCTGTGGTACACAAAAGAAGATATTTTGAGAAATGTGTAAGTGGTTTTGTGTCCATACAAAGGAAGTCAATGGGGGCCAGTGTTGTTTGTTTACCAACATTCTTCAAAATCAAATTTGTTGTGCTTTGCAGAAGCAAGAAAGTCATACAGGTTTGGAAAGACATGATGAAAAGTAAATGATGCAAGAACGTCCCTTTAAAGGAAACGTCATTGAAATTTTGGATTTAATTTCTCAGATAATTTAACAAAGCTACTTTAAGACATTTAAAAGCGCACCATGTCCTCAAAATGTGCTTACAATCAATTCATAAATCCCAGAAAACACAATTAATGTTTGTCAATCTGTATCATGCTTGCCTGTCAGACTTTGGAATGACTGTATTTGTTCAGACAGGGAATGTGCAGACAGCGGCGGAAATATTTGTCAGTTTTAGTGCTTTTCATGTCCGCACAAAACTTTTATTGATGCACTTTTAGTGTACTTAATTTATCATTCCCATCTCTTTCTGCTTAATGTCTCACTCACAAATGCACACACTTGTATGCCTATCCTCTCCTCTCAGAGTTTCTGTTCCTGTAAGCGGTTCAGGGGAGTCAATGCGTCGACAGGGCAGTGAGCTCTTCCTGGAGGGGGCGCTGTCTCCCCCATGTCAGAGAATGGGAGCAATGGTTGCCTTTAAATGTTTTGAACATTTCAAAAGGTAGAGTCCATGTTTATTATGATAGTAAACAAATTTATATTAATAAAAATATGAATTTGCATTAATGGAAGGGTCATGTTAAGGGAATATATAGGGTCTGATATTGTCAAATTAGATTTGACATGTGGTGTAATTGTTGTTGTAGATCTTTTGATGAAGTGATTTTCCGCTTTGCTGATCCACCCTGCGAGAGTTCTCTGTTTTCAGAGACTTTCCCCAGCTTCTCTGATGAGGAGAGCTGTAAGGTGAGAAATAGAAAAAACTTTTCAGAAATTAATTCATTCTTTATATTAAAATCATTAAATTCCTTTTTTATTGACGTTTCAGCGGCAATACGTAACAAACGTTATGTGGCACATACTTAACTTCCGGTAGACCAAAGAATCAATGACTGTTAAGCAGTTTTAGATGAATATACAATACAATATTGATAAATCAATATGAATATCAAATAAATTGTTATATAATAACACAGACCAGAGGTTAACTTAAGACCATGTGTGTGCGTCTGATGAAACCGTCTATATTGTAGACATTTACAGATAAATGTCTAATAAATATCGAAATATACCTAAAATAAGCCGTTTACTTTTAATGATGTTTTAATCCTGTTAAGATTCATGTATCGTATTTTATGGGTTGCGATTTAGATATGTTGCCGTTTAGGTGTTGTATCTCTCCGTTTCAGAACATGAAGGAAAACCCCATTCACATCATAAATGTGTCAATCAAACAAGCTGACACTGAAGATGATGACACTCTTGTTTCAGCGTTTACAACCTTTGCTCAGTCTAAAGTAAGATCTCGTAACACAAAATGCGGCTGTACTGTTACCTGTACCGTTCGGTAACTACGTTCTCTTTGTCCTTCAGAAAAATCTGCTGCATGAGTACGGAATCAGAAGAATCACATTTTTAATTGCACAAAAGGTGAACTCAAACATAGACGATTGTGTATAGCTCAGATTGTGTATAAATCCAAAGTCAGAGATTTAAATTGAAGTGTTTCATTTTTCCACTCAGCGAGAGTTCCCGAAGTACTTTACCTTCAGGGCCAGAGATGAAGTGAGGGATACTTTTGATATTTGAAATATAAATTCTTAACTTGTTAAACTGTTGGACGAGAAACGCTGCCATTTTTTTTTGTTCGCTCTAGTTCCAAGAGGACAGAATCTATCGTAATCTGGAGCCGGCTCTGGCATTCCAGCTTGAGCTCAACCGCATGCGTAATTTCGACCTGACGGCAGTGCCCTGTGCCAACCACAGAATGCAGTTGTACCTGGGTGCCGCCCGTGTGGACGAGGGGGCCGAGGTCACAGACTATCGTTTCTTCATCAGAGCCATTATCCGGCACTCTGACCTCATCACCAAGGTAACCAGCATCGCTGAAAGGCAATTTGAAACATTATGTCATGTTTAGATAGATCTTACATTTACATTTAGCAGATGTTTTTATCCACATCGAGGAAAACAATGTGCGATTCATCTGAAGGACGTGCTAAACTGGGTTCTAACAATTGTTAGAGACCATCTTATAAAGATGATTTATAAGCCATTAAAAGACTTTGATCTCTTTTCTTTCTATAGGAAGCGTCATTTGAATACCTGCAGAATGAAGGAGAGAGGTTGTTGCTAGAGGCGATGGATGAGCTGGAGCTGGTAGCTTTTAGTAACACACCCACTCGTACCGACTGTAACCACATCTTCCTTAACTTTGTGCCCACGGTTAACATGGACCCCTCTAAGGCTAGTTCCCCTTAAACACAATAAACTCATTCATCTGATTCTTGATTGTATAAATCTGTTTATTGTGCACGCTGCTCACGGGGTTCTTCTCTCACCCTGAAGATAGAAGAGTCTGTCCGTTCCATGGTCATGCGGTACGGCAGTCGTCTGTGGAAGCTGCGTGTGCTCCAGGCTGAACTGAAGATCAACATCCGACTCACCACCACCGGCGTAGCCATTCCCATCCGCCTCTTCCTCACCAATGAGTCCGGATACTATTTGGACATCAGCCTGTACAAGGAGGTCACTGACCACACTACTGGACAGGTACCTTGTGACCACTGACTATTATTGAGGAGGTTTGGGAATTACGTATGTCATATTTATAGGGGGCAGACGCATTTTCTCTCAGGCACAATACATTCTGATGGTAATTTGGTAGCATTTTATTGTAAGAATCACACCTAGATTTTTAGCTACTGTGTTTTTTTATATGTATTCCTGTTCTGCAGATCATGTTTCAGTCATACGGAGACAAACAAGGTCTGCTGCATGGCATGCTCATCAACACGCCGTATGTCACTAAAGATCTGCTCCAGGCCAAACGCTTTCAGGCTCAGACCCTTGGCACCACATACGTCTATGACTTCCCTGAGATGTTCAGGCAGGTGAGGTGATTTAAGTTACCTAAAACTGGCTCGCACGGATGCTGTGATAATACTTTTTTTCTTTTACTATTGTTCCACTCTTTATTTTTTCTGCGATTAGGCTTTGTTTAAGCTTTGGGGACCAGGAGACAGTTACCCAAAAGATGTGTTGATGTGTAATGAGCTTGTCCTGGATTCTCAAGGCAGACTCGTGCAGATGAACAGACTGCCTGGAGACAATGAGGTGTGAAGAACCATCAATGATTCTCTAAAGACATTTAGGAAAGTTACCATTGATCGTCAAACCAATGAAATGGAGCTGTTTTCGTCCTCTCTTGACAGGTTGGAATGGTGGCCTTCCGGATGAAGATGAAGACTCCAGAATACCCAGAGGGCCGTGACATCATTGTTATCTGTAACGATATCACTCATATGATTGGCTCATTCGGACCGCAGGAGGATCAGCTGTTTTTAGAGGCATCTCAACTGGCCAGAGCGGAAGGCATTCCACGAATCTACATCGCAGCCAATAGCGGAGCTCGAATCGGTCTGGCAGAGGAAATCCGCCACATGTTTCAGGTGGCGTGGATTGACCCGGATGACCCCTATAAGGTGAACCAGCAAACCTAGGAAGAAATCGACAACTGCACTATTAAAGGGACAGTTCACCCAAAAATACAAATTCTTTCTTCATTTACTCACCCTTGTGTTGTTCCAAATCTGGAGAAATTTGTTCTGATGAACACAGAGAAAGATATTTGGAAGAATGTTTGTCAATGGTGGCCAAGAACTGTTTGGTCTAACTCTATTGTTGTCCCCTACAGGGCTTTAAGTACCTCTATCTGACCCCTCAGGACTACACACGCATCAGTTCCTCCAACTCTGTCCACTGTCGCCACGTGGAGGAGAACGGAGAGTCAAGGTCAGCCAATGCTCGACAAGATATGTATATTAAATCTGGTCTTCTGAAAAAATACCTCACTTCAGCTTTTAGTATGTTTAAATGTATTTTGTGAATACCTCAGGTACATCATCACAGACATCATTGGGAAAGAAGAGGGGCTCGGAGTGGAGAATCTGAGGGGTTCAGGCACCATAGCTGGAGAAACTTCTCAGGCCTATAAGGAGGTCATCACAATAAGCATGGTGAGATGTAAAATCTGTATATGATATTTTCAGACAGTTATCATTGCCTTAAGTTTGGGGAATTTAGCGCCATCTAGCGCTGAGGTTACGAATTGCAACCAACGGCTCAGTCCCCCTGCTCACCCCTCCCTTTTGAAGCACTACGTGGCTGACACAGGACTAAGATGTTGTCACGTTTTCACTTCTTTGCCGAATGAGATATATATATTTGTTCGTTTAGGGCTACTGTAGAAACAAATGGTGAATTCCATGTAAGGGGACCTGCTTTGTATATGTAGATAGAAACAGCTCATTCTAAGGTAATAAAAAAACATAATGCTTCATTGTAACAAAGATCCACAAAAGGAAGGAAGGAGGCGGGAACCGGCAAACGTAAAAATACTTTTAATAAAATAAACAAACAAAGTAAAATGCCGGCAGCTCCCATACGGTCGACTAAAACCACAATATAAACTCCAGGCCTGGTCATCTCTCACTGACGGTCCGGTCGCTCGTCCTCTTATGCTCCCGATCTCCTCCCCGAGACCGATGCGCGTACAGCTGACGCTCGTAATCACTCACATTATGTAACGTCTTTACACCTTTGAAGACATACAGTTGTTATGTACATTATATTATATTGCATTTCTATCAATATATACGCCATAATATCAAATATTACACCCTTAATGCTGTAAAAATTTGCTTAATGCCTTAAAAATGGGGTTACTCTTTAGAGACACCAGTTAAGAACATCAATGTTTATGTATGTTTATGTAAATAATATGCAGACTATCTTTGGTTTGGACATTTCAATGTAGACTATTTGGTGTTTCTTTGGCCAGGGATGTGTAAATATCTTACAAAAAACCCTTAAAATTCATATAAAAACTCATTTGATTTTTGGAAAATATATATATGAGTAAGCCCCTCCCCTAAACCATCATTGGGACGAGAGTAAATTGCACTAAAATACATTTTCAAGTGAGTTCGAACAAATACCTAAAATAAAAAAATTACGAATTTATGATTGTGTATGTTATTCTAGGTGACGTGTCGTGCTATAGG
The DNA here is from genome assembly GCF_947034865.1 of Barbatula barbatula. Taxonomy (NCBI): domain Eukaryota; kingdom Metazoa; phylum Chordata; class Actinopteri; order Cypriniformes; family Nemacheilidae; genus Barbatula; species Barbatula barbatula. The sequence continues at coordinate 24,431,729 of NC_136767.1, read as the reverse complement.
AATCGGGGCGTATCTGCTGCGTCTCGGACAGAGAGTGATTCAAGTGGAAAATTCCCACATCATCCTGACCGGGGCAGGAGCATTAAACAAGGTGTGGAATTTCAACCTGTTTTCCATTTCACAGCTGATGTTACACCTCATACAGCAGCATGGTCTTGTGTATTACATTTCTTTTGTTCGTTTGGATAGACAGAGCTTGAGTCATATGATTTCAGAATTTGTTTATTTGGATGCATTTTGCAGGTGCTGGGTCGTGAGGTTTATACCTCCAATAACCAGCTGGGAGGAGTGCAGATCATGCAAAATAATGGAGTGACACACACCACCGTGCCAGATGATTTCGAAGGGGTCCTTACAATCCTGCAGTGGCTGTCATATATGCCAAAGGTTTGCTTTAATAGATGTTTTAGACTAATCTTTAAAGGAATACCAAAAATAAAAATCGTTTTTCGTCCTCGTGTGGTTCAAAACATGTATGTTCTGTTAAGACACAATAGAAGATATTTTGAGGAATACAATGGAAGTCAACGGAGGCCACGGTTGTTCGATTACCAACAGTCTTCAAAATATCTTCTTTTGTGTTCTGCTAAAAAAGAAAGTCATACAGGTTTGGAATGACATGAGGATGAGTAAATAATCAAAATGCATTTTCACACCATGAATAAAAGCAACAATATGTAAAAATGTTAACACAAAGAATACCAAAATATTTGCCATAATGTTTTTAAGTTCAGTTTACCTCAAGGTCGCACTGATATTTGCTTTTATCATTTAGAACAATCAAAGTACAGTCCCAATAATGCCTTCGACTGATCCAGTAGAAAGAGAGATCGATTTCATTCCCACCAAAGCCCCTTACGACCCCCGCTGGCTCCTTTGTGGACGACCCCATCCCAGTGAGAAACAAGTTATGCATAAACTGTGTCTGAGTGAGTTGAAAAAGCACGCTCAGGCTTCTTCATCTTACCTTGTTTTGTTTTTATTGATAGCTGTGAAGGGAGCATGGCAGAGTGGATTTTTCGATCAAGGTTCTTTTATGGAGGTGATGGCCACCTGGGCTCAAACAGTGGTCGTGGGGCGAGCCAGGTTGGTTAAGCTAACACTGCGTGAAGATGTTTGGTTCATTGCGTCAAATGAAATCCTGAACCAGTGCTGTGCAAATATGTCATTTTGAAGAAACTTCAAAGTTTAAGACACCTTCATTCTCCCACAGGCTTGGTGGGATTCCTCTCGGGGTCATCGCCGTGGAGACCCGTACCGTTGAAGTTGCGATTCCTGCAGATCCGGCTAACTTGGATTCGGAGGCAAAGGTAAGTTTGTCTATACCTTTGAAGCCTAAAGATCCTTTGGATTCAAAATTCTAAACATTTGTCTCTCTTAGCTGGTGCAGCAGGCTGGTCAGGTGTGGTTTCCAGACTCGGCATATAAAACTGCTCAGGTTATTGAGGATTTCAACAGGGAGAAACTTCCACTAATGGTGTTTGCTAACTGGAGAGGCTTCTCTGGAGGAATGAAGGGTACGTTGGTTTTTTAAATCTGAAAAGATACATTATCATCAACATATTTTATCTTCTTTAAGGTTCTTTAAGAAGTGTTTTCTTTGTATGTCAGACATGTATGACCAGGTACTGAAGTTCGGTGCTTATATCGTGGATGCGCTGCTAGAGTTCAGTCAGCCTGTTCTGGTGTACATCCCTCCCCACGCTGAGCTGAGAGGAGGATCATGGGTCGTGATCGATCCCACTATCAACCTGCAACACATGGAGCTTTACGCGGACAGAGAGAGCAGGTATCAACAGGCTACTGTTCGATTCTTTCATTTATCCCTCACCAGCTTTCTTATTTAACCTTTATTCTTCTCTCAAGAGGGGGAGTTCTGGAGGCTGAAGGCACTGTGGAGATTAAATTCAGAAAGAAAGATCTGCTGAAGAGCATGGGAAGGATTGATGCCGTGTATTCCAGCCTAGTGGAGCAGCTTGGTAAATTTAGCAATCTCAAAAAAATACAAATATCTTTCCTGTAAGTCAGTTTGTCACTGTTTAAAACACATTTTACCTTCATTCCAACGTCATGACTTTCCCACTTCCATGGGACAAAGTGGAATTTCACCCAAATGTATTAAATTATTAAATGATTCATTAAATAATTGAATAAAAGTATTTAATTACATTCACTACAAACTATCCTTAAGAAACCGTACTTGCTGACTGGCTGATGCACTTGCTGCTGTTATACTCGATGTAGGTAAGCCAGAGGTGTCAGCCCAAGACCGTAAAGACTTAGAGGCCAAACTGAAGGCCAGAGAGGAGTTCCTTCTTCCCATCTACCACCAGGTGGCAGTTCAATTTGTGGACCTCCATGACACACCAGGGAGAATGCAAGAAAAGGGCGTCATCACGGTACAAACTAAATCGAATATTTAGTATGTCACCTCTGCACTGTGTCACCCGTCTATAAAATGAGCTGAGAAATTGTTCATCGCTGTATGAATCATGTAAAAGCAACAGTTTTAAACATGTTTATGGTCTGGTATAGTCATTCAATCATGTTTTCAGGACATCGTGAACTGGAAGAACGCGAGGTCATTCTTTTACTGGCGTTTACGTCGTCTGCTGTTGGAGGAGGTGGTTAAGGGAGAGATCCTGCAGGCCAATAAAGACCAGAGCAATGGGCACATTCAGTCAATGCTGCGCCGCTGGTTCTTGGAAACAGAAGGCACTGTCAAAGTAAGATGTTATGCTCATTTATTCCCCCTCATGTGGGTGTAAACCTGTTTATATCTTCCTTTGTGTTCTGCAGAAGAAAGAAAGTCAAAGAGGTTTGGAATGGCATGAGGGTGAATAAATGATTACAAAAAGATTTTTGTGTGAACTGTCACGTTAAGCTAACCCCAGCTAGCTGCAAGTATCTTGATCCCGTGTTGGTAATTGTTTGCCTGTGCGATTTTTAAGGCATACCTGTGGGACAATAACAAAGTGGTGATAGAGTGGCTGGAAAATCATCTCTCGCAGCAGGAAGGAACACATTCTGTCATCAGGGAGAACATCAAGTACTTGAAGAGAGACTACGCTCTCAAACACATCCGCAGGTAGTTTGTTTCCATTTGTCTAAGATCATTGGTTAAGATGAGCCATGTTAGCTCCGTATTAGCAGCATGTATAAATGATACATTTAGCACAAACACCATGCCCATTAAATTTGGTGAGCCGATAAGCTGGCATCTTTTAAAACAGGACACTCGAGTATTCATAAAAACGTTTTGTCTGACACAATTCTATCACATTATATGTTTAGCTTAGTTCAGGCCAACCCAGAGGTGACAATGGACTGCATCATCCACATGGCACAGAACATCACTCCTTCACAGAGAGCCAAAATCTGCCACCTGCTGACCACCATGGACAACTCCACTACCAGCTGATCACATCCATACTTAACAAACACTTTAAAAGGGAAACATTTCCTTACACTACAAAGAGACAGGATTGAGTTTAGCGTTTAACAAATGATATTTTTTAAATAAGAAAAGCAAAAACCATAAAAACTAGAAATTAAAAAGGGAGAGTTTTGGACTGTGTCTTGGATCAGGGCATTGGGCAGTAGCCTCAAATTATCTAGTATACTTCACTTATCACAGTGCACACTTGCTGTTTGTGATTTACAGTGGCCACTTGAGCAAAGTAATATTGTCTTGCACATCTTGCACATACATGCTTACTGCCAATAGTATTTACCTGTGGCTCATCTTTGTGTCATTGATATGAAAATAGCCGACAAATGAATGTAAAGTATTTGTAGGGAATCGCCAATATATAGTACACATCCCTTGATAGTTTCTCGGGAATATCTGACAAAATTAAGCAAAACAAACTTATTGTTAAATCTCTATTATTAGAGTAAAGCTACAGTATTATACCTTGATAGAATCACTGAATTGGTGTTAATGTCAGTAATTCTTAATGATGTACTTTTTTAAAACATAGAAATGAACAAAAATCTAATTTTATAATGCTTTATGGATTGGTAATGTATTCATTAAGCGTGATGTAGTAGTGCCACTGTATGTTTCTGATATGGGTGTTTGTATATTTACATTCTTAAAACGAGTACACATTTCACTTGACTGCTGGAAGTATTTCAGTTCATATGAATGGAGCCAGTATGTGCTGGTTCTGTGAATTGATATAAGAATAAAGCTCTGGGGCTGTACTGTACACAATAGATTTGAGAAGCATTTGTCAGTGTTTTTAATAGATGTTTTTATTCTTATGAAACCAGAATATAAGCTGGGTCAAAGTGCCTGTTTTTCAGAGAGTTGGGTGTGGATCATTTCATAATTCACGTAAAAGTATATTTAGGTTGATTGCTATTTCAACCCGACAGTAAATATAGTTTATGTACTGTTTTACTGAATACAGTTTCATTTTTCAAATATTTTCTTTCTATTGTTGCTATTGTTAAAGGGACAGTTTACCCTAAAATAAAAGTTCCGTCGTCATTAACTCACCCTCAGGTTGTTCCGAATCTGTATACATGTCTTTGTTCTGATGAACACAGATAATTATATTTGGAAGAATGCTTGTAACCGAACAGTTCTTGGCCACCATTGACTACCATCGTAGAAAAAACTGCCCCAGAACTGTTTGCTTGCCTGCATTCTTCAAAATATCTTCTTTTGGGTTCAACAAAACAAAGACATTTATAAAGCAATTTGTTCTACTATGGGAGTCAATGGTGGCCAAGAACTGGTTGGTTACAAGCATTCTTCCAAATATCTTTCTCTGTTCATCAGAACAACAAAGTTTATACAGATTTGAAACAACTCGATGACTAAAATGTTACCAACCACATTGTGTTTGCAGGGTGGCACTTAATGTAAGGAAGGAAGGGTGTAGTTGAAGTATACTATCACATAACAGTCCTAAAGTGATGATGAGGTCATTTTATTTGAGCTGAATGAACCATATTTCTTTTTCAGTGTTGTGATATTTTATTGCCTGCAGTCATTTCAAATATTCAGATATGTACAATAAACAATGATTCATGTCACCATTTCAGCTCTTTTCATAAATATAAATAAACACAAAACCAAAGAGCAGATATGATGTCTATCACAGTACAACAAAAGACACACGGCTACAATTAAAAGGCTAACAGTTAAAAGGACAAAATCACAAGAGAACAAGTTTCTTTTATGGTACAGATGGTAACATACCCAAATTCATGATTTCCCTTATTTAATGACTCACTATTTGCATTCGATTCAAAAGGAGGAGTAACACTTTTATTACTAATGATGATGTCTGGCCACAGTGCCAGTACAGTAATCAGAACTGGGCTGTTTTTTTCTTTAACTTTGTAAATAATGTCAATTGTACAAAAAACAGAATTGCTCATTTGCAGGGTGGAAGAATCTTTTAAATGAGAGTAATTCATGCCTATAAACAGTGCTGTTAGCTGCACAGTTTGCCTCCGAACACAGTTGCTTTGCAATTTAATTTTTCTGCAGTAATTTCATGGCAAGTAACTTCTGGCAAAATCGTCTGTTTTGGCTGCCTTGAAAGAAGTTTGCCTTGCAGTAAATTGTTTGGAGTCTTTGACACGCCACAAAAGCTACAGCCAACATTTTACAGGTTCGGAGTAAATCTTGGCTTCATTAAATTATTGTGGGTAAGATTAAAGCAAAACAATAGGCTTTGTAGCCCCTTGTGTGTTCATGTACTGGTTTGAAAGGGCATCCACTGCTGAGAACGCAGAATAGAGGCCTGTCACCTGCAGGTCTGGATAGGACAGTCCCCCTGCATTGGACACAGGTGTAGAATGGCCAGTGTCCAGGTCACAGTCAGACAGGCGTAGGGGCGAGTTACTGATTGTACCTAATGCCTCCAGGTTAAAGCTATCATCCTTCATATCCTCCCACAGGTTTCCTGTAAACAACAGAGGACAGTTTTAGAGCTAACCTTTTTTATAGAAACATCTTGTTTTAATATAACAATATTTAGTCACTTTACAATGGCTTGGAATGTGACTCATTTGCTCAAAATGTCTTTGATCTGTTAAAGAATTAACACCAACCTTGCCAGGAAAAGTCCATAATACTGGGGTCCAGGGCGTCCACCTCTGAATTAGCATCTGTGTGAATGGTGTAGAAGTCGTTGGGCTGCTTGGTATGATGCTGGGGCAGGGAGCTGTTCATCAGGTCAGAGACTGTAAGGAGAGGGGGGGTTTGAGCAGGGGCTGGGGAGGCGGGGGAGAGGCGGGACTGACTTTGGAGCTGAAGCTGAAGGTGTTGTTGCATGGGTAGGCACTGCAGAGAGAGTGTGACCATGGGCTGGGGCTGTAGATGAGCTGGTACTGGAAGAGTTGGGCCCGGGTGGCAGCTGGGCAAGCGAGTCATGCCAGTATCAACAGACTTTTGTCTGCAGCTCTCTGGTCTGTCTGTAATGAGTTTATCTAGTTCATCTGTTGAAAGACGAGGTCAACGTTATTAAAGGAGTAAGGAAAGAGTGGACTGTTACAGTTTAATACATATAGTCAGGAATTACCGACCTGGGTTGGCCATGCTGCGGCGGATGGCTGGGAGATCTTTGCGTTTCCATTTCTGCATCTCTTCTTCCATTTTGTCAATCTTTGCAGGGTTCAGTGCCCAGAGGCAACCCTTTCTGGAGGAGCCACTCATCTTGTTCTCCACTTTCTCAAAGCACTTATTCAAGGACAGGTTGTGACGTACCGAGTTCTTCCATCCGTCAGGTGCCGTCTGAGAAAGGCAGTAACATAACATTTGATAACATTTATTGGCTGTTAAAGCATGCCAACCTTAGTTTACTAAATTCGTGTAATCTTTGGTTTGCTTTTACACTGAAATCCCTTACTTTGAAATAAGGAAAGTGCTCTTTCATGAAGCTGTAGATCTCACTAACAGGAAGACTGCCTGTTTTGCTGTTCTTCAAAGCCATGGCAATTAGACAGCTGAAAATGAATTGCAGCAAACATAGTTTTGAGATGTAATAGGCAAAAAAAAATGTTTTCTTTAAATTCAAAATGTTATCAATAATTAATGATTTTGCAGTATCAGTAAATCTTATTTCACCTGTAGGAGTAAATGGGTTTGGGAAAAGTCTTGGGTTGCAGGTCTTGGTTGTGAGGATTCATCCGCGCTTGAGGGTACATACCCTGGCTATTGAAGTTGCCGTAAAGTCCACCGGGAGAACACTAAAAAATAAAAAACATAAAGAGTTTTCTTATGAAGTGCCACTGCTTTAATTACATCTGCTCCTTACAGATCATTCTAAATATTGAACTAACCTGTTGGTTTGCCTGAGTGAAAGTGTGCACTTGTTGATGAGGGGTGGTCTGGTACACTGAGGCAGCACATGGAAACCCGGGTGAAAACTGGGGAATCTGTACAAGTCAAAGTCTTTTTTAACTACAGCATATATTCAACACAGTATTTGTTATTACGCATTATTATGTGCGTCTTCGGTATGTCAGAAAAGTAACTTACGCTGTTGATGGCTAGAGGACTGTGCTGCATCTCACTTAGATGAATCGCAGATCCTGGTCCACCTGCTATGCTATTCAACTGAGCTGAAAATTGTGAGAAGATTGAAGTTTCAGAATTCAGCGGTTTCTTCAAACTGAGTGTGTTTTTAATATTTACTCTAATACTTTTAATGAGTCTCGGCTTTATAAAAACCTTATAAAAATGTTATTAATGCTGATGAATAAATGAGCAAACAAATACATGAAGAAACAAAATAATTGAATTGTGGTTTGTTTCTTAATCCCATTGTTCTTCCTATGGCTTACTGTTAACCATCATCTGTCTTGACTATCAAAGATGGCAAGATTTTGCCATTTATTTTATCAATGAATAGATTTCCCATTTGTGTGAAATAACCCTAAAGCATCCGACCTGTCTGCTGGTCCAGCAGGCTGTTCTGAGCAGAGCTGCTGAATTCAGGCCGTCTGCCCCCGATCTGCTGCAGCCGGGGGACATCCACAGACGTGAGCCAGGACAGGGACTGAAGATCACCAGGAAGCTCGTTCTTCAGCTGTGAGGGGTCAGTAGTCAGGAGTCTGCAAAAACAAAACATGAACAAATGAAGTAAATGAATCATGAGGGTGCACCAAAACAGCATCTTTTAGTTCTACTAAATTCTTTCTTCATGTTTCCAATGGCCTTTGTTATTTCAAATAAATAATTTGAATAGCAATATTTTTTACCTACACCCTGAAAATCTTATATTTTCAGTAAATGCACATCGTCTTTTCAATCTACTGTTTGGGAATAGAAATAAATAAATACTCTCACCCGGGGATCTAAACCAGCGTAGCGAGAGTTATTTACTCGTCCAATTCTTCATTCGGACTAAGCATCAAGTGGGGAGAAAAACCCTCTTGAATTCTCTCCAGACTTCCCAGCACACTCACTATTCAGTCCAATAATTGGGGTCGCTATGACAACCCTCTTTTTTCAGTTATTTTGTGTGTCTGGACACTTCAGTACCCCCCCTCCATTAAACCAACCTCTAACAGTGGTCAGGTGGCCGCTGCCATCTTCGCTGTCATTGGCTGAATCATATGTAAACAACGCATGAGATCATTTGAAACATGGGTATGTGGCACACGTTGCCTGCAACAGTTGGTCCGGCCCTATTGAAAAATGATCACCTATTGTGTCCCAAACGACAAATCTGCGGAGCGGCACGTGGCTCTATTGTTTCCCCCCAGACCCTTCCTTGATTGTCTTTACCGTTTTTTTAACCAACCCATGCATTAATCTACTGGAATGACAGGCCTCACACAACAGAGAAAAATAGGATGCCATCTGTTTCCCTGTCCCTTTCCACCCAACCCTTGTCCCCTTTTGCCCCCTCCCCCCCGCCTGGAGGCATCAGACAGTACCTAGGGGGTAGATGGGAGGGGGTAGTTGAAGGAGTTGGAGGTCAGGCCACATCGCACACACAGTCTGCCACCTGAATAAATTACAGCATTGAAGGAAGAACTTAGGGACGTGGCCTTGCACTCTGGTTGCTCTGGTTCAGAGCTTCCTAATAATTACCCAACACACACACACACACCCACTAAAATATGAAACCTTAGACAGCACTAATCCATCACCACCGCACTTTGAAATATCTTCCGAACACCCCTCAACAATACAAAGACATGAAAGAGGAAACTTGCAAGGACAGTTAACACTTGGCTTTATGAGTTTTGCCTGTTTTTTTGTGAGTGTAAAATATGTCCTTTTGTTCTGTGTATCATTCAAAGAAATGAACCAGATCTGTCTATATATACACCTAGCCTTTTTGTTTTCCATTTATGCATTTAGAAAACACTTTATAAGTGACGTACAGTGCATTTTACTCACACTAACAGAAGTTATAATTACATAAGATACATTTGGTATCTTTATTTTCTAAGCAAATTATGACCATTACAAACCTGTAAATAAACAAAAAAATATTATAATTATAATTGAATGTGTATTAAGAACATATGTTTTTGTTTTATTGTCACTTATTTATTCTATTGTAACAGATCCTTTAACCATATCGAGTGTATTCTAAAAATGTCCAATCAAATGCTTCAAAATAAGCAATCCACACAATAAATGATAAACCCTCCCTAACACTGAACATTTATCAAAGTTTTAGCAGTTTAGAAAAATATATGTGAACCAAATCCAGAGATGTCCAACAGATGTAAAACTGATTTTTGGCACAACAATAGCTAACTAATGTTGCCCGGGTCGGGACATCCACTTGTTACATTCCCAAACAATGGCTGCACTGTAAATTCAGAACTGACAATAAAATAAAACTTTCTTTAAATAGTGCCTTATTTAAAGTGTCTAGACCTTTAGTCTAGTCTACAAAGACCTTTACAGGAAACATACTGCTTATATTTACATAAACATCTTAAGTCTTTAAATCCTTCCATACGTATGTATACAAGTCTTTAGGAGTCTGCGTAGTTTTGGAGAACTTTGTCTTTCACTGCAGTTCTAAGATTTACTTAAATGTATAATGAAGGAAAACTATCATAAAGCGACGACGATACAAATGTTCATCATAATAATGATCTAAAAAGCCTTGAATAATTGGGAGGTGAGGGGGCTATATTTTGTAAAGAATTCGTAACATGCCACATAAACTCAAATTTAGGATCATCAAGGAAGGGGGCCTACATCCTTGTACTTATTAGCATTTCTGAAGTCTAATTGTAAACCCAGCTGTGTATTGTACCATTTTTTACGGTCATTAGGGTGCAGTTATACGTGGAAGAAAAAATGATTTTATTTGCTCACTGATGCAAACCATTACGTGTCCCACAGAAAGGGGGAGGCGGGCACACACAGTCACGGTTTATCACAGCTCAGGTCGCCCTCGTTTACATTCTAATTGGGAGCCACTTCTCCTTGGTGACCCGTGGAGGCCCCCGCCAAGGTCCTCAATCCCTCCGTGTGCCGACAGCGGGCGTGTAAACAGAGCTGATGCTTTCTGACAGATCCATTCAGAGCTAAGATGATGTATTCTCTCGCTCTATTCTGTTTTCACAAACCCCAATTCCTTGCCTCTCAATACACACCTTCATTTAAGCGAATAGGGAAGGTGGGGATTTTATTTAGGGGATTAGCAGCACCCATCTTCTCGAAATTATCGTTTTATTCATTGATCTGATACAATAACTGCATTTAAAAACAATAGGAATCGGGCATCAAAGGCGTAAACCCCCTACCTGTATTCTTGTGCAGAGGTGTGGTGACTTTGTCCAGGGTTTTCATGGATTCCTGACATCCTGGATGTAATTCCACTTTCTATCATCTTCTGGCAGCCAAAATTTAAATGAAAATACAAATGAGATTAAAATGAACAGAATAGCAGAAACGTTTTGTTAAGGACAAATGCGATGTATTTCATTTTATGTTAAGAAATCAATTTAGAGTTTTGATGACTGTCCCAATTTGCCTGAATTCACACTGTTGTTTAATGTTTTTTTTTACAAATATGCATGACACGAAGACAGTGTATTTACCATCATTTCAAAATGATAGAAAAGAAGAAAAAAACACATAAAAAATAAGTTTGACAAATACGATCCAGAAAACAGGTAAGATTTGACTGCGATGACGGGATGGCGTTTCCTGTCAGCCTGCTCGCGCGTCTTAATATTTACATAGCCTATGAATAACATCTCATCAATTTTGATAATTAACAGAAATGGATTTTGGACAGACAACACATTTCGTCATCTACTATACATTTATTAAATCTCTGTAAGTATTAAATCTCGACATCATGCTTTGCCAGACACCGATGCGCAGACGTTATAACGTCAGTCGCAAACAGGTGCGCAGACTTTTTATCCGTCTCCAAAATCTAAAATGAAACATAAACTGACATAAACTCTATATTACCTGTTTGTGTTGAAGTTGCTCTAGGGTGCGGGCAATCTTGGGTTATGAGACGGAGGAAAAATGTCTACTGTTGGTTCGGGCACTTGTTCTCCCGAAAGAAAAAAAACGTTTTTAAATTTCCCTCTCCGGCACGGCTCGCTCCCGTCTGTCATGCGCACTGTGCACTGTGCGAGCGGTGAGATGGGAGGGGGGGTCTTGCACTCTGACAGCTGTTGCCACTGAAATCGCGCACACTATCTGTCAGGGCATCTCGATATGATGGAGGTTTGCAGTTGTTATTGTATATAAAGTCAAATAAACTCTTTCGAAAGCTCTGCGGTTTCCGCAGCTCTTTTCATCCGTAGCACGTTCAAGTTAGTCCATAGGCGCTCCTTGTCATAAGTCCTTGGAAACCAACGTGTCTTTTTGTAGTCTTCTCCAAAACTTAAACAACTAGTCTAGCGGATTTCCTCCTCGGTTTATGTTGAACGCATATTTTCAAGCCATTAAAATCCTATACACGGTCAAAGCAAACACGGAGAATATACCGAGACCTGTATATCCACATCCCCTCGTAGCCATTGACAACATGTGATAACATTACAGTTCCTGATATTATTTAGCCTATCGACATCTAGGCCCATTTCTGTATACTTCTAGCTAAAGACGTCCTGTTCCTTCGGTTCTGTGCGATATTCTGCGGTAATGTGTGCTGTAGTTCAGTGAACTGCTTGTGATTTAACCGCCTTTGAAACCGCGTCGTTTCGATACACTGCAGCGGGAAAAAGGCACGAAGTGGCGCGCGCTGCAGGTGACATTCACTACAAGACCATTCGTTCCCATAATAAAGTACTAAACTGTGAAATGAAACATAACGACGACAAATTATTATATTATTAACAACACAAAGTCATTGTGTTTCTTTTAGCCTGAGTAGTATTTCGACACACATTACAATAATGTTACATTTAAAAAGTTGCTTAGAATGATAGGTTTTGTAAAAAAAAAACATCGGAAACATTGGAAGAACATGTGAATTTAATTAATATACGAAAGCATTAAAATACATTCTTAATGTGTATTATTATTATTATTGTTGTTGTTGTGTTTATTATTCTCAAGCCATCGTTATTATTTTATTAAAATGATTGCTTGTATAAGAAAATGGCATAGCTCTTTGATTTACAAATTCTATCATAACTTCATAAAAACTGTTGAAATGAAAAAGGTTTTTAAAAAGTGGGAAGTGAGCTGGCCGGTGACGTTAATTGACTTGAACCACATGGGACACTACAGATGGTAAATCGCAAAGTCACAATGGTCACAATCAATGCGCACTTGCAACGGACAAAAAGACGCTCCCAAGAGAGGAACACTGGGTCCTAAAGCTCGTGTTTTCACCCACAGCAACTGACTCGTCAGAAGACTGCACGATCTTGAGTCATTTTAAGCAGTTAGAGCATGTTATCTGTGTGTTAATAGGAATTTTTTTCAATTACCATATAAGTATTTTACATGCAGTCTTTATGAATACGTGTTAATGAACGCACTACAAAAATATACATGTTTGTGTAGTTTAAAAATATATAATTCCACTTAATGTCAAGACTAATACAATTCAAATCGAGACAATTTTAATCTAGAACACACACTTGCTGTGTGCATTGAAAAAAGTGACAAAGAATAGTCTCTTCTACTATTTGTGCACCTTTTAAAAAAAAGGTAAGCCCTCTCTTCATATTGTTATTCAGAAGTGTCATCTTTCATTTAACTGTAACTGTCAGTGTAACTTCCCAGATGTTTTAGGATTGTGTTTCGACAAAAAGGGCTAGATAATTGGCAAACATATGTCACAATCCTATTTCAGACTTCATTTTGAGTTGTTTTGATTTTGATATTCTTTTAACCCAATCACTTGTAGTGGGGGGGGGGGGGGGGTCACTCCTTCCCTCTCTTTGCCCCTATTGGTTTATTCTGCCGCCTAGACTAATGAGGGACCTTTTGGGTGACCTTTTGGACGGCTGTCACACAGACTGAACGTAGGATGACATCAGAGAAGCACAAGGCATAAATCTGTCTTTAATGGGTCAGAGGGTCCTTTAGAGAATCGCAACAGTTTCACACAAAACTAATTGAATAGATCCTTTTGGCAAACAATTATCGTGCCATGCTGTGTCTTGTGTGATGCTTGTCCCTGATGTTATAAAAGTTCTGTGAAAAAACATTATATTCCTATTGGTAAAATCTTGAAGTGTGCCTTGATATACGAAACTGCTGTAACACTCAAATAAATTGATTTAACCCCTTGAATCGGTGGCCACCTCCCATTCTTCTGTTGCTGATCTGACCTTCAAAGATCCAGTTCAAACACCATGTCTCTGGGATCACCAATCAGGTCACCTCTTGACACCAGTCTTTTGTCATATCAACAGGTCAAGGCTTGCCTAAACTCTGACAGAGAGAGTGAATAAAAGCTTTCCACCATTCATTCAACACCTCAAAAAACTACTTGTGTTGTCCCAGTTGGCTCACGTCAAAATGGTTACTTTTTGGTTGATTTGTTTGAAGATGCATGCCTCAGGCAACCTGTGTGAGAAACTGTGAGAGTCTCTCACGGCACAACAGATTTCTATTGACCATTTTGTAAAACATAAACAACGCTAGTCCAGAAGCAAATCCTGTTTCAGTATTTTACCGTTTAAGAGTTAATTATATAGACCACTTTGCAAGATACAAACACTGGTCCGGAAATAATAAAATCTTAAATTTCGACATTTTCATTCGGGTATGAGTGTTGGTTTGGTTGTATTTGGTTAAAACTTTTGAGCAGGGTTAAAAAACCGAGACAGGTTATTTTTTATAGCGTTTGTTTTCCAAACTGATCCATAAAATTTAAATGAAATAAAGAAGATTTTTTTTTCAGGTCTTGCAAACTGGTCAACAAAAATAAAAAACACAAGTACTCTTTATGAAAGTTCTAAGGAAAAAAGAACAGGAAAAACTTAAGCAATAAGAAGCAAATGTTGAAAAGAAAGAATACCTATCTAAATTTAGAGTACTTTCTTCCCATTCCTCTTTACGAAGAAAATCCCAGCAAAAACAAAGACGAAACACCCAGCTAATACTGAGAAAAGCAAGGTGGGACTTTCGGTGGGAACGCGGCAAAGCCGGTGTTATAATACACCCTTATTCTCCGCTTGGAATCTCTAATGGGAAAATCAAGTGCTGTGACTCCTGTATAATAGGATTTGCCGGGTCTCGTGCTGCATCAGGGCCCAGTGGGCAGCACAAAGCCTGTTAAGGCTGGACAAGCATTACTAGAAAGGAGGGTGTGGAGCAAAACGGGGTGAAGGTAGCCTTGACAACAGAGGTGGTGAATGGGACAACTTTGAATATGACTGCGGAGAGATGGGTGTGCTACCTTTACAGTACTCCAGACCTCAGGGGTTTGCAATCAATACAGAATTACAATGCCAGCGATTATTAGGTTTAATCATGCAAGGTTAAGCTGTCGTATATAAAGTTCAAGTGCGGCGTTTCAATTGTCACCTTGTTGAAAATTAGGTAGTGGTATTTAATATCATGCTTGTCAGGCCTGACACAATCATGCTGGAGATGCACAGCCAGTGCTGCTAGGAAACTCAATCTTTTCTGCTGGATTATTTGGGTCAGTAGTAGAGCGAAAAGAGACACTGGTTAATCGTATCAGGCATGCCTTGGATAACTAGGCTAATGGAAAATACGGTTGGGCTTGGCTGGATCACACTGTCTCAAACATCTTCCAGAGTCCAGTTTATCCAAAAATGACATAGTAATCTTCTATCATCCCTGGTAGGTTTCAGAACAAACTGTGATTGAATGGCCATTAGTTTAGTACCGAGTCAGTGGAAAGGAACACAGAGGAGTGCCGTCAGCTCAGACGACAACTTTATTGACGCTCTCAAACTCACAGTTTGTATGAACAGTTGTTTATTAGACATTAATGTATTTCCCTGATCAAAGATCAGAAATAAGAGCTGCCCCGTTGTTCGGTTTTACCGTGGCAGCAGAAGAGGACTGGGGGAAGGGTAGATATCCAAGTTTAGCCGGATTGTGTTTCTTTATCTTTGTGTTACACCCAGAGCTGAGGTAGACACCTAGGTAAGCACTGAAAAAGATCTCTGAACCCCCACCTGACTGGGCCATGAATCATTAAGCACCCAGGCCTTGCAACCAGAACATGGTTCATCATTACTGTGAAGAGCGCAGGAATAATAGATGGCCATCCTCTCCGTACCCGAGTCACCTAATCGTGAACCGTTTGCACTGAGTGAAGCCTTGTTAGAAACACGCGAATGGATGTTATGGGAGTTTTTGAAGTCTGAGACGGTTAACTGAAGGTTCATTTTATGATCCAGGGATGGTCAATGACACAGATTTGTTTAAGCTTTATTCAACACAGGAGAATTTGGTCTGGATGTGTGTAGTTCACCTGTTTTGATCAGCGGCTTTGAACCAATCAGCCCTCAGGATGCAGGTATGATGATTGTGTGCATGTGAAGTTTTATTAAATATATTAAGTATATATTTCATTTTAATTCATTACTGTAGTGTTGGCTTATGTTATTGGACTCGGCATAAAATAGTTTTAAATGCTATAACCTTTATTACACCCCAACAATATGTTGCATAAAGTAAACATAATAGTGGAATGTCCTGAGGATGAAATGAAAGATTTAATCAAAGCAATATTTCAGTATCTGAAAAGGGCATTAATGGGTTATTTTATTATTTCTATCCTTCTTGTTAGCTATTTCCTGTGCATTGGCAAAAAAAGCATATCGGCTCACTTAAACGTGTCCATGTGTTCATCGAAAGTTATGAAACCGTTAAAACTTTAAGTTGTCACTCTAAGAAGAAAGACGTAACCAGACCTCACGGCTCACTTCATGAGAGTTCTTCTATTGCCAGTTAGGTCTAGCCTTTCCTATTCTTGGCTAGGCCTTAGGAGGACTAGGATGTCTTCAATGTATCTATCATTACATTTCATCCTCCATTCTAACCAACCTCCTTCCCTCCCTTTCTTATTTGGTTGAGGTCATCTCCACTCAGCCATGACTGACACATTAGACTGGGTTAAAGGACCATCTCTTAATTAAAAGACAATTGCCCGGTTTCACAGGCAAGGCCTGAGACTAGTTCCAGACTAAAAGGAATGTTTGAGCTGTCTTAACTGAAAATGAATTGCAAATCTTTAAATATGTCAATGCCTTTGTTTTGTCTCAAGATGCACACCAGTAATGTTTTTATAAGGCATTTTCTTAAAAGCTACTTAAATATTCTAATTTCTAAGGCATAGTCCTGAAACCAGGCCAATCGCTTCTATATTAAGCAGGAAAGCTAATGTGACATCTGATGTGACAAGGGGATAGGCTTTGTGTCAATGGCCGATTCAATTTCTTAAAGAGGCAAAGATGCCTGTGCCCTTAAATTAGACTATTGGTTTTCTAGACAAATATTTGTACATATTTATTGACCAAACTAAAAGTAATTAATTTACATTGTTATTTTGAATAATTTAAATTTTTCATAATTACATTTTATTTTAATGTTTAAATTATTTAATCAATTATTATTATTATTATTTTTATCAGTTAGATTTTCATTAGTGGCTGCATCACAAAAAAGCTTATAGAAATTCTATCAAGACTGTTTCATATATGGGCACCTCATGATGTTGCTCTGTGATGAGCTTTGACTTTTAATATTTTATTCACAATTTAAATATTTTTGTTCATACCACAGTCTTATCTTTACTATTTTTATAAATGCAGAAGATAGTAATACTAAAGCAACGATAGGTGATACTGGTGGGTTTTTTAGCCAAATTGAAAACTTTAGGTTCCTCGGATGCCTAAGAATAACACATCCCTTTCTGCACGTTTGTGAGGAGAGGAACAGGCTTTTCCTGTGCCGACATCCATGCGTCTTATCACACATAATGTGTCACACTATCAACATTAGCATCCCCTCTATCCATTGTTGCTCATGTGACATGGAGTTCAGCTTGTTCCCATGTGGAAAGAGAAACTAGAGAGGGGGAGTCTCCAAAAAAACACTGAGATTGAGATTGGTTCTGACATCTCAAATGGGGGATCTTCAATGATATTGTTCACCTGCCCCTTTGGCTTAAAGCAGGGTGAGTGGGGGAGGGGCATGTTTTGGGGTTGTGGGCGAGGATGTGAAATGGTGGGGACCGCGAAGCAAAGCAAGGTGGTGGGTGGTGATCCGCCACTGCATGTGGCGGGGTGAAAATTTTATTGGCGGACAGGTGGGAGAAAATCTCCCAAATACTTCCCCCCCCGATCGCACCCGCAACACCCTTCCGTACGTGTTCCTATAACCGCACGGTTCAGAACAAGCCTCCATTGTGTGCCCGGAGGGCATGCTAAATGAGTGTCTTACGGATCAGCGGGGAACGGACCGTTACAGCACAATTTAGTCTGTCCCGTTGTCTCAAGACGGCCCCATTTCAAAACTCTCAGATCAGACAAATATAAGCAACCCCCCTTCCAATGTCCTTTCCATATAGCCCTCTCTCTCCCTCTCTTCTGCTCCTTTGCACTCGCCCCCTCTACATCCAACCAGTCCGCACCAGCCCAAATAGGCCAAATCTCATCTATTGTCCTGGGACTGCCCAGTGTGAAATTCAGTGTGACATTAAATGTTTTCTAATGAATAAATTGTGAAAGCATATGCAGAGAGAATATGTGTAATGGAATGTAGACTGCATTTTAAAAGCTTCTTCATTGTCCATCGTCTTTGGAATTTACAGGACAAAAAACGGCCTCTTTCAAAGCTAATGAGGTTTATGGGGTGAAGGCAGGGGGGAACAGAAGAGATTTTCGGGAGCTTCTAGTCTTAGATAAGACTCAGATTTTTTTCAGCAACCCCTTTTCTGTTTCCTCTATTAATTTGCAATATGAAAGTCAAACATCGTCGAAATGTAAAGGCCAGGGGAGGACAAACTTAAAAGCAGATTAAAAAAAACTTATTCATCTAAAAATGCTCAGTTTTTAAGTGGACTAATGCTTGCCTTAAGTCTCTTCTTTATGTTGAGAAATACACAACTTCTCTATAGGTTTACTGAAATACAATTACTTAACACTGAGCTGAGGAAGTAACGACAGAAAAAATTTAAGATTTATGTTAAATTTAAGATTTGTTTGAAATTGCTCAATGTTGTGGCCAACCTCTTACTGGATTCCTTTAAGGTGTGAAGAAACCATTGGATTTAGAAACAGACAGTTTACAGTTTACTCTTGTAGGATCGCTTTAAATGAGAACTAGATGTTTTCATCCCAAATCTTAGTGTAGTAAAAGCATGTCCGTGCTTGGCTTTCATTTCCTTTCCAGTGCCAATTTGGAAAGTGGCTGCTTGCATTTAAAGTGTATTTAATGCTATCGGATATGCTCTGTGGAATATATCCAGACACAACATATTTAAACATGATTCTTAGCCAAAGCTATAAGCTGTCAGTCATAGGCACAGGAACATGTTGTACTCACTGCAGATATCTCCTTACAGAGTGCTTTACAATAGAGATGAGCACTATAGTTAAACATAAGATTAGGATTATGCGGTTGGATGATCTTGATTTAGTCAGAGACCTAAGACCCTGATTCTTGGTCTTAGTATCAACATTTATTCAAGAATGGGGGTAAAGAGTCAGAAAATGGTGTAGATATTGATTTTATTAAAGATGCAGAATAAAAGTTGAAATCATTTAACCACATGTGAATTGGTGACAAAATTTCTCCCGAATTCCAATATAAAGTTTTGTTTTTTAATTGCAGAAAATTTTAAACGAGTTGTTAAAAAAATCTAAAAAGATGCAATGCTCGCAGATTTTAACACTCCAAAGACAACAAGTTTACACCTGTGTTTAAACAACACAATATTAATGTTTTTAGATGTATTTCAGCATCAGTTCAAAAATAAAAATATGATGGAATAATCCTGTTTTTTTAACAACTCTCATTCATCTTTGCATTCTCTCAGTCTTTCACACTGCTATTGGGTGTTTTATGTCATTAATCCAAAAAGAAAATGGAGTGGTCTCTTCCTTTTTTCTGCGGCTGTGTTATTTGATTGAAATGTATATGTATATTTGTTTGCGCTAAGCCTGAGCCTTACGAATGCAGAAAGACTGACAACAAAATCGTATAGACTTGGTCAGTGTAAAACATTTGCACTGAGTTGTGGTCACCGTTGTCCTTGTCTGATCGACAGAAAGGAAAGGTTAAGCTGGGTCAGCTGGACTTGGAGGGAGCACTGATTGCCAGAGACCGAGTTGGCATCCAGGACTTTGTGCTTCTTGATGCCCACAACAGTGAGACGGCCTTTCTAGACAATCTGAAGAAACGTTTCTCAGAGGATTTGATATACGTGAGTGAAAATTTAACCCTGAAGCCATACACCATCAATCATTTTATTAGACTTTATTATTTTGGGTGTATAATCTTTTATACTTTCAAACAGACTTATATAGGTGCTCTGCTGATATCCGTGAATCCATATAAAGAGCTGGACATCTACACTAA
The DNA here is from genome assembly GCF_947034865.1 of Barbatula barbatula. Taxonomy (NCBI): domain Eukaryota; kingdom Metazoa; phylum Chordata; class Actinopteri; order Cypriniformes; family Nemacheilidae; genus Barbatula; species Barbatula barbatula. The sequence continues at coordinate 24,411,742 of NC_136767.1, read as the reverse complement.
AAAGCAGATGGACCTCTACATGGGGGTGAACTTCTTTGAGCTTCCACCACACATGTAAGTGAAGCTTTATCTTCATTACCAAATGACAACAAAAAGACCATTAAAAGACTGTATTTATCCTTTGTCAGTTACGCACTAGCAGATAATGCTTACCACACCATGCTAACAGAGGCCAACAACAACTTCATTCTGATATGCGGAGAGAGTGGAGCGGGCAAAACAGAGGCCTCCAAAAAAATCCTGCAGTACTATGCGGTCAGCTGCCCGAGCACTACTTTACTGGACACAGTGAGAGACCGTATGCTCATGTCCAACCCTGTACTAGAGGTTAGTCCATTAGAAATGTTGTCTGTAAGTGTTGCATGATGGATATAAGCATTCGCTGTGTATACCGTACATTCATCGTGTGTGCTCTTAGGCTTTTGGAAATGCAAAGACGATGAAAAATGACAACTCTAGTCGTTTTGGGAAGTATATGGACATTCAGTTTGACAGCCAGGTATGCACTGATAGAATGAACATAGATCTGATTGATTTCTCTGTAAAATAAAAAATAAAGAAGGTTCGTTCCTATTATTCAGGGAGATGCTGTCGGTGGACATATCCTCAGCTATCTGCTGGAAAAGTCCAGAGTGGTCCACCAAAACCACGGAGAGAGAAACTTTCATATCTTTTACCAGCTGGTGGAGGGAGGGGAGGAGGACCTACTGAGGCACCTGGGCTTGGAGAGAGATACCAAGCGTTATTGCTATCTGGTGCAGGTATGACTTCTAGTTTGATTGGAAACTACAATAAAAGCGTTCAAACAGGATTAAATTCTCCAATGTTTCTGTTTCCTCATAGGGTGAATGTTCTAATGTGAGCTCCATTAATGATAAGAATGACTGGAAAACAGTTAAAAATGCTCTGTCGGTCATTGACTTTGATGCTAGTGACATTGAGGTAAGTTCAACAATTTAAAAATGTGTAATTTCTTTGAGGATCCATTGACAGAAATGCAATATAGTATACGTTTTTATTACCTTTAAATATGAGTTATTTCTATCTGCACCGCAGGTCCCTTGCATCGAATGTTGTTTCTATAGTAGCCCTAAACAAACAGGCTGCACTAAAGAGCGCGTTTCTTAAATACGCAATCTCCTTCGGCTAAGCGAAAATGTAACAACATGTTTATCCTCTGTTGCCATAGTGCTTTCGAAAGGGATGGGGAGGGGTGGAGTGAGGCGTTGGTTGCAATTCGCAACCTCACCACTAGATGCTGCTAAAAGCTCCATATTGCTCCTTTAAATGTCTGAAATCATTGTGTGTGTGTGAATTATGCGTGTAAGAGTTACCTTTTAGAAAATTACCTACTTTAATCATAACTTACTTTCTTTAATGTCCAAGCACCTCTTTGGGATCATAGCTAGTGTGCTTCATCTGGGGAATGTGCACTTTGATGGTGACTCCAAAGGTTATGCTATTCTAAACTCAAATGCAGCACTACGCTGGGTATCTAAGGTCAGTCTTCACTATAGTCTTCTTTTAACTACTTAAATACTCTTAGTGATCATGTCATTTGCATAATCTTTCTGACGTTGTGATCTTGATGCTCAGCTGTTAGGGGTCCATGTGCAAGTGCTTGATGAAGCCCTTATATACAGGAAGATTGAAGCCAAATCAGAGGAGGTAAAATGAGTGTGTAATGTCATGTGTTAAAATGTGTAACGATTCTGTTTATTCAGTGCTTTCATTCGGTGGAATTGTACTCTGTCTCTCTGGTCCTCAGGTCCTGAGCCCGTTTACTGTGGATCATGCAGTCTATGCCAGAGATGCCCTGGCCAAAGCCATATACAGCCGTACCTTCACATGGCTAGTCAACAGGATCAATGAAACTCTGGAGAATATGGTAGGACAATAAAAAAAGAACTGTTCAAATAAACATTCATTTAAAGTATTAATGGTAGAAATGGAAAATGTGGTCAAAGGATAGAAATAGTCGGCACCGATAGCCCTGTTTAGTGCTACTCTTCACAATCCTGTCTTATTAAAGGCAATAAGCCCCTAAAGTATAACTTATAAAATCATTTGTTTCACTGTATGAACATGTATTTTTGTTGCTTTTGTCCAAATGTATAAGGCACATCCCACTTGTATCTTGTCCTTCAGTATCAGTTTTAATGTTTTATTTAGGACTCTAAGAGGAAAACAGTCATTGGATTGTTGGACATCTATGGATTTGAAGTATTCATTGTCAACAGGTATGAATTTGAAATGAATTGTCTTAGTAAATAGACAAACAGATGGACAGAAATACTTAGGTAGTTCAGTTAACATCTATTAGCTGATAGACGGATGTGTACCTTTATAAAATATGCAGCACCCAGCGCACTTCTTGCCAGTGACATTGTAATGCAACCTGTAGATACTGTTCTGTTTATAATTTATCTGTTGTACTCTATTGTTGATTGATGTTTTTAGTTTCGAACAATTCTGCATAAATTACTGCAATGAGAAGCTCCAGCAACTCTTCATTCAGTTGACACTAAAGGCTGAACAGGAGGAATATGAAGCAGAGGGAATTGGGGTAAGAATATACTATTATGACATGGTGGTAGTAGCAAATCTTCTTTCGCATAGAGACCCATATCTTTTATGATTTACCGTGGAATAATATCCAAAGATCAGAGAAATAAGTCACTTTGTTTCTGTGTCAGTGGGAGCCGGTGCAGTTCTTCAACAATAAAATCATCTGTGACCTGGTGGAGGAGAAACATAGAGGAATCATCTCTGTGCTGGTAGGGAATGATGAAAACACTTTGTGACAAACATCAAAAGGACAAACGAATAACCGGATATTTGTAATGAGGGATTTCTGGTGCTAACTAAAGGAAATGCATTTGTATATTCGGTCTGTTGGAATTTCAGGATGAGGAGTGTGTGAGGCCAGGAGATGCCACAGATCTCACATTTCTTGAGAAGCTTGAGGAGAAAATGGGCAATCATCCGCACTTTGTGACGTGAGTTTTTCTTTTAAAAAATAGACAATAACTTAAAATGATATGTTTTACAATTAATTCAGCGCTGATTGAAACAATCAACAGTTTGATTCTTGACTACATGCTTCTAATGTTGAAAAATCAGTCAAGGCTGAAACAGTCGAAGCAATCGCCCCCTGGTTGAGCCGCATTGTGTCTCTTAAGCTTTTATTGACTGATGTCCTGATAAAGGGGCGGATCAGTCTGAGAGACAGAGAGATTTTAATGTTGTGTTACTCTCTGTTCAGATCAAAGACCGTTACTGAATTACTGCGCATGTGCCAAAAACCCAGGAAAAAAGATCATGCGCTGCAATGTACTGTAAACGTCACATATTGATCAAATGTATCTCATGCTGTCAGCTGCTTTGGATAAAAGTGTCCATCGAATTAAGAAATGTATAACAGCCAAATAAATACATCAGAATAAAACACAAAAACTCACAACAAGACTATGCAAAAATGAAGTCTATTCAAGCAGGCTTTAGTTTGATTTCCTTTGTTATTTTTTTAACTTAAGGCATAAACTGGCTGATAAGAAGACCCGTGTGACACTTGAGAGAGGAGACTTTCGTCTGCTTCATTATGCAGGGGAGGTGACCTATTGCGTTGTGGGTAAGAGACGTACAGAAAAACACAATTCATGACCTGTTTCAAATGTTAAAAAACCTCTGATATACCAGAAGGGCTCTTTTTTAAGCTTGATTCTGTCTTTGTTTGAACTATCTATGATGTATTTGTTTCTTATTTTACAGGGTTCATTGACAAAAACAATGATCTTTTGTATAAGAACATCAAAGATGTAAGTGAACCAGGGGACACTAAAAGATAATGCTGGTCAGGGTGGATAAGGGAAAGGGAAATGACAAAATATGACACTCTATTATGTTCACCTTATTTTTGGTCTAGGATGGTTGACGATGTGGATTTACTAGCATCTGTCTTTGTGTGTTTGTAATAGGTGATGCGCCTGTCAAAAAATCCCATCATTCAGCAGTGCTTTACAGTCACTGAAGCAGACAGCAAAAGAAGGCCTGAGACAGTGAGTGCACTGGCTGTGTCCAAAACAACTCTGTATTGTATACTGGTATAAGTATGCACGAGTCAATAAAATGAGTAGCCTAGGCTGTAAATGATAGAATACTTAATTGTTTTTCTGAAATAGGAAGCTAATAGGGAAGTTTGACGATATAATGCATTGTGGGTAGCTTCTAATGAGCAGTAGCCTAAAATAAGACTGTTTAGTGTTTACAGAAATTTGAACTGGAATTTCTTAGGAAGGAACATGTGCGTCTTAAAAATACAGTTGTATTAAATTAAATATAATATAAAATTACTATAAATCAATTTTTAAACTTGTCATCTGTAGGTAGCCACTCAGTTTAAGAATAGCCTTCAAAGGCTTACAGAGATTCTGACGGCTAAGGAGGCATGGTATGTGCGATGTCTCAAGTCCAATGATAATAAACAACCAGGTAAGCATCTATCTATAGTTTTTTTTTATGCAATACGATATGTGAGATGCATAAACATAATTTTATAAATATTAATGTTCAGTAAAATAAAAAAAATTATATTATATTTCAGTTATGATAGATTTATGGGCCCTTTCATTTATTTTATCACAGGCAAGTTTGATGAAGTTCTAGTGAAACACCAGGTGAAATATCTGGGGTTGATGGAGCACCTGAGGGTCAGACGAGCTGGATTTGCATATCGGCGTAGATATGAAGTCTTCTTAAAGAGGTAGGGTGACAAACAACACCTTTGAATTGTCGTGACAGCTGTGGCTTTTCAAATTATTTTAATGGAATAAACTATATAGCTAATGTAATATATGGTATCTATAAGGTATAAACCACTTTGTCCTGCCACATGGCCCCACTGGAGGGGAGTACCTGCAGAAGGGGTGGAAAAACTAGTTCAGCATCTAGGCTACCAGCCTGATGAATATAAAATGGGCAGGTGAGTGAGTTATTGAAAACTTTTTAATATTAACAAGCTGTTAATACAATTTAATATTAACAAATGAGTGTGCTTTTGAACTCCAAGAGAACTAAAACTAAATGCTTTGCCTCTCTCTAAAAGGACAAAGATATTTATACGATATGCTAGGACTCTTTTCGCCACTGAAGATGCTTTTGAAATCTGCAAACATGAGCTGGGTAAGCAACAGAGAACTCAAGAGAGAGAGCTCAATTTTCAACACTAGATTTTATATGTTCATGTTTCTGTTACAGCTACGAGAATACAAGCCAAATATAAAGGTTACAGAGCCAAAGGAGAGTTCAGAAAACAGAAAGAGGCTGGTAAAATATTTTCGACCTTATGTCTCTCTCATCGGTTACTGTAATTGTCCCCCCTTTTTTCTATGAAATGTAATATATACTGTATTTATTGAAGCATGTAGACATATACACATATTTTCATTTGATTCCATTTGTTTCAATTGCTTTGATTGGCAAATTTTTTCCTTAGCTACGAAAATCGAGACCTGCTGGAGAGGGGTGCAGGCACGGAAGGAGAGAGACCGAAGAGCCTGGGCTGTCAAAGTTATTAAAAAGTCAGTCATATGAAACTGTTATCCAACAGGTATACAACTCTTTACTCATGGTGTGTTTTATTATCCGTGTAGGTTTATTAAGGGCTACATGACACGTCATGAGGCCAAAACTACAGACAACTCAGAGTACCTGGTTTTCGTCCGACAGAGCTACCTCAATCGACTGAAGGGTAACTTACCAAAGACGGTGCTGGACAAGACCACATGGCTGACCCCACCTCCAGTTATGACAGAGGTATTCAGATCCCTTCATAATTTGTCATAATGTCTTAATTTGTCTTGAACTATGTTTTATAAGTTTAAACCCAACAAACCTTTTTGTCTCCACAATTTGCGTGAAAATCAATGCCATTTGGTTTTGCTATTCAGATGCTTTGGTAATAAAGGGATAATGTACAGGTAGCCGACGTTAAGCTTATTACACGGCTAGTTGCCCCACGAGAAAAAAACTGGGTATGAAATGTGAAATTGAAATATTTTATCAGCTAATTTTTACTGAATGCAGACCTTCCGCGAGGAAAACCCGTTTACTTTCGGTTTTAAGGAAAGTAACTAAGCTCAAATGTCACAAATGGCAATTTGGTTTTATCATTTGTAAATATATGATCATATATGTTATTAAAAAACATTTATGTTTAATATTAAAAAACTCATCCGGGATACCATGTGTTATTAGTTTTGAAAGGTTGTTATAGGGGAGCAACAAACTCGCAAATGTCGCGACTGGCCAATCATAATCAAGCATTCCAACGAGCCGTGTAATAATATTTTATAATAAGTGTACTTTAGTTCATGTTAGCCAGCATTAACTATTGCATTTACAAATACGTCTGTTATCAATCATTTTTACCGAATGTTTGCAGAGTTTAAGGATAATTGTTTGATTGGGAGAGTCTTTAAAGAGCTTGACATTGCTGTGTTCAGACCTCTGAGATTTTGCGTCAGCTGCACACCCGTATGATGGTGAGGAAGTATGTGCGTGGAATCACACCTCAAAGAAAAGCGCTGGTAACTATCACTGTTGCTTTGTGTCATTAAAATTAACCAAAACCAACGAGACCGTGTTAAATGACAATTAAATTATAATTCTGTCATTGTCTTTTCACAGCTACAACAAAAAGTAGTAACCAGTTCCATCTTTAAGGGAAAGAAGGACAGTTATCCTCAGAGCATCAGTGTGCTTTTTGTGGACACCAGAATCAGTCAGTACACAGTTTATTCTCCATAAAAGCAAAGACAGTATTTTGCACATTTTATTTTTAACATATACGCACTTCATTCCCAACAAGGTGAACAAGATATAAATATGAGGGTTCTCCAGACCATAAGAAATGAACGTATCAAGGTAAACCGGGATCTTGAGGTCTTTACTGTCAATCATGCAGAGAAGAATGAATAGATAAGCATGTTCTCCTTACCTTTTCTTTCTGCAGTACAGTGTTCCAGTGGTAAAGTATGACAGGAACGGATTTAAATCCAGACAAAGACAGCTCATCTTCACACAGGCTGCTGTGTACATGGTAGAAGACGTTAAGATCAAACAGAGAGTGGGCTATGTGTCTTTAAAAGGTGACCATGTGTCTCAGAGAGTAAAGGGCATGTCACGAAAGAACTTTAAAGTTATTTTTTACAAGAATTATATATATTTTTTGTATATAATAGAGTTTACAGTGTGATACATTGATTTGTTATCTGCAGGTGTATCTGTCAGTAATCTGGGTGACTCCATTATGATTCTCCATGTTGCTTGCGATGATCCAAAACAGAAGGTGTGTCAACATGAACATCATCAAGCGAGTGCTTCCTACTGTGTTGTAGCAAATGATGTTGTTTAAAAGGGATGAACGATAAAATATCGGTCATATCGGTATCAGACGCTAAATGACACGATGATAAAATCAGGCCAATATATTATACCCGATAATAAATCATTTCATCTATCTGAACAACTTTTGGTGCACACTGCTCACAGTTAAAATCCAGTACAGTACTATCTTTCTGTCATGATCATTCCCTTGTTGATGCAAAATCTTGTTGATGTAGGTATGTAGATATTTATGAATAATAGTAACAAAAACATATTGTTTGAATCAGACTGCTGTTAGACCTGTTAGACTTGTGGCTATTAAGAACACTTTTGGGTTGCTCGGAAGAACTTTAATTTGTTTATTAAATAAAGAATATACCAGAAAAGTTTAAGAATCTTTATTGTAAAGTAAGCTTGTGATGATTTTTAGGGAAAAACAGAACTAATGGTAACCTTGCAGTGACTGTTTTCAAATATAAGCAGTTTTTCACTTTTGGCCTTGTCTTTCAGTCTCAGAAAATGTTATATTAATATTTAGAAACTGCATATCGGCCAATTTATCGCTTATCAACTTCCAGTGTTAAAGAATTATCGTTATCGGCCATAATGTATCGGTGCATCCCTACTTTTAAGGGCATTACATATTTTTTTGCATTTATTTGGAATTAGTAATGTTCTTTTCTGCTTTCAAGGGCGACCTTATACTAGAGTGTGAACACCTCTTTGAAACTTTGACCAAACTGGCTATGATCACAAACAAGCAGAATGACATCAAGGTGCTTCAAGGAAGGTAAAGAAAGTTTAATCTTACTTAAAAACAGTTGTAACATTTGACTGGAAAGTGTTTTTTGTTACGGTTTGTTATGGTCCTTAAATATGATTGGTTGTGCTGTGATCTGAGCCATTGTTTTGTCACAATTTTATAAAAATGTCATGGTATTTGTGTTTTATGAGTGGTGCAAACCGTAGATACAGTATATATGGTGCACAGAACATTGCATGTCAGAAGAAATGTGTGATGGAGCGTTTACATAGTCCTGTCCAGAAGTGATGTTAGACTTTTGTCTTTTAATTCCAATATATTCTTAAATGTAATAAAACTTAGGGCCGGGTCTGGGGGGCATGTTGCTCCTTTCAAAAATATCTAGCTGACAATTAAAATAATAAAAAAATGAAATACATATTATTAAATACTTACTAAATACTTCTTTGTAATATTTGAGTATTCATCTGTCGATTTAATCAAAGAAAAATAAAAAAAATTTGCATGCACCGGGTCAAGCCACCGAGCCTGATATAACTTATAATAAAACTCATAATTATATTGCACACTATATGAGGCTTTGCAAAAACCTTAATGTACATGGCTCACTGACCCAACAGAATGGCTACAAATGTGTGTATTTGGGAGTTGTTAAGCTAACAGTTATTCCACTCTCAGCATAAAGTTTGAGATCAACGCAGGCAAGGAAAACTTTGTGGACTTCAGCACTGGACAAGAGCCAATGGTTTATAAAGGCAAAAATGGCCATCTGATGGTGGTAAGTGAACTTTCAATTCAACATGATTTTTTATACTGTTTAAGGTTTCTGGGACAATGGTACTCAAGACACTTTCATTATCTAAGGTGGCTCCACGGATCAAGTCTCGATGACCTCAGCAGGTGATTTGAATTGTATATATTTCATGAGGGGAAACCTGTAAAGGAAGATGATACCTCACTCCACGCACACCACTCAGAGCTCAATGTATAGATGCAAAAAGCATTCATTGCTGAAAAAATGCAAAGAGGAAAGAAACCCAATATGGATAAAAATATGTTCAAGTAGTGTTTATAATGCTGCCCTTCGGATTACTATTCTTGTAATGACATTGTATATTTTAATGCTATGGTGCTAACTAGCTATATATTTTATATCAACATTAACAAATCACAGAAATAAAAGATAAAGCAAGTGCATACTTTGGTCTACAAAATTTGTAGAAATCTTTATTTTTGATAACATGTGTATAAATAATTTGTATGCAAAACATTTTTATGTGCACGTCTGTACAAACTTCTCCACAGTATTACAGATTTCATAGTTTTTTAATACAACTTTAATAAAACTAGAGAGCACATATGATCTGTGATGCTACACGTTACAGCGGAAGAGAGTTCAGGCAAGTACATGGTGTCTGTTACTCAATTATATACTTACATCTGAATACTTCTCACTACATCAATGTCTTTACCAAACCCAGAGGCATAATTGACTGGTCTTGAAGGGCCTCATTGACACCATGACATTATACTGCCCTCTCTTGGCCATAATTCATATAATCTACTTTAAAAGACCTCTGAAAATCCATCACACACAATCTCCTCTGAAATGAACCTCATAAGGCAAAAATAATGACCTCTTACTCCTTCACCGAACTGATGGACTGTCAGACCATTGCGACTTCTTCAAGATCGGCAAACGTCCTTTAGCTTGCATCAGAAAATCTCAGTAAGACACAACACTGCGAATTTCTTGCTCCGACACTTCAATTTAAAGCAACAACAGCAATCAAAAACGAATGGGGATAAACTCAAACGCTACAAAACTCAAATGGTTATCGCACAGACCCACATGAAAAGCCCAGTATTAACCATAAGGCACCAGGAACCCTACAGTCTTAAACAAAATAGGGGGTAAATAATGACACATACATCATAAACTGAACATAACACAAACATGGGAAACTGGCTGACACTTTGTTCTGCAGCTGTGATATTATTCAATAGTTGCAAATCTATAATTAAATGACCATTATAATAAACTTGATATATTCATTGGAAACTCCTTTATAAATAGCAAATAGGGCAAATGTTAAAGGAATGTCAATGCAGTAAAAGTATTCATACGATCGCTTTTGTTCACATTAAAACCGATATCATATCTTTCAATGAGGTCCGCAAAAGTTAACAAACGATGTTAAAAATAAATGCCCATCAATTGCCATACTAATGGCTGCACTATACGCTATATTCATACTTCTAAATGACCTATGAAGGTACTAAATACCAGTTATTCTTTGAGTATCACCTTCTATATGAAAGCAGAGTCATTTCAGAATAAAACTCGTAACTGACGTGTCTGTGTGCAAATACAGGGGTGTAATGAAGCGCTGGTGGTTTTTAAGGCACTGAAAAAAGGGTATACTGTGGGGTCACTGGTGATGGTGAGTGCGGTCATCAGGGCGCTTAATGTGAATCCTTCGCACTCTTTCGATGCGCTCCCTCTCTTCGTCCTCATCGATGTGGTGAGATCGACCTGCAGCGCCCCCTGTGGCCTCCAGGAGTGCATTGTCTGGCCCACGTCCATCTTGAGACTCATAGAGCAGGATGTTGAGGGTCTCTTCATAAATGCGAGCCTCTGGGAACTCAACCTGTCAGAGAGGAGCGAGTCATAAATGGGCAAGTGGCAAACATGACAGAAGCATTCTTACGGTTAGTTTTCTCTACTTTTCTCGAAGAAAATAAAGATCTTGCAGACATTAAGTCCTGTTTTGAAAATATAAAAAGACCACAGACCGGAGGAAAGGTTTCATTTCAATCTTAGGGACACCTTACCTTGGTCTGCTTCTTCTCAGTAGCGTAGACTATTGACGTGCAGCACACCTCTGCTATTTTTCTGCCCTGGCCATAAAAGGACCAGCAACAGATTTCATCGCCAATCACATCCTTGATGAAGAGTACTCGACCGTTGAACCTCAGGGACAGCTTGTCAAACAGCTCAATATTCTTCAACATGTTGTCATCAGAGTTGCTACAAAGATAAAGAGAAAGCGGATCAGGTAAAACCTCATCTGTACCTTCCATCCTAACTTTCCAAAAACTCAAACACGGTAATCCATTAAACCCATTTTACCTTGTATAAGAATATTTATTGTTGCTCCTATTGTAAAGCAGTTTGACTGTAGGCTGTGAACGAAAAAGATGTCAAGATTTAGGGCTCTATAATGTCGAAAACTGCAAATGAGAAAGCTTGTAAAGTATATGCACCTTATTAGCGGTGGCAATCAATCTCTGTTCCTCTTTGGATGATGTCACCAATGGAACTTTACAAAATGGTTCATATGCATCTTTGTTCTATAAAAAAAGGACAAGCAATAACTGTAAGACTAACTATTACTGTAATGCTGCGTATACTGTATACGGAACGTGTACATTTTCTAAATGGTACTCCACCTGTAAAGCTGCCTGACATTCATCCACCAGCCCCTGCACCAAATAATATTTTGCCTCTGCCAACAACTCCTCTGTCTCTCTCCGGCTCTCAGGAAGCGGAACGACGCCGTCCCTCAAGTAGTTCAGAATGGTCCCAAAGTGCTTTCCACACCTGTCAATCAGAATCCAACCTACAGACAGATTGTCCAGAGTGAGACTTGAAACCTGAAAAAAGGTCTACAAAAACACGCAATTGCATTACATTTACCTTCGCTATCAGTGAGGACCTCCATACGGCCGCTAAACATGGCCTTTAACATGGTGTCCTGCTTGGTCAGGGTCTGCATGGTGGTGTAGTACAGCGCTCCTCCAACATTCAGCTTCACATACTTGGAGCTAGGACTGGACCCCTTAAAAGAGGTGGTCCGTGTTGTAGCTGCCGGCACAGCCGAGCTCACCACACTTTCTCCTGACATCTCTTCCTGAAAGACAGAAAGGGATGGAAATGGTGATGGTGACATATAAACAGTAAAAACTAAATGTTTACAAAGCTATCAATTTAAATTACTAATTCACATCTGACTCATCTCTTCAACTTGCACAGTAATGATGTTTGTCACCAATTTCTTTGCCACACAGGGTACGTAATTTCCAAAAGGAAATATTTCATCGCAGTATTTTATGAATTCGCTAAATAAAACTTATGTTCGCCACATTATTTATAAAATATGGTACATGAACTCATGACTTGACAGCCAAACTTTCTTTTTAAACGTCAAACTTAAAACAATACAAAACTACATCGCTCATTCATCATGACGTAATTTCATAAGAAGCGATTTTTTTTCACAAAATGAACCAAAGTTACGTTGTTTCTTTATATTTGTGTGTCTACACAGCATTAGGAATTAAACTATACAGATACAAATAGCTTTATTTAAAGTTACCCATCTACTTCCTAGCCTACCAACAAGAGCTAAAATAGCTAAACTAGCAAAGCAACTTCTCTTCATTTATTTGCGGAAACAAAAGCAAAAATAGAAAATAAAGGCTAACAATTAAGAGAGAAAATAAATTATAAGCGAAGAAACGGAACGTAATTAAAGAATAATGTAATCGTTTACCATAGAAATACCCCGATTCTTTCGGGCCTCCTGGAACGGGTCTGGAATTGGATCACTTCCGGTCGCAACCCAGACTCGTGCACGGGGATGCGGGTCACGCGCAGTACGAGTAATGTTACGCGGATTCGCAGTTTTGCGCGTTTCATGATAGTTTGTATATTTTTTATTGTGCTTAGAACAAAGATACATACAATATACATGTAACGTCCAGAGGAGAAAAAATACTCTAAATTATACCAAATATTTTAAAGATAAACACAAGTTAACAGTTTTCATAGCTTTTCTGTTGGTACTAGTTTTAATGACCAAAAAATATTGCTCAAATTCTTTAAACAGAACAGAGAAGAGAGGCTTATTGACAGAAAAGGTACTCCTATGAATTTAACATTTAACAAAAAATAAACAAATTGATTAAGATTAAAGATTAAACTGTTTTCAAACTTTAAATAACCAAATATGATATTTTCATAATGTAATTCAAAATTATAGAATATCTTACTTTTAATAAACAATGACACATCTTTCCATATTTTTTTTCACATAACTACAGTGCCAAATAACGTGGGTCACTGTTTCCAAGTTTAGAGAGCAAAAAGAACAGCTAGTATCAATGTCCTTCTTAAACTAAGCAAGAAAGTGTCTAACAGGGTAGAATTGATGTATTATTCTGAAAGGGACTTCTTTGCGTTTCATGATAGTAGATGGGAAATAACCCCACCTGGGCCATGTCCTGAAATTTGACGTGCCTTCTTCCTGTTATTGTACTTTTTATAGAAATATTTGGAATGGTTGGAATTTTGCATCCAACGTAAAGGGCTGCATGTTAAAATTGGTTGTCAACTTTTGCCTCATATATCTATATATATATATATATATATATATATATATATATATATATGTGTGTGTGTGTGTGTGTGTGTGTGTGTGTGAAATAATATGTTAATCCTAAATACACAGTGCAATGTTACCAAATAAATGAAGCACTAAAACTATTATGAAAAAACTATTATATTATGATGAAGACTGTTGCAAATGGTTCCGCTTAGTGCAAACTATAATGTCTCTGCTTTCCCCAAGTTTTGCGTTATTCGTAAACACGTTCAATACTGTAAAGTACAATATTGCATATCGTTTTAGTTAATTTTTTTATAGAAACAATAATGTATTAAAAAAACAAACAAAAAAAACAATACACCTTTCTTGTGTGAATGAAGCCGGAAGGATTAGGAGGTTGCACCGTTGATGGATTAGAGCTGCGGTCTCTGACTCGCTCTTCTGTTTACCTTAGTTTTTCATTTGTACTTACGCGCTCAGGTAGGTCAAACCCCTGTCAAATTAACCAAGTCTCTCTTCGCAGTTTGTCAGTAACATGTTTATTCCGTGGCAGTGTTTGTCAACCGTTGCCAGCTCGCTAAATGCTGAGTATGTAGTAATAGTTGCTAGCATGATAGCTAGTAGGATTGTTATTGCCTTTGTGGACTGATTCGATTTGTCAGCTCCATATTTTTGCTTTAAACGTCATTTAATGTGAACGCGATGTGCAGTGTTAACATTGTCTTTGTAGAATACTTATCCTTTGATGTAACGTTAATCCAAATGTCACCTGTGTTTATAGTATCTGATTGGGACTGTTTAGATTTTGGTCAGATCAAGGACTCTAATGTTGTCTTTTGATTCATTAGAAATATCAACTGTCATGTTATTTTGACTGTTGTTTTCTAGAGTAAGTTGTGCTGTTAAGGTAACAATATCCAAAATTGTCCGTTTTTATTTCACCTTTTATGTAGATATAACATTTCTATGACCTCTTATGTAAAAAGTTTTGTTCTGCAGTCAAATGGATCTCAAGGACATCTGTCAAACCCGTGTGAATATGCATTTATAGCATTCATGTGACCTGTGAAAACAGAAGAATTGCCAATCACTACATTGGTGGAAGGTAACAACTTCTTTTATATTAAAGTTTTGCAGACTGCATGTGTCCAATAAAAGACATTTATTGTTTTTCTTATAAATACAAATAATCTTCTTACTTCTGTATTTGCATACCTAGCATCTGACTTTTTGCCTTGTACATAAAAAAAAGTTGTCGCATCCTGATCATGACACATGAATCTTTAAACCATAGTTTGGAGCGGAAACATGTTCACCGCTACCCAGACCTCCAAAACCCAGTTCCTGGATAAAGCCAGGGTGGCAAGGGAGGAGAGGAAGGGCTATAAGGAGAAAGAGAGAGCGGCCACTCAAATTCAGGCTTTGGTCAGAAGATTTCTCTGTCGTTGCAAGCTGCAAAGGGAAATCAGGTTAGATATTAAATTAAACACACAATGACCAAACCATTCTTTAAAGTCGGCTTGAAACGGAAGTTGTGATGGTGTTTTCTTTCAAATGTTGATGTATATCTGACTCCGTGCCTAAACCGGACGCGACCTGCGTGATGTGACACGACAAAAGACATTAGAAACGCATTATGATTTCAAATTTTGTCCACACTGGATGCTGCACGGCATGATGTGACAAACCCATTAAGAACAAGCAGGTTGTCATGTCGCATCGTGCCTGTCGCGTCCGGTGTAGACACGGGAAGTGTTACTGGCTCCTTCTGGTATGACAAAATGTTCTGCGGGGCTTGATTTAATTGTTCAGGATTTTATTGTATTGCTGGAAATTGAAAGCAATATACTGGAACAGTCAATATACTGCCGCTGTTTGGCCTAGAAATATCTTATGCAAAGCAGAGATGTCTTTTGGAGCAGGACGGGATGTTTCAGATTTTTTTTTAAGATTATTAAAAAAATCTCCAAGTTTTTTTTTTTTTTTTTAATAAACACTGCAATATATCATACAAAAATAGGCATTACCATTTTTTATTTTATTGTGTCTTTAGTGAAGTTATACTACAAAGAAATATGTGCTTGTGTCTTCTTTGCTTACTGTTATTAAATATATAAAAATACAACACTAAGGTGATGAGTATGATTCTTACATTTTTAGCAAAATTCTTCCGTGTATGTGGTACTAAAAACTGTAGCAATCGGTTGAGTTCCTATCTATTGTTCTTATACAATGGAAGATAGGGTGTGGTGTGGAAGAAGGGGCAGGAATGTTTAGAAGTCCTGTAAAGAAACACATCTTAGGGTTGCTATTAATTAAAAAAATGATACACTTTACCTTTATAAATAGCTTAGTATTTCAACAAGCTTTGCTTTTATTTAAACCTAAAATATATTATTACGCTAATGCATTATATTTTATGTGCCCACTATATTGTATTGCTTATTTACTGACATTTACAGTGTTTATTAACAATTTATTGTCATCATCACTCATTTTTTATTTCCCGACTGTTTCAGACAAGAAGTTGATGATTTCTTTGCAGCCAGTGATGCAGTTTCAGCAAAAAGAAATGCATTATCTATCTTCAAAATTGCAAGAAAGTTGTTATTCATATTGGGAAAGGAGGATAAGTTGGTAAGCATCACAATTCGAACGATTGATGTAGAGGTATTTGTTTATTAAGATAAACACATTTTTACAGAATTCTGTGTGTATTAATAAAGCCGTTGTTGTTTTCCTACACAGAGATTTGAGAAGCTTTGCCGAACCATACTAAGTAGCATGGAGGTTGAGAATGAACCAAAAGTAAGTCTTTAACCATTCAATAAGCGAACACAGTTTAGCATCGCCTGTTACATTTACATTTAGTCATATAGCAGACGCTTTTATCCAAAGCGAGACAGTTTATTATTTATTACCTGTTACTGTTACCTATTACTGTTCTGTATTATTCCCAGTTATTGAATTGTTGTGACAGGCTGGTTATTTCTCTAGGTGTGGTATGTATCGCTTGCCCTTTCAAAGGACCTCACCATCCCCTGGCTCAAACAGATCAAAGATGTCCTTTGGGTCTCTTGCGAATTCTTAAAGAAACTGAAGGTATTTCCCTGTAATAATATTAGCGCTGTTTATAATCTGTTGTTCAGGTTTGTTGTTACCGGCATATTTGTTCAATTCTGAGTCTGTCAGTTATCTGTGCATATACTGTAGGTCAGGCTGTGCTTCTCAATGAATGCTTATTTCCTGTTTCCTGTCTCCCTCTGCAGCCTGACATACTGCAAGATAATAAATTGGTGACTCTGTATCTGACAATGCTGATAACCTTCACAGACACATCCACATGGAAAATCATTCGAGGGAAAGGTTTGTGTCATATTCACATTTAATTACTGCTGGTGAGATGATTTACATGCTCAAGCACCCACAGTAGAACTTCCTGTCCTTTTTTTTAAGGCGAAGCCCTCAAGCCTGCCTTAAACAGGATTTGTGAGAACATCATGGGATATCTCAATCAGAAGGGCTTTTACTCTGTATTACAGGTATTGCACATTTAAGCAGCATGTCAAAAAACATTTTGAATGATCTGTTACTATTTTTCACGCTGGTCTGTTATAATATATCGGCAATAGCCCTGCCCCTCTAAATGGCACATGAAAGTAAACAAGCTGTAATTTTTCTTTTACAGTTCAGTTTAAAATGCATATCCAGACCCTATACTACAGTCAAAGGTTTTGCTAAGTGAGACTAGTACAAACGTTTTACCTTGAGGGTCGCATCAAGTTTTCGAATCCTTGTTAAGGGGCCGCATATTATTCACACATTAAATCAAATTTTTTTTTTATTTATTCCAAACTGAAATTCGATAACTACTGTAGTGTATTTACATTCAATTAATTCTACCCTGTGTTTTATAAATACTTTTATATTGAAAAGAAAATGGCAAAACACGTGCACACATTTATAAGACACATTATTGTAATACTTTACAGTATACATCATTTGTATTCTTTAAATTCTTTCAAATATTCCTCTAATTCTGGGGTGTGCAATTAATCTCAAGGGGCCACATGAGAAATGGGACTGTAGTTAAGGGCTGAACCAAAAGGCTGAAGTTAATTCTGTTCAATACAGAATTTATGGCTTTTAAAATGCAGTAAATATCTGATCTGATCCAACTAGTTTATATTTAAAAAAGAAAAATCACCACCACTAATACTTTTCTGTATTAGAGGCGAGACGCGCTTTTGATAACCGAAATTGTTATGTCATGCTATAGCAAACCAAAGCTCACAACACTCGTTCCGTCTCAGAGCGAGGTGCTACAAAAGACACAAGACAAAACCTGTCCGTCTAACTAGCTAATGTCTCCCAGTCCCTCCCTTTTCATTTTTACTCAAATATGCTGCTTTGCAGAGTCGCCTAATGGATTTTGTTTGTATTCCATCAAATTTGTCTTTTTCAACAACATATTAAAACGAAAGGTTATTGAATTGATTTAAAAACCGCCTCGTGGGCCGGATGAAATTGCTTGGGGTCTGGATGTGGCCCGCGGGCTGTAGTTTGCCCACCTCTGGACTAGAACCTGACTTTTAAACTTGAGCTTCAGACATTTAATAAAGCTTGTCTGTCTTGTTTGCAGATTCTGCTTACCAACGGTCTGGCAAGATCTCGACCATCCCTTTCTAAAGGAACCCTCACAGCCATTTTTACACTTTCACTCAGGTCGGTTGTTAGGGGAACAAGGTTCGCTGTTTTATGGCTGGAATACACTAAATAACTTTAAAAATCTGAACAGATTTTTTTAAATAAACATCATATACTTGCAGACATTTTGAAAGTATCATATAGAAACACACCAACTGATCAAATCTGCAGACTGGCACAGACTTTCTGCAACAAGCTCAGACTGAAAATCTGGGCAAAATCTGAGCAAAAGTCTTGTAGTGTATTTTTGCCATAAGACATCTGACAGTTTGATTATATCATAGATCAGTTTCTGTGATGTGTCTGAACTGTTGTCATTTAAATGTAATGCGTTGCAGGCCTGTTATCGCTGCACATTTCTCAGATAACCTGCTGAGGTCTTTTCTCCTCCACATCATGTCCGTTCCAGCTTTCATCTCGCACCTTAACACGCTCACTCCAGATGTAAGAAAATCATCCAACCTGTACAAGAAAACAACACGATTTCATGCCCATTTTAGTTAATATGAAATAAAATCTACCCAAAGTATAATCCGTAATCTAGCAGTTGTCTTCCGTTTTCTGGGAAGGTGTTTTAACTTGATTTTGTGCTCTGTGCAGTGTATGGTCACTATCCAGACTCACGATCTCTTCCGCAAGTTTGTCTTATTTCTGAGCCGAGAGGAGCAGTGTTTGGATATCTGTGTCTGTCTGGAGGGAAGCCACACTCTCTGCTTACTTGGTGAGCTTGTGTACACCATGCACGTGCACAGCCATTGATTTGGAGAATAATCTAAATTATCTCACTGCAAAATGATGCTCCCTTTATTTCTTATTCAGGCAACCTCATTCAGCTGGGATATTTTAATGTAAAAGTCCTGGAGCAGGAGGCAAGTCACTTCGTCAAGGATCTGATAGATATGCTGTCATACTGTCAGAGATACGTCTTTCAGAAGAAATCCAACCTCACCCACTGGCATCCAGTTTTGGGCTGGTTTTCCCAGACTGTTGACTATGGGTATGTCCACTGTGACAAAATAAAGCAACATGCACGTCCCCGAATTGTATGTAATTGCCATTCTCTCTCTCTGTCTCTCTCTCTCTTCAGGCTAAATGAGTCTATGCCGCTGGTAACTAAGCAGTTACAGTGTTTATGGGGCGTCCCTGTGATCTGCACACTCTTCTCCGATGTTCTCAGCAAAAAGCTGGAGACGCAAGAACCCACCCCACCGCCTTTACCTCAGGCAACCTCGCTACAGAATAACCTGCCCGTCAAAAGTGAGTCAGTTTTAGTTATTTCACTATTTACATGCCTGTCCATGTAGATTTTTGTACTCTAGGTTCTGCTATAAATAATCATTACCATAACTCATCATTATCACTATGACTTTGAAAGGCGTTTTGTTAAAATCATGGCGATTTTCCGTCCTTCCCCGTTATCTGTTAAATTATTTGTCAGGGTTTTTTAAAAGTAGTTCACTTTCAAAATGAAAATTCTGTCATAATTTACTCACCCTCTTGTGACTTTCTACCTTCCACAGAACACAAAAGCAGATATTATGAAAAATGTTGATAACAGCCCCCCATTCTCTTGCATTGGTTTTGTGTCCATACAATAGAAGTGAATGGCAGGCTGTGCTGTTCTGTTACCAACATTTTCCTAAATATCTTTTGTGTTCTGCAGAAGACAGAAAGTCATACAGGTTTGAAATGACAAGAGGGTGTTGAAATGATGACAGAATTTTCATTTTGAAGGTGAACTACACCTTTAAATAATCCAAAGTTTTAGTTTAAGTCAACGTTTGCTCACAAAACAAAATGTTTGTTTGGTATTTGTTGTTTACTCTATGAAGAAGGCCAGCATTGGGGTAAAGTGCTTTGAAAGTTAAAGGGCCTTTTGAGAATATTGACAATACCGTATGGTGTGAAACATTATCGGGAAAGAAAACATACAGCGTTGTGTTTCTAGTGTCATCTGGCATGTATGAATCCTGTTTATAACTGTTTGATCTATGTTTAATTCTGTCTATGGTTAGATCTGTTCAAGCGAGCGTTCCAGAAGTCAGCGTCTGTGAGGAACATACTGAAACCAGTCGGAGGGAAGCGGGTTGACTCAGCTGAGGTCCAGAAGGTGTGCAGTATATGTGTACTGTATCAGACGGCACTCACCACTCTCACGCAGATCCGCCTGCAGATTCTCACAGGTAAAGACAGAGCTTATATGTGAAACCATGTACTGCTTGCACACCTTTGAATGCTCATACAGACAGACAAATACAGTTTAATCTATTCTATATTTTGTGAAACAAATGACAAAAAATAACATAATGTAACTTTAAATATTGCATAAAACAAACTAAAATAAATTTGGTTCACAATCATTTTCAGGACTGACATATTTAGATGAGCTGCTGCCCAAGCTGTGGGCCTTTATCTGTGAGCTCGGGCCACAGGGTGGCCTCCGACTGTTTATGGAGTGTCTCAGTAATGACACAGAAGAGTCTAAACAGCTTCTGGCCATGTTGATGCTCTTTTGTGATTGCTCCAGACATCTCATTACGTGAGTATTGTATACATACATATACAGTATACCCGCTATATAATACCCATAAGCATCACATATATGTATGCTAACCTCCCTGCCTATTAGGTCATCTTTATTTTAGCTGATACGTATACCTGCAATCGAGAATTTTTCATTTTTGATGTATCACAGGATTCTGGATGACATAGAAGTGTATGAGGAACAGATTTCATTTAAAATTGAAGAGCTTGTCACAATCTCCTCTTTCCTCAACACATTTGTGTACAAGATGGTCTGGGATGGCATTTTAGGTACGCAAACATGAGTTAGTCTGGCCTTATAGGTCTTTTGCAGCTTCATCAACGTCTTTTGAAAACCTTTGCATGTGAACCCAATTGTAATGTTCTTTCTGTGTGTGATTGTGCATGTGTCGCAGAGAATGCTAAGGGGGAGAAGTTAGATCTGTTTCATAGCGTTCATGGCTGGCTAATGGTTCTGTACGAGCGAGACTGTCGAAGGAGATTCACACCTGAAGATCACTGGCTTCGCAAGTATGTCACTGAGATAAACTGTCACTTTAATTTCCTGTAGCTCAAAGGGTGGAGCATGGCGCTAGAAACATCACTATGACTTTGATTCATAGTGAATCATTGCACATATATAAGTCGTCAAAAACAGAATTAATACCTTTTTGTTTGTTTGCTTTGTCTGATACAGAGACCTGAAGCCTAGTCTTTTATTTCAAGAGCTGGAGAAGGGCAAGAAGAGAGCACAGCTGCTACTTCAGTACATTCCTCATGTCATCCCACATAAAAATGTGAGTCAATTTAGGACATTACTATTTCTCACTGTAGAACAGTCAGACATACTTAATTTAATCTCTGTTCCTCAATTGCTGCTTTTTATCTCCATCATGTCCACATAAAATCTTCATGACATTTATGTGAAATGTTGACGCGTATGGATGGAGTATAATGTTTTTCTTTCATCACAGAGGGTGCTGCTGTTCCGTAACATTGTGACAAAGGAGAAAGAGTCTTTAGGATTGATCGAGACAAGCTCCGCCTCACCACATGTTACGCATATAACTATTCGTCGCTCACGCATGTTGGAGGCAAGTTTTATGAACAGTAGCACAATAAATATCAAGCCTATGGAGGTTAAAGTCATATATAGCAAATTCGATCCCTCCCTCTCTTTTTCTCTGTCCGGCATGTACTCTAGGACGGTTATGATCAACTGCGGCGTCTGCCTGTGAACTCCATTAAAGGAGTGATTCGAGTGAAGTTTGTGAATGATTTAGGAGTGGACGAGGCCGGAATCGATCAGGATGGTGTATTTAAAGAGTTCTTAGAAGAGATCATCAAGAAAGTTTTCAACCCTGCGCTCAACCTATTTAAGGTATAAACAAACACAAGAATGTCGTCTACTTTAGTGCTTTAAATGAAGGAGTGCTGGTCATAGAAGAACTTTCTTTTCAGACCACCAGTGGGAATGAGAGATTATACCCCTCCCCAACCTCCAGCATCCACGAGAACCACCTTCAGCTGTATGAATTTGTTGGAAAGATGCTGGGAAAGGCTATGTATGAAGGGATCGTGGTAGACGTGCCGTTCGCCTCTTTTTTTCTCAGTCAGGTTCTGGGTCACCATCACAGCACCTTCTATAGCTCCATAGATGAGCTGCCCTCCCTGGACTCAGAGTTCTACAAGAATCTTACTTCCATAAAGGTCAGTGCCAGGATTAAAGTACCACAATTATTAAATTAACTGATACATCATCTCTGAAATACATTAACTTAGGTTGCACTTAAATTGGTTTTATCTCGAGTTCTTCAGTGATGCAAATCTGAAACACGTGGTAGTGTTAGTAATGCATTTGTAGATCTAAACAGCGTGTGGAAAAAACAGAAGGCCAAAAAAGAGAGGACAGTGTGAAAATTCCATACTAGTTACACATTTCTACTAAAAAAGGATTTGGAACAGTTTACTACAAAAAATGTTTTAAAAAAGTAGTTAATGTCAAGTCATCCGCATTAGATGAATGTCATGTTCAGAATTCACAAGTGTGTGTTCATTTGATTTTTCAGCGTTATGATGGAGACGTCAGTGACCTGGGCCTGACTTTATCTTATGATGAAGAGGTGATGGGGCAGGTAAATGCATTTTGATTCATTAGTAGCTTTCCTGTAGCTCAGTGGTTAGAGCATGGCACTAGCAGCACCTAGGTTAAGGATCCGATCCCAGGGATTGGACATATTCAAATACAAATGTATAGTATCATGCAATGTAAGTCACTTTGGATAAAAGCGTCTGCCAAATGCATAAATGTAATTGATTCGTCTTGCAGCGCTTGCATTCTGTGTTTCTCATTTCCCTTTTTTCTGTGCTCTCCTCACAGTTAGTATGTCATGAGCTCATTCCCGGGGGAAAGACCATGCCTGTCACTAATGAAAACAAGTAAGTCCATTTTCAAGTGTAAATACAATTTTCATGGCAACAATGCCTGCTTTTCTCATTTGATACCATATGAAGAAAGGTCTTGATGAAAGAACGCATTAGCAGAGGAAGCCAAGTGGTTTAAAAAGCAATTAGGGATTAGAAAATGCAGACAAATGCATTAGGGCAACTTAATTTATTCATTAAAGTCCTTGTGTTTTATCACAATTAGACTCACTGACATCAGCACGCTTAAAGAATTAGACAAAAGAGTGTCATGTGAATTCACATCATGTTAATGATAGAGCAAAAGGTCGGGTTTTGCTGCTAAATCTTTAGCCTCCCTCTCCCTGCTCTAGGATCAGCTACATCCACCTGATGGCTCACTTCCGCATGCACACCCAGATCAAAGAGCAGACCGCAGCCTTCATCCGAGGCTTCCGCAGCATCATCAACCCGGAGTGGCTTCACATGTTTTCCACCCCTGAGGTTCAGAGACTCGTCGCTGGAGACAATGCTGAGATAGACCTGGATGATCTCAAGTGAGCGTTCACTTCTAAACATTGGCCTGTTGGGATTTGCATATGTTTTTGTTCATGAAATATTGAAGCAAATTTTATGTGAAGTGTTTGGCGATCATACACCATGTTTTCCACTGGATGCATTATGTTATCCACGATGCTAATCATTGTAATGGACAGACAAGGAAAGGTTACTGTGATGCAATATGCCCCCAGGAAACACACCGTTTATTATGGAGGTTTCCATAGCAGCCACCGAGTCATCCTTTGGCTGTGGGACATCCTCTCCAGCGATTTCTCCCCTGAGGAAAGAGCCATGTTTCTGAAGGTAATACTTATCACATGTTAGTATGAAGACGTTATTAGGATTATTGCATCGTTCATGTTTTTCTGTTTTCTTCTGCAGTTTGTCACCAGCTGCTCAAGACCTCCCCTGCTTGGATTTGCCTACCTCAAACCCCCTTTCTCCATCCGCTGTGTGGAAGTATCGGACGACCAGGTTTGACATCAGCTTTCATTCTTTCATTCAGCTTTCAAGCTGACAGTCGTCATCTTATTTCCCACTAATGTGTTTCCCATTCATTCGTGCAGGACACGGGGGACACCTTAGGCAGCGTCCTGCGTGGCTTCTTCACCATTCGTAAGAAGGAGCCAGGCGGCCGTCTCCCAACATCCTCCACTTGCTTCAACCTTCTTAAGCTGCCCAACTACAGCAAGAAGAGCATCCTCAGAGATAAACTCCGCTATGCCATCAGCATGAATACAGGCTTTGAGCTTTCATAACCCACAATGCAACTTCATGTCCTGTTTCATCCCGCACATAAACACACACATACAAACACATACGTGCAAAGATTGGCAGTCTGTTAAGGTGCCTGCACATTGGTTGACGGTTCAGTTTCAAGTAGGAGTCTCAAGAACTGGAGATGTGCTAAAACTGCAATCCTTCTCCAGAGGATCTTTTCGATCGATAGGTGAACTTTGTCTTGTCTACCAAGCGGAAGGGAAATGAAGTTACTCACCAATGAAACTGAGCTCAACGTATCCGGTCACAGACTTTGAGGAGTTTGACCGTAGAACTATATTATAGAGTACTCACATTTACTGACACAGAGCATTTAGACAGATTCAGATTTTACTCTTAAAAGAAAGCTCTGACATTTGAAGTTTTGTAAAAACTTGAAGATCCACGTATTTGAAGCCGAAAGAGTCCAAACGTCTCATACAATCTGTTTCAAACAGTTAATCCCCACAGTATATTTAAGAAACCTGTCAATCAGAGACTGGGGAACCAATTTTGAATCCAGAATTCAAACATTATTATTGACGTTTCAATGGATGATACAGCGGAGTCAGCAGTGGATGTACCGGCATAAGAGCCCTTGTCTCTCAGGTCTGCGTGTCTCACTCCCCTGAGAAAGGGAACAGGAAAGCAATACTAATGCAACACAAGCCATGCAACTCAAGACACACAGGGGGCTTTGCCTGTAATGGCAAAAGCTGTAAAACTCGTACCACATATTGCTGAAGAGTATCTGAGAATTGAGGAAATGACCCTGAGAGGAAACCCAGGCACCATTCATCGACTTCAGCTAGGAAGTATGAGTAGTATGATGGATTTAAGATGTCGAGCAAAAATGCACATCTCCATTACTCTTCTAAATCCCTACATGGGCTTCATCAGACTGTTACATTGCGACAAAAACAGCCCAGTGTTGCTCAGTGTCATGGTAAAAAAAATCTGCTAATTTAATCTATAATTATTTTAATTAAGCATTTGATGCAGGAAAGACAGTATTTAACTTAATGATTTACTAACACAGGCACTGAAATCATATTTCCGTTCATTAAAATTCAATTGCTTCTCTTGGACTTTTTTAATTGAAGATTGAAAGGTCAAACAGGCAGGACACTAAACCGATGTATTGAAATATTATTTTTCTTACCCATTCATCACCTGATAAATTGCTCTCTGTCATTTCTCGGTAACTCTGGCCATTGTTTTCTTTAGGTGTATATTGGAATTAAGCCATACAGTAAAGATGACTAATTTTCAAACCAGCTCTCGTATAGACGATTTCTTAAAGGTAGAGTGTTTCCTTTTTATAGTGTGCTCATATTCCAAGTGTACAAATACTCTCCCTGTGCATGATGTCACTGGATGAAACCTGTGATACTTTTATTGTTAGAGATCGCTATAGAAACTTGATCTAAACTTCTCTCATTCTTCTCTAATTTCTCATAGACCCTCCGTGTCTCTAATGCTGTCAAGAAATGTCTGGGTCATATTTCACCCCAAAATCTAAATTTAAAAATAATACCGAAAAGGAATCTTAAATGTATTTGTGAATCTGATAATTGTGGTTCAGAACTTACACAAATTTAATTTGATTCATGCTAAATCTACACTATTTTCTCCCTTTATGGTGGTGTTATATACACCCCATACATTTCTTCGATTCAACCGTCATACTTCCGTTCTCTTAAGGCCAAGTAAACAGCAGATTACTCCAAAATGTAATTGTATGCAAACCCTTTACGTTGTGCATTTAGTATATGCAATATTATACAATGCTCCCACAAACATTATCTGTCCTTCTGTTTTGTCAAATTAAGGTGTGAAAGTACTCTCTTACATGCAGAGACTTTGTAGATGGAGAAACCATCTACAAAGATGCTTTTTATGCATCGCTCTTCATGTTAAATTATAAATATTTTGTCCTTTAAAGCACAAGGGCTTTGATTGTGTCCCACAGCAGTTTTGAATTTAAATGAACTTACATTAACAAACCCTTGAAAGATGTTTAAGCAGGTTTTAGGTTGAAATGCAAAAATAATCACATTATGGGCTATTAAGGTTTTTGGCTGTGTGTATTGCCATTTTCTCCCTGATGATGTCACACCTGAATTTCATGATGTCACTGAATCGTGCTCTCTTTCCCTCTTCCATGCGATAGTCCTTGGAGGAGGATGCAACAACCTTTAAAGCATCCGATCATCTCTCTTTCTTTGCCTGATGAAGTGTCTTTTGAATTTGGTTGTTATATACGCAGTATATTACAGAAGCAATGTCGTTGTAAAGTTATCCATGTGTACAGTAATGTTTCCTCTGTAAAATGTAAACTTAATTTGTCGATCAACCATGTAAACAAATAAATATCCAAATCTAAAAAATGACAAAAAAATTACTGCCATACTAGGGAAAATAAATATAATGGGGGGCTAGATCTGCTCGGTTACTGGCAATAATCCAAACCAAGTAACGTCATTTGTGTTTAGTAGAACAAATACATTTATACAGGTTAGAGACAATTTGAGGGTAAGTAAACAAAGACAGAAGTTTCGTTTTTGGGTGAACTATCCCTTTAATAGGCTGTAGTTCATCAGTGGAGTGTGTTAAAAATCCAATTAAACAAACATGTTCCCGGGGATGTTGGTGAAAATTTGCCAGAGCAAATAATTATGGATTCAGAACGTTTCCTCTACTGGGGTCTTTTGTAGACTGTTTCTGTATTGCCCTCTTTCATTGCAGCATATCTAGCCAAGGTGAACAAGTAGTCACTCAATCTGTAAAACCAAAAACAGTCTATGAATTCAAGATTAAATGCTATATTGATAAAGGTGACAAATAACAGATGAATACCTGTTCAGATATTTGGCAACTTCAGGATCTGCCTCTCCAGAACAGACAATAGGGGCAACACTGATATAAATAAACAAAAAAAGATGAATTACTTTCCTTGAAATGGGGACACTTTCCTTATTTGTAGGAATGCATGTGTCATACTGACCAGCGTTCGGCCCGTCGACAAACTGCCCTGGCTACGTGTAAAGCTGCACTGCTTTTACCTCCTGACTGCAAAGTACCAGATTAACATGAATTTTCAGTATTAAGCACGTTTTAGGTATCATGTTAAAAAAATGTGTTCATGCATATTACAAAGGTTTTACTAAAACACGCATACAGGTAGTATGAAGTTAGTGAGTGGAGGCAGCTCTTCCGTGAACGAATCGATCCATCTCTCCAGCTCTGTCACTGGCTGGGAGCTGAACTTTGTCTTTTCTATTTAAAATGAAAACATTATAATAAAGCTAATGGATTACTTGCTATCCAATGCAGTAATTGAACGTATTGTGATGTTCCTTACCGATGTGACTGTCTCTAGCGGATGATAGAGGGGTAGCAATGTTTGACCCCACATCCTGCAGGACACATTGAATCTGTACAGAAAAGACTCCATCAAAATGCATAGGGCCTTATTAAATCAGACAGCAAATAAAAGAGAGAGCCAAACCTTATCCAACTGATCCGTAAATGAATGACCTTTGTTGGAGCAAAATTCTCTGGCTAACCTTAATGAGGAAATAGGTTTTAACACGGTTTTAGTATTAACAATTAACTCACTGTTGACCATCTCATTTGATGTATTATGCAGATGTGCATTACCCAATTACAGATGATAATTCATCCGTCGTTCCCAAAGCATCAAATATATGATCGTCCTTTGGTCGCCTCTCACCCGTGAAAGTACTGGAAAAGCCTAACGAGATGTAATCACAAATCTGACACATTCAGTTTGACATCGCAAACAAACCCAGGAAAAGCAATTGCGTATATTAAATGCCAAATACATCCTATTTACATTATAGGGACTGCAAGCCACACACAAACCGTGTAGAGTATGATGTCAAAAATAACCTTTATCGCCTGTTTTTGTGTAGATTTTCGGTGTTCTTCTGTCCTCCTCAGACGCGCTGGCGTGTCGTCTTGTATATACGAGAGAACGTCAGACACAAAGTAAGTAAACTCTTACACTGTAATGCTACATGGCTACGTTAGCAAGGAAGCCGCACATGAGGGATACGAACTTATTTCTCAATGCTTTTTTGTTTTTACCTGCTTTGATCACAACACACCGACTGCATCTGCCTCATTCTCGCGCACGCAGCCCAACAAACGACCCGGTTTGTGGATCTAAACACGACGGATGCCATTGCAAACGCGTTTCTGTGTTTACCAGTGACCTGTTTTGACCACCTTTGCTTCCAGTAGACACGCTGACCGGGGTTGGCTCATCACGCAACCGATGACATGACGGTGGTGCGCCTTTTGATTGGCGAGTGCTTGTGAGAGCCTTATTCCGATTGGCTATTTGAGAGACAGCGATGTTAGTGCTTCGCTCTGATTGGTCCAGAGTAGCGAGAGCGTGTGTACTGAAAGCGCTTCTGTGAAGAGGAACATTTATTTTGTGCACTTTATAGACTTCAGAGACTTTAATAGATAAATCGGGATCTTTACATTATTTGGAAAACGTATACAGGAAGCTGGATTTGGTGTCGCGGATTAACAAAAATATGAGCAGCAAGTTTGTCAGCTCCGCTTTTAAATAGAGTTTTAAATTGGACATTTGTCGTGCTAATATTTTGTTTAATCGTTACGTTCACAATGCACACGAGGGACTGCTACGTTTCAGCTCCGGGTAAAGCGATTCTGCATGGTGAGCATGCTGTGGTGCATGGAAAGGTGTGTGTTTAATGATGTTCATTTAGTCAGGTGAAATCTGAAATTATTGCAATAAAGTTTAGTTAAAAATGTGTTAATACAAAGTAAACACACCCAGTTTGTCCTTCAACAGGTCGCTCTGGCTGTGAGTTTGAACCTGCGCACATACTTGCGCATGCAGTCCACATCTGATGGAAAAGTGTGCATCAATCTCCCCAATATTGACACTTTCCTGTCCTGGGAAATAACGGCACTACAGCCTCTTCTGTATGGTTGTAAAGGTGAGAACAGACGGATATTATGTTATGATATTATGTTTTTAATCAAATGTCCTCAAAGGAATGCTCCACCCCTTTAAGTTCCATAAAAGAAAGTCATAGTTGAAGGTGTGTGAGATTGAGTGTCTGGGCTGAATTCTTGAAGTTGTAATGCATTTTTTTGTCTCTGTATTTGTTATCTGTACACTCTATGTTTCTTTAAGTTAAGTTTCTTTGACTGTCTGGCAGAACACGTAGACCTGAAGCAGGAGCTCGATGAAGATCTTTTGAAGAGGCTCCGTGCATTTACTGGCATTGCAGATGCTTCCACAGACACCAGAAGCATGGCTGTTTTGGCGTTCCTCTACGTGTACCTGTCTGTTTTTAGCGAGGCGGAGTAAGAACACTAAAAGTTCACCCAAAAGTTCTTTAATCATTTATTCACCCTCTTGTTCAAAACCTTTCAGAAGATATTCTGAGAAACGTCTCTGTGGTTTTGTGTCGGTACAATAGAAATCAATGAGGCTCAGGCTTTCTTCAAACTATCTTTTTTTATGGTTTATACGAGAAATCCTAAAAGAATGGAATGACATGAGGGTTAGTTATTGATGGAAGAATTTTCAATTTGGGTGAAATATCCCTGCAATGCATCAGTCATTATAACTGCATATACAGTATCCACACACAGCATATGAATATTGTTCTGACTAGGGTCCTTTGACCTGCCGTTCCTTCAGGTCTCTAGCCAGTATCACTGTAGCCGTGTGGTCAGAGTTGCCCACAGGAGCTGGCTTAGGTTCCAGCGCCGCCTATAATGTTTGTTTGGCTGCTTCCCTGCTGTATGCCAGAGGGATCATATCGGCTCCTCTCATACCTGAACAGGATTCAGCCAGGTAACATGGCATATATCTACTTCAGTAATGTGTTTATGAATGAAGTTTTATGGTGAATGTATTTATTATTAATCCTTTTACTACTACTAATTCATGAAGTTGACACTTTTACATTTATGCATTTGGCAAATGCATTGTTTTTAACAATTTTCTAGTGCTTTTAAAGTTCCAGTGTGAAATCTAGCGACATCTAGCGGTAAGGTTTTGTATTGCAACAGATGGCTCAGACCACTTCCCCCCCTCACTTTCGATGCCCTACTGCGGCTGACACAGGACCAAGATGCCATCACTTTTCTCTTCTTTGCCGAAGGAGATCACGTACTTATGAAACGTGCTCTATAGAGCATTTTGTCCGTTTAGGGCTACTGTAAAAAAAAATTTGAATTCCATGTAAGGGGTGGATAGAAATAGTCAATTCTAAGATAATAAAAACAAAACGGATCATTATATAAGGTCTTAATACACCTCTGAAAACGTAGTTTTGAATATTATATTGCATTTCTGTCAATTGTTCCTCCAAAAAATGACACATTGGACCTTTAAAACATAATTATTAACAGTTTATGATTGTTGATCATTGTAAGGCACTAATTTCAGCATTGCAGTGTCTTTGTGAAATATATACTAGTACCAGTAATAAGAAAACCTCTAAATATGTTGACCTTGCTTGTCTGTTCTCTGGTTCCTCTACATTTCCTCCAGCACTTCTTTACTTGTAGAATTATCCTCTTGTTAACTGTATTTTGGCAAATGCAAATCTTCCCTCTGTTTCTTGTTTCAGATGGAGTAAAGAGGAGATGGAGCTGATTAACAGGTGGGCGTTTATGGGTGAGAAGATCATCCACGGAAACCCTTCAGGGGTGGATAATGCCGTGGGTACATGGGGTGAGACTCTTAACCTCTCACTTATGTTTTATGCAGTCATGGTTGTGTTTTATTATAAATGTAGTGTGCTTTTATTGTGGTTTTTCCCGTTCTTTTTATAACAGGTGGTTTTTTAAGATACCATGATGGGAAAATAACTCCACTTGACCGGTAAAACACCCCATGAATTTAATTAACCCAAATCAATCTATATAAAAACATTAGCGTGTATTATGCATACTATTTCATTTTATTATGGAAGTATCCTCGCATTTATTTCATTAAAATTGTACAAACAGCAGAATTGTTGTGTTTTTGCGTTCTGATCGGGTTTGTTTGTGGGGTTTGTTTGCTCCCCAGGGTCCCAGTTCTAAGAATCCTTCTTACTAACACCAAAGTACCACGCAGCACCAAAGTGCTTGTTTCTGGAGTTAAGGACAAAATTAACAAGGTAGTAAATGGCTTTTCTCCCCCTTCTGTGTTTTTACTCCTGTGCCCTTCAATTAGCATAATGGCTGGTGTGTGTGTGTGCTCATGAGGGAGGACCGCTCTAGGGGCTCGGTGCTAAGTGCTCTTTATAAGAGCTCCAAAAAATAACACTCCGGCGCCCTGTTACCCTGACAACGGCAGCAGGTAGCTGCACTGCTGGCGTCTCCTGATTGGTGAAGTGGAATTCTGTGATGACCGGGGAGAAAAAGAGCAAAGAGTCAGGACAGGCTTTAAAGGGCCCTTACTGTACTCGGTCCATGTATAGTGTTTCTTGGACTTAATGCTGCCATAACACAAGCAGTTTCTGCCAATCTCATATTAATATTGAGTACCTATAGAGCAGTATTGCATACTTCGTATCTTCGAAGAGTCTTTAGTTTGATCACATTTATAAAAGATAGATACAGCTGTACGATTATTTCCGGAAAAACACGACCTCCTGGGGGCGTGCGGGGGAGGAACTAAATCACAAGCACACAATACATCATTGCAAATATCCACCGTTATATATCCAGCTCTGAAATAAAAGGGACTAAGAGAAGTTGTTAAAAACAGATTTTCATGTTCGACAAAAACTCTTCGAAACTTAAACGAGCGCTGGGGGAGTGTATAGATAGAGCACAGAAATACTACATAATACGTCCAACTCGTTTTTTGACTAGTTGATCATGTCAAGCATTGAGAAGACGGCACGTTTAACAGTCTAAAGAAGAATGCATGAAACACCATTGCATGGCCCCTTTAAAAGCTTTTTCGCGACTGTACTTTTAGAACTCTGGTAATGGTTGTGACATCATAACCACGACAATTTGTAAACAAGCCATTTTGACAGCTTTTATCTGACAATTGCAATAAACAAATGCTGTCGGATGCTGTTTTTTATTATACCGCCTCTTTAGAGCCTGGAGCAGATTTTTAGTCACAGTTGTATGGGGAAATCATGCTTGACATTGAAATAAATTATAATTATTTTTTAATGCGACAAGCTTTTTAAGCTGGCAATTTTTCTTGATGAGTAATTATAAGTAATTATGTTTCCTTGAACATCATTCTGTGTTTGCGCAGTTTCCTACTGTAATGAAGCCGGTGTTGGACTCAGTCGACGCTGTGTCCTGCACCTGTGAACAGACACTAACAGAGATGTCTGCACGTGGACCTTCAGCTGAGCATTACAACATACTTGAGGTACAGTTACATGCCTGTCGTTTAAAAAACATTAGCAATATGCATTTACTGAAGGAGAATATTTCCAGCCAAAGATGGAGACTGTGCTTTGTTAAGATACTGTAGAATTTTGTTGTCATTGCTGTGGGCTTGCCGTTGTGCACATTGCCTTGTGGTACTCACTGGGATGATGCAAGTCTATTTGAAACATTGGATCTGTCTATTTGAAATTGTGGATGGATTCCTGTGTGATGTTGTTTATCAGGAGCTGATTGATATAAACCAGCACCATCTGAATGTGATGGGTGTGGGTCACTCTTCTTTGGACACTCTGTGTAAGATCACCCTGGACCGGGGTCTGCACAGCAAACTGACGGGGGCCGGAGGTGGAGGCTGTGGAATCACTCTGCTCCGACCAGGTACCTTCACCACACGTATTGCCATTCAGAGTGCTATAATGAAGTTCAAACCAACACAATGGTCTATGGGTGTGTTGATGTTGTTATATAGATGCTAAAGAGTGTTTTAAGTGCATTCTGTATAATATTTTAAGGGTGCTTTCTGGATAGTTTCTTACTTCGTCAAAAAGAGACAGAAATCTAACCTCTTTGAAAAATCTGATTAATGCGTTTATCCAAAGTGACTTGCAGTACACAGTACGTGTAAACATCTCATTTATGTGGCTCTTTCGTTCATTTCTGGGTACCAGTCTTTGCTGTTTTTGCATGTGCATGCAACCTTCATTAAAAGTCTGGTTATCATTAATCAGTCTTATTCCTGCAAATTAGTTCAAAAGTCTCTGTGACTGTGGCACCCCACTGAGTGTCAGACTGTTCAGCGCGACACGTTTTTGAGAGGTGAATGTGACCCGTCACTCTGACGCTAAAGACACAGCGACTGTCAGACTAGGCCAGACTCTTTGTTTATGCCCCAAGCCAATAAGGCATTGAATTTTAATCAGGATCTAAGAACTCTCTGCAACAGCCTCAGATAACAAGGAGACACAACGCAGGAGGGAGCGTGGCGACATTTCCAAGCTTAAATATGTCATTTTGAAACAAGTCTTGGTAAAGCTGAATTGAGATTTCTGTTGTGAAGGTGTCTTGTGCTTTTAAATCACGGAGAGGATTGGGTTCTCGCTTTTCTGTGTCCTGTCAGGCTGTTTACTTACTCTCGCCGTGTCATTTAAGCTGAAACAGGGTTTGTACATGTCAAAAAATACATTAAATTGCTCATGCTCTTGACACAGTAGGTGTCTTTTTTTGGTGGCTAGCAGGTAAAATTACACCTATTTTCATCCTCTGGATCCTCCGGCGGGGCATTATTTTCCACATGGGGATGCTGATTCCTTGTAGGTTTGGCACACTGTCAGGCCACCTGCACGTAGTCAGTGGTCCAACAAATGGGAAACAATGTGTTTCAAGTGGAACAATGTTCATATTTAAACTGTCTGTTTGTTTTCTTTCTTTTTTATAATTTTTTGATCAGACCTGTAATGTAGCAGTTAGCTGACATGGTGCTCGTGCTATTCCAAGCACACATGATAAAACAACTACATTGAAATTCCATAAAAAATGTTTTGCTCTTGGTGTTTATGGTAATGTTTATTTTTGTTTATATTTTTTCTGTTTTCAGAAACAGATGCATCAGTGATCCAAAGTACCGTTGAGGAGCTGCAAGCTTGTGGCTTTGACTGCTGGGAGACGAGTATCGGAGCTCCAGGCGTACAGCAGCACTCTTCTGATGCGCTCACACAGGACATACTGAAGATACTTACCAGCTACTGAGTCACAGAAAATACATTCTCATTCACAGATGCTTGCTGCTGATATTTGGGAAGCTCCGTTGGTATTCCTGGTTTGACAGACATTTAGAATTGCACCATCATTTGTATTTTTATAATTTCTCTCAATTGGAAATTAATATCAAGTTGAAAAGAGAATCTTGATATACTTTTTATATTTGGTAATTGCATTCAGAGCGATTGTGGACACTCGCAAAGTATTTTTCATTTTCACGTCTTCACTTTTCTACATATTTTAAGTATTTATTTGCATTTTAGGAAACTTACATTTCGGATAAAACATGCTGAACTTAAAATATAGGCACCCCAGTTTGCGTGCATCTTCCTCACTGTCATAACCGTCTCAAAGATTTTAGTGTCCACATATTCAAATTGCTGTCAGTGAAGTTGCCAATAGAGGGCAGCAGAGTGTAGGAAATGGAACATATAATGTATAATAATATATGAAAAAAATGTATACTTTCAAAATGACTTTGTCAATAAATACTGATTACATCTAACTATTTTTCATGAAAAGCCAGGTTTTACAAAACAACAATTATATAGTTGTTGTTACAATTAGACTGTATTTTTTAGCAAATGTAGTCTGAACACCCCATTTGCAAAAATCTAATCACATCACTGATCAGATATAGTACAGCTTAGACTATTTTAGCAGAGGAGAGCTGTTAGATTTTCACTAAACCCAAAGTAATTACATTTCAGTTTTTTGCCCTTTGGATTCAGAACTGATCTTGTGTAGAATATTCAGACAGAGATTGGACACAGGGATGCATTTGGCTGTCTACCAGAAGCAGTCCAAGTTGATCTTCGAAGAGCAGAGATGTAATAAACGCTCTGCACTTAGTGGCGAGCAAATTTCCCCACAGTCCCGGGAGAGGGGTGTAATTTTAGTGGTGTTTAGTGAGGTACAGATAAAGCGGGCTGTCTTCAGAAATCCAGACGTTGAGCTGGAGAACAGGAAATGAAACGGCACAAAGTTGTGTGTGTTTCTCTGTACTGAAGGCCAGTTGAAGGTCAGAACCTTTTCTTTGTCAAATGCACTTTCATTTGTCAAATGCAGGTCATAGATATGAATTTTAAATATTGCTTTATTGTGAATGTCTTGATAATGTCAGTATTTTTCCAAATTTGAAAAATGCAAAAGCTTATGGCAGGAAATCCTGCTTTGGAAGCAGTCACTATTTTGCAATTACAAAATTACATAAAAAAAGTTAAACTAGAAAAGGAGGAGGTTAAAAAGCTCAGAGGAAGTGACCTCAGACCCCTCATCTGAGTCTTTGTTGTCTTGTCAATCATGGCATGTGGCATTTAACCATGAGCTTGGCCGCCAACCTATAAATACAGCATGATTATTTGTTTGCCTGATTCCATCAGCTCTAAAGGGTAAAAAGACCTGCATCTTCCTCTCTGATTTTAGCTCGCCTCGTCCACTTTAGCCAGATCCAATTTGGATCTCATCCTCAGACAGATTGAGGAATCGCTTTTCAATCTCTGATCTGGCGTAATGAAAAGAGAGAGGGTACTGCCTGTGAATGCGGTAACCGGATTAGCGCAGGGAGGAGATGGTGGAATCGGGCGTTTGCGAGAGAACGGATGAATGAGTAAAGCTGGCTTTAACCTGAGGGGGGCCCAGGATCCTGCTCCGGCCCCCGCCACCAAATCCCGTCGACCTGCTGCTAGTCATGCGCCGCGTGTTTGTGCTGACAAACTATTTCTCTGTGAATCGTTATTGACTTTTCCATCTTTTCTTGCTCTCTTTCGCTCCTTCTTTCAAACATTTTAAAGCGCAGGCTCTGAGTTAAACACTATTGGCAGATTTGAAGTCTGTCCAACAAACTGGCAGTGGGGATGTTGAAGAGAAAAGGTCAGTTTTGGGGGGATCTGGAATGATTGATTTTTTTCCTTTCCGTCTTTCTGTTGTTTTTATTCGTTTCTAAAAATGTCAGGAGGCTTTTGTGGTGGACAGGTTGTATGAATGAATGGGAACTGGCTGGCCGGGCCGCCTCTTGTGAACCTTGACCCTTTGTGTGGCGTCTCCGCGTTCTCGGTTCTGTCAATCCGTTGCCCCTCCCGTAACCCTGGCTCGAATTAAATTACCAATGAGCTCTTCAATTGAAATGCATCGATGAAGAGGAATGAGGGAAGAGCTTGCTGTTTCTCCTCCCTGTGAGGCACAGATGGTATTTTTTATCAATGTCACATGCTGCTTCTTTTTTCTGCTGAATAGATAGACTTTCAGATAACATTGGCAGCCACGAAGGGGTGTCAAGGATGGAGCAGTACTGAAGTATTCAAGCCTCAAAGTGGGTTTGTTCTGTTTGTCTCTTGCATGTTAGTTTTGCATAAAGGAATGTCAATTTAAAATAGTTCTCCTTGCCCGCATTTGTGTAATTGAAGTTCAAGAGCGACAGTTCAAGTAATGGTTGAATGTGAGAATGTGTTGAGAGTTTTCGCCTTTCTGTGCGCATTTGAATGCTGTGTGGTGTTGTGACTCATTCTCTGCGGGGATGTGACATTGCACATGATAGATATGAACTCAGCATTCGTCTGACTCTCTTGTAAACAGATCATAACAAAAGTGCACGACGGCAGCATGGGGCTTTCTGAGAGTCGCAAAGATAAAAATTGTGAAAAGTGTCTGTATTCCGCAATTTATATCTCCACAGCACCTTTTTGTATCATTTCTGTTGCATTTTCCTTTCCCCCGGAAGTCTAAATCACATTAAAGTTCTTTATTTCTGTGGTTATATATATGGGCCAAATCCTGGTGCTGATCCAACTTTCTTCCTGCCCACCCGTCACCCCCTCACCTTCCTTCAAGAGCGTGTGGCCCTGCAGCTGAGCAGGGCTCTTTTTTTCTGGGCTTCTCTTGAGGAGATGCTGCATCTGACCAGATGCTGGTCAGGGTCAAGGTGGTGTAAAATAAGAGTGTGTGGGAGTTTGTGTGTCTTTCAGACTGGAGAAAGGCATTCCCCTTCTGCCTGGCCCTGGTGAAAAGTGAGAGCAGAGGTCAGGCGACCCCATTAAGACTGTCGGGTGCGGAAGAATCTGGCACAGACCTGCACATGTCGAGAGGCTGAGACACGCGTGTGCGTGTGTGGGAGAAAGAAAGGGAGACTGTGAGCAATGAATCAATGCTGAGATGAATCAATGAGCAGAGAAGACCGATGCTTATATGTTCTTCAGGTTGATAAATATACTCCAGTCTTGATTAATGACAGCATTAAATAATATCTCAAGCATATCACTTTAGTGATAAATAACACTCTTCAGTACATGCAGGATTTTTACCAAAATCGTGTTTCACGAATTGGTAGGCTTTTCAGACACAGTGCCAAGCTTTTTATACATTGTATAAAAATATCAATCATTTTGACTACCTTGGTGACTTTTCCTACTATGGTAGTCAATGGTGGCCAATAATCGTTTGGTTTAGCTAAATAAACTATATTACAATGCATACAATTTTAGAATGTTAACAATTGAACATTTATATACTGTGTATATATACATATATAGGCCTATGTTGAACTTGAAGTAAATGTGTTCAGAAGTCCAAAAGTCTGTGTGTAAATTTAAGGAACATCACCACCCAACATCTTTTTTTACTGCAATTAAGGAAACGTTTTTGGCCGTTATTCCATAAAATATAGTTTGTATGTGCGTAAAACTTTTCAGAACTGTAGGCTACATGCTAACCATGTGCTGATTAGCATCTTTGAGCTAGGCTCAAAAGTAGGCCTATTCAAAAATGGTCAATAGTAAAACATTGCCAATGCTGCTGAAAATGTGTCTGTCAAGACCGTTACATGGGATGTTTTGTCAAAAATAAAGTGTGGGTATGGTCAAAAATATTAAATTGTCAACTAAGATGTTTTGATAGTGTTTGGTTGAATAATCTAATGAATCCTTAACTTTGAAATCATTATGAGCAATTATGCCTTTTACAACATTACAACAATACAACATTTTTTTTAAATAATGTAGATTTAAACAAAATCTTAATAGGTCAATATAACCATTCTTATTAAGTTATATATTATTTCATTTCCGTAGTGACGAAATTTGGGCAGAGGAAGAGCATTCTAAAACTTTCTAAAATTACAATACGAGAATTGTTTGGTTTGTACTGTAGCGTTTGAAGAGATTTATTGATTTTTTGGGGTAGCGGTGCTCATCTCTGCTTGGCTAGCGCTCAGAGCTTGAGGCCTGTCAGGTTTTTCTCTGAAAATCTCCCCGGGCAAATCAAAGCAGTTTAGAGCGGATATAGGAAAGGCACCTTTAGACAACAGTGTATTTTTGTTGCTGTCTGCTTTTGCTCCCATTAGCCTTGCAGAGAGAAAACGGTTTGCACTTATTGCAATGTCAGAGCACATTTACCAAGCCTTTTTAACTTCACTGTGAATGACGGCTGATTGCATGGTAGATTTTCAGGTGTCTGAATGCAGCGTTTGTGGAGGTGCCGGACACGGTGGCATGTCGAAAATTAATTAGCCTTCAGTTAATTCCTTCATCCGACAATTCGCTCAATTCTTCCTCTCCTTTTTAAAATGCAGATGTTCGTTTGATAAGAGATCGTCCTCTGCCCACGGAGATAAGTGTAATTTAATCCAATGCAAATGCAATTGCCTATCTGCTTAATGGAGAATGTAACATCCCACTTTGATTTCTGCTGCATTTAAATCAAAATTGAAACAAGCAGTTGGCATCCATGCGAGTGCAAACCCTTGCAAGCACATCAACCGATTTGATCTGCATTTGAATATATTAATATTGAACAGCTCTATTCCAAAACCAAGTAGGCTGAGCTGCCTCGCTGCCTACTGCCTACATATGCAGCAGCCTTCAAAGCTATCCAAACCTTTTTAGAACCTTATAAAGGGTTCGCTTGGAACGTTGTACATAGACAGTGGTACAAAAACATTCAATACGCAATTGATTGTCTGACATAACACTCACATATAATGTTCAAATAATACATTTTCATTACACTGAACAATTTTTAAGGTCCAATGTGTAACTTTTAGGACGATCTATGTAATGCATGACTGTCTTCAGAGGTATGTAAAGATCTTACGCTTTTTGGCAATATGGCTGCCGTCGCATCATCCAGATGAATGCTGCACAATGGTGGTGGTTGAGGAGATTCCCTCCTTCAATGTAAAGCGCTTTAAGGTGCCCAGAAAAGCACTATATAAATGTAATGAATGAGGATGATGATGACAGTAGCCCGAAAAGAAAAAAAAAAAAGTTTTCGTAAATAAGTTACATCCTTCAGCGAAAACAGGTTGTGGAGTGAGCCGTTTCCTACACTGGACCTTCAGTAGTTCAGATTAATAGTAAAAGTATAGAAAGCTTTTTTCAATTTCAGATCTTTATGTATCTTTAAGGATACAGTTTATTCCACGTTTATTTACAGTATGGTAAACATGTATCCTGGCACTGTGGCCATTTTGTATGTTTCAGATGTTTCTTTCCTAAAATGTCGTCTCCTCAGGCAGCCCACTAGATTTTGAATGAGAGCAAATATACCGTATACCATATCAAATTATGTTTTATGTGATCTCACCGTTTCATTTGCAGCAGTCAATTTCGCCCGCAGAGATACATACTAATTGTGAGACTTCATTCTCAGTGACTCGGACTGCGAGCTGGGATTCGTCCTGCAGTCACCTTGCCTTCAAA
This sequence comes from Barbatula barbatula, assembly GCF_947034865.1. Classification (NCBI taxonomy): domain Eukaryota; kingdom Metazoa; phylum Chordata; class Actinopteri; order Cypriniformes; family Nemacheilidae; genus Barbatula; species Barbatula barbatula. The sequence goes on along the minus strand of NC_136767.1, from coordinate 24,371,372 downwards.
TTATGTGTGCAAATGACCTGCGGTGGAGCCTGACTGTGCCAGCCCTTCTCCTTTCTGTCTGCCCACTCGGCTGCTGTAATTAGAACCGTGCAGGTAGGAGTGTTCCGATTTCATCTGCTGAATTCCTGATAATATCTAATAATCTGAAAGCGTTTTAAAATTGGTCTCTTGCGCTCATGCATTATACATTAGCCACTGATTGCTTCTTTGCATAGATTAGCAATCATTTTAGATATATTTTAAGAGGGAAAACGCTCGGCGAGATTCTTCCGACGTGTATAAGGACGTCAAGACTGTGGCTTTTGCCTCGGCTTGCATTAAAGATGCTAGTTACAGGTAATTTAGGCCTCGCTCGCTGTCTCTCTCCTCTCTGCCTCCTGATTTCTGCATCATCAGTGGAGGAATGTCTCTAATTTCTCGTCCTCTCTTCTCGTGATTACTCACTTGTTGAGCATCCAGGCATGCAGGCGTTTTTTTTGTGCCCTGCAACGTTTCCCAGTGTTCTCTAGTGCTGTTGAGCAATCAGCGCACAGTTGTCAGGAGGCGCCGTCATCTGCATATATGTGGGGCTCTTATCACCGTCAAACGGTTCTGGGGAGTGACCCCTCCCTGCCCCTTTCGGCCAGCACAGATTGGCACTAAACAGAAGGTGTGGGTATGGTCTAATGAGCTGGAATATGAAGCCGTAACCTCGTCCCAGGTGAGCTGTACCACCTCCGTCTCCCCGGCAGCCAGTTGACCTGCTCGCCGCTGCGTGCGTTCATTTATATTAATGCTCGCGGTGCTAAATGCTCCGAGTCACCTTGGCCTTGAATTGCTGTCAGGACAGGAGGAAGGGTGCTGAGACTTGACAGAGATATTCAGAAATAAGAAAAAAAATTCTATGGAGCGGATTTAAAGAGCTTTTCCTAACAAAGTGTGTCAAAATATATATATGACGCGCAGCCGGCCGTGTGGGAACTGTGACACGGCACAATAAAGTCCCTTAAGAGTCCTCTTAAGAAATTGACTGTGTATTTGAAAAATGCGTAAGGCCATGTGAGATGAACACGTCAGTCATCATCAACGGGCTAAAAAAGGTTTTTGTTTTGTAGCTCAGCTCACGGTGCTAACAATGCCACGGTAATAAATCCTTGGCAATGAAATGCATGTACAGATAAATGTATTTCTGTAACGCACAAAAACCTTATATTATGGGACACGTTTGTGCTTTTGAATAGGGTGTTTATGCAATGCCACCTGTAAAAGAAAATGTTTATGTGTGATGAAGTTAATTTTAGTATAATTCATAACAATTTAGTTATGCGCTTTAGTTATTTTAATTATTCGTTTATTTTTATATTTAAATGTTATATTTATTTTATATTTTTAAATAGGTTCAATTTATTTTTGTTTCAGTTTTAGTTTAGTTAATCAGTTGATATTTTTAGGGCCTGGTCTTAAACTTATTTCAGTTTATTGCTGAGACAACTTTTTTTATAAATAATATTTAAGCCTATATTTTATTTGATTTAAATGATCAGAATTTTTTCTTTATTTAATCTTCCAATTTTAATAGTACAAGTTTCAGTTTTAGTAAACTATAATAATATCAAGTCCAAGATCATAGTCATATGCACTAGAGAAAAACATAAAGAATTACTTTTAAAAGTGTTCAAACTATGTCCCAAATTGATGGATTTATAGTTTAGTACTTAATTTGTTAAGAATGAGACGAAGAAGCAGTATTGAGACACTCCTATATATACATCATAAACTTGTGTTTACCTAAATTCATTAAAAGTTCATGCATTAAAAAAAGCCGGGGAAAGCACTCGCCCATACATTTATTCATTTGTCAGAAACGTATCCAAAATAAATTACGCTTCATTCATATCTATACATTTCATGTCTACCAGTTATTCACCTCCAATCACGAGTCTGCACTCGACACAGCATGATCGCCGCTACCTCACCTTTCCTCCCGAACATTAACCGCCTCAAATATATTGCATTTTCTGTACTCTCTTGCCCCGTCTGACTGTCTGGGCCACAGCCCTGCGGAAGTCACTGCCCCCTTACTGACAGTCCATCACTGCATGAGGCCGCCAGAGCAGGATTTTACCCGTCGGAGACAGAGTGTGATTGGGAGCAGTGTGTGAATGGCCCTGTCACACTCGATAAGCCGGCAAGACGCCCTGAGATGGGGACATATGGCATGTTTGACAGGGAAAGAGAGGGTGTGAATGGCACAGAATGATAAAATGCTGTTTTCCCCCCCTTTGGCAATGTCATGCTTTCAGGGAAGAGAAGCGTGCAGAGGGGCTGACCGATATTCAGCCAGGCGCAAGACCGTCTCAAGCCCTCGACTGACATCTCCTTCAGAGTCCTGATGTTTCTTCCCTCTCTCTCTCTTACTCACTTACTCTTTCTCTTTTACTGGAAGATTTGGATGACACGCACCATTTTTAGATTTCGACAACGCTATTTCTCTCCTCATTGTCCTGTAAATATATATATATATTTTACGTATATTTATCATATTTAATACAGTATGATTATGTTCATGTTGTCTCTCACACCTCTTATTCCAAACAGATCCACAACTCATCAAGATGTTGCATCTGCTGCCCTTTTATTCTGAAACACATATATGTTTAATTGTGCTGACATAGTTCCTGCTGTCAGTGCAGTCCGTGACTTAGACCACTATCCTTGTAACATGTCACAGAGTATATGTGTCAAACCCGAGTGCTACTGCTCCTTTAGCTTTCAGTCAGCTCTATTCCCAAGAGGCCTTCAGTCAGAGAGTAATCACACACACTCGCGTTATAGTGACACACTAGAGAATGTAGCTAAGGGACCTTTTGAGGACAATGCTAAGAATACAAGCTAAATGTTACACATATACACGCTTAGCAAATCGGGATGGATTTGAAGACAAGCATGAAACAACCATTGATGTCAAACCTGGTGTGATGTCCTGATTAACATTAGATTAAAGTTAATTTACATTTAGTAGACGCTTTTATCCAAAGCAATTTAGAGAGAGTTCAGGGAGTCATAAAGCGATATGTCATACAGGGACAAAAATACAACAAGTGCTTATACCAAGTTACCAGTTTCCACAAAAGCCAGAACAATACCTGTTGAGCGAAAAAGATAGTGTTAGTTTTTTTTATATCATTTACCTGTCAAGTAATTTCATTATAACATAACTTATACTATTCTTTACACAAATGCGTCATGTTTAAATATGGTACATTTCTCCCTTTTTAGAGCTTATTGTACAAAAATCTCTGTGAGTGAGAGAAATCAAGTCATCTGAATGATGGGTGGCTAAGTATTTGCTGTGTTTGACTTTTGGGTGAACTATGTACAGATACATTTTAAAAAATTAGGATCAATAAAGGCTAATATTTAGGAAAGGTCAATATATCAGGAAAAAGGTCGATATTTTTTGTCACTCATTTCAGAAAGTGAAACCCATATATTAGATTGATTCATTACACAGAGAGTGAAATATTGTATTTTATTTCTTAAAATTGTGAGGATTATGAAAACCCCAAATTCTGTGTCTCGGGAAATTAGAATATTACATTAGATTGATAAAAAAATATGTTTTAAACAGAAATGAAAAGCATGTTCATTTCTATGCACTCAATATTTGGTCGGGCCTCCTTTTGCATGAATTACTGCATCCATGCGATAGCGACGTTTAGGTCATCTGCATTGTTGGGTCTGGTGTCTCTAATCTTCCTCTTGACAGTAACCCATAGTTTTGAGCAGTCGATATGGAACACACTTATTCTTTACTGTTTGCAGCTGGTTCTGTCGGGCGAAGACAACTCCCCTAAATGTACAGTATAACCAAGTGACCCAAGAAGAGTTTAGGTCAGGAAGATATTAACAAGAAAGATAAACTAGAATAAATATACTGTAGGTGTGGCATTTCCTAAATGGAGAGATCTGCGGCGACACATTTTAATTTGACAGAAACGCCAATCTTGCATGTGTTTACTAGAAAAGTAAAAATCATAAATATGATTTCTCACTTACGTCTGATTGATTAACGGTGGAGTTGAAGACGACCATCACAGAGTCATCAAGCTACGCCGTTGTTGTTGTTTTGAACGTATCTGTTTTGAATGTGCGCCCTCTAGCAGCGGAATTTACATTCTACGCCTGTAAGTCTATTTGTTTACCAAGTATTCAACTTGTTTCACTTAATCAAAACAAAACATTCCTCAAGAGGCCATGTTTTCGGAATGATGCCTTCAGTCTCAGCAGGACAATCTCTTCACTTTAGTGCAGTTAAAAAGCATGAAATTCAGACGTTTTTGAATCTGCAGTCTGCCTTGACAACTATCTCCTCTGATAATGCGAAAAATCTCAAATGTAATGTTTTTCAGGGTTTATGAAAGGGATGATTTTTCAAAGATGTGAGGTATGGCCAGAGGCGAACCTACATTAAGTGGTGGCACAAAGCAAAATTAATAAATGAGGCCCTAATGATATTAACAAAAAATACATTTCCAGAATTCCTTTTTTATTATAAGATATAGCGTATTTAAACAATTAAACAATTTAATTAAGTAAATATAAAACCATGCAAATAAATAGCCATCAGCCTTTGGAATTTCCTCCCCCTCGATAGTGACCCCTGAGGTGATTATGCACATTAACAGCTGCATTAGGTAAAGTGCAGCAAGTCAATTTACAGCACCAAGCTAAACATTTCCACATGTGCACGCAGATTATTTTTCAGGCTTTAAATTTAGGATATTTTTATTTGTTTAAATAATACTGTCAAAGATATCCTGTGACGAGAGACTCTTGTTTTGATATAGACTGTCTTAAAGCAGGACTTAAACACGCTACAACAATTACATCAGTTAACGCAGACATGTTTTGGAATCCCATTGATGTGTTATTGTAGGACGCTATATGTTTGTAATCCTGCCTTAGACGTTGTAAAATGTGTATTAGTTTGTTATGCATTTGTGTAAGAAATAAAGCACGACAAGAAGTTTGCATGTTAAGTTTTATTACTTATGTTTCATATTTCATCGATTTACATACAGTATTCCAACAGATATACTTACTGCGTACTGGGTAATCGCACTATTCCAAACCATGGGCGAGCAATAAGCGATATGTTCAGCTGGAGGTGATGCTCATTCATCCAAGCTGAGATGTCTTCTGGTCAGGCTGTTTTGTGAGCTGCTTCAGTGGTAGGTATCATCTGGGTGAAACAAGATGTAGATCTGGGTGTCGTCAGCATAACACGGATGCGAGAAGCAGTGTGCCTGTATGATGGGACCCAAGGATGTCATGTAGATGGAAAAACGTAGCGATCCCTGAGGGACCCCAGTTATCATGAGGTGAGTAGTGGACAGCAAGCCCCTCCATGACACCTGGAAGGATCTGCCAGAGAGGTGGCATTTGAACCTGCGGAGAGGGGAGCCTGAGATTCCTAGAGATGACAGTGTTGCTAGGAGTATCTGGTGATTGAAAGTGTCAAGTAATTTTATATTGCAATTATTAATTTGTATGCATGTGAATGTGAAGTAATTTAAAGGTTTTTTATACTTGTTTACCGGACATGATGGTTTTCATGTTTACTTTGCACCTTGTATATGGCCTATCTGTATATGTTTGAAATGATGTCATCACCCGAGCGCATAAAGTTCGTGCGCATGCTTCAAATCTTCCCCTCTATTTTAAGTGTATCTCTGTGGCAGAATTGCAGCGCCCGCACACTGATTTGGTATGTACTGCATCGTTTGGAGTCGGTTTAGCTGTTTCGTGTGTAAGCAGATGTTTCTATCGAGCACACCGTGAAAAATATAATAATAAAACAGACGGACAGGGAAAGCTCTGGCTTTGTGTGGATGTTGCCTAAATGGCATGTGAGCTGCCTGCTCTTTATATGACATATTAACAACAACCGGTACGTAGGCATTGGTAAAACCATAATTTAGTTACCAGAAAATAATTTATTGCTACTTACATCTGAAAAACGGAAATTCGCCTTAAAGTTTCTGATATTATTAGATATTTATTTCAGCTCCTGTGGCACCATGGGATGGAATAGTGTCCATCTAATGCACACTCAATTTCGGCGGAAGCAGCTGACCATGCGGGTATGTCTTGCCTACTGTTTTTGGCATACTGAGGTTTTGGACATACTATTCACGACTCAATATTCACTATATAGTATAGAAGTAGGAGATTTTAGACGCAAGTCTAGACTTTTAAAAAGCTTAACTGTATCAGTAATGGAATTGTACATGAAACATAATGTGTTTTGATGAAAATCGGTTTAGGTGTATACATATTTAACAGTGAGCACACTTGTTATTCCTTTTTTTGAGGTGTTAATAAGAAGGAAAACAAATCTGAAATTTAACAAATTTAGTTTGTAAAGCAGCAAGAACAAAATGACCTCTGGCTGTGTTTGAAATGGCATACTATCATACTACTCACACTTATTTTGTGGTATGCTCAAGATATACTGTGCACAGAATATGAATAATGCATGTGTTGAATACCTGAAGTACTACAAAAAATTTGCAAAATTCGCAATATACTGCAAAGAATACTATCCCACAATGCAATGCTCTCCACCAACTCCAAGAAAAATAAAGGATTACAGGTTTTTACATGTTATTAGAACCACTGAGAAAACAATTAACAAAAATGTATAAAAATATAAAATAAATATTTTATATTTTATATCTAGACATGCATACATGTGAAACAAATGAGTATATATATCATTCAAAAATTTGTGTATACTCTGCAGTATGTTGGTATTTCATTTCAAACACAACCGTTGGTCACCTCTCTTCTCTAAAACTATTGCTTCTCATTTTATGTAAAGTAGTGGTCAGTGTGGTCATGTATAACGTCATCGCCAAACGCGTTGCAATTTACCTTACAATAGTGCCTTTGCAAAAGAGCAGCAGAGTCTGCTCGATGTCCGTGTCAGACGTTCATGAAGGTTGAGAAGAAAGAGAAACCTCACAGGTGGTGACTGACAAGCCTTCTGCTCCTTGGAACCAGGGCATGGATTTGAGAAAATGCAGTCAAAAGCTTTCAATGAGAGCATGAAAGAGTCTGCCTGATATTCCTCTCAGTAAGAAAAACATCATAACTGTGAGTGTCAGACCTTGGATATGAAAGAAGCCTCTTTTATTTGTGCTCAGCTGAACAGCCTAAAGCCACTAAGACACATTACTGTACTCAGTCACAATGCTTATATTTCCTCTCGCTGTTCGACGTGATAAAGATGGATGAGATGTGATATAAACGTATGTGTGAGTGATAGATTATAAATGGAACCTAGCAGAGATGTTTTTGGTTCCTGTCCCTAATTGCCTTGCCCTCTGGGTGCTGCTCCCTCTGCTTGCCTTGGGCAATTACAGGAAGTTGTTTTGCATCCAAATTTCTCCGGCGCGATTTCTCGAATGACCAGGGTGTGAATAATGGGGATGGTTTGGGGGGTCTGACTCAACATTTAGAGCAAACCATAGCAACAATATGGAGCAAGATTTTCCATTTCTGAATTTGAATAGGACAGAACATTGACATAATTTCAATTCTGAAACTGACCTCATGTCAATGACCTCATGTCTGACTCACCGACGAGACAGCATTACAGTAGGACCTAATTTTATAGGAACAATAAACATAGACTTCTTAATAATTATTGTTGGAACTCAGATTTGTAATCTTTTCATTTATGCACAGACTTATGCAAATCCAAAACCTGACAGGCAGGACAACTATCATTGCATTCATGTTTAAAGTCTTGAGATATGTGTGTATTTTATTTATTTAGACCACTTTACTTATTGATTGCTATCAGGAAGACACCTTCAACCGGTATATTAAAAGATTTATCTGAAAAACATTAACAACGCAAATGCACACGGAGCAATGCTTTGTTACATCGGGCACATGGTGTATTTGCCTGCACCTATTTTCAAGATGCACCTATACCCTCGTATGAATTCGTACGATCTTATTTGTAAATTTTGGTACGTTTTGCTTAAATGCCAGAGATTTTGAAGCGAAATGTAAATCGTGCCTTAATGTTTTTGTCTAATAATCGTACACTTTTCTACGATTCAAAACGTACAAATTCACATGAATCCAGTGAGATCAGGTTAAAATATTACCGACCTTAGCTGTAAATGATTTACACACTTCATAACTGAAGCTGTCTGAGTATAGAATCTGATCACATTTACAATGTGATGTCCTCCCCAGTAATATATTTACCCTAATGTAGGCGTACAGTAAGTTTCGGGTGACTTACAGTAATACAATCTGTCTTTTTTTCCTGCGTTTGTGGGTGGCATGTACACAAGTGTTTCAGTTTATGTCCGTGTCTATATGCATAAGTGCACTTCATAGGATTCGTTATCAGAGTGAGCAGCAAATTTAAAGTAGATAGCGGCACTTCCTGTAAATTGACAGCGACACGCACATCGCGCAGAACACCTCCATTACTCCTTCTTCCCATCTCTGTAATTAAGAGAAACATTTGGTAGTAGATTACAGAGGGGCCAAGCCTTTGTGCCGGTCTGTCTGATTAATAAAAGGCCGCTAATTTCAGCCGAGGAAGGCTGCGCGCTCCACAGCCCCACCTAATTACACATTAGGGGTGTGAAAGGCCTTAGCGCTTCTGATCGGTGGCGGGCACACACCCACACTAATGCCTGATCGGCCAATTGCAGCTAGCCGACCGGCGTCTCCACAGCTGTCAGAACACAGAAGGATGAGGTATGAGTGTTTATAGAAGCCGAGATAGATGGCTAGATGTAGACAAAACGTGTGAGGCAAAGGCAATGATGCCGATGACCGTGGTTTCATTTTCCCTCAACCAATGAAACAAATTAGGGATGAGCGGACAAATCAATCACTGTTTGAATGCGACCATGCAAGACTCTATCTGCTTTGAAGCCATTAATATCCGTGGCCCGATTTGTTGAGGGCTAGACTAAATGTAATCTGTTTTTTTTACATACTGTATTTACATACTTCGCTACTCATTTTACTTCCTTAATGTGACATTTTTTTAGGTTTTATGGGTGACCCTTAATGGGATGGAGAAAAATAGCCTTTATATGTACTCTAAGAGTAAGAAGGTAGATAGCCCTGTTGAAAAAAACTGCATTTGCTGGGTTAGGTATGTTTTGATGCTGGTTTGTGCTGGTTTAAGCTGGTCCTCACCAGCTTAAAACAGCTCAGGACCATCTTAAACCAGCACATGGCCAGTTTAAACCAGCTACCAAAAATCGAATCCAGCATATGCTGTTTTTTTCAGCATGGAGTTTCTAATGAAAAAACGATGTTTGACGTTTTTGATTTAGTTGCCGAGTTCTCTGTGTGTTATAAGCTCACATCCTCAGGGCTGTAGATGATGTTTGGGAATCTGAGCCTGGAACCTTAGCATATTTGCATCCCGGCATTATTGCATTTGATAGGCGGGGGCGATGGCAACAGCTGCAGACGAGAGACGAGTCCACTAAATTACACCGATCGGAAGCTGCTGGCTAACAGGCTGTTAAGGTGACGGGGAAAAGCAGGTTTTTATGGCAAGCTGCCGTCATTAACGGAATCAAGCTGGCTCACTTCAGACTCCAGTCCTTTCTGCTCTCCGTCATCTGCTTGTGTTTTCTGCTTTTGTCTGCATGAAGAATCTCACATTTGAAATATTCACTCAAGATTCTCAACCTCATTGTCTAGGTTTTCATGGAAAATGTAAAAAAAGAATTTTGAAAAATCTGCAACAGTCAGTATGTTATTTACTGATTCTCTTTAACTCAAGCAAGCTGTTTAGTCGAGAACTGCCATGACTAGATTGTTAAGTCAGTGAGCTGAACTCAAGAACTGTTAACATTATATTCAATATAAAGACTGGTCCAGTGATGGAACTGTATGATGGTATAAATATTTTACATTTTGTATCTATATTATATAAAATGGAATTCGTGGATGTATGGCGCACTTGTATAAAGTTCAAGCCAAATATAGACATTTCTGCCTGTGTAAGTCAAGTATACTTAGTCTTAGTCTATACTTGATGTGTACACTTTCAAAAAGAAGGTGTTGAATATTAAATGTTTTGCATATTTACATTTTAACACATTTGCGGCAGTAGTCATTTTGTGTTGATTTTGTGTTAAATAAGCCTATTAGGCTAAATACGTTTTTAAGTTTTACATAGTGTCATAAACCGGCATTACTTGCAGAATACAAACTAATACTTTACTAAGAGTATACATTTAAGTGTACTTTCATCAACTAAAATGTGCTACAAATATTGAACTGGTAGACTATGGCCCGGTTTCGAAGACAAGGCTTAGCTTAATCCAGGATTTAGATAACTTTGTATATTTAAGTCGCTTAAATGCATTAGAAAAAATATTACTAGTGTTCATCATGAGACAAAACAATGCCACTGACATATGTTAAGATATTTCAGGGCATGTTATTTTCATTTAAGACAGCTCATACATTCATTTTAGTCGGTGACTACCCTTGAGCCTTTTCTGTGAAACCGGGCCGATAAGTTCACTTGTTGTATAGTTGCAGTACATCCGACAAACAGTTTTAAACTAGTAATTACTTACTTAGTTGTAAACAGCTACACTTCAAGTATACTTTTATAAACTAAAAAGTGGGCCTATTAAGTACCAAGTTGGAATAATATACTTACAAATATACTTTTAGTACATATACAAAAATATACATGACCTTTACTTTAAGGGAAAGTTGTGTGCAAAAGAATTAAGGTATTTTGCTAAATGGTTTTGTGTTCATACAGTGGAAGTCAATTGGGGTCAGTGCTGTTTTGTTATCAACATTCTTCAAAAAAAGGTTCAGCAGAATAATGAAAGTAATACAGATTTAGAATGACATGGTGAGAGACAATTTTAAAATGTTTACAATTTTACTATGCTTTTGTCTTTCAAGGAATTTTCTCTGAGTTTAATGGGAAAAAGGAGAGTAAACTGTTTTCTGTTCCACTGAAATATTAACAGAATGCAGCAATGGGACATAAGGGTTCTTAATTTTTTGTAAACCGTTCCTCTTACACATTTGCCGTACAATGTTGTCCTGATGTGTCTTTGTGAATCTGGCAGTGCACTCTGTTCTGGGTGGAGGAGCGAGATTTAGTAGGGTTGACTGGCTCTCTCAGTGCTCGGACTTCACCAGATGTGATGATTGAATCAGACACCCTGTCAAAGCTGATGCCAAGCCTGTGATGTCATCTGGTCGTCGGGCAACAGGTGCATTTCAGCGCACCTGGAGACCCCCAGGGTCACGTGAAGGGTAGTAAAGGATATACGAGTGCAGAAAGAGGGAAGAATTGGTAGGTGTGAAAGAAAAATGAGAAATGGTGGGGGTCACGAGTGTCTAAACCGCGTTAGATCTCTTTCTGTTCCTCTCTCTTACTTTCCCTCTGTCTTCCTTTCATCCATCACAAAGACATGACAGCAGAAAAGTCATTCTCCAAAGAGGGAGCAGAAAGCAGAAGATAATCCTTTTTTCCAGACACTGATAGAATGTGTGCTGAGGGTCTCTGGTCGCTGAGAAATTAGGTTAAAACTGGAGGGGGGAGAGCATATAATTGGCCCTGTCTGTCACCAGGACCGGCCCCTCTGCAGTCACTCACACAGCCAATGACATTTGTTTCCTCTTCTTATCCACCTCGGTTGCTTTGAAACCTCACAGTTTTTTACAGGCAATATTGCAGAGAAAATTACATCCATCCAGGCCAACTAAACATGTTTGAAGTATTCTCAAAATATGAAGTGAAAATGTGAGACGGTACAAAATTGTTGCCTTGTTCATTTATGTTATTTGCAGTGTTACAATTAAAGGGATAGTTCACCTAAAATATCTAAATAGTTTTTTTATTTAGGCACCTTCATGTCGTTCCAAACCTGTATGACTTTGTTTGTTGTGCAGAACACAAAATTTGATATTTTGAAGAATGATGGTAACCAAACAACATTGGACCCCATTAACTTCCAACACTGTATAGACACATTTTTTACTTACATTAGTAAGCAATCACCTACTCGCAGCACTCTTGCATGGACAATGCATATTTTTGCAGCATCATGCACTACTCAGAAAACCTAGTTACATAAGTAATTATATAAGCAAAGTAAATTTACAAGCAGTTCTGCAGAACAAGAAGTACATGATGAGTCGTTTTCTTTCTGTCATCAGTTCCTTGTTCTCGGGGGCTGATGGTCCAGCGTAATTTTGTACTTTTCACTTCGTCTTTTGTTCAGTTTGCTACTGTTTTGTTTCAAAAGGCTTGTTAGTCCTAACGCCCACCCGTGTTTGCATAAAGAGTTTGGTCAGCAGAAAGCGCGGCCCTCCATGCACAATTCAGCAAAATCCTCACCCTAAAGAGCTCTCATCAACATATTGTCATTTAATTACATCTGATTGTGAGATTATATATACATTGAATTAGTCATTACGCTGGTAAATCCACTAAAGCTCTCTTAAACTTCACAGAGCTCAACTTTACATTTCTGACACAAACTCTAAAATAAATGGGATTTGTTGCTGGTAAAAATAAGATGTCATTCTAATTTGCCAAGGAATCAGTTTTCTTGCGACTGAAAATGAACGTTCTGGTTTTCCATGCATCATTTTTTATTATATCCTCGCAGGTTGGCATCATACATAAATCATGAAGAACAGCGAAATCACTCAGATTCAAATTAACCGATGCTCTGTTTTGCTGACATTTCAATGCGGTAGAGTGGACACGTGTCATCTAGGGTCTTTATTTATGTTGAGTTGCTGTCTTGAATTTGTTGCTGGACATAATTCTTGTAAATCTTTATATATGACACTTTATAAGCTGGTGTAATTAACGTTATTTATGTAATAATGTTCACTTAAAGGGGTCATATGACACGGCTAAAACTAATATTATTGTTATGCAATGTGTATACACGATTTTAGGTTAAAAAACGCTGTATTTTAGACATTCCCTGCATGTTTGTATCTCCTCCTTGCCCCGCCTCTCTGAAACGTGCAGAGACGCTTAATTTATATCATTAAAAACATGGGGATAAATTGCAATGCACGCGATTGTGGAATAAGACCTGCCTTCTAAATAAAAGAGCCAATAGTCAATTGTTAAAGTCACGTTGTCACTGCTTAAGCTCCGGTTACCATAGCTGTGCTGATTACTGAGTCTGACGGCTGCTGCTGACTGAGCTCGCTAGTGTTTTTTTTCACCTCATTTTATTTGTTGAAACTAAGTTACAAAACACAAACGGTTCTGAATTTTAATCGACTGAGGTATTGTAAAAAATATTAAATAGACCCGGGACCCGAAGTAAAAGGATTTGGACCTGACCGGGACCCGGCTAACCAGTTAGACCCGAACCCATACAAATCCCGGGTCGGGCCAAGGGTCCCGGGTCCTCAGTGAAGACCTCTATTCTACAGTTGCCCTAAACGGACAAACTGCTCTACAGAGCGCATTTCGTAAATACGTTATCTTCTGTGACAAAGAAGCAACCACCTGACGACATCTTTGTTTGTGTCAGCCAACAGTGCTTCGTAAAGGATCAGTGAGCAATGGAGTAAACCCTTGGTTGCAATTCACATCCTCACCTCTAGATGCTGTTAAATTTCATACACTGGACCATATTTCCCCTGAAATAAGAAATCTCTATATGAGCCTTTTTTCTGTGGAACACAAAAGTAGATATTGGTTTTGTTTGAAATTGAAGTCAAAATGTCTTCTTTTGTGTTCTGACAAAAAAAGAAAGTCATACAGGTTTGTAATAACGTAAGGGTGAGTAAATTATGAAAGAATTGAAAAAAAAGAGTCATCACAATAGTGACAATAAACACGTTTTTTCAATACTAAATATTTTTATATTTAGAACTCACAGTAGCCATTCAGCAGCTGCTTCTGTGCTACAGTATACAAGTTTGATGTCTAAAAATGCTGCTTACAGTCTGCCCAGTACCATCGAACATGTTCTTTTTTAAAATAAGTCCCTCTTTCTGCAAAGCGTCTTTATTCACAGACTCTTACTTTCCTCTACAGCTCGGCAGAATTTCCTCCTACCTGCAAGGCAGTTCATTCTTCACGTGGTGTGTGTCGCTGCACGCCACGAGAGGCCCAAGAGAGAAGGGAGGTGGAGACGAAGGACCTCGTTTTTCTTCATCCCTGCCTACGCAGGACGCTGCTTGGCCGCCCTGCTCGCCGTGATCCCCTGCCGCTACCCCGGGCGGCTAAGCCAGCTGGTGTGTCCTGCACCGACGACCAGCCATTCATTTCCTCAGCCAGTGATTTATGGTTTGCTGTGTCCGTGTGTGTACATGCGTGTGTGTGCGTTTGGCACGGCCGAGCGTTTCGCTCGCTTGAGTTAGTGCACTGTCCGGCCTCGTCACGCGTTGCCGCACAACGGTCCGTAGCAGCTAATTTACACCGGCAGACAGTCACATATTTCAGGCCTGCGCCCGCTGGATGAAGATGGGTTGCTTTCATGAAGGATTGTGTATACAAATTGATTCTCACTGGAGCCTTCTGACCCGGACTGAGGCGTTTTTGTCTTTCTTTCTGTTCCGTAATCTCCTCCTTGCTCTCTTTGCTTTCCATTTCTCATTCACCATTTCCCTTGTCTCAGTGGGTTTGTGTCTATCGCTCTCTATCCATCTTTCTCATTGTGTGTGCGTGCGCATTATGTGAATGTAATGTGATGTGACCGGGGTGAAGGTGGGCTGTGCCAGTGTTTCCTGGCTGTGTGCTAGGCGTCTCACTGAGGGCAGAGGGGAGGAAGGTCAGGCCGGGGCAGGGTTGAAATGGCAGCCTGCAGTCCGGGAGTATAACTGCCTCTCCCTGACCCTTGTGCTCAGAGAGATCTGGACAGAAAAGCATGTTTGATTCATGAGAGTCCTGCAGAGGTGCTTTGGGGCTTTTGGCTGCACTGTCCTTTTAGCATAAAGAGAGCTGGAAAGGAATCGGACCACCGCCGAGCCTTGCATTGCACTGCGGATCATTCTAATGTGGGAAAGCGTGCTCTGCCCCGGGGTGACGGAATCATATATACATCTAAGTTTGCAGTCGTGGTTAAGGACCGGAAGTCTAACCTGGTGTAATGCTTCCCTGCAGAAATCGTACGGCATAATGTTTGTGGATTTTTGTCAAATTTGTTTTCAGCACGCTTTTAAAAAGCGAGTGGGCCAGTTCTCAGAGGGAGGTCATGAATTTTAGAGGGGGCCTATACAAGTAGTTTGCTTTCTCTACAGCTCAGGTTGTAGTGCCATTTTTGCATTTCAAACGCTATTAAGAGGCATCCACGATTCAAGGGTCACCCAAAGTTTCGTTCCGGGCTGAATCACTCTTTTATTCTTCTCTAGGAACCAGAGGGGGATTAAAGTGCTCTAATCCCAACAAATGCTAGTTTTAAATTCAACCTCAGCTAACAGAGGGGACGTCAAAACACAGCCGTGATGTTCATGTATGCAGATATTATAATGTTGGTGGGGGATGTGTGTGCTTTATTTTAACTTAAAAAGCGTAGACTTTCTTGAGAGCCGTATGATTTTGAGTGACACGGAGCTGACGAGCAGCACAGATTCTCTGACAGATATGAATAGGAATGTTTTATTTACTGCTGTTACAATTTTGTAGTAACTGTTCCTTTAAATGTTAATCATAAGGCTTCCTTATGTGCTGTGTGTGCACTATATTTAAAATGCATTGTGTTTATATGTCATTGTAGTCTACGAAGTCCTGTTCCGGCATTACTCGTGTCAGCTTAATGACTTTAAAAAAAATCTCAAATCCGTCTTATCCTTCATTTCCTGCCTCTCTCATCCTTTTTCATTGTTTCTTGACCGAAGGTTATTTTGTCGTTTCTATTCCCCAGTGGTTTTTCTTGTGCTCTGGCTTTTGTTTTGGTTAAGATCATGTCCAAGGATTAAAGGGAAAATAATCTTGCTTTTACTGTTGGTACTGACCTTGATGAAATGTGACATGTTGATTTTTCTTTCTCATGTCACAGAGTAGGTTGAAATCATGCTGAGATGCCGGCCGTAGTGAGTTTGTGTATTTGAGCTGTGCATTGAATAACACGACAAGTATGGAGTAGAAAACTGAAGTTTCACGTACACACAACATTGTCAAAATGATCTGCGTTCACCTGAATCTGAAGGAAAAGAGTAAAAACGCTCCATGCATGCAGGGTCAGTAGCAATGTCACTTTTAAAAACACTACGTGCCTGTGCACAAATGCATAACCAGGTTTAACCCCAAAATGCTTTAACTACCTTTGGTCTGTGAATTTAGAATTAGGCAAATATAAATAATGTGTCTTACTTACTTTTTGCAGGGAAACCTCCCTTTCTAAGCACTACAGTCGCTTACCAAGCTCAAAGATGTCGTCATGTTTTTGCTTCTTTGCAGAAGGAGATAACCTATTTACGAAACACGTTCTGTAGAGCAGTTTGTCCATTTAGGGCTACTGTAGAAACAACATTGCGAATTTCATGCACGGGTACCCGCAATGTATGTAGATAGAAATAGCTCATTCTAAGGTAGTAAAAACATAACACTTCATCATGTAAGGTCTTTTTACAATCAATAGATCCTCCTAAATATCACACACAGCACCTTTAATAATTCTAACTAATTTTGATTAATATGTTTCACTATCATATATTCATTTGCGTTCCGCAAGCTGAACTTGTAGAGCAATGTTTCCGTGGGTTCAGATCTCAGTAGCTGATAAAATTATACAAGTCGTTACTTTGAGGAACACTTTGAACATCAGCACATTTGATTTATTAAGTTCTTCAGCAGTTCTGTCTACAAGTACTTTATCAACTAATAGGATCTCCCCCCTCCTCTTTCCCACCGCCCTCTGTCAGATGGTCGACTAAAACTGATATTAATGAATTCATTGCTTTAGTCAGAAAATCAATACGCACTCTAAAGCATCTGCGGATCTGAGCGTGGCCGGATGATGACCCACTTCCCATGTAAAGCAACACGCATCCTGAGGTTTGTTTACCAATGCCTCGTCATACATATATTAAATACTGCCGTAAATGAGGAAAATAACAGCCGCTGCCAATTCTAAACACCTAGATATGAATTTCAGGGGAAAACTAGGGCGTTCAAAATATTTTTTGCAGCATTGAAAAAATTTGCCAAGGCATAGACACACAGTGCAGGCTGAGAGAAAGCGAGAAAATTCTTCTTGTAAGCTGGATGTAAGATGTCAGATAAGACAGATCGCCCGTTGATGTTGGTTTGGTAAGGAAAGTAGACCTTTGTGCAGGACTGCTGTGTGAATATGTTAAAGGTCAAGCAGCAGGGACGGACGAGGGCTGCTCAGGGGTCAAGCAGTCTGGGTCATTTACATATTGCTCGGAGAGAGATAAGAAAAAAAAGAGTGATGGTGAAGAGAAAAGAAAGCAAAGACGAACAATTGAAAAGGAAGCACAAAAAGGTCAGAGACGTGTCTGGGCTGTCACAATATCAGATTTTCACCTCACGGTTATCGTGGCCAAGTTTATTTGTGGTAACAACAGTAGCGCAATATATTTTTGGATGAATAAAAAGCAAAATCGTCTTTCATTTTGTTTATTTTGTGTTTTCTCCTATTTTGGACTATAAATCACACTTAAAATTTGAGTGTAGGCATAAGAGTGTAAGTAACCATTGTGGCTCATATCTACACGATTCTAAAGCACAGATGAGTAAACAATGATGATAAATCCCACATGTTCTTAAGCACTGTATTACTACTGTTTACTTATGTGGTGACTTAGTGGTTAGAGCGTGGCACTAGCAACGGCAAAGTCATAGGTTTGATCCCAGGGATTGCAAATACGCCTACTCAGAAGTATAAGTAAGGAATAATTGATGACGGGCCAATACATTTTTCGCAAGTTAATGCACACCCACAAAAGTAATTCTGCCGACTCGAAGCATTAACTTTCCAATTATTGAACGGATAATTGAATTATTCCGCTTTTGTTCAAATGTTTCATTTCAACGTTTGTCATGTTATCGGCTGTAGTGTTAATAAAACTGTAACAGGAAGTGCTGCTTGACCAGTGTTGCTTATGTCTTCCAAAATGGTCTAAAGCACTTTTTTGAACAATTTGCATAGCAGCTGAACTACTTGTTACTTAACGCCTCAGACAAAGCTCTGTGGCCAAATAGCTTGCAAATCTTGGCAAAGGCTGTAAAAACCTTATTTCAACCTTGTTTCAGCCTATGCTTGATTTTGTTTGCAATCCGAGTAATACAAAACTGTGGTTGCTGACTTCCCGAAGCAAAGCCAGCCAGTCAGATCAGAACCAATGATTCCAACCATCCCTCCATTTTTGTGCGTAATATATGCATCAGACGGTTTGTGAAGGGTCTGTGCATGGTCAAGGGGCAAGCTTAAATTTTGTATTCATTCACTTTCAGGCCAGTAAGTATACTGTAAGAGATTTAAAACTCAGTTTAGGCATCCCCCTCAGGACCTGCAGAACAGATGTGCCCACATAGATATTGTGCCTGAATCGGGAAGCCTAATCGATATCCCCATCCACTCTATTCCAAACAAACACACAAACTCTACATCATCTCTCTTGAAAATTAGAATGACGATGGTGAACACAGTATCAGAGTATGATTAAGCAGTAGTATGGCTGGATTATTGCTGTGTTTCTCCTAGGTCTAGGCAGCATTTGTGGGTTATTAAAATACAGAGCCATTTAGCTACCCGGCACCGCCGCGTATTTTTATGACCTTCTATATTTGGGAATGAGTCATTGAAATATACTTTAATTTAATGCATGTCATTAATAAAGCATTTTAGATGGAATTAAAGCTCTCGACAAGATGTCTGTACTTTTAATATAGATCGAAATCTAAAGCAGAAAATGACGATGATCCATTATGTACAGGTTTAGAGTCATTTAATGATTCTTTATCTGTATTTTTTCTATATTTTATGATATTTGTTATACACAGTAGCGGTAAACAAGGGTGTCCAGGGGTTTTATTTGAACAATATCTTGTTTTTAATGCTCGTTCAGGTTCGATTTAGACAATATATCAGGGATGGACAAAACACTAAACTTTTATGGTATTTATTGGATGAAATTATTAAATAAAAATATAAAAAGCTAACTGCCGTAGCCTATTCAGGGAATAGGGGTTTCCTTCAAAAACTAAAATTCATATAAAATCAAAAAGCTTGTAAGAAATAAAACAAACATTGACTGCAGTTTTATCTGTTATTAATATGTTTTTGCCATTCTACTGAGGTATGTCCCGAAATTTTTTTGTCATAATTGTGTGTAATATATATATATATATATATATATATATATATATATATACACTGTATATATAAACTGTATAATTTTCTCTTTACATATATAATTTATAGATCACATGATGATAACTTGATGTTAGCATGGTTGTTATTTATATAAGCGTTTGTGACCCTGCTTACATTCTGTGTTGCGCATGTGAAGCAGTTTGAAATGTTGTTTGCAATACATAAAGTAAAGCAAACAGTTGAATCACGTTCGGTTGCAAAATCCTTCACATCAACATCAAAACGCAGATCAAACAAACTGACTTTCCCTGTCTTCTTTGTCTCCATTTCAGCATTCCCCTCTTCCTCTCGACTTTCTTTCCTCGGCTTGTAAATGCAGCTTCTTGTCTTTTTAGCATTCAGCTGTGTGATCATGTGCATCCTGGTATGTCTTTCAACCGCGGAGGGCGTAACACGGTGCTTGAGCCCTTTCACAGGCTGGTGTGACCTCCTGACCCCCCTGAGAGCCGTCTATCCAGTGTCTGGCTCCTCTACAGGTCTATAGACCCGGGTCTGAGGGTCAACAGCCCCTGTCTCGCTTCTTTTCCACAGAGGAATGGAGACACCATTTCAAAGATCATGCAGATGTCAGGTGAAAGAGTTTCATAGCAAGTTTTCTTCTCTTTTAATAAGAGAATAATTTACACATTTAAAAAAAAGAGGTATTTCTTTCAGGTCTTCAAAGAATGATGGGACCGTTTTTATGCTGTGGAGGTCAGGACACAAAACATTTGCTGTTTAAATAACTACTGAAAACTACAGATCAAGCAAATGCAGCTGAAGTAAGTGTTTAACTGGTTTGGACTTTTAAAAAAGGGGCCGCAATCCATTTGCTACATTTTTGGCATAGTGCGTCCCCTGGGGGCCTATAGAAATGTACGAGCAGTGACTAAGATAAATACGAAATGTGGATCTAAATATATAAAAATGTTGACATTTGGCAAGATGTCTAAAACGTGCCTCGGATCTTACAGTTTGGACCCCGAGGGGAGAAAACTCAGCCGCCCACTCGCAATTCTTGGAGGAAAGTGAGCTGGGTGGGGGCGGGTGCATCTTTTCTTCTCTCTTCTTCATTCTTTGGTTCCATCGTAACTGTCAGGCCTCATTTAAATCAGTCAGTTCTCCTGCTTCATTCATGCTGTCATCATGCTGCCATTCACTCATTCATCCTGTCTCGATTCATCCTGTCATCTCGGGCATTTTGTCCTACAGTCGCTGTCACTTCTCGAGGGTCGTTTCATCTGCTGTCTCTCTCTATTTCTGCTGATGCTTGTTCAGCTTTGTGTATTTATCTTGGAGTATATTACAGTGAATAAGTAAGTAAGTAATTTATTGCCATATCAACAACAGTTGATTGGAATTTGTCTTAGTGCCACTCCAGTTAAAAAGGCAATACATAAACATACACATAACATACAGTACATTAAAAAAAAAAAAAAAAAAAAAAAAAAAAAAAAAAAAAACCTCACATAGACAATCATTCAAACCAATACAAGACTGTAAAAAAACTTGTGCTACTTTTAACTACCCAATAAAGTGTCTTGTGCAGTTCAGTAAAGTGCTTTTGAAAGAGGTCGTTTAGAAGCATTCAGGAGCCTAATAGTGGCAGGGTAAGTACTATTACAGAACCGGGATTTTTTACCCCCAAGGCTTTGGACTCTCCTACCAGAGGGCAGTAGTTTGAAGAGGTACCTGGCAGGGTGCGAGGGATCATCCAGTATTTTCCGGGCTTTATGGCTGGCCCGAGTGGCGTAGATAGAGGCTACTGATGGGATTGCATGTCCAATGATTTTGGATGCTGAATGCACCACCTTCTCCAACTGTTTCCTCTCTAAAGAGGTGGAGTTGCCGTACCAGACAGTAATCGAGAAGGCTAGCACACTTTCCACTGTAGCTCTGTAAAATTGGAGCATTGCATCCCTAGCTACACCAAACTTCCTGAGCTGGCGCAGAAAGTGAAGCCTCTGGTGGGCTTTACTTATGATGAGGTTGGTGTTAACCTCCCACTTCAGGGACTGACATATGGTGGTGCCAAGGAATTTAAAATTGGACACTCTCTCCACTGCCTGGTCGTCGATGATCAGAGGGGAGTGCACTAACCTACTTTTCCTAAAATCTATGATTAGTTCCTTTGTCTTGTTGACATTTAAAAATAGGTTATTCCTCTTACCCCATACCTCCAAGGCTGCCACCTCAGATCTGTAGTCTGACTCGCAGTTGTTACTGATCAGACCTACAACTGTTGTGTCATCAGCATATTTAAAGATTTTCACATTGTCAGAATGGGACACACAGTCATTGGTATAGAGAGAATAAAGCAGAGGAGAGAGTACACACCCCTGTGGGGCCCCAGTGTTGATGGTCCTGGGTTTGGATAACAGGTTGCCCATTTTCACAACCTGCCTCCTGTCTAATAAAAAGTTTAAGATCCAGTGACAGAGGGATTGATTGATTCCCATCAGCTGGAGTTTAGCAAATAATGTAATGGGTATAATAGTATTAAAAGCAGAACTGTAATCTATAAATAAAACTCTTGCATATGTAGCTGGGGCCTCTAGGTGCTGCAGGATGCTGTGGAGGCATAAGGATACAGCATCCTCTACAGACCTGTTAGCACGGTAGGCAAACTGATAGCTGTCCATCTCAACACTGGCTAATTGTTTACAGACAAGCCGTTCAAAAACCTTCATTGCAATGGAGGTCAGAGCAACAGGCCTGTAATCGTTCAAACAACTAATATTTGATTTCTTAGGTACAGGGATGATTACAGCAGATTTAAAACATGCAGGGACTTGGCACTCACAAAGAGACCAGTTAAAAATATCTGTGAAGACAGAGGCGAGTTGATGGGCACAGTTCTTGAGAGTAAAAGCAGACACACCGTCTGGCCCTGCTGCCTTCCTCACATTCTGTTTGCGGAGCAGGGCTTTGACTTCATGTTCCCTAATCACAAATGGTGGGGTAACAGGGTCTGTTCTAGGTGCAGGGGCTGTGTCAAGCTGGGGGCAATCAAATCTGCAGCAAAATTCATTAAGCTTATCTGGAAGCTGGGGGTCTATGTCTTGAGGTGCCTGTTTAGTCTTGTACCCAGTTATCCTCTGTAGTCCCTGCCATACCCCTCTAGTATCTTTAGCTTTTAATTTATCTTCTAGATTATCTCTGTATCTAGCCTTTGCTTTCTTCACAGCACGTTCAAATTCAAATCTAGCAACTCTATATAGATCTTTGTCACCACTTTTAAATGCACGATTTTTCTCTGTGCATAATTGTTTAATCTCTTTATTGAACCATGGCTTATTATTACTAAAAACAACCACAGGCTTTGACGTTATGCATGAGTTCTCTACAAAGTTGATATAGGAGGTGACTGTGTCAGTGAATTCATCTAAACCATCGCATGCTGCCCTAAAAACATTCCAGTCCGTTTGTTCCATACAGTCACTTAGCATTCCTGCTGCAGCGGGCGTCCATTGTCTTACTGTCCTTATGGATCGTTTAACAGTTTTTAATTGTTGACGGTACTGAGGCATTAAAAAGATCATATTATGGTCGGACTTACCTAGAGGCGCCCGTGCCACAGCACGGAACGCCTGTGGAATAGTGCAGTAACATTGGTCCAGTGTTTTCTCACCTCTCGTGGCAAGGTGAATCTGTCGTTTGTATCTAGGGAGTGATTTGTTGAGGTTGACATGGTTGAAGTCCCCCATTAACAGAAGTACCGAGTCCGGGTGCGCTCTTTCAATCTCCGTGACCTGGGCAGCCAGTTGCTGCATTGCAGTTGTGGCTACGGTCTGCGGGGGGATATATACAGCCACCAGGATAATGGAGGCGAATTCCCTCGGCAAATAGAAGGGCCGACATTGTATTGTGAGGGCCTCTAGTTCAGGCGAGCATGACCGATGTATTGTTGTAGTGTTGGTACACCATCTTTCATTCACCAGGAAAGAGACCCCGCCGCCCTTCTGTTTTTGCGAGTCCGCTGTACGGTCCGCCCGAAACAGTGAAAAGCCGGCTGGTAGTATTGCGGAGTCTGGCACTCCCTCGTGAAGCCATGTTTCTGTGAAACACATCACAGAGCAGTCCGCCACGTCACGTCTGGAGCTAATTCGGAGGGACAGCTCGTCCGTCTTGTTAGCTAGCGATCGGACGTTAGACAGGATTATGCTGGGCAGTGGGCACCGGTGTTTGCGCCTCCGTAGACGCACGAGAGCCCCGGCTCTTCTCCCTCGCTTCCGGGGTGGTTGGTTGCGTGCAGAGGCACCCTCGGACGGCGATATCGATGTGGTTTCAAAGTCACTTGATGAGTACAGCAGTCTTGGGGGAGACTGCTGCACAGTGTCCCGAATATGCAGTAATTCCAGTCTCTCATATTGTACAAGACAATCCACACGATCCACATTCAGACAAACAATTATCAGCCAAAGTAACCAGAGCAGCACCATGTCGCCATGCTCCGGCGCCATTTTTGACTTGTAATATATGATTAGTTTCATAGTGACCCCTAATAATTTAAGCATGCACGTCTTTATTGTGTTATTAGTTATCTACACTACATTATATGGGTCAAAATTATGGATTTTTCTTTTATTGCTAAAAATCATTAGGATTTTAAGTAAAAATCATGGAGATATTTTGTAAATTTCCTATCGTAAATATATCAAAATTTTACTTTTGTGAGTGGATCCAGCAAATTCGCTAACAAAAATGGCCAGAAACACACCTACAAACTTCACTTCCTGCTGACCGCTCAGTAGATACCCAATCAA
The DNA here is from genome assembly GCF_947034865.1 of Barbatula barbatula. NCBI lineage: Eukaryota > Metazoa > Chordata > Actinopteri > Cypriniformes > Nemacheilidae > Barbatula > Barbatula barbatula. Next base: position 24,347,233 of record NC_136767.1, on the reverse strand, counting down.
GTTTGATATCTATGTAAAGCTTAGAATTTCACCTTTCTCCACAATGTCGATTCAATAATCCAGTCACAATGATTAACAGCACACTTAAAGTGAAAGATGTTTTGGTGAATGATGAGTTACGTTTTAGTCTAGTTCCTGACACAAAGCTGTCAGAAAATATAGAACAGAAGTAGTTTGGTCTATTTGAAATACATTTGTTATTTATGTGGCTATGATAGGTGGAGTTTTTGGTGAACTGTTCCTTTAACATGTTTATTTATTTTTCCTCTTTTGCGTTTTTTTTTTTGTGGTAATTTACCGTCTTTGTTGCAGCGATGCTAGTGCCTCTTAGCGACAAAAAACAGCTCGCATTCATCCTCACAATGTAAGCATAATTACGGTGCAATTACTTATTCATCATATCTGCCAAATTCTGCCAACAGCCATGTGGTAGCAGCCCTCACAGACGACACCGAGGGCTCACGTGAATGCTTCATTTCAAATTGGAGCCGGCCTGGCCCCGAGGGCTCGGAAATATAGGAAGAAAAAGTCAGACTACACTTTAGCGTGGACTCCAGAGCCGCTCCTTCAGTAAAGTAATTAGGTCTTATTCTCTCGTGCACAATGGAGGCTTTTCTGCGCAGGGGGAGGGTGGGTAACAATTGCAGGTTGGATCCGGCCTCTCTTTTTTCCCAGGTCTACAGTTTCTCTCGGTGGATGCATGGGTGCAGGAAGCGTGTATTTAGCGTGTATTCAGGGGTCGGTCCGGTGCACAATAAAACTGAAATTAGAGAGCCTGAGCGAGAGCCAGCTGTGACACAGGTCGCCTTGTTCAGACACATGTGCATAATGGATCGGTTTCATTCCACAGCCGTCGCATTTGCACACGAGGAAAAGGAGGGAGAGAGCGAGAGAGCGAGAACAAATGGGCATGGCTGTTAAATTAAGTGTGGAATGAATGCATTATGAGCTATTAGGCCACAGATAAAAGGTGTCCTAAAAAACACGGCCGCATAATTGTAAATTCTGATGCTGGAGAGCGTTCAAAGCCGAGCGCCCTGGGGCCGGATTTGGAATGGAACGGGGGGGTTGTTGGGGTGACGGCTTTTTGCAGTAGGGTGGCATAAGCTATTTCTCCAGCATTTGGGTCAAACTTTACCTCTGGTCTTTATTCCATCTGGTCCTGCTGCTCTAGTGAAGATGCCCAGAGCCACGGGGTGGCATTCTGGCATTTTCTAGAGTCACGTACATTGTCGAGTAGAGATCAGCCCAGTGTGAGATTTTCCTTTCTTAGTGAGACTTTAATGCAACGTTGCCTCGCAGCACGCCCCTTTCACGTCCTAATAGGTAAGCAGCCCACTCTCGCATCTGCGTTTTAGGTGTTTTCTCTGTTTAGCGCCGTTCTCCGGGGAACCGCAGCTTGAATGGATTAGGCCACATTTAGACGGATGACTACTGGCAAGCAAAGCTTTAAATGTATTAATCCCTCTCTTATCAAGCGGGAAATGATGAATCGCACAAGCCCGCTAAAGGCCAACCTTTGCTGTCGTTTGAACAGAATCAAAGCTTTAAATCACACGCTGCAGCACCTGGTGCTGCCTGTATGTGTATGCGTGCGTGCGTGTGTGTGTGTGTCTGTGTACCGTGCCCTGTTTTAAAGTGATTTAGCAATGCTTTGATGGGGTGAGGGAGGTTAGGAAATGAGTATGAAAACTAAATTAAGAATTCTACACAGCCTTTAATAAATAGAATCGCTGAGTAGGGAAACTTGCGCCGCTGTTGTCGCGCTGCATTCAATCTGATAAATTCCCCCGTGGCAGCAAACCAGGAGCAGCAGTCAATCAATGCTTTTTACAGCCTCTTTTTCATGTGAATTACGCACTTTATGGCCCTGTCTGGCACCTGTACTCTATTTCTCAATGCCCTTGCCCCGTTCTTCTCTGCGTACTTCCGAAAAGAGGAACATCAGCACTCCCATTGCTCCCTCGGAGGAGACGTTCACATGGTTTCTCGTTTATCATCTGTGGCTTTTAGGTGTAGCTGATAATGTGCCACAAAAATATGACCACGTAGCTCCTAAAGCACATGATGTAAGCTTTTGGTAAACAATATGAAAGCACATCTTTGTAAATATTGAAACAAATATGCACCTGTTTGCCTAGGTCTTACTGTGACAACATATCCCATATAGTGTCATGCCTTTGATGTGAGAAAGCTAGTAGGAGCATATGAAGTGTTTGGTTCTAAAATGAGATAAACCTGTTTAAAAATAATCTAAAATCATGTTTTTTATTATGTTATCGTGTTTTATTGTGTTAGTAAGCGTTATAATTGCTTAAATCAAAACAAACCAACTGCAGTTTGGTTGATATGAATTGTAAAAACCATGATTTTTGAACAGTTTAAGTTGACTTGTATTGATTTTGCGTGCATATAGTATTGAATTGTTTCTTCAAAATGTCTTTTTTTGTGTTTTGCGAAAGAAAGTAATGCAGGTTTAAAATATAAAGAGAAAATTATGACAGAATTTTCATTATTTGGTGAACTAACCCTTTAAGGTCAGCACAAGTTTTCGGATAAGGCCACTTCAGAAAGGACATCGAAAAGTGAATCTAAAGTGTGTCATGGCTCTTTCAGATATTCGAGTCTAGGAAAAGGAGTATACGGATTCATTGGATGTTACAAGGTGTACCAGGTCTGATTTCTATTTTAAAGATTGCCGCTGTATTTTACAGTGCCTGTCGGATTAGCGTGATGTAATTTAAACCTTTCAAAAAACTCCCAGGCTCATCTGTTAAACTGTCTGTTGTGGCATTTAGAAGTGATGGTTTGATGATTTTCTCCACAAAGCATCAATCAAATTTAAATGTCAAGTCTTCACGCTGAAATTCAATGTCACTTTATTTCGTTTCATAAAGTTTGCAGCTTCTCTGTAATTTTTTAAGTGCCAGAACTTTCCTCCCGATGGCTTAACGGTGCCTGCGGACGCATTATTGAATTTGCACATTTAATCATATTTACACGCCATTAATCAAATGCCACGTCAATTCATTTTCATGACAACATGAACCAAACGTACATGAGTATGTTTAGAAGAATGAATGGTTTGAATGACTCACAGTAGCTGCATCTGCATTAGATGCAAATAAAAAAAACCTTTGTTTTAATTTATGTTCAGATATGGCTGTATTTATTCGTATATTTTAAAATGTACAATTTTAAAAGGAAAACAGCATTATAACATCTACAGTGAGTAAGTGTTTAATGTCTAGGAAATAGAAGTCATTTATTTTATTCAAAATTAATCTTTTAAGATTAATCATTTCTCTGTGACATTTTTCACATCTGAAGGTGAACGTGTGTGTGTCTGTGCGCCTCAGTCTAATTTAACATAATCTCTTTATCTGTATTATAATTTTTGGTCTCTCAGTAAATTTAAATGATTATCATGGGGGATATGTGAAATATAAACTACACCACAGGTTATTTCTCCTCTCTAATCAATAAAGCACCTGTCAATCAATCTATAAGCTGTATCGTTTCAGCCACAAGTTCTAAATGAACGATTTTCATTGAAGGCTAGACTGCATAAAATATAGAGCAGTATTGACTTCTGGGCTGCAGTGAATTTTAATACGTCCCCATCTGCATTAGGCTCGGGGGTTTGTGGGTAAACTTGCGGACACTGGAGACTGCGCAGAAACGAGAACTCCATTTGAATGTGTGGAGGTCACAGGAAACATTTGCAAATTATCTCACCGATGCGTCTTTCTGATCTCCTCACAGATACTGGAAAACCAATCTGGCCTGCTGATTGCCATCTTATCTGACTGCACTTGGGAAATGTTCGCAGTTTGGTTCGGGACGAAAAATTATCCCCCACTTCTCTAAGATTTACCCAGAGGACTGCTTTATTGCTCAGTGGTTGATCTTTCATGGCTCATTTCAAGGAGTTCTCAGCTTCCGAGTTTCAACTTGGTCTCAGATGTTTCTCCTGAAACTGCTTTGAGAGGAAATAGAAATAGAACAAACTAGACAAGGGGTTTCATTGTAAGCCCCCTTTTGTGTAGAGTGCATCACTTTGTAATAATGACTTATATTTTAATTTAAGACATATTCAATTATATAATGATTGAACATAAATTATTTTGGTTGGTAGTCTTAGTTTTCTGATGTTTGATTGCTCAAAAACTGTGCTCCCCCCGAATCCATCTTGGGGTCTTGGCCCCCAAGTTTCATAACTGAACTAGACAATTGTTTTAAAATACACCGAGAGTAGGGAGCTATAATATTTATACAGAATGTATACAAAATCTGGATTTGCTGGGACTTTTTTGAAAGTTTGAGTTCATATAAAAATCTTGGGACTTGAGACTCTGAGTGATAGTTGGCCCAAAAATTTTAATTCTGTCTTTTACTCATTGCCAACCTGTATGAGGTTTTTCTTGCATTGGTTTTGTGGCCATTCAATAGATGTCGATGAGGACCAAAGCTGTTCGGTTACCAACTATCATTAAAATATGTTCATTTTTGGGTGAACTATCGCTTTGCTCTCCTTTGAATGTCATTGTTGTCCCGGATAAATAATTGTGATATTTCTTTCTCGTGGGAAGGGAATGTGCCATTGATTTATCTCTGCTAATGTTACAGTTGTAAGATTATGAAAGCCGTGACACTTTTTCCGCATTTATAACCCCAGAAGAAGCTATGAGGAAAATGAGAAACCTACTTTGTTTTGACAACTGTGTTTTTAGATAGCTGATAAGAAACACAAGACGCTGTATACAGAGCGGTAATCTGATTCACGTGTCAGAAGAGACAGCCTCCATTTCACTCTGTTTACAGTCTTGTGTGAGATTCTATAAGTCGAGTTGTAGCTCACCCTGAACAAACTTGACTTAAATTTCAGCTCAGAAATTAAGTATTTACATGCTTTGTTCATCAAAGCGGGTTGCTGTACAGACAGACTGTGGGCAGTGTTGACTCGGTTCCTGTTATCCTTTTGATGAATGCTGTTGCCGCTGTGGGCATTACCTCCCTTCGTGCGGGGCCTATTGATCAGGGCCATGGCAATCTAGTACCTGCACAGGAATACTGTCTCCACTGTTAGTCACAATCAATGACTCAGAGACAGCCACGGCTACAATGTCCTTACAGGAGACAGAGGAGCTTCACTTTTTGTTTATTAAACAAGAGGCACATATGGAAGAACAATAGCATGCGGCGGACATCTGACAGAGTTTACAGAGATAAACTGCCTGTATGAATTTTTGTCAGAGTAGATCAATGTCTGAAAGTTGGCTTTTGAAAATTGATGTATTGCGATTTGTTTAGCTCCGAGGATGGATGTAGTTTTTCTACGGTTACATTTTTGCTTTTTAGGACATTAGAAGTAGAAGTTTGATTCAAAAGCTTTTCAGTAGCTTAACTGTAGCTTAAGGCCACGGTTGATTCCCAGGAACTGCACTAATCTTTTACACTTTTTATTCCTAAACTGTGTAGCTGAAATGCATTGTTAGGCTGAAAGTATCTCTCAAAAGCATAAATCTAAGTGTTTTTAAGACATTACAGCCATGCATTAAAGTGATAGTTCACCCAAAAATGATCTTCAGATTGTTCCAAACCTGTATACATTTCTTTGTTCTGCTAAACACAGAGAAAGGCATTTGGAAGAATGTCAGGACCCAAACAGATCTCATCCCCATTGACTCCCATAGTATTTATTTTCCCTACTATGGCAGTAAATGATGACAGATTTTACATTTCTGGGTGAACTGTCCCTTTAAAAAATTATGAATTATTTATTATATGGATTACAAACACAACTGGGATATCAATTTAGGGTTTGATTTTTTGTAAAAAAAAATTGTGGTTCATTGTATACATTGTTGAACTTTATGATGCTGTTGCATTCATTTTTATGATTCTTTTTGAATTTGTTGTGTGCTTTAGAATAAAGAAACACTATCTGATGGATCTTAAGTGCTGTTAAAGGTAGGGCCCAAATTTTTCTTTACACACATTTATGCGAATAGGAATTAAGTTCCTGAAGTACTTGAAGCAGCTTGCGTGAAGAAAAAAAGGACTAAATACTGTATCAATAGTTTATGAACACCTTAGAACTCTAGTAAGATAAACATAAATAAAGAATAAGTTATGTCATATTTAAATTTAGCCTAAGATGTTTCTGTTGATAAAAACAGATACAACAGATTTCACCCCAAACCAAAAATGTTGCCATTATTTATTCACCTTCATGCCTTTTAAAATCTGCAAGACTCTTTGTTCTGATACGTGTTTTGCAGAAAAAAGAACATCATGAGGATGTTGATGAAAGAATTTATATTAATCCTTTAAGACAATTGTTGATATAGCATTGTGATTTAGTTTGGTTTTAAAATCTTGATCTTGTCATATCTGAACATGGTTTGTGACATTGTTAAGATCTCCAGAAGAGACCCATATGAGACATTTAAGTTTAGTAGAACCATCTAAAATATTTATGAGGAGGTATCGTGTGATTTTTTCCCCCAACGGGTGCACCTTTTTAAATTGGGCAAGCATTTTCTGCTTGGGAACTTGAAGAGATAACATCTGATAGATCAAACAGTTTTAAGAACACATGTGAATCATTGCCAAAAAAAATTCTCTCTTCATGAATCATTTCAGGCTTTCAAGGCGGTTGGTTTTTACTTTTAAAATATCGCCAACAAAACAGGTCGCCATATTTAAACTATATACGTTGCCAACTCTTTCATATGGCATGAACACACAAACAATGATAACAAGGTCTGACAAATCAAGAAAACTAGACATGACAAATCATTTTCACTGAGTGCGTGATTGAACGTGACAGTTTATTGCGTATGGGATTTTTATATGGTGTGTAGCCTGTACAGAAAAGCAGACAATGCAGTTCGTTCTGATCTTCTTCAACCCCTATTTTAAATGCAAATGAGGAGTGTTTATCGGAGCTTCTTTGCCTGTTTTGTGGCAGTGGGTTGTTGACCTTAAGGAAATGGAAATTTGCCATCAGTAAAGCAGCAGCCATCTGCCCTCCATCTGCAAAACAGAGGGAGAGATACAGTATCCCGTTCCCGGAGAGAGATGGACAGAGAGATTATACTTGTCTAATCAGAATAATGTTATTAGACTTGCAGAATCAGTGTAATTTTGTTAGGCCAATAACCCTTGTTGTTCTAGGTGGACCATTAGAAAACGTGCAAAACTATCCTGAGCTTGGCGTCCAGAGGGATCCACAGCAATAAGGAACTGCCTTGAAATTCCAGAGCTCTCTGACAGAAATAACCTGCCTATTGACTTGGTCGATTAAACCCTATTGATCCACTTGACCTCTTACGTTTTCACATTCCTACACATTCAATGTAATCCTGATTTTGTGATGTCAGCTTTGAAATGATTGACTCTTTGTTCCCGGCTAATTCAAACAAAGTGGAAAACAAAAAGACGTATTCCAATAAACGCATCCCATTGTGAGGGGTATTCCGTCCATCAATGAGCGAGTTTTAATGAATTCGTGGCTAATGCCGTTTCATGACCCCTTTTGTTCCCGGTGTACAATGAGTCTGCTGGGATGTTTTTGTATTTTTTTATAGCTTGATGTACAGTATAAGGTTGTGAATAGGGGTTGATGCACAATGAGACACATTCTGTATAATCTGAAACAAACCGAAGTCAGTACTTTGTCCGTTCACAGCTGCAGTCTTTAATTGGATCTGGAGTGAGTGACACTTAGTTTGTAAAAAATACATCTGGCCAGCTGTCAGCATCTGTGATCTTGTCTTCATTCTGCTCCCATTACACATAAATTAAGCACCAGACGTGAAAAAGGTTCTTTTGTGAGGCGAGTGCTTTGTTTTTGAAGATGAACAACAAAGAGTATGACCAGGCATGCATTGTTCAGCCTGGGGACTTGTGTACTGGATTAGATGAGCCTTTTTAAATATACCCTGGTAAAAAAGTGCACTAAAATACACTTTATTTAATTACATTTAGTACACTTCCATCCAAGTGCTCTATTTCTATACATTTTGTTTGTACTCAATATACAAAAAATATAGTCCTTAGTATTTATATTCAGGGTGTTTCCAAACAGCACAGTTAAGTACACGTAGAGCAGTTTAATTTTATCACTTTTGGTGTGCACTTGGGTTCAATTAACGTTAGAGTTCTGTTCGTTTGGATGACATGAACGCTGTCTTCCGAACCCAGGTGCACAGGGGTGCCCCAAGGGGTGGCCAGGGGTGGCCACGGCCTCCACTGTATAGACTCTGGTCACCCCATGGCCACCCCAGTGTGATTTTGCAGTGGGTGCTATTAATTTGAATACATAATGTAAATTCACAATAGTTCGTTAAGTGAAATAAAATGCAACACCTGCTGCAGCCACAAAGAAATGTGTAGATTGATTGGCGCCACCAGAGTAGCTGTTTCACTGCCCCTTACCTATTGCATCGGTCCTTGACTGCTCATCAGTGCAAGTGCAAGGAGCAGGACTGACTGATTCAATCACAAGACTCAGGAGAGCATCTATTCTTCACTTTTTGGAGAGACGACAAACGGTAACGGGTATGTATGCCATTCAGTAGTCTACTGTATTAATTACATTCCAGCTGCTGTAAGAAGAGGCTACAAACGATCTACCACCGGCTGCATCTTCATACGCGACAAATTGATTTTGGAATATGTTTTACACAAAAAGGTTACGGACTGCAGCTTTAAATTCATATTGTAACATTAACCAGAAACAAACGTAAACAAGTATAACACACATTACACTGAATTTTTTATTCGTTTTTGGTGCCACCCCAAGATTTTGCTGTAGCATCCTAGTGGCCACCCCATTAACATTTTCTGGGGTCGCCACTGTGCACCTGGGAACAGCACCCGAGTCCGCTTAAAAAGGGAGGTCTGGGGTGCGGTTCATGTGAACTCCATTACGCTTCGCTGCTGATATGAATGCAATCGTACCAAATCGCAGAAGTGATTACCAAATCGCAGAAGATGACTATTAATGACATATTATTTGGTAAAAATGTGTTCTATGTGTTTGTTTCACTCATTTTTCTGAAGAGCATGACTGATGCTCTCCAAGCTGAGAGCTGTATAGACTCTATACTATAGAGCATTTGCATTAGATTCATAAGACATGAATGTGCTGTTATTGCTTTGGAAACAAAGAAAGGTTCAAAAACATAAATAATTTATAAAAATATAAAAAGTATAAAAGCTAACGAACCGCGGTTCTGACCCAAATAAAATATAACGAACTCATGTAGCGGGGGCAGGCGAAGGGGGAGAAATCGAACTAGAGTTCGGACCAGACAATCGAACTAAATGTGCTACCACTCTTAGGTGGTGTTTACATTAGCGACGACCGATCATCGGATGACATCATAGTAAGCTATTTAACTCACTCCAACCCTCCCTTTTGAAGCACTATGGTGGCTGACACAAGACAAATATGTTGTTCTTTGCAGGAGGAGAACACACTCTGTAGAGCAGTTTGTCCGTGAAGGGCTAATGTAGAAACAACAAATTCTATGTAAGGTTCAAATTCCATACGCTTCATTATGTAAGTTTATGCATCTTCAAGTTTATGATAAAAAGTACTAAACATTAATATTAAAATATTACTACCTTTTTTATATTAAGTCCAACATTTGTGCTTTAAAACGGAGCACTTTAAATACATTTAAGTGAATTTAGTATGCTGTCATAAAGAAGATGAAACGGACTTGTAAAGTATTACAAGCCATGTGTGTTCATAATGTGTGTCAGGGATGTAAAAGTGATTTAAGGCTAAGGTCCTGTTTACACTAGCGTGTTTTCGTATAAAAACAGCATTTTAAAATGAAAAGATCTTTGTTTACTGGTGTTTCCACACGCGTTTCAGGAAAAATCTCAGTTTACACAACACTATCAAAAACGCATGTCACATGACCATTTAGGCACGCTTGGCATGCAAACACAAATGTAAACAGTGTCTTTTTAGAATGTGTACTGCAAATAATTAAATTATAAAAATATCCAAAACAAGATTAATTTACCTGAGAAGCCAAACTGCATAAGATATGAAGACTTGTTGTCTTGATGAGTCATAAAAACAGTTTTTGGCAGATCTTTAAGTTTTGATTAAAAGGTGAGTCGCAACATTGAAAAAACAACACTTTTATTAAAGACCCTTTCCTTAAAATTATTTCTTACGTAAGTTGAAGCTTTTACATTTGGTTTGGTCTATGTTTGGAAACTTTTAAAAACGAAGGTGTTATAAAAGGTTCTTCTCAGTGTTACCATGGACAAAAAATGTACGTCCTCGAATGTTTAGTCAAAGGTTCTTAAAAGGAACATTTCGTTCCCACCTATTTATAGTCTAAATAACTATTTTCTCCAAAAAAACTGTGCAACAGAAAGTTACTACCGACGTTAAAGCCTCTTTATGCAACCATACAGGCAAAAATGGTTATTCTATGTTGTCATGTAGCACCTTTATTTTGAATTGTGTGTGTAAAATATTGTGGTACTGTTTTGATCATGATCAGAATTTGACTGACTGCATGTTGATGGAGAGCAGGTTCATTGAAAGTGTATGTGTGTGTTATTCTATATTTGTAGATATTAGTGAAGTTTGCATGTTCAGCATGCTCCCGTCTCCCGTTGCTTCTCTCCTGCAGGAAGTGAAGTTACAGGTGAAGGGGTGGACGACAGCATCAGAGGCATATGGGTAAATTGATCTGCACAGCTGGAGCTCCCCACTGCGTCCTCATTGGCCCCCGCAGCCCGTTGCCAATGCCCAGTCATGAAATATGGATTCAGATCAGGCATAATAGAAAATCAACCCAAACCTGGGAAGACAGAACTTGGCACAACTTCAGAGCACACAACAACAAACCTCACAGTAATCTTTTATTTTACACTGATTCAGACACAGTCTGACCCCATTCTGCATTACGTGCAATATGCGCTATCTCTGTTGCGCCATATCATGTCTGCTGGCTGTGATCTATGTTTAGTTCTGCTGCCGGCTCCTTTTAATTCTCCGTAAATTTGCCAGGTGTAAATTAGCCACGATAATCCCTGCCCTTCATGCCATTCTTTGGCTGTTATGACATTCTGCCAGACATTCAGATCAAACAAAGCAAAAGCTCTGTGTTCTTTCAATAGCAAACACGAGAGGTTATAAATGTGTGTTTGTGTTTTCAAGTCTTGCCTTCAATCCCTATATTTGGCAGACCCCGTCTGAGAATCCGCACACACGCCGCTCCTTTAAAGCGGTCGTATTATCTTTACCACGCTTCACGTCACATTGAATTACCCCTCCATTTGTGCATTTCAGCAATTAGCCAAGGGCCCGGAGCAGCTCTTTGTACAATGAACCCCCCCGGTGGCTTGTCTTTAGCTGTGATTACCAAATGCCTCAGGAAGTACTTTCTGTTTAGTGATATTAAATCAGATTTGGAGGTGACCGGTATCAACCGTATATCCTTAAGAGTTCAGACGCCCCAAAGGGGAGAGTAAGAGTCTTGCTAAAGTTTCATGGTTCATGAATTAGGGAAATGGTTTTTGATGCCAAGCCATCACGAGGGGATGTTAAAACTTTTATTTCAGCCCTACTAATGGAGACTAAACTTGTATGAAATGTCACTAATAGTAACTGACATGCTTTTAAGAACATTGTTGGGAAAAATGGCAACCATATGTAACTGATGAATTCACGGGTGAACTTCACTGTGTTCAGATCCATTTTTTACATATACCGTATTTACACACATACACACACACATATGTATGCATGTATGTACATATTGTTTATTGGTATATTGTTTGTATATACAGTATATATACATATAAGTGTGTGCATACATTTGTTAACATACACATATATATGTACACATATTTGTAATATACAATACATTTTTGTTGTTTCTGGTGAGCACCAATATGTGATTGTACCACGTTTCTTTCTGAAAGGAAATTCTCTACTTGGAATCCATTACGGAAAAGACATTCAATCAATTTTTTTTAATGATTTGTCCACACAGAGGGAAATGAGATGTAGAAAGTTTTTCTATTCCTATAATTTGTCGACTGTGTTTTCTGCGAAAATCCTGCTTGACATCTAGAATATTCTCTGCTGTTGTTTAGGAAAACAGTCAACTGTGGATTTGTTGGTGAAACCTGTTCAGTCAGTCATATGACGGGAGGAAATGACACGTAGCGCCTGGTGAAAACTTACCCTCATCTAACTTAATGGCCATCGAGCATGCACACACACACACATATACAGGAAAATATGCGTGAGGTGCTGGCCTGCACGCAGGGAGTGGAGGACTGCATGTCATTATGGATTTATATGGGTCGGTTTCTATCGACAGAGACCTCCCATTGTCTCGCACTATTCCAAATGGAAAGAGACACATAAATCTGCCACAAAACCTTTTAAATTATAAGGGAGGGTGAAAACCTTTTGATCAGGATTCGAAAAGGTGGACTTTTTTGGAACATCAGATTATGAAGTCACATTAGAATGGATTATTAAATTCAGACTTTTGATGAAGTGAAGGATAAAAGTTATGTTCAGCCAGCACCCATGGCGTAACATTTTTAATCTATCAATAATTGTGATTGGTTTAATTCTTTTCAGAGATAAAAAAAAATGGATGGCATTTTAAACAGATTTCAAAGTAAAATGGTTAAAGCTATCATGCATTTTTATACAAAAAAAACTGAATTCAAGCATAGTGTGAGTTCTATTCAGCTAAAAGCAGCTTATAACTTTGCGCAGGAGCAAATTACCCTCCTCCATCCCCAGCTCCACCTCACATTTACAATGGGGACTCGACTTCTGTTATTCCTTTTCATAAGTCTCAACTACATTTTAATTATGTGTTACACTTAAATGTCTTTAAGAACTAATGACATCTGCTTGTTCTGTTCTGTTTACCCGAAGGGGGCTATCGCTGCGCCCCCTGCTCTTATTCATGCTGGCTGCAGGGATGGGCAGGGAGTTTTGCCCAGAACAGAACCATACCACCAATCTAAACTTTATGCTAATTGTCAATCATTTTTGAAAGTAGTGAACTTGACAGAATTATCATAACAATTATCAACATTACGAAGTGCCAGCCGGCATGATTTCCCCTCGCGTCTTCAAAAATCAGACGCTCTTTTCCAAAACAAACTTTGCGATGATGAATCACAGGTGTGTTCCAAATCCTATAAAAAAATCATAAGTAGAGATGAAATGTCAAAAACTACTCCCACTCTCTTTTCTGCATGAGGTTCTCTGAAGAGGTGAAACCAATTTGTTTTTTATCTGAGAACACGGCTCCTCTGATCCCCATGCGTTCTTTAAGACAGGCCTTGATTATTGTTCTACGGAGGCCTTCAAAGTCAACCTCAACAAAGACCATCTCACCGAGGTGTCAAAAGAACAAGGTTTAACAATAAACACTGTCATCTTTGACAGTTTGCACAGCATGTTGCCTTTGAGTGCTATATGGACTAAAAAGCTTAATTAATTCATTAGTCTGTATGAAACATCGGCATTTATTGTTGATTTGTTGAAAATTAAAGGAAACACGAAATAGCTTTTCGTATGAGGAGAGGGGCTGATAAAGCAAAAGCCTTGTCGACATTAACCAACAAAAAAATCGGAAAAATAAGCTTATTATATTTTGATGGAAGACAAGGAAGGCGTACTTATTTTTTTGTCTTTGGAACAATGTTCCATAAATAAACCCAGCATGCGTATTAAGAGTAAGAGTAAGTAAACACAGCCCCTTTAATCTCATGTTGACTTTTAATTCTTATTATTAAACATGAGTATGAATAGATGTGTGGGGTCGCACAATATCATATCACCGTTTGTGTGCGAGTGTGTGTTTGATCTGTAACCGAAGCCGTGGACTTCTCTCACCTCTCCTATGCAGAGGGTCGGGGTTGCCGTTCGGTTCCTCCTCAGCTGCCACATCAAAGATCTCAAGATTCCCCAACCTTCTTTACATTAAAACGCAGAATTGTTGTATTTATAATAGCGGATGTCACGTTCTCCCTCTGATGTCTCTCTTCTCAGCCTCCCTCAACCAGCCCACCACAGACGTCCCTCTATAAAATTCCCTTTTATTTATGGCTTGTTTGCTTTTTATTAGGTGACTGCGCAGACCCCAGCCGCTCCCCACCGTTTGATGTCTGCTGCTCTCTTTTTTTTACTGATTATGATTCACATCTGCAAAAAGACAGAAAGGAAGGAAGACGGGACGTTAAAAGGAAACAAGGAGAATGCCACAGGCTCCGTTCTCGATACAGAGGAGAGTGTGTCTATTTACCGTCCTGCATATTTGGTTTCCAGTGATGTCCAATGAGCTTCATAGGTAATTGAGTCATTGTTTTGTTTTTTTTAAAGTGGGTGAAGATTCTTTAAAGGATAGTTCACCTAAACATGAAAAGTTTCATCATTTACTCAGCTAGTGTCTTCCCAAACCTATATGCATTTCTATTTTTGCAGAACAGAAAAGAAGGAATTGACTCTCATTGACTTCCATTGTATAGACAAAACCACAAAAACATTTCTAAAATATCTTTCATCTCAGAAGAATTTCTAAATTCTTAAATTTTGGTGTAAACTATATCCCTTTAACGCATGTGTCTGAATTTTTGTTTGAATCACCCTAGAGATTATAGACTGCGACACCCCCCCTCTGCAAAATCAAATAGACTTGTGGGTGGGTGGAGTGGTCCCAAGTCATGCCCCTCTTTCTACCTCAGTATGACACGACTAAAGCCAGCCACTAGTCTGTTCTGAGTATTTACAACTGCTTTGTTGCCTATTCTCCTCCGAGCATATCTATAAAATGGGTTTAGGACTGGAGATGAGAGATTGCTTTTGGATTGGCCTCAGCTTTCTAATCCTCTCTCTCTATCTCATTCTCCCGTCTTCCCTCCTGCTTGGCAGGCCCACCTAGAGTCATTAATATCAGCAGTTCCACCTGTTAGCTCCAGGGCGGTGCGGCTGCAGCCAGGGCTGTCATTAGCCTGAGTGAGGTTGAGCTCCCAGCCCGCGACCTGCCTCGTTTGCCTGCCTAATTTATTTACTGCGAGTCAGTGGCAGCGTCCAGGGTCTTCCACAGAGCTCTGTTTCTCTCTCTCTCTCTTTGCCTTTTAAAACCAAAGACTGAGTGCTGTAAATTATGTGAATGTTTCTCTTTAAGAGGAAAGGGCGAGCGGAGGCAATGATTGGTCACAGTTTAATGGGACTCTGGTTGTGCTTTGGAATACTCTTAAAGCTGCCCGGCTTTCGTTGGTTTCTGCTTCACAGCACGCGCAGGCACACAAGTAAAGTGACGTCTGGTTTCCTGACACCGATAACAATACATGTCTAGTGTGGCAGAGTTGTTTTCTTTTTCTGTAGGTTTTCAGCGTCAGCATGAAAACAAAATCTATTGACTGCTGGGATCATATATAAATCTAAAATCAAATTATAATGATCTACGTTGCCTATAAATCCCTATAAGTCTGAAGTTATTATATTTTGGAGTAATTACATGTATCAATAATTCGTTCACATCAGAATGATAACTATAAAGATAACTTTGATTATAACTATATTAACTATATTATAATGGTGTTTCAAAATAGCACATGTAAGCACACTTGGATCAAAAGGGCTCAGAGTCAACATTAATGGCAAAGTCAAAATTTTATATTAAATGATCATTCAAATATTATTTTATTTTAAAATTTGGTCTGTGGTGAGTTGCTGTAACTCATAAAAATAAGTTGAAAAGTTCAAACTTATTTTGATGAGTTAAAACGTCAAATAGTAAGTGGAATTGCCTAAATTTTGAATTGACACAATTTGAGGCAGGCTTTTTTTTTACTGTGTATTTAGTTATTTTTGGCATGAATGGCCCTAAAGACCAGAAAGTTGTATTTAATAACACGTAGAACATTCAAAAACATGTGTCCTAACCAGGTGCGACACAGCAGCGTGATTAAAAATGTTTTATAATTTAGAATCAAAGGAATTCAGAATGAAATGAAAAAGATGAGTTTAATGATGCATTGTCATCTCTGGTTCAATTCTGTTTTCTTCATTTCTGACGTTGTGCAGAAGTTGTGCTAGGCAGAGCAGTGAAAGTCTGAAGACGGCACAGTGGCACCATGAAGGTGCTTTGAAGAGCAGAGAGTGGTGATTAATGCTCTCGTAAAGGGTGAGAGCTGATTTTGATGGAGGACTTTATAGATCCCGCTGCCTTGAAGGGTGGGGGATTCTTCTGCATTTATTCAGCATTCTAAAGGCATACGAAGCTTGATAGAAAGCTGATGAAAATAAGCTTTGATAACTACAGCGATGAACCGCCGCCCAGCTGCATGTACCGCGGAGGTCTAGTATGTCAACGTGGGTCATCTTGACTTGCTGAGTTAGCCACATGGTCTCAGTCTATCAAAATAAACATACTGGAAACGCACCCACACTCCAACAACAACCAATCTGGCCCAAAGTGCAGCTGTTTGTCATACGGCGCTATCAAGAGCTAATCATCCAGGAACTATTGGCTTCTAACAAACAATAAATCAATAGTTACTATGGCGATGGAATCTGAGAGAAAACAGCAGGGCCTTTTGACGCAGACAGGTAATGAAATGATAATACCTTGCAGATGGAGCGGTTGTCAAGGAGTCACTGACCTTGAGTGGCTTTGTTACTTTTCCTCCGGGTGAAAGAGGAGAGAGTTCTGTCAGCGGGGATAGAGGGGCATCTCAGGGGACCGTTTGTGCACCTGCACTGACAAAATACTCTGTGGGAGAGAATGAACACATTTAGGTATGGACATTTTTAATTTGTTTTGGTTCTCCTTTTGAATACAGTTATGTGTCCTTCAGGTCGATTGTTGTAGTTTGACAAGCTTTACTGGGGAAGCATGAAAATGTCATCCATTATTGAAAACAGAGTTTTTTATAGCATTTCTTTGTGTGTTTCATGTCTCTCTTGAGACTCTGGATTTTTTTTATTCTGATGTTTTTAAACTTTAATACAAAGGAAATGATAATTCCATTAACGACATAATGTAGCTTTCTGTTGTAATGACATTCTGTTTGTCCAAAATGGTCCTGTCATACCAGATGTTTTCTTTTATATATATATTTTTTTTTCTGAATGAATTTGAGCTCTGCTAAGCTGATATACAAGAATGCACATCATGCACATTGGGGAAATTGCTATAGAAATAAATTGAAAAGTGAAATGGAAAAAATTTAACAACTGGTCGTGTGACACTACCAAATGTTTTCATCTTGACTCTAATTGCAATATGTGGTATTATACTGCAATACTTCTGGATTGTTAACATTAAAACATGCATTTTTTGTAAAGCTGCTTTGAAACAATATGCATTGTGAAAAGTGCTAAATAAACAAATGTAAGTAAATTGAATATCTCTAGTGTTGTTGTTAACAATGTTTTTAGTTACTTATTTAACAATAACTGATATTTAAAGGTCCAATGTGTATTTTTTTATGATCTATTGACAATATAATATACATAACTATGTCTTTAGAGGTGTATAAAGACCTTACATAATGAAGTCCTGAGGGTCCCCTTACATGGAATTTGGCATGTTGTTTCTACAGGAGGCCTAAACTGAAAAACTGCTCTACAGAGTGTGTTTCATATATACATTATGTCTCTCTCTCTATGTATGTGTGTGTGTGTGTGAAATTCTAATAAATAGAACAACATGTGCTTCCAGTCCATCCATCGGTGTCCGGCTGCAGTCGTGCAGGGTGAAAGGTTAAGCTCCAGGAAGCACTTCAAAGAAGGAGCCAAACTGGCCAATTGCATGATGCAAACACAGTGGGTGATCCTGAGTGTATGTGCTTCTCAGGGTGACAGAAAAAGCAGACAGATCAGTAGAAAAAGAGCGATGAGGGATGGAAAGTCAAAAACTGCCTTTTCGCTTGCTGATGAAATTGAGGACAGAGAAGAGTTGGGTGAAAATCGGCATCCGTGATGGAGCAGAGCTCAAAATTGCTTTAGCTGAGACGCTATAAGGAGGAACAGAGAGGGAGAGAGACAAAGAGCGAGACAGGGAGAGAGAGAAACTAGAGACAAAGAGAGCGAGAGAGGGCTCCCTGCAGGCCTTGGCAGCTCAATCCTATTTATTGATTTTCTGTCCACTCCTTCAATATGTGGAATGTGTGCAGGCCAATAGATGATGACAAACGGGGCCGCCAGGGACAGCAGCGGCTCTAATTGAACTTGATGGAGTACAGCTGAGGATCAAAGGTTGCGCACACTCTGTGACATTACAGGTTCTCCTCTGCTGGAGACAGAGATGGGCTGTGTCCAAAACCTAAGAAGTGCTGCCTTCGCGGGCATATCAGGAGCATAATGTGTGACTCCAGTTTTTGCGTCACAATCAGTCTTCCAAGATTCTGTGATCTCCGCTTCCTTAATCTATGATATCCCCAGTCCTGCGTGTTCAGTTTGTTGGTTGGAAAGAACACTTAGATGCATTTATGCATTTGGCAGATGCTTTTATCCAAAGCGACTTATCAGTAAGTATGATCCCTTGGGATCGAACACAGTTACCGATAACACAATGGTATTTGATAGATTTAGTAAATTACTGTAAATCATAAATGTGGATTTTGTTGGACATTTGATTGATTATATGTACAGTAGTGGCCAAAAATGATGTCCAATAATGGCTTTTAATGTTTCTGTGGGTTCAATCAAACTATCAAATTATATGCTGTATTATACAACATGGTAAAAATTTACTTTAAAGGCATGTACACGGGGCGGACTGACCAGCAAAGTCCTACGGCTGTGACCAGGGGCTGACTGGTGAACGAATTATAAGTGCGAAAGCACAACCCCCCCGTCGACAGTATTGGCGGAGGGACGATGCCATCAAACACAACTTCGTCCGCCCCTGCATGTACACATGTATTACAAATAAAGGTGCTTTACAGTGTCATAGAACAACCTTTTTGTCTAAATGGTTTCATAATGAACATTTCCCTGTGGTGTAAAAAGGTTCTTCGGTGTATAGAAAGAAATGGTTCTTTAAAGAACCTTTGATTGAATGGTTCTTTATTTTTAAGAGTGTATTGGACAAACTTTACTTGACCCAGTCTTTGAAATCCAGGCTAAAGTCTCACAATGTAATTATGAGATTTGATTTTTTTTAACTATGAAACCATGAATATCTTTAATGCATCTTTAATTAAAAAAAAGAAGATTCAATTGTGCAGAGTTGGACACCATTTTGGGTCACTACAGTAAATGGACATGTAAATGAAGCACACTTGGATTTGTTCTAAATCATTTAAAGGTCCGATGTGTCATTTTTTTGGAGGATTATTTGACACCAATATAATATACTATGTATTCAGAGGTGTATAAAGGGATGGATGAACTGTGGAGTGAGCCGTTGGTTGCAATGCGCAACATTGCCGCTAGATGTCACTAAATGTCATACACTGACCTTTAACTTGCCATATTGGACCTCTTTGGAAGGCCGGTAGAAACCTTGTCTTTTTTGCAAGATTCCATAAAACATTGTAAGGCTTCAAACCGTCATCGGTCAACACTGGCTCAATAACTGACCCCTGCGGCAGCGAGACGGCCAACATAAGTATCTGACACAGCCACAAAGAACAGGGAGAGGTTGATGAGGAAGAGAATGTGATCTTTTCCAATCCTCCCCTCCTCCTCTTCCTCCTCCCTTTACTTTCAGGACTCGGTTAAGCACAATGGAACCTGGTGCTTTACAATAACAGCCTCCTGCCAAAAGCACAAGAAAACAAGGGGAGAAGAAAAGCTCCGTGCTCTATTTTGATGAAAGTAACAAGCACAGCTTGTCGTAAATAGGCTTTCTAAGGCCCAGAGGCAACTCCTCCCCCCAGGGGAGCCGCTTTCTCTCTTTTACTCTTTCTCTCTCTCTCTCTCTCTCTCTCTCTCTCTCTCTCTCTCTCTCTCTCCCCAGGCTGCTGTCGCCAAGAGGGCCTTGCAGCTGACACGGGAAAAAAGCACAAACAAGAAGTGTCTTCAGCTGTTCCAAGGGAGGAAGTGATATTTTCTGGGAGAATGCTCACTTGTTCACTCAGGTTTTGCCGCCCTCCTCTCATGAGGGAATCAGACATATGACATGGTGGAGAAGCCCAGTGTGCTACAGCGTGCAGTGTAGTCTTTAATTTGAGGTTTTCTGGGAAGCCTGGAAAGTGGAACCCCGCTGACTTAGGGAGTCTGGAGACTTTTGTTTTGTGCGTCTGTGTGTGTGCTGTTTTTTGTCATGTGTTGAGTGTGGGATTTTGCAGAGTGCGGTGTTGCGGTTGTGAACTGTGTTTTTTATGATTTTTTATAATAATAATTTGAATTGTACATTTGCATTTACAGTAACACTGTGCTATTAGAATTTGTGTTTGTGTTGTTCTGTAATGTGTTGTGCTGTGCTGTGACCTATGCCATGCTATGCTGTGTTCCATGGATTTTGTTAATTTTTGTATTGTGTCAGCTTGTGCTTTGTTGTCTGTTGTATTATGTATTGTGTGTCATATTGTTCCCTGCTGTGTTGTGTTGTGTTGTGTGTGTAACATGGTTTGTGTCATGCTGAGCATTGTGTCAGGCTGTGTTTTGTGTGTTATGCTTTTTTTAAACTGTGTTGTTGCGCTGTGTGTTGAGCCATGCTGTGTTGTGTGTTATATAGGTTGTTATGCCGTACGTTGTGTCAGGCTGTGTAATACTGTGTATAAAATGGTTGTGTTAAGCTGTGATGTGCATTGTGTCAGCTATGTTGTGTGTTAAATGTGTTATACTGTGATGTGTGATGCTGTGTTGTTTGTGACACCTGTGGTGTGTTGTGTTATGCGGTGCATTGAGTCAGGCTGTGTTGTGTGTGTTATGCTTTCAAAGTGTGCTGTGCCAAGTGTTATATCAGACTGTGTTGTACCTTGTCTAACACGGGTTGTGTTATGCTCTGTGTGTCTATGTTCTGTGTGGTGTTGTGTTATACTTAGCAGATCATGCTGCCAGCACCACCCGGTCCTGTAGATTCATCCTCTACAACATTAGGAAAATTAGACAATTCCTGTCCAGGCTGGACTACTGGTTGGACTTCCGGCTTGTACAACCAAACCTCTACAGATGATCCATAATGCAACAGCAAGAGTGGTCTTCAATGAGCCGAAGAGAGTAGACGTCACTCATCGATAGGTTACATTGGCTCCCCATTGTCGTTTGCATCAAATTCAAAGTTCTGCTCTTGGCCTACAAGACCCCCACTGGTTCAGCACCCCCATATCTTCACTCGCTAATACTGAATTATATACCCGCCAGATCCATGCACTCTGCAAACGAACAACGTCTTGTTGTGCCATCCCAAAAGAGTGAAAAAATCACTCTCTCGTACCTTCTCTGTATCTGTAATGATCTGCCTGTTGCAGATTCTGTAGCCATATTTAAGATTCGGCTAAACAGCTCTTCAATCTCTTCCGTCAACACCTGACCCATTAGTACAGAATTTATTTTCTACTTTTCTATCCTTAAAAAAGATACTTAGTTTCGTATACTGTGGTAGGCAAAGGTCGTGGGTTCGGTCCCAGGGGATTGCACATAGTCAGAAAGAATTGTATATTGCAATGAAATGTAAGTTGCTTTGGATAAAATCATATGCCAAATGCATAAATGTAAATTTGTAAGACTGTGTTGTGTGTGTTACACATGTTATATTATCCTGTGCTGTGTGGTGTGTTGTGTCATTCTGAGGTTGTGTTGTGTGTGATACATGTGTTGTATTTATGGGATGTTGTGCTTTCCATTGTGTCAGGCGGAGGCTGTGTTGTGCTGTGTCATACTTTGCTGTGTGTTGTTTCAGGCAGTGTTGTGTGTCTTACATGTTCTAGTGTATTGTTCAAAGCATTGTGTCAGGTAGGTTACATGTATTGTGAGTGTTACATGAGTTTTATTATGCAGTTTAGTGCTGTCTGTTGTGTTAGGTTGTGTTGTCATACTTTGCTGTGTCAGGCTGTGTTGTGTGTGTTATGTGTTCTGTTGCTCAGTTCTAAGTGTTGTGTCAGGTTACATGTGATGTGTTACATGTGTTGTATTATGCAGTGTATTGCTGTCTGTTGTGAAAGGCTGAGGCTGTTTTGTGTCATACTTTGCTCTGTGTTGTGTCAGGCTGTGTTATGTGTGTTACGTGTTCTGTTGTTCGGGTCAAAGCATTGTGTCAGGTTACATGTGTTGTTTCATGTTATGCTGTGTTGTGTCAGGCTGGGGCTGTGTTGTGCTTTTACTTTGCTTTGTTACTTTTGTTGTTTCATGATGTGCTGGCTTACATGTGTTGTGCTATTCTGCTGTGTTATCTATTTATCTCTTTTGTTATGCTAAGCCCTTCTGTGTCATGCCGCGTTGTGTTATGATGTGTCGTACTGTGTTGTGTTGTGTTGTGTTAAGCTGACGTGTGGTGCGCTGATCTTACGTTGTGCTGTGCGGTTCCATGCCCCACTGGCGAAGGCCAAGCTAAACTCGTCACGCTCTGCTTGTCTGTGTGCACAGTCTCCTGATCCCTGATAACCCATATGTGCTTATTCAAATGGGAGCTGCTCAAGGCTCCCCCTTGCAAATAAGGGGCCATCCACACGTATTGTCACACAAATTAAAAACGGCAGTTTGTCTGGCGGATAAGAGGCTGCGCGAGCGAGATGGGGAAAGGTGTGGACACGCTCCAGACGGGAGTCTTTGATGTGAACGCCCGCTCTCCTCCTCCACTTCCTCCTGTTGCTGTCAGCTCCGTCCCTCCGGAATAAAGGAGGGAAAAAAAGAGAGAGAAAGTGATTTTCTCCACGCCGCCACCTGCATTTGAGAGCCTTGAGATTTCTGGGGGCTCTTTTTTCTTTTTGAATAAATCTTCCACCCTTTTATCCTCCATTGACTTGAATCCTTCACCATATAAGCCGATCCTTCCCAATAATAAAAGCACATATCTAATTCATTCTAATTACTGCTGCATTCACAAGTCCACATACCCTCCGCCTCAGTAGGTACATATAGGATGGCCTGTCCTTTTTGGTCAGGTGTAATGGATGGTTTCGTCAGTTTGTGTGGAGGCTGTGAACTTGATCTGTGTGTAAATAAGGGGGTCGGGATGTTCCGCAGACTGACATTTAAATCCAAAGTCTTTCTCTTTATCATCTACCTCTCGTTTTACCCCACCCTCGGGTGATTCTCAAATCTCCCACAATTCCACACTCTCACCCTCCCTCTCTGTTTCTGTGGCTAACAGCTGGTATCTGTGTGTTTTCAGTTGTAAAGTGTGTGTGCTTGTGTAAAATCTCTTTAATGCTGGCTAGAGAACAGTGGACTAAACAAGTCACATCAGAAAAAAATTTGTGTAGTGCTGTGTAGTTTTTAAAATGTTCTCTCATTTTGTTTTGGAATAATTATTGATAATTTGTCTCTTAGAAGTAAATCTACCCATTAAAAAGATCAAATTCGCCAAACAGGATTTTTAAATGAATACTGAGCGTTTGTATTGTCATCCAGTTAAATTTTCCAGAAATATCCTAGAAAAATGAGATCCCTATATACACCTGTAAGATACACTATTATCTTCGAAAAATGTGTCCTAAACTACATTTATATTTCTTACCTGACTGACAAATTATTTTTTTATCCTTCAATTTTAAGCATAAATTGTAATTTAAAGTTGATACATTGGAAGTTTTTTTAAATCTATTCTCTGATCTTGTACAACATCCTGCTTTAGGGATATTTCATTTTATTTATTTTTGTTAATACAAATATTTTAACAGTGTGCTCACACACCTTCATCCTGGTCTTAAATTTTGTTTATTTGATACATCTTGTAGATTTTTTTTTAATTTGGGAAAATCATCTTTCTTTGGGAAACCAAATTTAATGTATGAAACAGACAGGCACTTACAGAATCCTAAAAACATAAAACAGGAGTACTGTATGACCATATATCTGCCACTTCCCGTAACAATGTCTACCGCCACACCTCTCTGCCTGTGACCCCTCAGAGACCACACAGCCCATGAGTTCAGATTTATGAAAGGACTTAATGGAGTTCTAAATAGGAGGAGCATGTCCATATAAACCTGCCAGTCAGTGAGTATAAACATAGCCTTCAGACATTTTTCTCCACAATCTCTGTCTACAGTTTCATGCATACATGTGCATATTAGAACCACGTTTTGTTGTTGCTTTTTTATATTTTTCCCATAGAAATACTGTGGCTTTCTTGATCCCCTTAATTTGGGGTACTGTGTTAATACTTCTGTGCATCAGTTTCTTTATAATTCTGTGCCAATTCACAGTTCTATCTGATGCAATTATTGTACCACGATAATACTACATTGGTTTTTGTAAGGACATAAAGTGCTCTTGCAAAAACATTGGCAGTTTCGATTGTTTTACACACGATTTTGTACATCTGCTATGCTGATAACATCAGTAAATCAGGTTCTGGATGTGTGTTTTACTTTTGTTTCTCTCTATGCAGGGCATGGTGGTGACGTATCAATGCTAATGGCATAAACACATATACACGCCGAGGGTGTGCATGACACATAAGACATACATCTGAAAACCGGTGTTCATATATGTGCATATGAGAGTGCGCAACTAGCTTGGCCCACAGTGTGTACGGGAGCTTCAAACAGAAATGTTGCAACAGCGGTGATTTATCTTACTCTCACCCCACAGACTGGTACACAATACCACCACCATAAACATGCTATGTGTAATAATATGGGTGAAATAAATGTGGCAATTCCCTATAGGCAACCTGAATATACAGCATGTAAAAACACAATGCAAACGTGCAGACATGCAAACATTTCCCCCTATAGAAACAGAGCATGTACACAGCACGTCAAGACGGAATGTGTCTAATCTGTCTGTTTTACATTTTTTGTGAAAATGTTGAAACAGCCTTAATTTAACCTAACAAAATAAAAAATGTAAGAGGCCTATTAAATATAATATAACTATTCCATTGACAGACTGTTAAAACATAATTTATTTTTCGAATTTCTCATAACGTATAAGAAGTGGAAGTTAACATCACAAAATGTCTTATGCAATTTAATACATTTATTTTTATATATTTTTGTTGTGAAAAAATATTCAACCAAATATAGTTATTAAGCAAATATGTAATTATTGTGCTGCATTTAGAAATATGTAAGAATGTGAGACTGCAACTTTTAAACTCATTATGCACGGATGCATATTTTTCATCAGGTTTAACAACAGTTTAACTGTGACCAAATTGATTGTTTAGTAACTTTCAGCAGTAAGCTTTAACTTACAGTGGATGTTTGCTGGAAGATTTTCCATCACGGCTGTCTGTGTTTGACAGTCGCTCGCGTTCAGGAGACTGTCTGCTCCCCATATTTCAGAGAGTTTTCTCATTAAAAGAGCTGAATGTGCAAGACAAAGCACTAAACTCTGAGGGTTGTTTAAAAGCAGTTGAAGTCGCATTTTCTGCACACTGTGTGTGCTGTCTGTCAGAAACCCGGAGCATCTCAGTTTGACACAGACTGAGGATGCATGACAGCTATGCCATTATACACACACATACAGTATAATGTCCATACTTCACTTATTTATACCATATCTTCTTTCCCCATACTTTATCCATAAGTAGAGCATGCCTTTATTTTTTTTACCAATCTGGTTTCTTTCATTTAGCAGAAACATTTGAGAAAATCCATTTATCTATTTTACACCTCAAACGTTTCTGTCGCTTCCCTCTAAAGTAATAGTTTCATCCCACACACAAAACATCACTGAACCCTGTTTGCCTGCATTTATTACACTCGCTCACCTGCCTTCGTATAGAACACCAGAAATGCATTAAAACACACACACACACGTTTCCAGTGAAGCTGAAAGCTCCATCCTGCACTCTTTCTGATCAGATCTCACAGGTTAATTACATTGTTTTGTTGGTGTGTTTTAAGTTTATTGAGACAAACAAATAATGCTCATCATCTCTCGGATAATTAAATGGACCTCAACCCGGCCCGCTCTCGCCCTCCCTTTCTAATAAAAAATGGCTCATCTTCACAACGTTCAAGTGTTCTTCACTTTGACAAGTGTCATTTAAAAACCTTGTTGTTATGGCAACCGCAGACTCATTACAGTTAATTCACTAATTGCTAACTGGAGCTCTGATTGTTCGAAATTACCTCAGGGACTTGGTTAACCCTTTACTTGGTATGCAGATCAGGCGGCCTGATAGTCGCTGCTGCTCATAAAGGCCTCTAATTTAGCACAAAGCTCTTTAAATTCGCTTCCTCCCCCTTCCCTTTTTTGCTACCTTCTCCGCTGGTCCCCTTGTATCCCGAAGCCCCATCAGGCAGTTTGTAATCAAGAGGGCCGGTTGCCATAGTGATTAATCATCGCCTTTTCTGTCAGCAGTTTTCAGAAAGATGGGCTTGATGTTTGTTTGTTAATGGGCCGGTAAACAAACCAGAGTATTTTTTCTAAATCGCCCTTCATGGATTTTTCCCCGAAAGGCTTCATCGTTTAATGCTAAAGCTGTAGGCCTACTAAATCTGAGAGAAGGGTGATGGATAAATCTGTTTCACAGGAGAAACCAATACAGCCTTATGGCAATTAATAACTGAATGTTTTAGTGAGTTAGTGGTTAATTTGTCTTGTTTTGTATGATTTGATTTCGCACCAGTATTGGTTGTGTTTGGGACAGACCTTCATGCTCGCTTTCTTCTAATTGTAATTGTAATTGTATTTGTTTTGTTCACATCATAAAAATCACCACCTAATAAAATGGTTTTCCCGTGAGATCAGGTCCTTTCTTTACTTTAAAATGTACACTATGGCCCTCAAAGGGATGATTCAACCAAAGAAATTGATTTCATCACTCATTCACCTTTAAGTAATTTCAAAGCTGAATGTCTTTTTTACTTCTGCAGAACAGGTGATATTGTGAAGAATGCTGGCAACCAAACAGCACTGGATCACTGTATGGACATAATCAAATATAACAAATCATCTTCTTTTGTGTTTCATACAAAAAATGGTATGAGGGTGAATAAAGGGTTACAGAATAAACAAAATTGACTGAACTAACCCTTGCAATAATGTGTACTTACAAGACAACATTGAAGTTGATCAGTGTTTACGTACTTAGTTTGGCTTCATTGCCCTTAACAGAAACACTAATGTCACAATTAGGCCACGCCCCCATCACCTTCAGCCAGAGATGGTGATCGCCAACCCATGCTTTGTTTTTGTGGTCGGACGAACGTACAAACACTTTGGTCTGGATGTCATCGTGTGTGTGTGTATGCGAGAGATTGAGAGAGCCCTTTGAAGCACACACAGCTCAAAGGCCAGAAAGGCAATCTGAGAACTTCACAGGCACATGGGATAAAATTGCCTTGAACCCAGAGGTGCAGGGAAAGAGCAATTTGTGTTCCATCTGTTCGGGTACTACCTATTAAGGACATGGGCAATCTAGGCCTGAGAGAGAGAGAGAGAGCCTCTAAATCCAATTATTTTAGTATAGTACTGCGCTTTTCCTTTTGAGGGGCAGAACGTCTATGTTCTGTTTTGATGTTGTCGTTTTTGTCCTTAAAGACCAAGCCTCTGTCATGCTCTAGACAGGAAATCCTCTCACAATAAGGATTATGGTGAATATACAGTACAAAACAGGTCTGGAATAGTGCTGTGTCTGTGAAGATACTGAGAGAAATCACCTTCCAAACACTATAGGGACGTAAAGGCCTACCTAGAAAGTATTTTAAACCTTCACAGCATTTTACAATAAGCTTAGTGAAAATATTAGATCATATGAAAGTGATAGAAATGTTGATAAATAAGTTAATGTTATTCGTTTAATACGGAAAAGTAATATAAAAAAGTAAAATATAAGGGAGTGTTTCAACTTTGTATCCATTTTGGCTGTTCATTTAGACAACAATGGTGTTTGAAGAGTGTGTTTGCAAAAACAGAAAACTCAAAAAATCTCAAACAAAAAAAGGGTTAAATATACATAATTAAAACAACCCAGCTGCAGTTTGATTTATATTAATTGGAATGCACTATAAAAAAACATGATTTTTTAAAAACTGAGTTATCTGTTTCTGCAAATGAACTCTTTAAAAGCAAACTTTTGAAAAAGGGGTTCAAGTTCAAGATTTCAATACCATTGTGTAACCTGTTGACGTAATGTGTTATTTTTGCAAATCTACGTGAACTGGGATCGTTGTAACAACATGAAACTTTTCAAAACAAATGGAACGTGTCTTTAGTACATAATGTTCATGTAAATGTACCCTAAATTATGTTTATTCATTTACGCAGTTTTTTTATTTTTTTATCTTTTACTCACATTTAGGTCATTTCAAACCTGTATGACTTTCTAAAATTATTATTATTTATTATTATTTTTAATCCTGTAGCTCATTTAGTTGAGAATTGCTTTAAAGGGGCTGTGTTATTTGTTGGAGGATCTGTTGACAGAAATGCAATGTAATATACACAACTATGTCTTCCTAGGTGAAAAAGACCGTAAATAATTAAGTATTATGTTTTATAGAATGAGTTCATTCTGTTTACATACAGCACAGGTCCTCTTGCATGAAATTCACTATGTTGTCTACAGTAGCCCTAAACGGTCAAACTACTCTACAGAGCGTGTTTCGTAAATACATTGTCTCCTTCAGAAAAGAAGGGAAAACGTGGCATTTTAGCTCTGTGTCCGCCTCCATAGTGCTTCAAAAGTGGAGCTGCAGTGAGCCGTTGGTTGCAATTTGCAACATCACCACTAGATGTCGCTGAATGTCATACACTGGACAGACACAAGAAATGTATAAATGAACGCTCTGCAAGTCACTTTGGATCAAAGCGTCAGCCAAATGTGTATATGTTAATGTATCATGCTAATGCAAAGCATATTGAAATCGGATGTGCACAAGTTGCTGTTTATGTAAAGTTTTCTGGTCACCCTTCCATCTCAGTTAGGGTGTTTCCTCACATGATTGGACAACACGGTGGCTCAGTATCTTCAGAACAGAGCTTTTGTAGTATTAAAGATTTCCCTCCCTGACTTGAGTGATGTGAACGGATCGGTTCTCTTAACTTTTCACCCTCCGCTGAATTAACATAACACTAGCCAGGAGGGAAGTGTGTTGCCCGGGCAACGAATTGCCACCATTTGCAGTGGGATCAGAGTTTCAAACTGCGAAGGGTAAAGCCTTTAGCGCTGGGTAAAAGACGGGCCCAGACGGTCCTATGCCTGTCAGAGCCTCCAGAGAGAAGGGAAATTGAGTGGTGGAATTGCTTTGGCAGTTGATTACATGGCCCCAAAAAAGACTAAGAGATTAAAATGCTGCATAAAGTCACTCACCCAAAGGTAATCTCATTTTATCTGATGTGACTGCAGAGCTCTGGCTCTTTTCTCAGCAGGAAGTCTCTAAGGATCGCTGATGGAAACAGAAAAGGGCCTGAAATCCTGCGAGTCTTCATGACGTCTGAGTGAGCGATGCCTCGGACTTCGAGCGATTCGATGCTAATCAGCCAGCCTGTTCTCGTCGGGGAACGGTGGCTGATGAGAGCCACTGCAGATTAAAATGACGCGTGATTGTAGATTGCGAGAATTTTAAAGTGTCTGACATTATAGCTGCGTGATGAACGCCCTCGCGGTTTGAAGGAGGCCAGACAGGAAATCGGCTGCGTTTCCCGTCCAATCACGGTCGGGGGATGACAGTGACATTCCTCACCTTCGGCGGAGGTGCGTGTTTGTGAGTTTTCAGCAAGAGCCCAATTAAAGCATGTTGGGGGAAGGATTTCTTGACCCTACCCTGCATTAGTGAATAACAAAAGCTGCATTGAGAGAGACGTGTCTCCCGACAAACTGATTTCCGGGTGCTAAACAGGCTACAACACCTAAACGCCTCCTCAGGAAGGAGGAGGGGGAGATGGGGGTCTAATTCACGGTTTGAGTTATTAAGAGAGGCAGAGGAGGTGCCGGGATGTGGGTGGACAGACGATTAACAACAGCGGTTTTCTGCGAGGCAGAGTAGCCGGCCTCTCTTCGCGCCAGCTGTGAAACAAATGGTGTTTAAACGCAGTAATGCGGCAAGAGAGGAGCGAAAGATTCTGGAGATTTGCACACAAAGACTGATTGACAGACGGAGAAGGAGGAAACGCAGCCAACCTTTAAGAAAGCAGAGGGGAAGGAAAGACGAGTTTGATTAATAGATAGGCTGAGCCAGGTTCAGGCACCGAACATCTTTCGGGAGGCATTAGACGGTGAGATTTTCCGGGTCAGAAATGAGCAGGTGCCTCTTCAGGGAGGTTGGAAATGGTGGATATGAATATTGAATACAAAAATACGCCCCAGCCGAGAGAGACAGAAGAAGAGGGGTTGATTTCAGAAAAAAAAGAAAAGCATGCGGGCAAACCGAGTGGCATACATCAAAATTGCATTGAGAGAAATAAACAGCACGAAAGGAACGGTATGCGGAGACACTGCCTCCCCCCATCCACCAAGTGACACAGTGAACTGGGGGAGTGGGGGCCGGCGGAAGAGATAGCATGGAAATGAGCACCTGGAGCTTATTTATCTAAAAGCTTCTTTCTGCTCGCACTTTTTATGGCATAGCAGGAGCTGACTGGCAATAAAAACCACTTTGTGAATCAATTATGTCCCCGGAATGCTATATGGACTATTTAATTGT
Source organism: Barbatula barbatula (assembly GCF_947034865.1). Lineage (NCBI taxonomy): Eukaryota > Metazoa > Chordata > Actinopteri > Cypriniformes > Nemacheilidae > Barbatula > Barbatula barbatula. The sequence continues at coordinate 24,316,489 of NC_136767.1, read as the reverse complement.
ACAGCTCTCTATCCAGCAACTTTACTAATTGCACAGCGCTTCCTTCAGCCGGCCCCCCACCATCGAGAACTGATTGCATGTTACTTTTTTCACCCATTCTGTTTGGTTTCTAGTGATCTGAGCCTCCCCGTCTCTGATTTCTAGATAATCTCCATTCTCAGAGGCAATATGGTGCAGGTAGTTAATAATGCACATATTTCAGAGCAAGCTTTTTATGCTAAACGCAAAAAGACTGTGGCGTTTCTTGTTTTATTCAGGTGCAAAGCTTTTCAGAGATAAGCATTCTAATAAAGCACATTGCCCGGGGTCATAGGTTGCCAGGTTTGACTGTTGCATCTGCAAGCTCTGTGGGAAGATTTTTTATGAATAGGGCTAATAAAGGTGCCCCTATTTGACCCCAATCAGACACACAATTCAAATCATTAACACGTAGAATGGCCATAAAGAATGTCTCATTTTAGTTTCAAAGGCAAACTGTGATTTAGTTGAACTTGAAATGACACAAAAGTCCTATCATAAATCCAGCAGTGACGACACAGGGGTCTGATTATTAGACCGAGAATAAGAATTCTTCCTGAATGTGATCGGTTGCCCATTTCAAATGGAGCAGAAGTGGATACTAAAAAGGCAAAGAAGGGCGGAACATCACTCATTTGGACTTTTGCACCTTTGCAATAGTATCAGTTCAGTATGTAACTTTCATGAGAGATGGATTGGGGAAAGATGATGATGCTCTAGAGAGAGAAAGAAGGAGAGAGAGCACTTAAAATCCCAGATGGCAAAGAGGACCTGTCAGAATTAATGGTCCTGTTTCAGGTGAGAAAGGAGGTGTGAAATTGGTCGGAGCAGAATGTTCTCCAAAATCACACATGATCTGTCTTTTTTTATCTGGCCACAATGAGGGACAATAATGATGAACTGCACTCCTAAAAACACACGTTCATGAATCATAATGGTTATATCGAGAGACACTAACCCTAAAATGTATTTGGACACGGTTAAAATGTGCATCTGCAAACAAAGTTGCAAGGCATTTGTTCGACATCGTTTCTCTTATCTAAGACATTTTGCAAATATTTTTGAAGCTAGTACATCGCAAGCCTTTTTAGTAGATTTATGAAGTCTGTTCCCCCTTAAAGTGATAGTTCACCCAAAAATAAAAATGCAGTCATTTCAACCTGTACGACTTTTCTTCTGCAAAACACAAAAGAAGTAATTTTGAAGAGTATTGGTAAGCATTCACTGCTAATGTACACAAAACCAATGCAAGTCAATGGGATGTTCGGTTACAAGCATTCTTCAAAATATATTCTTTTGTGTTTTGCACAAATTTTTCCAAAATGTTCATGTGTGTACATTATCCTTTGTGAAATATTTATATTGAACAGTGTGCTTGTGCTGTTTTAATTCTTAAATAAATTGTTGCACTTGGAGGCAACTGCCTTCATACATCCACTAAAAAGTGACCTTAGTACCAGTTAAAGTGCCATCAAAAGCAAAAATAGCAGAGAGACGATACTTTGTTCTCAGAAAAATATTTTGCCAGTGTGCCAGTTATGTTGTTATCTACCATAGTGTCATTCACATATATTTTACAATACAGATCTTACTTACAATAAGTGTCCCAATATTATTTTGGGTTGCTGTTTGTACCCACCATAAGTGGGAAAAGAGTGTACTTAATTTACTTTTGCACCATACTAACTGACATTACCATTACACACAGACTATACTCCTGTCACACCCACAGATCTCTCATGTTGTTTTCAGTTGCACTAATGCCCCGTTCTCTGTGTCAGAGTGCCTTAGAAGAGCCAAGCATGATGCTGACACATGGCCTGGTGAAAAAAGCGTAAAAGGCCTGTTGTTGGCAGTTCTGTCCAAATCAGCTGTTGATTACAGAGAAAACTGGCAATTCACGGGTGGTTTCTGTCAGAATAGAACCACTCGGTGTCTGCAAGAGCCTTTTCTGTGGGAGGACAGAGATCTCGATGTCGTGATCTTTTGTTCGGATCACCGGCCGCCCAGGGCCAGCGGATCAGAGTCGTTTTGCATTTAAAAGGGGATTGAGCTGTAGAAGCATTTTAACTGCTTTACTTCTCCCAAGTGGCTGAATATCCCTTCACATTCGCAGGTAAAGAAAATAAATTAGCTTTTGCACACAGGATGGTCTCCTATCTCATCAATATCCCTTTGTTATCTCCCCCAGATCACACCTGTTCTTTTGTTCTGCAATGGAAAGAAGGGGGAGTAAATCACCTTTAAGAGATTCCTCAGGTAAGCAGACCCACCGGAGCCAGCACAGGCCTTCACACCCAAAGGTTTAACACTCACACAGAGCCTAAATCCTCCAAAGCACGTCTCTTCGGTTACAGTATCAGGAAACGCAATTTCATTGTGCCAATAAAATAAAATAAAATCTCCATTTTCCATCTGAAATGCAAACTTTGCCTATTGTAAATTTTCACACTTAAAATGAGCCTCAACCTTCTGCTCCCTTATAAGGGTGTTATTATGATTAAGTAATACGTTAAAAAGATGATAAAGTGACAGGAGAACTATTTAAATATGGGGAGATAAAGAGCACAATGGTGCCTACATTGTGTTCTAACCTGGTGCGATGCGACATGTTTACCTTACGAGGTCATTTGTCTGTCCACACTGAATTGCTGATGTTATGTACATTAAAGGCAACGTGTCTGGAAGGATGGAATTGCATGACTGACATGAGGAAAATTGAAAAATGATTTTTTAATCATTTTTAATTATGTAGTTTCTACTTGGATCAATACAATTTGTCGAGGTAAAATGTTTTTGGTTTAAATTGTGTCACATAAAAGGGTGCATGTTACTGCTTATGTGTCACCAATCTTCATGGAAAATATACATCTCTCTTTAACCTTTATGGTTCTGCCTGAGGCCACAGAGCAGAAAAAAGGCACCTGCGGTGGTTTGTATGTGTGTCTGTGTGATACCTGTGACCCTAAACCTGACTCCCTATTTCTCAATCTCATCAGATCAAATCAGCAGGTTTTTTTCAGCCTGATATCTATTTGCCCTTGCCCTCCTCTGTGCACTCCATCATCACATTGGCCTCTCGCTCTCAATCTCGCTCTCTCTCGCTCCCTCGTTCTCTTTCTGTGTCCTCTGACCACCTGACACCTTTTCAGATCCTCCCGTGTTGGCAGACAGCACACGTTTCACCTGGCAGCGGAATTCATTGATCCAGCCCTATTGATGGCAGATAAATCAATGTTATCTCTTTTTCCCATGCCTCTGTTTCCATCGATTTCTCTCTGTTACCTTGGTGTTTGTGAAGAAGAACCTCGGTCAATTAAACTGCCTTACTTCGCCCAAGGAACAAACAGAAATGCAAGGCTGAGGACTCTGGAAGAGACAGAACACACGTTATTTAGAGTAGAGAGAGATCAAGGAAATAAAAGAGTTGCTTCGGTTTAGAATGCATTCTGATTTCAAGTGACAGTTTTGTCAGAATTAACAATTTATCCAAAGCACTGATGACACATTTTATCATTGTGCATCACAGAAGCCGATGAGTCACTTAAATGTTATTTACTGAACAACCTTCCCGTTTAGGAAAATCTCATCACAACTTGTAAGTCCGTTTCGCTCCTACTCGTCTGCTGATTTAAACACTAAACTTTAATTAAACACAAAAATCTATAACTAATTACAATTACAATTAAAATGAAAATAATTATTCTGTCCACTCTCAATCACAGTGAATGGTTTCATAACCATAAATAGCTTATTATTAGGGATACTGTTGCTAGTTGTCACATTTTATACTGAATAAGTGAATATTTTGTCCTTTATTTTGCCCCAAAGGACAGGTTGTCATAGTACTGTATATGATATTAAACAGTCTATTATAAGCTTTTTGGCTAAAGATAAAATATTAAAAGTTGTAATGTATAATGTACAGTATTTTTATGACAAATAGTGTTTGTTTAGTGGGTGTTTTGTGACATAAACACAGCAGTGTAATTGTGAAACATGGAATTCACAAAATGTGTTAATACAATTTTAAATGGTTTGGAACAAACAAACCAAACCACTGCTAGAGGAAACTTTATTATTGGCCTTTAAAAACCTTTCTTAGATATAGTGACAACTAACTGAGTCTGCAAATAAGTAGGTGTAAAGGTAGATTTTGAGTACATGAGATGTTCCTCTTTGTCTTTAGGTTCTAATAAGGCTACCTCATATCAATTATAAAATGAATGGATTACAAACTAAAAAGGTCTTCGAATCGTGCTCAATACAGTGTGTGTTAATGCTTGGTTGATTTCAGATGTGAAAGGCATAGAAACGCATTAGTCAGAGCTGCAGTCTTCCGTCAGAATCTTTCCTCGGGCCACCAGACCATTCTATAGTATCAAGCCTTCTATATAATTCTGATCTTGTCAATGTCAAACTCACATAAGCTTAAGGTGATTTGAGATGGATGGACGTTTTAGAATAGAATAGAATAGAATAGAATAGAATAGAATAGAATAGAATAGAATAGAATAGAATAGAATAGAATAGAATAGAACAGAATAGCATAGCTTTCATGAATTGCAAGTCTGCATTATTAATCCAAAACCGGTCTGTGTCTTGTGTTTCTTTCATTTCCACTCTCTCAGAGCTGGTAACTGTGCAATCTCATCTCTTTGAGAACAATTCATCGGTAATCAATTGAGCTCCAGCGATGACATGCATGTGGGAGAACATCTTATCTGTTGATTCCATAAGCAGATGACTCGACCAACATTCCGTGCGTGTTTGCTCAAGTTTGATTAAAGTGGACGCAATTTGCAACAAAGACTGAACGCGAGCGGTCTGGCTGCATGCGGGCGCATAAAACTAATTCATTATTTATGCTCGAGGCAAAACAAATGTGTCAAATGTCATATCACACTGGAACATTTCCAATTGGCTAAAAAGTGGCATTTAAAATGACCGTAGTTCTCGGGAAACGCTGTATATTTGAATATGTGCATATTATCGTTCTTATTATTATTGTGTGATTTTATCATAACATTAATTGTAGAATTTAATGATTTGTACATTTTACAAGAGCATTATTCATGCCAATGAAGAGTTCCACCTTTATTTATTACAAAAGTATTACAGGCGACTGTAAGGTATCCCGTGGTAATGCTATTCCCACTCTCACAAGATCAACGTTCTGTCCCTTAGTATTTATAATGTCGCAAATAACAAACGTGCTTTCTAATATGACGTTTGGACGCTGACAGCGTCCCCGTGGTAACAACCCTCAATTACCCATGATTGGCCGACCCTTGGGAATATTTAAATTCCCTCTGTGCGCTGATTGGCTGGTGGGCGGTCTGTGGAGCTGTGAGAGTCCGCACCGTTCCGGGTTATTGTCAGTCTCGGCAGCCCGGCGCAGGGGAGAGCCGCAGTGCCTGTGATCGTCTTACAGAGCCGCGGAATATAGACAATTTATTGACGCGTGTTCGTTAATTCTTTCCCGACGTCATCGTGAACAACAACCGCAGCCATCGGAATGCTTCGGAGGAATAATTAAACGGACATCGGAGTTGAAATCGCGACGGAAGCTTTCCGAGTCAAGGGATGAAGAGAGCCGCTGGAAGTGAACGGTGATTTCTCTTCTCCTGGATTAAACGGCGTACATCCAATACTCGCACCTGCTCTGCAATTAAAGGAATATCGCCTTAAACGTAACAGGGGATTTCCAGCATGTTCCGTGATGAAACATCATCATTGATTGTAGACGCCAAAGTCTCTTCGCTGTTTGGATTTAAGGACATTCGCGAATCGCAGTTTATATAATTGGGAAAGCGCTTATTTATTTCTCGAATGCTTGTCAGCAGAATAAGCTGTCGTTTTTTCTGGAGTTTGCAATTTCCTTTTTAGACTTACTCGGATGTTAATCCAGTAAGTACACGGGTAAAACATCCTGAACGACTGAATCATTCACGGTAGTTCAAGACGCAGTTAACGGAGCGCAGTTGTCACGGCGGTTCTTTGGGGGAACAGCTCCTCACTTTGGTCCGCTAACGTCTTTAACAAGAACACCGATCGGATTCCTTGAAAAGACGATTTTTTTACAAGTTTATTTTACTGCAAAGGAAAATTTGCCAGCTGTCCAGCGAAATAGGCTCTTTTTGGATGACTTTTTTACGCGTGTGTAAAACACCGATAAAAGGAAATAAACTTTATTACAAATCGACTAAATCTACCAGGGATTACACATTTTTGCGTCACCTGAGGACAGAATGAGATTTTGTTGATTCTATTTAATATTTAACCTCATTCTGCTTTTTCCATCGCTACGTCGTCCCCGCAGACTCGTCGGCACAAACCTGCATGGACATCTAGTCAGCACCACAGAGCGATTTATGGTAAAAACTCCTTATTTATCTTACACTTATATATTTAATGTTCTTTTTCCTAATAATGATTTAGAGTCCAGATATCATGATTAAATCTTGACATCAGTAGTGTAAAGTTAATTACCGTCGTTACTGAAACGTAGCGCTACAACTATCGTTTCTGCGCAAAAAGCATAGTTTTGACAGTTATGAATTATTCTGGCATGTCTTACCTGTATGCGGAGTTTTCTGTCAATATTTATGACAGTTTATTGCAAATACCTGAGTTAAAGGGTATTGGCTTAGGAGCAATATACCATTGTCCATACTTGTGATTAGTATAAGATACATAGATAAGCGCGTTTTAAGCATTTTAATATTAAAGAGTAGCATTGTAAAAAGTTCCAATTATGCAAAAACTGTGACAGCAACCAAAAGGTAACAAGGTCGCCTTTGACTATAGTTGGTGATTTATAGAAGTGATTAGCTTCATTTGAATAACGCTCTGCTTCTGTGGCCATATAATCTTGTGAAGTGACATCGGGTGGGTTTATAGTAGAACATACAACCTTTGTTTCAAGGTTTCACCTGCAATAAATGAAAAAGGAAGTGCCGTAAAAATGGAGGTGTCGGGCACTAAATGGCCCCAGGACACGCTTTGATATGCGCTATGGGTGTTTTAAACAGTGCGACAGGATGAATGCTCTGAAAGCATAAAATCTGGTTACAGCATGATGGCAGGCAGGAGAATCTGAATAAAAGGTGTGAAAGTCTTTGCCAGCACCCCCTCATCCTAGTTTCGCCGCTGAGTATGTGCTGAGTGTGCTATGTGTGTGATGATTTGCTTTTGGTCTAGAAATGTAAATGTTGGTGCGGTGGCTTAGTGGTACCTCTGGTCTGGTAGGTCAAGGGCTGTTGATTCGAACCCCAGCAGGGGTAATCCAATGACTGTGTTTGTGTCCCCGAGGCAAGGTGCTTAACCTGAGGTTGTTTAAGGGGACTGTCCCTGTTTTAAGGGTGGATTATTGCAAGCAAATGGAAAAAAGGTTATTTGGTTGAATGTTTTGTATGTGTTTGGATCACATCAGGCTGTTCATGTGGCGCTGTTATCCTTACACTCAAACGTGGGCTTCCGCCATTCATTGTTTGTGGAAGCAAGCATTTTCCAAGAACTGATGTTTTGCATATACCATCTCTTTGAAATCTAATCAGTACTCTTTCAGGGACACTCACTGGCTAAAGTACATGCAGCCCAGGTTTTTATTTGTCTGTGAACACGGGTCAGTTGGTCTAAACAAATTGTCTTTCCCAGAGACTTTAACCCTTAATATTTCTGAGTTTCTGAGATTAAAAGGATTGTTTGCAAAAGCGCTCATTCTTGAGATGTTACTGCGTTACCAAGAATCAATGTTTGGTACACAACAGCTTTGGAAGAGTTGAAGTGTTTAGTTGTTGGTTGTAACATACTTTTAAAACAAATGCGAGTAGTTTACCATTGCAGAATAAGTAGCCGTTTACAGAAACCTACTGTAAATGTGCATATCGATCGTTGGGTTAGACCGCAGTTTAATTTTCTCCCCATACATCACAAGTCTCATGGCCCCCCCTGTCATTTCTCTGCTCTTCTGACTAATGTGATTGCCCCCTGCTCCACGGTGGACGTTCCACTCTGCAAGTCATCACTCTGGAGGCTTAGTGCTCTGGCTCTTAGCTTGGATCCAGCATGTGGTCTTCCTCAGGGCCTGGCAGCCTCATTACCCCAGCAGAGTCCCTCACTCTGAGGGCTGTGACTCCCTCCACCCGTGGAGACGGCACCTGTCAAGGAGTATGCTCACCACTCTATTGAATAAAACATTCGGTGATGTACGAGTGGAAAGGTTCACCTCCGGGGGCCAGAGTTGCCTCATTTCCTACTCCTGCTGCACATCCGTGACCCGCTGAGCAAATTGGCCCGGTATTAGCTCTGTGGCTCGATCTCACCTAAACAAATAGAGCTTCCAGCATAATGCTAATCTCGGCTGAGCCGAGCGTGTGGGGTAGACGGGGAGATAGCTGGCGGGGAGATGGTATGGTCTAATATTTAGGTCACTGAATGGCGTTAAAGTCGATTCCCATTTTTCTTAGCTTATACAAATTTTTCTCGTTGTCAGTTTTTGTTGACTTTTTTCACATTTATCTTAGTCACATGGGAGAATTATTGTTTTGGGGTTCTCGGAAGTGTTGAGCGGTGCAGTATATAGCATAGCGCAACATAGGTAATTATGAACGGCTTTGTAACTGATGTCAAGATGTTTTGGAAGGATTCGGCCCTGAAAGCCACCCAAAAACACAGTTTATTTGATCACCGTCAGCAGAACGCTTTCTCTATACAGGGAAACGCAATTTGGGTGCAATTCAACCTCCACCGACTGTATTGAATGAGAAAGATCTTAGTGTGATTAAATCAGGAGTGAATTTCTGAAGTTAAGCTCACACCCGTTTTACCGTTTCTGCCCTCGCAGCAGATGTTGATGGATAGTTTAATTTTGGGAGGATATTATTAAAGAAGCACGCACTGTTCATTTGAATATAGAGATAAATGTGCAGATTGATAGATTGATGGCCATGGGGTGAAATCACTTAACCGTTTTCTTATTAAAATGAGAGCAAGGAGAGAGAGCGAAGCCTTTTTTTTATTTGTAAAATTTTAATTTCCTGATTTTTATATTAATAATTTTTTTCCTATAATATCCTAACCAGTATTGTCCCAGTAAAGTTTTTTGGTCGTACAGTATAATTCAACCTAAAGCGTATCTGAAAAACAGCACTATATTTCTCTGTGGAAATCAATAAAAGTGAGGGGAAAAAACACCAGCTGGCACACAAATGCTTTTTTCTATTCTTCAAGCGTAAATAAGCTTTTACAGGAACACAGCTTTCAAAGCGGCAGTTGACACATGGCCTAAAACAAGCATTCTTGCATTTCCCCCCCCCTTTTCTGTTCCTGGGGGCTGGTGGCGCGGTTAGTTGGATGGGGCGGGACATGGTCCTTGAATTTATCTCTCTGAAGTGTCCAAACAGTGGGTCATTAGGGATTACCTTCTCTCTCTCCCTCCCTCTTTTCCATAGCTCAGGGCAAAGTCTCTTACTCATAAACTAGTTTTGTCATATGACTGCATGATTGAAGTGTAATATGTTTGTTAGTTTAGTCACTAAACATTGTATAATATGACCGTATTTTCAGTATTTTGTTTTGTTAATGCGTAGAGGTCATTGCCATTCAAAGATTTGGTCACTCTGTGTTTGTCTTGTCTTGAGGTTCAGTTGAATTTTAACACGTTAGAGGGGGGTGAGGCAAGACCTGACGTCGACCTTGTCCCAGATTCAGCTGTCACCAAGTGTATTGGTCAAAATGCTCAAAATGGCAGCTCTAATGTCCACAAAACCAGCGAGAAAAAAGTCTCTAAACTTGCTTGTTCCTTTTGTCTTCACCACCAGAATTGTTCTCCTTCATCTTGTGCATTTTTGAAATCACTGGTACTTTGAAAAATGAATAGACCAATTTACTGCAGCTGCTGCAAAATATAGAACAGAAAAGAGTGTCAAAAGAAAATGTCTTTGTTGGTTTTGAAAGTGCGGTGAATGGATTGTGAATGCTCCCGTGTCTTTGCTCTCCTACAGAGCTCCTTCTGTGAGTATTGAGCGCTAAGCAGGTGCCATTGTTCCGGAAGAGCTATTATATCTGTGCCCCTGGTAATCCGCAATTCCAATCCTCTCTCCCCCACTTCGTTCCCCGAGCCGTTCGTACAATGCTAATGTTCCCAACATCTGTTAACGTGAAACACCTGCGGTGGAGACTGTTTGATTTTCTTCTTTATGACATTCCTATCTCCCCTGTTGCAACATAAAAGGCTTAGCCTGCATCGCTTTCGTATGTGATATTGATTAAAAGTATCGAGGGAAATCCGAGCATGGAACGGGTGACGAAATGCCCTTGTCTAAATTAAATTTTAGGCTAACGCATCTTGTTGTTGTTTACTTGACCTTTGCTTTGCTGCGGTTTCAATTCCGCCAGCTTTACCCTTATCCAGATGAGATGGCGAGTCACGGTTTGTTGATTTAGCGGTCCCATCTCTGACACCTCGGCAGCTTCAAGGAGACTATGATTACTCAACTTATTCTACGTCTGTGCTTTCTTAGCTGCTAAAATGTGAGCTGTTCATCTGGATCGTTTGACCTACCATGTCATAATAAAAGTGAGGTAGATTGAGGATAGTTCGACCCAAGTTGTTTCTTTTGAGGTTTAGCCTCAAACGGTTCAAAGTTTCTTTGAGCATCTGAGGGAGCTGTTTTTTCATCTCTTTGGAGTGAAAATGATACCTGTGGACAGGTTTATCATTTTATGGTTCCGAGAACAGAAGAACGGGAGATTAAATGGGGTATGAATTCAGCTCAAAGCTTCTGAGGCTTCAATAAGACGTCCGCTTTGCCGCATTGCTAATCGCGCTAGAGAACAGGAATCTTATCAATGTCGCTGTCTCCGTTGGCGACCTCAAGCTCATAGAGCTCCTTTGAAGGGCAAATTGTTCTTCCTAAAAAATCAAACTGCTGTGTAATCGGCCTCTTGGGTAGATTGATTTCCTGCTGGTGACAGTGGGGGATGCTGGGAAAGCAGCCCACACGTTTCTCCTGAAGGACTAAAAAGTTTACCGGGGCATCAATCATTGCGAATTATGGTGAGTGTGTTTTAAAGAACTTTTTCTGGGGAACTCATAGGGCGTTCTGTTCTTTCTTGTAAAAGGAACAGTTCAATTTCATTGAGTTACTTCTTCGTGTTTTCAGTTACTGAGTTAGCACTTGCTTCACTGTTGTTTCTCTGCCAGCATAATTCAGCAAAATGCTTTCAGGGCACCTCTGTTATGTGCTCTTGCAGATATCTTTGTTCTTTCCCCCATTTTTGCAACAAATTTTGGCAATATCCTCACTCGCATACCCTCCCGTGCTTCATTTCATCATTGTGTCATCCAGTAATGAAACCGACGTTGCAAACTAAGAGGTTTGGACATATAATTCTGACCAGTGCTCGAAGTGATAGTTTACCACAAACTTGTTTTGTTTATTACTCAGCCACACCAAACCTGTTTTACCTTTGTTTTGAAGTAACTGCTTTCATTTCATCTTATAAAGCACTTGTTGGCTCAAAAGATCTATTGATGGATAATTTGCTTGTTTGTGTTTAATGTGCTGACTTTAACATTTGCATCATTTTGTTCATATAAGCGACGCATCTCTCGTGGTTCCAGACCCTTAGCTTATCAAGGATCAGCCGGATCGACATGCTCCTGACGCCCCCTAAACTATGTCAACCATGTCTTGATAAAGAACAGTGTTGCATGAGCATATGGCCTTCACTGATACGTTGTGACACATGCAGAAGATATGGGCTTACTTCAGCACAAAACAGTGGGCCTGATGTTCTCACAGAGTGGAAAGTTCTCCTAATCCCCCTGGAGGGTTAAACAGTCTGGAAGTAAAATCTCAATTATCCTACTCTCGGTTTTTCAAAAGTTTATCAGTATTGAAAGCGAGATGGATGCATAGCCAAAGTTCTGTGAAAACACAACTGATCTTATTGCTGTGTATTTAACATCCTTGAATAGACATATTTTCAACTCTATTTACTAGCGAGATTGTCTGGCAGAGGGAGTGACTAATATTGTTCTCCCACCGCGCTCCTGGGCCTTATTTATTAATGTTGTAGTGGGCAGCCTTTAAAGTGGGGGTTGAAATTGCGTGCTCGCATTTCTGTTCCAGCGTATTAAGGCTATTAAAACATAGTGGGAGAAGTAGACTGTGACCTGTTTACAAATCCCGTTTAGTTTACTGCCGGGGAAAATGGGTTTTGTCATGCAACGCAGTTCAAAGTTTAACACGTTTAATTGCACTTTTAACCACGGCTGAAAATAAAGTTAAAAGCAGCAGTTTATTTTCCTCTTTTCGCATTCAAAGGCGACAAAGTGGTTTTCGTAAATCAAGATGGTGACAATGAACAGTGTCTCGTTGCTTACGACTTGAATAGCCCTCACACACACACAGCTCTAAATGTGTTAGTGCAGGCTGTGTTTCTGTAGAAGCTGTTAGTCAACTCTTGTAGTGTTGTTGAAAGGTAATGAAATTTCCACTGACTGCAGGAAACAATGCCTCCCGCCTTGCCCACGTGCGATTAGCAATCCCACATATTGGCTGGCGACTTCACGCTGCGTCCTGGGAATGCGAAGGGGTATAATAAACTCTGGGGATTTCTATCACGTTTTACCAGGCATGGACGTCAGGGCGTCAACATCGTTCATGGGTCTGAATACAATGTTTCGCACCCAGACAACCTTTCTGTAAGTTTTGGATAGGAAAAATGCTCATTGGTCTTTTTTATTATCGTTAAGAAACAGTAGAGAACAGCCGAGCGTTCACGCCTATAATGTAACTCAATTTTTTCTTGTTCAGCACACTGTAGGCTGAAGTTTCTTCCATCTTCGGCCAGTGTTATTGCTCCTGTCCAAAGGTTCTAAACCAACAGTGATATTAGGCCCTCGGGCGTCTACTTTTCTGCATGCCTTCCTCCACTGGAGCACAGGACGAAAGCCGGACACACACACTTTTTCGCCCAACCTTCCTGCTTTATTACCTCCTGCCTGCTGTTGGAATTACTTTCCTCCCTCGAGTGAGCCGGCTTTATTGTGTTAACCTATTTGTGTGTCAAGAGCGATTGCGCCAGTCTTTATCACTGTTTGTATACGGAGTGGTGGGGGAGGTAGAGTTGGATGGACAGTCGGTCACCTCGCACTCCTCTGGGGGATAATGACTAGTTGCCAAGCAATTTTTTGCCACCCCCCAACCCTTCATCCATAGTAATCACTTTTCACTCAGGGATGTCATGTATAATTATGAGTCCAGTCTCATGCTATGAAACCTGCCTAATCGTTTGTTTCATTGGGAGAATGAGAAGCCGGGCATCCAAAGAACACCCTGTTTGTTAATCAAAATATTTTTTAGGTTCTTCAGTTTGTCAGATCTGATTTATAGAGATATTTGATCATATCTGTTTTTTTCTGTTTGTATTCTGATATGCGCCTCTCTTTTCTATCATAGCTTAAAGGAAAAATGTCATTTTGAGTTTGTATGTCCTACGGTGTAACATAGCAAACATTTAGAAAACTGTGTTTACTATACTATACTGTATTATAGAATGATTATTTTATATATTAATGTTATAATATAAAATAAAATAGCATAATAAAGATTTTTATGCTAAATTTTAGCTTTCAAGCCAAAGGACACATTTACGATTTATTTGTCAACTACCCATGTAGTGCTGTATAGCTTTTCCTATGCCTTATTTGCTTTTTAATTTTAATAATTTATGGCATGCATTCACTTAAAACTCTGAATGAACTTCCTCCCATGGACCTTTGGCCCTTAATATACCAACAACCCAGCGGTGATGAGGATATGTGATATGCATGCTCTTTGCTCATTGGCTTATTTGTTGTTTTTTGTGCACTCCTACTTTTATTAACATTTTGATTGAGGTGGTGGAATTGCTGACCCTCCACAGACTAATGAATTGCCTGCGCTGCTTAAGGGAAATGAAAGCTTTGGCAGATATGTTTGGCCCGAAGCCGAGTGTTTTATCTGTAGATGTCCCTTGCTGAGAATGTAGTCAGATCGAGCCTTTCAAACTAGCTTTTATTGTTTATAAAATCCCATGTTTGCTACCCGCAACCTCTTGTGTGCACAACTGCACGTGCATGTGTGTTTTTCTTACGTTACCATCTGTGTCTGACCCCAATTTACGCGTTGCCTTTTCCCGGCGAAAGTCATTGATGTTCTTTTAGCTCACGTCGAGTTTCAGGCATAATTTGTGTGCGGCCAATTATCTCTCCGGCTTTGAAGACTTTCCTCACGCTTCTCCAGGTTGGGATGAAAAATTAATTTCGAGCTTCCCGAGAGCCTCAAAGCCCAAATTAGATTCTGATTTAAAATCAAGGATGCCTTGCTTTTAATTTGACATTTCAGTTTTGATATTCTTTTTCTGGGCTTAACGCCTTAATTGGAGTTTGAAGCACTTCAGTGATGCTGAAAATAAATTCCTCTTTTGTTTTATGCTTGAAATGGTAATTTGTGCCTTTAAGACACAACAATTCTGAGGGTACAATGTTGTTTGTTTGGACCTATTTTAAGTTTAGATTGCAGTCTAGTTATAGTAATGGTTTACTGTGTTTTGTGGCACACGTTTGCTGACCTGCTATCTGTCTGTCTGGTGTTAATACAGGGTTGCAAGTGCAAGTTATTTGTCATATTGACGGGTTAAAGAATATGGCCTAATTATTGATAAATAGAAGTATAAACTCTTTGACGGTTCATAGTTCAATGCTTTGTCTCCAAACAATATTTCTGTTCCATTAAGAAACATGAGATGACATAAAAGCAGGGCTGGTTTGAAAGTAAGCCATCATCTTTTTTAATGCATGTTTGTTGCTCAAGAAAAAAAAAGCAGTGTCGCATCAAAGCAGCAGGACTTTTCTGGAAACCTGCAGGCGACGGATGCGATTTTGGACTGTTGGGATGTGTGCGAGTTCTCCTCATCCTGTCCCTCGCTTAAGCGGCTCCGCGTTGATTTTGTGGGATCCGTCTGCGAGACCGGCTGTCACAGCTCTCCTGTTCATGGAGTCAGAATTCAAACATGCTGAAAAGACAACACGCACGTTCTAACCTCCCATGTGTGCCTCCTCTGGAACATCTGTCCAGCTGTCAGCCTGTCTCAGCCAATCAGATTGTGCTTTGGGCAGTAGCTGTGGAAGTGTAGTCAGTGTGTGTTTGTCTCTCTGAGGAATATGAGAGTGTGTTGGAGCATTGCTCTGTGCTTTTACACCAAACATGCGTGCACACTCCCTCAGTGCCTGTTTACCATTAATGTGCAGAGATGTGAAGAGCAGATGGCACCTAATTTTTCTCTCCTATGTTTCATGTTTAATTCCATTCTTTAAGTAATCCTGTCAATTTACATGGTTTTCATAGCAAAGAAAAGGGGGGTGTTAAGAATTGTGTTAGTCGCAGAAACAATGAGGCAATAACTGTTTGCCTGACTGGCGAATTAACTGGTACCTTTTAATGATTGGAATTGAGTGGTAACATGTAACTGAAGAAACATTTTGAGACCATAAATACTGTAAATTTGACACAACCCATAAAGCGTTTTTGGCCGCATGGTGACAAACTGCATCATTTAACGAAAGGTTTGTTTTGCTACCAATATGCACATGTAAAATGGAGAGTGAATGCAAATGAATAGGCTTTTTGAACATTGAAACAAAGTATTCCATACATGCCTGTGTGTTACATTTCGATATGACGTTTTTTGTGCTACTTTCAAGTTTCTTTGTATTGGACTAAAAAGGTTTTGTGGTATAAAAATGGTTAGCAATTTAAGCAAAATGTACATGTCAGTAAATCTGATTTTGAACCTTGAAATATGATGTTATGAATAATGCAGTGTAGACAAAATTTTAAATACTCTCTTGTTTGTAAGTTGTATAAAGAAGAAGTTGTAGTAAATAAGTGTCTGTTACAAGAAGACATTTTTTTTTCTCTATATTCTCCAAAAGGAACTTTTTCCTTTCAGTTTTATTTTCTTCATCCGTCCATTACTGTTACTCATTCTCTTGAGTTTATTAGCGTGTCTCCTTGTTGTTTTTTAACATCTTTGCCACCTCTTTTTAACGTGTACTCTTGGATGTTAGATCATAACCCTTTTTCTCGACTGCTTCTATAAGAGAGTCCGTCCTTCATCAGTGCACAGGATGAAGCTTCAGATAAAAGAGGAGAATTCTATTTATGTCTGCCTGTAAACAAAGTCCCAGTGAGGGAGAACTAATGGCCTGGAACTGACGAGAGCCTGCAGGGATATCTCACTCTCCCTCTCCCCCTCTCTCGCTCTCCCTGTCACCCTCTTTTCTCCTCTCCCTGTAGTCGTGGTGATGTAGTAGATGAAGAATCGGGCTGAAAGGACCAATGTTGAAGCAGTCATTTTTCTGATATGAGCAGAAAAGCTTTCAGGTCTGTAAATGAGTGAGAGAAAGCGAGACCAGACTGAAACTGCGAGACCGTAGGGAAATTTCTCCTGGGAAGCGACTGTGCAGCGAGAACAGCTGTTGGAAATGCTTTCACTCTCATATGTCTCGCGTTCTCTGTCTTTTGCTTTTTAGCTTTTGGCCCCAAATTCATTGCATGAGAACATTTTAGATTTATACCTGTGATTTGTTTTGAAGGACGTTTGATCTTTGCTGCACTCTTCAAATGTTTTTAAAGATGGACGGCGAATTTAATTTATTTTGCCATGTGGGATCGCAAGCTTAAAGTATACTTTTGATTGGCCCCACGTGAATTGATCAAACTTTAACGCATTGGTTTTTAATGGTGTAATTATCATCTTTATTTATGAATGACGTTTGATGGACGCTTCCTGCGCGGTGACAGCTGCTGGTTATTGGAGAGCGTTTGATTGATCCACACTGATGGAACAGACAAGCCACGAAACTTTTCCATTGAGCCTCGAAACGCCGGGCCCATTCTGTTCTCTCTCGCGTGCGAGTGACAGACTCGCGCCGCGTATTGAAACTGGAATTGTTAAGCAGACGTTCGGTGGTAACGCTTTGTGTAGTGATTGAAGGAAAGAGATGCAGCCGTCTCTGCAAAACTTTAAATCTGTGAAAACGCGTCCCCTCCCATGCTCTTCACGTCGATGCGTTCGCTAACCCCGGTGACAAGCGAAACGCTGCCACTGGTGACTTTTCATTTTATCATTTAAATTCGCCCCATTGATGTCACCGGCTTTGATTGACAGGCTAACTTGAGAGAGCAGCGATAGCAATCAGTCCTCATCAGCTGCGTTTGTGACCGTGGACAATAGTTTTTTTCTCTTTCCGTTTTCGCACTAGTTTTTTTTCTCCCAAACCTCCCCCCCTCCTGTCACAGAAAACTCAGACGATTGCATTTCTGTCACGACAGAGGGCTATTAATCTTTTAAATCCGAGCCAGACCTGAGCAGCATTGTGTTCAGGAATCCGAGACCGCTCTGCAGAGACCACTCTGAAACGGGCTCGGTCTCTTTGTAAACGGCGAAACCGAAGCTTTCTGAGCAAACACAATATTAGAAATCTAATCTATCGGAGAGGGTGACATGCAGATGGCGAGCTGATTGTCAAATCAGGCAGTCCACTTTAACCCGATATCCCTCTGTTTTCTCGCTCTCATCTGTTCTGGTTTGTCGGTTTGGTGTGGGTAGGTATATTTTTCTCGTCAGGAAAATCTCCTTTTAACCTCTATTTTATTAGTGGCAGGTCATTCTGCACTTTCAAAAGGTCATCATGAAGGGGTCACAGGTTTAGGCTGGGAGATATGGAACTGGCGTGTTCGGGCACCCCTGGAGCAAGTCATGCGGGTTCATTGGTCTCGCTTGAGGGCGAAACAGCAGTGGAAAAACAGGCACATTAAAATCAACACACCGCTTAGAGGCAATAACATCTCATCTGTCCTGTAAAGAATGTGAACTAATAACCTTTCACTAACTGAGCTGAAACAACTACATTTATACTTGTTAGTGTGGAACTGTGGTTGCTAAGGAGCTGTTATGTGGTTGTTCGGGTGTATTGAATAATTGCTAGGTGCTTGGTAGAATTTTCTGAAGTTGTTTTTATCTCCCAATATTTAAAGCAGTTGACCAGTCAGATATCGCTTTCTCTTTTTTCTTGCCTTCAGACTCAAATTCATTGCATATTAAACTTTAAACACACGCCGTTACATCATTTCCTCTAGTTTTGAACGACTTTCTCTCTCTTTTTGAAGGCTCCCTTGCTTTTCAAGATCGAATTGAATGTTGAAAGCTGCATATTTTTATGTTTCCTGAAACAGAGTTTAACATTTGTGTCGTATACTGTATGAGCAATAGTCACGGCAATAGTGATGCTTGCCTTAGAAATTGGCTTTAATTATGTGGAGGAAACGTTCTTTTAACGTAATATTTGTTGGGTTAAACAGCGGACAATTAAGAAATCAAACCTTTCATGTAAGTTTGTAGATCAAGGTCACAGGCTCATTTTAGCGCAGTTAAGCTTAAGCAAGTATCTCCGTTAATGAAGTGTCGCCTTTTAGAAGGCTTAAAAAGAGTAAAACTAGTGATTTGAGGAAAACAGCAATGCTTCTGATAAACAGGATTTTACGGTTTATTATTTGTGTAGCAGGGTTATTAATATTAGTTCAAAGGTACTTTTTTTTAATTGGTCATTTGGCATTTAGCGGACAATTTTTATTGAGAGCGGCTTAAGGTACAATAATTGCAGAAACAGTCCCCCCGGAGCGACGCTAGGTCAGGCGTCTCATCGGATGGCAAAATGCTAATCGTTTCTCAGGATCTTTCCAGTTACAGCTCTACCTTGAATCGCTTTGTTTTGTCCCAATGTCCTCGCCTCCCCCGACCCCCTTCTCTAAATTAGGGTTAGGTGGTCAGATCTCCACCTGAGGAAATTCGATCAGCGGGCAGAGAGGTCCAGATAGGGTCTGCTGGGTACAGTCAGACACAGCGTCATGCTACTCGATAGGGGTTTTCTTCCATGGACTGCTCAGGGATGAAGCTCAATTGACTTTCTCCAGTGGAAAAGTTCTCCTGCTGTGTCTCCATTGGTTACCAGAGATTCGGTATATGATTTTTTCTGTGTTTCTTTTAAAAGCAAGCAACAAAAAGTAGAAAAGGGACTTAAATGAGCACAGCTAGACAGTCTGTCAGTTACACTTTCTTGAACATCTACCGCTGAGAAGACATGAGCTTTGAAATTTAGTCAAAGACAACATGAGGCAGTGTCGCAAAACTCATTTAGCTTCCATGATGTGATGTATTTTGTAGTGAAAGATAATATTGGGTGTGAATTATAGCTGGGTGGGACTTTTATTTACTGGGATTAAATTGGGTTGTAAAATGCTGTTATTAAATTGGTTATTTAAAAATAAAAATAAATGTCAGGCCCTATAATTGATTCCTATATAAATTTATATAAAAGTGTATTTACTCTAAAAATAAAAACTAAGCTAGAAATTTATGAGTGCAATTTCTTGCTGAACATTTTTAGAACACATCCATAAACATGGTCGACTGGACAAGTCATGGAAGAGTGGTGAAAATTCATAGGTCAAGACAAGAGTTGTGCGAACCCTTCCATTATGTTACGGGCTTACATTTAATCATGATCTAATCTCCTTCCCGTTTTCTAACCAAACAATTTGTGTATCTAAATATTTGTGAAGTTTCCCAGCTTGGTGATAAAAGGAACTGTTTGTTTTGATGATCCTCTGCCTGTCAGTAACCGTATCATCTCGCCGGCAGTGTTTACTGTCCATTACGTCCGAGCAAACATAGACGCTGCTGATCTTGTGTGCTTTCCACACAACCTGTCTCCTCTATGTCTGGATCATAAAAGTGCATTCAAAGCTTTGAAATGCCTCTGCTCTCCCAAGCCCCAGACACTTGCTGCATAGCTCAGCTGTGTGCAAGCATTTCACCCCCCTCGCCCGCCCTCGCAACCGCCCCGGTTCTGCTCCCTGTATTCATGCGTCTCTCTTGACTTTTTCCAGCCCTTTGTTTCCTCAGGGGATGGATGCAGCGAGCGGGGAGGGCGCGAGCCGTCCGATCAATAGCCGCCCCATCTGTCGGGCCTGTAGTTGAGGGTGGAATTCAGCACCGTCTGTGGGGTTTGTCGCCGGATTTTGCCTGAATGGGGCTTGAGGGCTGGGGCGCTGGGGTGGGGCGGCGTGCCCCCGCCAGCCTTTGCTTTTGTGCCGGTTCCCTCCCCAGCCCAGTGATTAGCTGGCTAGCATGTATGTGGAGATGAGAGGCATCTATTGTGTCATTTCACAGGCTCCCGGGAGACAGGGTCACCTTGTCCCCCGCACAAACGGTGTCCTCTCTGGGTATTTTGGCCGTCTCTCTTATATGTGGGCCAGACACCCCGGCTCTGAGCACATCTATCTCTCATCTCACCCTTTTGAGATTGCCCCTATTGAGAGAAAGTCTGGAACTGGGCTTTCAAAGCGGACATCTGAGATTGTTGCACAGTTGACATCATTCTTCCTGTGAGACACTGGAGAAGCGCTAGATCGGACCGGGCAGCTGAAATCTCCTTTTAGGACACTGAAGTCTGTATTTGAGTAGTTGACAAATAAAACCGTTAATGTGTCACCATTGGTGAGACAGCAAAAATTTTGAAAAAACTAACAATGAAGAAAACTATCTCTTAGGCAGTTTTATATTATGAATATAATTATTAATCATATAAAATTAACAGTTTGTTTTCAATTATTTTGCTATCGCAAACTATATCACACCATTCTAAATTAATTTTTATTTAATCAGCAATTCTAGATGTATTGTGGCCAGTCCAGTCCGTAGAATTTCAACTAAATCAAACCTCAGAAGTGAAAAAGTCATACAACATCAATGTGAAAGACTTACAGCATTACTGATCGAGGTTATTTTTAGAGAGAAATATTGTTACTAGTTCAAAGAATGAAACTAAAATGCTCATTTGACCTAAACACATACCTACTAATAGCAAATTCAGAAAAATAGAAAATAATTTTGAAATGATCTCTTTCCACGGCTGTTTATGTTAGCGTCTACAGTGAGTATTATGTGTGCGCGTGTATGTGTATGTAGACTGTTGTGACAGCTGCTTTGCCTTGATCTGTGCACTATGAAGAGGATTGTGGTCCTTGGGGAGGCTGCTCTGTACTGATATTTAAGAGCATTGGCTTCACATGAAGGACGGAAACAGTGGCCCCAACCTCACTGGCTCAGGGACTCTCAGGTCAGCTTGTATCTTTTTTACGTCTCTCATGGCCACTGGTATATTTTTTCAATCTCCATTTTTCAGTATCAACATGAAAAGAGCTGCAAGCCTAGCATCAAGTTGAGAGAAAAACAACATGAATGCAAGGACAGCCAGTCAACAGGGTTATCTTTTGCCGTCTTATTAGCTAATTTCTTTCGATCTCCAACAGCTCGGGCTATTCTCTGTGGCTGTTAGCTACTGCTGCGGCATTCCTGTCATGTAAATCTCCATTAACTTCGGTTCAGCCGTCAGAGGCCACACTGGTCCTAAATGAGCCCTTTATTACCTCATATCTAATTGTGTGGCTCATCACAGCAACTAATCAAAGAGACTCGTATCCAGCAGCAAGGTCACATGGCGCTAAACTCTAGAATGCCAGAAATGTTTCCAAGAATAGCGTGATGGCAATCTGTACTTTTTGTCAAGTCACTTTAATTTATATAGAGCTTTAAACATGAAAAAAAACTGTCAATTTGTCAAATATGTTATAAATCAATTTTGTTATTTTTTGCCCCGTTTAGTTTGAAATGACAAGGTTAGTTAACATAAAAATGAAAATTGATTCATGTCGTTCCGAACCCATATGAATTCAGTTCTTCCGTTGAACACGAGGGCACATTAGAAGAAATGCCTCAGTCCCCATTTATTTTCATGGAATTTATAGTGTCAATACTATTTTTGCAGAAAGCTAAATTTTTCAGAAGAAATAACGTCTTACGGGTTTGGAACAGCATGCGGATGACAACAGGATTATTGTTTTTGAGTAAACTAAGCACATTCTTTAAGCAAGGGCACTTTAAAGACAACACCCATCCATTACAGTGGTATTTCCAAATTAAACACTGTTTATTGGCAAATAGTATAGGGAGGGGGACTAGATGATGAATTTTTTATGCATCAAGTTTTGATAGGATTGTTCAAAACAGACTGTTATTTTATCGGCTAATGTTTTTTTTTCCTTCTCACCCAGTGTTACATCAGCAGAAAAGTAATTTCAGAGGTGGATGAAGATATTACATCTTGATGAAAGATTATGAAAGCAAGCTTTTTTCCTCAGCTTCAATGCGCACTGTATTATGCACATCCTACTAGCCGCTTAAACCAGTCTATGGTGATTTTGCAACTCTATCTCCCAGTTTGTCCTAGCAGCTTTTTAGTTGGTTTAGCTTGCTGGCCTGTTGGACTCCCAGACAACTAGCTGAGACGTGCTCAAAACCATTTTACTACCAGCTTGATTGGCTGGGACCAGCAAACCATCTGAGGCTGGATTAAACTGTTTTCCAAGCAGGGCACAAAGTCCATTAATAAAAAAAAGAGTTGTTATAATCCTTTAAGGGAGAGAAAACCTTAGAACTAATAGGACTAATAGAAGCCACAAAGGCTTTAACTGGAGAAACGTTGATTTTAAGGGATGGCAAAAGCAGTTGGGCTTTTATGCCAGTACGCTCCAGCATTGCACAGCTCCTCTTGGCATTCTAGGAAGGAACTCTGGGTATAATTTGGTCGCTGCGAGATTGGTAAAGAAAGAAAGAACCTTGGTGGTCACAGAGGGGTTGGTTTGCTTTTAATGGAGGCACTCAATGGCTATCTTCTCCAGCCAGCCCCGAGCTAATTTGAGACAAGGAGGATTGGTGTTTGCTGTCTCTATGTGCTCTTCCCACCTAACATGCTTTTATCGCACCGCTTTAGCGGCCAAGGAGGAGAGCTAGCGGGAGAGAGAGAAGGAGAGTGTAAAGGGCCTTTTGTGTCTCCTTGGTTCTCCGCCGTCTTCTCCTTTACTCTCAATTAAGAAGATTTAAACAGACAGTGTTTGTCTTAGTCCACACTAAAGAGGGAACATCCGCAGGTCCAAACAGACACGGCTGAAAGGCTTTCTCCGTCAGACGGGCTTCGTCGAGAGTAGCGGCAGCTTTCAGCGCGGGGGAGAAAACTGCAGTGACAGCACAATGAATAAATTGAAAAAGGCTCGCGTAGTAAATTGTCTATCGCTAGTGACAAACGATCTGATAGGAGCGAGCGGGGGCCTCCGATGCCGCCGTCCCGGCAGAGCTGTGAATAACTGGCCTGGCTGCGCGCTGCTTAGCACAACGGCCTCGCATGTTCGCTTAATAATTTATACACTGTGAAATATTTCTCCCCGAAAACAGATCCGCCAGCAGGACGGGGACGACCTCTGGGAGCGTCAGGGTAGTGCTAATTTGGGGGACTGTGACAAGCAGAGGTTTCCCTCTTACAATTTTTCCCCCTTTTCATTTGGAAATGGATGGCATGTGAGACGTAAGCTGTACGTTTCGAAGGTTTTGCCACGGCTTATTTAGCATAGAGAGCTCCACAAGATAGTGGAAGTCTGCCAAACTCTTACACACCGTGTATTGCTGACATAATGCTATTTTTATTTACGTTTATGTAGATAAGCCAACCGTATTGGAATGAATTCACATTACTATACAGAATGAATTCACATGACTATACACTTTATCAGTGTGTGTTCTCGAGAAATCAAACGTCATAATTTTAAAGGTCCAGTGTATGAAATTTAGCAGCATCTAGCGGTGCTCACTCCACACCTACCCCACCCCACCCCTCAGCTGAACGGCAGCTGACACAGGACTTAGATGTCGTCTTTGCCAAAGGAGAGAACGTATTTACAAAATGCGCTCTGTAGAGCAGTTTGTCCATTTGGGCTACTGTAGAAACAACATGCCGAATTCCATGTAAGGGGACCCACTGTGTATGTAGATAGAATAGCTCATTCTAAGGTAATAAAAACATAACGCTTCATTATGTAAGGTCTTATACACCTCTGAAGACAAAGTTATGTATATTATATTGCATTTTTTTAAAAAAGACACATTGGCCAGTTATAGGAACATCTTTTCTTTTGGCTTTGACGTTGCAAATCGTTGTCAGTGTAAACAGCCATTTATGCTGTTCTGGACATTGTGAAATGTTAAATGTGCATACTTGTGTACATTTTTGGAAATCTAGTCTTCGCTTTGTCAATCTCTCTGGGACAAAATAAAACCAAAAATCTGAATATGTCAGGTCAGTTATATTTGTTTTCCTTCAGCACTGATTTAACTCCTTGGTGGGATTTACTGTCCACATACATACTCTGTGTGTGCACTTATAGGTGCTATAGTTCCCCATGTGGCTTTTGCGTTCCCTGCTATTTTATTTCTTTAATAAACCAGGCATTTTTTTAAAGTCCCGTTCGGGGCCTGCAACCAATTATGCAAACTATTAAAAATTTAAGAGGGACAGTCTTTTATAATTTAATCCTAAAGTAATAGATTCTGTTAAATATGCATGAGCTTGGCTTTATAGATGAAACTGGAATTAATGTCTATCAGAGGCCCGACCATGAAGGCAGAGGAAGACGTGGAGTGCAGAAGGGGGGCGTACTGAGGGGAAACAGGAAAAGAGAAGGAGATGGGATATCTTATCATTATTCAAATAGGGTATGATTGCCATGGACAGAGGCAGACTGTCTATAACCAGACCAGACGACTGGTTTAATCATCGCAAATATTGAGCACATTTACTCCGGCTCAGCAAGATTAGGGGCTGAAAGCTGATCCGACTGTCCCCTGGTTCGATTGTCGCCGTTTTTTCTGGAAGGAAGGTTGTGTGGTTGAATGGAAGGGAGATGTGTTTAGGGCTCTGGTTTGTTTTTGGCAGGCCATGTGACAGCTTAATGAGGAAGTTAAGGAGCGTGTATCGGAAGGTCAGGGACTGCCGATCAGAGAGGGAGTCGTATATCCCTGCATAAAGTCTCCTCACCCGTATCCTGTACACTCAATCTGTCAATCTCTCGTCAGCTCCGCTTACCTCACCGGCAGGACACACATGGGGTTTGTACACAAACACATCCCTTGTTTATAGGTCTACTTTGTGTGTAAATGTAAAGGTGTATTTATGGTGTATTTGAAGAATGATTCAAGGCAAAATGCTGATCAAGACCTTCACGAGTGATGTGTTTCCGTACCACACCTGTGAACCATCTTTCCACCCTGTTATTTCCAATGTAAAGTGTAAACTGAGCTGCTTTGTAGTGGGTTTCCACGGTCCGATGGTTGCAGGCTAATTGCGTTTTGAGTTTTGCCCGGAGAAGGTCAGCCGCCAGTCCTTAACTTCCACACTGCCATTAATCCCACAGTGGCAGACCGACTCCACTCGGCACGGCTCCGAGCGTAAACACTTCGTTTTGAGGAGGACTGCGAGGAGAAATAGGGGAGTTTATGAAATATTAGATTATGTGGCTGCTGAACCTTTAAGGTGGGTGTGGTTTTCTTCTCCTAAACTGAATTGAGGGTTCTGGTGTAGTGGTTGAGAAAAAAGGATGTTCTGTACACCAATTTCAGTGTCTACTTGATGGCAATGAGATGAAATGAAGAACATAGATTTAAGTCTCACGATAATCTCACGTTTGACTACTTGATAGTCTTATTTAATTAACACTGCATATAGGAATTTATTGTGTGTCTGATATTTGACCTGTGTTTTGAATTTCATTACCTTTTATGTTTTACTTAGTCATTTTTTCTTGTACAGCTGCTTTGTAACAATGAAAATTGTAAAAAGCGCTATATAAATAAAGCTGACTTGACTTGACTACTTTGAAGTCTACTTAGATTTGACATAAAAAAAGTTAAGCTTTGTATTGTTACTGCATGTAAACATGTTTCTGTTTCTGTATACATATAAGCAGAGACAAATAGCCAACTATTGGCCATTTACTTTGTAAATACATATTTGTACAGAAATACGATGCATCAAGAATGTACAATGGATGCGAATGCTGTTTTCTGTTGACCCGAAACCTCAACTTAGCCTCATGAGCTGTGAAAAAGCAACCTCTGAGCAAAAATATTTTTCCCTTTGAATATGTGTGGGTGCGTTTCAAATGTGAATCCAACCAGCGGAAAAGCTTAAATGTGATACGCAGGATTAAAAGAGGGCTGCAGGCGTGATCTAAGGATATCTAACCCCTTCAATATGCCCTGCGTATCTCGAAACCACGTTTAAGGGCGCCGACCGAAAACCTTTTCTCACATTCTCCCGAAATACATATTAATAGATTTGAGAGATGAGGGTTTCTGTGGATACATTCAGCAGTTAAAACGGATGGTGAGCTTCGGTCTCCCGGTCTTTTTTATTAAATTTTTTAAGTCAGTGGCCACATCCTCTTTGCAATGTAATTTAATCAAAGCTTATGTGGCTGTGGGCAGCATCTGCACTCAGACTACAGTGAAAGAGAGAGAGCTTTTTTAACTAATCCTTAGATTTCTCCGCTCACCAATCTACAGATCACTCTGCTGGATGAAGACAATTACCAGCCCGCATTTTCATGCTAATGCAATCTCTAACTAGATCTCTTCCTGAAAAATGTGGGGGAGAGAAAGAGAGAGACAGAGGGAGAGATGGGAAGGTTTTTTAGATTAACATTTAATTATGAACCGTTCCCCGTCAGGCAGGCGAAAGGGTCAGGAGAGGAGGGCAAGGCGCAGAAGGAAAAGGCCAGGCGGTAATTTAAGATGTGAACTTTGTCTTGGGACCTGCATGTGCACTATTCTAAAGAGAGAGACAAGGTCAAAGGGCATGTCTCATCATAAGCCGGGTTTCGCATGAATGCGCCTGTTTTCGAGCGTTTGCATGGAAGATTTTAAGCCTGGTGTTTGTTTTGTGGTATAATTTTATGACATCTTACTTCGAATAAACAGCGTTCTTGAATAAATGGTCCCTGCCTCATTAGATTCGGAACGCCGTGGCAGATTAATTTCCCAAGCCTCTCTTGACCTCGTGGGTCTCAAGCTGTCATGACTCGTGAGGCTGTCACGCTCGCCTATCGGCGATAGGGACTACCAGAAAGCTACTAACAGCAAAGGTCTTTAACATTTTTCAGGCCATACAGAGATGGACTGTGAACCCCGGTTACAATCAGTCACTGTCGTTCTGAAACCTTGGATGTCCAGATTTGCTGTTTTTTTTTTCAATTATAAAATAGTGTGTTGTCAAAGTTGGCAAGCACTTTTTATTGGTTAAATATTTGGAAAACCCAGTCACAAAAAAAAGGGTGACTGATGATAGTGATTTATGGCAAAAACAAAAACCCTGAACAGAGAATAGGGCTATAGGACCATTTCAGTATATTCACTTTCTACATCAATGTTGCTTTTTGTTTTGATGGCTTTGCAGCCTAAGCATTATACTGTAAGAGTTTTGTTGCATGCAAGAGTGTATGTTTTAAAGGAAAAGTTCACCCAAAAAATGGTCCCCGTTGACTTTCCATAGTAGGAATAAAATGTACTGTTGTCAAGTCAATGGGGACCATTTTCTGGTGAACTATTCCTTTAATATGTCCTAATGCATCTCATTATGGGATAGAAATGAAGTTCATTGAACGTTACATACTTACATATAAGAGGTGACACAAGGCGATAATGACCACATGATCTCAGCAGTGTTGGACTGAGATGCCCTTCCATGAAGCTCACACACACAAATGGTGGAGTCTTATCTCAGATAAACTCCTTGGAAAGCAAAGGAGAGGTAGAGGTGCGTCCTTGAGGATAAGATGGTCACGTGAGGTTGTGAGCCAGTCACATTACTGGACCTAACATTTTTATTTTTAATGTACAGTATATTGGCATTCATCAACTTATATTAGTGTGTGAGATAGAAATGACGATCATTAGCCAAACTAGATTTTTACATTTTCTTAATGGCTTTCCTGTGCAAAACTGTATGCCAGGATGTTGCTATGCGGTTGATAAAGTATTCCATGGCCGTATTTACATGATTCAACATCAGTTTGTCAGCTCAGTAATAGGATGCTATTATAGAGTCTTCGACTGGATTGTTATGTCTTTGCGCCATTAACCAAACAGCTATAATGGAGACAAGTAATAGTGCAATGTTTATGTGCATTTCTTTTATCCAGACAGGGTTTGATCTATATAGCTCGCATTACAGTTTGTTTTGGTATGTCGTTACTGGTTTTGTAACAGTCATTATAAAAGTGTTCCAGGTTACAGTCGAACCCAACTGCGTGTTATTTTGTGCTTGCAAAATGTATTTCTCCCAGTAATTGATTGTTTCTCACTCGATGGTAATGACTCGTGGGAAATTGAGGTCGGCAGGCCTGCAAGTGCATTCTGGGATACCAAAGTGAGTGCACTGACACTGTACATAGTGTTTTAAAAGTGTTTGGCTTCTCTTTAGATTTTTCTATTGATTCGAGCTGTCGATGGTACATTATGCTTTCAGTCGTTTGCTTGACCATCTGGTTGTGATTTAAGAGTTTGTACTTCTCGTTCCTCATTTTCTTAAATGACGGAGGCTCATCTTTCAGGCGTTTTCCCCTTAGGCTGTGATCAAAAAGCGCAACAAACAATGAACAAAATACGGCGAGAGAAGGCGCTTGAATATTCAGACTAACAAATGCATGCCCTCTAGGGTTGGGGGTGTTGTGGGTAGAATGGACCATTGTTTTCATCTCGTGTTAATCCTAAACAGCGTCCCAGTGTTATGTGAATGAGATTAGATGGGTGACAGTTGGATGGTCGCCACTGTTCTTTTTTTAGTTTAGCTGTGCCTTTTTTTAAAGGGTTGGTTATGGTTTAACGGACGACCAATGTTCTATGCTTGGCTCATGCAAACATTTTTTTTCATTCAGTTTTATGTAGAAATAAATGCATACATTCGACAGAATAACTCCTGATCACTGCCATAGCTTTACAGAACCCATATACTTAAGCTATGTGGCATGCTGTTCATTTCCAGGGAAAATTAAGACTCAACCTTATAGTTGGTAAAAACAGAAAAACCCTACCCTATATTGGCCTATAGACTCCTATTGTAACACATTTTGTTGTTTGATTTGTTTCCAAGAGTTGATTTATACTGAGCCAAAATGATTGTGTTTCTTCATCACAAGAATGCCAGAGATGTCATCCACAAAGCTTATTTTTAAAGACTCGACATTAAAGAGCTATGCTAGCGAACAGCGTAAAAACTCTTGATGTTGTTTTAATTAAAAAGGGATTTTGAGTGAATTTGTGAATGCATGAGTGCTAACCGTCTATTGTAAAAGAGATGTTCCTCCACACATTCATAGTGTCTTATCTCAGCCGATTTGAGATAACAGGCGCACAGTCTTGTGTGCCGTGACAGAGATAGATTAAAAGGACGAGTTTACTGCCGGCATATGTTTACGTTCGTTCTGCGAGTAGCAAAATAAACGCTGTCCCATCTGCTTACAGTTGCAACAATAGCTGACCTGTGTTTGACCCCGGAATGGAAACGGCGTGGCAGCAGATGTGGATGTTGTATGCATATATTGTTAGTCACTGAATGAGACTGTATGTATAGTGAAAGATTGCGTGTGTGTTGTTTGTTTGTTTTCGGTAGGACTGTTTGCGCTTTGCGAGGCTCTGTGGGTTTTACATCCTCCCTGGCATTCATTTGTCCGCAGGCCTGTGTCGGGTCTCCCTTTGCATGCACGTGTGTCTGTGTGCGTGCAGTCTTGTTAACAATCGCTGGATTTATGACCCTGAGTGTGTGCCTGTCTGCAGATGTCCCTATCACGGGATTGTTTGTTTGTTTGTGTTTTGCATCCGTGTTTGTCCTTGTCCCATTCCACTGTGTCTGTATGCAAGCGGGACTGGATGGTTTATTGTGATTTTGTTAATATTCCTCCACTTGCATAGTCATCCGAAATGAATATTAAAAGTAATGTTTTAATTGCTACTTAACTATTTAATAAAAAAGTGTATAAAAGGGGTCGAGAACACTGTCTCTCCTTCTAATGTGCCTTTTCATTGCTTTCCATTTATCGTGGGTGTGTGTGTGTGAGAGAGAGAGAGAGGGGGGGCCGGGATTATAGGGAACTATAGTGGCTGCTTGTTAAAGCTGTAGAAAAGGGTCTGGGTGTGTCGATTGGATTAACTTGTTTGGGTTTATTAAGAGGGGACACGCACAAGCCGTTTAAAAGCACTACATGGGGTTCTGTATCTGACTCTCTCTCACTCTCTCTCTCTCTCACACACACATGCACACAACGAGCTGGCAGGTCACCATTCAATTAGGAAGAGAAGCCCCCCACCATCCATCCTCTGGTTTCTCAAACGCAAGCCCTCTCTCCATCTCCCCCTCACTACCCTTTACGTCAATACACATAGATTCCCTAAAGGTCTTTCTTGGTCATAATGGAAGATTTTATAGACAGGAAATCAACGTTGTCTCTCTCACTTTCCCATCATGCTTTTTTGTGTTACTTTCTCCTCTCTTCTTTTGTTCTCACTTATACCTGTTTTTGTTCTCACCTTCCCTCACTTTTCAGCCTATCGATCTTTCAGCTCTCCCACAGAAGGGCACTTCAGAGAATATACAGGGCTCAGGCCAGCGTGAGGTTAATTCTCCCACTGGAGATCTCGGCATGCATCAGACAAACTAAGTGGGTATGTCCACCTGAACTGTATATGGTTACAGATTCAAAAGCACTTTGGATGCGGAAACCGACTTGCGCACAGTTTTCCACATTTATTTTACTAGAATTGCACGTCTCGGCTGGGGATTTCGCGGTCCTTTTAGGGCAGTCGAAGACGGTATAGGTGGAGACTGACCACTTATTCCAAAATTAATGGAAGAAATTGTAACATTCAATATGGTTTTAGGAAAGAGCACTCACCTCTTAACGCAAATGTACAGGTATGGTTTTTACACTAACCAAATTCAACCAGGATGCTGTCGAGCATATGATTCATACCAGGAATCAGTCACACAGTTCTACAATCCGACTTTTTAATTGTACATTCGGTTGTGTATCACATGAGAACTATAAACGTGATAACAGACCTTCTTAGTGTTAAATAAGTCAATCTTTGGAGATCTGTCGCTAGCGCAAATGACCAAAGCTATACAATGTTGCGTCTAGTGGCATTTTGCACAGGGTTTATTGTTGTTGCGGTTGATTTATTCCCAAAAGCACATGTTAGCCAACATAGTAACATATGTACTATGTACTATAAATAAATATGGACAACCAGACAGGCAACGAAGAGTCGCGTGTCGATCTCGCTCTCATTCTTCACTGAGCTCCTCCTCATCTGTCCGCATTCACATGCAGATTTTCGGAAAAGAGTCTCGGGAAGGGCTAATCCATTTCCTTGCCGTGACAGAAAACCATTGAAGAGACTGGCGAGACAGAGATGTTTACCGATGAGTTGCGATCTTTAACACTGATTTCTCATGTCAAATAAACAGTGATTTAGCATACTTTGGGATTGACTGGATTTCTTCTTCTGAAAGTCAGATTGATAAAATCGTAAGAACTTGACAGGATGCTTTTAACAAAGATAAAGGTTCTTATGCATTTGTTGAAATGAATAGTTCAATTTTTTACTCACATATTTACTCACCCTCCTGTTCTTTCAAACGTGTATGACGTTCTTTCTTCTGCAGAACACAAAAGAAGATATTTTAAAGAATTTTCAATGTTGGTAACCGAATATTGGCTGTACCTTGAATTGGTTTTGTGTCCACAATAGAAGTCAGTCTTAATTGGATTGTTTGGTGGAAATGGAAACGTCCTAACCCGTGGCTCTTAAAGTACATGGATCTCAGCAGGTCATTCTAGAAAATTTACACAAAGACATACCATAAACTGTTGTAAAAGTGAACCAAACAGTTCTGGACCTGACTGTAAATGCCTCATGACTGATGATCAGATCCGATGTGATGTTAATAAAGATCAAAGTACGCTACGCTTGCACAGTGGTGATGAAATCATAGTCCTGATCTTGGTAAGACAATGAACCTCACAAATGCTAAATCCATTAACTTTATAACGTAAGCAAAGCATTTTACCTCAATTTATTCCCGTGGGATTTTCCTTGTAATTTAACATGATGCAATTTTTTGCACATTTTACCCTGATTTTATTATTTCTATACGTCTTAAAACTGGGTAAGCGCTAGTGGTGGGCGGCTGCCTGATCTGCAGTCAGATGCTCCCAATCACACATTCACCGACAGAGCTGCCGTTTCCTGTGTCGGATGCCTGGCAGCGAGCCTCTTCTCCACCTCCTTTAAAGCGAGCGAGAAGATGGAAGGATGCAGAGGAATACAGCCAGAGATTTATGGCCCGGGGGGAGATTGATTACGCCCGTCACTGGCCCTGATGTGCGCTTGGCATTTGGTCCCCCCACCCAACTCATCAGCATGTTATACACACACAAACACACACATTGTTTGGACATTCGTACTCCACTATGACAAGCTCCTGTAAATCGCCTCCAGCCTTGTTCTGACAAAACACTGTGTCAGTGGCCATCTGAACTGCAGACACACTGTTTTCGCACTCATTCTCTGTTGCATTCTCTCCACTTCTTGCTTTTTTAAACCCATCATCTCATAAAAACACACATCAGCACCTAGAAAGCTATTCCTGTGGCTCAGTGGTTAGAGCATGGCGTTAGCAATGCCAAGGTCATGGGACATGATAGCACAATGCAATGTAAGTCGCTTTGGATAAAAGCGTAAATATCAATGTCAACACAGCAATTGTTTTGTCCGCGTGTTTTTGGAGCAGCTATGGTTCTGGTGTGAAGGAAAATAGTGATAGGTCGCTGATGGATGAGTGTTTTGGGTTGGCCAGGAAGGATGAGGCTGTTGGATTCTCATTTGATGCAGCAGGTGTGTGTTTGTAATTCAGCCCACAGAGCAGAGAGGCAGCTGGAGCAACATTAGACTTCCAACTCACACACTCATCCGTGTGAGTTAATAGAACCGAATTAAATGCATATATGTATTTTATATGCAAGTATGTGAAACCATATACAGGTATATGGTTCCCAAAGGGCTTTTGCAACATTTACTATAGGTTTTACTTATTTGATGCTAACTGAATTCTTTCTGTTCTTCAGGTCAGCCTCGGCAAACCAGCGGCTGTAAAATTGTACCTGCGTCTGCGCAGTCATGCTGGCCTGTCTGCAGAGGAGGCAGAATCCTGCGCCCCAGCACGCCACAGCCGTCTGCAGCAGCAGCAAGAGTCTGGAGCCAACACAGCACATCAACCGCAAATGTGAGCACATTAAACACATACAAATGTTCATACTCTGTCTCTTTTTACGGTACCGGTCAAAAGTTTTAGATTAGGAGAAAAAAATGCTTAAAATGATTTTCAAACAAATTTTTTTTAGAATGCATGATTGGATATAGTAATTGAGAAAAGCAGCTAATAAATGTCCAGAATGGATAGAAAATCCTAAATATGAATTAAAAAGCATTTTTGGGTCAGACCTCAAACTTGTATCAGAAGTTTGCTGATACAATGCCAAAAGTAACTTTGAATGTTTAATTGTTTGAAGTTTTCTGATGTTTTTCAGGTTATTATATCAGGTCATAAATATTTTGATGTAAATATTGGCGAACATCTGTGCTTGAAAGTGAAAATTCTTTTGTTACGTTGAAACTAACACAGTATATTAGACTTCCGTCTATCTATGCTCAGAATAATTTAATCTGTCTGTACAGGAGCAGATGAATAAAACGAACTGACTATAGATTTTCTTTAACATTGTTATGTTTGCGGCTCTTTGTGCCAGCTTGAAGAGATCATAAAATCAGCTTATGGCAACCCTTGAAATGTTATTCATTTGATGCCCCAAGAATCTTCACAATACTTGCATCTCGTTATTCACGGCCTTGAATCAAATGCTAGTGGCTTTTATTCGGGTGTTTGAGTTTCGTCACAATCTTCTCTGTGACTATTTACCAGATCTTGTGACAATATATGGATCATTTGTAGTCCGTTTCATCGTTCAAAAGCCACAGAATCAGCAAAAATGAAAAACAAGCTTCTCTAACATGGCCTCAACCCTGGCCTTCGGGTTAGCTAAACATTTGCAGCGACAACGTCCTTGCTGACCCACACGGTCAAATGCACGCACAAACAAATCTGCTCATTTTCCATATGAGGGTTTCACACGCACAGAACTCGCACAAAACATTCTCACACAGTATTGGCGCGTGTTGTCTAAAGTTAGGTGTTCCTGTTTGTTTAGGGTACACAAATGATTTTTACAGACAAACTAAACTCGTTCTGACAGGCTACAGGATTAAAGAAAGCAAAGAACGGCGTAGTGTGTTTTCTCGATAGAAGATCCCGGGGCTCTGCTTAAAGCCTCAGATTAGACTTAAACTGGGGGAGCTCTTCCTGTAATGAGGAGGAAAAGAAAGGAAAGAATAGAGGGGGGGTTGTCCTGCACTTGGATTTTTCCATGACTTTGGTTCCTTGTGTTGACATGGCAATATTCCACATGCGCAAGCTGATTAGAGTGAGGACGAACAGATGAATGTGTAACTCCTGACCGGCTATCCCTGAGGTTCAGCTGTAAGCTCAGAGCAGCTTAAAGGTAATAGGATGGCGCGTTCCTCCTGCTGTTCACCGATCAGAGAGGTATCATTCTGGTTCTCCTTCCTGTGCAAATAGGAGTGGCATGAAAGAGAAGCTTTTGGGGAAAGGGTCACCTTAATGGTTCCATAAAGCAGGGGTTTTCAAAATTTATGATGCCAAGGATCCCAAAATGTGGAACCCCCTTTTTCAAAATACACACCCATCTATAATTTTAATGTGTAGAGAACATTTCAGCTTTATTAGATAAACAGTAAATTGAATAATGTAAGGACAACAACTTATTAAATGTATAGACTGTTTCAATGGCAAACAAGTAACATAAACGTTATGTGGCCCAAACCCTCAGCAAAGAATCAGTAACTATTAAGTAGTTTTAATTGAATTCAATACAGTTGCTATACAATAAAATATTAATATACATTACTATTAATATAAATTGAATATAAAATAAATGATTATATTGTATCCAAACAGGCCAGTACTTCAGGCCAGGCGCGTGCGTGCGATCAGACCGTAACCTTGAAGAGACATTTTCGATTCAAGTGTATTTGTACTCTAGCAACTGTCACTGTAGCACAAGGAATATACAAATATAAACAATTCTGGCAACTAAGCATGTTGCAAAAGGCAGATAAACACTTGAAATGAAACAATAATAATGTTTAGTTAAGTTTTGTTTACATTGTTTAGCATTTTTGCTTTTATCTTTTTCCTTGACATTTTCTGGGGACCCCTTACAACCCGAAGGCCCTCCCTGTTTGAAAACCTCTGCCATAAAGAACCTTTAACATGCGATTGTCACATTGAACAACACAATTGTTATTGCAAGAACCTTTGAGTAAATAGTTATTTGGGGAACCAAAAATGGTTCTTCAATGGCATCGCTGTGAAGAGCCTTTTGACGTACCTTTTACAGAGTAAAGGAATAAGGTGACTTCTGCAGTGAAGGTTGGATGGATGCGTGGAAATGCAGGTGGACAGAGCTGATTCGAAGGTGGTTAGAAAGTTTTAAGGGCAGAAAATGTTGCTTGGGGGAAATTGACAGTACATTGATTCCGTTCCTCCAATTTCAGCAGGATTTAGCCACTTCCTTTCTCAACTGCTCCTTATTAAGAACCAGTCAGTAGGGGTCCAGAGCTGAAATCAATAGAAACAAACAACCTCTTAATCACTCGGATTCAGATTCAAAAAGCTTTATTAGCATGAAAAACAGTCTTTACACAGCCAAAGCATAGAAGGATTAAATATACATTATTTATATTATATATATATATATATAATATTATTAGTATATTTATTTGTTCCAGTTCGATAGATTATTTTAAGTATTAGTACTATAGTAACTCACTCACTCCCTCATACAGTTTCACCTTCTGGTCTCTCCGTTTGCATTTGTTTGAGAATAGTTCGTAACAATTATGATTTGTGTGCTTGTAATTGATTATAGTTTCAGTGTCTGTGCTCTGGTTTCAGTGAGACTACACTGTCTGAGGCTGCAGACAGGAGAAAGAGAAAGACTATGGTCTGCCGTCTGCAGCCAGCTCCTATCACAGCTCCTCTTGTGAAGTCTGGAGAAGCAGGCCGGCAGTCTGGAGATGACTGAGCAAAACTGGTACCTGCTTGGTTTGTTGTACCTCAGATCTCACCTGAGGAGAGAGAGAGAGAGAGGTTATTTCAGTGAAGAAAAAACCTCCCCCTCCTCATCCAGATGAGGAGCATCTGTGCAGTTCATTGGTGCGACTCCTATTAAAAATGCCTCATTCCCTCAATAAAAGAGGACTTAACTGGCTCCGGCATCAGCTGCGAGCGCACGGATCGGCCCGCCAGACAATCAATTTCCCCCGAGCGCACGGAGCTTAGCGGGCGAAACGAGAGCGAGGGCGCGATAGGACGGGGGTTGTTTTCATTATCGCACCTCTTTCCCCGGCTGTGCAGAAAGAGGCGGCCAAAGTGCAAAGTGGAGGTATGGGAGAGTAAGAAGGAAAAAACATTGACCGGCTGTTTTAAAAAAATATATCGTATTAGATTAGCTTCAGTGAAGAGGCCTTTTGAGTTTCCCCCTTCCAGCCCAGAAATGAAAAAGAAACGCTATGCATTAGTTAAATTATAAATCATAGCCGCTTGCTTTCAGCATGCCTAAATTCTCGGAGTATGTGGCGGCACTCTCCCGTGTCAGGGCTTGTCATTCCTAATTAAATCTCCCTGTTTGGGTGACATTTGTAGCGTCCCCCAACACCACACACCCCGCCCCCCGTCTGTCTGCCAGTAGCTTAGATGGCGACATGAAAGTCTGAGCATGAGGGCAGATCCTTGCTCATAAGAGCACACCCTTGAGACACGGGCTCCGGGGCCGAGCAAATTAGAGAAGATATACAACTGACCTCTATGCTGGACTTCGAACGCGCTCTCTCTCTCTTCATTTACTCTTTACAGTCGTGAAAAAAAGCCTAGCGTGTTTACTCAGAATTATTTAAATGTGCTGCAAAATTGAAAGCTTTCACCCAAATTTCCAAAGTCAGACGGGATTTAGTAGAAATCTGCATACTTTGACCTTTTCTCATGGATTGAGTACTGATGCCTGTGGGTCCACAGGGAATTTTCTCAGACTTTTTTTAGATGTGGTCCTGTTAGTATTGAAAATTGATGGACGGTCCTATGCCCCGCCCCTCCATCTCTCTCTCCCTCTGGATTTACCTGTGTGCTCAGTCTGACCGGAGTCATCAAAATCTCTTTTTTTGTACATGATTGTTAGTATGTTCAATTGGACTTGTAAGTAAAACTTTACTTACAAGACTCAGTATGGCGATCATCCTGCCAGAAACCTGCGCATACACCCACAGGCTCATTTTCAGACCCTGCTGGGGACCCAGCTTTCTCTCTGTGCCCATCCTGGTGCCACAGGCGGAGAAGGGGCGGGGCAGAGTGGTGAAGGAGGTCTGGGATGCTGGTGGTTGTTGCCATGGCTTTGGTAAATGAAAGAGGAGATGCCCTTTAATCTGGCATGCAGGCCTCCCAGGTGTATGTATGGGTTGGAGGGAGGGAGGACAGGAAAGGAGGAGGAAGAGAGGAAAAGAGATCCCAATGAATCTCCTTTAGGGGACAAGATATAGAGATGTTTAAAACACAAACGTGGACATGTTTGTTTAACTGCATAAGTGAGGACATCCCTTGTTTTCATAACCGAGTAATGATATTTTCTATTCCCTACTCTAAACATAGCTTTTACATTACATTTTACATTATAAGATTAGAGTTGGAATGTGATTTGGCTAGTTTTCAAGCCTTAGGAACACCTAAACAGACTTGCTTTCGACCACCGAAACAGACTTGCTTTTTTTACCACGTTTTATGACTATTGTGTAATTCAATATCGTATGCAAAGCAACTTTATAATCCTGATGAAAATCTAAACCTATATTTGTCTCATTTGAATGTGATTTTGCAATTTTTAGGCAGCGTTTGCATTTTAGGACCACCTCAAAAGACCTTACAAGTCATGATTAGCTATATTTTTAAGAATAAACATCTGTCTGACAATGAAGTACAATATTAATAGAGCTATGTAATGTGTTATGAAGAAAGAGGATATTAGTGTGAAGAAATTTTCAAAGGACAGATGATATTTAGAAAGTGTGTCTGCGCGAGAGAGAATGAAGGGTGTTGTACACGACGTGCAAATCTAACAGTGTTGCTCCTAAGGGACCTTTAACATCAATTAGAATAGCCTGCCTGACACACACAGTCTCCTCTGGGTAAAGTGCATACGCGTGCATGTGTGTGTGCCAACAGTTTCTCTTGCAAATGAGAATCAGACACATTAGTATGAAAGACGCGGTTTGCTTGATTGGGTTTCTTGTTTCCTGTCCTTACACGTCTCTGCGGTCTAATATTCTCAGACACATTGTCAAAAACAAACAAAGACATGTTTAGATATAAATAAGTGTTGGGAGAGGGAAATAGATTGCGCAAATGTTGTCCCTCCTGTGATTTGGCCGTCTAGTAGGAGTTTTTGCTAGTACACTGGCTCATAACTGGTTGAATTGCTTAATGTTGTGTGTTGCCAGAGTGTGTGTGGGGTTCAATATTCATTTTGAAGCAGTGGTGGTCTTGTTTCCTAAATGAAAGAGCAGAAGGGTTGAGAATCGCTCCAGGCTAGCTGCAGGCAACCCTCATTTTCTATTTACCTGCATACTCGCCCTGCGAGATCCCTCGGTTTGTCAGGACACACACAAAGCCGCATTTTTTCTTCCTGTTATCTGTTCCTTTGAGATCTTGTTCGTCCGTGTAATCTCGGTCTAACATTTCGATTTGTCTAGCTGCTGCTTTTGTGTTTATATCTCAGTGTGCGAGTATGTGTGTGCGTGTCCGCGTTCTTCGTGAATTATTGTTTTTGACAATTTTCTCCTGATACTAATCGACCAGTCAAGAAAGAGGTTAGCTTTTCAGATTAAAGTGAAGTTGAATTTGTTCTTATGTTTTGGGTTATCTATTCGTTATATTGAACGTCAGATTATTACAATGAGAATATTTGTGAGCGGTATCAAATAAAATAGAAATGATTCAATATAAAAATTTAAAAAAAAATGAGTTGATGTTGAAGGGATAGTTCACCCAACAAGGAAAATTATTTTATCATTTACTCATATACCCATTTATGACTTTTCTTTCTTCAACAACGCAAACAACACTGGCAACCCATTGACTTTCATTGTTTGGACACAAAACCTAGATGTTTCTCATAACATCATCTTTTGTGTTTCACAGAAAATGATGAAGAAATGATGACAGAATCTATTTTTGGGTGAACTATCCCTTTAAATAACTTCAGATTATATATCGTCCATTAATAGCCTCTGAGCTCATGGTAGGTCTGTCTTTAAATTGGATGTTCATTTGTTAGGTTTATAATTTAAAAAACTATTTCCCTCTGGATGAAATGAACAGGAATTATTATTTTGAAATTGACTTTTGTACTCTTTGAAGCATTTGTTAATAATGCTGTCATTCCCATAATCTTTTTTTCTCTGCAATGACAACTTTTATTACGGTGCCTTAAATTCTCACTCTCCCATAAAGATATGCACAGATATAGAGGTCTGTTCTTTCTGTCGATTCAGTGACCCTGCCAACTCTGTTGGCGTATGTGGGTTGGCTGAGGTGGTTTCTTTCCGAGTCTGGTGTATAAAAGTTAAATGGTCCTCTTCATGTTTTGGTTTTCGTGGGTGGTTATCGGTAGACCTCCACATGCAGAGGTGTGTGTGTGTGTGTGTCGGTGGGCTGGATAAGATCCAGGGACAGGAGGTGGATTATGGGATAAAAGGGAATTTTATAGCTTCATTACTGAGTTTAAGATATAGAAGGAATTTGTCTCAAGGCAGGTGCCGACACAATACAGACAAAACATGTCACATAAAATACCATAATCGAGACATGAATGGAACGCAGTCTGGGTTTCTGGAAATATTTTCCTATTCATTTCCTCTGTAGACGTTTTAAAAAAGTTCTATAAAGTTTAAAGACACAACATCCTGCTGATGAATTACAGCATTTAATTTAAACGTTTTTTTTCCTGAAACCCCACTGTTGAACTTCTTCTAATGATTACAATTACAGCATTAATCAAATTATACTTCGTTTGGTTTGAGATACCACTAGAACATACCAAAATAGCTCTATGTGCATTTCTACAAACATTTCATTTTGCTTTTTGCGTCGATGCTTTGTTTTCCCTCACACCTCCGACTGGAGAACACAATGTCGCCCAGTTCTCGTCCCACAATGCCCCTGACGTGTCTGCTGACGGTTAGCATTCCACACGGGTGTGAGGAGCACAGAGTTTGTCGGCTGCTGGCACTGTTGTCGTGGATGATGAAGAGGCGTCAGGAGGAGAGCGAGCGGATGGGGTTCTCCTCTAGGAGAGGAGGGGCTGTTATCTTTCTCTTACTGCTACAAGAGCAGAGGATCTCTTATTCATCTTCCTTTATAATCTCTAGTACCTCACGTTGTCCTCTGGGGTATTGTGGGCAGAAAAGCTGTTGGGTGCTGAATAGCAAAAAAGCATGACACCATAAAAACTAAAATCGCATTACAGATTCATTGAGATTTAAAGGGATAGTTTAGCCCTGAATAGAAATTCTGTCATTATTTGTTCAACCTTGTGGCGTTCAAACGTTTATTTTGTAAAACACAAAAGATATGAGGAATTAAATGGGGCCCGGTGTTGTTTGGTTACCAACGTTCTTCACAATATCTGCTTTTGTGTTCTGCAGAAGAAAGAAAGTCATACAAGTTTGTAATGACATGAGGGTGAGTAAATATAAAAGTATAGAATAGGCCTACAAATCTTTCGTTAAACTATCCCTTTAAGCTAAAGCCACCTGTTCAATTCTATTTAGCACGACTGACCAATCACATTAGAGTATTCCAGATAACTACGTAATATATTTTCAGTATTTTATCTTCGTAATGAAGCAGAAGGTTTTTATATGCCGGCAAAGGAACAAGTGTTGTCTGTTTTCCCACGCTGTGTGTGTGTAGGCAGCCTTTGCCCTGCTTGCCTGATACAGGCTGAGAAGTAGACAAATGCAAAGTGACACTTGTGTGTGTAGAATGGTATTTGTAGTGACGCTTTGACCGCAGATAATAAAGCGTTCGCCCTGAGGTGATTTCAGACGGCAAGCACCCCCAATAAAACTCGCTGAGAGAGAGAGAGAGAGAGAGAGAGAGAGAGAGAGAGAGAAATGGAGAGAAGTTTGTAAAAAGGATTTCAGACTTTTAAAAACGACATGGAATGTGTGTGTGTGAGAAAGACAAAATGCTATCCAAAACACATGTTGTTTTTTTATTAAATTTACTTTTAAATGATGTCACATTGAAGTATTACACATTTAAACTTGTGTCGTCCTCGGGTAGATATTGCAGAAAATAATGTAACAATTTTTTATTTCCTCAGAGAAGGTCTTAAGTATCAAGCACATTATTCATGTGCATTTTAATTTGACTTGGAGCCCCTGTGCTTATTAGCTCAGAGATTCACCTTTGATTGGGTACCGGCTGCTGTCTGGGGGGAATTAGTTGAAATGTTTTGCCAGTTCACACTGAGCGGAGCAGGAAATTAATCTTTTAAAATTAGAAAACAATTTGGCTCTAACAAAATATTAGATTAGGCTTTAGACAGCTTTTTTCATTTTAACTGACCCTGCCTGTTTAACACGAGCCTTTCTTTTTATTTAAATAGTAAAATTAATTTTAGTGACACCCTAAGTAGACGGTCATCAGTGATTATATTATACTATAATGTTTATTTTTATATATTAGCATTTATCTATTTGACAGTATAAGGGATTCTTGGACATCTAGTTTCAGGCAATAAATGTATAAAAAATGTATAAAATGCGCTTAAAACTAAAAATGAAAATTCTGTCACCATTGACCACCATAGTACGAAAAATAGCTTTGTACGTTTCTTTGTTCTGCTGAACACATAAGAAGATATTTTGAAGAATGTAGGAAAGCAAAATTCGTTGGCACTTTTGTCTACCATTGCATTTTTTCCTACTACTGTAGTCAATGGTGGCAAAGAACTGTTTGTTTACAAGCATTCTTCCACATATCTTTCTCTGTGTTCATCAGAACAAAGACATTTATACAGATCTGAAACAAATCAGGGGTTAGTAAATGATGACAGAATAAATTTTTTTGGGCGAATAGTGTCTTTAAAGATTTTCCAGATCTGTATCTTATTGGTCATCGTATTATTTGCTATTAACTATAACAAAATCAGTATATGGGATATTCCAGGGTTATGGACGTGACATTGTGTTGATATTTATATTTGTTGATATATATTTAGAATCTAAACAAACACAAAAATGTCAATCTATGAACACATTTTTTATTTAAAAAGAGGCTGATACACAAGCATTATGGATGTGAACAAAAAGAACACATTATGAGGAATATGTACCGTTATGGATGCGATCATCCAGAAAAATGGCACTTATCTCACTGTGGAAAAATCTTGCACTTCAAATAAAACAAATGCTTTAGAAACTTGAAGAGAGACCTCATATGGGAGTTTGAACCACAACATTTTGATATCTGTGCTGTTAGCATAGTAAAACCCGTTGGTAAAAAAACAAAAAATTTTCACGGTAAGGTTGACATTTTCAGGGAAATGCCCATGTACTGCACTGACATTAATGTGCACCCTTATTTACATTGTTTTTGATCACCAGTTTTCGAATATTAATGAGCTTGAAACAATACATTTCATCAAGCTATGCATATTCACATCTCTTTCCAGGATGGGGCAGACAGGAAGACAGGTCCGCAATCCTCTGCCATTATTGTCATTAGCTTGTGTGTGTGTTTGAAAGGGGCAGAGATGTGTAGCCGAGCCTGTGGTGCAGGAGGTCTGGGGGAGGACAGGCGCGTTCTTTCAGCTCGCCACTCAATTAGAGGCACAGAGGCACACAGAGGCATGCTGGGTTAATTGTAGAGCTTCAAACAGCTGCCACATTCAGAGCTCCATTGTGCCTGCAACGGTTGTTACGGCGGCTGGGGGCCTGGGTTAGTAATCGCTGAGTAATCAGTCTGAGAGAAGAGCAGATGACACGACCATTAGCAACAGGCAGGTATTGTTTAAAATACAACCACACCAGAAGCTCCTAGTGCGCTCACTCTCTCTCTCTCTCCAACCACCCCCCCATACCCACATCCACCCCCCCTTCACACTTTTGTGAAACCACTTCACGGCTGATAGGGTTATAGAGCAAGAAAACACAGGTTTGTTTGTGGGAGTTTGCACGTGGTGCAAAAATCCAAAAATCCAAAAAATGAAATGCAGAATTGCATTTAAAGTCTTCTAAATCAGTTTATCAGAGTATGATACGTGATGAAAAAGGTATCTCAGATATTTATAAGTTGGCGTATGTGCATAATTTCTATCCCTGATAAGCCCACATACATCTGGGAGACATCTATTTGATGTCTGCATTTACATCTGCAAAACATATTTTTTGATTGTTTGCTCTGTCAGATGTCATATAGACACCTAGAAGATCTCTGTAAGACGTTTAGGATTTAGAACGTATGTAAAACCTTTTTTCTAAGACGTTTATCGGATGTTTTTACAGAGCAGATGTATTACAGATCTTTTGCAGACATACCCG
The DNA here is from genome assembly GCF_947034865.1 of Barbatula barbatula. Lineage (NCBI taxonomy): Eukaryota > Metazoa > Chordata > Actinopteri > Cypriniformes > Nemacheilidae > Barbatula > Barbatula barbatula. Next base: position 24,272,617 of record NC_136767.1, on the reverse strand, counting down.
TGCTATCTGGGTTATAACCACCATGTGCATTAGCATAATTTGTGTTATGTGGTCAGTCTTTTTTTATGTCGGTTACTGTCATTGCAGAACAACAGTTTTAGGTGAATTTCGCACGGGAAGTAAGTTGTTAAAACGTTTCTCATTAGCTGTGCATGATAACTCATTACATTTAATGACATGTAATGCCCCCTGAGATCTGAAGATTGCAACTCTATACTGTATATAATATTTTACATTCTTAAGCACTTGATATACGTGAAAATTAATTAATAAATGCAGGTGTGTCCATTAAGACTTAGCCTAAGTTCTGTTGAAGTGACAACTTTAAAGATAAGAGATCAGAGACAAAGAGCGGCCACAGCTTGCACCTGACTCCAATTGAAAAGAAAGTTGGCCTGGCCCAAACTTGCTAAGGTCGCGTGTCGTGTACACATGGGTGTATAGTCGATATCCTTTGAAGCTGATGTTAGGTCCCATCTCTAAGCAATTATTTTGACAGTTTGCTGACAGTGCGGTAATAAGCAAGCTTTCAAAAGGGGAAAACGTTCAAAACCCACTGGATGTTGCGTTGCATGTGTGTATTTCTCAGAATCAGTTCCTGTTTATCTGTGCTCTATATCTGTGCCACAACCCATATTTGTAAGTTGATGTGGTTTTATGTGTATTCTTTGTTCTGATGACAGTAGCTGTTAAACCCCATAACTTGCATGATCTACACAACCTTTTTCGGGCTTTTTTAACCTCTTGTTCATTGCATATTTTGGACTTAAGCGCAGATAATGCTGAACATTTCAAGTACTATAATATGTCATCTTCTGATCTCTATGGGAAGTTGATATTTCTTGGTGATTAATTGAAACTGCGGTAGTTTGAAGTATTCAGTAATTTTGTGTCACAACTTCTCTTTCATCATTGCATCATTTCTTGTAGATGCATCCCGGAGGATGCATGTACACATCTCTCTCACTCACTCACTCTCTCTCACTCTCTCTCTTGCTCTCTTTCACTTGATGCACTGCTTAAAAGAACGAATAAACGACCTGTACAGAAAACTCCACTTATTTTAGGACCTCCATTAGCAATTTTCGACCCACTCATACTCATATTCGTATTCCTTCTTATCCTTTTAAATGTAACTCCCCTCCAAAGAGCGCACGCATACACGCTAATTAGAGTAGTGTTAATTGAGTATTTAGGATTATGCCTCCTCCACACTGCCTGCTCGCTCAAGGACGGCCCAGGGAGCGTGAAGGGCGCACAGCCCAGCCTCCATCGCTCTCCGTCTGGTCACTATCTGCATCCCGAGCTGACCCGGGCCTTACCGTGCACCACTCGCCCCGACCCGTTTACTCCTCGATGGAAGGTCAGCGTTCAGAACATAGGTGCGCGAGGCTGCGCCGGGATTGTGGGGGATTTTATCCTGTTGTCTTTTATTGTGCATTCTGTGTGTGCGGTGTGCATTGTCGGTAATGAGAGATGGCATTTAGAGAACTGCTGCTCTGACACACGGGCACTCAGTGCCAGCCGCGAGTGATTAAGGACAGAGGTCATTCTGCTAATTATCCCCCTGCCATCCTGCTTCCCGCAATCTTTCCCTCCCTCGCTCTTTCTCTCTCCGAATGTTGTGTGCCTGGCAGGACCGGTTCATTTGTACGTATGCCAGAAAAGAGAAAAGCGCGACGCATGAGCGAATACGCTCGCTGAGGACGGCAGTGATATTAGATTGCTGGTAAATACAAGGCATCAGAACGGCAAGCAATCATTTCTGTTAAAAGAAGAGGAGTAATGGGTAAGAAATGGACAGGACGGAACCGGTGTTCGTGAGAGCAAGTACACACACACACACACGATAGTTCTTGTTCTGTAGAGAGAGAGAAGGAAAAGGACTGCTGCTTTCCTCAAGGGAAATAATTAATCCGTACAAGGCTGTCGCATGTCGAGATGAAGCAAGTGTGAAGCATTTTACCCAGGAGGCACTGCAGACTGTCGCCCATGCAGACACCTGTTAGAACGCCTGCCCCACATTAGCATCCTTACACACGTACAACATTGCAAACAGGAGTAACCACAACATTTCTCACTCCACCAATCCGGTTTGTGTGTGTATGTATGTGTCAGTATGTGGTTTCGTGCTTGCCTGTTTTCGGAGTATGTTTTGTTTGCGTATGTGGCGTGAGCGTGTCTTTTGTGTGAATTTGTTGTCGAGCTTGTCGTGTGGGTGTGTGTGTGTGTTTAGTTGTGAGTGTCTGTGTTTATCACAGAACGCCATCTGTACTGTGCTCGCAAGCGTGATCACAGACATCGAGCACCAATAAGTCACGCAGGTCTGAGCCGATGAAAGATCTCACGCACACACACACTCAGGGGAAGGCTGTGTGACAGTTATTCATGGGGTGAAGTGTGAGGAAGCTTGTCAAGTTGTGTTTTTTAAGTTCAGTTGGTATGTTTGTCCATCTGGTGGTCTCTTATAGGAATATATAGCTTCTATTTTAAATGAGTTTAAATAAGAATCTTTTTTTTAAATGTAAGTCAAATGTTACTAGACATGGACCTGCATTACTGATATTTTTATATAAAAATATATTTTAGATATATTCAAACGACCTGCTTAGAATCCCACTGCCATAAACAAAAAAACATGAAAAAAAAAATTTAAACACAAAATGAAGTACAATTATTTTTAGCTTTCCTTATGCAAGAACCAATAAGATTTTAAATGAATGACATGCTACACTGATCGGTTTGTTTGCATGGAAAAACAACTCCTTGATCTGTAAAATATTATATTAGTTCAAAATATTAATCGTTTGCTCTCATTTTGTTTCATTTATACAAATTTTTTTTATCTGTGTTTAACTGAGAGAAGAAGCATATACAGATGAGGCCAAGTAAATGCTGAAAGAATTTTCATATTTGGGTGGAGAATTCTTGAAAGTTAGTCTCCTGCTTACGCCAGTTTTTATTTTATTTTGATCTTCATTTTGATCTAATCAGGTCTAAAAATCATTGATGGCTACTTCAAACTGCCCTGTCCGTCTCTCCCTGTGCTCATAGCTGCAGTAATAGCCAGAGGTCTTTGTGGGTTGAAGCCGCTCTCTATGACTCTGAAAGGCCTCTAATCCCCGTGGCCTGTGAAGTGTGAAACCCTTTGATGGCAGGTCGGGTCCGGGAGCCTGTTGACAAACAACAAGAGGGAGGCGCTGAGAGAAAGACGGCAGCATCGGCTTTATCCATTGTACGAAAAAGATTCAACACACCTCTTTAGGCACGAAAAATACGCATTTGTCATCCGAAAACACAGGGCAGCGATAGTATTAGCCGTGCTTTAATGATAATTAGCACGTTTTCACCCCCATCGCGCAGCGAGATTGAAGGGAGGAGAGAGATTGAAACCTAAGGGAGAGTGACATGGCAAAGGCTGTTTCTTAATTAAACCATGTGATGATCAAAGATTTCCATCCCATCCGACCCATACCGGCCCCCCCCATGTGAATGAGATCAGAAAGTTGGCTCCTCCATTTGCATACGGACCAGCTATGTCGCTTTGAAATCCACTTTTTTCCGCTTGGGAGCCAGTGAAGTGAGGAAACTGTCTGTCGGGTCGTGCACACAACGCGCTCGCAAACACTCCCCACCCATCCTTCTGCGCTGGCTGTCGGAGAAACATCAAAGCACCGTGGCGCTGCTGTCACCGAGAGGCTTGAAAGTGTCGGCCCCTGCTCTGGCCCTGCATGGGCTGGACAGATGCTCGACAGCCCCCTATTTCATCTGACCCATTTAGAACAACTCCAATTAGACGGTGACATCGAGGAGATGAGCATCCTTTCATCTGCTGCCCGAGAAAATGCCAACTAACGTACAGGCTTTACACGCCCGGATCTCTGTAGTCTCAGGAATCCTTTTAAAAGAGTTATTAAACATAATAGTCGGTACAAAGTGGCGAATTGCTAGAATTATTTGGATTTCTGCGTTAATGTTGTTTCAAATGTGACCTGACCTTGATCTTGGACGCGTATAGTTAAATAAAGAAAAATTTCAGGCAGGGTTTTAAAATTCCATATCTAATTCTTTAAAACGTTGTCATAATGGGAAAAAAATAGGTCATGACATTAAAGTCAGGAACATTAGACAGGTCTCTTTGTAAAAAAATGCATTCGAAATGTATTTAAAATAGAGAACATGTTGAATTGTAAGTATCACGACCAAAGGACAATATTTTTAAGTGGTTTAATTAATAAAAAAGATTTTTGTAAAAAATGTAAATCTTTTTTAAGACAATTTATGTTATTTTCCCACTAAAAGAGAATGTCTTTGACATGAGAACCTACTCAAGATTATTAGTCGACTTTTGTTAATTTTGTATTGTATTAACCAATCAGCATCCAGACCCAGGGAAGGGCTACAAAGGCATTCAATATGACAGTCTATAATCTTGCCCAATACATCTATTAAAAATAGATTTTTCAGTTCAGTTGCTTGCGAGTTTCATTTTTCTTAAAGTCTCAAGGTTGTGTTTGAAAAAACAACATTGTGTACCTGTACCAAAGCCATCAGTCCAACTGTGATGCATGTGGAAGGAATCATAATAGCATGCTTTGCTTTGGTACCTCAGACTCTGAAGGTCTCGAAGTCCACGAGAGAATAATAGATGGTTTGGTTTAGGAGTTTCTGTCTGTGTGATATAAACCTGAAAGAGGCGGGCATGAAAGTGATCCAAAACAGAGGTGTGTTTCAATTTTGTATTTTTTGCCAACGTCAAGAGGCTGGGTCCCAATTCCATTGAAATGCTGTGGTCCTGAAGCCGATCGGTCAAGCAAGACGCCCTATAAATATACATGAAACAGTTTTGGGTAGAGGAGTGAGATGCATCTCCCACCACTTCAAAGCTCTATTCACCTGCTATAGAATGTATCAAGGTTTTCAGTTTCTTTGTGACCTTCTTTGTTTCACAAAAAGTGTGTTGGTTTCAAATTAAGCATATGTAATGAATATGTGCAATCAAAAATATTTCAATAATTTACAAAAAAAATATTCCAAAGGACAGATACGGCTACTACCTGCTAGAAGATTTGAGTTTGATGTGACTTTCACAGATGTTAACTGCTAGAGGTTCATTAAGCAGTTTCCTAAATGCAACATCATCAGTTCTCCTGTGGAATTTTTTAACAACATGCCATTAGATTTGCAAGGGCTTAGAGCACATGGATGCTGTAGATTTAGCTGCATTAGCGATTGAACTGTGGCAGCTTAATGGAAGCCACGAAGACTTTCAGACGCGTCCGAAGTGTGACAATCTGAAATTTGACAACTTCCTCACAGCTGGATCCCTCGAGGTTGGGAAAATCACTCTGACATTTGCTGACGCCGCCATTTGCGGTGGTTTAATTTTAGTGGGAACGATAAAAAAACAAGCAGAAATGCTTCTCTTTAAAATATCATTTTTGCAAGGGTTGGTAGTCATTTGTGGCAGTTGATTTATCACTTGTAAATTGAGTGCTTCGCCTGCTCCCCCTCTGCCTTTTTGTAGCACTGAACTAAGTAGCCATGAAATTGCCTGAATAATGTCGTTTAAATCCAATCTCACCACGGCCCTTCACCTCCGCTCATCCTCTGCCTAGCGCTGCTCTTTCCTCTTGTTTCCCAACCCCTTTTCTCAGAATCCCAAAAGTCTTTTCTCAGAAAACTCAAGATTCAGGTTGCTTTTATCAAGGGTGAACAGGCTCCAGACGCCTGGCCACTTTATCTTTCTGTCTGAAGACAGACATTAAGACTTACTGAGTTTTAAAATTTTGTGCTCTGCCCGACATATGGCTAAATTCCGCTAGTTTTAATAGAAGCGAGTGGTTTTTGTAGCATCTTTAAAGATGTCAGTGCAGTTAGAGTCTTCTGGCCTAAGAAACCCGGTTACGAATTCCCTGTGGGCGGAGTTTTGGAGGTTTGTGGGTGGGGTAATGTAGGTCTGTCTCCTCATTTGGAGATGGTCTGATTGAATAATTGAGAAATTGGCCTGGTCAAGGCTAAAGACCTGCTGGTACTACTTATAAATCTCAAATGTGTCAGTGCAATTAAACAAGTCTTTTATCCTCTTTACTTCCTGTGCACTCTCCTTTCCGTCTCCAAGGGTAACCCAATTTTGAACAAAAGAGAGGCCAAATTAATTTCACAAAGCACTGGTTTAATAATGCCTTGGGTGCCTGATTTCGAGTTTAAAAAGAGCTATTTATCCAGAGATAAACGTCCTCTGGAATAGAGAGAGGGAGAGAAACTGGGGTATGGAATCAAATACAGTGTCTAGAGGGAGACAGGGTTTAAAACCATTCTGTGTTTCGTATACTGTAATATATTGCGTGTCTGCGGTTTGTACGTTTACACTGATGTTCTTTGTGTGCAAGTCTTTGCCAAACTGGCAGCAATAAAGTACACAAATAAAGTCAGAAAGATCTAATAGTCACATGGATAAGGAAATGGCAAACTTTGGAGGCAACAATGGTGTGGCCTTCAGCGGAACGAGTATTGGCTTGATGCAAAAGGAGCTTAGTCTTGTCACGATTCAACAAGTTGAAATGATAAAAAGGTGGTGACCAATAGCTGTCAAACTCCCCAAAAAGTCTAATATTTGCCATAACAATTGTTGAAACAACACTCATGTCAGATATAATGCCTGTCTCATGACATTGCTCTCTGTTTGCTTTGCAGGTGAGCTGACTGTCCCCATGCCTTCCCCGCGCTACCCCAGCGCAGCAGAGCTGGACGCCTATGCGCAGAAGACGGCCAACAGCCCGCTGTCCATCAAGATCTTCCCCACCAACATCAGGGTCCCCCAACACAAGCACCTTAATCGGACTGTGAATGGATACGACACCACCGGACAACGCTACAGCCCCTACCCCCATATCCACACAGGAGGCTTCCAGGGTCTGTTAGCAATCGTCAAAGTGTCATCTTCGACCTCATCATCTTCATCATCCTCTTCATCTTTCGTACCCTCCACAAAGGGCGTTCTCAAAAACTCAGATGGCAGGAGGACTAAGCTGTCTCCGGCGCAGATAGCGGTGGCACCTTATCCGCCTCCAAACAGCAGCACTTTAGGTCATTGCCACGGACAGATTGTGTACCACACAGGTCCCCCCAAACCCCCGGAGGCCACCACGCTGTCGGTGCCCCCTAACGTCACTGTGGCTGGCTCTGTGATTCCCGTGGCTGGGGGCCGAGGACTAAATCTCCCTCCTCAGTCCAACCTTCCCTCCATCCAGAGCATAATTTACCAGATCAACCAGCACTGCCAAGCCCAGGCTCTGCAGCAGGTGTGTCACAATGGGACGTCTACAGGAGCTCTGAACCCGAGCCCATCCAAACAAGGTGCCATCAACACCTCAGGGGGGACTTACGTCACCAGCGTGGCTCCGCAGGGAAATGTGGCCTATTCAGGGACCGTGCTACCAGGGCAAAACGGGGAGGTGATGAAAGCCGGAGTGTATCCCGAAGGCATGGACTACCTGCTGTGGCAAAAACAGCAACAACAGCAGGCGATGTTGAGGATGTACAGTGGGGGAAGCGGCGGAGGAGGCGCTGTCAGCAAGTCTCCCGAAACCTGCATCCCGGGAGGATCAATAATGCTGGGTGGAGCCCAGGTGTCCTCTTCCCGAGGTTATCCGATGACGGCGAGTACAAGTGGTGGGGGCGGGCTCGAAAAGGTCAGCTCCTCCCCTTTGAACTGCGTGGGGATGCACGGTAACTTTTCGGTCGGGCAGTACTTCGCGCCCCCGTGGAACAGTGTCCTGGTTACGCCAGACAGCGATTGCTACAACCCCCAAGAGTTGCCTGGTGGCACGAGCACAGCCGGACCGGCGACGGGGCACAGGGAGCTTGTATTCGCCCATCATCACCAACATCCTCATCATCACCATCATCATCACCACCATCCTCATCACCCACCCATAGACAGCACGGGTGGCCTGTGCTGTAGTCTGCCCAGTAAAAGTCTCTGTAATACATCAGTGTTGAGCAGCAGTCTCCAGTCGCTGGAATATCTGATCAACGACATCCATCCGCCCTGCATCAAGGAGCAGATGTTGGGGAAAGGATACGAGACCGTGTCCGTGCCGAGACTGTTGGACCACCAGCACGCACACATCCGCCTCCCTGTTTACAGATAAGATGAGACGGGCGATGGGTCAGGCTGACCATTGTAAAGACCTGCTGGAAAATCTTTAATCAAAAACTGTGGATATGTTGCCATTGCGGATTGCCTGGATTTGCAGTGGAATTTGGTGATACTGCTCTAAGCAGACTGGGGAGATCTGGATCAAAACATGGTGAATGAATGCTGGAAAGCCAATATGTGCCTCTCAGCTCAGAGCTGAGAGAGTGGCTGGCAAATGGAATGTTGCAAGATCCTAAACGCGGATTCTGTGATTCTTGGTTTTCTTTTTTTTACCAGGAAGTTGTTTTCAAATCGTTTCTTTTGGTGATTTTTTTCCCCTTTTAATTATTTCATCAGACTAATATGTTATGTTTTGGGTGAGAGTCAATGATTTATATGAAGTGAATATAGTCTCTCCTTGCAAGTTTTAGATTGAATGATGAGGATGACGGTCTTAAAGCACCATGGTTAAATACATGTGCTCACTAAACACTGTAATAGATAAAGCCACATAGCAGCATCGCAAAGACCAAAAAAGCGACAACATCAGTGCTTTTATGTGAAGTTAATGGATATTTCATTGAATTAAAAAAAGCTTAGCGGTATGGAATTATGGTTTTTCATAGAAATTGCACTGCTTGGGGTGTAAAAATTTTGTGAGAGTACTAGGAGGATGGAAGTTAGAAGTTTGAATATAATGTATTTAAAGAACTTGAAGACTTGAACCTATTTTTGTTGTTTTATATATATTTGTAGTATATAATATGCATTGGCTGCTAAGGGAGTACGAGTGTAAAATGCTTAGGTTTTTAAATGTTTCTTTAAGAGTCTTTTATTTTGATTTTAGTCTCTTTTGACTGCAGTATAATTTCTGCTGTTCTCATGGTGGAATCGCCACCAAGGGTCAAACAACAGAATTCTCATTTATTTACTTACACACTGGAATTCACATTCTCCAAAAACGGCTCGGTTTGGCCGATCAGGTATTTCTGAGGTTCCTTTAAATGGAACATCGTATAATATTCTGACATGCCGAAATGCTTTTAAATTCTGGAAATGAGCTGTCTGTTGTAGGAATTCTTAATTTCAGAGCGGAAGGTTTTGATTGGTTAGGGAGCAATTAAGTCCTCCCTCACGGCTTTGAAGCGTTAATGCTAATAATAGATATCGCTGAGGGGAGTTAACCTATGGAGGTGTCACTTGACCATTCCTCTTTTAGAAACGATGAAAACAATCATTGTGGTGCCTCTCTCAAACAGAGAGGATGAGTGTTCGCCTCGGCTCCGTGCTAGAGGTTTCGAGCAGGGTTGGGGCCGCTCGTAAGCTTTGTCTCAACACTGAAATATTTATTCCGACTGTGACTTTCCTGTGAATGTACTGCACTTAGATTACTGAGAAGACTAATGCCTTGTGGGACAGAGAGAGGGGGAAATAAAGTAAAATTGGATGGGCACAGCGGTCCCCGGCGTTAAATTAGCATTTCTTTTGTCAGTCAAATTTCACCGGTAAATTGAATTCAGAAACTCGAGAGAGGCAACGGGGGGTTCTGTCGGAGGCAAGAGCTGGCTACAGTCTAGATTTATGAAGTGCAATTATTATGACTGTATTAACAATTTTGTTTTCTCTGAGCTTACACCAAAAAAAATGTAAACTACAGCTGTGTCTACATTCCCAATGTAACACATATTCATTCCCTTCTTGTTTTGAGGTGCAAAATAAACTGATTTCAAGACTTTATTGAAAAACCCATGTCTGTGCTTTGACCTTGTCTTTATTCAGATGCATTTCATTAATGCCAATGGGATGGGGATGATCTATTAAGTGGGGGGAGGGGGTGTTATTACACATTATAAAACTTATCAGTTTTGTTCATGAATATTAACTATGTTGCTTGTCATTCACACAGCGGTTTGGTTGTTAAGTATAGATTAGCACAAAAGAAAATTTAGATGAATGCAAAAATAAATTTTAAATAAAATTCTAATAAATATGCTTACAATTAATATAATGATTTTCTTTAAAAAGTGAGATGACAAATGCTTCATTGTTTAAAACCATTTCGTTGGTGCTAAATTCCAGTGCAACCTTATTTCATCGGACACACGCGCCTGGCCCGAAGTTAGCTTCCGGTCTGTGTTTGTTTATCGGTCTGTCTAGTGGCTAATAATATACTAACTATATCTTTTTATTTTATTTATATCAATATTAGTTTATATTAATATTTTATAGTATAATCATTGTATAAAAACACATTGTATTGTATTTTTTTATATACGTGTAACATATATACAGTGATAGTTCACCCAGTTGTTCACTGTCCCCCATTTACTTGCAAGCAAGCATTTGTTTTGTGTCATAAAGTAAAAAAGTCAGAATGTCAAGAATATCATAGTTGTTTCAAACCTTTATCACTATACGCTTAGCCAAAACACTTAAAAATAAATTGTTGGGTTATTTCAACCCATCATTGGTTACATTTTTTAGATTTTTAACAACCCAGAATCTGTTCATTTAAAACCATTGGTTGAGTTTGTCCATTTTTGACCCAGTGATGGGTTGAAATAACGGAAGTAACAAAGCGAAGTAACGGTTCTTCTACTGGTAACCTAAAATCATACCGGCTAGAGATACTTTTAACTTGCAAGCCAATGTAACTTGTTATTTATTTTGCTTGTTTTCTAAAGATAACCTGCAGAAACTCTTTGCGGATGTGTACCGGGAGTAAAGTTTGGGCCACAAAAGCGTGCATGCACACTTAGCAGTAACATCCGTTTGTTGTTGCTTTTAAATCGTCTACATGAAAGAGGGAAAGTATTTTATTGTCTTGTTGCTGGTAACATACAAGGCAAACCGTCCATATATTCAATATATGACAGAAGAACCTGCCTTCGTCCACCGCGACTGATGTATAAAAAAATGAGTCCTCTCACTTTTCGTCGCATGAACTTTGAAGCAGAAGAATTTTTTATGTTTGAGCTGGTAAAATAATCTCCTCAGAAAACAGCAAGACGACGCTGTATCTCCTCGGATATCTGTGGTGTCTCGGTAGAGTACCCATGTAAGATCTGATTGTTTTAGTCAGACTGAGCGTGCTTGGAGTGCGTCGTATTGATCTACTGTGGATTTGCTCACAATAGCGTACCGCTTGCTTTGAAGTCAAACGAGGAGAACTGTAGGGAATATAAACACGCAGAATACCTGAACTCAAACATACATCCTGCACCTACAGTGCAATGCTAAACTCAATCTTCGTGCATTTCGTTTCAGTTTGCAGTCCATAAGATAAGGGATGAAATCTGTAAAAGTGAGCGAGCTCATGTGGTTTTAGCAAACGAGGAGCTGCAACAGTCCATAAACATTTCTGTGTGCACGCTGTCTATTTTCCTGTGTGTAGTTTTTGTCAGCGTGAAAGATGCGCCTCTGATCACATCCCTGGGGCTTTTCCTCTCTGCATCCCCGTTCCTGTCATCCTTTATGTTCTGTCTCTGCTGTGTTAATGGATTTGAGGAGTCGCTGCGGCAAACAACTTTATCTTTCGCTCACCCGCTTGGGTTTGTGCCCACTGCCAGTAAGTTCTCTGCCAATTTATTCATTTACAGTAGAAATAAAATTGAGTTAAGTTATTAACGGTAACGGTGCTGTTTCTATAGCTCCAACGTTGCATTATGACAGTTTTATAGCGCATTTAATCTGAACAGCTTTAATCAGATGGTCAGATATCTCAGATGATCCACGTAAACCAATTCCTACTGTTTTTAATAAGATGAGTGATAAAAAGAAACATGCTTCATTCTTAATATTTACTTGTACATGCACTGATCTGTTAAGCATTCTGTAATGTCTGTTAATGCCAAAACAATTAGTCAATTCAACATTCAACCCAGTTATTTTCTGCCTTGCTTAGCATTGTTTTTGCTGAACCGGCCCAAGCCCTCGTGCCCCCACAGAGACAGATTGGTGTCAGGAACAATAGGCCTCTTAGCCTCCATAGGAATAATAGCATTAGAGCCCATATAGGATCTCTGAGAGTCGAGTCCTATCATCTTCTTTGGCTTTAAGAAGACATATGGAGCATCAGCAGCTGCACCTGTCCTTTGGATCACCATCTCATTGAGTAATTATTTGTTTTTCAACGGGATTATACTTACCGCTGACTGCCAAACAGATGTGAGTTTTAAAAGAAGGGGAGTCTGTAGAAAGAGGATGAGAAAGAGACGGATCGGGCGGAGGGTTCAGAGCAGCCCTGGAGGGTGCTTTTGCCCTGGTTGGTAATCAGGATAATTGCTGCGTTGCTAGTGCTCTAGTCTCCTGTCTCTGAGTGTGTGTGCCTCTGTGGCCCTCTGTGCAGATTGGCCCCTCAGGCAACATGAACCGGGCCACTGCAATTCCCTTCCTGCAAAGAGAAAGAGTGAGACAGTTTCACCTCAGGCTTGTCTTATTAGATGTACTTATTAGATTCACTTAATGAGGATCATAAAACGGATTCAAATACACTGTTGTCACATAATTCTTAAAGGGGCGGTACGCAAAAAAGGAACAGCATCGTTACATTCGTGTAATTGGAAACGTGAGTTAAAGTGGAGCGGTATAAGACTCTCTTCTCTTGCAGTTTACCATGTCAGGTTTTATAAACTTACAAAAAATCAACTACACTCTTGAATGTGTTACACTATGCCATCGATGAACCATTTTTGGCTGTATGGTTCCATAAAGAACCTTTAACATCTTTAAACATTTCTGTTTTATGTTGTGAAAAGGGGTTCGTTACATTATGAAAATGTTTTATTTAAAAAATTTTGACAATACGAATTTGACATGAGTAAAAAAAATAAAGGTGCTTCAAGGGTTCACAGCGATGCCATTTTTGGTTTCACAAAGAACCATTCGGTCAAACACTCTTTAAACAACCGCCTGGAGACACTTTCACCGAAAAGATCCTTTGGTGAAACAGAAAGGTTTTTCAGATGTTAAAGGTTTTTCATGGAACCAAAAGGTTATTTTATGGCATTGCAGAACCTTTTCAAGAACTTTTTTACATAGTACAAAACGCATCGCCTCTTTCCTTTCGAAACCTTAGATGTCCACATTTTTAAAGAAATGACAAAACATTTAAATCATATAATACTGTGTTGTCAAAGTTGACAACCATTTTTTATTATTTGTATTGGTAAGATATCTGCAAAAAAAAAAGATTTTAAGAACCTTCATGGGACCATGATTCATGATTTATGGTTTGAAATAATCAGAGTGAGTACATTTCCTTTTGTTGTGTACTGTTCCTTTAAGACCTTTCTGGTGCACTTTAAATTCGATGCTCATTTGGATTCACCCAAGTTTTTCTCTTTCTGTTTCACTCTTTTTATCCTTCCTGTGCCCACACACCTTGACACACGGTGAGGGGATTTTGTTGTCACTTTACCATTGAATTGACAGAGGGGGTCAGAGCATCCCATTAACAGATCCATATGTGGGCTTTCGTTCACTACCCCTCTCTCTCTCTCTCTCTCTCTCTCTCTCTCTCTCTCCAGAGGGTCTTTATTCTCTTTCTCTGTCTGTCTCTCTCTGTGTCGACAGTCTTTCTGTCTCTTTCACCCTTTCATTGTGATTTAAATAACTAAACCATCTCTCTACTGCTCGTCTCTGCTGGTTCAGTGCTACATTCGTTAATTAGTTCATCTTTGGTTCTGTTCAGCTGTCTGAGGAAAGGCTCTGGGTTCAGTTAATCTGCCATATGGACTTTGTCTCAGTCGTGATAAGGTAAACATGATTAGAATCCAATTTTAGAGGATTTATAGCCTATATACACATACTCAGGGGTCACCGATTAGCGGGGTTGTGGTTTTAGGATTGGAGAATTATTAACAAAATGTACGAACACAGAGAACGTTTGAAGGAGACAGAGACGCATCTTTATGGTTGCATGTAAATTGAGAGATTAAATGGGATGGATGTACTTTTAAGGATTGATTAGTCACACTGTGAAGCTGTTTGAAACTGTATAGAGTTCTATGAAAATTATGACCCCTAGAAAAAAGTGCCAGAGAAATGAACTTCTTTACCACAATATTACACCTGCGTATTTCATTTCAGAGATAAACAACACATCTGTTTAAGTTACGACTGTTCAAATGGTTGGAAGGAAATTAAGAAATTTCACCTTTTGAAAAATCCCTGCTGTACATTATCAGCGAATATGATTTAGTTGAAAACAACTCAAAGAACTATTCGTCAAAATATTTTTTTTTCCCACCGGAATGAATCAAATGCAATTTCTGCCCTGTCTATCTTTATCAATGTTATCTATATCTAGATCCACGTCTATGTCTAGGCGAGTTCTGGGCAACTCTGGTGGCGTTGTGCACAGCAAGCCATTGTTACACAGCCAAGTATTTGAAGGGCACAGGCCCTGTGGGAGAGAGACAGGAGCCAGTAACAGGGCGAGAGATATGGCGGCACAGTGAGCACGATAGAGACCTAAATCCCATAATCCCTCTGGTTCAAACCACAACTGAGACACTTTCCTTTGCACGGGGAAATGATGGCAGGGTCTAACCCTTCGGCGAGCTTACGTATATGAGGCCTGCAAACAAGTGCAGATCAAACACAGTGCTTGTCGTTTCCTCCTTATCCATCTCTCTCGGAAAACAGAATGCGATAGGCGGAGGAATAAAAATAAGGCCAGCTGCTCTCGCCGCAGATCTTTGGCACGGCGTATCTAACATGGCACGCTCACAAGCGCACAGGTCTCAGCCCCCATTGTGGGTCGAACGCACAATGAGGTGCGTGTCGACTAAACTTTTAACCAGCGGCTTTTAAAAGAGCATCGCCTCGGGTGTGGAATGTATGTCCTCCTGTGTAAAGCTTCGCTTTTGCTTCTGCTTCTTATCTGGCTGCTGTCCAGCGCACATACTGTGCATATAAAAGAGCGATACAGGGCCAGTGTTCATCCAGCTGATAGATGCCAGGGGCCCAGTCGCATCCTGGATAGCTCCGCTCATCCGAACCTAACAGGCCATTGATGGAGTAAAGTTTCTATGCGCTAAAAGCATGAGCCTCGATGGGAAAGTACATTGAGTGTATTTCTAAAAATAACTCCAGTGTTTGGATAAGTCGTAGTCTCTGTGGCAAATTGTTTGCGTTTGTTTGAATCATCTTACAATCTTACCATTATTTTAACATTTTGCAGGCTTACTCTACTGCTAATATACATCTTGATATACTGTATGCTTAAAGGGCAGTTCACCCATATTTAAAGGGACACTCCACCCTATATTGTCATGAATTACTCATCCTCGGGTTGCTCCAAACCTGTTTACATTTCTTTGTTCTTCTAAACACAAAGAAATATATTTAGAAGAATGTTAGCAACCCAGATTTATGGGATAGTCAAGATGGTAGTCAGAGGTGCCCCAGAACTGTTTGTTTTCCTAAATTGTTTAAAATACATTATTTCATGTTTAACAGAACAAACAATACTATGGTACTACTTTTTACTATGGTATTCAATGGTGCTCCAGAAATCTCAGTTGCTAACATTCATCTAAATATCTATCTTTGTGTCCAACTTGGCAAAGAAATGTATACAGGTTTGAAACAAGGATGAGTCATTCCTGACAGTATTGTCTTATTTTGGTGTCCCTTTAAATCTAAATTAAGTTATTTATTCACCCTTATGTCATTCAAAACCTGTATATACTGTAAGTCTTTCTTCTGAGGAACACAAAAGATATATATTTTGAGAAGTGCACAATGGAAGTCAATGGAAAATATCTTCTTTTGTGTTTTGCAGAAGAAAGAAAATGCTTCAAGTATATGCTTGAGAACACAAATTTAAGAAAAAATACAATTTATTTTTGTATGTAATTGTATTTCCAAATCACTTTTCACAGCAAGATGAAACTTTGCTCCTCACTAAAACACTGCAAGAACAATCGCCTTGTTTGCTGAGTTGCAAAGCAGACTTCAGCGCGGACTTCTCTGGTCTGTCCTCAGAGGAATTGCAGTGAAACTTTAGATAGCTGAGTTAGAGATGAAAGAAAGCCAGAAAAGCGAGAGAGAGAGAGAGAGAGAGAGAGGGAGGGTGAAAGAGCTTTGTATTTGTCGCTAAATTGGATTAAAGATTTAGCTGGCATCATTTGTAGTAATATATGCAGAGTTAAACGGCGCTCACAAGCCTCTCTCACTCAAAGAGCTTTAATACGGAAACCGAACAAAGTGCATTCAGCCGGCCTGAACACAATCTCCACGGGGTGAGCCGTTTCCTTTTAATGTTACCATAACTACACTTCACTGCACTTTTGGCAAATTTCCCTCCCTTTGAACAATTTCAAAACTCCACTGTTTCTCTCACTGTCTAATGTAAGAACACGAGAGCGTCTGGAGATTAGTTCGGCTGTTTTATTTCCCATTAATTGCTGTATTGTTTTGTAGAGCTCACACTGAGAATACATCTGCGATTGAGTGCAACGATGTTTTTAGCACAAGATGAGGAATTGGTGGATACAGATGAGAGAGAAAGAGAAGCTTGGGACAATGAACCCCGAAGGCACGGATTCGGTGTCTTGCAGTTTAATGCTTCACAAAGAAACACATTCCGGGTTTTTTCTTGTGAATGAGATGTACCTTGCTAATCTGACACTTTGAAAGATGAAGACAAAAAGGGTATGAAAGAACAATAAAGATGAACGGTGTAGTCAAATCTCTGTTCAGCTTCACTTGTGCCAAATCTTTCCTTCTCTTTCTTTATGGATTACTCGGCTCATCTGAACGAACTGTGCTTTTATGGAGTAACAGTACAAGACATTTTAGTGTTCTGTCTGCCAGCCCACTTTTTCTCAGAATATCAATTCTGTTTTGGTTTTTCTGATGGCTGCGCATCAATTCGTCTACTATCATGTGCACTTAAAGTACGTACTTTACTGGAAAATGAAATATTGAGGTATGGAAGAAAAGCACTGAAATGTGTAAAAGCACTTAAGTAGGTTGAAATGGATTGATTGAGTCATGAGTTAGTTAATGCACCACGTTTAAATGTTATTATTTTATTGCTTTTACACATTTTTTATTGTGAGCTTTTTCTTTTCACGTAACATTCAATTACATTTACATTTAGTCATTTAGCAGACGCTTTTATCCAAAGCGACTTACAAAGTAGGGGAAAACTAAAGAAGCTATTTGTGCAACAAAAGAACAACAATGCATAGGTGCAGTAAAACTGGTCTCAGTTAGCCTACAACAGTATACGGGGGGATAGGAAAGTAGAGAAGATGTAGAAGACTAAAGGGAAAGTTCACCCAAAAATAAACATTCTGTCAATATTTACTCATCCTCGGGTTGTTCCAAACACAGAATGCTGTCACACAAATCACACATTCTTCTAAATGTCTTTGATTTGGAACATCTTGGGGTAAGAAAAATGACAGAATTTTCATTTTGGGTAAACTGTTCCTTTAAGGGCAGAAGTTTGTAAGATGGAGCATCGTATTCATTATGAATGTTATGGACTTTGAGAAGAAAGTAGGGGGTGTAAGAGGATGTCATGCCCTTTATATTTTGTACACTTATAAAAGACTTGATCCCATTTAAATCGGTCATTCAGATCAGTCATGCCATCTTGGTAACAAAAGAGCTCATTCCAGACTCACTTCAGACTGGTTTGACCCAATTTCAGCTCCGACCTACTGGAGGTCAAACCGGTTCACCTTGTGAACTCTTTACCGCTGTGTGTCCTGCTGGTCTCTTTGAAGTGTATCATTTCAATCACATGCTCCTTTTTCTGTGCAGCTGGTTTTGTCTTTCTTTATATAGAAAACATATACTGCTATATCATTCAAAAGATAGTAATGAAGACCAGAACATTTTACATTTTGTCTTCTCACGTCTTTGTTTACCCATGAATCGGCCCTATCCGTTTGTTTGTGTGATATTAAAATAAGATTTTGGGGGAAGGGCACATGTGCGGTTATGAGAAGGAAAATGTGGAAAAATAACAGCAGCAAAACTCGGCAGTGCACAAATGTTCACAAATCAAACTTTAAGCACCAGAAATTGTGCCATCAGCACTCCACCCATAAAGCGCGCCGTGTCTGACTTCATTAAAGCTCACGAGTGAAGGTGCAGCTGCACGAGTGTTTCATTAACTCTGCAATGATTGGGGACTTAATCAGTCAGAAGAACAAATTCAGTGAGCAGGAAGGCTTTTATCAGTCAGACTCACTCACCTGCACGTCTTACTGCCTCTTAGCCAGCAGCGAATTTGCAAAGCGACAGCTGTTGAAAGCCGATAATTACACTGCTGCGTTTACAAGATCATAGGCGCACTAGAAGACAAGATAGATTTTAGTTGATGTATTTTATATTATATATATGATCATGTACATCAGGTCATCAAATTGATGTCAAAAGTTATGTCCGCCTTTCGTCTTTGCTTTTGACTAACACGTAAAGATTAAAGCATTGAAAACGTATTCATGTTGCACTGTACTTGGCATGTAAACTGAAGCTCAGCTCTGAGAATAATTTCAGGAGGCTTGGCAAAACATTACATACAACACATGCACAAAGCTGAATCAAGCCTCAGGAGAATGGCTACAAAATATTACCCCAAATATTGTCAACAACTCATAATCACAGATACAAGTTTTCCTGCGGTTTTGTTTTTCTATGCATTTTTGTATGTT
Organism: Barbatula barbatula; assembly: GCF_947034865.1. Taxonomy (NCBI): domain Eukaryota; kingdom Metazoa; phylum Chordata; class Actinopteri; order Cypriniformes; family Nemacheilidae; genus Barbatula; species Barbatula barbatula. The sequence goes on along the minus strand of NC_136767.1, from coordinate 24,253,795 downwards.
TAAATGAAACCTATATTCTGGGATCACCTGTAGTTTGACTTTGGCCAGATCATTTTGGCGACGAAATACCCGTTTATCTGTTTTGTTTTGAAAATGTATATTTTGTTGGTTTAAATCGAACATAATTTTTTGCCAGATTAAGACTTTTTTCAACGACATGACACAAAATCTTGGAAACGTCTTGCTTTAGCTTGTAGCTATTGCCACATATTGTGTTGCATTCATGCAGAAATGTGTCACGTTGGTGAAGAATCTCACCATTATGTCTGAAAGCCATGAGATCCTGTTTCTTCAAAGCAAGAAAACATTTGCATGGAAGAAAAGGAATGTGTGAACCAATAAAGAACAGAAAGAGGTTAAACAGTGTCAATACTAAACTTTGTTTTTATGTGTGTCGGCTTTAGGTCACCGGGACCCATTTCACATGCCCAGACATATATATGGTGTTGAACGTTTCATTTAAAGGGACAGTTCACCCCAAAATTCTCAAGTTGTTCCAAATCTGTCTAACTTTCTTTGTTCTGATGAACACAGAGAAAGACATTTGGGAGAATAATTGTAACCAACCTGTTCTTGGCCACCGTTGACACCCATAGTAGAAAAACATTTTTGAATGAACTGTTCCTTTACGTCATTTAATCCAAAATATTTTATTTCTATTCAGTATATTTGTTTTGTTTTTCAAATTGAAAACAGTTTCGCTACAAGAAAAACACAATAAGAACTATACACTTAAGACATGTTTTCAGAGTCTTCATTGTGTTTTGGTTTGTTCGATTGTCAAATTTGTTCATTTTTGTGTAGGTCTTGAAACAAGCTAAAAATCATCAATTTTTACATTTTCTTTTATGCATTTAGCAGACGGTTATCCAAGGCAACACGCAGTGCATTTAAGGTACTTGTTTTATAACTATGTGTATTCCCAGGGGAAATGTTTTATGTTTACTGTAGGATGCTTACTACTGCAAAGCAAGACAAAGGTATGAATAAGAATAGGATTTTTGTTGTGTTTATTATTATCCCACACAGATGAAAAAGGGCAATTCACTTTAAGTTTTGAGCACAAACCCACACACACACACACGCACATATTCATAGTATCCGTGCACATAGCAAATAAGCCATCTGCTCAGGCCTGGAGGGCAGAGTTAAATCAATGTTAGTCCAGAGCTGGCAAACAACACCCAGCACCATAATTCTGAAGCCAAACATTCATCTTTATTTTCTTCATCTCATCCATCTTCTTTTCTTCATTTCCTTCCTGTATCTTACTTTCTCTTGCTGCAGTTCTCACCTGTGGTCTGTCTTTCTCGCCGAGGAGTTTGCAGCCGCATGCTGAGCTGCTTAAGCTCGGCTGTGGTTACAGGGGTGCTGACGGTGACACTCGCTGGCCCAGACTGTGCCCTACTTACAGAGAAAGAGAGAGAGAGAGAGAGAGGGCGAGGAGGGTGAGTAGCCTAAAGTGTCAGCAGTGCGAGGTGCTCAGCGCTTAGATAAACTCCTTTGGGATTAATGGCCTAGTTAAAGTTGGAGCTAAAGAGGATTAGCCTCCTCAGGGGTGGCAATAGATCCAGCATGTCCTTCAGCGATGGAAGAAGAGGAGGAAGAAGATGAAGGAGGGAGAGAGGGGGAGTTCGTAGGTTGCTAATGAATGCATGGGACATTGAAAATGTTATGTGGGGTGAGATGATGTCACAATGTTCCTTGACATTATGGAGGTGGAAAGTGACGGCCAATACAAAGTCAGTGTGTAACACGTCTTCTTGAGAATCGTGACAACACCAGCGTTGTGGTGCTTATACTTTTTATTTTACTTGTTTAATAGTTTTATTCAATGCAACTGACAGTGGATACAATGCATGCATGTTTATGAGCCAGCCATGACTTTTGGGCTGCTCTGCTTTCCCTGATATGACACATACTGTACATCTGGGAGACGTTTATTTGATGTCTGCATTTACATCTTACAAGACCATTTTTTTATTGTTTGCTCATCTGCAATATGTCTCTCAGATGTCTCCTGTCAGATGTCATATAAACATCCAGGTGTCAGTTTGATGGTTTAGAATGTGTGTAAAACTGCCTTTTCTTATCAGATGTTTTTACACAGCAGATGTTTTCCGTATCTTTAGCAGACATCTTACAGTGAGCTACAGGAGCGCAAAATAAATGTTTGTGGTGACCTTGTCGGTCAGTTTTTAAGATGCAATTAAAACGCCAGAAGGTACTTTTAGTGTGTTTATTTTTGCTTGTTTGTTTTTGAGGTACTTAAATTGCGAAGGCATTTCATTGAACACCATCTGTGCCTACACAGTACCCTAGGGGTCAGCGTCGGATATTATATATTTAAGGAAAAACAACCAACGTCATCACAAGTATACACAGAAGGAATAGTGATGATGTGTATTTAGTGGCGAGCACAAGTTGGAGGTGACGTGTATTGACAACATACGGCGCTTTAGCGTCATCTAGTGGTTAAAACTAGAACAGTCGAGAAGCAGTCAACTAGTCTTGAATTTTGATTCAACTTACACATTGTCATTACACATATACAAGTACAGTGTAACAAAATGTAGTTTAGGTCTAACCAGAAGTGCAATAAGAAAGTGCAGGATATACAGTTAGAATAAATACAGAATACAATATTAGAAAAATACTATACAGTGGGCATGGACTAAGAAAATACTTAACAGTAGGTATGCTCTATGAGAAATTGACAGTAGATTTGTACTTTGAACAATATATACAGCTGGCTATATACTAAGAGCTGAAATGTACAGGTGGCTATGAGCTGATAATAATTTAGACTAAACAGTAGTCCAAGTGAAAGTTGCAGCACAATAGATGAGTTAATGCAGTTATTGAAGTTACAGTGCAGTAGATGAGTTAAATGCAGTTGAAAGTAGTCCAGTAGTGCGAATGAGCATTCAGTATAATATTTCTGGTGTACCTTTAACATTAACGCTGTGTAATAGTGCAATTTACATTGGCAGGTTTCTTTTTCTCAACGTGTGTTTTCGACATAATAGTTTGTCTTTTTATTCCCACCATATACAGTATTTTTGGCCTACACGCGCCACAAATATAGTTGCTTGTAGGGCATTCACGATCTAAAAGAAAACAAATCTGTTATGAGATGAGAATTACTCAGGGTAGCAGAAGATAATGAGGTTTTTCTAATGAGAGAAGCACTTCTGTGTGGCAAATATTCAATACTAAATTAACCATGTTGACCAACAAAATCTTACAAAATTTAACATGGTGCTACCACAGAAATCATACTTTAGCAGCAACCACACATTTTATATGGTCTCACGTCAATAACTATATATTTAACAATTATATTGTTAAACTATGCAAATGGTGACAACACCCTGCACTTTTACTGCGATAAAGCAATTTTTCTGAGTTTCACAGTTATGTGTCAATGAAAGATGTCTTCAGTGAACAAACCTTGCGGTATTTTTAGACCGATAATTTCAGTGTCTTCATCTGACACATTGTGTCGATTGTAACAAACATCTCTATGATGTGTTACCAGGTCTATAGCTAATATTTGGTATCAGGTACGTGATTCACTTTTTTAGAGATTGAGTTGCTGAAATAAAAAAAGTTTGAGCTGTAATTTGGGGCGATCATGTAACTGTTGAGTTATTCATGGCATCTGATCAGCGTTGTGCCCTTGGTGCCCTTTAAATCCACGTTGCTCCATGGTGACGGTCCTATCCCTTACTGTGCAAGTCCCATGAGTCTGTAAAATTGCATCGAATTAAAGAACTAACAAACTCTGACAAAGTGTTTTTGTGAAGTGACAAGCATGCAGAGAGGCAAGCAAAAAAGGCTGAATCAGTAGACCTGTCATGCTAAGACTCATTATGATCATGACAATGCTGGTCAGCAGCTTATGTGATTACATAAAGAGGTCTGGCAACTAATAAAATACCATTACATTCTTAAAGGGACAGTTCAACAAAAAAATACAAATTCTGTCATCATTTACTCACCTTTCCATCATTTACAGTTGTTCCAAATCCGTATACATTTCTTTGTTCTGTTCTGATGAACAGAGAAAGACATTTGGAAGAATGCTTGAAACCAAACAGATCTTGGCCATATTGACTCTACCATAGTAAGAAAATGACAATGGTAGTCAATTGTGCCCCAGAACGGTTTGCTTTCCTACATTCCTCAAAATATCTTCTTTTGTGTTCAACAGAACAAAGAAATCTATAAAGCATTTTTTCCTGCTATGGAGTCAAGATCTGTTTGGTTTTAAGCATTCTTCCAAATCTTTGTGTTCATCAGAACAAAGAAATGCTTACAGATTTGGAACAACTCAAGGGTGAGTAAATGATGACGGAATTTTTATTTATGGCTGAACTGTTCCTTTAAGGTGAGCAGATTAATATTGTTTTTATATGAATTTAAAATACCAAACATATCATTACAAATCTGAATACTTTGAAAAACGTTTTATTAAACAAAAACTACACGTGTGTCAATACAGGACATTAAAATAGTTCTTAACAGCAGCACCAAATATCTAACACATTGGCAAGATACACTTTTGCTCTAAAGAATATATTACCGTATATTCTTCTACATCCCTCTTCTACCTAATATATTCAATGCTTTAAAAAAACTTCAGAAAAAATATAAAGAATATTTGAAAATGACCATAGGCCTGTAAACAAAGGGACTCGCAGCCCTATTCCAGTCCATTCTTAATCCACTAAATAACAACATAAAAAATGGAAAAGTATTAAAATCGTCAGTTTCTTTAAAAAATGCAAAGGCACACAAAGTCTTTGACTTAACAGTATATCATAAATCATAAATACAGAAAACGAAAGTAAAACGTTGGGTGCTTTCTCCCTTGTCATGTTTTTTCTGAAATACAAGTGAAACAGTGCTTCACTTAAAGTCATTACCAACATCACACTCATTATGTCTAGTGTCACACTACTGCCAGCATACTGAGGTGAAAATAGCATATTACTGAAGTCTGGCAGTGTGTACACTCCTGTTGTGAGGGCCACATCTGTTTCTGAATGACCTTTATTACAAAACAACGCCAAAGGCCAAATCCAAAATAAAAATTATTATTTTCCATTATGACTGGGCAATATAACACAAGAGCATTATAATCTGATATTTCATAAAATGAATGTTGTGATTATGGCAATGCACCTTTTACACCGAGGTAATCTGACATGATTATTGATTACAATGTAACCTTTTCCACTTCATCCATAAAACAATGCCGAGGTTTGTCAGCAGAAAATACGGTATACACGAGTACTAAAGATGCCGATATCAAGATCAGAAGCACCGTTTGTTCTGATTTCTGCATCTAAATAATTTAACAAGCTCTCAGTTTATACAATCTATTGCACACTCCGTGATCAACTAAACAGATTGTCCCTGAGTGTCTCATGGGTCAATATATACATAATACATGGTCATCGTAATTTTCTTTTTAAAAAGGACACTTTGAAAATGATATATATGGCTATTCTAATATGAATAAAAACACATCATTGTCCTGTTTTAGCTTTCTGATTTATGTCTGTGTCGGCCCGTGAGAGGCTCCATCTCTACAATATGATCTCGGGGGCTCTTGCTCAGTTCGACCACTCTTGGCACGACCGTCGACCAACGATCTGTTGTTGAGATAAAAAAAAATCATGTTTGTTAGATGATTTTTTGAATAAGCGTTTTAACAAATGTGTACGTTACTAACCTCTTCGAAGGCCCCGCCCTCCCTGTGTGTGTTCATAATGGTCTTTCTGGCCGGGATCCTCATTTATGATGCCCAGATTTTGATTCCAATGGGACCACTTCACCTCATCGACTCTACAACACGAACAGGTAAAATCTATATCTCCGGTAGGTACTAGGAATGGTTCGGCTGCAATTTAATAATGTATAGAGGGGTTGTAGCTGTACCTGAAGCACCAGCGTTTGTCCGGTGTCCCATCAAAGCTCTTGCCTAAAGTAACCATCTCTCCAACCCGAAAAGACCTCCGCAGACATACAGGGAATGAACGCTCGATGTCCAGTATAGTGGTTGCCCACTGATATAAAACCAAAACAATTTGTAACGAAACATTTAGCCACACCCCTTTTATTAAACCCCACCCACAAAAGACATGTATTCAAAGACACTTGGAGGTATTCCACCATCAATATCTCTCTCACCTGCAGTTTCCAGATCTTCTTGCTCTCTTTGGACACCTGACCCACCGTCTCCCCCATCAAAGCGATTAACATGTTGAGTAACAGGACGAAGGTGAGAATTATGTATGTGACCAGGAGAACGAGGAAGACACCAGGATACTGTGCGCCTTTAAGCATGTCATCTAGCTCTCCTATGCCGATGGTCAGCTTAAACAGGTCCAGCAGAAATTCACTGAAGGTGTTCGTGTCTCGGCATTCTGGGTATTTGGGGCAGGAATTCTTACACGTCTCCTCCTCAGGGCAGATTGTCAGCAGAGAAACTAACGCTGTTGGAATGATGAGAGGCAATGATAACTTAACATAGTTAAAACAATATGGCTTTTTTCAAATCAACTAATCTGCATTTCTTTATTATGTACCAAAAACTAACAGTGTAAGCACAAGTTTTAATGACTTTCATTTTTTCGCCGAAAGTAAATCAGTTTTAAAGGTCAAACAGGATCATATTGACCCTCAACCGCACAGACGGGGTAGTTTGTAATAGGGGCTGCTAGCTTATTAATGAAATGAGATTAAAATAAATTCAAGCAATACCTGATGCGTAGCCAATCATGAAAAGCACATACACCAGCAGGAACCGGAACAAATCTTTAATGAGAATCTGAACAAAATATCAGAATTGAAGGTTAAGTATAATGATATCTCAATTACACTTACGATATGGAAAGGAAGCTGACAGACAAGCTTTTTTATTATTCAATGAGTTCCCAGCAGTAATTCCTAAAAAGAGCAGCTAGTTACGCTTAACTACGGATCTGTTCAACAAAACAAACAGAACAATATACTGTAGTTTTCAGTTTTTTATAAACACATCCTACAGAAAGTTTTGTTGCTTTGAGGTAATTCTTATGCTAGTAAAGGCTTGTCTACACCGGGACGATAATCGTGCGCGTTTTAACGCTTTGTGACTAAACAAAGGGTGGCAAAGTGGGTGTGCACACCGAGGCGCAAAACGGCAGGTGTAAAAGTAATTGTTTTTAACTCCACGGGCTCGTTTTTTGGGTTTGAACTGGCCGACCAATGAGATTGGTGCTTTTGTTCATGTGCCTGGAACTGCGGAAGTTACAGTCAAACACGACTTGCAAAGCACAGAACGGTCTTGCCGAGCACACATTGACAAAGAGGAAGCAAGATTAATTCTTCTGTCAGAAGTATAAAGTTGCACGGCGCCACCTTTTGACCAGGGTATTTCTGTTTTTCATTAAGCGCCAACTATGTCAGGGACTGAATCTGCACGGGTGAAAATCGCTTGGCGATGAACGTTGAAAAACGTCTCGAAAAATGCTGCCGATAAGCACGTGCCTTAATGTTGAAAACACAACAAGTGGTATTAAAAGATTTATGCTTTAAGTGCATTTAACAGAGCTGGACAGTATTTTTGTATTTTTACTCTGCTCAAGTAAAGTTTCTCTGTACTTACCTACATTATAAAGCATACAGTATATCATACATTTTACACCGCAACATTTCATAAATACATTTATTTACTTGTCACCGACCGTCCGATAGCTCCAAACCGATAGCTCATTGCACTGAAGCCCATTCATTTCAGTGTCTCCCAAACGCATTTGCTGTACAGTTGGTGAAATAACGTAATGTTTTTACATTTTAATGAGTAGGCAGTTGAAATTAAACGTTACAATTAAAAACAAATACTGACCTTATATTCATATTACTCTCAAGACAAATTGCTGCTATATACAGCGGACTGTGCCACAAGTAGTATAGCAATTGCTATATCAATCACATTACGTTATTTTAAATACATTCACAGGCAAACCTCTTCAAAAATGGATCATCTGTCTCTTACATATGTGCAATGTTGGCATAAAACATGATGTGTTTTTGTAGTTTTAACTGTTTCTCTGAAGGCTATGAGGGTTCAGTCAGTGGAGGAAGGAGGATTGACCGTGTGATATGATCACCACCTCTGCTAACACGAGCACTATGCAAAAACCATATAGAAAACAACCACAGCTCTTAACTAAAAGATGCACCTTTTAAGAAAACAAAGCATAATTTTTTAGCAATTACTGCCTGTCAGTTGAGTTTGTGTCTAAACATTTAGCAGTGTTAACATATTGTTTATTACTGCAATATATAATTCATCAAAATAGTGTCATAAAATACAAGTAGATTTTTAAAAATGCCTACATTTTTTGCATTTTGTGTTTCTAAGGTGAATAAGAGACTATTTTCCCTATGTATTTAATCATAGCACAGTCTGCTAATATTTAGCTAAATTTATGCACAAACAGTTGCTGTTGTCTGTACCGCTAAAATTCATTTAAATAGGTTGATAGCAGGATTTGTTTGAAACGTGGCACTCCATGAACCACTTGACCACACCGCGGCGAGACTGTGTGTCGTAATTCCACGGTCAGACTAGACTTTGAGCAAAATAAATTTGTTCAGACCGTGCTGCAAAAATGGGCAAGCGATTCCTCCATCTTTTACATTTCTGTAAAACTTTTAATCTACTGGTCTCACGCATTCAAGTGACACAAACTCTGAGGTCAGAGTTCACCAAACTTGAACTTTCCTATGCAGACAAATGTGAAATAACTTCGGACTGACTTGCGTTTTCATGCGTATGAATGGAAGTCAATGGAGCAAAAAGGCAAGTATGACGCGGCCTAACTATTATACGTATGCGACGGCTCTCGTTTCACACCAAAGGCGAATTAAGCGATTTACGCGACCAAATTACACACAAAGTCAATGCATAGATGCACAAGTTGACAAATCTCAGATAGATGCGATAATCAAAAATTTAACCATTATATACCTTCTGAATCATGATGCTGTAGGTTCCAGTGAGTTTAAAGCCTCTGGTAAAATACAGGGTGTTCATCCAACCCAGCGCGAGAGCAAATACCATCACAGACAGGTAGGCCTCGATTCCTGACAGATACAGCGCTGCAGATACCAGAACCAGCAGAGAGTAGATGAAGCTATCAAACAGAAGGAAAGAGTCGCAATGAATAACATGACTATAGTTGATCAAGTAAACTGGGCCAAGCTCAATACTGTCGGCAAAACTATGATGGCTTTTGGGAATCTTCATACATTTGTTTACTACGTAGGTTACAGAAAGTGTATCACTGAGTTAATCTTTGACTCTGTTGCTAAGCTTCAATATGTCAGACTTGCTTTTTCCATTTGAAATGCCTCACTAGTTCAGCAATGCCACGTATTAATTATAATTAACATAAACATGTTGAGGAAACTGCACTCATCTTTGCATAAGTAGCGCTGCTTTTATGCAATGAGATTAACTATTAAAACATGCCTAGAACGAAGTCGTGGAAATTAATTAGACGGCTCAATTAAAAGGGGGAGAAAATCGCCTTAGGGAAAGACATGGAGAGCGAAGGAAGACACAAAGAATGGGACGGAATGTCTTACTAGAGCAGTTGAAAGGATCCATCAATAAATAAAGAATTCACCCCCGGGCACTTCTTCAGGAAAAGGTCCTTCATCTAGAAACCAGGGGAGAAAACCAAGAAACGCTGCTCAAGATATGTAGCGCTATAGATGAAAAGGGAAGATACTGCAGAGGAAATCGGAAAGTGTATGAAGGTGAATCTGGGTGATAATGGGATGATCTTGTATTGGAAATATCGGTGCGTTGTGTACGCATGGCTTACGTTTGTTATGAAGAAAAAGAGCCCAGAGGCCACCGTTATGAGCTCCCCCGCCAAACGTAGTTTGTCCTCTGCAGTGTTATAGGGGTGAGGGGGCTGTGGAGAGAAAGATTGATCAGAGATCAACTCTGTATTGACACAATAAACATAAATAACAGAAATTCTGATAGAATGAGATGAACCACTAAGAGAGAAAAAACTTGACTGTACTCACTTTTCCTACTGATGGGCGATACAAAGCCACAAGAGTGAAGATGATCATAGTGACAAGGTAGGAAAACACACTGATGTAGAAGGTGATGGCAGCAAATTTCTGCCATTTGGACCTCAGCAACTCATTAATGGGCTCCACTGCCAGCATCTCATGGCGATTCTGAAAGGAGAAATAATGAAAAACTTCAGAGAGTTTGCAACACCGAGGTGGTTTCACTCTCTTTGGTTATTGATATTTGGCTGTTTTTGTTTGTTTGTTGATGATTTCCATAAACGTCCTTGTATAGATTAACAACCATCAGCACACATTTAGGACACATTACTCAACACAAAGCCTTTAATCTGAAATTAGGACGTCGCAAATGAAAAACCAAACTTTCACCTCAATCTTGCTGTTGTAGACAAGTATCTCCAGAACAGAGACTTCCTCTCCGCAGGTATCCAGGGAAGAAAGATCATAGAGATTGGAGTAAACGGGTCCATAAGCCCAGTCTTTAAACTTCCGAGAGAGATGACGGGCCTCTTCATCTTTTATCTCTCTCCGAATGATGTGTTGAAACACCTGTAGAGAAAAACATCAAAGGGATAGTTCACCTTCAAAATGAAAATGATGTCATTATTTACATGCTCTCTTGTCATTTCAAACCTGTATGGCTTTATTTCTTCTGCAGAACAAAAAGGGGGCTATTTTGAATAATGTTGGGAACAGAAAATCGTTTTTACCAACATTTTTCAAAGTTTCTTCTTTTATGTTTTGCGGAAGACTGTTTTCAAAGCTGAAACAAACTGATTGAAGGTGGGCTCCTACCCCGATTTTTCCCAGCTTGGCGGCCATCATGAGAGGAGACATGCCGTCATTGTTAAGTATATTCTCCAGGTTGCAATCTGGATAGAGTCTGCAGCATTTAATGAGCAGCAAATCGTACATCTTGGTGACAAATCGTGTGTTATCCCGGGTGTTGTCTGCGATATGGACCAGGGCGTGCAGCACCGTGTTACCCCTGGAGTCCTGCCTACGCAGATCTGCTTTTTTGTGGCTGTTCTCGGTCAGGTAATGCACCATGTCTGGTTGGTTGGTACAGGCTGCGAGGGAGAGGGGAAGCTCACCTAAGCAATGAGGAAAAACAATGTAAGCTTGTCAGTGCTGGTGGATTGAGGACGAAAGAAAACTGCTTGTTTTTTTTGTTAGCTTTAAGAACAGCATACGAAACATAATGTGATCAGTTATGCTATATTGTATGTCAATATATTCAATTATTTAGTATAGATTTGAAAACATATGTGTCCACAAATAGGGTCATAGGGGTACATTTGTCCTAATTGATTTGATACATCAGCGGAAAGCTTATGTATTCAGCTTTTATAAGGTGTATGGTTTGTTGAGATACAACAATATTTGGCCGAGATAAAACTATTTGAAAATCTGGAATCAGAGGGTGCAAAATGTAAATATTGAGAATATCGCCTTTAAAGTTGTCTGTAGGAGCCGTTGCTTAGAAGAATCAGGGTTGTTTTAAAGGAGCATTGTGGGATTTTTAGGAGGATTTATTGACAGAGATGCAATATAATATACATTTATTTCTTCAGAGGTATAGAAAGTATAAAGACATAATGAACAGTTATGTTTGTATTACCTTCGAATAAGCTATTTCTATCTACATACAAAGCGGGCCTACTACATTGAATTTGTCTTTTGCACCGCCATGTTTTGTACAGTAGCCTCAAACTGACAAACAGTTATACAAAGCACGTTTCCTCTTCTTCTACCCTGCGGTACGTAGTCTAGTTGTCCCTGACTTTACAAAGGGGGAAAAACGTTTATTAACTAACTCTAGACTGCTGTCTTGCTCTCAGATCAAACGCCTTTAACAGCAGAATTATATTAAACTTGAAACTACAATATTCCTAATGCCCGCATGATCACTTCACTTCCACTCCAACCTGAGAAAACACACTGTCTCAGCCGGCGACATCTTTTTGTACTTTGGTGGCCACCGTAGTGTTTCGAAAGGGAGGGCTTTGCAATTCTCAAACACTCCGCTAATGGCCACTATAAATCCCACTCTAGATTTTTAATGCTCTGTATTGGTTTAGCGCTGTTATGACGTTGTGGAGAGTAGATTAATCCAAAAGCGTAAATTCTAAGCTTTACATAGATACCAAACGTGACTGGGTAATTTCTAAAAAGCAGGCTGCAGCAAGCCATGTTTGTAGCCGTGTTTCCGGCAATTTATGTTTACGATTTTGCTGCATTCACTCAAGTTCACTCAACCTATACATACACTCAACCTATGGGTATCATTCAATAAGCATGTCTACCCACTAATTTGTGCATGAAAGCTGCATACGAACGATTTCACGAACAAATTATGATTCACTAAAACTTTTGACCTAAAAATAATTGGAACAGCTGAAAGCAAAAACCACAAGTCTCTCTCTCCGAGACAAAATGACAAAATGTATGTTTATCTTAGGATAATAGCTGGAGGACTGCGCAGTGGGAATTACTTGGTACAGAACGGGTCTGTATACAGCGTCACATGGGGTGGCCTGGAGTATCTTCGACTTAAGTGACGACAGATGGTAAAGGAAAGGTTAGACAGAAAGCCCTTGGAGATGGACTGGGTGTGTTTTGTGCAAATGACTAAACTCGTGCACGTGGCTGCTATTTAACATACTCCAAATTCGTTAAAATTAGAACCAGGTTAAGAACAAATAAAGGAACGGAAAGTTTTCATGAGAAGTTAGAACGTGTGTAAATACGAAAAATCTACGCAATTATTAGTGAATGAGACCCATTGTTTTGTCAGCAATTGCTACAAATGTAGAGAATGTGAAGCTACGTCACGCCGTGTTGAATGTTGCGCCATCTTGGGAGGATGGTTGGTAGAGCGTTCAATGCAGTCTTTTGTTTTTCTTGTTTGATTAGGAAATATAACTATGGTAGGTCGGTCTTGCTTTGTTAAAAACTGTAATAGTATTACGCAGAGTCATTCAGGAAAAGCCCATGGTTCTTTCACTTTTGATTTCTCCATTTATCAAACAAAACAAGTAACGGTACATATCAAAACAATTATAGCAGTGGAGCATTATCCTCCAAAGATGGCCGTGCCACTGGAACATGCAACAAAGGGCGTGTGACGTCTGCTTCACATTCTCTATCCCCATGCGAATTATAACAGGTTTAAAACATTGTTAACATTTTACATTAATACAATATATTGAACATTACATAAAAAATTCTGATTCCAATTTTGTGTATTGGAATACGAAATATAATATAAACACTTGGTTCTAATATATGGAAATGTGTAATGTAATAAACTGCCTTATAATTTTATTTTGAAAGGGTTCCATTATTGGGATTTCTGTCCAGCTATAAGACCCCATCCTCCAGATGTTCCTTTAATCCATTATTTCCCTAGTTTCCCCAACTAAATACCACAATGAGAGAATACAATTACAGACTTAAGTCAATCACTCTTGCACTGGGCTCGCAGAACAAATGCGCTTTGATCTAAATGTCACCATTGGTATCCAGTACTCAATTAGTGGGTGTCTCATGAGAACTCTTGGCAAACAGGAAAACCAAACAGCAAATTGAGAGTGAGCTGTTGCCAGGGGTGACAGATTATTTTCATGTCACTTCTTATAGAAAGCTTCGCTCTCATTGATTTGCATGCGCTCAGAGAGCGGTTAGCGTGACTGCTAAATCACATTAGCTGTCAGTGAGCTCGGGTTTGAGATCACGTCACCGAGAAGCTTCACGCTCAGATCAGAGGGGATTAAACGCTGACAGCCGTGTCTAATACAAATGAAAATCATTTACAGGTGAATAAAGGAGAGATGGAGAATCCTGGCAGGACACCAGAAAAAATAATCCTGTTCTGTCATCCCCGGATTATATTAAAATAGTTTTGCACCTTTCAATCAGCTCCACAGCAGACGTCTTGTTTTGTGATTTAAAATTTGCAGATGTAAATGAGGTTGAGGAGAATTAAAAAGACAATTAAAGTTCTTTGTTCGTTCAGAGAATCGTAATTGTTTTATGAACTATTGACATAAAACTCCATCTTGAAGGATCAACTAAAGTCTTAAAGTTAAAGCAAACTGCATAATCCATTTTATTTTCTAATATATTATACTTCAATAAGAAAAATGTAGGCCAGAATAAAATTTTATTTACTAAAAATTGATTGAGTCCTAAAAGGTTTGTATTACAAATATAGCCGTCACAATATCAGATTTTTACTACATTATAATCATGTCAAAAGAAATTCAGAATAACAATATTATCACGATACATTTGGAAATGTTTTTTTAAAGAATAAATGTATCTTTTCCTATTTTGTTTCTTCTCTTTTTGGCCAATGAATCCCACTTAAAATACAAGTGTAGTGAGGCATGGTTTGTAACCCTTATTACTCTTAAAGCGAAATAAAAAGTGGTTGCTAAATTATTTACGACATTATAATGTGTAGAATTAATACCATATTGATCGATATTAGGTTTTTAGTATCACAGTTATTGTCAATACTGGTATATTGTGACACCGCTTGTTCCAGATTTTTTTTAGGCTTTTTGAACAAGACATGGAGCCTGAAGGTCAACTTCCCAATGTATACATTTGCAAGTTTCTTACAGCCCATTCAATGAACAAGTTTTATGTTTTTTACTGGGGACTGAACCCATGACCTTACAACCAATACACTGTTTTTATTTCTTTATTAAGGAGCTCAGTGAGATATGTAGGGGCGAGATTGTTGATGGCTTTAAATGTAAGGAGGAGGTTTTTATAAATGATGCGATATTTGAGGGGAAGCCAATGAAATTGCTGCAGGACAGGTGTTATGTGACTGATGGAAGGGGTTCTGGTAATGATACGGGCAGCAGAGTTTTGGACTAGTTGTAATTTATGGATGGATTTGTCAGGTAGACCATAGAGGAGCTCCACTTTTGGGGGAGAGAGATGGGCGTAAGCGAGAAATGTTATGTAAATGGAAATATGCTGATCGAGTGATGTTATTAATGTGGGACTGAAATGACAGAGTGCTATCTAGGATGACACCCAGACTCTTATAAATAATATAATTTTTGGTGGGGCAAATATTCACAAATTGGTCTGCATCATGTGAGCTCAAAGTCCATGAGAAAACCTTTTATACAGGAAAGTATGCATTCTGAGGAAGCATTCTGAAAGATGTCAATAGAAGGCGCTACATCCACAGAACACATCTGTACTCTACAACAGATTTAACATCAACACAAGTATCCATTTTATTTGCAGCATCTGTTCTTAAATTTTTTCCAAATCAGGAACTTTTACTTAATTGTCTGAACTTGCTTGACCTTGTCTGACCCCAATAATTGCTGCTTGGTACTATATTCTTTCAGGTATGTTGACTGATAGAGCTGTAGTAACATACTCTTATCAACAGAGGGCAGAACATGTTCAGGTTAGCTCAGACACCGAAATTACTCTAACACACTCTCCCAAGTAAAGAACGTGCCCTTTGACTGCTTTCTGTTCCCAACAGAGGCTCCTTTAACTCTCTCACATCCCTGGTACCTCCACACTTGTTTTATTTATGACATAACGTCATGTTGATCTTCTTCAAAGCTCCACAAACAGTTTTGCTCACAACGAAACCTTTAACTCTCTCACATCTTAGGTACCGCCACACTTGTTTTATTTATGACGTAACGTCTTGTTGATCTTCTTCGAAGCTCCACAAACAGTTTTGCTCACAGCTAAACATTTCATGAAAGCACAAATTGTGTAACACTCCTCACTTTTGCCAACCCATACGGAAAAAAGAAAATCGCCTGATGTTGCCATGGGAATCGTTTGGTTATTTTAAATCTCGTGTGCCCAAATATTGGTTATTCGTGGGCGAATCCATGTAAGCTAGGCTTACAATTACAAATCACAAATTTTGTGTCTTGATTTTTGCAAAAACTGATACTATGAAGGCAGATAGCTGATAAAACAGGAAAGCTTCCCACACATAGCTTTGGGATGAAAGACTGGGGCGAGTGTTGTAATGAGGATAGTCTCTAATTATTAAACCAGAGGTCTCAAACTAGTTTATAAAAATGTTAGTAGTGGACTGGACGCGCTTTTGATATAAAGTGCAAAATCAACCCACAATAAAACAAAAAGTCATAAATAAAACAAAAAATGCTAACACGTTTAAAAAAGACTTTTCTCAAACAATAATTGCGTTCACCAAAATCAAAATGATTCTCAACAAACTTACCAAAGTAGAAATATCCACCCTCTTCTCTAGGCTGGAAGAACCGTCCTCTGGCCTGGGCATAAACATCGGCCTCCTTCTCCACCAGAAGCTCCACGTACTGTTTGCATCGGCGCTCTATAGCAATATGCAGTGCAGTCTGACCTGCGGACGTGCCACATTATCATTCTGAATAAAGTTCATAAAATAAACTGCCCGCAATGATTAAAACAAACGGTTCTGTCACATTACAGGAAAATATATCTTATCTCACAGAGCAGCGAGAAACAGCACAGTATTTTTAGATACTGTCAATTTATCTTACAGAGCAACATGAAAATAAGTAGATAGCTTGGATATGTTTTTGTGTGCTTTTAGTTTTAAAATAGAGATCGTAACATTCAAACGATCTTTTGTTCTCACATGTACTGTAGATGAGTGACATTTTTTGTGAAATGTTTCATCTTTGATTTTTGGATATTCACACTAAAGTTTAGAAGTGACTCGTGTGTGTCGCTTTGTTTGAACAAAGCAGCACCCTGTGTGCACATGTCCGCATAAACTAAACAATAATGTCATGTGTATTTACTACTACCTTCATGAACAACACACATAAATCATCAAGTGGCCACTGCTGAGCAAAGTGGGTCCACCTTGTTCCCTTATTAAAAGATATATTTTTTATTTACTAAAATGTACACAAACAGACTAATGTTTAACTAACATTGTTAACACTAACATCTATTCATTTGTAATCAAATTGAATGACGTAATAAAGAAAGCCTGACTCAAGAGAACGGTTTTACTGTGCTGAGAACAATGGGGATAATCTTGACTTCATTTTAGTTGTTTAGTTCATTTGTATTTGTTTTGGGTGTGTGTCTCCAAAAGGAAATCTGTTGACAGGCAGACGTAGCCTGACATACACGCTTTCCTGACTCAAGGTCTGGATGCAACACTGCATAAATAATGGAACCGATCTGTGAGTGACTGCATCCTGTGGACATTTAAATGAAAGATAGACTACACAAAGTCTGTAGTCTATTGTGCATTTCAAGACATGTAAATGCAAAACAATAAAATAAGTATTATACTTCACATCACAATCCTGGCAAATACTTTTTAATACTAATTATTAATATTTGGTTTTGGTTACTTTGAATAATTTAGTCTATGGCCATATCGCATTTATTTGATAATTTTGGCCTTTATGCTCTATATCTTTATTGATAAAGAAATAGAGATGGGGACAGGAGAGACAAGACAGAGCAGCTTGTCACAAAAGGATGTCATTCCTGTTGGCGTCACCGATCAATGTCTCAGCAATGTCACTTTTACTCACAGGCTACAGGTCTGACATCTGTTTTCTCAACATTAATGCATCTAAAGGCAAGGAAAGTTGCGTAATATTGCAATGGGTGTGGCACTGTTGAAATTAAATGGCTTGCGTCCAGTCCTAAACACAGACAGGCCACAGAGGAACAGCGTTTGTAAGGACTCTTTGTGCTGCTCAGGGTGGAGGCTACTGAACGACAGCTCTGAGGAAACTTCTTAAACACTGAGTTCAGTCAGAAGCACAAAAGTGAAACTCCACATTTGACCAAATTCAAGCTCTGGCTACGAGCTGAGAATCTGGCTTGTGTGTTTAAGGGATGGACATCTCACCTCTGTAATATACATCTCTGAAGGGCGTGTTGATGAACTCTCGCAGGTTTCCTGTCTGTTCTGCAATGTCCACTAATACAAGGATGGTATCATTCTGTCCATTCTGTAGGTTCAGGAGAGCTTTTGGTAGACATGTTTTTCCAGTAGAAGGCTCTAAAAGAAACACAATAAAGAAAATCTGTTAACAGCAGATGTTTAAAAAAAACTTTAAACACACACAATACTAAAGTGTAATGGGTGGTTGCCAGGGTGTTTCTATACAGTTAAGGTTTCTTAAAGGAACAGTTCACCCAAAAATGAATTTTCTGTCTTCATTTAATCACCTTCAAGTTGTTCCAAATACGTAGAAATGTCTTTGTTCCAATGAACACAGAGAAAGATATTTGAAAGAATGCTTGTAACCAAACAGTTCTGGGCTACCATTGACTACCATAGTAGGAAAATTTGCTTAATTAATGTCTTTGTTCTGTTCGACACAAAAGACGATACTTTGAAGAACGTAGGAAAGCAAACGTTCTGGGGCCCTATTGACTACATTGTAATTTACACTATGGTAGTCAATTCCATATGTTCCAATGTCCATCAGAAACAAAGAAATGTATGCCGATCAGGGGCGAGTAAATGATGACAGAACTTCTATTTTTGGGTGAACTGTCCCTTTAATACGTTGCTTAAAAACATATTGCTCTTCCAGTTTCTAAAACTGGATCCGTTTCACTCAGACGAGGGGGTCAAGTGAGACCTCTTCCTGTGTTTACATTTGGCCTGAGAAACTTAGTTGTCCATCTCTGATCCCCCCTTGAATTTTTCACTCTCTATTTGTAACGGTTTGCTGCGATTTCTTACTGCTCTCTGTTAAAAGAGTCTTTGAGACAGGAAGAGTGGCTTGGACTCCACCTCACAGTGTCACACCACCAAATATAATAGAATTTCCTCCGTTCCATGAAATAGGCACAATATCAGCCTAATAAAATCTCAAACATGGAAAATGAAGATATGGTCACAAAGGATAAATGGGACGTGACCCAGATCAGTTCAAAACAGGAGTGCTTTGACTGTTTGGTTAAAAGATTAAAGTATTATTCTAAAAATGACAAATTTAGGATATTACTAAATTACTAAATACAAATCAATCCGTTTTTAAAGAAAAACTAAATGCTTAAAAGTGTAAGGTAAAATGTAGTGTAGTATAAATAGCTTCAGTAGTTCACCATTTTCTTTTATTGTTTGGGAAAAGAGCAGTGAAAACATTCTTCTCATTCCTCTAAACTAAGAAACTCCTAAAGGTTTGGGTTGTATTTGATGACAGAATTTAAATTTTTGGGTGAACTACCTTTAAGTTCATAATTAAAAAATATTTTTTTATTATTTAATAAAAATAATTAATTTTTAGTGAGTATTATATTTAAAAATGAAATTAAAATTAAAACCCACACCCAAAAAACACACTACTGACATGCAGTATACCTCATTGCACTTTGATGTAACCTAGCTCACAGACTAAACCCTTCCCAGAATGCACCTTTGAACTCTTCATCCGTGAGCCTCTTTTCTTGCGACTTTAGATACGGCAGGAGACCGTCCAGAGCTCTCGGGTCTGCTCGCGATACAGCATCAAACAGCTGCCCACGGTTGAAAACTTTCAGAACTGCGGGCTCTGGGGATCCATCATCACATGACATCTCAATCTCTGCCTTCCTGTGGGGGTGAATATAATAAGTTTACATTATCTTCAGATAAAACTCAACGACCCGGTTTCACAGACAGGGCTTAGCTTAAACCAGGATTAGAGCTTAGTTAAATTATGATGATTTATTAGTTTTTATAAAAATGCCTTAATAAAAACTTTCAGGATATGATTAGAATACTGACTGAAGAACTGTACTTTTCACTATATTTAGGAGTAAATTGTTTTACCTAAACTTGTCCTTGTCAAAACAGCTGTTTTAAAGAACCACCATAACTGACTTGATGTTCCCCAGACTGAATTTAGTCAGGTGTACATTAATAGTCCACAGGTCGCTATAATATAATGGGAATCTAAGCTGTCTAACCAACTCCAGCAGAAGCATTGCTCCAAAAGCATGCATGGAAACAACGGCAGACATTCAGATGCCCTACTGTGCATATTCACAGAAGAAATTAAATAATTTCTAGACTGTCTGTCGCACAGAAAATAGCATACTGTATACAAAAGTGACACGTTACAATATATGAAAACGTTCCACTGCCTGACACTTCCATAAAGAGATACTACCACAGCTACATAGCAAGAGGTCTGCACTGTGTCATTCAGTAAACAATGTAACCATCTGTGTTTTAACATTCTTCTAGGTCAATTTAAACACAAAGATGTAAAGTAAAAAATCCCTCTTGAGTTAGTTAGTATACATAATCATTTAATATACCGTATATGCATGTATAAACAAGCTATCATCTCTCACCCCCGTGGTAGCTTCTTTCTGCGTTTCTTCTGGTTGTTGACCTCCCTACATGTGCCATAGTCAAACAGAGAATCCATAGGTGCCTTCTTTGGTCCAGGTGCCACTGGATACTCAGAGATGCTGGACTCCAGGAGGTCCATGGGATTAGGAACCCCCTTTTTAAAGGCCCCAGGGAACCTTATCCGCATATTCTGCTTCGAGTCAAGATTTGGCCCTGGTCGTCCTGGATCCTGTGGCGAATCCTGGGATGGCTGTGATCCCTCCTCATTCTCCAGTAGTTCAGCAAGAGAAGACATGGGAAAATTGGGTTCCCCATCTGCTGAAGGGTCCTTACCCTCTGAGTCCTGGGCAGCAGTCCCAGGAGGCGAGGAGATCGAGTTTGACTCTGTTGTAGCCAGACGATAGCGCTTTAGTAGAGTGGCAGCAGAGAAACCCTGCTTGAAAGCCGAGAGATAGAGGACAAGAACCATGGAGATGGATATTGTTTTTAGTACTTAGTACTAAAGAAAAGTACTGAATTCTTTAAAAGCAACTGTACAGAAATTATGACATAAAAAAGATATAGTAATAATAAATATAATTGAAATGTATATAATCTTATGGCGCTTATGGTAACGTCAGGTTTAGTACGACTCGGCTCAGTACAGCTCACTTCGCTTCGGCTAAGTTTGCTTTTCCACAGCAGTTTAGTACTGCTACAAAGTGGGTGGAGATTAGTAACGTATCGTCATAGTTGCGCCACCTCTACTGCCGTAGCTTCATTGTGAACGCGACATAAACAAAAAACCAACATGGAGCATTTAGATGGCAGCAAAACAAAATACTGCTAAAAATACAAGACAGTTTGGTAAATCTTACAGCAAAGAGCAGACAACGATCATGGTTTGCTCAACGGATGTAGCATTTAGCATTGCGTTAAGGGTTTTAATCTCTTTAGTACTGTCACGAAGCATATAATAAAAATCCAATATTACATAGGTTGCAAATCCAATGACGCTGGTAATTATTTTCAATCTGAGATCTGTCACATTTTGGTATTGGTATAGTACGATTGAAACCTCAACCGAGGTGGTACTAAAAAAAGTATCAGGTAATAGGTACTGTACCCAGTGGAAAAACGCCCGATTGTGTGCTGTGCCGTGCCGTACCATGCAGTACTATGCAGTGGAAAAGCGCCATAAGAAATATTTTCACAAACAAAAGTCCCAAACTTTCATGTCATATGGTATTAATTGTTCTCAGAGTGACCGTTCTTTTTCATTGTGTATCAAGCTGGTTATGCACCAACAAAAACTACCAAACATGTGATGCTACTGAAATCTTGTTGCATCATTTGTAATGTTCACATGTGGCTTGTTGTTATGCCAACAACATCACATTCTACCAGTAGAAATTTGTAAATATACAGATACAGTCGATACACATATTAAAACCGATTTGTTTCAACTTTAAAAACCTAATGGTTATAAAGGCATCAACGTTTCCAGCTGAGGGTTCTAGTCGTACCAGGGTCATAGTTGCCAAACTGCTTTTGAACATGACAAATTCCATGCAAGGGGATGTATGTAGATAGAAATTCATTCTAAGATAATAAAAACATAAACCTTCATTATTTAAGGTCTATATATGCATTTTATATAGCATTACTGTCCGTAGATCCTCTTAAAAATTACTAACGGCACCAAGAATGAACAAAGAAATATTACTCTAGAATATATAGCACTTACTTCACTCATTGTCTTATCTTGCGTGCTGTTTCCCAAATAACAGATTCCTCCTCAGGGGAGCAGAGAAGTGTCAGGGGCTGCAGGTGCACAAACAGAGCAGGAGAAAATGATAAATATCCATGTTAAGACACACAATATCAGAAAACAAACTTATTGTGACATCTTCTCAGGCCACATGCAGTTCTGAATAGTCTGTCTACTGTGTAACTGTGGTTTGCTTATCCTGGTTTCTTGATTCCAACCCTGCCCTTTATTTTGCTTTTTTAATATCAGAGTATGCAGGTGAGACAATGTTATATGTGTGATTTCCACAGCAGCCAAAAGTTGGTGAGATGTAAACTGCAGAAGAACTATGAATCTAAAACATTTATTTACATAATTCACATTTTTATCTTTGTGATGATATATATATATATATATATATATATATACTATAGTTTGTTGCACATTTCACACAATATTGCATGTTTTGAACCAAGATACTTCAAACAGCTAAAGAAAAAAAAACACCTTTATATTCATTCTGAATACACCCATCCCACCCACCAAATATACACACCCGCTCTAAACCCATTGTCCACACGCTACAATGCATTGTGGGATTTTATCCCAATAATAAACTGATTCCCTAACTTCCCAGCACAGACATGACTCACAGTGCCTCCCTCCCATTCTCTCCAAGTTCAAGGGGAAATTCCTCTGCCCATCCAATTACCAACAACAACGATAAGCCAATGACGTCATCAAAGAACCTCCAGTGCTGATGTTGCCTTTAATGCTTAAAGTAATAATTTGCTTTACTGTCATTCATTGTTAAGTCGAGTCAGGTCAATTGACAAAAACTCATATGACTTTATTCTGTCTGTGTAACACAAAATAATTATTTTTAAAGAATGTTGCTTATAAATAGATTTTTTATTTTTTGGAAGCAGCCACTCGTTATCGTTTATTACGTTATCATGCTTTTATTGTGTTTTATCGTGTTAGTTAATTTTTTAGTTATTATGGCTTAAATCAAAACAAACAAACTGTAGTTTGACTGATATTAACTGAAAAAAAAGAATAATAATAAAAAAACATGATTTTTGAAACGTTATCTAATTTTGGAACCAAACTCTTCGTATATAGATGACATCTAAATCATGTTTTGATTATATGGAAATGGGTAGAATGTTGGGAACAAGGTGAGACTTAGAAAATTTGAATTTGACATTTTTTATTTTGTTAACTTTTATTTTAAATACAGACCGATAAAATGGCAACCTGGTCTGCTTCCAGGCCACTGTTTTTCCAGGTCTATAAAACGGACTTTATCTCCAGGATTAACCAGCACAGGTCCTGTTCAGACACGTCTGAGATGTTTCAAAAGCACGACACATTCTCTTAGTTTCCTCTGATGAATCACAACCAAATATACACTAAACCTACTTCTCTTGAATCTCTTTCAAAAAACGAGTTAACAAGACTCACCAAAGATACTGAAGAGAGCTTGGTCCATATTTCCCTACACTGTCCCCTGTTTGGTGTGGAGGTTTCCGTTTGCCCATGTTTGCTTAAGCGGGGTGGTGGAAAATCTAACACAGACCCCCACAGTCACCCTGGCCTGGCAAGTACTGTCCAAATACTGTCTATAGAAGCAGATCTGACCTGACTCCAATAAGACTTCACTCCAACACCACTATGATCACTAGAAAGAGTGAAAGCAGAACGTCGAAGGGGTTTGATAAGCAATGGCAACGTGGGTGTCCAACGCTTTGGGAACTGGATGTTGTAAGTCAAGAACTGAGCAAATGAGAAATAAAACAGATGGAGAAAGACAATTTTATCATTTCTAGATAAGAGTTGGAAATGAAAGATGACCCCAGATTCTCAATGTCACAAAGTCTCTAAGGAGTTGTCCTAACGCATGAGGTTGTGGGAAAAATGTAAGTGATCCAAAGAGTCTCCAGAGCTGGTTCCTGCTGACAGTTCAGTTACACGTGTGATCTCATACAATGGCAATAAAAATCCCAACTTTGAGAAATGAGAGAAAGAATAATCTTACGTGACAGATCTGTGCATAGCAAACACACACAGTGATACAAACAACACTCCGATTTGGAGATTAGATGAAATGGGAAGAGGAAGCTGCGGTCAAATAGCCTAACAATATTAAGTACAGATAAGATATATAAGTCGGAACATATCATTTTTGGCACGGACCAGTAAATGAATAACGTTTCAAATACTTCTCTAAAATACACAAAAGTTTGCTTTTCGCTATTACGAATTAGTGCAGTCTCCAAAGACACAAAGGTTATCAAGAGGAAAGCACCTCACCTGCACAAACGAAAGTTTCCCGCAGTTTCTTTTTATTTGTAGAATCGATGGATAATCCCGACAAGAGGTCAAATCATTCATCGGATGGGAAGGAATCCGTATCGAGTAACTTTTTTAAGCGCTTCATCTTTCCCGTTCAGTGTTTTAGGTTGGAGATAATGGGAGGGAAAGTATGGTAGAGATGTGAAGTTTTGATTTCTCACCGCCCACTTTGTGACAACCTGTAACGTTAGACACGAGCGTTAGGGGTGTGGATCTCTGTTATATGTGGACTCCTTCTTACTTTAGGAGCTTAAATCAATGTATCTTTTAAAACCTTGTAAACCAACTAAATATGTACCGTCAACGTGGAAAACATACACATAGCGTGAATCTAGCTAGCTAGCCTATTGTAGTTTGATCGCCATGTAAACTTGTAGGCTAACATATTTCGTTGTTTGCCTCAATTATAACTAGGACTGAATGTGTATATATGTTGTATACACGTATATGTTATATAAAGAGAAATAAGCACACATATTGAGAAGAATGAGGTCTTTCATAACAAGTCTGACCGGTTGGTTGGCTAATTTGCATGGCACTGCCTGACCAGCAGGGTTGCCAGATCTACGTGACGAAAGTAGTCCTACTATGCTGTAGCGCAACTATATCTTAAAAAACGTATTTTTCAGACCTGTTACTTGTTATACATTACACATAATTTCGTATTTCAAATAACCGTATACAAGTTATCATAACCACAGTCTGATTTACATAACTTCGTTTTAAAACGAACACAGATTGACAGAATTCCTCTACTTTAGGATGAATTGGCAACCCTGCAAAAGAGAATTTAAATGCAAAAGCGCCATCTAGTGTTCGCTTGAAGGCGCTAAGTACAGAATGTCTCCTCGCGTCTGTTTCTATTTCATTTTGATATGTTTGTAAATAAGGGTAAATATGACTGAATTTGAAAGGTGCTATACAATAGAGTGCAATGAAATAAAATGCATACGAACAAATTCTTATATTATATCCATGTTATTGGAAGGCCAAAGGAAAAACATGCAGAGAAAGTCTATGCAAGAACGTGATTTTAATAAGATTTTAAAGAGACTAAACATTACAACAGTCAATTTACACGTTTAAGATGTGGGAAACAAAACAGCACCAGAATGCATCATACAATCACAGTTCGTTTGACATGTTTCAGAATCATGTCCTCTTTGCCAGTTTTAGAAAAGACCACTGGTTAAAATAACAAAGTTCAGTGAACATTCGACTACTGCAGCTTTGGTGTCAGTTGGGACAGACATGAAAATGTATGACAGCAACAGATGGGGTTATATTACATCATTAGGGAATCAATGTTGTTCCGTGTTTGCTTGCTGACCAGGGTCAAAGAAAAGTAGTGAAGTAAAAACAAAGAGAATTCTGTAATGTCAGAAAATGTAACGTCAGAAGTAAAACAATTAAATAAATTAACACATTAATTTATCATAATACATTTATGAATTTAATCTTTCAGAATTTGGGAATGACAAGCAATTCTCCAATAGTACAAAAACATGTTCAGTGACTATGCCATCATCAATTATCTTGTAGAACTGATATGGAAGGAAACTAATATATTCGATTTAAGAAATATAAAATCAGCACTCAATAGAGTGCCATCACTTCGGAAGTAGTTTACCTACATTTCACATCTAACAGCAGGTGACAATAAAGTATTTTTCCATAAAATACATCAAAAGTAAACAAGATCACATCAGATATTTAGTTATTAAATCTGCAGTTATGGTAAAACCCTAATTTTTTTTCAGCTATTTGATTAAACAAAGAAATATGCACTTCGGGGAGAAGGGTATGAGATGGTTGTTTGTGTACTAAAAATTAAGAAATTGAATTGGTGAATTGATTAAAACCCATCGTTTTTAAAAACATGACTTTTTGAAGGAAGCAAACACATTCACACCACCAACAGCTCAGGGCAAACAACAACAGGCAAAACAAATTCTCCTTTTAGATATCACGAGAGTCTTCAGCAGCTCGGATCATAATTGTCCCCCAAGAGAAAGCAAAAGCATTGATAACAGAGATCCAATAGAAAGAAAGAACGGTGGACTGTAGAGACTTGTCTATTGGGAGGCAACAGCGATCCTCTGGGACAGCAGAAGGTTTAAAGTTTGAATTCGGATTACACAGTGTAGTCCAGCTCTGCGTTCATCTTGGTGTACATTTCATAGATGGCGTCAATAGTAGCTGTGAAGTTTACTAAGAACTGTCGTACTTTATCCAAGCATTCTTCATCCTTAACCTCTCGTCCTTTGGACAGCGATTTGAGAAAATCTGATTTGTACGGAGCAGCATACAGTGCTGCCTAAAAATGAAAATCAGAAGTTTTTTTAACCATTTACAGTCTTCATTACAGAAACATTTCATTAAAATTCATTTCTTTGTTAATTTTGTTATGAAGTAGCTTACTTTGAAGAGCTTCTGAACAAACCAGCCATGATATTTCTTCAAGGCAATCTCATATGCTTTGGTGACATTGACTTTGATGAGATTAGGATTGTTTTCATCCTTTTCTCCATCCACTAGGCTTTGCAGAAGAACCTGGATAAAGCGTAACCCCCTACCAGAATAAAGAACACCTTTACATGTATGCATTTTGCAGAAAATCATCATGTGCAACTTACAGGGCTTTTTAGATGTACGTTTTATGTGTGCGTGCCTTTCTGGTGAATTGACTCCACAATGATAACGTTGCAAGTGGCATGAAAATTCACACACACACCTCATTTCTTTTCAAACCCCTATGACATTTTTTCACCCGTGGAACACAAAAAGAGCAAATAAGCAAAATCCCTCATTTCCATACAACGAAAATGAAAAAGCACCAAAAAGTAGTTCATTATGGAGCTGTATGGTAGCTTTGTGTGAGAATAGATGGAAATAGCTGAGTTTTGCTATCCAAGAGTTATCAAATCAATTTGTAAATGAAACAAATTTAAACTGGCAAATGAAACAAATGCCATTTGCTTTTTTGTCATAGTCATTGTTTTTTATACAAACATGTATAAAAAGCCTGCACACCAAAGCAAGAAATTATAGAAAATACTTGAAAACATCTTTTTGGGGAGCTTTGGTGTTACATTTTTTATGGTTGGTTTTGGTCGAGCACCCATTACAAGTTGATGTGTCTGCTTTGGTTTGTTTTGGTCGAGCACCTATTACACGTTGATGTGTGTGCTTTTGTTGTATTTTTGTTATTGTTTGTATAGAAAAAACCACTGGTGACATTCTACTCCTTTTGTGGAAGAAAGAAAATCACTTGAGTTTGAGAATGTGTAAAGGATAACAGTATTTGTGGAGAGCAAAATAACCCCATGTGATGTTTTCATTATACAATTTATACAATAACTGTTCAGTATTTTCTCATTTTTTATTTTACAAAACTAAAAATAAAGCAGTATAACTTTTCAGGTCCACACTTGCCTTTTCAGCCACATAAGGGCAAGTGTTGCCCCCACTTTTGGCCATTCGGCTCCATGCATCTCTTTTTCTGCTTCCAAAATGTTTTGCAGGGTTTTAAATCTGCTGGGATTGCTGTCATACACGGCCTTGATTTTCTGTGAGAAACAGAAGATGTAAGAGGTAAGTGGAGTTCTGGTTGTAAAGGTTACGTAGTGCAAAGCTTATCCACCTTCTATGTCTGTAAACTTACAGTTATGTTACCCGCAATATCAGCCTTGATGGGAGAAAAAACTGTAGAACCAAGGCAATCTATGAATAGATCAGGGGAAAGGGTAAATAAGATTGCACACACAACCGAGTATTCCCTTTAAACACACATCCAATTTGCATGTATGAAATTAAGTTAATTAAAATTAAGTTTAAGCAGATTATGTTATGCATTACCCACACTTTCACAGGAGCTGTGAAATAATCTTTTTACATACAAGAATGTTGCAGATAGGCGATAAATGTATTTCCAGTTCGGTTCTCAAGAACTCAGAGTGAACTCTGACATTACCGCCGTCTGAATAATTAACCGTGCTTAGAGAGCATGACAGATTTTTGAAAGCACCCATGCGGTTCATTAAAGTTTCAGTACCTCCCATTATCACATTGAGACCAAATGTATTGCGGGTCTGATAATGAAATAAGCACTTTTAGAAATGGAAACATTGAGCCTGTGATGTTTCTACAGGGTTTCTTCTGTATAGAAAAAAATCGTCAAATGTCATGCCACGTCAAATTGAGGCGTTTTCCTCAAAAACGCTGCGTGTATTCTGTCATTAGACTGTCATTTGTAACTGCAGTTGAGGCGTTACGCACCATAGGAGGCGCCGTTTCGTTATCAGCCCAGTGAGGCGCCAGAGTTGCAGGACAAGAGCTAATAGGAGCTGTATTAGCTGTGTTTTACACCTGTTCGGGTGAATATTGTTTTTTTGCGTGCAAGTACATTCAATTTCTTAAAAAGGTTTCTCAAATTAACTTAGCGTACATCATTGTAATGTTTTAAGGTGTGCAGTTGGCTCGCTGAAACTGCGTTATACTGCCAGTGTGAACGCATATTGCGATCAGAACGACTCGCAAACAAAGGACTCCTTTGAAGTGCACACTCTCGGCTTTATTTAGTGTTTTCACATCCAGATTAGCTGAAGGCTTTAGGAATTTCAGCTCTTTAATATGAAGCTCCCCCATTTTTCAAGGGACCAAAAGTAATTGGACAGTAAAAACAAAAGCTGTTTATTCATAGGTATGGCCTTTTCCTTAAATCATTTCTTCATAAATGCAGGATGTATGGAGGTCCGTTGTGAAGGTATTTTTCTTTATCATGGAGAGAGGATAATGTCATCATCCACCACTTATCTCATATGGACGCACAGGATATTTTTGTTGCTGAGCTCAGCAGTGTGTTTCTTTTTTCCAAACTACCAAATTGTCGATTTGGCCGCTCTTAATGTTCCTGGCATCTTTCTGATGGATTTGTTGTGTTTTTTCAATCTAACTATGCTCCGTTTCAGAATCTCCCAGAACGCCATGATGTGGGTTCACAACAACAGCTTACAAGTGCAAACACCACACGTAGAATCAACTCCAGACCTTTAATTTGCTTCATTTATGATGTAATGATTTAAGGAAAAGTCCATACCTGTGAATAAAACAGCTTTTGATTCAACTGTCCAATTACTTTTGGTCCCTTGAAAAAGGGGGAGCTTCATCAAGAGCTGTAATTCCTAAAGCCTTCAGCTAATCTGGATGTGAATACACTCACCATAAAGATGAGAGTGTGCACTTTAAGACAATATCCCAATATAAACCTGTAAATCTCGAATACATTGATTACACAGTTAAAATAACTGTACCACTGTACATGGCTACATGTAACGGAGACCAGCTAGTGAAGAGCTGTGCAGTGTGTAAACCTCCAATCCGCTCTAGCAGCGGTCTTAAGCCTCCTCGATAGAACGCGTGTCTCCCATCCGGACCGACACCGGTTCGAGGCCCGCGCAGAGCAGGGCGAATAGTACCGGTAACATACTTATACTGCAAACATGTGATGCACCCTCAAATTTACACCTCTTTGGTAATTTACTAAATAATTTACAGTGCAGTTAAGGTAAAGGTATACATTATGTGTACTGCCTGGAATTGAACCCGCGACTCCGGCGTTGCTAGCAATGCTTCTTCAGTTAACGGCCCCAGGAAACAGTATCTCTGGTTACGGATGATTCCAAATGAGCTCATAAACATTGCTCACACACTGCTTTTTCAGAGAAGAAACACACAAACATTCCCTCTGTTCACACGTATAACAATGACAGCCCTGCCTCCTGCTCTTTCTGGTGTTTGTACACCACACAGAGCTTTCTGTTATAAGTGTGAAGTCTAAACAAGGGCAGGGAAGCCTAACTGTCTTTCCGTGAGAGTCAGAAACATCAGCAACAAGCCATTGATTAATCACAAGCGGTGACATCACCCTAGATAAATATTTTTCCAATCACCGCCTGTCACTACACCATCAAGGCTCATCCAGTGAGATTAAGCGCTTGCATCTTTCATGCACAGGCAGGTTTAACTGGGCTGAGTTTCTTGTAAAAAAATGTCTGTGATTCAATTAAGTTCAGTTTTTTTAACCAGAAAGGATCCCTTTAGAGACAGCTATAAAAAGAGATCATTGAGAGCAAGTCCGAAACCTTAACGCTTTGCTTTTCAAGTGGAAATTTATTTTGAATGTCTTTTTTCGTATTAATAGCAAATGAGGTTTTGAACAAAGATGTTCAGATGTTGCGTACTGCCACTGAATAGACGATGGCAACTCAACACCATGCTAATCAATTTCCTCAACTTCTGAAATCGAGGGCATCTTATTAAATTATGCATGCAATGTCGGCTTTGTGAAAAGAAATGTGATCTAAAAAAAACGATTAGTACTCAGAGACAATAGCTACTAGTTGACAGCAAGGCTTTGTCAGACTTTACTATTGTGTCTGCACAAGCCTGAAGAGGTTGATCAGGAGTGGAAAAAAAAAATCTCACGACTGATCCAGGAGCTAGAAAATCCTTGAAAATCAGAGCACATCATGCTTGTGAGTTTGCAATGCTGATTTTCTTAATAACAAGTATATTATGTAATGGAATTATACTCCTCTGTAAATGCATAATGAAAGGATCAGTGTCTGCATATCTTTTGCCTATTTTGACATTGAAGTATTCTGAATTAGCCTCCTACATTAAACATTTAACAAAAGCTTGTTTTGTGCTACATGATGTTATAAAATAACTCGTCGCATCCACACTTTTAATTGTTGTCAAAAGGTCTTCCAAAAACAGTTACTGAGAGATTGGGATGAGATCAAACGTTAGACAATAAACTGAAAGTGTTGCTAAAATAAATGTAAATACATTTTCAAATAAATAAAGAGAACTTTACTAAAACTTTGCCAGAGAGATCATTTAAAAACCAAGCCTCTCTCATGAGCCAATAGTTCATGCTCAAATCAGAGCTCTCAAACTATGAGACATGACGGAAGAACCTACCGAAGAAAGGCGGAAGATGAGACACCGCTTCAAGAAATGGACGGGTTTCCACTTGTTTGTCGGCTGGAAGTTGCCGGAACTGGTGCTCCATAAGTAGAGCCATGGTTGCCTAAAATGGGCCAAAATTACTTGTTTGCCTACAACATAGGACGAGGGCAACACAGCAGAAGTTAAGGCAGAACCCGGAACTACCGCCGTACAGACGAGCGCGTACAAGTGCCAGTTCTATTAGCGGCACTGAACAGCTAGACTGCCTCCTACCCCGCCCCTTTATTCAAATACTTGAAGACGTGCAACAGGTGGGTTCGGGAACGCCAATCAAAACACTAGGGGCGGAGCCAATGCTGTCACGAATTATAATTTGCTGAATTTATTATTTATGTCACGGTTGACAAAAATCAAGACTCATTTGAATAGTCTCTTCATTCGTTTTAATCACGAATACGTGTATGGTTGACTAACAGAAAAGAAAACGATCTACAAACGATCTCTGAATGTCGCTTCACGTAGCTTTAGCCAAGGTTCAGAAGTGATAAATAATCTAGGTGTTTTTCCAGTTAAGAATCGCGTAGCAACGCAAACGGCTTAATTTTACACGGTATTGCGGACCGCATAAATGAATTACAATAAAATGAAAACAAGAGCGGCTCAGTTTCGAATCTCTGATGAAAGTTCAGGGGCCTATCGTGTCATTAATAATTAAAAAGTCCTTTACCCTGTTACTGACATTAGAGGTTTAAGCGGGGAGTCTTTCTGACGATAATTAGACACGATTATCTGGTCACCATTAAAAATTCACACGCAAACGCAATGTTTAATTTATCTATCAGTAGGCTTAACCCACAATGACAGACATGCCATTGCCTCTTTATTATTGCCGAAACCAGATTGCCTCACCTATGTCACACCTCAAATGACAGATTATTTTTAATCAATATTTAATCATCCAAAGTAGAATGTTGGACGATGATGTCACCTGCACTGAAGGTTTTGATCAGAATATTCAGAATATATCAAAATGGATAGTTCGGGAGACACGTGAATGTTATGCAATGGGTATGTGCTATTTTATAATTATCATTGTTATGTGAATAAATGATTCAAACATATACATAATAATATAATAGTCTTATATAACAACTTCGTTTTTTGAAGAAATTTAGAAATATAATATTTTATGGATATTTAAATATCAGTTATAGATGAGTAGATTTTTTGTTCACCTTTCATTCTCTTTTTATTATTATTATTATTTGTTATTATTATTAAACATTTACTTATACAGTACAAAAGTGAAAAGCCATAGGCTCGGGGACTGATACATTATACATCACAATGGAATTCAAAGACGAAACATAAAGACATAATAATAAATAATAATAAAGGGAGCAAAGTACAAGAAATTATACAGAAACTCCAAAAAATTAGAATACATTTAAAGTTTTAGTAGCCTTTTTGTTACAAGATGTAGATAAGGATCTAATATAAATCTAAACATCCTTCAACTCTGAACTCTGTCACCCTCAAATGTAAAAAAAAGAGTTTGCATTTGCGTAAGTACCTCACTGCTCGCCGTAGGTAACCGGAAGTGTCGAAGCCGTAACCAAGAGAACGCTTCCCGTTTCCGTTAGTGTTTTGTTGCCAAGCCCGCTGTTGTTAACGGACTTTCTCACAGAAAATACAAAATTCTCGATTTCACATTTCTTATTTACACTAGAAAAGGGCTGCAAGATATACGCGCGAGTGCGTTTAGGTAACAAGTGAGCATTTTCTCCGTGAGTTTTTACACTAAGCATGCATAACCTGCAAATATGTTTGGCAATTGGGACCTTATAATGAGTTTCATATTACTTTTCCAAGCATGTCATAATCATTCATATTAATTGTATAATTGCTGTATAGGTTACCTGCAAAGTAAATGATTGCGAGTCAATAAAGGTCAGGATAGTAAAAAGCTCGAACTAAACTGTCACATCGATGGCTTTACCGACGCTTTCGGCGCGCTGGCCGGGTCGAGTGGGAGCTCTGGAGAAGCAGCTGGTTCGGCAGCGCGAACAGGAGGCTCGGTGGAGGCAGCAGTGGGAGCTGCACTCTCAGTACTTCAGAGAGCAGGACGTCCGCAGCAGCAAACAAGCACACTGGAGCTCAAGACAGTCCTTCCAACGCAGGTACAGAGAATCTGGAAAAATCATCCTAATGTTAGAAGTTACCTTACAGAAAAATAACGTCTACCGTTTAGTAAGTTCAGTCAATAAGTAAATGTGACATTTCCTATTGTGATTTGTTGATTTTTGTAATGAATACATTTTCCAATAATGCATCAAAATTACGACTACATAAATAACTTAGGAAAAGAGAAAATAAAATGCACATAATCCAAAATTATATTTCAAAGCTGTCATTGTAATAACTCATTGGCATCTCCTTTTCTTTGGCCTTTTAGTATGTCAGCGTTTCAGAGGGAGCGGGTGAAAGAGGAGAAGCAGCGGAAGCTGCAGGTGCGCCGGGAGCGTCTGAGGATAATGCTTCAGGAAGAGAGAGACCAACTAGAGGCCGAGCTCAAAAATGTTCTCCCAGACAGAGCCACGCAGACCAGAGAGTTAGTAGAAAAAACAGATGCCCTCCGGTCTGCAAGAGAAGAGAGAAGGAAAAATGTATGGTTGCTGTTGTACTTGTCGTTGCTGTTTTTGATTATGGGTTTAATAGTGTCTGATCTGAAATGTTGAATTGTTTGCTTTCTTCCAGCTGGCACAGGAGCTGCTAAGAGAGCACTGGAAGCAAAACAACTCTGAATTGCGGAAGGTCAGCCATTTATGAGTAATGTGCTGTATAAGAAAGGAAATAAAAAAATGCTTGATCTCAGCTGAACATGTTTGTATATGTAGTATAAAAAAAGAGCCGTCTGGTCCCTTGGTCACTTGTTGCAAACATGATACAATCTGTCTATGACTATTCTGTTCAAAATTATATGCAATATTTATCTGTCAGTTTCACGTAAAGCGTTTTTTAACGTAGGAAAGATTTTATATATATCCGTGATGAATAGTACACGTTCATATTCTAACCACTTTCACCACTAAAGGCCCAATTTAACTTTACAGCTCAAATAACATGCATTATAAAGTGAAAATTAAAGTAACTTTTTAAATAATGACACTTGAAAAATATCCATCCCAAAAAACTCTTTCTATCACCAAATATTTACAAAGTTTTTCTTGTAAGTTCCTGAACTTGAATGCAGAATGTTCATTAAAGGACACAAGCCAAGTTTGTGGGGAATTTGTGTTCATTATGTAAACGTGACTGTAAGTTAATAGGGCTTGTGATGTGTTTCTTCCGTGACTGATCTGTAACTCTGAGCTCAGGATTTGGTTCCAAACACGTGCAGCGTGGTTTAATCAGACATCTCATGTTTGTGCCCACAGGTTGAGTCACAGCTGCACAAAGATCATGTTGTGAGCCAGTGGGAAGCCCAACAGCAGGAGAAAAAACAGGTAAGAAGAGTGGTAAATGCCAGCGCTGCCATGCATAAAGGGTGCCCATCTGAGCATCATACAATTTTAACATCTTGAGGTTTGCATTCTAATATTAATATGCCATATTACAATATACTATAGAATAAAATAAAAATGTCAACAACTGTAAGTATAATATTCATATACCATATTACAATATAATATACCATAATATAAAAAATCTCGACAATTATCTCAATTCGCTAGTGTAGAACATCTTGATTCAATTATGTTGCTTTAGAATAAAACGCCTCCCAAATGCAAAGACATTGTAACCGTGTTCTCCTTCTTTCAGGCTGAGGAGAGAGCTCAGGAGGAAAAACAGCGTGTGGAGAACGCGTATGAGAGAGCAAGACAGGAGGCTTTGGAAAGAATGAAGAAAGAAGAAGAAAAGAGAAAGCAGGAGGAGATCAAGCGTGCCGATGACCTCTGTAAACAGATGGAGGAGCTCAAACTACAGGAACAAGAAGTGAGTCATAATTGTCTTTTTTGGGGAGAACAGATAAATGACTATAAACGACATCTCAACTTATAAATAATTATCATAAGCTCAGTATTGAACATAGATTTGAATGTACTTGCTCAAAAACTGATTCTTGTTCATGTTCAACCCCCAAAAATTGCAGCTTTAAATGGAAAAATAGATGAGGCTCCACACAAAAATGTTTAAATAAATACCGTTAAAGGGACAGTTCAACCAAAGATGAAAATTCTGCCATCATTTACTCACCCTCAAGTTGTTCTTAACCTGTATACATTTTGTTGTTTTGCTGAACACAAATGAAGATATTTGGAAAAATGTCAGTAACCAAACAGACTCCATGAAATGATGAAACATTCTTCAAAATATATTTGGGTTCAACAGAACAAAGACATTTGTACAGGTTTGGAACTCTCTGAGGGAAGTAAATCATGACAGAATTTTCATTTTTGGGTTAACTTTCCCTTAAATTTTTAAAATATTTGATGTAAGTTATATTTATGATGGACTATTTATTTATGAAAAATGAATACATTTATACCGCAAGTGTGCATTGATAAGTAAAAACTTGAAGGCCCAGAGGCAATTATTCCACTTATATTATGCTTGTTCCAGGCCGAGCGTCTAAAGCAGGAACAGGAGGCTCTGATGTCTCAGCGTTGGGAGCTTGAGAAGCTCGAAGATGAGAGGAGGAGGATGGAGGAAACCAGGAGGAAAACTGAGTTTGGGTAAAACAATTTGGCATATTTTACTGTTTGTTCCCCCTGCACTTTTGGGATTAGACTAACTGCACTCTTTTTCACATTCAAAGGCATTTCTTGACTCGGCAGTACCGTGCACAGCTGAAAAGAAGAGCACAGCTGGTGCAGGAGGAGCTGGTAGGTTACAGCAAACACTATTTGACCCCTTTTCAAAATGCTGAACATCGACTGCAATACCTTGTCCGACCACCAGGAGGCAGATCGTAAGATCCTAGCAGCGCTGGTGGAAGGAGAGCTGGAGGAGCAGAAGCTGGAGAAAGCCAGGAGAGGGAGAGCCGTTGCTGACGCCGCATGGATGAAGAGAGTCATTGAGGAGCAGCTTCAACTGGAGAAGGAGAGGGAGGCGGAGTTTGATATTTTATATCGGTGAGTAGTGTCAGGATGTTTGTTAAGAACTTCCAGACGGTCCTAATGTGGTTTCACTCGTACTGTATGTTTGTGTGCCGCCCATCAGAGAGGAAGCTCAGCGTGTTTGGGAGAAGAGAGAGGCAGAGTGGGAGAAAGAGAAGAGAGCCAGAGAGAGACTCATGCGAGAGGTAAGACAAAACACAGCGTGTTTGAGGATAAAGACAGCACATGATGGCTGATTTTTGGCCTTGTATTTTTTGTTCAATGATTTGTAGGTCCTGGCTGGACGTCAGCAGCAGTTGGAGGAACAGATGCATGAGAACAAGCTGGCGAGGGAGGAGTCTCTTCAGAGGAGAGAGGAGCTCATCCAACAGCTGGAGCAGGAGAGACTCACCCAACGCCAGGAGAAAGAGGTGCAGGAGGGAGCCCGTACTGCACGCATGCAGGAGATCAACGCACAGGTATGTATTGTGACACAGAACAGTAGCTTATATGTTTGAAGGTGAGCAGAGGCATTTAAGGGATGCTTTCATTCAACAGGTGGTGAAAAGGCGCAACGAACAGTGGGAGGAGCAACGGAGCCGTGAGCAAGAAGAAGAGCAGGAGAGGGAGGAGCTTAAGCAGCAGGAGGAGGAGCTTCATCTTGAGACTGAGAGATTGATTCGACAGGGTTACCGGGAAAGAGTGAGTTCAAGATTAAATTGAAGATAGCATTTTTTGAAGTACACTGTCTAGAATATTACAACAAGATTTTTGTTTTTATTATAACAGATTCACAGCAGACCCCGGTCAGCATGGACATGAGAGCACTTTACACTGGAATTTTCGTGCCACATTGTTTTGAGATAAGAAAATAGGAATATGTTTTGGAAGAAATCAGGAATATGTTGATCTTGGCCATTTCAGGCTTAAAATAAAGTTGGTTTTGAGCTAGAGCTATTTATATGACCCATGCATTTTTATCATCTTTAATAAATCTTTCTTATTATAAAATTTTGATGCACTGGTGTTGAGGTTTCACGTATTTTGTATAGATGAATTACAATGTGTTTTAATAAAGAAAACAGGATTTACAATAAGAAATGTTCTAATTCTAACCAAGATAGAGATAATAAAATGCAAAACATACATACTGATATAAAACCTAATATATATTTATATGCATTGGTATTAATGTTCTGTAAGGAGAAATATGATGCTATGTGGTCAGTATATCACACGGCTCTGATATAAACAAAGCACTCTGAAGCAACAACTTGGAGTCAAAATGATAAATTATGTTTATTTTAAAAAATAACTACATACAGTGCTCTAATATTAATAAGTGGAAGACCAGTTCATTTAAACAACTATACATTATAAAAGAAAATAACATGACTTCAACACTGAGCTAAAGGTCCACGTTTGTTTAGACCAGTAATTCGCTTTGTAGAAAGGAAATGAAAAAAGAGCGGTCTAAACTTTGAACTCAATGTGGTTACTGCAAACTTATTTAGAAGCTTGGTTCAAAATAATAAAAACCATGACAGCCACAGTATCAATCTGCTGGTGAAGATTGTCTCTGCGGTAAATGTATTGAAAACAGCTGTTAGTAAATTTATACTTTACAATAAGATCGTATCTGTTAACATTGTATAATGAATGCATTAGCTAACATGAACTAACAATGAACAATACTTTACTAACACACTACAGTGAACACTTTTATTTGTATAAACGTACATTAAATGAGTGATTAATGCAAATACAACCTTATTGTAAAGTATTACCAAATAATGTGTACATTTTATATATAACCTTTGAAAACTTTTAAATGTATAACAATTATTGTTCATTAACCTTCATTATTTCTTACAAACAGATTTAAGCTTAGGACAACAACCAAGTGATTTACAAACTATGAAAAAAATATTTTTTTATTCTGTTTATACCATTTCAGTATCTGTAACCACACTACCTGAATGTTCAATTATACAGTATAAATATGATTGGGTTGATGGTAGAAATAAAACATTTTATTTTAAAATAATTCAAAGATAGACATCTACAAAACATTTTGATAACAGAAGTGCTTTCTTAATCTCTGACTATGACATTCATCTACAGTACATGTATTTATCTTTCACGGATCAAACATACACGCATCCTTTTTACAATCCTTAAGAACATTTTTACCTGTATCTTATGGCTACAGAGATCTTAAATAAAAAACAATAACATGCAAATATATCTTACATTTACACAAAAAATTTCATAATACAAGGGGCTGCACTGCAGGTGAATCAGTTGTTTTCTTTGGTGGTTATGGTAACTAGTTGCTTAGCGGCCTTGGCGATATCATAGGCACACTGGATGACCTGCTGGGTGACCAACTGCATGTCCATTGCCGGGCTGTTCTCCAGAAGAGACGCCTTCTTACACTCGTTCTGCAAACGGTGCGCGCTTGACGTCAATAAACGCAGTGAGCTTCTTACGGTCTCAAACCGTGGCCTCTGTGAACAAACATACAAACATGTGGTATACATCAAAAACGCTTGTTTTAATGAAGGAATCTCTTTATGCTGAGATAACGCAAATGTAACTTAGTTATATTAATCTTAAGTCCTTAGATTTACGTGCAGAGAGAAAGTACAAACCTTAGGAAACAGGCCAGCCATTTCAGTCACGGCCACATGTATTCTTTCTGCACAGGGTATAAAGCTGCAGAATACAAACAGAGAGACGGATGTTAAAATTATGAAACGTAACTCCAAGTTAGGCGAGAGAAAGGCAAACTAACTACAAAGAAATCGGTGAGTTGAACTTCACACAATCACAGCAAACAACAAGATAACTCAATGTTATCCTTTTTCTGAAATGCATTTTGTTGAAGGATTCATTTATTCTCTACTGTGCTGTTATAGTTTTCTTTAAAAAAAATTATGAAGTTTAGCTATGACTTCTGTGCAATACTCCACAAGAAAAACAATAACGTGCAAATGTTAGTTATCTTGATGCAGCCTCAAAATATATTTACAGTAAGAGGACGTTACATCTGTATTGTGATATTTCCAAATAATACAGTGTATCAAATGAGAATTTTTATAAATCATTACTTTTAGTCTCTCCATGTAGAATTATCAAATATTTAACCAATAAAAAGTATTAAACAGAGCTTGTCAACTTTGACAACACATTGCTTAAAGGGATAGTTCCCCCAAAATGACAATTCGGTCATAAATTACTCAACCTCGAGTAGTCCCAAAACCTGTATGCATTTATTTGTTGAACACAATGAAAGATAGCTGGAAAACAACTTAGATTTCTATGGCACCATTGGCTACCATTAAAATGGTTGTCACAGGTGCCCAGAATGATTTTCCTAAATATCTTATTTTGTGTTCAACAGAACAATAAATTATACAATCATTCTTTCTATATGACAGTCAATGGTGCCACAGAAATCTCAGCTGCTTTAAACTTTATACATGTTTGGAACAACTTGAGGGTGAGTAAATGATGACAGAAATTTCATTTTTTTGGTGAATTATGAAAATATTAAATTACAGAAATATTTCACTTCCTGTAAAGTGGCAGTTTTAGAGATACAAATTTGTAGTCCAAAATCAACAATATCCTTGCATTAGCAGAGAATGACTGGTAGGACGTCATTTCCTTATTTTTGAATTAAGGTGCACGGATGAGTCCAAAAACATGCTTTAAAAACCAAACCGGGTCAGTTTCGATTTAACATCGACCCTAATGCAAACTGCTTCAGACCTTGAGCATTTAACATTCTAGCGCACATACATGCATGTTACGTGTTAAAGCTCTGAATCCACGGTTGTGCCCGTGTGTAGATTAGTGCGTGAGTGATGAAGAGATAGGTAGACACTGTGCCTGTGAGGCAGGGACAGAGGCCAGAGTACCAGGAGGCAGGGCTGTTGGGGGCAGCTGGATGGGGAGTTCTTAGGCCGAGGGACTGCATGGGAGAGGGGGGCTTGTCTGCCCAAGGCACCAGTGTGCCGAAACAACCCAGACTGTGTCTGAGTCTGCGGACACTCTCCCTCTGCTCACCCGAGGCACTGGTGGGAAAAGACACAGAATGGGGCCCGAACGGAGCGTGTGATCATAACCGATCCCAAATGATGAATCCAGACAAATGAGGAGAATGTACAACGGGAGGAACTCATTTAACGCATAGAAAAATTAAAAACAAATGTCAGGGTCTGTCATAAACATGACATGAGCAGGGATGGGGATTTACGTACATTACATGTTTTTCAACCTGAACGTATTTAACATTTTTACAAGCAAAGAAAAAAGATCATTTTCACTGCCATCCATCATGATGAACGAAACGTGGGACGGGGCTTCTCACCTGTTGTGCTTATTCTCCTGTGCAGCCCTCAGCAGGTCCTGGATATTCTTGGTGATCTGCTCGGTTTTCCGGATGACGTCTTCTGTGCTGGGTAGACTGGGGTCAGACTCGCATTCGTGATCGTCCAGCTCTGGTATGGAGCTGCTCTCTCCCATCCAACCGCTGCTGCGTAGACGATATCTACGGACAAATCTGCTGGGGCAAGGAATAAGATGGATGAGAAAAACTTCTGCGGTTACTTGATGCAAGTCTTATGACATCATTAGTGTGTTTGCTATACATACACTTGGCTAAAAGAGGACGACTGACACGGATACAGTAATTACAATCGGCTAAAAAAGGGCTTAACTGCAGACGGTTGGGTTTGATGGTAGCGTGATTTGACACAAGAGTTATTTCACGTACCCCGAGTCATCCAGGTCACATTCGTTGACAGTGTTGTCATAGTCACCGTCGGATACGCTACTTTGCTTGTCAAACTTGGAGGCCTATAAAGAGATGAAAGGACGCGGCAACAGAACACGTGATGTCACAAGATTAAAATACATATATACACACACAGTGCATGTAGTGAGGGCATTAGACACATTACAGTAACTTGTCCAACTGATCAAACGTAATGCATATTATATATACTAATGTATGCGATACATAGTAATAGCGACAGCAATCTACAGTATTAAAAGGTGTGCACGAGCTAGCTTTGAAGCATTTAGCCCAAGAAGCATCATGAGTTCACCGCAAAGAGAGCAAACAGGTTAATACTGGCAGCTTGGTCTGTTCATCACAAATGCATGTTTCGTCTGGAATACACGCAATTTAAACGCTGCTTGTTTTGGAACTTTATATTTTTTATATGATGACGTCCTTAATGTTCCTGTTCATCAACATTACGTTTTTTATATAAGCTCCAATACGTAACTATTGCCTTTTTCAGGTTACCTTACAAACATATCTTTAGGTTTAAGTCAAAATAAATCCAACTTGCATTTCACACAAAACAGCTCAAAGATGGAATCAGGTATTATAATTATGTTTTTCTTTTTAAATCCATCCAAAAGAATTGGACTCGATGTTTGTATGAAATCTGCATAGCGTTTGGAAGCCATACATTTCCGTGCTCCGTTGAAATTCACTCCCTGTTGTCCCCCATTCAGACAGTTTTGAGAAATGTTCAACTGTACTGGCGCTAAAACTGTTTTTTTGATTATTTTCAACAACAAACATTTATATATTGCAGCTTTAAGAGAGTTGTGTCTGTACCAACATTTCTCTTAATCTGCTTCATCGGACTGATCATTCATGCTATACAAGTTAACGTGAAACGTGACTTCCGTGTCGGTATGTAAGCTAGAGCAACAACGAACTAGCAAAAAGCAGTAAAAAAACAGTTGGTGACAGGCATAAGAAAAGGCACGGTGAAACACAGTCACAAAATACCATATTACCAACCAGTATTCAAACAGCATATTTGCTGTAAGCACAGTCCAGCAGGTGCAAAAGATGAAGCAAACGGGAGAAAAAAAGGTAAAATTGCATGTAGGTCGTAGCTTGGATCTGTGCTTTTCTTCTCAGCGCTGGAAACGATAAAGATTCTTGACTTGCTCATGGGAGCGTGATATTTTCTGCACAAGGATGTGAGGTAATGGGATCAGATTCCAAAAGCACTTTGACTGGGACATTATAAAATTACTGTAACAAAATATTATAGTAATGTGTTAAGAGGTAGGGTTGGTCATTACGCTTAGACCACCAAAATGAGATTCTTGAGAACACGTTCTGCAGAACACACTCAAATCAATATTTTTACTATTTGCAGACATAGGTGTATAAAAGCAGGGCAATGGAGGTGCTTTCAGCTGTAAAATTCCAGCAAATCCTGATTCCAAAACGGCATACAGAACAGACACATTTGAGAAGCAGATTTGACTCGGAAAATTCAAACCACACTCATTACAAAAATAGCGCAGTCGTGCAGATTAGGCTTATCTAGATAAATGTATCATATGTGCAAAGCAATACGACGTAGCAGATTTGTGAACGCAAGGGCAAGCAGCAGCGTGGCCTGGAAATGACAACACAAGCCATCAAGTGTGTGATGTGAGGATGCTGGTGAAAATGATGAAGGCAGAAATACGTATCAGTAGGAAACAGCAGCCCTTGGAGGGTTGGCGTAGGGGTTCATGCGCTGTGATATGTGGAGCACAACATGAGAAGTAGGGACTGATGGGAGCAGAGGAGGAGATGGAGGGAGGAGGAGAGGAGGTGGTGAAGGGCTCTGGGTGCTTTCGGACGGTCCTGCGGGGCACGGAGCACGTGAGGATGTACTTAACCCTGTCTGTGCTCTTGTTCGGCAAACAGGACGGGGTGGGGAGTAAAGGGAGGGATGAGGAGGTGGCATCGAACATGCCTTTTTCAATCTAAAAAGGGGTGCAAACCAGACTTATAGCAAATGAAAGAACAAGATTAAAAAAAGAAATACAAGGAAGAAATGTGATTCATATATTTGGCAATGGTGTAGGTTATTTGAAGTTTATAGAACCAGGTATTTAGGATCAATTGTTAAATGATGATGAGCGATGTATGATGTTCGAAGAGCAGTTGTTACATTTTCAAGAACATTTTCCATGCAAATTTACAATCAGAAAAATTATTATGAAGTAAATGCAATGAGAAGCCATGAGTTTAAAATATTTTAATACCACACTGAACACTTACAAGGTCTAAAATAAATTCTGAAATAAACAGTATCAAAGACCATTTCAAACAAAGTGTGCTTTACATCAATTTCATGAACTAAAGGAAGTAGCATTGGTTTAAAGCAG
This sequence comes from Barbatula barbatula, assembly GCF_947034865.1. Lineage (NCBI taxonomy): Eukaryota > Metazoa > Chordata > Actinopteri > Cypriniformes > Nemacheilidae > Barbatula > Barbatula barbatula. The sequence goes on along the minus strand of NC_136767.1, from coordinate 24,209,985 downwards.
TATTAATAAGCAACCAAAACATTTGCTATACTGTTAAAGGTGCCTCGACTAACTTTTTCTGACTGAAAAAATAATACTGTTGTATTATTAAAATGTTTGAAATGATGTAGAAAAGGCAGCTTTTTCTTCAAATAAAAACCTGCCCTCCACAAGGGGACTGCCATCTTCAGATCACCTGACCTATTTGAATACTTGTACCTTAACAACCTTCCTATTTTTGACGCCAGTGCATTCAGTCATATGAAATTACTCGGAACACCTTTTAACTTGAAATTAAATGAACAACAGAACATAAAATGATAGCTAGAGGCATTACAATTTGTACAAATGTACTTTGAAAAGCAATGAAAATGGGACTGTGTGACTTTTGCATTAAGTTCGATATTGAAACGGTGATGCATTTAGGAATTCAAAATGGTCTCCACGATTGTATGTACTAAAAAACATTGACAACATACCACCAATATATTAGCATGCAGCAATATGAGAAAGGACAGAGAAGGAGAGAGGGCAATAGGCAGGTCTGTACTTACATGGGTTGGGAAGGGTTGCAAAGAAGGGAAGGTCTCCTCAGGGTAAATGGTCTCTCCCTTGGAGAGAAAGGGCTTCAGACCAGAGCTGGTTTCATACATAGACATGGGGCGGCTCGCCTGTGCAGACAGGTGGCGTTTCAGGGCAGAGGAGGAGGAAGAGAAGGAACAGGTGGAGGGGCTGGAAGGATTGGGGTGGTCAGGACCCCCGGGGGCCTGATAGGGCTGTTGAGCGGAGATCTGACGTCTGAGAGAGCTGTTCTCACTTTGCAGAGACTGCAGCTGAAGAGAGAAACGAGTAAGCGAGATAGATGGAAAGCAGAAAAAAGCAGAAACTGTAGCAAAGCTTAGCTTACAGAGAATTTGTCGATCAATATATAAATGTAACAGGCTTCCTTAATATTCACATTATCAGCAGAAGAGATGAATCCGTCTTTTCATCTCATGTATATAATTTAAAAGCTGTTACAAATATGGAAATGAACAATGTTTTTTGCAATTTAGTTGTTCAAAATAACATTGAATCTGGGGTTTTTCCCTAGGGTTTCTGTGCAAAACAGATTGTTATCAATATGTCTATGCCAATTCAATAATGTTAAATAAATGACATTAGATTACATTATATATAATTAATAACATAAAAATGCTATTGTTATTGCAAGGTTAGCATTACTAAAATTATGTTAAGTAAAAATAAATTTAAAAGTTGCATGGCTTCAGCTGACCAATAATGTTATGAAATGATAAAAATCAGCAAAGTTAGCATGCATGCACTGGAAAATGTAAAATCTAGCTCGAAAGAACAGCTGACCCAACAATGCTTTTATTTTCTAGTCTCACAACTAGTTGTCACTTTGTCATGAGACATGCAAGAATCACTGATATTTGAAATTACGGATGTGCCACCACATGTGTTTTGTTGTAAATATTAATACTTTCAGAAAGAATCTGGATAATTTTTATGATGGGCATATGCACTTCTTCGAGCTTCAAAATGTTAAGTCAAGACTATAAAAGATTATTTGTTTGCGGTCAACTGAAGAAAAGTCGTCAGATAATTGTAGAATTTCTGTTGAACACAAAATTTGATATTTTGAAGAATTTAGGAAAGCAAACAATTCTTAAGCACCCATGACTACCATTTTAATTGTTCCTACTATGATAGTCAATGATGTCCCAGAAATGTCAGTTGCTAACGTTATTCCAAATTTCTTCTGTGTTGAACAGAACCAAGAAATGTATACAGCTTTGAAAGAACTTGGGGGGGGGGTAATTCATGACAGAATTCCCAAGAAAAAAAGCGTAAGACAGACAGCAGGGAAAGCCAGACTAAGCTCAGACTCGCTCCACAGCTCACATTGAAGTCAAGCAGCATTAGAGCCAGAAACACTGGCTAGGACCAGAGGCTAAAGGAGCACAATATATGCGCAACAGAAGAGCTCCCAGATATTCCCTTATGATAACATGATTTTGGTAATCACAGATGTTCAACCAATGCAAACCTACACAGCTTCATCACAAGAATTCACTCTAATATACTTTTATAGCCATATTGTCTGAAAAATATACAACCTTAAGATATTTTCTGCATGTATACATGCAGCCGCAGAAAAAGTTAAGAGACCATGTCTAGATGTACAGTATTCTGGCCATTTTAGTCCAGTGTCTGTTGAATTTCAACAAGATCGTGACATTTAGTCACCCAACAAGAATGTGAAAGACTGACAGCATGACAAGACACATGATAAAACTGTGATAAAAAGGATGTCATGACAAAATCATTTTTTAGCTTTTCCTAATACATGTTCAAATATTGATGTTGTATTGTTTAAAAGTGAATATGAACTTGCTTTCTTTGCAGTTTTCGAGTTCTGAAAAAAAAACAATGCATCTTTTCTGATATTTTGACCTTTTTCTCCGGATTCATTTTCTTCAAATACATGCAAATTGAAACAATATTTGTAAACTGATATTTGGGAGAAATGTTGTTAGTAGTTCCCAGAATGAAACAAAAATGGTTGTTTTACCTTAACACATACCTATAAAAAGTACATTTTAAAACCAGAAAAACGGTCTCTGAAGTGGTCTCTTAATTATTTCCGCGGCTGTATATATACATATATGGTTTTAGTCATAAAATATGCAAAACCATTAATAACCTTTAAGTGTCACTGTACACCATCACTTCTTATCATTGGTTGAGAAATGTGACAGGAAACAGATTTAAACGGTAACTTCCGTAAAAAGCAGGGCAGATGACTGAGGCTTGTGCTCATATTCTAGCACGGAGCAAACATTATAAAAACATATTTGTATAAGACTGTTATTTTTAATCTATGAAACTCCATCAGCAGCGTTTGCATTTCTGCTTGTTTTTTTCGCTTTCTGTGCTTTGGAAACTCTTAAATAATGACTTTCCATACAGCTGCACTGTAAATGTTTACAGTTAGGGAGGTTAGTATGCCAATTACCAAAGTCAGTCAGTCAGTCAGTATGTTTTGATGTCAAATGGTTGTTCAGTCCAGAATCAGAGCATCTTTTCCAGCGGTATGGAGGTCAGGGTCATGCTGGTTACTTGAACACTACATCACAGTTATAACAGTATTATTAAGAAGTTAACATTCCAGACAATGTTAAGACCTAGGATTGGCTCAGAATTTATATTTGGAGTAATTTTCTTGCAAGCATGCGAGAACTGTAGCTTTTAACTGTAGATTTTAAAAGTCTTGTTTTCCTCAAGCCAAGGAGCTAAGAGAACAAATGCTCCTCAGACCAGGATCTTCAGCGTTCACTTCTGAATTTCCGGTACCTTTTTTTGCACCAGTCTCAGCTCTTCGTTCAGGTTACTGTTGGCCTTCATCAGTTCCTGTATTTTGACCTCAGAGGCCGAGAGAGCGTTCTTCACTTCCAGAAATTCCTGCACGGAAATCGGCCCATCGGACAAGTCCGAGTCCAAACTCTAAAGAAAGAAGCAGAAGTTGGAAAAAAAGGAGCAGACAAACGGGACATGTACACGTTAATCTGTTGGTTTGTCTGTAAAAATGCACAGCAATTATTGTAAGCACAAACCTTAGCTCGGTCTGCTTTGCCCATTCGCAATTTGGTGTCCGTGTCCTCATCTGATGCTACGCTGTCGTAGTCTGGCTGGTCGATTTCTTGGGTGTCACTTCCGTGACGGCTACTAAGACTTTTGAAGAAAACGTTGTCGACGCTGTCTATGAAGCAAACATAAGAAAGATGATATATCAAGAAAATAAGCAGAGAGAATTCAGGGACTACAATGAAAAAAAAAAGAATCTTGTCTTGTCTTCCCGTACTAATAACAAAAAATTCCTAAATCAAGATTTACATTTACATGAGAAGCAAAGTGACCATACAATATTAACTAAAAATGTAAGCATTGCGTATGTTTATGGTTGAGACAATTTAAAAAAAACTTAATTTAACTACTTTCAAGTTTTTCTTACCCCATTGGCAGATCACTAATTTAGATTTTTTTTTGCAAAAAAATGAATTTCATAATATTTTTATCAGTGTAATATTCGCTTCGTATAATGCAAAGTTGTACCTTTGGGGCTTGACACTGAACTCCCCTGTTGGCGCCGCTTTGCATCACTTAGAATATCAATCACAAGTGTGGCAAATTCATGAGCATTAAATCTTGCAAGCTTTTGTCGCCCCTGGAAAAGAACAGATATGTTCCCGCAAACATGAAAATGCAGTCAATATTTATTCACTCTAGTTTCAATCCTGTAACCCCTAATGTAAAGCATGTGTAAAACGCAAAAGAAGAAATGAATGAAAAGACATGAAACATGCGAATCGTATTCCCAATCATTCAATAGGTTTGCGTGAGGAACAGACTGAATTTAAGTCATTGCAAATCATGCAAGCTACTTTTCAAACATACTGCACAAAGATTTCGTTGTAACATACCATAGTAAAAACAACAGCATATTTGGGTTCCTGAGGAACAGCAAATGCTGGATGATTTTTGGATGTGTTCTGTAAATTAACATTGTACTGCATATTGACGAAAATATCTATAAAAACAAGTGGTGTGTAACAGTTTTGCCGCTATTTCCTCAGTTGGCTTCCCTCATTTCTGCATTTTGCAGTTAAATCTGCATGAAACACTGTATATCTCATGAATATCTGGTCTGAAGCGAGACCTCTGTTATTTCCTGCTGATACGAGTTTAGTGACAGTTTTATTATTTACAGTCTGTTCAGCACTCGCCTGGTTGCGTGTTGATGAGTACTCGGGGTTCACAGGAAGGAAAGGCACAACTGTTGTCTCCGTTACCAAGGCGCTGTGGTTCTGAGTTGCCAGCCAGACTGCGAGAGACACGCGAAGATGCTCAACAAGAAAAAGGCTTCACACTGGCACGGCTGCATGCAGGATTTTGTGTACATTCTTTCGATTATTTTTAGAGCTGCATGATCTAACCTGCATCGGTCTCTCTTCGGTCCACCTCGTCATACACGTCCATTGCCAGTTCCTCGAACAAATGATCGCTGAGCTGAAATATAGATAACATAGCTGTTACATCAATACAGATGCTTTTAACCACGGTATCTTACAGTGCATTATATGAAGAGTTTGGTTCCAAAATGAGATATTTTATTATGCGAGAATTTTTTTATTGTTCATTCCAATTAATGTCAATCAAACTGCAGTTGGTTTGTTTTGATTTAAGCCATAATAACAAAAAATACAGCCAACTAATACAGTAAAAACATAACATAATAAAAAACTTCTAAACCCCAAATTTTAAAACGGAGTTCTCATTTTGGGACCAAACTCTTCATGTGTTTATATACAGTTTATTAAAGGCTATGTGTCCGATTTCAGAATTATGCTTGTTTAGACAAAGATGGGACGAGTATCAAAACAACCATGTAGTCCATTAGCAGTAAGGTGCACAGGTTAACAGGACGGACATTAGTCGAGCCGAGCGCTGACGAAAGCAAAAGATGGGGTGATTCATACGATCAAACCAATGATCTTAGTACTGCCATTATACCTTGCACTACCAGTTGAGCTGTAAACACGTAATATTTGATACTGCATAATAAAAATGTCATTATTAAATTATTTTATCATTTTAATCATCCTCCTGTTATTCCAAACCTGTATGATTGAAGATATTTTGAAGAACGTTGGTAACCAAACAACATTGGTCCCATTAACTTCCATTGTATTGACAGTACACAAAACCAGAGACATTTCTCAAAATATCTTCTTTTGTGTTCCACAGACGAATGAGACATGAGGGTGATAAATGAGGACAGAATTTTTCTTTTTGGGTGAGCTATCCTTTTAACAAAAAAACAAGAGGACTTACAGACTGCAATTTCCTTTTCGCAGCTTTTGCAAACTCCGATAACTCCACACTGCTATAAGAGAACAACAATGTTTCTCTTCACTAAATGTTGTGATGGTAAATGTTAACAATACACAAACTCATTTTCAACTGGCATTCTCAAATGCAAGTACTTACACATTTCTATTTCATCAAAGAGAGCAAAAAACAGAATGACAACATTATAACATTATTTCAATCATAAAGACTTGTTCCGGCTGTGCCGAGGAACATTATCGGGTGTGATCAGTGCATTCCAGGTCAGCAAGTTCCAGAACATGACTGAGCACATCCCAGAATGCTCCTCTGCATCAGAAACACAAAAACATCAGAACACTTCCAGATTAGAGAAACGTATGACTACCTGTCCGCCATCTGTGGTATAATGAAGTGTTGTCCATTCTTGTGATCTAAAACCCAGACACCGCATTCATTATATTGACACACTGGCATTGTGCATGTCAACTGATAAAAATCACAAGGCAAGCTATTAAAGCAAATACAATCTGCATCACTTAGATTTTAATGAGCCATCTGGCACATTGAAAACCAACGTAAAGGTGTGTTTCTAGCTTCAACGGTCTTCACAATAACACGCCATTATGGCATGACTCACCAGGCTTTCGCCCACAGAGGTAGAAGGCGAGTCTGTCTGTAAGCTCATACTGTATCTCCACCAGCCGGTCTGCTAAGTCCTGATGGCCGGCCTGCCTATTTAAAAACAACACAACTATGCTTTAAGAGTGACCTGTGTTCAATGAATATTGTCACTATTGTGACATACAATTCAATTAATAAAACCAGATTTCATGAGACGTTCAATATATTACCTTGCATAGTTGATTGGTGTTTTGCCGTTAGAGTCCGGAGCTCCAGGATCCGCCCCATAAACACACAGTAGCTCGGCCTGGCACACCTGTCCTGCCTTAGCTGCTATGTGCAGCGCCGTGTTTCCTTTTTCCTGTTTAAATCATTGCAGATTTTTTTTAAAACAAGTATTGGGTGTCGAAACAATCTGAACTTAATGAAATAAGATCAAATACATGGAGGTATATACATGGAGGTTTTTACCGGGTGGAAAAAGTTGGCTTGAGCTCCAAGTGACAGCAACCGTAAAGAAGTCTCAAGATTGCCGGTTCTAACACTTGAGTGAAGTTGCTAGAAAAACAAACCAAATAAAAGTGTTCATCAATAGACAGTTTCATCGGATAACCCCAGTTAACTTCCAGTTTGTCTTTGGCTAGTGTTTAATAATATAAATTTATATTAAAGGCAGAGTAGGCAATCCTGTCCAGAAAGGTTTTTTGTCATGCTGGTTGGAAGTCTCTTAACATCCGGATAACAATCAATAAGTAAAGTGCAACATTGGTATTTTTATAATTATATATCGTCTGTGAAAGGTTGTCGTCAAAAAACGTTGGACGAATTACTATGATACGCCATGTGTAAGTTTTCCATCAACGTATTCTGCATCACACTGGACTGTGTTTGGTTATAAAATAACAATTTATTTCATTTTTTTTCCTATTTATATTTAATTGTATTGAATTAAATTAGAACTACTCAACAGTTATTGAATCTTTGCAGAGGTCTCTACTGACGAGAAGCCCCACTCCCTTAGTTACTGTTGCTATGTCTGTTATATAGTGTGTTTATTTGGTATTGAGAGCTGATAGGAAATTTATTATAATACTACAGGAACAGCATGTTACTACATTTTAAGTAAAATTCCACATAAACTCAACCAAACAGAGAGTTTTCACAATAGAGATAAATATTAACAACTGGCAAGGTGGTTGGTGAGGTAAGCAAAAGGTCATTTGATAGGTTTCATAAATAAATGTCACCCCTGAAAGACTAAATACTAGATGAAAATGAGAAATATACAATTTCAAACAGGAAACTCTTTCAATACCTTGCTTAGATCTGCAGCTGCTGAACTGTCGTCGTCCCGACAGGGTAAACGATGGACAAAAGCCAGCATTTGATACTTCGCTGTTATGAACTCCGTCTTGTTAGGACTTTCGGTGAAAGAAACAAAGGAACCATTAGGACCTCTCAGTCATTTTTTGAACTCAAGTTTGAAGAGTTGACAGATATCTCACTTTACTTTTTCACGGAAGTCACTCTTGTCATTTTTTTATATTTAACAATTCTTACAAAAGTGACTCACTGGACTTTATCCTGAGGATTGGCTTTGCGTTTCCCGCTCATTAAGGATGAGGGATCCAGCAGTGTGTGCTCCCATATTGCATTAGCACCGTTGTTGTATAATATCTGAACCATCTGTAGATGAGAAAGAAACGTGGGAGGTAAAAAAAAAGACAATTTATTTAGCATATCAACATGCTTTTTGAATGTCTCTGAGTCACTCTCTAGTGGACTGGCCCTAGAGTCTCATTAACAAACCTTTTTCTTACAAACATTCATAAGACTCCATTGACTGATTGTAAAAAAACAGCAAGTTGAGAGAGGTGGTGTACAAATGCATACTGTGTATTTGAAGAGTTTGGTTCCAAAAATATAGTTTTTTTTATTGTGCATTACAATAAATATCAATCAAACTGCAGTGGGTTTGTTTTGATTCAAGCCACATCAACTAAACAAATACAGCTAACTAACATGATAAAAACATCTCATTTTTGGAACCAAACTTTTAATTTGAAGTATTCATTGTTGAAAATTCAATAAAAGGTTGTCGTACCTTTAATGTACTCTTCTAGCTTCAATACTATTCTTATTTACAAACATCATAAATGCCTAAAGTTGGCCTGTGATACAGATCATACATTATGTACATTAGTGTGTAACAGTGAGAGTGTGCTCACCTGCAGCTGGGTTGGCGGCCAAGGCGTGTGTGACAAATGCCGCACTTGCGAATTGTGGCGACCCAGACTGCGGTGAACGCCACAGCACCCGTCGCATATGAGAACTCCTCTGTTTACAGACGCCCAGTGAGGATCTTTGGGGCCACAAGAAATCAAACAGTGTTGATGGTCAGTCAATACACAACACCAGTTTTTTGGCTGGTGCATTACAGCAAACAAAACAACGTTTATGAACGTTTCTTAAGATGAATGCTATGAAAAACTAAAATGCATTTGTTTTATCAAAACTCAGTTAAATAGCTACTTGCTCAGATAGTTAGTTTTTTAATTTTGACATTCATTTTTGTTAAGTCCACACCATAAAGTAGATCTACTATGGTAGGTGGTCATCCTAGTATTTAACTTTTGTACTTAACAATTAATATGCAAAAAAAATGTGCGTCTCGGTTCAATTTCCTTATAAGGTCAGCATAGCGCATAGTGTGAAGTGAATGCCATCCTATTAACTATTGCTGTAAATATGCGAACTTCCTCTTTCATATGCATGCAACAAACCACAACAAATGTCATTCAGCTAAGCTTAACTTCCATGGCAGAGTAGGTGTTATAACAAAAAACTTGCTGAGGCATTATGGCTTTTCTTTCTTTTTTGGCAAAACATGTTGTGGTATAGAGAATGTGAAGCTGACGTCACGCCCTATTTTGCATGTTCCAGTGGCACGGCCGTCTCGGGAGGATAATGCTCCACTGCTATAATTGTTTTGATATGTACCGTTACTTGTTTTGTTTGATATATGGAGAAATCGAACGAGAAAGAACCATGGGCTTTTCCTGAATGACTCTGCGTGATGCTATTGCAGTTTTTAACACAGCAAGACCGACCAACCATAGTTACATTTCCTAATCAAACAAGAAAAACAAAACATTGCATTGAACGCACTAGCAGCAATCCTCCCAAGATGGCGCAACAGTCAACGTGGCGTGACAAGTTCTACTGACATTTTACACTGTTACGATAATGAAAAAAGGTCTAGTTTTTACAAATGCTTTGAAATTAATGCTTTTTTTAAGCTTGTTGAACCTATGTGATTGCCTACTTGTTTTTATTATTTGGAGGTCATTTGTGTATTTATGCATACATCAAAGATTCTTCACTTCTTATTAATTTATCTACCAGAAACACATCAAAGACCTATTTCGGGTCCTGACCCACAAGAGATCCCCTCTACTGCAGTACATAAGAAATCAACCAATCAGAGTTTCCCTCACTACACCGATGAGTCACTGCTATCACATCAATAGTCGTCACTAAATGTCATCTATCATGGACATACAAGTGTGAAAAGAATGTCACAAACATTCAACCCTTCACTAAATCATGACGCCAAACTGGGGACATCAACATTGGGCCTATGACTAATGTGTCTGAGCAGTCTAGTATTTACAGCACAGTATTTATTGCAACACTTCCCCCAACTCTTCCCAAGGGCAATTTCTGGCCAACTTGCAATTTCACTTCCTTCATAAACAGTGATGCAATTACGTGCGAGTTTTAAAAAATCGATTTAATTTTCACTTAAGGTCTCCATTATATTTTTTCCAACTTAAATGTTAAATATGAATCCTCTTCAACACATTTAAGCATAACAATAAATACATTTGGATTAAAACAAATCTTCCTTCTTACACTTCCAAAGTCACCGACCAATTTACGTTTCACAGTCAGTGTGAGGGATGTATTATATTACAACTGTATCACACAGGCATAAACATCAGCTGTCTGAATGTAAGACTGATCCGTTGAGAATCTGAGAGTTGCAGAGAAGCAAAGTCACTTCCCTTCAAACACAGGAAATATCAAACAACAGCTGCAAAGAGGCCATGGGCCAGAATCAAGCACCTGGCACAGCATCGTTCCCCCTCACCCTCACTTTACTTTCTCTCCAGCGCTCCTCTTCCCCATGATGTCAAGCAGCTAAATTAAACCCCAGTCAAGAATAACTCAAAATATTCGCACCCTAACAACAACTGTCCTGTGACACTGACAAACCGGGGCGGCCCAGGCCAGCTGGTGACGTAGGCGTAACTAATCAAAGGGAATCAAAACCAGACATGAGGACAAAAACTGAACCACATTACAAACCAACAGTCTGGAGTTAGCATTGATCAGTTCAAGCAGCAAAACAGGTCTATTGAAACTACATCTTTACATTTTATTGATTATTACATTTGAGGTTCATCACAATAGTCTTTGGGGATCAAACATCCGAGCGCATTTCTGACCAGGAGAGAAAAAAAACATCTAAAATAGACAATGATGACGTGTGACACTTCATTCGTTTCTTCCTATCTATCAAGGCCTGCGATGTCCACTTGTCACAAACTATCTTATGCTGCTGGATACCCCTTGATGATCAACATACTACATTTATCTATTTATACTCACACAACACAACAGTACTAAGCAAATGGTCAAAGATACAGTAAATGTACCGGCAGCATCCTTTTTAGGGTTCAAATGGAGAGCCGAGTCAACTCCGCATGCCGACTGTCTGAACCCCTAGCGAACTCCCTACCTAGACAGCATTTCTCAGTATTGTGAGTATATACAAGAGGCTTGTTTAACATTTTAGTCACGAGCATGCTTGAGATGTGTTCTACGTAGGCAGTTTACAAGGTCTTGAAACCAGTGTTTCAATACATCATACGCCAAAACATGAATATTACCTAACTTACATTTGCTATTCATGCATTTGTCTGTTTAATGGCAACTAATACTTACAAATCTGTTTGCTGCATTTATATAACAATGCACCATTACGCCCAGTAACGTTACATTATGTTATGGTTGTCCAATTCGAATGACATAATGCATTTATAAAAAAAATGGGAAATATTCACCTGAACTGCTGCAATCCGCACAAACTTCGCTATTTCGCAGCCGTTTCGACATCCTTGTCTCCGGTAAAGTCTTTCTTATCACCATGTGGTATAAACCGCGAATCGTCCACGGATAACTTTAACACATGCACAGCTTTACCATAACGACTGCGTCCGTTTGAAAGTGTCGAATCGCCGAACGAGGATATCATGCCCGGAGGAATCGTGCATACAGAAGAGAGTTAAACGCGTGCTTGCGTCTGCATGGGCAGTATATGAAATAATGAACGCGTCTGGCGGTCCGGCTTGAAATTGGGACAGACGAATCAGGCAATCTCTGTCATGATGCAGTAAAACCACACTACGGAAATGCTTGCCAGCAACGCATCAGATCGCAAAAGAGTGTCATCTGCCCTCCCTTGGCCGCACGCTTGAGCTTAAAGTGACGATAAATCAGCTTGAAGCGCTCCCCCACGCTGCAGGGAAACGCTACAGTGCAACGCGCGCGCGAGATATTTTTCTCGTGTTCGTGTGGCGGTCCGGAGATTGCAGTGAAAATGCAATTCTGAATCATAAATCCATATTGGCTTTGAGTATATTGTTAAACTGTCAAACGAGTCAGAGATGTCGGAAATGAAACGCATGCAAGACCCGATCTGTATAGCATGCTGTGGCGGGGCGTGCGCATGCGCAGGAATGATGGGTCGGTCCTGATTTGCTGAACATCATCGGCGGCGTCACGGTCACGAGTGAATTTTAGACCGTACCAAGACATACACTATTAAAAAAAAAAAAAAAAAGACATACACTATTATTACGTTTAGTAATGTTTTATATAGAATAATTACATTTATGTTAACGTTTTTGTTATTTTAATGAAGTTTTGCCAAAAATGTAATGCTTTGAATTCAACCACGGATTTCACTGCACAACCAGCCTTTTTTAAATAATGTGGTTCGGTCCGGCGCTTTGGGACTGCCCATTTAAATGCAGCAACTATATGATTTGTGCCATACGTTTTTATATACATTAATTTGATACAGCTAATAATGCACTCGTTGTTTATTTTACACGCGATGCGTTATTAACAAAATCGAAAGAATATGGAAGAGTGTTTTGAAAAATGACTGGCTACACCCCCACCCAAATAGTCTGAACCTGGCACTTCCTTGTTTTTCAAAAGTTTTATTTTGAAAAAGTTCCTCGCGTTTTCGGCATCTTTCTGTCTAAAAATCCACCTGTTTAATTCAGTGACTATAAATCCGCCTGCGGTGAGTTAAACGCATGAAGAGTTTGGAGGGCTCGTGACCGTAGCTAGCTCGTAGACTGGCTCTTGGTTTTGAAGAGGTAAACGCTGAGAGTTTGATCGAGGCACAATGTTATCCGCCACCGCTGCCAATGACGAGGATTTCAGCCTCCGGTTTCCACTGCACGCCCTGGTCTGGGAGAATGACTACAGGAGGCTGGAGAAAGACATTCAGACGGTATGAGTTAAATAGCTGATGTGACAGTTAAATACTGAGAGGTCTGTTACTGCTATAAGCATTGTGCTGTCTGCTCCAGTGGATCACAGCGTGACATGCTTCTCGTGTATTTAAAAAGAATGTGATTTGCATTTGATGCTTTAGTGCATCAATGCCATAAAGTACCAGTAGCAAGTATCCACTCGTTAGCTAATGTCACATTGCACCAGAAAGCTGCTAGGGACTGAAACAATGTTGTCATGTACATACTCAAGTCTAGTCTATAGATACAAATTCAGAAGTGTCTTTGCGCCCCTTTCAGAATAACATTGAAGAAGTTGATCCTCGAGGACGGACCCCTCTTCACCTGGCTGTCTCACTTGGACACCTGGAGTCGGTGAGAGTGTTGCTAAGACACGGGGCAGATGTTACCAAAGAAAATGACAAACATTGGACAGGTGAGTGAAGCTTGTGAATTGCACTTTACGTTTAACCGTGGTTACATATATAATACGATAATGCTTTAGATGTACTTTCTTTGCCTACAAATCAAATTGCATTGGTTCCCACAATGACCCCATTAGCACCATTCAGCATCTCTCCCTCAGTTTGTTTCATCTGTGGTTATTATTGTGTAGTCATTTAGCAGACGCTTTTATCCAAAGCGATTTACAAAGAGTTCGGCGAGCAATAAGCGATATGTCATAAGCCATTGAACGTCTTAGCCATTGACATTTACATTTAGTCATTTGGCAGACGCTTTTATCCAAAGCGATTTACAGATGAATGTCCAATCTCTTGGCCGCAGTCTATCAAAGGGTGCTGTGAGGATGCAGTGTCACATAAACAGGAAGAGGTTGCCTCTCCAAAGATATTTTCTGCTCAATACTGGCCATTTAGATCTTTGTATGCGCATCTGTGCAGTTCTGCAGGAGGCGGTGAGCACAGGAGATCCAGAGATTGTTCAAATGGTGCTCCAGAAGCGGGATTACCTCAAAGCGTCAACTGCTCTGGGTGGTGTTCCCGAATTACTGTGCAAGATCCGCGAGGTGCGTTTCAAATTTTTTTATGTCTTTGAAAAATCGGTTGTTTTCTGACTGTTTCTTATGTTGAAATGATGCCTTTACTTCATCTCTTCTCCCTGTTATTATTCTTTTTTCACACCTTTGTATATATGAGTTTTAATACTCAAGTGGGATAGTCGTGGGATTTAGAAATCCCCTCTCACCATCAATATTTCCCAATGTGGCCTTATGATGCAACACTTAAAACGTTTGAACTTTGACATCATTTCGTGCCAACTTGTTGACTACTTTTCAGCAAAAGAAATTAACACAACATTTCTGTCAATGAATCGTGTTATATGTGTTGACAATATTATTCTCTATTAGTTATCCTACTCTCTAGATATTTGTATGAAATAATTTCCCCTTGTATTTAATTACAAAGTGCATACCTAGATGTCAAATGAATTACATTAAGAGTCACTATTCTACTTTTGCTTTCACTCTTTACTGTATACACTTCATAGTTTCTTGGTATCTTACATCATACAACCTCATTTCTGTGATGCTGTCTGCAACACTTTTCAAAGCAGCTTGTGCTGAGTCCCTTTAATAAAACAAATCTCTTCTTGTCCTAAGTCCCCAGACTTCTACATGGAGATGAAGTGGGAATTTACCAGTTGGAGTAAGTGGTCATTTCCCCAAACTTTATCTGCACATGAATCCTTAAGACTGAGTCATAAAAGTCCTCTGTTCTCTCTCTAGTTCCTCTCGTATCCCGCATGTGTCCCAGCGACGTGTGCAGAATCTGGAAAAGCGGAGCTAGTCTGAGGGTGGACACCACGCTGCTGGGCTTTGAAAACATGACCTGGATCAGAGGCAGAAGAAGCTATATCTTCAGAGGAGATGGTTAGTCACTCGCTCTGCGTGTTTAATGCGTGTTCTCATGAATTTGGTGTTCTGTGAAATGTGTTCTTGTCTGCAGGAAGTGCATTTGAATTACACCCCTGTTTGTTTGTGGTTGATCAAAATCATGTTGAATGTCAAGTATCGTTTGACAGACAACTGCACGGAGCTCATGGACGTCAATCATGAGGAAGAGGTCGTGGACACGGAGCGTTTCGATCTTTTGCGCGAGATGGAGGATGTCACGCTTAACAACATGCAGCCCGCTGAACAGGAAGTAGCCAAGAGACTGACCACACCCATCGTTAACACGTACCTGGACACTAAGGACATTGCGTTTGAGAGGTAAAACCCTGTAAAACCTGGTTGTTTGTGACATACTTGCCAGGATGCCGCATATTGAATGCTATTATCTGTTATATGCTATTATCACTAAAAGCAACAGTAGATTCCAGTTTCATGATCAAGCTCTTTAATGATCACCAGGGGAGTGTTCGTCTTTATCTGATGTTAATAAATGATGTACCATTCTGTCCTCAGGTGTAAGTCAGGCATCTGGGGCTGGAGGTCAGACAGAACTGAGTCGGTGAATGGATTTGAAGCTAAGGTGAGCCAATGCACCAACTGTTTTTGATCATTACAAATCTCACAGACTTTGAACTGAGCTTTGTAATGAGAAGAACTCATCGTCTCTCTTATTAGAATTTCAACTGAATTAAATGGAAGTGAAACCAAGTGTGGCTCTATTTATAAGAGCAGTGAGTTTTAGAAGTCGGTCTGTGTCCTATGGGTGATGATGCTGTATTTGGCAGGTTTTTTCGGTGAACAATGTCAACGTTGTAATTCGCACCAGGACAGAGCATCTCACAGATGAGGAGAAGGCCAGGATAAAAAGTAATTATCCCCGTTTTTAAGATTCACACTGAAAATATCTTCCACTCTTCCTAATGCAAACCTTCAAACCTTTTCAGGTGGCTTTTTTGTTGGTGTGCTTTGCTTAACTATCAAGTAATGATGCTTTTTGTCTTCACAGGTGAAAGGAATGTTCTGGAATCCTTACTCGGCACTGTGGAACAACAGATCGGCGCTCAAGGGGTAAGACCAGCACAAAACCGTGTTTTAATATATTTTTACAAAGTGGAAACGTAGGATTCTCAGTTGTTTCTCTGCGTGATAACAGGACATGACTTTGGAATATGCCACTGCCACAAACCCCACCGCCATCATTCCTGAAGAGTATTTTAACCCCGACTTTGACCTCCAAGGCAGAGATATCGGACGACCCATTGAGCTCACCATCAGAACACAGAAGTAAGTCCTTTCAGTGGACCCTTGCTGAAACTCTAAGAAAAGATTTCAGGCAAACTTTCAAATGTGTGTCTCACGTCGATGCGAAAGTTAAATGACAGCCAAGAGCTTGTTCATATTCTACATGTTAACCATGCTTTAGGAAACGGCCATTTAACATAAGCCATTTTTACAGTTATATACATATATATAATTGAAGAGTCTTGTGTTTCTATCTCAGGTTTAAAGGCACTCTGTGGATGAGTGAGGAACATCCTCTGTCTCTGGTGGAGCAGGTCACGCCCATCATTGACCTGATGGCCCGCACCAGCACCCACTTTGCCCGACTCAGAGATTTTATCAACCTCAGGTTTCCTCCTGGCTTTCCCGTCAAGATTGGTGAGTGAATGTCTGTGTGCTTTTAGAAAACAAAACAACCTCAATATTAAACTTTGAATTGCAACCTTGTCCAACCTAAGAGTTGGATTACAAATGTCGCTTAACTATTAACTTCTTTAGCCTTCAGTCAAAACCTTTTCAAATGTTAATGAGTCAAATATGTTAGAGGCACAGCATTTTCCTGATGTTCAGCACACTCACACTTCAAAATGATGCTGCATGAATGCATTTTTATAGAATTCTTGGAATTCAAACCCACTAATTTGCGGTGCACAAGTTAAGCTTCACAATTTTTAAACTATCTAATCTGTTGTGTTTCTTCAGAAATCCCTCTGTTCCACGTATTAAATGCTCGCATCACGTTTGGAAGCGTCAACAAGTGCAGTACAGACGAGCCTCTGGACGCCAACGAATCGTCTTCCACGCCCTCACCCACAGAAGAGAAGTGTGAAAATGACGTCCAGGCGTCAGGTTTGGAAATCTTTTCATTCCTATCCGTAACAGTCACTAAATCAATATCTTCATCTAATCATCAGTTTCATTAACCTTAGGCATAGATCTTATGTACATATGGACCTTAGTGAGCAAATCCAGTAGAGACACATTCTAAAATTACCATTCATTTGTCAGCTAAAAACATTTTTGCGGTCCTCTACAGGACCTGCTGCGTTCCAGGTTTGTGCATCTGTATTCACGGCACCTGCACATTATCGTCATCGAGGCGGCTACCGGCACTCTAACGCACGTCATTACAACCCGACCAGTCACGATGAAGAGCTGCTTCAGTATGCCATTCACCAGAGCCTGATGGAGTCCAGTGCATTCAACACACAGGTTCAAATGATTCCTGGAAGAGTTCTGGTGCTTTTATGGATGTTGCTTGTCACTAATAAGCAACTTTGTTTTGCAGGACTCTTTGAGCGATTCGGATGGACTGGGCACACAATCTATGGAGAACAGATTAAGTGATGGGTAATTTTTATGCTTCTGTTATTTGTGGTGTTATTTTTCTTTCTCTCTAAATTCAAAAGATCTGCAAGTATGTCATCATAAATGCTTGGCTTACCTGGCACCTTTGTAAACACAGTGATGCAAAAAATACACTTGCGTAGATTAGAACCATTCAAGCTTTTCGAATTGCTTTCATATTTCATTTTCACACAAGGATGCACAGTTAGTGCACGTTTCAAATGTGATCTTTCCATTTTTCTTATAATTGTTTTTAAGTCATCTCGTTCTGTTACACTTTCACAGATCTGTGTCTGAAGGAGTTTTAGTAGACCTCAGTGACACCACACCTTCCAGCTCTGGCTCTGTCTCCAGCCCTGAAATTGACCTGCGATTGGCCATGGAGCTGTCCGCCCAGGCACAGGAGGAGGAGGAAAGGAAAAGAAAGAAAGAAGAAGAAGAATTGGAAAGAATTTTACAACTCTCACTAACAGAAAAGTAGGAGATGGAGAACAAAGGAAGTTCCTGTTTTTGACATAATTATTAAACCTTTTAATTTATGCTCCCCTTCCGATTCATGCAGCTTTCTCTTGCTACTGACAAACATACGAATACAAATATTGTTTTTGATAAGTATGGAACTTCCTGCTTTCTTTTTCAAGCTTTTTTTTTATGTTTAAGAATATTTGATGATCACAGACATGATTGAACTCAAATGGACTTTATTCACTAATGTGTTCTCCTGTTAAGATCATGCAGTCTATTGCGTGGAATTCAGCGCCGCTCCTTTGTGGTAAAATGAATGTGAAACTCTGAGAATGTATGAATTTGTGTCTTTGCAGAAACAACCAGATGTGTTTTTTGGCTGAAAGTGTTCGTTTAGCATTAATATTATTAGCTTAGATTTTAATTAATATTGTATCTCAGGGTCCGACTGGTCATCAGCTGTCTGTTCCTTTGAAGCCTTTTAAAAACCGCTAAGTAAAGTGAGAGACTAAAATGTTTTTTACCAATAGTAAAAAAAGTACCATCCAAACACTTGTGCTAGTGACCTAAGCACCTCTTCCGCTAAGGCAATAAATTACACCGCCGTGCCTCCCCGGAGTAAGAGGCACTTGTGCAGACTGGAATATTCCCGATATGGGCTGTCAGATTTAAGTAAATACACCTTAGTCTGCCTGAAATGAGCGGTTTTATTGTATTATTATTCATGTCACCATAGCTCTTTTAATGCAATGCATGAATTTGGTAACTTTCCAGCACCAACAAAACCTCATTCTACACTAAAGGACGTAGGGAATGTGTGTATGGAAAACAACTAGGTGTTTTGAAACGAAATGTTTGTGGTTAGACAGCATTGTTTGTTGACCGAGGTTCTAATGCGGAAGAACCAGCTCTGTTATTCATTAATGAATGCCACTGCTTTGTAGGAGATTTCATGTTGTTCCTTCCTGTTTTCCTTCTAGATGTCTTAAATGTTGTCTCTTGTTGACTCCCTTTAAATTCTGTGAGGTGCAAAGAGTATTACAGATTGCAGTATCTTCCTCTCGACTTCTGTATGAATTGGTGTATGTGTTTTTAACACATGCTGATACCACATTATGTTATGACAGATGTCGTCATATTATTTACTCTGGTCCAGTAAGTCAGGATCTGATGGTGAGTGGCAGTCACAATCCTGCATTTTTAATAGAGATTTCTGTATTTTATCTCTTGGACAGAAAGCTGATTTGAGTTTTCTGTTCTATTCCTATGCTGCAGACTACAGTATAAGGTTCTATTCACAGAACATTTTTCCTGAGCGTAAAATTCATAAGCTTTTATTACTTAAGACTTAATTTTACCTGTGGTATTTTCCTGGGTTTAACTAATTGCCAAAATGTTTATGGTTCTTCATCGTATCGGGGTTAACTGTCATGCTGCAAAATGCAAGATAACATTGTGTCTGAGCATATTGACAAAATACCCGAAGGCATTTGTAAACTGTGATGTATGTTTGAGGAAAAGAAACATTTTTACTTTAATAAAAGCACTTTATTGACTTTTTGGCCTTTTTTGACATGGAAAAGGCAAATCAACAATAACAGCAACATTTAAGAAAAATGTTACTTACATTTATGTAGAGTTGACATTGTAAAGTGTAAATATAAATGAAACGGATATATACAGATTATAACTGAGCGATGTAGTATAATGAGTGAAAGGAATTAATGTTTTTACAAAACCAACAGATGGCACTGTTCAGATGTGTAAGGATGCTCTTGACAGCATTTATCCTTTTTGAGTATGTAATGTCTGTGTTTGTCACAAGCAATAGGTATTTGTTTATTCATCAGCACTGTCTGCAAGCAATACGATTCCTGTGTCTCAGTTCACATTCTCCATAATAAATAGTTTTCGAAATTACAATTAAGTGGAATGGTCTACTATTTTCTGGTGAAAATGTTAGTGCAGATGCAAACATTTAGGGATATGTCCAAAACATTGTGTGGGGGAGGAGCTTAATGATGCTAAACTGAATTCATGAATTTAACAATAAAGTAAACATTACATAAGAAATAATGATTACCAAAAGCTGAAATGGAATGTATTGTTAAGCCAAAATATAAGAATGAACTGGGACGCAGCATAGGTGTCCGTGTAGTTCAACCAATCAGACTGGCAGATTATATTGTCTGCGTCATACAATTACAGTGATATTAATAAAAAGAGATTGCATTATGGGAAAGGCACTCAGCCATTATCCGTTGCATGGCACAATGGTTAACTGTACATAAGCCTCACACATACGGCACATCATTCGAATCAAACGGGAGTAGTGTGACATTTTTGTATATATGAATAGACATTTGTTGCCACCTCGTTTGCCTCATTTGCTGCAGTTCCGCGTTAAAAGGCCTTTGAGTGCAATATGTTGGCAGAGAAAGTTGTATGTCAGCTTTGGTTTGAGGCAGCTTGCTGTCAATCTCACCCCGCTGTGGGGTAAAATCAGGATTTCAGAGAGGAATGAAAGCATGGGAGATGAACTGGGTGAGTTTTATGGTGTGTAAAAACATTGACATTTTACATTAGGTCTAATTGTTGATACTGATCTTTTGTGCTGCTAAATAATTGTAAGATATTTCAGATATAACAAGTATTTAACTATTAAGGTACTTTAAAAAATGATTGACCCTACATTTTGTTTAGCAATCAGTTACGTACGCCATGAATTTATTGTGAGACATTTGTTCCTTCATGGAAATAAATGCCGGCGTTCACTCCAGAAATCATAATGTGGTATATTTTGAGCCACCTGCTACAATAAAAAATGATGTCAATACAGATAAAGGTCTCAACCCGTCTTCCGTATAACCTGTATGAGGATGAGTAATGTGTGTCTCTGTAACTTCTAAAATCATGAAATTGAAAAGGGACTGGTGGGATTGACAAAACAACACTTGAAAGTAGGCCAGCGTTGTTTGGGTGTACTTTCAGTAAGCACACTTAAACAGACAAGAGAGAGAAAGCGAGAGATGATGGATGTAAATGTAATCTAATTGAAATGTGAGAATTCTTTGGGGATTGTGCATTCAGAGCATTGTTTGATTTGTAAGGTGTTTTGAAGAAGTCATGTTTTGCTACAGTATTTGCAAATGTACTGCTTTCACATCCAGAACGGACTATATTTCTCATAAATGGCCAAACACAAATATATTAAATATCAAGAGCCATCCCTTCTCTTTTTGTTGGGTATTACTGATCGTTGTTTGTACATTTAAATACCATGAAATCTTACAAAGTATGACTTATCTCTCCAACACACGTCAAATCCAAAACGCATATATTTCCTCTTAAGTAGAAACCATGTGTATAGACTGATATTTTTCTGATGTCTGTACTCTTTTTACATGAGTTTAGGAAAATATAAACATGATGGTTTCATGAATTGGTCATAAATACATTCTTGTTTTGACTGTAAATGGCACATCCATAGTGCTGGTATTGTCTTATTATCTTCTGTATAATGATCTTCAATTTTAGAATGAGGTGGCTGTTGCATTCAGTCCTGCGGTACTTCTCTGCCAGGATAGGGATTCAGACAGATTCATGTTTTATATAGTTTATTGTTGTAGGCCCATTCGAAAGAAATCTGACACAGCCCAAACAGCCTAATAAATAAACATCTTAAAGGCAAATAAACACAAAATGTAAATAAATACAGACTGTTAAATAAAAATAAATAAATACATGTACAAACAGGATATAAATAATTTAGCAGCTTTATGTAAACAACTAACACTTAAAATCATACTGACTTGTTGTATTAGTGTTTTTCTCATAGTTTTTTGTCTAATTATATTTGACGGGTGAAATCCACATTTTCTGGATTCCAGTTATGTTAAATTGAAGAATAACAGATTATTTATCTAAACAACTTTGTTAATTTGCTCATACTGACATTGATACTCCTACAAAGACTTGACTCATGAATATTAATTACTTCTCGGTGTAATCGTCCAATGGTGACCCTTGGATTGTGAATATTAAGTATCAACCCGTCATCATGGTAAAATGTCCGCCTGTTCATCGCATATTTTATGAGGGTCACTGGCGTCGGAGAGGTTTGTAGATGCAAACAGCCATGCCGATCATTATCACCATCAGTGTGGAGAGAACACTTAAGAGAAGAACTGCAGGAGGAAATAAAATAAACAAACATTGTCGTGATATAAACTACACACGCTAATACGGCCCATCCTTGTAGATCGCATTCAAACATGCTAACCAACTTTATATTCAATAACTCAATTTAACAGATGCCACGAGTCTTAACGAATACAACTACATTAATGAGAAACCGTGTTGTCGGGTAACGTTAACAATGGCAGGTTCACCTTATGGACGCGGGAGGCCGAAACGCCGTTTCATTAGGATTTACCATTCATTTCTTACCTAGATTTTGCGTCAGCAGGACTTCATATGGTCTGTTGTTGTTTGCTTTAGATTCCCCCAGTTGTGCGTTTCCAAATGAGATCCACGATATACAGCTCGCGAGGAGAAAACGCAGCCGTGTTGACATCTTGGAGCAGCGTGGGATGCAGAATCACCCAAACAGCGTCGCCGCTGCAGGGTCCTAATGCCGCCGTGAACCAGCATTCAATGGAAGGCTTGTGATCTTGGTCCTGAAACAATTAGATGATGATTAAGGTTAGGCCACAAAATACTACACGATTCTTAAACTAGTTTGCTTACAAATTGTGTTCGTGTGGGATCAGGTTTAGCCAACGTTGTTTGGAACAAATATCCAATAATGGAAACATTTTAATTTTGATCAATGCATTTAAAACTGCATTGATCAGCGAAACATCCACAACGAAAGGATTACTGGGTCAATGGGTCAACCTCAATTGTGAGAATCTAGGTTCTCCTGTGTCCTGGTTTACATCAACATATGACATTAAGACTCAAGATTAGGAGGTGGGGGTATAAAAAAACAAAGTGTTCCGGACATCAAGAACAAATTAACTCATATTTCTTTACCCTAGACAGAATGAACAACAGTATGGTATGATGCGACTGTCCATGCGTCAAGTGGTTTGTTCTGAGCGTAATCTCATTTCCTCATTTATATACTGGATCCATCCCTAATAAACTTTGATTTTGAGGGAACTGCACTTCTGTGTCTGTGTCATTCTTGGTCCCCGGATCTGGATCTGCTGAGTGTTCCATCGACTAGACTTGTCAACTCTTTACCTAGACAAAGTAATTGTTATTTTGACCACGTGTAATATCAATATTTTAGATGATCAAAATACTGAATTGTAAAATCATAGGCACGGAGCGGGTATACGTAAGACTGATTACACATGTGATGTAGTTTGCAATTCACGTTGTGATGGAGCCGTTTTTAGCATTTGTATGAATGTGTGCATATTGTGAATTAATTGAATGGTTACAGAGTCAATTCACTTGTCTTAGAAAATGATGAATTAAATAATTCTCAGACCTTCACTAAAACATGGTAAGCTGTGTGGCTTTCGAAGTCTGTCAATAAAAATAAAACAAAAAACTTAATTAACACTCATTTCTGATAAACAAGCACTTTATTTGTCAGTGTCTTTATATAAACTTTCTCTTTTTGACAAGATCTCCACAGTGTTTACAACCTTTAAAAGTCCATGAATAGTCTGTGCTCAGAATTTAAAGGGACAGTTCACCTTATATAAATCTGTTATGTAATGCTTTGACAAACACATAAAACTTCTAATGCAATCTTTTTGTTTATTAAGACATTATCACATCCCAACCGCCAACCCCCTGACAACCTCACTCAAAACTAACCTCCAAAGCAACCCTGAATGTAATTAATGTGTTTACTATGGAAAAAAGAGCTGAAATTTCATTTTAATGCTGTGAAATTACAACAAATATGTTTGATTATGTATATGTGACCGTGCATAGAGTCTAGTGTTTTCCGTTACAAATACCATTATTAACCATCAGCTGTTTATCATTGAAACTATTAAAAACATTTATTTGATGACTTGGATTAAAGGCTTTTCTTTGGGTTACCATCTGCCAGATATGTCACCAATAGAATCCAACACAATACCAGTAGAGAATCACCTCAAATGCGAAAGCCAATACAATTCCCATTATAACCATTAAATTCATTTGAATTTCGCTGATGCTTTCTGTTATGTTTTTGTTCAGCAGGGATATTTCAGCGTGCAGTAAAATCACATGAACTTTAACTGTATTTTTCATATCAAAAGAATGAATTTTGTGAGAGATCTGTCTGGGAGTGAAAAGACTCATCATTGGTGGGTCAGAGGGTCAGCTGTGGAGCTCTCTCACTGGTCATATGGAGAGTATCACTGCAGGTGAGGCATCAGAAAGTTTGTGAGTCCTGTGAGAACGGCATTGTGTGTTTTTACTTTCACAGAGAAACCTAGGATCTGTGGTGTGAAAGACGGCGATTACGTCATCGTGGGGGTAACGTGCCTTGCTCTGTTGACCACGTCATGAACTCCATTACAACAGCTGCTCAGCTGGACAAAGAAAGGGCCAACACTCGCTTCAGTGATGGAAAGGTAGATTCAGCTGAAGGTTCTGTATTGCAGTGTAATGTATTGCGGTTAATTTTATTACACCCACATTTCCCCCACCCGTGTGAGTTTTTGTATCAAATGGTATAAAAATTTAGTCTGTGTGCTCAAATAGGTATATTTTCAGTATGTGAGTGTATGTGCATATAATTAAGCTGTGCGCAGAGGGGTTTACAGGGTGGAGCCCGATGAAGATATACTAGACGGCATGTGCATAGACCCCTCTAAAGGCCTCTGTGGGTCGCCTGCTACAATGGAGGAAGAGATTTGCGCATTGACCCTGGTGGTTGAGTTTGTAAAAGCCTTTGCCATCTGTATTTGTGTTGCTGGAGTAAATGAACCACACTAAAATTACATTTTGAGACCATTTATTGGAAAAAAGGCTTTAAAACATGGATCTTTATCTGAATAATATTTAGCCAAAATTAAACTTAAAGTTAATGGACTGTAGACTGTGAAACTGCCAGGAGAAGACCACCTCAGGTTGTTTCGGTGGGAAAGATCACACTGATCTGTACGGCACCACAGCATATAAAGAGGTGGATGAAGATTCACTGGCCAAACAGCCTGTGGCTGGCTGCATATTTAAGGTGACATAACACATAAGGTGACATCATTACTGACATGATTCTCACCGCAATTTTTCTACCAAAACAACATTTATTATTTTACCACCTTTCTAACTGTGCAATCGTTGCTTTAATGCATGCAAGATAGTATAGTAGAAAATCTTTATTTCATGGTATTAGATGCCTTAAACTGATTTATAATAGACCTTATCAGCAATATAAAATCCACTTGACGTACAAAAGTTAAACAATTATACACATTTCTAATCCTGTTTACACCTACCAAACTCTGTGAACTAAAGTATTATAAAATTATTTCCAGGTATGATTTGATAGAAATCATAATTCCACATTTGCAATGTTGATTATTAATGATCTCAACGTGTTGCTGCCAACCAGATATATTGAAGTGAAACATGGCTTTTAGGACAGCAAATAACTTTGCATAATATTACAAATCATGTTTAGAAGCTACAGTATACATTTATCCTCTTTCACAAATGCAACACTTGGGGGTTATGAGAAATTGTTTAATAAATCCTCACTTTCTAAAATTGTCTCAAATAAAGGCTTTTTGAGTTTTTATTTTAATAAACGAATTGCTTTTAAAACCAGATGACCTTCACAACTCTAGAGGTCGTCATCACGTCAATCATTCTTATAATTACATAAAAACTGTCTATACAACGCCAAACAATATCCAGTTACATTTGTTTGTGTTGCACATTTAACAATGTTTATTTAACAATTCAGTAAGTACTTTTAAACTGTTTTTATACTGGTTTTGGCTGTTCCTTAAAGTAGCTGATAATCTGATATGTGGCTTTATTTTAATTTATTGTTTACACCCCTTAAGCAGTAGAGGGCATTGTTTAATAATTGTGTACAGTTGTAGAGGTTTCCTATTGTGTTTTAGCTGCTGAATGAATGTTTTCTTTAGGTTAAACCACATTTTCTTATACAAAATGTAAAAAATGTAGTTGTGAGCTCCTGCGTTTAAATGTATACCTGGCTGTTATCTTCCAGGCGTAGCTGCGTCCCGTTTTAAGATTTAAAGGTGTCCTGAACTGGCCGTTTGTATTATTTTATCCTGTTGTCTGGTGTCTGCTTATGAAGTTTGCGTGGTTTTTAAATTCGAAAACATCAAAATCAATATGTGATAGGCTATTTTTCTCAGTGGCGCCCCCAGAAAATGTTAATGGGGTGGCCACTAGGAGGCTACAGCGAAATCTTGGGGTGGCACCGAAAACAAACAAAAAATTCTAACAAAATTGGAAAATGTTTAAAACAGCTGAGGCTGTTGCATTTTTTTTCACTTCACGAACTATTGTGAATTTACATTATGTATTCAAATTAATAGTAACCACTGCAAAATCACACTAGGGGTGGCCATGGGGTGGCCAGAGTTTATACAGTGGTGGCCGTGTCCTGATAATACACATTATCAGGACATATCCAGCGATCTCTAACAAAGCAATCGTGTCGCATAGTACACATGTTTTACTCACATAAGATCGCTGCACCATTCCTGTCAGATCCAACATTGACTGCACAGCACTTTTTAATTTTTGTGTCTCCGCAAATCCAGAGCGTCTTTAAAAATAAGCTTTGACCACGCATTCCTAATGTCGAAATACAGAGGAAGGTTATGCAGCGACTGTGTTCTTCCACAACCAGGCACTGTAGAATATTTCGCGATCTTTTTAACGGCATGTTTATTGCTTTCTCGCTCTATCTGGTTCCGCGACACTTCAGTAGCCTACTGTCATTCGCGAACAAGTGGGCGGGGCTAGATAAGTAGTGCTTGACATTCATGTGTTATTTTGAAACATGACATATTGCTCCCTGAACTCTTTGTAAGTCGTTTTGGATAAAAGCGTCTGCTAAATGACTAAATGTAAATATTCTTCTGTGGAGGCGGAGTTCAACCTGTCATAGATGGGTGCATCCCAGGACCTGGCGTCAGTTCTGACACTTAAAGGATGTGCGTTTGAATACGACTACCTTTTAAATAACAAAAGATCGGGTTAAAATGTAGATGTCTTCATTACTCGACCCTTTAACAATGCTCAGACTGTTCCCACAAATGGTTTCAAAGGTAAGGCTTAATGCCAACTCTGTAGCATGTTGTCGTTGCTTCAAGAGTGCAGGTGTGATCGACCCGAAGCAGCGAAATGCGAGCCCTGTGTTAATGCAAGCAATGTAGGCTATTGCGAAGCCATACTACATAAAAAATGATTCAACAAACAGAGCATGAAGATGAAGTTGGTATGACTTGATTATGTGATAAAAACAGAGATAATAACCTCAATTTTTGCGAACGTCAACCATATGCCGTCTTTCACGCCACCAAGTTCCGTAAAGCTCCGGGAGACTGCCATCTAGTGGTAGTTGGTTTTCTTAGGCGCGGTTGTGTGGATCGGAAGTTATTTGTTTGTTGCTGGCTAACCCAAAGTCCAAAAGCACAGGTACAGGATGGATGCACCACGTGTGTCGCCTGATCCACAAATGCACGTTTTCTATTAGACATGCACAAATTATGATATTTGTAAACAAAGGAGAACACTTGTATTCGCAAATATACATCCGTTTGAACACAGTGATTACTATTCATTCAGTTCCGAATTCCACAGACACGAAATGAGAGCCATTTATTAAAGACAAATAACGGTTAGATGACAGATTATTTATTGATTCTTGTTTGTATGTTGGTCGTGTAATGCTGAAAACAGCGAAACTAAAGTATCAAAATACAAATGCACTTGTGTTCTGATCCACAAATGCACAACTTCATTAGTCATTATATATTAACACAA
This sequence comes from Barbatula barbatula, assembly GCF_947034865.1. NCBI lineage: Eukaryota > Metazoa > Chordata > Actinopteri > Cypriniformes > Nemacheilidae > Barbatula > Barbatula barbatula. The sequence continues at coordinate 24,181,899 of NC_136767.1, read as the reverse complement.
AATAGTCTCTATTCGTAAAGATCGTCTTATGTTTATAAAAATCTAAATTTCACAGATTAAAATCATAAGGCATTTGTGTGTGGATAGTAAAATAGACGCGTAACAAGTCTCACGTTCACGCATGCAGTTGTTAATAGTTTTAAGAATAAATTGATCCCATAGCAATCGTTTGGTTTTATTTGTACAGATCGTAGATCAAATGTTACTAAAATAACGTTATCATGTAAAAGTGTAGCCTTACATATTTCTGTGCTGTACATATTTGTTCCTCTACATAAAGCGCATGTGCATTCGCCTTGAGACCCACGCACGACTCTTCTTGTGCGCTCAGGCCACATGTCCATTATCTCTCGCAGTCGCATTGTCATGATTCTCGAGGGGCGAGACACAGACAGAGGACCCAGGTGCAGACAGCGGGTAAGGGGTAAACATATTTTAATAATAAATAATAAAACATAGACCCACGTGGGGGTAACGGAACAAAACAGGGATACAATAACATGACAGGACTAAAACTAACTACACTTAAACAAGACTTAAATTAACTTTTGACATGAACTACAAATAACTAAACTGACAAGACATGAACTCTCTAAACAAATCACAATGAACCAGTACAAGACAGAAGACACAAGGGCATTAAGTAAGGGAGCAAATCAAGAGGGAAACAGGTGTAGGGCATTAATCAATAACGAGGGTAACGAGAGGATGGGAACAAAGACGAGACCAGAGAGAGGGTCTGTAAGACCATAATAATTGCCTCTCTCCACATTAAACATGAGGTTCTGTCATGATCCTGCCACTACACTAAGAGAAACATGACATGATGCAGCAGAATCATGACAAGCATCCGCTATTTTTTATGTCGTGTGTAATCACATTTTTGAAGTTAATGCCCCAAACCCTATCTGTATTCATTTTGGTGCTGCAATTGTTTTTACATCTCGTTTGACAGGCTAAGCCATGTCAAAATATGGTAAGGTAAAGTTGAGCAGTAAAGATGTAACAACATCACCGAAGTTACACATCGCTCATTCTAAACACCTTCCGTCTATTCCAACCTGTAATGTTAAAGGCAGTGATCTTTGTAAACTACTCTGTTGTACTGTAGGTCACAATACAGTTCTTCAGTTGCAAGCCTTTTCCATGCATTGTGGAACTCTCAGTCTTTCATTTTGGTAATTAACAGAGAAGCACAGAGCCTACAGGCCTTTTGTTAGGATCCTCTGTAGTTGAATTTGAGGTCCACCTCTACACCAGTCCTCTGCACTGAAGCCTTTGATCCATTCTGTGTCCTCTGCTAGAAGAGGTTGAATGTGGAATAGCATTATCTTTTCTCTATTCTCTCACCCCATACCTGAAACTGGAACAACTGAAGCCCGTTTCCCAGAGCTGTGATTGGCGGCGATTGAAGATGTAGTCTTTAATAAAACATCTCATTTAAATGCTTGACACAATGCTGTTCTCTTACCCGTGTCTGTTTGCAGATGCTGGACACTGCAGCTCAATGCAAATCAACATGTTAATTAAGGTTCAACAGTGCAACGCCGAGAGACCACAACGCCGAGAGATAGGTAGGTAGGTAGGTAGGTAAGCAGGTAGGTAGGTAGAGAGATAGATAGAGAGATAGATAGAGAGATAGATAGAGAGATAGATAGAGATAGATAGAGAGATAGATAGAGAGATAGATAGAGAGATAGATAGAGAGATAGATAGAGAGATAGATAGAGAGATAGATAGAGAGATAGATAGAGAGAGAGATAGATAGAGAGATAGATAGAGAGATAGATAGAGAGATAGATAGATAGAGAGATAGATAGAGAGAGAGATAGATAGAGAGATAGATAGATAGATAGATAGATAGATAGATAGATAGATAGATAGATAGATAGATAGATAGATAGATAGATAGATAGATAGATAGATAGATAGATAGATAGATAGATAGATAGATAGATTCAAAGTTTATACATTACAGCTTTATTCGTTTTCACACAAACATACAGGCAAAACTCTCCACCACAACCTACAATGCAAACATGGTTTATGGACACCAATAATCCAACTATCCATAATAAGACATTCATTGCTAAAATTCACTTACATGGTTCATTACACTGGCAGTTCTTTATTTGGGAAATTTGAGGGAAGATTTAGCACTTACACAAAACTTAGTTAGAATTTGGTCTGAAGTTCTGTCAGAGAATGAGAAACAGTCATGTTTTTTAGGTTCCAAAGCAGGAACAGAAGATATTCCCTTTTAACTGTTTACATGGTGCACAATATAAATACAACATATACAAAGTTTTGACATAAATAAGCTACAATAATTAGGCAGAGTTAAGGCAGAACACACCATAATGTTTCAATCTTTACAACAGCTATTTCTGAAAAATTAGTGAGAGTGAAATATGAATCTCTCGGTTCTCATTGGCTGAATGTCTCACGATGAGGTAATCTTGCAGATATCTCTTGCATGTTTCTCAAAAAGTGTTTAGTGGAGAATATACAGTATATATTATATATATATTTATATGACTTACAACAGAAGAAAATACAGCGGAACTGTTGTACATCTTAAACCTTAAAATTAAAAAAAGAACATCAATTTTTTTAGATCAAACCATAATTTATAATGAACATTGCTTTTTACTTATTATTCAGAGTCAATTCAATCGTAGGTATATTTCTTACACATACTAAACTTGGAACAATATTTTCAGTTGGTGAATCCCTTAAAGAAATGTACGCAAAAGTTGCCCTTTACCTTATAAATTCTTAGTTTCCTTTTTGAACAGTTACTCAAGATAAGTGTTGTTTGTGGATTGTGTTTAGTTGTTTTGGTCTCGGTGGCTGGAAGAGGGTCTAAGGAACGGGACTTAAACCCATGCTGTCAGGATGGATTTCTGGAAGAGTTCTCTCTGGTCGCAGACAAACCGCAAGCCGCTGAAATAAGATCCAAAAAATCATGTGAGTATAGAACCATTTTGTGTTTTTCAAGCTTCATGGCCTCTTGTTAATCGTATCTTAAAGGTCCGATGTAAAACATTTTGTGACATCTAGTGTTGAGGTTGTGAATTGCGACAAACGGCTCTCTCCATCACTCCCTTTCAAAGCACTACGGTGGCTGACACAGAACTAAGATGTTGTCACGTTTTTGCTTCTTTGCCGAAAGAGATATGTACGAAACGCAGAGGACTTTGTCCGTTTAGGGCTACTTTACAAAACAACATTGTGTATTCCATGCAAAGGGACCCGTGGTGTATGTAGATAGAAATAGCTCATTCTAAGGTAATAAAAACATTACGCTTTATTATGTAAGGTCTTTATACACCTCTGAAGACATAGTTATGTATAAAATATGCCATTTCTTTCAATAGATCGTCCAACAAATAGGACACATTGAACCTTTAATTGTTTACATAGGCGTTAAGAGCAGTCATACCTGTTTAAGCGAGCCTGGGGTCCACACAAGCTTGTACACCATGTATATGGGGATCCACATGAAGGATGAAGCTCCAATGATGTAACCTGTTGTGATACTCCAGTCTGGGTACTCGTAGTCGAATAGTGAAAGGGGCTGAGGGTTCAACAGTGAGCTGATAATAATGTACTGAAACACAGAAAAAAGATTCAGGCTTAAAGCTCAAGAATAAATAAAGCAGTTTTTTATCTGTTTGTTTTCTTTAAACGCTGCAGGATATAGATCTTATATGTGCAATTTGTTGTATAATGGTGTTTTGACATGGTTTTCTTCCTTAGAATGTTTTACTTCACTTTTGTATTATTAGAATGAAAAATACTGGCGGCATCATTTTAAAAGGATCTTAATAATTGTTATATGACTCAAAATCAAGCACTAAACTAATGTGAATTGTGGCTGAACATTTTACTGAGACCAGTCTAGTGTTATTCTTTAAAAAAGTAGATTACCTCCAAGCATTACTAGGGCATTGTAGGCCCCTGCACTCACTCAATTGATATGTTTGAAAACTGTGAGGCTATGAGCAGATTATTGTATATACAAAGAGTAATTTTTATCCTGCAGACCCTGCATATCACTGAAGAGACAAGAAAACTGGTCGACTTGGAAAAACTGTGACAAATGTCTTCTCTCCAGCAATTCAAATAATCTCACACTATCTCTGGGGGGTGAGAGGAAAAGAACAGCAAAATGTAGCGAGAAATGACAATGGAAATGTCAACCGTTTATTTCACCACAGGCCTGTTGAGGTTAGCTATGATGTATGCAGAGGTGTCATAGGAATATTAAACTATAAGAGTGCACAGGGTCTGACATTTGCAGCCTGGAAATGGTGACAGTGTGTAAAGGTGAGAAAATAGGATTATTAAGGTAATAATAATGGATCATTTAACAATTTCGAGAGAATAAAATATGATGCGAGCATTTCACAAGCAGCCTCACTTTAACCAGAGGCTAACCTTTACACATGGATCGTGAATGTTGAGTCAGATGTTTATTCAAACTTACAGCCAGAAATCCTGGACTGATAGCGACCCAACACAATCTCCAGAACAGTCCTGGGGTAAAGCCCAACATTGCTTTGACATCGTTGCTGAATCTGTTAATACCTGGGGAGAATTGAAAAATGCTCTGAAACACTATGAATATATGTTACTGTAAATATAGTCTTTATTTACAGTTAGCTTATGTTTGGCAGGGATTTGTATAGCAATGTACAGTCTTTAGGACATCGTAATGTAATATTTCTATAAAACATGATAATGTAAAACAGAAGTCTTACCATAGAACCAGGATACTGCAATGGCCTCCAAAAAGACAATAGCTATAATTGAAGACCCAACTCCAAATTCTTCGAGTAACTTTACCACATATGCACCACCCTGGCAAAAAGTAAATAAAAAATAAATGTATACAATTCTTGTTATAAATCGAGCAACATTTAAATTTAAACTTTTGTTAAGTGTGATGTATTCAATCGCCATGCATTTTATGTAAATATGCAACGATGCAAAATGGTGACTAGCACTATGAAAGAAAATTTAACTGAATTAAATCAAACTTCTGCACATTGCAGAAATTATAGCAATATTCAAATGTTTAGTGAACCTTTTATTTTAAAGTATGACACACACCTTTTCGTCTGTAATATGTTTATGTGTGCAGATGTGAGTCCATACATGCATCAGAAGGCAGTGCCTGATGGAATTAAGGTGCATTTGTAAAATGTACAAACAAAGACAGAAGATCACTGGAACTCACTTTCGTAAGGGTGCTGAGAGAGCCCAGAAAGCAAACAACGACCAGAGCGAGAACAAACAGCTCTCGCCGTTGGGACAGGACATCTGGATATTCATCCATCACAGCTGTAATTATGGCTTCTAGCCCACCAAACTGAAGTAAGCCACAATGAAGCAAGACAAAAGAAAGAAATCAGAGAGTTTGATCAACATTCTATGAATCTCTTTATTTTTATTATATTGAAAGAATCTGTTTATTTGAAGGCAGTCTGCATGCAAACTTTGATAATGTAGTTTGTAAACCTCATAAAAAGGTCTGAATGTATTCTGCTTGTTTCAGTTCTGTTTGTAATTCAGGGTGCATGCTGATAAGACAAATGAAAGCAGCATAGGTGTGTACATACAGTGCTGTCCAGTCCTAAAGTAATCATCATCGCAAAGAAGATGATTGCGAAGAAAGTTGAGCCAACCATGTTTGCAATGGCCTCAGGATATGTGATGAAGAGCAAGCTCGGACCTAGAATAAAGACAGACATGTGTTCAGTCACGAAAGAATGAAACACTTAAAACGCATAACCTAACTATTATTAGAAAAACCTCACCTTTGTCCCTGGCTACATCCTCAATATTTATATTTCTCTGTTCGGCCATATATCCCAGAACAGTAAAAATAACAAATCCGGACAAAAAACTCGTCAGGCAGTTTACCAGACTGGTTACGATGGCGTCTCTGTACAAAATATAAACAAAACATAGCTTTTACATAGAAGATTGCACATTTATGTGGCCATGCTAAAATCATCACTGTGATGATAGGATGTTGTGGATGGGGGTTGCTATGTGGTTGCTAGGGTGCTCTAGGTGGTGCTTAATTGTCTAAATCTAGCCTTGTTTTAGTTGGGTACCTTATATTTATTAAATGTATTTGTTTTAAACATGTATTGTACTGTAATCTTGTTGAATAAATGACAGATGCTATTTTATTGTGTATGAAGGATGGGGTTGGGTCAGAGCACGGTTTATTTTGACAGCATTTCCCCTCAGTTAATAGACAGAGAGCCAAATGTAAATAAATGACTAAGCTATAGATAGAATCATAATTAGGAGTGAGTGAGAATGGTTTTAGCCAGACTTGACAGGTCACTTTACTGTTAACTGCCAAAGTGATTCAATATGAAATAACCAGCTGTTATCCGGTATTTTAGAACCTTATTGTACTTAAGTATAATAGAAAAAATTAAAATTGTATTATTAAGGAATTGAATTATCAAACATTCGTCAGTGTCTGTTTTAGCTTTTTATGGCAATATAATGCTACTAATGAATAAAGGTTGAAAATATTTGAAGACATATGTAAAGAATATGATGGTTTCATTATTACCTGTAGCAGTTATTGTTAAAGGGGTTGTAGCTTGAAAGGGCAAGCAGTACACCGAACCCAGGACCAAGAGAGAAAAAGATCTGAGCAGCCGCATCCACCCAAACCTACAGAGACACAACCGTATATTACCTTTACACTTATTCAACTGTAATACAATGTGTCTATAAACATAAAAAGCTTGAAAAGAGAAAAAAAATCACAATATTTTAGAAAGACTGGCAATTTGGGTTGGGTTAGATTGGGAAATGGCAAAGACAATGACATCACAGAATACTGGGAATATTGACGAGGCGGTGCTTGCTCAGATCTGAAGATACGTGCAACATGAGAAACGCGTGTTTATGTGTGTGTGTGTGCGTGTTTGCCAGTGTGTCAATGAGAACAAGGGCCTTTCATGATGGAAACATTTCTAAACCAATTACGCATCTCATTAGCCCCTAGTGCTTTATTTTTGCTTCTCATCATGCTGTCGCTGCATCTCAGAGCAAACGACTAACCACAAGCTTTTAAAGCAAAGAATACAGAGACGTCATGTAAATATTGCCTTTGTTGACTGTTGTGCTATGTAGAAGTTATACAGTTGATAAAATTAGGAAAGAATTGTGCCCTTTATGATATATCCATAGGTCAAGTCAGTTTCTGCGCTGTTGATATGTGGGCTACGTGTCCATATGCCTCAAGTGCTTTTTATTACCGCATGAAATGCCTTCTCACGAACAATACAGAATTATAACAGCACATAAATACATTTCAAAAGGTAACAAGATAAGCAAAGATGTCAACCATACAATCCAATTTAGCAATGAATCCGAGATAGAACCAAGAGAGAAGAAGAAAGGCAGTAGAAAACAAGCACTCACACTGGTCTCCTTTAATTTCTCCCATTTGGGATTGAGATAGAACACCACTCCCTGCCACGCTCCTGGCAATGTGGCACCACGGACCATAAGGATCAATAGCACCACGTACGGCAGGGTGGCAGTCACCCATACAACCTGAGACAAACAGGAGAAGTGACTTTTTCCTCAGACCAATAAACATTTAGTTTAGTTTAGTTACGAGGGTTTTCCTGACCTTTCCTGATGTCTTGACTCCTTTCCACAGGCTGAAGTAGACGATGGTGAAGATGAGGAAGAGGCACAACATGAGCTGCCAACGAATGTATCCCACATTTTCAAGCCCAGACGATTCGTGGACTGCCAAGACGTTCCTCCTGTTTTAAGAGGGATGTTCAACTGTGGAGTCAGTGAATATTTACCTCAGTACACAGCGCTCGCCATGACCTGAATGTACATATTTCACAAATATAATAGGCATACGTGAAAAGTGATTCGGTCAACAAACTATTATAATACATAGAAACGTTGCAATCTTTCAGATGCAACAAGTCCTCATGCAACAATTTTTTTACCTTGTTGGTTTTGTATGTTCCACATTTCCATTTATTAACCTGTTTCTCCTCCTATTCATTCTTTTCGCTAAATCCACACCTCATTTTGCTTTCCCTTCCTCGTTCATCTTTTTATCTGCCTCTTTCGGCTTAATTTGCCCCAGCAGTGCAGCCACTTACATGCACTTACGTGTAAAACTCCTCGGCGGGTGAGCGTGAGTAGTTCGTCCAGGTCACATTGTCTTTTCCAAAGTAGTTAGTGCAGTTTTCTGTGTTCCATTCATTATCACAGTTGGTCCAGGGGAGTGTGCTGCTGAAGGAGGAGTAAAAGTAGAACAGAGCCCAGGCGATGATGGTGTTATAGTAAAAGGATACATACAGGGCAATGATGCAGATGGAGAAACCAATGCCTAACAGAGGAGGAAATAATGTCAGTTTGTTGAAAATCCAAATTCAGACACATTATTCTATCCGTTTGATTCGTTTTTTTGTATACAATATTTTTAGCGCTTCTGGTAAACTAATATATTATTTCTCAATACAAAACCCGCTGACAACTTACCTTTAAAAATAGGGCAAATGTGTTTCCATATGGATATGGCACCTGTTCTGTGAAACTGTCCCAGAGCTAACTCCATGTAGAAAAGGGGCACTCCCCCAAATATAGCCATCAAAACGTAAGGAATAAGAAAAGCCCCTGAAAAATGGGAACCATGAAATATGACAAGCTTTTCATATGTAAACCAATCTATGTCCACAGCCAAGAGTTAAAAACAAGCCATTAAAGTTCTGTCATAATTTATTCACCTTCGAGTTGTTCCAAATCTGTATACATTTCTTTGTTCTGATGAACACAGGGAAAGATATTTGGAAGAATGCTTATAACCAGACAGATCTTGCCCACTTTGTTCGATGAACACAAATGAAGACATTTTGAAAAATGTAGCAAACAGTTCTGAGCCACTTTTGACTAACATAGTATTTTTTCCTACTATGATAGTCGATAGGGGGCAAACACTATCTGGTTATAAGCATTCTTCCAAATATCTGGTTATAAGCATTCTTCCAAATATCTATCCCTCTGTTCATCAGAACAAAGAAATGTAGCCTATACAGATTTGGAACAACTCGAAGGTGAGTAAAACAGAATGTTCATTTTTGGGTGAAGTATCTCTTTAAACCAAGTCAAAAATATTAAACTAAAGTATTGCTTGGTTGTTAAAACGTATTATAGGCTACATCTCTGTCTTACAAAATGTGTTTTTGTTCTATTGTTCAATGTTAATTCTGAATGCGCATTTTTAGCCTTTGCGTGCTCGACGACTGCAATTGTCATTTTTGCATCGAGTGCGATACACTTTAAATAAGTACTTAAAATAAGTAGGCCTATAAATAACAACGATATTAGTTTTTTTTCGATTATTAGCTTCTGTAGCCAGGTGGCTGTATTTTGTTTCAATGTGAAAAAAAACGGATCAATATTAGATCTAACTTCACGTAGACAATTTTTCTAAAACGATTTTTGCTTAATGCAACAATTCTTTATACTGAACATTGTCAGTGCCTTTTAATTAAGATGTTTGGTTCAGCACATTGGACAGCTCATAAATCCAACAGTTATACTTTTCAAGTGTATTATTTACCATTTCAATTTAAGTAAACAAAAACAAATTCTACTTATGTGTAGCTGTATACATATTACATCAGAAATCGTTGTAACTCATTATTTATTCAAAGTTAAAACAAACTCTTACCGCCGCCGTTTTGATAACAGATATATGGAAATCTCCAGACATTTCCAAGGTCCACCGCGAACCCAATGACCGATAACAGAAAATCCATTTTTTTGGTCCATTTGTCTCGGGATTCTGTCTGAATGATGACGGGTACCGGGTTGGTGTTGTACCCGGAGTTGTTGGGAGGACCCGGTGCGCAAAGGTTACCGTGCATGAGCACTTGTTCTTGGTGGGGCATCTTCGGCGCACTGGTAACTTGGCAAACTGCAGAAGTAGTTAGATAAGAACTAGCCTTTAAGTGTTGAATGTAAAAAAGTTGCAATGTGTTTTGGCTCAGGCTCGTGGGTGTGCGGGAGACCGCAGCATTCTGCTGTGGTTGATTTCCCTGCTGGTTGGAGTAAAACCTCGAGGATTAACCAGCAAGCCCCCCACCTGTGCGCGAGAGATGTGATCGAATGAGATTACACGCGGGAGATGCGCGCGACACCATCACTCACCCCTGACATCACGCGTGCACGATGCTATCATTCAAATTGACCTCTCCAAGTGCGCGCTTGAGTTCTCAAAAGATATTGCTATATTTGTCAACGTAACAATGACGTATGGCAAAGCTTAGGGCAAGAGTGTGGATAAGGCATGTTTTTATGACAAATTTAAATTGATTCCGAAATCCACGTGTTTAAAAATATATCCTACTCATTGTGCTCCTGTTCGTTTATAAGTTCCCAACGTGTGTCATCAGTCGGATGCAAAAACAAATAGAAAATTTTGTTTTAAATGCTAATCTTACACATAGAAATGTCAACAAATCCATCAGCAGACAAAAAAGTTTTTAAGATGAGAATGAAATTTTTGTTCTTTTATTTTAATTTTTTATTTTATTCAATGAGTATAAGAGCAAAATTTACTATATTATCCATATTAGTTGCTAGCAAATGAAAAAGCTACACATCTAAGACACCTCTTATGTTGACACTGAAGGATTGTTTGTATTGGAAGTTTATTGTTTGCTAAACTTGGTTACTTTGTTGACCTATTCCCTATACCGTAGATTAGGTCACTGTATTAGATGAAGAATGGATCATCAGGCTTCGCGCCCCACGTTATTTTGACAGCAGAGCTGTGTGAATAGCATTATGAGTTTCCCTGGCTTCCTGCGCAGGCAGATGGAATATTATTTACTGGAGATCCAGGAGAGTGTATCTGCTCTGTGGTCTAACCGTCCTCGTTAGGTAAACCTAATAAAAAAGAGTTGGAAATCAAATCCACTGCTTTTAGCACTGGGTAATCGAAAGAGTCCTAACTAGATATGCAGACTGCAGTATTCGCGTAGTCCAATGGCCAGAGAGTGCAGCAAATAAAGTTAGACTACGAAATATAAGCCTCCACGAGGCCTGGTTCAAGACCCAGGTGAAATACAAGAGTTCTTAAGTGCATTAAGGATATGACAGGTGTGTTTTGACTGCGTTCGCGTGCATGGTTAATGCTACTGTTCTTAAGTCTATGCAATCAAAATACATATGCCGCCAGTCAAAGGTTCACTAAAATGCTTTTCAAGAAAATGTTTTATCTGAACCTGTGTGCTTAAATGTTTGATAAATGTATTTAAAAATAATTTTATATGGATTATTTAGGATGAAAACTAATTCAATAAGAATCCAGCATGTATTAGATAAAACAAAATTTAAAGGGAGATGGTTCAAATAATTTTTTTTGATAGTTCTAGTTAAAGGGAGGCTATTGCTTGGGATTTTTTTTGCACAAACATAATTCTCATAGTTACTTATTTATTTGTATCTATAGTTTTGATTATTTATTTTATTTATAATTATTATTTTATAAGGTTTATTTATTATAAAATTGTGTGACAGTGTTGTTTCCCGACATTTTGACTACATTGAGTGTAAATGTTGCAATAAAGTGCAGATTCTGAAATAATCATTTCTGTCCATCTAATATCCACTGATGCAAAAAGTCATTCAGTCCGGGCACTGTCATTTTCTAGTGACTTCAGGGTTTATAAGTGGTTGCTAGTACCTCTCTTGCAATCCGGTGTTAACCCTCAAAACTAGTCAAAATTATTCATTTAGATATTAGAAAAGCTCTCCAATCTATACTTGCAGTTGTAGAAAAATATGAAGTGCTACTAAGCGGCACACTATTTCAAAGTAAATATTTAATTTAAATAACCAATTTGAATATGCATTAGACATTGAAACAAATGCAGCATTCCAACTCGCAATGAACCTTAAAATTGCAATCATTAAAAAATTCCTATTGCTTCTGCAAGAGCCGTTGTTTCTATAAACTTTTTTACGAGCAACCGCTTTGTCTAATCTCCCTGTCATCATTGACAATGAAATATTTTCTACCTGAAAGATTGTATGACGCCAACTTGCACTTTGGAAAAGATGAATCAAAAGATGCATCATTGCAAAGGATGCATTTGTCTGCCATCCTGTAACAAAATCCGGCAATGACTTTCTTATTTACAGGCTAGTTCCGCTGTTAAAAGCATTTTCTGTCACTCCACAGTTGTGATGCCCGTCTCTAAGCCATCCTACTTTGTATCTCGTTCTACCTCATTATTTACACCAGAGACATGTATGTAACTCATACTTGCAAGATTTCTCAGCCAAAGTGTTTCTGCACGGGCTGCCGGCCAAGGAGGTGTTGGCCCAGTGGCCTAATGGATAAAACATGAGGCTTCTAAACAGAGGATTGACGATTTAAGTTGTACTTGTGTATTCTGCATTAGTAATGGAAATAAGAAAAAATCTGCTAAAAGGTGACTAACTGCATTAGGCCGGTGCGTGTATGCGTTTTGCATAGGCTTTTACAGATCAAACTACATCATTGCTACCCAAAATAAACCAATACCTTTGCATGGCTTGTCTCGCTGGATTTATTCATTGGCATAAAGCACTTTCTCCAGAGTAATCGAAATAGTAATGCAATGTTTATTGGATGAATTTATCTAGTACAGTAAGGTTTTAGAGCTTAAGCTGTGAGTTCTTACAAGGCATGAACGTGTATAAACAGCATCTTTAAGGTGTTCAAATAACATAACGCTCAACCTTTTCTCTTAACGCTTGCTCTTGTGAAGGGCCTGAGGAGCAGAACCTAGTCAGGCAGCAAAAAGAACTAAGAAGAGTCCAAAACACTATGAACATGTTGGTATAAGATGCCACAGGGAGCAGATCTGAAAACAGCTGTTTTTTTACTGTATTTTTCACACATTTCTGGCACCTTTATCCAAAGTGACCTATGATGCATACATACAGACACTCAGCCAGTGTATCTTTGCCAGTTATGGTTATAAGTATAAAATGTAATAAGGGTCACCTGGCTTCATCATTTTGGAAGATTATCTTTGTCAGAGAATGCACAAGCCTCCAATCAAACTAAGGCTCTTGATATATAACGTTCATTCTGAAGAGGTGGATGAGATTATGTGTGCGGTTAAAAGAACATCAGGCTGACAGGGCTGACATGCCTCTCTGCCCATCGCTGAAGGGCCGCAAGCAGAGTGCTGGTGAACTCCAAACTGACAGCTGCTTTATTCTGCGAATACGGCACAGCAGCTGGCGCTTGTTGTTTTGGCATTTCTTAAATTCTTTCACGGCTGAAGTACACAAAATAATGGTCCCATCCATATTTCTTAATTTTTTGTAACTGTATACATTTTCACCATTTTGCCCATCGCTGAGTTCATTCTGCATGTGTTGGTCCAAATTCTTGCAAACATCTAAAGCAAAAACATGTACAGGGAGGTTGTGGAAAACCAATTTGTGAGAACGTATAAAATGGTTGTCATCCTTTGAAAAAGCTTATAAATCAACTAACCTGATCTCACAGGAATTTGTAACTATTTTACAGGGTGGCTAATTGAATTTGTGCAATGTGAATCAATAGTAAATTGCTAAAATTCCAACAAGTCCACCCATGACATTCCATGATGCAGTGACAAGACCCTTGGTCAACCCATTGTGAGATGCTAAGTCATGCCAAAGTGTCATAAAGGGATTCAGCCAGTCTCTTGTCATTAACTTTTCTTCTCTCATGAAAACATCACCATCCCTAGTCTTATCCTTACACTGCTGTAAGGCCAATGTGAGAGACTAATCCGTTCTTAGCACACTTATACACACACAGGGGCTGCTAATAACTCAATATATTCAAATTAGCATCTCCTTTCATGTGTCTTTTGTGCACTTTTCCTAAGAGGGATTATTCACAATCACCTCTGCCATAATGTGACCGAGCGCCTTAAGGTGCTTCAAAACGTGATGCAAGAGCATATGCATGTTAAAGTGTGCATATTTTTGCTGGTAGAAGTGAGCATTGTTTGTTTCGATTTAAGATTTTGAATCATTGTCAAAGTATACACTTTTGCTTCTTGCTGATGATCAATGGTATTAAGCACTGTAAAAGTTGTCTTTATATGACAAATTTATATCACGGGCTGTGGAATGCTTCATTCTGGCTGACGTACGTTTTACGAGTGTGCATTATTTTTCAGTCAAATTAACGCACACCTATGAAGTAGTTCCAGATCAGTCGACCGAATTATAGTTTGATATCACATTTAACTGAATAAAGTTATACTGTAGCCTACTGTTCACCACTGAGTAAAGATCAACAACAAACAAAACGACAGCTAATTTCCATTGTCTGATAAGAAATAACTATTAATATTTATGGACATATCTCAACAACATCAGCAATGCTGTGATTGACTGCCCAGATGAAAAACTTAAGTGAACGGCAAACCACATGACACAATCAGCGGGTTAAAGATAACACTAACTGTGCGTTCACACCAGACGCGAATACAGCGGCAAAGACGCGAAAGACAATCTGCGGCCCGATTCACGCGAGTGATGTGAATTCAAGTCTGATGCGAAGTGAATTTCACACACAAATGAAGGTTGGACTACTGCAATGCTCTCTTTGCTGGTCTTTCTGCAAAGGCTATCAAATCACTTCAGCTGGTTCAACACAGAGCAGCACGCCTCGTCTTCCTACAGTCTTCCATCATGTGACACCCCGTTTCATCTCTCTCCACTGGCTACCGGTTGAAGCCCGTGTCAAATTCAAGTCACTGATGTTTGCCTACAGGACTATCACTGGATCTGCACCGGCATTCTTTCACACCCACTCCTACACCCCACCAAGAACCCTGTGTTCAGCAAACCAGCTGCGTCTTGTTGCCTTCTCATAAGAGCATTAAATCGCTTTCCCGCTCATTCTCCTTCACAACTCCTTCCTGGTGGAACATTCTTCCTAATGTGGTCTGGTCAACCACATCTCTCACAACCTTCAAAAAACTACTTAAAACACTAACATTCTTTTCTCAACAGGTAGTGGTCTAGCTTTTGTTGAATGTACTATTGCTCTTTTATGAAATATCGCTTATTGCTCCCCGAACTCTTTGTAAGTCGCTTTGGATAAAAGCGTCTACTAAATGACCAAATGTAAAAATTACTAAATGAGTTAACTCAAAATGTTCAAGCGCCATACTACGCGCAAATAACGCTGTATTAGAAACACGAAAATACCAAAAAAAAACTGCTTTATTTGTTTAATGATTGGCTTAAAGTCAAAAATACATCTGCGGAAGAGATAAATACACAGCAGCAAGCTATCTTTGGCCCTGTGAGAAGGCAGAAAACTCTGTGTCACGTTTTCTCTCCAAATGCTTTTCTGATATGACCAGACTGTTGAATACAATGAAAACAAATATTGATACGTGGCTTTTCTGTCTTAATGAAGCAAATGCATGTCGCTCTATGATAACTGAATAGTGCACACAGGCTCAAGCAATGGCTTGAGATAAGACGCGTAAGAAAATAGTCCTCTTAAATGATATTAGAAATTAGCGGAATTCCAGGTCAAATCCCTTAAGCGGCCCTGCAACAGTGTTTCATGCATTCTGACCTATTTACAGTGGAAAACATGTTGTCTTCTCGTGTTTGAAATGGTCAACTTGTCAAAAAACGAGTTGGACGTACAACGTAGTATTTATGTGCTCAATTCACTCCCCCAGTGTTCCTACAGGTTTTGGGAACGTTTTTGTTAACATGAAAAAACGTTAAGAAACAACTTTTCTTAGTCCCTTATTGGACAATTCTCCCGGAAAAGCACGCGGCATGCCCACGCATTAACCAAGAAGAACGGGAGAAGGAGCATGCGCACAAGTCACTTTCACTTGTGTGCAGGAGAGAGAGAACTGTGTTCGCGAAGTTCAGCTGTGTTTGTCTGTTCACTGCATTTGCGCAATGAATGTTATATAAACGGTGGATATCTTTTAAATACTAGAGCACTTTTATAAATGTGATCTTACGAAAGACTAATATTTAAGGGTACGATACTATTGTGTAATTACTCAGGATTAACATGAGATATGCAGAAACTGTCTGAGATATGGCCGCTTTAAAAAATGTTGACAGCAAACACCAGAAAATCGTGGTAACAGTGGTATAAGTGGAGAAATTGTCCGCAGTCCGTTGAATATTTAGGAAATGAGGCACAGCCGAGGTGTAACGGCCACTCCGCGCATCACTCGGGGTGTGGTATATATTCTAAAAAAAAGAAAAAAATTCTGCATTTTCTTTTGTTATAAATGACACATTAGAATATAGAATTGTGATCATGTTGAAGATATAAGTATATTTATATTCGCAAATTTACTGTTTGTATTTATATTTTTCTTATGTTTACGTGTTGTTTCTGCTCTTTTGCAGCTTGAGGTTGCCAATTGCCAGTCTTCCTGATGTCATGTTAGTTCACTCATTTGGAAAACATATGTAGGACATAAGACGTGTTTCAGACAATAAGTCAGCATAGGAAATTGCTTATATACAGTATTTATTTGTACAGTTGTGATGATTTTTGCCATTAAGTGACATTTTAATATTATTTGAATTAATCTTCTACACAACAGGAAAGTATTTCAAGTCCTAACGTTGAAGATTGTGAAAAGAAATTTGACTTCTGAAAAATATTTCTAATTCTTCAAGCCTAAAAATACCAATAATTGCATTGTACGTGTTTGTCATTGTCACTTCTACCTTGATATACAGGACAATAGGGGTTCGATAAAAATGCATAACTGTAAGAGTCTTGATATATATATCAAAATTCTTAGTTATATATATATATGATATCAGTTTTCTCAGTGCAGACAATACAATGATGTCATCAGATGTGCTGGTCTAGAAAGTAAGAGAGATACATACCACACAGCCATAGGAAGTCTACTCGACTCAGAACCATGTGATCATCTTGGGCTGCCAAGTAAGGTGTGGTGTTTCCATTCAGGCTTGTTAAATGGGCTCCTAAACTTTCCTACAATAAACTAAATCTATGAAAAAAAGCATTCCACATTCTAATGCATTAGTAAAATGACACCCCAAGAGCAAAGCGTTTACCTAAAGGGGGAAAGTTCACCCTAAAGGAAAAAAATCTGGCATCATTTATTCTCCTATTTCATTACAAACCTTTGACTGTTCTTCTGCAGAACACAAAAGAAGATATCTTAAACAATTTAGCTAACTAAAAAACATTGGCCCCCATTGACTTCCACTGAATGAAAATAAAACCACTGAGACATTTTTAAACAGGTTTTAAATGTTAACGTATATATATTATCAGATTTCTGTTGGTAAATCATGACAAAGATTCTCTGCAGCACCTTTTATCAACCCACTTTAATACTGTCTTGGGTTCCCGAGTTGATTGTGGAGAATAAAAGAGTTGATGTTACATTATGTTCTTCCGATGACTGTATTGATTTGATATAGCATCCATTACATAACAGAGATAAAGTAAAGTACTCATGGGTTTTGTTCTATAAAGATAAGACATTAAAAGGTTCTACTGTGGCATCATATGAACTTAAAGCTATATTTTATCGCATCAGGTGTGTTAAACCTATTTGGAATCTATTCAAAGAGATCTCTTTCTAAAACTTTTTGCCTGTTGATTTTGCTATTCTAGTCCATAGGTCATGTGCACCAGATCAGCATCGTTGCCCTGCTGTCAATGTGAATCACATGTCTCCCCTCTCGCCAGCTTATTCAGATGACAGATTTTTCCTTTAGGTGTAGCCTCACCTGTTCAATAAACTCTAGTTGATCATCATTGTGTCAATCAAACACGATGATATATCAGCCTGTGGAAACAGCAATGTGATGTTTCTCCCTGCTTTCTTTTTCATGATTCTCGTCTTTCTTTTCGCTTGAACTTCTAGAACGTTCTAGTAGTAGTCCCGCCCTGCCTTGTCCTGTCCGTATCTGATATTTATTTATAGCATCGGTCATCAAAGGCTGATCTCATGCTACATTTGGTGTTTTGAAGTCACCATCTAATGGACACTTCTATGTATTGCAAGACGTCACAGCATTGATTTAAATTAGTTTTATATATTTTTTTAGAAAATCCGAACTACGAACAATTTTTTATTCTTAGTTTTATCATTTTCTATTTATTTTTCTTTGCGTTTTATGTGTATTTTACATGTGTAAAGCTGCTTTGTAAAACTGCGAAAAGCACTATACGAATCAACGTGAATTGAAAATAGCTTTCATTTAATTCAATTCCTATAAAATAAATAAATTAACCATTTGCCAAGATATTAGAAAGCTTCCTCGAAAATACATTTACAAATCTTAATAGTTTAAAAAAATATTAGATATTTCCATCGAATTTTTTTTTTATGACTAAACTAGATAATTATTTAACAATAACATTGCAAATAAAAGTGATTGTATCATGCATGCATGCATATAGTCTCTGTAAGCTGTACTCTATCATGTCTGTATTAAGCTTCTTCTTTTCTCCACAAGATGACGCTGTGGTAAATCTATTGTTGTTATTAATCTGTATCGTTTTGAGATTGAAATGCATGTTTTTTAGAACAGAATGTTCAGTAAGGCCTCAGTAATGAGCACCTTTAAAATATTATAATAATGTGGATCTGTTCATGGCAGTAGTAATTTTCACAATCTGTCCTTTAGTGTGAACATCTGTTCAGTTGCACCTGATTGGCATGCAGGGTTTTCTCATTGCTTTCACTAGGAGTAAATTAAGATTCTTTATATTAATTGTGTTAGTATGTGACTTTATGTTTCGAGCATCAAACCTTAACTTCAGAGCCTTGGCCCAGTTTTAATAGTGTTCACGACGCTGTCTATCAGCCATGTTTCTATGTTAATTTGCCCATGTCACCACCTGCCTCATGTTTGACATATAGTCATATTTTCTAGGTCAATTGCTTTTGTGATTGGGGTTCCCTCTTTAAAAAGCTCTCCCATTCAGCATAAGTACTGTCAAGCATAAGAACCTTGAATAAATTAATAACTGATTTCTAAATATTTGAATGGTGACCAATAGCAGGCCTGCTGCAGACAGCAAGCAAGAACAAAATCAGATACTGTTTGCTCATTTCTATTTCAATGTCCTCTCCTAACCCTACCTTTTGGCCTTCCCATCATGCATCCAGTACCTACGTTTCAGTAATTTGTGGGTCAATCTGTTAACCATTTTCAGTCATATGGATATGTTTGTTTCTGTTCCTGCTTTATTCAAGTGTAAGTCGGTTTTACGCCACATTTTAGACTTTGATTTACATCGATGTGTATAGTTGTCCCAGTTAAATGCTATCACATAAAAGTCTTATTTCGACAACGAGGTGCCATTTCCCCTAGAGCTGATGGGAAGGAACACAGTTTGCCCAGACTTTACTCAATTAGTTCATGTTAATGGGACCCTAGAGTGTTGCTTAGCAACACACCTAGCTGCTAAAGATTTGGTTTTGTAACCATGTTCCAAATTTTTCTCAAAGCTTCTCAGTTGAATGTGATTGTGAAGTGGGAACACTGTGACTGCGCAGCGAGAGAAAAGAGCCACTATCATTGCATGTGAAGGAACATGAGGCACTCAGTATTGGATTTAAACTGCGAACACCTCTCCCATTTTTCGTTGTTGTATCTGATGATGGTGATGGTGAAATGTCAATAGAATGCTGCAATTGTCAATAAAGGTCAACAGCATGTCAATGTCTTCTATAGTGCTCATTAGAGTTTGGATTGTTTTTATTATTAAGTGTTGACACTGTCCTGACACGTGTTATATTAGTGTGTCATGTTGACGATTATTTACATTTAGTCATTTAGCAGACTAAAGCTATTTCCATAATTCCTCCATGTCTGCGATCAGCCGAAATTCGCGTAGTGTAGTATGTACACACATGCAGGTTTACTACAACGTGCGCGAATGAACGTAAGTTTCTTGAATGGCTTTTTAAAGCTGCAATTCACCTTTGTGTTTATATCGCCATCTCTATTTTAAACATACAAATTAAGATTAGTTTACGTATCTATCTTACGTGAGGAGACGTACATTAAACTATACATAAAAAAACCGATTCATAAATGGAAGTTACCTGAAACTATCAATTGCCGACACGTGCAACGTCACGGTATGATGTTTCCATATATGCATGTAACGGCATTAACAGCAAACATGACAATAAAATGTATTTATATCGGACAAAATAGAGTTACATCCTAATCGGACAGCACCACCACAGTTTATCAGAATAGTACGTACAAGTACAGTTTGCCGCCTTCACTTGTGTAAAGAAACACACTGGCTGCAGGTTCATTGGGTGGTCACGTGATCTCGGAGGCAAAGCGTGAAGCGCAGCTCGCGAGCTCGGCTTCAGTCTAGTGTTGGACGGAAAGCAGACATGGCAACTACGACAGCAGGTGAGGCAAAATTCTGCATTCGTGTTTTCGCAATGTTTCACGATTTGTAATAACTAATTTTCTACAATCCTTGCGGTTCTAGAAGCAGAGACTCGGCAGAGGCTGCTGCGAAACGTCAAGAGGGAGGTGGGTGATAATAAAAACAAATAAAGAGCACATAAGGCTGAAACGTTAAGCAAAGTAAACATAAGCTTGAATCACCCTTTACATGATGAATCGTGTGTTGGAAATCGGGCAACTAAACTAAATCAACGTTTCCGTTTATCGTGTAACTGTGAGTCGTTTCCGAAATGTTTGACTGTCAAATCTACAGAGCAAAAGTAGTGAAATGGCGATCTCGGTTTAAACTATGCAATGAATTATTTATTTTATGTACATTTCTATTTTTCCTGCTTGTACTGTAGCTGTTTTGTATTTATTCCATCAAGCACCTGCAGTTTGAATGGCATTTGTCAGAGGTGTGCAGCACTTTACTTTTCAAATCATGTCTTTCTTAATATAAATATGATTAATGCTTTGGACGGATTTGCAGTCATACAATTTACAATCTTTAAAAGTCAGATACTGTGAATGAAATGTTCAGTCATTTTTCTCCTGATTGATAGGTTTCAATAGTCCTTTTGGCTCATAAGCAGCACTTATTGTGTGTGTGTGTGTGTGTGTGTGTTTGAGTTAACATTGGAGCTTTTCCTCGATAGTTGATGTTTTCCCATGAGTGGCCTGACTGATGTGCGTGTATGAATCACTTCTCTCACAGCCAGCTATTGGTGTTGAGCTATTCTTACTGGATAATTCCCTATTGTGGATTGTGATTGACATACTGCCTAGCCCTGTGTGGTCACAGTTCATTCACAGAGAACTATATACAGTGAATTTGGCTACATTTGTGGTATTCTTTTCATTTGTGTTGTAAACCCTCACAGCTTTGTGTTTGATGCCAAATGATGCAGCGTATCCCAGTAGACACATGCAACCGGACATTCGAGTGCTAAAACACATTATTATGATTGCTGGAACAGATTAGATCAGTGTAAATGAGGGGAGATGATCCCATGCACTGCGGGGCTCATGAAAACTGCCTGTTGTTAAGCCGTTGCATGTTTACAGCAAAGCCACAGACACACTACCTGCCATTCTTGCCCTTTAGCTGAATTGCATTTGTGAATTACAGCCAATGGCTCACTCCCTTTTGTAGCACTATGGTGGCTGACGGAGAACTAAGATGTCCTCATGTTTTCACTTCTTTGCTGAAGGATATAACGTATTTCTGAAACACTCTCTGAAGAGTCTGTCCATTTAGGGCTCCTGTAGAAACAACATGGTGAAATCCATGCAAGGGGGCGCGTGGTGTATGTAGATAGAAATAGCTCATTCTCATGGAATAAAAACATAGCGTCATGTTGTAAGTTTTATACACCTATGAAGGCAGTTATGTATATTGTATTGCATTTCTGTGAATTGATCCTCCAAGAAATTACACACTGGACCTTTAACTAAAAATATTACAGATACATACAGAACAACTGCAAGGCATAATTTTTGTCTCTCTCTCCGTTGTCCACACCTACAGTATATTGACACAAGGAAAGGGCCATGCGCATACAGCCCACCGTTTGTTTACATTTCCTATTCAGCTTCCTTTCAACATTCTAAACTGAATTGTGGCTTTTGTTTTCAAAACTATGTTCTTTTGTTTAATTTATACAGCAGGAAATACTTAGTGAATTTGACCCTTTTAGCAGGGCTATGGCGGGTGCATTTCTCTGTATTGTTTTAAATCCTTAGCATTACAGGAAAGTATAGATTTACCACTTGTATTTGCATTGAAATAGGCTTTCCTGACTCACATCCCACAGACAGGTAATGTTGATGAAATAGTAGATGGAGTATTCATTGAGATATTCTGAAACTGATAGAAATATTTGTTTGCTTCAAACTATAGATTGAAGGTTTAGTTGACGCATTAAGACCACTTCACAAGATATAAACACCGGTCCAGAAGCAATTTTGGTTTCATTTTTATTTTATTTTAAAATCTTACATAATTACAAGGGATGCACCGATATGTAAATTTTGGCCGATAACCGATACTTCTTTTACATTGGAAGTTTATAACCGATATATGGCCGATATATAGTATCTAAATATTCAAATAAAATTCCCTAAGACTGAAACAAAAGCCAAAAAGTGGACAACTGTTTTTATTTTAAAACATTCACTGCAGAATAAAAGGTAACCATTAGTTCTACTTTACACTAGAAAGCGATTCTTTAACCCTCAAACTTTTCTGGTATTTTTTATTTAATAAACAAATTATAGATGTTCTTCCAGAGCAACCCCCAACAATTTTCTTGAAAGCCACAGGTCTAACATGTCTCAAGACAGAAAGCATACAGCAGTCTGATTTAAATCATATCCTTTTGTTCCTGTAATTTACACAGTCATAAATACTGTATATACATACCAACAATGCTTTCATTCCACAATAATTCCTTATAATTATGTCTTAAAGATACTTGTTTAACTTTTTGATTTGGATATAAATGTTCTGTTGGTTGGTTTTTTGTTCAAATGTTTGTGTAATGTTAAAGTAACAAGTGGTCTATACTATAGACTATAGACTCTATAGGATTCTTCAGCGATGATCAAATAATGGAAAATGCTCATTGTTTTCTCATTTTAAACAGACAGCATCTTTGCCAAAAAATGTTTTTGCTTTTTCCTGGGTATGATTTTTATACCCGCGACAGCAGTTTCTGTGATGCAACACTAATGTAACATATTAAAATCTGATGTAAAACATCTGTTATTATCCATCAGCTTAATAATCCCTATGGTAATACAAAACTATCAAAGACAGTCTGTGAATGTGTCACGAATCATTTTCTTTTCAGATGTCAGTGGAAGAAACATTTGAACCTATTCGCATCAAATCACTAGCAAATGAGCAAAACAAAAACGGAACCAAACTGCTCCCATCATCCAATATTCACTACATGCAATCTAATCTGTTATTTTAATGTTACCTTGTTTTTAATTGTCTAAATATTTTATAATCATGCAAGAGTTTAAATCATTTAGTCTAGACTCTTATTTGTTTAATTTAAGGTAAGGTGGGTAAGGTTAAAAAGGCATGTTTTGTTAGCGGTGGACTGTGCACAGATGAAATGGCAGTTCAGGTCAAGTCATCTACTAGTAACACATGAGCTGAGGTGGAGATGAAATGTTTTACCCTTTTCAGTGTGACTGATGAGTCATACTATGCATCTGCAGACAGAAATCTGTGCTGCTTTCTGCTATAAGTTTCACTAAGCAGCCTTTGAGAATCTTTGAATGGTTACGCAATTTACATATTCATAATAATTCATTATATTTATTATATCTATAAATGAATGTTTTAGAGGAAGATGGAAAAGAGTAGCATCAAGTACATGAATAAGGAGCCAGAATCCATCAATTATCTTTTTAGTATCAATGCAAATGAAGGCTTTTATTACAGGCAGTAGTCCATCTTCAAGATTTATGTGTGTTCAATAAATGTATTTGTTAGCGAACCAATATGACACTTCTGCTTCAAATTAGCACATGCCTGGATGTGTCAAAGAAAAATGTGTTGCCCTAAGATACGTGAAACCTATTGCTGTAAAGCCATATGGACAGTGCACAGATTTAGATCAACACCACCTACAAGTATGTGTTGGTGTGGCTTCAACTGTATTTACATTTAAGCATTTGGCAGACGCTTTTATCCAAAGCGACTTACATTGCGTTGTAATATACATTTGTTTCTGACATCTGCTGTATATTTTATCCATGCAAATGCTTGCTTGCCATTTGTGGGTTGCTTATTTCAAAAGACCATGTCACGTTTTCTGAATGCCTGCTATTGTGTCTGTCTCTTGTTTGTTGTGCTATTAGCATTGGTTAACTAATACATTTGAAGAAATCATGACATAAAATGGGTTTGCCAAGTAGGCAAATGATTTGCACCCCTCCATGTCCTTTTTAAAGCAACGTGGCAGCACCATTTAATTTATAAAAAGATGAGGTTTGATTTCACTTTATTAACACTTTAAATTGTAGACAATAATGAATATTAACAGGAATTAAATGAAATGGAAATAAAACTTGAAGAACTGGAAATTATTGGAAAATATGACATTATAGATACTCAGTTCTGTATCCAAGCACATTGTATCCTGCAGGTTAGGTCTTTGATTATACTTATTAACAAGTTTTAATCGCATTTCCCTCCATCTTATGGTGGTATAGAGATGACGATGATGTGTGCAATAGTGTGTACATTTTATCTGAATTATAACATCAAACTGGACAGGCTTTAATGCGGATCTGAATTGTATCAGATGGCACTTTTTCGTTGCAAATTTTGTGCACTTGCCTCAGGTTTTCCCAGGTGTTGGGACCTTTTTTGGGTCAGTCTGGTTAAAGTAACACTACAGAAACAAAAGTTGACACAGACATGTTATTTACGTCTGGCTTAACGTGGAGAAATAGCCATAACACATTGCTTTGTGTCCCTGTGCTGTGTGAGGTGTTATTTGGCTGTATTGTAGAAACTGAACGGCCGTAAATGGCAGCTGTTACTTATATTACACAATACTGACTGACAGTCCTGTAGTTTTGTTTTCCATTGGGGGCGCT
The DNA here is from genome assembly GCF_947034865.1 of Barbatula barbatula. Classification (NCBI taxonomy): domain Eukaryota; kingdom Metazoa; phylum Chordata; class Actinopteri; order Cypriniformes; family Nemacheilidae; genus Barbatula; species Barbatula barbatula. The sequence goes on along the minus strand of NC_136767.1, from coordinate 24,156,735 downwards.
GAAGTATAATTGGGCCTGTAATTGCTTTTATTGTGTGATTTGCCTGATCCTACGGAGCAGTGTAATAACCCACTCAACCTCTTTTCATTTCACACGCACATTCTCTCATTGCATTAAAGTGTGGTAATGTGCCGCGCTCAAAATAATTTTTTGTGCTTGTGGTATAATTCATGGTGAATCGCATTCCCATTCCCAGTTTGGATTCAGAGTTGAAGCAACAGTTAAATGCGGTGCCAACACATTCGGGAAGTAACTTGGCAACCTAAGCTGTGAGACTTTCCATGCCATCTCCATGGAAACCTTTGTCATGCTGCTGAGACATCAGGGACGGCCAAGCTCCAAATAGACCCCTATAGCTCTCTCTCTCTCTCTCTCTCTCTCTCTCTCTCTCTCTCTCTCTGATACACAAGAACATCTACCTTTTAATACACACTACAGTTAAATGAGTCTGATCAATAAGACTTCTAGCTTCGGACACCATTAATGACCATGTATCGATAGACCTCTTATCGCATCAATGATGTTCAATTCAGCTGTGGTAATGCTCCCATATTGATGTCTGAATGTTGTTGCGGTTAGACAAGATTTGTACTTGTCATCTGTCACTGGTTGACAAGTCGATGTTATCACTGTTAAAGAAATGGACAGTTGTGTACAGAGAGCAAGACATCTCTTAAGATTATGAGTGTTGATTCAGCCCTAGAGGAAAAGCTTTCATGAACTTACAACCTCATGAAAGATCTATTCCAGGGTCTTTCAGAGAGGCGCGAGAAGATCTCTGGCGAGCTGTCATGTAGCTAAACTCTTCAGGGCCTTTTTTGTGAATGGTGCTTACCTGTGTAAAACTCTTTCACAATGATTTTAAGCATTTCATAACATTATAACGGTAGTATTAGGCTACTGTGGCTGTTATGTTTGAGCAATAAATGGTAAATCAGGCAATCAGAGTTGTAAATATCAAACATATTAAGAGATTTACGAATTGTGTTCAGGGAGCCTCCAATGCAAATTTTTCATTAGAAGCACAGGACGAATTACACACCAAACTGTAAATAGTTCCAATTTAGAGTTCAATATTCAGGTTTAGATTCAGAAAAGTTATTTTTTTGGGGGAATGGGTTAAAACAATTTTACATTTGTTAGTATTAATTGCACTATTGTTGTTTGCTGGGTTTTGTGGAAATCTGTGGAGTCTGGATATCTGTATGGCCTGTTTACACAAATCATGGAAAAAACATGTCCGTTCATCTAGATAACAGGCCTTTGTTTTGTGGCCATGCTCATTAGTCTTTGACTCGGATCTTTATCTCTGTGAATCATCCTGTTTGTTCAGTTGAACAAAATCTTTCTACGTCTCTGTGAAGGAGATTTGTTTGCAAAGCCAATCCTTCATTCTCTCTCCCTGGTGGTATAAAGGTCTGATTCCATAGCATGGAGGAGGGACATTCAGGTGAATCCTTTGTGGTGTTAGTATTGAATTGATATACTGTATATTGAATTGAAGTGTGCTGCTATAATAGTAAAAAAACTATATTGGATACTACTGTAAATCTATATTTATAAGAGCTTTTAATCAGAATCTGAATTTCCCAAAAAATTATGTTGGAAATCAAAAATCAACATTAATATTTAAGTGGCAGGTGCTGGGAAAGAGCTTGAAGGTCTCTGACGCTTCTCCGGGGTGGCAGACAAAGTCATTGGGTTTAGTATGAGTGACAAGCTTGTGTTCTATTGTAATGAAAGAATCCAGGTGAATACTGTCAGGTTGCTAGGGCTGGATGTTTGGAGATCAAGGAAGCTGTAACATTTCCTAGGATTAACAAACCTAGTCAATAATACAATTTTAATGCTGGACATATCAAGGTCAAAATCTGGGTAAGACTCTCATTCAATAAAATAGGAGTAAATGTGTAACATATCTTATGTGAGACCATTACAGCCAAGTAGACACTGTGGATCAATGGTTCTCGACCGGTGGGTCACGAGTCACGACCAAATAATAGATTGCAGGTTTGCTTTGATTTTGGAGTACATTGATTTAAAGAAAAATCAATGTACTTAAAAAATTAAAAGGCTATCATTTATTCTTATTTTGTTGTTGATGTCAAAGCCTTTACTTTATATCAACATTTGACACAGATCCATCTTAACTACCCCAAGGACATTGAACTATAAACAGCTTTGGTAGTATGTTGATTCACCAAAATATGCTGGAAAAGCAGATGAGAAGCATTGCTCATTGCTTCAAATCATCCTTCAATTCTATGTATTATGTACGCACTGAGGAAACACATGACCAGGAAATCACCACCAGCTACTTCCTTAAACCAATCAACCGGCTATTTTCTCTCAGCCAGAGCCTTCCATGCTGAAAAGAGAGAGCCCGTGAACCTCATGCATATGTGTGTGTAGGTCACTTTCAGCTATGAACAAGCATCCAAAATCTCACCCAATCATCTGTGGAATATGTGCTTTTTTGTATGCACTTGTATTGCGTTTGCCATCCACAGTAATGACCAGGACACTCATGAAAAATCACACATGCCACCTCTTAATTTCTTTTTCGTTTCCTCTTTAGAGTCTAGGGAGGTGAGTCATCGATCTAGTACGGTCTGCATTCTTCCTACTCGCCACGTATTGCTGTTTGCTTAGTTTTATTTCTCTAGTGACTTTTGGCTTTAACAAGAGTAGTTGTATGATTCATGACCCCCACCATTTGTCTGATGCCCCACTAAATTAACACACAAAAACCACTTTGCACAAAAACACACCGTTTGTATTCCCACTTTAAACTTGATTTCATCTTTATTAGCTTTTGTCTCTGTCTCCTTCACAGGTTAAGCAGATAGTGGAGGAAGCAGTCACAAGGAAGTTTGTGCATGAAGACAGCAGTCGTATTGTCTCATTCTGTGGTAAGTCAAGCGTTGAACCATTGTCTGAAATGTTTTAGTGGTGTAGAACAGCCCTGGATTTTGGTGTTCAAGGGCAGGGCAACCCAAAGTTAAATATCTTATATTTGGGGGCCATTTTCTACAAGTGGCCCACAAATATGAGTGATGTGAGCCCCAACTGGCCTCTGAGGACTCAAAATTTAGTTCTGTAACTTGAAGGCGGGCTGTCCGATTTCCGAATTACGCTTATTTAGACAAAGTCGGGCCGTATACCAAAACAACCCTATAGCCATTCAGCAGTTAGGTGCACAGGATGGACATTAGTCGAGCCGAGCGCTGACGAAAGCGAAAGATGGTGAAGGGGTGTGTTTGTTTTGGTGATTCGAAAATCAACAACGGCTAAGAGAAATCAGACAACCCCGCCTTTAAATGGAGAAACATTTTACAAAGTTTTGTAAGACATTTCATTTAGATTTGGAGGTTTCAGTTGTGTTGTCTTTTCGTATCTTCCAAATGTTGGGGCATTATGGCTTGGCTGATGATGAGGTCTAGCAAACATTTGACTATAACATAAACTATGCAAATAGTCGGATGTTGAAAGAATGTTCATATGCTTATAAATGGTTATTTTGCTCATTTAGGTGTGTAGTCCAACAAGTGAATGTGTAATCGATCCTGCTGCTATACAGCAGGTGCAGCCATTGTTGGCTCAAAATCTGATTACCATCCACATAATAACATTCTCTCGGTTCCACATGTGCAAACACAGAAGCGCATTCACAACCGTGTACAATGACATGATGTTTAATGATCGGCTAAAATATAAACAGAATAAATGAGTTGGTATTAATAATGCACCTAACGCCAGGTCACATTCATCCTGTTTAATATAATCTTTCTAATCCTGTCTGGCATTATTCACATGTACTGGAACCAATTCTAAACAGCTTTAACAACTCAAGTTTGCTGGCAGTCTTGCCATCTGCCTAGAAATGTAATCAGCACAACTCTGTGAGGGATCAAACGCTTGCAGGTTTGCAAATCAAATGTTTATTTTCCTCTCGGCATCCCAGCAATTATTCTTTCCTGAGTCTCTCATAGGGCTTGCAACAACAAAACCCTGTCAAAAGCGAATGAAGCTACTTTCTTTAGATGTGAATAACAATTAACACATTTTAAATAAAAATTCTGTCATGAATTACTCACCCTCGAGTTGTTCCAAACATGTATACATTTCTTTGTTCAGTTGAACAGATATTGGTTGAGAGGTATTTTGGAATAATGTTTGCAACCAACAATTCTGAACCACCTTTGACTGCCATAGTAGGAAACATTTAAACGGCCCCAGATCTGTTTGTTTTCCTACATTCCTCAAAATATCTTCTTTTGTGTTCAACAGAACCAAAAAATTACTTAGTAGGAAAATAAATTATGTCAGTCAATGGTGCTTCATAACTGTTGGTTGCTAACATTAACCCAAAATATCTCTCTTTGTGTTCAACCGAACAAAGAAATGTATAAATGTTTGGAACAACTAGAGGGTGAGTAATTCATAAAAGGGTGGAGTAACTCTTTAACTAAGAATTTTTATTTTCAGATCTTACATAAAATATATGGAGGTAACCTCTGAGCAATACATTTTCTTCCTGTGGGCACTCTTGAACACAGAGCAAATACTGGGATACAGAGAGAGATGATGAACACCTAATCATATTTACAAAATAAAAAATAATATTGTTGTAATACTGGTGCTTTACTCAATGGCTCTGAGAGGTAATGAAGAATAACCTGACTTTGTTGGCTGCCCGTAGGTGAGTAATCTGGATTACAGCGATGTTAACACACTGCCAATGGAAATGTCAACACCGACATTTTTCCCTACAGCAGATATTCCTGATACAATTAACAGCCCTGCACGCTTCTCCGGGCCTGCCATCTCTTAATTTTGTCTGCCTGTGGCTTTGATGGCATGCTGTTTGTCTTTCAACGCTTTTACCCCATTACATGGCACTGTCCTGAGTGAAAGTGTAAAGTGGTCACTGGAGAGGCTTGTATCCATCCACGTTGCTCTCTGTTCTCACTGTGGCAGTGTGATTAGCAGTCAGTAATGCAGGCTCTATGATTACATTTTTAATGAGCGATTGACATCAGGGTTGGGGGTGGCTGCCTGCTTCCTATGCCGTTTCCTGTGACAGCTTGAATCTTTGGTCTTTCATGTTGTTATGAATCTTACTTCGGAATATCATTTATCTATCTTTTTCCTTCTGCGACATTCGTTTTCATTCATGGAAATGTTTTCTGTTAGTTTTTTGATATTGCTATAAGATTGCTTTCATTTATCTTGCATACCGATATGTCACATTGCCTTTTCATCGACGTCTCTTGCATTCCACATGATTGAAAAAGGAACGGGTTGGAATAAAAACGATTACATGTAGGCTTACGCAGCATCACGATCATCACGAATCTCGAGCAGGGTTTAGTCACAAATCATTCTGCAGAAGAGAAAGCAAAACTACACAACAAAATGATAAGGAAACTAGCTTGAAAGAAAAAGTTTACACAAAAGAAAGACATCTGTCATCCTAGTCACCCTGATGTATTTTAGGTCTGTATGACTCGGGAGGGGGGGAGAACAAGATGTGAGAACAGAATGTCAAGGTTAAACCTTTTAATACTGACAGTGACAATAAATAGTTATGCATTAGAAAGAAAGTCATAAAAGAAGATATTAAGAAGAAAGCACAGCACTGGCCCCCATTCACTTCTATTGTATGGACACAAAAACAAGTGAATGGGGGCCAGTAAAAGGGGTAGTTCACCTGAAAATATGCCCCAATTGACTCTCCATCAAAGTCTTGTCATTCATCAAAAGATCTTCTTTTGTGTTCTGCAAAGGAAATCATACAGGTTTGAAATGACATGAGGGTGAGTAAATAATGCCAGAATGTTTATTTTTGGGTGAACTATCACTTTAATGCCTTGCAATCAATTCTAATATAACCGTCTGCTTTTGGCCTCGTCTATTTTTATCTCAGTTAGAAAAGCTATTACACATTTTATGGTAATTCTGCAATTTTTGTGGAAAATATTTAGTACAGTACCAAGTATTTAGTGAGTTGGTCATTTTCTGTACTTTCTGTTTTAATAAGTACTGTATATACTGCTTGTCCACAATGCAAAATTGTGAGAAGTGTTTAAGAAATTTAGAAGAGAAGAAGAGAAAATGTATCTTATTGAATTGAGTAAGTGCTATGTTAGATTTCTAAAGCCATATAGCTTTGTCAAAAGACAAAACAACCAATACCTTTTTGCTGTTGTCTCATTTGTGCATTTTATTTTAATATTAAATATGGCCAATAATGTCAAACCTGATGCAAGAACAAGTCATATGACCTGTTTTCATGTAATTTCAGGATGTTTTAGTCCCTTTTGAATTCTTGACAGTTTTACATTTCTTAGAGAAGAAAGGCACATTCATTCTGCAAACCTTTGTCACGTAGGGAAAGACATTAGGCTTGGCAAATGATGGCAGAACTTTCATTTCGCTACCCCTTTAAACTAAAGCAACCTGACTCAATAGCTGTTTTGAAAGTGATAATTGATGAAACCTTTGAACTTGTTTGGTGGTCTATGCTTCCTCTGCATTCATTTCACTGTGTTCCCCTTCTGCATGAATCCATTTTATGTGGTCAAAGAGAAGCATCAGATTAAAGCACCTGCTGTGTTTGTACGAATGTGCATCTTTTCCGAAAGTGCATCTGTGCATATCTATTCCTAAAAAATAAATGTGTTTAAAATAAACTAGGCTGTGGGATCTGCAAACAAATGCATTATGCAACGGAATATAAATATTTTAAAGTTAAAACGGTAATTTGAAGTTATCTAAAATGCATTATTGAAGCATGCAAAACACTGTACAAAGTGTCATTTTGTCAATCCCCTTATCAATGTGTGCTGTCGAGAGGTCCTCCAAGAACGGGGTTTGCCTGTTACAGACTTACACGGAGACAGAAGAAGAGATAAAGAATTGACAGTCTGCTGCTAGAACAGAAGAAGACTGAAAATGAGATTATAACCAAATCAGAACAGAGCCAAAGGAGCGAAGACAGTCACACGGGGACTGATGAGAAAACATTGACGTTCACAGAGACCAGCAATAAAAGGAAAAAATGTCACAGTAACGAAAGGGAAGAGGATAGTGGCAAAAATGTAAGAGTGAAAGTGGCATTGGATGAATGAGATGGCAAAGACAGGATGAGACAAGAGGCTGATGTGGTTTCCATGGCTACGCAGGCTTCCCCGACCCCATCCGAACAGATTCACAAGATTAGTCCTGAGAGAGCCTCTCAATATCAGGTCTGCAGCCACTGCCACGTACAGCAGTGTGTTTGTTTTTCTCCTTTGTTTCTCCTGTTTGTGAACCATCACAGCCCAATGTCCCATTAAGCAAATGTATGTTGACAATAGTTTGTTGAACACTTAATTATGGCCAATCTTGTTACATAAAAGTAGTACAAATGGGTAAATGCACTGTGAGATGCTTATTGTTGATTAGTAATATCGTCTCGGTTACGTCTGTAACCTCGGTTCCCTGATGGAGGGAACGAGACGTTGTGAGAGACTGACTGGGGTTTGATCCTGAGAACCTACCCTCTCCGAGATAATTAATAATTAAAAAACGCCAATGGGCTTGGCGAATGGCACGCGCACGCCAGTCTCCGCCCCGTGCATACGGGTATAAAAGGAAGATGGCGGCGGTCATTCACTTACCCTTTGTACTGAGGAACCTGGAACGTTCACTGCAGTGATTCGGTGCAGCGTTGTGGCATGAAGTCACAACGTCTCGTTCCCTCCATCAGGGAACCGAGGTTACAGACGTAACCGAGACGTTCCCCTTCAGTCGGTCTCTCGACGTTGTGAGAGACTGACTGGGGATCAATCTTAAACGCCACAGCGCTTGCACCGATATCACGACCTCTAGCGGAGCGACCCTGACTGGGCTAGTGCCAAATAGTGCTACCGCGAGACGTAATCTTCCAGTCACATAGTATTGGTCATACTGAGAAGCCTCTACTGACGGCCTCACGGACAGTGGCGTACGCCTCTAGTAGCGAGGAGCTGTCCGGAGCCGAATACTGGGGAACACTGCTCTTCTCTTAGAAGAGTGTGTTACGGAGGCCACATCCTACCAAGGGGAGGTTACATGTGGAGATACTAACATGGTCTCCCCTGCGGGGAGAACATTATGCGGAAGGTGTTAGCCCGAATAGGGGGACAATCCAGGTGGGATACCACCGGCGGGGAGGTCACAGATTCACCAATCGGGAAATCCTGAGTGAGGAATTCAACACACGGGACGACCCAGCGGGGAGTCACTACGTATGGGGCACTAGTCCTAATACAGGGGTCTGCCCGAGCGGGGATGACTCTACCTATAATGGACCTGGTTCTAACAGACGGCTCCGCTCAGTCTGTTACCAAGTGCAATGCTTAGTGATGGATGGAATGCCTATGCTTCGCCTAGAGGGGAAAGTAGGGAGGCTAATAACGCCGTAGTCTCACCTAGCAAGGGGAGAAGGCGTTTTCGCAGGCGTACGCCCAGAACAGGAGTCTGTCCTACACGCCGGGGCGTTAAGGACATGGGCTGCTACTGGTTCTACGCGAAGATTGTAAAACCTTGCAAAGGTACTGGGTGTAGCCCAACCCGCAGCACTGCAGATGTCTGCCAGAGAGGCGCCTTGTGCCAGTGCCCACGAGGAGGCCACACTCCGGGTGGAGTGGGCCCTCACTGCCAGCGGGCACGGGCGATCTTGGGACTGGTATGCCACCGTGATGGCATCCACAATCCAGTGCGCCAGTCTCTGTTTGGAGACAGCCCCCCCCGGGTGCTGTCCTCCGTAACAGACAAAGAGCTGCTCGGAGCTTCTTAGGCTCCGTGTGCGGTCCAGATAGAGGCGCAGCGCGCGTACTGGACACAACACATTAGAGGTTGGGTCTTCCTCCCCTGAGGGGAGCGCCTGCAGGCTCACCACCTGGTCCCGGAAGGGAGTGGTGGGAACCTTGGGCACGTAACCGGGCCGGGGTCTCAAGACCACGTGAGAGTCGCCGGGCCCGAACTCTAGGCACCCTTGGGACACGGAAAATGCCTGTAGGTCCCCCACCCTCTTGATAGAGGCGAGCGCCGTCAGGAGTGCAGCTTTCATCGACAGATGAGGGAGACTGGCAACTCCGAGGGGCTCAAACGGGGCCGTACCAAGGCCCTGTAGGACCACGTTAAGGTCCCAAGAGGGTACAGAGCGCGGTCGAGGTGGATTCACCCTTCTCGCGCCCTTGAGGAACCTGTTGACCAGGTCGTGCTGACCGAGAGACTTACCCTCCACGAGATCGTGATGTGCAGCAATGGCCGCAACATACACTCTCAGAGTGGAAGGGGAGAGATTACTCTCAAGTCTCTGCTGTAAAAAGGCCAGCACCGACCCGATCGGGCAATTCCGTGGGTTCTCCCCCCGGGGAGAACACCAGGACGAAAAGAGGCGCCACTTGTAGGCGTATAACCGCCTAGTGGCAGGGGCTCTAGCCTGTAGAACAGTCTCCCGGACCGCTACCGACAAGCCCCCTAGGGTCTCCTCGTCCCGTCCAGGGGCCAGGCATGGAGTCTCCAGAGGCCTGGGTTGGGGTGCCAAACCGTGCCCTTCCCCTGCGACAACAGGTCCTTCGACAGGGGAATGGGCCAGGGGGGGGCCGTCGTCAGATCTACCAGATCCGAGAACCAGGTCTGGGTGGGCCAGTATGGCGCAACTACCAGAACCTGATGCCCCTCTTCCCTGACCTTGCACAGGACCTGTGCAAGGAGGCTCACTGGGGGGAAGGCGTACTTCCGCTTGTCTCGCGGCCAGCTGTGTGCTAAGGCATCCGTGCCGAGGGGACCCTCGGTCAGGGAGTACCAGAGCGGGCAATGGGTGGAGTACGGGCAGGCAAACAGGTCCACCTGTGCTTGACCGAACCGCTCCCATATGAGCTGGACTGCGCGGGGATGGAGCCGCCATTCTCCGCGGGGAATGCCCTGACGAGAGAGCGCATCGGCTGCCTGGTTTAGGTATCCCGGGAGAAACGTGGCCCGCAGGGACTTCGTCACCTGCTGACTCCAGAGGAGGAGGCGTCGGGCGAGTTGCGACAACTGCCGTGAGCGTATGCCGCCCTGGTGATTGATGTACGCCACAGCAGTCGTGCTGTCCGACCGGACTAGCACGTGTTTGTCCTGCACGAGGGGCTGGAGCCTCCTCAGTGCCAGATGGACTGCTAGCAACTCTAGGCAGTTGATATGCCACCGCAGTCGGGGACCCGTCCAGTGACCCGATACTGCGTGCCCGTTGCACACCGCACCCCACCCTTGCAGGGAGGCGTCTGTCGTTACTACGACACGCCTCGAAACCTGTCCGAGCGGGACCCCCGCCCGGAGAAAGGTCAAGTCTGACCAGGGTAAGAGAGTGCGAAGGCACTGCGGCGTTACCGTAATCCGCCTGGTGCCGGCGTGCCACGCCGTCCAGGGAACCCGACTCTGTAGCCAGTGCTGAAGCGGCCGCATGTGCATCAACCCGAGAGGGATTACACCCGTCGAGGACGCCATGTGCCCCAGGAGCCTCTGAAAAATCTTCAGCGATGTCGAGGGATGCTGACTGATCAACCTCAGACAGCGCAGCACTGACTGTGCACGCTCGTTGGTGAGACGTGCTGTCATACGGACAGAGTCTAGTTCCATACCGAGGTAAGAGGTGCTCTGCGCGGGGGAGAGCTTGCTCTTCTCCTGGTTGACCCGGAGGCCTAGACGGTCTAGGTGCCGAAGCACAAGGTCCCTGTGCGTGCACAACACATCTCGCGAGTGTGCCAAGATAAGCCAGTCGTCGAGATAGTTTAGCACTCGCACGCCTTGCTCCCTGACAGGAGCTAAGGCAGCCTCCACTAGTTTGGAAAAAACCCGTGGAGACAGGGCCAGACCGAATGGCAGGACCCTGTACTGATACGCCCTTCCCTCGAACGCGAACCGTAGGAACGGTCGGTGTCGGGGAAGAATAGAGACGTGAAAGTACGCGTCCTTCAGGTCGATTGCCACGAACCAATCCTGGTGACGTACCGAGCCCAGGATGCGTCTCTGCGTCAGCATTCTGAACGGCAGCCTGTGCAGGTGTTTGTTCAGGCGACGCAGATCCAATATGGGCCGCAGCCCCCCGCCCTTTTTGGGCACGATGAAGTACGGGCTGTAAAACCCGGACGACATCTCGGTTATAGGGACGGGTTCGACCGCACCCTTCGCCAGAAGGGCGGCAACCTCCTCCCGAAGCACGGAAGCATTCTCTCCTCGCACCGAGGTGTACAGAATGCCCCGAAACTTGGGGGGGCGCCTGGCGAATTGGATCGAGTAACCGAGACGGACTGTCCTCTCTATCCAATGTGACGGGCTGGTGCGCTGCCAAGCGCCCAAGAACCGCGACAGTGGGACCAGAGGGACAATCTGCTTCACCGTGCCGGCGAAGGCTGGTTCGGTGGCTGACAGTGCGGTCACCTCGCAAAGGGGGGACCCCCTGGGAGGCTGACGGCTCTGTAGTTTTACCTGCTTCCGGCGGCCTGACGCAACATCCGGGGGAGATTGCAGTCGGCGGCCCGATCCATCCAAGACACCGTCTGGACGAGAGTGCTGTGGAGGAAAACCCAGGGGAAATATCTCTCTTTGTGAGTAAGTGGGTGCCGGGCCCTGAAAAGGGCCCGGACTTGATGTAGACACGGCAGGCAGCGTCCTTCCCCGATCCAGCGTTGGAAAGGCCGGGATCGGACCCAATGAAACTTCCCCTAGGTTCGTCCCGTCAGGGCCGCTTAGCAGCGCTCTTGGCGGACTGCTGACGGGGGACAGATGCCTTCTTCCGCGGGGCTCGACGTCTCTGGCGGGTCGTCCTATGGGAGGGTCCTGGAACCGGAGGTGCCACCGCTGGAGGGCGGGGCTGTTGGGAAGCAGACTGCGGCCGAGAACGTGACGACCTGCTGGTGGCCACGTCGCGGCGCGGCAGGATCTGCTTAATCGCCTCGGTCTGCTTCTGAACCGTGGAGAACTGCTGCGCTACGTCCTCCACGGTATCGCCAAACAGCCCGGCTTGCGAGATGGGCGCGTCTAGAAGGCGAGCCTTCTGGGCGTCGCTCATCTGCGCAAGGTTAAGCCACAGATGCCTTTCCTGGACCACCATTGTGGACATCGACCGACCCAGGGCGCCCGCCGTGGCCTTCGTCGCCCGTAGCGCGAGGTCTGTGGCAGTGCGCAATTCACTCATGCGAGTTGGGTCGGGCTTCCCGCCGTCTAAGTCCTTCAGGACTTTCGCCTGAAAAACCTGGAGGACTGCCATAGCGTGGAGTGCAGAAGCGGCTTGTCCAGCAGCACTGTAAGCCTTCGACACGAGTGTCGAAGAGAGCTTACATGCTCTGGACGGGAGTCTAGGTCGACCCCTCCATGTGGCAGCCGTCTGCGGGCACAAGTGGCCCGCGACCGCACACTCCACCCGGGGAACGTCGACATAGCCTCTAGCCGCTCCTCCATCCAGGGAAGCCACAGCCGCCGAACCCTCCTGCCTGATAACGCCGAAAAGGGCGCATTCCAAGACTTGGAGAGTTCTTCATGCACTTCCGGGAAGAACGGCACCGGGGCGGGGCGCGGCTTTTGACCACGCCCCGATCCCAGAAACCATGCATCCAGCCGCGAGCGTTTCGGGGAGGGTGGAGCCACACACTGCAACCCGATGCACGCGGCTGCCCGAGAGAGCATGGCCGACATCTCTGCGTCCGTCTCCTCTGGTACTCGACTGCCCGACGACAGGAGGTCAGAGGAATCTTCCGCATCAGATGCCAGCAGGCAGCTGTCCGATGCAGCGACAGAAATGGAGTCATCATCCCTATACGCAGTCTTTCCGCTATGAGACGGCTGTCTGCCGCTCATAGGGGACAAACCAGGTGAGCGTGCAGGGGTATGGATGGTCCGCGAGCATGTTGCTGACGGAGCGACATCCATAGGAATCCCCGAATCACCCCCGCCGCTCGCCAAAGCGATCAACCGCGCCGAAACAGCGGCTGAAGACGCCTGGGAAGCAGACGGGGTGGTGGCAGCGCTCGAAAAGAACGTAGCCAACCGTGACCGCAACACCCTGATTGACATGTCCGCACACACGGAACATGCCAAATCAGTGAAACCTGCCTCAGCATGCTTGAGCCCCAAACAAGTGACGCAGGTGTCATGGCCGTCAGACTCCGGGATGAGTCTGTCGCATCCGAGGACACAGCTACGAGACATACTCGTAGCCGGAGGGACTTACCTCTAAGGTCTGTAGCCTTCTGCCGAAACGCCCAGGGGAAGTCCACGAAAGGAGAAGTCCGCTGCTCCGCGTCGTAAATCCAGCAGGAAAAGTTTTCTCGAAGTCGAGTAAAAGTGCGTTGCATGAAGAAACACACAGGTTCCGAAGAACAAAGGATAAGTGAATGACCGCCGCCATCTTCCTTTTATACCCGTATGCACGGGGCGGAGACTGGCGTGCGCGTGCCATTCGCCAAGCCCATTGGCGTTTTTTAATTATTAATTATCTCGGAGAGGGTAGGTTCTCAGGATCAAACCCCAGTCAGTCTCTCACAACGTCGAGAGACCGACTGAAGGGGAACCATAATTCATTGTCTCAAAATAACTGTACATAATCGATTATATAGATTGTGAAAACATTCAGATATACCTGAATATGTTATTTTTGTAAGAAAAATGTTTAGAGTAGTTCGATTTTTGCAATCTGTGTTGTCGAGATACTCCAAAGCCTTTTAAATGGCTCACAGAAAAGGGTTCATTTTTGTATTGTTGTCCATTTTCCCTGTGCGTAAATGTGTTTAGCTGCTGTCGAAGCATGCATTCTTCATGGTCTGAAGCGGAGAGCTGCTGGTTTCCTACGAAGCAACAAGATAGCAGCGCTCTTCACTAAAGTGGCCAAGAGTTTCCCTCCAGCTGAGGAGCTGTGCAAAAAAGCCCAGGAGCTGGAGCTGGTCTTTGAGTGCAAGTGAGACTCTAAACTAAAAGACAGATATACATTCAAACTTGGAGTACAGTATCAAACAAATCAAACTAAAAGCATCAGACTTAAAGGGATAGTTCACCAAAAAGGAATCTTCTGTCATCATTTACTCACCCTCAAACCTGCATGACTTTCTTTCTTCTGCAGAACACAAAAGAAGATATTTTGAAAAATGTTTACTGGGCCCCATTCACTTGCATTGGTTTTGCGTCCATACAATAGAAGTGAATGGGAGCCAGTGCTGTTGGTTTACCAGAACCAAGAACTGGTTTACCAGTTCTGCAGAAGAAAGAAAGTCATAAAGGCTTGCAGTGACAAGAGCGTGAGTAATTGATGACTTTTAGATTTTTGGGTGAACTATCACTTTATGATTTTGTGTGGGGAACACATAAGATATTTTTTAGAAATGTCTTAGTGATTTGGTGTCCAAACAATGGGAGTCAAAGAGGGCCAATGTTGTTTGGTTACCTATGTTCTTCAAAATGTCTTTTGTGTTCTGCTATCTGCCATGTACCATCTAGAATATTCAACCAATATTAGTGTTGTGTACACAACCATAAATGTGATGTAGCATAGATCAGCTTGGATTTATACTCGGTGGTACCTAATGGACAAACATTTATAAGAATTAGTTTAGCCAAAATTGAAAATTCTAATCTACTTCTGACATAATTTGCAGATGAAAAATAATGCTAATTAGAAACTGGGGTATATCATTTAGCTAAATTAACGCTACATTGGAATTGTGTTAAATGTTTATTCAGGCACAATTAAAACCCTTGTTTTGTCCTCTGCTCTTTACTTTGAAGAAGAAGCCAGTCTTTGTCATACAGCGAGAGCACTCGTAAGATGTCCAAGGTCCCAAACTTTATTCCTCAGGCTGCAAGATACGTGTGGATCCACACCGCACTTATCGAAAAGGTGCTGGACAAGATTGTCCTCTACCTGGTGGAAAACAGCAGGTGAGAGAGGTGGGATTGTGATATAAAGCGAAAACAAGTTTGTGTAGTTTTTAGGCACAACCAACATAGATATAGTTTCTCAAGCTACTGTCCATGTTGTTTCAGCAAGTTTTATGAGAAAGAAGCGATCCTAATGGACCCTGTGGATGGCCCGATCCTCGCCTCTTTGTTAGGTACACATGAATTCTTTATCATCATCATTCTAAACGGGTCAGTGCACCCAAAAGTGAAAATTCTGATGTCATTTACCCAACCATGTGCCATTTCAAATGTTTTATGTTCAGTGGAAGAAATACAATCATGCAGATTTCGATAGGTGGTAAGTAAATGATGACAGAATTTTCCATTTTGGGTGACTCATCCATTTAAAGCCACAAGTTGTTGGGTGTCATTTTGTATTGATGGAGTTTTGTACCTTCCTCCACCTTCTGTCTTCATTAGTGGGGCCTTGTGCTTTGGAGTACACTAAAATGAAGACGGCAGATCATTTCTGGACGGATCCGTCAGCCGATGAGTTGGTGCAAAGGCATCGTATTCACAGCGGCCACTGCAGACAAGACTCTCCTATTAAGAGACCCGCCCTTTGTGTGAGTGATTATACAATAATGCTGAGCAAACCCTGAATTGCAGTATGAAATGGGTGGCGTGCCATTTTTCCGTTATGAAAATACTTTCTCCAATCCTAGTTTAACCGTGACTAAAACAAATTTTTTCTATAAAAGTTTTGACACAAAAAATCTTAAATGTGATTCAACAGAGGTAGATGACAAATATTAGCTATGTCTTTGTTGCATGTAAAGGTAAACATGTAATATATTTTATTTAACTTATGACATGTTACATCCATTTTAAGGTATCAGTTTTTATGTTGGTCCACTAGACCTGTGAATATTGAACATAAACACATGAACACCACACGGGAGTTAAAGAGACTTTGCTTCCCAATTGACCAAGAATTAACTAATTTACGCCATTCCAGAGTTGCCATTTGGTTCAAGCCATTTAGAATTCGTTCAATGTTTTTAAATTGTGCCTCAAGAAAATGTCTGGGGCAAGAGCAGCTTCAATTCTGAACACAGTCAATTGCATGTCAGATTGAATTCACAATATACAGTGACATAACCAATAGGGCGCGTTTTTCAATATTCTGCTCTCTTGCTGTCAACCTTTACTAGATTAGTCATTAAGCCGACATAATAATTCAACTTGTCTAAGACCACCATAAGGTCAACTAAAATGAAATAACACCGCTTAATAAAGGGTCATTTAAATATCAAGACTCGTTTCTTTGCACCGTTAGCCAAAAAAAGATTATATCCATGAGGCAAACACACAATTTTTGCGTCTCACAAAATCGGAGCTAAAGGTGAAAGATCACCATTGATGTTGTGGACTTGCCTGCCTCCAGGCATTTTAAGTGCGAGAGTCCTGCTGTGGACAGTGTATCAGAGTACAGCTTCTGTATCTGAGGAGAAACTGAACCTCTACTCAGGGACACGCTTCACATCATTACCCAGCTCCATTACCACACACAGCCGTCAGATTCCTGACTGATCACCCTCTCTGGCCATCTTCAACACCCCCACACAACAGCAGAGAACACTGTGCTTGTTTTGTCACACAAACAGATAGATCTGAGCAGGCTCGGGGCTTGTTTTCTGGTGTTGTTTCATAAAGAATATTAACTGTTGAGCTGTAACCGCGAGGTTCCTGCTTGCCTTTTTGATACATGAAGGTGGAGACGTTGAACTAAGCACAGTAAACTTGTAATGATTCAGCTCGGGGTGATGCATTTCTCCACCCTAGACAGAGATATTAAACCTGTAACATATGTGACCAATGTATGATTGAAACTATGATAAATACGTCCGAGGTCCAGTGCATGGAATTTAGTGGCATCTAGATGTTGTCACGTTTTTGCTTCTTTGGAGATAGCGTATTTACGAAACGTGCTCTGTAAAACAGTTTGTCCATTTTGGGCTACTGTAGAAACAACATGGCGAATACCATGCAAGCGGACCCAAAGTGTATGTAGCTAGAAATAGCTCATTCTTTGGTAATAAAAACATAACGTAAGGTCTTTATACACAGTTATGTATATTATATTGCATTTCTATCAATGAATAGATCATCCAAAAATCACATACAGCACCTTTAATGTATTTGTATATGTGTGCATTCAGATTCAGAAGAGACACTCCAGTAGCAGTATGGATGAAAGACCCTCTCCTTCACCCTCTGCACGGGACTACGTGGAGTCTCTTCATCAGAATTCCAGAGCGACCCTCCTGTTCGGCAAAAATAACGTGCTGGTGCAGCCGGTAAATAAAAGCAACTGTATTATGTGACCTTATCCCTTTAACTAGATGCCAATGATTGTTTATCTTAATGTACATTTTGAAAACAAGCAACCAAGTAGTCACCAAAAGTCAAATGTAACCTTTTATTTTGTAAAATTACAATCTAATGTACAAATGAGTGCATATCAACAATGATTGTTTTAATGCTTTTGCGATGTTGAAATCATAACAGAATAAAAAAAATGTCAGTACTTTAGGCCAGACTTTTAATTTCTTGTCATTTTGTCACAGGGTCCATGCTCTTTCTTGGCACAAGGGGGTCCTTGGTCTAAAAATGTTAAATGACCCTCATTTAGAAAGAAAGCAAAAATGAATGTAACATTTATTTTAGTTGTTGAAGGCACATTTTTTAATTAAGGTTGTTATTGTTTGTTAATGTTGTGTACTGTTAGAGGGACGATATGGAAGCAATCCCAGGATACCTCTCTTTGCACCAGACTGCTGACAGCATGACTCTGAAATGGACGCCAAATCAGCTAATGAACGGCTCCATGGGAGATCTCGACTATGAGACGAGGTTGGACTCAAAGCATGTTTTTAATTAATAAGATAGAATAAATGATTATGAAAGGTTGGAAAGTTGGTTTGGTGCCCCTGACATGTGGCACTATTGAAACACGCAGCTACATTTACATTTAGCCATTTAGCAGACGCTTTTATCCAAAGTTCGGGGAGCAATAAGCGATATGCAACAAAAGATAAAATAGTACATTTGGTGCTAATACAAAGTTACTAGTTTCAACAAAAGCTAGACCAGTACCTGTTGAGAGAAGAGGGTTAGTGTAAGTTTTTTTTGTTTTCATTTGTCTGTAAAGTATTCGCCAAAGAGATGGGTTTTAAGTAGTTATTTGAAGGTTGTGAGAGGTGTGGTTGACCGCATTGGGAAGAATGTTCCACTAGGAAGGAGTTGTGTAGGAGAATGAGGGTGAAAGGGATTTAGTGCCCTTATGTGCTACATGTGTTGTAATCGTATGGAAGTTCACGTTTTTGTAATTTGTTTGTTCTAGGATGTTTCATGCTTTCCACTAATAACAAAGTTTTAATCTCTAAAGGAAAGTGTTAAGAGTCCAAGCAATGTTTTTTTGCGTGAGGCCCAATGCATAAGGTTTTATTACACGTATGGTTCTTTTACTTGCATTACTAAGAATTTAACCTGGTTACCCGCAGTGTGTACTGGGACTACGCCATGACTATCTGCCTAGAGGAGATTGTGTACTTGCACTGTCATCAGCAGGGTGAGTTACAGTCACAAGTAAACCTTTATTGAGCAAATTTGATAGACGATTTAACAAAACGACTTTTGGTATTTTTTATTAGTCTATAATGCTGACCGTTATTTAATACTCAATAAGTAACACTTAAATGTACTTCATATTCATCCAATCAGAAGATCAGCAGAACAAAGAGAAGGCACAGAATGAATGAGTAACTTAATAACTTGTGAAGCGAGATGAGAAATTAAAGTGGATCTGTATCAGATTAAAATGAGCTAATAATGGGAATTAAAGTCTTTTGGTACACACTGGGTCATGACTTTTTATATTGAAAGCTTTGAGTGTGATTTGTTTCTTATACACTGTTATTTTGTAATAAAGCAGCATTTACAATGTAGGTATAGGTCACACATTTTAATTCGTTGTATATCACAGTATGTAATGTGTTTACTTTATATGTATTCCTCTGCAGTGGACTGCGGTGGAACGGTCGTTTTGGTTAGTAAAGATGGGATCCAAAGACCACCACTTCGTTTTCCCCGCGGTGGTCACCTCCTTCAGTTTCTCTCCTGTCTGGAAAATGGTCTGCTGCCTCACGGCCAGTTGGACCCTCCGCTTTGGTCCCAGAGGGGGAAGGTTAGTAATAACATTTAATATACTGTATCCAATATACACAGGCTCACTTCAAAATAAGAGAGACGATGTCAGTGAAAGACAGGGAAAAACATAAAGCACAAACCCGATATACAAATAGAAATATGCAAGTCAGATAATGGTGAAAGCAGGCATTGCACAGATCCCCATTTTTGCAATAATGGTTCGTAGAACATGCAGCAGACTACCCAAATTTGCTGTATCTTTTGGGGACAATACAGTGCTGCTTTAACATTGCAACCGAGCCTTCAGAGTCAGCGCTTTACAAGGCCAGAAGTAAACTCAGCTGCCGTTAAATATTTGCTTGATTGTTGTGGTGATAAATTATTGCTGTCATGATCAAAAGAAACTGCACACAAACATCTTAGCACTTTTATTTTTGTTTTATAAAAGTTTGTTTACATAATATACTGTATGTCTATATTGTGTATATTAATTATAAACACATTAAATAATAAACCCATACACATATTTGGGAAATATTAGCATAATCATTTTAATTGTATATAGATGTTTATACATTTTTCTATTTCTCTTAAATATATGCATGGATGTGTATGTTTTACTTATACAAAATTAATATGCATAGTACACAGGCATATATTGTGTAAAACACAAACTTTTATTCTAAATGCGATAAATATGATAGATTGATGTTCTCATTTTGTTCCAGGGCAAAGTATTTCCTAAACTAAAGAAGAGATGTACACAGGGATCTTCCGACTCCGTCTCTGACAAAGAAGAGGAAGAGGCAACCGATTACGTCTTCCGCATTGTGTTCCCAAACAGCAAATCAGAATTCTGTAAGACTAGAACATCATTTATTTTTCATCATGATACAAATATTATCAACAACTGGATGTTTAAGGCCATTCCATGTCCATGCTATTTTTGTTTATCCATTTACTGTGCATGTACCAACATAAACATCCCATTGCTGTCCAGATGTGTTTTTATAGCGATATTCTGACTGAGTCATTACAGTGACTGTTACCTAGTCCTCCCAGCTCTCCCAGGGTACTGCCCTCCTGGCTCGCTCTCTCTCTCTCTCTCTGAGGGCGGTGGCCTTCTAAATGCCAGACGCTGGTGATGCCAAAGCGCTACTGCAGCTGCCAGGGAGAGTCTGCATCCTCCCCAAAGTCCAGCTGCAATTCTCCCCGTAATCTCTCTCTTCACATGCTCATCTGTCTGTCGCGTCATCTCCAAGCTTCTTTATGCTCACTTTTATTGCTTATTTTATTCTGAATGTGATCAATCGCGATTTATCGTTTGATTTTACAAGTTGGGATTGATCATGAGTTCTGCTGTTCTGCTTGTGGCTACATATGCTCCTTTTTATAACCAAATGTTCAATACATAAGTGATGTCTATTTATTTGTGGCAGTGGCACCAGAGTTGATGGATCAGGGGGCAAACATGTGGCATCCACGGCCAAGGAAATCATCCTGTTCTTCTTGCTCACAGAGTAGTTTTTCTGATGGAGGACCACCCAATGGCTGCAATCATGAGAGGTATCATGTCCAACCAACAATAGTAGTCATTAAAACCCAAGATAGTGTTTTTTTATGATAGATGATAGAAAAACTAGATTCTGTAAGACTAGATTCATAAAATATGAAAATTTATGGAAAACCATTATCTCATCTGCAGGGCACCCCTGAAGTTGCTATGCGACAATATGAAGTCCCAAATCATCTCCAGGGCATTCTATGGATGTTTGTATTTGCTTTGTATTTATACTCCTGAATCAAATATTGAATTTATTTCTACAAAATATGACCTTTACAAAGCCAAGCCATCAAACACACTGATATTTTTGTCACTGTCAGGGCTGGCGTACTGTCGTCACCTGTCCACGGTACGCACTCACCTGTCTGGCCTCGTCAATCATGCTATCGTGGAGCCAGAGGTGCCCACCGATGGTTACAAAGGACTCACGACGGAAGTGTGGATGAAGTTTCTTCAGGACTGCAGTGTAAGCGCACACACACAAGCCTGTTCTCCAGCAACACAGACACATTTAAATGAGCGGCTGTGCCAGACACTCATTCATATTCATTTGTCCCTAATCAGTTATCATGGTAGCATCGCATAAACAATATGTTTGGGTGACTAATGCTCAGAGACTCAGCAGTAACTTGAATGTAACGTTTGCAGAGCATTTGTGAAAACCAGTATAAAATCAATAGAAAATGAGCTGCTATTCCACCAAGTTCCTTTCTAATCAATGAAGCTCATGTATCTGTACTGATAAACGGGGAATCTATCGAGTTAACACTGTATGTATGCATGTTTGGTGAATAATATAATAAAATGTTGAAAATGTATTCATGTCTAGAAATCATTTGACTTACTTTGTACTTTAGGACACAAAATATGATATTTTAAAGAACGTTGGTCACCAAACAACATTGGCCCCAATTGACTTCCATTATATGGACACAAACCCACCGAGACATCTCTCAAAATATCTTTTGTATCTATCTTCTTTTGTGTTCCACAACCCTATAGAATTTGAGGCTGAATAAATAATAACATAATTTTCATAGCAAACCCCTCATTGTAATGGTACGTTTGTGCTGTGTGATTTGCAGACCTGTGAGGAAAAGGAGCTTCTGCGGCTTGTTTATTTTGGTGGAGTTGAACCGTCTTTGCGTAAGGAGGTCTGGCCTTTCCTGCTGGGTCATTACCAATTTGGGATGTCTGAGGCAGAGAGAAAAGAGGTTTGCCTTTACTTGTTTTCTTTAAAACGCTGAGTAAGATTTCCAATTATTGCTGAGCATTAGTGGAAGACGGCAAATACTGTCAGCTTGACCTGCATCTTAAATCAATGGTTAAGGTTAATTGGATTTCAGATGGCCTGGGAAGCAAAGCACATTTGCTATTGTTTTCAAATGGCTTTCATTTTTAAGATAACCTTATCTTTGTGTTGGCTGAAACTCTGACCTTAACAGGTGGACGAGCAGATGCGAGCGTGCTATGAGCAGACCATGAGCGAGTGGCTGGGCTGTGAGGCCATTGTTAAGCAGAGAGAGAAAGAACAGCACGCCGTGGCTTTAGCCAAGTGTTCTTCTGGTGCAAGTATGGACGGCAGCACACACAGAATATTGCACAGAGACTCCACTATCAGTAATGAGGTGAGGGAGAAACTTTAAAAGAACATAATGTATTGTTGTTCTCTGAATATATATATATATATATATCTTTTTTTTTTTGTCTATATATTCATTTTAGTTTCATTCTGTTTACTACAAACACACGTTCTCCCAAATTTCTAATAAAAATATTGCTTCTATTTGGACTAAATCACAGAAAATATAATCTGGAGAAACTACAGATATACAATATAAATAACAGAAAGGATGATCTGTATTGTTTCAGACCTCAAAACTGCAAAGAAAACAAGTTCATATTCACCTTTTTTTAAATGTAGAAAAACGTTGTATTAAGTAAAGGTAAAATGTTTTATCTGATGACCAGTTTGATCACTGTTTTCACGTGTCTTGTCACGATGTCATGATGTCTTTCACATTGCAGTTGGATGATTTTGTCACTCCTGGGGTTTGATTGACGCTGGACTGGAATGATTAAAAGAAAATTTGGAATGGACTCTTTATTTTTTACACAAATTCTATGTTGTGTGTGTTTAAGTCTTCACAGAGCTGTAGTTCAGGCAGACAAAGACGTTCCAGGTTGCAGAGTGACTCCAGCACAAGCACACAGGTAAACCTGAGACCAACCAGTAATATGTCCCAATAAACTGAACATTTTTGTTTTAGCAGGTTAACATTTTCTCTAATAAAATTTCTCGCCATTCATTCCATTCAATATTAAATGCGATACAAACAGTGCCCCTCCTTCACTAATACCCGTCACCCTCACATTCTTTCCTGGTAGTTCTTCACTTCCCAAAACCCCTTTCCTTGGAGAAGTCTTCTTCCCTTTGGCTTGTTCTTTCAGGTCTCTGAGTCTGTCGAAGAGGTGGACCAGATCGAAACGGAGCTCAAGAGCGATGGTGTCAAACAGGTTCCCAAAATCTCCAACGGAACATCCCAGAACGGCACGAATTCTCCAGACTCCGGTCACCACTCTTCCAGAAACGTCTCTGTTACATCTGCACCGTCCGATTCGATAAGCACAGAGGACAGTGGGTCACACGAGCCGAACCTCAAAGGGCCACAGCTGCCCGCACCGGCACACAGCCCAACAAAGGCCAATCAAAATGCAGATCAAAGTGACTTGACCAGAATGGAAATGGGTGCTTCAGATGTTTTAAAGGCAACACAGACAAAGATGGATGAAAATCAGGTGGATGATGTTGCAGCAAAAACTGGCAAAGAAATGAACTCTGAGATGTTGAGAGAAGACAAAATCAGTGTTACAGAGTCACAAAGGGCATTAAAATCAACTGCTGCTGAAGAAACACACAAGAAGGTTGTTCAAAAGAAGACCACAAACAAAGACAGGACCGCCCCGGTAGTGGAAGAGACTGTCGTCCCATTGGTGCACGAGGCTTTCAGCAGGAGAGAGATGAGTGAAGTCCAACCTCCAGACGAATCGGACGAGTCGCCCTCTGCCATCGAAATGGAGGACATTCCCACAGCTAATGTTTGCATGGCCTGGAAATCTCCATCCAAGACAATTGTGCAGACAGTTGTGCCTTTACTGCAGCTTGGGCTAGAGAAGACCAGCCCTGAAGAACCGGTTTCTGTCCCGTCTGAAGAGCCGGGGATGGAGAATATCTGCCCTCTGTTTGATTCACTCACAGTGAACGCGGAGAAGAATGAAGTTACCTCTCCAGTTTCCTCAGTAGGGACAACATATTCTGTAAGCACGTCTCAAAGATGTTGATATGAAAATAGTAGTTCATGTGACATTTGTGTAAATCTGTTTGTGTATGTAATTGCAGCAAGAGCTTTTGGACATGTACACTCTGAACCTGCATCGCATTGATAAGGATGTTCAGCGCTGTGACCGAAATTACTGGTACTTTGTACCTGCTAACTTGGAGAAACTGCGCAATATTATGTGCAGGTAACGCAGATTCTTTCTTCTCTATTGGTCAGTTGTACAAGTGCTAGAAATCATATGTTCTCATGTAATAATATTCTTTCTACAGTTATGTTTGGCAACACCTTGAAATCGGATATGTCCAGGGCATGTGTGACCTACTAGCTCCTTTGCTTGTTATTCTAGATGATGGTGAGTTTGTTGTTGTGAAAGATACATGTGCGTGTCTATGAGTTCATGACACTGAATTAAAAAAAGCTAAACATACTTGGGATATGCTTAGTTTGTCAAAACAGTTTCTTTTTTATTATTTTTCAGAGGCAATGGCTTTCAGTTGTTTTACTGAATTAATGAATAGGATGAATCAAAACTTTCCCCATGGAGGTGCCATGGACACCCATTTTGCCAACATGAGGTCCCTCATCCAGGTCAAACATCTACTTTGCGAAAATAACACCCTAAGAAAATATATTTTCCTATATATACACTGTTAATATATTAAATAATTGAATATAGACTTAATTAATACAGATAAATACATTTTCTAAATATTACAATATATATAAATGTACGTAGGGAATTGCCACTTTCCATATATTTAAATATATAAGCTCTTTATTTTAATATATCGTTGCTGTCCTTCTGAAACCTTAAATGTCCGAAATCGCTGTTTTTAAGGAAATGTATTATATACTGTGTTGTCAAAGTTGATATACATTTTATTGGTTAGATATTTGGAAAAACCTGTGACAAAAATAACGGGTGAATAATAATATTAATTATTGGCCAAAAACAAATCGCAAAATATGGAGGTACAATGTTTCAGAAGGACAGCAGCGATTTGAAGATGTATTCTTTTATTTCACACGGGCAGTGCATTTCAGATCCTATAAATATTGTTTTACTAGTATGTGGAAACAGGTGTACGTTTAGAAAAAGACAGCTGATCTCTTTCTCTGTGTATTCAGATTTTAGATGCAGAGTTGTTCGAGTTAATGCATAAAAATGGTGATTACACACACTTCTACTTCTGCTATCGCTGGTTTCTTCTTGACTTTAAAAGAGGTAATGTTGCTATGACAGAAACCTAGATAGAACAAATAACAGATATGTATTTATTCCTGCTAATAATTCTCCAGTACCATGAATTCATGTTATATATATATATATATATATATATATATATATATTAAAAAAAGAATATTACTGATTGTACAAAATGGGGTTTTGGCCATTGCCAAGCTACTCTGAATAAACAATTCCGATATTACAGCTCCCCCTGCTGTTGACATAGACTTCCCAAGTTATTTGATCAAAAAGGCCTAAAGCAAAACTGTAGCCTTTGCCCATGGTTGTGTTTGAAATCAATCAAACTTTATTTGAAATCCTCAGAATTGGTATACGATGATGTGTTTGCGGTTTGGGAGGTCATCTGGGCTGCCAAGGCTGTCTCCTCCAGCCATTTTGTGCTCTTCATCGCTCTCTCGTTGGTGGAGATATACAGAGACATCATTCTAGAGAACAACATGGACTTCACAGACATCATCAAGTTTTTCAATGGTAAATATTGTTTTCATTATATACCCTGCTACTACATCTCGGAGTCAGAAATCTTTTCAGCAAAGATGACTATTGACGTTTACATCCCATAAAAGCAGGAAAATTAAAACCTGTGTGCAGTTGTACAAAGGCCTTGGCGACAACAAGATTGTAAAACGGCTGTGTAATCTACAAGAGTCAAACTGAAATCAACCTTCGCTTTAATATTAACAGAGCACAATTGCATTAACATTGACAGCTTGTTAGTTTAAACATCTGTTGGTCTGTTTGCGTTGTGTGGATTGTAGCTTAACAATATAAAATATGTTTCTTTTGCATTATTTTATAAATAACTGATACACGCAGTTTATTGAAATATTGCATCTTTATGTCTCTTATGTGTTTTCAGAAATGGCAGAGCATCACAACATCAAGCAAATTCTGACTCTGGCACGCGATCTGGTGTGCAAAGTGCAGACACTTATAGAGAACAAGTAATTCCAAACTACTCATCTCTGTTTTTACTTGTGTTCACAACATATCCCATCAGCCCCTGCACAAAACAATGGGAAACATTTGGCCAAATCTTACTGAGCGAAAAAGTATATGGGTAGGTATCATACCATTGCTAATGCTAAAAATCCTGCTCAACCCGAAATCAGTCAGTGTGCAGTTCTTCGATAGAGCCATCCGGCTCTCTTATCAGGTTTTACTGAACATCAGTCACATAAAACTTTATGAATAATTTTATGCTGCTAATGAGATGATGATGATTCACTCCGTGACACAGGATTTTACAGTATGTCTCTCTAAAATGCATTGAGAATCATGCACTGTTGATTTTCTGGTCTGATGTATTTTATTTTTAAGGCGCGGACACATTAGATTCTGTGGTCCGGTCACTTTCATTCATATGCATGCATGTGGGAGAGTAAGACAGCATGGATATGCGTAGCATTGTCGTCTTTTGCTGTGTACCAAAGGGTTGGTGAACTTTACACATCAACTAACCAGTTTTAATAGTTTACAAGAATGTGAACACTGAAAGAGAAACTTGGATTTGAAAGTAGACATTTTAAAGCACTTGTATTTATTAACATCAGACTGTCGTGTCTGAAGAAAGTGGAGAGGTTTTGCATGATTAATGTAGTGTTACCAGCCCTTCAAGCCAACGTAAACATGCCCACTTTGTTAGTATTCTATACTCTGATTTGCCCCTTATTATCAGTTACTGTCCTGTAGCAGTAGGGGTCACTCTGCCTTCAGTATTCTGACAGTTTTTGCTAAACCCCTGTCTTATACTGTGAGTTGTTACACTGAATCAAATTAGGTTATTGTATCGCACATTATGTTCTCAAGGAACACAAGAGAATGCCTGTGGGTGTTATATTTAGAAATAATGTGTTTTCTCTTTGTATTTGAATTGATCAGAAATGATTGATGACACGAGTTTTCCATATTTTCTGTAATGTTTGAGTCAGTACTGTGTTTCAGTGCAATAGTCTTACGCTTTTAATCACCTTTGGCATTGAGATTGATTTTTAAATGTGTCGTCTGTGCTTGAATGTGTTTGTTTGTGTGTGAGTGTGTGTGTGGATTTAGACAACCCGCAATCACTACTGCAAGGCCTTGTCTGCTTGACGTATTCCTGCTATTTGTGAACTGTACAGAAAAATTGCTATATTATTGCTATATTTATAATATGGAAAGAATCTATATTATTAACTGCAGTGTCATTCGTAGAAGATTTTAGAATAGACATTTGATATTTAGACAAAATAAATCATCATGTTCTTATTTATTTTTACTATGGAATTGATTGTTCAACCACACTATCCTTTGCCGTACACTGTCCCTCTTTTAGCATTAGCATATTTTCTCTTAACATTTATTTCAATACCTTGTTACACAAGGAAGTATTGATCCTATGATGGAACCAGTCAATTTACAGGTCTGTGATAAGGAATATGGCTAAAATGATATTTCAGATAAGAAAAGTATAAGTGCAACAAATCAATCATTGCTTCTGTCTGATTTATCAATTAGCTAAAGGTATTCTGAAAGCAGTCGATTCATTTCTACATTTTGAATGTGTTGTTACATACATGTATTTATTTAAATCTAAATATTTGCATTTTGTCTCTGCTTTTATATGTTCTTGCTACACTGTGGACCATTATAAAAAAGTATTTAATTCTAAATGTATATTAAATGGTAATAACCAATAACTGTCTATGTCTTGTGTCTAAAAACAAAAGAGAAAAAATGTGTTCATTCTCTCCCTTGCTTTAATCCTCCTAGTAGCATGGCCTTGTAAACTAACGGTACTTAATGTTTATATGCTCACCCACTTGTAAGTCGCTTTGGATAAAAGCGTCTGCCAAATGAATAAATGTAAATGTATTGGTTGAAAAATAAAATGGAATTATTTTTCCAACAAATCTAATAATATTTCTGCTTCTGTAGGAAATGATTTAAAAATGGTTGGTTTGTTGTGCCTGAATGTCCAGCATTGAGAGACTTACACAATACAATTCACATTTTAACTACTATTAAAATAGACAATTCATTAATAATTTTGTATTGTTTGCATCACTGAATGTTTTTCTGTCAAACAGTGGCATAACCCTTTGTGTGAATTTGTCACTATATGATAATATAGTAAATAATTTAATTTGGATAATATTTGGTTTATTAATATTGTGGTATTTTGGTCTATAAGAGCCACATTGGTTACAAACTCCAGTGTTTCTATAGTGTGCAATATTTTTAAAATGTGCATGGAACAAGAAAAAGTACAATCGCCCGAACAGGGACTTGAACCCTGGACCCTCAGATTAAAAGTCTGATGCTCTACCGACTGAGCTATCCGGGCTCGTAGCAACAACCAATCCATAATTATTAGTGAACCTACGTCATTGCGTTCTAAGTGTTTCGCCTTCCGTTAAAAGTATAAACTTTTGGGCTTCCGTAGCTGTATGTTTGTAGGAACGAGTCCTTAGCTAGACATGTAACCTTGTAATCGCTCAAAATTTAAAACGTGATTTAAAAATGTTTTGCATGGTTTGTAAACGTGCAGCTTGGACGGCGATCCGGCCGCCGCATCCTCGGTGTGAAGTGCGCGAGCTGCCCGCACTTCGCACTTTTACATCGGTTAGCAGGACGTCGTGGAGCCGCTGGATACACGAACGGGATTCAAGTAACGTTACCTCAACCCCGCAATCTAAGGTATACGTGATTCATTGTGTCACAGTGGGATTTTTAGTAATATGCAAGCGAACGTTATGTTTTACAACACTTATATACTTGCGTGCTGTGCTGTTTCGTCAGGTTCCCCAGATGCCTACATGGGAGCCCATAGCTGAAAACCAGCTTCCACCGGTAAGATCTCTCATTTACGCGAAACCACATTTTCTGTTCTATATGCCTACATACTGGCAATTACATAAATGTATGTTTAGTGTCGGACACTTGAACGTTTATTCTCGCACCTCGCAGTAGGAGGCAGCATTGCTCAGATGTAGCTCACGAAATAGTTCTCCCTGCAGCCTTTCTGAAAAGTGTTCCTTCATTTTATTCATAAAAATTGTACTAGAACTTATAGCTATAACATATTTGACTATTATTTGCAGCCGACAAAAGTCTCTCCAGACTTGGTGGATAAATTGGAAAGATTAGCCCTTGTTGATTTTGGCAGTAAAGAAGGAGTGGACTGCCTGGAGAAAGCCATTCGCTTTGCTGACCAACTTCATGTTGTTAATACGGATGGTGTAGAACCGATGGATTCTGTTCTAGAGGACAGGTCAGAGATTTTCAAGTTTTGTAGCTTCAAACTATATGACATATAGTCAATCTATATGATACCGTAGACCTAAATGTTGATCCAATAAACTGATTTACGCTGTTTTAATACCATGGGCAGGTGTTCCTTCAGTACTTTATCAAGTGAATAACACGTATGATAGATTTTTTACTTAACGTTAACCTTCTTTGCTGTAAATATTAACAGTTTTTTAGAGTACTTATTACCATTAATGTCATTTCAATAATGGTAAGTGTTTAAAATCTATTTTATTGTCCTTGACAAATAAGCTCTGATTCATGTAATGTTTATCGTCAAATAAA
Source organism: Barbatula barbatula (assembly GCF_947034865.1). Lineage (NCBI taxonomy): Eukaryota > Metazoa > Chordata > Actinopteri > Cypriniformes > Nemacheilidae > Barbatula > Barbatula barbatula. The sequence continues at coordinate 24,126,890 of NC_136767.1, read as the reverse complement.
CCAAACCATTACAGAGCTTTGCCCAGTGGCTATATGTTGGTTTACCAAAAGTCAACTTTTCTTTGAACCTGTTCTCCTTTGGTGTACAGAGCTCTGTATCTTAGAGCTGACACTGTAACTGAGGGTGAATGTGCAGAGGAACTGCTCAAGTTGGCCAAACAAACAGTAGAGGAATACTTCGTAGCACCTCCAGGTAAGTCGCTGTAACTCTTAAAAGACAAGCCTGGTGATTTTAGTATATTTTGTGATTTTAAAGATTTAACAATCTCAACTAGAGACGAACGACTTCAATATTCTGTGAAAAGTTTCCTCTATTTATATAGGCATTCATTTTAAGTCACGGTTTCGGTGACATGACATTCATGTGACATTGTAAATTCATCGAAAATATTTCTGTTTATATTACTAAATGGTCATCTAAATCTCTCTTTTAACACAGGAAACATCCCATTGCCAAAAAGAGAAGAAAGATCTGCTCCTTCTGAATTTTAAGAAAAATATTGTAATGGCTCTGATTTTATAATAAATATTTAAACTATTGACCTGTGCCTGGAGTGGTACTAATGTATCAAACATAATTCAATAAAATTAAAACGGTTTTACCAAAAGGATTGTTGGTTGGCAGACAATAAAAACTATTATGCTATAACGGCTAAGAAAACAGGGGTTTTAAGACAAGAACATTTTTTACAAAGGCTATGTCTGTCAGATCAACAAAAAGTTTGTGTTGCATTTATGTTGCCATTTGGATATTTTCACAAAAATGCACACAAAAAATTGGATTTTAATTTTCTTTATATAACATTTTTTGTAGCATATTTTACATGGTGATTTTGGTTTATGTCTGATTTTTACAACTTGCAATGTACCCCACTTGTAACACATGTTGGGGTAACAGCCACACATTGTATTCGAAAGCAACCCATAAGAGCTGTGATATTCTGGGCAACAATTAAAATGACAGAAGATTTCCACTTTACTTTGGGTTGCAATGACAAATCTGATCAATTTCTGGTTGTGTACTGCTCATGTAATGATCGGGTCAAACACCTGATTGAATCATTGAATCATCATGTTGTAGAATGTGTGATTTTGTGAGGAACGGAAAATGAAACCTTTAACGGGTGTATAGCTATAGTCAAATGACATGTAGATGGTTCACATGTATTGTAAGCATTTCGCAGATGCTCGGGATAAAAGATACACACAACAGTAAGGAAAACAATAGTCATTCATTTTAGGGAGGCAAAAACATGTTAGCTTCGCTAGGCATCATCAACTGATAGTGGGAAATACCCTCTCTGGACATTTACTTTATTTTACACTAAATAATTGTATAAAACAATTATAAATAAAAGTATGGAAAACAACTGTAAACCATCAATGGCAAAATAACTTTTCATGTTGATCATAGGAAACATGAATCATTATTACATACCTTTGCCTGCAAGATTTATTGATTGGCCTTTCTTTGGCGTGCATGTAGCCTATGTACCATATTGATTATCAGGATTTACTGTACTATACGAAATGGAAAATGAAAGTTGCCAAGCAAGTCTTAGGAAACGAAACATTGTTTTGAGGCGGGACCTAAAGGATGCTTTATAATGCCTCTTCACTGAGCCACAAGTGCTATTTGAATTTGCTGCACTTACCACACTAAAGAAAGAAAACCTGTAAAGAGGAAGGATCTGAACAACTCTGTAAGCTTCTTATACCCTTTAGAACATGTATCATAAGTTCAGAATTGTAAACTAACTTGCTTTTTGTGACTGATTTTGACAGACTTGCAATGGAGCTAACAGTAACAGAATTAAATGGAAACTCACAACGTCTGACTGTGGACCCCAATGTCACAGTTGGTGAACTGAAGAATAAAATTTCGCAGTACTTCAATATGAATCCTTCTCAACAGAGGCTGTCTGCAAATAATGGTCAACGAATCAACCTTGACAACGATTTCAAAAGACTCAGTGAATATGGAGTGACCTCAGGGTCCTTAATAGCGCTCCTTAAACTTATGCAGGTGTTTGTCAAGAATGAGAAGGGCATATCGAGCACCTACGAAGTTAAACCTAATGAGACAGTGGATCAGCTCCAGGATCAGATCTTCAATAAAGAAAGAGTCCCAGTGGCCCAGCAGAGGCTCATATGCAATGGCAAGCAACTGGAATCCGGCAAGATGTTAAAGGACTACAACATCACAGATCTAAGCACCATTCACATGACTCTCCGTCTCAGAGGAGGTTAATGGGGACACTAATAATCCTTCTGTAATGGATCCTCTTAATATTTAGATGGTGAAGGGAAGAATAAAAACAAAAGCACTTTATGTCACTGCTGTGTCCTTAAGTCGTTATACTTCATACCTGGTGGCAGCTAAATAAAGCATATTCTGTTAATGCAAGTTATTTATTTAATCTTTCAATATATGGAGTGAATTTATCCAAGCAATTCCTGTGTGTTTTCTGCTTTCCTATTTGCATGTTTTTACGCTTCATCAATAAAATGTTTGGGTGAACTTAGTTGTGCTTCACTTTTTATTTTAGACATATTTTCGTATCACATATAGATTGGTAAAAATCCATGTGTGTTATATACATGCATACATAGTACACGTTTTAATTGTGAGTTTAAACATTACAAATTTAAATGATGTTTTATGTAAATGTATTACATTTATAAACCCTGATAAAAATTTAAGGGAACTTTTTATCTTAAAACCTTTACGTTGATAAACTCGAATACAGTAAAGACATAAGACAGTTAACTCAGATTTCTCTTTAAATAATTTTTTTGTATTTTAACCAGCTCTAAGCAACCCACAGCCTTTCAAGCCAAAGTACTACAGGGATGAATATGTATATTGCATAAAGTTTAGTCCAAATATTTCTCCATGCCTCAACCACTGGCTCCTTACAATATTATTTTTGTCCCCTAGTTTTTCAACTGAATGTGATAAATAAACTATGAAATGTATTGTTGGCTGCATTTATCTCTGGTGCAAATAAAGGTGATTAAACGGTTCTAAAGAACGATTCAGTCAAAGGTTTTTAAAAAAAATTATAATTTGAAGACCCTATTTTCGTTTTTTGTGACGGCTGCTAAAGGTGTTAAAGGTTCTTTATGGAACCGTTTCGACAATAAAGGTTCTTTAATCTATGGCATAGTGAAGCCTTTTATTTTATGCAGTTTTAACAATAAATGTGAAAATTATCCCACACCATCTGCTCATGACATGACTAGAAATAAAAATATAACCTATCAATATCATTTTAACAAGATCAGACAGACATATTTAGAATGATAAACAGCAATGCACAATTGACAGGAAACAAATCACCTGAACGGAAAACAAAACCTTAAACAGGTGTGTAGTCGAATGACGTGTGGATCTCTGACGTGCTTCGATTTACATAAGCAGTCCCATCACCTGACCATTGGAAATTCCCTCTCTTGGGAAACTAAAGTATAATTTATAAAAATCAAGTCTATTGAGAAACTAAAATATCTTGCTATTAAGTTGATCACATAAAGGATGGCTTTTGTATACAAAATGTAGTTATAAACTATTTGTTTGTCAAGTATTCATGCTGTACCCTGTTGATTTATAGTTCCTCAAGCATCATATCAGCTTTTATGCAGAATGGAAAACGAAAGTTGCTGAGTAAGCTTCAGAAACAAAACATTGTTTTATGGGAGGGCCTTTATCGATGCCCTATATAAGACTAAGCCATCTACTCTGACCCACACTATTCGATTTTGTTGTGACTTTCAGAGTCAAGAAAAGTTTCAGAAAAGAAACGAAAGAAAGATAAAAGCGAAAAAGATTTGACATTCTCGGTAAGCCTTATACCATAACACAAGATAAACACGTTAGAATAAGTATCTATCAGTTCAGAATTGTAAACTAACTTGTTTTTTGTGACTCATTTGGACAGACTCATGATGGAGATAATCGTAAAGGGATTTAATGGAAAAACAGAATGTCTGACTGTGGACTGTGATGCCACAGTTGGTAAACTGAAGCAGCTCATCTCGCCGATCTTTAGTGTGCGACCTTCTCATCAGAAGCTGTCTGCAAATAATGGTCAACGAATCAACCTTGATGATAATTCCAGAAGCCTCAGTAGTCACGGTCTGCACTCAGGGTCCACCATAATGCTCCTCATCACAAACCCTGTACCTATACAGGTGTTTGTCAAGAATGAGAAGGGCATACCGAGTATCTACGACATTTACCCCGATGAGACAGTAGACCAGCTCCAGGATCAGATCTTTAATAAAGAAAGAGTTCCTGTGGACCAGCAGAGGCTCGTTTACAATGGCCAGAAAATGAAATCCGGCAAGATGTTACAGGACTACAAGATCGAAGATCTAGAGACCATTCACATGACTCTCCGTCTCAGAGGAGCTTAATGGGGACACTAATAATCCTTCTGTAATGGATCTTCTTAACATTAAGATGGTGAAGGGAAGAATAAAAACAAAAGCACTTTATGTCACTGCTGTGTCTTTAAGTCGTTATACTTCATACCTGGTGCAGCTAAATAAAGCATATTCTGTTAATGTAAGTTATTTATTTAATCTTTCAATATATGAAGTGAATTTATCCATGCAATTCCTGTGTGTTTTCTGCTTTCCTATTTGTATGTTTTATGGGTACATCAATAAAATGTTCGGGTGAATTTTGTTGTGCTTCACTTTTTATCCACATCGAATGCTACCACACCATATTAAGTATTTTAGACATATTTCCGTATCATATGGATTGGTAAAAATCCATGTGTGTTATATTCATAGGTATACACAGTACACTTTCTAATTGTGAGTGTAAACATTACACATTTTAAATTATGTTTAATGTAAATGTATTATTCATAATCCTGATAAAAATGTAAGGGAACTTTTTATCTTAAAACCTTTAAATTGATCAACTCGAAAACACTAATTACATAAGAAAGTTAACTCAAGATTATTCTTTAAATACATTTATTTCACTTTACAATGAACGTTTAACCTGCACTAAGCAACCCCACAGCTTTAGTGGCTGTACACAGGGATGAATTTATATGTAAATTGCATAAAGTTTAGTCCAAAAATGAGTCCATGTCTTAACCATTGGCTCTTTACAATATTATTTTTTTTCAACTGAATGTGATAAATAAAATTTATTGTTTGCTGCATTTATCTCTGGTGCAAATAAATGTGCTTAAAAGGTTCTAAAGAACGATTCAGTCAAAGGTTTTTTAAAGAACCGTCTGTGACCTTTTTATAATTTGAAGACCCTTTTTTTCGCCACTCAGAGTTTATTGTGGGGGCTGTTAAAGGTTCTTTATGGAACCATTTCGACAAAAACGATTCTTTAATCTATGGCATAGTGAAGCCTTTATTTTAAATGTTTTTACCTTTTGTCTCATATACATTACCCTAGGCATATTTTATGCAGAATGTTATAGTTGTATTTAACACTGCATATAGAAATTTATAGTCTGTCTGATATTTGACCTGTGTTTTTACTTGCATAACCTTATATGCTATGCTTATAGTCAATATGTTTTCTTGTACAGCTGCTTTGTAACAATGAAAATTGTACACTATATAAATAAAGTTGACTTGACAAATCACCTGAACGGAAAACAAAACCTTAAACAGGGGTGTAGTCGGATGACGTGTGGATCTCTGACGTGCTTCGATTTACATAAGCAGTCCCATCACCTGACCGTGGGAAATTCCCTCTCTTGGGAAACTAAAGAATAATTTATAAAAATCAAGTCTATTTAGAAACTACAATATCTTGCTATTAATGTTGATCTCATAAAGGATGGCTTTTGTATACAAAATGTAGTTATAAACTATTTGTTTGTCAAGTATTCATGCTGTAACCTGTTGATTTATAGTTCCTCAAGCATCATATCAGCTTTTATGCAGAATGGTAAACGAAAGTTGCTGAGTAAGCTTCAGAAACAAAACAGTGTTTTGAGGCGGGGCTTTATCGATGCCCTATATAAGACTAAGGCAGCTACCCTGACCACACTATTCGCTTTTGGTGTGACTTTCAGACTCCAGACAAACCAGTTTCAGAAAAGAAACGAAAGAAAGATAAAAGCGAAAAAGATTTGACATTCTCGGTAAGCCTTATACCATAACACAAGATAAACACGTTATAATAAGTATCTATCAGTTCAGAATTGGAAACTAACTTGTTTTTTGTGACTCATTTGGACAGACTCATGATGGAGATAATCGTAAAGGGATTTAATGGAAAAACAGAATGTCTGACTGTGGACTGTGATGCCACAGTTGGTAAACTGAAGCAGCTCATCTCACCGATCTTTAGTGTGCGACCTTCTCATCAGAAGCTGTCTGCAAATAATGGTCAACGAATCAACCTTGATGATGATTCCAGAAGCCTCAGCAGTTACGGTCTGCACTCAGGGTCCACCATGGCGCTCCTCATCAAAAACCCTGTACCTATACAGGTGTTTGTCCAGAATGAGAAGGGCATACCGAGTACCTATGAAGTTTACCCCGATGAGACAGTAGACCAGCTCCTGGCTAAGATCTACAACAAGGAAAGAGTACATGTGGATCAGCAGAACCTCATATACAATGATATACAACTGATGCCTGGCAAGAAGTTGCAGGAGTACGACATCAAACCTAAAAGCACAATTTTCATGACACTCCGTCTCCGATCTGGTTAATGAAGAAAAGTCATAACTAGAATTTATGGTTGTTACAAGGATCAATATTGTCGTGCCTATCACGGATATTATACTTTTGATCTATTTAAATCTTGGAAGATATCTTGGAGTAGTTTTAGGTTTATTTAAACAAAATTGTAAATTATTTATCTTATTTATGGAGTAAACGTCCATTTTTAAACCGTTTGTCATTTTATTGTATTTAAACTGTTGTATGTAATGTCTTGATAAGATATATAAACCAATATGTAAAATTCTTAAACCAATAAACCAAAACTGCGTTTGTTGCACCAATTCTTGGTAATGTGTTTTATTCATAACACCTTTTATTTAGCTCTATTTGCCAGTGTAAAGATTAAATTACACTCAAATCCATTTCATTGAATTAAAAAGTGTTCTGAAAACCACAGTCTTGAACATTTAGGAAGAAGAAAAACAGAGCCTTCGGAGCTTCAAGTTTAAGTTTACTTTTACATTATAATATTTATATAATAAAGTAATTCAGATTAATGAATATTTTATGACTTTTCCTTTAGCTTATCTTTTCTTCACCCGCCTGCATTACTCATCTAGAATAATAATGCACGTGTGAGGTGAAACCATACAGATGATTCATAGGCTTCAATATGAACTAATGTTGACTAAAGCCAAATACTAATAAGGACCCAACTGCAGTCTAGCGAATACCTGTATTATAAATTATCTATAGTTACATTTATAATCAGAAAGTTTTTTAACAAACAGTATTCATAAGTATTTGAATTATGGGATGCAAAATCCTTCTCCATTTAAAAAATGTAGGGCTATTTTCAACGTAGAGTTGGGTCAAAAAGGGACAAACCCAGCTATTGGGTTATACTAACCCAGAACATGGTTTACTGTTTAGGATAAAGCAATTGAGCATTTTCATTTTTGACCCTTTAGATTGCGTAAAAGTGCTCTCGTCCAAGAAGAAGATGAAGTGCTTTTTATTTGTTTTTCGCACAAAGAATTCTCGTCGCTTCCAAAAAATTCAACTGAGCCACTATGCACGGATGGGCCAATTTAACAATGTCTTTTCTGGACCTTGGCAAAAACTTGACACCACGATGTCTATGCGGAGGCCTGGAAATCTTTCAGATGTCACCTAATATCTTTATGTGTGCTCCGAAGATGCCGGAAGTTATCTTAACATGTTTCACGTCATGTGTGTGAGTAAAAATCACACAGTTAATTGTTGGGTGAACTTCCCCTTTAATGTGCTGGAACGCCACACACCTGACTAACAGCCAGTGACTTTGAGAATAAATCAAACGTTACATATTAATATTTAAACAAAGTATAGCATTTTAACAAGTTCAGGCATGTTTGTGTGTATGGTATGTAATAGACAGCAGAAGGGAAAAAGAAAGGAAACAAATCACCTGAAAGTAAAATGAAACCATTACAGGTGTGTTGTTAGAATGAAGGAGGAGACATTGGGTGTAGCTGCTGATCGGTGACGTTTTACCTTAGCATTCCCCATCATCTGATCACCGGAAAATCCCTCTCTTGACAGTGTTTTTCTTCCAGTTATTTCTAGTGAAAGCATGAAACTTAAAAATAGTTGTTTACAAAATCTAATAACCAATCCAATAAATAGAAAACGTCATAAATTGTAGAAGATAACCCTCGGGATTAACTATCCATATTTGAATGCAAAAAAATCCCACATTTACTATAGCAGTTACCTAGATTTAGTCATCTAGACGCTTTTATCCAACGCAAATTACAGAGAGTTCAGAGAGAAATAAAGCGATCATACAGGGCCAATAATACAATAAGTGCTAATAGTGCTACTATACTTTACCCCTTAAAATACTGCAGTAAATGTTACCACAGTCTCCTATAGTAGATCTGTAGCATGTATGTGGGCTGTTATCTGAAGTAATTTGATTTAAAATTTTAATTTTTATGCAAGTGTATGAATGTCATTGTCACGCACAATAAGTTTGGTTTGTTTGGTAGGTATTTGTGTTGTGCATCCCGTTTATTTCTCAAGCACTACGTCATTCATTATGCAGAGCGGAAAACGAAAGTTGCCGAGCAAATATTCGGAAACGAAACTGTTATTGAGGCGGGGCATGAAGGATGCTTTATAATGCCTGTACACTGAGCAAAACTGAGAGTTCTTAGCACCAGACGCAAGAAAGAAAACCAGTAACGTAAACAGCGACGGACTTTTAATATCTCGGTAAGCTCTTATCATATAAACAGGTGCGCTACAGAATTCAGGCTTTTAATCTAGCGGGTGATTCAGTAGTTCTAACTTGCTTTTTCTAAACTTTTTTTGACAGCAACGCGATGGATATAATAATTAAAGAAATCAACGGCAACACAAAACGTCTGCCTGTGGACTGCAATGCCACAGTTGGTCATCTGAAGCTGCTCGTTTCGCAGCACTTCGGTGTGAAGCCTATTGAGCAGAAACTGTCTGCAAATAATGGTCAACGAATCAACCTCGACGATGATTCCAGAAGCCTCAGCAGTTACGGTCTGCACTCAGGGTCCACGATTGCGCTCCTCATCACGAACCCTGGACCTATGCAGGTGTTTGTCAGGAATGAGAAGGGCATAACGAGTACCTACGACGTTGAACCCAACGAGACAGTGGATCAGCTTCAGCGTAAGATCTTCAATAAAGAAAGAGTCCCGCTGGACCAGCAGAGGCTCATTTTTAACGGCAAGCAACTGGAGTCCGTCAGGATGCTGCAAGACTACGACATTACAAATCAAAGCACCATTCACATGACTCTCCGTCTCAGAGGAGGTTAATGGAGAAGTTTGATCTGGAGCTACGAGAGTTGCAACGCCGAAATCCCCAACATTCCTATCTAATCTGTATCTTCTGAGGGGAAAAGACTAGAAATGCATTAAAACAGTGTTGTTAGTCACTTTAAAAAGTATGCACATAATTGTCTTGACGTCACTGCCTGTAATAAGACGTGCAATGTCCCTATTGTGCATTTATTGCATCTTTTAATTGTAATATTTCAAATGGTTTCTTCATTGTAAATATAATGGTTGTAAATAAAAAGATAAATACTCTGACAATAACTTCGCAATTCTATATTTTTTATCGTCTGTGTTCGAGGTTCTGGTTATACAAATGTTCACATATTCATATAAATGCTGATCTTGTGTAGTTAGTATTTAAACAACAAAAAACGGGATGTAGACTATCTAAAACATGTTTACAAGGTTGAGTTTGTTTGAAAGGTATTGTTCATCCTCCTCATGCATCCGCGATTATGCTGAATGGAAAATGAAACTTTGTTTAGAGGCAGAGCATGAAGGATGCAACTTAAATGGGGTCCAAACCTTCCAGTTCCTCTTCAGTGAAGACCAGTAAGTAGTTGTAAGTTTCTTCTGAAGGTCAGCTCCAGCGTAAGATCTTCAACGTAGAAAGAGTCCCGGTGGACTGTCCAGCAAAGGCTCCTTTTTGGCAGCAAGCAACTAGAGTCCAGCAAGATGTTGCAAGACTACAACATCAGACATGGAAGCACCATTGACATGTTTCTCCGTCTCTGAGGAAGTCAATAGAGACAGCGGTAATACTTCTAGAAGTTGATTTTAAATCAGAATCTATTGAAATTTTAGAGGGTTAAGGAAGAGTAAAAACTAAAGAACGTTATATCGCTGCTGTGACTAATATATATATATTATATTTTATTTACATTGCGATTTCTGGTAATGTAAGTTATTTATTTAATGTTTAAATTATATAACGTGAACTTATTTATGCCATTTTTGTATGTTTTCTGCTTTCATAGCCTATTTGTATGCTATTATGCCTCATCAATAAAACATTTGGGTGAATTTTGCTGTGCTTCATTTTTTTTAACTTACATAGGTTACAGGCATATTTTTGTTTTACATGGAGAAAATAATTGTACAATCTATTGATTATGTTTGGCATATGTGCGTTTTATTCATAACTATAACAAAAGATTCTGTTTGTTGGTGTACACATTATTACACATTCATTTCACTGTCACCCAGCAAAACAGCGGGCTGGGCACAGTCGAAAACATTTAGAATAAAATATATATATAAATTAGTTATAGTTTTAGTTGGATTTGTAAGGCCCATGAGATAAAAAAGTAAACTTCATTTATTTGTGTTTCCAGAATTCAAAATGTTCAAATTGTTCAAGTCAGATCAACACTCCTTTTCACTGAGTAGGTTGTAGGCCTATTATTGGAAGAAGGAACAACGATATCTCGCTATTAATGTTGATCACATAAAGCATGACTATAGGATACAAAATGTAGTTATAAACTTTCATTTGTTTGTCAGGTATTCATGCTGTACGCTGTTGATTTATAGTTCCTCAAGCATTATATCATTGTTTGTCATGAACAGGTAAGGGAGGACGTGGTGGGAGAACCCAATTGCAGGCAGACACGGGGATTACGGGGTTAACAAATACTTTAATTATAAAAACACGGCAAAACAAACATCCACGATGGGAAAACTCTAACTAAACTGGATACAAAAAACATAAACAACTAGGACTTAAACAAAGAACTTGGAACCATACATACACTACGACAAGACAAGACAAGACCAGAGAACTTGGAAACATGTACAGGGAAGAGGTACAACGAACGAGCACAAGACAATAGACAAGAGGGCATTTTATAGGGAGACTAACAAAGGAGATAACAATGGGCAGGTGTGGGTACTGAAACACTCAGGGAAGGTTAACGAGACAAAAGGGCGGGAAACACTGACGAGACACGAGAAAGCACATGGCAAGTCAGAATCAAAACAAAGCCATGCCTTTCTCACACAAAACCTAAGGCTATGCCATGACTCCGCTGCAAGACCAAGAATAAACATGACATGATGGCGGAATCATGACAATTGTTTATGCAGAATGAAAAGTGAAAGTTGCTGAGCTAGCTTCAGAAACAAAACAGTTTTTTGAGACGGATGCCCTATATAAGGCTAAGGCAGCTACCCTGACCCACACTAATATATTGTAAATAATGTACAACGAATCCACCTTGATTATGATTCAAGAAGCCTCAGCAGCTACGGTCTGCACTCAGGGTCCACCATAGCGCTCTTCATCACGAACCCTGCACCTATACAGGTGTTTGTCAAGAACAAGGAAGGCCGGCCGCAGGTACTTATGAAGTTTACCCCGATGAGACAGTAGACCAGCTCCAGGCTAAGATCTACTACAAGGAAAGAGTACCTGTGGATCAGCAGAACCTCATATACAATGGTAAACAACTGATGTCTGGCAAGACGTTGCAGGAGTACGACATCAAACCTAAAACCATGACACTCCATCTCAGATACGGTTAAAAAAGAAAAGTCATGAACAGAATTTATTATTGTTACATGGATTAATGTTGTCAAAGCAAACTGGTATTTTGTACTTTATATGTATTCAAATTTTGGATGATAAAAAACTTAAACACTTTATATTATATATGAATGAGAATGTCTTTAAGTTTTTGAAATAACTGTGATCTAGAGTACTTAAACATAAGTTTTATGTTTATTTAAACACTTTTGTTAAATATGTGTCTCAAATATTGTAACAAGGTTCAATAGAAGGGAAGGAATGAGACGGGAACCGGAGAACATGAAATAACTTTTAATTAATAAAATTAAACGTAAATTCACACACACGCACACACACAAAAACAACATAAAATCCAGGCCTGGTTGTGAAACCTTTAGTTTTCATTTAACTTATCTATTCTTCACCGAGATTAAAATCGTACGTGAGCCTAAACCTATATAGTACAGTATGTTTCAGAGGACATATGTCGGGCCTACGTGCTTCAATACTATGTTGAATTGAGGCTAAAACTAAAATGAAATGATAAAATACAACGTACCTTTGACCCAATGATGGGTTGAAAATAAACCAGAATTTTTAAGAAATCATTTTCTCATGATTCAATGTGTTAGAAAACATCACCTGAAAGGAAAATGAAACCATGAACAGGTGTGTTGTTGTTAGAACGAAGGAGGTGCGGCTGCTGATCGGTGACGTTTTACCTTCGCATTCGTCATCACCTGATCAAGGGGAATTCCTCTCATGACAGTATGTTTTTTCCAGCTGTTTATAGTGCAAGCTCGAAACTCAAAAATAATTGTTTACACAAAATCTGATAAATAGAAAAACATCATAACATATCAACCAAATGTGAATGCTTTTTAATGATGACAAAAACATCCCACATGCAGAAGTAAAGTAGCCTACTGCCACTGTAAAAATATACTATAGTATATTATCACAATTTCACTTCAGTACAATAATAGCGCATATATTACACTATAATATAGATCTACTATAATATTTATTAAAGTAAGATTTAAAGCCTTAAAGTAACGGTTTTAGGCTACATTCTGTAGTCTAGCCTATTTTTTATGTGTGGGCTGTATCTGAACCAATTTTAAAAACGTAATTGTTAAGTGCAGTAAGTGCATTTATGTTATTGTTATGTTATTGTCAAGCAGATCTGTGCTGTGTCATCCTGTTGAACTCTCTATCATAACTCAGAATGGAAACCGAAAGCTAGCAAGTCTTCGGAAACGATTCTCTTTTTGAGGCGGGGCTTGAAGGATGCTTTATTAATGCCTCCTTTTTATGAGACTTCTCACAGCACCAGACACAAGTTAGAAAACCAGTAAACAGCGAAAGATCTTCTGGGTAAGCCATCACATTAGACATTAGAAGTGCGCTAAACAGTTCAGGCTTTTAAGCGGGTGATTCAGTAGTTCTAACTTGCTTTTTCTAAACTTTTTTTGACAGCAACGCGATGGATATAATAATTAAAGAAATCAACGGCAACACAAAACGTCTGCCTGTGGACTGCAATGCCACAGTTGGTCATCTGAAGCTGCTCGTTTCGCAGCACTTCGGCGTGAAGCCTATTCAGCAGAAACTGTCTGCAAATAATGGTCAACGAATCAACCTCGACGATGATTCCAGAAGCCTCAGCAGTTACGGTCTGCACTCAGGGTCCACGATTGCGCTCCTCATCACGAACCCTGGACCTATGCAGGTGTTTGTCAGGAATGAGAAGGGCATAACGAGTACCTACGACGTTGAACCCAACGAGACAGTGGATCAGCTTCAGCGTAAGATCTTCAATAAAGAAAGAGTCCCGCTGGACCAGCAGAGGCTCATTTTTAACGGCAAGCAACTGGAGTCCGTCAGGATGCTGCAAGACTACGACATTACAAATCAAAGCACCATTCACATGACTCTCCGTCTCAGAGGAGGTTAATGGAGAAGTTTGATCTGGAGCTACGAGAGTTGCAACGCCGAAATCCCCAACATTCCTATCTAATCTGTATCTTCTGAGGGGAAAAGACTAGAAATGCATTAAAACAGTGTTGTTAGTCACTTTAAAAAGTATGCACATAATTGCACTGCCTGTAATAAGTTGTGCAATGTCCCTATTGTGCATTTATTGCATCATTTTATTGTAATATTTCAAATGGTTTCTTCATTGTAAATATAATGGTTGTAAATAAAAAGATAAATAGGCTACTCTAACAATAACTTCTCAATTCTATATTTTTTTCGTCTGTGATCGAGGTTCTGGTTATACAAATGTTCACATATTCATATAAATGCTGATCTTGTGTAGTTAGTATTTTAACAACAAAAAAACGGGATGTAGACTATCTAAAACATGTTTTATAGCCAAATAGGTTGAGTTTGTTTGAAAGGTATATTATTCATACTCCTCATGCATCCGCGATTATGCTGAATGGAAAATTAAACTTTGTTTAGAGGCAGAGCATATGAAGGATGCATTACTTTAAATATTCCGCAGTGTAATCGGTGGCGCTGTTGTGCACAAGAAGTTGACCTGACAACAGCCGTAAAGCTAAAAGAAGCTTGCAGCAAACACATTTAGAAGTATGAGTTTAAATATTGAAATAGTATAATATACTGCAGCAGTTAAACTTCTAACGAACTTGCTTGATCTCATTTGGATAGGTTCGTGATGAAACTGAAGATAAAAGGATTTCTATCACCTTGGTGTTAAGATATGTTATGTATTACACTCAAGGCAGTTTATAAAAGGCACATAGTTTTGGGTAAAAATAAAGAAAGCTATAAACAAACCCACCTTTGTTAATAAAAGTTGACGTTATTGACATGACAACATTTGCATTGATCGATATTAACACGCCAACTGCAGTTTGATTGATATTAATTGGAATGCACAATAAAAAAACAGATTTTAGATTTTTTTTAAAACAGTTATCTTATTTCGGAACCACACTCTTCGTACATTTCCTACCAGCTGCCCTGAAAGACTTTTCAAATTTGAAGGACTTTATTATTTGATGCACAGACTTTTGATCCTATAGCCAGCTAGCTTGTTTTGATGTTATACAAGTTTGGTTTCATTTCCTGCTAGAGGATAGGCGTACCAGAAAAAGGAACCCAGGTTGGCAAACAGCACACGAAACAATGTAGAGTCAGAAAAAAGTGATACTTGATAAAACATACATTTTTTTATGTTTTTTAATCTGATTGATACCGATTTGGTGTACTAGTCTTATCTGTACGTAGTTAATGCTATTATGCCTCATCATTAAAATGTTTGGGTGAATTATGCTGTGCTTCCTTTTATCCACTTACATTGGTTACATGCATATTTTCGTTTTACATGGAGAAAATAATTGTACAATCTATTGAGTATGCAAAAGCTTCCGTGTGTTGGTATACACATTACACATTCACCGTCACCCAACATAACAGTAGGCCCACTGCAATGAGGTGACCAAAACATTTAGAAAGGAAAACATTAAATCATATGAAGTTTTAGTTGTGGTATTAGATTTGTAAGCCCCATGAGATAAAAAAGTAAACTTAATTTATTTTTGTTTCCAGAATTCAAAATATTTAAATCGTTCAAGTCAAATCAACACTTCTTTTCATTGAGTAGGTTGTATTATTTGGAAGTACATGAAGTGATAACGGCTTCACCTGCACTATGCATCAACATTATTTTCAGTTTCGTGACTAAAAACAGAATAAGGTTTTCGATATGTTTTAACCATTGGTTCCTTTGCTACAGAATTTTTTGTGTCTGCTCATTTCCCAACCAAATGTGATAAATAACTTAGTGTATTTTTTCTGCATTTATTTAGGGTTTTTATTATAGGGGACAATTGGGTTTCTTTTATGCGGATTTAACAATAAATGTGAAAATGATTCCTCCAACTGCTCATGGGAGGACTAGAAATAAAAATAATTCATAAATTTCATTTTAGAAGATCAGAGAGACATATTTCACATGATAAACAGCAATGCAAAATTTACAGGAAACAAATCACCTGAAGGGAAAACGAAACCTTAAACAGGTGTGTAGTCAAATGACTTGTGGATCTCTGACGCGCTTCGATTGACATTCCCATCATCTGACCATGGGAAATTCCCTCTCTTGGAAAATAAAGCATAATTGATAATAATCAAGTCTATTGATAAAACTACAATATCTTGCTATTAGTGTTGATCCCATAAAGCATGGCTATTATAAAATGTAGTTATAAACGTTAATTTGTTTATCAGGTACTCACCTCAAGCATTATATCACCGTTTTTGTGGAATGGAAAACGAAAGATGAAACAAATTTTGCCTTTTTGTCACACTTCCCATATGCATTTTATTGGAGAGCATGTAGTCTTGGTATCCTGTTGATTGATCATTTCTCAGGATTTCTCAGACCTGCAAAATGGAAAATAAAAGTTGCCCAGCAAGTCTTGGCAAACATAGCCTTGTTTTGAGGCGGGACACAAAGCATGCTTTATAAAGCCTGTTCTCTATCCTGAGCCACAAATGCTATTTGAATTTGGTGGGAGAGAAAAAGCAGTAAACGGGGAACAATCTGAGCAGCTTGGTAAGCTCCTTATCATATCACACGAAAAACACATGAGAATAAATATGGTAAGTTTAGATTTGTAAACTAACTTGCATTTGTGACTCATTTTAACAGATGATGGATCTAACAATAACAGGAATCAATGGGAACTCACAACGTCTGACTGTGGACCACAATGCCACAGTTGGTGAACTGAAGCAGCTAATTTCGCAGCACTTCAATGTGAATCCTTCTCAACAGAAGCTATTTGCAAATAATGGGCAACGAATCATCCTTGAAGATGATTCCAGAAGACTAAGTGAATACGGTGTGACCTCATTGTCCACGCTAGCGCTCCTCATCATGAACCCTGAACCGATGCAGGTGTTTGTCAAGAATGTAAATGGCAAGATATGTACTTATGATGTTAGCGTCAATGAGACAGTAGATCAGCTCCAGCGTAAGGTCTACAACGTAGCAAGAGTCCCGGTGGACCAGCAAAGGCTCCATTTTGGCAGCAAGCAAGAGTCCGGCAAGATGTTGCAAGACTACAACATCAGACATGGAAGCACCATTGACATGTTACTCCGTCTCCGAGGAGGTCAATAGAGACAGCGGTAATACTTCTAAAAATCAATTTTAAAATAGAATCTATTGAAATTTTAGAGGGTGAAGGAAGAGTAAAAACTAAAGCACGTTATATCACTGCTCTGACTAATATATATATTTTATGTATATCTATATATTGCGTTTTCTGGTAATGTAAGTTATTTTTTTAATGTTTAAATTATAAAACGTGAACTTATTTATGCCATTCTTGTATGTTTTCTGCTTTCATAGCCTATTTGTATGCTATTATGCCTCATCAATAAAATGTTTGGGTGAATTTTGCTGTGCTTCATTTTTTGTCACTTACATAGGTTACAGGCATATTTTCGTATTACATGGAGAATTATTATTCATAACTATAACAAAAGATTCTGTGTGTTGGTGTACACATTACACATTCATTTCACTGTCACCAACAGCAAAACAGGGGGGGGGGTGTGGCAAAGGGGGCATAATAATGGAATTATGCTTAGGGCACCAAAATGGCTAGCAGCGCCACTGACCCTGACCCACACTAATACACTGTAAATAATGTACAACTTACAAATATGTATACCATTATGATGTAAACTTTGTAATTGTTTGCAGTTTTATTATTTTTAAATTGTTGTATGTAATGTCTTAATAAAACTATAAAGGAATAAAAGAACATTGTTATGTCCTTAGTAAGTAACAATGAGGAGGCGTATGGACAAACAAGAATACTTTTTTTAAAACAAAGAAAGTAGCAGAATAGTATAGCGCATGTAGTCACAGGTGTAACACTTCTCACTCTCCGTCTCATACTCATCGAAGCAACCTCTACTGCCACCTACAGGTCAACATGCACATAAGAACACAACAAACATTCTTAAACTAATAAGCCATTACCATTTGTTTGACCTATTCCATGTGTTTTTTCTTAACGCCTATTAAACAAATTAAGCTCTACTTGCCGGTGTACAAATAAGTTTTCACTTAAATTCATTTCTTGGGAATAAAGTGTTCTGAAAACCACAGCCTAAAACATTTAGGAGGGCTGTTGGACCCTCTGACTTAAATTGATTGTTATATAACCTAATATGTTAATTTTTGATTTGTTTCATTCAGATTTATGATTTTTTTAAACCTTTAGTTTCCATTTAACTTATCTATTCTCCACCGAGATTAAAATCGTATGTGAGCCTACAGTATGTTTCAGAGGACATTTGTCGGGCCTACGTGCTTCAATACTATGTTGAATTGAGGCTAAAACTAAAATGAAATGATAAAATACAACGTCCCTTTGAACCAATGATGGGTTGAAAATAAACCAGAATTTTTAAGAAAGCATTTTCTCTTTATTCAATGTGTTAGAAAACAACACACCTGAATGGGACAGAAGCGACTCAGGATTAAAATGACATTCATTTCAAAAATACATTCAAACAATTCTTACAAATCAATATTAAACTAACTTTAAACACAGCACAGCATTTTAACAAGCTTAGGCATGTTTGTGTGCATGTTATGTAATAGACACCACATGGTACATGAGAAGAAACAAACCACCTGAAAGGAAAATGAAACCATGAACAGGTGTGTTGTTAGAATGAAGGAGGTGCGGCTGCTGATCGGTGACGTTTTACCTTCGAATTCGTCATCACCTGATCAAGGGGAATTCCCTCTCATGACAGTATGTGTTTTCCAGCTGTTTATAGTGCAAGCTCGAAACTCAAATAAAATTGTTTACACGAAATCTGATAAATAGAAAAACATCATAACATATCAACCAAATGTGAATGCTTTTTAATGATGACAAAAACATCCCACATGAAGAATTAAATTACTGCCACTGTAATAATATATTGCTTTAGTAGCTATATTATCACAATTTCACTTCAGAACAATAATAGCCTATTTATTACACTATAATATAGATCTACTATAGTATTTACTGAAGTAAGATTTAAAATTTTAAAGTAACGGTTTTAGGCTACATTCTGTAGTCTAGCCTATTTTTCTATGTGTGGGCTGTATCTGAACCAATTTTAAAAACGTAATTGTAATGTGCAGTAAGTGCATTTATGTTATTGTCAAGCAGATCTGTGCTGTGTCATCCTGTTGAACTCTCATAACTCAGAATGGAAACCGAAAGCTGCCTAGCAAGTCTTCGGAAACGATACACTTATTGAGGCGGGGCTTGAAGGATGCTTTATTAATGCCTCCTTGTTATGAGACTTCTCACAGCACCAGACACAAGTTAGAAAACCAGTAAACAGCGAAAGATCATCTGGGTAAGCCATCACATTAGACATTAGAAGTGCGCTAAAAAGTTCTGACTTTAAATTTAAGCTTAAAACCTTGTACTTGGATCGTTAAAATAAAATTAACTTATTTGCTTTCTCTCATTAGGACAGGCTTGCGATGGAATTAATAGTGAAGGGATTCAATGGAAACACAAAATGCCTGACTGTGGATTGCAATGCCACAGTTGGTGAATTGAAGCAGCTCATTTTGCAGGACTTTATCAACTTTGACAATGATTCTAGAACCCTCAGAAGTTATGGTTTGTCATCAGAGTCCTCCCTGATGCTACTTGCTACAAATCCTGTAAAGATTCCTGGACCTATGCAGGTGTTTGTAAGGAATGAGAAAGGCATAACGAGTACCTACGTCGTTGGTCCCAAGGAGACAGTGGTTCAGCTTTCCGGTAAGATCTTCAAAAAAGAAAGAGTCCCGGTGGACCAGCAGCGCCTCATTTACAACGGCAGACAACTCGAGTACGGCAGGATGTTGCAAGACTACGACATCACAGAACTAAGCACTATTCACATGACTCTCCGCTTACGTGGGTAATGGAGAAGTTTGACATCAACTGATTTCTATGTACCTTATCATAATCTTGTTGGTTGTATCTCAAACAAATGTAATTACATATTTACTAAAGCACGTCCCTTAAGTCTTGGGTGCAATTAAGGAACATTTCCACCTTTATTTCTGAAAATAAGATTGTTTATTTAAAGATGGGGTAACACGCAGTTTCTGCCAATCTCATATTAATCTTAAATGCCTATACAGTAGTATTGCATACTTCGTATCTTCAAAGAGAATTCTGTTTGGTCAAATTTATAAATGAGAGATACAGCTGTACGATTATTTCCTGAAAAGACGAGCTGTTGGAGGCGGGCAGGGGGACGGAACTACAGCACAAAAATTGTCAGTTGCCCTGGAAGACATCAGAATACTTTTTTCTGGCCACAGCAGTCCTTTTAAGGCACAAAAATGGTTTAATCCTTCTCTAGCCAGCTACTTGGTTGTTTTGATGTTGATCTGTTTTGGTTTCATTTCCTGACAGAGGCTAGGTAGGCGTACCAGAATAAGGCAACAATGTTGGCAAACAGCACTCGAAACTGCAGAGTCAGAAAAAGAGAGTGATAATAATACATGATAAAGTATGTGTTATTTTATCTGAATGATACTGATTTGGTGTTCTAGTCTTACCTGTACAGGTATATAGTTGATGTTGATAAACTGAAATGGGGTCCAAACCTTCCAGTTCATCTTCAGTGAAGACCAGTAAGTAGTTGTAAGTTTCTTCTGTAGTTCTCCAACTGTCTTGCCCTGAAAAATATATATTTTAGGTAATTTAACATGATTTTCAAATATATGAATGGGTTGACAAACCTTGGATGCAGCTATTAAATAAGTAATTCAACAAGTATTTCATTTTTCGGTACAAGTGAGATAATAGGCATGGGTATTATTTTCTCCATAAAGAGAAAATATAACATATTTAACAGCAGCATAAAATATTTGTGTTGGGTGGATAAAATCCAGACAGCTTTTATGTAAATGATTTAAATTTAGAACAACTTAGACAAAGCTGAACCTGAAGAGATGAAAAAGGGGATGAAAGGGTCAACAACCAACTCATCTGAATCACTACATGAGTTGGAACACTGAAATCTGCAGATCAGCAAACAGATGAAGTTCATTGACCAGTAACAGAACCAGCAGGACTGGTCAAAGTATGGACGACGACAGCCTACATACTGTTTTAGCCTTTTATAGCAATAGAATGACTCGCATTTGAAAGCATGATTGACAAAAAAAGTAAATTCTTCAACATTATGAAAATCACTTCCTCAATATGAGTCACAGACTTATGTAGGCTACATTAAAGGCTTAAGATGCCTTTCCAGACTGCATCATATCTACAAGATCAACATTACAGTACCTCCAAAGCATTCATGACCGCATAGAAGAGCAAGAGGAAAGCTGGGGCAAATATTAGACGCTCTAGAAGAAGGCGTTTGACCAGGCAGTATGGAACGGTGGTTGGAAACAACACCTCCAGGAGATGGTAGAAGTAATGACTGAGAGGACCTGTTATAACAAGCCTGAAACAAGCAAAAAGATATTTCAAACAGCAGAAAGGGACCAAGATCACTAATTATAAAACAAATTCTATTAGACGCTAGATCAAACACTTATCAACAGTCAACAAGTAAAGTAAACTGCGATAAAGAAATTCTTAGTATATTTTTCAAGTTGTGTTAAATGTTAAAATGCAATGCAACACATGTGGTTATTGTGAAAATCCACAATGATCATTTGACATGATTATGGGGTGCATACAAATGCATATAAAAGCATTATGCATTGTGTTTAAGTAATCACCCATAAACTGCAAAGTGTACAGGTCCCATGACATTGATTTTCTTGCTTGGGCTTTTTTCATTGCTGTTTTTACTGGACTCCAAAGCTTGAGACAGAAGATTTCCCAACGATGAGAGAATACCACTGTGGAAAAACAAGAATAGCAGTCCTTGTATCATTGTACCCACATTGCCTTGCATCTACTGTAGTAATGTGCACGCTTGTCTTTTCATGCATTTGTCCAACAGTAAGTGTGAAACTTTTTGACAGTGGGATTGTTAGCTCCACAACACCCCCAACTTACCAAAACAATAAGAGATAGGCACGGTGCAAAGTCCTGTGCTTACAAAAACACTATCTACTTATCTATTATCACTGCAAGCATAAATCAAGACTACAAATCATCAGTGCAGCACTTTGTTAGGGGTTTGACTTTGACAGTACAGTTAACGTTATTTGCAAAGCTAGGAGGCTAGTCAAATTTATGCGATGACAAACCCACAAACAAAGCTAACAAACTAGCTTTGACAAAAATATAAACTGACCTCGTAACAGATTTAGTTAGGATTGGATATTTCTTTAATAAAAGCAAGTATTGTTGTAGTACCCTCGCAGGAAAAGAGGAATCCCGGACTGGTACACTTTGTGTAGGCATGATCAAGTTACTTTAACAACGTTTGTACACTTAAAATGAGCGTTTGATGGTTTAAAAGTACGAATCAGTGAATGGGGCGGGGACTGTCTGGTCTGAAATTACGTCACAGGACAGGCGCATATCTATTGGTTAACGTCTCCAAGGCCGCGCATTAAAGTACACGCGCTGTCTCCTACAGGGCCGGACCTCTTAAAGGAGTAGTTCACACAAAGAGGTGTTGTCATTTATTCAGCATCGTTCCGAATGCGTTTGACTTTCTTAAAAATATTATTATTTTAAAAGCGATCAATTAAATGTGCGTTGTAAATTGCATTTTTTCCAACATTTATAAAAAAGTAAATAAACTGAAGATGGTCCTGTGGTTTGGAAAACCACGTGAGATGGAAAAAGCAGAGAGAATAAATAACATTGTTGCAGATTTTATTTACTTTGATTTACACATGAAAAACATGTATACAATCTTACACATAACTTTCTTAAAAATATAATGTTGTGCAAAAAGCATCATGTGGATTTAACATATATTTGATGGAAAAACTAAAAGTGCCAGCAGAAAACTATCAGATCATCTTCGGATCAATACTTCAGTTTAAAGTAACAGTTGCGTCACATTCCTGCAAGGTTTCTGTTCACTGAAGTTAAAGCACATGGGGTTTGTCAACTATAACAGGATTTATGAGAAATAAACAGAGACAAGATTTGAAAAGGAAACATCCAATAATATTGTGTGTTCTCCTAGTTTATGAATGTGTAACAAAAACAGTTAGTGGATTTTACAAGTTTAGAAAACTCTTACATGTCAAGTCTGCAGAGGGAAATCTCTAAACAAATGAATAACAATGAGTAATTCCGAGATATCATAATGTTAAATGAACAACATGCAAAGACAACAATGCAAAGCAACAAACCTGAGACAATTTGCTACCTTTTGCTAACAAAAACAGAGGATTAAACCTCTTCTGCGATTCCCACACCAGTGGTAGCTAGACCTCCGAGCTGCATTATTCCTATGCTCAGATTATGATGTTGTAAAATACACCCGCTACATTAAGCAAGGGCAGTTTTCTAACGGAAACAAACTCCATAGACACAGAGCAGGATAAAGCTGTCATGAAAATCCAACCTTGAAATCACAAACCCTCCTCCTCTATTGTTCTTCCCTATGAGATAGATCAGAAACAACCTGCCCATAAATGCACACCAAACCGCATGCACTGCACGGACACATGATTGGTCTTGGCCAGAGTAGTATGTCCTGGAATGGAGAGGAGTAGGCATACGAGGGTATTGTAGGATAATTTAGACCTACGCAAAAGACATGCTAATCCTCCACCTTCAGGCCAGGCCTTTGCACTCGTTCGTAAAACAGCAGATATGCGCTAGACGAAAGCACCTCCTGCAGGGTCGCTTTCCTCACAGAATCATCCGACACCCAGAGCCACTGGGAGTTAAATTGAGAAGATCCACGGAGGGAGGCAGGGCAGCGGCGGTAGGTGATAAAATGTCCAGAGTGCATATCACCGTGGTGAACCAGAATGGCTGTTAACCGGAAGTAATACTCCGAAGCGCTTGTGGAGAAAGAAAATCACTGTTAAAATGGAAAATGCTTGCTTCGGTCTATAGAGCCAATCGAAACAACAAATATGCATATACCTGTAGTTAAAAGTGAGGTTGAGCTGTGACTTCAGTCCTGGTGAGTGTAGAAAGACAGAGGGAAAGGTTCCATTGGACATTGACTTATTGTTGTTACAGTGTTCAGGATCTGTAATGAAAATGGGATTAAACCAGACAGTTGGCTAAGGTCCTGGAATTGTAAGTGAACATATATTTTAGGGTTGAGTTTGCAAAAGAGTTGACAGTATATCCTACCAACACCATTGGCAACAGTTTTGTCTTTTGAGTTCCCAACAGCTTTAGCAGGAATTTTATTTGTTCTGTTGTTCCTCTGCTGCTTCTGGCCTGCAGTACAGTGCTTGTATCGATCCATAGACAAATACTCTGTGAATTGGACATGTTCTTGTTTCTTCATGGGAGTGCCTTCTTTAGACCAGGTAAGCCTTTGCAGATGAATGCAGAGGCACTGAGGCAGCTAAACCAAAAATAAACACACATACAACAGAAGGTATAAAATGCAAAGCTGAAAGGCCAAATGTATCTAGACATCTGCTACTAATAAGTAAATATAATCGACCTTCCCAAGTTTTAACTGCTTAACAAACGCTGTCTTCTGACTCTCAAAAACTTGACCGTTCATAACTTCTCCAGTCTGCTGCTACAATGAGAATTGAGCAGATCTGTAATTCCCGACAAATCCATGATGAGGTAATTTTACCAACACTTAACACTGTACTGCTAAACCTTACCTCGGTACAATTTTCACATTCCACCTCTTTAATAGTTTCAGAAGAGATAAAATGCTGAAGACACTGATCCAATGTAACTGGTCGGCCCTAAAGAATGAAATACAAAATACCAGTGAAGAAATTTACACACATTTCTTAGTCTTCAGTTTGCAGGTTTTATATTTTAATGTAGTGATCACAACCTTAATAAGGAAGCAGATCTACACATGTTATTGTGCAATAAATTGTGCACATTTTTGCTTACCCACTGACTTGAAGGAATAGAAAGAGACAAGCTGTCGAAAGAATCATAATGCACAGGACTCTGAAATATAGAAATGAAACATTGATGAGACTAATGAAGGACCGTTTTTATTTTGCATCGTTAATCACATCTAGCTAACAAAGCGAATCATTATTTACATCTATAAAGGTTCATTTTAAATATATGGAAAATGTAAGAAAGATCACCTGCTGCTCACACCGCTTGCAAGCCATATAACTTGTTAATCGGCCATGAAAAGGGTGCCGAGTCCTCCATAAACTTGGAATAGGATGCATTGGGCCTGGGCAGGAATAACAAAATGAAGGCCTATTCCTACCAAGCCAAACAAATATTTAAAAATATTGTAACATGAAAATGTAATTTACCTCCACTTCTGCAGCTTATGTTTTTTTCTTTGGACTCGACAGATTTCTGAAAGCATGAAGAGGTTTATAAGTAAAGTTAATGATTAATCATCAGTTAATCATTATGAAGCGAGGCAGTTGAGAGCTTCACATTCAGCTTTTTTGTTAATCCATCGAGCATGTCTCAGGCATCTTAAGGATGGACTTCTATGGTGAATGCTCCTGTTTACCTCCAATGTTTGCATATCAAACAGGTGAGCAACTCTGGGTTGGTGTTCCCTCTCCTCTTCTAATGAGGATGTGAGGACATGGAAGAGCTCATGAGCATCCTGAGGACAAAAAAAACAGCTTTTTGAATTCCAATACGTAGTTTACAACTTTAGCACATAGCAATGCTTTAACAATCTGAAGGTTGACTTTTGACACTGAACATTCTCTACCTGTTCTTCAAAGGAGCTGATGTGCCATCTGTAAAGTCTGAGAGCTTCTAAAAGGCAACCTGCATCTAATACATCATCTTCCCCCTGATCATGGCTCGACAGGGCTGTGAATTGAGGAAAAATGTACAAAACAATCTTTTAGTGTTCATACATCCTTTGAAAGTCTAAATCTGTGTTTTATTAGTAAAATGGGGGCAACCTTTAAGTAACTGTATTAGAGATCTGGAGAGCTGAGTGTCTCTTTCAGTTTTCTCTGGCTGGACGTTGCTTTCATTCGTAAAATCTTCAAGCCATCTGATGAAGGAAGGACACGCTGCCAGGCCCTGAAGAAGTGAGTTCATAAAACATGTGTTTCCCAGATTAAGCAGACCAGGAACCATACCTGTGAGACAAATATTATTTTAAGCGAATATATTAATTGACATGCTTATGTTAAAGTAGCTTAACATGGAAACTAAGGCCAAATAGTATAACACTACAAAAGCTCAGCTTGCCTTTCCGGGTACTGTTTAATATTATATTACTGACCTTTCCTCTTTTTCTTCCTATCTGAAATTGGACCCCATAACACGTACACTCCAGCTGCCATGGCAGCAGCTATTCCACCAACCATACCCCAGTTTTTCATAATTTTGTTCCTGAAACAAAGGGATAGATAATGTGAGTCAAGAATGAATCCACACCTTGCTTTCATTGTTTAACACCTCAGGGAACGATATTGAAATAAGTTTAAGAGCATCATAGTACTTGCAGAAAGATCAGAAGCAGAGACACTTATTTGGTTAATAACAGAAGGGACACCTGTGGCAGACAGGAGATCTGCACTGAGTTTGACAGCTGTGTTATATAATACACTAACCTTGGCTCGAAGACAAAAAGCCACCATTACACTCAACACACGTTTTAATAACACATGACTTTTACTGAGCAACTGTTGGCGATCAAGTTAGTAACCAGCAGAACACAGCGTTCATTCAGCCAAGTGTCCTCGTTGGTTGTTCACTTCTAAAGCCAAAATAGTATCCCAATACAATACATATTAACCCATTTATGATGGTTAGTTAAGTACACGCACCACTGATCTGTTACTAACCCGAATATCTGCTGGCCTTCAGTGCAACACATCGCCAATCATACCTCGTCCCTTACCTACACCCAGAGCTACACAGCTGCAAAATTGTGTTGTCAAGTCAAATTAAACTACTCTAACTCGTACCTTGCAGCGGATCCAGTGCGCAAAAACTCTCGGACAAGCTTCTCTGTAGCTCCCTGTTTACACCAAGGCATGTTTCAAAACGCCTGGCTGTGCGGAACAAAACATTGGGCATTGTTGTCCAGCGGACTTTGCTCGGAGTAGGACGAGCGTCTGTGACGTATGAGGAAGTCTCGAAGGGCTTGAAAAACTTTATTTATAAGCTTTATTAAGAGTCAATGAGAAACATTCGTAAAAAATTCAAACAAGAATATTTATATATAACCCAGAGTACAATACAGCAACACAAAATATTACACAAAGTAAAAGGGTACCATTTACAAATACGTTTGCTTTTGCAAATAATGCTTGCAATGTTACATGTTTTTTTACTCTTAAAATTATGTAAACACAGTGAAATACACCTTGAAAACATTTTCAAAGTGGTAAACCTTTTTTATTTTTTTTAACAACAAATAAGAAATTCTTGGTTGGAAATCTAAATCTAAAGCGTCCTTGGAAGAAATCCTTGGTTGGAAATCGAAAATCTAAGCATATAAGATCTAAAACATATCTTTTTTTGTGTGTTTGCTTTTGGTAGATCATAGAAGTGTGCAATGTGTAAAAGTTTCTGACCGAAAGTGAATTTATAGGCTTAAATCAACATGCAGTACTCAATATTGGTAAATCGACAGTATTTTCAGTTTTCAATTCATTATTTTTGTAGGATAAAAATATGATGCTAATATATTATAAGCCAATATGTTGAAAACAAATCCGATAGTCCAATTTAACTTCACACTAGCTGCAAATTTGTATTAAATTTGATCATAGCCAGCTCCAGCTTTGCTGAAATATCAACAAACTGCAATTGGGTAAAATGACTGACTGTGTACAGAGCAATCTTAACTTATCTTATAAGCTACTCTGCATCACTTTGAATCATATGTCTGACATTTTTATTTCCATTATAGGCTACTCTAAAACCTATAAATAAAATAAATGAATTATAAATGAGACAAAAAATAAAACATTCCTTTGGTATAACATCTCACAAATCACCTGTATCTATCATATAGTTCCCTCCCAGTGTTTTAGTATTACACAGGCGTTCTTGCAGTGATCCAGCACGACCGACCAACGCCGTCACCGACCAGACAGAAGCAGAAATCATGGCATCACAACACCGCCCCGTCTGAGCTCTCCGCTGTCCTCACGCCCGTGGTGCTGAAATCTGCGCCCGATCCGACAGCAATGTAACGGCAATGAAACAAAGACACGGGGAGCACGACGAACAGAGCGATAATGGACGATGATTTGTTTCAGTTAAGACAGCTCCCGTGAGTGTGCATGTATATTTTTATTTTAACCGAGCCTTTGTGCAAACAACTGTCTGCCTTTGCTTTATCGCAGATTTCTAAAGATCGTCAGAACCGTGTGGGGTTAAAATGTTCTCTCTCTATTTTTAATGTATATGCTTTCATTAGGGATTTGTTTGGGGTAAAACGAGAATACGCGCGTTCAGGCTTTATGGATTGGTATAGGTGCTGTGTTTGGTAAACAGCTCAGGTAGATTAAACTAACAGCTTAGTTCTGTTAAAACGGTAATGTTGAACTAAACAGCAATTCACTGCATTGTAGATGACGCCATCTATTGAATAACACAGCGGTGTTTATTTGTGTATGTGTTTTTGTGGAGGCGCAGACATTAATTCTGCTCATAGTTCACAATTCCTGCCAAGATGACTTTGAATATCCTCCATTCATGTAATGTTACGCAACACCACATCACTCAATTGAATTAGCCCACAGCAAATTGCTTTTGTGTGGTTTGTTCAACCACAAAACCCTTGTTTCATATTTCTAACCCTGGATTTAGTCATTCATGTTTGAACCAGGGTGACTTCTTGTGTGCTAGACATTAAGTTATTTTGATTAAAACATGCGTTTATGCAAAGCAGTCATGCAGTCCTATACATTTTTTTCAACTATATGATGCTAGGGATTCAGACCACGACTTTGGTGTTGTCAGTGTCAAACTCTACATGTATTGTGGCTTGTATATGACTATGCTAAAGCTCTTTCCACTCTTTCCCATTTTGAATAAAAGGCCTGCTTATGTTATTTCTGTACTGCTGATTTTTGGCATTTGTACAGTTTCCATCTAACCGCATGCAGAAATCATGATGGCAGTTCTCATTTACTGTAACATAGTGGACGTATCAGCTAGGTCACAATTCTATTTGTAGCAGTATTGTCAAAAAGTCTTTTTTACTTAAGGGGTTTCTTGCAACTCATCATAGCAGTTTGTCAATTTTTATCATTATCTCTGAGTATTTGGGTTTGTATATTGTCTCATTTAGGTCATTTTGTCTCTTCTGTGCCGGAGGCGGTCACACGAAGGCATCATCGCCCATAATGATGCTGTGTGAGCGTGACAATTACAGTAATTAAACCATGTGATATCTACGTGCTCCCCTTATTTACTCCTCCTCGATCCAATCTGTCTTCATATCTGTGAAGATGTTCAGTGATATGCTATCATTGTCGTTAAAATGTGTTTTTTATACATTAAGAAAAATATGTCGTTCAGTCACCCCATGAAACACTTTCAAAAATTACTCCACTGTCTGTTTGCACGTTGCATCTAATCTGCAGACAATTCTGTTTCGCTCTCACTGGTGTTTTCTTTCCAGAACACAGAACAGGGTCTGCACGGATAGGAAACTCTCATCACCTTGGCAACAGTTTCTTATTACGTGCATCATTCAGTCGAGCGCACAGTTGTATTCCATGTACAGATACATTTTCTGTACAGTTATATGTGTTCTGATGATGGTGACTGATATTAATGGTATTGTATAAAAATACCAAGTTATCCAAATAATTCTTGTTTGCACTCCACAAATGTTTTATTTAGAGTATCTGATGGATCAGCTCAATATCTGTTTGGCTCTGGCAGAGTGGTGAAATTTCGGCGTACAGGTGAAAGCACTCGTTCAGAGGAGGAGTGCAGTGGCAGGGATGAGGTGGAGGGAGGGCGGACGGACATGGAGTCAGTTTCCCTAGCTGATGGTGCTCCAGTTCCCCGGGAGTTCGCTAATCCCACCGATGGTATGATTGGATTCCCATTTGTGATATTTATCACGATTGTATGAAATATTTAATTTCTTTTAACGAACACACAAAGATACTTTTTGGAAAGTTTACATAGATCATAAGGTTTTATACTGTTAGTAAGTAAAACATTTATATAACTAATATTAACCATGTTTTAATATACACTTTCAATAATGATTAACAATTATTATGTTGATTAAATTACCTTTGTATTTAATTTAAACAAGAAACACATTTCACACAAATTTCATTATTGATCACCAACTTTACTCTGTTTTTACCCACTACTAATTCCTTTTTATTACAGCTGTGATTTAAAACGTAAACATCTGAATAAATTCAACATTTTACTACTCTGTTTATTTGACTGTTTCTCAACAGATACCTTTATGGTTGAGGATGCAGTGGAAGCCATTGGCTTCGGGACATTTCAGATGAAGCTGTCCATCCTTACCGGACTTTCATGGGTAAAAACAATGAATAACTGTTGTACCCTCACAACACATTCTGATTTGTATCCTGTATAGTTTTAGAACTTTCAGCTCATCTTTTAGATATCTGTGCCATTGGTATTCTGTTTGGTCAGGTTATTTTGATATTGCTATATTTGTTTCTACAATGTGGCGCTGATTGTGTGCAGATGGCAGATGCCATGGAGATGATGATCCTCAGTATACTAGGCCCTCAGCTGCACTGTGAGTGGGCACTAACCACCTGGGAAGTGGCTCTGCTAACCTCGGTACTTCAACTTTACTCAATAATGATTCCAACTTGGACTGTTTGAGAAAACTGAGTGCTGTTTCTGTATTTCTATTGTTTTCTGTGTCTTTCCAAAACAGGCAGTATTTATTGGAATGATGATCAGCTCTTCATTATGGGGAAACATATCTGATAAATATGGCAGAAAAACGGTATAGTTCAATATCACATATAACTGTATAACTGCAGAAAAGTTATTTATAATACCAGTTTGAACCACTAGAAAATAATGGATTTGTGTGCGTACGGTAGGGTTTGAAGATGAGTGTATTCTGGACCCTGTTTTACGGCCTCCTCAGTGCATTCGCGCCTATATACGGATGGATTTTGTTCCTCAGAGCTCTGGTGGGCTTCGGTATTGGAGGCGCTCCACAATCGTAAGTGTGACAAACAATTAATTGAAAGAAATTCATGCAAAATCATTGAATACTCAAAAACGTACAAAAACCTTTGGCTTATTCACTAAGAGTGACACTGTATGCTGAGTTTCTCCCCATGCGGTCCAGAGCCACTTGCATTTTGTTGATAGAGGTAACAAAATCTCACTTTTCTATTTTATACAGCATCTACACCCCCATTACCCTGTATCAGTTATGAATTGTTTGTGCATAGTTTGTTTTTTTATTCTCTTTTGTAGATATTCTGGGCTCTGGGAACAGTATTTGAAGTGCTGCTTGCCATTTTGGTGATGCCAACATTGGGCTGGCGCTGGCTGCTGGCCCTCTCCACAATTCCCCTTTTTATTTTTGCAATGTTTTGCTTTGTAAGTATGAATTCTCAGTTGCTTAATTAATTTCTCTATGGGCGTATGTATGTGAATAATATATTGAGGAACCACTGTGTAAACAAAATGTCTTGTAAAACAGTGGCTGCCAGAAAGTGCACGTTACGACGTCCTGACAGGGAATCAGGAGAAGGCTTTGAGCACACTTAAACGCATTGCTGCAGAAAACAAGGTTCCCATGCCACTGGGAAAACTCATTGTGGCCAGACAGGTAAAGTACTGGCTTCTAACATCTACACCAGTTATTGTTAATCTTGTAACAAAATGGTAAGCCCCTTAACCACCCCTCATTTCACAAATTTTGTGATATCTTATCATTTGTCTTGTTTTGGGGTGTTATTGGTTTCTTTGATAGGAGGACAGGGGGAAGATTCAGGATCTTTTCTCTCCACATTTCCGCTGGACCACTATTCTGCTATGGTTCATATGGTATGAGGGATGTCTACATTCTTATAATGTTTTGTTTTCCAGTCTTAAATGGCGAGATTTACTACTTTCCTTTTCTGTTTGTGGTACTACATTTATTTTTGCGTCACTGTCATATGTTCTGTTGCAGGTTCTCCAATGCGTTCTCTTATTATGGAGTGGTTTTGCTGACCACTGAGCTTTTCCAGGAGGGAGGGGCGTGTGGTAGTGAGTGGAAGCTACTATGTATTTAAAAATTCTATAGTATGCCTTCTATTTAAAAAATCATTAAATTTAATTATAAACTGTTTATAATTCATATTAAATAATGATATAAGATGAAGAAACAAAAAAATGTGACACTGCTTTTGGTTTACACTGGGAATTATATATTTATAATATGAGCTGTAGAATATGTGTGGAGTGTACTGTGTAGTATACTGAACTTTTATCAAATTCAGTCAAACCATTGAGCCATTTTATGTATTAAAAAAATGCATACTTTCTACTTTATTCTTACTGCAGAATGAGTCTGTGTTAATGATGATTGGGACCTATTTTATTTTTGACATATTGTCCTGTTTCTCTCCCTAGAGGCGAAAGGCAGTAAAACAGATCCAAGTTGCAGTTTGGAGTGCAAGTATCTGAATTCAGATGATTACAAAGATCTTCTGTGGACCACACTCTCTGAGTTTCCAGGTACACGCTTGAATTGCATCAAGCAAATCATTTTAAATTCAGTACATTAAAGACAGAGAGAACAGGA
Organism: Barbatula barbatula; assembly: GCF_947034865.1. NCBI lineage: Eukaryota > Metazoa > Chordata > Actinopteri > Cypriniformes > Nemacheilidae > Barbatula > Barbatula barbatula. The sequence goes on along the minus strand of NC_136767.1, from coordinate 24,093,989 downwards.
TATAAGTGTTTCAAATTGGGATAGGTCTAACATCCAGTATTGACTGATGCTTTGCAGGTCTGCTGGTGACCCTGTGGGCGATCGATCGGTTGGGAAGGAGGAAGACTATGGCACTGTGTTTCTTCGTCTTTTCCCTCTGCATTGTGCCCCTCTATGGATGTGTGGGAAGGTGAGAAAGCAAATTCTTAAAATGTTTAAATGTTAAAACTATAGGCGGAAAAAATTCATTCAATCATTAAAGTGATAGTTCACCCAAAAATTAATTTTCTGTCATCATTTACTCACTCTCTTGTCATTTCAAATCTTTATGACTTTCTTTCCTCTGCAGAACACAAAAGAAGATATTTTGAAGAATGTTGTTAACTGGTCTCCATTCGCTTGCATCGTTTTTGTTTCCATACAACAGAAGTGAATGGGGGCCAGTGCTTTTCGGTTACCAATTTTCTTCAAAATATCTTCTTTTGTGTCTGAGGAAGAAAGAAAGTCATACAGGTTTGAAATATCAAGAGGGTGTAAATGATGACAGAACATTTATTTTTGGGTGAACTATCACTTTAGGGTCATACTATAACTTTTGAAACTTAATGAAACCTTTTTGTAATATTTTTAATGAGACTTTATGCCATATGGCTTAACTGTTTTGCTTATATTACAGAACTGCTATGACAGTTTTGATATTCATTGCAAGAGCCTTTATTGCTGGGGGTTTCCAAGCTGCGTATGTGTACACACCAGAGGTGAGAAGTTTTTGTTAAAACATTTTCAAGTCTTTCATGTAGTGCTGCGAGCACTGTGAGATAACAGATGGGTTCAGTGGCAGCCAGGAACAATTCTATTAAAGTAAGAAGCAATTTTCTGAGCAATGAGTGCTCAAGGGAAAAGCAATCCGTCTTTGGTCATTGTGAAACAGTGCGTAATGGAAAAATAGGCACATTAATTCAAGTCAAAACCAAAAGTGTCATTCTTGGCTGATAAATTATAAGGAGTATCTACTTGTAGACTGTCAGGTAGTGTTGTTAAGCTCAAGGCTACAGCTGTGGTGGAGAGGGAGTTTGACCTTGGGAACGATCTAGTTCTTGGCTCATTTCCACCACCTGGCAGCCATTTCAGCAACTCAACTGCAATAACACATGGCACTGTCATGTTCTTGTTTCTTTATAAACCCTGAATTTAGTTCATCTGCAGATGAAAGGTAATAAAGTTGAATATTATCCAGCGTCTGCAGGTTGACAGCTATTTTACTGTGCATGGTTTGAACAGTTCACCTTACAGTACACAAAACGTTGTCTGTGTTATTTAATTGACCTTTAAAGTCTCATAAACCACCCCATGGTGAGTGGAATTATGATGCATATAGTACAATAATAGATCTTTAGTAGGTCATGTCATTTGCTTACCACCCAGGTTACATAATAGTTTAAAGTACATCTCTGCAGTGTGATAAGGATAAACATTGTTAAATGAGATGATTATGACCAAAGTTACTCAGTATCTGTCTCTTTTGGTGCTTTTCTTCAGGTGTATCCCACGGCGACAAGGGCACTGGGTTTGGGTACCAGCAGTGGAATGGCTCGGGTCGGAGCTCTCATCACTCCATTCGTTGCACAGGTTTGAAAACATATAACACGGTTTAAAAACAAATGCACAAGTAGAACATGAAATATTTTCTTTGACTGATTTTTTTAGGCATAAATAATGAATGTGGCCAAATACATGCCAAAAATATATTAAAAAATATAACAAAAATACAAACGTTCATTTGCAAAAACAGATAACTTATTCAAAAATCATGTATTTTTTGTGCATTCAAATGAATGTCAATCAACTATAACTCCATCAAATTGAGTTATCTGTTTTTTGCAAATAAACTCTTCATATATAATTAATTATAATAACAAAAAAATACTTCTAGAAAAAGCAACAATGGAATTGACACAGGAATTTTACACCTTTTCTCCAGGTGATGCTGGAATCATCAGTGTACTTGACTCTGTCCGTCTACTGTTGCTGCTGTTTGTTGGCTGCTGTTGCGTCCTGTGCCCTTCCCATCGAGACCACCGGCCGGGGCCTGCAGGAGTCCAGTCACAGAGAATGGGGTCAGGAGATGATGGGACGGGCATCAGATCACAGCCCTGGTGGGATTCCACATTCCAGCTCTGAATCACAGGACTAATGGGACACAGATGAGACAGGTTTTTTAAAAGCTATTGGTCTTAGTTATGCTGTAGGGAGGGAATGTACTTTGCAAAAACAATGTATGTCTAAACATACCTACATGATTCAGTGGTTTTAAGAGTTGCTCTGCATTGATTTTTTAAGTTCCTTTATCAAAGGCAAGAAGTTTCCTTTGATGAATTCTCCTCGGCCAGAGAAATGGAGGAGAATATACAGTATATTCATGGAAGTACAGCAGAAAATAGGCTGAATCCTGGATCTGATACTACACCATTTTAAACACACATATGGTTCTAAGAATATTTATGTGTATTTAAATGGATAGTTAACTCAATTCAACCACCCTCATGTCATGCAAAACTTATGACTTATATTACTCTTTCCTTTGTGGAACACAAAAGAAGATATTTTGAGAAACATATTTTATGGTTTTATGTCCATACAACGGAAGTCAGTGGGGTTCGATGTTGCTTGGTGACCAGCATCCTTCAAAACATCTTTTGTGTTCTGCAGAAGAAAAAGAGTCATACAGGTTTGGAATGACATGAGGTCAAGTAAATGATGAAAAAGTGTTCATTTTGGGTGAACGATCCATTTGAGAGGAAAAGTGACAGATTTGATCTTCTCCCAGATAAAGAGCACAAAAAAGTGTGTTTGTTTGTGGGTCAGAATGACAGTGAGTAGAAATTATAGATGTGTGTGTATTATTTTATATGTCCACTATGTTCAAAGAGGGCCTTCCACTTCACTCCCAACATTCCTTTGGGAGTGCATGACAACTTTTGATTAATAGCGCAAAGGCTGGATGCTGCAATCAAAACCAGCACACAATGCACCAGTTGTATTGCTTTTGTTGAAGAAACATTTATCAAAGCATTATAGAGGCTAGATAACAGCTAGCCATTCATAGTTTATTTCTGCCTCTACCGACACAATGATGATATGGTGTCAGTTACTGATAGTAGCTGACTCCAGTGACATCTAGTGGACATCAACATCTTCATTTCATACCACATGGCATTGGAAAGCATTGTTCCCTAAGCATGCACATCAAAGGTCCGTGCAGAATTTAAAATTTGAATGTACAGATTATATAGAAGACAGCATTCACCTTTGTGTGTTCAATGGAAGACAAAAACAGATTTGGAAGGTCAAGAGTAAATAATAACAGAATTTGCATTGGTCTATTCCAGTACTTGAGCCTCCTTAAAGCAGATGTCTAAAACAATTGCTTGCATTTAAACATGCAACATAAACATAAACTCAACGTAAAATCTTAGGGTTTTTTTTGCCTTTCCACTCAATTGTATATTTGGTTATTTGTATCCCTACCTATTTAACAGTCCTTTGGGTTGGCGTGTGTTGAGAAGTCAGGTTGTGAAGTACGCCTGCCTTTGCAATTTAGAGCTGCAATTTCGTGTCTATGTGCACAGATTTTACTAACACTGCACCGGCTGTACAGAACATGTGTATGATACCGTAACAAATAAATTATGCGTCAAAAAGAAAGCAAAAAAGTCTTTATTTATTCGTTTAGACTTGACATTTCAGCTGTATTATGATAATCTTTCATTGTCCGTGGTATCCTTGTACATCCATCTACATCAAATGTATTCCAATACTCAGTAAATCTGTTTTCTTCTGTATTCAGTATGACAAATATTATTGATGTCTAGATCTATTAAAGACGTGATTTAGAGTGTGCTAGCAAGCCTTTCTGTTCCAAGATGCCTCCAAAGAGTCGCACAGCTTCTTCGGCACATCCGCGATGGATGGTCAGTCCAAAACCTCCGTGTCCGTAGTTATGGATGACCTGTGTTAAAAAAGTCATATGGTAACTGAATAGATCTGTCTTTAAGGATCAATTCAGTATAACTCAGTAATGATCTTCCATTAACAGAACTTAAGAGTAGAGGTCACAGTGTCTCACCTCAAATGAGTTTGGTCCGGACTGTATGGTCTCTCTTTCAAGTCTAACTTTACTCCGTGAAGGCCTGAGACCAGTCCAGTCTTCTACTATCCGTGCGTGCTGGAAAGAAAACAGGAGATTTAATTTGCTTCATCCTCTGATTTTGCAACTTTGAAATATCATATTTAGTTCATTATATTTTTAAGAAAACAACAGATCGATCAAGCTCGCACCTGTAGACTGGGCTCAAACTTGCAGGCTGCTTCCCAAATTTGTTTATGATCAACAGAACTGTTCTGCTGATTCCAGTTTCCTACTTGAAATACTCCACCCACAGTGACTAAACGGCTCCTGCAGACACACAGAGGATATCAGGTCATAGAAGAGCCATAACGTTCTCAGTTACCAATACTATTTTACAATAAACAAATTGAAAAAAAGGAGGGAGGAATATAATAACTGATAACATACCCAGGTATGATGTATGGCGAATTATAGACACCTGCTGAGAAATCATGTGTTAGGACCCAGTGCTTCAACCAGGGAGCATCTACCTGTTAGTAGACAGCACAGCACATGAGATCAAACGATTCTGTAACGAATCCGACTTTGACTCATCCACTAAACCCCACCTTAATGATTTGACCTCTGCCAGGCTTGAGATCAGGGTCAGGCTGCAGTTCACCCGATCGAACACCAGAACAGTTGATGATGACATCAGCACCACTGTCTGCCAACTGGAGGCAATTTTTGGACAATTCAAAAGTATACAAAGTCATAAACGCGCAACAGCAAAGCTTTAACCAAATGCATCAAACCTCTTTAAATGAATTAACTTTCCTCTGATGAAACTTGATGTTTCTTTGTCTTAACCTGTGGAAAACACAGACACGAGATGTTAATCATTGGGTGACATAAAAAGCCACACTGTAAATAAGTAACACAGAAGAGATTGTAGATACTGTAATTATTTTACCACACCAAAGTAAAAAAAGTAATTAATAAAATAAACGTTTGTAGATTTTAATCCTATTCTTATTGTTCATTATAGTGATCCGATAACAGTGATCTCTCACCAGTCCATAAGCCAGGGCAGGTATGTCTTTCCTTCGATCATAAGAGCAGTATTAAACCACCCATAGCTGGAAGGGTTTGAAGAAAAAGTAAAGGCGAAGGTGACAACCACATGAATACCAATTGAATTTCAATTTCTACTGATCCATTTTCATTCAAACCTCAAATACTGTAACAACTATAATGTTTTGTTAATCATTTTTAAAGACCAAAATGGTTTTGATAGGATCAGGAGAACAACATTTCACTTGATTATGCTTTAAAATCCAAAGTTACTTTGTATTGTATATCTAAAGATGGTTTCATTGGACACAAGCACCTGACCCGAATCCCAAAATTAACTTCAGGTCTGTGTTTGGTTATAATATAACAATTTATATTAATATTTATGTATATTTGTTATTGCATATTAATAGCATTACATTTCATTAAACAACTCAGCAGTTATTGATTCTTTACGAAGGTCTACCGGAAGTTAAGCTTGGGCCATATAAATGTTTGTCTATATTGTAATGGCACAGTTGGATGTTTTTCTGTTTGAAAAACTACTATTTGTATTAATGCACCAATAACTGGTCCATTTTACTGTTTACATGTTGGGGCTATATTTTCTAACAAAAAGACAACATTTAATGATTTTATTCACAACACAACCCAACATTCCCAACCCAACAACCCTGCAGCCGTAACTACAACCAAAATATGGCCTTCTGTACTTTTGTACTACGGATTCAGTATTGACTTTATGAGATATGCCAGTGAGTACCTGTATCCAGGAAACAATTGTAGTTCACGTTCAGTCAGCTGTCGAAAACCCAGCACTGTGTCTTTAAATGAGGGCTCCTGTTTGAGGGGAACAGAAGGATTTTAAGTGAATTAAATTTCACAAGTATCTCCTAGTAAGTGGTATATTCTTTTGTATAGCCTTTTAACTTGTGCCAGAGAGAGCTATTACTGTAGCAGTCTACAGTAGAATGGTCAGTGCAACAAACAGTATAACAGTAAGCGTATATTCTTAACTAGTGTTAATCTCCAAAAATAGTTTTCAGTCTGACCTCTTCTGCTTTTATTCAGTTAAACGGTACAATAAACTGCATTGTGCTATAAGTAGCAATAGCACATGGCAAGTCAACTTTTGGTGAAAGTCTTTTGGTTACCGTTTTGTAGATAAAGCATCTTAAGGACGAAAATGACAATGTTCTCACCGGTACACGCTCGGTGAAAAGGTTGTAGCCAGACTCAAGAAAGATTCCCATTTTTACTGACTCTGGAGAGCTTAGAAAGCTTAGAAGATAGTCGAACGTCTCTTTGTTCCATTTACTGGAAAATGAAAGAAAAACATTTGATCTGTTTCTCTTTTATCTGTTCTTTATTAGACACTTACACAAAGCACTCTTGACTGGACAAAAACCTTTGCAGTGAATAATAAATGTAAATAAAAGCAAAAATGTTTCTTTCTTTGTCATTATCACCACAACTCTGCACTGCGTCTGAAAAAAATCTGAGATTTGGACATTGCACACGAATGAAACTCTCACGTTTCTCGCACATTCCCCTTGTCGTAGAGATAGGGCTGCCAGAGTCCAGCTGCCCCGTCGCTGGTGGTGAGTGGAGTGAAGACATCTGCATACACCTCTATGGTGAGAGGGGTGACCCTGTCGTGGAAGTGTTGGTAGATGCTCTGAGCAGTGGATAGGCCGATGACCCCAGCTCCAATCACACACACCTTCATGTCTGCAGAACATGTATATCACTGTCAATACACCGTTTGTAAAGGAAAATGACCCAGGAACAATGCCATAGTAAAAGTGAAGTAATAGTTTCTGGCAGACTGGCTGTTATTTGTATGACCACAGCTCATGGTTACTGTAGCATGGTTCATTTTTATTAAGGACCCTTAATGATCTTTAAAATATATAGATTTCATTGTGTAAACACAGGTTTAAAAAATATTATTGCAGGCTGATCTGAAATTGCACTTTTAAAGCAAACTAGTTTTCACCAATGAATAGAGCCTCCCATATGTCTGCACTACTTAGACATATTTCAAATCTCGTGTCCATAAAAGCCCTATATGAATATAATAATAACAGTAACAGGAGCACGAGCGTGTTAGTTATTCGTATTGCTCGCCTGTTTTATACGATTTAATAGTTAATGCGGTGCATGTCAAAATAAAAATAATACAACAAAGAAACATAGGCTACTTACCGCTCTTTTGCTATTTCTCTAAACAGCAAAAACAGGTGAACAATAACGTTGTCCTTTTAAATGTTGAATTCTATTCAGTCTCGCACGCACCGCTTCCTAAACTCAATGACAGGTCGATTAAAGACGAAGAAACCTTCGCAAAACTTACAGGTGAACTTCTTCCCACCTTACGTAACTTTTCCCGTGACATAAATCCAGTAGGAGTCGCTGTTGTTCTCCTTCAGATGATGTGCAACCGACCTCACTATCCACAATATTTGAAGCCCCGCCCACTTATAATTTCTACCCAATGAAAAGGCCAGAAGGTGAATACTCGTTTTAAAAATAAAAAGACACGAAAACAATTTTAGCTACTTTTTTTGTTACACAAATAAAACTTACATATACAGTGCCTCTTAATGGTACAAACAAATTATAATATTACACTATAACTACTGTACAAGATTAACAAATATTGATATATTTTATCTTAATTTTATCACATTAAATTACATTCCCACTAAAAGGTTTTAAAAAAAGCTCACTTAACAGACTACATCAAAAAGCAACAAGAGTACAATATATTCACCTTTCCTGTTGAGCGGACACAATTTTAATGAGTTAAAATAAAGGAATAAAGAAAAAACAAACAAACTCCGGGCATCATCTCAGTCTTCTTGTAAATGCAATTTAAATTGTTCCCATATCTTATTATAGGTTGATATTAAATCTCAGCTCTTCTAAATGTAGCATATTTCCCAAATCTCTGATCCACATCTCATCAGAATCTAGTTTCCACATCTGTAATAGAAGTATTTTCGCAAGCATCATACAAGACGAAATGGCCTGTAATTGGTGCCATTCGCTAGAGGCGTTCTCTGCTCCTAAAAGACCAACATAAGGATCAAGTTCCATGTTAGTGGAATATACATTTGAGAGAAATTTGAAAATACGATTCCATGGTTGTATTCTACTGAAAGACCACAAAGAATGAAACAAGGTGCCTTCTGAAATTGAAGGATACATTTTATGAAGTTTTGTCTTGGAGTAATGAAGCCTGTGTGTTATTTTATATTGGATTAAATTGTGTCTTGCATTCACAGAACTTGAATATTCTGTAAGCAATCATTCCACATACCGTGTTACTATCTACTTTCCTAATAATAATTTATAAAATACAAGACACATTTAACTTCTCCCCTGGTGGATCATTAACTATTACCTTCAATGTTAGCAATGTTTTTCCTTACATAATCTCTGATTTACTGGATCTCCAATCCGAGCTAACCCCTAATTTTAGCTACTTTTAATGCTTGTTTTGTCTTGATTTGGTTAATTTAAGTCAATTTATTGGCCTCAGCAGTGGTTTGATATCTATTATCTTACTGTAACAATAAAGCACTAAACATTAAATAAACCATGATAGCACTTAACTCTTTATTAAATACTTAAACAGAAAAGTGTTGCCAATTAATTTATGGTTTGTCAAATTTTAACCACAGACAAATTATTGTTAACAAAACACTAGTTAAAAAATATATATTAATGTTATCTTTTATCACTTGGAATTTGTATGGCAATGATTATCAGATTAGTGAGAAAACTGCCGATGTCTGATGAGATAACACTGTGCAGATGCCCAGGTCTATCAAAGACGTGATTTCGAGTGTGCTAGCAAGCCTTTCTGCTCCAACATTTCTCCAAAGATTCGAGCAGCCTCTTCAGCACATCCATGATGGATGGTTATTCCAAATCCTCCGTGTCCGTAGTTATGGATGACCTTTGGTAAATGATGCATAGTATGGTGATATTTTTTGACGAAAGAATCTTGAAATCAGACTTTTTGGCTATCTATACAAATCTCACTTTAATAATGGCATCACATCTTAAGTATAATAAGAGCACCTCAAAGGAGTTTGGTACGGACTGTATGGTCTCTCTTTCCAATCTAACTTTGCTGCGTGCCGGCCTGAGACCAGTCCAGTCTTCTACTATCCGTGCGTGCTGAGAAAGAAAAGTAGATTTGACACGCTCATAGGAAATTTTGAAACATTAATAGATTAGTCATGACACATTTAGTGAAACAACAGATCGATCGAGCTCGCACCTGTAGACTTGGCTCAAGTTTGCATGCTGCTTCCCAAATTTCTTTATGATCGACAGAACTGTTTTGCCTATTCCAGTTTCCTACTTGAAATAATCCACCCACAGTGACTAGACAGCTCCTGCAGACACACACTTACTGTACATCTGAGGTCATATGCATCACTCCTAAGACCATTTTCATGCATTTAAAAGGATAAAAGAGCAACACCGTATGTTTGACATTCTATAGTTGTCTATTTCCAAATCTTCATGGATAAAGAAGCTTACCCAGGTATGATGTAGGGTGAAATACCACCTGATGAGAAATCATTTGTTGTAATCCAGTGTTTTAACCAAGGAGCGTCTACCTGTTGATGCACAACACCTAAAATGAAAATCATTTGTCTAAAATTTTGATAAAATTTTTTCAATCCACATCACCTTGATGATTTGACCCCTGGCTGGCTGGAGATCAGGGTCAGGCTGCAGCTCACCTGATCGGAGACCAGAGCAGTTGATGATGACATCAGCACCACTGTCTGCCAACTGGAGATAGATGAGGAGTTTACGTGAAAGTATGTCAACATGCATTTGACAAAAACGAGGTTTCTAAATCGACAAGTGCCACAACATTGGAAAAAGTACAGATTTGTCACACAGTATAATTTTAATTGACAGTTATTTCAATCTAACAAATCTTGTGTTATGTGACCTTGGTGCAAGACTGAAAACTGTTTTTTTCATTGCCTCACTAATGAAAATGAAAGTGTGCAAACCTCTTTAAATGAACCAATCTTTCTGTGATGAAACGTGACGTTTCTTTGTTTTAACCTGTAGCACCAAAAACATAAATGTATTAAGATGCTCATCCCAGGTCTTAACGTTAATCATTGTTAGACCTGAAAAACTTACATGTATGCAATTTCTTCACACTTCAATTTTAGTTACTGATTAGATAACAGTAATCTCTCACCATTCCATAAGCCAGGGCAGGTAAGTCTTTCCTTCTATCATGACAGTAGTGTTAAACCACCCATAGCTGGAAGGGTTGGGCGAAATGGAAATGTAGATAAGTAAAATTGCATTTCAATGAATTAAGTTTTATTTTAAAATCAATTTCATTTTACTCTATCTATCATATGAATAAATGAGTAAATGGGAAAAAGAAAATGATATGGATATTGTGCAGAAACAGCATGATCAAATTATAGCAATAACTATGAATAAATAAATAAAATAACCTGTATCCAGGGAACATCTGAAGTTCACGTTTAGTCAGCTGGCGAAAACCCAACACAATGTGTTTAAATGAGGGGTCCTGTTTAAGAAGACCAAGGTTTAGTTTTTTTCAGCTATAAAATGATACATTTCATGTTTGACAACATTCCTGTAAGAATATTCTCACCGGTACAGTATCAGTACAGAGGTCGTACCCAGACTGGAGAAAGATTCCCATTTTAACAGATTCTGGAGATCTCAGACAGCTTAGTATGTAGTCAAAGGTCTCTTTGTTCCATTGACTGAGAAAATTAAAAAGCAGAGCTGAAAAAGATACACTTGATCTACATCATATACTGTCATGTTGTCTGAAAGGACGTGCTTTATTTGTTTGACATTTTTATGGAAATCTGAATCCGAGAAACTCAAGAACAATTTAGACATCTTCGACCCTCACGTTTCTTGCACGTTCCCCTTGTCGTAGAGATATGGCTGCCAGAGTCCAGCTGCCCCGTCGCTGGTGGTGAGTGGCGTGAAGACATCTGCATACACCTCTATGGTGAGAGGGGTGACCCTGTCGTGGAAGTGTTGATAGATGCTCTGAGCAGTGGACAGGCCGATGACCCCAGCTCCAATCACACACACCTTCATCTCTTCGTCTGCAGAATGTACAGAAAAATATTAATGTGAAACTGTTGATTCTGCTTTCCTGTGGCTCAGTGCCCGCTAGCAACGCCACGGTCATGGGTTTGATCCCAGGGGATTGCACATAGTCTAGTACTACACTCTAATGTTAAGTACAATGCAACGTAAGCCACTTCGGATAGAAGCATCTGCCAAATGAATACAATGTAAATGTTGTGTAATGGTCCATAATTCATAAAAACATTACTTTACTCACCAAAATTGTGGTATTTCCACTGTTTGCTCCAAAGAAAATGACGAAATGCTCTTCTTGGCCTCTTCTCTCCTGACAGAAGCAATCCAACGGCAGATAACTTTAGCACCAGAATTGACAAATTAACTTTTTTTTCCAAATTACGCAACTCCTTGACGTAATACGTTCTAGAGATGGCGCTATTCGCACGTTGCTTTTTGGTTGAGTAAAGTCCATATCGAGCCACGAGAACGAATACATCTAATTCACTTAAATCTTATATTGTTTATAAACGCACTATAATTATTGTTGTATAAATAACATGTTATCCTTTAAACATAAACGCTTTTATCTAACATTCGATTAAGCGTGACCAAACTTTATTTGTTAACGTTGAGCTTGAAATGCAAAAAAGTTTTTTAATCTGATTTCTAGAAACCCAGGCAACGCATAAAATACTTTGTTGAAGAAGAGATGTAAAAGCTTTATTTGTTTTTCTCCCCGCGCCACCAGGAGGTTTCGGATGGACATTATATTATACCCATGAGTTGACTAACTAGCATCTAAGGCAGCAGACGATAAGGCAGTGAGTGACTGTGCCCCACCACTACCATCATCACCACCCCCACCACCATCATCATCATCATCATCATCCAGCTCATGTCAAAACGGAACCAGCGCCACAAACACAACAATGTCTTTCTAACAGCGGTCCCTTCAAGCGTTTGGACTGGACACCATCCCCGTGTGACTGGCGTTACTGCTAGGGGAAAATCCGCTAGTGGGGTTTTAGCCTGTGACAGACTGGCTGTTGTGCTGGTAGATCTTCATCCATGGCTCTGGTTACCCTGCAGCGCTCGCCCACTCCCAGCGCCGCGTCCACTTCCAGCACCGCCACCGCGGGGGAGGTAAGCGGAAATAAACACGACACGCAGATGAATGACAGAAATAACGTTACAAAATGCACACATGAATCGTGTAGGCCCGATGCTAATACGTCTCCGGTTGTAGGGCTAACTAGCGGGATGCCGTTAGGGTTGATGGAGAAATGCAAGCGATGCAAACAGACCCATCATACGACATACTGCTAACGACTTTGTAAACTACAATTGAGCTTGACTGCAGTGTAGACAGTTGAATTGCAACGCTGTGTCATTGTGTATTATGATGTTTGAGCTGGCACGTGGTTTAGTATAAGCCATGCATGCATGCATGCTTTGTGAAACGGTAAAGTTAAACGTTTCGCCGTGTGTGTGTGTTTGTACAGCGGATAAAAGAGGTCGGAATTAACATTGTGCCTTTTTGCACTGTATATGCCGCCGTCTTGATCGTTCGCATTGAAAGATGTTTTGTTTTAGGTAGTCTCTCAGCCCTTAGGATCTCGGACAGGGATGAGCGGTGTTTATTTGGGATCGGATGTAATGGAGTTTGATCCTAATCAGTTCAGTCAATAAATGGTTTATTTTTAAATAATAAATTATAGGAACCACTAGTGTTTTTTTTTTGCTGACTGATGCCACGTGTTTTGTGGTTGAACTGGGGTTACTATGGTGAGACAATTGTAACATTTGTGGTTATATGGTTTTTCTAGAAATACCATAATTCAACTACGACGACTGTAGTGAAACCATGGTTCATTTTGTAAGGGACAGTTATAATCTTGACATTATACTGTAGTTGCAACACTTTATACTCACGCCAAGGAATACGAACTAATAATACAAATATATTGTAAGAACATAGTTAATGGATAGGAATTCTATAGAAATATAATACCACCTACACATATATTTCCATAAGCCCCCTTGCTTACCTTATAAAGTATCTCAAGTCCCTGCCAGATTAAGTGAAATCACACACTTTTGTATTTTGTTGCCAGACGTCTATACAATCTGTGGTCCTACAATTTTAAAGGAAATATCACATGTTGGGGAACAAACCCCAAATAGAATGTATTTCCATTCATAAACGCCCAGGAATATTCATGGAAGTCCTGCCAATTCTTAAGTGAGGTGTACAATTCTTAAATAAACAGACAAGAGTGTGCCAATGTTTCTATGTATATGGGGTATTGTTTTAAAAATCTGTAACACATTGTTGATGTCATGTGCATTGGAGAGGTTTGTGCAACTCTAGTCATGACATTTTGAGAGCGGGTAAACAATGAATTCCAACAAGAGAAATGCTCTGCAACACCGTTCCTATTAAGTTCCTAATCTGGTTTGTGCTCTCACACATTCTCCTAACCCACTGCATTATATGTCTGTTTCCACATTGCTACTGTAACTGTGCAGCAGATTTGACAGATGTCAATTTTTGTAACACAAGTAGCCCATAATGAGTGTCAGGTCTTTGTGTGCGAAGGTCTGTCCCCCTGAGGCCTGTATTTCTGCTCCACAGACATTTAAATCTGAGTCATTGTGCCCTGGCACAGCTAAGCTCCTCTCATGCAATGAAAGACCTCCTGTTTAAACCTTTTTAACCAGACTCACTAGGAGAGCTCTATTGCTGTTCATTCTTCGTGAATCTCATGTGTTTTTCCTGAATGGTGTCAGAAAGCTGCATTTTCTAAAAGTTCCTTTTAGGTTTTAAATTGCCTTTCCTCCATTAAAGCACTCCACCCTCATAATAGTTCCACTGACGTCATAGTTGTCATAGAAATACATTTTGAAGGTTACAGCCAGTAGGGGGCACTGGCTGTGCACATTTGAAAGGGACAGCACAAGACATTCTGGGATGGAGATTGAATTATGAAGAGATCGACTCATATTTACATTCATGCAGTTCAAGGCGTGAATCGCATTTCATGTTGGTCAAAATTTTAGGATCGGGTTCATTTATTTGTTTCAATAATACTCTATGCAGTATGTTGAAATCTGTGAATAGTGCCATAAAGCTTCAGAATATATTTGCGGGCGAGGACATGCACACTTTTTAGAATTCACAGCACATCTCATACACACAGTCTGAGCACATGCAGGCGCAGTGATGTCATCCTATTTCATGCACACAGAGAGACAGAGAGATGGATGGGGAAGGAAAAAAGGATGGACATGTTTTAATTTATGTTTAATTTGTGTACTTGCATATACTTTATTTTATGTCATTCTGTATTTATTCCTTACTTGGCACCTTATTTCAATTTTACACTAATGTTTGTACTTCTGTTACAAAAGACAATGTTTGTTCAAGGCTTTGGCAATATTGTAACACGCAATCATGGCAATAAAGTACCTTGAAATTGAAAAATGTGAGAGAGAGACACAGGTTGACTGATAGAATGAGCAGCAAAAGGAGAGGCAAACAGGTTTTGATAGATTGAGATGTAAGTGAAATCATGCTGATGAATATCAATATTCATCTCTAGGGTGACACGTGTGGAAACCCTTACAAAAATGAACTTTTTACTACAGTAACCACACATTTTCCTGTTATTTTTCTTTTGCTAAACTATAATAGTACAAAAGGTGATCAATTCACCTAAAACTTTGTGTAAGGAAATTATCCATTTAACTTTGATTAGGAAAGCTGTTGTGGTATTTTAGGTCAACATTCAGCATGGCTCCCCTTGCTTTCGCAGTTCACGTTTTGGTCTTACTGGTGCACATAATTCTGAGGAAAGCTATTGTTGAGTTTTTATCAAAATGTAAGCTTTGCCTGATGGACTGATGTCACTACATCCTTTTTTATCTCTTATCCTCCTTCCTCTTGTCCTATTGTGACCCTTTTGATTATTCAGCCCATTCCAAAACATTTGTGCAAGTCCACCCCCTTTGTTTATCGTTGTAAATGTAGTATTACTCAGAAATATATCAGGTATAAAATTATCGATTTTACACAATGACTTTAAAGGGACAGTTCCACCCCCAAAATAAAGATTCTTTCATCATTTACTCACCCTCGAGTTGTTGCAAATGAAGAGATACATTTCATTTTCAGCTAAACTGTTCCTTTAAGTCTTTATCATATCCACCGATATTCTCCTCACCTTATGTGTCACGTTCTGTTCATCCACTTAAATTGTAATACATCACAAAAAGATTCACACCTTCAGAACACATGTTTCTCTTTAGAAATCTCATTGTTTCCACACTTCATCCCCCTTGTTATACATTTTAATAAGCCCCCTTCTCCATATAGAGACCGATTTTGTGACGTGACAAATTCTGCCACAACCGATTTTTGATGTGGACACGGTTTCTCCCCCTTCAGGCATCCGTCACATCTGACCACGGCACACTCGACTCTCTGTAACCTAATAACTGGGGCTGTCATATTCCCATACAATGAGGAACTTTTTTTAAAAACACTCTTTGTTATGATGAAACTTTATCTTCAAGGCCCTGTTTCTTTAGGTCGCACTGTTCGAGATCTGAGAAGTGCGGGTTAGGAGAGAACATTTCTTCTTTGTTGTATGACACTACTGTGAATGGTGAAATATTAACCTTTTTGTTATCTAGACGCACAGATCTTGTAATGTGTGTAAAGGGTGCAAATTTAGAACACTGTGCATTTACAGAGAAATATTGGTGGGGATGTTTAGCTGAGATCAAGAGGGAAAGCATAAACCAGACTGTTAAGTTGGGTGAGGTTGTGGATTTTGGAAAAAACTATGGAAAATTCTGGCGTCTAAGTTGTTTAGCCCAGATTGTGCTGACATTTTGACAATAGTTGATTTTGTAAGGTAAACTTATATTGTGGGTGTTTACAACAGGACAACCATTTTCTATTTTAAATGCTTCAATACTGGTGGTGTAGACAACTAACCTCTGTTTTCTTTTTCAACATTTTGCCAGGACTTTGGAAGTGATGATGAGCGGCGGCTGAATCAGAGGTAATTTTTGACCTATACACTATATATCTGTTTTGTATATGTGTGTAAGAAATGGGAACAGTGAATGGACGTCCGTGTCTCTTCACAAGCATCAATCTGTCAGGAGCAGATGATGAAGAGTCTGCCAGTTGTATGATAGGAGGAGTTCTCATCGCACCCTGCTGTTAAGACGCGTTTGAGATATGGTTCTTCTGTAACGCATATAATCAAGGTTATCTGAGCCCAGTCGTCTGATCACTACTTTCACCGTGGCTGTAATGCCAGAGTGGGTTCTATTACATTTATAGATGCTCATTGAGAGGTTTTATTGCGTTTCCAGTTCTATAGATCCTATGTGAGGTCAAGTGGGTTTAATATAATGGAAACATCTTTCAGGCATTGTATCATTCCTAATACATAGCTGTCTTTTGGATGTCAGGTTGTTTGTAATTAAGGACAGACCGAAGACGCGGCGATGTTTATATGGGCTTGGTATCAGTTTGCTCACAATATGATTTACATTCCAATACATTAGTGGTGCAACAGATCAGAAAACTCATGGTTGGGATCATATTACTGATTTAGGCTACATCAACATTGTGATGCATCAGGATATCAAAACTAAATTATGATTGAAACTACCGCAAACATACTGTATATGAGTCGACTTTTCAGTTTTTTACTTTGCTTCTGTCAGATACGGCATTCCATAGAAAGAGGTTTTTCAATTTACCGATTTTTTAGGGTCTTCTAAATTAGGGCTTGTGTCCTTAGGGATCAGACTGATGTCTCAGTCTTTTCAGACTCAGAATCTAGTTCACAGGTAATGGCAAAAGAAAAGTTTCAAGAGAAAAGTTGTCCATTTGTCAAGTTTGTTAATGTAGCTTCATCTTTATTTCAATGTAGATATCTAAGTTACAGTCCTGCAGGGTCAAATAACAACAAAATAACAGGCCAGGAATGTCAGGGTGCTTGTAAAGGAAGAGGATGTCTAGAGAAAGATTTCTCATCCTAAAGGTCACATGACATCCTTGAAGGTCACATTGCTCAGGAAATAGCTGATATGTTGGATGTAGAGTTGAAAATCCGTTGAGTAAATTACAGTAAAGCAATTGTGATCTTTTTTTTATTGTTAACATCATTTTGCTCATGACATGAAAATCAAAACACACTATTTCCCCAGTTATGGTATAATGTGTACTTTACAGAAACGACTGCCATCTTTATTTTGATTTGATCTAAAAATATGGACGAGCTAGTGGACCAGTAAGGCTACCTGATCGAAAACTCACTAATACTGTCTGTCCGTCATGCTTTACAAAAGGGATCTACATATGGTTATTTTAAATGATAATAAAGTAGTTGTTCTCCGTGCACTTTTTAAGTGCATTTTGTGATGCTGTCCCTCCGCCCTGTGATCAGGACAGAATTCAGTGCTTTAAGGTTTCTGTAAAAACAGGATATGAGAAAAGGAGTCTGGGATTCCAGCTTTTGCGATTGCCAACACAATGGAGGCTGTGTCTGATTTTCGTATTTTCCTGTGACCACAGATAAGACTCTATTCCCCAAGCACCTCTCTGCTCAGCAGAATTTCCTTACAGTGCTAAAAAAACCCACATTGGCTCAAAAACATATTTAGATACTTAATAGGGAGTTATGATTGTTGCATTAGACGAAAAAGTGGCATTTGTTTGAACAAAAGAGTGTGTTTTTAAGCTAAACATTTTGCAAAAAGATTACAAATTTCACAATTAAAATAATAAAAGCATATCATTTTAATAAATATAAATATTTTGATGTTTTTTGTCAATCTTTGTGGAACATGTCCATAGTTTGTATGACCTGCATAGACGTACTGTAAGATCTGAGAGACTGAGTAAGATCTACTTTAAGGCTGAGATTTACAATAATTTGTTTCCACTTTGTGTAAATTCTGACATAAGTGCCCAAATATTTTGGGGTCCTTTGTATTTGTCATGATGCTACAAGAATAGTAGCTCCATTTAACTTATACATGACCTTTATTCCAAATCCAAAACTCTGCAGATCATAGCTCTGTCCACAATAATGCAAACTAACAAAAAGATTGTTGTGGGAACAGGATGTCCTAGAGGCTCATGTAGGACAAATCCACTTTTAATGAGGAAAAACAAGGTTAGGATGAAGTCACTAGTGAAATAGATGCATGGAGCTTAATAAAATCAACATAAGAACAGATGCATCAGCAAAACTTCATGCACAAAGAGCAATTTCATTGATGAAGGATTTACATTCAAAATTAAAAAAATCTAAACGCTTTAAAATTCACTGTTTTAGAAAAACATGCCGTAGTGGGGTAGGAGGGACGTGATTCAAGGCCGGTGCATGAATGATCTCGTATCACGGAGGAGATCGGGAGCATAAGAGGACGAGCGACCGGACCGTCAGTGAGAGAGGGCCAGGCCTGGCTTTTAGTTATGGTTTGTGTGTGTCGCCGGCAGTCCCTCGTGAGGACTTACTTTATACTTACTGTCTATTTAGGTTTATATTTATACATTTAAAAGTTGTTTTATGTTTGCCGGTTCCTGTCTCCTTCCTTCCTTTTATGGATCGTTGTTACACATGCTGTTACCTTAAACAAGAGATTCTGGTACGAGCATGGATGTTTTGTAATAATCATGTTGTATCTGTTGTTGTGCAAGTATCAGAACCTGTCATTTTAGTGACGGGCAGGTTCCCAGTATGTGATGTACTCTATTTTGTTTATGCACACGTTTAGACCTGCGTTCCTGCATGAGATCATTGAATTTTGGAGTTACACCCTATGTTACACAATGAATGGCTAGTTGGAAAGCGTTTGAACCTAGCAGATTCCTTTAAGCTTACCTAAGGCCCACCTGTCTTATATTCTCTTGAAATGGCGTGAAGATATGAGATGTGTTATGGCAAGAATCTGAAGTCGATACGTGCAGGGCTTCACATATGGATTTTGAAAAGCTGATGGATGCCATCACTTACAAATTTCAGAGACACTGTTTGAATCAGAATGTCAAAGTTTTTTTATATTTATATTTTATTAAATTATAGCTACATTTATTAATTCATTTATGTACTTCTGCCCATTTGTGTTGCAGAAAGGTTATTATTTCAAATGACATCAAGTCAAATTTTACATAATAAAACGGTCAGTTCTGGTTCTTGATTCTGATTGGCTGAGCGGAGTTCTAAGCCGTTATAAAATTCCCCGATTTATAACGGCTGACAGCACCATGTATCATAAATATCATTTTATTTACATTATTGTATGAAACCTTGCCAAGCATATGGAATTACCGTTTTATAAAAGCAATAAGGCCCACGAAGCTGTGGGTTACAGTGCATCTTATAACACCGCTACACGTTAACGCCCTTGGCTGTTATAAAATGCACTGTTACCCACTGCTTCTTGGGGCTTATTGCTCTAGTACATTTCAGATTAGCTGTAGGTTATTTTGGCAATGTTGTTGTGTTTAGTTTCTGGTTTTGATGCAGCATTTTATTTAAGCCAAACAAAATCTGCATCAGAACAGATGTATAAACCCATAATTAATAGACGAGATCTGTTTAATATCTCAATTATTTTTCCTAGACCACCATGACATTTGAGATCCAATGGAAACATTTGATGCGTCTATAAAGTGTCTGAAATATTTCCCCTAAAATGACCCAAAAATCTCGCAAATGTCTTCAAGAGTTTCAGAAGAGATCTCAAGATTGTCAGAAACTGAGCTCAAATTTGCCAAGTATGCAATCAAAAGTCAATACATTTAGTCATTTTGCAGATTCCAGTATGAACATTTCTCATTAAATGAACCCAAGTATAATCTAAAGGGATAGTTCGCCCAGAAGTGAAACATCTGTCATTCATTTTTACCTGTATATGACTTTTTCTTCTGGGGAACTGAAAAGAAAGTTTTTCAAGTAATGTCAATGGATTATAGCCATACAATGGAAGTCAATCTGGTCCAATGTTGTTTGGTTACCAACATTCTTCAAAATATCTTCTTTTGTGTTCTATTAAAGAAACTAAGCCATTCAGGAATTACATCAGTGAGAAAATGATGATAGAATTTTCAATGGTGAACTATCCCTTTAGTTTTACAGTTCCATCCTTTTCTTGTATTTTAACAAATGTCTAGGAGAAACATCTGAGAGTTGACTTTGATAAAAGAAACAACTCGGAATCTCACGAAAGACGAGCAATAAAATGTTACTTTGGGAACTACCTTTTATGCTTTCCCCATAGACAGAACACCTCTTTTACAGTATCTCTAACAGTAATCTTGTACTCTGGAACGCTTGCTGAACCGGGCAAAAGTCTTTCCCCGTGAAATCAACCATGTGGCACAGTACTGAGCCAGCTTGTGATTTCACCAAACTGATATGGTGGCAGGAGCAGCCAATCCCAGCGATCTTGTCTTGTATATCAGGGTTCGAGTGTTGGGATGTTTGTCCATGGATTTCTCTGATCTTTGTTGCATTCTTCCGACGTCCTGCTGGACATGGTACTCTTAATTTGTAAATGTCAGTATTGCTTAATTGTAATTGCTTGATGCAGTGCGGCTGTTTTTACTGTGACGTGGTATTAATAATAATGCTGTATTATTTTAACCAGGAGGGAAAAAGATTAAAACATGCAGTCCGTCAGGTAAAAACTGCTGCTGGGAGATGTGACCTTGCTGCATGAGCAATCGGTCGGTCTGTTGTACAGTACATGGCACATTAAATTCAATGACCTGACATTTTAATTCCATTCTGCAGTGCCCTTCATAAAACATCCATCACAGGTCCCGTAGAATGATATTTTACCCAAGTTAAACAACCTTTTTGCATAATGCACAGCAAGTACAGTAAAACACCGGAGTGATCTCAGTAGAAGGAATTTATAAAGATTCAGTTTAAAGATTCAGTCTGAGGCAAATGTATGCTGCAATTCATATTATTAATAGAAAGGGTGGGGCAAACAAAGGCATGCGGCCAATAGATTTGAGAACTCTGATGTCATAGGCAATCCATCATCCATTCTCGTGATGACTCTTGAGAAAAGACTGCCTCGTCTCTCCCCTCTATTTTCCCGGCCCTTATTTTTTCTCCAGCTCACTGCAAAGATAAATGTGAACGTTACATAACATCTGCCCCAAGAGGAGAGGCTTTCATCTTTTCGTGCCCGGGTTGCAGAAAAGCGACTGTGGCATCTTTTGTTTACTAGCGCACTCTCAGCACAGTGGCGTAATCTAGACAGTGCACCTTACGATCCGCACGCGCACCTGATCTGCTTAAAGTGCCGCATGAAGGTGTCCTGATAGTGTTGCCAATAGATATGCTGAGTCACATGGGTTCTGTGACTTAGCACGCTGGAGCAACTGAGGCTAATCTGTCTTGAATATACTTGGTGTATATTTTTACACTCAAATTTACAGAAATGCACAGACACACGTTCGTTTGGTTTTATACATTGTGGGGACTTTTGTACTGTTACAGAACAGATTATATGGTCTGACCCTCACCCTAGCCCTAAACCTTCACACAAACCTTTTTGAATTTTACATTTACAAGTATTATATAGTATGTTTAATAATAAGTGAACATATTTACTGGCATATACATTTCAGTGCTTATTTGGGGTATAAGAATGTGGGAATAAAAACACTATTTAGTAGAAAATTATAATACATTCTTAAACAGTTGTGATATGACAGGTGGTCTAATACATTTCTTAAGCACTGTATTGTATATGTATGCAGCAGCAAGAGTGGCCTTCAATGAACTGAAGAGAGCACACTTCAGTCCTCTCTTCATAAAGTTACATTGGCTCCCTATAGTCAATCGCATCAAATTCAAGGCTCTGCTCGTGGCCCACCAGACCACCCCTGGTTCGGCATCCCCTTATCTTCACTCGCTAATGCAGACTTATGTACCCGCCAGATCCCTACGCTCTGCAAACGAACGACGTCTAGCGGTGCAATCCCAAAAAGGGAAAAAATCACTCGCGTATCTCTGGATCGGTTCCACATTTGTGGAATGATCTGCCCGCTGCTACAAGATCAGCAGATTCTGTAGCCATATATAAGAATCTGCGCAAAACACATCTCTTCCGTCAGCACCTGGCTGATCATTTCTGACTTATATATCTTTTGTACTCTTTCTATAAAAAAACTAACTTCGCTTTGTATACTGTGGTAGGCTATATGAGTCCAGTTCTATTTTAATCATTATTTTGTTGTACTTATGTTGTGCCAATTGCTTCCGTTGTTTACCAATTTTTTAAGTTGCTTTGGATAAAAGCGTCTGCTAAATGACTTAATGTAAATGTATGTATTTTTTTTCTTTATCAGCAAACATTTGAGCTTTTTAGACTTCCTGGCATGCCCTGCCTAAAAGATTTCTATTGCAAGACCATCTGCACTCTTTTTATTCGTAAGTAAGGGATTTTGTGAAAATCAACACTGTGCCACAGATGCAGTCAATACAGCTGAACTTGTATCGAACCCAGAACATTCCTTTTGAAATATGTAAACCTATCGACATTTTGTTTATTTGTTTACTGATGAACAAACCACTGAGGCGACTCAATGATGTAGACACATTTTTTAAACCCTTAAGTCAGTCTCCTTCATATGGCCGTGTTGGGTATTTTAGACTTCCCCCTTCATTTTCCTTTATCTTCATACTTCCTTCCTTCCTTCTTGAATATCTCTGTTGATTTCTTCAGGCTATTTCTGTGCCTTGCTGTCTCGGTTTACCCTGTTCTGATATATCAGCCAAGAGAAGAAAGAGTCTCTTCTATTAATCTAGTGTGTGTGAGAGAAATATATTACTCTGCTTCTGTTGACAGGCAGATACTTTTTGACTATAGACAGCTGGCCTGACCAGAAAGACAGTCTGCACTTACTTAACTGCAGTCTGTTTAGAACACGCACACAGACCTCGCAGTCCTGCCTCACTTCCTAATGAAATTTTGAGGTGTGTGCACCACTTTGTGCTGAAGTAGCAGGTGCCGAGGCGATGCTGTCCATGCTTAGTCCATGCGGCTGGCACAGAGGATTCTGGGAAGGATGATTTTGGGGCGTGGTGATTTTGTTCAATTTTTATTTTGTTTTTGCTCTGGTTGGGAGACAGCAAACACGTGTCTTATTGTCATCTTTAGGAACAAGAACAAGCTCCTCTTTTTACTGCCGGGCAAACAATCTCCAGTGCACAGAGATCCTGTTTTTTGTTTTTGAGCCCTCTCAAGCCCTCTCAATCCTTCCGCCTCTCTCCATCATTTCTGTCATTTTGCTGGAATAAACCTTTTTTAGACATACACCAGGACCTCTGTGGCCTGGTGGGATTCTTGCACTGTCAGTTGTTTGGAGTGCTCTTATTTCAGAGGCGAGATAACAAACACACACACACACACACACACACACACACACACACACACACACACACACACACACACACACACACACACACACACACACACACACACGTTGTGGCTCAACCATTCCTGTAGAAATGCAAAGAGTAGGGAACAGGTTTTTCTTCCTCTTTATTTACAGACAGAGCACGAGAGAGAGAGTGAAAGAGAGGGAGGGAGGGAGTGCGTCAGTGCGTGTGGCGATTTAGCCACAGGAAAGCTCAGCAGGACCTTGCACTCGAGTTACGGAGGGCACACACGCTCCTTCTCTCCTATGCATGCTGTTTTTTGTCTTTCGTCATTGACTGGAGATCTGACCGTAGCGTGCTGCTGAAGAACCGGCCGGGGGAGAAGCACTGCAGCCGGCAAGCATGCATCTGGTTGTGGACTCCTGTCAAGACGTTGTGCTGAAGATGATGCCGTACTTCGTGGAAAATGCGTTCGTAACGCAGAGCCAGATCTACCACATGTGAGTGAATCTGTGAATCCGAATTGGCTAATATCTAAACGATGCAGTATTAATTGTGGTTCATTGTTATGCACGCATTTAATTCATTGCGATGCATGGCAGTATCATAAGTAGTACAGAGGACACATCAGCTTAGGCTTTAGGTTATGTTTAACTCTGTTAGAGAAGCTGTGTGTACAGTATAAGGGGTGTTTATGCTGACAATCCAACTATGTACTTCATTTGTCTTCTTGGGTATGAAAATTACCCATTTCATATGAGTGGTTCCAATGCGGCTTTAAAAGTATGAGATCCAACAATAATTTACTACTACAAATACAGTTTTAAGATTTGAATTACACACTTACGATAGTGTGTAAATATAATGTTTAATTTACTGTAAAATGCAAATATAAATGTCAACATTCTTCACAATTTAAGTCACTCATCAAATAAGCAAATTTGTCACATTATTGGTTAGATCATCAGATTTCCTTGCTTCAGGAAGCACACAAAATTCACTTTTGATTATTCTTATGTCCAGTTGGGATAACATGAATTTGGCACAATCTTTTGGAATCTGCACCAGCTGAAATGCATTCTTCTGTTAAAGCAAAAAAAGATCTTGCATTACTAAGAAATACTGAAATGTATGTAAATGTTTTGGCATCTTTTACTTTGCTGATAAAATAAATGTTAACTTGCTAAGCCCACTGTATATTTAGATTAGCTTGTTCTTTACAGTGGTCACAATCTAGAGATTTACTTTGACCCATCAAATGTATTGTGCATTCAGACAACTTTTTTTATAACAGAGATTGTCTGCATTACCTGAGAGGTAGTGGTGATGTTTGCATATCTGAAAGAATGGCATGTGGCTGTCTGATTCTATGGTTTGTATTTGCCCAGGGTACTGTTTGAGTCGCAGGCTGTCTGCGTTATGTAAGACTAGATGTGCCATCTTTTTTTTATACAGTGTACAGATGGTCGTTTCCCAAATATTGTCTGAGACATAGTCTGTTCAAATGAATCGTGATTTATTAACAGAAAGTCATTAGCTGTTATATATGGCTGTATATTAAACACAACAGTGTGTGGAATTGTATTTTATTGTTAAATGTAATCACAGAATTGTACAGTTTTGTGTAGTGCAAAATTGCATAAATGCATAACAATAAATTGGAACAAATAAAAAATGGGACAATTGCAATTGAAAGTTGTGCCTCCATTTATAATCATTAGGTTACATGAGATGCATCTTTTTTCATACTTGAAGTATAATATGTTTATCTTTTTCTTTAGCGGCTTTGTATTTATATTTGTTGTAAGCTTATATTGCCTTTTCTGAGGAATATGTGTGTTTTTTGTTATTGAATTTGTTCAAAATTAAGTATTTTAGGAACTTTTAGAAGAGTTTTCACAGAGGAATGTTTGTTTTACAGTACCTGTTCAATTTGTCAATGCATAAACTTTTAACCATGTTAAAGTGGCCAACGACACCAAACATGCCCTAAAAATGTTTCTGTGATATTCACCTCGCAAAACATTTTGCCGTTGTGTCCCAGTTTTGATTTCAGATGTTCCACTGAAGGGCCGATGCCACTTTCACTTGAAGGCCAAGTTTAAAATGCACGCGTGAAACATGGACAAAGATGTTTTATCTCCTCACAATTCTTATCCACATCATAATTACACCCTTGGTGATGAGTGTTTCTTGTGCATCGTCATTTCCAGCTGTCTGTTTCACTTTTGTGACTCAATACATCAAGCCAACAGTGCCGAGCTGCCTCCAGCCATCACATTAATCGCTCTGAGGGGCGGACAGAGTGAAAAAACAGCAGCGAGAGGAGAAACAAAAGGAAAGAGGATGGAAACAAAAGACTGTGATTCGCTGACACCCTCGAGGACTTTAGAGGGAGGGTGAGAAAGTGAAAGAGGGGAACGAGAGAAAGGAAGGTGAAGGAAGTAGGAGAGAACGAAATAGTGGGTGGGTGCTTGGGCACAAAGCGAGTTTTGTTGGTGGTTGCTTGTCACGTGATGGTAGAGGGTTGCGTCGCTCCTCCGCTTGCTGAGACACTGGAAGTCCAGTCAGGAAAATGAGGTGATGAGTCGTCACGGGGTCACGGCCACAGCAGAGCGAGAAAAAAATCCAACCCTGAAATGTTTGGGCTGCCTAACCCCCAAAGTAATTTTTGGTTTAAGAAATAGTTCACCCAAAAATAAAATCCTGTCATCTGTTAGTAAATATGGTCAATTCCAAACATAGACTGTGTGACTGACTAGTAGATGACTTGGTGTGCATCAATAATCTTTCTTGATTGAGCCTTAAAGAAATTGTTTACTCAAAATGTTTTTTTATTCACCCTCATGTCATTTCAAACCTGTGTAGGACTCGTTCATCTGTGGAATCCTAAAGAAGATGCATTGAGAAATGTCTCAATTGTTTTGTGTCCATACAATTGAAGTCAATGGGATCCAGTGTTGTTTGGTTACCAGCTCCATTTATCCAAAGCGACTACAGTACAGTATGTTTGATTTATGTTTTCTGGTACTCAAACCCATGACTTTGCCGTTGCTCTCCTTCGCTTTCTTTCTGTTTTATCTGTTTTTGTGTTCACCATCCACACAAATCCAAGGGCACTTGGAGGTCATGTATGCACACACACATGCACCCAATATTCATTCAGCTGTCAACATCAGACAAAATCCCTTTTGTGTTGTATGTGCTGTCTTTTCCAGCACAGAGCTTCAGTGAAGACTTGTGCCTTAGTGCTTCAGAATAATAGTGAGCCTCAGGCGCTTCACTTCTCTTTAGTGTGTTTAATACCATGTCAGTGTAATTGGTACCACGCCTGAGATCTCATACCTACAGCACCTGTCGTGAGCATATGGGTCAGATTTGGTGATGTTGGTTGTGCAACATGGAAATTACAAACCCAGAGGATTAATGATGGCTGCTGTCATAACCATTCAAAATTAGGGCTGGAAGTCAGCTGCGATGTTAAATCCATGAGGTCAGTCTCTTTTTAGTGTGATGTATTTACGCTCCATATTTAATTTCCTTCCATAAGGATTTGACTGGTTGAATCCCTAGTCAAAGGTTTTAGAAAACAGGCGTGAGTCTTTGTGGAAGAAAACCCCAATGCATTAATTTGCTAAGAGCCAAACCCACCGCCCAAGTGATATATTTTCTTTTCAATAGTTTGATTGGTTTTTGATTGTTTCTCACATTTCTCCGTCCTTTATTTCTTTTGCAGTCTAAGCGAGAGTTTCTTCATGGTGAAGGGAGCTGCTCTGCTTCTTCAGCAGGGAAGTTGTCCACAGGGTCAGAGCGGTCACCCACATCACAAACACGCAGGTGAGTCCGATAAAGAGAATTAGGGATTTCTACAAAATGCATCTCACTATATCCCACATTGGGCTATTTTAGGGCCCTGTTTGGCATGAAAGAATATTCACTTTTGGTTGAATGGTTTCATCCTTTAACATCTGAAAAAACGTTCTGTTTCACAAAAGACTCTATGTAGTAGAGAAAGGTTCTTAAAAATAGAAATTGTTTTTTTCAAGTTGTTCTTCTATAGCATCATTGTACGGTCCTTTTATAGCACTTTTTGTAAGATCGTAATTGTACAAAAAAGACTGAACATGTAATGTACAGTAAATATTAAAGGTACAGTAACACTTTGTCTACACCGGACGTGACACGAAGCAACATCCAGTGTGAACTAAATTATAGGTTTTCCAATGCGTTCTTTTGTCATATTGCATCGTGCAGACAGAAAATATGTAAATCAACACCTAAACTAACAATTTTGTGATTATTTGCCATGTGTCTGTTCTGTGTGTTGAAAAAAACATGTGTGCATGCACATAGTCCTGGCTGTGTAATCAGGAAAAAAAACTAAGTGGATCGGTCCCACACGTCCATTTCATACCTGTGTTGCACATCGCATTTGAGGGCGGAGCAGTGCAGGGAGAGCGTGTTTCTTTTGCGTAGCAGTGTGTTTGTTTGGTTATTAATTTGGAATTACAACAGCGGTTTTCAGAAATCACTTATGGCACCTTTAATCACAGCAAAAAACTGTATGCAGAACATTTGTTGTATTTTAGACAATCTTCTAGTAATTCTGTTAAAGTTACTGTAGAAACAATAGTGTTTTGGTAGAAATTATGGCTGCAATATTAAATTGAGCAAATTTGTCAATTCTGCAGCACATGCTGAGAGAGTTATAGACATACCTCAGTGCTGGATAAGCGTGTCCCAGGCCTGTGTGTGCGTGTGTGTGAGGATTAGCTAGATTAGCTGTTTAGCTCAGCACATTGGTACTGTGAGAACAGATCAGTTCACCTTATGCAGGGCACACATAAAGTGTCAATCACGTTGTTTTATTGGATGGGGTTCCTCACGCTGTGGGTTGAAATGTTTTGTTTGTTGCAATTTAACAGTGGTTCACAATGTATGAAAACGAAAGAAGCTTGTTTGTTTGTTATTTATAAGCTTCGCATTTATTTTTCAGGGCAGTCAAGACTGGATATGAGTTCAAAATTTGATTCTGCCAGTTACTGTTTAGACATATACCTTCCACAAACCTTAGTCTTGGCTTTAAATGTTCAGATAAACTCTCCTCGTTGACTCTTGCCGTAAAAGGATAGTTCACCAAAAATAAAAAATCATAGAAAATTCTGTCATCAGATACTCACCGTCATGTCGTTTCAAACCTGCATGACGGTCTTTCTTCCGCAGAACACAAAAGATAATTTTTTAAAAGAATGTTGTTTACTGGCCTCCATTCACTTGCATTGGTTTTGTGTCCTTACAATAGAAGTTAACTGGTGCCAGCGCTGTTCCGTTACCAACATTCTTCAAAATATCTTCTTTAGTCTTACGAAAAAAAAACGGAGGAAAGAAAGTCATGCAGGTTTGAATTGACTAGAGGGTGAGTTTTCATTTTTGCGTGAATTACTTTAGTAAGCGCCATTGTGGTTTTATTGTTTAAAAAAACATTACAGAAATATGAGACTGAAGCTTTAATTTGTAATTTACAAAACGTATACATGCCAGCATTGGTAGAAAAAAAACCTCAATTTGTGTAACTGGACATTTAGCTGAAATTGAGAGAACAACCCTGCTTGCACATATGACAACTAGCCCCGATGTCCATATCGCATGTTTTTCAACAAACAATCAAACAAACAAATTAATTAGCAAGAGCATATTCAATTTTCCGCATTTGTATTTAAACAATCTGTTTATGTCCCTCGAAAGCATTAACACAAACAACAGATGTCCTATCCGCCATTCGTCTAGCACCTTATTACACGTTTGACATGCTGACTTGATTAAACATGCAAATTTTAACAGACATGTTTACTGCTAAACACAAGGGTGTATTGCTTTGGCGATTCGTGTGACAAAAACTTCACACAGACACAACAAGCCCTCTGGGGGTATGGATTCATGGTCTCTCAACACGCCTTCAGACAGGTTGTCGTGTGATGGCAGGTTTTGACAGTTTGTTCTGCTGTTATTGGTGTTGTTGTTATGAATGGTTCTTCATATCATCTGATGTTGTCAAGTATCTGTTTTGTTTAGTCGGTTAATAT
Source organism: Barbatula barbatula (assembly GCF_947034865.1). Classification (NCBI taxonomy): domain Eukaryota; kingdom Metazoa; phylum Chordata; class Actinopteri; order Cypriniformes; family Nemacheilidae; genus Barbatula; species Barbatula barbatula. The sequence continues at coordinate 24,064,179 of NC_136767.1, read as the reverse complement.
TATGCTGTCATCCAACTTCTTGTTGGGTTTCGTTTTTTCTAAGTGGCGGGTTTGAATGCATCACAAGTGCAGGTTTGACGGCTAGTGGCTTTGTTTTTACATACCGTAGAGTCTGGCCACAGGGCATATACTGTAGGGTTTAAAACGTCATCGCATTTTTGTACAGTAAGTAATGTGTTGGTATAAGAACCCGAAAAGCTGTCAGTCACAAGGAAATAGACAAAGGCTGCTTAGAAAGTGACTTCTGCAAACAGCCTGTGAAACGTCTGTCTGGAGGATCTCGAATTAGATTAGAAGAATTCGATCATTTAAAAGAAGCACGATTGCATCATAGTGATAAAAAGAGAAGTCAGTGGTCTCATTTGAGAAACCGTCATCTCAGATGTTATCTTCATTACTGTAACAGTCTAGGAACAAAATGTTCTCAAAATAATTTTTTTACGTCACTAAACATTTCTCACAATGTGACGTCAATTTGTGAAGCAAACGTTATTTTTTGAATATAAATCAGATTCTAAAATTTCTCTCCGTGCTGACATGGTTATGTTATTTCGGCTCTTTTTTATGATTCTGACGTCATAAGTCACCTCTGTTTGCATCCTCAAGCTGCCAGAAGCCAGAAAGTCTAAAATAGTGTCAGTGATGTATTACACATCATCCAACCTTCTAAAGACAGATACACAATAAATGTTTATGGACAGTCATTTCGTGTCATTAAATACAATAATTTACTGTGCATGCAAAAGTGTACTTTGTTTGTAAGACTTGACACAATTCTGAAGGTTTGTGCATTTCTCTATTTAAATACTCAAGGTGCTCATGTCATATTACACATGTTCTCTATATGGTACACAAACATAGTCTAAGCTATTTTGTGTTATGATGATAAAAAGCCTGATTTGTGTCATTCCCATCGCATGTCGTGAGTTCGAGTCCAAACGCGCCTTTGCATTGACTCGCGCAAATCGCTTAATACGTGTTTGGTGCTAAGTGGACAGCAAGCGCTGTGATTGGTCTGCTTGAACCCCCTCCCTTCTGGTTAAAAAAAATCTGCTATAGCGTCGGGTTTACTCCGAATGAATTGTCTAAATCAATTACATGTTTTTATTGTATTTAACATCTCAAGCAGCAAAAGTGACTGCTTTCTTGCCGCTATCACTGCTAAATGCTTCTCAAACAATGCGTGATTTTCTTTTTCCCAACGCAACAAACTGCTTCTTCTTCGACTCTTGTCTTAGTTACACAAGCAACACGCCTGTAGACACTGATGCCTAGTTGACATTGCCTGTCGACGTGGACAACGAAACAGAAGTATAAACAAAAACCGTTGCGTTGCCTACCATTAGGGCTGTAGTCAACCAAAGAAATGCTTAGTCGACCAAAGTCCTGTCCTGCGCAGCGATCAGTCGACTAAAAAAAAAAAAAGACGCGATGTTTTGCATTTTGATTGAACATTTATTAAACAATCGTCATAGAACATTTATAAAACAACAACGAAAAGACATCAATAATACATACAACTATAATAATAATACAATTCTTTGAAAATTAAGTGATTTTTTTTAAATAGCCGAAATTAAAGTATTTAAAGTTGGGGATGAAACATAGGCTAAAAAAAATAGGCAACTGGTCGACCAATGAGAATGTCAGTCGACCAAGACGGCATCGACCGATTAGTCGACTAAACGACTAAAGTTGACAGCCCTACCTACCATGTAGAGGCTATGGCGTAGGTCTTGATGCAGAAGTAAAAATCTGCCTTAAGGAATAATATTAAAGTCAGTTCAAAAAATTTATTCTGTTATTATTCCCTCACCCTCAAGTTGTTCTAAATGTGTGATAGGTTTGTTATTGAAATTTTTTATAAGAATGCTTGGGGCACTATTTGTAGTTGATGCCCCAGAACTGTTTGGCTTTCCACATTTTTCAAAACACCTTCTTGTGTGTTCAGCAGAACAATGACATCAATACAGGTTTGGAACAACTTGAGGGTGAGTAAATGATGAGATCATTTTCATCCTGGTACATCCACCTAATGTCCAGCATCATGCTATTTTTTACATGAATTGTCATTTCTGAAAGTTACATTGTTTTCATAGCAATTTTGTACGAGAAAATCAATTTCTTGTGACAAGACTTTGAATTACTGTTTCAGGGAGTGACTCACAATGACGAAACCCCTGAATATAAATTAAAGTAGTCAAAACAAAATATTGGAATAACAGCCAAATAATGTATCTACTAGGGAAATCAGTCATACTGCGTTAAATCAGTCTGACTGATGTTCATCGATGAGTAATTGTTGCTCTCTTCTTTGCTGTTTTCTTCCTCACAAACGAATGATGTTGCTTTTTTAATCAAAGCGCTCCGTCGTCTGTGTTGTCATAGCCAATATTTTACATATCAGCTTTTATCAGATAAGCATGTAAATGTGTCTCATTGAATACCATCAGAAGACCACAGGACTCGTTTTGGTGTACGTCAGAAACATAGCCTTGTTTTCATATATTCGCAAATGCAAAACAGTCAATAAACTGTATATCATCTGTTTTGGTCATTGTATAAGAGACGCTTGGGATCTTATGGTCAATTTGGCTTTTTTATTTTGCGTTCATGCATTTCGTATACTTGGCTCCGCACATGAGTTACATCAGAGCTTCATGGATTGGGCCAAAACCTACAAGAACAGGAGGTATGTTTGTTTGGGAAAGCAACGTAGTCAGCCATCAAGGAGGTTAGTTTGTGTAAAGGAACATGAAATGAAGAAGGATCAATGAGTATCTCTTATTGACTTGAGGAGGAGGAGGGGGTGGGTTGATGCAACAAGATGATTGAGATGTTGTCAGAAAACATACTTGTACATACCTGAAAATACACCAGCCAAAAGTACAAATGCATTTGCTTGCTGGATTACCCCGGTATGATACAACTCACTTATAGGAATGTCTTAGACGTGTATTTACACACAGGCTTCTTTTGATATCTGTACATTCCCTTCGCATTACATATGTGTGTATTTGGACACTTTGTACTCTGTGCGCTTGTAAAATCAACAGTGCTATAAAAACATTAATCGAATCCACATTGCTTTCTTCACACCCAACACTTAAAGACAGATTCATATACTTCATATTTTTGGACCACTTGTTTTCGATTAACCCATGCTCGTACACGGCAGGTGTGATTCATTCATTCCTTAATGTGGATGTAACGTCGTCTTTGGTGTTGTTGTTTACTTTAAGGGTTGTGTTTTTATTCAACAGATTTATAATAGCATTTCGTCGGATGTTTTTTTCTCAACAGGTGACTTACCTCAGCATCTGCAGGTGATGATCAACATTCTTCGCTCTGAGGATCGGATCAAACTGGTGAGAACACACGCACACAAACACACACTTGTTTGTTATACTAAAGAGATCGAACTGTTTTGTTGGTTTCTTAACAGGCTAATGAGACTTTTAACCACACAAACCTAAAGGCATCTTAGATTTACAGTGAAGCATGTTTTGGGGTGATCTATGTAAATATTTTTGGTGTGCACCCCCATGATATGTTTTATTATATTTACAAAAGCAATTTAGGCAAACAGAATTGTAGTATACATGTAGAAGTGTAGCCAACTTGTGTGTACACATACACAAAGGGTCAGTGACTTAACTCTTGGCAGTGAGGCAGCGTGAATGGATTTTTATTGTCTACAAGTTGCCTGAAGACTGTTTTCTTTTACAGTGTTTATGAAGCCCTGAAAGTTATTTACTAGCTGTTTCTCAGGGTTTCCATGGTGAAACAAACCGATACCGGTGTCATTTACGTGTGACGTTTATGTTTTAACGCATTTGGCAGACGCTTTTATCCAAAGTGACTTACATTGAATTATAGTATACATTTGTTTCTGAATACGTGCTATCCCTGGGATCGAACCCTTGGCGTTGCTAGCCCCATGTTCTAGCCACTGAGTTACAGGAAAGATATGTCGATTATTGTGCAGGCAACTTTTTTTTCACAAACGACAAATAGAACGTTTGAGGGAAATTAGGTAAGACTAGAGATAGTTCACCTGAACATAGAAACTAATTTAATCACCCCATGTCATTCTCTGCACAATACAAAAGAAGATAATTTGAAGAACGTGTTAAAATAACAACATTGGCCCCCATTGAGACATTCTCAAAAATTAAATTAATAAAAATTCCACAGAGAAAGAGTCATACAGGTTTTGAATGATAAGGACTGTATCTTGAGTGACATGTTTAATATATTGGGATTTTTGTTTGTGGTCTCCTAAAATTTCTAGGCGGTGCGGTTGGAGAGCGCGTGGTCGGATCGTGTGCGGTACATGGTCGTGGTCTACACCAGCGGCCGACAGGACACAGAAGAACACATACTGCTGGGCATGGACTTTAGCAACAAAGACAGGTGACATGAGGGAGAAGTTGTGATCATCTTTACTTCCGTACTCCGAGTGAAAAGGAAATTTCAAAGGAGAACATTAGTGGGCGTGGCTTGCGTTTTTCACTGCAAATTGATTGGATGTGTAAAAACATCTGTTGCATTGATTTTTATATTAAACTGGCAGCAGACCTACAGTTGAAGGGGAGGAGTTAACTGATGCTCCGCCCAAGCCGTCCAATTTACTTCATTTGAGATGGCTAGTCATTTCAGGGCGGATCTGCCTTTTTAGATTTTAACTGAAGATTATGAGGGCACATAAATTTAAAAAAGAAAATGACCCACATAGATAAGCTATTTACTATAAACGCTGTAATGTTTCATTAAAAAATAAGAATTGTAATATCTTGTTTTTTATTTCACTGGGACTTTAAAAGAACCATAAAAATATCTTGAAAGTGCTCAATGGAAGAATGAAGAAAGTCAGACAGGTTTGTAAAAACATGAGGTTGAGTAAAGGATGACAGAATAATCATTTTTGGTGCACTATTATATTTGATCAGCAGCTACTAATCTGTGCTGTTTTATCGAGGCAGGTGTGAATAATGTGAAAAAAAACTGTATCTGTCATTTTCTTGTGTAATAGCATATTATCTTGTTTTTTTCTGTCATTCACAGTAAGAACTGCTCCATTGGGATGGTGCTGCCCCTGTGGAGCGATACAAAGATTCATTTAGATGGAGATGGGTGAGTGCTGCCCCCTCTGGACACAGAGAGAAATGCAGGCTGTTGGACCCTTAAAGACATTTGGTGCACAGATCTAAACTATGTTTATGAACCACATTTTGTGTATTATAAACAAAACCTGAAACACAGGAAAGGACAAAAATAACAAGTATCCCTTACTAATTGTTATTTACAGAGGTTGTAGTTCTTTATTGATGATGTATCATGGCCTTAGTTAACCTCTCGTCTCATGTCTCCAGGGGCTTCAGTGTGACTACGGTGGGGCGCACGCACATCTTCAAGCCTGTGTCTGTCCAGGCCATGTGGTGAGTAAATTATTTTAAAAGCTAACATGCTGGTATCATTTTAAAGTTAGTTATTGGACTTTATGGTTTTGTCTTGGACTTCTTTTCTATTCTGTTTTGTTAGCATCTGATCAAAATAAATAGCTCTCAAGCTACTTTTCACACAATTACTTTTTGACTGATTTTAAATCAACTAAAAAATGAAATCATTGGGGTTTTTTTTCAAAAAGAGCTGCTTTCTGATTCTGTGGAAATCAAAAGCTCATCAGGGGTTTGGAGAAGATATGAGAGAACCTCTTTTGTACATGTTCACAGGTGCTTTGGGAGTTTGATGTCCAGATATCCACACTGCCATCTGGTGACTGTTAGAAAAGTACTCCAGCTGTTTTAAAATGGATTAACAGTCAAAATACGAGACCATTTCAAATACTATTTTCAGTTTTTCTGAGTTTACCATTTATTAGTATGTGTTTCATCCTGTGAACTACTAACAATATTCCACCCAAATTCCTCAAAAAATATATAGTTTCTATTTGCATTTATTTGCAGAAAATGAAAACTGAAGGAACAGGTCCAAAAAACAGAAAATATGCACTGTATTTTTTCAGACCACAAAACTGCAAAGAAAACAAGTTCATATTCACTTTAAAGCAATACAAGGAAAAGTTTTGATGTGTGTTGTCATGCTGTCAGTCATTCACATTGCTGTTGAATAACTTTGTCACTCCTTAGGTTTGATTTTGTTGACATTTAGACACTGGACTGGAATGGACACAATACATCTAGAAATGCTGATTAAATGAACATTTGGAATGGTCTCTTAATGAATATTATATTAACGTTCATCTTGAGTTGTATTCCTACAATGTATGCCAATATTATACCAACTAAGCAGTGGTGCATGTACAAACAATATTAAATAAACATAGTTTGGTTATTTATTTACTATTACCATAAACGTGTCTAAATACACATGGTACCATTTCCCAAAAATCTTTTTGATCCTTTTTTTGTTGGTTGAGAGCTAGTTCAATTGACTGCTTGATTTTGTTCACATGTGGCTTATTTGTTTTTTCTTAGTAGGTTTTTCTCTTGTGATCACTGGTCAACATTTAAGCTCACTTTGAACCCGTTTCTTTCAGGTCGGCACTACAGATCCTACACAAGGCCTGTGAGGTATCACGCAGGTTTAACTACTTTCCCGGTGGCATGGCCCTCACGTGGATGGGCTACTATGAGAGCTGTATCGCCTCCGACCAGAGCTACATCAACGAGTGGAACGCCATGCAGGACCTGGAAACACTACGACCGGATTCTCCCGCAGTTTTCGTAGACAAGTGAGTGCAAACCAGTAATAAAAGCCAATGTTCTTGGCAGCGCTCAATCGCGGCAGAAGATTCAAATTAACGTTTGGATTTGTTGTTGAAAATGCCTTATTCTCGCATTCCTTTCTTGCGACTGACCGAGACTACAAGTAACAAGCGGACGTGTTTGTTGAACGTTGTCACGGGTGTAATCTCATAGATGTTTGATCTGCTTGATACACACAGGAAGTGAGGTGGTGCGCAAATTAGACGTTCTTTGATGCTCTTTATTGAACTGCCACAATAGATGGTGTTCACTTTCTGTTCCGCAGGCCGACAGAGAGAGAAAGAACCGAATGCTTAATCAAAACCAGACTCAGGAGCATCATGATGTACCAGGACCTGGAAAACATCACGTCCAAAGAGGTCAGTGGGAAATACAGTTTGTACATTCTACACAGATGATCAAGTTTTGCTTAGACGATTATGTGTGTTTCTTAGATTCGTAATGAGCTGGAGCAGCAGATGAACCGTAATCTGAAGGAGTATAAAGAGTTCATAGACAACGAGATGCTACTTATCCTTGGCCAGATGGACAAAGCCACTCTCATCTTTGACCATCTATATCTGGTTAGTGCCGCATATAAGTGACCTGCCTCCCCCTTTTTCCTTTCAAGTTTCAAGATCCTACTAGAGAATCGGAGTGTGCGTGTTGCTTTGGGATTTGGCTTAAGGAAACAACATGGAAAAAGAGTTTTGTCATGAGAGGCCAAGAGATATTTATCAATGTATATAATTGGTTTCTTTAAATAAGAATATATTGTGTTTTGCAGTAATTAGAATTATGGTCACTGATGCAAACACTTTTCTTCCCAAATTTCACTTTAGGGGCTCTGTAGTTATAGCAGCCTTTGTTAAATGTAAAGCATTTGAGTTCAGTCAATGATTTTCTATGTCCATCTTTCAGGGCTCTGAATGGAATGCTTCCAATTTTGAAGAACTACAGGAAACCGGGTGAGTTTTTTTCTTTAAACTACATTCCCTGGTCGTTTTTCTTCCCATGTTTTCTGTAATAAAACCAGTTCTTTAAATTAGTTAACTTAAATTAAAGGGATAAGTTACCCAAAAAGGCAAATCGCCATCTTTAATTTAGCCTAATGTCATTGAAAACCTTTGAATTTCTTGTCTGTAGTTGAACACAAAATAAGTGGTTTTATGTCCATACAATAGAAGTCAATAAGGGGTCATTGTTGTTCGGTTACTGAAGTTCTTCAAAATATCTTATCCGCAAAAGAAAATATTTGTAAAAAGATTTTGGGGAACTGTCCCTTTAAATGTAAAAGTTGAGCTTGTATTATCTCTTATGTTATTCTACGGTTTCAAAGGTTTAGAGCAAAGCTTTCACAACATTCAGGGGGTCATTTTGTGTCTCTAATGAAGAAAATATAAATAAACTTCCATGCATATGGTTTTTCATTTTTGTTTTGCAAATGTTGTAATTTTGAGATGTTTTTAGGGTGGGCTATATCCTAAATGTTACGAGGGAAATAGATAACTTCTTCCCGGGTACATACTGCTACCATAATGTCCGAGTATACGACGATGAGGCCACAGATTTACTGGCACACTGGAATGATACCTACAACTTCATTGTCAAAGCAAAGTAAGACACCGTTCGTACCATACTTTGTTGACCTATTCTTTAAACAATTAAGCTGCGTAGATTGACAACCAGGCTTTTCTTTTAATAAAGTAGAATGTAGAAAGTGTTTAGGGATCTGTTGTAAAATATTCCACTTTATGCAGTTTTTCTCTGTAATCGTCAGGAAGAATCAGTCCAAATGTTTGGTTCACTGTAAGATGGGTGTAAGCCGGTCAGCCTCCACAGTTATAGCCTATGCTATGAAAGAATACGGCTGGTCTTTGGATAAGGCTTATAACTTTGTCAAACAGAAGCGTAGTATCACTCGCCCCAATGCCAGCTTCATGAGACAGCTGGCGGAGTATGAGGGCATACTGGATGCCAGGTATGAGATTTTATTTCAGCTCTATATTCTAATTGTATTATAATGTGGGTCATTTTAGATTTTTTTTGTGATTATAAACACCTGTTGACAGCCATGGCAAAATGTACATATTAGTTTATACACAACAGTTTAGGATCACTCATTCTGTATTTTTTCCACATTGTAACATTGTAACTGTGGGAATGATGAAAATAAATGAAGATGCTGAAATATTCTGATATACATTATTTATTATATAAATAACATGTTTTACCAACCAGCTTCTTGAGGTCTCAACCTGTGAAGCTTTTTAAACAGTATTGAAGATATTTCCATCTATGCCTGACTCTTATTGGCTGCATTGATTCATTATTTGGTCCAAGGAGTCTATTTAAAAAATATTTTTAAATTTTCTCAAAAAATTGGCACAATTATATTTTTGTCTACAACAGTAATTTCAAACATTGAAACACACATTCAGGTTATAGATTTTCAGGTCATGAAAAACAGTCAAATGATCCAAAGCTTTTTTTACTGGTAACAATGTAATTTTTTATAAACATATGCAGTCTCGAAGAAATATACTGAATAGATTTTACAGTTCTTTCAAGCCCATGTATATATATTGTATATACTGTAAATATGAAGATAACCACTGTCTGTTTCGGACCGTATCTTGTTTCTTTGTTAACACTACAGTAAACAGCGGCATAACCGTCTCTGGCATCCTGATTCAGAATGTGATCACCCCGACTGCCAGCAGGCTGCTGAGGGCATCACTAACAACCCCACAACTCCTGGAATAACAGTTTGCTGTGAGTCCGCGGCCCACTTGTCTCCCATTAGCCTGGATCTGGACCCCGCCCACCCACAAAACTTCCACTACTACTTCCGCCGTTTGTCCGACTCAGCCCTCGACAGCGAGCCATCAACGCCCATCCATGCACCACCTTTGGTAGATGTGAATCGCGGTTACATCGAGGTTGCAGATGTGGAGAAAGATGCGCTTCTTGATGAAAACCTTCCTTTTCCCCATTTTGCCGTTCCTGGGGACGGTACGGCCGCTCAGACGTGTTCCCGAGGGGCGGAGCCTCTGGAGGAACTGCGTCTGCGGTTGGAGTTCAGCACGGTGGAGGAGGAGGATGAGGAGGAAGCTCAGAATGAGCAAGAGGAGATGGAGTCGTTAGCAGAAGGAGCAAAGAGAGGAGGAGGAAAAGAAAATGAAGAGCCGTCGGATGAAAGCGGGACCGATCTGGCGAGCCTAAACCATATGTGCAATGAGAATTCCAACAACAACAATCACCTCAGAACACAATACAATCTCACTGTGAGTGCACTTGACCACATAAAAAAAATAATTCTTAAAGGGATAATTTATCCAAAAAAATGGGTCTTAGTTATAATGTATATTAAATGAGCCGTGTTAGCATTCTTTTAAATAGAAGCTGTTCGGTTAAGTGAAAGATTGAAAGTAAAATAGATTTGGATCAAATTACATAATCCCAACATCATTTATTCATCTTTTTATTTTTGGGTGAACTGTTCCTTAAAATTCAGATGTTTTTGCACAAATCCCCCATTCTGTATGCATTGAAATGTAATTTTTATTTATTTTATTCAGGAAAGTGCCAATCTGAAGCTGCAAGCTAAGGCTAGGCCTGGTCCTGGCTCGTCGTTCATTTCCAAGCCCACCCAGAGTGCTCTGTTAGAGGCTAACAGACAAGGCCTTGCCCCTTTACCCCTCCACAGCGTGCCCAGTATCTCCATTGAAACGCCACCCTGTGCCAACTCTGTGACAGCCAAGTGTGGCAAGCTTGCCTCTGATGTGTGCCTTGATGCCAATGCAATGCCCTTTGGAAATACTGACAAAGCAAAAAGCAAATCCCTTGACCAGGATAATGGGACATCGCTCCAGGAGAACATGGTGGAAGGAGATGTAAAGCAAATTGAGACTGATGCAAAGGGTTCCGAGAATGAGGGAGACGTCAAAAGTTTGGAGTCTGCCTGCACATCACAACAACATGAAACTCTGATGCAATTGCAAAGGTCTGGACTGGTTCGCCGTCGCACAGAGCGCTTGGAAAAACTCTCCGGTCTTTTCCAGAAGCGTGCACGTGCCAATGAGCAACAGGGTGCTTGTTCTAGCAAATCTGAGGAAGCAACCAACAAGTCGATTGATGCTGACCCATACCACAGGTGTTTCGGAACAGGGACAGATTTATCTACCGAAGCTGCAGTGCCATTGACGAACGAGGCCTTGCTGGCCGCTCTAGGTTCGGGCGGACTGACACCAGTCTCGTCTCCGCACGGTTCCACGCTCACCCGCAGCTCAAGTAGCGACAGCATCCGTAGCGTCCGGGGGAAACCCGGACTCGTGCGTCAACGCGCGCAGGAAATCGAGGCTCGAATGCGTCTGGCGGGACTTACCGTACCTTCACGACTTAAGCGTTCCAACTCTCTCGCCAAACTGGGCAGCCTCACCTTTTCCTCGGAGGACCTATGTTCGGCGTGCTCCTCCGACGCAGGAACGCTACTAATGCTCTCGCTGTCTCCAGAGCCTGAATGCTCATTCAGCCCAGACTGGGCCAGACCTTGGCCATCTTCCCCTCCCTCGACGTCCACCAATATGGACCTTTTAAACCAAGGAGATGCGGGACCTGGGGAGTCTAGGAGCTGACGACATAAACGGGAGATTTTAAGTGCGACGCTACTTTTGGGGTGGATGTTAATATACAGTAGGTTTTGAACATTTCAGGCATTTCAGTAATCCACTGAAGATCTGTAACAGGTTGTATGAATTGGGAAACTTGTCTCATGCAAAAGAATAGAATTTATTTGAAATATGATTAAATACATTAAATATTTAAGGAATAGATATCCAACATTTTCAAGACAGGCTTTTTGTTGCATGGAATCCAAATGGACGCGTATTGCACATGTTTATGCAGAAGACAACGGTTCACAAAGGTTTTTATTGGTCTTGCTGTCACTCATCTTGCTGTTCTGGAGACAAAATAAATGATCACAATCCCAAATGCTGTTGAAGAAAGAGTCAAAATAGACCATTGTGTTATGTTTCCAGCCCACCCATTTATCGCACTGCAAATCACTTTTTTTGCGGCACAATGAGTCACGGATTCCTTCGGACATGGTCACAAATTTATAAAGGGGTTATAGTTGTACTCCCGCTGAGCTTTCACTTCCTGACTATGCAGTGAAAGGAAATGCATTCTCTTCTCGATTAGAAATGTTCTTTATGTGCTGATAGACATCATGAATGTGCACGAGAAACCTTGGTTCATCCTATTGTTTCTCTTTTATCATCCGCAGAACACCGTTTAGATTCAGGCTTCAAACCAATACCTCATTCTCATAGAGTAATGTTTGTAGGGCAGATCAAGGCTTGAAGGGTGCGGGACAAATTTGGCCCATGCAGAAAACAAAACACGGTGACTGGCAGCACTTCAGTGTTCACAGTGAGGTCGGGAGGGTTATTAAGACCACCAAGATGAGGGTTATTTTTAGATTCTTCATCTTATTGTCAATGAGGGAGGTATGAAAGACAATCATTCAGAAGGGAAGAGAGTCAAGCACCTTGCACACCGAGATTAATTTCTCAGATTTAATTTCTGCACATTTCACTCATAGACGTTGCTGTACCTCTAGGAGAGCGATTGAGCGGCTAGCTGTAATTTAGGATTGGCATATTTCAGTTTTTATGAAAAGCATGGGTTAGTTACCTTTACTGTTGCAGTTTCGAATAACACCAAATCTCAGTGTGCTTGTACTCATTTTATGAACGCTGTACTTTCTTGTTTTTAGATTAAGTAGCAGAAGAGCAGGTTTATCCTTCCAAATGTGTCAGTTACTTCTACTATTAAAGAGAGACTGTTACGTTTTTAACCCTTTACACTTAATCATGTGATGATAGGCTTGTGAGGTAGTTTAAAGTAGTGGCACATTCTTGGAAAGCTGAAAACCAACAGAACTGTTAGTCAGCTTGGTCTGTTCTGAATCTTTGTCATAGCAATACTCTGTGAGTTTTTATAAGAATGTAATGAAAGGTGGAAAGACCTTAAAACAAATAAATACATTATAATACAACCATAATGCTGAGCTGAGATCAGAAAACATGATCAGACTCGCTATGCGTTTGGCACTGTTATTCATAATATTGGGAATTTCTTAAAATGATCATTCAAACCTGTATTCATTTCTTTGTTTGGTTGAACACAAAGAAAGATATTTGGAAGAATGTTAGCAACTGACATTTTTGGGGCACCGATATTTTTTGCAGTATTTAAAACGAACAGTTCTGGGGCACCTTTGACAACCATTTCAGCCCCAGAAATCTCAGTTGCTAACATTCATTAAAATATCTTTCTTTGTGTTCAATAGAACAAAGAAGTCTATAGAGATTTCGAACAACTTTGAGTTGACTCATGACAGTATTTTAATTTTTGGCTGAACTATACCTTGAAATATATTACAATAAAAATAATATGTGCAATTATTTATTTGTTATAAGCTTTCAATGAGAGTTGAGGCGGGCATGTCCTTGTTACAAATAATACACGGATGAATAATTTTAATGGTCCAGGCTTTATTTGCTTTAAGCAAAATATAATTTTTCTATTTCTTTCTGATTCTGAAGGGAAATATGACCTGAAGACACCTGCCAGACCAATAGATGTGATCACAAAACACACACATACATCAATCCAATGGTTATGTTTTAACATTCTGGTGTAAACAATGCATCAGCCAACCACAACTTGCTCTGGAGTACTTGAGGTTTATTATGCAGTATAGTTTTCCTTTATTTTTTAAAGTGATTTTGTACACTTATCTATGCTATCATGTCGGATTTGAGCAACTTAAATATGATTTGTGCAAGTGGAGCCTTGCACAGCGGCTGCACCATTACTGTGAACTATTTATGAACTCTTTCAGAATGTGTGTGTGCGCTTTAAGAGATGAGCGGGCTCATAATACACATGCAGTGTCCACCTTCACACAAGCAGTAATACACTGTATGTAAATACTGTATGTTGGTTATGTAACAGGGCTGCTGGAGTTAATGGTACTTGTATCCAATAGTCAATAGTTAACTTGAAACATTTCCTCATACTGTAGTTGCTTGCAATTTGCATGGATGGTTTTTATTAGTTTTTTATTTTATCTATGGGGCTTAAAGTGATTACTACTAAAACCTGTAAAATGTACTAAGCTCTAGGCCAGACAGCAGTTTTGTGTCATGAACTGCTACTTGCATCCTTCTTGGAAGGAAATGCACACAGTGAAACGTGACAAACTCTTCCCCAAAGATTTTGCATCGGATGCCATATTGAACATAACAAATTTCTGAGATTAAAAGGTGTTGGTTGCCTACATTATCTTGATTTCATCAACAGCAAGTGCCTTACCCAGAAGCACTAGAGGCTAAATGTTGACAGTTAGTCAAAGAAAGAAAGAAAGAGAGAGAGAGAGAGAGAGAGAGAGAGAGAGCGTTGGATTACTGTACATGGGCACATTGTTTAGCTGGTGGCATGCACTTCTGAATCATGTTGTATTAGAGAAAATATAGATCACTGATGTTTGGCTGATTTGAAGCAAATGCCAATTTGTGAAGGCTGATAGAGTTGCCATGTCTGTTGAGATGTTCCTTTCCAAAGGAGTGAGGAAGGATTTTATTATGTTGAAATGATGACCAAAAAGTTGTGTGTTGTTGATCAATATTATTACACGCCATATGATGTTTTATTACCTACAGCCATAGATTCAAGCAGTGTCAGCTGACTAAAAGAGATTCTCATGTCACACTGGATGCTTCTAAATCATCCATCAATAGACTTCACTGGTTATAACGGAGTCTCGATTTGTGAATAAGCAATGCCGTTCAATTGCAGTGGTCACGAATTTGCAATGCTAATCTGATCGAATCTCTCTCTCTTTCGCTCCTTCATCTTTTGTCACTGTTGTAATTTCTTTTAAGTATGCAGTAAAATGTTGTCCTTTGTACTGCAGCTTTGCTGTAGTTTCAATGCATATTGCACTTTGTACATTTTGTTGAAATTATGTACTGTATGTGTTTATTATGGAAATAAACTTTTACCTTTCAATTTTATTGATGTTTTTATTTGATGTATTGTTATGGAATATTTTCCTCTTCTGTGATTGGTTATCTGGATTTTAGCATAGTATTATGACATCCAAGGTCACCATCTGTGCTCTGTATATTCTGGCTTGGCTGCGGGCAGCTTATGCAACTGGCTACGTCTCCATGTGTTCATGACATCAGAGATTTAACTGGAGGCTTTGAGGCTGTTGGAAAGACAACTTGATAAATGAGCACCGAGGCCAAACAGAAAGTATGCAGGAGATCAATCATTGCTCATTAATACATGTTTGGGGCAACTGAATGTCCAAACAATGCTTTTTTCAATTTCAATGTTTTGCTTGCCAAGCACTAGCAATTGATGAACCTATTTGGATTATGGAACCGCATCTTAAAGGAACAGTTCACCCAAAAACAAAAAGTTCTGTCTTAATACTCACCCTTTTGGCCACCATTGACTACCATAGTCTTTGTTCTGTAGTACCTAAAATATATTTTGAAGAATGCAAAGCAAACTGTTCTGAGGCACTTTAGAATTTTTCCTACTACAGTTCTTTGAAGAAAAAATGCCCTTCGTTCAATATTTACTAGTGATCTCGTCCAATGGTACTTTATCTATTTTGTAAGTGTGGCTTCAGTGGCACTTTTAAGTTTAGCTGTAGTCACACATGAAAACAGATGCCTAACATTTTCAATTTAAAGTGATCTGTGCCGCAGTGATACGATATGTAACAATGTCTCCTTCTCTTGAGGTGAACAGCGATCTTCAGTTTTCTCCACAGCAAGCATGCATTACTACTTTTGTCTGGCCCGGTTTCTCACTGTGAACGCAAAACGGTGGCCGTGTGCTGGAGTTATTTGTACTTTATTATTTTTTGAGAGAGAATGAGAGCATCCTGTTATGATGGTTGCCATGGTAGCCAGGCACAAAACAGGGGGATTAAAAAAGCTTTGTTCCCTTGTTTTTGCAGCCGCTTATTGGGCAAACTGTAGTCAATATATCACTGTTCTCTGTCTCCACATCTTCCTCCCAAATACTATCTTCATTCCTTCTGTACTATCAATAAACTTACAGCTTTAGCCGATACATGGAGACTAGCACACCATTGAGAAGATTGTGTAATATTGAGTCTTATTCCCATACTTCTATTGCGTACTTGCTAAATAATATTTACTAAACGTCACACAAGGCTAATCCAAATTAGATAAACACAAAAGATTATAAATAATAATAACTCCACCCATCGCCACCCACCCTTTTCAAAGCACTATGGAGACTGACACCGATGTCCTCACGTTTCGCTTCTTTGCCAAAGGAGATAACATATTTACAAAATGCGCTCTGTAGAGCAGTTTGTCCATTAAGGGCTACTGTAGAAACAACATGCTGAATTCCATGTAAGGGATGTAGATAGAAATAGCTCATTCTAGGCTAATAGAAACAACGCTTCATTATGTAGGGTCTTTATACACTTCTGAAGACATATTGTTTTGCATTTTTTGTCAATAGATCCTCCAAAAAATTACACATTGGACCTTTAAAGGTGTTGTTTCTATTTTTAGCAAACAGGAGGGGAGCTCCAGGAGAAATCTCACTTCTACTTTGTTTCATTACACCCATGAAAGAATGTGTCTTGGTTTTGATCAAAGCAGTGTAGCACAGAAAATGTACTTGTAACAAGTCCGAGAATGATTTCATCTGTAAATAAAAAAAAGGTTTAGCACATAGAGACTTATTCTTAAGGGGAATTGAGATTAACAGTGAAGTTCTTTGTTGACTCATTGTAAAGGTTGTTTAAAAGCGTATAAACTGTACTGATAGAACCAAATCAAGCTGGAACAAAGGTTTGGTAATGTCATGTCTAGGATTTAAAGGAGCAATATACTCGAAGCATTAAAGGGATAGTTCACTCAAATATGAAAATTCTGCCATGAATTACTCAACTTATAGTTGTTCCTAACCTGTACACATTTCTTCGAACGTTGAACGCGAAGAAAGATATTTGAGAATGTTAGTAACCGAGAGTTTTCTCAGAACTGTTGGTTGCTAACATTCTTCCGAATATTTTTCTTTGTGTTCAACCAAACAACATTGTCTGCTGTCTTATTAAAGAAATAGTTAACCACAAAATGAAAATTACAAATCCATTACAGTTTAAATGAATGGTGAACACAACAGGCAAGGAAATCTTTTTTCATGACACAAATCTATGAAAAGCCCTCAAAAGGACTGGAATTTAACTTGTGACTGCTTTAATTTTTCTGTCCACTTTAACAGCCCCTGGCTTGCTTACATTGTATGCAAGAAAGTAATACGGATTTGGCACAAAATGAGGGTGAGTAAATTATGACATAAAGTTTTGGGTGAATTTAATATCCAGCTCCTGAACCTTAATTTAATTGTATACTATTTATTGTTACATAGCAAGAGGACTAACTTACTGTGTTAGGCAAATGTGACTGTGACATCACGAGAGAGCAATAAAAGCCCATTTACCCGCAGAAGTCGTCCAGAACATCCATCTATGCAACAAAGAGTGGTCTTGTCTCTGGAGTGACGGTGCAGTCGCAGGAGTATCGGTGAGTGTTCAGTTCAGATTTAACCTTACAAGTTGATTTAAGGAGTTGCCTTCCATTGACCGAGGCCTATGATTACTCGGATATTGATTTAAAAAGTTGCTGATTGAGAAAATAAACTTTCAAGAGGCAGAGGACACAGGTTTCACAGGGTTGTCTGTTCATGCTTGATTCTGTACATATGGGAGAGATGGTGAACCACAAGGAAATCAAGTGACTTGCCTTAAGTGTGGTGGATGCAGCACAATGAGACTCTTGTGAAGCTGTTGGATGGGATGGACTTACACAGGAAATTAAATGAGAAAGATGGACTGGGTAAAGTCTGATAAATCATTTTACTAGTATTCCTTTAGACAAGGGCTGTGTGACATGCACACCAAAATATATAAAGATAAAACAACAGGGTTTAATATAAAATCTGCTGATGTAAAATAGATTTAAAAGGCAAATAAATGTACCCACATTGGCAAAAAAGGAAAATTGAAGTTTCTCTAGTTCTCCTCTGTGCTGCTAAAGAGTTGAAAGCATCCCTGTGTGCTCTGTATGTTCCAGCTTTGCTGAACTCATATGAACTGTCATACATGACATGGAAGCCAGCATCTTCCCATAAATGTGTTTATATGCTGTCAAGATGTAGAGAGTGAAACAGGAAACACATTGTCATTGCGAAGACTCATTCATTCTGTGTATCTTCTGCGCTTACTGAAAGTCTCTACTATATATATATATGTCTCTACATTTGCTTTGCTTAAAAATCATGGGGAAATATCCCTCTTTGATGTGCTCATCAAATCAGATTTAAACTTTAACTACACACAGTACTGTAGAAGATTCTGAAACCATTTTGTTTTCTAAAATGCTTTATTCTTGTAACATCATGGGGAACCTGTCAATCTATTCATCTGTGACATTGCTCCATTGACGTTGCTTACAAGTGGCAATAAACTACATGAAATAGCTATGAACATCCTATAATGAAAACAGATTTGCTGACATTGCTTACCAGAAGTGACAGAAATTAAGATACAGATAGGAAACAGATAGGAAGTCAAGATTTCATCAGTGGCTTTGATGAGCCACAAGCCTTTCAAATGGTGTGACAGAGGCTAGGATTACGACCATTGCAAGTGTCTAGGGATTGAATGGGGATTATTTTTGTAAAAAGGTCCAGTGTATGAAATTTAGCTGCATCTAGCTGTGAGCTTGCGAATTGCAACCAACGACTCACTCCACCGCTCACCCCTCTCTTTCGAAGCACTACGGTGGCTGACACAGGATTAAGATGTTGTCACGTCTTCGCTTCTTTGTAGAAGGAGATAACGTTATTGTGAAAGGTGCTCTGTAGAGCAGTTTGTTCGTTTATGGGGGAATTCCATGCAACTCACGGTATTTGTACACTGTAGATAGAAATAGCTAATTTTGAAGTAATAAAAACATAATGCTCCAATATGGAAGGCCCTTATACACATCCGAAGACATAGTTAGGTATATTGCATTTCTGTCAATAGATCCTCCAAAAAAATAACACATAGCACCATTAAAAAGGAAAATATTATAAACAATAAAAGAAAGGTTTGTATCTGTGTTTTCAGTGTGAGTGTGTGTCGTCGAATTTATGAAATTGAGACAGAAATATATATTGTCCATCGTACAGCTGATGGAAAGACATTACCCTCAAACTCATATGTAGTGTGAACCAAAAGCTATCAATGCAGCAGAGGTCACCGCAAATCTTGTGATTCCAATTCCTAGTTTTTGCAGATGGCTCGTGTAACAAGACGAGCACAAGCAATCAATGGATGATAAGACACGCTGTAGTCACAAGACAGAGAGGAATAGAAACACAGGTCACACCAGAGTCAAAAACATTGCTGCTGTAATATTATTCTCAGATATTAGTCTTTCAAAAATGACCCTAAATGAAGTATTTAAAACTCAAGAACTGTAAAAGATGAACTAATGCAGAGTAACAATAGCATAGACAGAAATATCAAATAAACAGTTAATGAGAGTCAGTAAAATCTAAATAGTGTGCAGGGGAGTGAGAACTTTTTCACATAAACACTGGCACGACCTGCATGCCAGAGCAATGGCATCACCAACATCTTGCGCTCCACCACAATACACTGCCAATAACGTCTTTTCTTTTTCCACAGAATGTAATGGGACAAAACCAGGGCAGGGAGGGGGACCCAGGGCAGGACAACAGCTCTGCAGGACCAAAGGAAAAGGGACCAAGCCCAGACCCTGGGGGGGAAATGGAGGAAGGAAACTCAACCATTGAGACTTGTGATGTGGTGGCAGACGAAGAGAAAGCAGCCGGTGGAAGCTTGGATGAAGGCCCAGGCAGGGAGTCAACATCACCTACGCTGGAGCGGCTTTTGGAATCTTATGATAAGGTGTGTGCTCCCACGGATGGGGGGTGGGTGGAGGGAGGCGATGGAGAGAAAGAGGGAGGCTGGGCTGAACCGCTGGCTTCCCAGAAGCTTAATGAAATCAGACAGACTTATAGCAGCACGCAAGGCGCACAGGAGGCCAGAAGCAGTGGACCTGCACGTGAGAGAGAGGATATGGAACAAGCAAGAGTTGAAGTTGTAGAACTGGATTCATTTGAAGACGATTTGGATGGAGAGCATCAGGAGAACCTGAGGTGTGACCTTCTTGGCAAAGACAATAAAGAATGGCTTTATGAGAAAGCAAACATGGGTGAAAAGGAAACACGTGAATTAGATGAAAAGGCCAAAATGGAATCTGTATGTGGAATTGAAAACAAGCGAATGTGCCAAGACGGAAACGGAAAACTAGAAGCTGGAGCTACAAATATTCTAAATATAAATACCGGTGGGATTGTGGAAGGTGCCAGTGATATCGGTCTAACAAACGCAAGGCCTGTTAAGGTGACTTCTGAGGTGACGGAGAAGAAGGACATGGCAAAATCAACGGAGTCTGATGGACACAAGGAGGGTGGAGTTTACAACACAGGTACCTCACCAGCAGTCCACTTCTTGGATCAAGACAAAGCATCAGTTTCCAGAACTAACAACGAAAATGAAGATGAATCACACAATGAGAGGCCGTTTAACACATCAAACCCTGGGAAGTACTCACCAAAGACTTTGAAAAACATTGCGGCAGCAATTCAGCAAGTCAAAAAAGAAACAGAGAAGCCATCTGAGGGTCCAGATAAGGATGTTACAAAAAACCCAAACACTGAACACTCCCCAAAGAATGTTGAAATACAGGGACCTACAATGAAAGACATCTACGGAGGTAAAGAAAATGTTGCAGGCTTTCAGCCAGTGGATGATGTCAGATTGACTAGGTCATCACTAGCAGGTGCAGATATACAAAACCAAGCTGCGAGTCTGGAACAAGCATGGAGCCCTGAGGACTTCAGCTCCTTAGAAGTGGCATCCAAGTCACCCCCGAGTCACGCTGGCAGCCATCAGCAAATAACTGCAGGCGAACTCACACAGGATGAGAATGAGAATGAAAGACAATTTAATGTGTCAGACATGGAGATCTTTGGGACAAAGGAAACTTCGCTGGAGAGATCACCTGCTGGAGGTCAAATGAATAAAGATGACATAGGAGAGGCTGAAGAAATAAAAAATCTGGAGAGCGCTTCAAAGGGTGTGCTTTCTTCCCATGTAAGGATAAGCGAGATTAAAGATCTTTCTCTGCGTGGAACAGAAACGGAAGAGGGTAATATTGCCGGTGTAAATATAATGGGTAAAAACAAATCCGTTCAACAAAGCTATGAAGATGAGACATCCCCTGAAGACATTATAGATTCTCACCCCCCTTCTAAATCCGATATCCAAAAAGACGAAATGGAGGATTCCCTTCTTTTACAGAAGGCCAAAGTATACACAGAGGACAGTCTGAAAGGTTTTCTCGCTGAAGAGAGTCCGCAGCCAGAGATACTAAACCAGCCTGAGATATTACGTGAGACTACACACAATCTAAATCTAAAGCTTAATTCTTCTCCAAGTACGGTGACTGATGCTGACCAACACGAATTAGACAGGAACAAGACCTCGGGTAACATGATGTCATCAGGGAGAGACGAAGGCAGACAATCTAATCAAAATACCATTAGCTCAGACACGGACATATTCAAGGAAACATCTGTAACCGGTTCCGGTCCTGAGACAGATTCAGATCACCAAGAGAGGCCTAAAGTCACACCACATCTTCCAAGTGTGGACAAGAACGCCGAAATCACTTTGTCTTGTGCCCCTCGGCATCACGAAAAAGGTTTTTTAAAGATATTCACAAATGAGGCAACAGATGAATCCCATCAAGATGGATGCGCTGCAGGAGCCGCGTTATCAGACAGCGCAGCAAACACATCTGTCTCACAAGACGTGCAACATTCCTCCTTCGTGTGCAACCTAACAAGTATGCAAGCTAATGAGAAACAAGATAAAGTGCAGAGCGAGCATGGTTCACATGTGCAAGCCTCCAACAGTGAGAAACAGTTGAGCCAGCCTGATGAAAAGCATGCAACGGAGATGAGTCTGAACACAGATGATGCTTCCACAATCATGGAGATAACGCAAGGTCCACAGAAAAGCAAACACGTTTCTGATATGATCAAGGAAACTATTGAGTTGCAGAGGAAGATGAAGGAGTGGACCAAGCCAACAGAGACCCGGGTCGACCTGACCTTAGATACAACGCAGTGTGTGAAAGTAGCGCGGATGAAAGCAGCGTTCGATACACCGAAAAAATCACCTGACAAAGCAATAGAAAGAAAAGCCTCAGTGAAAAAAGGTAAGACAGATGACGTTTTTGCAATACTTATTTATTTTGGATTTATTTTAATACTTGGCTGAGAATGATTTCAACATGAAACGTGTTTTGATGTACACACATATTTTAGAAACACGTTCAGGACGTATGCATTTTTTATTAAATAGATAACCATTTGTTGGCATAATGGTGCCATCTTGTGGCAATATTCTAATAACAAGATGATTTCATCATAGACGGTCTCACTAAATAGTATAAAAATTACGAATGATCCAAAATTTGATCCATTTTTTGAACAGTTCTCACATAAATTAGTCCGTATAATATTGTGACCACGGTATGATCGTCTGGATACTTTAAACTTTAATATAATATAATCAATCAAATTCTATAATCAATCAAATAAAATGAATGCTTTAAGTTTTACAAACTTCACTTTGTTAAGCGCAAATGACATCATAAACTGGTTCTGCTTGTAAGCGCAAGTCACGTAGCCCACACTGAACTTCATACCTGTTTGCTCTCCGAACGGGCGGGGCCACAAGCAATATATTTCCTGATTGCAAATATTTGACGCCACTCATTCCGCATTCGTCCAATCGTATTTGTGTAAGGCGGAGCGAGATAAGGCGAGGCGTGGCTTCCGGCGCCCCTCAGACAAGTTGAGTGAGGAAGAGTCACAGGGAACGTTCGCGCGATCGGAGACTGCTACTGGGGCGTTTGCAGCGGTCTATATTTCAAAAACACAGTCGGACAGGGATATATATATTTCCTACGTCAGCAGAGTAGGTAAGGATGAAAATACGCTCATTCTCACGTAATGTTTGCGGCATGAGGCGAAGGTTTGAACTGGCATGCGCAAGTGCAACTTTGCTGGATTTGAAAACCTGCCCAAGTGATCACGGCAGCGTGGATCAGGCCAGATGGGCAGATCTTCATGGCTCAAAACGAGGGTTTTCTTTCACGAGTTGAACGTCTGGGACATGTTTTGTGTTTTAGTTGACACGCTTTGCTGGTTGGATGTTTAATGCATTGGTGTGATGCACTGAAATGGATTAAATTCCTTTCGACTCTTGATTGAATAGCGCCGATCTCTTGAAACAAAAGTTGATCTCGGTGGGTTTCGATTGTAAACTCTATTCATTTTGAATTCTTTTGTTGAGAATGTCAGATTATTTGTCAATTTATGTCGCTTTAGATTATTGTGAACGCGAATTTGAAAGCTTGGATTTGAATCGATGAATGTTTGAGAGCAGATTCATAGAAGATGTACTTGGTAGCGCTAAAGAAATAAAGCTAAAGTTGAACCAGTTTTATTGAGAACACCAGCAACGCTCTCACTGAATGTATGGCTTGGTTTGATCGTGGGAGTTGAGGAGCTGTCAGTTCAAAAACTGGTGCTCGTGTTGCCCCGTATTCATTGCTCCGAGCAAAACTGTAAAAAATTATGTTAGGATTGAATAAAAGGGACACAGAAAGCAATCAAACACCGATCATTCATCAAATATTCCGTCATGTTTCAGACCTTGGAGATAGCAGACACGCTATAGTGCTCGACACGTTTAGGGAGTTAATCGAACTTCCTGTAGGTGTGGATTGTGCAGATGTATCCAAGGTTTGCCAAAACATTGTATTTGAATCGAGTGTTCCTGTTTACGTGGTTTCTTGTGGAAATTGTGAGTCTTTCATTTTCCTATTTCGTTATGCTGTCTAGATCAGGATGACCTCACCCATTGGTTATATGTAATGTTTCCAAACTCTTTCATTCCTCGACCCGCCTAGACAGGTATAATCAAGACCCACCAAAGTCTTTTAAAAGGAAATGCAGGGAGAAGCACTTTTTGTAGAGTCTTTTTTCAGTTTCCTTTACTTGTCATTGTATGAATGAAATATTGTATGAAAATTCTTTGATGATATCAAAACCTTGTCATCGCCAGTCATTAATGGAATAAAACGTTTTTGTGTCCTTTGGACTTTTCTGTGGTTGGTTTGGTTACTGGAAGGTTGCACATTCGACTACACTAAGGGATTATGCATTCCACGAAGTATAGGAACATATAGGAAAAATCTTTCATGAAGAAGACATGAGTTTCACCTTTTTTTTTCTTTAACATGCTCCAGGCTGTCCTGTAATTACTCTACTGTCATAGGTTACAAGAATGCCCTAAGAAATAAACCAAACGAGTGTTAAGTGTAGACTTTGAGATCTGCTTTGCTGTGCTTAGACATTTTCTGTAGTCATTTTCTGGTCTTTTTGTTCATGCTTTCACAGCGTTGCATTGCTTCGGGTCCACCCTGAGAGTGTAAGTTTAATTTCTTGTAGGTTTTGGGTCTTGTGTTTGGGTTGCTGTTGTTGCACACCCGGTTCGTAGGTATTTAGCATGCAGGGTTTTCTGTGGCTACCCACATGTTGACAACACCGTAATATCATCTGGCTTGATTTGGTTTGACTCACCAACTTGCCAGGCTGTCGAAATCATAAGAAACAATGGAAACCTTAAATGCTCGCACGTACTTTATTAAAAATAATCCTATGTCATGGGTTTCACTTATTAAATTGCTTTGATCTTCACAGTACCAGAAGTCCTCATTGAACAAGAATAGAACAGTCTGTTATGGTTCAATCATTGCTCGGCAATTTATTTTTTATAATATTTTGTTTGTTTCAAGAGACGTTTCTTTGTTCCTGTTGTTTCTAGTGCATGACATTACCACATGGAGATTTCAGCATGGCCTTAGGCAATGTTTTGGCTGGACGTCAGAATGCATCAGCCGGTGTGTGTATGCTTGTGTAGTGTGTACGTACCTTGTGATCCTTGGGAAATGGGTCAGGATGCTTGGTAAAATTAGTTAGGAGATTCAGGAAGTGGCTGTGGAGCGGATGCAGCTCCAGGGAGTGTGTGTATAAGAGAGACTCTATGGACATGTATAGGCAGGGAGACTTTTACAGGAAGTGTCGTTTCCTCTTAACAAGTGACAAATTTTAGGTTTCCTTTCACAGTGATCGGACAGTGTTCTTGTAAGGCGATCAGTCTTCAGAGCTCCATTCTTCAAAACATTGAACTTTGTGATGGATAACTCCCCATCAGCAGGTATGCAGGGTTGCATGCAGCCCTTTTTAAGACCTGCATCAATCTGTCATTATAATGCATTTTTAAACCTTTTCTAAAGATTCTTGTTGCTTATTTTAGGATTAGAATAACTATGTACCCACCTGTCAAGCCTAGGATTTCTAGTTGGTTAGTGTCAAATAATGTAATTTAAGCTTCATGATTGCAAAACCAATAAATAATGATGTACACATTGCCTTTTTCGTTTTAACATAGGGACACATGTAATTTCATAATTTGTTTTAGAGTTATTCATATTTAAATTGTTCTTTTTAAGTTTGAGATGATATAACATATTTTACCCTCATTTAAGACCCATAAAAATGGGAACATGGCCTATTCATCATATCATTTTATGGCTTCAGTGAGTCTGTATGCTTTTTGATTAGCTTTGTAATGGCCCAAACATCATGATGTCTCCCTTTTTTGTTTATATTTTCTTTTGTTCGTTGTTTTCCCAAGTGGCATTTAGCAAGCTGTTAAAGCACAAAGGTGAACACGCAACAAAGCGAAAGAAGACTTGTCTGTGTGTGTGTTTATAAGTGTAGAGCGTCGGCATTAACTTCAGTTTGATTATGGTCAGGGTTGCAAGCTTCTTGTTGCCGAGGTTTCCCTATTTCATTGTCCAGTTATCCCAAGTAGGACCTTGTGGACACTGCCTATTTAACTATGCAAAGTGTTTCTTTGACTTGGGCTTGTCATTCAAACAAGTCAATTATTCAAACTGGCTTTTTGCACTTCCCTAATAATAATATCATAAACCTCATACCAGTAATTTGGTACAGCTCTCTGATTTCTTGTGCTTCTGATGGCCGCTAGGAACTTGTGCCCTTATCTCTGTTACGAAAGGCAGCTGAATCTTAGTTGGAATACCATAACAGTGGCCTTCTTTGGCCCTGAGGCAGGAAGAGGATTTAGGTGGCGTCATCTCCTCTCTGTATCGTAATGATAAAGGCAGACTCATCCAGACTGTGGCCTTTGGCTCATTGGGCAGTGACAGCAGATTGCACTTATACAACATGACACGTATATTATGTGAGTGCATCTCCATCTTACAAAAACACAGCATTTCTATGTTAGATATCATTTATATTCTGGCTTTATTTGTTATGTTTTGATAAGGTTGTGTAGATATTTGCATAGGTGATACATGGGATTCCATTTGCCTATTCAAGCCACTGATTGGCTAATGCCAAAATAGGCAGTCTACGATTAAAACATGTGGTGAAAAGTTGTGGGATTTATATTACTGACATGGCTTTTCAAGCATAACATGACACACAAACTGCTAAACAGGCAACCACTGAAACGCCTCAGGGAACAGAAACTCGCTGTCACGCTGTGGGATTGCCCACACCCTGTCTGACAAGGAAGGAAGCAGTATTATCAGACAACAAGACATGGTTTAATACAAGCCAATAAACCCCTTAAAGCCCCAGTCAAATTGCTTTGAACCAGAGATGGCCAAATTCGACCAGGACCTTTCTGTGAAAAGCAAATTAAATCCAAAGGCATTTTGCAAAGTGGAAATTAACCTGTACCTTTGACCTAACAGGTGAGTATGTACAATCTGTGCAGGACACTTTTTCATTGCCTGTCTTTTTGACGGTGAAACTCGTTAGAACTTCCTCATAATCTATTTTTACCTGTCACTATGGTGCAAGGTGATGTTACGTACTAAGCATGTTTGTGACTTCATCGCAACACACATGCGTTTACTCTCTGAACTTCAACTGAAAACCCAATAAAGCCGAAGTCGTTTATGTATTTAATGTTTTTGTTGTAAGACATTAAATGATAATTACAGATAAATGTTTGTTCATATATCTGTCCAGTAATAATGACCGGTGCTTGTAAACACTGTTTTGTAATCATACTGCGAAAGCATTACCTTGTAGACGGATAGTAGAGTGTCTGTACAGTTTTTGTTTCCAGATAGAATGTGAAACATGTTTGTTGGTTATATAATCTTCAGATGTTTTATGCTATAGTTTCCCTTATTTAGCAAACGATCTCAGACAAGATTCAGTATTGTCTAGCCCAATTTGTACCCATGTATGTCAACAGCAAGGGTGCCATAAGGGCCCATGGAATGTCAAATGCTTGCCTCTGCTTGTACAGCGCTGTGTCTGGCAGGGCTGGAGTAGGTGCATGTGTTATATTTTGGAATGTGTGGGTTTTTAAACCAAATCATGTATCGTGTGTCTAAGTCAACTGTAGCATAGCGCTGTGTAACCTACAAGCCCAATTTCTTAAAGGGATAGTTCTCCCAAAAATTAAAATGCTCTCTATTTGTTCCAATTTCTTTGTTCGGTTAAACACAAAGATATTTGGAAGAATGTTAGCAACTGACATTTCTGGGACATCATTGACTACCATAGTAGGAACAATTTGGGGTGCCCCTGAACCTTTTGCTTTACTAAATTCCTTAAAATATCTTATTTTGTGTTAAACAGAACAAAAAATATTAAATAATTTTCCTGCTATGGTAGTCAACATTCTTGCAAATATCTATCTTTCTGTTCAACCAAAAAAAAATTATTTATACAGGTATGGAACTACTAGAGAATGAGACCACTTTTTCATTTTTGGGTGACGTAACCATTTAACTTTTTTTATGTTTTCTTCTGTGTAAAACTTCACTCTCACATGCCATTTCTCTGCCCGAGTTTTTATCAGAGCCTATATGCACCTGACAGTCGGGCATCCATAGTATGTAAATGTCCTGGTACTTTCACCGCATGCTTTGCCCTCTAAAGTTACCCTTTCATGCCATTCTAAAACAAGGTCATACATTATTTTGAAAGAGGAAGAACGCGTGTTCTCAGATCAGATTTGGATAAGGACTATCCAGCTCAACTCTTTCTGTTCCCCATGAACCCTGTGATGCGACGGGGCCACTTGACAAGGCTTCCTTTGTGCTCTGCTGAATTCAGGAAGTGAAGGAATCGCTTCAGATGGTTGTGAAGGCGGTATCCCTTGCTCTGATTCATTGGCCGGAACTCAACGTGAGGTGAGAGTTTGGCCTTTATTGAAAAAGAAGAGAAGTTTGTTGGTCTTGATCGTTGAATTGAAAGTTTGGTTTGGTTTGATCAGGATAATTTTTAGTTTGCTCTGATAATCTCTAGTTCTTTTTCTTCAAAAACCAACTTCCCTGTTAAGTTGTACAAGTGACAGCGATTTGTTTTATAGGCTTTTCTTATGTCCATTCAAAAGGGGATAGTCTGGGTTTAAAAGGGATTGTTCAACCCCAAAATATATCCTTTTTGTTTGTCAGTGAGCGCTAGTGGAGTGTGGTCACAGCATGTTCTCATCCAGCCTCTTTGGTCCAAACTGACTAGACAGGTCAGGCATGACTCAAAAATGTATTTTGTAATACATGCACAGCATGTACATTCAACTTTCCAGAATCCAGATCTTTGCAAAAAATAGCTGGGGCTTGTAATTTTGTTTTCATTGTAGATTCTTTTGCCCAGAGGTCCATGGAGCTCCACCTTTCCTGTGCTTTAACAGATGATGTAATTAGATTAATGACTCACTTGAAATTACCTTAAATGTGGGGAAGTACTCCAAACTTTACCAGTGATTGTACTTAAGTATGGACAGATGGATGGGAGAAATTGTACTCTCTGATTTGGTCTCTATCTACATTCTTGTCAGACTTGATCCCCTTCTATTTTATGGTTGCACACGTGTTATAAACCTTACATGCACATGTCATGTGATTTTTGTAGGTCAAGCGGTCTTGCATCCTAAGTTGGTTTGCTGGTCTCCCAGCATGGTGGGTGGTTTAGAGGGGCTGGAAGACCAGCATAAACCTGCCTGGCCAGCTATATCCACTGTTCAAGTTAAGACATACAAGCAAACCAGCTAAGCATGGTTGTTTTATCAGCAGGATGACTTTTACCCTGTACTCCCTTAAAAGCAAATGTAGGTCAGTGGGTAACCCCACTTCAGAAGCGATTGTCCAGCGTAGATCAGGTTAAGCTAAAATCTTGAACTGACCCTAGTTTTCCTTACACACTTTGTGGCTTGGAAGACCAACAAACTTATTTTTTTACCACAGCTTGTTTTGGATGACAACACGTTTTGCCATCTGCAACCAATTTTGTTCCTGTAGGCAGTCTGTTAACATGTCTGGTGTGACCGTGTAAAATCCACCCCTGTTTTTTTTGTGGTATAATTTGTGCAGTTTTTAATGGGTAAAGAATGTGAAAGCGATCCTCCCCGGCTCATTGTTCTCAATGCAGCATTCCTTGGAAAACCGTCCAGCTGCTTTCTGGACATTTTCTGGAATTTTATACAGTGACGCGCTTAGGTTAATATTTCCAACGCACTCTGTCTAAGACTTCTTAGAAAAATGACCACAGTTGGGGCAAAAATAAGAACTTTTATGCTGCACCAGTATGTTTTTTTTGTTTTGTCTTGAGGGTCAGTACATGGTTAGAATTGTTAATTTACTATGCTCGTTTATTCTTGAATGTTGATACACATAAGCATGCAGTTGCACATTATGGATGAAAATCACTGTGTCAGCATGCATTCCAAGCATGCAGCAAAGATCAGTGTCTGGCCAGGGGTTTTTGGCAGTAAGTTGGCTCACAATTCTGTTTAACTTGTTTAAGGCCAGGAAAGAATTGGAGTTTGCGCGCCACATATCGCATTGTATTTTTATTTGTGTATTATGCTTTCATAGGTACCATCACTGTCTGTTACCTCAGAAAATATGGCAGCCGCTTTGCAGTTTGTGTTCTGCTTCTTATCATTAGCTGGAGTGACTCCAAAAGATGGAGACCAATTAGCATGAGCAAAGGATTGTTGGGACAGAGCTGTTTAAATGGGTGTTAGAGTGAGACTGTAAAATATAAACATTTATAAACAAATAGGATGGTATTGTGACTTTATCATAGTTGGCTTATAGGGATCAAATTGATAAATGACACTTTTTTGATGATAAAGCTTTGTCACTCTGAACTTGAGTTTTTTGGCCGCTATGTTCCATTTAGAAGATTCTCACTTCTTGTGATTTGTCACAGCCATGTGAAATCAAATTCACTCAAATTTTGTACCAATTCTTTAATTTCTCCTTTTCTTTTTTTTGTTGAGATTTTGATGACAGAATCTCGAGTGTTTCCCCTACCATTCCCTTTTGGGGGCATCCCCCCCGCCCCTCTTGAAGGTCAAGTTAATTTTATTTTGTATATATCACAAGGGAAGTAATTTAAAGTTACCTTTCCTATTGATCATGTCTATTCCTTCTTTTATTAAACAAACTAAATCCTATTATGTCATTAACTTTATTTACACAGCAACAACATTTTTGTTTCTACATGGCGTTTACAATTCTCCTCTGCTCTCCGTATTGAGTTCCACCACCGATTATGCACACACACAGAAACGTGCTTGCACATACACAGGTAAGCACACTCATGGAAAGGCTACTTGTTCCATTTACATTTATGCATTTGGCAGACGCTTTTATCCAAAGCATTACACTATACATTTGTTTCTGAGTATGTGCAATCCCTGGGAACCCATGACCTTTGCGTTGCTAGCGCCATGCTCTAAACACTGAGCTACAGGAAAACTATATAGAGACCTTACTGAAGCGGCATGTAAGCTAACAGAGTCACACAACGGACAAGAAGCGTTGTGTCGAGGACAGCTCACAGGATGCGTACAGTCTGTATACGCAAGCTCAAATTCAAAGTCTACTCCTGACGCAAGTTGAACCAATTTAACATGTTTTTATTTAACAAATAGGCTCTATATCACGTTGATAAATCCATTATAGTTTGCTGTAAAGAAAACAGTGGGGAAACGAAAAGCATGTGATCTGTGCACGCTAGGTCTTAAAAGGACAGCAGCATTAAATATATATTTTTTAATGCTCATCAAACAACAAAAAACAAAGACAAAACACACTCACTGCTCTTGACTGATCAACTTGAATAACTTTAATATGGTTTGATTTTTATTTCATTATACTGTGAAGACTAGGAAGTGTTATTTTGAGTCCTTTATTCAGTTTCTGTACCTAATTACCACAGTTAGACCAACCAGAAACACCTAAAAAGCACTGTTATTTTATTTGTGCTATTGCTCATAATTTACTCATTTTAAACGGATTGACTAATATTAATAGAGTTAGGATAGTTTTATGGTGTTATTTAGCTTTTTTATTAAGATTGCATAGGTAAAAAAACTAACTAAAAACTAGACATTTATTATTTATTCATTACTTTTTGTGGCGGGCAAGTAAATTTTGGTCAGGGCCTGTAACAATTCAGAAGTTAATATATGCAGAGTTATCATCATAATTGTGCAACCGTGATAACTTCCTCACACTATAATTGTACAAACAATATCTATAATCGTTGCATCCCTAATTTGGGTAATGTAACTGACTTAAGGGCTGTTGGATGGTCTGGGTGGCCTTCTTATGACTCATGGAAGTGTCAAGACAGGCTTTCTATGGTAGAATGATGCAGCACATTTTGATTTGTGCTGGTCAGAATGTAGTTTGCAGTTGATGGACAGATTCATTGTTAGTGTTTGCCGTGATTTGAAATGGGCTTGTTGTGATAGTCGCCATCACTGGTAATCGGCAGGCGGGTGGACACCATGTTTCACATCACTAGTCCACACCGTCATTTTTTTATTTTTAAAGTGATAAATCACTTGGCTTAGTCAAAGATCAAACTACAGTTGCGCAGCTGCTGCATTCAGCGTAAACAGAACAAGTGTTGCAACAAAGATCAGCAGTAAGAGTCTGATTTTATTCATCATCTGAGGAGATTGAAGTGCTGACTGAAATGGCGGAGGCTTTTCTGGTGAAGCACATGGAGGAGAATATGTAAGCACTGTTGTCAAGTGCCGATTAAGGTTTAGTTTTCTTGTTCTAATTTTTAAAACCCGGTGCGTAGCCATTTATTTAACATAAACGTTTTTCGTTTGATATTCCTTTCTTATTCGTTTCTTATTTATTTGTTGCACAATGTGTGCTGTGATTACTCATTTTGTTAATATAGGCAACTTATCTAACGTAAAGGTTTTTTATTTTATTTTCGTTTTCATATTGTGCTTGATGTGTGCTGTGATTATTCGATTTATAAGGTCTGTGTTTGATAAAAGCAAATGTCAATGTCATTTACCTTTTTTATAGTTTTGTGTGTTTTTATTAAGAAAGATATTGAACCCATCATTAATTCAAGCAATTGCCATTTCCCAATTGCTGCTATTTTAAAACTGAAAGTAAAATGCACCAAGCGCAGGGCCGTAAAATGCACCAAGCGATGGATCTTCAACCATCCCAATGCAAGCCCCCCACCCCTGGTGTCACCGGTCCAACGGGTGTTTTACTATGTCGTTTAACCGGTTGAGAAATTCCATCACTGCAATATCCCTAATTTGAAACCATTTAGGTCTTTGCTACTTAAAGGGACAGTTCACCAAAAACATAAGTTATGTTATCACCCTCAGGATGTTCAAAACCTGTATAAATTGAGTTGTTGCTGAACAACTGGGAGACTATTGACTACCATAATTGGTAGTCAGTGGTGCCCTAGAACTTTTGGGTGTTCCACATTCTTCAGATATCTACCCTTGGTATTTAACAGAACAAAAAAGGGTTTGGAACAACTCAAGGGTGAGTAAATGATGACAGAATTTTGTTCAAAAGTTAGTCATTTTAAACTGACAGTTCACCCCAAAAAAAAGATTCTATCATCATTCACTCAAGGGCTGTCAGCAATTTAAATATTTCAATACGTATTGATACTGAACATTTGAAGCCGTTCCAAAACACATCTCAGAAAAATATTTTTTAGTTTTTAACAGAACAAAGAAATGTATATAGCAGTTTTTCATACTGTGCCAGTTAATGGTGGCCAAGAACTGTTTGGTAACAAGTATTTGTCCAAATATCTTCCTCTGTGTTCATCAGAACAAAGCCAGTTGTTCCAAATCTGTACAAACATTCTGAGTAAATGAAGACATCATTGTTATTTTGTACTGTTCCTTTAAGTAATATTACTATGTTTTGAGTGATTGAGTGATGGCAATAGTCTGCTAAAGTAGAGGAAATTTGCATATTCCTATAATTCCTTTTTCGGCAATTTTTATTTTTGTAATCTGGTAATACATCAGACCACTCTGTTTTTTGCTGCGTTTTGTAACCTACGTTTTGGCCTTAAAAAGGCAAAGTTATACACTACGTACCTTTTCATTCTTTCCAGTGATATTTTGCTGGTGTTGCTAAGCAACGCAAGAGTGTTTGTAAATACAGGCTGGATTTCACCATGTGTTATTTGGCAGCAGATCTCTGTTCCGTGTCTGAAAATCGGACTACAGTGGAGCTCCGCCTTTAGACAGGCAACCGCTGTGCCGTTTGACTATGATAACCCGTGGATTCAAATCTTAGTCACGCTCGCTCTCTCTCTCTTGCTATCTCTTTTGCTCCACCTGGCCTACAGCACAGCTGCTAAGAAAACGTTTTGACTCAATGCTAGGCTAGCATCGTACACAGCAGATTCGTTGTGAAACAAGCGTATTGCTGTATGTCGTGGAAGCGTTGTAATATGACAATCTGCTGTGCCAATATGATGTTGAGAGTAAATACCAGCAGCAGGGTATTTGTGAGCCAAGTGAAAACAAGGTCAAATATTGTGTCTGGATTCATGGCCACATGACACAAATTGTTTCAGAGCAGTAGATGTCAAAGTACAGTTTATGTTTGTTTGAAAGGTGTGAGACAAAGAAGTATAGCAAGAATTGTCAATGCATTTGCATATTCTTCTTCTGTCATTGACAGAGTAAAACGAGGTTCGGCTTTAGGACATTTCTGGTGTTGCAATTCAACAGTGCAGTATTCCAAACTAAATGTTTTTCTTAAGTTTTTTTTTATTTTCTCTAAATGGATTTATTTGCTCCTTTTGCTTTCTTTTTTAGCTGTCATCAGAAATCCTTTTTCCTCTTTAAACCATCCTCTCCAAACATGTTCTGGTGTGTAAATTTTCACCATTCAATCAATTCCAGTCAGAAAAATAAGTGCTGCCCACATATTTTCCTTTACATTTTACGAGAATATCATATTTAGGAAGATGTTGAAAGTGTTTGCGAAAGGCGTTTCTCAAATTTAACGACATAGCATCCTTGTGTGAGAAGTTGGGTTCTCGTGTCAGTGTTCTAAATCTTATCGCTTGTTGAGAGTTAACAGGGTTAAACATCAGTTTGGGTCCCAGTATATAGCCCATGGGCGTAGTTGGAATTTCAGTGCACTTCTAGAAAGGTTCACTTGGAGTTGACACAATCTTTACAGACTTTTATTGTTTAAGAACACCAAACCTTTTCCGGGGCATTTGTGTGAAGTTTTCATTCTAGTACAGTAAAACAGTAAGAAATCACCATGTTGAATTCTAAACACTACTCTTAGATTAATTATAATGAAATAAGAATGACGTGATAGTGTCGTGACATAGCAATCGCTTTAGGTGGGTTACGTTGGGTGTAAAAATGGGATTCACCTTTGTGTAAGCGTTGTCTTTTCATGGTTTTTAGGTGTGTGGAGTGATGAATCCCACAAAGATGAGGTATTGCTTGACATATGCTCTGAATTATACCCTTGTACTTGGAATGTAAGTGCTTGAGCTGTTTTATATCAGAGATGATGTAGTGATTGATTTAAACAGGCAGGAGTATGAAAGCAATGCCTCTGTATTCTTCTACAAACTGAATTTTCCTGCAGTTAAAAGTGAATGTTTGGCGGAGCGTTTGCGATTTGCTCAGTTGGCATTGGCTAGCGTGAAACAGGCAATGTATGCACAATGTATTTTTTTAATAAATATATTCCATACCAAAAATTCTGTATTTACTGCAACCATTGTACCAGTTTTTCAGATTTCTGCTCTGTTGATATTGGCAGGGGATAGAATATTGCAATGTCGAAGCGTTAACCTTTATTCTCTAAAACGTCGATTCCTGTGCAAATTTCAAACCTATATTCATTCACATTTACAGTCCTGCAGGAAGAATTTTGTGGATTTTGGTCATTTATCTTAAGGGCCTGGTTTTTTTGTTAGGTAAATGGCCAGTAGAGGAGGAATATCATGTGATAGGTGTAATATCCCTTACGCCAGTGATTCTCCACCGGTGGGCCCTTTGGAAAATCAGATGTCGGAGACGGTCTTGTGCAAGCAAAAGTGCAGGGGCGGCACTAGGGCGGGCTTTCTGGGGCTATAGCCCCGTCAGAAATGTGCTTAGCCCCGGCAAAGCACCCCCAAGGATTTCCTAGTATCTTTTATGGAGTATCTATTTACACTGATTGCAAATAGCCCGTCTAGTAAGCAGATGCTATACACTGACTGTAAGCACCAGTTTTAACGTTGGCTAGTTAGCATCTCCAGTGGCGTAGCGAGTAAAGCCTATATTGACTACTTCATATCATAACAGGTTCGAATCTGCCTCATGCCTACTTTTCCCCCCTATCACATCAGATCATAAAGCCACTTATTCTTAATAAAATGAAAAAATATTGAAAAGTGTTTAACGAGTGTTTAATAATAAAGTTGTAGGATAAGGTCCTAAGATCGACTGGAAACGTAACTAACAGACCTGACGGGCATATAGTCCCTCCCACCAATGATGAATTGTCCCACAGATAATTTATATAAATGTTTTATTCGTAAAATATTATTACTTTATGGATTTTAATATAATTACAAAACAGTTTACCTTATAGGCTAGTTACAGAATTGTAAAACCACAACAGAGTATATGGAGTTCTGGCCAAATGTGGATTTATTCAACGTTTTGATTAATCTGCACTTTATAGGAACACGTCATGGTCTTTGCTTGAATTTGTATTGAAATGTAATTTGCAGTTAAACACTAAGAACAGAAGAGTATAGCATTGATTAGTTTGCTTTTGTTTATAGAAGGAATAATTAGGCTATCGATGGAGCCTATGCTTCAGTACGTTTTGTGCTGAAAACTGCTGTTTTCTGCATCATTTGCCTTTTTCTTTTTTTATTTAGTTTAGTCCATAAATAGGTTTGTTTCGACTGCTGTTTTCTGCATCATTTGCCTTTTTCTTTTTTTATTTAGTTTAGTCCATAAATAGGTTTGTTTCGTAGGCTACTTTACACATTGCATAGTTTTTTTTTTAAATCTGGCGCCGCCCCCGTCACTGTGACAAATATAAGTTTAATAAAAATGAAAGTTGCCATCAGATTTGCTATTTTTAGCCTTTCAGTTGTAACATGTGTCATTTCTAACACAGAAATGATTGGCATTGAGCGCAGGCCTGCATCTCAAAACCCAGGTTACTCTGCGGGCTCTGCAATGGATCTTGTTGTAAAATTAACAGTTACATAAAATCCAAACCGGCTCTGAGCTGCTTGCTTGGTGTCGGAGCATGGTCAGGTTTTGCCAAGGTTGCGGATAGACATCTGTTTGTTTGCGCTCCTGTCTACATCTTCTGAATGCGCATTTATTGCAGCTGTAAACAGCAAGCCAATCTGAATAGGAAAGCCAAGTTAGGTTTGTTTCAAATGGAATTGTTGAGGACTGTAAGGGTTAATACGCGACTGACTGAAGCTGTCACTGCAACAAGTATAATATATACAAATATAATATTTAACTTTAATCTTTTATGTTTTCATTATTTACTGATGTTTATTTAAATGTTTTATATGCTGTAATGTGCTGTTACACTGATGGATTTGTGAATTATATGGACAGATGTTACATCCTCATTTATTTCAGATATCATATTTCAATTTCAAGTATTTAACTGTTTCAAGTATTTAAATAGGGTCCATATTTCTTTTCAACTTGTCATGTGGTTGCTGCACACAAAAATGATTATGGAAGTATTATTTATATAAATAATATATATTTCCCAAAGCACCGCTGTTGATTTGGCCATTAGTACTGTGGCCTGAAAGATTAACAGCAGAGTATATGTACTCTTTGAATATTCTGTGTTCATACTATCATATTTTGAAAGGTCGTCCTCTGAATTCTTTTAAACAATCCTTGGTGGGCCATGAGTTGCAAAAGTTTGAGAACCCCTGCTTTACGCTATGTTGAACACTACATTATCAGGAGCAACGTTCAGATTTCTCCATTCGCAGGTTTCCTGACCTCAATACACCATCCCCTGCTGCTGGTATTTTATATATAACCTATATATAAAAAGTTTGTGTCCATTAAGTCCCAGTGTTTCTGCTGTTTTGGTTGGGTCTCAATTGTTGGGATTGAAAAATAGCACAAACTAAATGTTCTCGTAATTCTGGTTTGCTTTAGAACTGAAACAAGCTACAACAGATTGCAAAGAAGCCAAAATAAAGCGATGACGCTAATATGGAATCTACTGTGTGAAATAG
The DNA here is from genome assembly GCF_947034865.1 of Barbatula barbatula. Classification (NCBI taxonomy): domain Eukaryota; kingdom Metazoa; phylum Chordata; class Actinopteri; order Cypriniformes; family Nemacheilidae; genus Barbatula; species Barbatula barbatula. The sequence continues at coordinate 24,026,500 of NC_136767.1, read as the reverse complement.
GCCTAAGAATTTATTGTTTCTATACACCACCTCTCAGATTATAAATCCACCTGGTTTGAGGTCTGACATATTAAAAAGGTTTCATTTAGAAAATGTATTGGTTTATTAGCATTTTAAGTTGTGTCATGACAATTTTATCTGATGTAGCACTGCTCTGTTCAGATAATCAATGACATTTAAAGCAAACTCTGCAGACAAGTTTTTAGCACAAGTTATTTATATCATGCATATCTTTTAATCATATGTTCACATGCAATGCTCTACTGCATTGCCTTTACACCTACTGCGCGGTTTTGTTTTAATAAACCATGTCAAAGTTAGTATGAATGTGTGGAATCGCAACCTTTTCAAATGGCCTTTCCTGCATGTGGCTGATTTATAGATTGAATGATAGGGTACAACTTGTTCATATTTTCTCAGTCAAAGCACTCAAACATTTGTCACGTGATTGCATCATTGTCATTCTCATTCCGTTCTTCTCTTCAGATATGTTCAAACGGGTTGTGCGACAGAGCAAGTTCCGGCATGTGTTCGGGCAAGCGGTGAAGAACGACCAGTGCTACGATGATATCAGGGTGTCCCGGGTGACGTGGGACAGTGCTTTCTGTGCGGTCAACCCCAAATTCGTCGCCCTCATCGTGGAAGCCAGCGGAGGCGGAGCGTTTATGGTTTTGCCTCTACATAAGGTGATTACTCTTTAAACATTCACAATTGTTGCTCCAATGTTGGGAATCCAATTGTTTTCTGTCATTTAGTGTTTAATTAGTTTGGGCAATTAATATATAAGCCTAATATATTAAATGGTATTTACTACACAATGGTATTAAAAGGAACAGGGAACACGAAACAAGTCAGATGGTATTAGTCTGGTGTTATAAAGCTTTTTTCAGCTGTGACCACTAATCAATATTAATGACTGGATTGCATCTAGAAAGCTAAACCAGCGGCAGGAGGTGAAGCCACTGGAAGCAATTGCGCCGCCATCTTGGTATGCTCAACTGACAGAGAGTGCCATTGACTTACAATCAAAATGACAAACTAATAAAACAGTTTTTCAGCTTATTTGGTGTTGTAACAATTTACTGTGAGATTTTAGATATAAAAACGGGGACTGGTAAATTACTGTTTTATCATTACTGTGTGATAACTCCCTATTCATTTAATAAAAAGTTTGGGCATAGCAACAAAGGCGGCGTGGTAGCTTAAGTGTAAGGACATTAATAAAAAACCAGTCATGTTTATAGATCAGTGGCTGTGACCCTTGATATTGTTGACGGAAGCTTGATTTTTTTCGGGCATTTTGGGTATTGAAAGTGCTTAGTCTTTTGGAACATTGGAGTTTAGAATTTAATTTCTGTACCTGAAGCTTAAAGGTTGGTGGAGAAAATAAGCTTCTGATGAAGTCTTGCACCTATTAGAAAATTCAAATTTGTTTTTGAGAAATGAAGAATGTAAGTAAGGATGTACAGATTCTTTGTATGACACAGTCTTAGTTTTGCAAGGGCTTATGGTCTTTGTTCGGGTTTGAATGCACACACATGTAATTACAGCCTCATGCTCCGGTGGTTTTGCAATGATTAAGATGTGATTCATCTGACGTCTGGCTTGATCTATTTGTGTCCGAGCTGTTAAGAGTGAAAGAAAGCCCTGCTGGATGTCTTTGGGGCTTTGGTGAGCATGTCTTCCCTGCATTGCTAAAATGTACGTGCTCTTTCTGTTGGGACTTAACCATTAAGTTTCTGTCAATCACATTTTACCTAACCACTTTTACTTTACAGTAATTAATGAATGTCATGTACTCCCCACGCCTTATTGTAAATGCCTTTACAGCTATATTTTACATGCCTCGGATGTAGGATTTCTACCCTCTTGTCCTTGACTTTTATATACTGTATATATACATGTAAAAGTAATGTAGGCAACATCAACTTACTGGAACAGCATTGACCTTTTTCTCTTGTTGAACTGAAGCGATTTGTTATCCATTGATGTTGGGAGATCTTGTTTCTTACTGGATTTCTAAGCTTAAATGTAACGACAAAAGTCGAATTTCCCGAGGTGAATCTGCAGGGATTTGTTATTTGATATGTGAAGGTCTCAAATTTGTTGAGGTTTCATTACAGCAGAGGTTAATGCGTTTCCCTCTTTAGCCTTCTGTCACAGACTCGGAATATCAGCTTGTGTTACAAAGGCAGAGATTTGTTTCTCCTAGATAATGAGTGTGTCACCCTGTCTTGCGCATACGTGAGTTTAGTGAGTGTGCATGTTTGCACACGTTGAAGTATGCGGTTCATTCTCTTAATTCACAAAGAAATCACAGCTAGCCTTTTCGATCCCATTTTGGATTTAAATAAATTTACAATTTAATGTTTTGCATTAAATTGGTCTTGTTAAACATTTTCAAGACCAATTTCATTTTAAATGCATCTCCTTCGGGAAATACATTTTATACACAACACCCCTCAGTTGCCATTGGTCACATTGAAAGCACAAGAAGATCAATTTCGGTTTAGTAGTTTCACAAAAAATAAGATTTAGAATTTAAACAAATCAAACAATCTTTATAATGACATCGGCCCGCTTGATTTATATGAAAATACTTAAGAAGTAGCCATCCGTAGAAAGTTTTGGCTTCAGTGGTGGCTAAATGTATCTGATGGTATCATTTTGCACATCTCCGATTACTGTGATAATACTGGCGAGATTAGCTCTACAACCTAAAGCAACGGTGTTGACAGTCATAACAGCGGTCTGTTATTCGAGAGCGTTCGAACGCGACTGTGACATCCAAGCCTCTGGCACTCGGTTAGGATCCTGTCATCAACTCACCGATACACACACACTCGCGGAAGATGTCACTGACTGCCCTGCCAGAAACGCTCAGGCAACAGTGGCCAGTTAGAGTGCATTTATCTTATTGACACGATTAGCGTTATGTTCACTTCCTGCAGACCGCTGTCTTGAAGCTTTTATAAAAGTTCATCTTTCAGGTTGGATTAAAAAGGGATTGATTAAACCGCTATTAATCCTTTGCCATTCCACCCCTTATGTCAAGTGCGAGTGTGATGGGAAATTGTTAATCTGTGAGAAATAAAGCGTGTTTGTTCTCAGATTCTCACTGTATTCTCCGAACAGATTGCAGGGTCATCTGTTTGTCCAGGGATTTAAGGGATAGATCACCAAAAGAATGAAAATTGTGTTAACCCACGTGTCATTCAAAACTCTTTCTTCTGTGGAACACCAAAAATAGAAATTTGAGAAATGTCTTTGTGGTTTTGTGTCCATACAGTTGAAGTAAAATGGGACCCCAATGGTGTTGGAGCATCAACGTTCTTCAAAATATATTTAGTGTTCTGTCCTCGTATACCCTTTAATGCACACATTCCCCTTTAGTTCCTCTGTGTGTGCATGCGCTTGCACACCTGCTGTCCTTCTGTCTAATGAATTGCACCCCTCATTACGTATCACCTCTCAGGCTGATTTGGTTTTGGTGTCTGTCTATAGGCCGGGCTGTCCTATTCTCAGCAGCCCCCTGCGAACAGCCAGCTGGCTCTGGGGGGCTATTGTCCCTCAGCGTATACCAGGCCCTGCACAGCCCTTTGTTTCCCAGATCAGCTCTGTATGGGAACTCCTCAATCGCAGCAGACTCTCTAAAATCCTCAGACTTTTGCGACTGTCTATTGTTTTTATGTAAAGAACATGCCAGCAGATTGGCCGAGTGTTTGTGGCTCTTGAGAAGAACATCAGACTTGAACAAGACTTGAAATAGTAAGTTGTTAAACTCAATGTTCTTATATTTGTTTCTAAAAGCGGGCACAAATTTCAAATGTGTTTTGTTGTTTTGAGTTTGTTAGTGTAGTGATGGACTCATATGGAGGGAGTTGGGGGGGCTGGGAGTTACAGCTGGGCCATCGCTGGATTCTTTGTGTGGGTGACAGATCAGCTCAAATCAGACTCGTTGTCTTTTGCCCCTCAGGAGACCGTCAGGTGTCTTTTGTCTAACTAATCACATGTTGTCTTTCTCTCTCAAGACCCCCTTCCCCACTCAGATGTCCAATTTCCATACGAAGGAAACAGTGGGAAGCGGATGACCGGTGTATTCCACAGTCCTTGCTTGCTTTCCTGCTTTCCATTCAAACTGGAGTGACTAATTTTCCTCCTTTCTGTCTGACCACCTCTAATATTGAGGTTATATCACAACACGAGAGTGTTATTGTATTAGCGACCGTTTCCCTTGCGCAGTTTAACCCCTGATGGAAATGGCGGTTTTGATGCTTATTTAGCAATATGCTTTTAAATTCATTTTGAAACCTGCGCATGCCCTGGTTTAGCTGTTTAAAAATGTTTTGGGAATAAGAGAAGTTTAACTTTATCGACAGTATTTGTGGTCATGACTGGTTAAGATTTTTCTTTTGAACAAAAGCACAGTTTAAGGCAATGTGACTTAATGATACATTACATTAACATGAGACTAGATAGATATGGTAAAATCCTGTGATCTTGCTACACAATACTGTATCAATATTCTTATGCCACAAATGTATATTTTATTAGGATTTTGTTGGAAAGGGAGATCTGATCAGAAGTTTTTATCGTTGAACAATTTGATACACTATTATTTCTATCACATTTACATTTATTCATTTGGCAGACGCTTTTATCCAAAGCGACTTACAAGTAGTTCAAACACTGAACTCTGACTACAGTGTAACACATTCCAATGCATTGTGGGTGAAATTGTGATTTAGACGCTTTCATCGGACACGCATGAACCGAAGTTAACTTCCAGTCTGTGTTTGTATATCAGTCTGGCTAGTGGCTAATAATGTACTATTTATATTTTATTTTATTAATATTAATTATATTTAATATTTTAATATATGATAATTGTATTAAACCTCGTTCAATTGTATTACATTTTTTTAAAGAAACACATAACCCATTTAAATTTTACGCATTTAAGCCAATTAACGGTTCTTCTAATATAACCCAAAATAATACTGGCTATAGTATTATAGTTTTCACTTGCTGGTTTATTTAATTCATTTTTATTTCTATTACTTACCGCTACATTATCCACTACAGTACTTTATTCTTATTCTGTACCGGAAGTTTGTGCCACAAAAGTGAACATGCGCAGTAACGTTACATATCAGTTTTGAAAAACTGTACAGCAAATACAAACATAATCATTATAACTGGACTAACTTTGAACCCAGATTTCTCCTTTTCAAAAAGGTTAAGGGTCAGTGGGATCTGCATGGCTTTTGTTTAAACTATGTTGGACATCTCGGATGGGTTTCCTGTATTTGAACTGAACCCACTGCAAACCGATTCGGTTTCTGATGTCACTTTACAAAAAAAGAAAGCACCAAAGATGAGAAGAAGAGAGGAAACAGGAAAAAGGAGGGCATAGACAGGAATGGAGTTCAGTCCCTAAACCCCAAAGTCCAACTCCATATATCCTGTGCTGTCAGATAGACAGATGTAACTCACATCGTGTGTGTGGCCATGGATGTGTCATTCTGTATTTCAGGAGCCCCCTACTGTTCCTGGTGAACTGGCTGTGCTCTGGCTGCTGCCGACTGCAGATTTTACCTTATATGGTCATCCAGAGCTCACCGCCTGTCAGCCTTCCAGGCCCATTTCCTCTTTTCTCTCCATTGGCTGAACCGCAGCACTTTCGCCCAATAGATTCTTTGATTGGGGCGTGTACGAAAAAGAGAACGTTTAAAGTGAATGTTTGTATAGAATTAATTTTATTTTAGAAAATATGTATTTTGTAATATTTAAAAAATGTTACAAAATATATATTTTGTAAAGTGTCAATAAAAAAGTTCACTGTTGTCTGATATATTAAGTATAGGGGGTTTACTTTTTTATGCAATAAATCGTAGTTTTTCTTTTTCGTTTTTTCTTTTTCTATAATTGTATATTTTTTAAACCCTCCCTCTCTTTCTAGACATACAGTATGTAATGGTCAGCCTCATACACCTGTTTGACCAGAGCAACTCACCACTGATGGCTCAGCCCCCTTTGCGCTGATTGGCTCTTTCAATTATCATTTAAAATGACATGGTCTGGTTGGTCAGCTGCTGGCGCGCTTCAGTCTGAAGGAAATTTCCACGTAGACTAGATAAAACAGACTTTACTGCAAAAAAGTGACCGTGAAACTTTTTGCTGGCCGCCTCCACAGTGAATCTGTTTTTTGTGTTTTTACGTGATCTAAACGTCCCCTCTCTTTTCTTTTTATCACTTCGTTGTAACGTGTCAGGAGTAAACTGTAAATGGATTTATAGAGATGAGGAATGTTTTTCTTATGCTGTTTATTAAATGCGTTTAGACAGACGGTCTTTATCTGAGGTGGGAATCCGCAGTGAAGCTGCTACTGTTGCTACGCAACTATTGTGTCTCAATTCTTTGCAGTGATGTGTCGGGACGGCTCCAGTTTTAGTAAACTGTAATTAATTCGGATAAATATTCATGATGTAAATTCAGCGCTCCACAGTGAGTTGATAATTCTGTGTGGGAGTCAATGACGCAAAACCGACTGCTCAACTTTTGATAGCAACATTTGATCTCTTATTACTGCATTTTTTTTATATAAATATATATATTTTTTTATTTACACATGTAGTTGTTCGAAACCTGTATTTGACTCTTTCTTCTGTGAACTCAATAGAAGATATTTTAAAGTAACGTCTTAGTGTCCATGCGACGAAATCAGTGCAGTGGGGTCCGATGTTGTTAGGTTACCAATCTTCTTCAAAATATCTTCTTTTGTTTTCTGCATTAGAAAAACTCATACAGGTTTGGAATGACACACGCAGTGCTATAAGAATAAACACACTTATTGTGTTTATATTATTAATGTGGTTTGCTATTTGTCACTGTTGCTACTGCACATCTATTTAATAAACGTCAATGTTTATGTGCTACACACATGAATGATGTTGTAATTGTGTGGTGTGATCAGACTAACATTTTTGACCAGGAGTAGTCTTTAATACGTGCACGAGAAGTGTAGCATTCTTCCGTCTGGCATCTCTGAATATGTTAATAAATAATGAGGCAGTGAGAAAGGCGAGCCATTTTGAAATCCATAGAGATCATCAGTACTGATCCTCTGCTCCAGTATCTGTGATCCAGATGACCACATGACAGTAATGTCTGGAAATCAATTTAGCTGCTTATGGTTTTACTTTATCAGGATCCTCCCTGTTTAAAAGCTTTGGGTTACTGCTCCTACTGGCGAGATCTCTTGAGGAAACCCTTTTATCACTTTCACCTATCAAATCTTACTGCTGCTTTTTACAGAAAAACAGTGTCAAATACAGGACATATTAAGGTGAATAAATGATGACAAGGCTTATTTGAACACAAGAGAAGATATTTTTAAGATAGTTTGTAACCGAACATCACAGCCCCCCCATTCACTTCTACTGTATGGACAAAAACGAATGCAAGTGAATGCATGCATGTTAACAGCGTTCTTCAAAATATCTTCTTTTGGATACTGCGGAAGAAATAATGTCCTATAGATTTGGAATGACGAGGGTGAGTAAATGATGACAGAATGTTCATTTTTGGAGGCACAAAGCAATAGGTGTGTAAATTGAATCTTTTTTATTGCACCAGTCTTGTGTTATCACCGAAAGTGTTAACAAAAAAAGTCACAACGACTGTTTAGAGCCAATACCGCTAGCATCCACAGGGAATTGACACAACCTTAACTTGTATCTTCAGTGGAAAATCTTTCTTGAGTTTGTCACCGGTAATGATGACGTTGTGTTCCCATAGTTTAATTGGTAGAACATTTTGTGAAGTGGCAAAGGTTATGGTTGCGATCCCCAAGAAATACATACTGACATGTAAAGATAAGGTGCCCTGTATAAAAGCATCTGTGTAATGTACAATGTGTTGTCAATCATTTCACTTTAAAGCAGCAAACGCAAGACGAGATGATATAGTCGTGCAAAAATAATGAAATGTTTTTGTTTTGTTGTCTTTGGTGCATGTGAAGGTTTTTGGTGGACTTTGAATGAATTCTGTTGTTATTGGCTGGCAGCAGCGCCATATCAGTTTTCAGCCAGTCTGTCTCTGTTTGTTTAGCTGATAGTGATTGTTTATCAGTGCTCTGGATAACACAACACTTCTTTATGGACTGTGATGGCGTCTTGGATTGTTTTTAACTAATCTGACATTTTCCCATGTGTCGTTTTGATCCTTTCCCGCCAGACGCTTTCACCCTGACATCATCGCTTGGCATTCTAAACAATCCACACATACTTCAAAAACAAACATGAGGGGCTGTTAACTCGCAAATAACTGCGAAAAGTCTGCTGTAGTTCCTCTTTCATAAGGACGTGTTATAACCGTGCCTAGACTTGAGAAGGAATGTGTACACTGCGCGTTTATGCACAGGTGGGGTTGTGTCTTCCTTTGAGGGTGCTGGTTCATTTGGACAGATCTAGGCTGGTGTGCTTTACTAGGCGGGGCTTTGCGCAGTGATGTCATCGAACCACTGGCAAAGCAGCAGGCCAATGAAAATGAGCCGTGTGAACAAAAGTGTGGGTGTGGTCGTGTCTAAACACACATTGAACAATGTGATCGGATGACACTTGATCACACGGCCCAATGCGGAGATTGTGGTCTTGCAAGAGATCAAAGGTCGTGACCTAGAAAAACCGAGTGCACTGATGTCATCAGGAAGTCAGCTGACTGGGCATGAGACCACAGCCGTGCCTTTATTTGTTTGCTTCTTTGTTTGCTGTTTAAAACAGAGAAGAGAGTGAAACGGAACACTGGCAGAAATGAATATTGCTTTGTTTAAATTCGACACTGTTGGTTAATTTTATATTCTCATAAATCGTTTCGATAATATTGTATAATATAGCATTACATTTGTAATGTGCAACAAGTTACAGCTATTCATTTGTAAATATCCTTTAGCTTTCTCACACTTTTTTAAGTGTCCGTGTGACCTTTCACTCCGAGTGAAAAGGTCACCGGTCTGTTTCACACTCATGTCTGTGGCTGTGTTTGGAGGCCGTGTTGAAAACAAAAGCCCTTCAATCTGTTCTTATTTTAAATCAGCTGTCGTGTGTAAATGCTAAAATGCCGGACGAGCTATTGTTTGAAAATCTACAGGCCGTCTGCCTACCCAACATTTTTCATAACATGAACGTAGGCCATGCCCAGTTTATTTTGGTATTAGGTAGATTTCAGCTGACATAGTGTGCATTTCATTTCACCATAATCTAATACATCTCTCTCTGTTTTCTCTCCGCAGTCGGGCCGTATTGACAAGGCCTACCCTACAGTATGTGGCCACACCGGTCCTGTTCTGGACATTGATTGGTGCCCTCACAATGACCAGGTCATTGCTAGCGGATCTGAAGACTGCACTGTGATGGTACGTAACCCTTCTTCTTTTAAGTTTCTTTTAACGTGTCAAAATTCAGATTTAGACTCTCACATGCATAGAAAATTCCATGAGCAACGCAGAGGTCATAAATGTACTGCTTAAATATATTACAGAACACAACAAATATTACGATAGCAGTAATACTTGGGAAAGAGATTAAATAACAACTTAAATTGACACAAATTAGTACATTTAACTTTGAATCTGCATCTCTACCTACTATTACTAAGTCCATGTGCGGCTGGCAAAGTCATCCCCATGACTCATGCGAGCGGCTGCAGATCGGATCACAACATAAGCGATGGGACTTCTGGACTGTTTCAGATTAGTTTAAGGTTAGCCTGAAGTCATAGAATCAGCAGTTACTATTTTATAGAACTGAGGTCAGTCCTGCTGGCTCTGAATGTTTTTGTATCTCGCTACTAGACCTTATTTGGCCGGACTGCAGTAAAAACAGCAACTTCAGTGTAAGGAGTGAGCGAGCATTGAGTTTATTGGGACGGTGTCTCTCATCCTCTCTTGGGGATATCGAAGTCTTGCAGGTTGATGAATCAAACTGTTTTTCATTATCCCAACCTCTCGGCCTCAGAAATTTCAGTTTTGAGTTGTTTGCATGCCGGCATGTCATTCGTGACATCATATATTTAATGATATTACAGAAATTTGTTGCAAAATTTGTTCAAGCAATGAGAATCAAGGATTCTTGAAGCCTGTGTTACACGTATATTAAAGGGATAGTTCACCCAAAACCGAACATTCTGTCATCATTTGCTCACCCTCACATTGTTCGAAACCTGTATACATTTCTTTGTTCTGATAAACACAAAGGAAGATCATTTAAAAGAATGTCAGTAACCAAACAGATCTCATCCCTCATTGACTCCCATAGTATTTATTTTCCCTACTTTGGCAGTAAATGGGGAATGATATCTGTTTGGTTACTGACATTCTTCTAAAATATCTAAAACGTTAATAAACAATCTGACGGTGAGTAAATGATGACAGAATTTACATTTTTGGATGAGCTGTCCTTTCAAGTATAAGTAGATTAAGGTTATGGGCCTAAGAGTTAATATGTTGACTTGAGTATGTACATCAAAATTAATGTGTGTTATGCAAATTGATAAGATGAGGAAGTGCTTCTGGTCTCCTTTATATGTTTATTTGCTGCCCCCTTCAGGCACATTTATGTAATTGTAAAAAGTTTAAAGTTTGTCCATAGTTAGACAAAAAATAGTAAGGGAAATAGAAATAGTTTATTTAATCAGCTACATGTTTGTAGTTAAAGCCATGTTGCAGTGTGACGTAGGGGATGTTGCTGTGTGTGACACAGGACACAAGTCTAACCTAAACAATTTTCTGATCCCATTTTTCTCTCATTACCTATTTTGCTAGCCTATCCATTACAGTCATGACCATAAAAGAAATATTAGAAATAAAACATGTTAAACTGTTCTGCTCTGCTGTTGTTCTCAGGTGTGGCAGATCCCAGAGAATGGTTTGGTGACTTCAATGTCAGAGCCTGTGGTGGTATTGGAGGGTCACTCTAAAAGAGTGGGCATTATTACCTGGCATCCCACTGCCCGTAACATCCTCCTCAGTGCAGGTAAGAAACAGAACGTTCTGGCATTGATTTCTCATAGTTAAACTGCCGTTTGATTCCCAGTTTAAGAGATCATTCACCCAAACATTCAATCATTTACTCATCCTCTTGTCATTATAAACCTTTTTGACTTTCTTTCCTCTGCAGAACACAAAAGAAGATATTTTGAAGAAAGTTGGTAACCAAACAGCACTGGCCCCCTTTCTTTTTTTAAGGTGCAGGTGAATGGGGTCCAGTTTACAACATTCTTCAAAATATCTTCTTTCGTGTTCTGTGGAAGAAAGAATGTCGGTATAGCTATAGGTTTGAAAAGAGATGACAGAATTATTTGTCTTCAAAATTAACAAAATAGTTAATAAGCTTGATACATATTGGGGGCTTTTTGATAGAAGTTGTGTAAGTAGAGACTGAAGACACAAGAGGGGAGGAAAACCAGACAGCGTCAACTGCATGAGCACCATCATGCCACGTGTTGAAGCACACGTGTTAACCTTCAAGCCACATCTTGGACGTTTATTTTTTAAAGATGTCTCTGCAGTTATCCAAGTGCATTTTTGAGTAACTGTCAAGCACTTAGAAGGAAAATGAACTCCAGCTGTTTTCAAAGAAACACTGCCAGATGTTATTGAAAACAGCTCAATTCATTGGGCTTCAGTTCAATGGAACAGATTAAGTCAAACAGATCTGTTTATAACTTTAAATGGTTAAAAATAGATCTTATGATATTAGTCTGTTTCAGTCATAGCATGTCTAAAACATTGAAATATGCTTATACACGCGTAATGTTTTCTCCCGGGGTTTGTCCACAGGCTGTGATAATTTGATTGTTGTCTGGAACGTCGGGACGGGAGAGGCCATGATCAATCTGGAGGATATGCACCCTGACCTCGTCTATAGTGTGTGCTGGAACCGTAACGGCAGTCTCATCTGTACCACCTGCAAAGACAAGAAAATCCGGGTCATCGATCCCCGCAAGGAGGAGATCATTGCGGTCAGTGCATGTGAAAAATTAAGATACTTTTATATCGTCCAACACTTTTATATCGGTGCATTATATTTTCTTATAACAAAACTAGACATGCAAATTTATTGAAATAGAAATGTTTATATGTATTGAAATGGAAATATGTATTTAGATTAATGATGGCAGATATCTTTAGAGAAAAAATAAGAAATTCTATGAATGGTTTATGTTAATCTCTGAATTACATGGACATAAAATTTATTTCGGTTTTGTCAAATAAAGTTGCTGTGTTCCGACTGTATTTTGGTGTGCTTTCATGGTCCCAAAATGATTTGTCTGCTCTTTTTTGCATTAATGTGAGCAGTGTTGTGATGTGTCATTGTTTCTCCCTGGCAGGAGAAGGACAAGGCCCACGAGGGTGCCAGACCCATGAGAGCCATTTTCATGTCTGACGGCAAAGTGTTTACCACTGGTTTTAGCCGCATGAGTGAGAGACAGCTGGCGCTGTGGGATCCGGTCAGTTGCCATGCATTTCATTCCAGCAGTTATTTAGGCACAGACATGCAAACAAACTCCTTACACTCAGCTTAAAAAGTTTACCTAAATAACACCGTTTAAAGGACGTAATACATTGTGTGTGGTTTCTGATACGATTTTCGTTGAAGTGACTTAATATAATATTTGTAAAAATTGTTGTAAATGTAAAAACGGTTTGTAAAATCACATTTACATTTAGTCATTTAGCAGATGCTTTTATCCAAAGTGACTTACAAAGAGTTTGTATATCATGGTAATTCTGCAATATTAGTCTGTAATGGTTTTTTATTTCTCCCCAGGAAAATATTGAGGAGCCCATTTCTGTTCATGAGATGGACACCAGTAACGGGGTCCTCCTGCCCTTCTATGACCCTGATACTAATGTGGTCTACCTGTGTGGAAAGGTAAACGTTGCACATACGTCTGGATCGAGTGTTTCTGAATTCAAGAGTCATGGACACAGCTGTTATTGACCTTATTACATATGCATTTTTACGAGTTCCCTCTTCAGGCGGAGAGTATTTAAATGATTCATGCAATGCGATTTACTAAGCTTTGCACTTGTCATTGTACTGGTTTTTGCAGCTTTATTTAAAGCCCCCAAAAGCATCTCTTAAACCCTGTGATAATTTGCGCTGCTTTTGCGAGGTTGTGTTAGTCATTATGGGAATGAGATATTGCGCCTGTGTTTTTAATGTTCACCTTGTTTATTAAATCACCCGCAGTGAATGCTTTTTTTTTTTTGTCCTCTTTAGTAAATCTTGGCCTATGTTTATATCAGAGGAATACGTTTTTAACATTCTATTTTGCAATTCTGTAGGGTGACAGCAGCATCCGTTACTTTGAGATCACGGACGAGGCTCCTTACGTCCATTACCTCAGCACTTTTATCACCAAGGAGCCCCAGAGAGGCATGGGATACATGCCTAAAAGAGGGCTGGACGTCAACAAGTGTGAGATTGCAAGGTGTGCTATTATAACTGTAAAATGAATGTCACTTTTCACTAGCTAAGCATGTGTGGATGTGCCACAGAAACTTGTCAAGCATGTGTCTGGGTAATTTTTGTCGGCAAAAATCTAATATTTGAGAAACTACAATTAGCATGAAGAACTAAAGGCCTTTTTTTGATAGCTCCACTCCCCCCAAAAAACCCTGTGAATATGTTTTAAAGTCTGTGAGTCTATTCATTATTGACATTTTAATATTCACTACATATTGTCTATTCTATATACACACACATATAAAAAAAAAATTTGTGATCTATGTTGCTAAGATTTAATGTGGGGTTTATAGCAGATATTCATCGAGCTTGCAAATCCTGCCAATAGAGGGCAGCACTAAACCATGTCAATCTAGAAGACCCTTAGGCCTTTAAAAGTCATTTCTAAGAGGAAAAGATACATGACTAGAGGTCAGTTTGGGGTGTATGTTTGGTGTTTTATTAAACTCTTACGTTCTGTTTTTTTGTGTGTGGTGAGTCATGGACTAACGTCTGCAACCCTTGTGGATGTGTTCTAATAGACCTGTGTGTTTGTGTGTGTGTTCTCAGGTTTTACAAACTGCATGAGAGAAAGTGTGAGCCTATCATCATGACTGTGCCAAGAAAAGTGAGCCTCTTGTTTTCTTTTGCTGTGTTCTTTTAAAGGCTATACATTTCAAACGCTGCAGGACATCACTTCCTGAGACACAACTTCCTCCTGCTCGGTTTCCTCCAACGTGTTGTTTCACATGACCCTGTTTTGAGATTGCAGTTATACTGTTTTCAAGTTGATTCGGATCCAAATTTAGTTGTCTTATTTGGCTTTAAATATCAGTTCATTGGCATCTTAAACCATTGGTACTGGCAGTGGTTGTTTAGCGCGGTACAAAGGCAACAACTTTAGGGAAGTCAGCATTAAATATAGAATGAGTTGTTCACTTTTAAAGGAAGTGAATAAAAAACTGCTCAGAATTTACTCAACATCATACCATCCCACATGTATGATTTCACTTTGTGCATATTAGGTCTGAAAGTTATAGGTCAAAAAAGCATATGCCTCCATTGTTAAAGAAATCTAATGTAAAGTACTTCCGTGGGTTAAAAAAAAAGCTTGTGACGAAAAACATTAATATTTTGAACTTGGCTAAAATAAAACCAAAACAAACGCATATCAGCACTACCTTAAATAACTGACTCTTGCGTGTTTTGTGACAAAATAAAATGTATGCTCTGTAAATACAATCATTAATTATACTTTTCCCTCCGTCAGTCGGACTTGTTTCAGGATGACTTGTACCCAGACACAGCGGGACCCGATGCCCCCCTGGAGGCCGAAGACTGGTTCGATGGAAAGAATGGAGATCCCATCCTCATATCCCTGAAAAATGGATATGTCCCGGGCAAGAACCGTGATCTCAAAGTGGTCAAGAAAAACATCCTGGACAACAAGTTGACCAAGAACACGGAGAACACCGCCCCTGCCAACAAGACTGCCAACTCCACGCCATCTATTGTGAGTGAGACTTATAAACTCTTTCCTTATCTGTTTCTTTTTTCAGTTTGTTTCCTTTATATTTAATCAGTATTATTTAAACCTTCCTAAATTGTAAACTGTCCCAAAATTCGCTCAAAACTATAAACAAACATTTTTGTCTAAATTGAACTATAATACAAACTCTACTTTAGTTTTTGAAAAAGATTATTGTGTCTGTTAAGAAACACGTTATGAGCATACTACAGTCTCTATGCTTTAAATTCCTGTCAAGCTGTATTATACACAGTTTTTTTACTTCTGATTTGAATAAAACTGCAGTCATATCAATGTTTGTGTTGTTCAGGCTAACTTCTTTTAATTCATGTAATGGTATTACAGTCATTTGAGATAGACGTTCTACAGTAGGTCCAACCCCTCACCACATCCCCATTTAACCACATGACAGCAACCCCACATGTGCGCTGTGCCTGCTAAACTCGGCTCCCTCCGCTCAGGGCTGTAATCACAGGAGCAGTCGTCCCACCCTACAGACACACCAGTGTTAGCTGCATCATACCTACACATTGACCAACTGTGTAGCTTCGGCCGGCTCTACGTTAGTTAAATATGGACTGTCTAAGGACAACTAAATTGGTTAACTGTTTATCATTGATTTGGTAACGTTTAATATGTTGAAATAATACCCAGTTTTTTTCTATTTATTTCGAAAACCTTGTAACAACATTAAAATATGGTAATTTGGTCAGTAGGCCAAGGTTGCTTTTAGATTTTAGACGGAGGATATGTGTCAGGTCCCATTGACATTAGAATAGAATAGAATATGTTTTAATTCACTGTATCAAGACTCTTATTTCTGAATGTTAACATTTAGTTTTTTCCTCCACAGAAAAACGAAGCCAAGATGGACGAGGTTTTAAAAGAAATCAAATCTCTACGAGAGCTGGTCAGCAGTCAGGAGAAAAGAATTGCCAAACTTGAGGAGCAGTTGTCTAAAGTGGACATCTAAAGGCAGCCGTACTCCCTCCCCTTTTTTCTATTCAGGATATCCCATTGGCCAGGTGGGCGGGACCCGTCACTGCCAATCACTATGACAGCGTTCCGTCTAAAGCCTGCCTTACAAAGACTCCAACCAACCTTCTAAGATAAATAGTTACTTCCATTTGCAACCTCCCAAAAACCTGTTTACAGATGTCCATTTGGAAAATGAGAAGCAACTCAAAATCTCTCCCCATTTAGCTTTTACTCAGTCTCACTCCAAATCTTTCTGTAATGGCTGTTTTATCTGGTGTTCTTGAATGGTCTTAAGTTTTTGTTTTTCTTATTAAAAGGATTATGACCAATTGCATTGTGAAGCAGTTAAATGAACTTGATGAGCTCAGGGCTGGCAGCCATCAGTGTTGAATTCGTCCTTCTCGCTCTTCCGACTTGACAAATTTGTAAGCACCTTCCTGACAGTATTTGACTAGCTTTTCTCAAACTCAATCTTGTACCTATATGGGACAAATCTGTATGCTTGCAATGAGAGGAGGGGAATCATTGGATGCGTTCATCACTGATAAAGGTGTAAAAAAATATGATTTTAACAAGACTGGAAAACATGTAGAATTAAAAAACTTGACAAATCAGACCTAGGAAAAAACGCGTGCACTTAAAGCTCCACTGATGATTATTTACGTTGCCATGTCAGAAGTGTAATGATATTAGTTGACAAAATATCAAAATTGTTCTTGCAACTCAAATTACATGCAAAAAATCTGAATTTGTTTCTGTACGTCCCCTATATTAATACATATCTGAAAAATTTCTGGGTGCAAACCAACAGAGTGCAGGTCTCATTCCGTAGTGTTTAAGTTTCTTTCCCAAAACAGGAATAAAATCTCAGAATCAAAATCGGTGCCATAGATGTCCATTAGGTTTAAATAGGTGACGTAGGGTCTCTTAAACGCTTCCAAAATGTACCCGATCTTTTCTTTACCGACTTAAACGCTTTTACTCTGACTGTGGACTCAGGATGGCTAGTCAGATGTTTGTTCAGTTCTATAAGCAACACCATTTGTGCTTAGTTGTTAGTGTACAGGTCTTCGCTTTGCTTTCTTGATTCTTTCTGTAAAGCTTGAGTTGTGGCATCCACACTGTCTGAAAATGAATTTACCGGAGGCTTCATCAGTCATTCGCAGCTTTATCCGTTCATACATTTATACTGTGTTGTAGGTTGTGTCTGCCTTCAATGCAGTGAGTCATGACTGACTTCCTTTTCCTAAAGAGGTTCTTCAACAAAACATTGTCTACCCTGCTCTCCTAGCCAAGCAGAACCAGCTCTCTCAAGCGACGACTCAAGTCTGGTCGTTTTTTTAATGCGACTGTAATAGTCATGTTACGTATGCCACATGCATGGTGTGAATACATCTGTTTTTGGGTTGTTGTTTTCCATGCCAACAAGAGAGGAATGCATGAAGCGTGATATGTTTGCTTTGGCAAATCTGTGTAGTTTTTTTTTCTTCCACGTATCTCTCTGTTTGAATCACTGCCTGAAAACACCTCCACATGCTTCTCAGTATTAGAATATTAGAATAAAAGTCCAACCACCATCTCATCTCGCAACCACCAACCAACCTACAGGAAGAGGTTTCCTCTTTTTCGCGCACTCTTTTCTCGCTCTTCTTTGGTGAAGTTTTGATAAAGTGAGAGGTTTGAAAATGTAGGGGCCGTATTTATGCGGAAGATGTGCCAAGCTGGAATTATGCTTGAAAGGACAGTAGGGCTGAGGAATGTCATGAAACGTCTACAAAAAACGTCAGCGAAAATGTGAAAAATACACGATGATGGGTTGTACTGCTAGCTTTGACCTCCATGGGCCTAAAAATTAGGAACACGGACGTGTGATTGGTCCATCTGTGGCTTCCACTGATCATGAGTGTTTAGGAGGCCTTAAGGTCAGATAGCTTTTATGACGTGGCCTTGACTGTATGTATTTTTAAAGCAGCAAGTTATTAAAATGAATTCCAGGGGTTATTGTAGGTTGAAAAGAATGCAGGTAAAGGCTGATTTTGATGCTTTGTAAATACTTTTTTATTTTTCCTATCTTTTCTTTGGCTGTAGGAAGCTTTTCCATTTGGATTCCGATGATTTTAAAAAATAATTCCAGTTTTCCCAACACCATTATGCACACTGTGATAAAAAATCTAATTGAACGGAAGGAAATTTTGAATGCAGTCTGTGGATAACTGTTCCATTTTTGTTTGTTCATCTGCTTCGAGAATAAAGAGTCTCGCAGAATACCAGAAAATAAAAAAGTAAACTGAATGTGTTTGTCTCTTATTGTGTCTGTGTTGAAATCCTCTCTGGGAGGATGTGATCATTAAAATATGGTTTCTGTCCTTGTTGTCCTACCTCACTGATTTAGGGAAGTAAGATGTGATATTTTAAATAGCGGCTCGCTCATTGGGTTTGCGTCAGAGTTTGAAAACCTCAGTTTTAGCTTCACACTTTGAGACTCGACTTCCTGTATTTTCACGCTGGTTCGGAGACATTGTTACACTTTGTGCTGTACAACGCATGTGGGTTAACATTTATATTGACATCCAGATCGGCGTCAAGTCAACATATAAACTAAAGGTCAGTGTTGTTTAGATTTTTACTATAGGCTTTAGTTTTTTTTCTCCATAAAACATAAAAGGTAAAGATGTTAATGTGATGGGTAGGCGGGGGGATTGAAATCATTAAACTGAATGTATTGAAAAATATTTTAATTTCACAAATGTACAGTTGATATAATTGTAACATAAGACATTGGGAAGTGTTAGAGAGCATAAGTTATTCACTAGTATAGCCACACCACATGTTTGCTATTTACTAACCAGCATGTGAAGTACAAGCAACGTCTGTTAGTATTTGAAAATTTGGTTTGTTCTCCTATTATCGGACCTGAGCAGTCAATTGTCATTGTTTCAAAGTTCCTCTACATTGAATACAAACAAGGCATAGTATGAAACTTATTCTCTTAAGAGGAAAGATCAGATAGTAACATCCTTATGAATGCATTTGTATGGTTCCTTTGAAGGTAAAGACAAGTTTGTGTGCTTTTTTGCGTGTCAAACCACGATTGCAACATTTTGTCTTTTTTTTGTGCAGATGACAATGGTGACTAATCGTCTGTGTTTGTCGGTTCTTGTTTTGCTGCTCGCTTTGAGCAGTTCGGTCACGTCAAGATATCTCAGGATGAAAAGGGAAATTAATCTCAACGCAGCATCCACAAAAACCAGTGACACTACAGCAAACGCAACTGAAGCTCAGGCTATGAAGGTGACCACCCTGCAACCTTTGTCTTCATACACAACACATGCCACTGAGGAAACTGGAAATATCTCAACGAAGAGTATGGACCATCAGCAGATCTCAGATATGAACCACACCCGAGAAAACAAAGTCGAGACTTCTGAATACAGTAACCACAGCGCAGGAACTGAGAGTACGACGGTCCATCCGCCAAAAGGTAATGAGACAACTTTGTACACCCAAGCAACTGTAAGAAATGCCAGTAACGGACACATTACCCAAACAGGAAGTAATGCCCCCACGCTTCCTGCGTCCCCACTGCCTGGTAAAGTAACTGAAATGCAAACAACGGCTTCTAGTGCAAAAACGACCACTACAAAACAGACTTCAACCACAGGAAAGACTCTTCCGTGTCCCACCGCCTCTCCGAATAGAGATGGGCTTGTGAGCCACTGCCTTATCGCCATCGCCTCAATGGCTGCCCTGACAACTATTTTCATCATTACCACCGTCTGTCTGGCTACAAAGCTCTCGACATACAGGTACAGACTCAAATCACATCTTCTCCAGGAGACTGAGATGGTTTGTATTTCTGCTTTGATGAACGATACGGATCACCCTGTCCCGAAGCCGAGACACCCCAAAAGTAATGGAGCTTTAATCCCGAACACTGAGGATGGAGATCCTGATGGAGATAATCTCACCCTCAACAGTTTTCTTCCTGATACAGAGGGCCCACTTTAGAGTAAAGTTCATTTAACAAAAATCCTGTAAACATGTATCATGTTTGTCTCGATATTTCTATCCTCCTTCCATCTCAAGTGAACACCAAAACAGTGCAGGGAGCACATTTTCATATTCACTGTAAGTTTGGGAAACACGTCCACTGTGTTTTCTACGTCTGTTCCTTTTAAGTTTATTTCAATATTTGGATCGATCTTCTTTCTCACGTAAAAGCACTGTCATAGTTAAAGAAATGAGGGACTGTCCCGTAGTGCAGCCCATGCAGGCGCAGCTCTAGAAAAGTCTGCTTTCTGTTGCTCTTTATCAAAAATCCAAATCAAGATGTACAAAATGTCTGCACTGCTATGGTTTCATGGCAAGTTTCTCACTAAATAAGGAGAAAAAACAATAATCATTGTTTGTGTGAGTGTTGTTAAAAAAACCAATTTTTGTTGTTGTACAAAAAAGCTTGGTCCGTTTAAATTTTATATCTTGTTTTATATTGCATTCCTTCCTGTTTTTATGCCTAAAAGACTTTTAAGAATATTTGATTGAATCCTTTCAGCGTTGAAAAACTGTAGCGCCATCTAAAAAGTGCAGTCTTTAGTTAAGCTTGGCAGAATGTATTGCTAAATATATTGTAGAATATGTTCTATTCCTATCCGTGGTTAAACACGTGCTATATAATTTACTTAAAGTAAGTGATGTTTGAGATTTTCACAGCCTTATATGTTCGGAGTGTAACATTATCATTTTGAATGTACATAAAATCCATGTAAGCACATGTAGCCCCCCCAAAAATCATTGTATGCGTGTTTGAAATAAAGGAAATAAAAATGCCTTGAACAAAGTAAACTAAATATGCTATAATTTGGGAAAATGGTTTGACTAAGAACAGTATTTTAATGAAATGGTCAGTCTTTCACATTTAGGATCTGTTTGTTCCATTTTTTTTATTTATTATTAGGCGATTAGATTTTTATAGATGACTGGTGTCATTTTTATATGTACATGTCATTTGTGACCTATTAAAAAGCAATGTTATTGCTCTTGGCTTTCAGCTGTTACTTATTAATAATAAGTGTGCCGTTTTACAGCATTAATGTTATCTGCATTAATATCATAAATTATATAAATCATTAAATATGAACAATACTTAGATGTTCATTTGAATATTCAATGGGTGTTTAATCTCTGATGACATGAATGAAGGAAGGAAAGGCACAGTGATGTCATTTTGAACTAAATGTTTTGAGTTTTTTCAGTGTGGTGAATTCAGTGTTGGACCTCTGCTCTACAAAAGCATGTTAGGAGAGAGAGAGAGGGAGGAGATGGAGAAAGAAGGAGGGAAGTATCCCTCACAAATGATCCTCAACTGATTTTTTAGCAAAACCCACATGGCCAGAAACTGCCAGATGCTTTTCAGGACAACAGGGGCAGCTATTTTACTGTAGTTATTTCTGTAAAAATATTTTTTATTTTAATTAATCAAATTACTTCACAGAGCAGAAGCAACAATACAGCTGTGAGTGTTTTTATCATTTCTTTATATACTGTATAGCATATCACATTTTTAAATGAATTTTCTATCATCGTCTAAATGTTTATGTAAAGGGATGTGTGAGGGATATTTCATACACTTTCTTTATTTATTTTTTCCGTAAATTTGTTTGTCTTGTTTTCTTTAATGGTTCTATGATACTCTTGCTTTTGTAATCCTTACATAAATATAACTCTAAGCTTTTTTAATAATCTATTTCTAATTCGCTTATGAACGTAATTGTAATATCCTGGGTGTAGTTTAGTCTGTTGTTCATGTAGCAATGGGCACAGAACAGGTTTCAACCTGTGTGGCAGGACCACCTAGATGGTTAGTTACTGAAAACTGACCCTTACCAGCTTTCCATTCATAATCTACAAAGAGAATTAAACACATTATGTATAACACATTGTTACTTAACACAGCTGAACATGCGTTTTATTATTTTCTTTAATTAGTATATGCATTAACATGATTTCCAGTTGAACAGACAGCTAAGATACTGTTTCAAAAAGGTTGTGTGGGGCTGGTTAGTCGATGTGGTTGGATCTGATGGTTGGTGTACACGTAATAGAAATTCATTTTAAATACAGAGATGATTTTATTGGATGATACTCAGATATGTGGTTATGGTGGTGTCACACATTTTGAAATTCCTCTTTTTCACACCAAATCTTTTGGAACCTTCAAGTCTAATGGTAAAATTTCACATTTCTACTTTGTTGCATAACCAAAGTACGTCTAAAATATTTTATAACTTGTAGTTAGTTTAATCACTGTTTTTATTTTGTATTGTATGATGCTTTAACTGAAAAGAATAATTACAGAAAATGACAACAAATGTATAAGAAAAACAGGGGAAACTTTAATTTTACAGGAAAAACACATTCATTTAAAATGTATTTCTGGCTGCCAGAAAATGTATTTTTTTAAATGTATCATTTCATTGCAGCTGTGCTGTAAATACAGGCCTGAAAGCTACAGCTGTCCCACGCCTTGCTTCACCCTCAGAAATCTATAACTGCCCCTTCTTTTGCTTTTCTGTGGTGAGCGGGTGGCGTAAACCAGGCTGGGAAATTACAGGCCAGGCCTGAACTCCCTCTGCCTCCACCCCAAATAAGTAATAACTAGATGTGTCAGGAATAGCTCTCCTGCAAGGCAAATGGAAACATGAAAATATGTTCTGCAGTTCAAGCTTATAGTTGATGATGTGTAATATTCTGTGTAATATTACACTTATTGTATAAAGGTTTTAGAGATGTTACCCTAACTTATGTATTATGATTTTGGAGTTACACTCTTAAAAAGATGTCTTAACGGTTCTTTGTGTGTATGGTTCAGGGACCTTTAACATCCCCAGAACCTGCACAAATGATTCAGTGTCTTAACATTTTTTTATCTTTGAAACAAAGATCCCACACTGAATATTTAAGAAAAAACAATTCACATAATTATCTGCCGTAGGATCTGTACACTGTTGTATTTTTACCAACACTGACTAAAGGAAACCAAGTAAGCTTCCTTCCGATTCAAACAACAGCACTCTTGTCAGATGAACATTTACATATCTGTCTATATTCATTTAGATCCGATTTAATCTTTGAGTTCATGCCCTGCACAACGTCACAAAACTGACAATAAAAACATTTTTAAAGAATATTGCTATGTTTATTTTAAATAAATTATTAGTGCAGGTAATCTTTTTACTTCATGTGCCCTCATAATCTACTGACTGTCCAATGGCCAGGCTGCCATCTTCCAATGACAAAGAGATGAAATCAGTCATGCCCCATTTATTCCAGAAATTGTTTCATTAGGATATACGCCACAAAAAAAACACTAACAACTTTTGTTTCATGCTGACTTGATAATTTAAAACATGGTTATAGACGTTTTCATCGGACACACGCGCCTGGCTCGAAGTACACTTCCGGACTGTGTTTGTTGATCGGTCTGGCTAGTTGCTTATATAAGTGTTTAATTTAATTTATATGAATTGTAATTTGTTTCAATATTTGTCCCATCTGCAGGTTCTCTTTTCTTTGCGGATGTGTACAGAAGTTTAGGCCGCAAAAGCGTGCATGCGCAGTAATGTCTGTTACTGTTGCTTTATTTCTAGCTGCCCTATTTTTATATATTTCCTCTCTGTTTTTGTAAACATTTTTATTTCTCGTTTAGCCAATATAAATACATTTTATATCTATAATAAAATATGAAATTGTTTATAAGTGACTTGCTGACACATAAGAACTGCCCACCTCCCGTTTTTGTTAGAAACATGCAAGGAAAAACTTAACAACCATGTTTTGTGTTCTCACAGGTCTTTAAAGAAAGCATGTCACTCTCCAACTCTCTGCGATATCTCTGTGTGATCATGATCGCTCTTTGGTGCAGCACTTGCTTCACCGAAGCCATCCCGTTCAACGCATCCATGGAGAGCAGCGGAGACGAACCCGAACTCATCTTCCCCATCACTCGAACCACCCACATTCCCCCATCCCCCTCCCCTGCTCCAAACATTACCGCCACCTTCATCCGCATCAAAGACTTCATCTTCAATGACTTTGTGGACTTTCTGAAAGAAAACATGCTCCTCATCATCGTTGTGACTTGTCTCTTAGTAGTTATCATCTTCATTGTCTGCTGTGCCTCAGCAATGAGCCACAAACGCAAGCTGGAGGCCTACTACCCACCCAAGACCTACACACCCAGGAAATACATAAATCAACCTAATAAATCAATGGAGAAGCCACAGCAGGCCAAGCCTCATAACCAGGATGGGCAGACGACTAGCGCCAAGACCCTACGAGAACCCACTAAAGCACTCGTGGGGGAAAAGGAAGGGAAAGACCCATCGCCAAAGCCCAAGGAAGTCCAGCAGGTGGTGGATGTTGAAGAGGTGGAGATGCAGAACGATGAACCAAAGAAGGCTCAACCGAGCACCTCAAATGACACCTCCAGTCAGCCACTGGTCTGTACTTGTCACCTTAAAAAAGCCAATCCTTCCACAGCATGAGAGTTTTTCATTAATAACTAGAAACAACATTGATTCAAAACTTTTTCAGCAGCCAGCATACCCTGTTTTGTTCATTTAGCAACCTTTATTATTTGTGTGTTTGTTACAAAGTCAATTCTTACGTCTTTAAATATACATTTATATTAAAAGAACAAAAAATAGCTAATTGAAAATATTAATATCTATTTGATATGATCTCCAATAAACCAAGTGTTGTTGGACAGAACACTTGAAAACCTGATCAAATGTATTTGAAACTTTTGTCTTTATTCTGGTGTTTTTCTGACCAAGTTATATTATAAATCTAATGTTTATACTATTAGTGTTCCATGATTTATGCTGTAGTCAACATTTCTGAGTTTGTTGTCAGGTGTTGTCCCTGTTATTTTATCTAAACTTTCCTCAATGTTGAATTTAATTAGTTTGCTCCAATTTTGTCCATTGTGTTTATTAATCATTATAATAAACTATTATCCCAATCTGTGTCAGATCAATTAAAAAAAGATCCAGGATTTAAATTAGTAGGGTATGTGGTATATTAGGGTCACAATATCCGATTTTTACCATGATAACTATTGATTTTGTTTTTTAACTTAACACTTAAAATATAGTTTGTGACTATTAAGGCAAGATTGTAAGTGGGTGCTCACAATATCACAGTTATTGACAATACTGGTATATTGTTACACCCCAGTTCATGATATAGTTTTTCTTACACCCAACAGTATGACTACGTTGAAAGCATACTAATAGTTTAACAAATGTTATAATCCAGAGTTGTGTTGACTTGGCTGTAGTGTATGAAAGTTAACCCAGCCGAGCTCAATAGAAACAGCTTTTGTCACATCCATACAACCTCCAATCAATATTTCAGAAGTTCATTCCAAGAGTCTTTCCAGACGTGGACTGGAAATGTACTAGCACTAGACAAATCAATGTGAAACTCAAGTCCAAAATTTAAAAAATGAACAGTGCGGAATGTGTAAGATGATTTGAATTCCTTCTTCTTCGACGGTCACTCGAAACGAGTATGACTGTCCTCTCCGTCGGGTCGCCTTATTTGTGGATCCTCAGGTGGCTGTAAAGGCCGATCTGTGATCCACAGATTCTGATGCAATGTTGACATTTGAGGTCCGTGGTGGTGTGTAGTGGTGGAGCCCTTCTCTGTTTGTCCTTGCGGTGTTGCCGCCTTGCATCTGCGTCACGGCGGAGTTCTGTTTCGTGGTGTGCTGCACCTTCCTGCACTGCCTTTCTCCAGTAGTCCCTGTTAAACACTAGATTCTCCCAGTCACCGGACGTGATGTTAAACTTTTTCAGACTGGTCTTGATATTGTCCTTAAAGCGTTTCTTTGGCCCACCAGGGGCTCGCTGTCCTTCCTTTAGCTTGGAGTACAGGATCTGCTTTGGGAGACGGTTATCGGGCATGCGGATAACATGTCCTGTCCATCGGAGTTGGTTCTGCATTATGGTGGTAGTGATGCTGGACATATTTGTTTTCTCCAGAATACTGGTGTTTGTACGTCTAGGGCCCAGTTACCATGTGTGGCCGCAAGGAGTCTTGACGGTGGAGAGGCTATGTACCGACAGGAGGAGACTTACGGACGTGTGTGTGTGTGTATATATATATATATATATATATATATATATATATATATATGTGTGTATACACAGGGCGTGTGTGATGCGTCAGTGCAGTAGTACTGGGATAGTAGTGCCTGTAGTTTAGTAGATATCGCATGCTGCATGCTACTTCTGCTTGCTACACTCTGTTTACAGCCTCTGCCACCGACTAGCCCCTGTGCAAGGGGCGAAAAGAGGAGCCGAGTTGAATTCCTTAATGCAACAGTGTCCGTCTAATAAAATAATGCTCTCACCCTTCCAAAATATGCAGCTTTTTGTCCCAGTGATGATATCAGCCTCCAATTGATTCATAAGTACTTCAATGCAAATTATCTCCATAACTGAAATTAATACCCCATTGCCATGGCACAAGGCCAAGTGCTAGCATGTATCCACTGGAGTAAACATCAAAGATAAGCACTGAGGCCTACATGAGAATGACACTTGAGCTCAGAGAAAAACGTATCACAGGGTCAAATTTCCTCTTCTTTTGTTCACAAGGTGTTATATAAATCTTGAAATACTTAAAGCTAGCACTACTTCAGGAGAAAGTGAAATGTGCACAGCTCCCGAAGAAGTACATCTGGGGCCCCATTTATAAAATGTTGCGTAGAAACCGGCCTAAGTTGTTTGTGTACGCCTCTCTTTCAGATTTTAAATCTATACATTGCAAATGATCTTGAAATTCCTTCTTTGAACTGTGTCGAATTAATATAATTGACATATAAATAAGCACCTCTCACCGTCCAAATCCTTAAAGAGCAGCAAGAATAGCTCAAATTAAAAAAACCTGCAGCACTCGGACAAAAGCGCGTACATCTGCTCAGAACCTGACGTGGCGTCAAGCACTTTTTTTATAAATATGAACGTTCCCATGAATTTTTGCGTGCGCACAGTCTACGGTAAAATTTGTTCATACAAACGCTTTATAAATGAGGCCACACGACTTGCTTGTTGATCTTGGCTGTGGTCATAACCAATTGGCTTACCTGTGATTCACCAACTTGAAAAGCACTCCATCAAGTAACATTTTCTGTTTACGTATTTGTTATTAAATGTGTGTTTTTAACAGCAACTGATCTGAGTCAGTGCTGTCATGGGAAAAGCAACTGGAGTGCCCAATTAATTCACATTGCGAAGAAGATACAAAACAGGTAATACAAAACCTTAAGGCTGCCATTAAAGTTTAATGGGCTGCTACCCAGAATTTTCAGGGTAAGCATGGACCGGCATGAGGAAAGACAGAAGAGGTTAAGGATGTGAAACAGAAATTTGAAGGGTCATATGAAACTGCAAAAATGGTGAGTACAAAGATACACAAAGAAAATATGAGTTTAAACAATTGATTTTAAGTAAATTAACTGCATTTCTTTCAACATTCCCTCCTTTTCATACATACTTTTTAATCTTCTGGACTCGTTCTCCCTTAAGTGAGACATGTGTCCTTGTCTTCTCCATCTCTTGTTGTTTCTTTGTTCACATCTCCTTGCTGGTGTGGTTTTGTATCCTTGTCCGAAAGGCTGCTGCTGTCCCCATTCCGGTGACCTTGTTCTGTGCGAGGCTCTGGGTCTGCGCACTCTGCCTCGCTCCATCCCGCTAAGCACCTCCGTTTTGTCCATGGCGCGGAATCGTCTGTGCAACGTGGACAACATGTTTCAGCCGTACTCTGGACTACAGGAGCTAAGCCTTGGACACAACCAACTGGCTCGTTTCCCTCGGGGGCTGCCTTCGAGTCTAGAGACCCTTCAGCTCCAAGAGAACCAGATCACGTACATCACGGCTGGATCTCTGAGACAGCTTGGGAACCTCACACGCCTGGACCTGGATGATAACCAGATACGAGCTATTCAACCAGGGGCGCTGCTGGGGCTGACCAGACTGAGGATGCTAACTCTTAAGGGGAACAGATTATCTCGGCTTCCGGCAAACTTACCTTCCTCGCTAACACACCTTGATGTGTCGGAAAACTGTATATCTACTTTATATCTTCCCTCGCTAGGTGCTTTGATAAACTTGCAGGTGTTGAAAATTAATAGCAACTGTTTGCGGTCTATACCCGAGCGGGCTTTTGATGGAATGTCACGCCTTCAATCGTTGGAGTTTGCCAATAACCTATGGGTTTGTGAGTGTGACATCATGTACCTGTACAGGTGGCTTCTAACGGACAGGATACAGATGGCGACAGATCTGATATGTACAGCTCCTTTGCATTTGGCACAGAAGTTGCTTCTAACTCTATCCGTCATGGCCATCTGTCCCAGACTTTTTAAGCCCGTGGAGAGAATGTCGAGTATAAATTCGACCACAACATCTGGGAAAGTGGTTGAAAGCCATGTAGCACAAACTACAAGTGCTTCCATGTTGGTGTCTTCCAACTATGCTTGCAATCCAAGTTCATTTAAGTGCAGACCATCTTTGAAGCGATCAGAACCCCTTCATGGATACGTGTCAAGGTCCTTCTCAGGGTCAGACCAGCTACAGAGACTGAGCTATGAGGATTGTCTCTCTCTAAATGTCACATATTTTATGCCCCAAACTACCCAAGAACCCTACAGTCCATCTCCAGACAAGGAACATGGTTGTGTGGAGAATTCAACAGGTCAGCAGCCAGAAGCATCAGCCAATGCGGTGTCCCATGGCTCCACGACCCCTGTTGGGCTGCAGATCACACCCTGGACAGTACTGCAGTCCAGCGACCCTGCTCTCATTGCAGTTCTGTCTGTGCTCTGTGTGCTTACAGTACTATTGATGCTCACAGTGCTTTTGGTTCTGAAGAACGTTCTTCTTCGAAACCTGAGAGTCGCACCACTTCCGCATGTTCAAGGAGAAGCTAACACACATTCATAATCTATTGTTTTGGGATAAAACCAGACAAGACAACGAATGAAGCAAAATATTTAGGGCTTTATTGAGTTGTGCAAGTTAAAATACAGCATTGAAGTCTATGCATCTTTGTCATGGAATCAATTTGCGCTCGTTCAGGCCTTTCTCACTGGCCTCAAACCCCTTGGAGAAACAAATCCAAAAAAACACATACATGTTCCCTTAATTTATACTTCTCATACACTGTAGTAAAACGAATTCACAAGCATTGCAGTAGTAGGCATTAAATATGGAGAACATTACACATCACAGTATCAGCTCTTTAAAAATGCAAGAGTTTATTTTAATGTGCGTGATTCAGAGATCTAAAAGATCCTCACAGCAACCCTAAGGTTGCATTATAATAGAAAGATATTTGTACTCATTTATTGAAGGCTTACACAGGAAACAAACTACATCATGTTTCTGAGTCAAGGCGAGTGGGTGACAGTGACTCATCTGTGCACGAGGACATTAATTTCTAGCTTCGGCCAGCATCTCCTTGTCGTCTTTTTGTTTGAGCCTGTAGTCTGCTAATGCAGCCTTGATAGCATCTTCTGCTAGCACTGCCAAAAAAACAAAAGTTATAATACAGATCAGGGAATCAGATTATTTGAGCTGCACTGTTGATATTACAGTGTAATATTACATATGCCATTTATAATGGTGTACGTGTTTTTGCGATGTTAAAGGGCCACGCTTACTCGAGCAATGTAGTTTGACTGGTGGAAGACCAAGTTCTTTGGCAATCTCTGTGTTTTTTATTTTAAGCGCTTCATCAACCTGTATAAGGAAAAGAGCACAATAAATCAACATTGAGAGAACTGATCACTTTGTAAACTCGCGCAATGATCCGAGTCATGAAGACGTACCGATTTACCCTTCACCCACTCTGTGACCAGAGAGCTAGATGCAATGGCTGAGCCACAGCCAAATGTTTTGAATCTGGCATCCACTATCTTTCCATTTTCATCCACCTGAATCTGTCAGACAGATTTACAACAACATGTCTGTAAGTTATAGAGTGCTGCATAAAAAATATAATAAATATGAAAAGAAAACATCCACACCTGTAGTTTCATAACATCCCCACATGCAGGTGCGCCTACCAAACCAGTGCCCACATTCTTGGCACGTTTGTCAAGGGAACCAACATTTCTGGGGTTCTCATAATGGTCTACCACCTAAAGAGATAAGTAAAAAAACATTGTTAAGGCTACACATATACGACAAGGCGTGTGTCTGGTGATACTTTACCAGAAATGAAGACGTGTCCTTGAGAATTACAAGCGTGTTCGTAAATAAATAATGACTGTGATAAACAAAACTTGGCAACCACACATAAAGCGCTTAACCATAATTAAATCCGTCATTTTATATGACACGTGTACTTACAAAAGCATACAATAAGTCTGCAATGTTACATCATTGACAATCACTGAACATATTTTGGGGTTTCCGTGACGGTTACACAAGCAGACATGACACCACTTTAAACGTGGTTTATTGTGAAAAATATATAAACCTGCTAATGTAGATGTTTATAACGTAAACGGACTGCACACACTGAAAACACTGGATAAAGTTACCCGTAAACTTCATTTGTTTACATGTGCAGCTGTTAAATAACATTAGCCTTATTAGCAAACAAGCTAAAGAACCTGCGACATAAGTTACGGCCAAAGATTGAACTAACCCTCGATATTTATAATGAGATGGCCAGAAGTAAAATATAACACGTACCTTTTTATGATAAGCGCAGGCTGATCTGAATTCTGGTAATGACAACGATCTGTGAAACAGTGCTGAAGATGCACAGCGTTTGGCAGCCACCGATAAAGCCATGATGACCGAAAATGCACTTCTGCTGCACACACGAGACTCAACCGATAGGGGCGCGCTTAACCGCCCTTAAGAAATTCAACCAATAGTGGGAGTGCTTTCACCTGCATTCACACGTCTCGACGAGAAGAGGCTTTGATTGCGCACCACATACGGGTGACATTCTTTTTTAAAACGTACATTTTGATCAGCTATGCTTTTATTCACTTATTACCGCATAAATCCATTTTATTGCAAAGCCATTTGTTTCTTTAGGCGAGTTAATATCGCTCTCGCGGTACTTTGATGTCACACACCGTTTGGTCTGCGCATCGGTAGCGCTGTGCGAAGTCGATCACGTCTCTAATTTTTACCCGAGCCCCGCCTTCTGGCCGCACGAGCCCAGTGTTTTTCGCGTGAGCGCTCGTGTTGTGCTCTCGAGCCCTGCCCCTGTATCCAGGCAGATAGCTCGCAACATGGCGGCGACGAGTAACGAAGAACAGACGCTGTTGCCCGATATCGAAGAGGAGGCTGAGGGCATGGAGCGAGAGATGGAGTCCGAGGTTGATGAAGAAGAGCGGATGGGAGTCGAGCAGACCGAGGAAGATGAAGACGACGAGGACACGTCTGAGGACGAGAGGGAGAACGAAGCGGAGATCCAGCGCCTGGAGGAGCAGGTGAGGGGAATGAATGAGGCTTTCAACGCATACGCAGCTCTCGAAACGCCGCTTAAATGACTATAGAGGGCAATTTCACTTCATGTGTTTCACAAACACGTTTTTAAATAGGCATTTTAAACCTAATGTCCCAAAGAGGGCGGGAAACTGCAAAAATGTCGTTTCGAGGAATGTGGCTAGCCAAGACTTACTTAGCCAACTAGCAAACACATTGGTGATAAAACTTCCCAAATAAATATATATATATACACGCTCTTTCATTTTCTTGCTCCCACCACCAAGAGGCCCTGAATATTTCAAGAGGGTTCGTGTGCGTTTATATTAAAAATATTTCTTGTTAATATTCAGGAAAAGTTAGACGTTTATTGAGCGTGTTTAGGGGACGCATGCTTGCGCGTGGAATCAAAATACGCGCCATAGGGCGTAGATTGAAGGGATAGTTCACCCAAAAATAAAAATTCTGTCATCGTGTACTCGCCCTCAGATTGATCAAAACCTGTATACATTTCTTTGTTCTGCGAAACACAAAGGAAGATATTTGTAAAAATGTCTGTAACCAAACAGATCACGTCCCCCCCATTTACTCTCATAGTAAAATAAATACTAAGGGAACCAACGGGGGATGTGTTTGTTTTGGTTACTCACATTCTTCCAAATATCTTCCCATTATGTTTATCAGAACAAAGGCATAAATACAGGTTTGGAACAACTTGAGGGTGAGAAAATTACAGAATTTTAATATTTGGAATAAGGGACAGAATTAGGGGGAGCTCTTTACATTACAGTGTATCTGATTTTACAAGCTGTCACTTGTTACCCCTTTGTAGTCACTTAAGTTTGAATATTGTTGACATTCGCTTTGGCACCCACACACTGATGAAAACTTCTTATTGATTGTAATGGTCGGTATGATCTGGTGCTGATCTGGTTTGTGAGAGAACAGTTCGTTCTTGATTTTCAGCAGCGCTTTGTTCGTTAGATGAATAATAATGTTTGCAAAATATAGACAACAAAATGAATTCTTCGGAAGTCTTGTCAGTGGTCATCGATCAAGGTTGTTTCCTGCCTGTGACTCTATTTGCTATCATTTCTGCGAAATGTCATTTTCTTACAAATACACGTCAATGATTTTGTGTGGAATTGCAGTCATCTCTTGACTTTATTCTGCAGCCTTTTACATTTAGTATAGACAATGTCCTGCAATGCAACAGCTGTCCTGTGCAAGTTCCAGGTTCATTTCAGCTGTGCCAAGTGTTCTAGCTTCAGGCAGTTTCTGTTATCATGGGCTAAATTAGAAAGCACAATCAACCTTTCACATCATAAACGTTGATGACGAAAAGCCATGCGGGTAGCCATCGTTTGATTTATTCCAGTTTTTAAAGTCCCGCAGAGAGAACTGCTCCTCGTGGGAAGTGGCACTGTGCCTGCGTCACCCACTCTAGTATGCTAGACTGCAGAGAATGCCCGCCTTGTCCAGATGAGGCTTAAGCCATCCACCCCCCACACCTATTAGTTGTTCACTGTTTAGAAGAAAATGAGAATCTGTGCTGATAGTGTAATTCAGTTCAGAAGAATAAGGATGTAACCTGATTTCAAAGCGCCAGTCTTTTTATGCTTCCTTATGCACTGAGGCCATGATGTTGTTTGCTTATTTGCATCCTACTTTACAACAGCTTCGCATTGATTCGTTAAATTAAAAGGTTTTGTCATGTCTCTTTTTAATGATGTTAAAGGAGCAATGTGGAGATTTTTGCGGCATCTAGTGGTGACGTTGCGACCAACTCCTCACTGCACCCCCTCCCTTTCGAAGCACGAGATCAATAGATCCTCCAAAAATTACACGCTGGACCTAATGCGTGTGCATTTGCTCTATTTTTAAACCTAGAAACTGGTGGTCAATTTCTAAAGAATACAAAGCTCTTTTGTGGATATATTTTGTGACTACAAATGAAAATCTTACAAGAATAGTCAATGTCCCCTGTTCCTTTTCCTCCAGCTGTCAATCAATGTGTTTGACTACAACTGCCATGTAGACTTGATCAAACTCCTGGGGCAGGAAGGGAAGCTGCACAGACTGCGCAAAGCCAGACAGAAGATGAGCGAGCTCTTTCCTCTTACCGAAGGTGGGTTTTCCTGTTCTTTGGTCTCTAAATCTGCCTTGTACAGCAACCAGATTTTTCTCCGATTGTGTAAGAGAGAGAATGATGAGGATTATGTAAAGTTTTAAAATGGAAGGACATTAAGTGCTTTTTAGAGTTCAGCCAATCTATGTTATTTCCTGTTAATTCAGTTCTGAGGTTTGCACAGCATATGAAGGTTACGCTTCATGTGCTGCATCCTTAGCTGAACTCTACAGGAAGCTTGATCTCCAGGTCTGAGCACCTGAATGAAAAGTCAGATTGTTATTGTAGAATGTAAAATTGTTAGGAATAGGATGATAAGAGTGCAACCGTCTGCATGATGTCTATGAGTGTCGCAATTTTATTAACAAAGCTTGAAATGCTCTTGAAATTTTTCTTAAGCATGGCTGCTATGTTGGCATTTGTGTACGAGTCTCTCATAGGGGATTAATATGTAATTTATTTGGTGGAGCAGAGATTTGGCTGGACTGGCTGAAAGATGAAATTCGTCTAACAGAAGACGAGTCGGACCGCGAGAAAGTCTACGAGCTTTTTGAGAGAGCTGTGAAAGATTACGTTTGTAAGTGTGCTTTTACTATAATGCATAGACTGAATATGGATACGAGTATGTTATTCTCTTAAACGTGCTTTTGTAGTCACACTACTGTCAAAGGCTCTTTGGAATATTGTTCCAATAAAAATTCAGCGTCAGTTGTTTGTAATTAGTTAAGTATTTGTAAAGTATTTAATAAAGTAAAATGTGACAGCAACCTAAATTACACAATTGCTACTTAATTGTAATATGCAAGGTTTTTAAAAATCTTCTCATAACTGCATCCACAGGTCCAGAGATCTGGCTTGAATATGTACAGTACTCTATCGGGGGAATGGGAGCCGAGGGAGGCATTCAGCGGGTTCGGTCCATCTTTGAGAGGGCGCTGACATTAGTAGGCCTACATGTGACTAAAGGAGCTTCAATCTGGGAGGCATACAGAGAGTTTGAAATTGCTATTCTCTCCACAGTCCAGGTACACGAACGCCTTAGTTTCTCCGATATGTGTTTTAAGATATTTATTGAAGTTCTGTAAAAATAGCTGAAATGTGCAAAACGTGTCAATCAGTTTGTTTTACGTGTTGTTGTGGTTATAAACTTCCTGTCTTTGACAGCCTCCTCCTGGGAGTGTTCCATCACAGGAGCAACAGAAGCTGCTGACCGCCCAGCTGGAGCGCATACACACGCTTTTCAGGCGGCAACTTGCTGTACCTCTGATGGGTAAGACCCCCTTTAAATCCATCAGTTTCCTATTCTCCCCCTTTCCAGTCCTGGATTAAACAATCAGAAACAACTGCGTGCTCAGACAGCAGGGTTTGAGCAGAACGGATGTTGAAAGAATTTAGACCATGAATGTGGCCAAAAGAATTTAGACTATGAACCGAAAATGTCGCAATTTTGAAGGGAAAAATGAGGATCACATGGTCTGTGGAGTAGGGCTGTGCAATTAATTTGAAAAGTAATCGTAATTGTCAATTTTAGACTTCATCAATTACAAAAACTAAATAATCGAGGCAAAATATTATTGTGCCGCATTCCATTTTGCAAGGATCCTCTCTTTTCCTGTAGTATAAATCCACAGCGCACACGTTTCCTTTACAGTGGTGCAGCAGTGCTATTTCTTTACATTGCTTTTAAACTCTGAATTTAGCAGACGTTAAATGTTCTTTTAAAGGTTAATGAGTAATCGTGTTAAATAATCGGGATCTTAATATTGACCAAAATAATAGCGATTATGATTTGTGTTATAATCAAGCAGCCCTACTGTGGAGACAAAACTAAAGTTTGGCCTGACAGGATTGATTAAGACCTAAATTGATATTGATTAGGACATGTGGTTTCTAAAAGCAAAGTCTAGGTGCTGTTAGGTAGACGCTGTAACACAGGCTGGGGCAGGAGAGTCAGGAGCTGCCTGCAGATAGCCAGATGGTCTGGTTTTGTGAGCAGGACTCTTTTTCCCATCTCTGTCTTTCTTGCCAGCTGCTTTTGGCACAGAGATGCAGAGATGCAGAGATGACTGTGAACATATCTCACTAAACTCAGTGAGCCAGATTACAGATTAGTCTTTTGTACAGCGTGGCTCATGTTTCCAGAGCCTGTTTTCTTTGTATGACATTGATAAATTACTCATTCTCACCTATGTCATCACTATGAGACAGAGTGGCTGTTGTGCAAAGCATTGTGTACTTGGATCAAAAAGGTTTGGAGAGATGCTTATTTAAAAAGTGTATACGCACCACGTTAGTCGCTTTACATATCCGTTCTATCTAACACTACCGTTAACCTGGATATAGGAATGCTATTACGAGCATGTTTAGATTTGTATTTGTCGGGTGTAAGAGTAACATGGTGGCTAAAAATGAGGAATATGCAGATTTGCTGAGCACATGCGCTGCATCACTCCGTCATCTGTGCACTTCTAACGGCAGCCGCATTGGCTTCATTGTGTGCGGGACACACAGCTCAGTTTTCCGGCGGTGCAGACGGGCAAACCTGGGTTCCTGCAACATTTCAAAAAGCTAAACGTGTCTTAATTCATTAAGATTCAGTATACACCTTAATAAATCATATTATGTAAAGGAATGCAGAAGAGCCTTAACGTGAACGGAAAGCCCATTAATAAAGGATCACAGGACAAAGTGTCAGCGCTTTGCAATCATGTTCGAGGCTTCTGCTTTTCTTTACATAATATGCTTCATTATATGGTGTATACAGAACATTTCGTGTTGTGGAAAATTGCAGGAACATAATTTTCCACTTATTGTTGGGAAAACTGATCTCTGTGTGAAAGGAAGGAAAAACTGAGGCGAGTTAAGATAATGTTCTATATTGTTGTAGTGTTTTGTTACTGCTGTATATTTTATTTATTAATTAATACAATGTATTGAATATATTTATTTCTGACCTCAGTTTTATTTTGTTTTACAGCCGTGATTATTTCCAATGATATGTTTTCTTTTAAGTGCGGCAATTGGCTGTATTTTTATTTATTAATTTATTTTATATTCTACGTTAAAAATATTGCACAAAATATATTTTTTGAAACATAAAGGTAATACCATCATCTGATGTCCCCGTTCCCCATGTGTATTGAAATATTTAAAGTAAAATCATAAACGTCATAAATAGTCGAGTAATGGGCTAATTGAACAACGACTAGTCGACTAAAGAAATCTCTTGTTGAATGCAGCCCTAAAAATTAGCAAATGCATTGTCAAACAGCTTTTATATTTGATTGTAAACTAACATTGCCATTTAGAATGGTGATGGAGTGTTTAGATGTTTGGTTGCTCATTATTGCATGCATATACTGTGTTCTATAGATATGGAGGGAACATATACAGAGTACTCGGACTGGGCAGATGATGGTGTACCCGAGACGGTCACACACCAGTACAGACGTGCCCTGCAACAGATGGGGAAATGCAAACCTTATGAGGAGGCTTTGGTAACCACACACTTATCTCACTCCAGTAGCTTTATGAGAGGTTCAATTTACATTTTATGTTTTGTACTGCTGAATTGTTTCTCTGGTGGCGATTGTGATGTAAAAGGACATTTTACTGCAAACTTCAAACTTAATTTGCACGGTTCCCAGACAAAGTATATATTAATTTTAATTTAATTTCAATTACTTGTAAGTATAAAGTTTTCCAATTGTAGTTTTGTTTCAATTGAATTGATTTTATTTACAGGCATTTGTAACCACTTTCTAATGCTGTTGATTTTGTTCTTATAGCTTGTCTCTGAACCGCCAAAGCTGGCAGAGTATCAAGCCTACATAGATTTTGAGATGAAGGAAGGCGATCCAGCCCGAGTCCAGATAATTTTCGAGAGAGCGCTGGCGGAGAATTGCCTCGTGCCCGACCTGTGGATCAAATACACCACGTATCTGGTGAGCAACCCACGTATTCGCTGTCATCGAGCAGCACCCCCACCTCCCTCTGTTTATTCAGGAGCGTCGTAATTGCTTTAATGGAACAATAATGAGATGCATAAGCCACAAACCAGCAACAGCCTCAGCCTACACCTCAACAGATGGCTGGGGGGGAAACCGTGAGTTAACAAGACCGAAGAGAGGTGAGAGAGAGAAAAATGAGTGGGAGAAAGACAGAGAGAGAGAGACAGCTTCCCCATATTAGCATTAACCTCCATGCTTGTGTTCTCATAGGTGATTAAATTGAGATGCTTTTTAACTAAATGAAATGCACCTCACAATGCGAGTCACAGAACTGCTTTGAAGTAATCACCCTTATATCCATTAGGCAAAGTTCAGAATTGTATTGGATATCTTCTTCAGAACTGAACCAATTTAAGAGGCAGGATTAAATGTAGTTTCCACGGTGGAATGGAATCATCTTTTTTCTTAACTAATAGAGATGTGAAGATTTCTTTTAAAAAAAATTATGTGATGGGTAATGGTGACATATTACCATTCGGTTGATCAGGACAACTGCTGTGACTTTCAGTCTGAATAGATCAATAGCATTCAACCTTTCTTGGCATTGTGCAGTCAACTAAATGCTTATTCCTAGTAACCAACTTCCTGGCGTGCTTTGAGAAACAGTGCAACCCAGCAGATATGCTCATTCAGTCTTTTGATTGAGCCAAGCCGTTTTGAAGACCAGTGAACAGATGTTGAGTTGGTGTAGCCAAAAGGGTTTGCAAAGCGGGGATTTTCTAAATCTCCCATTTGTAAAGGCATTATTGCATTTCACTGAATGATTATTGATGTGGGGCAGTTTCCCAGAGACAGATTTAGCCTTGTTGCATATTAAATCGTTGCTTTGCTCACAATGGTGGAGCGATTCTTGTTGCTCGAGGCTAGACATGTAAGCTTTGAACAGCAGAGCTGCTTGTAAATGGGTTGGCAGGAGAATGGCAGCATTGGATTGGCTGTGAAGATTACAAGTAATTTTGGGACACTGACTACACGCACCTGCTCTTCCTGAAACATGTACATTTTCTGTGCAGTTTTGCAGACAAATCAGTCTGATAGTCTGTTACCTGCTGGAGGTGTTATAATCTTTTAGCTAATAGATCTTTAATTTCATTTAGAAAAATCAATGAATTCTTGCATGGGTTATTTGTATTCATTTTCTGTTATTAGACCAATTCCCACAACAACAGCATTGTTTATCTTAACAGAACACGTGTGTTAAACCTCTCCGTCCATGTTCAAGGTCAATCGAGTATGTCTAACCATGTAGATGCACTGTGAACTTTTCTTTTTGATATATACATTTTTGAAATGTCAAATTGAAGATAACATTATTTCACAAGCAGAACCTTTCTTCTGTTGTACCCTAGGATCGTCAGTTAAAGATTAAAGATGTAGTTTTATCTGCTCATGAGCGAGCCGTCAGGAACTGCCCCTGGACCATGG
Organism: Barbatula barbatula; assembly: GCF_947034865.1. Lineage (NCBI taxonomy): Eukaryota > Metazoa > Chordata > Actinopteri > Cypriniformes > Nemacheilidae > Barbatula > Barbatula barbatula. The sequence continues at coordinate 23,987,402 of NC_136767.1, read as the reverse complement.
GCCTGTGGAAAAGCTACATTTTGGCTCTGGAGAGGCATAGAGAAGATCATACAACAGTGGCAGGTGCTGAAATACACAATTTTGTGAATTTGGAATATTGAATCTGTTCTATTCGTGCAAAACATTTTTGCCACTCATAAACTGTGACGTAAACATCTTGTTAACAGATGTGTTCGAAAAGGCACTGAATGCAGGATTCATACAGGCGACTGATTATGTCGACATTTGGCAATCATATCTGGACTACCTGAGGAGACGTGTTGATTTCAGCAAAGGCAAGAGTTTTTCTTCAAACACTTTAATGCCTTTCTTTTCTGCCCCGTTATATGTTCTTGTTAAGTCTTCAGTCCTATATTCTTAATCTTTAGTCCATGATAATAAATCAGTAAATCCGATTATTAATTATGGATGGATTATTTGATTATTACAGAGGGGAGCAGGGAGCTGGACGAACTGCGGGCGGCTTTCACACGCTCCCTTGACTACCTAAAACAAGATGTCGAAGAGCGTAAGTGTATCCATTTCTGCTGCATATTTCTCTGCATGCATCAAATAAACAGAGACTGATAGACTTAACCGCTGTCTCCTTCCTTTCCAGGGTTCAGTGAAACTGGAGATCTGTCCTGCACAATAATGCAGATCTGGGCGAGGATAGAGGTGAGGAAACACTACACCGTTGCATCTCTCCATCCTCCATTAACTAATTCAGCTGATTACAATGCAGTTAATACAGTGTTGCTTGTATCTGATCGCACCGAACAGGCCTTGCACTGTAAGAACATGCAGAAGGCCCGTGAGCTGTGGGACAGCATCATGACGAAAGGGAACGCTAAATATGCCAACATGTGGCTAGAATATTATAACCTGGAAAGGTCAGTGAACATTTTAAAGATGGTGAAATTAAATAGGGTCTTTGTGCTGTCATGAATTTTCTGACTGTATGCATGTGCATCAGGTCACACGGAGATGCCACCCATTGCAGGAAGGCTCTCCACAGAGCTGTACAGTGCACATCAGACTACCCTGAACATGTGTGTGAAGTCCTGCTTAGCTTTGAAAGAGTGGAGGGTGAGTTGGATTTGGAGAGGAAGGCTCATAGTGTTGGTATTGCTGCTCATGTGGCAGTCTTAACCGGTGTTGTTCTTCACAGGTTCATTAGAAGATTGGGATGGTGCAGTGCAGAAAACAGAGACCAAACTCAACAGGTTGAATGAGCAGAGAGCAAGAGTGAGAGCACAGTCCAAACTTTTGTTCTTTTGTGTATGAAAAAGGACATGTAATGCATCTGACAGGAAAAAATAATTGGTAGAAATAAGGCTATTTTGTTTTCTGAATGCTATATCCTTAGGTGGCTGAGAAAGAGGCTAGACAAGAGGGGGAGAAAGGTGAACACAGGAGGAAAGCCAAGGCAGATAAAAAACCCCAGAAAAAGTGCCAGAAAGCAAACAGAACCAGAGATAAACGGAAAGCTGAAGATGAATATGAGGAGGAATGGGGAGAGGATGCAGGTATGAAAATTTTTTAATTCTGTTTGCTTTGTAGCACTTTTTTTATATCACTCCTTTCTTTATATTTTTTTATTGTTTAGTAGTCACACTAAAATCAGAACAAACCAGAATAAATTGCATGTAGTATGACAGGTAAATACATTTGGCCTTCAGCTATTGCATGCACAGGTTCAGATATAAACAGTATTGACACTTTAAATGTGTGTAGAGCTCCCGTCAAAGAGGCACAAAGGGGACGGGGATGCTGCGGAGGATCTCATGGATACGGAGAGTGGGCTTTTCGGACGAAGACCTCCACCCAAACGCAAAAACGAGCCGCCCGGTTACCGTAAGAACCAGCAGGGTGAGACGGATGCTCCACGCCAGACCCAGGACACGTCATATGAGCAGCGTAAAGATGAAAACAGCATCTTTATCAGTAATTTGCCTTTTAATCTGGAGGATCCTGAAAACAAGCTGCGGGAGTTGTTTCGGAGCTGTGGGACTATTCAGCAGGTGCGGCCGGTGTTTACACCGAAAGGTGTTTTTAGAGGTTATTGCTACGTGCAGTTCGAGGACCGTCTGGGAGTACCGGAGGCTTTGAAACTGGACAGACTGGATGTGAACGGTCGGCCCATGTTTGTATCACCTTGTGTCGACAAGAATAAGAATCCTGACTTTAAGGTATGAGCAATGCTTACGATGAAATGTATCAAATCTTTGCAGTTATTTTGTCTGGACGTTTGATGTTCTGGCAAATTAAATCGTTTACAATTTATCTTAAATGATCACTTTAAATGTTTTTAACATTTTAATTTGACTGATGTTGTCTTCCTGGCAGGTCTTTAAGTACAACACGTTAATGGAGAAGCACAAGATTTTTATCTCTGGCCTGCCTTACACCTGCACTACAGAACAACTAGAACAGCTCTGTAAAGAACAAGGCACGATCAAAGCCATCCGGCTAGTCACCAATCGTTCAGGCAAACCCAAGGTCTCTATTACAAACATAAGTGCACATGAAGACTACAATATCCTTAGAATGTCATCACATTGTCTTTTTACCGTTTATGCTGGTGTGCTCTGTAGGGTTTGGCATACGTGGAATATGAGAATGAGGCACAGGCCTCGCAAGCTGTGCTGAAGCTGGACGGCACCATGCTGGAGAACTTCAAGCTCTCGGTTGCTATTAGCAACCCGCCGAGCAGGAAGATAGAAGATAAAGTAGTGCCCAGTCGAGTCCTGGGGGCAGCAATGCCTAGGCAACTTCAGGGAGCGTAAGTATTTAAGACACCAGATCAGCTGGTCAGATCTGTTGAATTACTGCCTTGTAGGTTTCAGTAATTAGAAACATTTAGGCAAATTGGCAACAAACAGTTTTACTGTAGTATACTCAATTTAAACATTACAATGAACCGTTTGAATGCATGTCAATTTTGCTTTACATCCTCCATTTCCAGTTTTGTTGTGTTTTTACTTTCTTGCTTATTTCCATTCTCAGAAGGGGGAAAGGACGCACTCAGCTCTCTCTGCTACCTCGTTCACTTAATCGGCAGAGCACACCCGATGCCAAAGCTGAGAACGGGACAGGAACAGATGGGGTGCACGGAGGAACTGGAACCACTAACCTGCCGACACAAATGAAGACGCTGTCCAATGAAGACTTTGCCAGAATGCTTCTCAAAAAGTAAAACTGTACGCAGAATCAAACCTAAATAATACCTGCCTTCTGACAGAAAGCCATGCTGTTTACTAGCAGAGTCTAGTAAAGAAACAGCATTTTATTTTAGCCTACTTTCTGTAAATACATGACCGCCCCTGAAATATATTAAAAATATTTTAAGACCTCATCCATGGAGATGCGAGTTGTTTTGATTTCTTGGTAATAAAGAAAAGATTTGGGTAAGGGGGCAATGCAAATTTTGTCAGCGAGTATTTTTTTAACCAGCTGTTTAAATAATGTGAACCGTTGTTTTAAAAAGGTATATGCAAGAACATTAATTACGAAGATGTGAATTATAAATGGGGTTTCATAACCATTTAACCATCGCTAGATTCCTTTTAGGCAAATAGACTGCTTTTACATTAGGCGACAATAAATATAAAATCAAAAACCTTTTTTTACATATCTAAACTGCATGTTGTATAAATAAGTTATTTGCAGTACCAAAACCATCTGAAACAGTATTGCATGTGTACATTTACAAATACCTTCTGTAATAACAATGTCTTCAAAATGAAGACAAAATGGAGTAATAGATCTTGTCTGCAATTAAAATCCAGCACCTTGTGAACCATTCATTTGTTTTAAGGGATTCACTGTGTATTAGATTACAGTGCTTTTATTAGATGCTGTTCCTTGTCGTCTAGTGGAGATCAGTATAGGTTCTATATCCAGAAATCTATCATGGATTTTTAGGTAGTTTCTCCAAGTTCTCAAATCCCTCTGAGTTTGATGTTTATTAATAGCTGACACAGCTTGTTAACCTGCCTTACCTTGTGCACTCAGTAATGGGCTAAAGGCTGACGTTTGTACACCACAGCCAGACCGATCGAATGGGTTTGTTTGACACCTGCTACATTTTATTCTGGACTACCTAATCTAGAATTGTAGATTTTATGTGGTTATATTGGGGGTTGAGGGACTGGCTGAAGGGCATCGTTGCTTTCTTGGAACAGCCTTGGATCTGTTCTCTTATGTTTATGAATCTATGCAGCTGTATATCGCTAGAACCTTCCATTATTTGTTCACCGGATTGTGAACCATATACTGTATTGTATATACAACATATATTGTAGATCATTTTAAGTGTCATGGATATTGGTATTAGTGACATAATTTTTCAACTGCAGTGTTCTACACAAGAGGTTTCCCTCTCGCATTGATATTTTGATTGAGTTGTTTGTGTTCCATTTCCCTCTACATTGTGTTTTTATTGTGTTTCTTGTTGATGCCCCTCAGTGGTTGGCCATAGTTTTGTAAAAAAATATATTTTGAACTAAAACAGTAGCTCTATATATTTACGTTTGATCACCGCAGTGGCCTAAAGTAGTGATTGAGAAAATTATGTGTGCAATTTCTGGTTGAACATTTTTAAAAATAACAAAAAAAATCAAACTGCACTTTTATTGATTTGGTTTAATTTTATGTTTTTCAGTTATTTGATTATAGACTGGTCATTTTATTTACTAGACCATGTCAGTGTCATCGTTAACAACAATAATGTTCTTTTAGTATTCCCTGTGTTGCGCATACTGTATGTAGTTCTTAATTTTATTCAGAATTGTTTAATAAGGCAAATAAATCCATGTGGTCGTCAAACACATCATTTGTGTAATATTTACATGTTCATATAGATTTTCTAAATGTTGTCAGACCCTTGTTTAAAATAGTCATAAAGGGACTGTTCACCCAAAAAAAAACTTTATTCTTTCAACATTTACTCATTCCAGAACTGTATGACTTCAGATGAAAAAGACATTTTGAGAAACGTTGGTAACCAGACAAGATTGGACCCCATTGACTTCCATTGTTTGAACCCAAAATCAAAGAAATTTTTCAAAATATCTTTATACTAAGAAGAAAATGTCACATACAGGTTTTGAACATGGTGAAAAAATTTTGACAGAATTTTTATGTTTGGGTGAACTTTCGTTTTCTAAGTGAATTAAGTTGTTGTTTGTCACCAAAAAAAAATTAGAAACCATTTTAAAGAGGCAACAAGAAATGATCACACAAATACTAGAAGTGAAAAAGACACAAAGCTGTTCGATAATTTATCATATACTTTACACAAACAGTAATAAAATATTAAGAAATTTTATTTTACTAATAAGGGATATGCTTTGTTTTAACCAAAGTGCTTCTTGTTGATTTTAGTCAATATTTAATCCAGAAATAAGGAAAAAGATAAATGTTATTTGCCCTCAAACACATTTTACTTGAACTAAACAAAACAGCTAATTAACATTTTAAAGAGCAGCATACTTAATGTATGTTTCCTTAAATTATACGAATGTAAAAATTTAAAATACGAATGTAAAATAATCACTTATACATAAAGTCATAAATATAATATAGAAATATAATTGTGATGATTGCAAAGTTTGCAAATAGCTATTATTTAATTATGCGAAGAGGAGATCACAAATGCATCATGTTGTACATCAAATCAGAAAATGATCTCAATCTTAAATAGAGATTTTAGAGCTGTCTGCATGTTTTTCACTCCAAGTTTTGATTTTTGTCTTGTCCGCACAGAAGAACAAACACTACTTAAAGGTATGTCCTACAACCTGTTCACCAGGCTTTTCACACTGACAGCTATTAAACTTTTCCTTCAATTTGTTACTAAAAACGGACAATTAAGGATAAAACAATGTGTCTTTAATGTGGCTTCACATCATCAAAACCAACAGTAATACATTAAACAGATGATTTGAACAGAGAATCATCCTGCAGCCCATATGGTCCCTTTGGCAAATAAAATACACAACAAATGTGATTTTATTCCAACAAGCTAAAATAGAATTTCTCAGCTGTGTGCAGGTATGGTTTGTTTACAGTCCGGGCATGCATGACTGCTAGCACCGGGCAGGCCAACTGCATGCTCCGTCGTGGCTATCAGTAGAGTATCCAGTGTAATTTCTGTGCATTTTGCTATAAATCTAATAAAGGGCCGAACATCACCCTCGTTGGCAGTATCCAATGCAGTGTAATACTCCGCCCTCTGTTCCTTACGAATGGTGATTGGCGGATAACTGGCTCGCATTAGAATCAAATTCATTAGCAGTCGAGACGTCCGTCCGTTCCCGTCCACGAATGGATGCACGTAAACCAGTTTATAGTGCGCCAGAGCTGCAAACTCCACAGGGTGCAGATGTAACGTCTCTTCCAAGTTCAACCACTGCACCAATTCCTGCATGTGTTTATCTAGGTCATGTGGGTGAGGTGGAATGTGATGCCCCACAAACACCTGGGTAGTCCGGAATCGCCCGGCTTCGACAGGATCGACGTAGCCCAGAACCCGCTGATGTATCTGCAAGATATCATCCACGGTGATGTCCTTGGCACGGGACAGAAGTGTGGTGTTGATGTACTTCATGGCAGCATCCACACCAATCACCTCATTCTGTTCTTGAAGGCTCTTACCCGGTACAGCGTATCTGGTTTCTATAATATGGCGAATCTCTGACAGCGTGAGCGTGTTGCCTTCTATGGCAACCGTATGATAAATGTGATGGTAGTATGTTTCCTCCATCACACGGCGCAAGGCAGAGTTGCCCTTAGGTATAGACATGAGACGTCGTACCTTTCCATCTATAATTCCAAAGTATCGCTGATCTATTTCCTCTACTAAGGGAAGGGTGCGGTCCCTGCTCACCAAAGCTTTCTCGTTACAAGGCGAGATGGCGAGAGCTTTGGTGTAGAGGTGATCTGCTTGGACAACGTCCTTTTCTTCCTCCAGAATGGTTCCCAATTCGGTGAGCGCTTCAACAAATTCCGGGTTCATTTTGAGAGCGTGAACGAGCAGCTTGTGAGCTTTCTCCCTCTTCCCCTGCTTCTTCATCTCCAGAGCCTGCTGAAGAGCCGCTTTCGCCTCCAACTGATTCTCTGTCATCGACAGATAGCAAAAATGACATTCAAACAGAGATTTATACTATCCATTACTCATAGAAGTTCAATTTTTACATAGTAAACATGCTTTATATGTTTAATCTGGAGTATGAGATTTATGGATTTGGAAAAGTTACGAACATGAAAAAAGTAAGTGGGAAGCACATACTGTACCTTTACTGGGCTTGACTTTTTGTGGCAGTAGATCTAGTTCTGTGAACAGGACCGTCAGGCTGGTCGTGTGAACCGTAGGTCGCTGGACACCCCCCCACAGCTGGCATCGCAGGAGAGCGATGCCCTTCAGAGTGGCACAGCATTGCTCCTCTATGCCTGCTAAAGGCAGCAGCAGGACAAATACTGAGCCCAGGAGAGCAAACAGGACTGGAGTCCAGCCCCACAGCAGAGGACTGCTGCTGGCATGACGCAACACTGCTAATGCTGCCATCAATCAAGAAATACAGCTTCCTTGGGCCACAATGATGACATTCTGGCATTAGACTGCTATTTGAACACCTGTGTGAAATGTAATAAATAGCATGAATCGAATGTATTGTCATTTCCCCCTTGAAATCTAATACAGCGGTGGCAATGCAATAGCTTGAAATAAAAACAAAAAGCATCTTGTCTTGTATCTATAAAAGATTTGTGACATGCACATGCTTCTCCTGTATTATGTCAAATGTAATTTGGTGCTATGATGATCAAATGTAAAGAAGATTAACAACAGACACCCTCATTACACGAGTAGTTTCATATGTTTTTATTAGACTAATAAACTAAAAGATTAAAGGATCTTAAATTTGAATCAGACGGTAAATTCATACACATAAACAGCTCTGGATTACAGCTGTTCTGAAGTTATGACATCATCAAGACACACGGCCAAAAACCTCAGTTTCTGTCACTAAATCAACAACATTGAAAACGAATAAGTTTCAAACTCACCGTTTATTTTGTAATTCTCTTCATTTTTATTATAAATAAGGGAACTGGTAAGGAATATACCGCTTATCTGCCGTATACGTCAACTTCCGCAAAAAATGTTACATACTTGTAAAGTTAAATCTGATTGGTTCGTTTTACTTTGCTTGTGCTTAGTGATTGGTCAGCTGTTTCCACAAACCCTTATGCAGCAACACAGTTCTAGATCGTAGAACTTCATGATTGGATCACTGGGTCACATATAAAACCTTTGTTTTGCCAATACATGTATTATTGTGTAATTATTGTTAAATGTAATTGGAATATTAAAACAATATTTATTCGACGAATACTATGGATATCGGACGGTGCGAGAAAATCTTTATTTCATTGACAATATTTTTTGTTATAGTGTTTTTAAATCGCCTGGAACGACACTAGGGGTCAGAATAGGCAACATTTTCATGTCGTTTTCGGCTCGTGCGGGACATATATTAATCCATGTCATTTAATGACGTCACTTTTCTCCTCAAAGAAACGGACTCATTAAAATGAGGCTTTTGTAGTTTGTAGCAGACATTATTTACTTTTGCTTAAACTTACACATGCGCACATGATGCTTTCATTTTTTGCCAAAAAACTGTAGATTTACACGTGCATTAACAATGTAATTTACTGTAGAGAAATTACATTTGGAGTATAAATTTCAGCAATTCAGTTAAAAAGGGTATGCTTGGAAAACAATATCATTATAACTCATGCTATTACAGATTATGGAGTCAATAAATCAACATTCTCACAAATAATATTCCAACCCCACACATCTGAACACAAACCCTCCTAGTTCCCCCTGATTTATGACGTGTGATTTGCATGTTTTGTATTGTTTTTAAAGATCACAAATGTAAGTTGGACACTAGAACCCAGGAGGTGACACCTCAGAGCGCTTAATTGCTCAGCCGGCTATTTAGGGAGACGTAGTCAGAACGACAAGCCAAACTAGCGGTCCAGCATAGCGTGTGTCCGTACAGCGTGGGGAATGAAAGCACCAGGATTGTGGGTTTAAACTAGTGCTGTTGTCGTTGCTTTAGGTTGGAGATTGACCTGTGGACAAATCTGTTGTTTTGGGCAAACTGTTGCAGTAACGCAATGTGACATTGTGGTAAAGACACGTGGTGTAAACATTTGTTTGCTATTCAAATGTGGGCAAACCGTTGCAGTAACACAGTGTGAGATTGTGGTGAAGACACATGGTGTAAACATTTGTTTACTGAGGCAACGTGTCCAGTCACTGTTTTTCTGATGTATACTCTGTGGGGTTCTTTTATTTGAAATACTTATTGGGAGACGTGTAGTTTTCCAAGGAGACAAACGCCTGCAGTGGTGTGTGTAAAGTGAAGGAGGGAGAAATTGTTGTAAATCACGGCTACCATATTTAATCGTGGTGTTTTACCTGTGTATTCTTAACTTATTTATTAAGTGATGTGTGGTGTGCTTTGAATTCTGACACGTCTCCGGAAGAACTCTGTACATAGCCTTAACCATTTGGTGTTTTGATTAAGGGAAGTTTCATGAAGTATTACAGTTGTTTTTTTTCAATTGTTTATATAATTGAACTATTGTGAAATAAATAAATGTATATTTTTGACACCCCAGTTTCCATCTGCGTCCTTTAATTAGGGTGGCTTGCGCGGAACCAGGTAGTTCTTTTGAACCAACCATTGTTTTAAATCCTGGGTCTTTGATTTATTTTACTAAATTAGAGTGCGCTAGATACTGGTGGCCACACATAAATGCTTTTGGTCATAGATGAGTTCAGGGCTTACTATGGAAACAGATGTGGGGAATATCTGATTTGACAGGAAGCAATAGAGAGCCAGAGATGAAATAATAACATAGTAAAACTCTTGCAGTCCCTCGTTCCACCTGACAAACTCTTTTTCACCTGACAAAGTCTTAAAGAACATCAGAATGAGATGTTTAATAGTTCTGACAGACATACACTCACCTAGGATTATTAGGAACACCTGTTCAATTTCTCATTAACGCAATTATCTAATCAACCAATCACATGGCAGTTGCTTCTATGCATTTAGGGGTGTGGTCCTGGTCAAGACAATCTCCTGAACTCAAAACTGAATGTCAGAATGGGAAAGAAAGGTGATTTAAGCCATTTAAAGGGTGGCATGGTTGTTGATGCCAGACGGGCCGGTCTGATTATTTCACAGTCTGCTCAGTTACTGGGATTTTCCACTCACAACCATTTCTAGGGTTTACAAAGAATGGTGTAAAAAGGGAAAAACATCCAGTATGCGGCAGTCCTGTGGGCAAAAATGCCTTGTTGATGCTAGAGGTCAGAGGAGAATGGGCCGACTGATTAAAGCTGATAGAAGAGCAACTTTGACTGAAATATCCACTCGTTACAACCGAGGTATGCAGCAAAGCATTTGTGAAGTCACAACACGCACAACCTTGAGGTGGATGGGCTACAACAGCAGAAGACCCCACCGGGTACCACTCATCTCCACTACAAATAGGAAAAAGAGACTACAATTTGCACGAGCTCACCAAAATTGACAGTTGAAGACTGGAAAAATGTTGCCTGGTTTGATGAGTCTTGATTTCTGTTGAGACATTCAGATGGTAGAGTCAGAATTTGGGGACAAACAGATTGAGAACATGGATCCATCATGCCTTGTTACCACTGTGCAGGCTGGTGGTGTAATGGCGAGGGGGATGTTTTCTTGGCACACTTTAGGCCCCTTAGGCCCCCTTTAAATACCTGAGCATTGTTTCTGACCATGTCCATCCCTTTATGACCACCATGTACCCATCCTCTGATGGCTACTTCCAGCAGGATAATGCACCATGTCAAAAAGCTTGAATCATTTCAAATTGCTATCCTATCAATATGGGCCAATATTTCTAAAGAATGCTTTCAGCACCTTGTTGAATCAATGCTATGAAGAATTAAGGCAGTTCTGAAGGCGAAAGGGGGTCAAACACAGTATTAGTATGGTGTTCCTAATAATCCTTTTGGTGAGTGTATGTAGATCTCTCATACAGGATCCTGAACCCAAAAAACATTTTCCACCAGCTCTGTGGTTCATAACATGTTATTTTCCATCCTTCTGGATGCTTCTGTTTATTTTTGAAATTGTATGTAATTGACACAAGTTGACTTTGTTTTTGAACTTGAATTTGTGGCTTGTCCATGCCAGTCGTTTCCTGGAAGTGTAGCTTCAAAAAGCCAAAGCAAACCACAACAGATAGATGTAATTGAACACAGTACTTTCACTCTCTGTGGATTAAAAACACATATTTTCAGACAAGCATTCACTTTATGCATAATAAACTACCAGGATACTGCTGACATTAGATATTATTTACTAGGTGCTTATATAACAAGTTAAACTATTTGTGTACGGTGTTTTACCTTGATTGTGTTTGTCTTATTTTCCCCTGTAAAGCTGCTTTGGAACAATGTAAACTGTGAAAAGCGCTTTATAAATAAAATTGAATTGTGGATCAGGCCCGGCTCCAGAAATATATATATATAATATCTAAGACTGTCTCGCCAAAAAAAGGGAAAACAGGAAAGAAAAATATCTATAGCTGATTTGAATTTCACATACATTTTGTGATTGGCTGTTATGTTGTGTGGGGGGCAGGGTAAAAGAGAGAACAGATTATGTCCAGGGTGATTCATTAATAATTTATTTATTAATAAACAAATCCTAGGATTGCTGATTAGAGGTACAAGTGATAATTTATTTATTTGTATACAAAACAATTGCACAACGTAAAGAGATTAATGTTATTCTAAATGTATGCAGGTTAAATAAATCATAAAATATAAATTATGAAAATGTTGAAAACATAGTTTAACCCTGATTACTTGTTTAATTTAAACATGAAACAAAGCAGCACCAGGGGTGTCTTTAAACTGATGTGGATCATAGCAGCATATATCTGATTAAACATATACCTGTACTCATTCCATAGGAATGCGAGATTAAAACAAAATTGATGCTGATGATTTCCCTTGATGTTGTAATCTTGAACTTTCAGACAATATAATACATACTTTTTACATGCTACAAAACAAGCTGAGAAGCATTATTTATGATGATTATTAATAATGTTTTTGCTGTTTTGAACATAAAAATCAGTCGTTCAAACAGGAAGTATATAGAAAACATCATCACTAAAACACTCAATGGCTTCAGGGACCCGTTTCAGAAAGCAAGGTAAGTGCAAACTCAGAGTAAGTTAATCAAAGAAAACGGGATACTCTGGGTTTTCAGTTTCAGAACGCGAGGTATATCAAGCCCGTTTCAGAAATCAAGGTATCTTATACTTAGAGTGAGTAACCATAGTAACCTACTCTGTGAACCTAACCTGGTCGGGAGCAGGTTTTATTCCACTAACCCGAGGTTTGTTACAATCTCCGCCCCTTTTCGAAGCGCGAGCGGTGTTGAACTTGCCTTCACCGTTAGTTTTTTCATTTGTTTTCCTTAATCGCGCACAAGTTCGTAACACAGACATTAAATGATGTTTAATTAACAAAGTTCGGGAGGAGCCGTAGCATATAATCAGCCGGCTGGTCCACAATCAGCAATCACCGCACATACACAATTAGCCATAGCGAGCTCGCTCATAAATAGAGAATCCATCTTACCTGCTCGATCTCCTAAGATTAAGCATCAACGCGATGTCTGAGACCCCCGTCATCGACGACAATCTGTTAGCGCCGCCGAGCGCTCATCAGTCCAGCTCAGGATCGGACATATCGAGCGATTCTCCGGCTTCATCACAAGGCCGCCCGCTCCGCCGTTCTACACCTCGGAAGGCTAAGTCCAGAGGTGGCACATCGTCTCCTGGCTCAAAGAGACGTCCACCTGCTTCCCCGGCTTCTTTCTACACCTCCGCTCACAACGCGATCCCCGCCATACAGAAATGGACCGTCCAGGGCTTACGACTAGCTCTGTCCAACGCGGACGTCCACTTCCACAGGCGGATGACCAAGGCGGAGCTTTACGGCCTCTACGCCTCTTCCCTGGCGGACACCGCCTCACCGAAGGGCACTATGGGGGGTTCCTCCACCAAGCCGGGCACGGCTCGCGGTTCTCCGTATTCCCGACCCGGGCAATCCACCTCCGCAGCTAGTCGCGGCCGCCCGCGGGGAAGCTGGAACAGCAGGGCTTCCGCGAGCGCAGGTATCGCCACGGACCCACCGGTCCCTCTCGCCGTCGGCCAGCTTCGGCCTCCTGCAAACACCCCGCCAGCAGTAGCGGGCTGCCCTCGAAGCATTGGCTCACCAGCACCTGGAGCTCCGGTGCTATACCACCCATTCCCTGGCTCTTGGCCCACGGCGCCTGCGTCGACCACTAGCGCGAGGCTGCCTCAGCTAGCGATGCAGGCGCCGGGTCCTAGCCATTTCCCAACCCCCTCGGTAGCCGCCGCTAGCGCGAGGCTGCCTCAGCTAGCGATGCAGGCGCCGGTCCCTAGCCATTTCCCAGCCACCTTGGTAGCCGCTGCTAGCGCGAGCATGTCTCCGCTAGCCGCTCAGGCGGCTGCCATTCCCCCCCTTCTCTCTCTTCCGCAGGCTCGATCGAGCTTCTCATTGGCCTCGGCGACAGCAATGCCAGTGCCAATCAACGCACCAGCCTTGGAACCGCCTCCAGTTTCGGGGAACATAAGAACGCAGATCTTGACAGGTGCGGACACAGACCTTTATTTCCTCCTCTCACCATTATCCCCCCCGTCAAACGAGCGGCAGATCACTTACGGTGATCTATCGCTCACATTTAAAAATCAGTCACCCAACCACACCCGCACACTGTCTTTCCCCGAATTTACCGTTGCTTTTTCACGTTACACTGACGTGATCTGCACTGCGTTCCCTCATAGGAGACGCGAGCTGGGCGATTACCTCGCCATCGTGACAGAGCTCGCTCTCTCCTACGGGGGCACGCATTTTTACACTTACCACAAACTTTTCTCCGCCAAATGTGCCATTCGTGTGGCTCAGTGGAACCAGTGCCCCTACTGGGGCGCACTGGACACTGAGCTGCATAACAGGGTTTTCTTAGGCGTTCGGAATATTTCCTGCGCGGTATGTCGCTCAGTAGCGCATTCCACAATCAACTGTCCCCTAGTCACTCCCTCTCTTCCCCCATGCACAGTTTCGCCTCCCAAATCCACTTCCTCTGTTCCGCGCCTGCCAAACCGCCCAGCCAACCAAGCTCACGGGCAACACAGCAGTTTGGAGGCATGCTGGAGCTTCAATTCAGGAAGATGTTCCAGGCAGCGTTGTCGCTTCCTGCACGTGTGCCTTTTCTGCAGCGGTGCACACGCTCGTATTGTATGCCCGATGTCCCAAGTGCAGAATAAAAATCTAAAAAATTACCTCTCGACTCCCGTGAACGTTTCTTGTTTGTCTTTCGAGTTGTCTTCGCACCCCGACATTCAGTTTACGGACTACCTTCTGACCGGTCTCTCAAAACGGCTTCGACCCCGGGTTATCAGTCTTCCATCACGCAGCTTAATTTGCCCCAACCTTCAGTCCGCGCTTTCCGAACCAGAGTCAGTCGATCTCCTTATTAAAAAGGAGATTGACGCAAAATTCATTATCGGCCCTTTCGAAGCTCCCCCGTTTTCCGTATTTCGCATCAGCCCCATCGGCGTAGCAACGCGTAAATTCTCTGGAAAAAAGCGCCTCATTTTCGATCTCTCGTCACCGCACGGCTCGGCCTTTCCAAGCATCAACAGCCTCATTCCAATTGAGGAATTTTCGCTGCACTATCACAACATCGATCAAGCCATTACTTTAATAAAACATGCAGGTCGTGGAGCTTGGCTAGCCAAAGTCGACATTACGTCCGCATTTAAAGTCATGCCCATCCACCCAGACTTCTGGCACCTTTTCGGCATTCAATGGCGCAATAAATTTTACTTTTCTGTCCGCCTTACTTTCGGCTGCAGAAGCAGCCCCAAAATCTTCGACATGTTGTCAGAGGCAATTTGCTGGATTCTCTCTAACAATTATGCAATTCCCTACCTAATCCACCTACTAGACGATTTTTTAATCATCTCGTCTCCCGACTCGTTTCCAGCTGCGCATCTAGCAAAAGTCCAACAGGTTTTTGAAAAACTCGGCGTCCCCCTTGCCCCAGACAAAACTTCAGGACCGAGCACTTCCATCGAATTTCTCGGAATAAAATTAGACTCTCTTAAATTCCAGGCTTCACTGCCAAAAGAGAAAATCGACAGAACAATCGTCATCGCTTCCTCGCTGTTAGCTAATCCCCGCTGCTCCAAACGCGAGCTCCTGTCCGTTCTCGGCCATCTGAATTTCGCGATGAGAATAATCCCGCAAGGTCGCCCGTTCGTTTCACACCTCCTCTCTCTCGCGTCCTCCGCGCACGCTTTAGAGGACATGTTATCCATATCCAGCCCCTGCCTTGACGAGCTGAGCTTATGGATACAATTTCTCAAGCAATGGAATGGCTTGTCATTTTTCTACAGTGACATGTCCTCCTCCCCCGTCGATATTCACCTTTTCACTGACGCCGCCCCTTCTGTAGGTTTCGGAGGCTTTTACCAAGGTCGTTGGTTTGCATCCTCTTGGCCCCCCCAGCTCTTAGAGATTCCGCAGGCCTTAGCATCCTCTGCACTTTTCGAGCTGTATCCACTGGTCGTCGCAGCATCCCTATGGGGGAAAGAGTGGTCGGCTTCCAGTATTATCGTACATTGCGATAACGAGGCCACGGTTCATTGCATTAACAAAGGCCGCTCTCACTCCCCCGCTTTAATGTCGTTCCTCAGACGCCTCATCTGGATCTCAGCCTGTGA
The DNA here is from genome assembly GCF_947034865.1 of Barbatula barbatula. Lineage (NCBI taxonomy): Eukaryota > Metazoa > Chordata > Actinopteri > Cypriniformes > Nemacheilidae > Barbatula > Barbatula barbatula. The sequence continues at coordinate 23,971,520 of NC_136767.1, read as the reverse complement.
CCAGTTCATTCTAACTGCCAAACACATTCCCGGAGCAAAAAAATCAGATTGCTGATGCCCTTTCTCGTTTCGCTTTCCAGAAATTCAGGCAGCTGGCGCCCGAAGCAGACTCCTTGCCAACACCAATACCTCACTATTCGGAGCGGATATTCCTGTAAACCACCCACTAAAAACCCTCCTCGATGCATCTCAAAAACTCCATCGTCCAAGCCGTCTCCCTTAGGACCCTCCAATCATATCTCAATGCATGGAAAAGCTTCAAGGCGTTTCACCACGCGTTCAACATTCCCTTTCCCTCATTTTCCGTATTCTCCATCACCTCCTTCATCTCCTTCCTAAACTCGTCAAAAAACCTGCAAGCAAGCTCAATTAAAGGTTACATGAGTGGGGTCCAGTTCTTCCACAAGCTCATATTCAACTCTCCATCCGCAGCCATAGCCAGCTCCCAAACATCTATGCTCATCAAGGGCATTCAAAGAACCCAGCCTGCTCGCCCAGACGCCAGGCAACCTATAACCCTGGATATACTGACCAGATGCATTTCCACCCTCCGTAAAGGATATCACTCCAAGCACGTCGATCGCACGCTCGACTCCATGTTTATCCTAGCCTTTTTCGGCTTTCTAAGATGTTCTGAAATTTCCACCACGTCCATCTTCAACCCCGTAATACATCCAACGTTATCTGACCTATCAGTACTCGATTCAGAGACGATCTCATTCTTAATTAAACAAAGCAAGACGGACCAAACCAGGAGGGGACATTTCATCTACATCTTCAACCTCCAGTCACCGATTCAGCCTTATCAGACCCTTCTAGCCTAACTTCACTTCAGGAAATCTCAGACCAAAACCACATCAGACCCTCTCTTCGTGGACGAATCTAACCGCCCAGCCACACGCTTCTGGTTCCAAAAACACCTCAAAGCCGTGTTGCTCTTGTCTGGCATTCCCGCAGACCACTTTTCCGGCCACTCCTTCCGCATAGGCGCAGCAACTACAGCCGCCCAAAAAGGCCTATCGCAGTCTCAAATCCAAGCACTAGGGCGCTGGACATCGGAAGCTTTTAAGAGCTACATCAGGTCAGATCTCTCAATCATAAGGGAAGCCCATCGAACCCTCATTTCCCGAATCATCTAAGAATCCATCCTTCACCCACATGGGCTCGAACCTCCACTATTCAGCCTTCATCTCCCTAGCGGGAGATCTCACTGCCACTGCAACCGCCTCAGCAATCACCAGGGATTCAGACCCCGCCTGCAGGGGCCATCGCCCAAGTCACGGGCTCTGCCACAGCAGACTCTTCAGCAGAAGCCTCCATCCAAGACGTCGAAGCCAGCGTCGCCGCAGCGATCGCCTCCGCAGAGGCCAGTGCTTCCATCCAAGACGTCGAAGCCAGCGTCGCCGCAGCGATCTCCTCCACAGAGGCCAGTGCTTCCGTCTAAGATGTCGAAGCCAGCGTCGCCGCAGCGATCGCCTCCGCAGAGGCCAGTGCTTCCATCTAAGACGTCGAAGCCTGCGTCGAAGCCAAGTCGTCGAAGCCAGCGTCGCCGCAGCGATCGCCTCCGCAGAGGCCAGTGCTTCCGTCCAAGACGTCGAAGCCAGCGTCGCCGCAGCGATCTCCTCCGCAGAGGCCAGTGCTTCCGTCTAAGATGTCGAAGCCAGCGTCGCCGCAGCGATCGCCTCCGCAGAGGCCAGTGCTTCCGTCCAAGACGTCGAAGCCAGCGTCGCCGCAGCGATCTCCTCCGCAGAGGCCAAATCATCGAAGCCAGCGTCGCCGCAGCGATCGCCTCTGCAGAGGCCAGTGCTTCCATCCAAGTCATCGAAGCCAGCGTCGCCGCAGCGATCGCCTCCGCAAGAGGCCAGTGCTTCCATCCAAATCATCGAAGCCAGCGTCGCCGCAGCGATCGCCTCCGCAGAGGCCAGTGCTTCCATCCAAGTCGTCAAAGCCAGCGTCGCCGCAGCGATCGCCTCCGCAGAAGTGTGACCCAGTGTGTGAAAACTAGGCTAAAAATCTAGTTTTTAGTGACGAGCAACAGAGTTTGGTTTTGACCATATATTTCAATGTGATTTACTGTAAGTCTTTGACAGGGCCTTAGTCATTCAAAATTAAATCAAAATGTAAAGATTATACCTTCAAAGGATATTTGGTTCATTGCCCTGCTGAGAAGATAATAGAACTCTGCCCAAATCACAATAGGTGAAGATGGGAATCAATGGAACACTACTTTTAAAAAATTTCCAGTATTTAATTTCTTTTTTGAGAAAGTAGCGGTGTAACGTCTTCGTCCTACTGTATCACAAGCTGAAATGGTTCATTATCGCAATCTACTGCAGTAACTATGTATTGTGGCTTTACGTTTCACTGAGAAGAGATAGTGAAGGATGTACATGAGTGGGTAAATATTTAACGTTCGACACACCCATCATAATAAGTATTACATATGAATCGAATGTTAAACAATATATAAATTAACAATACAATGATAATGGTATTTTATTACATTGTTTTAAACTTCTCTATTACATATTCAAGTGTCACATAAAAATGCTGGGCTATATCATTTTTAGTATTTACTATAGTAAATGTACTATATGACACTGTAGAATATTATAGTAATTATCACACTCTATATACTACAGTATTCTGTATTAGTACATTTATAAATTTGATAAATCTTATAGCATAGTTCAACATTTACTGTGGTAAAGTAAAAAAACCATACTGTGTCTAGAAAGTTTACTATACAGTTTGCTATAAATACTATAGGCTACTCCTGTATCTTTTCATGTGAGAATGTGAAAAATAAAAGTAGTTTCAAAGAAGCTGGCTACTTTTTTATAGTTACTTGTTTTATGTAGTTAACTACTACTACTATTTTTATGTAGCGCCCCCTCCTGTCCTAGGTGTATCTAACCTTTGGAATATTGGACGCTTAAACCCAGATTCATTTATTTTGTCTCTCGACGTGATCCTATAATCAATATGTGACCCTTGGTTATACACTACTTCTTACAAAGTGCAACTTAGACCCATATAAACCCACTGTTACAGCTACTTATCGGTTCTATTGAAGGGAACAATACACTATGTAGCTCAAATATGCAATGAATTTATTTAAAAGATGAAATAAACAAAAATGATTAAAGAACCAAAATTCAATTCAACATGAATAAAGTCTGCTCCACCAACTTCAGAATAAACTTGTGTATTCAAATACAGTATCTGATTGAGTCTTATGCAACACAGCACTTAAAGTTAAATCAAAATAAGGCTAATGAATCACTCTTTAAATTAGCTCAAAATAAACACAAAGTACAAATTTGTCTTCACATAGTGAAACCAATATACCAATGTGATTCTGGCACCTGTGCAAACTCAGTACAGAAATAAAATATGTAAACAAACTTCGGTTTCAATCAGAAATACAAACTGTAAACCTGGATGAATATACTCAATAAATCACAAAGTATTGAAACAACATATAAGTCACCAATTCAAAATAAACAACTTATTGTGGGCCCACCACACACGCACACGCACGCACACACACACACAAACCCCCGTTGCAGGCCTGATACGTTGCTTGTGTGCGTTGAGGCCGAATAAAACGTAAAATGGCCGCTTCACTCTATAAGAGCACCAACAAATAAACAAAGTGTACCTGGGTGTAGATGGCAAGGTTTAACGATTTCCGTCTCCCGTCAGATCCATCCACGCGAAAACGTCATCCGTTAGGCAACTCCGTAATGTCCGCGCTTGGAGCGCTATCTCGACTCTCCTCAGCGGCTCTGTCACCCTCGATCGATGCACCAACAGCTCTTAGAAATCGCTTAGATCACCGTGTATATTTGCACATCCGCCGGTGTAAAGGATAAACTTGAGTAAAGTTTCTCACCGGTAACACTGATAGTACAGTTCACTGCAATAACGATCAAAGATTAAACTATAACAGTTCTTCTGAATCGGCGTCGTGTTGACTTCACAACAGAATATTATTATGTTTAACACCTAAATACTGCAGTTCTGACTATGTTTCACACAAATAAAAACAGCGCACATTGTTATCATGCCGACAACTCTCGCTTCCTCCTTTTTCCTTTTTCTTTTTTGACTGACCCCCGCCCCGGCCAATCACAGTTGCCATAACAGATATGAGACGGGATCAAGTTGTTTCTTTAGTCAATAACGTTAAACCAAACACAACTTACTGACATGAACATTTCTGAACAGGTAAACTTTGATTCAGTAATAAACTCAAAACCAAAACAGCACATTTCTGTATATTCCCATTTAACATAAACAAATAAATAAAATACAGATAATAATAATAATGAGTAATAATATAGAAATTAACCCAGGGTTACATCCTCCCCCCTCTGAAATTCTCATGCCCCCATGAGTATACTGACTTTAAATATGAATAACAAGTCTATTCCCAGAGCTAGCACATATTCTAGTACCCCTGGCCCATTTAGGTGGAGGTTGATACTTTTTCGAAGGGCAAAGTTCAATCTTTGAGGAATCCGTCAGATGAATAACTATTCCTCTGTGCACAACTGTTACGGGTCTCTCACTAGGTTGGCCTAGTTCATCGTAGCTCAATTTAGACACAGGTCTCAGCTTCCTTTTAGGACGATGCTCCATGTGTTCGGCCCCCAGGTCTGATGCATTTTCAGAGTCATCTACTCCCCCTTCTGAAGAATCTTCTTGCGCTGAGTCTATAATCAGGTGCATATTCTCTCTGGAATCCTTTTCACAGGTTTCCTCCATCATTTCCTCCTCTCCAGAATATTCAGATTCACTGTCTGTGCGGGCAGTTACTTCTTCCTCTCTCACTTCAAGCTCGTGCTGAAGATCAGGAATTAACCGGGTCCATTGTCTAGACCTGTCTGGAAAATAGTACCCATAGCTTTCATCTTCACTTCCTGAGGAATTATCAGCGGTTACAGGAGTTTTCAATAGTCTTTCCTCCCTCAATGTTTCTTTGTGTTCTTTTGTGACTCTAGACCTAGGCACTGGTTTTTTAGGAACTTCTTGTCTCCTATCAGGATTGGGCATTCTCACCGATTCTCCAATAGGTAAGAGATGATCTCTGTGCATTGTCTTAACTCTTCCAGTGTCTTTCTCTGATCTGAGTTTATACACAGGCAAATTGTCGAGCTTTTCAAGAACAACGTACGGGTCAGAATTCCACTTATCCTCCAGTTTGTGCTTTCCTGTGAAACTGAGATTACGAATAAGCACACGGTCTCCAGGCCTTATGCTTTGATACTTCACCTTTTGATCATAGAGGCGTTTGTTTCTCTGATGATTCTTTAGAGCAGATTCAGAAGCTAGTCGATAGGCTTTCTGAAGATCTGCCTTCAGGTCTTCGACATACCTCTGGTATGTCTGTCCTTCCCCTCCTTCTGAAGAAGTACCAAAGCACACATCTATTGGCAAGCGGGCTTCTCGTCCAAACAAAAGAAAGTAAGGTGAATACCCTGTAGTGTCATTCTTAGTACAATTGTATGCATGTACTAATTTGCTGATATGCTGGCTCCATTTTTGTTTTTCTGCAGCATCCAAAGTTCCCAACATGGAGAGTAGTGTCCTATTGAATCGTTCGGGTTGTGGATCTCCCTGAGGGTGGTAAGGGGTTGTCCTTGATTTCTTAATCCCCAGCATTCCCAGAAGTTCTTTTATAAGGCGACTCTCAAAGTCTCTTCCTTGATCCGAATGTATACGTGCTGGAAGTCCGTAATACATAAAGAACTTCTCCCAGAGAATCTTTGCGACTGTCACTGCTTTCTGGTCCCTAGCCGGGTAGGCTTGGGCATAGCGTGTAAAATGGTCAGTGACGACCAGGACATTAGCAACACCTTTCGAATCTGGCTCTATTGACAGGAAGTCGATACATACAAGCTCCATTGGTCCATTACTAATGATGTTACTCAGAGGAGCACGTTTCTGAGGCAATGTCTTTCTGGCTATGCATCTTCCACATGTTTTTACATACTTTTCAATCTCAGAAGTCATTTGTGGCCAGTAGAATCTGTCCTTCAGAAGCTCTGTAGTCCGCTCAATTCCCAGATGTCCCGCATCATCATGTAATGAATGCATAACTTGTGGATGGAACTGTTCAGGTAAAACAAGCTGTCTTTTCTCCTTACCACAGGGACTGATGAACACTCTGTACAGCAGCTTATTCTGGATGATCAGTTTAGGACCTTGTCTCTGCAATAGTGTCATTCGCGGGTTAGCACTGGCACCAGTTGTAAGTACCTTTCCTTGCTCCACAGCTGTCTTCACCGGTCCAATGACTGGATCTTTGTCTTGAGCCAACTCCAGGTCAGCATGTGTCAACTGTTTCAGGGTTCCCAGCTCCAGCTGTGTAAAACATGCATAAACAGGTGGAACAATGCTTGAATCGGCTCCCAACTGATCTACCAGTCTGGTGGAAGATCCCTCATTTTTGTCACTTGTCACCGTCTGACAGATTGCTTTCACTCCTGGCTGGGATATTTCCGTCCAACCATCAGAGGACCCATCTTCCACAGGATAACGAGACAACGCATCGGCATCGATGTTATAACGTCCTGGCTTATATCGAAGACTGAAATCATATGTGGCCAATGCCGCCAGCCAGCGATGTCCTGTGGCATTCAACTTTGCAGTAGTAAGGACATAAGTGAGCGGATTATTGTCAGTTCGAACTACAAATTTCACCCCATAAAGGTAGTCGTGAAATTTATCCACTATAGCCCACTTCAGTGCCAAGAACTCCAGTTGGTGAGTATGATATCTTTGTTCTGTTGCACTCAGCTTCCTACTGGCGTATGCGACTGGCCTAAGTCCTTCCGGATACTCTTGGTTCAGCACTGCACCTAAGCCGTTCCCACTTGCATCCACATGTAGGACATAAGCTTTTGAAGGGTCAGCGAATGCCAGGACAGGGGCATGAGTAAGACAGTAGATAATGGTTTTAAAGGCCTCATCGCAATCTTCGCTCCACCGTTCCCCAAATGGTTCTGACTCTTTGAAGTACTTTCTCTCTGTGATGACCTTTCCACCCCCTTTGGCTGGAGGATACCCCTTGGTGAGTTCCGTCAAGGGTCGCACAATCACGGAGTAGTTTTTAACAAACCGTCGGTAAAACCCACAAAATCCTAGGAATGACCTTAAGGTTTTTACATCCGTGGGCACCTTCCACTTGGCGACTGCTTCGATTTTTTCCGGGTCAGGAGCAACACCATGTGCAGAGACAATATGGCCCACATATTTGACCTGCGTCATGCAGAGTTGGCACTTATCCAGTGAGATTTTTAAACCATACTCCTCCAACCGGTCCAAGACTTTCAGAAGCCTCTGCTCGTGTTCTTCCAAAGTGGACCCAAAGACAATAATATCGTCAAGGTACACTATTACTTCTAGAAGATGCATGTCCCCAACTGCACGCTCCATGAGCCTTTGGAAAGTCGCAGGCGCTCCACTAACTCCTTGTGGCATCCTTTCAAACTCATAGAACCCTAAAGGACATATGAAGGCAGTCTTCTCCTTGTCCTCATCGGCCATGGCTATTTGATAGTATCCGCTCCGCAGGTCTAAGACTGAAAACCACTTGCTTCCTGCAAGACAGTCCAACGCATCATCTATGCGTGGGGTCGTGTACTGATCAGGAAGAGTTCTGCTATTCAAGGTCCGGTAATCGATACACATGCGTATTGCACCACTCTTTTTGCGTACAATCACAATTGGTGAAGCATAAGGACTTCTGGATTCTTTAATAATCCCCGCAGCTAACAGGTCTTTGAGATGTCGACGGACATCATCGATGTCAGCTGGAGCTATTCGTCGAGATCTCTCTCTAAATGGCCTAGAGTCACTCAAACGGATGCCATGCTTAACGTCCTTTGCCAGTCCTACATCCCATTCCTCCTGGGAAAAGACATTTCCTCTCTCAGACAGCTTCTGACGAAGTCGATCTTCCCACTCTTTTGGAATGGGGGACTTGGTGAAATTAAACACCTTTTGATCAATTGTCTCGGATTTCGTCTGGGTAACAGGTGCCACAGTCACTGTATCTGTAGGAAACACATGTGCTACGACTGTTCCGGATGGTATGGTTACCTCTTTGTACGTCTCGTTTCTAATCAACACTTTGAATTTGTTCTCTTCCACAGCAGAAGAGGGCAGTACCACTGGAAGAATGAACAGTCCTGCAGGCAGCATATCATCTGAAGGGGTTTCTACCATGAAAATTTCCTTCTCCAGCGGTTTTTGTGACTCAACTGTACAAACAGCACACATTTCTCCTCTTGATGGTATGACACAAGCACCTGGACCTGCCCACTTTACTTCTCCAGCAGGTATGTCAACTCTGGTAGGGGATTCTTGTTCTGAGTTCTGAAGCTGAATTCTTAATGTGTGTGCCTCATCTGTCTCATCACCAGCTGTGCCAAGTCCAATTAAACGTTGGAAAAAACTTGCATTTGTCCCAATTATCACAGGCACTTGTTTAGGACCTTCAGGTTCTGGACAAACCAATGCAAGGATGGAAACGGTCTCTTCCACACCCAGGACAGCAGCAGGAAAAGAAACATCAACCAAGACATATCCCTTGTAGGGGTAACTGGCTGTGCTAAGGCCCCAAATAGACAGACCAGAGAGAGGCTGGATGGGTACTGTTGACAGGTTTTCAGAGTACCATGGCTCAAAGATGATAGTGACCTGAGATCCACTATCCAGTAAGGATTCACAGGGCTGACCATTGATCTTCATCTTGATTGTGAGAGCCGGACCCACCAACCCTACAGGAAGACTACTCTTCTCAACCACAATTGTCTGGCCTTTGCAGGAAAAGCTGGCTTTATCATTGGCTTGTTTACTGCTACTCTGCTCCATTCTTTCATTCTTAGCCTTCCGTAATGATCGCACAAGCTTCTGTATCACCAGACAGTAATTCTCAGGTGCTTTGCATTTCGGAGCAATGTGGCCATCTTCCCCACATTTGTAACAGAAGTAATCTTCTTTAGTCTTTTCAAACCTGGGTTTCGCAGACGCATCAGCCTGCTCCAGCAGTCGTGGGTCTCTTGTCGTCTGCTGCAACTGCCTAATACTCAGCGAAGCCAACTGCTCTTCTAGTCTTTGCACCTGCTTCTTTAGGGAGTGCACTTCTGAATCTCTTGATGTGTCGTCACCCCCTCTTCTACTTGGTATGGGCTTTGATTCCATCATCACCTCTGACACAGCTACGTTAGAAGGTCCTTCTTTCCCTTTTGTCCGCAGCTCTTCAATCTCAGCTTTCAATTCTCTCACTACAGCCGAATTACTCTGTCTCTCTCTTGGTCGGGAAACCGGCTTCACCATGAAACTCAGATTATGTCTGGCAGCTTCACTTTCTTCAGCCTCTCTTATCTCATTCAGGAGAGTTAGAAAAGTAGGGGGATTTCCTCGTCTCTCTCTTAATCTCAGCTGGAGCAACAGCATGTCAGATTCAACAGCTCCCCGAATTAGCTGCTCGACTCTTGTTTGGTCCAAATTCTTCCAGCATAACCCACCTTTTTGTGCTACTTTGGTCAGAGATTTCTCCATTCTCTTCAAGAAATCAGAAAGAGCTTCACCAGGATTCTGCCTTAGTAATCTGAAAGCAAAATATAAATCTTCTCCTGATTCAGGAGTTCCAAAAGCTCCCTCCAAAACCTCGAGATACTGAAGAGAAGTTGCATCTGGGCTAGAAAATCTGACAGCCTTCACAACGTCCAGGGCTGAACCCTTTAAGCTTTCAATGAGACGTCGCCGCTTCTCTTTCTCTGAGCATTCACACTCCATGATCATCATTCTAGCTTGATCCATCCAGCTCTCCAGCCCCTCTTCCCCTGTTGGAGTAGGGACAGTGCCTGAAAAAATCCTCAAACGTCTGTATGCGCCTCCATCACTGACAGGTTTTGAGGTCTTTTCCAGCAGTTCACCCACCGCACGGATTATTGCTTCTGGAGAACCTGCATTGGAGCTGGGTGTAGAAAACATAGCTTGAAGATCAGTGAGAGACTTTCCTTCCTGTGTTAACAGCTTTGACAGTTTCTCAGCAAACCCAGCAGACGGCAACTCAGCACTTTCCGCTACAATCATCTTCCAAGGCGTCCCACCCCCTTCAGGTATCACTTCTTTAGGCACACGAGAAGGATCAATCACTTCTTTGCACTCACATAGCACCAGTAGAAACCCCGGAGTTGGCCCTTCTTTATAATCCCTGACTCTCACTCTTCCCAAAGCTTTGACTATTTGGATAGTTTCCTCAATGCGTGCCACTTCCACATCGGCAGGAACTCCCGACAGTAACACAGCATGTTTCTGGTCAATAATTGCTTTCTGACGCCAATTGTCAAGTTCAGCTTGTAGGAGAGAATAGTCAGCATCCATAATTGTTTTTTCTGCAAACAGTAGGCCTATTCTCGTAGCACCCTACTGATTTTCAAGCAGTGTAATGAGCAAGGATCATCCCGGACGAGCCCCTACTTTATGTAGCGCCCCCTCCTGTCCTAGGTGTATCTAACCTTTGGAATATTGGACGCTTAAACCCAGATTCATTTATTTTGTCTCTCGACGTGATCCTATAATCAATATGTGACCCTTGGTTATACACTACTTCTTACAAAGTGCAACTTAGACCCATATAAACCCACTGTTACAGCTACTTATCGGTTCTATTGAAGGGAACAATACACTATGTAGCTCAAATATGCAATGAATTTATTTAAAAGATGAAATAAACAAAAATGATTAAAGAACCAAAATTCAATTCAACATGAATAAAGTCTGCTCCACCAACTTCAGAATAAACTTGTGTATTCAAATACAGTATCTGATTGAGTCTTATGCAACACAGCACTTAAAGTTCAATCAAAATAAGGCTAATGAATCACTCTTTAAATTAGCTCAAAATATACACAAAGTACAAATTTGTCTTCACATAGTGAAACCAATATACCAATGTGATTCTGGCACCTGTGCAAACTCAGTACAGAAATAAAATATGTAAACAAACTTCGGTTTCAATCAGAAATACAAACTGTAAACCTGGATGAATATACTCAATAAATCACAAAGTATTGAAACAACATATAAGTCACCAATTCAAAATAAACAACTTATTGTGGGCCCACCACACACGCACACGCACGCACACACACACACAAACCCCCGTTGCAGGCCTGATACGTTGCTTGTGTGCGTTGAGGCCGAATAAAACGTAAAATGGCCGCTTCACTCTATAAGAGCACCAACAAATAAACAAAGTGTACCTGGGTGTAGATGGCAAGGTTTAACGATTTCCGTCTCCCGTCAGATCCATCCACGCGAAAACGTCATCCGTTAGGCAACTCCGTAATGTCCGCGCTTGGAGCGCTATCTCGACTCTCCTCAGCGGCTCTGTCACCCTCGATCGATGCACCAACAGCTCTTAGAAATCGCTTAGATCACCGTGTATATTTGCACATCCGCCGGTGTAAAGGATAAACTTGAGTAAAGTTTCTCACCGGTAACACTGATAGTACAGTTCACTGCAATAACGATCAAAGATTAAACTATAACAGTTCTTCTGAATCGGCGTCGTGTTGACTTCACAACAGAATATTATTATGTTTAACACCTAAATACTGCAGTTCTGACTATGTTTCACACAAATAAAAACAGCGCACATTGTTATCATGCCGACAACTCTCGCTTCCTCCTTTTTCCTTTTTCTTTTTTGACTGACCCCCGCCCCGGCCAATCACAGTTGCCATAACAGATATGAGACGGGATCAAGTTGTTTCTTTAGTCAATAACGTTAAACCAAACACAACTTACTGACATGAACATTTCTGAACAGGTAAACTTTGATTCAGTAATAAACTCAAAACCAAAACAGCACATTTCTGTATATTCCCATTTAACATAAACAAATAAATAAAATACAGATAATAATAATAATGAGTAATAATATAGAAATTAACCCAGGGTTACATTTATTTATGAATAGATCTAACTACAATTTGAAAGTAGCTTCCCTAGCACTGCCGCTGCAGGTCCCTCCTCTGTAAACAACAGAGCCTTTTAGAAGAGAACAATAAGTGGAAACTCACAATTGTTAACACACAAAGCCACCCAACATGTACTATTTTTAACACAGTCTCAAGTGACTTCGGGACACTATCACAAACTGTAATCTATTAATTCATGTTTGGGACACGAATATCCCCCTTTCAGTCAACACGACTTTCAGTCTAACATTTAATACGCATTATCTCTCATATGTGTACTGTAAATAAGCTTATATCAAGGCAATCTGATCGGAATTCATAGCTATTTGGCTCATTAGTTTGATTTTCAGTTTGCTACAACTCATTCGTATGTTTTGTATTGATTTGACTTTGAGGTTAAAGTATCCATTTATCATTATTTCATCAAATGATTTGCCTTATTCTGAGTAAGCGAATATTACGTTTAAGGTTTTAATTTTAATACCCACACTTTTCCCAGTGAGAGGGTTCAACACCCACACTTTTTCTGCAGTTTTTCCGCAGTTTTGCACAAACGCCTTACTACAGTCACTCACTCTTCCATTTCTCTGGCCGCTCTACGGTCTGCGCTGCAGAGCTGCATGCGGCTGTCTGCCTGTCTCCTCTCCACCCTCCTTCTCAAACATGTCACCGGCTTTGAGTGTGACCGGCTGATAATTGGCTGTTCTGCCTTGAGTCCCGCCTCTCTTGTGTCTGAGGAATACATCTCCCTTTTCCATGTTCTTTGAATTTGCTATAATAACCGCCTCGCTATACATTATACGCTTATTACATGGCTACCTACCAAATAAATCAATATTTTGACACAAAATATTCATTTTAAAAAGAGTTTATGGATTTAAAAATGATTATATTGGCTGAGTGAACAGAACTGTGTTCTAGCAACGCTCTGTTTTTCATGGCAACAGTGTGTTATACTTCGCAGCTGTCTTAACAGACCCGCAGAAATTTTAAGCCAAAATGGCCGTCAACCTTGAACAAATTGCAACAGAAGCAAACTGATTTTTATTTCCTCAATATGTCCTGAGTAAGGGAAAAAAGCCCAGAAGGATTATTAAAAGTATTTGTGATTCTTTAGCAAGTCTACTGTTGTGCATTTTTACCACAGAGTCTTGACTTATTTTTTGTGTGTTTTTATACTTTTCTAGTATCAATTAAATGGGATGCTTTTTATATCTTGCATGTTATACATCTTGAACCCCTCTGTCATTGTATCCATCGTTTTTATTGTTAATAAACAAGTCACATCCATCCCCCTGACTTTTGAAAAGCTTGCTACGCCCCTGAGTGCCTGGTAAAATAAAAAAAGCTTGATATTTTCATCATAGTCATTTATCATATCCGCCCGAGACCTAACAGCAAACAATGATAATTTTTATCAATTGGTACTCCCTACCCGGCGGATTATCAGCATCACTACCCTGCGCTAGTTTGTGCAATGTTTCGTAGATTGTTGGTCATTATGGGAATGAGATATTGTGCCTGTGTTTTTAATGTGCGCCATGTTAGTAAATAACCCACTTAAATTTCCACTCCCATCAACGCATTTTATAAATTGCGCTGACACGCTATTTTGCCCTGTTTAGTAAATCTGGCCCTTTATCTCTAAGGTTTTTACATCTTACATCCTTAAAGCATATAATTCCGCTTGGTCTTTGTTCGCAGCGTTTTGTTTAGCCTTTCAAATTAACCTTTCTCCAATCTTAGTTTTGACTGTCTGTGCCTTTTTAGTTCATAATTATCAATCCCGCAATCTAAAAATCTCCACTATCCGCAAATTACTCGCAGGCATTCAATTCTGTGCCAGAATGCAAAATCCTGATTTTCACAGTCTATTTTCTACAGGCTACTATTGAATGTTATTTCTAAAGAAACGCAGAAAACCATAGATAAACGCCTCCTCATTACCATTCCTGTTTTAAAGAAATTAGTTAACTCACTTCGCTGGTGTGGAGACCGGCGTCATTTTATCGATCGCTGTCCAGTGATGGAGATTGGTACGATGATCTGGATCCCCGACGCCCCCCAACTGGCCGCCTATCAACTGCCAGTCCAGAGTCTGCTCATCTACGTGGACCTCAAGAAGGCTATCCTCCAGCCGGTCGGGCCTGACCCCCCGAGCAACACCGCCAGCGCTTCCGCTCGCTGGGACTTTGGGAGTGCGACCAACCCTTTCTGATGGCTCAACAGCTCGTGGCGCGGTTGGCAAGAAAGAGCGCACAGTGGGTCCAGTGTCACCGACCAACGTCGATGAGTGTGGCCATCCAGCTGGCTGAGGAACAGATGGTGGCGGGCCCCGGGTAGCCTCATCCCTACCATCTCTCTCTCTCAGAAGTGGGACAGAACAGGACACTGGCTGCGAAGTTGACATTGCGTATGCACGCAACGGAGAGAGACTGAAAGCTGATACCGAACTTTGATTGTGAGATATTTATGAATTAATGTGCAGTGGCGCTGTGATACATGATTTTCTGCAGAAAGGGCGTGTTACGCTACTAGATATAGCCCGTACAGAAACCAACAAACACAAATCATGCCCTTGTTTGCAGAGTTGATGAATTAATGAGAAGAGAACATGCTATGCCACCACGTGTCTCTTTATTGTGCATGCCGACGTAACCATTACACTACTGCACAGCCTTTTAATTGTGTAAATAAAGAGAGGAAATGGCGGGCTTAGAGAGAGGGGAACAGGAGCCAGGAAAGAACCACAAGCTGGGACTCAAACTCCGGGTATTTTTCTTGAAACTGGTAGTTTTTCCTTCAAGTTATTCAAGGTCAAACTTGTTTTGGCAGACCTTTGCCAGGTGCTCAAAGTTGTTTTAAGTGTTGGTCAACATCGTTACAGAAGAATTGTGTCTTAACTCCGCAAGAGATTTAACAGCTAGCTGTGTCTAGACATATCAGGTTATAAATATATAAATGTATATACACACACTGTAAGTATATTGAAAGTCGTACTGAGTGACTCAATAAAGGTTGTGCTGACCCAAATGAGAAAGGGGGAAATTTGTGTCCAAGTCTTTTTAAAACAAGAGTGAGCTGTTTAATAGTTTGTGTGCCAAAGAAAAAAAGACCTTCCATGTAGGATCCTGGCTTCTAATTCAGTTTCATCAAACAATAACACAGAAATGTGTGGTTCACAAAACTAATGAAAACTTGTTATTATTCTGTTATACTCGAGTAAGAAATTATTCATGTGTAGCAAAAACAAACTAGGGACACACTGCATTTCATCAAAAACTTGGACTGAGAAAAACAACCAACACATAAAACCAGAATGAGAACTAAAAACAGACAAAAACAGGGAAATAATAAATACAAAAAGGAAACAAAAAAGCCTTAACAGGTTAACATAATCATACTGTTACTGTTTACCCAAGGACACAGAGCAGAACAACTCCTAAATTTGAGGGAGTGTGGGTCACAAGAGATAATGAAACAAAACCTACCGACTAACAAAGCGAGGTGTTGCTTTCTGCTGTGTTTGAAAGGTCATCGATGGAAAGTATGTAAACACAGGCTAAAATAGATCTGTGTGTGGTATTGATATCTTTTTTATTTGTTTATGTCCCACTAGCTGTAACATTAGGGGGTTGTGAGAAAATTGTTTTGACTTTCCCCTTTGGGGGACATTGTTGAAGAGAAAACAATTTTTGTGATAGTTTCAAGATGGTTTATTATTCCCAAGGCATATGTGTTTGTGCCTTTTTTCTGCTGTACATCCTGACACTCATTGGTGGAAGGGAGATATTTCTAAAATCACTGGCAAAAATCACAATTAAATGTGACCCTGGACTGTCATGAACTCGGGTGGTGAGACAAGGACCGAGGACCCAGGTGCAGACAGCGGGTAAGGGGTTAACAGATAATTTAATAAATAATAAAACAAAGACCCACGTGGGGGTAACATAACAAAACATGACATGGGTACAATAACAAGACAGGACTAAAACTACCTACACTTAAACAAGACTAAAATAAACTATAAACATGAACGACTAGACTAGACTAGACTAGACACGTGAACTCACCACACAAACCACAATGATACAGTACAAGACAGAAGACACAAGGGCATTAAATAAGAGAGCAAATCAAGAGGGAAACGGGTGTAGGGCATTAATCAATAACGAGAGGATGGGAACAGAGACGAGACCGGAGAGAGCGTATGGAAGGCCATAACAACAAATATATATATGTAAACAGAGTCTTTGAAATAATACTGAACTCCAAAGACGCTGAAAGGCAGCAGCATTTGATTTTTTTTATATGATAAACAATTCAAGATAAGCTTATTTTAATACCAGTAAAGTGAATGCAGCATGTTTTTCATTTTTTCATTTAAAATATGATTTAATATAAAATTACATGAATATGTTGCATACTAATATGAGAATGTGGGAGAGATAATAAGCTTAAATCATATACACATAAAACATGATGTGATAAAAGCTTGTGAAGCTGCTCAGTGTCTCCACCTGGCAGCATGGTCTTTGATTGGACACCTTCTGGTGCCACCCCTAATAACTTCATATCACTTCCAAATGTTATAGTTTATTAGATTGCTTTTGCTTCTGAGATTGAACGAAGGAAGAAAGGTTTGTTTACTACTAATTTCATTTAGATATTCTAACATGCTACATGTTTTTTTTGAATTACCCATCACTTACCACAAAAATAATTATAACATTGACAATGTCAAAATATTCACATATGTGACCATTGGACAACAAAACCAGACTTATGGGTCAATTTTTTGAAATTTAGATTTTTACATCAACTGAAAGCTGAATAGTTAAGTTTTTATTGATATATGGGTTGTTAAGATGGGACAATATCTGGTAGAGATACAAGAGTGTAAAACTCTGGAAGTAAAGGGTGCAAAACATTTAAATATTGCGAAAATCGCCTTTGAAGTTGTTAATCCGAGGCACTGTAGCAGCCCATCCACTCACAAAAATAAAGTTTTTATATATTTTGGGTTGAAAATTTACAAAATATCTGTATGGAACATTATCTTTACTTAATATCATAATGAATTTTGGCATAAAAGAAAAATCTATAATTTTGACCCACACAATGTATTTTTGGCTTTTACAAAAAAATGTCCTGTGCTACTTAAGACTGGTTTTGTGATCCAGGGTCACATATAATGTTGAGGATGTAAGTGAAGAAACTTGAGTAAAAATGAACTATGAAACTGTCTGAATTTTTGTGCTAATCAAACTACACAACCCAGTTTCTTTGTGATCATTCATCCGTTTGTCAAAGCAGCAGGCTCACAACACAAGGTAAACGGAGTACACAAAACGCAAGAACTTTAGTAAACATTTCTAAAATCACTGGCAAAAATCACAATTAAATGTGACCCTGGACCACAAAACCATTTAACATAATTTTTCTTTAATTGAGATTTATTCATCATTTGAAAGTGGAATATAAAAATTTATAACTAATGATGGATCAATGTAGGATTGGACAATATTGGTCGAGGTTCAACTTCTTGAAAATCTGGAATCTGAGGGTGGGAAAATAATCTAAATATTGAGAAAACTTCCTTTATGGTTGTCCATCAGAGGCCTTGTAGCAGGCAGTGGTTAAGAAGAAACAAGGTTTGTTTTAACACTCTATATTGGCTTACCGTTATAATGACGTTGTTGAGAGTACACGATGCCAAAAGTTGACATTCTAAACTTTGGATAGAAACCAAACTTGAGTGGTTAATTTCCAAAGAGCGGGCAACAGTGAGCAAAGTTTGTAGGCATGTTTCCGGCTATTTTTGTTCGCAATTTTTCTGCATCCACTCACAAAAAGCTTTGATATATTTACTGTAGGAAATTATCTACATGGAACATGATCTTTACCTATTCTCCTTGTAAAGATTTGCATAAATTGTTTTTTGTATGATTGGCTATTGCTGCAAATACCTGTGCTACTTACGACTGGTTTTGTGGTCCAGGGTCACAAATAGCATATTTCTGATCAATGATCAAGGGACTACAGGGTTGAGCAGGGCCCAGACGAACACAGGTTTAATTGTTACACAAAAGTTTTTCATACACAGGATTGACGGTCAGATGACGGTCACCTGTGAATTTGTGAAAAGATTTGATGAAAGAAATAGTGTGAAAAGAGAAATACCCAATGAGATTAAAACAATGTAAAGTACATTCAATTAATCGAAATCATGACTGAAAATACATTATCAGAGTAATTAATTGACAATTATCATTTTTTGTTATAATTGTGCAGCATTTTCTAAAATATCTATTCATATATAGATATATAATAGAAGGATGTTTAGATGAGGGATGGCTCGATGATAGTTGTAGTGGTAGAGTGGATATCATTACAGACAATACCCACCTCAAGTTTACATTTAGAATAATTTTGAGTTATTTTTGTTTGAACAGAATTTTCAAGCAAATGCTACAACTAAAGTTATAACTTGGCTAAACCATCTAAGTGGCCCCAAACAATACAACAGTCTCTGCTTTGTCTCACTATACGAGCTTTACTCACTCAACAAGTTCTGACTCTTTCCAACAGCAACATACTCTCCCCTTCTTTTCCCTCTAGAACAATGGTACTAGGTATGGCTGGGAATCGATTCCAAGGCGTTGAGAATCGAGAGTCGATTCCAAAGGTCAGAATAGATTCCATTAAAGGAATCGACTTGTCTTTACGAGCTTTCATAAGCCTTGTGTCATAATCGGGGTAGTATGACACGGACAGAGGACCCAGGCGCAGACAGCGGGTAAGGGGTTAACATAAGACGTTTAATAATCAATACAAAACAAAAACCCACGAGGGGTAACATAACAAAACAGGGGTGGAAACAATAACATGAGAAGACAGGGCTAAGACTTGCTACACTTAAACAAGACTAAAAATAAACTCATTACAAGAACTATAGACCAGACCAGACCAGACCGACAGGACACAGGAACTCACCACACAATTACAATGAACCAGCACAAGACAGAAGACACAAGGGCATTAAATAAGGGACCAAATCAAGAGGGGAACAGGTGTAGGGCATTAACTAATTAACAAGCAATAACAAGGAAACGAGAGGACGGAAAAGAGACGAGACCAGAGTGACCGTATGGCAAGCCAAATCAACATAAATTGCCTCTCTCCACATTAAACATTAGGTTAATGATCCTGCCACTAGACCAAGAGAAACCTGACATGATGTGGCAGAATCATGACACCCCGTCCTTTAGCTAATGTCATTGGTCGGTTCTCGGATTCTGGGAAACGAATGCTTCTGACGATCACTCCCCCTGGCCAATTCCCCCAGACGAAGACCTATGTTCTCGGGGAAGGGCACAGCCTGGCACCCAAGACCAGACCTCTGAAACTTCAACGTCCGGCCCCCGGACGGGACGAGGAGATCCTTAGTGACCTGTCTTACGCAGTCTTGAGCATGATCACTCAGGCAAGATCACTAACCACTAGGCAGCTATACGCTTATATGCGCCTCTTCTCGTACCAGTGCGCTTCCCGCTGGGAAGACCCACAGAGTTACATTTACATTTATGCATTTGGCAGATGATTTAATCCAAAGCGACTTATATTGCATTGTCGTTGTCCTTTCCCGGTTCTTGTACCCCTCTCCCATATCCCACCATTTCCTGTCTCTCTACACTGTCCGAGTCATACGTGTCTGTTTTCTTGGTATTACTACACCTGTTCAATCTATTCAGCTCCAACCCTCTAAGGGTGTACTCACATTTAGTCCAGTTGCTCTCACACTGTACTTTACAATCCTGACACGAGCGTGCTTTCGTCATTACAATGCGACTGTTTACATGCGATGATACATGCATAGAATATTGTTCCGAGACAAGAACGCATAAAATGTAAAAAGCAAAGTAACACAGGCCTATAGTAAAATTTATATATGAATGAAATAGATCACTCAAGAAATACTCAAGTATAAGTTAATAATAACTGTTTCAGATTTCCGCCTTTTAATGACGTCTAATTAATGTCATTGATATATGAAAGAGCAAATGTCAACCTCCAAATCCTTTACGACCAGCAAAAAATTACTTAAATTTCCAAAAACCTGCAGCCCTCGGACAAGCAAAAGGGCGTACATCTGCTGTACATCTGTACAGACCCTGACATTGTGCCAAGCACATTTCTACGTCAAAGACGGGAAAAAAAGGATTAATGCGTACGCACACTTTACGATCAAATTTGTGCATACGCACGTTTTATAAATGATGTCACAGAATGAGGGATGAATCAAAGTACTGCCAGATGGGTCTAGGAATGTGACGGTAACTTCAACTCTGCTATCCTCCCACATTACTGTTTACCCAAGCACACAGAGCAGAACAATTAATCTCTTGTGACCCACACTCCCACAAATTTATGAAGAAAGAGAAAGCACACAGACAAACAACAGGAGGTGTTGTCTTCTGTTGTGTTTAAAAGGTTGTCTGATGGTATTGGAATCTTTTTTATTTTTATTTGTTTCTTTCCCACTAGCTGTAACATTAGGGGGTTGTGAAAATACTGTTGTTGACTTTCCCTTGATCCTCTTTTCCCCTTTGAGGACATTGTTGAAGAGAAAACTTTTATTGTGGTAGTTTCAAGATGGTTTTGTTTTCCCAAGGCATGTGTGTTTATTGGTCTTTTTTCTGTTGCACATAAAGGGAGATATATCTAAAATCTTTAAATTTCTCAAATGTGACCCTGGATCACAAAACCAGTCGTGTTAATGGTAATAACCATTTGTTGTACTTATATTATTTTCGTGAGCAACAAATCAGCTACAAGAGCAAATTGAAATATATATATGTAAACAGGGTCTTTGAAATAATACTGAACTCTAAAGAACCTGAAAGGCATCAGCATTTGAATTATTTTATATGATAGACAATTCAAGATAAGCTTACTTTAATACCAGTAAAGTGAATGCAGTATTTGTTTTACTTTTTTTTCATTTAAAATATTATTTAATATAAAACCAAGAAATCTGACAATGTGGGAGAGATAATAAGCTTAAATCATATACACATAAAACATGATTGAGCTTGTGCACCTCCTTAGGGCCAAATGTTATAGTTTATTTGACTGCTTTTGCTTCTGAGATCGAATAAGGGAAGGTTTGGTTACTACAAATTTAATTTTGATATTCTAACAAGCTACATGTCCTTTTGAATTACCCATCATTTACCACAAAAATAATTATAACATTGACAATGTCAAAATATTCACATAAAATGGAGATATTTCTAAAACACAATTTAATGTGACCCTGGACCACAAAACCAGTCATGAGGGCAATTTGTTTTTATTTAGACTTATTCATCATCTGAAGGTGGAATAAAAACACTTTCCATTAATGGAACCAACCAACACAACCCTAGGTTTTTATTTAACACGGTGGCTAAATTAACCAAAAAGAAATTATAGATCCTCTTCTTGGCATTATTAACTCATCTCTGACACTGGGACATGTGCCTAAAGCATATAAGGTGGCTGTTATAAAGCCCCTTGTCAAAAATAAACATCTCAACGCTGGGGAACTAGTTAACTACAGACCTATTTAGAATCTACCCTTCATATCTAAAGTTCTGGAAAAAGTAGTCTCAACTCAATTTTGTTCCTTCCTTCAAAGGAATGACATCAATTTAGATTTCCAGTCTGGATTTTGAGCACATCACAGTACAGAGACTGCTTTGATCAGTTACAAATGATCTGGTTATGGCGTCTGAACAAAGTTGTATCTTCTTATTGGTGCTGCTAGATCTTAGAACAGCATGCTCCAACATAGACTCGAAAATAATAGTTAGATAGATTCAACTTTATTGTCATTACACATATACAAGTACAGTGTAACGGAATATAGTTTAGGTCTTACCAGAAGTGCAATTAGAAAGTGCAGGATATACAGTTAGAATAAATACAGAATACAATATTGAGAAAATATTATACAGTGGGCATGGATTATGAATATATTTTACAGTAGGTATGTTCTATGAAAATATGACAGTAGGTATATACTATGAACAATATATACTATGAACAATATATACAGATGACTATATACTATGAACAGTAACATTATGAACATTAATTTACAGGTGGATATGAGCAGATAATAATTTAGAGTAAACAATAGTGCAAGTGATTAAAGTGTGCATAGATTATTAACATTAGCTATTAAAGTTGCAATGCAATAGGTGAGTTAATGCAGTTGTTGAAGTAACAATGCAGTGGAGTTAATACGGTTATTAAAGTTGCAGTGCAGTATACAAGTTAATAATAGGTTGCAGTCCAGAAGATGAGTTAATGCAGTTATTGAAGTTACAGTGCAATAGATGAGTAGATGCAGTTAATAGAGTTACAGTGCAGTAGATTAGTTAATGCAGTTATTGAGGTTACAGTGCAATAGATGAGTAAATGCAGTTGATAGAGATACAGTGCAGTAGATAAGTTAGTGCAGTTATGAAAGTGGTCCATTAATAATGTCGGTATTAAGGGAATAGCTTTGAAATGGTTTAGATCTTATTTATCGGACCGTTTTCAATATGTAGCAATAAACAATGAGGTGTCATGCAAATCGCAAGTCCAGTACGGTGTACCACAGGGCTCAGTCTTAGGGCCTATGCTCTTCGCATTATACATGCTTCCTTTCGGAGATATAATAAAGTGACACAGAGTTTGCTATCACGGTTATGCTGATGATACGCAACTTTATATTTCCACGAAGCCTCATGAAACACAGCAATTCCATCGAATGGTGGAATGCATAGTCGATATAAAAAAGTGGATGAGTAACAATTTCTTATTACTGAACTCGGACAAATCTGAAGTGTTACTTATTGGACCGAAAACCCCCATACGTAACAACCAAGAATACTGCTTAACTATTGATGGATGTTCCATTACAGCCTCATCTTCAGCAAAGAATCTTGCGTTTTATTCGATAGTACTCTGTCATTTGAGAAACAAGTCGGCAACACCTGTAAAATTACGTTTTTCCATCTTAAAATATATCTAAACTACGTCATATGCTATCACCATCTGATGCAGAGAAGCTAATTCATGCCTTTACTGTATGACATCAAGACTAGATTACTGTAATGCACTATTAGGTGGTTGCCCTGCATGGCTATTACAAAAACTCCTACTGGTCCAAAATGCGGAATCATACAAAAAAGTATGAGCATATTAGCCTGGTTCTTTCAACCTTGTACTGGTTACCTATAAAGCATTGCATTAACTTTAAAATCTTGTTTATCGCCTATAAAGCCCTGCATGGTTTAGCTCCTAACTACTTGAGTGAACCTCTCTCGTATTACAGTCCTTCATGTGCACTATGCTCCCAGGCGTCCGGTCAGTTGGTAATAACTAGAATTTCAAAATCAAGTGCAGGTGGCAGATCCTTTTTCTATCTAGCGCCTAAACTTTGGAACAGTCTTCCCATCACTGTCAGGGAGGCACACACACTCTGTCAGTTAAAATCTAGACTAAAGACGCATCTTTTTAATCTTGCATAAACTACACTATCATAATATATATTCCGAAGGTTTAGGCTGCACTAGTTAAATCAACCGGAACCAGGAACACTTCCAATAACAATTGATGCATTTGTTGCATCAAAGAGTGCAGAACAGTACTCTTCTCTCAGCCAGTCTTGTCCCATTGTTCCAAGGTAACTAGAGCAGGCAGGACGCAGTCCATGGTTACCAGAGTGGGCAAGACACAGTCCATGCCCAGACCTGACAAATGCTGTGACGATAGAGCTGGACAAAGGATGTGGCGACTCTACTAAATTATTAATGATAATCTTAAATCTAATTATTTTTTTGCCTTGTTGAGCACTGTCAAGCTTGTGCAGAGGCTGCAGCTTTTGCCAGAGGGGAACTGTAATCCCCTGGTTAGGCTGGTTTCCCTCCGAGGTTTTTTCTCCTCCAATTAAGTTTTTGGTTCCTCGCCACCGTTTGCCTGGCCGGGGGGGCTGCTAGAATTTTATAGTTATATTTAATTAACATTGCATTTAGGCATTTAAGGTCTGTCTGTGTTATGATCTAGTCTTTCTCCCTTTCCTGTGCTTCCCTCTCCTGATCACACTCGGTATTTTACACACACACCTACTTAACGCACGCACTCATCACACACTCTCCTCCAGCTGTCTCTTGTTTCCCCCTGCCTTCCGCCTGATTCCGCGCACCTGTACTCTCTTCCCGGTAATTACACTGGCTACTTCTTTCCTCTCTTTTCTCTATCTCTTTGTCAGATCGTTTGTTGTTCTCCAATGAAAGGAGTTACTCTGCCCTAGCTCTCCTGTCATCCCGGGTATTGTAGTGTTGCAGTTATTGCTATTTATGCTCTAACCTGTTTTCTCCGTGTCTGCTCAGTGCTACGGCTGTTTTTGCCATTGCCGCTTCGGGGTTCCGCTGAATACCCGCTGCGTCATCTCCTGAGGGACTAAGTTATCAGTGGTTCTTTCTTCCCCCATCTACGGACGCTGTTCCGGTTGCTTTCAGTTGATTATCTGCGGGAGGATTTCTGTTTTGTATGCCACTGCGGGAGATTCCCTTGTTTTCCCATTAAAGACTTTATTGACTGTGGTTCGCTTTTGGGTTTTCTCTATCCATATAACAGTCTGATATTTGACCTGTGTTTTACTTGCTTAATCTTATATGTTTTGCTTATAGTTAATGTTTTCTGGTACAGCTGCTTTGTAACAATGAAAATTGTAAAAAGCGCTATATAAATAAAGCTGACTTTATTTGAATTGACATAAAAAAGTATTTTTGTATGATTGGCTATTGCTGCAAATACCTGTGTGAATTTGTGAAAAGTTTTCATGAAAGAAATACACCGTGTGAAAAGAGAAATACCCAATGAGATTAAAACAATGTACAGTACATTCAATTAACCAATATCATGACTGAAATTACAATATCAGGGGAAGACAGACCCATAGCTAAGCCACGCCACTGTGTGCCGAGGATGAGATCTGGTGGCAACATTGGGTGGCAACTTCCTGACATCAGACGCTGAGGACTTCCTGCAGCTCCCGGCTACGGCTGGTCGAGCCCATGACGAGGAGAGCTTCCTTCTCCCTGGGTGCCCACATCATGCAACAGCCTTAATTCGATGTTGTGACATTCCACTTCCACTTACGGCAGGTAAGTCAGCAGACTTTACACACGTATTGACTCCTCCTTGGGTAGTCCCGTCTGACGCTTCTCACTTTTAATTCCCCTGTCAGCGAACCTGTGACCTCCCCTTGGTGGACTCCACCACTTCTGTGCACCCCTGGTTGGGACAACGCACTACTACTCCCATGAGTTCTCCCCAATGGTGAGACCGTGTAGGTATTCCACTTATTATCTCCCTTGGCAGATGTGGTCTCCGTAGCGTGTCCCCCCCATTGTGTTTCCCAGTGCTCCTTACGGTGTCGGTGTGGCCTACTCTAACGGCCTACCCGAACACAAAAGATATTTTGGAGAACATCAGTACCCAAACAATTGGCCCGCAATGACTTACGTTGCATGGACACAAAACCACAATTCATTTTGGATTGACATGAGGGTAAATTAATGTTGACAGACTTTTTTATTTCAGGTGAACTATTAATTTGTACAAAAGGCCCGGCTGTCTTCAATGCCCCGGATGATATGGACCTATCAGAGCACGCATCGCTTTAGCAGCGTCATCAGGTGATGCGGAAATAGACGTTAGATAGTTTACACAGCGCACGTGAGGAGACGCGAAGTTCAATGGCTGTACTCTAATCCACTCAGTGTAATTGAGATAAAGACTTTATTGGGTTACAGTGTACGTGTATGTGAAGTAAGTAACGTATGTTCCTATCTCTCGTTACTATATAGAAAGTGCGCTATTGTTCTTGTGCTGTTCACGTTAACCAATTAGCCTAGCTCTGTTTATATAACATGCTCGATCCTGTATATTCCAGAATGCTGTTTGCTATAAGATGTTTAAACTACTAGTTTACCTATCTGCATTATTATTCAATTCTATTATATTTATATAGCGCTTTTCACAATTTGCATTGTTCCAAAGCAGCTTTACAGGGGAAAAACCCAAGAAAGGGTAAAACACACTACATGGTGTTTTATATAATAAATCCAATTATTCTAGTAAATAATATCTAATGTCAGCATTTCCTGGTGGTTTATTTAGCATATATAATGGCATTAGCCATTAGTGATGTAATAACGAGAACAGAGAGTTAAGCAGTATGCAGCCTGATAATGCTAATAGCCTAAGGGCTAACACAGAATGATCCGTGCATCAGCCCGTGGACTGAGACCTTCTACATTGCAAGGTAATGACACTCCTTCACTTCCATTTGCCCTGCATCAGCAACTGTCGGACCAGTTTGAGGACTTTACACTCTCAAATAGGATGGCACCTGCCGATGGGAGTCAACATCAGAGATCGAGAGAGATCGTTCATCTTCCCCGACCAGCCCGCAGATCCAGGACCGTATCATGCCGGGTCGTCTAGTCAAAGACACAGCTATCTTCAGGGAGAGAGAGAACTGAGGCCTCCTTCACGCCCACAGGTGGTGCCCAGAATGGAGATGTTGCAAGCCCAAGAGCAGATATATCGAGGCCCCAAGCCTACCATACCCAGTCTGACAGTGGCTGACCCCAGACAGTTTTCCCGATTACGCATCTCGAGAACCTCTTGCCTACAGATGCGAGTGAGCACTTCAAGTATCAGATTCTGACGAATCATTTGGAGCTGGAAGAGGCACTTCTAGTAGCGGACTCTTACTGCAACTCAACGAGACCATATACCGATACCATGCAAGCACTAGTGAAGATGTATGGCCAGCCACACAAGTTGGTCCTGCGAAGCATCACTGAGGTATTGGAAGGCCCTTATCTCAAGACAGGTGAAGTGAAAGCATTCAAGCTCTTCGCTCTTCGAGTGCATTCTCCAGTGAGTATGTTGGAGCAGTTGGGATCTGAGGGAGCGGCTGAATTGGAATGTGGATCTCATGTGTCCAGACTTCAAAGCAAGCTTCCCCACGAGCTCCAGATCAGCTTTAAGAGATACGTCCATCCCTCTAGGATTACAGTGCCCACACTTTTCGACTTTGCGGTCTACGAGCTACAGGTCCAAGATGACACTGCCAAATTACTTTCGTATGCCCCACCCTTACCTACCAGGAGAAAAAAAGACTATCGTCATGACCACAAGCCGTAGGGCAGATCCACGAGTATCCTGATGGGAGCTAAGAAGCCCACTGTTAACAGCGATAGCAGAGAATCTGCCCTGGAGCCGAAGCCTGGCCCTGTAAGATTCAGAGAGAAGCCACGCTCTTATTGTCCCTATTGTGACAATGCAAGTCACTTCCTCAATGGATGTCGCAATTTCAAAGAGCTTACAAAGGAACAGAAAGAGGCATGGATTCGTCAGAATAACAGGTGTTGGAGATGTGGCCGCAACCACACCGTAGCTAGATGCACTCTAAAGGCCCTGTGCAAAACCTGTAACAGAAAACACCTGCTTAGATTACATGATCTGAACGAGAGAGCTGTGAACCCCAGTGCTGAGACTAAACCCAAGGAGAACCTGTGTCTAGCGAGTACTACAAAGGGCACTTTATTTGCAGACCATTCTGTTGGCAGCCGCAAAGTCCTCTTGAAAGTCAGTCGGGTGATCATTGCAAACGAGGATACATCCATGGAGACATATGCTGTGCTGGATGACGGGTCAGAAAGAACTATCCTCCTCCATACTGCAGCCCAGCAACTAAAGCTTAAAGGACAACCAGAGGATTTGATACTTCGAACGGTGAGTCAAGAGCAGCAAGTACTGCATGAGATGGTTGTCTCCTTCACTGTATCACCTGTGGCTCAGCGTAACAAGAAATATCTCATTCCGCATGCTTTTTCAGCTGAGAGACTAGGCCTTGCTGAACACACCTATTCAGTGGCTTCCTTACAGAAGAAATATAAGCACCTAGCCGGTCTCCCCTTGCAGCAGATGAACGGAGTCCAGCCCTTGTTGCTGATCGGATCCGATTGTCCACATCTCATTACACCAGTTGAGCCAGTTCTATTAGGCCCACCAGGAGGTCCATCAGCAGTTAAAACACGTTTGGGATGGACACTTCAGGGTCCTACTCATGAAGTTCGTCATGGATTGAACACAAACCAGTGTCTCTTCACTTCTGTGCTTCCCCACACAGACTTGCTTGCTCATGTTGCGAGACTGTGGCAAATG
This sequence comes from Barbatula barbatula, assembly GCF_947034865.1. NCBI lineage: Eukaryota > Metazoa > Chordata > Actinopteri > Cypriniformes > Nemacheilidae > Barbatula > Barbatula barbatula. Next base: position 23,943,234 of record NC_136767.1, on the reverse strand, counting down.
GATGTGATTCCCTGCCACAGTGACAAAGTAGCGACACGATCTAAACTAAATCAAGAAGCCATCAATCAGACTCCTACAGGAAAAAACGGTGCGAGTGGAAGTAGAAGGGACCAGGCGGTATGCTACCCCGCTCCTTCGTAAGCAGAACATGCCATGCTTGACTATGCCCAAAGAAGCTGTTCTCCCTCAGCTTAGGAGTGTTGAGAGAAGATTGCTTAAAAACCCAGACCAGGCGTCCACCTACCAGGCCGAAATCACTAGATTGAAAGAAGCAGGTTATGTGACTAATCTGGATTCTAGAGAAGTGGAGGACTCCACAGAATCTTGGTATATTCCCCACCATATTGGACAGCACAATGGCAAATCGCGAATTGTCTTCATCTGCTCCTTTCAGTTTGAAGGCCAAAGCCTTAATGAGTTCCTTCTACCTGGACCCACGTTAAGCCCCTCACTAGTAGCCGTCCTGCTCCGCTTTCGAGAACATCCAGTCGCCATAAGCAGTGATATCCGTGGCATGTTCCACCAAGTGAGGCTGCTTCCTGGTGACATGCCTTTACTTCGTTTTCTGTGGCGAGATCTTAAGACAGAGTGCCCTCCCGACGTGTACCAGTGGCAAGTTCTCCCCTTTGGCACCACCTGTAGCCCATGCTGCGTTACTTATGCCCTGCAGCGACACATCACGGATCACAGTCAGATTGGAGACCAATTCAGAGAGGTAATTGAGAAATCATTTTACGTCGACAATTGTCTACACAGCCTTAACTCCCCCCAAGAGGCTAAGAACCTAGTTGACCGGCTCCGCGAACTTCTGACCACTGGAGGCTTTGAGCTTCGACAATGGGCCAGCAATTGCCCGTCTGTGATTAGTCACCTCCCCATTGAATCCCGATCCAGTACTTGTAACCTCTGGCTCAGTCAAGGCCAACAAGACGTCAACGAGTCAACTCTCAGATTGCAGTGGCACTGCAAATCTGATATGCTTCATTACAAGCATCGAGCCATCCGTACCTCTCCGGTGACAATGCGTCACATCTACAGAGTACTAGCAAGCCAATATGACCCTCTCGGATATATCATTCCCTACACCACCCGGGCTAAGATACTAGTACAGCGTCTCTGGGACAAAAAAACGTGACTGGGATGATCCACAGCTACCCCAGGATCTTATTAAATCGTGGCAAGGATGGGAGAAGGAGCTTACTGGATTAGAAGAAATATCTCTACCAGGGTGCTACTCTCAGTCACAGGAAGAGCGGCTACTCTGTCGATATGACCCTCATGTCTTCTGTGATGCATCTGAGCAAGCGTATGGATCAGTGGCTTACTTACGCATGGAGTATGAGGAGGGTCAAGTCGAAACAGCCTTCATTGCCGCCAGATCACGCGTGGCCCCTAGCAAGCAACAAACCATACCCCGCCTAGAGTTGTGTGCTGCACTGAACGCAGCACAGCTATCCCAGCTACTGAACACAGAACTTACCCTTCCTATTCACTCGACGACACTCTGGTCCGACTCCACCACCGTACTCACATGGTTGACCTCGGACTCATGTCATTATAAAGTGTTTGTGGGAACTAGGGTAGCAGAGATTCAAGAGTTGACAGAGTTGGCCATCTGGCGTTATGTCAGATCTGCAGACAACCCAGCCGACGATATAACCAGAGGCAAGCCTCTTAGTTTCCTCTCCAAGGAAAGCAGATGGCATCAAGGACCAGCTTTTCTCAAGCTTCACTCAGATAGTTGGCCAGAGCAGCCTATTTCGTCGCCGGAAGCGCCGAACTGCGAACTGAGACAGTCAGCCTTCTCCGGGCTAATGACTACTACCACCACACCCCCAGTTAATCTGCAGCAATACAACACACTGGCAGAGTGCCTAGACTCCTACGGTCAAGAGCTTCACGGGGCGGCCTACACCTCCAGTGCTGACCTCCAAAAGGATGTTCGATATGCAATCATCCGTCAAGCTCAAGCTGAGTCCTTTCCAGACGAGCTGAAACTTCTGCAGTCTGGGAAACCAGTATCATCTAAGTAACCTCATCACACTTTCTCCAGAGCTTGACACTGCTACTTGTCTGATTAAGGTTGGAGGACGTCTACGCCACGGTGCAGTACTCGAAGCAGATGTAGTACATCCAGCCATCCGTGACCCTCGACATCCGATTACAACGTTAATCATAAAGGATTATGACGAGCGGCTGCATCACCCAGGTACGGAGCGGTTGTTTGCCGAAATAAGAAGAACGTACTGGATACTAAGAGGCCGTGAAGCCGTCCGCCGACACCAACGACAGTGTGCTAATTGTAAGAAATGGAGAGGCTGACCTACCTCTCTCTAGACAAAGATACTTCCTCCTGGCCTTCTACTCAACCGGTATGGAATGTTTTGGCCCCTTCCTCATCAAGATCGGCCGGCGAAACGAGAAGAGGTGGGGCATAGTCTTTAAGTGTATGACAACAAGGGCAATCCATGTCGATCTCCTCACCAGTATAGACTCGGACTCTTTCCTAATGGCTCTTCGACGGTTCATTGCAAGGCGAGGGAAACCACATGAGTTATAGAGTGACCGAGGGACAAACTTTAAAGGAGGAGAGCGCGAACTGAATGATTCCTTCGCTGCCCTCCAGGATGAGTTACAGATCCATCTCCCCAGTCAGTAGATCAAATTCAACTTCAACCCGCCAAGTGGCCCTCACTTTGGTGGTTGCTGGGAGAGGGAGATACGCTCGATCAAGGAAGCCCTCAGGGTAACTATTGGAGCCCAGACTGTAACAGAAGAAGTACTGAGGACAGTCCTGATTGAAGTAGAGGGTATTCTTAACTCAAAGCCTTTAGGGTACACCTCTTCTGATGTTGCTGATATCGACCCAATCACCCGATTCTGCTTCCTGATTGGCCGACGAGATGCATCGCTGCCTCAAGTAATTTATGAGGAATCAGAGATCCTGAGTCGACGACATTGGCGCCACAGTCAATTGCTTGCTGAGCACTTCTGGAAACATTTTCTTAAATATTACTTACCAGACCTCCAAGCTCGCTAGAAGTGGAGGACGGAACAGAAGACAGTTGAAATTGGAGATGTAGTCATGATCATTGATCCCCAACTTCCTCGTGCTCTTTGGCCGGTAGGCAAGGTTTCTCAAGTGTTCCCAAGTGCAGATGGTCGCGTACGTACTGCCAGTGTAGATGTTAAAGGGAAGATCTACACCCGTGTTGTGGCCCGTCTCATCCAGCTTCCAGCCCTACCCGAGGGCGACTAGGTAAGGATATAGACCTTGTTAGATGAGCGAATTCCGTTCCTGAATTCAGGGGCGGCTGTACAAAAGGCCCGGCTGTCTTCAATGCCCCGGATGATATGGACCTATCAGAGCACGCATCGCTTTAGCAGCGTCATCCGGTGATGCGGAAATAGACGTTAGATAGTTTACACAGCGCACATGAGGAGATGCGAAGTTCAACGGCTGTACTCTAATCCACTCAGTGTAATTGAGATAAAGACTTTATTGGGTTACAGTGTGCGTGTATGTGAAGTAAGTAACGTATGTTCCTATCTCTCGTTACTATATAGAAAGTGCGCTATTGTTCTTGTGCTGTTCACGTTAACCAATTAGCCTAGCTCTGTTTATATAACATGCTCGATCCTGTATATTCCAGAATGCTGTTTGCTATAAGATGTTAAACTGCTAGTTTACCTATCTGCATTATTATTGGTGTTATGTGTATTATGTAACAACGCTATGTAACGTTTACACGGGAATCCATGTTTAGTCTGAAAGTTGCCGCTATATCGCATTTGCATGTTGCTAGGGCCCCCTTGTGGACATTTAGAGTATAATTACCTCATATGCGGAATTAATACTGTTATATGGTAATTGTGTTACTATTCAGTGTTTGAGATATGTTTGCTGTGAAACCATTGTATATTCATGTAATTAAGTTTGTACTTTGTTTAACTTGTTACAGAAAAAACACATCTGTATATCCACCAAGCTCTTCAGTAAAGTGGACATCTTCTAAACATTTGTCGAGTGCTTTCTGATCCAAGAATCCATCTCACTCAGTTCTTACCGACTGCCTACCGTGTTTCATACATTCAAATTCATTCATCAACGAACCCTCATTTCACATTTAACTGCAACAAAGGTTAACCTTTGTATAAAGCCTCCTGGAATGTAACCATGCAAGGCCATGCATCTTTGAATAAAAGGTACCAATTACAGCTTTTGTTCAGCACGCTGCTGTTAACAACATGTGTCAACTGTAAATTGTGCATGTAGGTGTGATCCTCTCAAATCACAATCAGATATTTTTCTGAAATTCTGAGTTTCAGATATTGCGTTATACAGGTACAACAGACGTTGATACTCAGGCATTTGGATGTTTGTAACAGCCTGGATCATGTTTCCTCTGAAACCACACCCACAGTAGAACTGCCAGAAGCGTTCCGAAGCCTTGTACATGCAAAGAGAGAGAGTTCTTGCATTTTTGTAAACAGCATACTACAGCGCAGTTTCTCACATTCGTTCTCTTTTTATCAGAGCATAGTATTTCCAGCTAGACACAGCTCTACTTTTTTCTTGATTCGTTTGTTTCACTGCCAGAGGTAAGAGCTTTTTGCCAAAAATATTTAGAATACAATGGGATTAAGAAAATGTTTTTAAAATTAAAATGCATTTCTAAATAAAACAATTTAAATGAACTTTTGTTCGTGCAGATGATGCAATGATCTGTAGCCTAAATATTATGTGACGTATAGGAATTCACAGCTTGCAATGTTTTCCAGATGTACTCCTTCACGGTACCATACCCATGTCTTACTATACCAGCTGAATTATCTCGATACCAAGTAGTATCACGATGCTGTGCCATGTTCATAATTTAAATCTATACAAAAAAACACAGATTTACATTAAACATCTTGTATTCACTTTAATAAACCGTATTATACTTTGCACTAAAATATGTTGTTGTATCAACTGTAGTAATTGGATAAATTGTAGCAAATACTGTAGTATACACTAGTGTCTATGAGTTTTAGTAGTTTACTGTTCTAAATACTAAAGTACACTAGATCAATTTTTACGTGGGAACTAATTCAAACGTGGGACAAATTTAATTGGTACAGCAGTCTTTAAAAAGGGAAATATTAGGCTAACTTTAAATGCAGAACTAATACGGCAAGTAGGTGGCGTCAATTATCCACTGAGTTAGAGAATCATGTAACCCAGTGTTTCTCAAACTTTTTCTGCCATTCCCCACTTAGGAGGTAGGGAAGGGGTCCGAGCCCCTCCTGTCCCCAATAGCCAAAAACAAAAGGGTAATTAACTTTAGGTCCACTGTCTGTCTTGGTTTTCTCTGCTGGTGCAGATAAATGTACGGCTTACATTTAAATGTCGTTGTTTTGTTTTGAGTGTATGGTCAATACTAAAGTTACAAAATATATGCCCCCCACTTGTCATGTTTCTATTCTCCACCAGTGGGGTCCGCCCCACACTTTGAGAAACACTGATTTAACCAATTCGTTCAAAAACGCTAAATTGAATCATTATCTCGTCATTCAAAATACACACTTATTTAGGAGATAAACACCAATAAAAGGCAGATGAATATTAATGCGTATATGCAACATTAACAACCGTTTCAAAAATAGATAGGCGATGCTACCCGCGTGCGAGACTGTACTACTGTGATGGGCGATCTGACGATCTAAAATCGCGATCGATGTTGACGGCGTCCTCAATACGGAATCACGAGAAAAGAGATCTTGTCTGTCAAGAGATCTTATCTTAAATAAAAGGTGGTCGACGTCATTCAGCGCTGCACAGACCCATTGGCGTATTACATTGAAGCACCCCGAGAGCAGAGAGCTGTGTATGCTTTCGGATCACTCGCCGTGCTGCGACACTGTTTTGCAAATACATTAGACTGGGCGGCTTGTTTGTGTGGGACGTTAGTCGATGGCGCACAGCTAATTGTTCAGGTTTTAGTCTATTTTGCGATTGAAACTCGCTTTCCGAGTTCATATAGACTATATCTAGAGCCCCCTATGATTTCCGTGATTTGGAATGCTGCTATTTAAATCTGTTATCATCTGCGTGTATGAGTGAATGTGTTGCACAGTGTACGTGCTTCACGCATGACGCTCATGGATTTGTATGTGCCACTGTCTGACACCAGACTTGCCCTGAGGGTTTTATTTCAGGTGCATTTAACTGTTTTCACCAGTGCTCAAATTGAAGGGGGTATGGGGGATCCCCCATGGCACTCAGATATTTTTATTTAAGTAAAAATATTAATGACAAATGTGATTAAATCCATGCAATGGATATTGTAAATTTCGAGAATTAATTATTTAAAATAATTTATATTAAGTTTGTTTATGGGCTAGTTGTCTCAAGACCGCTAAGCGCAGGATATCGTTGACTGATGATTGCGTGATTGGCATCGCTACTGTGAAGCTATATAACTTCAATCAAAAATGGAGAATAATAAAAAAAACACTTGCATCTATTTTTTGAGGGGTCATTTTCTCTCCCTCTATATCTTTCCACTATATTTATCAACTCATGCTGCTAAGACCAACGGCCACATGCACGCTGCAAAGTTTCGGGAACATCAGCATATAAATGCGGGATTCACTCTTGAAATAGCTATGATTGACATATTAATAGCCATAGTTAAAGCAGATTTTGGACTGAAATGGTTAAATAGTCTGCTGACTGACATACTCACTTACTGGACGTAACCAAAAAAAGTCTTAAGTCACGGTCAGACTTGATTTTGAGCGTGCTAAGATCGTTCAGACTGTGGTACGAATACGGGCAGGCGCGATTCCTCAATTTTTTATATTTCTGGACCGAAAGGTCACGCTGTGACATTTTTATCTTCTACTGGTCTCACGCACTCACGTGAGGCGAATTCGCAGGCCAGAGTTTACCAAACTTGAACTTTACTATGCAGCGAAAAGCGAAATACTGATGGGCTTGCGTTTCCGGTCTGTCGAATGCGCATTAATGAGAGTCAATGGAGGGAAAAGTCAAATGTGACGGCGGCTTTATGGTGGGGAGCCCACCATAAGACTTGATTGAATTCGAGCGCAGGTTTTCACTGTTTGAGAAAAACTATCGTCGCTGAACTACACTGTAAAAAGTGCACAAGGCATGTCTTTACTCTAAAGCAGTTTTTGACCTTGATCTGACTTAAAACATTTGATTTTCTGTCTAGCCATCATTGTAACGTAAAAAGTTTGGTTGATTCAAATTAAAAGTAAGACTTGTTAGTGTAACGTAAATACATGTCTTTGAAACAACTTAAAAATATTACGTTCCCATTATCACGTGGTGTCTAACGTAACCCGTGTCGAGCGTGAGGACGTTCATCTCTCCGCCATCTTCTTACACCGCATGGATGAACACGGCTTGGAAAAACGACAATATCTAAAATCGGTAAGTAATTCTAAGGATACGTTTGGGTTTATTATTGAAATCATATACGTATAATTACATAAACTACTGTTTACTGATATACTGTTGTTTTACATACGGTTAGTATTACGATGGAAGGGTCTAACTCGGCTACCAAGTTTACAAGTTCCCCTCATCACTATGAAGTTAAACTGAGTGGAAATAAAATAATTATTATACAAGCAAATAGGTTAGATGGGTTGATATTGAAAAGTAGTATAACTGCTGTTTCGTGTATGCTGGAGTGCGATACTCATAATGTGAGTTTGTCATATAGAAAATACATGCCCGCTTTAGACGCTTTGTATGGGCTTAACACTATTATGAAGCTCTATTTTTATAACGATGATTATTTGCTATTTAAGAAAGTAGTTTTTACAATGTACGTTTAACACTTAACGTCAGCTCAGCTAAAAATTGTGTGCACGAGACTGCGAGTGTCTTCCGAACGCTAACGTCTCTCATTTATGATTAACCCTAACCCAAGCTATGTGCGCGAAACGCATATTAACGTGAAGGCCCAAACACATGACTTCAAGTGACGGGCATCAACACATAATAACATATTGCGTCTACCAGCATACCCTGTAAAGAAGTCGCCTGTTTAGATTTTACGTTATGTGTGAGCCCAAGTTTCTTATAATTCTCTTTGTCTTTTGTAGGATAGGGTAACGTTTTTCAGGGCAGGTTCTGAATAATCCAGTCACGTGAAAAAGTAAGTAATTTGAACCTTAATTATTGCTTTGTATGGTCAGTTTTGTAATGTATCGTTTTCTCTTCTATGCTCTTCCTAACCCCTCTCTTTGGCAAGTAACTCGATGTAGAAATGCAAAGACTGTGGTGTCACCAAAGCCAAGCGTCCTGAGCTTCTCAAGCATTTTAAGCTTGATCATAGGCATTTTGGACATCGTCATCCTTATCCTCATTGTTCATTTAAAACTTAGAGTTCTCTGAAGAGCCACATGTCGAGGAGGCATCCTCAACATCACCTTCAAAAAGATGCTTTGACAACTTATAAATGCATGCTTTGTGAATACAAACACACATAATCGTTTAAAGAGTATTTCCATCACATTGGGCAGCACCTGAAGAAACACCCTTGCTTGGCAGAAAAAGGATCATTCAATGGTTGCTACGGGTGGACACATAGATTTAAAATGAAGATGGGAAACCTACGCACACAGTTAAAAGGTCTTGGATGCGCTGAGTTTTTGGCAAATTCCCTGAAAACCAACGCCTCAGATCATGCTTTTCCAGCAAAAAATGTTAAACATATATGTATTTTTACACCTAGTTTCAAAGTAATATCAGGTTCTTTACGAAGTCCATTTTCTGTTTCTCTTTCTTGCAGATTAATGCTGAATTTTTTCGCATCAAGATTTTTGGCTTCTTTGGACCGACACAGCTCTCAACTTCTCCAGGTTATTAGGAGCAAAGGGGAGTCCTCCATGAAAAACGAAGGATACTATTAATGTTATGGATCAGGTATTGGTGGATGCAATTAGAATTGTTAGAATTCAATAGTGTTTTCGTCTAATAAAAACTGTACATCTTGTAGAGTCTGGACATAGACATCATAAGAGAGTGCCTGCTGAAGTGCCTCATCATGTACCTTGGTGAAGATGCAAGCTGACTGATCAAAGAATAACAGGTAATTCTGCAGAACATGAGTTTTTTTTAAGAATGTTGTTAACAGCACCCCATTCACTTGCATTGGTTTTGTGCCATACAATAGAAGTGAATGGGAGCTGTGCCGTTCTGTTACCAACATTGTTCAAAATTCTGCTGAAGAAATAAAGTCATACAGGCTTGAAATGAAAAGGGAGCATGTAGATAATGACAGAATTGTCATATTGAATGTCAACAACAAGTGCTAGTTTACCCAAAAGTGAAAATTATATTATTTAACTGTTCCAAACCTGTATGATTTTCTTTGTTCTGCTGAACACAAAGGAAGATTATTTTTGGAAGACTGTCAGTAACCAAGCAGATCTCATCCCCCATTTGCTCCCATAGTATAACTTTCCTCATGTGGCAGTTAATAGGGAATAAGATCTGTTTGGTTACATGCATTCTTTCAAATATAGTTCTGTGATCATCAGAAAGTTTATAGATAACACCACTCATTCTTCTCCTAAAAACTCCCCTGCTTCCTCTCACTTCCGTCACTTCCCACTACAACCAACGTGACTTTTCAGGAGTTATATTACTGCGCCGAGGTTGAAGTGCTGCGAAGTGCTCTTCCGCCATTCATTATCATGTTTAAGGCTTCATAAGTGTGTAGCAGTGTTTTGCTTCTAAACAGAATTTACTTTAAACATCGTTGCACTCGTTACCAATTCTATTTCACCAAAAAATGTAAATGTTTTAGTCACTAAATCACCCTCCTGCTATAAACCGTTCAAATTTCATTGTTAAGCAGAACACAAATAAAGATATTTGAATCGAAGCAACCGAGACGTTTTGGGTCTGCAACTTCCAGAGTAGGAAAGCTAACTTCATTTTAAAAATAATTCTTCAGATGTGAAAGGAGTGTTTTTCCTTTGACAGTCCCTCAATTGCTCTGTTCTTGTATGTTTTTAGGCTGACCAGAGGGAGGAAGCGGAGAGAGAATTTGAAAAGACCACCATGGCAGTTTTTGTGGTCCGTGAAAGTGATGCTCTCAGTCGTGCACTGGACATTGTGAAAACTGTTATACTGTCAAACGGTAACTCTATTAACTGCATTTACTCATCTATTGCACTGTAACTTCAATAACTGCATTAACTAATCTAATGCACGGTAACTCTATTAACTGCATATACTCATCTTCTGGACTGCAACCTATTGACTGGATTAACTTGTATACTGCACCGTAACTTTAATAACTGCATTAACTTCAACAACTGCATTAACTCACCTATTGCACCTATCTTAGTCTAAATTATTATCTGTTCACATCCATCCTGTACATTAATGTTCATAGTATATAGCCATCTGTATATATTGTTCATAGTATATACCTACTTTCATATTTTCATAGAACATAACTACTGCTAAATATGTTTATAATCCATGCCCACTGTATTATATTCTCTCATTGTATTCTGTATTTATTTTAACTGTATATCCTGCACTTGCTAACTGCACTTCTGGTTAGACCTAAACTACATTTCGTTACACTGTACTTGTATATGTGTAATGACAATAAAGTTGAATCTAATCTAATCTAAACTCTTATACTGTCAGTGTTTGTATAAATGTATAATAAACATTGACAATTTTTCACAATACATTTCTCTAAAGGTTTGTGTTTACATTGTTATACAGTTTGTACATTTTTTTACATTAATATTTAAAATGACATTTGTTTGAAAGTAAAGTAAAATAATTAAATGTTTTCTCTTTGTATAAACTTAAGACAAAGTATAATTTGAGATTTCATTCAATTTAAAGATTTTATTTGGTTCAAAGAAGCTTTTTGCTTTCAAAAGATTTAATTATCCATTATTAGCCAAAGTAAGAATTTTAAGTTTAGCCAAAGAAAGAATTTTAAGTTTAGCCAAAGTAAGAATTTTAAGTTTAGCCAAAGTAAGAATTTTAAGTTTAGCCAAAGTAAGAATTTTAAGTTTAGCCAAAGTAAGAATTTTAAGTTTAGCCAAAGTAAGAATTTTAAGTTTAGCCAAAGTAAGAATTTTAAGTTTAGCCAAAGAAAGAATTTTAAGTTTAGCCAAAGAAAGAATTTTAAGTTTATCTAAAGTAAAGTAATTAGTTGTAACAAGTTGACGCAATTTTTTTACTTTGATCCAATGAAACACTTTTTTCAGTGTACATACACTGTAACTCAAGTGTTTATTGTGGAAGCGTCTTCACGACGACCCGTCAAAATAGAACACAGGTTAACCTAAACGCTCCAATGAAAACTGCAGCATTCTATAGTATTTGATATAGCAAATTATGTCTTTCTTGTTGTAAATTTGTAGTAATAGTTGTATACTTTAATATTTACTATAGTAAGGTTCAAACACACTATATTATCTAGGAATTTGACTGCAGTTTACTATAGGCCTATTATATCGCTATTATATACTATAGGCCTAGTATATCGCTTATTGCTCCCCGAACTCTTTGTAAGTCGCTTTGGATAAAAGCGTCTGCTAAATGACTAAATGTAATTACTAGTGTACTGCCCTACAAAGGCAAAGTGAAATAACTGCACAAACACTGAAACTCCTTAAAAGTTTTCAAAACACCCAACTCTAACTTTGAGTAAAAACTGGTACAACTCACCCCACTTTCCCCTATAGGCTACTACAGTTTTTTATGTGGACAAATATATTACTATTGTATAGTAAAAAATGGACAATTATAGGAAATGGGGAAACAAAAATTGATATGGCCCTAATTGATCCGTTTGGTTTAACATTAATGTCTATTGTTTTTAAATGGTCTATTTATGTGTTGATCTGTGCAATTGTGTTTTTTTAATGATAACAGACGTTTTATTCTTATGCTACCTATACATCTGTTTGGCCTGTGCTACAAAACTTTAAACCTCTGCAGCACCAGTGCTATGGGCAAAAAAGTGAATGTACAGTCCTGTATTTCAATTATGATTGTGAATTCTTTGTTATGAAGATATTGATATACTATTTGGGAAGATCGCCCAGCCCTACTTTAATGAATGTTCATGCATGTTTATATTATTTATATAGGCTATGTATTTTTTGCCTTGGGTGATGTCACGATTACTGTAATTTTCTGGAGCTTTATATTTATTAGCATATACAGTTTAGCTCATTTTTATCCATGACTGTATTAGGAAAACACTGCACAAATGAATTGGATCCTCAGTGTTTCAGTGTCTCATTGTGTGTATGTTTTTCCTCAGGCTTTACAAGATGTCGACCCCCCCAGACTATGAGAACATAGTTTTGGAGCTTAAAGAAAATCAAACTCGGAAAGAGCACTACCAAAATCAGATCAGGCAGATGTACCTTGTTACATACGGAATCGTCCTTGTCCTGGGTCTGACCTTCAACTTCATCCTCTTGTTCGTTGGATGGCAGAAAAACAAGAGTTACAATAAAATTGCCATTTGGGTTTTGGCATTGGCTGCAACACACTTAATCTTCTGTGGAGCTGCAGTGTTTCAGTGGCTCTATGCTTATTATGATTTCGAATGGCATTATGGAACTGTGACTTGCAAGTTGTCATCCTACTTCATCTACGGTAGCATGTATTCCACTGCGACCATCCTGAGTCTTTGGAGCTTTAGCTCTGCTTTTTCCAAAAAGGCATGCATAAAAAGGTCCAAGAACTGCAACATTTTTCTGATTTTATTCTCTTGGACTTTAGCGGCTGTCCTTGCGATGCCATCAATGTTTTCCAGAGAGGTTCAGCATAGTCAGTGTGTTGATGACTATGACTTTGATGATTTTAAAACAAGTCCTGATGCCATTAAAAAGCTGAGGGCTGTCGTTGTGTCGCGATTTCTGTTCGGGCTTGTCATTCCTGCTTTTGTAATTTTTGTCAGTTGCTCTCTGGCATCCAAATCTTTTCACGATAAATGTAAACAATGTAAGAAGCAGACACAGCTTATTTGTGCTGTAAAGGTTGCATACTTTGTATGCTGGGGCCCGCTAATAGTCTTTACCCTACTTCAAGCTACGACAAATAGTCGATACCTAAATGCATTTAAATATGGACTTCCAATAGCAACGGCACTTGCAACGACACACTGCTTCATCTGTCCTCTCATCTACATTTTAGGAGCACGTAGCATTAAAATGCACTGGATGGTGCATGACCCTGAGTACATTAAAGAGGGAGAAAATCAGAGTATCCATTTGGTTAATAATAGCAGTGCATAAATACATTGTGGGTAGTTGACAGATAAATGTGTATCCTGTATACATGTGTCATATGGTGTGTGACATGAAGATAAATCTCTCTTAGGCTATTGTATGTTAAAAATATTATTATAATATAAAATCATATATTTTTGTCACAAAAGTAAATTTTTCAACTACCCTTGTAAATAGTTGTCAGCATGTGGCTTAGTAGTTCAAAAATACCTTTAAAGAAATATCACGTCACATGACCTTCCATACAGTATATTATGCATATTTTACATTACAATGACTGAAACACTCAAAAACAATTTGGTGAAACACATAACATGCGTATAGGATCTTGCTTTGTAGATAAGCTACGTGTATTGTTGGCTCCTTTGACAAAATGGAAGTTACTTGGAAAAATGTAAATATTAATGTTTATATAATCTGTATAGTGCTGTTTTTTAACAATTTTAGTTTCATGTGACAAAACAATGAGTTGTTTTGATATTTTTGTACATTTAGGCATACGCTCTCAAACATCATTATTTATCCATTATAGACAAACAATATTTTCTTACTGAGTTGATTAACTGAGTTTCAGTGAATTCAAAATCTTTTGTACCTTTTTTATTTCGCCTACTTTTTCAATGTGTGTAATTGTTGGTCTGTGTATGATGATGTACATGTTCTCTTATTCAATTTCAAGATAATTAATCTGAAAGGGTTTCCCCCTTCTTGGAAAGAGATCAATCTGACTATGACTTATACACTGTAGATGTAGTGTAATGTCTCAATAGCTTATGTAGCATGATCATGCCTCGTCAGTGTGTTATGCTTGTAAACGGTGACTAACAAACCACAATAAATGTTTTATGGTCAAAAGTTGCTGATTCCTTGGTCCATGCACGAAGACTATGTTATCGGCATCTATTGTTATTTTGTTAGGGACTATTCCCATAGCGAGTTGAGTGTTACTTAGTGATTACACCTATTACACAAGGCATGAGTGAGTTTTGGAAAATATAACTAAAGAAATTATTTTCATGGATTACTGAACTGATCTTAATCCCCAATAACCCGTACAGTTTGCAGATGGTCCGTGACATGAACGCCGTGCTTTGGTCTGTGAGAACATCCTCTGGGATTCCCCCACGGGAGATTAATCGAAACAGGGCGTCCGAAACGCTTTTTGCTGAAATATTGCATAGCACCACTGCCTCACGCAAATCGGTGCCCTTGTGCGGATCTCTCTAACGGCCTGATTAGGTCCATACCAATTCACTCGAAGGGGAACCGGGACAATGGTGCTCTTGGGGTGGCCATTCAGGACAAGACGCGCACGGACAGAAAAAAACTTGTCTTTAGGCGAAATAAAGTTTTGCAGCTTGTCCTATGTGTCCGGCCATCGGATTAAAAGCATTTCACAACGGCTCTTTGGTACGACTAACTGTGTTGTATCCTGTTTTGACTGAGTGTCTTGGGTCACTCGATACAACCAGTCTTTTAAAATGGCAAAGTACCGGTAGGATAGTGGCTGTGCAGGTTGAAGAGTTTGACCGTCGATGGTACTGACCTGGTCAAACACGTGTTTGAGCGAGTCGTCCTGAAACTGCTCCAGAAGGAAATCATCGCACTGGGAGAAATCTCTTTTGCCCACAGAACTTCGTTCCTCTGAGTCAGTCGTCCGAGGTCCCGGCTCAACCTCTCCCAGTTGCGTGACTGCCCCCATACGCCGTCCTTGGTTCGACCAAGAGACATCCATGCACAATTGCCCCAATAATACAGAGAACATTGGCCAATTCGTCCCCAAGACTAATGGATGTCGGAGGTGCTTGTTAACATTTTTCGTTTTTCGATTAGTCGACTAATCTACCGATTACTTTTCCGATTAATCTCGTGCTTGTTGTTGTTTTACCATATTCATTATTTTGTAAAAGCTTGAATCATTTCAAATTGGTTTCTTTAACATGACAATGAGTTCACTCATCTCAACCCAATAGAGCATCTTTGGGATGAGGTGGAACGGGAGCTTCGTGCCCTGGATGTGCATCCCACAAATCTCCATCAACTGCAAGATGCTATCCTATCAATATGGGCCAACATTTCTAAAGAATGCTTTCAGTACCTTGTTGAATCAATGCCACGTAGAATTAAGGTAGTTCTGAAGGCGAAAGGGGGTCAAAAACAGTATTAGTATGGTGTTCCTAATAATCCTTTAGGTGAGTGTGTAAGCCAGAAGGAATAGCACCCATTCCTGTAGCAAATTAATTTGGGGTTATTGGTATGTGGTATTCTGAAAGAAATTCTGAATATCTGAACAAAAGACCTTGTTTATTAAACAACTGCTCTACAAAAAATAAACCCTTACTGAACCAAGTATCATAAAATAGAGATTTGTTCTTGAATAAAATGTTATTATTGTTCCAAATAAAACATCTATGTGGTGAAAAGTTATGTTTATAAATTAGTGCCCATGCTAAGAGAACCTGACGATCAAAGTTGGGGAGTTTGATAGGGAGTTTGGATACATCATAATTACACATTAAGAAAAAACGAATGCCACCAAGTTGAGGAATAATATTCCTGATAAGATGGTTTGGCTAGGTAATGATTCAGCCAATTCATTTTAATTGTGTATTATTGTGTATCTCGAATGTATTATTTAGAGAATCAAAATAAATAAAATTAAAATCACCAATATTATAAGAGTTTAACACTACTGATTTTCTCATATAATGAGATTTATTTTTTCATAAGAATTTTATTAAAACTTCATTAATTAAATTAGAAGTTATCTTGTCCACAAAAAGAGACTGAGCTGCATAGGCCAGTAGAGACAGACCCAATCTGCTTTAGTGAGTAGCGTTCTGCCTTTTAAGGACAGGTCCCTTTGTAACCAGCAATTGCATTTTTTTTGTTTTGGTAATAATAGGTTTGAAGTTTATTGAACATCTACAATTATCTTTAGTAATTTTTATACCTAAACATGTTACCCTATTTTTTAACAGAAATACCATCTATTGAGGTAAGAGAGCAATTTTTAACAGCTAGCAATTCACATCCTCTTTAGAGAAGGACTGAAGAATACCCAAAGCCACTGGAATTTGAGCATTACCAATTGTGATACCCTTTAAAGAACTGTTATTGATATGTACGCGGAATTGTGTTGCAATTAGGAATAGGTAAGGGGAAACTGGTCCATTTGGACTATTCTGCAGAACCAGGCGCCAAAGCCGGTTTTTCGAAGACCCTGAAATAAAAATGTGTGTTCCAATGTGTCGAAGGGCTTTGTAATAATCTAAAAAGAAAATGAAGCCATCACTGTCAATTAATTCTGAATAGTCTAACACAGGGCTCTTCAATTAATTTGGGACTGGGGCCAGTTCATCAAACTGAAGCAAAACAAGGGGCCGGAGAATATGACTAATCACGGTAACAAATAAAGAAATTAACAGAACATATAGGAGTCAATATATTAAATTTTTTATGCAGAACAACATATGCACATTATGATGAATTAAGACCCATGGGCCCAAGGCATTGTTACATTTAAATTGAAATGTCACATTCAAACTGTCCCCTTTCTAAAACAGAAATGCAGCTAATTGGTAACTGAATACAACTCAAACAAAATAATAAAACAGACTGCCCCATTAATTCACACATGAGCTACTGCTGTTCTTACTATTGTCTATTTTGAACATAAATCAGAAACCAGCAATATCACAGATTATTTACGATTGCGCTCATTTGAGTGACAGGAAACTACAAAAACTAAAACCAAAGTGCATAGCATGGTGCAAATTACATCACTCAGTTTAGGTGAGTAATATTAGATATTTAGAATTACATTCATAGGCTATAACTGACAAATAACTTCAACACCAACAAATGGAACAATAAAACCAACATCACACTGGCAAAAAACATATAAAACATTACTGTTCAAAAATAAACGACATGTTACGTTGTATGTTTGCCAACATTTGCCATCTAATGAGAGAAATGGCATTTTTTTTATTTAGCAAGAGCAGTGAAGTCAGGTGTATATGTTGTTAGGGAAATGCGCAAGCAGTGTTGCAGATGCTGGTCAGTGAGTGATATGCGATTGTGAGTTTTAATGGCATTCATGTGTGAGAATGATGACTCACATGTGTATGTTGAGCCAAACATTGTCAGAAGAAAAAGTGCAAGACCTCTTGAGTGTGGAAATTTGTCTCGGCTGACTAAATGGGTCCATAAAACCTGCCTGCTGCAATGACTGTCGCAAGTCATCTGACGACTGAATGTCAATGAGTTCTAGCTGTAAAGATCCCTCATCCAAAGATGATACCACCTCCTTTCCTTTCAATGCAAAGTCTGTCTCAACATTAACACAGAAAGGGTCCTTCACAAATCTCATCACTTCACTGGAGATGCTGAAATTACCAAACCTAGTGGCAAAGTTGTTTTTCAATGCGTCAATAAAGCTTGACATCAGCTGAGTAATTTGCAGGCCAGATTTCCTCAGTGTGGGGAAGTGGAGCATCTTCCCAGGACAAAGATCAGCAAAGAAAAGAGATAGCTTTCTTTGAAAAGCATGAAGTTTCTCCACAAGTTCCACGGCTGTTTTACCTCTGCCCTGCAGCTCCATGTTGAGTTGGTTCAAATGATTGAAAACGTCGCACAAAAAGCAAACAGCGGCAATAAACTCATCCTCTTCCATCAGAGACAGAAACTTGCCAGCTTTTTTCAATTTCGAAGACTGGAGGAACACCAGAATCTCCTCTCGTAGTTCACTAAAACGTTTCAAAGCGTTTCCTTTGCTAAGCCATCTAATGTCATTGTGAATGAGCAAATCTTTATATTCAGCAGACATGTCGTTCAACAGCTTGCGAATAAGGCGGTGCTGTAAACTGGAGGTGCAACGGATAAAGTTTATAATTGCCATGACAGAGTCCATGGTCTGTTTTAACTCACCGCTGAGCTTGGCACATAAGAGGCTTTGGTGGATGAGGCAATGTAGCGATCTCAACTGAGGAGTCACGGCTGCCATCCTCGCGGCGAGCCCCTGATCCCAGCCCGCCATGGAGGGCGCACCGTCTGTCACCAACATGTTGACATGCGCCAAATCCAAGTTGTTTTCCTCAAAGAATGAAGCAATTTCGGTGAATAAAATCTCACCAGTAGTGCGCCCCTCCATGGGAATTAGTCCAAGCAAATCCTCGCGAAAACATTCACCATCAAAAAATCGCACGTAGAGGCACAACTGCGCAACATCGCTGTTATCTGTCGACTCATCCACCGCCAAAGACATCACCTCGGCCTTCCTCAGTTTGTCCAAAAGCGTCTCGAAAACGTCCGATGCAAGGCACTCGACTCTCCTCATATTTGACGAGTCAGATATTGGAATTTGCTTGATTAAGTCGATAATGCTTTTTCGAGCTTTCTCGTCTGTTACAACCTCCTCAATGGATGCCAACATACACTCCTTGACTGTCACAGAATCTGTAAACGGCTTTTTCTTTTGGCCCAATATCCATGCCACTCGCAAAGATGCTGCCGTTGCCCTCTCTTGATCCGTACATGCCCGAAACAACATGCGACGTCTTTGCTCATAACAAGATGTAAGCCCCGATATCTTCTGGCTCCGGGCAACGGATCCCAGTGGGAAAGTAGTGTCAAAGTTAGCATGCATTGTCTTGAAATGCCTTCTCAAATTAAACTCTTTACACACGGCAAGGCACTCGTTGCAGATTAGGCAGACAGGTTTCACATTGACTGTAATAAACGCATATTTCTCTGTCCATTCATTGTTGAACTGCCTGTTCTCTGAGTCAACTTTCCTTTTTCCTAAAATAGATAGAGACATTTTGTCTTGTTTGCTTGCTGGCTTTGAAAGAGACAAGTTTGAGCGGTCCGTCAAAATATGTTTCCGGCCAAAACAGGTAGGCCTAGGACTAGATATTGTAACGTACACAGAACAACAGCAATGCACCCAACAGAACATAATTTATAGGAGCCACCTACTGGCGCATATAGGTACAACACCCAAAAATTATCCGCTGTACCTCTATTATTGCTTTTTCTGCCAGCTGTTTACAGACGTGTCTGCCGAATCTACGGTTTTGCTCATATGTAATAACAAAATTACACTTCAAGGGCCACTACAAAATATCTCGGGGGCCAGGTCCGGCTCGCAGGCCGCCAATTGAAGAGCCCTGGTCTAACATATCTAACACTAGCCGTACAATATTAGAAATGTGTCTTTTCTGCATAAATCCTGACTGTGTTTCGTCAATTATAAAGTTCAAACAGATTTTAATCTTTTTGCTAGGACTGCAGCTATTATTTTATAATCACTATTTAATAGTGTAATTGGGCGCCAATTGTCAATTAAGTGCGATCTTTATTTGATTTTGGTATAAGAGTTATTAATCCTTGACTTAATGTGGCTGGAAGTAATAGTTTTTCTATACTTTCCTTATAAACCTTTAACAAGAATGGTGCTATACTATGATTAAAAATTAGGTAAAGATTTAAAGAAATCATTCATATGTTGTTGAGAAAATTTTGAAGTATACAAATCACTATAAAAGTCGGCACAGAACTTTGCTATACTTTTAGGGTCATCACTTATATTACAATTAATCATTAGTTCTTGAATTTGGTTGTTTTTAGCTTGCTGTCTTTCCAACCTGAAAAAATGCAGAGTTTTGTTCACCCTCTTCAATCCATTTTCTGTGCGATCTAATATATACCCTTCAGCTTTATGTTTATATATGTTGTCTAATTTGCACTGTAAATAAACCAATTCGACTTTTTCACAGTCAAGGAAATCATCCATATTTTTAGATAAAAGATTGGTGATTTTGCAGATAACTGAATTCTTTTCTTTTTTGTAAAAATCAATACTAAATTTATATTATATATTATATAAGATATTTGCCAATTTAATATTTAGTAAATTCCCAATTGCTGCTGTAACTATCCTCTCTTGCTTTATTCCAATTTTTGTGAATTATCTTGTTAATTTCATCTTCTACTTCCCAATAAGAGAGAATGGAGTTGTTAAGTTTCCAGTAAGAAGAGAATCTGTGCATAATGTCAGAAGCAGAAAAATTAGTATGAATAAAGATACTCTTGTGGTCAGAAAAAGGTGATGGCAAAATATCAGAAGAAGTAATTCTTTAGAGATAAGCCACGTGTCAATTCTAGATTGTGAAGAGAGAGAGAGAGTTATTACTCCATTTGAACATCTTTTGAGAGGGATGTAACACGCTCCAACTATCGATTAATGAGGATCTTTGCGTAAACATTTTCAAGTATAAACTAGTATTGTCATGGAGTTTTGGAGGCCATCAGTCTATGCTGCCATCTAAGGCAACATTAAAATCTCCACCAAAAAGAAGTATGGAATTAGGTATTAAGTTATTAACTTTAACACCTGATCCTCTAAACCAGTAGTTCCCAAAGTGGGGGGCGCGGAGTGGGGGGCGCGGGGTCGCGAGATGATTTACAGAAACGTAATTTTTTTTATTTGTATTTATTTATATGTTAAAAAAGGTTGTAATGATGCAAGTATAAATTAAAATAAACTGGAAATAAAACTTTGTTTGCTCCGATTAATTACGACAGTGTAACAGCGTCAATCACAATTTACAGCACAACAACATGCGCTAGCTAGCTAGATGCATATTTGGTGTTTTGCTAAACAGCAATCGGTATTTTGAGATCTAAACGGGTCGCGGGTCATCAGCAGTCTAATATTGGGGTCACGGTCTGAAAAGTTTGGGAACCCCTGCTCTAAACGACAAATAAAGGCTTAATTTTCTTTCTGCTGATCATAGCCATAAACACAAACAGGAATACACGTCAAATTAGATATTTCAGTAACGAGACAGATATAACGTCTGTCTAGATCACTCACATTATGCAACACCTTTCCTTTAAACTGATTTTTTAAGGTGCATACACCAGCTGATGTCTCGTACCATGAGACATCCATATGTCCAGTCCCCATTGTGACCTCCAGATATTAAGATCCTCTATAGTTGAGTGACATTCTTGGAGGAAGCAAAAATCTGTTTTGAATTGTTTAAGATAAAAGAAAACAGCCTTTCACTTAGTAAGATTTCTTAGCCCTCTAGCATTAAAAGAAACAACAGCTAAAGACATGAACTAAATGAAAGTAAATTGAAAAAAGAAGGAGAAAAAAAAGAGTTGAATAGACCTAGATAAGCTAAACAAGAAACTTGTTGTGAAGAGCTTTAACCGGTCAAGCAATGAGCATGATGAGAACCGCAACTCAAACAATCTGATTAAGATATTGATATACAGTAGGAAATTCCAATACTTATTCAATAGCAATACTTTTAATGAAATTTGAAAACATAAGTATACCAGATCGATACGAGACTGTATTGTATTATACAAGCCAGACAACACAAGTGTCTGAAACATACTAGACGGTTTCAATATATATGAAAAAAGAAAGAAAAATAGAACTATTTAAACAAAATTTTAAATGTCTTACATTAACAAAGAGTGTAGCACCGTCAGACGAGTGTCTTCGGTATCCTGGGCAGAACTGACTGATGATAGACCAGAACACCGAAAAGGGCCAACCAGACAAGAGGATGGAATCAGTATTAAAGTCAAAAGATGATCAGAATAAACGAGAAACCCATTAGTCAGGAGGGAATACTTCAGATCCTTCGACAAAAGCTCTTCCACCCACGAAGTGAGCTCGCTTGTTCTTTTTTCTCGCCTTTTCCACGATGGGCCATAGATTGCTTCTTCGTTCTCTTTCTGCTGGAGACAGATCCTTGGAAATTTTCAGGTTGTTATTTTTTAGAACATTTGAATCTTTAGCAGCGCTAAACTGATGTAAACTGGACGATGATTCCTCTGGTCTTGCTGTCGTTCAGACGTTTGCGACCCAGGCAATGAACGGTGTCCTTGGCATCCGGAAGTTTGTCTTTGGCGTCTGGTAGAAGATGCTTGCAAACATCTTCTCGTTCACTTTCAGGTACCCCATGAACTCTGAGACTCCACCGACGAGAGTAAGCCTCAAGGTGCGGAATCCGTTTCTCCTGTTCATGCGAGTTGAACTCGACTCTTTAAGCTAGTAACTCCTTCATTGCATACTCTGAATTTATCGGAAGTGAGAAGGAGAATGCACTGATTCTAAATTTACAGTCTTGAAAGAAAGACATGGATACTTATTTGATTTTGGACCTACTGGTTTCTTTAATCCCTTCTGCTGCCTGAATGGATGTTTTTGTCCGCACGCAGGCTAAAATTACAATGTGCAGGAGCTTCAATGAAAATTATCTTAAATTCTTGAAAAAATTAATAAATTACAAAAAGTTGCCTTTGAGTAAACAGTAATTAGCGGATCACTTGCAGTTCCACCCCCGGTTGAAGACCCATGCCTTAGATCAGCCATGTGATTGGAATAATCTTATTGGATGTTGATATTCATTCTGACTTGTCTGACTTAACAGGTTAGACAGGTTGGGTAGAAGATTATTGCTTCATAAATATGTCTCGTGATTGGGCCAGCGCCAGCGTTTTTAACATTTTCACTAAACTTTGATGGATCAGAGTACATTTCCTGTAATGAATATACGGACAAACAATATATCAAATGAAAGAACAGCATATCTGCTTTTAAACAAATACATAAACTGTATTCTTCTATTTTAATTTATTCTTTTTTTATCACTGTCACTGCGTAATCTTGTGACAATGAGACTGTACATATATATACATACATATCTCATACATATATTGCACTACATGGTCTGAATGCCGGCGCTGATAACATCATGGACTGTTTTAAGATGTTGATGTTAATGTATCAGAATATCGTGTGTGTTCGGTCATGATCCCAGTGCAGTCTTTTGTATATTTTTCTCTGTGTATTTGTTTATTTTCTATCTTGCTGTAAATTTGTGTTTATTGAATTAACATATAAATGCTAAGCATTTGTAGGATCCAGAAAGGGTAAGAGCCATGAACTTAAAATGGCTGCCAGAGGTCAATAGAGGGTATGCATCGACGTCCCTTTCCCACGTGAACACTGAGACACGCGACCTTCAGCACCAGGATACATTCCCCTAAATGGTAAAGAAACAAAGAATCCGGGGCTAAAACATGCAATTATTTGCTGAAATTACAAGCAGTTGGACTAGACGCTGTACCTTTTGACTTGCCTGACTTACAAAGGAATCAGGTGTTGCACCTGGACACTGAAATGTTGCACGGAATTGTGTTTCCTGATATTGTAAGCAGTCATTTTGCTGAGTGTTTTGACACCCAGGAGGGAACGCTCCGCCATGCTCACGTGGAGTTCACCTGGTAAAGTGACGACACGTCCATAACCTCTATAGAGGTTATGCATTGATGTCACTTTCCCAGGGATGGATTACTAAACGGGCCAATGGGGCCAGTGCCCCTTGACCCCCATAAGCCCGAGGGGGCTCCATCCAGTTTGGTATGGAAAAAAGTTTTTTTTAGCTCTGTTTAATACATGGGTCACATGCATAGCCTATACAAGGCCTCTGTGGATACCCTGTAAAAAATGCAATTATCCACAAATCATGTAAACGAACAATATGTATTTAACAAAATAAATACCGTAATGCAACAAAAATGACAGCAATATGGTAGTGGCAACTTTTTGAAAACGAAATCTCAATCTGTCCACAAGAACAGGCCTCAGCTGCACATGTAAACTTCTTAGTTTTGTCACGTTCCAAATCATCCAAGAAAATTCCAATAGGGGCGAGTGGAGCTCCACTCAAAAGCGGAAATATGTCCCTCTGTAATATGCTGAATTGGATTTACTGTATGCGTTTACCTAAGGTTTAATGAAGTAATCAGTTTAAATTATTTAATATTCATGTTGGTAAGGAAGTTGAAATGTTATGTTTTGCCTTAATTAATACGTTAGTAAATTAGTATCTGGTTAAAAATTTACTTTTAATATGTTTGGGATGGGTGCATCTGATCTGGTCATGTGTGCGTGCGTTTGCTCATAGCTTGGGAGTTGAAAAAGGGGAAAGATCCTTTTGAGTGCTCTAGTTTTAGACCGATATCTCTACTTACAAGCGATCTTAAAATATATGCCAAAGTACTCGCTCTACGTCTGGAACAAGTTATTCAATCTCTAGTCAATGAGGATCAAACAGGATTTATCAAGGGGCGCTATGCATCTGATAATATGAGAAGGCTGCTACACATTATAGAGGTTGCAGAGACACACCCAAATCCTTGTGCTGTATTTTCACTCGACGCAGAGAAAGCCTTCGATAGGTTAGAGTGGAAATATATGTGGGCAGTTTTGCAACGTTTCGGTTTCAGGCATAATTTTATAGCAAGGATCAAGGCATTCTACCACTCACCGTTAGCAAGTGTTTTAACAGGTTACATAATCTCTTCTCCTTTCACCCTACAGCGTGGTACAAGACAGGGGTGTCCACTCTCGCCACTTTTATTCTGTCTGTCTCTGGAACCTCTAGCGCAAGCTATTAGGCAATCTACGGCCTCCCCTATGGAAATTGGTCACCATAAGCATATTATATCTCTGTATGCGGATGATATCATTTTGTTCTTAGATAACTTTGACACCTCTATTCACCCAATAATTAAGGAATTTGATCATTTTAGCAACCTGTCAGGCTATAAAATTAATTGGACAAAATCTGCTCTTATGGCTCTAAATAGGATACACACAAATGTTCCTATTCCCGTCTATGTTCAGTCCAAAAGCTCTTTTACATATCTGGGCATTACGATTTATAAAAACATACATAAAATGAACAGAGACAACTTCAATACTATGCCAAGCAAAATAAAATCAGACATTCATAGATGGAGGAATCTAAAAACGTCTCTTCAAGGTAGAATTAATACAATCAAAATGAACATATTGCCCCGTCTTAATTTCCTCTTCTTTATGTTACCACTCTGCCCCCCTCCAAATTACTTTAAAGACATTCGCTCCATGATTTCCAGTTTTATTTGGGAAGGTAGACGGCCCAGGGTTCGTCTGAATACACTGCAACGACCTAAACTGTTGGGTGGACTGGCAGTACTGAACGTTGAACTTTATTATTGGGCATTCCAGATCAGAGCACTCAGCACATGGGCGGATCCGCAGTCTACCACTGCATGGCGACTGATTGAATCTGACAAGATATTTCCACACAAGCTGCAAGACATACTATTCTCCAGGGTAGCAATCGGAACAATAAAAAATAATTTTGGGCCCATCATTGCTAACTCTATTCAAGTGTGGAAGAAAGCAGAACGGTGGATGGGCGGCTCACCTAAATTCTATCAGAACATGCCACTATGGCATAACCAGTGTTTTTATGTGGCAACAAACCATTCAATCAACCATCTTGGTCAGCGCCGCCGCTCCCACCACGCGCATCACGCACTGTGCGTAGGGCACCAAGTGCCGAGGGGGCACCAAAAATAGCCTGATGAATTTTAAAAATTTTAAGGCATATTTTAGCCATGTATATGTAAAAAAAAAACGGCCGAACAATCCCATATCACCCCATCCACACCACGGCAGTGCCGGTTGATCGCGCGTGCGCCTGACGCAGTTTGACAGAGGCCAGCTAGTGAAGAGCTATGTAGTGTGTAAACCTCACTATCAATCAACTGAGACGCTTTAGCCTCCTCGTTAGAGCGCTCGTCTCCCAATCGGACCGACGTCGGTTCGAAGACCGTGTCGAGCGGGGCGAGTAACATTAATTTCGGTGCAGCTTGCAATCTGACTTGAGATTTTACTGTTAAACATTGATATTTTTTGTTTTACTATTCTGTTTACTGAAGAAAAGTTTGCACCTTTTAGGGGGGGGGGAATTATCATAATGGAATTATGCTTAGGGCACCAAAATGGCTAGCAGCGGCCCTGATCTTGGTCATCCCTTGGGGTGAATACATTAGGAGATATATATGATACTCAAGGTCTTTGCTCCATCCAAGATTTAAGAACACGCTTTTCGCTTCCTGTGTCCTCTTATTTTGTTTACTTTCAGCTAAGATCAGCCTTAAAAACGTACGGAGTTCCCTGGAACTCTCCTCTACCCTCACATCCTATGTTACAATGGATTGCACCGTTACTGGGCAGATCTTCTGTCTCTTTGATATATAGTGCGTTGATCCAGCATAGTGCTAAGGCTCTTCCAATTGAATCCATATGGAATAGGGAGTTGGGGAGTTTAAATATAAAACTTGATTGGGAGAGGATATGGAGTAATCTAAGTATGACTTCTAAGAACCTAGCTCACCAACTAATTCACTTCAAAACTATTCATAGAGCCTATATCACACCTTATAGGAGATTCCAGATGAAACTACAACCTACTCACAACTGTCATTTATGCAACACTGCCTCACCTGGGACATTTTTACACATGTTTTGGGAGTGTCCAGTTATCTCTAAGTTCTGGTTGCATGTAAATTCAGTTTTAGCGGATATTCTTGATATTTTCTATGTTCCCAATCCTGGTTTCTGTCTCCTTAATGATAATTGTGATATAAATCTAAAGCAAATTCAGTTCAAAATGGTATTTGCAGGGTTTACGTCTGCAAAGAAAACTATTTTGAAAAATTGGTTCTTTCCCGATATATGCATGAAATCATTCTGGATCCATAGCCTTGTCAACATTGTCAACCACGATCTCTTGGACCAGGGACAACAGCTAGGCAATCATTGTTGCAAAACACTGCCGAAAATGTTCTCTATTGTTTTATGTGTTTTCTTACCATTGTGATGTTTTTTTTGTATGTTTTTTTTTCTTTTCATATAGTCACATGTATTTGGTTATGTCTCTAACCCCCCCTCCCCCCTTCATTTGGAAAACAATAAAAATGTTGATCACAAAAAAAAGGAACGCCTTACCCCCTACAGGCAGTTCCTCAGAGTCCGACATCTTAAACAATTAGGTCAAAATTAAAATTACTCACAAGGTCCTTTGTACAAAATCGTCCAAACGTCTCAGTCCTTTCCAATTCTTAGATGCATCTGCGAAATCCTGGGAGCTAAGCTGCACGTAGACCGAAGGGACACTGTAAACATGATCAGTCCCACGTCGACCACCACGTCTGCAACCGTGATCCTCCACGCCCCGTATTTCCCAACTCAAATAGGAGTAGGATTTAGTGAATGTAATTTATTGTTATTATACGGCGAGATTTTGCACTTTGGCTTTAGCTTTATCCCCTCTAGCAACAACCGTATTCAGGGCTAAGTGTATCCCATCATGCATCAAGTTCTGGATATAAAATGAGACTTTTTTGGGTTAGAAATACTATATGCTGACTTGGGATCTTCACGCCCACTAGAACACTTGTGCCAAACACGGGAAATAAGTCATGAAAGTAGTCAAGCAAAGACTGCAAGTGGGGATATTGGACGTAGCCTCTGCCATGCACGCGATGATGAAGATATGTTTCAGCAAAATAAAGGCCAGTAAACACCACCTGGTTAAATTTGTATATTTGACAACTGTTTTATTTAGAGCAATTTATTGGATCTACCAGCAGTGGTGACACAGACTTACTTCTGAAGTCTGATTCATCTACCCTCTTCCGACCAAAAGTAAAGTTGCTTTTTTGATCGCCTTATGTATCCAGTTGTGATGTTAATTGAACCGCATCAATAATCCTTAAAATGTTCATTACATTACATCAATCATAACATTTAACTTACTTGACAAATACTTGTAATTAGGTGAAAGACAGTACAGAAAAAGTTTTTGTATGCATGTTTGCGTTTGAGCGCAGTGGGTTTGTGGGTTGTATATGTATGCTGGGTGGTCTGGTTGTTTCACTTGAAATGTGCAGACCATGCATGCTTGTTCTGTGGTAAAGTTTCCTGTTATTAGGCTGCCATGGGGCTATTTACATTTTACTTAAATGATGACAGTTAATAATAGCCCATCTGTGTGTTTCCTGCTTAAAGGAGAACACTGTTTTTATTATTTGTTATAATGTGCAGGCTACTGAGGAGTAAGAAATGTCAAGGTCTGTTCCCTAAGCTCTCTGACTGTGGTCAGAATAGATTCACAAACTAAATTGTACCCCACTCCGAGCAAGAGCTTTAACCACTGATGCAAATGCTCTTCATCATCTTCCTGCACAAAATTACCCCTCTGCAGAAAAGCATGTTAAATGCTGAAGAACGTTTGTGTTTATTATTGTGTTGAAATTAAATGGCTCTAACCACTGATCCTAATGCTCTGTTTAATCTTGCCTTCTACAGAAAAGTGCAGCTTATATTGAAACAGTAATTATTTTCATAACAAAAAGTGCTGTCATCCCTTGTCCCCTTACTTCCCAGGACTATAGGCCAAAAATAAAATAAAAAATTCTTTCAAATATGCTTTTTGACAGGCATCATTAAATAGTAATATATGAAATATTTTCATATTTTATTAAATACTAAGCAGTTAAGCTCATGGTTTCTGTGGCTCACTGGTTAAAGCATGGCATTAGAAGCACAGTGTTGTGGGTTGCATGCCCCCCCAAAGATTTTAAACATAGACAACTTTGTTAATATTAAACATCCAAACCCTATTTACCCATTCTACTAGCTGCTGAAATTGAAAGCAGCTGGACTCAACAGTGATGTTTACGACTTACTATGAAATGTCGTGGTGTGTGGAATTGTTCCACACAGAAGTGAAGTGCCTTGCCAGAATGTCACTCTCACGTCGCACAATGTTTCTCCTTTCTCCTTCCATCCCCATTAAAGCCTTCACAGACTTAAACCATTGTTTAGGCTTGGAGCATTGTAGTTCCTCCACCTCATGCTGGTAATATTGTTTCTTTGAGCACTTGATTTTTTGGCTATGGTTGCTTTTAATTTCATATAAGAGCGTCACCGGACAACAAAATGCGCCTTTATCAGATCTTTAATTTGAATAGTCATCCAAGGCATATCTATAATGGGACTATTTTATCCAAGAGGGTTATGATAGTTGAGGTCAATGCACCACCCTTAGCTTCAGGGTCTGTAGCTTCATGAATGTGAGAAAAATCATTCTGATAATTATTTTAATAAAAAAGCATTACCATGAGCATGACAGTTTTATTAAATGTTGACAAACAGATTTATTATGATTTATAATGCATCAGTATTTGATCTGTTTTCGATAAACAGTTGCGGCATTTAGGTAATTACAGTCAAAAACAAAATCCTATATCTTGAAAGCATTTGGTGAGTAACTAATATTCTTTGGCACCTCCTGAGATTGAACGTGGTGTCCCCTGCACATAACACACCGCCTATACACAGCAAAACTACAATTCTTCCCACCTATTTTGGTCTTGTTTTCCAGTACAATTTCTGAAGTCAATGTGCATTTTCTTGATTAGCAAATTTCTTGTTTTTAGACAAAAAAAACATATTTTTCTTGGGTTATTTTACTCATCAAAAGGATGCATCTTGATTTAAGATTTTTGTACTGGAAAACAGAATGAAAATGTTTGGTAAGAAATTAATTTTGAATGTGTACTGAGCTGCGATGCAGGCGTGAATCAACTATAGCTCCATCAGTGTGAAACGAAACACCGTTTATACTAGACCCATCAAAATTCAAAATAGGCCCAATGGCCCAATTCAAAGACAGACCAGACTAACTGGGTATGCGTGGAGCTTGGGTACACCTTTATCATTTTCACCCCATAAGTTCTATATGTCTATAGGTTACTTCTGTGTAATGATCTGTCTTCTCTGAAGAATGTGTCCTAAAAGTACAATGAAGAAGTGAAATTAGGGGATGTTTTTGATGAGGAAAAAAAACAAAGTTGTGGAAGTGTTTTTGAGGAAGTTACTGCATCAGAAGTCATGCACATTATTGCACAAGAGAGGGAGTATGACATCAGGTTTAAATGTCACAGATCAGATGTGAGATAAGTATTGGCACAGTTACGCGCAAAACACTGAGGTGAGAAACTGCCTTGTTATTTTTAACATTTCTGCATATTTATTTACTCTGTAAGTGTTGAGCTTTGAAAATGTATATTCAGGGTCTTATCAACTTTTTAAACATCTCATATACTAAATATACCCTTTTTTAAATAGTAATTACTGATAACTGAACACTTTTTTTCCTCTTGAAATTATAATCTAGCAACCTTGGTTTTGGTATTACCGGAAAACTTCAATAAAATATCTTTGTTTTACATTTAAAGGAATTCGAGGACATCATCGTGAATTGCAATGGAGTCAGCAGATTTTGAGTTTACTTACAATTCTGACTATAATTACGAAAACAACACGTACAATAATTCAGAAACTATAGGTGAGGAGGTTTCTTTTAAAGTCCACACCACCACATGTTTCACTCAGGTTATGTGCCTGTTGTTGCTGGTGGTCAACGTGATCATATTTTTGCTGGGCATCGGAGGAAATGGCGTAGTTATCTGGATTGCGGGTTTCGCCATGAAGAAGTCAGTCAATACTACCTGGTACCTGAGTTTGGCTGTGTCTGACTTTATATTTTGCTCCTGTTTGCCTTTCAACATCGTCTACAGCGTAACCTACGACTGGATCTTCGGTCTCTTCATGTGTAAATTCACGTCCTTTGTTATGTTCCTCAATATGTTCAGCAGCATCTTCCTCCTCGTCATCATCAGCGTGGATCGATGTGTAGCTGTCATGTTTCCTGTCTGGGCCCAGAATCATCGTACTATCGGAAAAGCATCTCTAATAATCGTGCTTGCGTGGGTCTTCTCCGCAGCCCTAAGCATTCCTTCGATGGTATACCGTGATGTCCAGAATCACTTGGGTACAAACCGCTGTATGAACAACTACACATCCAGCATGTATACTCACGAAACCATCGCTTTAAGTCGTTTTATTTTTGGATTTGTGATTCCGTTTCTGCTCATCATCGTCTGTTACACCATCATCCTTTGTAGACTCAGAGCTTTGCACATGGCAAAATCCAGCAAACCGTTTAAAATTATGACGGCTCTAATCCTCACATTCTTCCTGTGCTGGATGCCATACCACACGTTTGTGCTCATTGAAATTAACCACAGCTTTCATTTCAATGAGGTCGTAGCACACGGGTTGAGAATTGGAACCACCGTTGTTGCTGCCAACAGCTTTCTGAACCCTGTTTTGTATGTTTTCATGGGAAATGACTTCAGAAAGAAATTCAAGAGCTCCATATTGTCAAAGATTGAGAATGCCATTGGTGAGGAGGGACGGACAATGAGTCGATACCTATCTCGCTCGAGCTCGGTAGATGCCAAAGCATCCACTCATATCTAAAGTATAAATGATAATAAAATCAGGTCGATAAATAATAGACGATAAATAATTTTCTGTCTATGAACAAACTTTTGGTACACACTGCTCACAGTTGAATTCCAGTACGGTACTGTCTTTCTATCATGATCATTCACTTTCCGCTATTAGCAAAACATTGTTAATGTAGGTACACTATGTAGATATGTATGAATGTGTAAATTATAGGAACAAAAGCATATTGTTTGAAGCCGATGGCTGGCCGAAGGCTTTCGGTTTTAAAACCTGTTAGACTTGTGGCTATTAAGAATACTGTTCTGGGTCGCTCTAGAAGAACATCTCATTTGTTTATCTAAAAAATTGATAACAGAAAAGTTTAAAAGATCTTTAACTAGTGTAAAGCAGGCTTGGTACATGATTTTAGGCAAAAAATTGAACTTATGGTTACCTTGTTTTCTCCAGTAAATGTTATAAGCATTTGCCCACTTTTAGCCTTTAGTTTCAGTCTCAGAAAATGTCATATTATTATTTAGATACTGTATATCTGCCAATATATTATTGACTTTCGATGTTAAATAAATATCGGTTGTCTGCCAAAATGTACATCAATGAAATATAGCATTATATTTTTATGATTTAGAAATTAAATTGTCATTATGTATAATTCAAATGGATTGCTGATGTAAGATGAGAAGATGTAAGACTGTTTAGGTCACTACTGTAAAAATGTTTTAATGTGGTCATTACATGACAATATCTCTGTCCATTAAATGATCAATAATTTAAGTTTTGGCCGGTTGAAGAAGTTTTGAGTTTAAACTCTACTCTTAAATTCATAAAGTGTTAAAAAAAGTGCAATGAATATGCCATTAGTCTGTAGCTTTGGCACCACAGTTATTCTACTTAACTTTTGAAAGCATTCGCCTTTACAGTACCATTTGTTGTGTACAGTCTGTGTTTATAATTAACATGACGTTAAACTGAAACTTTTACTGTAACTAATAAACTTTTTTTCTTTGACTGCAATGATTGTGCCGTACATTACAGCATCACCCTCGTCATTACGGTTAAGGCGGTAAACATGTTGCACATCGGCAATGCACTCTCACATTTAACCATTTTAAAGGAGGTAGCACTTGTGAAGTGATACCATCTAATTTCTCAGAACTTTGACGCATCTCAGAGAGGAAATAAGTGTATCATAAACCCAGCAGCTGTATGTGAAGCATTGCAAAGGACATTGTGAGACTAACAGCATACTTTGTGAGGTAAGTTCTGTGTTATTTTGGTCACAAGACAAATATGCATCAGGGATTTGAGTGATCAGAGAATGTTTTAATGGCACATAGCAGTAAACGCATTAAAAAGCATCTGACTAACACGTTCATAAAACATTCTCCAGAATTGTAATAGATACTGATGTATCTAAGTAGAATTTTGCCACACTCTCTACAAATAACTTCTAATATTGATCAATATGAATAAATTTGACCCTTGCGAAATGTGTTTTAATTGTAAATAAAAGAACTGAAATGGCTGTGCTTTTAACAAATTATTCAAATTTCATAAAGTGTATGGTTGAGATTATAAGGCTCAGGGCTGATGTATTCTTGTCTCAGGTATGGTCCCTTTTAAGGTCACTTGGAGCATTAGAAACGTTTTCAAGTAGAAAAATACGAAGCTATGAGAGATGCAAAACATTTCTTTATTAAATATCCACAAAAATACCTGAATAAAAAGATATGTGATGCAGTAGGAAATGCATACATTTTTATCAGTACAGTATGTTTGTTCAACGGGAATGGAACCCTTCCCCTTTGCGTTGCTAGCGCCATGCTCTACTCACTGATCTACAGGGAATATTATGAAATATGCAACTCTCTCTGCTTAGTCATATTTCTTGCTTTAAAAAAAATATGTTGTTTTGTTACAGAACATTTTCTCCATTCAATTCTAACTGGTTACTCCAGGCAATAGAGACATTATGACCTCAACTACTGAAGGACACTATGTCGATTACGAAAACTACAAAGACATGATGTTTGAGTTGGCAGACAATCGCACTTCAGAAGGAAGTCCTGCACATGTCCGGGGAACAGCATGGGTTTTCTCTGTTATTTTAAATGTGATCATTTTCCTGCTTGGCATTATTGGAAATGGAGCGGTGATCTGGATTGCTGGTTTCAAGATGAAGAAGACAGTAAACACCACATGGTACCTGAGCCTGGCTTTGTCTGATTTCATTTTCTGCAGCACCCTCCCCTTAACTATAGTCAAATTAGTCACAAACAACTGGCCTTTTGGACTCTTCATGTGCAAGTTCACATCTTTTGTGATGTTTGTCAACATGTACAGTAGCATCTTCATTCTTGTCATCATAAGTGTGGACCGCTGCCTGACTGTCAGGTGTCCTGTATGGGCCCAGAATAATCGCTTTATAGCCAAAGCCAATGCTGTTGTTGGGTTGGCTTGGCTCATATCGGTTTTGTTAAGTATACCAGCGGCGAAATTCAGAAAAATCCTGCATGTCACACAAACATTAACAATATGTTATAACGACTATGAGGGACATCACCAAACTGCTGTGTTCATTCGATTTACATTCGGGTTTTTGATTCCATTCCTGAGTATTTGCATGTGCTACTCCATCCTGATTTGTAAACTTAAAGAGAACCACATATCCAAATCCAACAAGCCCTACAAGATCATGACACTTTTGATCGTGATTTTTTTCCTCTGCTGGATGCCATTTCAAATTCTTTCTATAGTGGAGTTGAGTATGGAGGAGGATAACCCAATCTTTCACTCTGCGCAATATATAATCATTACAATTGCCTGCTCAAACAGCTGTCTAAACCCATTCCTGTATGCATTCATGGCAAAGGATTTAAAGAAGAAATGCTATTCATTTATGTCAAAGATTGAGAGTGCCATTGACGAGGAGAGCAGAAGCGGTTTCAGAGGAACTTCCGTTACCAATACCGGGGATCCCAGACTGTCCACAGCGGTCTGAAAATGTGAAGGTTTATGAGTCTTTACATGGAAAAACAACACAAATCATTTAGAAGCAATTAATTTTTTGTGTTTTGGATGTAGCCAGATTTTTCTGTAATCTAAAGTTGATTTAATGTACTTTTAATAGAACTAATTCTTACAAGCTAATTTTTCTACAACTAACATAAAAATATAAAGATAAATGTAAATAGAAGGTATACGTTTTACCTCTCAAAGTATTTTTTCTGGTGAGCATTACAATATATGTGTGTATACTGTATCAACATTTATAAATTGTTACATTTTAAATATGAAGCTTGCAATTAGGAATTTATTGGCATGATGATTTTGTTTTTGCTTTACTTGCTTTATCTTGTTTTAGTTTGTTCTGTGTGGATTGGCTTTTTTTAAGTAAAGAAACATTTTTTGCAATGTAATCACTGAAAGCAGAGAACAATTCTTAACATTTCCACAGAGAACAAGGGAACAATTGCATCCAAAACCTGAGAGAATGTCAATACATGTAAAATGTTATTTACAGTATACATACAGTGGGTCAAAAAAAGTATTTAGTCAGCCACCAATTGTGCAAGTTCTCCCACTTAAGAAGATGAGAGAGGCCTGTAATTTTCATCATAGGTACACTTCATCTATGAGAGGCAGAATGAGAAAAATATCCAAAAAATCACATTGTCTGATTGTTTAAGAATTTATTTACAAATTATGGTGGAAAATAACCCTGTGAGGTTAAAATAATCACAAGAACGGTGAGCAAAAATCACAGAAGCACACGGGGGGACCTAGTGAATGACCTGCAGAGAGCTGGGACCAAAGTAACAAAGGCTACCATCAGTAACAAAATACGTCGCCTGGGACTCAAATCCTGCAGTGCCAGATGTGTCCCCCTGCTTAAGCCAGGACATGTCTGGGGCCGTCTGAAGTTTGCTAGAGAGCATTTGGATGATCCAGAAGAGGATTGGGAGAATGTCATATGGTCAGATGAAACCAAAATATATATTTTTGGTAAAAACTCAGCTTGTCGTATTTGGAGGAGAAAGAATGCCGAGTTGCATCTAAAGAACACCATAATCATAATAATGTGAAACATGGGGTGTAGACATCATGCTTTGGGGCAGTTTTTCTGCAAAGTTACCAGGACGACTGATCCGTGTAAAGGAAAGAATGAATGGGGCCATGTTTCGTGAGATTTTGAGTAAAAACCTCCTTCCATTGAAGATAAATCGTGGCTGGGTCTTTCAGCATGACAATGATCCCAAACACACCACCCGGCAATGAAGGAGTGGCTTTGTAAGAAGCAGTTCAAGGTCCCGGAGTGACCTAACCAGTGTCCAGATCTCAACCCCATAGAAAATCTTTGGAGGGAGTTGAAAATCTGTGTTGCCCAGCAACAGCCCCAAAACATCACTGCTCTAGAGGAGAGCTGCATGGAGAAATGGGCTTTGTGTAAAATGTAAAAACCTTGTGGAGACTTACAGAAAACGTTTGAACTCTTCCGTCAATACGTCGCTGATTGATTTTTCCTTATTCTCTTCCCTCTCCTTCTTTATAAAAAAAAAACAAAAAATACCTTACTAACCTCACTATTCTTAGCTTTTTATACTGTGCTAGGCTTTAATGGACTAGTTTGATGCACTATTGTATTTTGTGGCCTATGTTGTTATAATTGCCTCCAATGTTTCCTCATCTGTAAGTCGCTTTGGATAAAAGCGTCTGCTAAATGACTAAATGTAAATGTAAATGTAAATGCCAACAAAGGGTATATAACAAAGTATTGAGATTAACTTTTGTTATTGACCAAATACTTATTTTCCACCATAATTTGCAAATAAATTCTTTAAAAATCAGACAATGTGATTGTAAGATTATTACTTTGTCTAGATAATAGCTGATTATAGCTTTCTGTTTTTTTTCACTTTCTGTCTCTCATAGTTGAAGTGTACCTATGATGACAATTACAGGCTTCTCTCATATTTTTAAGTTCGAGAACTTGCACAATTAGTGGTTGACTAAATACTTTTTTGCCCCACTGTATTTTGGGAAATATTTGATTCTTTACATGTGTTTTAATCTAAATTAAAAGTTAAAAAGGTAGAGACAGAAAATCAATAAAGACTGTATATCGCAACTCAGTTAATATTTTGTGTTCATGTATTTATTTGATACTATATTTTATTACTCGTCTCTAAGAAGCACTGAAACTGAGTGATGATACATTTACTGTCCATAAATGATGTGATCAAAAGTGCATCATGATGTCCTTTGGTCCCAAGGAAATACAAAATGCAGAGAGAGCTTTTAAAAAATAAAAAAAGATGAGCTACAAAACACATTATTCTATATTAAACTAGAAGTAAGAATTGATGTGATGTCAATGCAAGTGCGATAAATCACACATTCTGCTGCAGGATCTGTTTGTGACTCTCTCACATCTCCTTCTTTCTACTCAACTTCTCATAAACAGTCTTAGCTGTCGTTGAAGTTTTCGATTAATTGATGCATGGACGCATCATTTGAACTAACAATGCCACATCCCTAATCTCAGTCATGCTGTTACAAATGAATATGAACACAGTTGTGTTATACAGACATTGTGATTGTGATAGTCACATTATTTTCATCAAAACTGAAACAAAACAAAAAGACAAACAAAGTTCTCATTTTGATAACACCAAAAATCCAATAGCATCTACCGTATTTCTACATGGGAAAACATACAGAAGCAGAACTACATGGCAAGCATTGCTTAAAAATGGACTTCGGCGAGGGTTAGAACAGCTTTGCCCAATTTGTTCACTGAAAGTTATTTTAATTAAATCTTTTTTATTTTGTACAGCACAAGTGTTATTAGGTGTTACAAAGGGAGTTAAAAAAGTTTTTATAAATTAAAACACATTAACTCTTGGCTGTGGCAAAGCAGCAGATATTTGTGTTGTAGAATGTGTTTAGAAAATAGAATTAAATGCATTAAATCTGATACTTAAAAAAACATTCACATGCAACGTTAACTTGTTTTCAATCACACAAAGTTTTTAAATAACATTTTAGCTGACGATTATGTACAAAAATTTATTGAAATTCAACAAAGCCTCTATGAGTGAAAAATGAATGAAAACAGCTAATGCTAACTTTATGGCTTTCTGTTGATCCATTTTAACCTCTGTGTTCTTATATTAGTTTCACAGACTAACATGATGGCAGTTAACTTCTGATGATTGCTGAAACACTGCGGTTATCTGTTCTCTCACCTTTTCTCCACCAGTAAACTTGAGAAGCAAAACCAAGAGGCCGCCACACTTTCATTTATACTCTGCCATTGTAAGGGCTTTGTATCTACATGGTTCTCTCTCTCCTATAAAATCTGAACATAAAAAGTGATGTAGAGAAAGCAAATAAAGAAATAAATTGCCTGTGCAAATGGAAGTGTAACATTTAGTTAAAATTAAGCTGCAATACTTGAAAGGTGCACAGAACAATCATGAAAATTGTACACATAATGATCACATGGTACACATAATGATCACAAATACAAATGAAACACAAAATAACACAAAACACACATGAATTTAGGGAGCGCTGAGAGAGAGAGAGAGAGAGAGAGAGAGAGAGAGAGAGAGAGAGAGAGAGAGAGAGAGAGAGAGAGAGAGAGAGAGAGAGAGAGAGAGAGAGAGAGAGAGAGAGAGAGAGAGAGAGAGAGAGAGAGAGAGAGAGAGAGAGAGAGAGAGAGAGAGAGAGAGAGAGAGAGAGAGAGAGAGAGAGTGAGTGAGAATGAGAATTTAAGAGGGAGAAAGCATTACTGCGATTCCTGAACACCAATAAAATCATCTTTAACAAAGGGCCACAAACGTAACGCAGCTATTCTATAAATAGAAATGGATACTTGCGAGCTTTGTGCTAGGGTGTGTCCCCATTGTGCTTGGAGAGATGGAAAAGTTAAATTGGTTTCAGGATGCGGTCTCCGCCCTTGTGGCCCCAGTCCCTTGTTCCTTCTTCCCCCCTCCAGTGGGGCGGAAAGGCGGTCTCCGAAGAGATGTCACAAACTGATTTCTGGTCGAGGCAGGTATATAGGAAAAGGTTGTAAATAACCAGGATTGATGTAATTTTCTGTTATAATTTAATTCATATTAATATTACTGTTTTTATTATAATTTGGATTGTTCCTTTACACTCTTATCTATTATCTATCCGATGGAGACTTTAATTTTGAAAGGCGGCTTGGCGGAAGTGCACGGTATCTGCGCTCGCACGGAAATCAAAAAGGGACACGAGAGAGCGCATGTAGACGGTTCACGGAGTTCATTTGAAGGATTAAGGACACTTTAAAGCACATTAAGTCGCTGTTTGTTATTTTATTTGCAGTATTTTGTTTGATTTTTACCTTTTGTTTAACACCTGGTTGGAAAGGAGAACAAGGTAGTTTAAAATGTATACACACAATTCATCGTGTCACTATGAGGTTTTTATGTTTGTTTCTGATTACCAATAACTTTTTGTTCCTTTTGTTTAATGTTAGTATTAATTATCAAATATTGTTGCTGTTTAATACAATGTATGTTTATATGTTATTCTAGCTCTTACGGTGTTGTGCAGTTAAGGGGAATAAAAACAAAGGAAGACAGTACAACATCAGTGCATGAGTTCAATCCTTTATGCTTCAACCGGGCTGGGACAGTAAGAGCTTGGTCCCATTGTTCATTTGCTAATACAAACGATGACTGAACAAGAATTAAATTTGTGCACTCCTGTGAAAGATATTGAAGTATTAAAGTTTGTACAAAACACAAATACAAATGAAGTGATGGAAGATCAATCTGAAGTTGTAAAGAGAGATGAATTACGTCGCTCTGTTCGTGAACGAATCCCAACAGAAAGGATGCTTGCATATCATAGAGAGGAGTCAGAAAAGGCAGAAAGAAAGCTTTGGCAAACATATGAAAAATGGAAAGCTGAGGCCCGAAAGGCGAGAGAGCAGCTGAAAACAGACATTCCTGAAAGTCAGCTAGCATCACTAATAGACACATTGGAAAAGGAAAGGGATGATGTGATGAATGCGTACATAAGAGCTCGAAGTCATGCTACTCCGCCCGCTGATACAAGAAGAAGAATTGATGCTTGCGATGCCGTGACAAAGGATATTGTAAAGATTGCTTATGAGAGGATAGCAGGTGTGGATGGAGACTTTGACAGCGAGAGAGTGAGAGGGCATCTTCGTGAATTGCTTGATAGAGAGTATGCTCGTTCTATCTACGGTTCTACAGTCTCACGTATCAGCTCCGAGTCAAGCACACCCATAAGTCAACCTTCACGGAACTCCGTCCTGATGGCAAAACGAATAGAAGCAGCAGCAGAGCTTGCAGCAAAAGAAGCAGAATATGCAACAGTAATGGAAGAAAAGGAACAAAGGGAAAAAATACGACTTCTAGAAGAGAAACAAAGGAAAGAACTTGATGCTGAAAGGAGTGAGTTTGAAAAATTACAAGCAACAAGGGAGGTAAGAGCAGCGAGAGCAAGACTAGAAGTGTATGATCAGGAAGAAGCCGGGTACTCTGCTAACCAGAACGATGAGCTACACAAACCTGTATCGGTCTCAGTAAAGCCAACACTCCATGATAGGTTATCGTCGCCAACTCCAAATGCTGATGTGTCATATCTTGCGCAGGCTGTCCAAGACAGTATAACGTTAAACAGACTGCCCGTGCCAGAGCCTACAGTGTTCAAGGGCGACCCCATTCACTTTATAGAGTGGAAGGCTTCATTCCGATCACTCATTGACAAGAAACATATCTCCTCAGCAGATAAGTTATACTACTTGAAGAAGTATGTTGCTGGGTCTGCTCTGAAAACTCTAGAAGGCATGTTTTACAGAGACGATGAGGAAGCTTACAAGGATGCGTGGAAAAGACTTCACGATCGTTACGGGCAACCATTCATCATACAACGAGCATTTAGAGAGAAACTGGCAAGCTGGCCCAGAATCCAGCCCAAGGACTCTGAAGGACTCAGAAATTTCTCAGACTTCCTGAATTCATGTAGGGATGCTATGCCGCATGTGAAGGGGTTGGAAATACTCAATGACTGCGAGGAGAATAGGAAACTTGTGAGCAAAGTTCCTGATTGGGCGGCTGCCCGCTGGAATCGTCAAGCCACGCAAATGCTGAGTGAGACCCAAGAATTTCCAACCTTTCATCATTTTGCCCATTTCATGTCCATTGAGGCTGAAGTAGCCTGCAACCCAGTCACTTCCTTTAATGCTCTTCATACTTTTGAAACTTATAAGGAGAAACATAACATTAACGTTAGTAAGAACAGGGCTAATGTCTTCCATACAAAGATAGTCACACAACATGAGAATCCAAAGCCCATGGGTAAAATCGTTAAACCATGTCTGTTCTGTCAAAGCAGTGAGCATCAAATTCATGATTGTTCAAAATTCTCTGCAAGATCTCTTGAAGAGCGAAGACAGTTTGTAAAGGATATAAAGCTGTGCTACGGATGTATGAAGCTCAGTCACAGTGCCAGAGAATGCCGCTCCAGGCATAGCTGTAACACGTGCAAGGGAAGACATCCTACTTGCTTGCACGATGACAGCTTCATTAGAAAGGTAAAGTCCTTCTCCGTTCAAGGCTCAGACAACACACACGAAGGAGTTGCCACAATGTCGCTGAGTGTAGAATCTGGATGTACACCTCCTAACACCTCAATGATTGTGCCAGTGTGGCTGTCTTCACAAAACAACCCATTTTCTGAGAAACTTGTTTATGCTCTGTTAGACACACAAAGCGACACAGTTTTTATTGAACATGCCGTAAGTCAAATTCTAAAGGTTGATTCATGTCCAGTGACACTTAAACTCACTACTATGGTTGGAAAGGATTCATTGATATCAAGTGAAAGAGTTTCCGGTCTTAGAGTTAGAGGCTTTAACTCTACAGAGTTTCTAGACCTTCCTACTGCTTACACTAAGGACTGTATACCTGTAGATCGATCCCACATTCCTACCAGAGAGACCGCCAGGTGCTGGAACCATCTTGCTTCTCTGATAGACAGAATTCCCCCACTTCAAAATTGTGAGGTTGGTCTGTTAATAGGCTATAATTGTTCCAGAGCTTTAGCCCCCAGAGAAGTGATTCTTGGAAAAGACAATGAGCCCTATGCAGTTCGTACAGACCTCGGTTGGAGTATTGTGGGCCCTTCCTTGACACCTCATGAGTCTCAAAGCGGTGTTACCCTATGTCACAGAGTATCTATCAAGGAGATTCCTGCTGTAATGCCAATTGATGTGATCAGAGTGCTGGAGTCAGATTTCAAAGACACAGAAGAAAACACAAAGGTGGTGTCTCAAGAGGACATTATGTTCTTGAATAAACTCGAAGAAAACATCAGAATGAATCATGAAAGTCACCTGGAAATGCCTCTCCCATTCAAGAAAAGACCACATCTTCCAGATAATGAGCCTCTTGCTGTCATGAGACTTCAGCATCTAAAACGAAGATTAATGAAGGACCAGGAGTACAGGGAGCATTATGTTAAATTCATGGAAGAGGTAATAGAGAATGGTGATGCAGAAGGACTCATTGATGAAGGACGAGAGGGAGAAAAATGGTATATCCCCCATCACGGAGTGTATCACCCGAAGAAGCCAGGAAAATTACGAGTGGTTTTCGACTGCTCTGCCAAATACAAGGGAACCAGCTTGAACGATCATCTTCTTACAGGCCCTGACCTATTGAACGGCCTGATTGGCATTCTCTTGCGGTTCAGACAGTACCCTGTGGCATTCATGTGTGATATTGAGCGGATGTTCCACCAGTTCCACGTTGACAAAGCAGATCGTGATTACTTGCGATTTCTGTGGTGGAGAAACGGAGACTTTAACTCACAGCCACAAACATTCCGCATGAGAGTTCATCTGTTTGGTGCATCATCGTCGCCCGGATGTGCTAACTATGGACTGAAGCATCTTGCAAGAAAAGGTGAGCATCTATATCCCCTGGCTTCTCAATTCATCCTGCAAGATTTCTACATGGATGATGGAGTCTCCAGCATTGAAACTGCAGAGAAGGCTATCAAGTTAGCTCAAGAAGCTCGCCAGCTTTGTGGGCTAGGAGGTTTAAGGCTGCATAAATTCGTATCCAATGACAAGGCAGTTATGGAGACAATTCCACCCTCTGAGCGTGCTGTAAATGTCACCGTTGTCGATCTCTCACTCACTGACGAGCCTTTAGAAAGAGCCTTGGGCATCTACTGGCATTTGGAACATGATTATTTCAAATTTCGTGCCATTGTTAAGGACCAGCCAGCAACCCGTAGAGGTATACTGTCCACTGTGGCATCATTGTTCGACCCTTTAGGATTTCTTGCTCCATTCTTGCTCAAGGGAAAGACTATTCTTCAAGAAATGTGCCGAAATGGCATGGGCTGGGACGATCCCTTACCCGAAGGTTTGCAACCAGGATGGGAGCACTGGAAGAATGATCTTGTTAATCTGGAGAAGATTGAGGTCCCTCGTTGTATCGTGCCTGCTGGGTTTGGGAGAATCACGAAAAGAGAGATCCATCACTTTTCAGATGCCAGCATGAGAGGATATGGCCAGTGCTCATACCTTAGGCTCGAGAATGAGAAAAATGACATTCATTGTTCTTTGCTTATAGCGAAATCAAGAGTAGCCCCCCTTAAGGTCACAACAATCCCTCGTTTAGAGTTAACTGCTGCGGTCGTGTCAGTGGCTGTGAATGATATGCTAAAGGAAGAGATGAACCTTGCAGATGCAGATGTTTATTTCTGGACTGACTCTCAAGTAGTGTTAGGCTACATAAACAACGAAGCACGTCGCTTCCACACGTTTGTCGCAAATCGAGTACAGCGAATTCATCGCACTACAGCTCCTCGACAGTGGCGATACATTCCCTCGGATGAGAATCCAGCTGACTATGCATCACGAGGTCTGAATGTTAACGACCTTATCACTTCCCGCTGGTTCAGAGGACCAAAGATCTTGTGGGAAAGGCAAATACCTCCCCCTGTAGACGCTAACACACAACTTCCACTTGGTGACCCAGAGGTCAGGAAGGCTCAGTCTCTAAACACGCAAACTGTTCAGTATTCTTGCATATCCAATAGTCTAATAAGGCTGTCCTCGTGGTCCAAAGTCATCCAAGCAGTTGCACGTTTACTTCGGCGTGTCAGAAAAGACAAGTCAAGCGACCACAGTACAGTGGCAGAACGTGAGGATGCTAAATGCATTATTGTCAAGGACTTACAGAGTCAGACCTATACAGAAGAGATCGCTTTACTTCGTAAGGGCAAACAGCTCCCACGCAGCAACAGGCTATACAATCTAGATGCCTTTGTCGACCATGACGGAGTGCTTAAGGTGGGAGGAAGGCTCTGCAACGCTTCTGTTCCTAACTCTGTTAAATATCCAGCAATCATTCCAAAGGAACACCATCTCACAGAACTGCTTATCGCTGATTGTCATGACAAAACGGCACATCAAGGAAAGGGCTTGACTATAAATGAGATCAGATCAAGAGGATTTTGGATTACAGGAGTAAACAGGACTGTAGCCTCCTTTATACGACAGTGTGTGAGATGTCGCAAATTTCGCAGACCCACGGAAGAGCAAAAAATGGCAAACTTGCCCTCCGAGCGTATAGACCCATCCCCTCCATTCACGTACTGTGGGATGGATGTTTTTGGTCCATTCATCACCAGACAAGGACGTAAATCATACAAGCGCTATGGACTTCTCTTTACCTGTTTCTGTTGCAGAGCAATCCATATTGAGTTGCTGGATGACATGTCCACAGATGCCTTTATTAATGGGCTGCGTTGTTTCATCGCTATTAGAGGAGCAGTCCGTCAAATAAAGTGTGACCAAGGAAGTAATTTCATTGGAGCCAAGAATGAGCTCACCAAGGCCATGGACGAGATTGACATAAACCGTCTGGTAGCGTTCTTAGCAGCAAAACAATGTGATTTTGTCTTCAACGCACCACATTCAAGTCACACCGGTGGAGTTTGGGAGAGACAGATTAGAACAGTG
Organism: Barbatula barbatula; assembly: GCF_947034865.1. NCBI lineage: Eukaryota > Metazoa > Chordata > Actinopteri > Cypriniformes > Nemacheilidae > Barbatula > Barbatula barbatula. The sequence continues at coordinate 23,898,631 of NC_136767.1, read as the reverse complement.
AGAAGTGTCCTTTGTTCCACTCTGTCCATGTCACCTGGACTCGATGATTCTTCTCTGCGAACCTTCTTCTATGAGGCCATGGCCATTGTAAACAGCCGTCCGCTCACTGTAGATAATTTAAGTGATCCCTGCAGTCCTGAGCCCCTAACTCCCAATCATCTACTCACCCTGAAATCAACCCAAGCTCTACCACCCCCTGGCAAATTTGTAAGAGAAGACATGTATGCTCGCAAGAGATGGCGCCATGTCCAATATTTAGCTGAGCAGTTTTGGGGACGGTGGCGCAAGGAGTATGTGTCTAATATTGCAACAAGACAACGCTGGCTTAAACCAAGAAGGAACATGCAGGTGGGAGATATAGTCTTGGAGAAGGCAACCGATCTGCCCAGGAATGAGTGGCGCTTGGCAGAAGTTATTGAGACTGTCGTTGACAAGGATGATTTAGTAAGAAGAGTGAAGATACGTTTTGGAGACAAAAATCTGAGGAAGGATGGTAAACGTGTGAACAAACCCTCAGTAGTTGAGCGCACAGTGCAGAAACTAGTCCTGCTACTGGAGGCAGCCTGACTTTCTTGATGTATCCTTTGATTTAAGCAGTTCGTAATAGAATTTGTATTCGTTTTAGTTTTACATCTAGCCTAAAACATTGACAGTTTACCTTGGGAATCATTTGTGACTAAGGTTTAAAATCTATAGTAACATATGATTGGTGGGAGTGTAAATAACCAGGATTGATGTAATTTTCTGTTATAATTTAATTCATATTAATATTACTGTTTTTATTATAATTTGGATTGTTCCTTTACACTCTTATCTATTATCTATCCGATGGAGACTTTAATTTTGAAAGGCGGCTTGGCGGAAGTGCACGGTATCTGCGCTCGCACGGAAATCAAAAAGGGACACGAGAGAGCGCATGTAGACGGTTCACGGAGTTCATTTGAAGGATTAAGGACACTTTAAAGCACATTAAGTCGCTGTTTGTTATTTTATTTGCAGTATTTTGTTTGATTTTTACCTTTTGTTTAACACCTGGTTGGAAAGGAGAACAAGGTAGTTTAAAATGTATACACACAATTCATCGTGTCACTATGAGGTTTTTATGTTTGTTTCTGATTACCAATAACTTTTTGTTCCTTTTGTTTAATGTTAGTATTAATTATCAAATATTGTTGCTGTTTAATACAATGTATGTTTATATGTTATTCTAGCTCTTACGGTGTTGTGCAGTTAAGGGCAATAAAAACAAAGGAAGACAGTACAACATCAGTGCATGAGTTCAATCCTTTATGCTTCAACCGGGCTGTTACAAAGGTCAAAAGCAAAACAGCGATAACAAAGAGATGGCAATCTCTTTTTAAATTGTGAGGATGATCACAATCAAGTGAGGAAATGAAACTATTAATTGCATGTCTGACCTGCCTCAGACACTACACATGTATAATGATCCACTGCCCCAATTACATTTTACCAAATAATTGAATATTTTGATAATTTACTCAACTTATGACAACTAACAAATTATGTCTTCAAAATAGATTTTTACATTTCCTTTTAAATTTCATAGCATCTGTCAGTACACGATCCGATCCACCTGCACGATCCGTTCGCGCATGCGCACCACGACGTTGTAGAAACCGCTCGTGCGCAAATGATGATTTAGTTGTGCGATGATTTACGACACTGCACGATCTGTTCCACGCTTGCGCAGCTTTGTTTTACTTTGTTTATATTTTACTGTTAAATTAAATACAATACTCAATTTACTTCGCTGCTGTCCACCTCGTATCATTTCACTATACGTTCTGTCAAGTCAGTTTGAAATGCTGTAATGTTTCCCCCTGACTTTGTAGTTCTTCATGTAAATGATAGTCTAGTTAGACATATGTGTTATGTTCCTCATTGGCTTCTGTAAACGCCATTGAAGGGATTCTTTTACTAATTTAGATTAAATAGATAGATATATTAGCCTATATAGACCCATACTAATACTACATTTAAAGTTAACTAGTATTATCAGAATTTAATAAAAAACGTCTTTGACAATACTACTGACCTCAGATCGAAACACTGTAAGGTAAATAGACATGCCATACAGCAATGAATCGCAAAATGGAGTTTGGAGGAAACTGAAGATTTGCAGTCGATAAAAATACTTTATTCCACATGTAACCAAAATCATCCATGTTCATGTAACAACTCTATTATTTTGGATTTACAACCACATAAACACATCGTAATCATGGTAACGTAAGCAACATTTAAAAACATAAAAACAGACTCGCCGTGAACGGTTAAACTATGTAACGTTAGTCTACAAAACAAAAAATATGCCGTCAGTTGTGCCGCCTGCCGTCAAATGCTTCTTCGCCTGCGTCACGGTACCAATAGTGTAGGAAAACCATGACGTTTTCTAATACGTAATTACGCGCATGATCAGAACGGATCGTGCAGGTGGAACGGATCGTGTACTGACAGCATCTACCAATGAGGTTGTGAATTGCAACCAATGGCTCACTCCAAACCTCACCCCTCTCTTTCGAAGCACTTAGTGGCTGACACAGAACTAGGATGTTGTCACGTTTTTGCTTCTTTGCCGAAGGAGATAAAATATTTACGAAACACGCTCTATCCACCTTATTGAACGTGGAAGTAAACAATGTGAAATTGCAGCACCTGTTACTCCTCATCACGCACTCACTATATAAACCAGCCACAAACACACAGACACTGTCCGGTCTCGATGCACAACTATAAAAGCACAGAGATGCAAGCTACAAGTAACTCACATGATGCACAGTAGGAATGTCAGTCGAAATTTTTCAGACCACAAATTCGTGTTTTTAAAAGTAGATGTGAATCCCAGTCAAACTGGAGCAAACATTCCTGGATCCTTACAACTAATAACGGAAGAATGGAGACGGGTTCAATAAAAGGATGGAAGGAGGCGGAAACCGGCGACTGTTGTGTTTGTACTATTTAACACAATAAAGATCATACACAAACGAACTGTCTAACTTCTTTTACTGAACAAAAACTGGCCTCACATCAAAACCGAACAAAGGTTACTCTCTTAGAATGGACATGCAAGTCAAACTCGGAGTTCCCCCACATTTCATACACCACAACTCCTCCCCTCTAGATAAGAAGTCAATCAACAAAGAAATTGTTTTCAAAGCAGATACACCTGGTTTACAACAAAATATCTTACCAAGGCCTTTCAATAATGTCCCGCTTAATAATAAATATGTACACATCTAAATATATATATATATATATATATGCATTAAATTCTTTCTAGTCAGTTCTTATAAATCAAGTCGATGTGGAGGATTCCTCAAACGTGTAGGATAACATCCTTGAACACAGGATGAAGTTGGGGTCTGTGGTGTCTCACTGATTGGTTCAAAAACATCTTGTGGCACAGTGGTATCATTACCATTGATAACAGGCACAGAAGGTGGAATAGGCACATTCTCCACATGTCCCTGAGAAACATTTGATATCTTCAGCTGATTGATGTGTCGTCTCCAAGTGGTGTCTGGAGCAACCTCGACTGTATAAGAAAGCGGTCCAGTGCGTTCTTTAACCTTTGCAGGCATCCACTTGTGATCACCTCTGTAATCTCTAGCGAGCACACACTCTCCAATTCCAAATTCACGTGTTGTCTGTCCTCCTGTTGATTGTTTCAGTTGGTTGTCCTCTACAGTTCTTTTCAAGTTAGGTTTCACCAAATCCAGCCTGGAACGTAGAGGTCTTACCATGAACAGCATGGCAGGTGTTCGATTAGTGGTGATGTGTACTGCATTTCTGTATGCAAACAAGAAGTTGTGCAGCTTCTGGCTTAGTGAGATCCTTTCATTCGTCATGGCTCGCAGTGCATTTTTCAAACTTTGCACGAATCGTTCCGCCACCCATTTGTGGCGGGGTGGTATGGCGCTGATGTTACGTGCTTGATGCCGTTGTTCCTCAAAAACATCTGGAATTCCTCAGCCACAAACTGGGGCCCATTGTCACTCACCAACTGGTGTGGAACACCGGTCCTTGCAAACAGATCTCTCAGTACTGCAATGGTTTGACTAGCCGTTGTAGTGGTCATATCAAAAACCTCTGGCCACTTACAATGACCAGAAACATATGTCCCATAAACGGCCCTGCAAAGTCAACGTGTATCCGTTGCCATGGTGATGTAGGCCATTCCCATGGATGCAACGGAGCAGTCTTTGGCATCTTTTGAACATGCTGACATCCTGAACAACACATGGCAAGTTGTTCTATTTGCTGGTCTATTCCCGGCCACCAAACGAAACTCCGTGCAAGCGACTTCATCTTTACCACCCCTAAATGGCCAGTATGCACTTCTTCCAACACTCGAGTGCGTAATTTTGGTGGTACCACGACTCTTAACCCCCACATGATGCATCCTCCGTCAAGAGATAGTTCATCCCGCCGCTGATAGAACTGTGGAAATCGATCTTTTTGTTCTACACTCCGACCGGTTTGAGTGGCTGTGTAGACCTGTGACAAGGTAGGGTCTCTTCTGGTTTCTCTCTGGATCATTTCAGCTGTGACAGGAGAATTCTCAAGCTGCCCCAGAGTAAAAACGTCCAGGGCTGTGCTTTCCATTGTTGACTCTAGGCCGAGACCATTTAAAGGTAACCGTGACAGTCCATCTGCATTTGCATGTTTGAGCGTTCGTTTGAACTCAATTTGGTATCTGTGTCCTCCCAGAAACAGTGCCCATCTCTGCATTCGTGCAGCAGCTGTCAGTGGTACTCCTTTCTGAGGACTGAAAATGGAAAGCAGAGGCTGATGGTCCGTAACCAAGGTAAATTCCTTCCATACAAATACTGATTAAATCGCTTTACGCCCCAGACCAGGCTTAAAGCTTCTCTGTCTATCTGTGCATAATTTGTCTCTGCAGCACTCAGGGAGCGCGAAGCAAAGGCTATGGGGCGTTCCGTTCCATCACACATCACATGCGACAACACTGCACCGATTCCATATGGTGAGGCATCACAGGCTAGCTTCACGGGTTTGTGCGGGTCAAAGTGGGTCAACACTGTGCCTGACATCACCAGTTTCTTAGCCTCCTGAAATGCTCGTTCACACTGCCTTGTCCACATCCATGTCTTTCCTGTCCGTAGTAGTACATTGGCAAGGTTTGGCAGGAACCGGTTGTAATAATTAACGAATCCAAGAATGGACCGCAGCTGTGAGACGTCTTTTGGTTGCGGTGCCTCTGCGACAGCTTTTAGTTTGTCAAGACATTTGTGTAGTAAATTTGCATCGATCTCGTGTCCACAGTATGTGATGGTGCTCTTGAAAAACTCACACTTATCACGTCTTGCCCGTAGTCCATACTCCTCTAGTCTTTTCAGGACACGTGTCAGATTCTCTAGATGACTGCAGTCGTTCTCTCCTGTGACTATAATGTCATCAAGGTATCATTGTGTCCCTGGGCATCCTTGAAGTACCTGCTCCATTGCTCTTTGCCATAGCGCTGGGGCTGAGGCGATGCCGAAAACCAGCCTATTGTAGCGATATAGTCCTTTATGGGTGTTTATTGTCAGGTACCCTTTCGAGTCCTATTCCATTTCCATCTGCAAGTATGCTTCTGCCAGATCTATTTTGCTGAAAAACTGCCCTCCTGAAAGGTTAGCAAAAATATACTCAATTCTTGGGAGTGGATATTGTTCTGCTTGCAGCACAGGGTTGATGGAGACTTTGAAATCCCCACCCACAGCCTTCCCGTCTCGTCCCTTTTTTGTAACTGGAACGACTGGGGTTGCCCAGGGTCTCCAATCGACCTTGGAAAGGATTCCTTCAGCTTCTAGCCCAGGGCTCTTCAATAGGCGGCCCGCGGGCCACATTCGGCCCGCAAATTATTTTTTTTGGCCCGCTTGATGCACTAAAAGTGTATTCAGTTTCATTTGGGTTGGCATGACATCACCGCACGAAAACACACGAAGCACTCTGATCTCACATAGCTCTCGCGGTACTCCATCAGCCAATCACAATGCTGGCGCGAAAATGCAAACGGCGCAGGTTCATTGACAGCTAGTGACAAGGGTTGACAGCGAAATCATGGCGATTGTAAAAAAGAGAAAGGTAGACACAGAATATTTAAAAGCGAATGGACTTAACAGTTTTGTTTTATTTTGCCTGACCACCACAATGCAAAGCCAACGTGTTTATTATGCACAAGACCGTGGCGGTCTGCAAGAATGATAACTTGAAACGGCATTTCGGGGCATTGCGCAGAAATTTCAAATGCAGTTATCCGGAACATTCTGAAAGCCTGTAACCGCAGCATTCTTACGTGTGGCTTGGAACCTGGCAAAGGCCAAAAAACCGTTCACTGACGCCGAATTAATTAAAACCTGTGCAACTGACAAAGTGACTTCTAAATCACGACGCGAAAATAAAGAAAATGGTAACGGAGCAGGTTCCATTATCTGATTGCACAGCAACAAGAAGAGTGGAGCCATTGGCGGGTGAGTGCCTGTCTAATCTGTTATAAGACATAAAGAAAGCAGAAGCCATATCACTCGCAATAGACTCGTCTCGCGAACTAACCGACATTGCACAGCGGTGTTTGTCCGATTTATTTTATGGGAAGGATTTCCGCGAAGAGCTGCTTTGTTTGCTGCCGATGCATGGCCGCACAACCGGTGAAATACTTTTTAACGAACTTACGGAGTTCTTTAAAAATAATGAATTAGATTTGAGCAAAGTTGTTTCTGTCGTTACTGACGGGGCTTCCTCAATGGTTGGACATCAAAAAGGCCTGATAAGCACTAGCTTCATAAATCGGTGTTGAAAAATGAAAGAGACGATGGATGCAGTCACGAGGCTGGTAAAATTTATTCGCGAGAGCTCGAGTCTGCCACATCGTCGTTTCAGAGCTCGTCGTGTGCTGAAGAGAGTTTGTGAATAAAATGTTACTGTTTTATCAAAACTGAGGAAATAGAACTAATAAAAACATATTTGTGATTTTTTTTAAACAAATAAACAACTGTAAAAATAATAATAATAATAATGACAATAATAATAATAATAGCAGAACAAACATTGTAGTTATCCAATTATAGTCGGTGGCCCTTGACTTGCTATTGTTAGTAGAATTTGGCCCTTGGTGAAAACTAATTGAGGAACCCTGTTCTAGTCTATCTAGCTCAATTTCGACTTTCTGGTGAATAGCATAAGGAACAGGACGTGCCTTGTGAAATTTAGTAACTGCAGACTCCTCAAGAGTTATTTTTCCTTTAATGTGTTTCAGGGTTCCAATACCAGGTTGAAACACAGTTGTAGTTTTACCCAGCACTTCCTTCAGTTGTTCCTGTGTACGCTGTACCCCCGGATTAGATACTTGTAGGCTTTTAATGGATTCCCAGTCCAAATTCAGCTTCCTCAGCCAATCTCGTCCCCAGAGTGCTGGTCCTTCTGTCTGCACTATGTACAGATCTAGGTTGACCTGTTGCTGGTTGTATTTTACCGTCACAGGCATCACTCCGAGGGGAACTATGGGCTCTCCTGTATATGTTTTTAGTTTGACAGGTGATGGATGTAATTTGACTCTCTTGAAATGTCTTTCAAACTCATCCTGCGACATCACTGATACAGCTGAGCCTGTGTCTAACTCCATTCTGACAGTTTTCTCATTAACTTGTGGGGTTAGCCAAATTGCCTCTGTCGATTCATTTTTCAGGTTGTAAATGTCCAAATTTGCCAATCCTGAATCGCTTTCATCATCCGACTGTGGAGCAACAACGTGCAACTCTTTGTAGGTCTTCCTTGAAGCCTTGTACTGTCTGTCTCTTTCATTAACTGAGATATCTGAACGACATGCTCTTTGTATGTGTCCCACTTTGTTGCATTTCCTGCATGTTTCCGTTTTAAATCTGCACTGATTTGCTTTATGTCCCTCTCCTCCACATCGGTAACACAATTCGGTATTTAGCATTGTCCTTTTTGATTTGTACACAGTAGCTACCTTATTCACTGACATCTTCACTCCTGATCGTAGCTCCACTGCGTCTCTTGTGGCTGTTTCCATAGCGACAGCAATTTCAATGGCCTGCTTAAAGGTGAGATCCGCCTCCGTGAGCAATCTTTTCTGGGTGCTCTCATTTACAATCCCACAGACCAAGCGGTCTCTCCGCGCATCATTCAGTCCATCTCCGAACTGACAGTGTTCTGACAACTTTTTCAGTTCAGCCACGTAAGCTGCAATGTACTCCCCCTCGTTCAGGTTCCGCTTATGGAATCTGAAGCGTTCCGCTATGATTAGAGGCTTCGGAGCTAAATGTTCCCGCATTACCTTCACAATGCCATCAAAACCGAGTTCCGCCGGCTTCACGGGGGCAGCAAGACTTCTCAGCAATGCATAAGCTTTTCCTCCGATTGAACTCAACAATACTGACACACGTTTATCGACGGCGATCTCATTAGCTGCGAAATACTGCTCGATCCGTTCACAGTACAATGTCCAATCATCCGTGGCACTGTCAAAAGACTCAATTATCCCAATGTATCCAGCCATCGTGTCGACAACGTATCCGTAAATCCTTAAATCCTTAAATCCTCGTCGCCAATTGTTGTGTTTGTACAATTTAACACAATAAAGATCAGACACAAACGAACTGTCTAACTTCTTTTACTGAACAAAAACTGGCCTCCCGAACACGAGCGGTTGGCCCATCAAAACCGAACAAAGGTTACTCTCTTAGAATGGACATGCATAACAAACCCGGAGTTCCCCCACATTCCATACACCACAGTGACTGTGCAACATCTTTTAAATAAACAAACATAAAACAAACTTAAAATGCAGGCAGCTCCCTCACGTTCGACTGCCGGCCATACAAACATAATAAAACACACCATAAAGTCCAGGCCCGGTCCTCTCTCACTGACGGTCCGGTCGCTCGTCCTCTTATGCTCCCGATCTCGTCCATGATACAAGACCGGTGAGCGTACAGCTGACTATCATTATCACTCACGCACTAGCCTCGAATCCTCGCTCTCTCCCTTGTTTAATTCCACTTTCATCCTCCTGGTAACATGGCCTGGTAAACTAGGTAATCAGTCCTTTTAAATGTGATCAAAGTGTCTGCCGAATTAATGAAAACAAAATGTCCTGTAACTGTTAACTTAGTCATGCAGCAGGGATATGCTGGCACTAAGGTTTGTCTAGGTTTTTAAACTGCTAAATACAAATGAAAATACTAACAGCGCCCATATTTAGGCCAAACATAAGGTGGATAGTTCATAGAGCTCCAAAAAATGTGGACTTGTTTTTTCTTCACATCGATAATAATGTAATCTTGATAAAATCATTTCCAACGACTAATGCAACACTAAACTGGGACTGAGATGGCACAATGAACTTTGGCAAAATGAGGCATGTTAGCTACTAACCCTTTCATTTGCTTTGTGCTTAACTTTAAAATTCATTATGAACAGCACATGATGACCAATCAGATTTTGAACCACAAAGCAGAACATTGTCAGACCGACAATAGGAAATTAGGCAAACTTGTCTATTGATCATCAGTCTGTCATTCATTCCCAAATTTTCAGATGTCGTCTTCTGCTGTGGCACGGCATGCCACAGTGCTGCAGCAGAGTCCACTCACGTACAGTCTACCAATGTGCCAAAATAAAATAAATGAAAACATCCTAAAAGTTGTGTATTCAAAAATACTCAATTGCATTAAATAACTTTCAGGCTCAGGGTGCTGAACTTTTATAAACTAGTTCCTCCCTGGCAAACTGAAATTTATGTTTTGGGGTATATGTTTTGGGGTATAAGAGTACCGTTATAGCAATAATGCATTTATTGAAACCATTAATAGTTATGCATTAACTAGCCTATGTTTAACATTTAGTGGCAAGTTGACATTACTACATTGGGTTCCTTATGTAGTTTAGGAGGCAACACCATTTTATTGTAGACAGAATACATGACAATGTGAATCTAGCATATGTGTGTGTGGTCGAAATGCAGTCATAAATGCACAGAAGAATGCATGAAGACACACACACTTGCAAACAGAACTTCAGATTACTGCAAAAAACAACAACATCTACGGTGATAAAACTGGTTCTCTGTGCTTTTTTAGCTATTGATCTTCCATGTCACATGATTGTTGTAATGATTTGGTGCAATCAAGCTAACGTTTTCCTAAATTTGTGTCTAGTACACTGTAGCACTGCACACACAGTTTTTTTTACTTCATGCTTGTGTAGGCTGAAACGAAGACTGAGAAACCCACAGTGACATTTTTCACAGCTAATGCTGACAGATAGCATGTCCTGCAGTGGAAATAAGGAATAGATTGTAAAAAGAGGATATCGCACAAATGCATCTGCATGGGAGAAATGAGCCTTGCGTTAATTATGCATACAGTACTTGCTTTGTTTGACGCTTACTTAATGAAAAGCTTTGAACGACGCAGAAAGTATCAGGGTCGCGCTGTATGGGCTCTTGAACGTCTTTTTAAGATGAAAAATAAAATAATGAATACATTTCTTTATAAAAATAAATAAAAACTATAATACAATTATACAAAATATTTTATTATATTATACTGCTTTTATTAAAGCATAATACATCTTTGATGATATAGGAAATATGCAATTCAAGCTTCTTTGTCCCTAAAAGTGTCTGGACAACTGTGGTTTTAGCTTGCATTGTTTATCCACACAACCCCGCTCTATCTTTCTGACGCACACAGACATCCTGTCACATGAAGAAAGTGCCTATTCAGGACACAGGGAATGGACTGTCACAAGTTCCTGCTTGAGCCATGTCTCTGATCAATAAAGGAACACAATCATGCATATACAACAATAACACTGGCAAAACAATAATGCATGGGAACACAAAAATAAATGACAGTGGCAAACATTTGCTACCCACAGAAAAGTGGTTCTTTCTGCAACCGATGAAAGATAAATACTTTCAGATACTGTGCATTTCTCAGATGAAGATACGAGAAACTTCCTCTAATAGTTTGAAGATGTTGTGCTCTCTGTATTCATGCTCGGCAATTTAAAAATAGGTGAGATCATTCTTGTGGACCTTATCTACACAAATAGCAACAAATGCCACTTCGCAAGATGTGGTCCAGAAAGATTTTTATAATTTTATAGTTTTTACATATTACAAATTACATTTTAAAGATATTTGTTTAGCATTTTGATTCGGTTATAAATGTTTTGTTGGTTGTATTGGACGTGGTAAAAAAATATATATCGATATAAAAGCGTGTTATATTTAACTTGCTACACAATTTGGGGTTTTGACACCCAGTGGACTGCTGTATGTTTGTTTCTCACTTAACACAAAGTAAAAAAAACTGGAGACAGATCGAGTGACATTGTTTTGTCACACACCAATGCATATAAATCTTTGTACAGGTCATCTTTCAAAGTATTTTAAAATCTTTCTGCACTTTAACCCGTTTAATATTACAGCGTGTGTGGAGAAGATTGCTCTGTGCACTGTGGGTCATACGTCTTTATTCCACCCCCTCTGTCTCGCCTTATTTTCATGTCTTCACTTCACTGTCGTACAATGAGGAGGTCACGGTGTACTTTTCATCTGATACAGCTTTGTTGTCATTCCTTTAGATTTAAAAGAAGTTTGGTAAAGCATGTTTTACAAAACAAAACATGTCACCTCTTGGCTGTTAGAGTACATTCAGAATCACATTTTGGATTCTTTATTGCTTGTTATACCATTGTTGCAACGCTCGTGTCAGAAACCAGAACACCGCTGACAGTGTCTGAAACGTGTTTGTGTACACATTGGCAAATGTTCCCTGTGCATGTACTATGAGAATGTCTAGTCGGCTGCGACAGTAACCTGAAAGATCGAGACCTTGTGTCCCCTATTAATCATTTGTCAGTTAAGCTGATCTTCTTGTTTAGGATACCGGGTAGTTCATGCCACACGAAACACAAGACAAGTAATTTCAGCCACAGTCAAAGGGCCTAATTTTAACTGACTCATATGGTTATCATTTTGACAATTTGAATAATGTATGGTAGGAAAACATTATAACCTCCACAACAGTCTTATTTATGATGGGCCAATTTTTTATCTATTTATCTCTGCTCCCTTCAGTCCAGTTCTGATGTTTCTTTAAGTCCCTCCTGCTTCGCACCATCCCACTCTCTTTGTCTCTCTATTGCTGTTTGCCAGATTCATGGGATTGCTTGCCTTAGGGTTATCAAGATCAAATTTAAACCAGGCTGATTAAAGGGAAGGAAGGACAGAAGCGAGAGTGCAAAAGGCCAAAGTGAGAAATTTAAAACATCATCAAGTTCAAGAAACTGTTGCTTCGTTCCAGTTCACATACTATCCATCCATGGTATTTTAAATGAGAAAAAGTGTCTCAATAATCATATGTTGAAGCTTGTATTTTAAAGTACTACTTTTTCTAGTTAAAAGTGGAAATCCATGCACGCTTATACAATGCACTGCAAGAGGACATAAGAGTATAGTGATGCTACACTTGAATTAATAAATACAATTATATAATGTAACATTTGCATAAATTATGTATAAATTATAGAAATAATAAAGTAAAACTGAAATGCAAGGAGTTGTTGACCCACAAAAGTGAGGAAAAACAACAAAACTAAAACCATCTATGGTAATGCATCTATAAATAATACTTCACGCACAAACAATTTTAAAATTAAACTTAAGTGCTGAATGTTTGGGATGAATACATTTACAAACGTGACTTTTGACAGTGTGACGCACTGCGTTCAATTGCACGCTTTGGTGTATTCTGAGGAACAGCAATCTCTTGTGGTCAACAAGTCAAATTGCTAGACTTTGTTGCTAAAAGTGCTTGTTCCTAATTCATTCAGTTCAATAGGGTGTTCACAAGAATAAATGTAACAGGAGACAACTTCAATAGGCAAAGGGTTCTCATAGTTCTCATCCATCTCTGGATCTCTACCACTTCAAGTGAATGCATATAGTTACCTCATCTGCGTTTCCATGATACCCTCTCTCCTGATCGATTACTAAAGCATTGATTATGGGCTCTTATGATCTGTACAAAACATGCTCATACAAAGCCATATATTATTTTGAAGAGGAAATATCAAAAGTGGGTGGTGTCATGCTAAACTGTTGAGGAATAAGTTGGGTTTTTGTCTCTAAGGTTTGTTCACATTTGCAGTGTCCAAAATTACATTACAATGTTATGCTTCATGTTAGTTCCTGCTTTAATCGTGAATTGGTGACTTTTCTATTTACAATAAGTAATTTGCAGATGTTTCAGTCTCGGATCACAATTGGGTGTTTTGTAAGTGAGTTCAATTATTACATAAACAATGAATGAACAAAGAAGCCTGGAGACATCACATCAAGAATTGCTGGAGGGTGTTCAAAATTCAAGTTCAGAAGATTAAAGCGAATATTTGTTAGCCATACAGTGCCATTTCTCACAGTCTTACACATATCTGTTTCAGAGCGCAGTTCTTTCAACTGGACACACATTCATTTTATTTTATTTCAATGCCAAAGGAAAGACCATTTAGACGATCTACTTAGAGCAAAGACATTAACAAATTCTAATTTATTTATAAATATACTTAAATGTATTGTGTTTGTTCATGTGGTGACACTGTTGTAATAGGACAGACCAGCAAGGCCACAAAAAAACATGCTGTAGTAGTTTTAACAGATGCTGATGTATTAAAGATCGTGTTGATCTCATATTAATCCCTCATATTAATCTTCAGTACCTATAGAGTAGTATCGCATACTTCGAATAGTCGAAGAGTGTTTAGTTTGATCACATTTATAAAAGATAGATATGATTGTTTCCGGAAAAATATGACTTCATGGGGCGGGGGTGTGCAGAGGGGTGGGGGAGGAACTTGATTGCCAACAAAACACAGACATATGACTTAGTTTCACTGACCGCGTGCAGTGCATGTCCGGCATCTTTTAGCACTGGAACTGCTCCATCTATCAGTTTAACACGATCTTCAAATCCAGCGTTTTATACACCATGTATATAACATCCATCTCTGAAATGCCGGGAAAAAAACATAGTACACATCCACTTCGCTCACTATTGCAAGAGTAACGAGCTGCACCTGGAGGCCCTCGGCGCAGCCAATCTCGATGGTAGGCGGGTCTTCTGATCGCTCGTCGGTTGAAGCGTGGGCAGGCTATTTCTTTCGCCTTGCCATGTGAATGCTTTTCCGGGAGAATTGCCCAATAAGGGACTAAGAAAAGTTGTTACGAAACAGATTTTCATGTTCTAAAAATATTCCAAAACCTTTTACTTTGGGGGAGTGTATCGAGCACAGAATTACTATGTCATACGTCCAAGGGTTTTTTGACTATTTCAAGCACGAGAAGATAGCACGTTTAACATTGTAAATAAGTCAGAATACATGAAACACCTCCTCTTTAAAGGGATAGTCACCCAAATAAAATTGTGTCTTCATTTATTTGCTCTCTCTTTTTTGTAATTTATACATTAATATAAATGTAATTTTAAATAAATGTGTGGTTTGCTTTTTTTATTGCCAGTGTCTGATGAAACTTACAAATACCCTCACTGATTTCTTTCATCTGCCTTTGTTCATTCATTTGCTATTTCCGTGTGGTGAGAAAGGAGGCGGGAACCGGCGGACATTAAAACAATAAACCTTTAATTAAACAAACAATAAACATGGAAGTAACCGGCAGCCACCTTACGGTAGACTGCCGGCCATAAAACAAACACAAACTTAACACATGTTCGGGCCCGATCCTCTCTCGTCAACAGTCCTGCCGGTCGTCCTTTTAAGCTCCCGATCTTCTCCGTAAGATATGCGGGCCTCACGGCTCTCGTCCCGCCTTCCTCTACACATACCGATATGATGAATGGCACAAAATTCAGACAGTGTAAATATACTGCAAACACTGCAGATTTTTGTCAAATAAGAAACAATATGTTTATTCGGAATTTGGGAGAAATGTTGTAATTAGTTTTTTTTGAGTGGTTATGTAGTTGAATCTATTTTAGATTAAAATCAGACATTAGTTTTTTAGGAAATATTTATCATAAGTTCAATTACGATACATTTGGAAAAACTGACAGTTTTTTTCTTACAGAAATTTTTTTCTCTGCCGGATGCCATTTCAAATTCTTTGTGGAGTTGAGTAGTGACTGCTCAAACAGCTGTCTAAACACATTCCTCTATGCATTCATGGCCAAGGATTTAAAGAAATGCTATTCATTTTTGTCAAAGATTGAGAGTGCCATTGACAAGGAGAACAGCAGGGGTTTGAGACAAACTTAAATGAGCAAATCAGGGGATCAACAACTGTCTGCAGTCTGAAAATATGAAAGCTAATGAGTGTATGTGACATTTGACTAATACTTCCAAACCAAAGAATCAGAAATTTTCACTATATTTAGGTTATTTAGAGAGATATAAAAGATGGATACCATGTACATTTTGAACTAGAACACCGTTAAGTGTGAATTTGGAAATTTAAAGAATTACCTTTACATTGTTTAAATCATTCATGTAAATCGAATAGATAAAGGCTATTTTTCTTCGACAAAGAAATATCTTGTAACAAGCCCACCCATAAACAAGTTAATAAAAACATGAAGTGGTACAGGATAATTTAGAATTTATTGACAATTTATGATAAGTTCACACAGCTCTCTTTTTTTCAAAAATGCACATTCAGTGCTCGTATTGAAGGGGGACTGGGGGGATCCGGGACCCCCATAAGGCATAAGGTACCCCCCATAAGAAGTAAAAAATAGACTTAGGGGGCCACCTTAGATATTTTTATTTGCGTAATAATGATAATGACAAATGTGAATTTATATTAAGTTTGTTTGTGGGCTAGTTGTCATTTCTCTTTAAATTTTAAACGCCCGCTAAAAATGGAGAATAATAAACCACCATTTGCAGTCAGCTTCTACTTTTAGAGGGGTAATTTTCTCTCTCTCTATATCTTTCGACTATATTTATCAACTCCATGTCGGGGCTTTTGTATTCCTTGTGTAAATTATTATACAGCCTGGTCCTGGGGTGCTAGAGATCTCGATGAAGATCAGTGACGGCTTTTTAGTTATTATAAAGGGAGTGCTCCTTGTGCGGTTTCTGTGCTATATATAATCCATTCAGAATTGTATAAAACTTGTTTTTCATGCTGCTAAGACCAACGGCCACATACACGCTGTAAAGTTTCGGGAATTACATCGGCATATAAATGCGGGATTCACTCTTGAAATAGATATGATTGATATATTGATAGCCATAGTTAGTTTCTGAATAAAGCAGATTTTGGACTGAAATGGTTGAATAATCTGTTGACTGACAGACTCACTCATAACAGTCCCTTGCTGCTACCTACTGGACGTAAACTGAAGTTGTTGAAAATTCCCCACAACACTAACACACAGACTGGACAGCTGGTCTTCTTATCACAATTTATATTTTTAATATCTAATAAACTAGTTTCTTGCATTTAAACAAGTATTTTGGAACAAGCATTATTATCACAAAGTGTGAATCATCCAGTTGTTTTTAGAGAAAATAATAAATACTACATTTGTAAATAATGCTAGAATTATTCTATTGGGCGTAAACTACTGTTCATTTCTGTTCACCAAGCCTGCATGGATTTGATCCAAAATATAGCAAAAGAAGCCTGTTCTTTTATGAAAGCCTGTTTTTAATAAATATTATATAGCTATGCATAGTATGATCAAATATATTTAGTATTTTGTATAAATTGTAAATTGTGAGTCTAACCCAAACCAAAAGAAAAAAGTGTTATGGTCACGACCATTTTATTTAATCTGAAAAACTGGGAGGTGCAATTACTTAGAAGGTAGAAATAACTTATATTCATTTCATACAAAAAACATTCATAATAACACTTCATTTCTAATCAAACGCATACAAATTTGAAACTGTTAAAAATAGAAGTGATATACTTTCTGTCTTTTAAATTCATGGGATTATTTTGGTGAACATTACAAAAATATCTGTGTTTTACTTATGTGTGTATATACATATATACTGTATCTATATATAATAAATGTTATTTCTTTATATATTCCGCTAATAATACAATTTACTGGCGAGATGATTTTTGAGAATCTAATTAACATGTTGCTTCATGCTTGTTTTCACCCCTTAATTCAGTTTTTTGTCATTGTCATTTGCAATTTTAGTAATATGGAAAAACCGCTGCAAATTGAAACAATTAAAACAAAGAGAACAAATTTCCAAAATTAGAACAATTAGATCCAAACATGATGTATACAAATCATTTGGGAGGAATTATTGGACTATACAGGTGTATATTGAAGTACTGTTATTCCATCGAGCTTGCATTGTAGAGACTGCAGCTCTCACAGCAAAATAAGGACACTGTAAAACAAAAGGTGTTTTCACTAATCAATAATTAACCAAAATATACAATTGTCATTTTTACTCACCCACATCCAAATCTTTATCTTGTTCTTCGTGGTGCACAAAAGCAGCCATTTCTATAGAATTGTTTCTTGACAAAACAGTTTTGAACTACATCGCACAGCTGAGTATAAAACAACAGAATGTTCATTTTAGGTTGAACTGTTCAGATAACTGTCATTTGTGACAGTGTACATGGGTTTGTTAAAGGGTCTGTCATTTTAAATATTTACAAGAAGCCTTCATTTTAACATTCAAATTTGTAAACAAAGGATTTGCGTTTTGTTTTTAATTATGGCCTATTGCAAATACTGTATCTAAAGAATTCACTAAGAAACCCAAAAGTCAAATAATTTGTAGAAATGTTTTTAGTACAGGATTTTTCCTAACAGGAAAAGCAGACTTTTGTTGCTTTTATATAAAGTACGTAAACCAAGAAACCAATAAGAATGTAATATTTCCAACAAAATCTGAATTTTGAGTTGTCCATGCTGTTTTTTTTATACTTGAGGCATGGTGTGGGGATTTATTGTTCTAGCTAAAGTAATATTCAGATTTTGAGGTCATAGCATACTGTGGTCCAAAATGTACATAAATAGCTGTGTGAAGAGTGCATAGGGGATCATAATGTCCAATCTGGTCCAAAGGAGGCAGAGGTACGGGCAATATGCTGAAAACGAGGTATCTAAACAGTGGTCTGGATGTCTTTCTGACATTAAAGGTGCTTTTATAGACAGTACAAACAGCCATTGCCTGTGATAATAAACAAAACTTGTTATTCCACACACTTTCATAGTAGAAGAAGGAAGATGGCTTATAGGAAGATTTAACTTAAAACTTTAAATAAGCCAAGGAAAAACATGTAGTGTATTTTCAGACCACCCATGACTATTTTTATCAGACACAGTTTGCTGTGTTCTTTGTGAAATGCTTAATGTTGTCAAAACAGAATGCGAACAGGACAATAAACTTACAATTTAAAATTCTAAAAAAAGGAAAAGCTGGAAAAATGTAAAGCTAAAAATGAGAGTTGTGAAGTAAGAGATGAGTATCATCTTGGTCTGTACTCATCAGGTACACCAGACAAGTTTCTCTTCGTCAGAGCTGTATCCACAGTCTTTATTAGCCCATCAATGTTGGCACGCATTTCTGGCGTGTAAGGGTCATATTCTAGCTTTCTCAATCCAGAGCGTTTGAAGTTCCCATCTTTCTGTCCTTCCACACACAACAGACGTTCCTCGAAAACCTCCAGACCCAGAAAAAGGACCATCCTCTTCAAATGAGAAAAAAGCTCCCGCTTTAAATCCTCAAAATGCACTACGTGAACTTTCTTCCCGTATTTCAGCCAGTCTAGCGTATGAGACGCCCACCACGGTGCGTAGTTCCTCACAAACTCTGGCCACTCTGATTGAGAGAGAAAGATTTACTTTTACAGTTTCATGCGCACGCTTGAATTGCATGGAAAACACATACTCTTTCTGCAGAAGTGTAGACTTTTTTTTAACACTGACTCAAACATTATTCATTCTGAATTGACACTTGTAGCCAAATATTAAAAAGGAAAACATAACGCTGATAATAAAGATGCTTCTGTGTTTGGGTGTGTGGGAGAGCTGTGAATCGAGTGATGAATCAAAATACTAATAGCTTGTTGGCATGGAAACAAGAGCGGCACAATACTCTAACAGCTGCTGAGGTTGTGTGTTAAAACACAATTTATTATTATCTACAATAAAACAGCAATATGTTTTGATATGACGACAAGAACATTTACTTCATCACACAATTTCTTATCATTCTTCATATAGTTCATAGACTTGCGTATAATAGAAGTCAATGGAATGAAAGCTCTAGTGTGACCACGGCCTAAGCTGGTATTGCAAGTAACCATTTTAATTTATTAAATGTTATTTGGACGCATCTTATGACCTAACAGTGGAATATCCAGAAGCCGTGGCTTCTAAAAGTACTTCACTGTTTATCTATAATTTCTGCGCCTCTATATCACCATCTAAAATAACATTTGAATTGACGTTAATGCAGAAAAAGGCCAAAAATATAACAGACAAAACTTGAAATATTGAATGATAATGAATGAAAACACTGCAAGGGGTACCTCACAGCCTGATTTTTACCCAATATACCCTCTTCCGTCTCCTTTATGATAGTATCACATAGTTATTTATTTATTTTTTCCCTTACCTTTTCCCCTCCAGTGAGCTTGAGATGCAAATCCAATATGGCCGCCATACTTTCGGTTAAATTCGGCCATTAGGGCTTTATAAGGGTTCCGGATCATGAGGATGCTAGCATCAAAGGCTTCAATCTCCTTCTTGCCGCTCTCGTGGGTCTTGATGCTAATGGTTCTACCGCTGCGCCAGTGATCTCTCTCTCCTTTAAAACCTGTGCATGCAAAGTAATAGAAACGACCATGAGCCAACGGGGGAGTAGATTAGGCAGGGGCATATAAAATTGTTGAAATAAAGCTAACCCTTGTTGTACAGTGAGCCATCGAAGTAGTAGCTGCCAGTGTAGTAGCCCGTGGCCAGCTCAATAAGGTGACGAGCCCAGGTGTTCCCCGCACCAGGGAAACTCGCAAGAGCCACCTGGTGTTTAGACCGGGTGGGTAGAAAGCGTCGGTCCATGCACCGATTGTCTGGAGAGATACAGAAGGACTTGAAATGTAAAATAAATGTAATTGTTAATAAATGTAATGTAATAATTAACACAACACCATGTTGGGACTAAGCTGCTATAGTCATTTTGTGGTTGAGCTGTGTGACTATAATAATGGTTTTAACTTTGAAAGGGACATGTATGAAAACTTTATCATATCACGTGTTTTTGTGCTTGTTTTTGTGCTTTAGTTTCAACCAGTCTAAACCAGTACATGATGCCCGATAATGAAACACAAAGCAGGAGACTGTCAGACTGACAACAGGAAATGATGTAATAGGTTTTAGTCTTAATGTAAAAACCTTAAGATGTAAAAAATGTAAAAAAGGGTCTCCCTGAGAGCAGTCGCAGACTTAAAAAAAAAGCCTGATAGGTCAATATGGCATGCTGTTGAACGTTACCCTGAACTTGTGTCTGGTACACTACAAAGAAGTCATTGTTCCCACAGCTATCGAAATCCTCCCCAGCGCAGCGATGCACACACAGTTCCTCATCCTCGTGCTCATGTAGGGTGAAGAGAGGAGTGGGAAAGCCACAGTGACATTTTTCTCCAGCCAATGCTGCCAGAGAAAATTCCTTGATAGACCAAAGCAAAGATTAAAGCCCTCGTGGTTAATTACCGTAAAATTACATGAATTACTTTTCAAATGTGCTGTTCACACAGACAGTGACATCCTTTCTTTTCACAAATAAGATAGCATTTTGTGGCACATTCATGCAGAATAAACTTAATTCCTGAACTGTTTCTTTGACTTCCATAAAAACAGTAAACATGTCATCGCAATTCACCAGTAAAGTCTGTATGTGTGAGAAGGGCTATAAACAGACAAACATCTGCACGGGAGACATCTGACATGTGTGCTACAGTACTTACTTTCTCTGTACACATGTCTACACACTTATCCACTGACATGTTTTGAATGACGGCGCTAACAGGAAGTGCCAATGTCACGTTGTCTGGCCTCTTGAAACATCCCTTAAAGATAGCGCTTCCATCTAAACAACATAATAAACACAAACTTAACATCTAACAACAACAGAAACAAACAAATCTGAACATTCTCACAGGATAATGTGAGTGCTTCTTGACGGTGAAAAATCTGACCATCAATATGGTCTTCGGGATGGCATTTTTATAATTCTAATTCTAGAAAACATTTCTGGCCGGTCATAATTAGACTCAGCAGAATGAAAGTAGTACTGTATTCCACTCATGTTTGCCACTACTGTCTGGATTTCAACAAACAAGTTAAGTGTGTCTAAGGGTCCTCACATCTCCGGGCAGACTCTTGGCTCAGCTCCAGTCTATATATGGAGAGTCGATTAGGTCCACCGCAGATGTTAGTCTTCTCCCCTTTACACCCCATATTACAGTCGCTCTCGGACACATTGGACGCTTGGATCTTATGACCACAGTAGCACTCTGATCCAAACTCCAGACCAGCGTAGAGATACCCCCTGGTGAAACATGTCAAATTAATGTCAATAAAAGTCTTAAAAAACATCCTGTTTCCTCCTCGTATTTTATCATATTCATCTCATCCTTGTCTATCTTGTCTGTAGTTCATTTATTAATAACAGTGTAACTGGGCCAGAAATAATGAAATACAGATTGTGGTAATACTTTAAGCATAACTTTTAAATATACTGCCTGGGCAAAAAAAAGGTTACCATTTGGATTTAAAATAGCAAAAACTTACTAAATACTAGGTGGGGATTACTGTTATTTTAAATTGACCAAGGCCAGTTATAGAGACAATTTTGAGTACTGAAGGGAGTCTGTCTTCTAGTGGCTGACTGCAGGATAACAGGTTTGGCTTCCTCTCCTCTAATCCTCCTCAAGTCTTATTTATGACAGGCCTCTTGAACTTCTGAGTGGGCGCCCAGTACTGAGCGGGAGCTAACAGAAGCGTTTACTCTCCCAAGCACCACTATCCATCTCTTTCACGGTTCCCTTGAATCCAGTTTTGACTTTCTGTTTCTTTAACTCCCTACACTCTACACTTAAAAACATTCTTTTAAGTTAAATGAACATAATTTTTGTAAATAATTTTCATGTTCAGTTATGTAACTTAATCCGTTCATGTTGGCACTACATAAATGATTTGTGTTGTGTTAACATATAATTGTTACAACTAGGCCGAGGATTTATATTTTCCAGCATGCTTTGCGTAAAACTGCATTTTGAGTTATTTTCTTAATTAAGTGTTGTTTAATGTGTTTTTCAGTAAAGGGAAACACTTGTTAGGGTTTAATGTTCATTTATCTTTTTTGAAGTTTATTACATTTTTGAATTTGAATTTCTCTTAAGCTTGGTTAACTTCTTATCTTATTAAAAATTAAAGAAAATGTTATGTAACATTAACTAAAAACACTTATGTTGAGCACGTTAAATGAAAATTTGAAACGTTAACATATAAAAATATCATGTTTGTTTAACAACTTAAATATAATGAAATTATGCTGAGTAAATACTTTTTTAAGGTAAACATAAAATTTTTTTGTGCAACCGATGTACATCCTTTTTTCATGTTAATCCAATAAATTTTTTTTTTAGTGTAACATCCTTCAGTCGCAACCTCTGTCTTTCTCCGTTTGCCATTTTTCCAACAAACTAAATGAAATAAGTATAGTTAAGACGGAATAGAAAGCAGGCCGAATAGAGGAACCAATTAAACAGGAAGGAAACAAGAGTGCAAGAATGCAAAAGAGAGAAAAAAAGGCTAAAGAGAAAACGTTTTAGACAATTATAGACTCTCAATAAATGTTTTATTCGAATTAGCATGTCCCCAATTGTAGGATGTTTAAATGAGTAGTCTTATTACTTCTGGTAATAATGGAAGTGCATATCCATTCACACTTGAGAAGCTAACATTACCCACAATTCATTGTGAGAGGAGTTAATTGAATTATAACTGAAATATAAAATATTTATAATAAATATTACCGAGATAAGGAATGAAAAAAAAAGTAAAAACGTTTTTATGCTTGACATCACTTCCGTTGCCTGAACATCCTTCCATACTTTTCTAAGTATTAAAATGTACATACTTTCTCACAAATGAGTACATCCAAATACGTAGTATGTTTTGTATAACTTTTAATAGCCATTTTATGTGACTAAAATAAATAGTGACATTTTTCCTGGTATGAAATCTGAAATACCTTCTGACTCCGTTAATGAGGGAAACAGGATGTGGGGAATAACATTAGCGAACAAGTGTCATATTAGTAATGTTTGTCGCTTTAGGGACGTCAACTCTTAGCGTGGGAGAGATTACATGTATATGACTCACTGTATGTGTGCGTTTGTGCATGATAACGTGGGTCTGAGTGGTTATCGGCCTACTTGTGTGTATTGATGCACATTAAGATGAAAAGTTTCAGCACACGTACCTCTCTGCACAGTTGTCCTGGCAACGGAAGACAGTCATTTTTTTGTAGTCAAAAAAGGACACGCCTCGGAGCGCACGCTTCTGCGTGTCATCCACGTAGCAGCCGATGTATTTAGCTACAAGGGGAGGGACATCAAAAATATTACATTTACATCAGGTAGAACATACTCAAAGGAACTTGCGAAGGTGGGAAAAACAACAACCAAACGAAAACACAGAGAAATGGAAAATTGATGAATAATTAATTCACAAACTAATGAAATGAATTCAAATGACATTTCACATCCTGTTGGTCAATGACGTTAATACAGGACACATTTTTAAAGTGACCATAGACAGTGTGCACTTCAACAGCACGCTCTGGCGTTTCTAATTTGGAAAAACAGTGCTTTCTAGAGGCCAACAAATGAAACTACATCCAAACGGTTTAATTTAGCTTCACTGTCTAGCTTTTAGCAATGAAATTAAAGACACCTTTTTATATTTAATTTTATTATGTTATATTATATTATATTGTACTTATGTCCCTCATAGTGTTCTCATAGTAGTCTATTGTAGGGGCAATATTTATTGTTATATTAAACAAAGGGGGTAACATTTTTATTGTATTATAATCTGTAAATTGCTTTAGTAAAAATAAATTGAAACCTGAAACATTCCTTAAAAACGACTTCAAACATCAAACTACACCCAGTGTTAACTCCATATTGGAGGAATGCTGGTGACATAAGACATTACAAAACACGCATAATTCAGTTACAGCTACATTGTTCTGGCATTTGTTCCCTAATATATTTACACTCGGATGCGGATCATCTGCTCCATCAATCTTAATCTTTTGTGACACGCAATACCTTTTGCATGACATCAGTCTTTCTCCATAATCTCACATATCCCCATTAGGATTTAATGTCTTTTCGTAGCCGAGATGGGCTGCCGAAGGGTTTAGCGCGTCTTATACACACCCTGACCAGTATAACATTTTGGTAATTGCAATTGTCTAAAAAGCAGCAAGCAGGATCACGAGTTAATCGTACTGGCAGACACAGAGGGCAAGCTCACTAATCTGCTTTATCAACAAGTCAGGCTCCGTTCACTCAGCACTGTATTGGCATTCTGTGAAGCAGCTAAGTGCAAGGATGACAAATCTCACTCACAGCATGACTACGGAGATAATGATGCTGTGGTGTACCTCACATGGTGTGCCGTCTGTGTTCTGGATGTATGAAAGATAATGAACAGGGGTGATTTTAGAGCTTGTAATTATCCAGGAGTGGATTTCAAATTTAAAAGTATATTGCGGCCTAAAAAACTGTATTACTGTTTAACAAGAGGGAAGACTTTTTATATTTATTCTTCTAAACTTAAACACTTAAATGGTTCATTTTAAGGTTTCCCAGACAGGGTTTAAGACTAGTCCCAGACTAGATGCACACCAGTAATGTTTTTATAAGGTATGTTCTTTTACTTTAATATCCTAATTTAACTAAAGCCTAGTCCTGGTTTAAACTAATCCCCATGCAGGAATATTTAATTTGGTAATGTTGTTAATGAGTGTGTGTCCAGAAGAGGGCAGAGTTGAGACAAGGTCTGTACGTTGATAATTTAAGATGAGGAAGTGTGTTGACCTGTAAAGAGGATCTTTTCTCTCTCTTTCGCTGCGTGAATGTGTTTTTTTGTGTGTGTTGTCATACGTTTTGAGAGTATCAGAACAATTTAAAATAGTAAGTCGTAGTATGATAAAGGTTTTTGTCAAATGAGCCATTTAACTTTGGTGCAGCAATGTGTATCACAGTATGTTTTTCTCTCTGAATGAACACATAAGATGATGTAATTGAGTTTTTATACGAAATACTGAGTGTCAGACTTCAGACATTACACAGTTACGTGTTGGCACTCTGGCGCATTTGGTATTAGATATTGCACGGAGAAGGATGTTGCAGGGCTGAGCTTCTTCCTGTTTTTTTACTTCCTCTGAGATTAAATGTGTAGCTACAAATTTACAGCCTATTCAGATGTTGCTTTCAAAATCATGGAACATACTGTATGACTGTCAAAAGTAAATCAAGCTGAGTTTAACTAGGGATCCGGAGGGATACGCTTGAGAACCATCTGTTCTCGCCTCTGAAACCTCGATATGGATGAAGGTAATGACCCGAGACTTACATACAGTCCACTAATTGGCTTTCACTTACCTTTTTGTGGGCTTTTATGAAACTATAGCAAGCACCTTATGAAACCATATGGACTTTATTCTGGATTTAGTCCAGAACATTTTTACAGAAAAATAAACTGTTAAGCTTTAGTGGTGCCAAATCTGGGCAGTTCTGTCAAGCATGAATGTTCAACTGGCATGAGTTTGCATTTAAATGCAAAAGAAATGATGCACACACGTGTAGACACACACATTAGGTTTATAATCTAAGCCCTCATCAAATACACTTTTCTGGAGGGTCAGATATGATGCAGGTCACATTTATATTTAATGTCCTCACCTAATGGAAGTAGATTTTATTTCAAAGATGAATGTACTTCCCTTTTATGAACAGTAATGTAAACAGGAATATGCAGTAACATTAGAAAAGGTCACATTTTTAATCTGCACAGGAGTAACCTATGACGTGCATGTGGGAATTAATTATTGAAATTAAACTTTCAATTAAAAGCATCACATTTCCACCTTTATATAATTCACCAAATTTCTTTACATCGTTTACTCGCCCTTTTTGCTGCAGAACACAAAAGATGATCATATAAAAAATCTTGGTAACCAAACAACATTGGCCCCCTTTGACTTCCACTGTAGGGACACAAAACCACTAACAAAATATCTCAAAATATTTTTCTTCTTTGTGTTACACAGAAGGACATAAGGGTAAATCCATTAATTTTCCATTTGCGAATAAAATTTCCAGATTGAACAAAATGTGTTGTGCCTATATGCTGCAGTAAGCAACACCTATTATAAGATTAGTAATGGCTATAAAGTACACACAGAAATGCATGTGGGGGGATTTTCATAGATATAGACTAGTGATTTTTATACTGTACAAACAGTATATTCCATCCCCTCAACCTACTCCTAAACCTAACACTCTCACAAACCTAACTGCAGTTTTACTTTTTGTGTAATTTTTTGATTTTGTTTATTTTCAGATAAACATCATTTGGTTTGATTTACAAGCTGTTTTCTCAAAAGCACCAAAAATGTCCCCACAAGGTCGAACAACGGTTCTTCTATCTTAGATATGGTACCCACATTGTAGGGTTTACCAGAACCACAGACACACACACACACACACACACACACACATTCATTATTTACTTAAGCAATCAGGAAAAGGCCACTCCAATTCTTCAAAACTTCAAAGACAGAGGCAGATTGCCACACTACACCGACTCAACCACCAATTGAACCATTCTGTTGTGATCTTGGAAAGCCATTGAATTCGTAACAATCAGTGTGTTTATGTATCTTGAAATTATGTATCACTCAGTTATGATTCCCTATTCTGTAATTATGTTTAGAACTGTGCTTTGGTTTGTGTCATTAAATGAAAACAATCTTTTTTACTACATATGTCATCTGGTGTTAATACCCTGTGAACATTTTTTTTTCATTGTTTCCTTGTGGATGCTTATAACTACCATGTAATGCTGTGTGTATGCCTTGTATGTTTATCATGGTTTCTTACTGCTTTGCTAAATTGATAACAAAAAATACATCAAGCTGACCCCCAAAAATGCACTTAAACAGAAGTGTAACGGTGAATAAGTTCCTACCTCTCCCATCATCCATCTCTTTGGTTGTTCTTCCTTTGGCTCCATGATTCCAGCTTCCTTTGGTGGCATGATCTCCTCGCCCTGCCCACTCTGGTGCCTCCTGCACCCCATTTTCCTTCATCCAAGGTGGCCCAAATCTCCGGGGGGCTCTCCGTGTCTCCTTAAACACCCTCCCTATGATTCCCAAACCGTTAGAGGTAGGGCTCGCACCACCTGCTCCGCCTTCAGATATAACTGGGTCACGGCCGCTCACAGAACCGCTGGTGGTAGAATCGCTTGAGAAGCCAGAGTGAAGAAAAACAAGGCTGCCAGCGGTGAGGTAGAGGATGATGAAGGAGAAAAAGCGCACCGGCTTGCGGCGGAAATAACGATGGATCTTCAGCAGAGTTCTGGCCATGACGGGCTCGCCAGCCACACGCACTGGCCTTCGACGTTACACAGAAACATATAAAATGAGAGACAGCGATGTCCTTGTAAAACGTTTTTTTTTTTACAATGAGCTTCTTTAAATCCCTCAGAAGTATTCCTCAACGTAGGAACAATATATATAAAACTTTACACAGAACACTTGTTTTAATCATTTCTTCATCTGTTCAAAAGTCTAAAGCAGTCTCCAGACCTCCTCTTCAGCAGTCTACAGAAATGTGTTGGGTTTCCAAGAGGCAGGGACGGAAGAGAGCGGTGCCATTGCAGAGGCCATGTTGAGAAAGACGAGTGGCAGTGAAGAGTGAAAGATGATATTGCCGTGGCGATGCTTTCACTCCTGTTATCAGACTCTCGCTCTCCCGAGGCCTTGTTTCCCACCAAGCTGTCTGTCAATCAAAAGCCGTGCTGATTCACTCCCGACTCACAGACTGTAAACCAAAAAACGACACAGATACTGAACAAGGACTAAATACTGGTGCAGTTTCTAAGCAAAG
The DNA here is from genome assembly GCF_947034865.1 of Barbatula barbatula. Lineage (NCBI taxonomy): Eukaryota > Metazoa > Chordata > Actinopteri > Cypriniformes > Nemacheilidae > Barbatula > Barbatula barbatula. The sequence goes on along the minus strand of NC_136767.1, from coordinate 23,870,385 downwards.
AACAACTCTATTTGTGCTAAAAAGCAGGTGTTTTTATAAGAAATCTCCAAACACAGTAGTACTATAGGTTACATTTATGCGATAATATATCTATGTTTTTTGTCTTATCACACAATTTACTCTACAAACCATTAAAGCTATAGAGTAGCACAATTGTAACTGGGAATTATGTTGAAAATAAAAATATCTCAAATAAATAAGTTGCCACGCTATAGAATTTGCAAAAGCATATTCTTGGCATTTTATCATTCAGGTTCTTGGGGTCTTAAAGATGATCAGAAACATTTTAGTCAAGTGTACAGTTAAAACGCTGGTCTCCTTCTGAAACCTTGTTTCTTCAAATTTCATGATTAACATTTTTTGGCATAAATGATCACTATTGGTCACCCTTTATGTTTGTCAGTTTTTTGCAGATATCTAACCAATCACAACTATTAAAAAGTGCTTGTCAACTTTGACATCACAGTAGGCGATTAAATCCTTTAGAAAGTGCAGTGTTTTTTCCATTTCCTGAGAATTTGGAGGTACAAGGTTCTGAAAGGACAGTGTTGATAAATATCCTAAGATGCGCTTATTTGAGATGTTTTCCAAAGAAAAACACATTTGCCGTTCTTCCCGTTGCAATCACAACCACTACTCTTATTTAAAGACAAATTCTCTAAAAACAAATCTTACACAATTTTCAAGTCAAGTTATTTATTTTATATTATGTTTAAAAATGTTGAGAGGTGGAATTTCAGAAATATTTAAAGAAAAACAAACCAATACAAAATACAGAAAAGTATAGGCTAATTTAATTAATAAGTTCATGTCTGAGCCGAAATGAATTCTGTTTCCCCACTATCAAAGACCCCAGTGTCTACAGTGGGCAAATACAATCGGCCGGAGTGTTTAAACCAAGACTCATATTCAGTCTCCTTCTCGGGGTAATGGAATTTTCCAAACTACAGAGTGTGCGTGAGTGTGCATGTGAAAGAGAGTGTGTGTGTGTTTGGACATACAAGCACCCAATGTCACCGTTACCTGACCCCTGGACTTCCACCTGCCGCAGTCAGAGCGGAGTCGGGCTGATGTTATCGAGACAACATTCTACACCGGCAGCACACAGGGCTCATTCAGTGCAGATATAGCTCAACACCTATGAGGTAGGCAAGACGGTAGAGAAAGAGAAGGAAAAATCATTAAAATTCATGTTGATTGCCAGTGTGTCAAAGATTTTATTTGCAAGCTCTTTTATTTGCTCTGGACACATGTTTTATAACTCTGTGGAACCTAGTCTTTAAAATGTGCTTGTAAATCTGCGTGTGTGGGCAAGAGGGGTTTTCTTGTGGTATAACTCTATTTCGGCGTCTATTTGTTTGATTTAGTATCGTAAAAGCCCAAAGAACACTAAAGGCTCTTAGATAAACATTTCAAACCCCCAAAACGACAATTACAATTTAAATAAACAAAAAGTCTTCAGTGTTTGAAACATTGCGGCATCTAACCAACGGCTCATTCCACGCCTCCCTTTCGAAGCACTATGGTGGCTAACACAGGATTAAGATTTCCGATTCTTTGCCGAAGGAGATAACAAATTTACGTATGTATGTAGATAGAAATAAATCATTCTAAGCTAATAAAAACATAACGCTTCATTATGTAAGGTCTTTTTACCTCTGAAGACACACATAGTCATGTATATTATATTGCATTTCTGTCAATAGATCACACATAGATTACACACAGCACCTCAATTCAAGCTAAATATTTAGCATAATCTGTTTTTCATTTTTATATATTTTTTAAATCTAATACAATAAAATTGAAGATGTTAAATGTTTTATATACATCCCTTTGGGCCCATTATACTGTATGAAGCTGGCTTCATTTAACAACAATTTATACTGCTTTCAGCAAACATTGAATTCGGATGACATCAGATTACAATAATCCTTTAATTATTTTTTTACTAAAAACACCAAATAAACCTATGAATATTCTGTAAGAGAAAATTATGAGCAGCAATGTCAGAATTCATCTTGGCTGCTTCAGCTAAGGGTCGTAACCTCAGTTTATGTTCCACAGGACATTCCATAAATACTTATTCCATTACTGCTGGTGACCAAAGCCACTGAACACTGAACACACTGAACAAGAGTGCCCTGTGTATGCTCTACTGTAAACACAAAATACCACCGCTTCTGTGAGACATCCCCTTTGCCACGCCTCTCTGAAACGTGCAGATTTTTTACAAAGCTCATCACTCTGAAAAACGAGGTGTGCTATGATTGGCCAGTTAACCAGTGCGTAGTGATTGGTCTAATACTGCAAGCGTGTGACAGAAATGTAACACCTCTTACCATATTTGGAACATCCGGTTTGTTGACAATTTGTGTCATGCTTACAGTTACAAAAACCCCACGTAAGAGTTGCAGACCAATGAAGATCAATATTTGGGACACAGGTATTTTTGTAGGTTAGGGTTAGGCATTACAGTCGATCTTCTATTCTGTGTGCTGGAAGAACTTTAACAAAAACATTTCCCAGTCCCCGCCAATTTACGAGCCAGACCCCTGTAGTGTGTAAAGAATGACAGCATCAGCTTCCACATAAATAGTGCCATGACCCCTGAACCACAGGGGCTCTTCTTGCTCTCTGTCCTGTTCTGCCTCCTGTTTTCTTTGAAAAACTAGATGATTTTTCATTTTTGTTTGAACTATTCCTTTAACATTTCATCTCCGGACTGCTGCGCCATAACCTGTTTTGGCAATAAAGTCGACCTCACCTTGCCAGCCTTTTTAATTAGAGACATGTCTGATCTCTTAGCATGTGTCCTTACTGGCTCGATGCCCAACTGCAATTAATTACTAGTGTGCCATCTTAAACAATTTCTCAGTGAGAATCTGCAGGGATTTCCTCTCCTCAATTTGATCCTGCTGTCTGTGTTGTTTATAAGCCACTTAAGACCATTTTCTTGAGTATAGCAGGTGAGCGGTGAGGTGGTTTATTGGAGACCTCTTGGAGATCTTGGTGTCTCCGACTCCAAACACTCGTATATACGCTGAATCTTTCCCCATGAGCTTATATGGGCACAGAGAGTAGAGATGTGGTCTGTAAGCTACTGTAGCTGTCATCTTAAAAATAACAACACTCATACTCTGTGTATCTGGTTTGGTTTCCATTTCACAGGTAATAGATTTTTGGGGGGATATGTCTGCTACATTGTTGCAACAGATTGTCTTAACCCTTTGCATTTGTTTAGTTGCACTACTCAGATTGCCTTCCACAGATAGCCTTAGTGAAATTATGAAATGGCAAGAATACATAGCAAGAAATAAATATATTGTTGATGCAAAATACCCTTCGTAGAGGATATGGGACATACAGACAAAGATACAAATAACATGAAACAACATTTCACAAGATCAGACTGCAAAATAGGACAATACCTGATTTGAGAACACCTAATTTGTCCTTTGCTCTCTATCCTAGTGAAACTGAGCAACGCTTTCATAAAACGTCTAACCCCAGAATCTGCTAATCATAGAATCATTTTTCTTCATGTTCTACACAAAAAACAATAAGTGCATTAAGAAGCTTAAACCGAGGGATTGGAGAGAAGTGCCTCATTGTAATCTTTATATTACACAGTCCATTACCCTCAATCCTCATGCTTTTATTCGTTTGCGGAGAAAGAGAGATTGAGAGAGAACAAAGAAAAAAGAATAATCTCTTTACATGTTTGCTGCACAATGTCCCCGATTTTGTGCATGATATTCTGCTTGTAAAGCGGTATATTTGGGCATGTTTATGTTTTCTCATTTGTCCTCAAAGAGAGTTTATTAGAGAGAATATTAATATGACATAGGATCATTTCTTTTAAAAGAGCACACACCTTAACAGGACAAACAATGGCAAAAACGACTATGAACACCTAAATAATTTTTAAGAGACATGAAACTCAGAACGCATACAGGTATGTAACCCATGCTGGCTGCAAAATAAATAATGACGATGCTCATTAAGCCGATAAGAAATAAAAAAGCTCATCTTTCATAGCAAGCGGTACAGGCCTAAAAATCGTCTCTTTTAAAGTACTTTATTTTCAGTCTGTACAGAATTGAGTTGTGTCTGAGAGCTTAAACGCTGAGGACAAAGTGCTCTATTCAGCTTATAACTGCGCTCTTCTCATAAGTCTGCTGTATGCTCATTGTTCATTCCAATGCTTTTGATGTTTCTCAAGGATTCAGATTCCTAGTCTAAATAATAAAGAACTCTTGCTGGGTACAATGCATCATTGTATATTCAGATAGCACATATTATATCCAAGAAACCGAAGTCATGTCATTCAATTGGCTTGCAGAATTGAATATACTGGTACAGTAATATGCTTATTTTATAGATTTACTATGATTAAAGATTTAATGAGATTTAATTTAGTCTCTTGCTCACTTTAGCTAAAAATGAAAACAGAAGAACTTGTCCAATGTTAGCTATAACAACAAACACGTGAATCTTCTAGATATTGTGACCAACGACATACAGTATTTGGTTCTGTAATCGGATTTTTTCGCAATTAAGTTATTCTTGTCCAAAAAATTATAAGGTAAGATGCACATAATGCTATTTAAAAGTATACAAAATTACTCAAATGCGCTAAGCTAGCGATAATTGAAGTTCATAGCATGTTTCTCTATGTGAATCAGAATCAGAAGGAGCTTTATAACCAAGTATGTTTACATACACAAGGAATTTGACTTGGCGGCAGGAGCTTAGTGCAGAAGAAAGTGTACACATGGTGCAAACATAGATGAGGGATACATATATAATGAGAGAAAAACAACATATAATATTGTGTAAATGAATATGTGTTGTTTGCAGGTTTATTGTATTGTTTCTTACAATGTACAGTTTCCAGATGCTATGTGCAATGTGCAAGTCTGACATGTGATGTACAGTGGGTTTTGAGGTTGCATATATTTACAAGAATCTAATATACCTGATGTTAAAGGTCCAGTGTATGACATTTTGCGACATCTAGTGGTGAGGTTGCGAATAGCAACCAATGGCTCACTCCACCTCTCCCCCTCCCTTTCAAAGCACTTTCAAAGAATAAGATGTGTGCCACTTTTTTGCCGAAGGAGATAACGTGTTTGTGAAAGTGCGTTGTAAAGAACAGTAGCTCAGTTCGAGCTACTGTAGAAAAAACATGGCAGATTCCATGCCAGGGGACTCGCAATGTATGTAAATAGAAATAGCTTATTTGGAGTAAATCAAAACATAACACTTCATTATGTAAGTTCTTTTTGCACCTCTTAACACACAGTTATGCATATTACATTGCGTTTATGTCAATAGATCCTCCAAAAAATTACACAACTAGCATATACAACTAGCAATAGCTAGACCTCAAAAATAACTGACCTGAAATTCTCTCATGCCATTTCAATCAGGATAATGAGGTTGTGGCCATTGAACTGATTAGATATTTTGTTTTTACTCTCATTAAAACACATAATATTTATTGAAGCACCGCATGAAGGTTTTATGATGATTGCTTCGGTTTTTTAAACAAACTCATATTCCTATAATTCCGCAATGCATTTGGCTCCTTGAGCAAACATTGTTTTCATTATGGAGATCGATGCAAACAGAATGTGTACTAAATATGGACATATAGAGATAAGACAAACAGTTAACCCAAGACGCACTCTACTCCATCTCAGTCTCACGCTTTCCTGTGTCACCTTTGGTCAACAGCGCCATTAATTAACTTCCAGTAACAGTCTATTTTTCCACCCTGTAGTCAAGCTGGAATTATTTTTTACTTATCCTTCCTGCAAGGAGTGTGGCTCTCCCTTCCTGGACGAGGCTTCCATATAACAGCAATTTCCTTTTCTCCACCTCCAAAATATGATCTCTCTCAATAAACCTCCTGCATTACTGATGTTAAACAAAAGCTCACTAGAGAATCATTTATCCGTGATGTTTTAGCATTAAATTCTCATGCCCTGGAGACAAAGACATATCTTAAATCAAAGCAAAGAGCAAAGATTAAAAAGCACACGCACATACCCGGCCTCTTCAATCTGCCATTCGCTGACCTCTGCATATCAGTCAGAGAAGAGGGCAGAGATTATTTTTTCTTTTTGAGGCTGGCCAGAGGATGGATTGTCTTATCTGGATGTCAGTCAAACCTCCACCAACAGATTCTTGACATAACACAAGAACAATACGATGCATAGCTGCCTTCAGTTAAACTAAAACAATTTGAGTTGTGTACAATAGGTTCAACTCAAAATTACGCTTTCATAATCATTACATACACACAAATGTTAAATATGTTGTAGACGTTACAGTAAATGATAGTGAGACATAGTATAATCCTGTCTGTTATTTGCAGTTAGTCTAGACTTATTCCTCTCTACAGGTCAACACAATCCTGGACTTCTAGCAGGTATTAAATGAATCCTTAACCTAATCCATATTCAAAGATACATTCTCCTTCATTCTCCCAAACGTCACCTTGCTCACTATATGCCTGTTATACACCTCCATTTTCAGTACATTATATTTACAAGAATCTAATATACCAGATGTTCCAAAGTAGAAAGTCAAATATTATTTGTTAACTTCAGCTATTTGAAATGTTATCGCAAATAAACACAGAGCTAATGATAACTCCACAAGTCATAAAATAGTTTTCTTCTTCATGAATTTATCACCAATTTCCCACTGCAGCTTTCTCACGCTCCTTACATAAGGGCTGATTGTCTTATTTATATTTTCTCGCCTCCCACCTAAAGTATTTCCTTGCCCATTTTCTTTTTCCATAGAAGGGAAAGAAAGTTGAAAAGTTCAACAAATAAAGGTTCTTAAACTTTTTCATGGTGTATGGTTTCATGGAACAAGTATCTAAATGGTTGTGTTCAGTCAAGGACAACACATTAATATGTATCCTTAACCAGTGGCGGAGCCAGAGGGGGTTCCAGGGTGGCACTGAACACCCCGACAGCCAATTGGCCATTGTATTCGCTACTTCTGTTGATTGACAACTGATTCCACATAGTTGAACAAAGCTTTTTTTTGACGTTCAGCGGCAGCCCTTGCACATGACATCACCGCACACGAAAGTCAAGCGAGTCACGTGGCAGAAAAATGGAGCTCATTTTTAATAGAAGCACAAAAACAGCAATAAAATCATCTATAATAGCTTCTCGGCTTGTTCTGCGTGTAAAACGTTACACCTCTAATATTTGAAAGTAACAAATCAAAACATCGAGGGCAATAATCAGCATTAATTATTTTGTATATGTAGCATAAGTATATGTTTCATATTTATAACATCTGACATGCTGCTCTGATCCACCTCAGTTTAAAAATCGTAGCTTCATCGGAATGAGATGACAATTGAATACTTTTGTCATGTTAGCTCTGTGAACACACAAAACAAATGTGTTACGACACAGAGACCAGGTAAGTAGCTTGGTAGCGTCCTTGTTGTAAGCGTAGTGCTAACAAGACCGGTCAGTGACTGTGTGAATGCGTGGGGCTCAAGTGCAGGACGGGATGAGGTACTGATGAGTTGCAGGTGTTTGTGATCAGTACTCGGGAGATGTTGCATGTGGTGCTTGGGAGTGGGTGGAGCCTGGTGTGTCTGTGACAATATATATATATATATATATTTAAATAGTCATCCACGCACACACAAACACAAAAAAATGAACTGGAAAGGCTGCAATAGAGCAAATTTTGCACTCCCATATACACACATCCACCCACACAAAGGAACCTAGAAGTTACACAATGCCATCAAAAAGGCTTTCCATGTGTTCCCTTTATAACAAAATTGTAATGTTTGACTGTAGGCATAATGCAAAACTTGGTACTTATCAAACCAAGTTGACAAAAGATTTACAAAAAGTTGAACAAAAAATAATACTGTCAAAATCATCAAATCCTAAATCATATCTGAACAACTAGGGAATTCACAAACTACATAGAGGGCTATACTAGAACCTGGTGGTTACTCCATTACACATTCCCTTACACATGTTTTTGCTTTTTAACAACCAGAAGGCTAAACATTTTTTCATTGATTTTAATCAAAACTCTGTTTTGTAACCTAAAATAATGCATTAATTTAAAAATTTTTATTGTTTTCAGTGGGTAAAAATTGGTAATGATTATTACATAAATATTAACTAGTACAATAGAATTATTTAAAAATGCTTTAATTATTTACATTATTAAACAAAAATGTATTACAAAAAAAAGAAGTTACACTTTTAAGTAGGGGTGTGACGAAATATCGTTACACAATATCCTCACGCAATTGGCATGAGGTGTTGAGTCCGAAATTGCGACCATTTTAGGGAGCCTAAATTCAACCTGTGTGACTTCAAAATATATTCAATTAAATCTTATGTATATAGCGCTTTTCACAATGTACATTGTTCCAAGGCAGCTTTACATGGGAAAATAGAAACCGAAAAAAAAAAAGTAAAACACAGTACGTGGTGTTAATATAACAAGTTAATAATACTATTTATTATTCTAGTAAATAGTATCTAATAAATGCAGTCTCCCGGTGGTTTATTTAGCATATTTGCATTACGTGAATGCTTTGCAGAAAAGATGTGTCTTTAATCTAGATGAAATATTACATATTTCATCATTTTGTTGTGGCGTACCCTGTTTTCATTGGTGTACAGAACACAAAAAAAAGTAAGTGTGTACTGTGAGCAGAGCTACAGTTTTTGTCATCCTGCAGCCCTACTTTCCCGCCGTTTTTTAATGTAAACACGCTAGACGAACTGGTTTCAACGTTCACTTGCGTCTACAACATTTTTCGGTGGTCCCCCCTGCCAGCAGCACTTTGGGTGTGCGCGGCTGAACTGCAGCCAAAGCCGACTGTACCACAAGTACAATATAGCAATAATAAATTCAAATTACGTTATTTTAAATACATTCACAGTCAAACCTCTTCAAAAACAGATAATATGTCTCTCCCTTATGTGCAATGTAAGCATAAAACATGATATGTTTATGTAATTTTAACTGTTTCTCTGAGGTTACAGTCAGTGGAGGAAGGAAGATTGACATTGTGATATGATCGCCACCTCTGCTAACAGGAGCACTATAAAAAAGCATATAGAAAACAACAACAGCTCTTTACATTTATGCATTTGGCAGACGCACTTATCCAAAGCAACTTACATAACATTATTCTATACATTTTACATAGGTATCTGCAATCCCCTGGGGTTGAACCCACAACCTTGCGGCGTTAACACAATGCTCTTACCACTGAGCTACTTATCAGTTGAGTTTGTGACATTTTGTATTATTTACATATTGTTTATTATACATGTACATATTGTTAGCATAGTAACTATTTTAAATATAATTTTAATTTGTTTCATAAAGTACAAGTTTTATAATGACTAAAGTTATCGTGAACTCAGTTTCGTTTCTCGTCACACCCCTATTTTTAAGCATCCGAGAGGCTTAAAGACATCATTAATTGTCTTTGTTTTAAACTCTTTTTAATATTTTTTATTGGAAAATGTGTTTTGAATGAATGGGCTCTTAGTATTTCTGTATGGTAACTGAATACGAGTACTGAGTATGCTTTTCATCGCAGGGGATGAGCTCTGGATCGGCTAATCTCATTAAAACAATTGGGACAGCAGAAGGAAGGCACAGTTTGGCTCTTGATGCAGAGTGTCAGTAGAGCCGAGTGTCTCTCAAAGACATTAAAACACCTTAAGATGTGCGTGTTGTGAGAATGTCCTTGCTTCTTAGATCCCTCACCCAGCACTAAAGTTTTCATCCTTCCCTTCAGAAACCATTCTGAATATGGATAAAAAATGAGCTGAGACCGCAAGAGACAGAGATGAAGAAAATGGGCAAAAACAAGATAAAGAGCTGGTGAGACTTGAGGGGTGTGGGTTGAAGATACATCATAGAAGTGGGGGCTATTTATATATATGTTTGTAACAGTGAGATATGAGAAAAATGTTTACAGGAGGAGCGAGAGAAGAAAGGTACCTGCTTGTTCTGGGTATATGCTAAATTTACATGGGATTCTGCTGAAATGTATTAAAACATTAACAGTGGTCGATAGAAAAAAAATGTCTTTCCCTGCCGAATCAGCAACACTGAGGCATGAGTTATAATGGTATGAGGTTATGGAAACACATATGACACATTTGTACCCAAAAAATAAGTTAATATATAAAATATTTAGCTGAAAAATATATATACGTGATGATTTAATAGTGATTTATTGAAGGAATACTACACCCAAAATGAGTCATGAATTACTCCCCCCAAGTGTTCCAAACCTGTATCAATTTCTTTGTTCTGTTGATGTTTGGAAAAATGTTAGCAATACAAACACAACATACTCTCTCGTCGTACCCTCCTGTCGCTCGTCCTTTTATGCTCCCGGAGCTCCTCCGTGAGAGATGCGAGACCAGTGCAACGTGCAGCTGACACTTATAATCACTCCAACACCGGCCTCAGCCATTCCCTCACGGCTCTCGTCCCGTCTTGTTCCTTACACTTACATTTCTGGGACATGATTGACAACCATAGGAGAAATAATTAAAATATTAGTCTACGGTGACTCAGAACTGTTTGCTTTCCTAAATTCCTCAAAATATCTTCTTTTGTGTTGTCTGCTGTTTTGCAGCACCTTTTTAAAAGTCTAAGAACAGTTTTTTAAAAACGTAAACGAACGCACACAATCACGTGGACCCTCATACAACAGAACAGTATGTAGGCTAATACCCAGGACTGCCAAAAGGAGATTATCTAATTTGACCTCCCTGCAGCAAAAGTCAAGTTCTCAGACCTGTACAACACAATGGTGAAGGAAGCCATTATCATTTCCTACGCGCTTTTTGTCCTGAGCTGTGCTTATTCTGCATGTTTGTCTGAAATGGCAAAATTCCACAGTTGACAGAATAATTTCATATCGCAATCGTTTTACCCATTACCTCAACCAGACCTCTCTACCGACTCGCTGTTGACATTCCAAATGCGCCTGACAACATTATAAACTCTTTTGGTAGAGAGAGCGAATCACTTGATGATTGGTCCAAAGAAAACTCATCCTCCAGAGCTAAAATGCCTCATATCCGCGTAAGTTACGACAGAAGTTTACCAGACACACTGCCCCAGGTTTCAATTTTTGGGGGTCTACATGGAATAGATCTAAGGTGCTGTATATACAACACTGCGCTAATGCAGTTCAACAGAGTGCTACTGTTGTTTTGTATATAGTGATTTGAGTCTGAATATCTAATATTTACTGTACTTATGATTTACACAAATTACTATTTACAAAAAAAGGTCAGCTGACAGCATTTTAAAACAACAGCGAATCCATTACGCAAGCAGAATTTGTGTTAAGTCAGCACAACAGTTGAACTGTAGTTTGCTTTTGAATGCAAATCCCAGTGACATTTGCAAAAAGTGCATGCTCCGATCATTTGTTTACATTGCATTTGGTTAAGTAATGAATGATGTACAGTCAGCCAGTCCTTAAAACCTCAGCAGGGTGAAAAGTGTCTTATTTAAAAGTTCACACAGGGTTTTATTAAGTTTGTTTTGCATTAATGACCGGCAGACTGTTCATCAATACACAGCTACTCAATAAATAAATAAATGAACAAACATGAAATATTGATTCGAAAATTATTGCATTATGTGAGATGAAAGAGACACCACAGCGCCACAATAGATATAAAAGTAGCATAGTCTAGTGTTGGATATTGGTTGCCAGGGCCGACTGTCAATTCTAAAACCTTGTGATTACAAAATGTTGCATCAGATTCAAGTTTTCCAGACAGTCATTGTAATTGTTTTGTTTTCTGTTTTATTATATATTTAAAGCTGGTCTGTTCCAAATTTCAATTGTATAAGCATTTCTAGATGTATTGTGGCCATTCCAGTTCAGTGTCTGATGAATTTCTACAAAAACCAACCTCAGGAGTGACATAAAGTCATCCATCAGCAATGTGAAAGACTGACAGCACGACAAGACACATGAAAATTGTGATAAACAAAATTTGATAAACAATATTTTTATTTGAAATTTCAGAGAAATATTGTTAGTAGTTCAAAGAATGAAACAAAATGATAATTGTGTCTAAACAAATACCTGTAAATAATAAATTCAGAAAAACTCAAAATAATTTTGAAATGGTCTCTTAATATTTTTTGCGGCTGTATTTAATAAGTTGGGTCAATGAAAATTCTGTCATGTCATCATTTACTCACACTCTTGTCATTTCAAACCTGTATGATATATTTTGAAGAATGTTGGTGACCAAAACAAGTCCATACAATAGAAGTGATGTCATTGTTTGGTTACCAGCATTCTTTAGAATATCTTCTCTTGTGTTCTGCAGAAGAAGTCATTTAGGTTTGAAATGACAAGAGGGTGAGTAAATAGTGAAAGTATTTAAAATTTGTTCACTTAACTTTTCCTTTAAGTTATCTCCTTTATTACAGGTTTTTATCCATGTTTAGCAATATATTATTGGCTTATGATGAACAGAATGCCAAAACAGAGGTTGAAAACAACAGCAGGCTGTTTATCTGTCTCACTCAGTCCAGCTGTTCATCTCCCATGTGCATTCATTACACCAGGATAGGAATGAATTTAATAGAATTAAGCATTATCAGCTCAATTCCCCAGATTGAGAGTTGTACTGCTTTTTTAAATGACTTTTAAATCTAGTGGAAAATGGAGGGAATCCTTCCTCTCTCTTTAATTTACAAAGCCGTCTTATATTTCACTCTATATTTGCATATATTGTATTTCTCTAACTTGCATTCTACTGTTACCCAAAATGTGCTCCGGGCTATTCTATTTCGTTTCATTAAACTGAGTGCCATTCTTATCCATTAACTGCCATTCATTTTCATTTCGTTCAATTCCATTCCATCAGTGAAAGTTGATCTCACATTGCTGCCATTGTGGCTGGTAACTGCATCCAACATCCTTATTGGAGTGAATATTGGCCGATCCCCAGACTCTGGTGGCCCTGTGTATGGCCACCCTCTCGGGTTCACACACACCCACAAAGCCCATCCTTTGAGCCAATAGAAGAGTTCACCATTGAACAAGAACAGGTCTGTTATTCCCAGTGGGTAATTATTGCTTGCTACAAGCCTCCTGACAAGCTGAATCTTATCTCAAGACCACTGTGAGATCCCTATTATTTCCTTTCTCTTTCTCTTTCACTAGTCTCTTTCTCAGGGTCATGTGTCTCTCGCTCACACAATTGTTTCTTCATTATTCCAGGTCAGATTCAGTAGCCGGTCTAGCCTTCAATAAAGAAACAGCCATGCTGCTGAGAAGGGTATCTATTATAGGCAGTAAAACAGTGACAGATTAACCCTTTTTTTCCAGTGAATAAATGTACAGATTGGGCCAATTCATCATCACAGATCTGCCTTTTTGCAATTCAAAAGACAAGTTGATGGAAATAAAACCATTCACAGTCAATTTCTTCTGTATGTGCTAAACCAAATGGACCATAGATCCTTTTTAACCCCCCCGTTTTTTCCTAAACCTGCAATGTACGCAAATGTCAACACCCTTAAATCAAAGAGTTTAGAATACCAAGAGGCGAAACTCTGGTGCTTTTTGGGGTGAAAATGCTTTATAATTGACATGGTTTGTAGCGAGCCGAGGCTTTTGTCATCATGTTTTGTCATCATTCAAGTTGAATTTGAGCTTTTATGTTTTCTTTACAAAGCAGCTGATATTGCCATCGCGACAGCAAAATAAGAGTCGCTTTCACCCCGAAATCTCAGGGCGCTGGTGTTGCAATTGAAAGCTCCATTGAGTTTCGCCTCTTGGTATTCTATACTCTTTGCTTAAATATCTGGAGAAGTGGCTTCTTTGTTGAAAACAGATGCTGCAGTCAGCAATCTAAGGTTTATTCATTCTCAATCCTCCCCTTACTAGTCATTAAAAACGTTAAAGTTCTTTAAAGAGCGCCTATGGTCCATGGCTGAGGGTCGCTACAACTGAAACCCTACCTTTTGACGCCAAGCTACACCATCACCTTGTGTTCAAATGTTCTTTTGTCATAGCAAGAGAACTCTGATAAGCCATATGCAGGTTTCCATAACGAAGAGCAGACCAACAGATCAACCTAGAATACATCTGTGACATTCTTGCGCACCATTATAGAAGTGTCAGGCTCTTCGTGTCATTTGTGATAAAGCCTGGCCAGTGTCCCAATTATTTTGATTTTTGAAGTTGTTTGGGTTGATGCCATACCTATCACTCATTCATTATAAATAATCTTATCTTTGCTATGCGATGTTTAGCATCCCATCAAGTGCAGTAAAGTAAATAAGTTGATGGTCATTATCTCACGCTCATAGCTGAATTTATAGAATAGCTCAATTAACTTTACGGTGATGTGTTCCAATGTACTATAATTGTGATACAACATTTTAGCTTCACTGTGATTATTCTCTATTATGGCTAGTTTCCCACAGTGCTTTACCACAGTCATTAATCAAACTGACCTCAGGTTGATCATCCATGCAGTGAAATAATCAGTCATGCCTTAGACCTGCGAAGAGTTGAAGAAACTAAGACGCCAAAGCATCTGGAGTCCAGCTTTCAAACACACCCTGCTTACACCTTCATAAGAACACAAAAGAACAGTCATTCTTTACAAACCTCTGTGGGCACGGAGAACAGCTGTGTATGTTTTGGTCAGACTTAAAAACATTTATTGCTTCGAAAATAAATACTAAAAAAGGCTTTAGATCAAAACTGATCAGCCTATTAAACAATGCATTATTATGATTTATTGAATTATTATAACTTGCATTATTATCACTTTTCCAAACAGTAATAATGCACCCCGGTACCCCAAACAATCCGCTGCTAACAGATAACTGCACTGACCGGACGTTTTATTCTATTAAGGAAAATATGGCTCACCACCTGTCCGAAGAGTGATTACTTTAGTATTATTTGCTAGAAAAGCCCAGTGATGCTGGTAATCCAGTACTAATCTGAAAAGCTGACTGGGATGAATGCTGCTGTTCTGTAGCTGAACCATTCTTTAGGCTTTTCTTGTAACTGATCAAAAAAATATCAACAGATTTACAGTTTCTTTATGGGTGTAGAGCATTGTTTCTCAAACTGTGGTGTGCGTACCACTGGTACTTGACCCCTGGTGGTACGTGACACGACAGAAAATGTAAAACTCTATATATTAATTTACATTTCGTGTTTTAAAATACAATTTTAAATGTTTAATACAAGATAGATAAATATGGAATACATCTCAACCTATGTGAAATTGTAATATAGTTGTATTAATTAATCTATTTGTCTTTGGTCGATGTAACACAGATGCTTGTTGTGAGTCTCTCTCTCTATCCGATGAGCTGCGTGTATATTAAGTTTTTATGTTTATTTCTGAACCGCTGTTTAAAGCTGTTGTTATTGCTGTAAAGTGTTAATTCAACACGCGTCTGCCATCTACTTGAGGTTTAATCAATGAAGCACGGTTTGCGATTTAGTTTTGATGTGCCACTTTGACAAGAGCCACTGACGTAAAGTGCGAGTCTCTGTTTGTTATATACAGCTGTTCTCTTGATGTTTAAGTATATTTTACATCTATTTTTTAATTGATCTTATCTTCTAAATATTTTTCCACATTGTCTGTCCGACTCCTTAATATAGGTTTGTAGTCTTTCCGCAAGTCCCCGCAAAGTTAATAAATCCCCCATATAAGTAATTTACAGAGCTCTGTTTACAGTGCACTACAGAAAAGTGTTTTGTGTCCACTATAACTGCTGACTAACTTGAAGAAACATGACATGATGGCGGAATCATGACAACATGTTTTTTCCATGTTTATTCTTGGTCTTGCAGCGGAGTCATGGCATAGCCTTAGGTTTTGTGTGAGAAAGACATGGCTTTGTTTTGATTCTGACTTGCCATGTGCTTTCTCGTGTCTCGTCGGTGTTTCCCGCCCTTCTGTCTCGTTAACCTTCCCTGAGTGTTTCAGTACCCACACCTGCCCATTGTTATCTCCTTTGTTAGTTTTCCTATAAGATGCCCTCATGTCTATTGTCTTGTGCTCGTTCGTTGTACTTGTTCCCTTGGTCATGTTCAGAGTTCCCGTTGTGTTGTATGTATACTCCTGTTTAAGATTCCTAGTAGTTTTGTTTTTGCCCCCCCATGTGGGAAGTGTTTGGTTTTTGTATTTAGTTTGAGTAGTATTTTCCCCCATTGTGGGTGGTTGTTTTGTTTTATTAAAAGTCTTGTTAACCCCTTCACAAACGCTGCCTGCAATTGGGTTCTTCCACCACGTTTCATGACAGAACGAACGAGCCAATATTGAACCCAGCAGGCAGCAATGACGACACAGTCCCGGAAACCTCGTCTCCTCTGTGGCGTCCAACAAGGGAGCATGGACTTGGAAAGTTATTTGGGCAGGTTCCTGGATGCCGCAGAGGAGATGGTCCGTGGGGAGGAGGAGCTGGCGGTGCTTTTTAACGTCGGTCTCAGGGACCCTCTTTCGCCAGCGGAGATGAGATCGCTGAGGCCGTTGGAGTTTGAGGATGTGTGGAGGTGCGCCGTCGCACGCTCTGAGTTTAGGGTCTCAGGCCAACCTGGCTATTCATCTCCGCTGGCCGCAGTTCCAGAGGGTCGTGCCCTGCAGATCGGGGTTATGGGCATCACCACACCATCTGCTCCACCACCTACAGCCTCCCCACCCGCAGTCAGCTTTGGTGGCAAGCGTGGGAGACGGGAATCCTGGGGGTCCTCGTCCGAGGCCTCCAATCCCGAGCCGCCTGTTCCCTTCTCGTCATTCCTTCAGCCGGCCACCGATTCTGCGGTTGGTTGCAATTCGCAACCTTGCCACTAGATATTACTGACCGAACCTTTAAAGCCCATTCTCTGTGCCAAGTATTAACAGCAGATATTATGCTTACCTTGGCATGACTACACAAGCTTTGACAGCCAGCCATCTTTACTAAAAACATTGCTTACAGTGAGGCTCAGACCAACTCATAGACCTACTCTGATCTTCCTCAGAGCTGAATTCATCTCTCACCCCAATGCTGTGAGTCAACGAAGTGTCAAGCATAAAATGGGGATGATCAAAGAAAGATATTACACACTGGGCTCTCACACAGCTGAAAAAGATTGATTTAAGTGCATGCAATGCCTCTCTCGATCTTTGAAGGTACAAAAACAAAACTCACATTTAGTCGACACTAGCCAGTTTGGTTTGGTTTCCAGCAAGAAAATCTCACAATAAACCACCTCCAAGACCTGCACATTTATATGCAGGCCAAGAGACACATCTGCAGACATGCAATCAACTCCTGACTGCCAAGGTCAGGAGAGAGTTCAGAGATGGACAGTATGTCTTCAGCTCATACACTCTGTTGCTGATAAGAGGAAATTTAGCACATGAATGTAGTCCAGAGAAAGCAATAAAGGGTAAATCAAGGAGAAACCCAGCCCGAGCCCAGAGGACGGTCAAAATACATATTTTAATGTTACCCAGAGACAGAGAATCGAAAGACAGTGTTGAAATGTTTACATGGCTGATATTTTACTGAAGCTCTCAGAACATCTAGATTTTGGACGTTTGTTTAGATGCTCCACATTAGTGAATATTCACATGAAGAACACATGAAGAAATCTTAAAACTGTCTGTGTAAAATGCAATATAGGCATGGAAAAGCATTTACATAGCCTAATCTATTGCGTTTATGTAACTGATTATAAAGATACAGTATATAGATTATTCTATATATATAAATCCAAATGTAAGCATGCACAAATAATGCTCAAACCTTGTCAGTCTGTTAACCTACAGTATAGATTTGATGTTTGCATGCAGCTTCCTGTGTCAGAACCAGTCTAAACCCGCTAGATCACGAATATGTCTACACGCAAAATGCCATTATATTTTCAAGAATCGTGATATAAATATCAATATCATGTGAATTCTACACATATCGTAATATTGCAAACGGTTCAGCACCAAATTTAGAGTTTTGCCTTAAGAGTCACAATGGTTACAAACACTCTCTCTGCCTCCAAACTTAAATTTAAGTGCGATTCATTGACCAAATATAAGATTTACTTCATGGCATCATTTTTCTTTTATTCAGTATACAGTAGCCTATATTGTGATTTGACCGTTATTGTGAATTATTGACCATGTTATCAAACCATTTCTATAATATAATGCTAATTTATATATAATATTATAAATGCATTTTATTCACATTTGTCAATTGCTGAGACAAACTCTGTTTGTTCCACATTTGGCCCTGGACACATGGATAATGTTCAATGTGACATCTAATGTGCACTGAACAGTCACAACCCCCAGGGAAATAGTTGATTGATTTACTTTATCCGAATGCTGAACTCCAGTTTAGATTCTTACCTAACTTGCAACTTTCAGAACAGATCTTTCATGAGAGCTTTTCTGAAAATCCCTTCAGTGCTAAAAGGGTTACACCGTGCGATATAACTGCAGGTGCTTAGATCAAATTTTATAAAAAGGTCTATGTCATATTTAATATTCATTGTAACATTTCATATTAAAAAACAACTAAATGATCTATGTTAATATGTCTTATGTAAATATGAACTCTGGTTTGAAACCCAAAAAGAGCAGCCGGTTTATGTCCACATCACAGATTTTGTCAGAGAAATTTAATCACCAATTTCCCCCAGCTTCCAACAAATCTAGCGTTTTGTGTCCGATAACAAGTCACGTGGAACATAGCCTAAGATCATCTGAGTCATGTATCTCGCAGATACAAAGAATAATTAATCTCACCCTGATGATCAGATAAAAAGACCCAGCCCAGTGCACTCAGAGTCTGATACAAACAAACAGATCAACTCAACAGAGCAAAACCACTTATAAAGACTAATATTCCAGCATGGAATTAAAAATGAAATGAGTTCAAATGTGCCCATAAGGTTCTGATGTGTTCATTCACCAAAATCCCTCCAAGCTGTTTGAATATTCATGTCGTCATTTATTACCTCTATCTGTTTTACATTTACTAGTTTGGTCTGGCCTTTCTTTCAAAAATAAGAAAGAAATCTTCAGACAACCGTCATTTCAGAGATGACACATTAACAGAGAGCTCAATTTCATTATAGATGTTTTAGCACTTAGGATGGTGAGGGGAAGGCAAGGGGAGAAAGCCTTTTCAAAACCATCTTACATTTCAAATGTCCGCTGTGAAAATGAGAGATGAGTTTATAATTATCGTTTCTATTCTCCATGCACGGAATTCTGGGAATGTGGATGAATACAGGCAGAATCATAATACATTTGTTGCTTTAATACTTTAAAGCTAATTAATAAACATTATTGTTGCTTATAAGTTAAGCTGTTCAGACAACTTTGTAATGAAGGAGTCTTTCGGTTGTGTGAACAGTCTTGAGTTCTGTGTGATGTGCAAATCTGGCTCTTGTGGATATTAATACTAACTAGTAAAATACTAACCACACTATTCTAGCTTTGTATACTTTGCTAGGCTTTAATGGACTAGTTTTGATGCACTTATGTATTTTGTTGCCTATGTTGTTATAATTGCTTCCAATGTTCCCTCATCTGTAAGTCTTTGGATAAAAGCGTCTGCTAAATGACTAAATGTAAATGTAATACCAATGTTGTGTTCACAAGACACAAAGAGTCCAATTGCTCTTCCTGAACATTCCCGAGCTTGCGGAATTCAGTGCCTGATGATAAAGACCCTTAAAGAAAAACAGAGATCACACTATGGAGCACTGCCGTCAAAACAATGATCCTGTTTCAGAATCACAGACTTATAGTCTGTCATTACGTATCAACATGTTTATATAACCGCAATGGTGCAACTGAATGAGTGTCATCATTTTTACTTTGAGTTTGAAAGACGCTGATAGTAGCTGATGGTTGTATAATTTACCTAACTTTGTCATATTCTTTTTGCAAATTCCTAAAAGTGTGTTAGATAAAACACACTTCTGAAAAGATGACTGGCGAAGAAGTGATGGCAAATTCCGTTTTATACTTTCGAAAAAACAGGTTATTAAAATAGTGATAAAAGTGGCAGCAACATGTGCACTCTCTTATACGGAAGTTTGAGAACACATTGACAAAATCCAATGTGCAAATAAGGTTTTACAATTGAGAAATTGTCATATTTAAAACAAATAGCCATGCAGTGAAGAAAAAATATTTCTATGTTTTGGGGAGATTACCCCATGGGCTCTTGCCAATAACTTTTGCAATAAGTTTTTTTTCCAGTTCAAAATAAATTTACCACAACAAAAAGGGACCCTGGACCCACTTAAGAACATTGTATCTAAATTCATGTTAATTGTTCTAAGATTGAATTCATATAATTTATGATGATAATTTGCCATTAACAAAACGTATAATAGAAACATTTTCACAGGTTGTCTCAGATTTTGGACGTCCCTTTAAAAATCTTGATCTTTTTAAGGGCTAAAACATATATCTGTAACACTGCAGATGGCACGTGAACTCTGACACATTTTTATTTTTTTTGCCCAAAACGTTTTTTCAAAATCACGCCATACATTCTTTACATCTGAAACTATCCGATAGACTTAATATTGACTGCTTACCTGATGTAAGATCTCTTGGCAGAAACTGCAGAATCACTTAAACCGAATCCAATGAGTCTCGATTCACATCAAAACGCTATGCGCCTCTCTCCCCATCCACTGTGTGGTATTTCATTGAAAGAACCCGGAGATTGCGCACAATGCATACGTATGCAAACGATCGTCTAGTTGATCATTGATCAGCCTGGTTTTTCATGCCTGGCTGACTTTTCCAATCTTCGTTATTCCCGTTCAGTCCGCATTCACAGCTGCCGCAGAATTCGCACGCGCTGTTAGCGTACCGCGCTCAGAGTCGCGCACACGCGACGCGGACGCATACCCGCTATTTGACTCCTCTTCCTCTGAGGCACTGAATCGGGTCAGAGAGGAGGTGTCACTGTCCTGTTTTGATGCTGCCGGGAGACGTGTGTGTCTACTCTCACATCCTCGCGTACACGCGCGCGTCTGACATCCCTGCGGTTCACAGCAACAGCAGCAGCCGTGCGTCAGCGCGCCCTGCACGCAGCCCGACAGCCCTGCCTACAGTTCTCATACAGCCACCACAGCACGACGCACATTGTTATATACAAACATAACAAAACGATCTCTGGAACAGTACGTTCTCCCAAGAAGAGCGAAGTGCACGACTGGGAATACGAGTTTTGGCAATAATTCAACGTTTTTTGGTCCACAGTCAGATAAAAAACACCACACAGATGAAAAGTAAAGCTAAGGCCAGCATCACTGCAAGTTATGATCATTTTAGGCTGTTTTATTTAAGCCATGGACATGAATGACAACTCATTGTCTGGCTTGGTATTAAGAAATGTCCAGTTACTGTCATGATTCTGCTGCATCATGTCATGTTTCTCTTAGTGTAGTGGCAGGATCATGACAGAACCTCATGTTTAATGTGGAGAGAGGCAATTATTATGGTCTTACAGACACTCTCTCTCCTGTCTCGTCTTTATTCCCATCCTCTCGGTACCCTCGTTATTGATTAATGCCCTTCACCTGTTTCCCTCTTGATTTGCTCCCTTATTTAATGCCCTTGTGCTGGTTCATGTGGTGAGTTCATGTGTCCTGTTAGTTTAGTTATTTGTAGTTCATGTTTAAAGTTTATTGTAGTCTTGTTTAAGTGTAGTTAGTTTTAGTCCCGTCTTGTTATTGTACCCATGTCATGTTTTGCTCTGTTACCCCCACGTGGGTCTTTGTTTTATTATTTATTAAATATATGTTAACCACTGTTTGCACCTGGGTCCTCTGTCCTTGTCTCACCACTCGAGAATCATGACAGTTACTTTAGAGATCAGGCATAATGAATTTCACACTTAGTTTGTTTTAAACACGTTCCGTGTATAGAGCAATTACACTGCTAATTCTTTTCATAGAGCTTTTCACCTCATTTCACTGAACACACAAATTTTTTAAATGAAGGCTGACAGATGCCGTTTAAGTTGTGCCGTATTTTGAAAATCTCTATTTGGTTCATTCTATAATATTTCGTCCAACTAGGCTATCATGTCACTTTTGTTTTTATCCACCCATCCTATCTGTCCATTCAGACTGAGGCTCCTTCAGTTCTGTGTTGATATTCCACATGCTAACCGTTCCCCTGCCAGAGCAGCTCGGTGAAATAAATGCAACTTCATCCACGCAGATCTCAGACTGATCTCATCCTTCTGAAGGCATCTCTCGTCCAAAGACACAAGGTTCAAAGGGGAATACAGAGAGCTCATGCAACACTTTATAAGCTGTATTCATGCCCCTGCATTGAATAAAGCTTCTGTCTGGTTGATCCGTTTATGTGCATGTGCTATATTTCTTAATTAGTTGGGTGTCTTGAGATCACCAGTTAAACAGTAACTGATTTTATTAGTTGCCAAAAAATCCTGCTTTTTATTTCAGAACCTTTAGAAGTTTTCAGAATCTACTGTTTTCAGATCTAAGAATAGTAAGGAAATTATCAATGCTGATCAGACGCCTCTTTCTGGATGATGACCCTATTTGAATATCAGCAGATTCTGAATAACATCACAGTTGGGTGGGTGGGGTTAAGAGGTTGTTGGTCCAGGCTGTTGGACTCGGGCCCCATGTGCTGTCAGTTCTGATCATTCCCCTGCACTTTCACTGTTTGAAAAATAATGAACCCAACCTGCAGGGCAGTGCTGGGGCCTCTCTAGTCTGCTTCAATCGTAATGTTCATGCTGGGCCAGACAGAGACCTTCACTGCCAGCTAACCACGCTGAAAACAGCCTTACTGTGGAGCTGCTGGCTTGCTGCTCGGACATGTGAAATTACATTAGCTCTAAACTTGTTTGAATGGAAAAAAAATTCTAGACTAGCAAAAGAATGGATGTGCTTTGTTAAGGCTTGGAATTGCCGAGAACTCAATTGACCAGGTCACCCACAAGCAGTTAAACATAAGAGTTAACAGCTTTGTCTCAGATTTGTCTTTCTTGAATAAGTTAAATTATAGAATCATTGTGGATTTTATACTGCACAGATAACTTGGTTTTGGAAGAATACAACAATCTCACGGCCTAACCCAACCTTTTTACAAGGTGGCTAATTTTGGCTATCACGATTTGCTATCACGCCGTGAAGTCAGGTTTGGGGGCTGATTTTCTAATGGTGGGTTATGATTCTTTTGTGTATGATTCGCAGCGTTTGAATTCATACGAATTAGCCACCTCGAAAAATCATTACGAGTTCCCTTGAGATCAGGTTCAAGAAAATGATGAGAAATGAGTTCATAAACTCTAAAAATATTCTGGGTTTTAAAGGAACAAACCCAATCGACTTTTTGGTTGTAAATGTACTTATGCTGGGTTGTTATAACCCATTGCTGGGTCAAATACAGAAATGATCTGGGGAAATGTAACCCAAAGGCTGGGTTCGTCCGTTTGGAATGTATTAACATCTTAAACTTTAAAATCTTGAGGACAAATAGTTGAGATCCCTTCTCTTCTCTTTCTTTCCATTTAATCTCATTGCTGTCTAGGATAATTGAAATTAATCAATTGTTGGTATTGACGCAGAACACCTGGTGTAGACAAAAACTCTAAGTAACACGGAAAAATACGTTTTATAATTTGTTGTGATGCTGGGTCTGGTGTACATGGTATGATACACTAAAGTAATGACTTTCAATGACTTTCTCAGCACCGGCATTCAATCGACTGTGAAAATATTAAACAAATCTCTTTTCCAGAATAAGAAAAATAATCATCCCGTTTTGAAACTTCAGCCCTCAAAACAAACAAGGAGATGTTTTCAATGAGATTGTGTTTAAAGCTACGGACTTGGGTGGGAAGTACACTGTGGCCTAAAGCCTGTAACAACAATGATGACGAATTTGTAACAGCACCTACCAAACAAGCTCTGTGTGTGTATATGACAGTCCTACTTTCTGCTTTCCCCCTTAAACAAACACATTTTATCATCTAAGTATGTTAGAATTTATAATGTAAAATCTGATTATCGCAAATTTATGTTTGGTTATCCCCATATCAAATGTCAGAAATATAAAGATTTTGCACCAAGAATCTTCGTGTCAAATTTGAAGGTCTTCGTTCAACTTTCAACTCAATTTTAATGAATAACAGTAGACCTTCTGCATTCTGAATGTTTTATTTGAAAACAAAATGAATGACTATTTCAATAACAGTGTGTGCCTTATTGCATGAATAAAAATAGTCTACTCTATCACTCCTGAGAACAGGAATAATAACAGCAATGTTATGTTGATTAAAAACGCATGTTTCAGTAACCTCGAGTGTTATCAGAGCCACAGAGACTTGAATCAAAGGGAGAACCAGGACATTTTGAACATTATTGAAATAGCAACCAACATTTATCACACACAGCAAAGTCTGCCCGAATGAATTATTCAGCTTACATGAAGAAGACTGCAGAAATATAGGATGTGAATTATTGAAGGTACATGCAAAATGTATTAGTCTGTTGAATAAATTACAAGATTATCTTAAACTCTCGCATGTAATCTGCAATTTATGCCCATACACACATCCACCTTGCCAGAAATATCTGACAATGGTAACATTAGGAGAGTAGATTTTGGAAATTGTCAGCACTAAAACTGAAAATCCCATCTCCATATCCTGAACAGGACAAATGGATCAGTGAGGGCTGTGAATTTATCCTACAGGAATCCAGATTACCTTGGTTTATGTTTCCCTTTCTCTTCTTAGATATCACAGATTTCCTGACAAGTAAAAACTTAAAGAGGATTGATATGTGAAACTGCTTTAATAAAGCACTTTTATGAATAAACGCTATCGTTTATTCATAGCGTTTAAAGCTAAAGTATCAACCTTGTCTGTATAAGCAACCCACATACTTGGAAGATCGTGGATGGACAGATTGAAATGGTTGGTTTTCTTGTTGGTTCAATAAATCTCTACACATTTCGACCTAAACGTTGCTACGCCTTTTCATTTCAGAACATGAGTCCCTTTATTTGCTTCAGAAATATTAAAGTACCCACTGTGCACAGCTCTCTGCCATTAAAAACCAATATTGGCCGACTGCAAGGTACTGCAAGATAAACCTTTCTAAGCAACAACCTTCTACAACAAGCAACAGTCCTTTAAAAGAAGGCTTAGTATGGAGTATAACAAAGGCCAATAGATTGGATTAAAGATTTAGTTTGTTTCCAAAAAAAGACATCCTGTCCTGCTACACTACTGTTTATTTAGTAGTTAACATAAAGAAAATGTTAGGTCTAATAAACATCCATCAAGTTATCAAAACATGTTACATTTAAAAAAAGTATAAAGATGATGAAATGATTGTATAGTTTCAGTAAATAAAGGCTGACAAATGCAAAATAATGCACGGACACATAGACATGCAATGTACAATCACACATGAAAAACCATGTCGAACATTTTCGTGTTAAAGCAAGAATTCACATACAACATTTTATTTGCTGTTCATCTCTGTTCTGTGTAAAAGTTCTGATGAGTATCTCACAGGGAACATAGAAAATTCCCTCTGAAGTAAGATTCAGACTTTCTTTCGCAAGCCCCTATTTTTTCTTTCAAATTTCATCAGTAGTCCAGCTGACATCTGAAGAAAACTTCGCTGAATTCTGGGCGGTCTGTTAGGGTTTCATGGTTGTCACGAGGCATCTGATATAGACAAAATAATAAAGGATTTAAAAAAGGTACTGTAAATAAAGTCCCATACAATTATTCACTTTGAAGTGTCAGGGTGAGATAGACAAATCTTTTAATCCATCTGCGTTACTACAATTTTGGAAATGTCACATTTTGGATTATTAAATTATCAACTACTCTTTATATTTATTCTTTTAGATCATTTTAGATTTTTGACAGCACACCAGGAAAAAGTCAAACGTGTGTATTGACGGACTGTATGATTCGCTCATGGCTCATACTAAAGATGAGATCAGCACGTTAACTGCATTGTGGGTAAAATATAGTGCCTTAAATCTAATCCAGCTAGCTAAGGGACATCCGGGGACAGAAGCACCAGCAGACAAGAAACAGACTCTCAATGAATACACAGTTTTCCACTGTTGGACATACATATTCAAATGAAACAATTTCATTTCTCAACAGGCTCCTGTGGTTTTGTGCAGTCATGAGACACAATCTCCTAACAAAATGTGAAGATCACAACCTTTTGTGAAATAAAAATTAACATGGATTTTGTGAATATGCTTACAGTCTAATTGTACAATAGAATCAAACTTTACCTGTAAAGCAGGACTGGTAAATAAGTGACTGTGGTATTCCCCAATGTGCATTCATATACTTAAAAAGTTTAAAAAAATTGTCAGGCTGTATGGTTTCAAAAAGAACCTTCAACATACACAGAACCTTTATTTTGTACAAAAGCATCTAGTAGAATACGGTTTTTCAAACTATTAAAAAAGGTAAGAAAGAATGATTCTTTAAAGAAGCAATTTGACTAAAAGGATAGATTGGGGAACCAAAATACTTCTGCTACACTCTTAAAAAAGTGATGCCTTACACTATTTTTAGTTCCCCAAAGGTTCTTATAAAAATTATTTATTACTTTTTAATCATCTGAAGAACCTTTTTCTACTACAAAGAACATTTTGTAAAAACTAAGGATATTTCATGTTAAACATTTTGTGGAGCCATAAACCCAAAAATGGTTCTTCTGTGACATCACAAAGCACCTTTTTTTAAGAGAGTAATATGGCATTGCAACATTACATGAAACAGAAATGTGTAATGAACAGAACTGTCTCTTTAAAGGCAAATAAACAAAACAGTAATACCTTATTTTTGCTGACTGTGAGATCCAAAAAATGGAATTTGTTACTGAGTTCCTGTAAAACGAAAGGTCATAACGCAAGTTATATAATAAGTTGTGAAAATACTCAAATGTGTGATTCAATACATTAGTAATGACATGCTTATTAGGAAGTGACACCAATAGGACTATTCCTTCATAAGACTGTGGCAGACGACTGCCGCTAACATCATTATTGAGAGTGTAGGAGCTCTGCCAAAATAACACCAAGCTGACTGGAGACTACAGAAAAACTGCACTCAGCTAAAAGAGAAATATGCAGACTGGAGGCAAACTCTAGTTCGGGAGGTCAGAATCGGTTCACACCCACAGTGAAGTTACCTCAAGCATTTACCAGATCAATCCTGTGATGTTGTGGTCCAGATCAAACCTCTGAGCTCTAGTCAAAAACTGTCAGTAGACACCGACCACAGAAAAAAACCCTGGATCGTCTACTCCAGTGACAGATGTGAATAAGGACAAGCAGTGTGACACCAGATTGAAAGTTGAAAGGTGTGTATTTCAGAGGTGACTTGATTTTAGTTTGCTTTGTCTGTCTGTGATCCGGTCTTTAAGCTGCTTATCATCATTTTAAGACACGCAGCTTCTACAGAACATACAGTACAATCCCCCCTTAAGCAAACTTGAAGAAGGGCACAGTTTGGCAGAAATGCATACAGTCAGCTGCTATCAGGAACACATTCTTTTCCTGAAGAAAAGCCGTCCTGTTTGTTCAAAAACACATTCATTCTCATTTTATCGTGTTTGTTGAGTTTTATGTAACTGACCTTTCTTATTGACCATTGCTGTCTTTCCTGATAACTGTTTCCAAGATCATCTTTATTATTTAAAGGATGATCTTTTACTGATCGGGAGACTGTTCAGGTTGTTTTATATGAGTATAGTTAACCCAAAAATAAAGATCTGTCATCAATTACTCACCCTCAGGTTGTTCCAAACCTACATTTCGTTGTTCGACTGAACACAAAGGAAGATTTTTGGGCAAATGCATGTAACCAGACAGATCTTGAAATCTGTTTGGTTCCTAACATTCTTCAAAATATCTTCTTTTGTGTCCTGCAGAAGAAAAAAAGGTTTGGAATGATATACTGGTGAGAAAATATCCCTTTGAAAGAAAGTCTCTTGCTATCCAATATAATTCAAACTCTCGGTTTCATTAATGTACTGTCTGCAAAAAGAACAACTATGAATTTAGCCAAGACTTGCTGTTTCGCAGGAAACATTTGCGACTATGTGAAGATTATGCAAATGCTCACAAAACAGTGTTGGTTTATCATCAGAACAGCCTGTTTGCGTGTGTGTGAAGGGGAAGAGAGGGACATGTGTCTTCATTTCCCTTCATGCCTGATTTCCCCTTTCACTGGCAGTGAATCCAGGCCAGTAGATATGGAGTGTGATATAGCACACCTGCGCTCCTCCGCACCGGAGAAGAAGCGAGCCGATCTGCCAGGCCTTCGTTTGCAATGATCAACTAGAGGTCAGCCAGATAGGTCAGCCAAGCCTTAGGGCATCTCTCCAAAGGGTTGGGTTCTCTCGTTGCACTCAGTCCTGTCAGGTCACAAACATATCAAACTGTACAGTGGCAGCGCCGTGTACTCTGCTATTACCTTTCACGCAAGAAAAACTCAATGATGACCTAACATTGTCACAAGTCACAAGTAAAGTGAGTGCCATTTCAGATGCATGTAAATGTAATACCCCACAAAACATCCTCTGCCCTTCACTCGCTGTACATTTTTAGTACATGCAGTTTGGCTATGGCATATCCTTCCCACAGACTGGTCTGCTGCAGTATATTGATCTGCTGTTGGCTATAAATGAAACGCTGTGGTGGCATCCAGCCTGTTCTGCACGGAAGAAGGGTATTGATCTGCCATCTGAACCGCAGTCTCAACTGACTTCAGTTTGTGCACAGAACATTGTTTAATAATGCTTAAATTCTATTGATTAAATGAAAGAAGTCACCAATTGTATTTTTACAACCACAGGTTCTTATTGAATATGACACGCAACAGGCCTCAAATCCTTGATGCATTCTAATCCATTTCCTGTAAAAAAAATTTCTGTTTCAGGACCATGTTTGAAAGTTGCAATAAAGCGACATCAGATGGTCAAAATTCAGTACTACACATTCAGTTGTTGTACTGGCACGACATCTAGTGGTGTGTAGTAGTATTACATTTCACAATATGGACAAGTAAAACGAAATTTGACAACAATGCCCTTTACTTTAGTTAACCAGCTGTTGATTGTCGTGAGATAACATTTCAAATCTTTTTTTACTTCTACAGACCACCACAGGAAAAACAAATATCCAAATATCTATGGCGTTAGATTTATTTCATAAGGACTTGATTTAAAAAGCTACAGAATTTAAAACCTCGAATTTCATTGTCTTTAAATATTTTTCTATGAAGTCCCCGTCCTAAAATTCGTGTTGCGAAATTTAGGTTTTAGTTATTCACGACCTTTCAGGACGTAAAATTCAGGTCATTCTCTAAGACATTTTGTCTACTGTAACTGTATTGACATTAAAATGTAAAAACAAATATGTATATTGTCAAAAGAATGTTTGTATAGCCTTCATTGTGTTTGTTATGGAGATATTTAATTGGGAGATCTTAAATGTTAGATCTGGAAATAAATAAAAATTAATTTAAAGGGGGGATGCAATGGTGTTTCATGCATTCTGACTTATTCACAAGGCTAAACATGCCGGCTTTTTGTCCTTAACATGGTCAACTTGTAAACAAAAAAAAAAACAAGTTGGATGTATGACGTTGGATTTCTGTGCTCGATACATGCCCCAGCATTCGTATAGGTTTCGGAAAGTTTTTTTGAACAGGAGAATTACTTTCGTAACACCTTTTCTATAGTCACTTATTGGACAATTCTCCTGGAAAAGCACAGGCACGTCCCCGCATCAACCAAGGAGAGCGGGAGAAGAAGCATGGGCACACATCACTTTCACTTGTGTGCAGAAGAGAGAGAGAGCACTATGAACGCAAAGTTAAGTCGTGTTTGGTTCACTGCATTTGGGTGAAGAATGTTATTTAAACGGTGGATATAATGCTGGATTAGGAGAGCGCTTGAAACTGATAGATGGAGCAGTCTTAGTGCTAAAAGATGCCGTACATGAACCGCATGCGGTAAGTGAAACTGAGGCATATGTCTGTGTTTTGTTGGCAATAGGTGCAAACGTTCTCAGTTTAAACTAAATATAGAAAGAGGCAATATCTTCCTTATGTATTTTGTGAACGAAAATTAAAAATGTTTTCAGTTTTTGATTTGAATATTGAATGGACGGAAGATACCCTGATTCTGAATATTGAGACCTGAATTATACGACCTGAAAGCGTGAACTTGAATAATCAAAACCCGAATTCACGTTGACTTCATAGAAAATGATTTTCAGCTATTTAAAATGAAGGACAATACAATTTGAGGTGATAAATTCAGTAGATTTAAAAAGGTCCTGCTGACATAAATATAAAAAGAACAATGTTTCCATACAAAAATACATTCAAAAGCTATTGTAAAAAAATTAAACACCACACAGTATTACCACATGACATAATAAATGTATTGCCACATTTGGGATGTTTTTAGATATGGTACAATTATTACGTTTTCAGTCAGACCAAAACAACAGCATAGCGGTTGTGACTCTTTGACAATGAAATTTGGAATAGTCTGAACCGTTCCAACAATGTAAATTAACTGTAATCAAGATTTATTATATTATTTCTACTTTTCTGCCAAAAATAAACAACATACCCATCTCTCATTCTGGTGTCATCCAGCAATTTCAACATAATGCAAATGACCTCGCTTCAAGTAAACATTTCAAAGTCTAAATTTAAATAAAAACATTAACAGTCACCAATATAATTTGTAAACATTGATTGTTAGCACAAGCACTATCAGATTACACAGGCTTGAAAAGAAATAACCAATAGTGCTTACACAAAACAAATATTTTGGATACTAGGCAAATATACAGGTAAATATATTTTAAAATATGTGCCACTGTAACTATTTAGATTGCAATGTAGAGTCTTCTGAAATACTAAGTCATTATAAAGCTGAAGTTCAGCTGATACAGTACATGTTGGTATATGTAAGATTGACCCTCTTTGACTACGAACACAACTTATGGCATTAGTAATGCACCGAAAGCAGCTTTGTTGTACTGTTCTGTAATCTATAGAACATTGTATAAATGCACTATAGCTATATCAAAGTAAATGCTATATCCACAATTTAAGATTTAACAAGAACTACATTTTGTCATTGAAAGTTTCTTGTTTTGTGAAGGCATTTAAGGTGCTGTGGCATCAATCTTATTAATGTTGAATTGCAAAATCAAGTTTTTGTCCATATTATAAACATGTTTTCAATCTTTAAACTCAGTGTAATAAAAGTATCAAAATGTTCAAAAGTTCAACTTCAGATTCTAAATAACGGAAGAATTATGAATATTCCTTCACACTTTGCAATTATTCGATTGTATTTGCTTTAGATTTCTTTCTGGAAGAAGAGTAATGTCTTTTAATGTCTGACATTGAAGTTTTCTTGATAAAGCTGTTTAACAGCCCTCTAAATTAAAGATCAAATACTCAATTAAATAAATACATGTCATTCAATTAGAAAAAAAGCTTTTTTTGAAGTAGTAAAATGTTTCCTTAATATTACAATTGCCATATTGTAACTTTGGGAACATTTTGGTGTTTCAACATTGTTCTGAAATACAATAAGTGATTTATAAATATCTCAACAAAAGATAAGAAGATATTTGTACAGTTTACACAGAGCTTATCTGTGTCTCCAATACGAAAAAACATCACACACACACACACACACACACACACACACACACACACACACACAGGCCTTTACGTGGCAGTAAACAATGTGATAGACTCAGCAGCTGGTTTCTCCAGATCTATAGTTGGAGTTATGGACGACTTTAACCTCTGTGACAGAGAAAGAAGAACTGGGTTATTTCTGACATTGAGAAACAACACATTCATATAGAGAAGTCATGCACTACATGCACCTCGAGTAGAGATCCTTCAGTGTTCCAGAGCTCATGCACGGCCCCCAGTGGAATCCATATGATGGAGACAAGAGAGATGAACCAGCCAACCACCTCTGCCCAGAGCGGGTACGTGTAAAACTTACCGTATCGAGCTGGAGTATACTGAATAATACTGGAAATCAGAATACCCTGCAAGAGAGGTACAGAAACTACATGACTTTCTATAAAAACATGCTGTTTACTGTTAGTGTCAAAACACAGATACATTCATTTAATTTACGAGTTCATTCATTTAATAAAAAAAGAAGATTCTAGAAAAGGACATTTCACTATTTTCCTCTATTGCCTCATCACACATCACTGGTAATTGTTTTGGGAAAAACGTAAAGGAAGACTTGTTTTGGAAATAGATTACGTTCTTTGAATGTACTAAAAACAGTATCCTTAAACCATGAGAGCGTGTGTGTACAGAATACTTTGACTCATTGTAATGATAGACATGGTGCTAATTGTTGGGCAAACTGCGGCCAACAAAAAACATAGACATAGTGTAGTAGTGTGCCTGTGGTTTTCTGAAAGGTGCATTGTACTGACCACAGACTTCCCAGACAGCACTTCGTAATCCCTTAATGATACAGACTGTGTGTTCTGTTTATACTCATCGAGATGCTTATTAAAACAATATATTTCGCAGATAAAAAAAAATTCTGTTTCTTACCAGAACGAGCATGGGGGACAAGAACTGCCAACAGACACGGAAGTACAGGTTCGGTTTCTTTCCCAGCATGTTCTCCACCATCACGCTGAGGTTTCTCACTCCTGCGTGGGTGTGTGTGGGAGTGACAGAGATAAGAGGTGGAAGAGAGCAAGAAAGAGATAAGGACATATCTCAACAGCACCAGCAGTTCTGTACAACTGTTATCAAACTGCTTTTACCAAATATGACAGTGACGGCGAGGACCTCGAAGAAGGCCAGAAACATTAGAGACACCACAGCTGTATAGTGATCCATCAGCTGAAACACGAATATGCCACCCTACATGCATACACACACATCATTGCAATCAGTTTTGACTTCCATTGTATGAACACGGTGGATAGACATTTCTCAAAATATTGGATCTTGTGTTCCACAGAAGAACGACTCAAACAGGTTTTAAACAACATGTGGGTGAATAAATTATGTCAACATTTTTATTTTTGGGTGATAGATTGCAGGATCTGTAATTCCTAGTGATGATGAAATTCTGACTTGAGAGTACAGACATATATTTTTTGTTGTTTTTACTTTTTATTCTTTATATTATTCTTTTTTGCTTAATAAGTAATAGATTGTATGTATTTCTATCTAGTTATTATATTCTATATTACCTTTCTTAATGGTTTATTCTACATTCTGTTGGATGCTGCATTTGCATTTTCTTCGCAAGAAGATATGAGTTTGCATTGGTCTCATTCTCAAGGTTCATAATAACGTCACACGACAAAGTTGTGAAGCAGTATTTTTCCACTGTCTATGTTGGAACAGATGAAGTCGGACAAAGTTAGATGGCTATAGAGTGAACTTAAGGGCATCTGAACTAAACTATGATTTTTCTCTCTACAATAAACTTTGCTCATTTTATTATAACATCACTTCGTCACCTGCGTGATGTTCTTTCCCTCTGACATCCATGTTTGCAGCATATCTAGATCTATCAGTTTTGGTGTATGAACAAAATGTACGAACCTACTGTATCATTTTGGGTCAATAACAAGATAGTAGAATCTATCAGGGTCATTTATTTAAATGTTATCACAAAATTTGTTTATAATGGGAAACTAATGCATGTTTACCCTGGTAATGTGAGGGATCCCCAGCAGAAAGCCAACACTGCACACCGCCAAAACAACCAGCTCTTTCTTCTTCAAAACTCGCAAAACCTTCTTGCCAAAACCGTCCATGATAAACGTTACAGCCACTTCTGCCATGGCAAACTGCGCAGATACACACACGTACGTCATTACACCCTCAACAAACACAGATCGTCAATGTTTGTGTGTGTTCTCTACCTGACTGTCCAGTCCCAGACAGAGTAACATGATGAAAAACAGAGGAGCCCAGATCTGAAAGAAAGGCATGGTGGAGAAGATCTCAGGATAGACCACAAACACAAGACCAGGTCCTGTAGAAACACACACATACATCATAACAAGTTTTTACAAGCAAAATAATATGGACAAGAGCTACACAAGATGACAATTTATCATCAATGCAATGACGCTTGTACATTAAGTGACATTGCATAGATAAATAAATATGAATGTGGCATAGGCCACCAAATACTCAAAATTGTATGTTCTTAATCATTTAAGCGATTGCTGTTGAACCAGTGAAATGTTTTTATTCACACAGCTTGTGCTTCTTTAGTCTCCAGGCAAACGGCAATCGATTTAAAGGGATAGTTCACCCGAAAAAAAATTAAAATCTACATTTATTCATTTTAAAATTCACTTAATGAGATTTTTAATCCAAAGCGATTTCTATCACTTCTACTGTGTGGACACAAAACCAATGCAAGTCAATGTGTACCGCTGTTCTTCGTTTACCAAAATTATGTAGAAAAATTGATGACAGCATTTTCATTTTTGGGTAAACTATCCTTTAAAACTGCAATGTCATTGACAGTGCTGTTTTTCAATTTCAAAATACGTCATGTACTACTTGAGCAATTTTCATGTAGCATCCTGCTAATCTCAACATTGTAGGACAGGAATGCATTCACTACATTCACACACTCTTAATCCGTGGATTTAGTTATTCTAGGTGTTATCAAAAGTCCTGAGTTTTAAAATCTTAGGGAGTGTGATGGGTTGTATTGTGATAGAAGCTCTCTTATGTAGGTAGGGGCTAAACCGTTTATAAACCGGCTTTATAAGTAATCAAACGAACATTAAAGTCAATGCGATACTTAATGCCTTACTGCCTTCGGGCCCATAGCACAATTTCCACGCAATAACGCTGCTGGGTTTAACTACTCCAAACAAACTTAAAACAAAACCCTGTGTGATTCAGAGTTGTGCTTTTTGGCTGTAGCTAGATAAAAGCAGATAATAATTTGTCCGTCCTTGCCAGTCCAAGAGATTTAATGTTCTTTTGGCTTGTCAAGGTCATGGAAAAACTGGGTCCACAGCTGAAGAAACCGACAATAGAGGCTAAACGAAAGAAACAAACTTACCATCTGTGGCGATGTCATCCACAGGTAGGTTGTGAATGTGGGCCATATAGCCAATGGCAGAGAAAATGACAAAACCAGCCAGGATACTTGTAGCTGAATTAGCCAGAGAGACGACAAATGTGTCCCTATTAAAAAACAAGTTGTTAAAAAGGGTATTTTTGCAAATGTTAAACGGCTTCCTGTAAAGTGGTTCCCAAATGTTAATCTAAAATTTTTTGTACATAGAAGTTTATTTATATATGCCTTACTTAAGAATGTTATTGTTGAACTTGTTGTAACTGGCCATTGATATCATGGAACCAAAGGAGATTCCAATGGAGTTAAAGATCTGAGCAGCGGCATTGACCCACACCTAACAAATAAAACAGTAAAAGCACAACAGATAATTATTTTTAAACATAAAAGTGAGAAATTACACGGCAACTACAAGTGACAATTGCATTGTGGTAAACAGCCACAAATCCCACAACAATGTTGTTTTTCAATAGTAGGGGGCACTGTGTAAACAGCCTAAACATAGTTGACAATATCACCTCACCTGCACTTCCAGGAGTTTACTCCAGTTAGGCATGAGGAAAAAGAGAATGCCGTCTTTTGCTCCAGGCAGCTGGACATTATTGACCAACAATGCAAAGAGTATGAAATACGGGAAAGTAGCAGTGAAGTACACAACCTGTGAATAGAATTGACAATGTGAGGATTAAGAAAAGTGAGTTATATATACAGTATTTACGGTTAGAGTGAACATACTCAGCCCTATAATATAAACCTCAAATACACAATTGTTTATTTTATAGACAAAACGCCAAACAACAATTATTTTGTAGTGTAATTCCAATTGCTGTGTTCTGTAGCGGCTCCACCAAAACAGTTTCCATTGATTTTAGTGTGACCTCTTAACTCTGACCTTTCCAGTGGACTTGACTCCTTTAAAAATGCAGAGATAAACAATGGCCCAGGCCAGAATTAGAAGGCCGAAGAGTTCCCAGCGAATCCCTCCAGAATTCTCAATGCCCTGTGTCATGTCGAGCACCTTACGGCTAAAAAAATATGTATATAAGACATAAACAACATTAACCAGGAAAATACGGAAAACAACAGTGATTAGACAAGCAGACCTTTCCAATTATGCAAACTGTAAATACCTTCAAGGGAAAAGTCCCTCTAGGACAGCGAAGATGACATCAACAAGAGTAAAAAAAACTGTCTGTTACTCACTCGAAGAATTGTTGACTCGCAGATTGCAGATGAGTAACATTGCCGGGAAAACCAGTGGAACAGTTGCCAACTGTGTTCCACGTGTTGTTGCAGGACTGCCATGGCAGCGAGGGGCTGAAAGAGTGGAGCAGGTAGTAAAGGGCCCACGTCATGAGCACGTTGTAGTAGGTGCATAGCACATATGAAATGACCACTGTCGCGAGTCCCACACCTGAGGACAAACAGGAGGGGATACAGGAAGTGAGACACTAGGGGATGCAACTGCTTCCAGTCAAACCACGTCTTCCACTGCAAACAAAATTATACTTTTTGCAAAACTGTTAAAACAATAAAAACATGCGAGTTGGTTATTTATAATTTACACATAATTTCACTGCAATAATAATTTTAGCATAAGTAAGTATGTAAAAGTATGAATTTACCATTTCATTCAGGCTATATTAACTTATAAATTACAATTCATTATTATTATTATTATTAAAAATAATAAATCTATACAGTTATAGAGTCAACGTCCTTTTTAAGCACTGTACAGTGCATTCTCCGTAATAATACTGTGAAAATCATTAAATTATACAATTAAAATTGCCAGTCAAATGATATTACCTTCTTAATCTATAATAACAATTGTATTCACAATACAACAAACAATTCAGTGCATATACATTTACTGTAATAATACTGTATTAATCAAGGTTTTGAAAGTACAATTATTAAATACCATATATATTTTATATATATTTAAAATAATAATAATTGTAATAATAGTAAAGAATGTTTTAGAATACAATATATGTGTACTTTTACATTTAATAGCAAATAACTTTGCAGCCCTGTTTAAGCACCTATATGGTTATTGTGGTAGCAGTATATTTTAAGCAACAAATTAAGATTCTTAAAAATGCCACAGCTTGTTTGTTTGTAGTTATATTTAAAAAACATTTAAAAGGACATTTCAAGGTTGTGTCAAGGTTCCGTCATTAAAGAAAAAAAAGCTTTGACCAGCTTGATGAGAAACATCTGTCTCAAAGTAATATTGAGTCTCTTGTTGAAAAAAACACAAATGGAAAAAACCCTTCCCTCCGGTTCTCAGGATTCTACTGTGATCCTTATTTTATTTAATATTTTATTGGTGGTTAGCCAACATAGCAGGGCTTCTCTGTGCTCAAGAGATCCAATGTATGAGGTTCCAGGAGATTTCAATGGCAAAGATGGTTTTCTTTGGTTTGCATTGGTGGATCAGGTATGTGTGTAAAATGGCATCCTAAAGCTCGGTCACATAACACGGCAGACCTCAAATATGCACAAGGAAGACTTTAAAAAGCTCTCAGACGTGCACAAGAACAAAGAGCTAAAAAGGGTCTCATTAGTCGGTTTACCCTGCTTAAAGACCAGCTTAGAACCATCTGAATTTCCATGCTGGTCTACGTTGTGCTGGTTCTATAGTGGTCTGCCTGGTAAACCAGCACAGAACTGTACTAACCAGTTGACCAGAGTGAAACTGGCTAACCATATAAACTGAGCTATGAAATATTTTATGTATTAAATTTGCCAATGGGTAGCAGCCGTGTAGCAGCCCGGGTATACTAAATCTCAAGAATTAAATTCCTTTTTTTACTTCATATGTAGTTAATCCTACATCTTAAACTGAATCAATTTCATTTCTAAGAAAACAGGGAAACAAGACTCCCAACACACCCTGTGATGTGCTCTTCTTTACAAAGGAGAGTTAACTTGATATGCTGCCACTGACATCCTGATACAACCAAAACTTTAGAACAAAATTGCTTTCAAGAACCTTGATTCAATCTTTATGCTATAATGAGGATTTAAAGATCAATCTGATTTAATCCGGGGGTGAATTTTTCATTTAGAACTCGAACCTAGAACACCTACCAAAATAATAGAAACAATTGCGGATTAAAAACAGGATGAAATTGTCTATATCTGGGAAAAGGATTCCTTTAATACAGTTTTCTTATCAGTTTTAGTTTTTGTCCATGAGTTCTTGTTAGTAGACTATTCATAATACATTTGCTAAACACACGCATTTACAACTGTTCTGACCTCAATATATACCATTATATAGCATTACCTGTATATCTCGTCACCCAAATCAATATGAAATAAGATCCCAGGTTTTATTTCACCCTTGCCATGTTTTGACACCCGTTTTAACTCCTTGGATTAGCTATCATCACTCCGCGTGGCTCTTCTTATTATATCGTGCCCTCTTCCCACCATCTAATGGAATGTTTATTGAATAATGAAAGCTCGGCTTAAAACAGGAATGTTGTTGATGGCACAGTTTTATAATTCCCCTAAATGAGCCTTCCGCTTCAGCAACACTACAGCCCATAGGCATTGTGGGATTATTGGTTCTTAGTGTATAATGGATTTAACTGTAGTCATGCAAGAACAATAATCTCTATGTAATATTTGGTAAACTTTGTGTAATGTGTTTAATTCCACAATGTACAAAAGCAATGTTGAGGTTCTTGAAAGGTTTGTCAATTTAAGAAGAAAGCATTGAAAATGTTACTAGAATTGCATATTACTGGGAAAATATTACTTTTGGATGTTACATGCCAGTTTTTTTAATTCAATAAGGCTCTATTATTGCAATATTTGTATGGAAAATAGCTTGACATAATATTTTAAGTACTCGTCATTGTCTTGTCAAAATAGTCGTTGATTAATTTTTTTTTCATTATTTTAGTTAATGAAATGAACACCAAAACAAAACAAGATATTTTAATGAATGTGGAAAACTAAACCGTTCTTGGGGCACTAATGAAGCCATAGTGTTTTCTGTACTTTGGAAGCCTCAGAACTGTTTGGTTACAAACATTCTTCCCAATATCTTTCAAAGTAGGTTTACGGAAGTCATGCCACTCTGCGGCCATGTTGTTTGCAATGCCTCTGGGAAGCCATTTATGTCATAGCAAGCCAACAATACTACCTCCTTCAATGGTGGAAGACAGATATTTATAAAGTCGCTGGCAAAAATCACAAATAAATAGCAAATTTCCGATCAATAAGCTTAAATTGTGATACAAATCACCTTTTTTGAGGTTGCTTCAGCTACAGCGTATGCGCACAGGCTGGCAAGCGCCTCACAAGACCCCTGCCCCAGAGAATCATTAGTCTTTATTAACTGGATCATTTTACTGCAAGGCGGGACTTTCTTTGCTAGGGCGGCCATTTTGAATGTTGCATTGCACCCCATTCATTGTACTGGCAGTGCCGCATCTTTTACATATTTATTATCTTTGGCAGCACAACATATTCACACATGTTTGGAATAACTTGAAGGTGAATAAATTATGACAATTAAAATTTTGGGGTGAACTATTCCTCTTTTTGTTAAATCACACAAAGTAGATTTTTGGGTGAACTTCCCTTTACTCACGCACATAACGTTAAACATGTTTAGAGAACAAATAAAGATATTTAGGTGACAATCGAGAGATTTCCAGGCCTACTCATAGACATCATGGTGTCAGTTTTTGCCAAGGTCCAGAAAAGTACTAATGACATTGTTAAATTGGTCCATACGCGCATAGTTGCTCAGTTTATTTTTGGATGAACTTCCCCTTTAAATGTATTATGTCGAAAAACATAACCGATTTCGGTGATAAACATTGTGTTGATTTTGTTGTATTTACTTTTCTTGTGCAGACAAGACCACATAAAATCCTAGGTGAAATCCGAGCAAAAATTATTTATATTAAATTAAATTATATTATTGCTGGATGAGTTAACACAACTCTCTCTTTCCCAGCGCATATTAATTCTTTCCATTCTCTTATTGTTCACAAATGTTTTCACCTTGAGGCAGGTGATTTTTACCCTGGTAATTCGTTATACCCTGATGACACTATAAACTTTAAAGTTTAATAAAGACTAACCTTTTAGAAAGCAGATTTCCCTAGAGTCAGAAAACCATGGTGACAGTTGTGTGTTTAAAGAACACCCACAAAACCTTATTGAATTTTGTGAGATAATCATTTTCTTGAGCAAGATACCATTAATTAAAAAGCCCCATTAGACAACCACTAAAACAGGAATAAAGATTAAGTACGAAGCAAAGCCATTGAATACCCATAACTTACTGTTGTTGGGGATCAGAAACATCACAAATAAGAATAAGAAAACATTTCAGTTGGAAGAATATACAGAAAGAACTACCTGCTTTAGTCCCTCTGTTAGCAAGGAGCCATTATCGGCTGAAATGTGCGCTATATCAAGGGACGGACCCAAAAGATTTGACCGGGTAGACTATCTCTGTCTTTGAGGAGATAAAAACTATGGAGAGAAGTCTTTAGTTAGCAGGTGAAAAAGTATGTCAAACCAAAAAGGAAAGAAACCCCATGAATGTTGATGGCTGAATTCCCTGCATTCGAGTTGCTCTGTGGCAAAACCTGGTGAGCTACATTTTAGGGCACCGTGCATTTCCCATGTAGTAAATGGTAGGCATCTAACATGATCTCTATTGCATGATCTTAGCTATTGTATAAATGCTAGTAACATTTTGCTTTATAGCGATTTCTCAAAGATCATGCATTTTCCATGAATAAAAGCTTTACCTCAAAATTTATGTTGAATTCAGAACTTTGTAACTATCGTCAATATTTTTACAGAGCACTTTAAACATTTTAAGCCTGAAAAATAAGCATTTCAAGTCATGAATTTGGCTCTTAATTTCTGAGAAGAGTCCTATGAAGCATATTTTGTTTTTAAGTGTGAAAATTTCTTGAAAACAAATTAGAATTGAATTTGAGATTAAACGATTGATTTGGTCACAGAACAGAGATTGGTGATCACAGGGGATCAGCCATCACCAGATCATCAGGAATCAAGCGGTGTTGTGACCACACATTTTAAAAGGAAAAACCATTGTGAAACTGTGAGTTTTGCCCCCAGCATCCATGCTAGTAACTGTGATGCAAATGCAGAGGGACAAGTTGCTTGACCTCAACCTTTGCAGAACACAGTCCAGTAAAATATAACAAATTCATGTCATACCATTCATATAAGTACTACACACAAATGTTATCAATGAATTACAAAAGTATACTACAAAAGTAGAAGATTTAAGATTTAAGAACACAGGAAGTTCAATTCCTGAATGTATGTAATGTGCCAAGCATTATACCATAGAATATTATCAGCATGCTGAGTAAGAAAACCACCACGAAGAAAGCACAACAAAGATAACAACTAATAAAACACAAAGGGATAATGTCATAACTCTGCAGACTCAAACATATACAAAAAAAATATTTTAAGTGATGCGAGAGAAAGTTCCCACATGAAATATAATAATGCAAAATATGATTAATATAAAACTTTTGCTAGAACAGTAAATAAGAGAGGAATAAGGGCCCATGTACCACTCACCTTTGAAGAGGGGACATATTTTTGCCAGAGCATGGACAGGCCCCAGACGAGTGTACTGTCCAACGGTGAACTCCATAAACAACAGTGGGATGCCACAGAGAAACAACATGATCAAGTAGGGAATCAAGAAAGCACCTGACATATAGAACATAAAAAGTGTTTTAATGTATGAACAGAATTACAAATTGATTCCATATATTTTCATAATTGTCAAGTGATTTGATTATTGCATCATTTAAATCTGGCGTTTTTTGCAGAGTCATTCTGCAACCTTAGAACAATGTGTCATGCAAGCCACATTAATGCAAATGTATATAATCTCTACTCACACAGGTATGGATAGGTAGCATATATCAATAGGAGCATATTTTAAATAAGCATAAAAAAACGATATGGTGGCACAAAAACAGCAAGATTATCTGCTTTGAACTTTGTTTAAATTGTCCTGTAATTAAACATACATTGTCAGGAATTGGCTAAACTCTGTATGGAGATGGAATTTTGCCAATTTAACAGGAAAAGGCAACAACACATATGCGCTGACCCTCTTAAAAATGTCAATGATTAACAATAAGATCAAGGGATAACCTCTTGCTTATGATGTATGTGCATTAAACCACGTGAAACACCTTAACCCTACACATGCTTTTCATGTGGCAGCTGTTTAAAGAGACATCATTTGCCCCTGAGGTGACTGTTCATGTGAGTGTAAAGCCTTCTGTAAAGCCATTAAATAATGAATGAAATGAAGAATATTGTGAATATGCTCGACCGATAGACAGATACAAATCGTATAGCTTTCGAACAGACAACTATGTCTACCCTTGGCTTAGCTTGCCACACACTTCTCCAAAGCGAATTGCATTCAAACTACATACGACCCCATGACCTTTACGCAGCTAACGCAATGATACAAGTTACAAGCTGCGTTTTCGCAAACATGGTATAGCAATAAGCACGAACAGTCTATGTTTTATAAGGGAAGTAGCAGCAGCAGTCTCATCACTCACTCACCTCCTCCGCTCCTGTAGCACAGGTACGGAAAGCGCCACACGTTTCCTAGACCCACCGCATAACCGACAGTGGCGAGCACAAACTCCAGACGCCGACTCCACGTTTCTCGCGGTTCCTCCGTCTGAAGATCAACATCCGCCTGCTTCGTGGCTTCATCGTTACCGGGAGATAAATTGGCAAGCTCCGTCTCCTCTTTTGCCTCTTCAAGGTGCAATGCAAATGCACTGCTAGTGCTCGGCGATCTGTTCTCGGCTCCGACTCCCATCATTACAAATACGTTACAGCGGAAATAAAGACTGATGCCTACTTAGAATCAAAATGAGTATTTAAAGAAGAGTTTTGATGTGGCGTGTTTCTTCTCACTACACACAACTGCTACCAGTCCGTACTGAGAGTTATGTCATGCTGTTACGTCTACTTCCACCGTTATGAAACAACGAAATCCCGCATCGTCAATACATGTTCCGGTTAACTTGCATACAGCAGTTGCTGATCTAGCCGCTTGTATAGTCGAGCAACACAATTTTTAGACCAAACCCCCCTAGCACAGCGTTCTGTGTTTGACGTTACGTAGCAGCGCTCAGACTATAGGAGCGACAACGCTGTGCTCCTCCTCCTGGAGTGACGTCAGGAGCACCGCATGTACGCGAGTCGTTGATAAAACATGCAAGCACGGAAATGTATGTATTTTTAATATATATTTGTTTCTCATAGTAGCTACTGTTAAATATGAGTGTGAAAATACGCCTTGTTCTTTGTGATTATCCTGTTTCAATAAAACGTGCGAATTCAAAAGCGAGCCGTTTATGTTTGCTTTATATAGAATGTATTCCTTTTACGTGGTTTTACTATGATACTATTGCTTCATGCTGATAAGGACATGTTTTACTTTGTGGATTTCCGTAATAACCTGAATACGCTGCGTTAGTATCTGTGTCAGTAATACACATATTTTGGTCAACTGCCTAAAAGTAATTTGAGGGTTTTTTCGATTTAAAGAAATCTTTACTGTATGAAATGCATATGGATGAAACTGCCGATTCATGGTGAGTGAGCAGAAACGGGAAGAAAAAGAGGCGGTGATGTTAAACAAATGATGGAGGGAAGGGCGTGTTTTTAGAGACACACCCACAACTGCATTGTTTATTTATTTATTTTTCCCATTAAAATGTTTTAGAAACAATATGCTAGAATATCCCTTAACCTTCTTTTGTGGTTATGGTTTGTCATAGTATTGTCAGGACTTCTAAGGTTAAACATCCTGCTTTGTAACAATGAAAATTGTAAAAAGCGCTATATAAAAAATCCTGCCTTGGCTTGAAATCATTTAACCTGTTTCCCTCGTTTCATCATCACTATTCGAGCAATGTCATTCTGACGTTCATCTGAAAACAGAGATAATTGGAAAAGGGGTCAAATAGCCGAACCGCCTCTCCTTTGACACATTGTTTAAATTCTCCTATACAATTTTATTATAAGTAGCATTGGGATGGGCCCAGCGTGCTATAACGACTCTCTCTGTTGCCATGTAACTGGTGTAAATAATGTGAAATGGTGTGGGCGACGTTAGCAGGTAAGCGTGTTTATTTCTTAGTAAAAAGGTGAACGGTAAACCCAACGGAATGAAACGGCTAAATGTGGCACTTTTCTCCCACTGTCAAGTAACAGATTGGGCGTGAGCGCCCTCTTCTGGGTGCTTCTATAAAAAGGAAAACTGAGTCAGCGCTTGGTGGAATGAGGGCAGAGCCAATGGTGCTATTTAATGTTATATCTACCTGAAAAAAAGGTATCAAAGTGAAATAATGTTTTCTGACCTAACCTAAAGTGTGTTGTAAAAAAACATTTGACCCACTTTTGTGTGGCATTTGTGGTTGAACGGATATTGGAAATTGGAGATAATAAACAAATTAGATTTTTTTAATTTGCATAGTTGTAAAACATTTGCTGAGGTTCAAGCATTTGAATAGGACA
Source organism: Barbatula barbatula (assembly GCF_947034865.1). Lineage (NCBI taxonomy): Eukaryota > Metazoa > Chordata > Actinopteri > Cypriniformes > Nemacheilidae > Barbatula > Barbatula barbatula. The sequence continues at coordinate 23,825,546 of NC_136767.1, read as the reverse complement.
CACGAGTTATACATTTAGTTTTCTCCGTGTAGCATCTTACCATTGAGGAATCATTCCACATTTTGCCTTAAGGGATAAGTACACAAAGGTGGGGATAGTAGGCCACTAAAGTGAAGTGCACTGCCAGAAATAGGAGAATAAAGGCCTATATTGTAAACAGATATTGTCACTGGTCTATGGGTGAAGAAAGTAAATGAATAAGCAAGCTTCGCTGCATGAATTTCATTCAACGATAGATGGTGCTGCGACATCATTTGACCCAGCGCTGTCTCGCGGACTGCAAACGCCCCTGTGTCAGGTAATGATGCTGTTTGATCCCTTCCGGTCTCCGTACATTTCTACACCATGACGTCATCTGTCCGTACGAGAGCGAGAGAGCGAAACTCGTAACGCTTTATGGAATTTTGTTTTCCTCGAAATTCCTCACATTCAGCTTGGATTTTCCCCATTGGGTCCCAGACACGAACTACATATGTAGGATCGCTGACGCGGAACGTATGGATTGTACACATTACTGAAACAGCATGTGAGCTTTAACAAACAACAACCATCAGAACAGGGAGGACATGGACGAACACGAAGGTAAGGAGGTTTGTTTTCACAAATGTTTGGTTGTGCTCATTAAACACTGTATTTCTTTATCCAAGGATGACTCAGTTTAAAGATTCAACACGTTTTTGTTACTTCAATTCTTTTTTTAATCAGAAGACGAACTGACGTGCAGTGATTTGCTTTTGTCGCATTACAATAATGTCGAGATAACCTTAGTTGTAAACGCGAGCCCGGGCTTTTAATTTGTTTATATTCATTACACAGTCTTTGAATATTAAACAGTTTTATTGAATCGAACGTTTTAGGACTTTCTTTTATGTGCTTTTCTCCCAAAATCAATTAAATAAACAAATGGCTCCAGCTACAACATTGACCTCCCTTTAAAAAGGGATATTGCAGAACGAACGAAACGAAGAACGAATAGATAAAGCTAATCGATAAAACGAATAACTTTGTTGAAAACACAGAATTTCCCATGTCGAATTGAAAATACGAATGTGAAGTTAAAGGATTGCTGTTAATTTCTGATGTTTGATTGACAGATGTGACATCGCGCGAGTGCACTGGTTGTGGCGGAAGCATTCAGGATGCGTTTCATGTGAAGGTTCTTCAAGACGCCTGGCACAACTCATGTTTCCAGTAGGTGTTTACAGAAAACTATCCACTTTCTGCATATTTTGATGTTTGACGAGGAGTTTTCTTTGAAGTATTAACAATTTAAAGTTCTAAGAAGGGCGTTTATGAGAACTAAAACATCAGTTGTTTTGGTTTCAAAAGTTCAGGTAGAAGCATCGAACGCAGAATAATAATTTAGTATTAAATAAGGTTAAGCTTGCTCCGTTGACAGGCAGGATTGATTTTTGTTTTCTCTCCAAAAGAATGCAAGCAGATTGTTGTATTAAAATAAAAATCCATGCTACATTGTAATGCCTATACACTTACAGGGAGGTGTTATGGGCAGTTGAATTGAAACACCTTCAGATATGTGGATTGTGTGTTTTACTTGTGTTTGCACAGGAAATAATGTTTGTTTCTGTGAAATGGAAATTTGTTTTTAGAAAAGGTTTGCTGTTTTGCATGCACAAGGATCTCTCTCGCTCTCTCTCTCGCTCTCTCTCTCGCTCTCTCTCTCTCTCTCGCTCTCTCTCTCCCTCTCTCTCTCGCTCTCTCTCTCTCTCGCTCTCTCTCTCCTCTCTCTCTCCTCTCTCTCTCCTCTCTCTCTCCTCCCTCTCTCCTCCCTCTCTCCTCTCTCTCTCCTCTCTCTCTCCTCTCTCTCTCCTCTCTCTCTCCTCTCTCTCCTCTCTCTCTCCTCTCTCTCCTCTCTCTCTCCTCTCTCTCTCCTCTCTCTCCCACTTTAAAGAGATACTCCTTCCAAAAATGAACATTCTATCATGAATTACTCACCCTGTAGTTGTTCCAAATATGTATAAAAAGAGAGATATTTTGGAATAAGGTTAGCAAGCAACAGTTCTGAAGCACCTTTGACTGCTATCTACTGCTAAATATCTATACCTGTCCATGTTTTCCATACTGTTAAAGTCTGCAGAATACTATTCCTTACTATTAACTGGGTACCATTGTTGCACAAAGGACATTGGTTAACATGAATCATTAATAAATTCACTCAAATAAGTAGAAGAAGTCTGATCTGAGAGACGTCAAACCTCTAGACCTATTAATTGATTCGAGGAAAGACAGAACATTTTTATGAATGAGGTTGTGGAGGTCAACCCCAAGTTCCCGCAAAGGTATTGTCATCATGATCGAATCAGTCCTGAAGTGGAAAACCAGGACAGAACAGATTATTCTCAGACAATGACCCTACAATCAGTCCAGGGCACTTTCACATCATATTACATTATATAGTAGAGAAATTGAGTCTGGGTCCTTTTGACCCTTCAGGATACTTGCCTGGCATGTACTTTATTTAATGGACAGTGAGAGTGGATTTTTATGCCGTAATGACTGTTCTATCTATAATTACGGGAGAGGCTGGAACGTCTGGATGCATCCTTGAGTTTTCTGGCAATTGCCTTGTGATTTAATGTTATTGGATGGTTGTAGTAAATGCCAGTTCTAAATAGCATCAGCTCTTTATTGTTGTCTTGGCTTTCAGCTTTCCAATTTAAGGAACGGTTCACCGAAATATGAATATTCTGCTCATTATTCACCCTCGGCTCACATCACTTCAAACCTTTATGACATATATTGTTTTATTTTGAAGAACCTTTGTAACCTAATAACATTTAACCCCTTTGGCTTTCACTGTATGGACACAAAACCACTGAGACATTTCTCAGACTTTTTTCTTTCGTGTTCCATTAAGTCATACAGGTTTTGAACTACATGAGCGGTGAACCTCGTATTTTTGTGTGAACCATACCTTGTTTTTGACTATGACACTTCAAAAATGATTGCTTTTTGCTACCTTTACAAAGGGAGGTTTGAGCTTCATAAATGGGGGCTTTTTATTGAAAAGTGCTTAGTGTTTTGTTGGGCCTGTAAGATATCCGCCGGCTCCTCCAAAACCATTTCCTCTTGCTGATCTCTCTTTTCTTTCTCTATCTGTTTTCTTTATCTCCTTTCTTGTGTATCTTTACTTCTTAGTAAGTAGAATAAATCTTTGACAGTGTTGGTGAACCTGAATCTCTGTCACAGTCAGAGTAATGCCTCTCTGTTAACGTGAAAACTCCTGTGGAATGAAGGAAGTGAAGGAGTGTTTGTTCTCTTCTCTATCTCTTGTGTTTGTCTTGGAGTGTGCAAATCAGAGCTTGAATCATTTCTTTTATTACACCTGAAGCCTGTTGTATTTCCTCTGGGTGTAAACGGTGAGCCAAATGAAAGGAGGAGCGTTCTTGAGATATTTGATGATTTTTAAGAGTCTCAAGGTTCTAGGTTCTGTTGTGTTAATTATTTTAATGTCCTTGTACAGCCACTTTAGATTTGATCACGCTTTCCTGTTTCCATTGTAAACAATAACAAGACAGAAATACTTGTACTTTTTCTTTATTAGAATTACAGATCAAACAAACTTACAATATAATAAACAGCAATGATCACTTTAAAACAACACATAGATCTCCAAAAGAGGGATATAGATATTCATAAAATAAATACATATTTCACAATAAAATCTGCTCTGTAAAAGTGCTTTGTATCATTTGAATCGTCTTGTTTTGTAATTAGTATCCAAAGCGTAACAGTGGCATCTGGATTACATGTGAAAGTTTATGAGATGTGTGCACCTTTTTGGGCTTTGTCATGTCCTCACAGATGTTAGTTCATGTGTTTGCTATTGCGTGATTCATGAACCTTTTCATCCCCAAGCAGTACCATGATGTCACTGTCTAAACAAGCACAGGTTGCCCAACTCTCGTAAACAGGTTTTATCCCGGAGGCGCACAAATGGTATCCCAGAGTTAGATGACAAATTCTGGCCACTCTGCGTGGGCTTATTGTGTCTTTCTCTAGAAACAGAGCTTGTCAACATTCCTCCAAACAAAGGCACCCACCAGGCAAATGTCCAAAATCCAGTTATTCTGTCTGCGATCTACAAGGTTTGGTGGCCGTCTCGCACTAATGTGATCTTTATCAGAACGTCTCAGCTGTGTGTTGTTGCTTCACATCCTCCCTGCTTTCAAACTATTGGGTGAATATTTATTCAGTCGTTTCTATTTCTTCCCCTCTCTTTGCCTTTTTCTGGCACATGGTGTGCTAGAAAGAGAGGCCTTCAGAGAACACAGCATGCCAGATGTTTTCCTGGGCACTTGGTTTTGTTAGTAGGTTATCAAGCATTGGTTTTGGCGTTCTGTGTGCAGACTCTGATTTAGACTCAAAAAGTTTGTAGCACTACTCTAAATATGAGCACTTGGTTGGTTGTGAAGCATACAGAAATTTCCATTCTGCATGCCGAGCTGCTTGTGCAGTGCACCGACCGAATAATTTTAATAGAGCGTTTAAAGGTTCAATTTTTAATCCCTTCTGCATTGGAGAGCATTCATGTTTTCCTCATTGTGGAAGTGAGGATCATTGTAGTCCTGGAACAAGGCCTGGAGATGATTTCCTGCCTGGATGCTTGGACTTTGCTTTGGTTCAGACCTGGTGGCTGTCTGCCTCATTAAGGTATTATGTTTCAAAAAAGTTACTATTTTCCAATCACGTGACTGATATTCTTTAAGAGTGTAATCCTGTTGTTTTGCCCCAGGAGCAGCAAATTGCTGAGATGTTTACATTTTTAAACTCTTGGTGTTAACTTGCCTTTATGGCATTTGAAGCATTGGGTCCTAGAGTTTGAACATGCTGTCACTATTGTTGCTCCGCTCACAGTGGAAAATCTAGCTAGTTTACTTCAGTTTAATGCCAATGTTGGAACAGAATTATTTCAACTTGGAGGTTTTTGTGACCGGTAAAACAGTATGCAAAGATTTCTATTTTGCTTGAGTTCCACCCAAGACAAATGCAAAAATACAGCGCACTGTCGAAATTATGCAACTAAATGAGCCTAAATTAGTGAAGCACCGGGGCGGCGCCAGCCAATTTTGCCGGGGCTTCAGCCCCGAATGTAATGACAGTCACTGAGCAAATATGAAACTGGACAATAGCCTATGTAAACCCCCCAAATCATTAATTGCTTTATTTCTCATAAGTTGCTTTATTTCATTGTGCTTTGGCTTTGCATATACTGCAAACAGCCTGTTAAAATAGACCTTAAAAATAATCTAGCCTAAAGAATACATTTATTTACTGTCGGTAGCCTATGGGCTACTCCGTTTCTACATCTCTGCTGGATATGCAGCAGGTAGGGGAGGAGCTAGCACAGTCAACCGCAAGAGTGCGAGTTAACAACTGAGACAGTCAGCGAGCAGGAAAGAAAAAATGAAAGAAAATGAAGCAAACAAGACTTTGGGGATTTTTGGAAAGAAGTCAGTGGGTAAGAATTCTGAAGATCATCATCTGGCTGGTTTCACTGTAGTCCTATTTGTTTAACTAGCTAGTTATTACTACCATAGGCTAACGTTATATGTTAGCACTTGTACTGGCATCTTCTAGTACCGAATCTCCTCCGGATAAAAACACAGGAGAAGAAGCTGAAACAAGTGATAGAAGATTGCTCACTCACTCAAATATAAAATAATGTGATCATCATAAAAAATTAAACAGTGTGTAAATCAAAAACCCGCTTTATATTACCAAAGAGGGACCATCTTTCCTGCATTTTGCGGGAAGCTTTCAAATTTGAAGCTTTTGATTTGAAATGTGCCCCGTGTCACGCAAGTCATAAGCAGTGTGCCGCATTTTAATTTTGTCTGGATCATTTTTTTTAATCGTCCTTTAAATTACAATTCTCAAAAGATTTAATAAGTTAATGTTCTTTTTTAGTGAAACCTTGATTTTTATCTTATCACATCTATTGTTGTTGGATGACTTTGTCACTCCTGAGGTTTGCTTTTTGTTCAAATTCAACAGACACTGGACTGGAATGGCCACTATACATCTAGAAATCCTGATAAAATTAAAATGTATTCAAAATAGTTTTTTTTCCGGGGTAGTCACTATATTAGCTAGACTTTGTCCTACCTTCACGAAATACTTGGTATGTTGCATGCAGGGTGTCCGCGGGGTCTTAAAAAAATAAAAGTTGATTATTATTTGAGAAAATGAAGGCCCTTAAAAAGTCTTATATTCCTTTTTCCAAGGTATAAAACGGGAGATTTGATGCTGTTTCATGCATTCCGACTTCTTTACAATCTTAAAAGTGCTGGCTTCTCATGCTTAACATGGTCAACTTGTTAAAAAAACGAGTTGGATGTATTACGTAGTATTTCTGTGCTCGATACACTCCCCCAAGGTTCAGACAATTTTTTTCGACCATGAATGACAAAATGTTACTTAACAATATTTCTCAGTCCTTTATTGGGCAATTCTCCTGGAAAAGCACACCCATGAAAGAAATAGCCCACCCATGTGTCAATGGACGAGCGATTGAAAGGCCCGCCTACCATGAAGATTGGCTGCGCCGTGTCAGGATTGGCTGCGGATAATGAGTTTACTCGGATAATGTGTGTCTCAGATAATGCGTTGATGTATTGTTTGTTCGTGATTTAGTTCCTCCTGCCGCTACATCTGTCGTATGTTTTCTGCAATAGTCGTACAGCTGTATCCATCTTTTTATAAATGTGATTAAACTAACTACTCTTCAAAGATATGAAGTATGCAAAACTACTCTGTACAGGTGCATCTCAAATAATTAGAATATTGTAAAAAGGTCAATATTTTTTGTCACTCATTTCAGAAAGCAAGCAAGTAAGTGAGTGATTTTACATTTTGTATCATCTTTTCATATTTGTCGAAAGAGCTCATATGCTGAAGTTTGCATTAATTTAATCATTGTGTAGTCGAATAGTGGGATGCCCAATTACACCCGTTTTTTTAAACAACATTGTTGGAAATGCAAGTTTTCATGCAAATGGTTGGAGGATAAAGAGTTGGAACCATGGCTGAGGTCTGTTTCTGGGAATAACTGTGAGACGTACTGCTCTGTGTGTTGGAAGGCGCTAAGCATAGCCTCGTTTCTCTTTCTAATAAACCCTGCATTTGGTTAGTCACTCAATTTATTATCTGAGGCTTTGTTCCCATCCTTCTGAATTGTTGCATTAATAAGGAGTCATCACAAACAAAGACTGTTTATTTTTGTTATCTTGCAATAAGTCTGTAGATATTCAATGTACGTTAAAGTTTCGCCAATGTACGATTAAAACCTCAAGTGGTGATGAGGTCCATGAATGTATGGAAAGAGTCTTAAAAAAGGTCTTAAAAAGTACTACATTTAGCGTCATGATTTCTGTATATACCCTGAGCACGGTAACATCGTCTGCCTTTACGGCTGTACATTTCCCTCTAAAGTTATGCATCCCTTAGGTGTTTCACATATGATGTAGGTCCAGAAACAAGCCGTGGCATGTAAATTGGAACTTCTTGCTTTTCAAGCATCTTTTCTTGTCATCTTGAAACAAATGATCCTTTATTGTAAAGCCTTGAGGTGCAATCGCTCCGCGCACTTCAAAGTCTTTAGTTAAGTCAATTTAATTAAGACTGTTTCTTTCCCTTGGAAAATAGATTATAGTTTTAAGGGGCATAGCATGCATCCCCACATCAGGTTTCAATTGTAGGTAGGGTGGCCAACAGGAGAGAATGTGAACAAGAGCGTTTCATGACTAGTTTTGGCTCATGTCCCAAATTCCTAAACTGTAGTGTTTGTGAGTTGGACGTTGAGGTAAATATATACATTTATATACACGCTTTAGATCTTCCTTATACTTGAAAAAAAGAAAATTGTCCTGACATTAAAATAAGCCTGTCATTCATTTGTTATACTTGAAACACTTAGCTAAGAAGCTTTACTTTGAAAATCAGCCACAGATCTTTTAAAAGGGTTTCTCCACAGAAAAAAGAAAATTCTGTCATGAATTACTCACCCTGTAGTTCCAAACATTTATACATTTCTTTGTTCGGTTGGACACAAAATGAGATATTTTGGAATAATCTTCGCAAGCAACAGTTCTGAAGAACAATTGACTGCCATAGTGGGACAAATTTAACCAAAATTTACCAAATTTTTTTGGTAGTCAAAAGTGGCCCGAAACTGTTTGTATTCCTACATTCCTCAAAATATTTTCTTTTGTGTTCAACAGAACCAAACAATTAAAATTTGTATTCCTACTATGACAGTCAGTGGTTCTTCAAGATGTTGGTTGTTAACATCATTCCAAAATATCTCTCTTTGTGTTCAACCGAACAAAGAAATGTATACATGTCTGGAACAACTGGAGGGCGAGTAATTCATGACAGAATTTTCATTTTTGGGTGGAGTATCCCTTTAAGTTCAAGACAGCAGTTTCATTTCATCTACTTCAAACTTTTTTTTTACTTTCTCTTGCCAAATCACCTCAATTTGTCTGAACCTTTTCTGGATATTAAAATTGTACATTTGGAATTTTAAGGAATGTCAAATACCTCAAGCGGTGACATGTTCTGGTGCTGTTTATGGCCCAACAAAACAATCTTCACTCACTAAACATTTCAGTCATTCAGGTACCTCCCCTGTCTCGAGCTGATCTCAGGCCAGTTACTCAAGAAAATCTTTGCAAACAGAATGTTTCATTTATTGGCTTTTCCATTTTTTTGGCAGCTTTGCACAAATCTCAGTTCTTTCAAAAAATAATTGTATACAGGCTTGGAACTACTTGAGGGTAATTCATGTCCGAATTTGTATTATTGTGTGGACTATCCCTTTTCAATATGTACACAAAAGAAATGTTATGCTTTTTATATGCAGCTTGATTTGTCTTGACAGCTGAAAACATAATTGCTGAAAAACAACAGCGTCGGGTTATTTCACTGTAATAAACATACCACCTAAACAGGCCAGTTACTCAAGAAAATCTTTGCAAACAGAATGTTTTTTATTTATTGGCTTTTCCATTTTTTTTTCCCCCAGGTGTTCTGTGTGCTTTGATCTCCTGACAAACTGGTACTTTATGAAAGAAAGGAAACTGTACTGTCACAAGCACTACTGCGAGAAGTTTGGGGAGTTGTGCCATGGCTGCTCACTGCTTATGACCGGACCTGCTATGGTAAGAAAATCTGTTTTGTCTTGTCTTTTTTGCATTTACATTTATGCATTTGACATATGTTTTTATTGAAAGTGACTAACAGTGCATCATTCTATTCTTTTTATTTTTATCTGGGGTTCGAACCCATGAGCTGCACAATACTGAGGTCCACATTAAAGGGATTGTTCATCCAAAAATGATAATTCTGTCTTTATTTACTCACCCTTATATCCTTTCAAACCTGTATGACTTTCTTTCTTCCGCAGAGCACAAAAGAAGATATTTTGAAGAGTGTCGTTACCGGCACCCATTCACTTGCATTGGTTTTGTGCCATACTATGGAAGTGAATGTGTGGCGGTGCTGTTCGTTTTCAAAACATTCTTCAAAATATCTTCTTATGTATAATTTCTTGTCCATGTTTTGGCCTTCCGTCTATGTTAAGATCTCTGTTCTCGAAATGAAAAATCTTTTTAAAAGCTCCTTTCATTGTTTACTTTAACCTGGAAAACCGAGATATTGTCAAACAATGATTTGATTTACTTATTCATGTGTTCCATTCAGCCCAAAACAATGAAGATGGTGGCCTGTGTTTACTGGCATTGTTGTGCCTGCCATTCCCTTTGATAGCGTTGTTAAATCCATAAACTGACTGACACGTTAAAATACAATAAAGTGTCAAATAAAAATACCAATGTGGATGGAGAGCTTTTTGTGACTTAAACATTTTCAAAAGTTTCCGGATTCATGTGGCCTAAAAGATTATCTGGACTCATTGTTGCGTGGCAGTGTGTGTTTGTCTGGCTTTCATAGCATTCCACTGTGAAAGGAAAGGAACTGATCAGGTAGACAGTCAAAGGGTCTTTTAACCATGCAAGAAGGGTTTTTCAAGGCAAGGACTAATCCGTAGGAGTTCAGATAACATGCCATTGTCTCATTCGGTAAATATTTACACGGCATCAACAAGCAGTTGAATGAAGAGAAAATCAATAAATGCTGATGTTTTGCTGGTCCTGAGGAGGTCACTGATAAGGTAAAGAATGGAATGTAGGACAATGTTGTTTTTTCACTTTTAAAAGTATAACATGAACAGTGAATGACATTTGAATACCCCTTTTGCTGTTTTACAAATGACGGAAACACTGTGTTGGTTTAAAGGTGATATAGTATTGAATGTGGGAAATGTCAGAGTCTAGGCTCTCAAATACAAAGTTTTGCAGTCTTGGAGGAAAAGTCACCTGCTGAAACAACTATAGGAGATTCACAGCATCTGGAGCGTCAGTGCTGGATGAGACCCAATGCGTGCCCCATACTTCAACGCAAAGACAAATATACACGCCACGCATAGGGCTCCTATTGTTAATATCCATACTCGTGCCGCAATAAACTCACACCATTGGTTAAAGCAGAAGGTGATCGTTTAAACAAACTGAGCGATGTTTTGAAAGCACCATTGTTGTTGTTATATGAATAATGTGTTTGCCTTGTGATGAATGATCTAAGCTGGCAACGAAAAGGTTGCAGGGTGTAATCGTTTGGCAAGCACATTTAAAGGTCCAGTATATGCAATTTAGCGGCATATTGTGGTGAGGTTCCAAACTGCAACCAACGGCTCACTACACCCCTCCTTTTCAAACCACTTCAGTGATGTCACGTTTTCGCTTCTTTACGGAATGAGATTTACGAAACGTGCTCCGTAGACCCGCGGTGTATGTGGATAGAAATAGGTAATTCTAAGGTAATACAACGCTTCATTATGTAAAGTCTTTTAGACATAGTTATGTATATTATTTTAGATTTCTGTCGGTTGTATTGTATAGATGCTCCTTAATATCACACATTGCACCGGCTTTAACCCCTGTTCTTTTATCTGTTTTGCCTTAAAAGTTTAGATGTGGATGGAGTCCTTTATAATCTTATAGGGTATGGAAGTAGTTGTTATCCTCAAGTAAAGCTTGATTCATAACCGTCTGATCGCCTTTATCGCTGACTGTTATAAATGATCTCACTCTTGCGAGGGCAGTGGAACCAGGATCTGGAGGCTGCAATAAGCCTCAGTGTTATGTCTTGTTTCATCATGCGTCTAGAATGCCTTTGCATGGCCTTTCAACGAAGAGCTATTCATTATAACGCCAACAGAAGACATATCAACATAAATCTGAGATTCTGTCAACATATCATTCCTTGGGAAATTTTTTTACTTTTTTAATTGGGTTAATGAAGGGACTTAAAATCAACTTGGAAGAAAGAGGGAGAGTCGAGAATTTGCCAGCAAGCAAAACGCATAATAGGGCTTTTCTGTTCGAATCGAAGGATGCCAAGTATTTCTGGTCAGGGTGCGTTGCCAGTTATGGGCCCAGAGGCACAAGCAGCGGGGGGTCAAAATCTCTGAAAGTTTGTCAGAGGAAATCACATCCTCAAGGCTTAAGTGCTTGTTTGAATGTGTTTTACACATTTACACGTTTGAATGTTCAATGTAATGAAGTATTTATATAGAATTTATATGACTATTTGTCAGTATGTTTATGTAATGTTATATTATTGTTTATAATATTTGAAGCGATAGTCCCCCCAAAATGAAGATTCTGTCATAAGTTGTTCCAGACCTGTTTATATATTTTCTTTGTTCTGTTTAACACAAAGAAAGATATTTGGATAAGTGTTAGCAACTGAGATTTCTGGGACATTATTCACTACCGTAGCAGGAATTCTTTTTTTTCAGTTCTGTTAAACACAAAAGAAGACATTTTGAAGATTTGGGGGAAAGAAAACCTTCTGGGGCAGCTTTGCACAAATCTCAGTTCTTTCAAAAAATAATTGTATACAGGCTTGGAACTACTTGAGGGTAATTCATGTCCGAATTTTTATTATTGGGTGGACTATCCCTTTTCAATATTCTAAAAAGAAATGTTGTGCTTTTCATATGCAGCTTGATTTGTCTTGACAGCTGAAAACATAATTGCTGAAAAACAACAGCGTCGGGTTATTTCACTGTAATAAACATACCACCTAAACACTGTCTGTTAACTTACTAGACAATCTTTAAATAAATAAGTAAAAATATAAACTAAATATATGTATTATCCTATATATCGTTTTTTTTATTATTGTGTAAGTGCTGCATGACGTTAGTAGTATTGCATTGATGTAGCATTAATGCCAGCACACACAACAACTGACACTGTTGTGTAGTATCATCCACATAAAACAGCCAAAATAGTGACTAGCTGTTGCTCTTTTACACTAAAGTTTCCAGAGTGCCACGTTCTGTCGACCCTGATGCCATTGTACAACAGGTCAATGTACAAATAGAGACAGACGCACTGTTCAGCCGCGGCTCGTGGGTCAAAAACAGACACGCGGCAAGCACGCTGAAATGGAGAGCAAAGCAGTCGCGACGCAAATGAACTGCACCGCTTTGTCGCCACGAGAGAGCAAGCATCCACCCCAAGCACGTTGGGGACTTTTTACGCTTTTTAGCAGGGTCTCATCACACTGTGCATCCTCATAATAAATCTCAGTCTTTGCGATTAGAAAATCATATCGCACCACTTCGATTAAATGCAATTAATCGCTCAGCCCTAGTTTCGATCCATATGTTTAAAGACAGAATTCATCTTGCAACATCTAATTTAGAAATAGTCTGTAGAGGAGGGGCTCTTCTGCAAAGCCCTGATGGGAAACACATACACACTCACTTTTATCTGTAACACACAGGCGAGTAAGAGTCGCGTAAGCACAAAGATATGAAACATCATCCTTACTCACAGGTTCAGCCTAGGTTCAAGCTCACCAAACTCACGGCTCTAGAGCAAACGTAGACTGATTTATTTGTACTATAGATGGAAAGAAGAGTTTGTATTATTGACACATGTTTGCTCATCAACTAAAATAAGACAAAAATCTAGCAGACTTGAAATTCTGTAATTGCTTGTCTGCGTGTTCGAAACTCAGACGGTCGAGTGGTTTAGTCTGCATTTGAAGTCGGAGATTGCCCGGCTGAAGAATTGCCCAAGAATCTGTTTAGTCAAACCCTATGATCACTGATTTACAGCTCAGTGAGCATATCCACTAATCTGTCTTTTGTGCTTCACGTTAAAGGAAACCTCAGCATGATCTCATACTTTCACTGTTTAGCTAGCATGAAAAGCTTAAGGATAATGTTTAAATAGTTTTCCATTCAAAATGAGAATAAAAGATATAAGATTACAAATTTTATATTACTTCGAACACTGGTTTTGGTAAAACAAATGTTAGAAATTTCTGTTTTCTTAGGAGTAGGGATCTGAATCAGGTGTAGGTTAGTCCCAAACCTTTATCTGCTTCATATCAAACAATAAACGTCTGTATTTTGTATGTATTTTAATAGCTAGGTAAACATATGTGAGAGCGAGCTTTTAATGGAAGAGACATGATGCATGTAATTGTTTAATCTAAAACCAAATTTGTGTTTGATTGTTTGTCTCATAATAAAGGTGTTGCTGTGGAATTGTTTGCTAGAAAATGGATTAATGGTCCTAGTGTATTTCCTGGAAGACCTCAGACTTCATTGTTATGTGTATGGTTGTGTGTTTTCGATTTATTCGAATTATTAACTCGGGGGCAAGCAACAAAACTAGACAACCGCAAAACATTTCTTAAAACAAAAACCTTTTTGTGAATGGGGAGTCAGAGAGTTCCAGAGAGAAAGGTTGACCCAAATGATGTGTTGTCTAAGGGCATGGGATCACGGATACAGGGCGGAGTTGAGTCGCACTATATCACCTCTGATAACAGATGGGCCCAGACACTAGCAGGTGTTAGAAAGAAAGCAGGCACGCACTCTTGCGTCACTACCTAGGAACGCACACAGACGAAGTTCCACACCAATACAAAGCAGATGAAGCACAAAGAGGCATGATCCACCACGTCTGGACTTGACAGAGATGGTGATCAGAAGACATTGAGAGTTTAGGAGTGTTATAGGAATAGCTTGTCTGACTTGAGATGACAAGCGTGGTGAAAGTGTGGAGATGTGCTGATCATCAACACTGGGATTTCATGTTTTTCAGGTGGCCGGCGATTATAAATATCACCCAGAGTGCTTTGTGTGTTTGAGCTGCAGGGTGGTGATTGAGGATCGGGACACTTATGCCTTAGTAGAACGCACCAAACTTTACTGGTGAGAATTTTATTTTCTTATTTCTTTTTTACTATAGGAAACAATGAGAAAACTATGTTGACAGTGGAAAAAACTCAATGTACATTCATTAAAAAAGTACTGGTGAAAAAATCTTCCTCTTAATTTTCCTCTTTTTCATGTAAAGCTGCTTTGAAACAATGCAACATTGTAAAAAGCGCTATAAATAAATTGAATTCAATTGAAAAATCTGAAATTACACACTTTACTAGCAAGGAATTGAGCTACATAAAAAGTTATATTTGATCATATTAAATTATATTTTTAGTGTTATTATGATGATATTCAAGTTCTGCATTCAAAAGGCTGTATAATAGTCCTTTCTTGTCTATTCAGGAATTATCATTTGCCACTTTGTTTATCCTCATCTGTTGTTTTCAGCACAGGGAGATGTTGACACACTTGAGCGTTTCATAACACGTCTGAAAGGTTTTTCTCTTGTCGGGTCTTGTCCTAAACGTCAAGTCATCATTGTCAACCTCTCTCTCACTCGCAGCGGTAAATGCTACAAGCAGGTGGTTCTTACACCCGTCTTGGAGAAACGCAGTTTGGCCGACTCTCCGACGGACCTCCTCCCTCACACAGTGACCCTGGTGTCGATGCCGTCCGCCACCAATGGCAAACGCGGCTTCTCGGTCAGAGTCACTCGAGACTGCACCAGTGCCACGGTCAGCGTCCAGGTTAAAGAGTGAGTCAACTGCAAACAAACACCTGAACGCGACAACAACTATGGATGTGTTTTTCACTCAGGGGTTGTGATGAAGAGCTCTTTTCAGACAGAGCTTTTACTATAGGTTTATCCCTCTGTCAATGATTGTGAATTGTGACAGTACCTACTGTATGAAATGTGCATAATGTTTGGAGGCCATTTCACGGATAAAAGATGTAATTCCTCGACATGGAAATACTCCGTCCCCCCTAGATATTAACTCCCTGGATCTCCCCCCATTTCTTGCCCTGCTGTTAAAACAGTATGCTCCGTTTAGTATGCGTGGTGCAGATGGCATACTACATACTACATCCACCATGTTTTTGTCATCATGTGATCCATATGCTTGTTCATCTTTGACGTAATAACACAAACCATAAAAATAATGCTTGCACTTTATTTTACAGTACGTGTACCTATAGTCTACTTACAGTGTTCTTACAGAAGAAAGTATTGGGTAGTATAAGGTAACTATACGTTTAGGGGCAGATTCAGGGTTAGTACCTAGTTATTACCCAGCTATTATATTAACTGTAATAAGTACACAGTATGTACATGGGAAACAGGACTGTAAAATACTTTTTTTGGCCTCGTGGGATAGAAAAGTGTCTCACCTTAAAAATCTCACTAGATGCGGTAGACCATCCAGATGTTTCTCGCATGCTTTTTGCATACTGAGGTTTAAGACTAAGGATTTTCGCAAACTGTATACTTCAGGCTCAGTTGATAAATAAACCAAGGATCCTTCTGTGTATTATGGCCGTGCTGAGGAAGCTTGTTTATCACCTCCGAGATTCACCGCAGCGCTGCCACACCTCATGCCAGACATATTGTAAATGGAATGTGTTGCATAACTGTGGTTATACGATGGCCGGTGGTGGATTGAGGGCACAGGACACTTTTTGTTCTGTGCCTGCGACAGAATTTTCCCAGACTGACTTCATCTCCCAAAACATTTTCTTCTTACAGGGTTAGAGGGATGCATATTAGTCCAGAGGTTCGGAACGCCATACACGTCGGAGATCGGATCCTGGAGATCAACGGGCTACCGGTGTCAGCGCTGATGGAGGAGGAGGTAATTTTTATTTGACCACAGTGTTTGCGTTGAGGTCGGGTGAGATTGTCCAGATGTTAATGCGTTCAAGCAATGTGACAGTAAAGAAGAACGGCACGACAAGCATCTGAAATATAAACAGTCATATCATAACCTGTCTGTACATAAATGCTGACACTACTTAATGCCATGGTAATGACTTTAATAGTGACATGTACTGACATTTACAATATTTCATAGTTACAGTTTTTTTTACATAATTTAATCTGTTTTGAAATGTAGCCGTTTACCTTTGATTATTTCTGGCACACATTTATAGCGGGTTTTTTTTTGGGCAAGACGTGTTGTGGATGTCTCGGAAACAAGGTGGTAATCTGTTTTTCTTTCAAATAAGCATTAAGTGTGAAAATGTTCAGGCAGGTAGGATTAACAGTTAAATTCATACCTGTGACGGGAGTGTTCATTTGTATAGGTTGACAATACAGTGTAAATGCTCATCATTCTCATCGTGCATTTGCTATTTTTATTTGTTTTCTCGCACATAAGACATCTTCTTACCAAGAACGATAACTACATTCGCTACACCAACGTACAAAAGTACTTTTTACTAAGTTATATTTGGATAGCTTAATCTTTATAGTTATTGTATCATTCTTGGTGTGAACATGCCCTTACTCTTGGGGTTTCTGGTCTGATCTTAGCAGTGTCACAATCTGTCTCTAACTGTAAATGTCACAATCTGTAATAACCAGCCTGGGCTACAGTTCATTAAATCAGTTTAGTGTTTTTACTTCCGAATATCCGAATTTGTCTTAAAATATAAAAGTCAAACATACTCCTCTGTTTCAAGGGAAATCAGTGTTGGTCTTATCTTTTCAGCATTTAAAAATACCTTTTGTGTGTTTAAAGGTCCCTGCTTTGACCGGGGACTTAAATAAATGTTATCTGTATAACCAGCACTTCTTTGTAATTCTATCGCTCACATTCTTTGTTTTAAATACAAGTCATCCTACACCCTTTTCTTGTTCCTGACATTTATAAAAAACAGGTTTCATTGTGATTTTCTGAATTCTGATTGGTCGTTGCAGGTGGAGGACCTCATCCATCGGACCACTCAGACGCTGCAGCTGTTGATCGAATATGATCCAGTCAGACAGCGGCTGGACCGACTCCGCCTGGGCTCTCCCCGCAACCAACTGGGTGTCCCGGCCGCCTCCCGTATGCGTCTGTCCACCTCAGCGAACGCTGAGATTGAGCGGAGCGACTCTGTGGACAATGGGACTTTAAAGAGGAGGTCCCTCAGGTATTTATATCATCCAGTTGAATCTTTTTTTGTTATATCGCCGCTTTCTTTCCAAAACCTTGGATGTCCAAATCTGCTGTTTTCAGGAAATTGAAAAAAGCTGTACTTTTTAGATGTTTTAAAACTGTGTTGGTAAGTTGACCAGCACTTTTTAATACTTTTTATCGGTTAGATACTTGAAAACGCACAGACAAACATAAGGGATGACTTATAATAATGATTTATGGCCAAAAATAAACAACACAAAGTATGGAGATAAGAGGTTGTAGAAGGACAGTAGTGATGTATCTTTTTTATAAATTCTTGGTAATACGATTATTTTAACTGGACATGTGCTTGTGTGTTGTAGACGTAGCAACAGCAGCTGTAAGTCACCGGACTCTGCATCTCTGAAAGAACCCCTGGTTCTGACCCGTGATATTGGGCGCTCCGAATCCCTCCGCTCTCCTTCCAGCTGCTCGCATCGTATTTTCCGTCCTTGTGACCTCATTCATGGAGAAATCCTCGGAAAAGGCTTCTTTGGACAGGCCATCAAGGTTTGCTCATATTTTTTCCTCACCTACTATTACAAACGTGAATGCAGATGGTCAATTATTGAAACAAACAAAAAAAATCTATTCATGGAACTGTTCTTGATTTTAAACCAGTGTGTTGTTTTATAGGTGACCCATAAAGCCACAGGGGAGGTGATGGTCATGAAAGAGCTTATCCGCTGTGATGAAGAGACGCAAAAAACATTCCTAAAGGAGGTACTGTGATTTTTCTTTTTGTTAGTGTTTTTCATTCCTACGATTACCTCTTCACTTTTATCTTTCCATCCTTTTGTTGTGTGCTGTCAGGAACGTCAGGAGTGTGATTTCAACGACAGTTAAACTAAGTGTATAATAGAAAGTTAAAGCCACAGTTGACACAAAAATCTCAATTCTGTCATCATGTACTCACCCTTGAGTTGTTCCAAAACTGTATACATTTCTTTGTTTCCATAAACACAGGGAAAGATGTTTAGAACAATGCATTTAACCAAACGGTTCTTTGTCACCATCGAGTACCATAATAGGAAAACATAAACCTCGAGTTGAAATATATATTTTTTATCTACATCACAATATTAAAAAATAAAGAACTAAATAATAAAGTGAAAAGTTAAACTAAAATGAACAATATGAAAATAAAAGCATATTCAAGATACAAATAAACCAAAATAAAGCTAAAAACTAAAATAACTCTGATGGACAGCAGGCTTAGATTCATCCAATTTCCATTAAGTGCGAATATCATGAAGAATCTGTCTAATTATTTGTATTTCTGTCTCTTTCTCTCTGTCAGGTAAAAGTGATGAGAAGTCTCGATCATCCACACGTTCTAAGGTTCATCGGGGTCCTGTACAAAGACAAGCGACTCAATCTGATAACGGAGTTCATCGAGGGCGGAACGTTGAAGGATTTTATTAGAGACACGGTGCGTCTTGACTCACTATTCCCATTTCTTTCCCCTGCCTGCGGGAGAGGCCGTACATCATCTGCACGTGTTGATGTTGTTTGTGTGCCGGCTCACCTGAGATGAACTTCGCGAGGAGAAGATCAGGGAATAGGGACTAGAAAGCACACATACACAAACAGTTAGATAAGTGTTGTGTGCTTTGCTTAGGTGGTATGAAGTGTTTCCAGGTGAGGGATTCTAGTGGGAATGTTTTCCAGATCACCCACCGGGTTTGCTTCAAAACAAAAGGGTTACAGATGAGATCTCGTTCTTTCTTTGTGTTTCTCTGTTGCGCTGTAATGATTTCTGTAGAAGTTTGGGTGTGAGTAGTTCTCGTCTGTAATTGGTGCTATTATGTAATAATTTCCTCTGTTATTTACGACAGCGTTGCATGCAGTCATACCATAATGTAGGTCAGCAATTCATCTCTCACACTCTCTCTTCTCTCTCTCCTCACAGGACCAATTCCCATGGGAACAGCGAGTTAGTTTTGCAAAGAGCATTGCGTCTGGAATGGTAAGTGGATATATCATTGCTATATTAATCTATGTTAATCTTATTTTGATTATACATTATTTTGATGAAATTGTTCTGTTCAGCTATACTGATTAGCCCCGCCCACTTTGAAATCTCATTGGTCCAGCTGTATATTAATACTGCTGAGGCGGTTTCATCGGCAACAACATAAACACATGTTATGTGGCCCAAACTTAACTTCCGGTAGACCTCCGCCAAGAATAAATCACAGTTTTTTTAATTTTTTATTTAAACAATCCATTTGCAATAAAATATTATTATCAATTAATTTGAATGTAAATTTAATATAAAATAAATTGTTTCATTATAACCAAACAAAAGACCGGAAGTTAACTTCAGGCCAGGCGCGTACGTTGTGGACCGACCAATTACACTGATCTCCAAAAATATACACGGCCCTTCTTATGTTGGTGAGTAATTTAATAAAGGGAGTCAATTTCCTGTGTTGCTGGAGGTGTTTGGTTGTGTTATGTTGCCAAGCGTTGTTCTGATGACACCACTTCGGTTTCTACCTGTCTGTTTGTGTTGACATTGTAATGATGAAGAGACGGAAACTGTCAGACTCAATCTCCCATTCCATCAAGTCATGTTATTTTCCTTCCCTTTCAGGCATATCTGCATTCAATGAGCATCATCCACCGAGATCTCAACTCTCACAACTGCCTGATCAAACTGGTACAAGAGTTTTTCTCCGTCTTGTTCTCCCATGCCACACATAACTGCTAGAGCATAGCGCTAACACGGCAAAAGTCACGGGGTTGAATTCCAAGGAATGTGCATAGAGTGAAATCATATACCTTGAATGTTCTGCAGGTTGGATGAACGGGTTTGCAGAATGTCTAAATATAAGCTCAATGAGTTCAAAGTCTCAATGCATATGGCTGGTTTTTATAATCAAGAATAACTAACAGGCTTGTGTCAGCACAAACAAAAAGCTAAAATAGGCCAGGGCCTAGTACAAGTTACGAAAGAATGGAGTAGGAGATGAGGGGGACCTCCAAGAGTGTAGAGGGGTCTCTTTACACGTTTAAGACAGTGTTTTGCTGTTGGTTTCATCACTGATGATAGAAACGGTCAGGAAATGCTCTGTACTGGTCTCAGAAATGTTCTTAATATCAATTTTAACTATCAATTTTAACAAGCCATTTAAAAAAAACTGAAATTTTTTATATATTTGTAAGTTTAGATAGATGATACACCAGGCTTGAGATAAGATTTATGCATTGTGTATAAATGTGTTTACATTTTAAGCATAAAGATGTTTAGATGTCTTCCCTCTGCTTGTCTGAACCCTGTAGGACAAAACCGTCGTGGTGGCAGATTTTGGTCTGTCTCGTCTAATCGTGGAAGATAAGGTCAAACCGGCCCCTGACAAACCAACCAATAAGAAGAGGGTATTTAGACGTTTGGACCGCAAGAAACGCTACACGGTGGTGGGGAATCCTTATTGGATGGCGCCAGAGATGCTCAATGGTGAGGAAAGAAAATTACACATTTGATTTAAAGCTGTAAAAAACTGTCGCTAAATATCTGAAAGATATGGGTTTGTACCAGGTTTTGGTTCACATTACAGCTGTCACAATATCATATTTGTATTACACGGTTATTTTGACCAAATCAACAATAACAATATTATCATGGTGTTTTTCTTTTAAATGTATATAATTCTGTCATTTGTGTTATGTCTGTATGGAGTTTTTAACCATTCTTGGCGCAAAATTGGGAAAGGGGGCTAATACGGGTGCTAATATCACAGTTTATCATGGTTCATTATTCATAGTATCAATGGTTATTATCATCACCGATATACTGTGACAATCCTAGTTAACATTGTATCTTTCTATGGGTTAAAATCCTCTTTTAAAGCACTTTTGAAGCAATGCTTTTACATTTTTATTTCTATAATCTCTTATCCAGAATGTTTAAATAATAACTTTTAATTGAAGAATCATTTCTTGCTTTACTTTGATTGTTCACCCAAAAATGGAATTGTGTCATCATGTACTCACCCTCAGATTTTTCCAAACCTGACCCCCCATTGACTACCATAGCATTTATTTTTGTACTATGGCAGTAATGGGGGATGAGATCGCTTAGGTTACTGACATACCTCCCAATTTCTTCCTTCGTGTTCAGCAGAACAGAGACATTTATACAGGTTTGAAACAATCTGAGGGTAAGTAAATGATCACAGAATTTTCAATCCCTTTAATAATCCCCAACACTATACAGGGGGACCTGCAGTTTCTTTTATACAAAGTGACTTGCAGTAGCCATCGGGTAATCGACAAGTGAACAAATTAAGACTGGAATCTGCTGACATACACTTGATACTCATGTTATTAGTGTCAAAAGCCTTTATTGCCATTGGTTGTTTTTGTGTTCCAGTTTATTGCCAACATCTGCTAAGGTGCGTGCTGCAGACTTGTTTTTCCTGATTATTTTTTTATGTGTGTGAACAGGTAAACGCTACGATGAGAAGGTGGACATTTTCTCCTTTGGCATTGTTCTCTGTGAGGTAAGACACGTTTGTTGTGTTTACTCTCAACGATGTCATTTATGTAAGAAATGGCATTCGGGTGTCTGAACGCGGAATGAAAACATTGTGCTCAGCTGGTTTGAGTTAAAACAGTGTCGTTTTCTTTTTGTTCTTTTCTGTTTCGTGATGTTTCATCCGTTTTTTAAACTTTTTTCAAACTTTGTCTGTGGTTCTTTTTGGCGTATAGATTATTGGCCAGGTTTACGCAGATCCTGAGTGTCTTCCAAGAACGATGGATTTCGGCCTCAGTGTACCAAAATTCATGGAGAAATTCCTTCCTCAGGACTGTCCTCCTGCTTTCTTCCCATTGGCTGTGGCTTGCTGTGACCTCACCCCAGACAACCGGTAAGTGATGTTCAGTGTCTTTTTTATTCCACATTTCACAAATTGAATCATTCAATACAGTTGGTGTATAAATCAATGTTCCGAGGCATTGCATCAAAACTTTTTTTAAAGTGCTGTGAACAGGTTTAGATTAAGTGTAGCATTTACACAGCACTAGGAGATTGTGTTGTGTCAACTATCCATATCTGTACGAATGTATCCCTACAGATGCAGCTGCACTATAAACAATGGTAACTGTAATGACCCCATAATGAGTGGAAAGGGGCCCCTCTTACCCCCTTCCTTTTCCTGTTTTATTTTTCAGGCCTGCTTTTCAAAAGTTGGAAGACTGTTTTGAGGCCTTAACTCTGAATCAAGAGTTGGGGATTCATCTGCCTGCTGAACTGGATGAACTTCAACAAAACCTCTTAAGGACTTACGGACCAAGTGGCATTGCTGCTACTGAGCTCCAGGAAGGCAACAGCACCTGAGCAACGGAGGCAAAGACACACAGGGCTGGATTTTTTTGCTGAGTTTACAAAACTGAAGCATATGTAATGGACTTGCATACAGGGAACATTTGCTCAGCATGTCTTAAAAATATGTATCACAGCATTCAGATCTCTGAGGGCATTTTTGAACTGTTGAGGGAACAGGTACATTTCAGTAGCCCTGCGCTTTATTTTGAGCAAATTTACGCTTTTTTTCTCTTTCGTAATAGTCTTATTTGGTTTGCTATATACCTGAGTGCCTAACACGAGCTGAGTTTGCTCATGTTACTCAAAAAGAAACATTTAGCATTTTCTCATGATTTAAGTTATTGAAAAGACTTTAGTCATGCGTTTTTGAACAGCACTGCCCTTTGGGGGTTGTTTTGCTTGCGTGCTCTCCTCATTTCTGTACATCAGCACTTGAGCTCACGACCTCTGTAACTGTATAATTCAAAGGCAGAGAGTGAAGAAACTGTTATGGGAAAAGCAAGTTTTTGATTTCTTATTTGGTTTTGTGATTTGGTTTATCTGAAATGCGTTATTGTAGCTAACACTTGGTACAGCAGCTGTCATAAAAACGAGTTGATCATACCGGGATCTTTGAGTCGCCTGACGTGGCACAGCAAGGATTATTATTTTCAACTGAATCTAAACCAAGTGAAATGACGAGTGAGATCGTAATGCTGGATTTTGACTTCAAAGTGCTATAGGCCTTTAGCAAGTCGCAATAAAACACCTGCAGTCGCAGTTGAACGAGTGATGTGAGGATGTTTGTAAAGATGTAACTTAATCATCACTTTGATCACATATGTTTAAATTAAAACTGGATATATTGATCTTGTTTGTATAAATCTGAAGTCAGCTGATTTTGGGATAATGTGTATTTTGTAGGCAAACGTTTGTTGAATGTGAAATGCTTTGTAAGTTTCTTTTTGTAGATTTAGCTGTCAAAGGTACTGACATATTGGCAATTTATAACCACTACATATACCCCGCAGAATTTCTTACACTTTTGTTTTGTGAATAAATTAGTTTAAAAAGCAGTGCGTGTAGTTTTCCTCAATTCAACCTTCTAAAGTTGCCATAAGGAGGCGCTGTTGTTCGTGTTTAGTATTGGCATTAATGAAAATGTCATTGATATATTATATGTGTAAATAACAGCGTTGCTCGATTTATTTATTTGCACAAGAACTAAAAGTATTAAAACTGATGATATTTTCTGATTTTAACATGCTCCTAAATTGGGTATTGAATGCATAGTACTATTAGAAATGTTTTGTTCTATTGTTCTACATATTAAAACAGAACGCAGTAGTCAGTCCATAATGGTCCGTATGCAGAGGCCTATGTATTTAAGTCCGTCATTGATGGTTCATTTGTTCACAATGTTCAGTGAAGCAGTTCTTAAGAAATCTGTGGAAGTTGATGTAAAATACTACATGTCAAGGGCAACAACAATTTTCTTCAAACTTGTTTTATTTCACAGCAGTAAAATCTGCCAAACATAATGCAAGTTTTGGAAACATGAGCAGTAACGTACAGTCCAATGTAATCGACAAAAGCAAATGCATATTAGAATCTAAAAATCAAAATATACAACAGTTTTCATACTGTTCATTGATTGACACAAAGTGGGAAAAAAAGTTAAAGGGGTGTTCAAATATCTCTTTTCTCAACACCTCTTGTACTTGAACATTTTCACCAATACTGCAATTCTGTTGCACCACTTTTTCAGATGAAGGGTTCATTGTTTTATGTTTGAAAGAACATTACTCAAGACCATACACAGAGGTCTTAATAGGCCCTTTTCACATGACGTTGCTTTTCTTCCGTTCTGCCGTGAAGCAGTGTATCGTTACTTCCGCTAGCGCTTCAGATTGGAGTTTACCAAGTCCCTTGCACAGCTGCCACAAATACGGCTAGATGATGTACATCATCTTGCATACAAATTTTCGCTTACGACAAGATCAAAGCTAGATAAAGGATACAAATTCCTCGTTGAACGGTACCTGTTTGATTATGAAGGTAAGTGTTTTGTTTTCTTAGCGAAGGTGCTAGGAGAAGAACTTGAATATGTGTTCTGTCAGTTTTTTTCACGGTTGTTAAATTCCAGCCCAACGGAAGTTCTTCTTGTTTGTTGCAAGAAGACGGATGTTATGATACACTGCTTTGCGAAAAGTCGGAAGTTTAGTTACGTCATTGTGAAAAGGTCCTATAGGACAGAGGAGCCACATTTACCCGAAAGGCCCCCAATGGCAGACTTCTTCTGATTGGTCCACTGTGGTCTCATCCACTTCTCAACACATTTCATATGAACCACAAATGCGATGATACAACAAAATGTGATTGACCGAGACGATACGGCTGGAAATCCAAGTTTCGACCTACTCTCACAACCAAAAACCTTCACTTATCATATGCAACTCTGAGAAAGAGCTTTTAAAGGAAACACCAACAACTGCTTATCAATGCACAGCTCGATATATAGTAAGAGTAGTTCTAGAGCATCAGTACACAATTTCAGGTTTAGTAACACTATTCTGTCCATCTCAGTTGCATTTACCAAAGGAGGGAAAGTATGGATTGTCTCCACTTTTAAAAAGCATATCGGCAGATGATCTGATACGTAATAGTGAACAGGACCTTTGCCCTTTCATATTCAGTATTCATGCTCTGTGATGAAGATGAAAACTTTGTAGCACTTAAAACTTGCATTTTATTCTCTATTTTATTCCCATGTCCCTGACATGCACATTTATACAAAACCACCTTTTACGCTCTGTCCAATTCATCCAAGCATCCTACTTTCCCCAACAGATCCATTGAGGAAACGAGGACACTATCCAGGGATAAAATCATTCCACGGCTCCCTCGAGAGGAATTTGCCCTACCTTTACTAAGAAACCAGGCTGTCAAGGCAGCGCAAAGAAACAGAGCTTAGAAACAGAAAGTGGACATGAGGTTTGGTCCTCGGAGATTCTGCAGTCCTGCATAGACGTGTCATAACTAAGCCTGTCCAGGCGATCATTCACTTCCTCTCTCATGCTCCGGGGGTCCCTGCTGCTGGGCCCATAAGTGGGTCTCCCCCCTCGGCGAACTCCTGCATGGGGGTCTGGTTGTTGGATTCGGCCGTGATGACGATGGTGTTCTCGTCCACCAGCTCGCATGTGGGGTTGGTGAAGGCGGAGAGAGGGAGAGTGATGCGATGCATCTCTCGCTCGTAAACGCGCTGGTCGTGCTGTTTCTTAAGATCAAGACCCCTGCAAGACAAACGACAAAAAGTGTCATGATTCATGGTTCACAGGATTCAAATCATGGTCATCATCACAAAGAAACAAATAATTTAGAACCTAAACCTTGGAAGTGTTTAATTTATGTTGCTGTAATGAAGTTTAGTTCATTTTCCTTATCCTTCACGTTTTATATTGTGTAACACATTTTCTGTATGTTAATAAAACCCATATTCCATGATACACTTTAGATTAGTGTAGATACACTTTCCAATAAATATCTTAAAAGTGTTTTGTCCATGATTGATTTAATCTAACCACTAAAGTAAAATATTGTACAAACATGCCCTCTCCAGACATCACATTTGGCCACTATTGTACGTAGATTTCCAATTTCTTTTGCATTTAGTAAGTTACTTTAATTAGTGACGTAGAAATCTTGAACCTTTGTCCCGTTAAATTTTTAATCATATTTACAAAACTTTGATGACCCTGTGTACAAGCATTCATAAATCAAATGCATCCCCTCCCGTATAACAGTGAAAACGTGGAAAGTTGGTCAAATGGAAAAAAAAAAAAAGCCAATGGGGGGAAGAGCTTACATCCTAACCCCACAATACGACTCCAAGTAACTTCTTGATATCCAACCGCAAAAAAGCTT
Source organism: Barbatula barbatula (assembly GCF_947034865.1). NCBI lineage: Eukaryota > Metazoa > Chordata > Actinopteri > Cypriniformes > Nemacheilidae > Barbatula > Barbatula barbatula. The sequence goes on along the minus strand of NC_136767.1, from coordinate 23,798,878 downwards.
CCCCAAGTCATTCTAACAGTCTGTACAGATGCAAAGAACCATTATGACTTGCATAATCCACCAAATTATTGTCTTATTTTGCAGCGTCTGCAGCTCTGAATATTCAGTAGAGGAATAAGATGAATCGAGTGGAAGAGCACTTCAGCTAGACTGTATTATTTAACAGTGAGGAGCTGAAGACTGGCTCTGGTATCTCCTATTTTAAGCGGTGAGATATGAATGTGCTACTGTCCAGAGAGAGGGCCAGCTCTGATTCATCATCCACTGCCAAGCATGGCAGACAGTATTGAGGATCACTGTACTTTAATGGTTGCTAGAAGTGGTCTTGTTAAGGATTCTTGACTGCTGGGCTGCACTCTTGTTTTTTCTCTGATGTCCACCTCCCTGCTTTTCTTTTTCTCCTCGTGTCTCTCTCTTTCCTTCAGACTGTGCATGTCAGCCTTTCCTGTAGCTCAGTGGTTAGAGCATGGCACAAGCAATGCCAAGGTGGTGGGTCTGATCCCAGGGGATTGCGCACATACTTGGAAACAAATGTATAGTATAAAGCAATGTAAGTCGCTTTAGATAAAAGCGTCAGCCAAATGCATAAATGTAAAGGTTACGCAATCCTCCTACTCTCAGTTATTCAAACGTATTCTGCTCTTCCCTGCTTGATCTGCCGCAAGCTCTGCCTGATAAGGACTGAGCATAGCCCACATTTAATAGTTTATAGTCATTTGAGATCCCAACATGTTTCCTGCGGGTGACATTGCCCTGGTATTATAGATGAAGCCTCTTCTCAACCCATCATACTGCCCTGCTTATTAATACTGAGCCCATTAATCGCAAGGAAACCGATCACACAATCAGCTGACACACGGCCCGAGGTTATCAGGTGTCCTGATAGAGTCCTTTTGAGAAGGAAGGACCAGTCAAGAACTTGTCTGAGTCATATTACAGCCCAAATTATAAAAGTGATTTTGTTTGATGAAAACAAAAATAATTTTGGATCATGAAAGTTAAACACATTTTCCCCTTAAATCGTATTAATGTAATATCATTATTAATATAAATATTAATACTGTAAATAAGTCTAGATTTAGCATACTTAACCAAATGCCAAAATGATTCTTAAATTCGATTTTCGGGTCAAACTTGAATATGTTTCAAATTTGGCAGTTTGCCAATACAGTCCATCTGCATTTTGAGTACATGAGGCTCACGCTGGTTTTTAGTTTATATCAGCACCCACTTGTATGTCAAAACAACCTCCTATATATAGACAGACAAGAATCCTCCAATAACAACCCACACCCACCATCTCTCTCTCATGCCAGTTAAGTGTTGTTATCTAATGCCCAGCCTTGTGATCACAGAGATGACATTATGTTCCCTTAAAAGTAACTAGTAAACACAATCCTTTATACTGTCGCACAAATTGCACTTCTCAACTAGATGAAATCTTCTACTTCTAGCTTAAGAAATAAACTAGGTCAATAATAAGGTACCATAACAATTCGGATGCTGAAACGTAAAGCTTTTTTTGGTTTGTTGTACTGACCGTTTGTAGAAGTATCCCACTGTGATCCCACCTCCGAGAAGAATGATGATGGCCATCATGAGAACAGCAAGGACATAACCTAGACACAAACGACGAGAAACACAAAATACAAACATGAATTTCTCAGTTGTTATGCATACTAAATAAAAGCGTGATTTATTTATCCCAGTCCTAGAACTTACCCATTGTCCCGAGGTCTTTTTTCGTCTTTGGTCCTGTTCTGACCTGTTGTTGGACTCCCTTGACGGGCTGCACCGCCGCACCCTCCACCGGCGAGGGAAAGGGGTTTGCGGGTTCAAAGGTCTCCTCCATCCTTTGACTAGGGGCTGGAGTGGGAACGGACTCTTCTGCAGCCGTGGTTTCAGTGGAGTTTTGCCCTGTAGGGTGACAGGTATAGTCTCATATAAGGTCGCTAGCATGTCTACTGTCATCACAGAATAATTCAAAACAGTTCTAGTGTGGTCTCTCCTCTGCTGTTGAATATACAGGATGAATGGTTTATTTGCGCCTATACTTTAAATAGGGTTTATGAAACATTTTATCGTTTCTCATATCATATTCTGTCTGCTCTTGCAGCTGTAACTTGGATTAAACGTCACGCCTTGAATGAGCTGTCAGACCTGATAAACTACATGAAACAAACTCTGTTACTTTATTATTGTTTTATTTCTCATAGGAAGTTGCCAAAGCTACATTGAAATATTGTATGTCTTTTCCATGTTAACATTACATGATTCAGTATGAAACAATACGATTAAATTTGAACACTTCTTTGCACAAAGCATTGTTAATAATACCATTATATTATAACTTTAGATTTTTTTAAATAGGACATCAGGCGCACATCCTTTCGTTTAGTCACACAGGAATCATTCACAGTGGAACCCGTTGACATTGGCTTCTCAAGCTATGGCCATCTAGATTTTTTCACCCCCCCCTCAACTCTGAAAAGTTGTTTACACACTTGAGCGGTGTTAAAGTAAATGAGGTAACAGCTCAGCAACCAATCAGCAGCTGTTACTGTGGTGCGCATGTTCTTTTAGACCAATTAGAATCCCAGAGGGCGTGGCCTACCCAAGAGCTGCAAGACAAGTTTCCATGCTTGTTTTCCTTTGTTCCGTCTAAAGTCTCAAGGCTGATGTGTTAGACTTGTGTTATGTTTAACTTTATCTGGCCTTGACGGATGGCGAAGTTAAAGAGTAAAGGAAACAACATCATTGTGTTAAAGCTGACCAACTGGCCCAGTGATCTCAATATGGATTTAAATTGCTCCGTTTTTTTAAACGTTCAGAAACGTTATGTACAACGCCAATGTTTTGTGTACGTTTTTTAAACCACATTCTATTATCCCACAAAAAGAAAGCAAATCTCTAAATGACGTAAATATTTTAAAATCAACTCCCTTTCGATTCTAGGAATAAAATGTACGACTGGAAGTGTAACTGTGTGGATAAACAGAAGCATGTCGAAATGCTTGTGAAATGCCTGAGAAAGGCATGAATTCAACAGATCTAAATCACACGATTCCTGTTAAAATTTCCTGCTATCCTGTTTCAAAGCCAAATATTTTTCATGATTTTTTCCATTTGGTGCCGAGCTAGAAATATTTTAAATCTTTCCGTAGAAGTAAATTCTAGATAAGAATTTAGGTTGTAATTTATGATGTTTATGTGAATATATTATAATTATTTCCATTATAACTGTGTTTAATACGACATTATTTATTTATTGACTGATTTTGTCTTGTGTTTAATGCCATATCAGCAACAAAAGGTTCTTACAAGGCCATCTGAGGGTATTATGAAGTAAATTAGAAATATGAAATAAGAACATATATATTTTTAGGCAAACATTTCAATATAAGAACTTTACATAATAATTTAAATGAAATAACATGTATATTTTCAATATGTCCATTAATAACATTTCCAAATAAAAACATTGCCTAATATAATGGAAAAAAGCATGAAACGTTTTGTAGTCAGTGGTGTAACATGAAATAATTACAACTGCACAAGTAATAAATATCCTAAATAAATAGTTTGTAGCAAAGTAAAATGGCTACCTTGGCATACTGTGACATGACATTCTTCTTTTTGGCCTACTTCATTCAACTCCGATACATAGCACCAAGGCTTCTCTGAGCCATCTGGGTTGCGACAGAAATTGTGGTCACCGACACCTACAGCCAAGGAAAACCAGAACAAATAACATTTTTTAATAACAACATTCACGTTCGGTGTGACATTTTCCAACCCGGCCATGGACATACACAAATTATATTTATAATATGACTTTGTTTGTGAGTGTCTGAGTTGCCTTCATCTTGGTTATGCAATTGTGATTGCTCAGCTTTTTTATACCTGGGCCGATGCCCACATCATATATAATCATCATGACTTATAATATAATCATCAAAATCTATAATCTGTAAGACCGATACTTTACATACTGCACTCTCTAATGCACTAAAACAATCTGTAAATACTATACATATCAAACATTTGATTTCCTTACTTTTAATTCAAAAACTCAAAAAATGATTTGTGGTATATAAAGAAATGATAAAGTTGCATCGTGTTACCTGTATCCAAGCCTTTAAACTTGAGATTTAGCTTGTTCCAGTTAAGGCAGATCTTCCCTGTGAATGAATACTGTTGTCTTCCTCTGTAGTCTCTTCCATCGGATGTTATGCACTCTGATAAAGTCATGAACTTCATGTATATTTCATATATTTCACATTACAGCAAACATAATATTTACTTTTCGAATACAAAACACCCACCAAAAAGCAAATCGATATATATAATATAAAAAAAACACATTGTAAAAATGCAAACTGGGTCGAAATGTATTTAAATCAAGCTTTCATTTTTTGTTATACAATGAAATGTGATCTTACCTTTAACGACTAACGCACAGCCCATCGACACCAATCCAAACAGAAACACAAAGTGAACCAGTCGCAACATTTTGTTTCATCCGTCGAAGTTGGAGAGTTAAGATAAGCAATTATTCACGAAGAACAGAAATGAAAACCGTCTGTTTGTATGAAAGAGCCTGTGGTGAATCCAGCCACACTGCCCTCCAGACGAGCTCTTGCTTTCGCGTTTCTTCTCTTCCTGCGAGTTGTAAACAGCCTCTGTGGATTGATGGTAGGGAACTAACCTTTGCAGCGCGGCTCTGCGCGTCCTCCGGGTCCTAAAACAGCAGGGCGGTTCGTTTTCACGCAACGCTGCGCAAAACAATTGGTGTATGATGTTAAAGTACCGCGAGAGCCATTCAAACACTGTGGATCTCGCGGTACTTGATGTCATGGGCCGATCTTTAGCGCAGAACTGTTCTTAGAACGTATCAAATTCTTAGTAAAGTTACGTACTTACAATGCGGTTACGTTTGTATTACATTAAATATATTATATATATTATATAATTGTACGGGACAGATGCAATTTTATATTTGATTTGAGTGTAATATTTTAATAACATTGATAAAATAAAACAAGAGAGACTTACCTCGTTGTTATTATTTTCTAAATTTTTGCATTCCTATAGGACCCATTTATTTGTTAACTACGCAAAATAATTTTTGTGCACAGCTCAAATATTTCCTCTCAAATATGCTCAAAGATGTATTATGCATCCTCTTTAGGATACATAATACATAAATAGTGGCATGTCTGGTCTCAGAGATATTAATAGAAAACAGGAAATCGTTGTTAGGTTCTGAAAACATGTCTCAAAAGGCTATTTCATATTTGATTTAATTTCACAAAAGCTTTATTAGAAACATTTCCTTAGCGTGACTTTTTAACCATGCAAAAAATCGCAGATTTCTTTCTAATGTGCAGACTTAATGGAAACCATTTGACTGAATAAGCTTACATGCAACGTACGTTTGTGAAGAATGAAATAGAGGCAAGAGCTGCACACAAATTCATCATCGACTTGCAATTCTCTGCTTGTCACATCATCCATCCTTGTTAAACAAATGTGACAGAGCAGAACTTTATTGGGACATCAAAGAACAATGAGACAGAGAGGCCCCTGAGGATGGAGGAAAACCCCATTTGAATCTGGACTTTTCAGCTGAAACAGCTTACACACACACACACACAGCATCTCGAGCTTTGTTTACAATTTTTGCTCCACGTAATTGTCTAGTTGCCCAACTGGTACATTCGGGATAACTCCATGTACACCATCTCTTTGTTTTAAATGCATTGCTCTTCTTATACAAACACATGCTCGACATAACTATTATAAATAGAACCCAGCAGCAGTTTGACACAGTATAGCATTCCTAAAGCTTAGTTGGTATGGCGTCGTGCCAGCAACACCAAGATCATCTATTAGATGTTTTTTTACTTTAACCAAAATTAAAACACTTTGACTTTTGAGATTCAAAATGAGCAAGAAGAGACTGGTCTCATTTCTGGCATTAGCACAGCAAAAAAAATACATTCTTCCTAAGCATTTTTGTACAAACACAACTTCTCAAACCCTGATACAATTACATAACAAGAAAAGTGACCTAAGACATTAAGTCTCCTTTAATGAAAGAAAATATAAGAACTAGGTACACTTTTGTTGGAAAGCAAACTGGGAAAGAACTGTTCTGTTACAAGCATTCTTCCAAATATCTGTCTCGGTGTTCCTCTGAACAAAATAAAATTCTACAGATTTTATACAACTTGAGGGTGAGTAAATGATAACAGAATATTTATGCTTGGGTGAACTATCTGTGTGCATGTCATCTATTATGCCGTTGCAGATTTCACACCATGGTGTTCCATTTTCTGTTACAAAAAGGTATAGTCTCCAGGTTGGTTCCCTTATCACTTAAACTCAAATTCTGTCAATATTTACACTTCGAAAGTTTTAAAACATGTAGATAATAATGTAAGCGCTGCTTTTAAATCCCTATTATGAAAAGAAATAGGCACTAAACCTATAAGTGACTAATAATCTTACATATTTTGTGCTCCACAAGAAAGAAAGCCATACAAATTTGAAATAACATGAGGGTAAAAAAAGATAACAGATACTGTATGGTACTTAGGCTATTCCTACAACTATTTTGATAAACGATATTAATAAATAATCTTATCTATATCAACATGATAAAGAGATGTCCTTTATTACAAGAGACAATGGTTATGAAGAAAAACAGGTCCTAAAACATCAGCATATTAATCAGGTCAACAGTGTTGACACTAGTTCTCCCCTTGAGGTAAAAAACTGGACAAACAGACTGCTCCATTCAGTGCCATAAAAACGCTTCCATACAGAGGTCTCCTATTAAAACACTCATTCAGAATCAGAAACATCATTTTTAAACCTGTTGGAAGTTTTGAAAATGCTTTAATAAACAAATACTGCTGTATAAATATAGTAAAGAAAACAACAGAAGAATCTTTCACTGAAACAATTAAAAATTAATTTTGGATAGATCTGGTTACATTTCATTTGTGTCATACACAACACTTTAACATTTAAAAAGATCTACAGTACACAAAATTATGTTATATAAGCATGAATGATTTTTCGTGTTTGCTGTGAACTCAGACCATCTGCTGCGCTTATGGCAACTGGGATACGCAGCTGTGTCCTAAATGTGTGTCCTGTGATACACAGGGGTGTTGCACGGCAACTGAGCACACATCCAAGCCATGAATCATCACTAGCCCAACTCTGAGAACCGAAAATGGACACTTGACTTGGGAGAGAAACCTCTAATGTAGCATAAAACCAAAAGTATTCCCCTGCTGTTATATCAGGCTGATTCTACAGTTGCAGCAAAAGCCATTACATCACCGTTTGATGCATTTACCCCTGCAGTGGAAACATGAGAAGTGGCTGGTGTAAAAAGATAAGGAGATGGATATGAAGAGAGGAGTGAAGAAATAAGAAAGAAAATGTGAAAGGTTCAGTTAAAAATGGTAACACTGGGCCAACTGGGCTCTATACAAAATAAACAAGCATTTAGAGCACCTAAACAACAATTCTATCAAAAAAGCATCTAAAACGGTTGGAATAGTGTTTATTAAATACACAAGCATCAATTGCACTTGAGGTCACTTGGTTTAAAACAGACAGGTCTACAAAAAGACATGAAATGACACATGAGTGCAATGTTCTGCATGGATTATTTGGACTAAAAATAAATGTTCCAGTCTCACGCCCAGGGCACTTAGTGTGCACAGTCTGACACCAACAAACATGTACATGCACATGAACATGCTTGCACATATGCCTGCAGTCTGCTGTATTTCAGAAATCACCTTCCATTCTCAAACAATGAAAATCTTGTAACCCCTCTGAATTACACATACTGCATTTTAAATCTGCGGTCTTCGAGAATTATTTGAATTGGACAATTTATATTGACTTGAAGAAAAGCAAAGATTCTTCTGCATTACTTCAATTTTGCATAATGGATTCCATTTCAACAGTTTACGCTCCATTAAAGCATCTTCTTCAGATCAATAAAGATTTTCTGTTAATTGTTCTTAAAGAACCCTTGGTCTTTTAAAGAGAGTCAAGTAAAATTGAGTGCGTCAATGAAGGCTTGAGGAAATAAGGCTCCATTGTGTATAAACCGTCCATAAAGGTCCTGAAGGTCTGTAGATAAGCTCAAAGGGTCAATCAAAGGTCGTATGTTATCACACTCCTTGAGCAGCTGGAGCAGAACAATTGCCCTGGTGAACAGGCCAGAAAGTGCGGCATGGAAACGCGGCTCTGTCAGCAAACTCAGCCAATCTGGATTCAGTACATCACCTAGACAATAAACATTTTATTTATTTCTATAAAGATTATTACACAACCACTGAATTCGAGTCATTATAGTTAGAATTAGAACGACTGTGGCGTATTAAAAAGCAGACTGGTGGCTATTTATCTGTTTTAAACAAAGAAAAATAATCAATAAAGGTATTAGGTTGCATGGTACATACCTAATTGAAATTTCAAACAAATCGTGAGATTCTTTCTGACAGTAGACACAATGTTTTGACCCCAGAGCTCGAGGTCCTCTGCAAGAGTGGAGGATTCTGGGTAACGTTTAGTCAAACGTAACAGATAGGGGAGCAGGCACTCTGACATCACAGATGGCTCTGCAAATACGTTGACTTCATCTCGCTCATACAGGCTGCGGCACCTGACCACCAGACATCATCATTTACAAACAAAGAAGCTAAACTACATCCCTGACACCAAATAAAAATACACATGCTATAAAAATGTGCATATAATGAAAAAGTAGACATACAGTACATGCAAGCATTTACCTTTTTAAATCATAAACATGTACTTAAATAACATATATAAATAACACACACACACATGTTACTAGAAAGATAAAGGAATAACTGGACCTATAGAATCATCATGTGTTTGTGTATTAACCTACACTGTCTCTTTAACATCCTGTAGTATGACATTCAGATCACAGTCAGGTAGGTGGCACACCAGTGTATACAGAGCACCCCTGGTATCCCAGAATTCCTCCAAGAGCAGGTTCAGCAGGGAGAGCAGAGCTTGGTTCACCTGCATGTAGAAACATCTTTGTGGAGCATCAGGCTGTCGTGAAGAGAAGAGCAGGGAGGCAAACATGGCTGCCTTCGCTCTCACCTCAGGACTCTCATCTTGAAGCAAATAGACGCCTGTGCTGATCAACCTACACAATATGCAAACATAAACAAGCCTATGTTTTTGCACACGTTCTGTTCAATGACTGACAATGTCTGATGCACACGGCTTTATATTTCTCTAGTTAAAAGTTTAAGATTCTTATTGTGTATCCAAAATATATTCTTTATCATTACCTTTACAGGTCGTTTTCCACATTTAATAAAACGTTACAGGTACAATTTTCTATACAAATATTCTTCATTAAAGTCCCAGTGAATAAAAATAACAATGCCTACTTTTTCATGAAATATTGCAGCGTTTATCGTAAATAGTTGATCAATGTGGGTCATTCTCTTTTAAGAATTTGTGTGCCCTTTTGCTAAAATCTGAAAATGCACTTCCTTATCTATCTTAGATGACATATGTCAGACAGCTTGGGTGGAGCATCTGTTAACTCCTCCCCTTCAACTGTCAGTCTGCTGCCAGTTCTATTTAAAAATGCAACGGTTGTTTTTATACATCCAACCAAATAGCAGAGAAAGATGACAGCCACGCCCACTATTTTTCTCATTCAAAAATGAAGAGTTTAAATTCTTTTTCAAAAATCATGTTTTTTTTATTGTGCATTACAATTAATATCAATCAAACTGCAGTTTGCTTTTTGATTCAGGCCATAATAGCTAAAAATACATCCAACGAACACAATAAAAACACGATACCATAATAAAAAAGATGATTTTTGAGTTCTCATTTTGGAACCAAACTCTTCATATATATATATTTTTAAAATCATGTCCTGTCCTTCAAAAACAAAAAGACTTTGAAAACAGCACAAACATTACTGCGTTCCTGTGCAAATTCGTCTATTATTATTTCATAAACGTTTCCAATATACTGCATGCAAAAACAAACAAAGTTGTGGTTTGATTATGAAATGGTATGGCTCTTATATGATTTGTATTAAACAGTACCTGATACTGATCTCTTTAAATACAGGGCTTTCCGTCAGGCTTCTGGTCACCACGGAGACAGCGCATAGAAATAGAGAGCGAGCACAGGCTGATCTGAGGGCCTCAGGAGCTTCAGGGCATCTGTGCTTTTCTAATAATTTACACCAGCGCTCAAGCAAGCACAAGTCTATGCTGATAAAGAGAGAGAGGGAGTATGAGAGCATTCATAAATCCATAGGTTAACTGTAAAGTCTTTTTGAAAAGGCTTTCTCAGAAACATTTGTAAGTTTTGAAATACAAAAAGCACAGACAAGGAACAATATTATGTTCATTTAACCTTTAGAGATTAACATAATATTCAAAAAAAGAAACAAATTGTGGGAACAGTTTTATCAATCTGGACTAGATAAGATTAAAAAACATGGGCTTTTAAAATCAGAATGGAGCCAGACTTGTATGTTTTGTGTAGAACTGTGGTGGTTTCCTCCCTTCCTGAAACACCATCAACATAACTCTTTCATGAAGACTTAATTGTGTAAATATTATTTGTTGTTATTTTAACAACTTTTCAACCAGCACATATTTGAAACTGGGACTGAATTACTTGTTTAGAAATGTTTAAGTAAAGTTTAGGATAAGGTTTTTATATATTCAGAATAAGAAGCACCAATGAAGTGCGTACAAAAAGCATTACAACAATAAATAGTTTCCAAGAAATAAATTCCTTTGATGTATTTTCGATTTTGTATGTACATCAACGGCAAATACATATATTTATATAAAAGTTCACCTCTGGTAGAGGAGCACACTAACTGCACAAAGAGCCATTGAGATGAACCCAGGACCTCCTCGACCCATCTCCAGATCTTCAAACACATCCTCCACACAGCCTTGCAGATACGCCTCATCAAATCCTGGCGAAGTGGGATGAGACGGGCCAAGACTGTCTTCTTCTGGGCTTGTAACCTCCACTAATGCTTTTAAGAATGCTTCTCTGTACTCAACATTCTGGTGAAACAGCGCCTCCTTCAGGTTGGCCTGCAGGTGATGGTATTGTTATTCGAGAACTCTTGCTCTGGTTGTATAATAAATCTGAAAGCACACTTTACAAACATCAAAATTTAAATTGAATTGTCTTATGCGTGGAGCTATTTATGACATTATAGCATCATTTATTATTTATTAATGTATGCCGAATGTAATTCATTTTTATTTGCATACTACTTTATAGTGCATACTGGTTCAAAGCCTTGCATAAAAAATGTGGTGAACCCACCAACTCCCTGTTCAAATCTAGACGAAACATTGGACCGAGCTCAACTGGAGGGACCGTCCTCTTTGAGCTTGCACCGGCAGATTGGAGCCAAGCAAACAAAAGGGAGCTGCACTTGTATGCTCGCTGCCTAGACGGAAAATAGCTGCCCGGGAAGCTTGCCAAGATGGCCAACGAGTGACTGAATTGCATTAAATGGACCGGTTTGGTGCAGAACTGACTCGCAAACACAATAAAAGCTGGGCGGATATCTCAAGACCAAACCCAACCTGTTCTTAAAGATTACTGAACACAATGACTGACACACCCCATTTATTTGATCTAAAGTCGGATATGGAAAAAAACACATTAAACAGATCTCTAGTGCTTTATTTTCCTGCATTTGTATGTGGTTAGATAATAAGACTTCATAGATCTATAAACTCACCTGCAGAGCTCTCAGCATAACCTGTTGTAAAACAGTCCCTCTCCAGCCACATCCCTCTGCTGCCCTCTTGACCAATGAGAGCCTCACAACTGTACTGCCATTGGACAGATTCTGCCACACCTGACACGCCCATTTAGGATCCTCACATAGGAAGTTCACAGCGCTTTGTTGAAATGAAGCAAAGCCAACCTACAGACAACAGATATGTCAGCATATACACTACGGGCAACATGATTTTGAGCATATGAACCCACACCTCTAGTATGTTTGGAGTCCTGTGAATCTCCTGTAGCAGTACAGATGACAGGTGGGTCAGGAAAGCACCAGAGCAATGGCCTCTCAACAGCTCCACCACATCCACATATGCCATACGCACCAGCAGGCACCGCTGACTTGACAATGCCAACCACAGTCTGGACTCGAACCTTTCCACAACCTCACTGAGAGATGACTGTCTGTTTGATTCAAATTATAATTCAATAACCATTGAATTTGACTCGCCTATGATATCTATATCAATTTTAAGGGAAACATTAAGAGTCATGCATTTGCTGTTACATTTGCTCTGCTGCAAAAGTGTATATAAGATATTAAGTTTATGGTGACTTTTCCTTTATTAGATATACTTCTCTTAATGACTCTTACATGTTGGTTTTCAGTGCTCTTGTCAGTATGGCTTTTATCTGTAAGAGTTGTCCATGTAGTCTGTTGTGACAGCAGGAAACGTCCGGTGATTCCGGGAGCTTTTCCACCAAATGCAGGACAGTCGCCAGACATCGGGATGGGGGAATCATGGCAACAAGAGCCCTGGATGACATCACTCGCACGCCATAGACTGGACTTGCAGCAAGCAAGAATAACGGCGGCAGGAATTCTGACAGTGCACTGAGAAAAACCCAAAGACACCAAATGAATAGGACAACTAAAGGCTAAAATACTGTACACTTTAAGACTTCTGCTCAGATATTCAGTCTGGACTTCTTCCAGAAAGTCTGTGCAAGTCTGCAGACTTGATCAGTGTTTCTTTCTAAAACTTTCAAAAAGTCTGCAAGTGTATGATGTCTAGTTTAAAAACAATCTGTTCTGATTTTAAAAGTATCGTAGTGTACACTTCCAGCCATAATTGTATTTACAAGATTCTGGGCAATAGATAACTTATTATATTCTGACTGGGATGGAGGGTGTGTTTTATTTATAGTAAACACCTTCCAAAAACAACATTTGAAAGAAATATAACAAGATAGAATGAGATTTCAAATTTCATATGTTTGAATAAGGGGCATCACGCCATTAAAATACTACATTTACATCTTTATTAACTTACTGTGTTCCATTTATTTTTAAGAAAATATAACTTTGTAACATAACAACTATTTTTGCAGTTTGCGTGGATTCTACAAAAACTATATTCAAATACATCTAAAAAACATGATGTAAATCATTGCTCACACTTCCTGAATCTAGTGTATAACACAGAGTGTCACAAAGAAATGTTACTACTAGCTGACAGGTGTCAATTAAAAAAAGGTGTTGTGTGAAATCACAATCGTAAGTCAACAGCGCTAGACTCGATCAATAGCAAATAAAATGCCTGGGGGACCTGGGGCGATGCTCTCTTCATGTCAATCATATTGCATGTCCAAATATGCGGTCATATTTTTGAAGGGCAAGGTTTTAGGTGAGGGTGTGAGAAATTGTCATCTATGCATTTGTCAGATCCAAATCACTGTGCATGCATTCCATCATACCGTGTCTGTTCCTCTGCACCCGGCTGTAGTTTGGCAAGCAGAGTGAGCACAGGGTATAGGGAAGGGTGCAGGAGAACTGTAGAGTCTAGCAGGTCTTTTGCTGCGCTCTCTAGCGCCTCCTGGAGGAAGGGCTGTAGGGCTGGGTAAAGATTAAAAAAGGAAGGGGAAGACATGCCGGAATGTGTGGACCCTTCTTCGCCGGCCGGGTGCTGACCCAACATTCTGGTGCAGAGAGAACCTGTGAGAGGTCAAAGGTCAAGATTTGCAAAAGAAAATTGTGAGACTTGTATGGGTGAGTGAACGAAAATCATACTGTAAAGCTGCAGGGCTGCGTTTCTCATGGCCCAGCATGGTGAGCTTAGGAGGGTAAGGGACAGAATGGTCACCGCAGGGGTGTGTTGCAGAACAGCCACGCCCAGGCTTGAACCTTTGACCAGTGCCTGTAGTATGTGACCAGCACACACCTGAAAGAGAAAAGATGAGAGAGGCTTTGAGCGAAACATGAGAGATCCAGCAATATTGTTGGATGTAGTTAATGGGTAGATTTACTGCACCTGTGGTAAGTCGAGAGTTTGGTCCCAGTCCTGGGGCAGTGGTGCTCTAGCTATGTCCAAGAGTGTATTAATAGTGTGGGCCAATAGGGGGCGAGATTTGCTGGAGTCTTCAGCAGCCAAGACGCCTAAAATAAGCATGGGCAGTCCGGCAGCACGCCGGGTCACTGATGTACTACGTGGCGATTGGAGAACAAACAGACCCTGGAAAGATAACAACTTAAAGGTCCATTGTATGAAATTTAGGAGCCTCTAGTGGTGAGGTTGCAAATTGCAACCAACAGCTTACTCAAAATCAAAGATCAGAAGAAAACTTTATTTTAGATTTGCATATAAAAACTGAAATCAATATGTTTTTACATTCCTTTTGGAATCTCACAAACATCCCATATTTCTATTATAACCCAACTTCCAAATAGGAAACTCCTATAAATTATTTATATGAGGGGTTGATAAAAAGTCTATAACATCCCACCTGTTGTAATATAAGGGCTGGGATATCTCTAACTTCAGGATTAGAGCTGCTCAGGAGAGTCCTGCAGAACTTAGTGAAGCCGATACAGCAGCCCTCTACTGCCCCCTTAAGAAAGACGAGAGAAAAAGAGACAAGCAGACTTATGAAGGGTCACTCTAGTCTGTACACCTTAGAAAGAAAGAAAATACCAGTTATGTGTGCTTACCCAGTGTCTACATTTCAGAATGATGTCTTTAAACAGTTTAGAAGCCCTTTTAAGTTCTCCAACAGTCATCCGCCACGGCAATGTCTGGATTCTTTCCACCAGGAACCCCAGAAAAATCCCTATTTCCTGTTCAAAGAGAAGACAGACATAGCGTTAGATCATCATCAGTGATGTGAAACCGCTTAGACCAATCATCCAGTAGCTGTACCTTTAAAGAGACCCAGCAGCAGGTCAGCACCAGACTATGTTCCTCAGACAACAACACGTTCTCATCTGTGTCTTCATCAAGTCTCGCCCCCTCAACGGCATGTTGGCCAATCAGAGAACTGATTGCATTTCCCATGTCACAGAACGATGGAGGCACCTCTGTGATAAAGAAAGGGTCTTATTATGACAAATTGTGTTCAGTTACAATTGACTTCATCTACCTGCAGTTTTAGCATACCTTTGTCCTCAGTGTCCTGGTCTCCATACAGGACACCCAGTAGCAGTAGAGTGATCTTCTCTAGCAAACACACAATGTCAACCGCAACACTGTGGTTTAGTGACTCCCCCAGGACTCCTGGTACTTCCATCAAACCCCTCTGGAGAGCACTTACAATGCCTGAGAAACGACAGTAAGATACACATTTAAATGGATAGTAAAAAATCTGTCATCATATATTCTCTATTTATTTTAAAACCTGTATATGACTCTTTCCTCTGTGAAACATATTTGGGGGGGGGGCAATGTTGTTTGGTTACCAACGTTCTTCATAATGTATTATTTGTGCTCTGCAGGCGAAATAAAGTCACACAGATTTGGAATGACATGAGGTTGGGTAAATTATGAAAGAATTTTCGTTTTTGGGTGAACATATACTTTGGAAAGAGTTGAGTTTTGCTTTAGAATCTGTTCTTGGCAACAAAAATCTGTAAAACCTTAAATGTCTGATGTTTAAAACCTTAAATGTCTGAAAATGTTGCTTTCAGATAACATTTAGACTACAGTACTGTCTAAATTCCACCCCTACCATGAATAGGTGTTGTGCGAGCAGCTTGCAGCATGTCACTCTTGGCGGTGAGGAAATGATGCTTCAGTTTATTCAAAAGAAATCGAATCAGCCTGATGGACTGCTTCTCTCCCTGTTCAGAAACCCCATCCGCCCTGCAGTCCAAACAGATACACAATTTTAGCAATATTCAGAGAACGGATCTGCATCATGCATTGCATGGACGCATACTGAAATCTGGCCCTATTTTGAAGAATTAAAACGTCATTCGCGAATTCACCACCCTGTGTAATTATTTTGTAATTGATATAATAAGCAGTATTCACAAGAGGATTGTTGCGAACAATAAGACTGTCACACAGTCTTTATCTGCAGAATTTTACAGATTTTGCTCCAAAACAAGTGCTGAAAATAAAAAGAAACAAGGCAACAGATTCCATCTGGACTGCTGAAAACACGTATATGAAATGGGTCATTTGATCTTATTAACAAACTATTCTGATGTTGCTTACTTCTGCAGCAGTAGTTTGAACATCAGAGCACCCATCTGGGCCTCTTGGACCCTGGGGCTCTGGAGGAGTCGCTCTGCCCGGCTGAAAAGAACAGCAGTGATGTCATCAGGTAGAGAAGGGGGAAAAAAACGAAGCAGCAGCTCTGCAGACAGCTCACGGATCTGATGGGACAAACACAGTTCACAATCCAAAAGTGAGAAATTGGGTCACACATCAAAATGTTCTTTAAGACTGACCTCATTGGTTGAATCCTCTAAACAGCCAATCAAGATCAGCATGTTTGACTTGGAGAAGAAATCCCACTTTCCTCTATCTTTTGCCCAGTTTATCAGAGTAGACATATTAGCTGAAAAAAATATTTATCAAATGTCACATTATTGCTTTAATAATTTAATGCCCCTCGTCTTTTTTTTTCTCTACAGAGTAAATTGTCAGGTCAACAGTGGTAACTATGGAGGAACTTGCAGATAAAGTGGGGTGAAAAATGCCTAAATATACTGTGCATTTGACAAAGCAGCCAGAAAACATGCAAATAAATTGTTTTACCAGGTGGTTGTCCCTTTTTTCTATCCGGATTCCAGGTGTCAGTACATGTGTCCAGCACAGCAGACAACAGGAGCAAACCCGTCTTTTTCCTCTGATAGCTGCTGTCAGGAGTCAAATAGACCAATGCCAGCTGAGCTAACCAGCCAACAAACTCTAAAAAATAGGAACATCAAATAAGCCTTTTTTTCAGTTGCATGGCTGTGTTCTGAAACCGCCATGAACGATGCTGCTTAGACTTAAGTCTCTTTAATAATCGCACATCATAACTCTTTCTCTGTGCAATTTCTTTCTTTTCTATAGTGGTCTGACACAGACAGACTTGATAATATGTCAAATTGAAAATAAAAGAACATCAATGCAAGTTTCTACATTCCTTACCGATTCCTTGCATTAGAACCGCCTCCTCTTCCTTACAATGTCCCGTTTTGCGTTTATGACCTTTGATGATGCTTGCCATAGAGCTCTCTCTTATTCTCACTAGGAATTTCCTCAGCGCTGCTTGAAGATGCTGGCGGAACGGCGATGATTCGCTGTTAAGATTCAACGGTATAAAGTCTCTCAGAGCAGAATACTCCACTTGTGACGGGGCTTCTTTAGTCTTTGGACTGCAGCACAGAAGATTCAGGGCTGCCAGGCGGACGCTGTCATCCAGAGAGGAGAGGGCAAGACGGAGGGTCTTCAGGGAATCTGTACTGTTCATACCCCAGAGAGAATGTCCACTAATGGATCGTTGGGCGCTCATGACACAAGCCCATGTGTGAAGGTGACCGGGAACTGTTGGATCCAGAGCTAACAGAAGAGTGTTGAAAGCACCCGGATACGTGCGTAACGTTGAAGGCAGAAGATGGCAAGAGGCATTCTTTTGAAGCAGAGTCACTTCCGAAGTCATAGCCTCCAGAACTTTGGGTTGCCATTGGTGAGCCCACTGGTCGGCTAGGTCTTGATCGGTGGGCGGGGCTTCCTGGGACGCATTAATAATAAGCTCACGTTTTTGTTCCTGGAGTAGGCATTTGTAGACTTCAGAGGCACATGGAGAGAGGTGGTTCATGGAGAGACATTTTAGGATGTGAGAGGGAAGGGCATGATACAGTTTCAAAACCTGTTAGGAAGTTAAATGACATTTTATGCTACGATTTATTCTTCGATTTATTAACATTTGAGAAAGTGGTATTATTATAATCCAAATACATAATGGGACGAGAGTATCTGATGACCTTACCTTGTTTGTGCCCGTGTATGGCAGAATTGCACTTAGTGGTGAATACTTGGCTTTTGACTGCCAGGGCATTTCTGCTATCCTGTGCAATAACTCATCATAAAGTTTTTTCTCAGTATTCCCAAAATGTTGACAATCCTTTTCATAGATCTCAATAAAGAGACAGAAAGCACTGTGTGCCAATTCTGCAAGGCCATCCAACTATAAAAAAAATGAACGGAAAGAAATATACCCTTAGATCTTTATTGGTTAAAAACATGGTTGAACGGTTAATGATTGATCAAATCAATTACTGGTTGTTTGCTTGGAACCCTTAAAACCAAACTTGGAATTGTGTGGCTTTTAGTTAATGTCTTCATACTACTGCACTACTAAGGGTTGCCAAAATAAACTTTTATAGAAATCAGATTGAATAATTGATTAAATATGAGATATTGACTATACAGATACAAATGTATGGTCTCATGCAATGTAAGTCGCTTTGGATAAAATAATGATTCGGTCTAATATACATGGCTTACCGGACTCTCTGCATTGCTCCAGATGATTTGTGTAAGATGCTGTTGAAGTTCGGAATCCAAAGGAGCACCAGTAATGTCCCAAATTTCTCTGAGACACTCTTTAACCCTTTTCAGCCATATGGTAAATACTGCAGGACATGCATAAATACAAGCGGCAATGTATCTGTTACCACAAGAAAATGCTAAAATATGTGATCTGTACCATGACGACCATGATTGTACCTTGAAAAACATAGTAATGACAGTCAAGCTTTTCTTCACACAGAGCAGAGATGAGAGGAAATAAGCCATCCAAAAGAAAACATGTCTGCGTGGAACAGAAGAGGAAGGATAATATGGAATCCATCAATTTTATATTGCACTCAGGCCTATTATTGATAAAAGCAATCTATGTGCTCACATACTCCTTGGTTGCCATGGCGACTGACAAGCACATCCTTTCTGCAGCAACTTAAAAGTCCCCTGGATATGGCAAGCCTGTCTACCCCGTCCTGGCCTCTGGGGCGACAATCCACCTGTAGCTCACCTACTGTCAATCTCCATGGTCCTGGAAAGCACAAATTTACATCTTATAAGAAAAATAAAACTGACAAAGAATAACTTAAATGTTACGATATAAGTTTTAAAAAAATATTTACCAAATAATGCTGAGACTCAACACTCTACATTACACGTTTTTTTTTATCCTTATCAGCATTGCTATTTGGATATCATATATCCATTTGTAGACAATCTGTAATCTGTAAAAATCTGTAGTTTGCCTGTGTTGGTGATCTGCAATAGACTCCAGGCAGCTGATTGAGCACACTGAACATCCGTCACTGCGGTAATCACCATAGCAACCGCAGTGCCTGACAACAACCGTGTGTCTCTGCTGGAAATCTGGAATTGATTGACACAATCAGCTGGGAATTACATACTGCACAAGACATGAAACATCTAAACAGTTCCAAAATATAGATGTGGCCACAAGCTCCAACCTCTCCTAAAATGACGTTCATCAGGAATTCCAAAATATCTCTCACACTCGTTTTTTCACCATCTTTACTGCAGACCAGCGGTGCCACCTGGCCAGGGAGCACCTGGAATACCTGCAAACACAGCTGAGAGAAGAGCAAACAGGCAAATTCAATAAAACACCTGACAAGTGTGTAATGCAGTTTAACTTCAAAACTAGATTTATTACCTTGACAGTCTGGTAACACAGAAGCCCATTTTGTGCCACCTCATCTGACATAACAACAGGAATCATTTTAGCAACTTGACGAAGCAGGGTCTTGCATTCTTCCTTTAAGGCTTCTCGTCCAACACTGCTGTCCTCCATGAACATACAAGCTGATATGTGAAACAGAGCACAAATTATAACACGTATTACTTAAACAAATTGAATATAAATAACAGCAGCACATCATTGTACAAATGTGAAGAAGTAAATACCCACCAAGCTGAATGTCTTGCAATGATAGCACCTGCAAAACAAATCATCAGTCAAAACCAACTCTTAGCCAAATGAAAAGACATACCGTAGACGCTCGTACCTGTTCTTGGTGCAATACGTTGCGAAGACATTGTTGAACCTCCTCAAAGACAACAGAACGGTTTATTTCGACCAAGACTTGCACCATCTATAATGAAAAGTTAAAAACACATGTCTTTCAGGGAAATGAAACAAAATAAAATGTATTTGTCGACATGAAGCCAATGGTAAAAAAGGACCTGGTCTAATTTGTGGCACACGGATGAAGTTGTGACTGCTTCAATCTGCAAAGCCAACAGCAGCTGAACAAGTTGATGGAGAGCAGCGGTCGGTAAGGAAAGAAGTTCTTCTTTCGGGATCTTCAGCAGGATCTGTAATGCCTCCTCTAGTGACCGCTCCCTGCTCCGTTTCCCTGTGCAACTGTCATCATACAGCAAACTTGTCATTTGTCAACAAATTTCAAATCATTTTAAAAGCACTCAGACCTATTGTAGATTTGAGCGCTTTTAAACTGCAAATACGATAACTCAGTTTTCCAACATTTTCAAAAAAATTTTTTGATTGTTTTTTTTTATTGCGTATTCCAATCAATATCAATCAAACTCCAGTTGGTTTGTTTTGATTTAAGACATAATAACAAAAAATACAGCTAACAAACACAATAAAAACATGATAACATGTTTTGGCACCAAACCCTTCGTATATATATATATATATATCAGCCTAAATGTATCTACCCTTAGGAAAAAAAACATAATCTAATATAGTAGAAGTAGATTAACCATGTTTTTTGATTTACCATTTGTGTTTAGTTTTAATACAAAAATGATGGTTAAACTACTGGTACAATGGTACATTTGTGGTTACTGAGGTTTTATTATAAATGCCATTGTCAAACTGTGGTTACTGTAAAATCATGGTTAATATTCGCACTAAATCTAGTAGTGACAATTTATTGATCAAAACACAAACACTACAGCGTTTATCAGCAATCACTGGTGATTAAATGTCCTTAACGTTAACTGATCTCCATTCACACACCTCCTTACCTGACATTTTCTGTGAGTTTCAGCAAGAAACTCTTCAGCGTGTCTTTCACATTAGAGGATACATTACCATCCACCGTGAAATAATTTAGAATCGCATCAACCTTCCCATCTGAAACGTTTAAAACGGTCATAGTTGCATTAAACGCGGGTTTCAGACTTTTTACGCTGCTGTTCACAAATACATGTGAGAGCTCATTTCTGGTTTTCATTCTACGGCAATACGGTGTGTTGTAAACATGAATCGACAGCTCATCCGCCCCCTAGTGGTCCGGATGTTATGGAGATCTCGCTATCGCGGTACTTTGATCGTTTTATTCGGGCGCCGCATGAAGTCAAGCTTGTTGACTAGGTTCAGCTATCTGCTAATAACAAGCTTTGGTGTCACTTAACGGTTTTTTAATGTGCTTTTAATAGCACGATTGTTGCGAATGGATACATTCCGTATTTTATGGGAACCGTTTTATTGAATGCTGTATGGACAGTAAGGAGGTTGGTTTTGTATTAACGCTTACTGGCTAAGCTAACAGATCATGTTTCTGTTATACTTCATATTATCGGGACTTGTGTGCTTTTTGGTGTTAAAATGGATGAAACGAAGGATGCACTGCATGGATGTGACGCGACTAAATGGAAAAACTGTTCTTATCACTGGTGAGTGAGTCTTGGGTTCATTGCCTTGGCCACATAGCATTAACATCTTTAAGGTCATTCATTCATAACCATTGTGTGTCATTGAGCGTCCATGTCTGCCACAGTTCCTTGCATCACATTGAATATAAATGGTTATTCTGTACCATAAGTACCGTTCATAATGGGATTAAACCTTTACAATTTGTTTTGTTTTCAGGGGTTTGTTTGAGTTGCGTGAATCAAAATCTCTTCATACAAATTCCCTCTATATTAAATAAAATCTTCATTGTGTTTCAGGTGGGAACTCTGGAATAGGGAAGGAAACGGCTGTAGCACTGGCTTTGCGAGGTGCCCGGGTCATCATCGCCTGCAGAGATGAAGAAAAAGCGAGGAAGGCTGTTCGAGAGATCAAATCCAGGAGCCACAACTTAAATGTTATTTATATGGAAGTGGACCTGGCCAATATGAAGTCAATACGAGACTTCAGTAAAAGCTTCTTACAGCAGGAGAAGCGTCTTGATATTCTGATCAATAATGCAGGTGATTGATGTCAGGGGTGTCAAAGCAATGGCCAAACACTGTTTAAAAGGATAAAGGCTTCCCTGCAAGTCTCTAAAACAGTTTGGCTTCTAGCAATCGCTTGGTTCCCTTTTAGTAAGTTTGATTGTTTAGAAAAGTAAGAACACGCTTCTTTTCAATAAACTGGAGGATTTGAAGTAAAAAGATATTTGGAACCATGTCATGGCCATTTTGTCAGAGCTAAAAACCTTAAGTCCTCGACTCAAAACTGTTTTTATTCTCAGGCATGCCTAGCGTCCTGGACTGGACTGATGACAATTTCTCCATGTGTTTTGGCGTGAATCACCTGGGCCATTTCTTACTAACCGACCTCCTCCTCCCGAGGCTGAAAGAGAGCTCCCCCAGCAGGGTGATAACGCTCACCTGCTCAAACTACAAGTACCAGAAGCTGGACTTCCAGGATCTTAACTACAACCTGTTCCCGTTTTTTACCTACTGTCGCAGCAAGCTGGCCAATATTTACTTCACACAGGAGCTGGCTCGCATGATGGAGGGGAAAGGAGTGACGGCATATTCTGTTCACCCTGGTGAGATATACACTTTTTCTATTTCTTAAAAAAAATGTGAACGCTCGTTTTTAAAACCATTTTTAATGTTTGTTTTGTCCCGTGTCATTCAGGTTATGTTCACAGTAATTGGACCTGCCATTACTCAGTTCTGTTCCGGATCCTGATGCAGGTGGTGATGTTCATGTTTTTTGTTTCCTCTGAGGCCGGTGCGCAGACGGTCGTGTATTGCGCAGTATCGGATGAGGTTCTTCCACACAATGGAGGATACTTCACAGACTGTCGGCCAGCCACTCTGAGAGCATTTGCCAGAGATCCTGGAGTTGCAAAAAAACTTTGGGAGGCCAGTGAGAGATTAGTTAAGCTGGCCTGACGTTTTCTTTACTGAACTTTTGATTGTGACATTGATAGCTCATATCAATGGAACATGAAGAATGTGATTTGTTATTTTTTCATATTGCTTTTTACAGTGTAATTTATTGAATACCAGTTGACATTACTGTATTAAACATGTAATGTTGCATTGCATACAATTTTTAATTTCATCAACAACATGAATTAGCAAAGCAAATTATGAATTGGCAAACTAGCAAATTCTCCTCAAGAAATATAGAATTGTTGAAATACATATTCACCATAAAAGTCGTCATGATCATAGAAAGAAGAAAATGCAAAAGATTCTTCACTATTTAAATCATCTCATTTATTTATAACTCCTGAACACGTTTGCTTAAGTCAGGGAATACACATAGCATGTTTGAGAATAGATCAATAACAAGAGTAAGAATCATCAGAAATCAAAGAGAATGTTATCTTATACAGAAATACAAATCTAACAGAGGGCTACTGTAAGAAGACTCAACCTCAGAGAAACTATTCAGTACTGTTTCCATTTGAGCAGTGATACGAGTGAAGTGAAAACAGTCCAGTGCTGTTAGTGCATGTGGATTTTACCTCTGCTTAGTTCGGGAGAGCCTGGATGCTTCAGGTTTGTCATAAAACCCCCGATAACAATGGGAAAAATTCCTATTCCTTCCAGCAGTTAGATATCACTGCCAACAGCAGACCGATAAGTTTGATTTTGAAGTTAACTATCCCATGCATGTTACTCTAATATTGCAAGTGCTTCTCTGAAGTCAAGCAGTCTCATACTATTGAGTATTCTTATAGTTGTTAATATAAATATCAGTCACCCTGCGTCGACAACAATGAGCTTAATACAAAAGCATGCCGTAGAAATATCACCATTTCCATAATATCATCTGCATTTTCATAGCTATAGTCTTCGTCATTTACACTGCCATTGTCAGCGTCATCCTGGGACAAAAATATCATATGCACTTAACAAAGCTGATAAAATAGATAAGAGAAAGGTTTAGGAAAACCAGCATTCAATAGAAAATCAAAAAGAGAAATAACACCAAACCTAGTGTTCAAGTGACTGTCATGCAAAGATAACAGTTATGTGCACTTTCACTCGTAACATGTGTATTTCCATTGCTAAACACAGAACAGTACACTTTTTACATGCTGTCTTTTTTGTTTGTTCTGTCTATTTTAGTGAGCAGACAGGTGTGAAACTTTGATCACTCTCATAAACAAATGCGAATGCTTGCATCACTTCGTCTCAGACAGAACATAAGACAAAACATCCAAGAACGAAAACACAGCTGTCATACAAGCAGAGCGCTGGAGCAGACGAGCGTGCCTCGAGGGGGGTCACTTGGTTTGAGATAAATACTTTAAAAGGCGCTTTTTTCCAAATAATAGTAATCAGTAGTCATCGCCGATATGACGTGGCTTAAAACAAACGAGTGTTCAAAAATGAGACCAAGTGTGCAAACGAAACGCGAATGAAAGTAAAAAGCACGTAAGTTGTGTTAAGATACTCTAATAAATAAATACGACCTGAGGATACAAACAGTTCATGGGTCTCCAAGGTCATTCCTGCCAAGGTTGATACAATAGTCACATGACATCAGAATGATGTTCTCTCTTCAAAAGTAGACATAAATCAGCACGAAGTTGCATGAGGTGTGACGTATAGAAGATCACTTTCGTTTCGTTAAGCTATTTCTTGCCATCATCTAAAATATAAAACTATTGCTGCCCCTTTCGAATAAGAGCTTCTTCACATCATTCTACTAAAGAGTTTTAAACACCTTGCACTTTGCCCATCCAAAGTGCAAACACACTTTAAAAATGATCGAGCACATTTTCTTCATGTAAAATTACGCTCTCCTTTAAAGAGTTTCACACACTGACAACAAACAAAAATATATTTAAACTCTCAAAGACAGAACTAGATATTAATCGAGTAATATCGATAGTATTCAACACCGTATGTCACGACAGAAATATAAATGTCGTTTATAAAAGCAAAACAACTCAAGAGCATATGCAACTTTGTCAGCTAAACCCAAATTTTGTTTAGTAAATTCAGAGGTAAAGTCATTACCGAATGATCACGTTACTCCAGTAATTCTAAGCCTACGCCATGACTACAACCCGGAAAAGTAGAAGCGCCTTTTAAGATTTTACTTCTCAACTAATGATGTCATTGGATAGAAGCATCTCTCCGTACACAGACATCAGATTCCTGGAAAACATGAATCCGATAAGATGGCATTGGCATAATCAACTGAGGTATGGCAAACCATCGATCTGAAGACGATCTGCGAGCTTTCCTTAACAATGATTTTCTTTTTAAAAATGTATAAATGTATACTAACAACCGGCCCTAAAGTTGCAATCTGTGTCACAAATCAGAAAAGAGAAATAGAGTCGTAAATAAAAATGGAAGACCCCAGACGTTCTAGATCAGGCTCTGGTAGGTTCGCCCCGAACATTCACACAAAGACCATGCATGTCCACCAATGATTGAACACACCTGAGCGGACACATTTGTTGTATGTGAGCTTGAGCGTTAAATTATGAATCACATCGAAAGCCTGTACATAAACGGCGGCCGATATCTCTCCGTATCGCCATAGAAACAGCCGCTGTAGATATACTGGAAAATTCATGCTCTCCAAAAATGTCCAGAAATAAACGTCTTACGTGAATTAAAAATCATTGGCATCCAGAATATGAGTGGTATAAGTGACACGTATAATTGCCTTTGTATTAATACTAATAACAACAGTAATAACAATATTAATCATAATAATAACAATAATATTGAAAATCTACACACTGTAAGTGAGGACGGCGAATCAGTGTTACGCAGGTTGTTATTCACACTGGGAAGATGCGACGGAAAGCATTTCACAGACAATCTGCTGAGGCTTCAAACATCCTTAATAATCAAAGACTGTCCAAATCCACACAACACATGTGCACAATGGGGGGGGGAGTCTCGGTACAGGGAGGGAGACTGAGAGGGAGGGGTAAAGTTGATGGGGTGGCGACGCAAATGTGATTGGTAGGTGAGGTGATTGACAGGTGTTGGGGATGGGCCCAGTGTGGGAGGGTCGGGGACTGTAGACTTGCAGCCACCCTTCAATGGGTTTGCTTTTCTTCATCCCTCTCTTCAACTTCCTCCCCTCCCTCTCTCTCTCTCTCTCTCTCTTGCACTCTCCATTTTTGGCTGGGCACTCTTTTCAGATGTGGCTACAATGAGCTCAACCTGTGAAAACATTTTGTTAGCAGTGTGTGTATACTTGCTAACCTGAATGAATGATCAAATTAATAATAGAAAAGTACCTTCACTGTAAAGGAGCGGCTGGAGCTCCTGAACAGTGGAAATGGACATTCTGCCATTTGGAGTCCCGGCGATGCCACACTCTCGTCTCTTCTGATTGGCTGCTGCGCGGCCGGCCCTGCCCATCCACGTACTGCGTGAGACGGATGTAGGCGATGCAGGCGGCGTCTTCTCCAATCAGGTGCACGTGAGGATTGAGGATGGTGGTGTGGATCGGTTTACTGTTCTTGGACAGCACTGTGCCAGGGAGTGAAACAGTAAAACTTAAGATCCAACAGTGTAACAGTCTTGTTTGTTCATTCATATTAAAGGTGCAATGTGTGATAGTTAGGAGGATCTAAAGAGAGAAATGCAATATGATATACATAACGTATGATGTACATAATGTCTTCAGAGGTGTACAACACCGTACATAATAAAGCGTTATGTTTTTATTACCCTAGAATTAGCTATTTCTATTTACATACACCGCAGGTTCCCTTGAATGGAATTCGGCATGTAGTTTCTACAGTAGCCCTTGAGGGACAAACTGCTACAAAGTGCATTTGTATGTTTTCATCATTTTCATGTGTCATCCACCTTATTGCTTTGAAAGGGAGGGGTGAAGTGAGGCGTTGGTTGCAATTCGCAACATCACCGCTACTTGCCGCTAAATTTCACAAACTGGACCTTTAACAGAGATATCTAACCAACAGCAGAAAATACACAATTTCGGCTTAACTTACAGTTCTCAAAGTAGAATCTGTGAAAGTCCATCCCTTCCACCAAATTTCCCAAGGCCTCTGGCTCAAAACAGGTAAGCCCAGGATCACAGATTTTCCTAAAAAATATTTAAATCCACTTGTTTTAGTATCATGTTGTGTTATTTTAACCTCTAGACGTTTAAAATAGAAAATACATTTCTCTCTCGCTCACAAACACAAACTTACGCATAGGCTTCAAAGTCCCCATTGTTGATGCCCTCAATAAGCTGTTCGGTGATTTTGATTATCTCCTGTTTGCGCGCTGAGAAAAGGAGACAGGCCGGTGTTAACACAAGACATCTTTTTGAAACCCTCTTATACAGGAAGTCCATTCATGGTAAGTAAACTTGTCTTTTAAAGCACACCAATGCAGGGGGAAAAGATCCATTCTGTAAGTTAATATCCTGTTTAATCTTTGTGTCATTCTGCATCAATTCACAAAAGGTGCAGCATCAAACAAGGCGAGAGCATGGGAATTAAAAACAGGTTGTGCGAACATCCACTCCAACAGATTTCAGCAACCTACAGTACATTACACTCACCACTTCATTTCCAGATTTCATTCACACGACTCTGAATGCCACATCTCAAATAACAGAGGGTGAAAATACAACCAAAGGCACCACAATTCAAAGACATCGGGGGTTTATAAGCAACCACTTTTTTAAAAACCCACACTCAAGGCTCAACAACAAGGACGTTTCATATGCTATCAAACTCAAAACTTGATTCCATATGGTGATTTTTGTAAGAAATGTGCACTTTCTGACTCTCATGTCAAAGATTTCCCGCAACCTCAAGAAAATCTGTTAACTTGTTAGAATGTCACCAACTTTAATTCACTGACAACCTATATATGACAAAGAAAAAAACGAATGTTTAAATTTGCACACGTAACAACAAACACAGGATGTAACAATAATGTCATAGTGATCGATGAGATTTGCAAGCTAGCTAAAAATGGTTTAGGTCGTCCTCATTGTGGAGCGGTATACATGTTAATATAGTAGCATCAATGATGCCTTTCTAAACATCACTTCCAACCAAACTCCTCATGCTGGTGTGCAGCTCAGGTTAGCAGAGACGCTGACATCACACGCTATACTCACAATGTGCTGAAGGTAGGGGGGTTGAGGAGGGCTGAGAAGGGACAGGGGAGGGGTGAGATGGAAGAGATACAGGGGCAGGGGCTGGAAGGGGTCTGCTGGGGGCCGGTGGCTCACTGTCAGTCTGGGGGGCTGAACTTCTGCGCACACTGCCAACTAGATCTGTCAAACGTGACACTGGAGTTTTTTGAAGAAAATACAAGAGAGACAGACGAGAGAGACAGTTGAAAGGAAAGAAAGGTGATCAACGTGGAGAAACGGGTGGCTAAATAAACAAATCTGCTATTTATTCACCCTCATGTGGTTTAAAACTGTATATGACTCGCTCTTCTGTGAAACACAAAAGAAGATATTTTGAGAAATTATTTTGTGTCCATACAATGGAAGTCAATGGGGTGCAATGTTGATTTTGTAAGGTATTTGTTTGCATTTATTAATCTTAAAGTGCACAAAATCAATTTCCAATAGATAAAATCAGGTCCAATCCCACTTTTATCTCACTGAATATCTTGTCAAGACTAGTTTTATATAGTTTTATATTGAATTGAAGTTCCTGAACCATCTTTTGCGTTTTATCTGGTCCTTAGTGGACTTACTCTGTGTGGGAATGTTAGGGGTTTGGGGAGCGGAGGGGGCAGAAACAGCAGCAGGAGTGGTTGTGTTTCCCCCCTCACTATCAGATGCCGGCACCGGGACCCGTCGAACCGCACCCAGCAGATCAGTGAACTTAGTGGCAGCTGTGGGCCCAGAATCAAGCAGGACAGAAATAACAGAGAGAAATTAGGCTTAGAAAAGAACAGGTAACAGTGATACCTGTCCTGTGACTAAACAACGGAGGATGCTTGAATGGAAAAGATATTGAAAACGGCTAGGGGTGGGAACCATGTAATAAACTTAAAGGGTTAGTTCACCCAAACACAAACATTTCCTAAATTCCTCATTTACTTACCCAGTTGACATCTTAAAACTGTATGACTTAATTTCTTCTGCAAAACACAAAATATATTTCGATGAATCTTAGTAAACAAAGACCGTTGGTCCCAATTGACTCCTATGGTATGGACACAAAACCAAGTCAATGGGTACCGACGATTTTCGTTTGCAGACATTCTTCAAAATATCTTCTTGCGTGTTTTGCAGAAGAAAGAAAGTCATACATTGTGAAATGACAAGAGGGTGTGTTAATAATGACATCATTTTAATTTTGGGTGAATTATCCTAGTAAATGAGATTATTCCTTGTATTACATTGGAAGAAGATCCATAACGCAAAAAACTGCAATGTTTAGTTTGGATGAGTCAGTGAGTTATGTTTCATTCTGGGGTGTCAATAGGATTTACGTCCGTGCATTTTCCTTAATAGCAATCATTTAGTCATTTATTGGCACCAATTTAGTAAATAAGACTTGAAATAATGTTTTTTTATTACACATCAATATCGAACATATGCATACACAAGGCAAATGATGGCATAATAAACGCACTTACTGAACACAGCAGGGGAGGGGCCTGGAGGTGTGTGGGCGGGGTCAGACTGGGAGCTGGGGTTTGACTGAACTGAACTGTTATCTACAACCTTTCCTGTGACACGCCCCCAGAATAGACAGTCATGAGAGAAAGCATGGTTCAAACTGACGTCAATCAAATTTAATTGTTAGTCACAATTAAAAAAATTCCTGCGGGATCTTGATTTATTTACATTTAAAAGAAGTAAAGTTACATCCGTCCAGTCACTGCTTTATTGCGATTACAAGTCATTTTGTTATTATCAGGGCTTGGAAAAAGTACAATGACTATAAATGAATGATGTAAAACAAATATAAATATAAAAATTATAACCTACAATGAAAACAGAACAATTAACATGATCAAACAAAATACACTAAAGTGAATCAACAAAATCAATCAAAATGTGAAAAAACTCAAATGAAAAATGTGACAAAAGAAGTACAATGAACTCCATGGTTGCCTCGAAACAAATTAATTTACTCCAAAATAAACATTTACACAGTCACAAAGTTCTTCAAACAAAAGTCCTTCTCAAAACACCACAGTGGCTGTTATAAGAGAGCCACTCGCAGCTGCGTCACAATAATTCATCGCAACAATTTCACAAGCAGCCATATATTTCCATCTAAAAGTAACACACACTTCTCACCGACTCTTTTGTGTGATTGCGACAAGACGACATCACGCTCCTGTCATGCACACAGTCTGCCCAGATATTTGGCGGCAAGTTCCTCCTCCAACACACACACAGACACACACACACACATGCATACTTGCACTTAAATAGCCAGGGTCTCTGTTTCCCACTAGGGTTAAATATAGCACAAGGTGCCCTTGCTTCTTTCTGGGCAAGAGACACTCACACAGACACAGAAAGCAGAAGTAGGAACAACACAGAACCATTTCTGACATTAGAAGTGTAAAGAAAAGGGTCTCAACTCTAAACCTTGTATTCAATTCTTCAGCTTAAAGGGACAGTTCACCCAAAAATGAAGATTCTGTCTTCATTTACTCACCCTCCACTTGTTCTGAATCTGTTTACATTTCTTTGTTCTTATGAACACAGAGAAAGGTACTTGTAAAAATGCTTGTAACCAAACAGTTCTTGGCCACCATTCACTACCATAGTAGGATAGATTGCTGTTGAACACAAAAGAAGATATTTTGAAGGATGTAGAAAAGTAAACAGTTCTGGGGTACTTTTGAGGACCATAACAATTTTTCCTACAATGTTAGTCAATGGTGGCCAAGAACTGTTTGGTAACAAGTGTTCTTCCAAAAATATATTTCTCTGTGTTCATCAGACCAAAGACATTTATACAGATTTGAACTGATGACAGAATTTGTATTTTGCGGTGAACTGTGCCTTTAAAAGTGTGGAGTGACTTCACTAAAGTTATGATAGATGGTTCTCAACTGGTACATCGGACGTGTTAACAATATCTTGCTTACTGTGCAAAAGTAACAACATTTTCAATCTTTACTCATAAATCTTTATTTATATCTTTATTCATAGACTGCATTTTTCTTACAGAAGAAAATATTACTATAACAATAATCAATACTGAACAGAAAAACATTTGGTTACTAAATGCAGAAAAAGCCGTTATCCTAAATGCAGTTGCATTGGACATTGTAAAAATGTTGGATATTTTTTATGAGCTATTCTAAACACACTTATTTTTGGGCCGCCGCCCACCAGTTGAGAACCACTGGCTGTAATCTATTCTGCAGGTTTATGTATTTTGTTGTGTGTTTTGATAGCTGACCATTGAACTCAAGGTCATTGATCATTGATTCTTACCCTTCATTTCCTCGTCCTCCACTGTGGCATTACTGCTATCCGATGACTCCTGAGATAATCACAGATCACAGTTAGGCAATGCATTTACATTTTGTTGAAAGAACACCAACTAGTGCCAAAGTCCTCACACGCGGACACACACCATAACTTATCATCTCAACAGCAGAGCTCTGGAGATCACACATTTAACCATTCACTGATGCATGGCAACGTCAGCAAGACAATTAAATCACACTTGTCATATTTGTCACGCTCAAACACCATACTGAACACATGAGCACACTTTTACAAGTACTGTATATTTACAATATAGCATGCCTGCTTGTATCTTATTGCTAAATGCTACTGCTCTGAGGAAGAATTCTACATTCTACAACTTAAACGCTACCCTCTGAATGCTACCAATGTCCGTTTACGGAAGTCGTGCCACTCGGCGGCCATGTTTGCAACGCCTTTGGGCAGTTAATAGCAAATCAAAATCACAATTAAACATTTGTCCTATCAATAATTAAACCTGACATGAACCATAACCTGAGTTTGCTCAGCTTAAATATAATATAAAATCACCTTTTCGAGATCGCTTCAACTCTTGTGCATGCGCACAGGCTGGCCAGTCCCGCCCCAGAGAATCGTCAGTCAATACTGATTGACGATTGGCTCGTTTCACTGGAAGGCGGGACTTCCTTCACTAGAGCGGCCATATTGAGCGTTGCATTCCTCCCCATTCATTGTAATGGCCTGTGCGCATCTTGTTAATATCAATATCTTTGATGTTACCTACTGAGGGGGAGGAGACCATGGTCACCTGGGAAAAAGGAGAGTGCACCTGTCACAACGTAACCGTAGTGATTAGCAAGGACATCAGCTCCTGCTGTAAATAGGCCATCAGTATGTGGGGCGATATTATTAGGTGCTCCTGAAAAGGCTTTTGTTCTCTTATTCCATCACCGAGCTATATCGTAGACCTTATTACACCTGTACTAAGAAACTGTCAAATGTGGCGAAATGGTCTGATGGGCAGATTAAGCACGATACAGGATCGAAAAGAACCACTGGCAGAAGATCTCTGTGCAGATCTAGGCATTGCTCTCTTCTGAGAAGCTCTTCCTAGTGAGGCAAGCGACGTCATTGGATACTGGCCTTATTCCTTTCTACGTCCTCATCTCTACATTGCTGGCACATTTAGTTTGATTTCGTTCATGCTTTCCATAATAAGATGACCTCATTTAAGTACAACCTCAGCATATTGTATATAAATTACAGGCACAATTTATGTATCCTCATGTACTTTCTATTTCACTTTTTAATATTTTAAGGTGAAGTGTATCATTCCTGTGCCAGTATCTGGTAAACAGAATAGCATACAATTATTTAGTTAATATATATATATATATATATATATATATATATATATATATATATATATATATATATATATATAGATTTTGAAGATTCAATTAATATTTCTTAACTTTCTGAATGTTATTAATTCATATGATGAGTATTAATAGTAAACATCAAACTTTCTAAACATTTTCTATATCCAGAGCACAAATTCATCTTTTTTCTGTCCTCTTTAGATTGACAGGATATATCAGCCCTGATAACCGGCTGTTTTCAGACTATTGGCCGATAGTGTCATAAATACCTTTTATTGTCCGATACGATAACTGGACAATATATATCGGTGCATCTCTAATTAATAAAACATTACATAATAATAATATTTGACCCCCCAAAAAAAGGTATCCAAAACACTCACAAATTTTTTTTTGTAAGTAAACACAACCTATTTTAAATTCTTAATAGTACACAGTTCATCTTTAAAGTTGAAGGAGTTCATTTTAATAGCTGCACTTTCAGTTAACACCACAAGAGGACTCTGCGTCTCAGTCTTCATGAACACAGAGATCTGATCCAGCAGGTTTAATATTCTTATCATGACACACATTTCCAACTGTTGCTCTGCAGCCTCATGCTGCAAACATCTTACAAGTGTCAAGTGTCATTTCCCATCACTAGATCATTAATGAAATTACTTTTAACCAGGTCTCCTTTAAATCAAGTATGCTCATTTGCATGTTTTGTTATAAGGCAACAATTGTTATTAGTGTATTATTAAAAACAATGCAAAAAACTTTAGAAGGGTCATGCATGCAGCCATCACATACGCTCGGATGATGTCAGTGCGTAGTCACGTTAGCACAAATGCGTGGTGGGGATGCAGCTCAAACTGGACGAGTGGTGGGAAAGAGGGGGTGGGAGGGGGTACCTTAATCCCATCCACTGCATTATGGATGACAGTGGTCTGTGCCTCCTACAGAGCGACGGGGGAGGAGGGGGTTGGAAAAACATGAGGAGAGAAAAGAACATGAGAGGGAGAGAACGTGTGTGGGTGGATGGGTGTTTATGATGCCAGCCCAGTAAAAAAACAACAAGCCAAACAAAAATTACCAGTGGTTCAACAGCAGACAGCTTCGCACTTAAATTTCAAACAATTACTATGACTTTATAATCTATAGGATATAACATTTCTTATCCGCCAACAAAAACCATGTTTCGCTATTTCACCGTACGTCACTGTGATTTTCAACTTTATCGCATTGCAATTATGTGTTTATTTTGCTCTGTCTCCTCCGTGTATGTGTCATCCCTGGAAACCTGCTGGCTAGACGCACACCAGACAGCATAAATCTGTAATGCCCAGTTTCCCTCGCAGGAAGTTACATTCCCTCACTGTCCAATCAGCAGCCTGCGGTCCCCATCATTATGAGGTATTCATCGCCATGGCAACTGTTGCCCGTTGAAACAGGCAGCAGTTAAAAGCTAAGGATGTGATGACGAACACGAAGGGTCGACATACGGATGTGTTGCGAGTGCTAACACACTAACACTACTTTGTAATGGATATGTGATGTGTGTTTGTGTATTGTGTATGTGGTAACAGATGATGCGCGGATTGAGGGATGAAAGCGTTACATAAGAATCAATGTTCTGTATATATTTCTGAATGTGGTCATATTTGATAAGAAATAATACATACATACAAGTTAAACATTTTTTTTTATGCGATAAGTTTTCATGTGTCTTGTTACGCTACCAGTCTTTAAAAATGACTACGTTTAAACGCATCCCTCGTAATGCGATTATAATAGGATTTTGGCAATACTACCATTACACTTTATCTCATGTAAAGATGAGACAAACACTGCGAGTGTGTGTTTGCGTGCACGTGTGTGTGTATGAGAGAAAATGGTGAGAGAACATTGTGCTTGGTACGTTCCTCTCTTCTGCCCTGTCCAAGGGCTAAAATCAGTCTTTGTGGCTATTTACCAGTGTAGTCCTGTTATTTTTTGTTCTTATATTAAACATTGTCTAAAATAACATTTACTATATTTAGGCCTATCTATAGCATGGCAGTGTCCTACACAGTTAATAGTACAACTGAAGGGGAAGCTATGAAACAAAGCACTAAGGCTAGAGTCTTTACTGATCATAAACACCTCCTCACTTCACTTCAAGGTTGGGTAACTATATCTGCACTATAAAACACGCTACACTTATACCCACACACAGACTGCAGGATACAAACTGCACACACAGACAGCATTAAAGGGCAACTATCCTAAAATACACAGATGTGTAATGTTTCCAGTGGTAACCTCCTTTCTAAAAGTGACAGCTCACCTAACACTGAAAATTAGCCTCATGTTGTTCAAAACATGTTTAACTTTCATTCATTAAATAACTGATCCACCAATCAAATCAGACCTTGAAATCCAACAAGACAAATGCAATTTATGACTCGAGCGTGTAGTGATTTACCAAAATAACTAAGCACATATGAATAAACAGTACAGAAATATTCAAATCTACGTAACATTGAAAGCAGACATTTTTCGTTTTTTTCGTCTTTGCTCAGATTGCACGTGATTTCAAATAGATTTTCTAATCTAATTTATGAGTGACTGTTCTCACTGTCACCTAGCAAGAATTAAAATAAAAGGTATAAGATTCATTTGCAGTTTAACATTTACTATACTGGCTTGAACACACACCACACACAAGAACACAAAGAGAATTCAAAGCTTAACATGGATGCAGGTACAGTGATAGACAGAAGGTAAAAAGAAGGAAGTGACTGAGGAGTGAAGGATTTAGAGAGGTAAATACCAGTGCAGGAGAGGGAAGGTTTCCTTTGGGGCTGGTGACTATGCTGTTTTTGGTGCTGTTTGTCTGGGGCTGTGCAGGGAAACATAACAGACATTTAGTTAAGGCTTTGGTTAAGAAGGAATAGAAGGGAGAGACCGACATGCATGTGCACAAACACACAAGAGTGACCATCTGTTTTAAGAGGTAAATGATGTGCCCGCTTGCACATTTACGTCAAACAATGTTATTTTTCAGGAGACATTGTTCTGCAACAGGAAAGGGGACAGGGTCACTACTCGGTGAAGTCCATAAAATGCTTTAAGCCAATTACATTTCCTGAATTACTCCATTATACTCATTTGTCGCATTGCATGTAGAGGCAAATTAGTTCTAGATGCTTATTTGTACTCTGGGTCTCTGGCGATAGTGGACTGTCCTCTTTCTCTGTTGCCTAATGTAAGAGCTGTTAGCAAGGTAATTGGTTTACTAAAACTAAAAATAGTGAAACATTTTAAATAAAATAAAATGTGACCCTGGACCAATAAAGCCAATCTCCACATGGAACCCTTGTCCACTTCTGCCTTCAAAGTTCTCGTTTGAATATTTGCTACTACTACCAAGATCTGCACCCATGGTGGCTCCACCCGTGCCCTAGGCTTCCGCACCTACACGGCAGCACTCCTACTCGCCGAGGCCTATCTCGTCCCTCTTCATCCAGCGCCATATATTTTCAGGGCTAGTTGATTTGGCAGGTGAGTTGTTACACACTCCTTAGTGGATTGCGACTTCAATGGCCGCTGTCTTGCTGTCTATATCAACAAACACCTTTTCTGGGGTTTGATGAGCGTCACAATCGTGTGCCTTAACCTGACGTTCGGTTCATCCAGTAGCGCCAGTTCTCCTTACCAAAAGTTGCCCACTTGGCTTCTTGCATTCCGCGCCCGGCTGCGAGCCGGGCTTCGAACCCATTTAAAGTTGTCCATCAGAGGCGCTTTAACAGGCCGTCGCTAAGAAGAAACAGGTTTGTTTTAATGCTCTTTATTGGCTTATCGGTGTAATGCCGTTGTGGAGAATATATGCACCCGAAAGCGGAAATTGTAAGCTTTACATAGATACCAAACTTGAGTGGGATATTCTCAAAGAGCGGGCAGCAGCAAGCCAAGTTTGTAGGTGAATTTCTGACCATTTATGTTCGCGATTTTGCTGTATTCACTCAGAAAAATATGTTTTTATAATTTAGGGTAGGGAATCTTTACTTAACATCCTAATGATTTTTCGAATGAAAGACAAATCTATAATTTTAACCCATACAATGTATTGTGGGCTATTGCTACAAATATTCCTGATCTACTTATGACTGGTTTTGTCATCCAGGGTCACAAATATCGGTCTTAATTTTATTAGAAAAATCTAAGATATACAAAATTTGAAATGTTGCCTCAGCAGTAAACTAAAATAAGCTTGAGGTACTAAAATTATTGATTACATTTTTTTATAAAAACAAACTAAAGCATAAGTTAAATGTACATAGCAATATAAACAATAAAAAAATAAGTAACAACATGTGCAAAGCACAAAACAAAATAGATACAAATAAAACTAAAATTATGATGAAAACAAAAAAGCTCATTCAGAATATGTATGAAACCACAACAAAACTATGATAATTCAGTTTTTTAGTAAAGAATGTGCCTGCATGAGGGAGGATCATTGGATCAATTCCTAACACAATAACAATTTCTAGATACTCATGAACGAGAAATAATCACCAAATAAATAGACAAAACACACCCGCACACACACTTTGACTTTGGCACTATGGATACATATACACACATCAAACAGTGTTTGTAATTGATAATGCACTTTAGAGGAATTCATTATCCATTGTTGAACATTCTCAACAATCATAATTTGTTGTTGATCTCCATGGACGTCCAGTTTTAGCCAAGTAAACAGGCCCTTACCAGTGGTATACAAGCATTGTCCTGGGCCATATGATGAAGGACATGGGTCCCACCTGTAAAAATGATGTACTGGGCCTTGCAAGTAGATGCAAAGTGAGGATGCAAGCAGTTTTAAGGGTTTGGTGCAGTTGTAATAGAACAAATAGGATCTTCACAACGTTCAAACAAGAGAAGATAACGGCATGTCTATTCTCCAGAATGAACATGCAGAATGAAACCCAGAAGATGAGTGGTGTCCGTGGACATTCACACAAGGTAAGGAAATGCAACAAGGAGAAGAAGTGTTGGGCAGGATATACTAAACAACAAGGTGGGACCGCTGCCGAGATACTGTATGATGGCTAGTAAAAAGCATTAAGCAGAAGAAAAGCGTTAAAACCTTTGAGGGTATTTATTTTGCCAGCCATCATTACGGATCCTATGATCTAATGAAACGCAGGATCTAAAGGAAGAGTATGAGGGAAAGTCGAGGATATTAGTGGAAGTAAAAGCGTAAAAATATGTAAGAAATAAGGGTGTAAATGGAACAAGATTCTCACCATGTACTGAATGGTAGAGCTCGACTTCCGCTTCTAGAGAGAAAATGAGACAAATTAAGAGAGCGAAATGGAGGGGAATTTTGTGAAGTAGTGAAAACGTATACAAAAAACTGTTTGGCTTGCTAGATAACTGTTTTTTTCGGAGTGGAAGGTCAAAATTTACATTGATAATTTGTGGGGTAATAGGAAGGCTTGGGTTCAGTGCAAGACCAGGACAATGTAGACTTAAGGGTTCTCCTACAAAAAGGACATTTTGGAAAACTCAAGAAAGCGGAACAAGGAAGGGTAGTTCAAGTGAAGGAGCAATTGGGATGAGGAAAGTGTGGAAGAAGGAACAGAGACACATGCTGAAAGCAAAAGGAAACGTAAAGTAAATTATCAGTGAATGCAAAGTCAACTGATCTGGGATCAGTTGTTTGTGCCTCAAGACTGTTACTTTCCATAAAAAAACATGGTCCCGAACCAAAGTAGGAATAATGTATAAGGACAAGCAGAGATGCGAAGAGAGAAAAGCGAGCACAGACTGTGCGGATCAGTGATATTTTTTGTCCTAAAAAGGTGCCGGCAAGAACTGGTTATATCCAGCACACAATGTTCTCAGAAGCTGAATAAAAAACTCCTCTGATTCAAAAGCAGCATTACATAACCAGTGACAACGCAAACATTCAGGCAGAAAGGAAGAAAGTCAGCTTCGGTTAATTCGAAAAGTAGTGACAACACCTAAAAAAAGAGTAGCTCATCATGATGCGAAAAGGTGAAAGCGAAAAGGTGAAAGGAGGAGAAATTGTAAAAGGGCAGAAGACGACAAATCTTTTAAAATGGCCGGAGAGGATGTGGGGGAGTCTGTTGCTAGGCGATGAGAGGAGCGCTCTGCTGCTATTTTCGTCTCAAGAGTTTCCAGGGTTTCAGA
Source organism: Barbatula barbatula (assembly GCF_947034865.1). Taxonomy (NCBI): domain Eukaryota; kingdom Metazoa; phylum Chordata; class Actinopteri; order Cypriniformes; family Nemacheilidae; genus Barbatula; species Barbatula barbatula. The sequence goes on along the minus strand of NC_136767.1, from coordinate 23,759,618 downwards.
CTCACAGCTATTCTTGGAACCAGAGTCACATTCCCAGCTGAGCTATTTCTCTGCTCAAACACACTCAGACGCGCACGTACATAAATACACACTGATTTAGCAGGTGTGAGTCAGTGAGGTGGTAAAGTAGAAACAGGTAGCAGGGAATGTGTGTCTGTGAACGCTCTAAGTGAGAAGCGCTGAAAAAGTTCATTTCTGAACTCTGGTTTTATGAATCAAATTACTATGGGTCTTGTGGAAGATTCCAAAGATTCCTCAATGGCATTACGCCTGTGGTGGTTATATCATCTCCTTAACGTCTCTCATACACCCAGAGGCGCAGACGGAAATAAAACCTCATTTCATCTCCTCTTTCAGGGGTATTGCTGTCTCTGTGACATGATAGAGCTCGATGGTGTACAGTATCACCTTGTATCACCTAAAATGTCCAGCAAATTCAGTTAAATACTCATTGACACAGCTTGCCGGGAAAAACGTACCTGTTCTGATTTAAGTAGCTGGTACTACCGTAATCTTATTGGTAGGTGCAATATCAACAAAAACTATATATCCTATGACATATTTCAGCTAATCTGAAAATGGTCTCCGATACAAATAACCATTACAACCTTGTACACAAATTACATTAGTAAATATGAATTATTAGTAATGCTTTTGAGTCATAGATACAATCATGTGTAGAAGAGGTTAATATGTAACATCCCTATAACACGATGATGTTTCTCAAAGACATGTTTTACAGTCATACTCTTTCATTTTACCTGTACACACACACACACACAGACAAAACAGAAAATGAAGTGACAGATAGAAACGTGTGCAATAGCTACTGAAAATACTCTTGACACCAACTAACACTGATAGCTTAAGCAGTGAAACAGCAGGACGGAAAGATGGAGCGACCGAGACGTGAAAAGAGAGACGTTATTGAGACGGTAAATGGTCAGGTCTTGGTCACACAGGTCAGACGGATCTCTTACCTTAACGTCTGCCTTCTTGTTCAACAAGCTCTTGGCTGCTACAATGGGAAGAAAATAAGAGATGAATCAGCGAAACATGATCAAACACATAAAAATATCAACAAATGTTAAAAAACCTGCTGGGCACAGGGTTGTGTTTCCTAAAATAAAAACTAAAAGCAAAGCAGATTGATTGAACAGATTTTAGTAACTTTCGAGACAAGCGTGATAAATGATCTACAGAGAAAAAACCCAACATTTATCTCAATACATTATCATAACATTAAACAAGCATTATTTGATGCTTAACAGATCATTAGGTCACGTAATCAAAATGAAATGACTTTAATGACAATGTTATTGTCCATACTCTAAAGGTCTGATAAGCATTATATAATACAATAATGTGTAATGATTTCTAAATATAATGCATAACAGATCGTGCAACCAAGAAACATATTTTCCTCAAAATACATGCTTGCGATCTGTCTCTGCAGCCTTTATTGCTAAAGAAACCCCTTCAGGGTAAAATATAATGACCGGTTATCTGATACATTATCTGACAGTACTTAAAGACATCATAAAGGTTATGAAAGGTATCATAAAGTGTTACCCATCAACTACACACAAAGCTTTTTGTGAATCTCACATGTGGCAAGACCATTTACCAGGCATCATATTGTTAATAGTGTCCTGACAAAGAACAATTGGTGCTGCAGACCGACTGTACACTATACGATCTGAGCATCAAACATTTCACAGATCATATTACTTAAAATGAATAAATACCTTAAGGTTCAGCTAAACAGTTTTATGTGTAGTTGATGAAGGATTTCTCAAGAGCTACACAAAATAAGGTGTTTTGCTGTAGTTCACTAAAAAAAGAAAATTCTGCCATCATGTAGTCATCCTCTTACGAAGACAGTTGGTAACCAAACAGCGCTGGCACCCATTCTCTTCTATTGTATGGACACAAAACCAATGCAAGTGAATGGGTGCCAGTTAACAACATGTTTGAAAAACAGGCTTGAAACGACACAAGGGTGAGAAAAGGATGACAGAATAGTCATTTTTCTGGTGAACTATCACTTCAATAATACGGCATAAAAAGACCCATCAATGTGCACGAATCTGACAGAATCCAAGTCAACAATTGCTGATTTTGAATTAAAAATACATATGCAAAAAAATCCATAACCATCGCACAATCCATTCTTCATGCACCGTAAAAGTCCTTCATTTGCACTCTTTATTTTAAGTTCCTCATTGAGCCTCAAAGGTAGAGTTAGTTAGACAGTTAATAAAGTGCAAAAGATGTTTTGCGCTTTATTCCTGGCCTTAAACATCTTAAATCTTCTCTGGAATAGACTACAGCTCTGGGCTGTACTAAAAATGAATCCAGCTGAATCACCACCCAAAATGTTTAGTTTAGGATTTTAAGTGACATTCATAAAAATACTGTAGAGACGAATAGAGAATTTTAGAGTAGAACGTGCTGTATTTCAGCAGATGAGTATCACAAATGGAAGGTCATTGAAGGTGGGTATCGGATACAGATCCTCCTAGAGCTGTATCTGGGCCACCAACCCATCCATCTGGTGGCCCAAAGAGAGCAGTGATAAGAAAGGAGCATGCGTCCCTGTAGAAAGAGCAGGAGTAAAGTAACATCTAATACTCTAGAGTGAGTCGAGCTCCTTACCTTGCCATTAACACAGAGAGCGAGAGAGAGAGAGAGAGAGAGAGAGAGAGAGAGAGAGAAATGGAGAGAAAAATAGAGCAATGGAGAAGAAGTCATAATACCAGAGTGCCATTGTTGCCTCTATGAACAGTGACGCTAAACACATCTATCTCTTTACAGAGCCCAAAAACAAACCAAAAAGTGTGTTGATTTATTTTGAGACTAGTCACCACTTTTCTGTGGGATTCTATCTACTTGGCAGGGCAAAGTCAGCACAAACAGGATTTAGCAAAAATAGCAGGCAAATAAAAGGCTGATTTATATATGCAGTTTCACTACTCTAAAATCTATGACCCTCCTGTGCTTTATAAGAAAAACATGCAGCACCAAATCGATCTTGTCACGATAAAATTGACAATTTAAATGCATCATGTGCAACAAAAATGGGCCATATCACTACAGAAATACTAACCTACATGTACCATGTTCTATATTATAATCGATGCATTATAAAATCTTAGGTGTATAAGATTATACTCTGTTTATGTCAGGATTCAGACTAATCCAGATATCAGTGGAGTATTTAGTGCAACTGGCTATAGCGCAGCGGTCTGGTGGCTCAAGCTGGAGGTAGTTGGGAGACAACAGAGACTAGGCAGCACAACATAAATATTTGATCGCAGGCATGTTGAGGCAGAATCAGAAATGCAGCACGGCCTTCACATTGAGGCACACGCTCAATGCACCAGCTCAACCCTTTTACAGTACATTTGATCTGAAATAATTTCCTGCCTTTTCGAGAGGTGAAACAATGTCAACGGTACTCCTGCAGAACAGCTGTTTTTCACATTCCTACGAAAATGTCATTATAAGGTTTATAACATTGTGACAAAAATATATTTGGTTCGGTTTGCACAAACTATTGACTAGTGGGGTAATCTTAATGCTTTCCATGTTCAATTATTGTAAATATTTCCCAATTCACATAATAAAAAGTACACATCCTAAATTTTTATTAAGTAAAGAAATAGTAGGGAGAGCAGGGCACAACCTAATGCTTTTTGGTTTTAGCTCAATCACTAAAAATATTAGAGCTACAAATTAACACTTAAAGGTCCAGTATCTATTAACAGAAATGTAAAATATTACACATAACTTTGTCTTCAGAAGTATAAAGACTTTACATAATGAAGCGTTATGTCTTTGTTACCTTAGAACGAGCTATACATCACACGTCCATTTACATGGCTTTTCCATTGTTGTTTCTGCTGCTCTACAGCAGTTTTGTAAACACGTGAACTTCCGCAAAGAAACGAAAACATGATAAAATGTTAGTTCTACGAAAGGGAATGATGAGCATTGGAGCGAGCCATTGGTTGCAATTCGCAATCTCACCGCTAGATGCAGCAAAATTTCATACACTGGACCGTTAAATGCCCAACTGAGAAAAAACCTCATGATGAAGAAATTCACTTTCATGCTGCCAAAACACTCGTTGTACAATATCTCCATGAAAACATATCATAACTATAACTTATCACAGTGACAGATGAACTTAGTCTCGCAGTGAGAAAAAAGACAAAGCAATAAAAATTGCAGGCCTGTATAATTAATCATGTTACAATTAACTCGGAGTTTGTGCCCCACAACCCTACAGTATGTTTCAAATACACGCATAGTCATTTGCTGTGCACTTAATTATTTATACTTTTCCATAATGTATATTTTACAGCAAATATAAAGCAGCCAAATTATGTATTGTATATGTTAGATATCTGTTCTGGAGGAGATGCAGTACATAAAACGAATAATAATAGGCAAGAAAAGGTTTAGAAATCTTAATGTTGTTGATCAAATGTTTAATTAATAATAGCTTTATTGTGAATAATTGCCCACATCAGGGAAGTCTACAAAGGAGCAGTGGAAACCAAATTAAATATTACAAACAAACCTCAAATGTATTCTTGAGGCACAGTATGGAACAGAATGAGAAACTGCTACCCACAAACGTGTTGTGAATATTTTTCTTATAAATACTTTGATACAAAATCCTACTTTACATTTTTTTTACTGATTATATTTCTGTGAATAGATACAAACCTATTCTTTGAAACTAAAAATTTACTTTTGACCATGCACAAGTGCACCAGATTCGTGTAGCATCTCATACCCCCCATGTTAGTGAACATGCATTAGTCCAATCTCCCATGCAGCATTCAGCACAACAGCAGGCAGACTGTTCCATCCCTAAAACAGGGGTGAACTTCAACTTCACAGACCATATATTAAAGGCAGAGCAATGGAAAGGAGGAGAGATGCAGAGACCGAAACTCAAGTTGGCTTATGAGCGTCAGATAAAAATGGCCGAGAAAAGTGATGATGATAAGGAGACAAGAATAAACCAGAAAAAGTGATTTACGGAGCGTATGAGAGGAAAAAATGATGGAGAGGGAAATCACATTCATTATGCACATGCCTCGGTGTAGAAACTCTGTGAAATTAATAAAAGATGTATGAAATTGTGATGAAAGTGAGGATTACGGACAACTGGAGGATCACGCTCTCAAAACACTGGGTTGTTTTTAACCCACACTTGGGGAAAAATGAACCGCTAGGTTATAAATTATCATATCGCAGGTGTACTTCTGAAACCTTAGTAAAAGTTAGTATCTCCATATTTCATGATAAATTATTATAATAAGTGACAAACATTATTACAATGTTTGTCACTCTGTGTTTGCAAATATCTAACCAATAAAAAAGTGCTTGTGTCGTCATTAAAAAAAGAACTGAGTGGCAAGACGGAGTGGAGGCGGGGCTCATTTGAATATTCATGTTTCTGCGTACACTTGATAAAGTTGAAGTGTAGAGTTACATTCAAGCTATTTTAGGGCAGATATAAAAAAAATTTGAAGGTCAAAGATTAAGTTTTAAGGGATAAAATTACCATCCAGTCCCTGAAAAACTGTGAATTTGGACTTTCGAGGTTTTTGGAGGACATCAACTTGTTTCAATGAATCATTTGATAACAATCTAACAATGGGTCAAAAACAGCCCAGTATAAGAGTTCAATGTGATGCTTGATGTGATGTCTGACATGAACTGAATGCAAAATGAGACGGATAATGACACTGAAGTGTGGAGGACAGGACAGAGAGAGCGAGCAGACAGATAAGGAAAGACAGGTAAAGGTAAGGAGTGAGTCATCATGCTCTGGCCCCATGCAGAGACAGTTATGGACTGGCAAGTGATAAAGAGGATTGAAAGAATGATTGGGTTGAAAAATCAAAGAGGAAGGGAGAATGGAACAGGGAGCATAAAAAGAAGAATAATCAGGAATGAGAAAAAAGGAAGAAAGCCAAAAAAATTAGAGGAAGGGGATAGGATAAACTGAAATAAAATGAAAAAGTATGTAAAGTACAATAAGGGAGAGAAGAAACGAAGAGGAAAAATATGTCGAAGAGAGTACAGACAGAAGGAGGCAGAAGATTTGTGCCCTGCAGGGCGGCACTACCTTGTTCCACCAGCCCTGCTGTGGTGCCTGCAGCCGCGGCTACAGCAGCCGCAGCCGCAGTGACCGAGGCGGGAGCTGTGGTCTGCCTGCTACCCACTGACACACGCACACGCGCACGCAGAAGCATACGTACCCATCCACACAAAACCAAAACAGAATCAGAGGAAGGAACAAAAGAGAAAACGGGATAGGGAAAAGGGGCAGAGTAACAGAGAATCATTCATTAGTCTCCAGCAAAAGAAAGTGTCAGTCATAAGAACACGTCACACCAATTTCGTAGTTTTTTTTTTACTTTGAGAGACGAGTGGCTCAGACAAGCATGTTTCTCATGTAGATGAGAGCTATATTTTTTATTACAACTAACATGAAACATATATAAGATTGTTATGGACCCAGAGAGAATCATCACTCCAAACATTCAAAACTACATGTAGAAACGTAATTGTGATTATAAGCAGAGCCCTGACATCACAGATGAGATAGGAAAGTGCAACCCGAAGGACTTGAATTTGCATTTAGGACAAAAGTCATTAAAAAGGAAAACGTGGATGAAAGATATGTGCGGTCTGATCTATGTTGCGCTGTATCATGCATGAAATCTGTGAGGTCAGAGCTGTGTAAAAGAACTGAAAATGTTGTAGGCTCATAGTTGCACAAATACAGTTTTACGTGTTACTATAAAAGTCATGTGAACTTTTACTGAGTGACAGAAATGTTTTTATTTGGCAAACAAAAGACAAAAAAAAAAAACACAAGACACAAGACTCATTGAGGAAATACTGAGACCATCACAACATACACATAAAAGACCAGATCAGAAAACACAATTTGGCTGTCAATCAAAACATTTCAAAACTTAATATTGATGTTCACCATGTCCGACTAACTTACCAGAGAAGTTTCGTGACACAAGCATGGTGGTGAGGATGGCCCCCTGTGAGAAAACAAAAACCCCCGGTTAAACACTCAGTGTACGCGTGTTGTAAACTAGTGCTCTTGTGTTACTCAAACTCACTTTGAGTTTCCTCCTAGCGTTAAACTTCTTCAGGCATTCCACGGTCTCTTGCCTGTGCATCATGGAGGCCACAGTAGAGCGTTGCTATGGAAAAAAATGGTGAAAAGATGTTAACTGTGTCTAAACCTGTCATTTGGCATTAACTGTTGTTTTTGAACGATCGTTTTATAAAGCCGGAGAATACGTACGCAGACCCATGGGTGCTTCAGAGCTTCCTGTGCTGTGATTCTCTTGGCTGGGTTTATGGTGAGCATTTGATTGATGAGGTTTTTGGCTTCAGGAGTAACTGTGTCCCATTCGGGAGATGGAAACTACCGGAGGAAACAAAAACAAAGATATGAAAGCCAAGCTGGGGGGAAATATCTTCCTTTCGAGGCTTTGTATTTACAGTTATTTAGATTTATTCATAAGCTCCAAGACAATGATATTGCTCTGTCAATAAAAGTAGCTATGCATCAAGCCATGAGTTTTTAGGAATGTCAAACTGAAACCAGCAAAAACAAAACCCCACAAAAAAGCATTTTTTACAAACTATAGAAGGCAGTAAAATTGCATTGCAGATTCTGGTGGGACTTCGTGGAAATAAATAGCTTATAATAACCTTTTAAAAATAAGCTTTAGTAAAAACAATTGAAATTACAATTTGATCAACAACGCAAAGCTTATGCAAAATGTCATGCAGTTTTTTCCAGCAACGGCACATGATTAAACATTTCTTCAACTCCTTACACTGCTTTACTTTCTCTCCAAGGAAAGAGCTCTTATAAATATTTCATGAATGCAGGAGAATTTACTTGAATTGCGCAAGCTGTGTGGCGAAAGAATGTAATACCACGTGAGCCTATCTCAAAAACCATTAAAAGTCAGAAAAGTATTAAAACAGATGAGAGAATAAAACAACGAAAGAGGGCAGTACTAACTTCTCACAATGCACTACTGTAAGCATGTACTTGAAGTGCAGACTTAGGAGCGAACTTGCAGTACATTTAGAGCAAGAGATTATCAGAACTGTGGGAAACTGGGACACAGAAGGAAATAACGATGGATGCCAGCACAAGCATGAGAACACAAAGAGAAACACGGCAGAAAACTCACATCGTAAGCTCCAGCCTTGATTTGTTGGTAGAGTTTGTGCTGATCCTCGTCCCAGAACGGCGGATATCCAACCAACAGAATGTACAGAATGACACCTTAATGAAGACATGGGAAAATGTGATCTGTTCCAAGTCTTATCCCTACCTAAGAAACCCATGCCTGCCAAAACAGCAGCTGTTCAAAAGACAGCAAAATGATGATGAATAAGAATACTTTACCTCAGAAGTGCAACTTGACAAATATCTATCTTTGTGCTATTTACACACTATACAACTAAATACATAAAGGAAACAACACAAATATATGACGATGAGATTATGTGAAGCAAATCCAAACTTATTTAATATTTTAGCCACCCTTTTGCGAAAATGTGTTTTAAGTGTCACCCTGATATGCTTTTTAGATAGTATTAAATTAGGCGCTCATATCTTATTTGTTGGTTTCTTTGTTATGTGGTCAAGTCAACAAATAAAACACATTTAAATAACATTTACGTTTTGTAAAGAAATCAATATTAAACAAATATAATATTTTATTTTACATATTGCTAGAAATAAAAAGCACCACAAAACTCCCTAAATGTATATATTATTATTATTATTATTATTATTATAAAAAAACAGATTTATTAATTATTTATAAAACTTGTTGGAATACAGGCAGGTGCTGCATTGCATAGTCCAAAATTGATCTGCTCGCCTTTGTTGAAAAACCAAAATTGGCGAACAAACAGAAATGGCCAAGCCTCATTAAAAATACATGACTTTGCCATATGTCTATGCCTATTTACAGGTAGACAGTCATAGTTTTATAGCACAGCTTTTCAACGGGCAAAAAAACTCGACAGTACCCTCACAGCATCGCTTTGTCACTACAGAAAAAGAATGTGCATGTCTCTGTGTTTGAGTTTGTTTACCGCAGGCCCAGATGTCCACCGGTTTGCCATATGCCTCCTTCCTCAGCACCTCGGGGGACAGGTAGCCAGGTGTCCCTGCGAATCCTGTAAAAACACACACAAACACACAGTAAACACGTACTTCCAGATATTCTAACCACAAAGCAAAACAGTGACAAAAACGGCTTGTGTAGATGAATAGACAGGTAAAGGTGTTTTTGACGAATTGTGTTAGTCTGCATGTGTACACAGGAAGTTAAAGGTGTATGTTGCTATAGCAACGATTGCATACCAAACCATGCCTGCTGCTCTCCCTGCACCTCAATGGCCAGCCCGAAGTCGGCCAGCTTCACAGCAGCATTCTTGCACTTACTAGCCAGGAGAAGATTCTCAGGCTGAGGGGAGAAAAAGACAATTCAAACACACAAGCACACTTACAGTAAAGGTGCTGCACATTATACATGCAGACACAATACATAGTGCTTTTGAGAGATCTATCGCACTTACAACCAGCAGCCATCCCATATATATACACTACCATTTGACATTAAGAAATAGAAAAGGTACAGTTTCAGAGAAACTTCTGCATCGAAGAAAATATACTGGAAATATACACTTGTTTGTACAGCTTACTGTACTTCCATATTATGAATTATCAGCTGAAAACTGAACGCAGCTGCAGCGTTTTCTATCTTTACAATGTTCTAAATAAAGACTAAAATGAGAAAAGATATGAAGGCAGCATTTGTCTGCACTGGTAAAAAGATGTGCGTTTTCTTCTGGAGTGACCCAGATTATCCAGCCTCATTATTCTCTGTCACTGATGGATGCTAATAATGTGATATCCCCTCTAGTCCCACTGCCTTCCAATACTTGCGCTGAACGCACACACACACGTGCAGTTATTTTATTAATCAAAATGATACTGAATCTGGTCTGTAAGTTCAGGGTAACAAACCGAAGATACTGTCACACATTTCCACTACAAGTGCTGCAGCAGATAGTGACATTGGATGCAGCTTTTCCTGCATTGCAGTGTTTGGTGGATTTACCATCCGCTGCCCTCTCTCGCTCTCTTTTCACTTTGTAGATATTACTGCAATTATAAAGTAGTTTCCTGCATTTTTTAAAACTGTAATTTTTCACTTTTCACAGTATTGTTATGAGCCTTACAGCCTCTTACGCTATTTATAACGACCCAAAGTTTTAATCGTTTCATAACACTTTTTATATGAAATATATTATCTCTAACCTCATAAGCACTCTGTCTTACTAACTCTTTCAAAGAGAAGTTAAAGTTGTGTGCTGTTGATGGCTGGATCACCAGGAACTAATCCCATCCCAAAAGCTCAACTGTAGGAGGTATTTTGAAAAGCAGCTTCTTGTGAGATATTCTGGCAGAGAAGAATCACTATCCCCTGCTTATTTAAGAACAAGGCTTCTGCTGTAAAATCTTCTAAAAGCGACCTTCCCGGCATAAGCACTTCTACAAATTCTGCAACGGCTAAATATTAGGGGATGTACGCATTTTTGGGTCATGACAGTCAACCAGTTGGTTTAGTGGCGGTGGGATAGTTCACCTGAAAAATTTAATCAGTCGTCATTTATGCACCATCATTTGTTCAAAACCTGTATATGACTACTTAACCTCTTTAACACAAGAAAAAACTTTTGTGTTTTGTGTCCATACAATAGTCAAGGCTGAAAAATGTTATTTGGTCATCAACGTTCTTCAAAATATCTTTGTGTTCTACAAAAGAAAGTCATACAGGTTTGAAATGACATGAGAGTGAGTGAATAATACAATTTTTGGGTGAACTATCCTTTTAAGCATGTTCCGTTTCAGCTGACGGTTAGCATAACAAAACTCTTTTGGCTAAGTTACATGCACTGCATTTGACTAGTCTATATTAAAGTGAGAATGTTTCATATGTAAAAACGCACTAAGAAACACTAAGTGTGACCTAAAAAGCATTTTTTACCATAGAGTTTTATTTAACATTACTTTACACATATCTGCCATAGTAACATGTGTGTCTATGACTATGATTCTGATCATGTGCTTAAAAAAGGGTATTTGTGTCTGTGAGCACGTGTACGATCTCCTCCTCTTTCTGCAGTGGCATTCCTGTCATGCCCACTCAGAATCCTGCTGTGGAGGAGCGTGTGCCACAGGCCTCCATTCAGAAGGGCACATTGGTGTGGGTAGACACTCACAGCGTGAAACCAGAACATTGGTGCTGCCAGAGTACAATACGAACAAGATCGCAAAAAGCACATTTTATTCCTTTCCAACAAATGATTTCATTACATTGAGAGAACAAGTCTGTACGTATGGGTAGCTGACTTAAATACTTTTGAACGGTTCATTTCTGCATCTGTGCCTATTTACAAAAAAAAGTGTTCTGCATTTAAGATCTTAATATAATTCATAGGTTATACTGTATACTGCATGAGGGATTTAGATATAAGAGGGAAAAGTGTATAAAAATGGTCAAAACATGTTAAAGGGACAATTGATCCAAAGTATAGTGACAAAATCCTGTGGATAAATGTGCATTTTATCTGTGATATTAACAATATCACATTCATCATCAAACCACATATACATGCATTCACAAACAACTAACAGGAGTTCACACTCACCAAACACGTAAACATGCTGCATGCACTTTGAAGCAGTTAGTAAGCATCACCCTTTTCACACAACAAAAGGCAAAGCACCGATTCGTGTTTGTACAGAAGGCATTGGACTTTTTTTACACTTACTATTGACGATAACACAACTAAGACACTTGTTAAAATTTTGTCTCAGCTGCAATATATGGCGAGTCACTAGTTGCGTTGTTTACGGCACTTCCCAGAAGCGCACTGTGTGTTAGAGAAGGTCAAAGGTCAGATAGGAGCAGTGCAGTGTGCTCAAATCTAGACATGACGCTTTGTCTTGGACTTGGCACCTGATGTCTAAACGGTTTTCACAGATTGACTTTAAAAGCGATTGATGGAGAACTTAAAATGAAGCAAAGGAGGTGCTTTAATGGTTTATTATTTTACAATCAAAAATTACTTTAAAACCCACATAGATGTTTGTACAAAATAAAGATTTATTGTGCAACCATGACAACAAGCTGTATTTTTACTGTCATCCACCGTTCTGACAGACTGCAAAGAAATACTTGCAGACAAATTTAGAAGCGTTTCCTAATCAACATTTGACATTTCTCTTCAGTCCAATCTTACCTGAACATTCATGAAAGTGATCTAATAACCAGTGACGGCCACACACACACACACACACACACACACAATGTGTGCTATCACTGTGCGAAATTGGAATGACCTCCAATGCATTTCTACAGCAAGCCAATTGAGGCACCAACAACGATCCGTTAACCGCAATTACCGCAGTCACCGTCACATCCACACAGTGATAAACACAGATTTGAGGGTACTGACTTTTATGAGGACACACTTGAGGAATAGTGAGGACATGACACCTGTCACTTACCTTCAGGTCTCGGTGCACCACACCCATTTGATGGCAATGAAGCACCGCCTCCAGGATCTGCTGGATGCAGTGACTGCATGCAAACAGCAGGGGGCGCAGGTTAGTCTGAGCAATGCTACAGTCCCGTGCACAGGCAAGGGGTATTTGGGGCAGGTCAGTAATTAAAAGGAAATGGGCCGGGGCATCTTTCTAGTCTTAAACCTTGCATCTGAATATGAGCGTAACACTAGATTAAAAAACAAAAACGGCAACAAAACACAAACAGCTAAATGTCCCATCAGGTTAAAGGATTACGTAAATTAGGAGCAAGAATTTATATTTTGATAGCGAACTATAGCAAAGCATTGACCAATTTGGAGTTCTAGATTGTCCTGTCAACGTACAGTTCTGTCCACTACAAACAACCATAAGTTTTGAATAGACAATGCATTATAAAATGTAATTAACAAAGATGTGCGTTACGATTCTGAGTTTTTTTACAGAGCACACAGTGGTTGGTCTTTGGTAGAAATATTAATAAAGGGGTGCAATGTGATTGCAGTGCAAGAGTGTGTTAGGAGTGTGTGGGTGCTAAACAGTAGTAAAATGCGTGTACACGCATGTAAGCCGGCTGTCATGAGACCACCGCATGTTGTCATGCTCTACCACGAGGCAAAACCTCAAGAACAAAGGTTGTGGTATTTGACAGCCTGGCACCAGATCCGACACTCAAGTGATAATACACGGAGGGTCACAAAAGTCTGGTGGTTGTGAAACAATTTATTCATTATTTTAGATCCCTACGAGTTAAATCTTCGACATTGGAAAAAGGCTAAGACTGGAAGTGTTATGCGTGTTATATTCACACAGCACATGGAGGGCTAAGAGCGACAGAGGGGCTTCATTAGCTAAACTGAGAGAGCGGTGTGCGAGTTTCCTTCATGTGATGTCATTGTGAAAACACATATCTTTAAATTGTATTGTAAAAAAAAGCAGGATATAAAAACAAAAAAAAACTTTCATTAAAGTTAATAAAGTTCAAACTGATATAGTAAATCGATATAGTATTTAGTTGAAAAAAACAGTAATTTCACTAAAACTTAATTTAAGTAAATTTGGAGTATTCTTACTGAAAATCTGTGGAAATCAAAGTGTAATTAACAGTACAACTTTTTTAATAAAAAATAACTCGCTACAGATATGCAGTGCGCTGCTAAAATAAAGTTATAGCCACGATTATTATTATCCACGAGTTTGCTGGCATGTGTGTAAAGTTCTGGTATGGCAGTAAAGTTCAGGGTTGTAAATTAAAGTGCCGCATTTGCTTTCTAAATGGCTCCCATTAAAAGAGCACCATGTGTGACACCGCGCCCGAGCGTGTGCAACCAACAATGTTGACTAAACCCACATCTGAGCGTGAATCTGCACGTTTGGACTATATATGTGTACTGAAAGAATGAATATGATATGTATAGATTCCTGAACAAGTAAGGTTTTGAAGATTTGTGAAAGTGTGCGTGTTTGAATGTGTGTATGCTGTCTTTACACCTCCCCCACTGTCAGCTGCTGATCATAGCTGGTCTGCAAATGTGTACGTGTGTGTCTGTGTACAGTATGCATGTGTACTGTATGCGAGTATGTATGTAAATGTGTGTTTAGCTATGTTTGCCAAGGTAAATGTACAAACAAGCTACAGCGGTTCAGGGGACATAAAATAAAATAATCCAGATTTAAAAACATTAAGGTACAGTCAAATGTGTGCGTGTATAAAAGAGGCTTGATGTTTAAAACGAAAAACTTGACGCTCAAACTGATTTCCTCAACTCACTGTGCTGCCTTATGTAATCTTAGCATCATGATTTGCACTGACAGCACTAAATATTGCAGTATTTGTCTTAGTCTCCGTTTTCCCACGTTGCAAGTGAAAAAAGCTATTTAATGGCTTACTTTCTGCAAACCATAAAGTTACAAATACTGTAAAAAATATTTAATCTGAGGACCTCCATTTTAGGGAGAAAAGTTGCCCGATATGCAGTTTGTCCAGTACTAACAAGAGAACTAAAATTGAACTGTGACAGATTATTGGGACACAGGGAATAAAAACAGATGAAATGTTGCTATAAATCTGTTATGTACAGACTTGTGAGGAAGTTTACCACAAGATAACAGCAAAGGTCAATGCTTTCCAGAGGTTTGTGATATTCATTTGAACCTTTTTCCATATTATCATTTCCCTGCTGGCATGCAGCTGTCACTAGCCATCTACTAAATTTATTGTGTAGCTCGGAGCGCATCCTTGACAGCGTGTTACGCTTAGAGAATCACAAGTAGTTTTATATTACTATTTCATATTGTTTCGGAAAGTTTTTCCTGAAGCCCAGGGGCTGATGGTAGACTGAGAAACAGTCGAATGCGCGGAGGAACGTGATTGCAAATTGACGCGGGGCAATGTTTCGTCTTAAGCTGCGTGTGAGCGGCCGCGCTGACTCATTGTAGGTCCTGCGCAGTCCAATTTTAGGCTGCGCACAAAAGCTTAATATCTATAAAGTAGGCAAACGTCCACTAGGAAGTCCACCAGGAAGCAGCAGCAATTACCTCTACAGCATCTTAAGAAACAGGTAGATCAAATACTGGAAGTATGTCTGTCTTTTAGATTGTGAATTCATAATAAGCGCAAGTCTCTCTCTCTCCCGATGAGTTCAGAGTGCGTGTGAAGGGAGTGGCGTGTAAATAAAGTGCCTTTTCATGTGTGTATTTCAGAACTTGGGCGGCTGATTAAAGCTGTTGAAAGTTATTAAAGATGTAAAGCGCTATTTTAGTCAGGCAAATGACACCACACCGTGATTGTTAGATAAACTGCGAATAAACGCACACCGTAAAAGCAATGTTCGGTGTTCGGAATTCAGTGTTTGATTTTTGTTTGGCTCAAGAATTTTCATTTCGGTGCATCCCTAGTTTCAATTGGGTCTCTTTTGTTTTTATCAGCAGGGATGTTACATTTATAATGTGATCTCTTGAGATCAATCTGTCATAAAGAGGTATTTTTTATAGGCAGTTCTTTAAATGGGTTTACAGGGGGGCGCGGCCATGAAAAGTTTGAGAACCACTGGTGTAGAGAAAATATTTAGTTCTGGGCACCTTTGACAACCATTTTAACGGTAGTCAATGGTGCACCAGAAATCTTAGTTGTTTCTTACGAAGATATTTCTTTGTGTTCAATAGAACTAAGAAATGTGTCCAGGTTGAGAAATTTGTGTCAGAATTCTCATTTTTGGGTGAACTATCCCTTTAAGAAACACTAAAACATTCTATCGTTACTCAACCATATTTTCAAAACCAGTTACTCTACTTGCTTATTTTTAGAAATATCAGAAAATTGTAAAATAACCAGAATAAAAACAAAAATAACTTTATTTAAAATAAACAAAATGTCTAAAAAATTATATCAAGGTTAAAAGCAAAAACAATCATGAGACCTTGAGAGCATCAAGCTAAAGATCAGGCACAGGGAGAAAGGATTTGGGAAGTTCGGGAAAGCAGTCAATGGATTAAGGGAAGCCCATGGTGCCATACACAGAAAAACAGACAGACAGACAGACAGGCTAAAGCTACAGACAGGAGCAAGCAGAGGCAAACAGACAGGCGATATACGAGCAGCGTGCGTGCTACATACTGACCTTCAGGTCCCTGTGCACTATATCATGTTGGTGAATATGATGGACACTGTCTAGAATCTGATGGATACAGTGACTGTGAAGACAAAACGGAAGAAAAGGGGGTTGAGAAGTGGGGGGTGTGAGAATGGGCACATGACGTGATGGCAGTGCGTTGAAAGAGATGGAGATGAAAGAAAACAAAAGGGGCAGTTGAAGTGATACACAAGAGATGGAAGAGTGATGTTTGTGAGGAAGAGAGTGGAAAGTGAATGATGAAAGTAGGGAGACAGAAACATTTAGACATGAGACACAACTGTAAACAACAAGAGCAACATTAGAGACGAGAGCGAGAGCGAGAGAGAGAGAGAGAGAGAGAGAGAGAGAGAGAGAGAGAGAGAGAGAGAGGTGGGTGTGGAGAACTGGTGTAGTAAGTAAATGCGTGCATGGGTACAAGTTAAAACTAAGTTCCAACCAGTTTTCATTTAGATTAGCGTCATGCTCTGCTTCTGACACGCTTCCAACAACAAGAGCCACAACACAGTAGAGAAGGTGTCTGAGAGAGAGAGAAACAGGTGGAGAACGGAGGGGGAGGGAGAAAAATGAAGTCCTAATTACGTGTGTTAATTGAAGCCCTAGTTTTCCTCTCTGAGGAGGCAGGGGGCAGCGCACGACTGCAGGGCTTCACCAGAAGAGGGACGTTGAACGTGTCAGAGAGAACAACAGAGATGGAAAGTATAGAGAAAGAAAGAGGGCGGAATGTGAGACGACTGTGGAGGAGAGACAGACAGCAGGTGGTTGGAAGCAGGTCTGCAGGTGATCAGCGCTAACTAGGAAAGGAACCAGACATTTCCCTGCAACTACAATATTTCTACAAAAGGACAATATAATTTCTGTTACATTCATCAACAGCTGATCTCCCCGAAAATGTCCAACAATACAACTTAAAGCTGCAATCTGTAATTCAATTAAATTGTATTTATATGGCGCTTTTCACTATGTGTATTGTTCCAATGCAGCTTTACAGGAGAAAATAATAGAAACACAAAAAAGTAAAACACAGCACAGTCCATGGTGTTTATAGAACAAGCAAGATCATTCTCGTAAATAATATCTAATAAATTAGGTATCCCGGTGGTTTATTTACCATATTATGCATCAAGTGAATGCTTGGCTGAAAAGATGCGTCTTCAATCTAGATTTAAAGTGGGAGAGTGACTGACCCTCGAATAGTGTCGGGAAGGTTATTCCAGAGTTTAGGTGCTACGTATAAGAAAGCTCGAACCCCTTTGGTGGATTAAGTTATTCTAGGTGATATCAAAAGTGCGGAGTTTTGAGATCTTAGGGAACGTGATGGGTTGTAGTGTGCAGTTGCAGGACAACCATTAGAAGTGCATTACAGTAGTCAAGTGTTGAGGTCACAAATGCATAAATAAGCTTCTCTGCGTCAGCAACACACAGAATATTTCGTAATTTGGCAACATTTCTAAGGTGGAAGAAGGCTGTTTTTGTGACATTTGAGATGTGACTTTCGAAATGACAGGTTGCTGTCTAATATAACGTCTAGATCTTTTACTGTATTTGTTGGAGTAGCAGTGCAGCCTTCAATTTGCAGACTACATTGGTCCGATAAGTCTTATTTCTGTTTTATTACAATTTAAAAGAAGGAAATTACAAGTCATCCAATGTTTTATATCTTCGATGCCAATTTGGATAGCTGGAAGGAATCATCTGGTCTTGATGAGATATAAAGCCGAGTATCATCTGCATAGCAGTGGAAGCATGTTTTCTAATAATGTTTCCAAGGGGCAGTATATGTATATGGAGAATAGCAAGAAGGCTGTTTTTATGACATTTGAGATGTGATTTCGAAATTACAGGTTGCTGTCTAATATGTTGATAAAAGATTTAACTTTATGATTGATAAAATATAACTTTTATGGTTGATGGTAATGATGATTTGATGATTTCCCATTAAAGGTCAGTTTGACGTCATTTGACTTCAACCCACGTAAAGTTAAGGTTCCAACAGATATGGCAATATAGAGGCAAAGGTTACAGATTGCAGCTTTATTAAATAAAATAATAACTTTGGCTAGTTAATCAACATGCAACCCAGATAGCACAGGTATGTCTGTAAGATCAGGAGATCTGGAACATCTGATAAATGTCTTAGAAAAGGCAGGTTTATTCTAAATCAAAAACATCTGACAGACATCTTCTATGTCTACAAGCATGTCTATCTGACAGGAGACATCTCAGAGACGTATTGCGGATGAGCAAAAAAACACTTTGCAGACATCAAAAAGACGTCTCCCAGATGTATGCATGACGTCATCTACTCAGAACATCTTGGAACTGCATAGCAACGCCATGGCCACCACCCATAACAATGCAGCATCACGGTGGCAAGTTTTAAATGAGCAAGCATACATTTTTTGTCAACATCTAATTGACCCTAATGTCTCGTCTGCCTAAATGGGCAAGATTAAGCCAGATAGCATTCAAAAACACTTAAATCCGAAGCTTTAATCAATGAGACGACCGATATCCAAATCTATTAACATTTACCTACTGTATAATCTTAAATTTGACTCCATGATATTGCATTAACTTATTGAAATACACCTTGAAAATCCAGTATTTGCAGTAATGACGCAGCACAGGTGGTTTTTAGGCATCTTGAGCTGATATACAGGTATTATAAAAGCCCTTGCGCAACATGCTGACTTGGAATTGCAGTCATTATGGTGTTAAAGCATCATGTGAATACACCGCAAGCGTGTAAACTGGCCTTTAGCAGAGACTCAGCTACAGTGAGTGTAATGCCGTAACAGCTGGGTCGTGGGCACAAGGGCACATTGCTCAACTGGCATGGTGGTGATAGATCAGGACTGTGAGTTCAGTAACTCTCAGGTTTAATAGGTGTTAACCGCTTCAAGACAACAGCACTACAATATGTCTCACTTTGACTAAACGTTCAGATGTTCTGAATGTAGAGGAAGAGGAATCTTGAGGAGCAATGCCGGCATGATTTTATGATTAAGTGGCTTAAATATTGAGTTTCTCATGAAGTAACCGAATCTTTCCTGATTCAAGGTGTGAACTTACACCCGTTTAGTTATCAGGCCAGAACCTTTAAGCACATGCCACACCTCTCCAGACTAACAATACCCAGAGCACAAGCCTGGGGTCAAAAAACCCACAAAAGAATCTTGAAACAGTATGTACACAGGGAAGTCACCGCGAGGTATTGCAAATATGGGTTGGACCGCGGATGTGATAATACTCAGGACTAACACCCTCAACTGCATACTCTAAACCCTGGTAACAATCACACAAACAGGGAATCAAACTATGCAATGTACTGTTGTTGTGTTGTGTCATTTCATCCTCAGTAATGTAGCATCTACCTTCTGTGCGCAGGTGTTGGCGTATGTGAGAGTGCTGAGTGTGATGAAAGAACAGAGACAGATCAGAGAAGGAAACAAGATCTAGAAACAGACAGACAAAAGACATAACACATACTCTTGTAGGGCACTTCATCCAGTACACACAACAGAATACACTTTATTTCCTCAAGCCACTGCTTATTTACAGTTCTGTCAGGTGTCCTTTGGGCTAAAAGGTGGCATTTCAACCTAGCGTGTGTCTGATAATGAGCAAGACGCGTGTTGCACCGTGAAAGATGCTGTTCTGACAAGCATCTCCGAATGCAAAACACTCCAACACTGAACGTGTATGTGCAACATGTGACGGGCGCAACAAGCTAAGGCAAATGAGAAAGGAAAAGATAGGGCAGGAAATAAAGAGAAAAGCACAAAAGAGAAACAGAAGGGGGAAACGTAACAAAAAGCATTGGTTGTTACCTGGCATCTGCCTCGCTGTAGTATTCTCTGGCAACAATGTCTTCGAACAGCTCACCTCCGGTCACCCTGAAATGTAGGAAGTTCAGCTTGGCTATTTGCTAATTCAAACAGGATTCCTGTTCTACAGTGCACGGCTCTTCCTGGAGCTCAGTTGCCATGGAGATGAGAACTTGACGTGAAAATTCAGAAGGGATGTAAAACTGAAGGGAAGGCTTTTACGATTTTCAAAGATGGCTTTACCATTTTGAAATGTTTTTGGGCGGAACAAACTTATAAAATTGATCATTCAGCCTTGGATGCTGATTGGACAACAGAACGTTCCAGCTTGTATCTGAACTTGTTTTCTAAACAGCACATCGAACTTCAATGTGTGAAAAGGACAGAAAACCGATATTCTGATAAAAAGCTCCATTGGGACATATGTCCCAAATCACTGCTTAAAGCCGCGCTGTTCCTCGCGTCGAGGCTACTTTGAAAACGGGAATCTAAGCACAGTTCTGGTAGGAAGTACATTTACACTTACAAATCAAACAGCAGGTAGTGAAAGCCCTCCTCTGATATACTGTCATGCAGTCGAACTACAACAAAAAAGAGAAACAGGGATTTGTGTCCACAGGAACAATATAATAAATGTCGGGAAATCATTTCAAACATAACGGGTTGAGTCTATACCTTAACAATACACTCCTCGCTTGCATGTTACTATCATAAAAACTCACCGATGTTGGGGTGTTTCAGCAGACGACAGATTCGAGCTTCTCGTTCCAACTTCTGATGATCTGAGGATCAAATGCATACAGCAATGAAATAAACATACAGTGATTTAAAGTGACATTCGTATTCAAGTACTTCAATAAACACTGAAATCGAGTGAAAAAGAGCAGGTGTGTGAACATTTTCAGAGAACACATCAATCATAGCTCTGACAACTTATTTGCATGACATATCACATACATATAAACTATTGCTTATTTTAATTACGCCAGCATTGTGTCAAGTGTGGAGAATTTGGCAAAAAAACACACAAGGAACAAGCAAAACTTCTACTCTTGCGCTAAATCGACGTCACGGATCATATTCCGTCTTGATTTAAGGGTCAGCACGGCTCAGAAATGATGGTGGATAGAAAGAGGAATAGTTCAGCCAGAATCAACATCCCTTGATCTCAACAAATTGTCACTCTATCTCCAATCTCATATTTTGTGTTCCACAGAATAAGTAATACAGGTTTGGCTATACAAACCTGGAGTTCTTTGTCAATTCAACCTCTTACTTGCGCATCACTGATAACCGAAGAGGACCCAAAACCAGACCAAAAACACATCGTAGTTACGATATTAGAATTATCTTCTCCATGCTTGACAAAATCCCCTTCAATCCTGCCAGTGTGTGTGTGCAGACATTTGGATCAGATCAATACAAAGCATGTGTGTATTACTTATGATTCATACTTGTTTTCATCAGGAGTATGAGGGTTTAATGTTTCATGAAAGCAGCACAAAACGCCTCAAGCCATTTCAGAATTGCTTAAGTCATGCAATTAAAAATCTGCTTTTAATAATGATATGAATGAACTGTGACAGCTGAACACAAAAGGAATCGATATCAGCAGAGGAAGTTTGGCTATACATCTGGCCCACTGATTCTGTGAACACATGCAATACAATACACCTGAAACACCTTATTTTAACACTAGTTACTTTAATACACACCCCTTGTTGTATTGCAGTTACTGAATCCCTATGCATCCCTATGTTAAAGGGGTGTTTAACGTGTTTCGTGCATTCTGACTTCTTAACTATGTTAAACGTGCTGCCTTCTAATGAGTTGCGTGGTCAACTTGTCAAAAAAAACAAGTTGGACGTAGGGTTGTGCCATAGCATTCTGTCCAGGATAACTGTCCAGTGTACATTTTTACAAGATAAAAAGTGACAATCAACATATCGACTCGCGATATCAATGATGTAACAACAACACCTGTCTGAGCGGAACGTTTTTGGCCGACTTTTCCATTTCCCCTTCACATCTGAATCATGTTTTTTGATCCAGTTTCATGTTTGTGGTCAGAAAGCCTGTTGTAACTCTACTACACTAATACCACAATAATTTGTCACCATCTATCAAATACCAACAACTCCAGCGCTGGACTGGTGAGCCGGACCACAGCTGTTTGTGACTGCAGAACATTCTTTTGCAAATGAAAGGATGCCATTCGTCCCAGCTCTATGATTTATGAGGCTATATTCCAAAACTACAGTATTAGTTGGTTAAGTAACCAACTAAGACGCTGAGCTCGTGACAAACCAAAAAAAATCACTTATTTGAACCAACATTTCTCCTATTCCGAACACAATGACGCAATGAGATTACTTATAGAAGAGCCAATCTGTTTGTGTTGTCAGTTTTTTCATAAGTTGAATATTTTATTGTCGCTATTCTCAGCCTGGCCATATTTTAAGATTTAATGGCTTGACGCTTACCCGTCTTAGCCCCTATCACAGAGATAGGGCTTTGTGATTGGCTATTGGCTGGGTTTGGAATCCCGCCCCTTTGTCACTGACATGATGCGTGTTGACCTTAAACTCAGCTGCTGGGCATTTTCGGAGTTATAAACATACTCCTGGAGCTGTCGCAACACTAGAGCACCAGCCATCATTAATTCAGCTATGAAGCTCTATTCTACAGTAGCTAATGTGGTTACCACAGTACCATTTTTGTTCTAAGAACTTAAAGTTAAAAAACTAGCTAGCAAGTAAAATGGCAGGAAATCAATGACACAAAAAGTAATAAGAATATAATGTTTCATTTTGGTTGGTATGAGCACCATGCTGTTAACAATGAGCCAAGGCTGGGCAACCTTTTATGGAAATTCAATATTTATGTATTTTCAAGTCTCAGCATTTCACACAACCAGCCATTATTGCACAAGTAGTTTTCAAAAAATTGTAATATAAGGACTAGAACAGCTTAAATACTGTATAATAAAAGACACATTAAAGCGACAATGCATTATTGAATCATAGTTCTAAATCGATTCACTGCAAGCGGACTGGTTCTAAAAAAGAAACAAAATGAATCAACTCACCAAATCGTTTTTTGTATATTCAGCATCAGCATTTTCTGTTGCAATGCTCTCAAAATCCAACTTAATATCCAACTACATAAATATCCCTGCAACTTAATTAATGTTGCTTAAATTTACCTTTCTTTATCCTTTATAAACTTCATTTTAAATTTATTTTGTTTGTTTGTTTGCCGTGGTCATGACCTCTCTGGGTCAGATGAGAGTCTTGTGCTTTAGGCATTTAACCGTGCTCTCTCTCGCTCGGCATGAAATAGAATGTAGACATTAACCATCAAAATGTTTTTAGCCAAACCATCATCCAATTACAACCAAAAATCTTAATCTACATTCCCAACCTTAATTTAATTTCCTCTGAGCACATATCAAAAATACACTGAAACGAACGCACACACTGTGAGCAATGCATCCATGTCCGCAAGCAGAGCCTATTTTAAAATGGTTTTCAGAGCGTGTGGAATCAAATACATGTCAAATGCTTATACTCCACATTACACATTCTCACCACAATGACCACACAGCCAATGAGGGACATGAGAGTGACATGTTGGCAAAGCAACTGATAGCTTCAGGTTTCAGGAGGGTGGACAGACGGGCGTAAAAAGATTTACACCCTTCAACAGCAGGACGCTGTAAAATAGGAAGATCTTTTCTGTCGTTGTAGTGGTAGTCTCTGTGAATTAGCTATGCTTTTTGGATTTGCCTTTGGCAATGACAGTTACCATGGATGCGGACTGATTTATAAATAGCTAGCCATAAACATATTTGAGAAAAGCTGTTTGAAATGTTCTGATTTTTTATGTTCAATCTGTTAAAATAATTATCTGATAAAAATTTTAATTTTATTTTTTAACAGAACCACATAAACCTCATGAAAGCAATCTTGAATCAGCAACACAACGTATGGAATCAAAATACAATATGTTATTATCTGAAACCAAAATAATTTTTGGTCAGTACAATATTCAATGTTGTCATCTTTGCTGTAGCGTCCATTATACATCACAAAAGTACAAAAAGGACGGAGAAACAAACTCACCTCTCGCGGAAAGCTTTTTGGTGTTGATTATTTTGGCTGCGTATTCTTGACCCGTGCTCAATTTCACACACCGTCTCACCACTGAAAACGCTCCCCTGGTAAAAAGACAAACACGTGTTTGTAAAGTTTCCTGACTGCACAATGAGTCTTTACATTGACAGTGAAGATTCTAAAGTTAAGTCAAAACATCCAGTTAAGTGCTTCAGATAATAGCTGTTTGTTTCCTTAGGGAATAAAAAGGAACCAAACGCCTATGATGGGACCCACAGATAAAAGTCCCCATTGAAGAAAGAGTTTACCACAAAAAATTGTATTCTGTAAGCATGCATTCACCCTCATGTAAAACAAAACTTATATATGACTTTCTTCTGTGGTAAACAAAAGAAGATATTTTGAGAAATGTTTTAGTGGTTTTGTGT
This sequence comes from Barbatula barbatula, assembly GCF_947034865.1. Taxonomy (NCBI): domain Eukaryota; kingdom Metazoa; phylum Chordata; class Actinopteri; order Cypriniformes; family Nemacheilidae; genus Barbatula; species Barbatula barbatula. The sequence continues at coordinate 23,734,913 of NC_136767.1, read as the reverse complement.
CCATGGAATGGAAGTCAATGTGGGCCAACGTTCTTGTTCTGTAGATCACATTAGGGCTGTAGTCAACCAAAGAAATGCTTAGTCGACCAAAGTCCTGTCCTGCGCAGCGATCAGTCGACTAAAAAAAAAAAAAAAAAAAAAAGACGCGATGTTTTGCATTTTGATTGAACATTTATTAAACAATCGTCATAGAACATTTATAAAACAACAACGAAAAGACATCAATAATACATACAACTATAATAATAATACAATTCTTTGAAAATTAAGTGATTTTTTTTAAATAGCCGAAATTAAAGTATTTAAAGTTGGGGATGAAACATAGGCTAAAAAAAATAGGCAACTGGTCGACCAATGAGAATGTCAGTCGACCAAGACGGCATCGACCGATTAGTCGACTAAACGACTAAAGTTGACAGCCCTAGATCACATACAGGTTTGAAATGACATGAGGGTGAGTAGGAATGAATTTTTTTTTCTTCAGTGCTGGTGCTTTCCCTATGGTGATGGGGGCGGGACATTTTCGTTCTACAGCGCATTTTATTGGACACAATTAGTGAGTGCACTGTGAGTCATCAATATTTCTGGTGTGTATTTATCTTCTAAAAATTAATTTGAACTTTTAACAGGGCGCTTAACTGTGTCATGCTGGCAAACACCGTTTATAATGTCATCATGGGCTAAAAGGCATGACCAGTTTTTATGTGCACTGAGCCCCAAACTAAACTGCCAGTGTGATATCACTAGCACCTACTTTAGAAGGCCTAAAACAAACAAGCATTGACTAAAATATTTTTTTTAACAAAATTAAAAGAAAAAACCTCAAGTGGTTTCAAGTGGTCTTCAAACACAGCAGTTTTGTATTCCTCTTAAACATCCCTAGGTCATCCTGTCAGACTCTTCTGCTAGAGTGGTTGTTCGACTGTGGAGGCTGCAGTTACTAAACCAAGAGCCAATTATGGGGGCCTCTATTAATACAATTCTCGACTGGGTTTGTGTATTATGTTAATAAAATATGATGCAGTGGATTTGTCTTGTTAAAGGCTTCCGTCATCAATAACTACACAAACACTGAAACCGAGAAAAATGCCTTCAAGGTTTTCACACCAGCCAGTCATTGCAGCCAGTTACTGCAATTTTGACACTCTTATTTCTCTGAACAAGAAAAAATTGAACCAGGAGACTGGTCGATATACAGAACAGATGTCACAAAGCCCATTTCAAACCTTATCTTAATTTTGACCAAAAGTGTATTTACTGCACTTTGCCTTTGTAGGGCAGTAGAGTTCTTCTATACAGATGAAAAACAAACGCTGATTTGTAAACGTTGAAAATGTTTATCATTATCCTATCTTTGTCATTAATATGACCATGTTGGTTTCCATGGTTCTTTAGCGCATGTGGCTGTCAGTTTACAGGGCGATGTAATCTAATGGCTAAGATAAAGCCTGCTTTCTTTTACATTACAATGCCTAGTATGTCTATTTAATAGGGGTGCGACAATATATCGTCGCCCTTCTCTGTGCAATACAAGAATCGATGCGCTGCGCCAAATATCAATCATTTAATTCATTAATAAAACAAGACGCTCTATAAATATATTTCCAAGCGTTATTATATCATGGCTCCACTGGGTGGCCATTAACACCCAAACGAGGGAAACGTGAACAAACTAGTCTGAGAAAGAGTTTAAGGATTGCGTGTTAAATAAAATTTGCTCCATGCATATTTGTAAATGAACGTTAATGTGCTTAGATTTAATGCAAGTTGCTGCACTCAAATGTTTTTTTAGATTTCTTTTATTTAAGCTGGTTAACACCAAGATGTTCCCAGGTTTAAAGAAGTGGCTGTTAATTTTAGAAATGTGACAGTATAAACATTTTTAAACGTGTCAATGTTTTAAATGTGTCAGTTTACAAAGATAAGCTTTTAATTTAAGCATAAAATGTTCAATTTACTTGAAATGTTACTCATGTTGGTAATATATTAATTTACTTACTGAAAAAGTGTTGTGGACTTGAATAAGGAGACAAATGTTGCACTTAACCTTTTCATGAGCATTTTGTTTTCATAGTTTTTTTTGATGTACCGTTATAGAATAGCCAAACAATATATTAATTATCGTAGTATCATCACATCATGATATTATCGCATAGTGAACCATTAATCTTGATCCGTATCCTATTGTGAGGTACCCTGTGATTCCCAGCCCTACTATTTAACGGTCGCGGAGGCGGGGTGGGCAAGATCATTTCATGAAAGCAGGACCCACGGGTTGGAATAAGCCCTCACCCATGCCCCCATATTTTACGTAGGTGGTTCAGAAAGTCAAATTAGCATAATTTTATTTAAAACCATTTTAAGAAGATTCAACTTTTTAGAGCAGACCAGCATGTTAACATATTGTTAAATAGATTGAGCTGGAGTTCCTGTGTGTTTAAAAATGGATGCCGACGAGGGCTGAAGAGTTGGGAAATGGTGATCTTTTTATTTTCATTTATTCATTTAGCAGCAGCTTTTATCCAAAGAACAATACAAGAGCATTTAAAGGAGCAATGTGGAGATTTTAGCGGCCTCTAGTGGTGAGGTTGCAAATTGCATCCAACTGCTCACTCCACCCCTGTTAGAGCCGTCGAAAGGGAGGGGCTTTCGAAGCACATGATATTGTTGCGTTTTCGCTTCTTTGCCTGAGGAGACAATGTATTTACAAAATGCGCTCTTTAGAGCAGTTTGTCTGTTTAGGGTTAGAGTAGAAACAACATGGCAAATTCCATGCAAGGGGACCCACGCTCTAATAGCTCATCCCAAGGTAATAAAAACCTAACGCTTCATTATGTAAGGTCTTTATACACCTCAGAATTACGTATATTATATTGCATTTCTGTCAATAGAGGTTCGAAAAAAATTGCACATTGGCCCTTTAACATTTAAGCATTTGGTGCCATTACAGTGGGACAATAATTAGATCCTCAATAATTGCACACTTTACCTTTAAGACTATAAGAACATTACAGTGAGTGAGCACAGAAGACATACTGCATCGGCCCAGAGTAATATTCATGAACCAGTACCAATAATTAAAGTACTCATCAATGAAGCCTGCTTTTGTCAGACTGTTTAAAGCCCTTAGTGTCCATTAAGGTGATTTATAAAGACTGCATATGTGTTGGTGACAAGATTCCAGCTCCTTTATATCCACATCTCCCTGCATGACCAGGATGATGGGAGCACTGGGTAAAAGGCAGAGACCCAAACAGCTTTGACATCACATGCAACAACATCTGCATATTTCTAGAAGGATTTTTTGTAACAAACATAAGTAGCATCTTCAGTTGCTTCCAAGTGATGTTTCCAGAAAGTAACAAGTTGTGCTCTGAACTTCAGGCCTCGGGGTTCATCAGCCCTTTCACGAAACCCTCCTGCCGTGTTGTCCCTTCAGACGCCCAAAAGCATCACTATATAAACTTCTTGTCTTGTCACACAATTCCTTGCTCTTCATTTCCCAATCCTCGCTTTCCAACTACTGTTCCTGTTACATCTGATTCCCAGAGAAAATTTACATACACTCCATATTAAATCCCAGAGCTCAAGCGACCGATTTCCTCTCTGTTAAGTAATCGACCGTATTACATGCTTTTTATCTTTCAATAATCAGAAACAAAGTCAACAATCCCAGGAAACCAAGCAATTTATCAACTCAGTTTTATCGCAATATTTCTGCAAAGAAACGCCCATTTCTAAGTAAGTACATGTGAAGAGTTCGTAGCGTGGCTAAGTTACACCTTCAATGAAGCGTCTGAAAAGGCAGGATATATATGTGCATATGCACAAAACAGGACAATATCAGACACATGACATGCGTCAACGTTTGCACACAATGCACATTAACGGTGCACTTGGAAATAAATAAATAAATAAATAAACATCGCTCCGATGGGCGACGTTGCATCCAGGGAAACGTGGGGTTTGCTTTCATATCATAATAGGGGCTTTTAATGGTGGCTAACTAGGGTGTGCGTGTCTCTATCTCCTCCTTCTGTAACAGCAGTTTATCGGGGCAACACCGCCTGTGCAACCAACACCACACCTCAAGTTTACTCACAAATTAAGCATTTATAATGTCACAGAACAGTACTCACTTGCCCAGCTCCTCGTACAGCTGACATTCGTCCGTGAAGCGCGTACATGTAGTCGTGGCCATGTCTTCCCGTCTCGGACTCCGACACGCTTTAGGAATTTAAAAACCGTGCTTGTTTTCGGCGAGCTAGCGAACTGCGGCAAACGTCCGGGATATTCGCCTCGATCTTGCGCTCGAAAAAAAGCCCGATATGCCTTGAAATGACAGGTTGATGGTGTGTAGGGTAGCGGGTACTCTGACGGCGGGCGTCCTCACCCCCGCGCTGTGCTCCAATTGCCTGCCTTCAAAATAGACTGCGAGAGCGCCTGACAGACGACTCGCGGGCGACACCCATCGATAGCGTGCGGTACTGGCGCGCGTGGGCTGGTTAGTGTTATTGTAACTCCAAATAGGGGCAAACTGTGAGGGGGCTATTTGTATTGCGATAAGCTATTACGTAGTGGTGATAGTTTCGCCTGAAGCCATATACATGTACAAATAAAACACCAACAGAGTAAATATAAATAAAAAACTAATAGGCTTGTAGGCAAAGCATATCTGTCACAAAGATTGTATATCACGTCGTTCATAAAACATTCACGTGCACGAATGGCTTAGGATATTGTGCTGGATGCTTCCCTAAGTATTTATTTTTTAACAATAAAAACATATTTAGGTGGTCATTTGTACTTAAATGCAACAATACCAATAGTAACAAACTGCCACAAAAAATGATTACTTTACATTTACTATAATATAACCATGGTTAATTTTCCAATGCAATGCATGTGCAATAATAAACAATCATCTTTGGCAATCCTTGGATTCAGTGTTTTTTAGTGCTCAAATCCATGAAATCAAAACATTCTCAGCTAATGATTATAATGTGATGACCTTTTATTATAGCATACTGCTCATTGAGGTCATCTGGACATTAGATAACAAATGTAGACGCCAACTCTGATATTATATTCTCAGCCCAATGTCAAAATCATTAACCCCAATTACGCAAATTAGTTTTGGTATGACTCATTAGAAATGATCCTCATTAGCGTTTGGCCCTCTGTATATGGAGGAGTTGAACAAATGCACATGAGCATATACTGTGGAAAACAGAGGAGTGAGTCATGACTGCTGATTAATTGTAATTTTATTTGTGGTATTTCCATAATTTGTAGTCAAATATCTTTACGATACAAAATAAATGTTAAATAAATAACAGAGTTGGAAAATGTATTCACACGCTGATGGAACTCTTTAAAAATACATTAAATATTGAGATCAAAATTTAAAAACATTAACACACGTTAACTCACGACTGCCTGTAATCGTCAATTCGTAGATTAATTTGAATTACAAAAGTCATCAACCAAACATTAATATGAATCCACATTCAAAGCCACACACGCACTGGAAACAAGAAATCATTGATAAAAGAGTCTTTCCTGGAAGTACAAATGGTATTTGCAGGCATCTGGATCCCTTAAATATTAAAGGACTAATTTTACTGTTCTGTGTTTCTTTCCTTTTATCTGCAATGAGTACAGATCTTAAACTAAACTGGTCACATTGTATTTGTAACTAATACAGTCTTCAAGTATTCAAGAAGCAAATGTTCTATGAGAAGTTCTTGCAGAGTTTATTTGAGACTGACATCTTGCCGTTTCTCATTGATGTTATTCCTCGACAGGTAGACAACAAGGGAAATAATACAATATGAAGAACTTCACACAAATGTCAAATCTGACAGCCAGGTGTGTATGTCAAGAAACCATTATACAATAAGTCGCAGTGAATTAACATGAAGGTGAAAAAGAAAATCAGCATATGATGCTCCACCGTTAGGACTCTTGTCCTCCACAAGGAGGTGCTGGAGAGACTCTTCACAGTTGTCACCCTCCTTCACCATTTTGAGCTGTATAAAAAGCAAAAGAAATGTTACACAACACAGTGTTTAAACATGCACACGTTTTAAACAAATATGGTTAAATGCAAGCCTAAACTCTGTCAATTCTATTTACACAACCTGTCAGCTCTTCACTTAAACATTCTGGAAGTGAGTCATGTGATACATTCACCTGCAGAGTAACAGCTGCCTGGGATTGCAAAGAGCATATGAGATCTCTTGTGCTGATGGAGAGGAAGTTCTCGAGAACAGGCAGCCTAATCTACATAAACACAAAACATAAGTGAGATCAGAGAAATATAATCCAAGCGCACCCTGTGGATGAGCATCAAAAGAAAATGAAGATCGTGTGGTGGGAAATGGGGTTTGAAATTTAAAATTGAGTTTGAAAAACGCAGCCGAGCTCTGCGTGTCTCTGTCTCACCTTGCCAGATGTGAGGCTGGAGAAGGAGTTGGTGTTGAAAAGCTGCAAGAGGGTTTGAGGGGGCACACGGCTGCCCACCCAAAGAAGCAGTGCCAGCGGGCAGTAGATCAGATAGAGACCCCCTTGATCTAGGCTGGACGCTGTGCAGCGCACCGTTTCTTCTACGCATGGCATATTGGTATTCCCACCGGAGACAGGCTGTAAAGGGTGAAGACATTAAGTTGGATTAAGTTTGCTTTGAAATTAAAAAGGACATATAATAGATCACATGCAAACTTTTACAATGCAAAGCTTTATCACTAGACTATTTAAACTAAGCTCCAAAAATAAGAATGCTCCTATTTTTCTGACTCTTGATGTACTTCAATAAAAACGCCAACAAGACAAAATATTTCGGACAAAAAATGTCTCGTTTTAGTGACTAATATGGATGAACAGAATGTTCTAGATGTCTGTCTCTCACCAAAGGCAGAATATGTGGGTAGAACTGAGAAGCGGTGCTCATCGTGTCCATGGAGACAATGAGGCAACGCAGTTGTAGACGCTGCTGTACAGAGCTACGCAGCCCTGGCAGCAGCACCTCACTCTTGCGCAGACTGTTAATGTAGACAGGAAGGGCTTTAAGAAACTGAGGCAACACCAGCTTCGAGAGGGAAAGAGAGAGAGAGAATTACGATAAAGCAATATTCACACAGAACTCAATTACTTGGATCCACATTTAAAACGCACTCACTCCATTATCCAAATGAAATAGGATTCACAAAGAACGGCTGTGTCGGTAATGTTAACTGCGCTCGAATAGCCATCAAGCATTTCTAATATAGCTAATGGAAACATTAGCTGAAACTCATTCAAGTACAATTTATCCAATTGGAGTTCTAGGACATTCGACTGTCAGTCATTTCCTAAAGACTTTGAATTTTCAAGCAAGCATAAAAAAGTTCACAATTCTAAGGCAATTAAAATCAAGCGGACTGAAAATAGCTTGCTTTTATAAATTAGTAACTGATCATAAGGCCTTGACAGAATCGGATGATTTTCCCCCACACATTTTATTTACTAATAGGGGGAAGTCTTCAAGATTCGTTGGAAATGGTTTAAATTAGACCTTCATTAAAAAGAAAACAGAAAAACTTAAATGGACAGTTCACCCAAAAAATTAAATTCTGTCTTCCTTTACTCAGCCCCAAATCTGTATAAATGTATTTGTTCTGATGGACACAGAGAAAGATTTTTGGAAGAGTGCCGGTTACCCAACAGTTCTTGGCCACAACTGACTACCATAGTAGGCAAAATGACAATGGTAGTCAAAAGTGCCCCAGAGCTGTTTACTTTTCAACATTCTTCCTGCTATGGTAGTCAATAGTGGTCAAGAACTGTTTAAGGCATTTTCCCAAACATCTTTCACAGTGTTCATCAGAACAAAGAAATGCAAACAGATTTGAGGGTGAGTAAATGAAAACATTATTTTTGGGTGAACTGTTCCTCTAAGAAAAAGATAATGTATAATTTAACTGACCTGTCCTGGGGACACAGCTGTAGTGCAGTTGTGTCTCCTAAAGCAAGCTAACATCTCAGTAACTTCTGTTTGTAACTCCTCTCGCAAGGACTGCAGTGGACTCTCCAGGGCTAAAGAATACACTGACATGCAAAATTTGATAAGCTAAAATAGATAGATAACATGACATATTGGTGATTGATCAGTCAATGAGAACTGCCATTAGCAACACATTTGTTTGCTTAAATGTGACAGGACAGGATCGTCAATACAAAACAAACATGTGGGACAAGACTAAATCTTTTTGGAAATTGATTGGATTGTAGATGATACATACCAGAATGGAACAAGACATGAATGTGAGTTTGCTAAATCAGTGCATAAATAGGAATTTGGCTATTGTATTGATCCAGAATTGTGCTTGTAAAGACAAACATTTCTTGAAATACCATAAATGAATTAGCAATTCACAATAAGTAATGTGCCCTAGAAGTAAAAACAAGGTCAGATACGATTTTATGTTGACTTGTTGAAATAGTCCACTCTAAAATGAAAATTCCACCATCAATGGTGGTAATCATTCACTTCTATAGAGGGTATGCATTGCCGTAACTTTCCAATGTGAATACGCCGGGACACGCCCCCCCTTGAGCACCAGGACATATGAGTGATAAAATACGCAACAAAATGGCAGAGGAGAATAGGAGAAACAAAGAGACCGAGACTAAAACACGCAATTATTTGCTGAAATTATAAGCAGCTGGACTCGACGGCGATCCGACTGAAAATGTTATGTGGAATTGCATTTCCTGATATTGTAAGCAGTCATTTTGCAGAATGTTTTGCCCCTCACATGGTAAAGTGGTGACACATCCATACCCTCTATTGCATGGACAAAAAAACATTGCAAGTCAACCATTGTTCGGTTTACAACATTCTTCAAAATATCTTCTTTTGTGTTCTGTGAAAGAGCGTTGAAATGACAAGAGGGTGAGTCAATTATGACAGAATTTTGAGTTTTGGGTGAACTATCCTTTTAAGAACATTGTAGATCCAAACTGTGTCAGAATGGGCATGTTACAGAGCGAACAGTCTTTTGCATACTTTTCTTGCAGTAGAATGTGAGGAGACTCTCAGCCTGGCTGCTTCTAAAGGTGTCGAGCAGCTGATGGGAACTAGGCAGAGTAACAGTGTGTATCCGCTTCCTGCTCTCGCCGGAGGACGTACTGTAGGACAGAGCAAACTACAACAACAGAGATTCATCAATCAGAACAAAAACACACAAAGTTGTTCTTTCATCAAATATTTTGTATCTCTATTACACTAAAATAAAAAGAATAACCCATAAATATGATTGAAATTTGAGAATCATATATTACAATGATTTGATTATATACTGTATCCATGCATCCGATCAAATGACATCCATCCAACCTGTATGGCGACACCCCTGGCTTCATCTAGAGATTTGTTGTGCGTGAACTCAAATGCCATAGCTGTGCGCCAATCAAGCGCTGCCATGGCAACACGGCTGGTGTCAGGACCGGCGATGAAGGCGCCATAGCAACCAGATATGCGCATCTCTGCAGAGACATAGTGACAGAGCTGTTAATGTACCCACCAGCAATTTACAAATAACATCTGCCATTCATACAATCACAGTTATTCATGTTGAATCACTGTAACTATGTATTCAAACTACACAAACGACTGAATTCAAGGCAGATAACATTGTTTTATAAATGACCCATATATGTAAACATTGTGTTTGAACGTCTTGAAGATGTTCTTTTGATTACCTTTACTGACAAAGACCTTTAGCTGAGCTTTGAAGGCCATCTGCATGTTCACACATCTGCTCAGATCAGCTTGGAAGCGTTCCTGCTCCATTTCCATCTCCATCTTAAATGTATGAAATAATGAAATTAAATTACAATTCTTAAACTATTGCACATTGATTTTTCATACAGTATATGATTCTACACACAAAATACAAATGCTACTTGGTTTCTCCTCATTTAGCAGACACAGTTCATGAAAAGCAGTAATTGTTGTCCTCTTGGGCTGACACAGTAAAATGGAACTAAGGTGGCACTAAGTCAGGAAGGAGACCTTTCTAACTCTTGCAGATAATAAAAAGGCCCTACTCGCCTCTAACAACCTCTTCTGTATTAACAACGGAGCGCTTTCAAAGGGCTATCACTACCCATTATAACATTCCAGGCTAATTCTTGACACCATGGGTTTGTTTTTAAAGTTTAAATCTGTGTAGTAGTTCGTTTTGATGGGCTTCCAAGGTTTGAGATGAGCTTGTTCTGATATAACAAGCCATGAGGGTGCATTTGATGGCAAGCAAGTATACCCAACATTTATTACCTGCAGACTATTATAGCAGATTAGGCCACCCCCTGTCAGAAAGGGGATGTGCCCTGGCCAAGCTCCACCCACTTCTTGGTCAGAGAACACGAAGGTGTGGATGCAGCAGCCTTGATTGACACACTCTTTAGCCAATGAGGTGGAAGAGTCTGGTCCTTGAAAGATGGACTTGCATAGAAACAAAAGGTAGCAGAGGAATTTGAGAGATACCCGACCGAAAGTCCATTTTCTTAATGAATGAATTTGTCCTGTTTTTTAATAAAATAAAAAGATTATGATACCCGATACATCAAAAGTAGTTTATTACTTCATTGTTTTAAGCATAGAAATGTGTTAAGGCGTATCGTTAAAACATTTAACAATGGAACAAGTTTAGTTCCATATTATTTGGCTCACCTTTAATTTACTAGAACTGAAAAATACAGAGGAGTTTTTGTCCTCTGTGCATTCAGTCAAAGGCGAGGAATGAAAGATCAGTAACTTTCCTGGAGACTCTGAGGCCTATTGAAATATAACATAGTAAGAGATTTGTAAACAACATGAACTGCAAAATAATTTTATTTCAATTGCTTTTGTGAATGGTTTAGGACTATCTTACCTGAAAAATCTTCACTGCAGCAGAAACAGGAAGATCTTGTGAGGCGCATCTTTCATCTGATTTAGGCTTAAAAAGTGCTATTTCCTGTAGAACTCTGCCAAAGAAAAATAATTATTGTTGAACGTTTGACATAACATTAATATCTTTTTCATAAGGGTAAACCACTAGCAAAAAAAATCTAAACCTTTCAACTTTGTGTCTGCAGTCTTTCAGTGGCACCAGAAGACCTTCTGAAAAAGGAAGTTCCATCTCCTCACAGTCAGTGATGATCATCATGTGGGGCCGGGACAGAGCTGGACTCAGGTTATACAGGTGGATCCGACTGTCATAGGTCATCACACCAACTCGAAGATCTGATTGGTCGGCTCCTTCAGTCCTAAATCAATGTTCAAGTTCAAGAAAAGCAATTTGCAGCTCATTTGTCGTGAGAAATATGAAATTTACTTAATTTTATCCATCGTGAATGAACTGGTTTATACAATGTTGGTCTAGAATTCAATATATTTAGAATATATTTATTAGGGCGATTAATCGCGCTTAATTACACCCAGAATTCACGGTTGTGTTTACAAAATATATGTCTGTGTACTTATAAACACAAAAACATACTGCCAAATTAATATATGTACATCCACAAAATGTATATTGCACAGTTCACAAACATATATTATTAAATCGCGATTAACCTAATTAGATATACATGTCTAAATAGGTGGTCAAGAACTGTCCCTTACCCTTGCAAAATCTGTAATTGGGAACAAATCTGCTGGCATATGAGGTCTAGATGACCCGTCCTCATCGCGCTGGCAGAAACATCTATTGCCAGCATCAACACAGCAGCATTGGACTGGTTAAAAGATGGAGAAATTACTGCAAATTAAGACATAAAACAATAGTTTCCCAAAAACAAGAGCTATGCAATAACAATTCTAACTCGTACTTGAGTGAAAAAATTGTTACAAAACAATGTCATAAGTGCAGTAACCGATTGTAATGGAGCATAAATGAAATTTAAACCAATGTCGTGTCAATCCTTACCATCTGTTTCTCCAGAATTTCATACGAACCGAGACTGAGCTCAGGTTTTCTTTCGTTGTCTACACGGCGGCCCTGATTGGTGGGCTGATAGGACTGCCACGGCACTGGGAGACAGATAAGTTAGTATGTTTCAAAAACACTTCAGGCCAAACAAGGTTTAAGGTTGAGTCAGAGTGACTTTGCTAATACAGAAAGAAAAAAAAAGATTCAGATTTGTTTAGTAGCAAAACTGAACTGATTTTGTATATATTTGATCTACAAAATAACAGTCTGGATAATCTACATGTACAAGAAGAAAGTCCAGCTGACCTTCAGAGAGTGTGTCACAGAAGGGACAGTAGAATCTTTGCCCACAGTCCTGCCAGCCCATAGCAGGGCTCATGAAGGCCCCGCAGTGCCCGCAGCCCTTAACACAATCCCCTGCTTCACACACTGGTACTGAGCGCTGCAGAAAACATCCACATGTCACGTTTCAAACATTTTGAAACATTTGGCTGATTCAACAAGGTCAGTCAAACCATCTTCTCTCTTAATACCTCTCCTCTCTCAGGCACGGCCAGCGGGAGCACAGTTGCACCGAGAGGTAGGTGGCTCTTCTGCGCTGACTTAACATCTACAGGGAAGCAGTAGGTCGTGCAGCGGATGAAATGTGGTGTGGCATTACCTGCAGCGCAAAGTAAACAACAATTTATTGGGTATATAGTATGATATCAAATCAAACGTATATCAAACATATAGTATAAAATTTATATTTTACCAAAAATGTGCTGATTATTATTTAATTGTTTCTATTAAATGTTTAGATTTCAAGAGTTATATATGATATTAATATACAGTAAAGTTATAATATTAACATATTATCATTTTTTCTTAGTAACTGTAATCCTATCCATCCATCCATCCATTTTCTACCGCTTATCCGGGGCCGGGTCGCGGGGGCAGCGGTCTAAGCAGAGATGCCCAGACATCCCTCACCCTAGACACTTCCTCTAGCTCTTCCGGGGGGACACCGAGGCGTTCCCAGGCCAGCCGGGAGACATAGTCCCACCAGCATGTCCTAGGTCTTCCCCGGGGTCTCCTCCCGGTCGGACGGGCCCTGAACACCTTCCGGGGAAGGCGTCCAGTAGGCATCCGTAACAGATGCCCAAGCCACCTCAGCTGACCCCTCTCGATGTGGAGGAGCAGCGGCTCTACTCCGAGCTCCTCCCGGGTGACCGAGCTTCTCACCCTATCTCTAAGGGATCGCCCAGCCACCCTGCGGAGGAAGCTCATTTCAGCCGCCTGTATCCGGGATCTTGTCCTTTCGGTCATGACCCAAAGCTCATGACCATAGGTGAGAGTAGGAACGTAGATTGACCGGTAAATTGAGAGCTTCGCCTTGCGGCTCAGCTCTTTCTTCACCACGACGGACCGGTACATCGACCGCATTACTGCAGAAGCTGCACCGATCCGTCTGTCAATCTCCCGTTCCATCCTTCCCTCACTCGTGAACAAGACCCCGAGATACTTAAACTCCTCCACTTGAGGAAGGAACTCTCCTCAAGTGGAGACTAGCACAGAAGTCCAATAACTGAACACCGCTCGGGTTCAGATCAGGGGGGCCGTTCCTCCCAATCACGCCCCTCCAGGTGTCACTGTCGTTGCCCACATGGGCGTTGAAGTCCCCCAGTAGGACGACGGAGTCCCCAGTCGGAGCACTTTCCAGCACCCCTCCCAGGGACTCCAAGAAGGTCGGGTACTCTGCACTGCCGTTCGGCCCGTAGGCACAAACAACAGTGAGAGACCTAACCCCGACCCGTAGGCGCAGGGAGACGACCCTCTCGTTCACCGGGGTAAACTCCAACACATGGCGGGAGAGCTGGGGGGCTATAAGCAAACCCACACCAGCCCGCCGCCTCTCACCATGGGCAACTCCAGAGTGGTGAAGTGTCCATCCTCTCTCGAGGAGTGTGGTTCCAGAGCCCAAGCCATGCGTAGAGGTGATCCCGACTATCTCTAGTCGGAACCTCTCAACTTCACGCACCATCTCAGGCTCCTTCCCCGCCAGCGAGGTGACGTTCCACGTCCCTAGAGCTAGCTTCCGTATCCAGGGATCGGGCTGTCGAGGCACTCTCCTCCGACTGCCGCCCGATCCACTCTGCACCGACCCCCTATGGTCCCTCCCGCACGTGGTGAGCCCACGGGAAGGCGGCCCCACGTCGCTCCTTCAGGCTGAGCCCGGCCGGACCCCGTGGGGAAAGGCCCGGCCACCAGGCGCTCGCATACGAGCACCGACCCTGGGCCTGGCTCCAGGGTGGTGCCCCGGTTGCGCCATACCGGGCGACGTCACGGTCCTTGGTATTTTTAACATCATAAGGGATTTTCGAACCACTCTTAGTCTGACCCGTCGCCTAAGACCTGTTTGCCTTGGGAGACTCTACCAGGGGCATATAGCCCCCGACAACATAGCTCCTAGGGTCACTCGGGTACTCAAACCCCTCCACCACGGTAAGGTGGCGGTTCAAGGAAGGGAACTGTAATCCTAATTAAATAAAAATAATATATGGACTAGATGCACTAACCAGCTCCAAAGGTACTATATACATACAAATCTAATAAAAAGTAAACAAAAAAGCTCACATCACATTTACAATCACTGTGTACATTGGGCTCATATTTAATTCTATAAAATTAATAAAAAAGTATACAGTATTTACATTTAAAAAATAAATGATTATTAATTATTTTATTATTTATATATATATATATATATATATATATATATATAATGTATAAAATAAAATGGAACAGAGATGTGTAATGAAAGTTTAAAGCATATTTCGTGTTGGTCCCATTTTTCTATACAGTAACATACCTACTTTTAAGTGTTGCAGCATTTATGAGACTGAATAACAACCTCTCTGTTTATCATGACAGCTGTTTCTGGCAGACAGGAGCAGCTTGTCAATATTTCATTACCTTTGTGTGTCTGTATCGATCATTGCCTGCCAGTCAGTTAAAGTCAATATAATTTCTCAGTACAACAAAACCAGGTACAGCAGTTTAATATTTCATACGAACTTGGGAATAAAGTCAAAAATGATGTGGCTAAATTTGGCAGCAGTGACAGCACCTCTGTCCTCCAGGGTGCATCGTGTTGAGGAGAGAGGGGGAACGGAGGATTTGGACTTCGAAACAAACACTTTCCCTTCCCACTGGACCCTGTCATCTTTGATCACATGCACCTGTGTGTTTAAAATGGAAACTGACATTGAAACAAAGCAACACAGTCTTACAGAAAAGAGGAAAGACGCCTGAACTATCAGACTTATATAATATATAAGACATATTGTGTTTATATAAAATGCAGATACATGCTTACCACACTGGGTAGAAACTGAGGATCCAGACCGTATCGTGACTCTGACTTAGAATTTGATGTTGGACTCGTCTAACAAAGAGACAAAAAGTCTTAGTTAAAGTAGTTCCCAATGTAAATCCAAATGAATAATGTACGTAAAAAATAATGATATGTTTATATTAAATATATATATGTAAGCTCTTATACAGTAATGTACAGTAAGTGGGAGTTTGTGATAACTGCAATGATCTTACTGGTAATGAGCAGCTTCCCAGCAGCATCTCTTGAGTCTTCATGTTTGAAATCTCAGGAACAGACTTACATACACCTGTGACAGGAGATTAAAAATAAAGGGATTAAAATGTTCTGAATGTCCTCCAAAAGATGGTTAAATTACATTATTCTGTACACACATGACAATAAAATAATCTATTCTTACCCTGGTAGCTTTGCTGTGACGTGTCCCAGTACAGCGACTGAGGCCGAGCCCCTGAGCAGGTCACAGGTTCGTGGGTCATCGGAGCCAAGCTCCCTTCTGTGCTGCTCTGATGTTTTGGGTTCATATATGGGTAGTGATATGGAGGAGGACAGGTTGCGTTAGGTTGCCAGCTGGCTGGAGACACGGCTGGGGTCATGTGGTTCTGTCCGGCCCATGACTGTGGTTGTAAATGTGTAAAGCTTGTATTTACTGCAGGAACATCCATTTTACCATCTTCTTACCTCTAAAAATCACAGACAACATAAAGAGGAATAGTACATACAATTATTTCCATTACAAATGGCATTATGAACAATCGGCTGCCTTTTTACCATTAAAACTGTAACAGTTCTTTATATCTAGTGTTGTGGGTCCTATTTCAGTAATGGTGTCAGCGCCACACAACATCCCACAAATAAAAGCCAACACAAGATCCCAAAAAAACATAAGAGTGTTCATTCAAAGCCAATACAAGTGGTAATACAACCAGGTTTTATAACAAAATGTATTAAAGAGTCATTCATGAACTACAGTATCAAATACTGATCAGCTGATCACCCACATCACCTGTATAACGCTAGCCCGCTGTGTGCTACACGCGCTTTTTAATGTACGGATTTCAATTGATTTGATATTTATTTTTAAAGAACATGATAACAATTTACCGTACAATACGTCACGTCGGGAGATGACAGCTGTATTTGTCGTCCTGTTAAATAATAAAGAGATTGTTGGTGTTATTGATACGGGAAGCGCTTAGCCTGTGTCCTGTCTCTTGTGGTCTCCGTTAGTGCGTCTACATTTCTTCATTTACTTCGCTGCTTAGAAGACATCTCGAGAAACATAAAAAAGTCAATATTTTATTTGGACTCCTGCCTTTCGTTTAGACAACACGCCGTATTCGTTTAAGTAATGGATATCTCGCGTACTGTATGTACACACACAAGATGCGCAATATCGAATATGACCTTAAGGTGGCAGCACAGTATATTAAAACCAGTTCGCCCGTCACACGTTTGCCCTCAATGCACAATTTAACGGAAAAACATGCAGAAAGCATAATATAACTTATTTTGAGTTATATCATTTATAATTGTATATATTTTTTAAATAGTAATATTCGTATAATAAATATGTATAGGTTTACTTTTGAATTAATCGTCTAGTCATTGAAAATGCCAAGTGAACAAAAAATGTCGATTGTTTTGCATACTGCATGGTATTTATACAATTATTAAACCGTTTTTACATACACAATTTTAAACATTAAAAAATGAAATCAAATGTGCACAGTAAATAGCTTGTTTGTTTATTTGATCTGCTGCTTATAATAGTGATAGTGATAGTGATAGTTCACCCAAAAATTCTTATCAAATTAATTTACTTACCCTCTTCAAACCTAAATGGCTTTCTTCCTTCCGCAGAACAGAAAGAAGATATTTTGAAGAAAGTTAACTGAACAACTCTGGACCCCATTCACTTCTTCTAGACACAAAACCAGTGCAAGTGAATGGTGTCCAGTTAACAAAATATTTCTAAATATCTTTATTTAATTTGTTTTAAGGAAAAAAATAAAGTCATACAGGCTTAAAATGAAACAAAAGGGGGAGTAAATAATTACAGAATTTATTTTGGGGCGACCTATCATGTAAGGGGACAGTTTTAAGTTCCTGGGGACTCATATTTCCGAGGACCTGTCCTGGACCACCAACACCTCATGCCTGGTCAAGAAGGCTCACCAGCGTCTCTTCTTTCTGAGGACACTGAAGAAGAACAAGAACCAGCAGACTAAGAAACAGCTTTTTTTCCCAGAGCTGTTTCATTATTGAACTCTGCCCCCCACTGATTCCACTACCTCTCTTACCTTGAACTCCAAGCTACTATAACATCGTTTACATTGCACTACAGGGCTGCATGCATGACTGAACTGTACACACCAGTACTTCATGTTATCTGCTCTACTGGACTGTTCACACACGCACAGCATCATTTGCACTCTATACTACTCACTTGCACATCTGAAATATGCTCATTTGCACTAATGGATCACTTTCATAACTGCACTAACTTATCTACTGCACTGTAACTCTATTAACTGCATCTACTCATCCACTGCACTGTTACTTGAACAACTGCATTAACTCACCTATTGCATTGCAACTTTAACAGCTAATGTCAATAATCTATGCACACTTATATCACTTGCACTTTGTTTAGTCTAAATTATTATCTGCTCATATCCACCTGTACATGTTCATAGTATATAGTCATCTGTATATATTGTTCATAGTACATACCTACGGTCATATTTTCATAGTACATACCTACTGTCATATTTTCATAGAACATACCTACTGTAACATATTTTCATAACTGTATAATATTTTCTCAATATTGTATTCTGTATTTATTCTAACTGTATATCCTGCACTTGCTAATTGCACTTCTGGTTAGACCTAAACTATATTCCGTTACACTGTACTTGTATATGTGTAATGACAATAAAGTTTAATCTAATCTAAAGTTCACCCAAAGAAAAATATTTTGTCATCATTTACTCACCCTTGATCTGTATCAGGTCTTTGTTCTGGTGAATACAGAGAAATTCATTTGGAAGAATGCTTGTAACCAAACAATTTTTTGGCCATCACTGATTACCATATTACTGTGTAGGAAAAATTACAATAGAAGTCAAAAGTGCCTAAGAACGGTTTGCTTTCCTGAAATCCAAATATTTTTCTCTGTGTTCATCTGTATTCTTTTTGGGTGAACTGTATAGACTACTGTCAATGTAGTGTCACATAGAAACACTGTTTTCAGTTTTATGCACAAAAGATGTATCAGCAAACATTTGAAATGCTCTTGATCACAATCTAGAAACCTTATAAAATCAGACCAATGCTTTAACTCTGATGAAATACTACATAATGGACAGTGTGTTAATGTGCATTCGAAGGCCAACAGAAGATTAATGGATGACACGGAGTGTTTTATAATAGATAGGACGGACAACATTAATTACATTTTACTTATACCACCTTCAGGTGAAAAGATGTAGACTTCAAAAAGTATCAAAAATAAATGAATTAAAACAGAAAAGATAACCTGAGAAAAACAAGACTGTACAGCAGGTAGAAGTGGGAGGCCGTTGTTAATATTTAATCTAGTCTTCTGCATGCCCTACAGTCGAAGGATCTAATATTCATGAGGTCAAGGGGGCTGAAGGCTACGCTCTGACTACTTAACACGTTCAGATATATGTGTATGCATGCACACACACACATAAAAATCACACAGTCAGACATAAATGTACGCCATGTAATAACAGACCAGTCTTGTACCTTAAAACTGGCTACCTCAAAACCTTGAGTGTCATTTCCTCTGTGAAATTATATGACCAATCTGAACTCAACGCTGAACTCAGTCACACTTACTGGCAGAACATGCATTACAAGCCCAGAGAAAAGTGACCAAAATGGTCCTTATAGTTTTATTACAGCACTTAACCCCCCCACCCACTATTAAAGGAAGCATTTTTGTGAGTAAGGCTATTTACTCCATGCTGTTCTCTTTACACACGCTAAGAATGAGTTTAAACTTCCTCTGGTGTACAAATGCCACATGATTTACTGTCATTACAAAAACACATGGGGTACAATATTACCTTGACCATTACTGCTTTAAATCATTTAACAACAGTAAATTGATGTTGAACACTATGTTTTCCTTTAATGGAACAAGAACAATTGAAGTGCATTCTTACCTTTTCCCCTGTATCTTCTGGTTTTTATAATAAGACTACCACAATGGTGATTCGGAGAGACCTACTATTTACTCTGAAGTAAAGAAGAGCTGCTCTTAGTACACGTATAAAACTCATTTTTATAGTTCAGAAAAGCTTTGTTTAAAAAACTGCTGCCTTGCTTCCTATGTACAATATAGGCAGCGACCGTCCAATGCAGCATCCTAATGGAAATGGAAACTCATATTGTAAGTTACAGATTAGAAATGCTGTACACAGGTAACAACTACACTTTTTATGTAATTCTTAGAAATATACTTTAAATTACAGGTGCTTGACTGATAGAAAAAATTGTATATTTGGCCTATACTTGGGAAATACTAAAATGTTCAAGTTAATATCACAACAAGTCGGCTTTAGGGTGGAATAGCTTAGAGTAAAACAATGCATGCTGAAACTCATCCTCTTTGTACACATTGATGATATAAATGTTCTTACAGTACACTTAAAGGTAATTTTTCAAGTAGAAAAACCTATTCATAAAAATAGTATACTCAAAGTGCAATAATACATAAACGTATCAATATTATAAATATGCTTTATTAGATATAAATAAATAATCAACTGTACGATGTTAAGTTAACTTAAAGAAAAATGCAAGAATACTTGCAGAACAAACAAGTAGTTAACTGAGATTATACTTTCAAGTGTAATTTAAAGAATTAAAGACAGTGTTTTTTGTATTTTATGACTAACAGGACACAAAGAGTATTGAATTTGAAAAATTGATCTTTGAAGCAAACCAAAAGGAGCACCAGCATCTTTTTCCACAGTGACAGAACCATTATAACATTATTTTATAGTGCTTTTATTGAGTCACATTTTCTCTTGTATCCTGGTTTGGAAACCGGTCTGTTAAGAATAGAAATTGACTGAGTCAAATTGTTAAATATTATAGTAAATTGATCTGGGAGTCACACTTCAGTCTCTCATCCTTGTATATCAAACAGTTACAGCGGATTACTTAATTTTAAATGATGACTCTGGCCCTTTGAACAATGAATTTCAACTTTACTCTAGACTTAGATTTGTAGTTCTGTAGAACAAAGCTGTAAACAGCTGTAAAAAGAGCTTTGTGCCAGTTGAATAAAGACAGGTTTTTATCAGATTATTGGTCTTTTTTATTTCTTTTCATTAAATAAATTTATTTCTTTATTAAAAATGTTTATGATATCTATTCATTGTTTTTAGTCCAAGCAGGTTTTTTGGTAATGCTGGGAACTTTAAAGCACTTTTCGTTGTATACATTGTTTGTTTAATCTTTGTAATGTCTGTATATGTAATCTCACAACACTGCAAATCAAATCTACCTTTAGGTACAAATAAAGTTGACCTGACCTATGCTACAAGTATTAAACCAGTTAACTATCAGTAAAAGTTCAATTGTATAGTTGCAGTACAAATGAAAAATGAAGGTAATACCTAATAAAACTTTTACACTTTTATAAATTAAATGTAGGCCAATTTAGTCTCAAGAACTAAAATAGTTGACTTTAAAGTAGGCCTTTACTACTGTGAGAGCCAGGGACCTCGCTCCGACACATGGCGCAACTGTGCCTCCGTTCCGATCTGACATCCCTCGCTCCATCCTGCACTTTCCTGACAAAAATATCGGTAACACTTTACAATAAGGTGCTATTTGTTAACAGTAGTAAATGCATTAGCTAAAATTAGCTAATTAATCCTTGATAATCCTTTGATTTTAAAAACGTTTTAGCAAATGACGAAATTAACATGAACTAAGATTAATAAATGCTGCGGAATATTAATCACTGTTAGTTCATGTTAGCTAATGCATTTACTAATTGTTAACAAATAGCACCTTTTGTAAAGTGCTACCAAAATGTAAACTGTCCTGTTAAATACAGTATTACAACATTCAAAGGCCAAAGATTTTAGGGAAAATAACAGGGAGTAAGTACTGTATACTTCTAGTATTATTAGTACAGTGATATTGTATACTTAAAAATATATGTGAGCTTTAAGTATACGAACTAGAAGTATTCTTGTTTTTTGTCCCGTAAGGGTAAATTTTTCTAAACATCTACTTTGATATTTGATATTTTTGTTTTAGAATGACATTCGGGTGAAAACAAATGGCAGAAGTTTATTCTTTAATTAAACTAGCTAAGTGATTAGACTTTTATAAAATGATTAAAGTACTCTAAACCAGACTTCAGGTGCACCTCACCTGACTAACGGCCCTCTTAACAATCACCCTGTGTGAAGTTATGATGTCATTAAAATAAAGGTCATAACCGTAAGTAGACAAGGGAGCTCGCCACTCTATCCTGACTAAAGTTGTGCCGTTTTCTTGGCAATGAGGGAGGGCAACAGAGTGCCGTGTGTTGTGAGAGCTGTCTGGTGAGACACATACAGTAAGACAGATGCACAGAGCAAACAACAGCTTTTACCACGAGGGACCGGGTCACCAGGCAGGAGCAGGGACCTGTCAATTAGCTGAACCAGAAAAGAGACGCAAACACACACAAAATGATACAATAAAGGGATGTTTTTCTGTAAATAAGTAAAATGTAAATGGGAACATAAAACACACTGGTGCACATGCAAACACATTTTCAAAAGGCTTACTCTTCACTGTATGTACATGTGATGACAAAGGCAGACTCCCCGCTGACTGTGATGCTTGACAACGGCACAAAGCTCGTTCCCAGCAGACCTCCATCCGCATGTAACCTGCTGCTCTCTGAACTAACTCATTATCTATAGGGCAGGGAAGCCCATCAGATAAAGCTTAGCAGAGCTTCTACATAATAAAACAGTTTTAGGTACACATATCGTTTTTTTTTGGCTAGGTATTGTTAGTCAGCAAAAGTTAGTCGCTTTGTTATTATTTTAGTGCACATGAGGGTGTTTGCTTGCTCACTAGTGAAATACAGTGACAAAATATTATTTTATCATTTACTTATGTGGTTCAAAATCTGTATGACTTTTTTCATCTGCAGATTAAAGAAAGAATATATTTGAAAAACATTAGACCCTACAATATGGATACAAAACCACTGACACATTTCTCAAAATGTCTTCTTTTGTTTTCCACAGAAGAACGCGTCATATTGAGGTTTGCAATGATGAGGGTGAATAAATGATGACAGAATCTCTTTAAAGTAGGCCTACATCCACCAATGGGAAAAGATCAGGCAGAAACAGCTTCTTAAGGAAAAAACGATCAGTTTCACAGCATACCAGCAACTAAATATAAACTTTGGCTTGTAGTAGCTTTGACTGCCCCAAATCACAGTGACATAGTATAGTTCACTCAAAAATGAAAATTCGGTCATCATTTACTCACCTTCAAACCGACATACATTTCTTTGTTCTGTTAAACACAAAGATATTTGTAAGAACATTAGCAATTCTCAGTTCTGTGACCTCAGCCAGAAAATTTAGAATCACAAACAGTTCTGGGGCACCTTTGGCTACCATTTAATTTTTCCTATATGGCAGTCAAAGATGTCACAGATTTGAAAATTGCTAATATTCTTCCAAATATCCAAATATCTTCCATATAATTTATGCAGGTATGAAATGACATGAGGGTGAGCAAATAATGAAAGAATTAATACTTTTGGGTGAACTATCACTTTAAATTAACGTATTGCGTTCACCTGTGGGGAGATCGGGGTCAGAACAAATCTAGGCCAAAGACAAATCTATTGTTCTAAAAGTGGACACATGCACTTGTTCACTTTTTCCTCCTCCAGAGGACACTGTGTAAATCCACATAGCAGCTGACAGAACACCACTCTTGCAGATAACCATAGCCATTATACAAAACACAAAATAGCCATTCACCTGAATTTTTTTTTTTTTTAATATATGACCAACTAGATTTAGTATTCTAGAAAATATGTAGCCTATTTTTTTCTCAAGTTTCTATGTCTCTGGGTGTTTACCTACTCACCCAAGTTAAAAGAGCCTTCAAAGGGATAGTTCACCCAAAAATACAAATTCTGTCATCATTTCCTCACCTTCGAGGTGTTCCAAAACATTATACATTTCTTTGTTCTCATGAACAAAGAGAAATATATTTGGAGGAATGCTTAAAACAAAACAGTTCTTGTGCCCCTTTGACTAAAATTCCTTTATATTTTTTTTTGATCTGTTAAACACAAACGAAGATGAAGAATGTAGGACAGCATACAGTTCTGGGACACTTTTGACTATTTCATTTTTACTACAATAGTCAATGGGGTCTGAACTGTTTGGCTACAAGCAATCTTCCAAATATACGCAAAACGGTAAGGGACAGAATAGGGGCTTTAGAATTAAAGCATTTTAATGCCCTATAGCTTTGCAATTACATTCAATTCACCAACAAAACAAAGGTTTCTGGCAGGTAAACAGCTTTAAAGCATTAGTAGGCACACACTGTTAATTTCATAGGGAATTCTTAGGTCAGTTACAGTTGACGTCTCCTACTGAATCTGGGTCTCTCTCTTTCCATTTCTGTAAGGTCTCATGTTGAAAAATGATTGCATGGCTTTGCTCTCCAGCCCCTGAGCAAATCTTCAAGGGAAGTGTGGCATATGTGACACAAGCTTACATTTTCTTATCAAAATCAGACCATCTTTCTCCATCTTTGTCTGTCTGTGTATGTCTGCATTTATTATATACACACACACAAACACTCACTCATGCTGTGGATTGATGTGGTTGCCAGGGATTTCTGTAAATCTTTAAGGGCTGGCAAGACAGAATTTATGATGTGGTGACTAGCATGATCCCTACATTTGTTTGTAGCTTAAAAGAACACAGATGCACATGAAGAGTGCAAGAAGATTTAATGAGATTCTATCGGTCAATTGGTAGAGCAACACCAAGGTCACAGGTTTTGATTCCCAGGAAACATACTTTGAATACACTGTAAGTAAAAGCGTCAAGTACAAAAAAATATTTATGCTTAACACCCAAAAATGTATGTACACTACCAACCTGCATTTTCTAACAGGATGCAGGATCCCGCCTTATCACCACCCACATGGACACACACCTGTTTCAATAAGGTGGTTGAGAGGTCTAGAGGCCTCAGTGTGAAGCTCAAAAGCAACCACAGAAACTGTGGAGGGCTGAGGCGACTTTTTTCAAGACAAACATTGACGGTCTTCTAAGAAATGAGATGATTGATGAACGTCTTTTAGAAATCAGCTGAATATAATAAGTGGTTTCTTTTAGTATTAAATAGTGGTGATCTTCACAAATCTCTTTCTCTCTCAGGACTCAAGAAGCTTTCAGGTAATTTCCAAAGCTTTAGTAAAATTACAAGGATGTGCTACATACATTTATGTATTTTTTGTCACATTCATAATGCATGAGTTTTTCTCTCTCTTTCTATCAGGGTCAAAATGCAAAAATTAAATATGGGAGTCAGTGGGTAAGATCTGAAATGTAGGTTTAGGATGAGGTAAATTATGACAGAAGAAATATTTTTGGGTGTACTATAGATTTAATCTTTGTTCATGTCAATGCAATTTTGTTAGTTTCCTGTGGATTGACCAAATTTTTAGCAATTACTTTGTATTAATTTCAGCATTTACTAATGCAGTTTTTTAAATCAAAAGTAAAAATGTTGTATTAGTACTATTGACATAAACGAATGCAACCTTATTGCCAAGTGTTTACAGAATGATCTACAGAAAATATGTAAAACTTAGATTAATGCAACAACAAAATAAGTTGTTTTAAGCATTTTATCCATGTTGCAGAAAAGAAAGAGTGAGAGAGTATTTTCATGTGGAAGTATCTGGCAGGAATGATGTTATTGAAAGAATATTGCATGCATCACCTTTTCCTGCCCCAACCCACAAATAGAAGCATGGGAAAGCGCAAAGCTCCGGGCCACTTCTGATTGAGGTGATGCCGTCTGAGTTGTGGTAATTGTCCAGCGCCCCTGCAGTGCCCTCACACCGGCCCCCGTGACAGAGCATTGAAACACACGCTCTTCTCTCCATCCAAATGACATTTTTTCCTCCCGAGAAGGCAACCGGAGACTCTCACACATACATGGTAATTAGTCAATGCTGCTCACAGGTGCTTGAGTGTACCTCGCTCCCCCAGTACAACCTGTTCTTTTCTTTCCACTTCCAAGTTCTACTGTCTAGCTAGCGTAAAAGGAATGGGTACACAAATTATAATAAAACGTCCAGGAAGTTAATTATTAGATGTGTTCTGACAGAACTATTAGCCTTGTGCTATTAGCTTCCTATTAGACTATGTCCATTGATTGGCCATGGGTCCGTTCATTTGAGGGCCAGCCCTGGGCACCTGCCTGCAACTTGATGCAAGAACAACCTGAGAAAATCTCACCTCTGGTTTACAAACACAACTGCTTCCTTTATACCGTCTCCGTCCTAACCACAGCTATAGTGGTAATGAAAATGTACGCACCTGGTATAAAACAATCTTTCCGGAGCACACAGGTGCAAACCGGGCCTATGGTCTGGAAATCAAGGGTGATGTCAGGATTGTTGTATTAAGACCGAAAGCTATGTTTTATTGATCACTGAATGGAAATTGTGCACCAAGACAGAACCTGGCAAGTAAGAGCAGCACATGCATAATGCACAATCATCAGAATGCATTATGTGGTAATGCTGTTGGGTCTATAACTGGGTTATGCTATTGTTTTTTTAATTGGGAGTAACTATTTTTATTGGTGGTCGATGTGCATTCAGAATGGAAGGAGGAAATGACGGCCATTAACTCTCACATTTGTTCATCACTGCATGGGCACATTTCAGTTAGCAAGAACAAAGTGTACCAGAACATCCCTGTGCATCTGAAGAAAAGAACAGAACCTAATTCAAATCACATTTTTATAATAATCCCAAGGCTAAATTCAGTTTATACATTAAATAAGTGATTTGATATGCCCTTATTAAACAAAAATACACGGAAAATATAATACAACATATAACATTTCCATATGAAAGTGCTTGTATCTTTTAAAAAGTAGTAATACATCATGTGTTATTTAATATATATTGTGTGTGTGTATATATACAGTATATACACACTCACCTAAAGGATTATTGGGAACACCATACTAATACTGTGTTTGACCCCCTTTCGCCTTCAGAACGGCCTTAATTCTACGTGGCATTGATTCAACAAGGTGCTGAAAGCATTCTTTAGAAATATTGGCCCATATTGATAGGATAGCATCTTGCAGTTGATGGAGATTTGTGGGATGCACATCCAGGGCATGAAGCTCCCGTTCCACCACATCCCAGAGATGCCTGTGGGGGCCATTTTTGTACAGTGAACTCATGTTGTCATGTTGAAGAAACCAATTTGAAATGATTCGAGCTTTGTGACATGGTGCATTATCCTGCTGGAAGTTGCCGGTGGTCATAAAGGCATGGACATGGTCAGAAACAATGCTCAGGTAGGCCGTGGAATTTAAACGATGCCCAATTGGCACTATGGGGCCTAAAGTGTGCCAAGAAAACATCCCCCATACCATTACACCACCACCACTACCAGCCTGCACAGTGGTAACAAGGCATGATGGATCCATGTTCTCATTCTGTTTACGCCAAATTCTGACTCTACCATCTGAATGTCTCAACAGAAATCGAGACTCATCAGACCAGGCAACATTTTTCCAGTCTTCAACTGTCCTATTTTGGCTCGTGCAAATTGTAGTCTCTTTTTCCTATTTGTAGTGGAGATGAGTGGTACCCGGTGGGGTCTTCTGCTGTTGTAGCCCATCCGCCTCAAGGTTGTGCCTGTTGTGGCTTCACAAATGCTTTGCTGCATACCTCGGTTGTAACGAGTGGATATTTCAGTCAAAGTTGCTCTTCTATCAGCTTTAATCAGTCGGCCCATTCTCCTCTGACCTCTAGCATCAACAAGGCATTTTCGCCCACAGGGACCCGTTTCAGAAAGCAGGGTAAGTGCAAACTCAGTGTAAGTTAACCCCAGAAAACGGGATACTCTGGGTTTTCAGTTTCAGAACGCGAGGTATATCAAACCTGTGACCGTGGGGTTAGTCAAGCCTGTTTCAGAAATCAAGGTATCTTATACTTAGAGTGAGTAACCATAGTAACCTACTCTGTGAACCTAACCTGGTCAGGAGCAGGTTTTATTCCACTAACCCGAGGTTTGTTACAATCTCCGCCCCTTTTCGAAGCGCGAGCGGTGTTGAAATTGCCTTCGCCGTTTGTTTATTCATTCGTTTTCCTTAATCGTGCACAAGTTACACAGACGTCCGTTCATTCAGAGAGAGTTAAATTTACGTCGGGAGAGAATATATGGTGAAGCCCCGTTTGGATGTTTTATCATATCCGGAGGATTCTTTATTTGAGCGATACAGTTTTTCTTTACAGTCCATTTAATATATCCACACTCTGCTTCATCCTTACATCACAAACCTCACTCGTCGTGGCCGCGCTCTTACATCTGAGCAGATTCTCTGTGCGGCCTTACTTTTCTTTGCTAATGGAAGCTTTCTATAAAACACGGGGGATGCAGAACACGTTAGCAAGGCAACTGTATGCAGAGCAGTAAGAAACGTGTGCATCGCTCTCAAGCACTTTTTATACATTTGTGTTAAGTTTCCTTTGAGATCCATCAAAGAGGAGTTTCATAGGACTGCAGGTGAATGGTGAACGTCTATCTGAATAAGCTGATCAAATAAATGTGGTCTTGCTGCCAACTCTGGAATTAGATAATAATTCAAATACCCTTTAGGATTTCCCATTGTGATTGGGTGCACATTTAAAAGGTCCCACTCGCCCCGTTCTGCGCGGGATTCGAACTGCCGTCGGTCAGAATGAGAGACGGGCGCTCTAACGAGGAGGCTAAAGACCGCAGTCCCTATAGCATCTGTCAGTAGAGCGTCTCTGTTGGTCGGGGAGTGAGGCTTACACACTGCACAGCTCTTCACTAGCTGGCCTCCGTTACACATAGCTGGAGCAGGGGCAAGCATGGCCAGTTTTTTGTCTTCTATAGCCACAGTGCTCGTTTCTCATGTCCACATAACTTTTTAAGGCCAGTTTATTTAATATATCAAACATTTCCCAGTCAGGCATCCTACTAGCAAGAGCATTTAAACTCACCGGACTGAAGGATGTTTATATATTTCACTTTCAGCTGCTGCCATGTTCTTTTTATTGCAGAAGGATTGCACCTACATGACAAAAATCGTAGGTATATATGTATATACAGTGCCTCCTATTCTATTGGCGAGAAATAAACGGAGCGTTTTTGTCACGTGCCGTTGCCATGGTGAATCGTGTTATCTTCGCTCAATTGATGATGGCTTTTAAAAGCCGCGATGAACGCGCGTAACCTCGGGTGAATTTACTCAGAGTGGATTGAACTCATTGAAACCAGCTGTTCTGAAACAGACAACTCAGAGTTCATATTTTAACTCAGTGTTGCTTGAACCTCCTTATCGAAACGGGTCCCAGGACTGCAGCATACTGAATGTTTTTCCCTTTTCACACCATTCTTTGTAAACCTTAGAAATGCTTGTGCGTGAAAATCTCAGTAACTGAGCAGATTGTGAAATACTGAGACCGGCCCGTCTGGCACCAACAACCATGCCACCCTTTAAATTGCTTAAATCACCTCTCTTTCCCATTCTGACATTCAGTTTGGAGTTCAGGAGATTGTCTTGATCAGGACCACACCCCTAAATGCATTGAAGCAACTGCCATGTGATTGGTTGATTGGATAATTGGATTAATGAGAAATTGAACAGGTGTTCCTAATAATCGTTTAGGTGAGTGTATAAACGCCCTCTCCCATTTTCACAACTCTTTGCATTCATTTAGGGTTTTATTTAACACGAAAATGCTAGACAAAATGGGTACTCATGTGTTTTTTTGCTCATTCAATCACGAAATAGAACTTAATACTGGTGTGGCATTTACATTAAATTATTTGTATATATTTAGTTTATTACCAATACATTTTTACCAAATTAAATGTAATAAAAAAAATGTTTTAATACTTTTACCAAATTACCAATTTTTATGTAAAAATATATAATATACATAATAATTTACAGTATATACAAGAAAATTGATTTTCTTGGTGTAAGGGTAACTACAGTATCACTAGCATACACCAGCATTGACAACCATGGAATATTAAAACGTTTTTAGAAGCATATTCCTTAATATATCATTGCCTCGGTCTACGTCTTGCAACTATATAAAATTGCAGACATCCATAGATCCCTTCAAATCAATGAGAGGGCATCAGCGTACCAGTGTGGATTGGAAAAGATACTGCGTCAGCATTTCAGACATTATTGTTCCAGTTTTGACAGCCTCTAAAAAATAAATTTAAGCATGTTTGCAAGTTTGTTCAGCCATATTATTTATGATGCTCAACGTCTCGGAGGAAACCAAACAGTACCGCATCGAGTACTTTCTTATTGTTGCCCGGCACATTTGGACCACAGTGCAATGTAAGCAGAGATTTTACGACTGTCCTGCTAATGCACATATATAGCAGGCTGTAAAAGAACAGCGAATCCTTTTTAAATCAAGCAGAAAGCCGAAATCTCAGAGTGATTTGTTATGAATAATGCATGTGCGGTGATCATTACACTGCAAGAGCGAGGAGATCCTTTTTTACTGTTCCCTCTTGAAGTTCTCCTGCTATTATTTTCACGTGTCATGAATTGATGCTGTCAGTAGAAGGAATCATGTTTTTCAAAGGGATGTTGGCACTGCACCATGGAAACGGTAATCATTAATGGCACAATGATAAGCTGCTGACCCTCAGAATTTCAAACCACAATCACGATTCGTGTAATCAAAAATTCACAATTTAAGGTTAATACGAATATAACAAATGTAGTTGGAAGGGTAAACATTTTGTTACTGTATAAATTATTTATTTAATACATGAGGGGTCTAGCCTTTATCAGTCCAATGTCCTCTTGGTCTGATAGAGAGATGATGGAGAGAAATGAGTTTATCGTTTATAGTACATATTGTAAACTAAGCATATTGTAAAAGTAAGTTTGAGAATGAACAATAAAGACCCCCTGCAGACCTCATGAACACTTTAATCTATTTAATTCAATTGATTAATTGAAAGCGCTTCTCACATTTAGCATTGTTGCAAAGCTACTTTATATACATACAGTGTAGAAAAACAGAAGTAGAGATATAATTATAAAACTTAGAATATCTCCTATAAAGCCTGTGTCTGTGAGCAACATAAAAATATGTACTTCATGAACCGTTTCAAGGATATGTGCTTATGATCACAGCCTGTTCTTTAAATGCATGGCACGGGGCTGAAGTCTGGCAGTAAAAGCTTCAAAGTGGGTACAAACACATTTACATTATGCATTTAAACGTATGTTCTCAGGAGCAGAGAAACTGTAATGTTTCCATGGCGATTCTGTTCTCAATTACTTGTCATAAGTTCTAAGTGCTGGTTTTGCAGCATTTAAAGACACAATTGAGGTGTGAGGTTTTGTCTCAGGTTGGTGCACTATGACTCAGTCTGTCTGATTCGTTCAGGTTATGTGAGTGTTGAGCAGGATCTGTTGTCTGGAGGCCGTTTCCTGACTTGCATTATTAATTTAAGATTCACAGTAGACTTGATGCTGTTACTCTTGCACTGCCTGGAACCTTGAATGACAGCATTTGGCTAGTGATTATGTTAAATAAATGAAAAATTACAAACAATATTGCTCATTTGATTGTATGTGAATATCATTTTAGGAAGTTGTAAATGAAGAGTTCTTTTGAAGAATAGATAACTCTTAGATAGAAATCAAGTTTTTTTATTGTGCATTAAAGATAATATCAATCAAATTGCAGATGGATTGTTTTGATTAAAAGAAATCATAGCAAAAAAGCAGCTAACTAAAACAATAAAAACATGATAACATGAAATTTGAATTATAAAATGTTTTATTTGTATCTGTTTTTGCAAACTCTTCGTATATGACACAATGAAGATGTTCTTTGTTTGGATTTAAAAGGAACATATCATCTTTAATAATTTTCAGAAGAGCACAAAAGAAGTTCAGGAGAATGTCAATGACAAAAAGTTGACAATGACCAGGAACAGTTAAGCAGTAGCCTAGTTCAAATAAAAACTTGACAGCTCCTGGTCACCATCAACTTCAGAGCATGGAATTTATGCTTTGTGTTCAAATGAAGAAAACAATAAGGGGCGGAGTAAATAAGGGTTGGTAAATGCTGATATTTTTGGGTGAACTAGATTATTTCATTAAAAAAACAATAAAATGTGGAAATTATATTACTATATCAATCAGTCCTGAGAATTTCCTGTGCGGATGGGTAACCAAAGCTAAGTATAAAACGCTGCTTTTATCTTCATACTGACCAAGAAAAGCTTTAAAATAAAAAGAATAAACAGACGAAATAGATTGAAAACTGCGCACATGATGCTATTCCGAGACTGATCTTGGAGCCACCTTCAGATGGCCAGGCCAATATGGCCTTCATAAGAGGAACATTCTGGAACTCGACAAACATTCACTTTATTTGAAAGCTGAACCTGAGGAGTGGCCACCCGCGTGTTTGTGGTCTCCCATTCCTCTGATTTCTATAAAACCAGCCTGCGGAGCAGAGACAAAAAGAAACTTTAATGAAGGTGGAGGAGAAGAATCCCGAAACCGTGGGAGATAAACATCTCGCTTAGAGGGGTGAAGCATTAAAGATTAAAATAATGATGCCGGAGAGGAAGAGAGTTTTCTCTGTATCGAGAGAAAAACAGATACGAGAAAAATCCAAAGAAATGAAAAAAAACCTGTGATCGCCGCTGACGAAAGATTCTGCTGAGACACACAGAGAATGCAAAAAGCGTGAAACATTGATAGAAAGGGACGAATCAGACATGCTCACTAACAAGGGTGGGGGTTTGAGGAGCTCCTGGGTCTCTCAAAGGAGGAAGAGGAGAACGGGAGACAAACTCACCCCCCTTGTGGTGCGACATCACAGAGTACAGCTTTCTACACCCCCCAGGTCTGTAAGTACAGATGCAGAAACGCAAATGCGGCGAGCAGGAGGGAGGGAGAGTGTGTGCGTTCGTAGATCTTACCCGGCAGGAGGTCTTCATTTAAAATCTCAGCCCCTTCCCTTCACACTGCATTACCGCTCATATGGGTGAGGTAGATAATAAGACTCCATAGTAATCCATAATCCGACCTCAGCGAAAGTGAAGGAAGGTGTAGACAGACCTGTGCAGACAGGCATATTAATCATTTCGGAGGAAAAACACAAATGCGTTCTTATTTTAGGTCTTTGCGAACCTTTAGCATCACTTACAGAGACACTTAAAGTCCAAGTGAAATAAAAATGACAATGCCTATATTTTCATGAAATATTGCAGTGTTTATTGTAAATAGTTTCTCAATATGGGTCAGTCTTTTTTTATTAATCGTGTGGCCTCATGATCTTTGGTTAAAATCTGAAAATTAATTTCCGTCCTGCAGTGACTATTCATTTAAGATATGTTGGACGGCTTGCAGCCACTATTTTTCTCATTCAAAATTCCATTTCACTCAGAAATGAGTCAAAATACGAAAGCAAAAACCGCTTCACGGGGACTTTGTTGGAGGTGTAGTCTAAATTATTAGGGAGATAGCTTGGAGGAGACATGAGGGCTTTAAAATCCCTTTAGCAAAATTGTAACTAAAATACTTTATTTTAAAAAATTATAAATTATTTACATAAAATAATTATGCATGTTTTATGACCCTCTAACGCTGAAAAAATGTCATACCATCAAATTATTTGCTGATTTAGTCATACTATAAAACATCAGCTTGAATAAGAACAGCCCAAAAAATCTCTCATGATTTATTTAAAGCACATAAAGTGCAGAAAAACATCAGAAAAATTCCCAGCGTACTTTCGGCATGGCACAGAATTAATATCGCCAGCCTGGGTAATGTACCGTTCTACAGTAAATGTGTGCTGTGCATTTGGAGATTAACAGAAGAAGCTACGTTCTGCCCATCTATTTGTGCCCTTTGTGTTTGTGTGCTGGCACTCTGTAAGTTATTCATGATTTGGGGATTTTCTGGGGCAAATACATTCCAAAGTCCTCTAACAGTAAACAGGGAACTGGAAATGAAACAGGCTATTTTGAACATGACATGTGAGGAGGAAACAAGTGAATGTATTTGGATGAGAGAAGTCAATGAAACACAAATAAAACGATATGGAGAAACGAGAGAGAAGCAAGGAGGTTACAAAGAGAGAGAGAGAGGGATAGAGAGAGAGAAACATACTGTTGATGAAGGGGAGGGAGGAATTCCCTGAGGGGCGATGTCTCTCTCTCTCTCTCTCTCTCTCTCTCTCTCTCTCTCTCTCTCTCTCTCTCACTGTGTTGTTCATTCACTTGCTCACTCACTCACTCACTCACTCACTCACTCACTCACTCACTCACTCACTCACTCACTCACTCACTCACTCACACACACTCCGTCCGCACATGCTTGAACGCCAGACACTTCCTTTTAGAAATTCACTTTCACACACATGCATACAGCCACTCGCATTTATTCTGCAACCTGCAAATTTTACTAGCACACTTTTTCTGTGTCTGGATATAAAAACTACGCTGCCTCAACTTTGAAAGAGATTGAAAGTGAAAAAGAGAGACCGAATCAAGCACAAAAGGTTGCAGATGTGCTAAAAGGATCAGAAGGATATTTTAGGGCAGAATGAAATTCATCCAAAACATTGTGAGGAAGAGCTTTGACGCACTTCGAGACTGATCCTTATCTCAGGTGAGATCTTTGTTCCTTTTCTCTTTCCTGTCACAGTTTGACTTGATTCTGTTTTGTCTTTGGTTAGATGTTTGGTCTGGGAATCTCCGGTCAGCATGTCTTAGTCAGATGTAAATGGTGTTTGTAAGTCATGTACAGGGAAAAAGGAGAATTTAAGCCAGGTTGAACTTTGAAACTCTGCTTAAGCTAGAATGTAAAAAGTCTAAGGATTTGTTTGTTTGCCTACATCATGTCAGATTTAACACAAGTCTTATAAAAAGCAGGACAGTAGAAAAACTGATCTGAGATGCGGTTTTGTACTTAGAAGCAGAATGTTCCTTCTGTTCTGAGAGTAAATCAAAATCTGTAAAACTAAGCTCCCAACAATACCAGACATTTGTTTATTGCCAAAAAAAAAAACGATGGAGTGTTTTAAAATCGTAGATACCTGTTTCTCTGTTCCAGATGAATGATGCTTGCTCTTACATCCCTGTATTTACATTTTGTCTCTCATTTAAAAGGCGTTCTTCAGATTGTGTTGTAAAATTACTTTATCACATTTTGACAGATCCAATTCACCTTGCATAAAAACAAATGTTTTGTAAACCTGCAGAATAGCTACACTCTTAAAAATAAGGGTGGTAAAAAGCATCAATGCAAAAAAAGAATGTTGGTTCCCCATAGAACATTTCAGTCACTATTTAATAGTCTGTGAAAAACACGTTTCTGTGGATATTATAGCTTCCTCACAGAACTACAGCCCAAAAAAAGAACCTTTTAGGATCTTTATTTATAATACTGTAATGTGAATATAAAATCAAAATCTCACTTTCACTAGTGCAGTTAAAACAGAGGATTTAATCCCTGTTTTATTCAATAACAAACACTTAAATTACATTATATTTCAAATTTTGTTCCATGAGATAAGAAGTGAATTACTGTAATGTGTATGTGTGTAAAAGAGAGAGAGAGAGGTTGCTGTAAGGCTGTGGGGCCTTGGGAGTCGAAGATTAATGAGTGGGGGAGTGAGTTAGCAAGACTAATGTTGTGTACCTCAAACTTGTAAGCAAAATTGACTGTATCAAATCATACATGCAACTAAATACCATACATCATGTAACTTCAAACTTAATATGCTCCTTCAATTTATCAATGCAGATATAATGGGGGGAAAATAAGAAACATTTAGAATGCAATGACAAATTCAAGAGTTTGGTCAGTGCCCGTGGCATGTTTTCGTCACTTTAAATTGAAAACAGGACGGGATGTGGAGCAGTTCAAATGCTTTGTGTGAATCCTGATAGTGACCCACGATAAGGTGGACTCGTGCTGGACGGGGCCCTGTGTGTATTTAAAGGCGATGATATCTCTTAATACCAGATTAAAAAAAAAGAAATAGATAATGATCTGTTTAAAAAAATATAAAAATATTTTTGTGAACACCAGGAATCAAGATTTATTGATGTGTTCCTACTTCTGAATCATTGGTTGAGCCTAGAACAACATTGCTGTCAAGCAAAGAACAGTCCTGTATAATCAGACGGATAATAGTTTGTAACTTTGACATTAAAATCTCATCGTTGATAGGGATGATGTTCCAGAACCTGCCAACAGAGACCAAACATACAGAATCAGTTCATACGTAGATAACCTGAAGAGTCATTTATCTATAATTGACTCACAAAACCATACAAGCAAACATTTCTGAAAACCAAGCAAGCACCAATAAAAACACACTCCCACACACCAGGGCTATATACTGTAGCTCAGAGAACAAAGTCCAAACCGGACAGCTTGGGAACCCCATTGATTGACAGATGGCACAAATCTGGTGCAGGCGTTCTCAGACAGAATGCTGGACAACTTCTGTGTCAGACAACTTGTCACACGAAAGATTTGTAATATTTGATTCCAAGCTTTACAAGCATGCAACACGAACTGGAAATGACATCAGCT
Source organism: Barbatula barbatula (assembly GCF_947034865.1). NCBI lineage: Eukaryota > Metazoa > Chordata > Actinopteri > Cypriniformes > Nemacheilidae > Barbatula > Barbatula barbatula. The sequence goes on along the minus strand of NC_136767.1, from coordinate 23,698,640 downwards.
TGGTTGATCTGTCTCTAGCTTGCGTCACCTGATTTGACAAGAAAACACCTGTTATTTAGTCTCAGGTGATCTGATCACAAATGATCAGGTGGGACAGATTGCTGTTTACATCTTGCAGTGACAAGCATCTCTTGTGACCATTTGGCATTCACTACTGTGGAAAATTCAAAAAGGAAAAGACAGAGAGGAGATAAGCACAAAAGCAAGCAAGATTGTATAGCTTTAAAGGATAAAGAGAAAAAAGAAAAAGAGAGAACGGGTAGGCGGGTATGAATAATAAGAAAAAGATGCAAGCAAAAAAAGGACTTTATAACTGATTGAACAAATAAACGTATAGTTGAGAAATAAAGTAAGAACAAGAAAACAAGAAAGAATGAAAACTAGAAAAAACAAGAAAGTGAGAACAAAAAAGTAAGGAAGGAAAGACAGAATGCAAGGAAAAAGCAAGAAAGAACGAATTACTGAATGAACAAATAAACCAATGAACTAGAAAACAAGAAAGTAAGAACTAGAAAACAAGAAACAAAAAATTAAAGATAATAACAAAGAATGAGTGAACAAACAAACAAATTAGAAAACATGGAAAAAAGAAAGAAAGATAGAAAGAAAGAAAGAAAAAAAGTTTTTTATCTAAAGCTAAAGTGTGCGACTCAGGGCTGTATGGATAAGACACAAGGTCGCCCTGACATCACAGTCACTGTATTCCATTAGAGCCCCCCTGAAATCTAAATAATCCTTTCAAAGTCATGAAAACAATACAGTATCCTTTTATTATTACTTTGATTTATCCTAGGACAACCATACAAGGGAGGGGTGTGCGTTTGCGTAGGTGTGTTTATAAGTGAGTGTGCTTGTGTACAGGGGAATTTTGTGCTGGTTCTTGGGTCATTAGTGATGACAGTTTTAGTTTATTAAGATGACACGCTACTGCTTTTCTCCTGACCACCCTCCATGCCACACATTCCCCCCCACTGAACCACAACGCGAGATGCAAAACATATCAGAGTAAAACATTTAAGCAACCACACAACACAGCTGCACAGGCAAACAAAATACAACACGTAACCACGCAATGCGGCTCAGCACAAAACCACACGGTGAAGCACAACATCGCATAGCTCATTAGCATAGACACAAGCACAGCCAAAGGGAAAATGAGGTTGCTTATTCATAGCTTAACAGAGAGAGTTTTGCGAGCCGATGTTTTGTTTGGTTCTGGCGCATCAACACTGTATAAGATGTTTTTCCTCCACACAAAAATAAAATCCAGCCATTATTTATTCACTCTCATGTCATTTAAAACCTTTTCTCTGTGGAACATAAAGGAGAAGATTTCAAGAAATGTCTCAGTGGTTTTGTGTGCACACAATGGAAGTCAATCGATGCCAATGATGTTTGGTTACCTACGTTCTTCAAAATATCTTCCTTTGTGTTCTGCAGATATATACCCCTAAGAAATACCAACACAAGCCCACAAAGCGCAAAACAGATAAATAACCTGTTCTCCAAACAACATCTTCCACAGCCCACTCCCAAAAGTCCTACAAAGTACAGCTCTGCCTAACATAACACAGCAGGATCCAACAGAACTCTCTTCTTCTCCACACACACATATACCACAACACCACTATTCCTACACAATATAAAAGAACAAAAACACCAGCCAGTGATGCAGAAAAATCCCTCAATTGCACAAACGCCCTCATTCACTGAAAGCATATCCATAAGCGAAATATATAGCTGTGCGCTATGGGCCCTTTAGAGCGTGAGCGGCTAGAGCTTTGCAGAGATGTTTTTCACTGTTGTTTCAATGTGAGGGGATTTAAAGATGAATCAAAAGCAACAACCTGGCGCGGAAACGCAGGCACAAGAGAAGACAAAGAGCAGAACCAAAGACATTACTTCTGAGATTTCAGTGTGGTTCAGAGACCGCGCGCTCGCACCAGGCCGAACACGCAGAGCAAACCACCTGCTCTGAGACCAGCTCCATTCATCTGGCCCTCTAAACAACGCTTACTTTCCATTAATTGCCAATTGCAAGACAAATCAGTAAAACACTTTGTTTGGCATTAGGGTTCATTCTCACCTTCTTGCTGTTTGTTTTGTAAAAACACTCTCTCAATCTATCCGGCCACTTTAGGATTCGTCGGATTAAAATGAATGAGCGTGTGAGAATCATTCTTGGTTTTGTACTACTTGCTGTTATAGCTTCAAGATTTATATACTGTATTTCATACAATGCCATGTTTAACTCTAAAGGCAATAATTCACACTTCTTTCCAAATCTGGATAACTTTCTTTTCCGTAAAATGCAAAAACTTTTTAGCATTTCAGGTTTAATATGGCAATTTGGCAAATAAACTTCACATGCACTCTTAAAAATAAAGGTGCTAAAAATAAAGATCTTGACAGCGATTCCATAGAAGATCCATTTTTGGTTCCACAAAGAACCATTCAACCAAAGAGTTTTTGAAGAACGATCTCTTTCTTACTTTATTATAATCGAAAGAACTTCTGAGTTACAGATGTTAAAGGTTCTTTATGAAACCAAAAGGTTGTTCTATGGCATCGAAGAATAAATAAATAAAATTGTATCTTATAAATTGAAATCACATAAAATAATATGTTAATAACAGTACGTTTTCTAAATTCTGTCACCATAGGACACATGTAAGGTATACAGTATTTGTCAACACATGTGCAGAAATTGCAAGTGAGGTTTTTTGATTATTTAAGATATTTAAAACATCTACAAATGGAAATTAATGTGGGTCTAGATTAGATAGGAGTAAGAATTATTTTTGGTTGTAAAGTTCACGTGTCTTGTTTCATTTAGAAGTTCTTCATCTCTCTCATTTAGCTGTAGTTCAATCTTTCTGTATCAAACCCTTTACTTGTGGGGAAAGCTAATGAACAGACGCAACAGTGAAGCACAATTACTGTATATACTGTACAGACTTGAAATAATATGGCTTCTGAAGTGAAATTTCATGTAATTTAGATGTCATTTAGATCATTCTGGTTTATTGTTAATACGCTAGATATATATGCTGAGTTTTTTCAATGCATGGTAGGATCAAAAAAGGTAAAGCTTTTAAATAAATGTCATATTTGACCCAACCATTACGACAGCCTTTTGGGATGAAACAACCTAGCCAAGGTTAATCTATAATTCAACAGTTAGGTTTGTGCTTTTTGAGAACCAACCACCGGTTGAAAATAACTCGGCATGTTTTAGAATACATACACTAGTATATGCTTAGATCATAGTTCAAATCACTGTGTTGTATACAACCGGAAAACATTCACTCAATAGAACGTTCATATCAGCCCTCTTGACCGACCCTGCAGTAGCTGTCGGGTCTTCATGCTCGATGGTGAAATTTTGTTGAATTGATTAACCTTCATATGTTCACCCACTCCTACAGAAAGACAGCATACCATTGACATGACCACTGATTCTAAATGTTTAATCCTCCTTCCCTCCAAAACAATATCGATACCGTCCAAACAAACACAGAGTGGGAGGAATAAACGGACAGAAAGTCTTTCCCCTGTGGTGAAAGAGCTAACAAAATTCATTTGACATGAGCTACTAACCCGATCGCTGCCCCAGGGGCACAGTCCAGATTGTTAATCACTAAATTATTTGCTTGTCATACCGAATAAGAAAATGCCGTTTCGATAGCTTCAAAGTGGTCGGCGGACAATAATAATTATAGGAAATACTGTGCATGGTCGATAATTCAATTAGGGAACATTTGGGACCCCTAAATAGGTTATAAATATAAAAAAATGTTTGTATATCTTTTATTCTGTTGAACACAAAATTAGATATTTGAAGAATTTTGGAAAGCAAATAGGTCTGGGGCACCTTTGACTACCATTTACATTTTTTCTACTATGGTATTCGATGTCCCAGAACTTAAAATTGCTAAAATTCTTTCAAATATGCTCCTTTGTATTCGAGTAAATGATGACACAATACTATATTTTTTCATTTTCAACTATCCTTTTAACATTGTGTATCTCTAAGTTTATTTTTCTGCACATTTCAATGTGGATGGACATGCTATAATACAAATATTGTGTTTTTAACCTCCCCGAGCACATTCATCATTACCATCACAGACAAATGTCAAAAATCCACACAAAGACAATGGATTTAACATGAAACATTTCATTTCTAAGATTTTAAGCAGTCAAAAGTGTCACGAATTGGAAAATCACTCATGTATAATAAATATTTATAATTGCATTATATATCATTTTTGTCAACAGCCTTTGAGCTATCAAAACCCAATTAATACTGCTGAGAGAAACAGAGAAAAAGCAGGAAAGCAATTTAGCGGCCACATGAATTCATATGTGATAATACACAATCTATTAGTATATATGCATCCATTCTTCCATACAACCCTCGAGTACACAGTGGCGTCAAAACCAGACCAAACTCATTTGCATGCAGGTTTATTCCCAATAATGTTACCATGCTCTCCATGCCAACAACCTCTTTAATTAGAGCAAAGCCCCCATAATGCCCCCTACCCCCCCACAAACACACAGAGCCCTCCCCTCCACTGGTACCAGACACCCCCCGCCCCATCATGACACATTCGCACACACTCCTCATTATCAATTTGAGGAACATGCAGACCAAAGGGAGTGTGTGTTATTTGATTGACCCAGATCTTCAAGTGCAAATGAGAGAGAGAGAGAGACAGAGAGAGGGACAGGGTGGAAGTGAGAAAGAGCGAGAAACTAGTGGGGCGTGGGGAGGTTCATGAAGAAACTAATTTGAGGCTCAGCGGGGCGTCCGTGTGCTAAAAACTGAGCGCATTTACTGAAGGTCAGTGTCTATTGGCCAGATTGAAGGAGATCTTACAGAAGCATAGAGAGAGATAGAGACACGTTTCGCACATTTTTTTTCTCCGTTCTTTTAGTCTGACGACAAACACAATCAGATCTTCTCAGACGCTGTTAAATCCTCTCACTCATTCTCCATTTGCATTCAGATATGAGGAAGACGAGGCAAAAGCTTTCAAGTCGGCTGGACGTTCCCGGTAACGGGGCCGGCGGAGAGAAAATTCAGCTGCTGAGTCACCTGATAGGAAACAGATGAGACTTTTTATTTTGCAACTTGTAACACTTTCACGTCTACTTTTAATATAAGTTTTGATCCAATATCTAATAAAGAGGAATCCATAAATATACATTAGTAGAGGTTTATTCAGGGTCTGTAGACAATCTCTTAAAGAATGTAAACCAGCAGGAAAGCAAACCACTACAATATGTGTTGTCTTTAGTCTTTTAGAAGACATTTTTAAACAACGACAAAAAATGTGCTCAGATCGACCAAATGCCAAATATGTAAATACCAAAAAAGCCAGAGATTTCAATATGAATCCAAATGCTTCTCATAACATTCCTCCAAGATACGTAATCTGAGCTATGCTAGGCATGTGAAGTTTAGCTCAGTTCTCTTACCCAAAGTGTCTGCTTTTATTGGAAACAGGTGAGGCAAAGCAGCCTCCAAGAATTCTTTCTCTTCTCTGGGAACAAATGTAAGCTGTCGGCTATGTGCAAGTACACGAGCACCAAAACATTGAGCTTTGGTGGGAAACATGAGTTTCCTCACTTTCTGTTCATTTCCTGTTGTTTATTCTCCTTACACCTTCAAGGGTTTGCACAACTATGTTTTATTAGTACACTACATAGACTAGTCTGCAGGTCAATATTTGATGACCATGAAATACAATAGAGTGGTGCAGAGATTACATATTTTTGTATGCAAAACCCGGAAAGCGAGTAAGCATTTTAACACTTCCGTTTCCATCGCCCCGAAGTCAAAGGGTTTTTGGTTAAATGCCTAAAACATCATTTTCTGGTTTTACAAAACCTTTTAATATTTTCACCTTTTATTCTGTGACATAGAACACACCAGTTATAACCTGCTTGTGACTGTTAACACTTTATCATGACACTTTATCAAAACGGCAGATGAAAATAACAAGTTGCTAAAAGCTACTACATCCTTTGGCAGGGACGTTAGAAGTCATTGCACATATTCATCTCACAAATAATGCAACATAGGCAGAAATCTCTAAAAACGTGGATGGTTATGCATTCACAGAGTCAGGGGCGGACTGAGAAGGGGTGTGGCGAAAGTGTTTGATGGCATTGTCCCGATGGGGGGCAGGGGTGGGTGATGTTGTATGTAATGTGTTAGTTGCATGTCCGAATCGCTAATGCCTTCGCATCGCGTGCCGTCAGTGGGATGCCCTACTGGTCAGTCCGCCCCTGCACAGAGTAAATACTTACCAGGGAACATGTTTTTAATAAAGTTTGAAAAAGTTGTTAGATTCTTGGTGGTGGTGACGTTGATATCGAGCGACTATGGTCAGCTTTTTACTTATGCAGAATGTATTTAGGCTTCAAAAAAACAAATGTTGTGTTAGTTTGTAAAGACGATCTTGATAGAAAAAACGTGGAAGTAATAAACCTTTGTTAATCAAAGAGCTTATTTTTTGCAATCTTTCAAAAGTCTCAATCCATAGGCTTTCCTTGCGGCAGAAAAATACACAATCTCATCATATACAATACAATAATATTCACAATACGCTGTATAGCTTCGGTGATCTTAGCTGTTTCTGGAAGGTCCAATGTTGCGAGTGTTGAGGAGTGTGTGTAAAAATGCTGTTTCTGATGTTGTGCAGAGAGGAAAGAAAGTGTGCAAATCGACACACTCAATCTGCAAAAAAGTTAAGAGCGCTTATATATACACTTTCAGCACAGATGCGGAATTCAGTTTTAAAGCACTTTGTGAAAGCAAAGCACTCAATTTTGAGTACCTCTGGCGGTCATCAAAATCGTGGAGTGAACAAAAAGGAAATTCCCCTCAAGTAGTTTTAAGTTTTGTAGCTAAGATACACAAAAGAAATGTGACAAATGTCCATTGGTCATGCCTGTCGGTGAGCTCCATACAATTCAGTGGGATCGGGAACTGAGATAATATGCTAATATATGACAGGAAGTTCTTTGATCTGCTTCCCTGCAGGTCCTCTTAACATCATTCATGAGAGGCCAACGCTCTTGTAGCGCATTCATGTATTCATAGCCTATGTGTGAGCGTACACGCGCGTCTGTCTAGCTACATTTGAGAGCGAGTCTGTCGGGTAAGCGTACAGGCAGGATTACTCTGTTCTAGTAAGAGAAGCGAGAATAAGTTTGTACAAAGCTCAGGAGCCTGGATGTAAAAATGTGTAAGAAAATCAACAGAGGTTGATGTGTGTGCATGCGTCACTGAGGATCCTTTTGGTGTGCGGTGGCATTCAGGAAAGGTTTATAAAGCGCAGTTTGAGGTGACGGTGGAGGGCGCATATATTAGGGAGACGTTTTTTCTACTCCGCCAGAGAATATGTTTGTGTGAGAGAGAGATACTGACTTTGTTTGCTTTAGTTAAAGAACTGAAAGTCTGACTCAGTCGGTAGGTCTGCGAGTCCCCGATAAAGATGAAAACACACGGAGACACAATGATTCCCAGAAAAAAGATCATTCCAAAGCCAGAATAAATCCCAAGGATGTCTATCAGGTGACTTTTTTCTACAATGGGAGGAAGTAGTGCAACAAAGAGTATGAGATACAGGCAAAAAAGTCAAGGAGGTGGTGCCGCTGTAATTTGTTTTAAATTTAAAAAAAAATTCTAATCTGTAAAAATTTTTTTCATTGCATACTGCTTTTCTCAATACATCAAAGTTTCACATACAATTCAAAGCAGGTGATCATACAATTTGTCTTCAATGGTCTTGAAGTCCCTGTTGATATCTATTTTTTGCCCCCAGTGAGCATTCCAAGGGCAAGAAACTAAAGACCCCACAAGCTAAAGATTACCCTGTCAATGTGAAAATTCCCACCATCGCAAACTGACTCAACGGTGTTCGCAAAACATCCACAAATTGACCTGAATGGGTCGAACCGGGGGAAATGGACGGACTAATTGAAAAGTAAACAACTCACCCGCTCATTATCACTTTTGCTCACGTCGGAGGTGCAGGAAACTGGAAAATAGTATGCAAAGCTTTTAAACATATTGTGTACAATTCCATTCTGCTGCATTTAAAAGCCCTGATGAAAATGTGCCTCGTTTGACTTCAATCTATCCGTAAATTTAGTGTTTTGTATGATATACGTTCAGCTAATGGCCACAAAAACAACACATTTATTCAGGATAATTAAGCTTGTGAGGCATGCAGGGATTGAAAAACGTATATGAAATTCTGCTAGGTTTTTAGATATAAATGCAACATTAGAGGATTTAGTATGTTAATCTATATTATGAGTGCGTGAATGGGTTTTGTTGTTAAGGATGAAGCCTCGGTGCTCGTGATGTGTCCATTAATCTCCTTTTTCTTTCTTCAGGTAAATGTTAAATGCTCTCTCATTTGTGCATCTCTTTGGATAGCAGTGTAAACTTCTAGTCTATTTTACATTGTAACAATAACAACCACAATGGGTAACACCGTTGTTCACTGTTGCCCATATTCTTTCTTCTTTTGTGTTCTGCAGAGGTTTGAAATGACAAGAGGGTGAGTAAATGTCGTGATGACAGAATTTTCATTTTTGGGTGAACTATCCCTTTAAAACCAATAAAACACCCAAAATGTAAAATAGTACACAACAGTCAATTGTTGCGCAACATAGATAAAAGCCAAAGCTGAAGAAAATAATACGTGTATCAGGTCAAAGGCCTGAGACTTTTTGTCATTTGTTAAACGAAACACTCTTTTTGACAAAGCGACCCAAAGATCCAGAACAGCACATTGTGGGGATTAAAGCTGTGAGATGAGGGAATAAAGTGAGAGACATTAGACAGATACTCAGGCTCGTAATGGCAAAGTTTATGAGGCTTAGCGATAACGCTGATGATGCCGTGCAGGAGTGGCAAGGCCACAGGGCTCGACACTTTTACTCCCAGCTGTGTCATTATACGGCATACACAGCAACACAAGCTCATTTACAAACGGCTGCTTGCTCCAGCAAATTAATAAACCGTGACTCAGGACGCAGCAGGGTTTGATAACATGACGACCGCGAGGTGACTAAACACGCCAGCCAAGTGTGACATTTTTAAAAGGGTATAGAGGTCAAGGATGGTGTGTTTACTGTTTGATTATCCCGTGGTTAGTGGAGGGAATAAACTTGCCTCAAGTGGCCAATTGTCCTGATGAGCCACTTAAATCTATAACATCATTCTGATATGCTGGTCTGTTAAACAATTCACTTGTTTCAATTCAAGTGTTACAGACGACTTCAGATCTTACGCTTGGGATTTCTGAATTGTATTTTTGCAGACTTTTAATCGCATTGATGTTTAATTGTAAATTGCTTTGGTGGAACCGCTACTAAAACACCCATTATAGTATATAGTAGTAAGTATACCTTAAAATAATTTCGATTTTTAACCTTAATGTAGGATTAGCCTAACCTAACCTTAACCTACATTTTTTATAATATAATCTATTTTATAAACAATTCATTTTTTATAACTTTCAAAATGGCTGTTTCATTCACTATGCAGCAGTACAGATTTTAACATGGAAAGATTTGAAGCTTTTCTCATTTAATGTATTTGTAAAGACTTTGGGGCTACAAAGTCTCATACAGACAGCTGCATATGCATATGTTAGTTAATACAATGTTTTCATGCTTCTAAACGATGGATTAACCATTCTTTTTCGTCAGTAGTTATATCTTGTATGCATTTTGCAGAGCATAGTTTACTAACATTAAAAGTGTGAAAATATTTCTGTTTATTGAAATCCAATAATATTGGTTTAAACATGATATGAAAAACTAAACGAAGAACTGAAATGTTGCATCCGAAATATACTGAAATAAGTTTAAGGCACGAAAATTATGATCTGAAAATAAACAAGAAATAAATTCATTCTTATATGGACGGTTTCAAAGCAGCAACAAACAAAGGTCACTGCGCATGCACGCTTTTGTGGCCCAAATTTAACTTCAGGTACACGTCCGCAAAGATTAGAGTCCCAATAGATTATGTCTGATAACAAGCAAAAGAAATAACAAGTCAATTACATTAGCTAGCAAGTTAAAGGTATGTCTAGACAGTATTATTTTGGGTTTAGAAGATAGTTATACGAACCATTTAAAAAAAATCTAAAATAATAATAATATACTGTACAATAAAATTCAACATAATGTTTATTTAATACAATTATTATACAATGACATATGGATATAATTTGAATTAATATAAATAGTTATATTATAAGCCACCAGCCAGACCAATTAACAAACAGACTGGAAATTTACTTCGAGCCAGACGTGTGCGTCCGATGAACCCATCTATAGCAACATAAAAATAAGCACATAACAACAAAGCTAAAAGTTAATCTAAAATGAACATGCAAACTAAAAATAAAAGTTCATTTAAAATATGAATAAAACTACAATAAAACTAAAATAAAATCTACAATAACTGTTGCAGACGCAAGAGACTTGCTCTGTATTCAGTCTACAGTGTGTTTTATACATACAGTACATGTGTCCTCTGGGAATTGAACCCATGACATTAGTGTTGCTAGCCTAGGACCATGCAATAAAGATCTTGTTCATCTATATTTCGTCGCCTGTTTTTAAAATTACTTTTAAAGTAATTTTCGAGCTACTGTGAAGATGCTCTAAAATAACATTTTTGTTATCAAAAAAGAGCAATTCACTGAAATGACATGGGACTTATTTGGAGCTCTGAGAATTGTTACAACAGTGCCTGCTGGAGGGCAAAAGTGAGAGAGCACTGGGATTAGGATTTGAGTAAATTTACCCTTAGAGATTTCTGAGGAACTATTGTTCATGAATGTTTAATGCGTTTCTTTCCTGTGTTTTAATAATTCTGTTAATTAAAATGTACTACATGTGTAAACTTTTCATGCTCTGCTGTTGTTGTTTTGTACGTGTGTCTAGTAATTATTTGTCATGTTAGCTAATCATTTTCTGAAAATAAATGATTTCATACAGTTTATTAATAAAGGTTCAAACAATAAATGAATAAAGGTTTAATTCACAGAATTCTGTCGTCATTTATGAACCCTTATGTGACATAAAACATGTGACTCTTTCGTCTGTGGAACACAAAAGGAGAAAGGTTTTGTGGCCATAGATTGAAAGTCAATGGGGGACCAATGTTTGGTTAACAAAAATCTTAAATATTTTCTGTTCTGCATACAGGTTTGGAATGACCTGAGGGTGTGTAAATGATGAAAGAATTTATCTTTTTGGGTGAACCAAAGCTTTAAGATTTATCATACATAATCAATTACTGTATATTGAACAAATAATACATTACTGAGCTCCTTGCTGATTTTCATTTTTTCTATAATATATTAATTAACTTAATTTTCCTGTTCTTTTCTCTTTTCAGACGCTGTGAAGCAGCGGAAATTAGCAGCTGCTGTGTGTGGTATCCAGCCGTGTGTGTTTGTTTTTGTGCATCCGTGCGGTGCCCTTGAACTCACTGGACTGACGCCATGTTGTGGACACTCATACTGGCTTTGATCCTTCTGCTGTTGCTCCAAGCTCAGCTACTCGTCTGCCTACATGAACTCCGAGCCTCTCTAACCTCTGTCACTTCTGCTACCCCTCCTGGAACGTCAGGCACCACTGCTTTGCAACGTCTGCCAGGTGCCATCATCATCGGGGTCCGCAAAGGAGGCACCAGAGCCCTTCTGGAGATGCTCAACCTCCACACAGATGTGGAGGTAGCCAAAACCGAGATCCACTATTTCAACGCGGATGAAAACTTCCGGAAAGGTTTAGACTGGTACCGTGCCCAAATGCCCCTCACTCTCCCCGGGCAGCTGACGGTGGAAAAGACCCCTGGATACTTTGCAGCACCCCCCGCCCCAAGAAGGATCTGGGCCATGAATCCAGCTATGAAACTGCTGCTAATTGTTCGCGACCCGGCGGAGAGGCTCGTGTCAGACTACACGCAAGTTCTGCACAACCGAATTCAGCAGAATAAGCCATACCAGCCACTGGAGGATCTGTTACTATCACAAGGACATATCAACCCCAATTATAAGGCCCTTCAGCGGAGTTTCTACTACCAGCACCTGGCCAGATGGCTGGAGCTTTTTCCCAGGGAGCAAATTCACATAGTGGATGGAGAGGCTCTGATCCAGAATCCTTTCCCCGAGCTGCAGAAGGCTGAGAAATTTTTGGAACTTGCCCCACAGATAAAACCAGACAATTTCTACTTCAATGTCACAAAGGGCTTTTATTGTATGCTGTCTGCCGGACACGACAAGTGCCTGGATGAGTCGAAAGGAAGGCCACACGCACCTCTCAGCAACACCGCATTTCAGAAGCTCTGCCGCTATCTGAGAGTTCCCAATCAAATATTTTTCAGAATGGTGGGACAGAAGTTTAACTGGTGCTGAGACTAAAACATGACTTTTGAGACTGGAATTCAAAATACTTCCCGGTTTTGTGAATATATTTGTAATGTTGCCATTTAGAAATATAGTTCAGAATGACTGGAGTTTCTTGAAGGCTGAACATAGACTACAACAACGTTTATGATGACCCACAAAACTCAGCTGAACTAGAGTTGATCTACCCTTTTATGTGGAAAACAAGAACAGATCTACAGGACTTAATGTGCTTTCAACATGCCAGACCCTCACTTCGTATGATTTGTAAAAATGAACTTGAAGGTTCAAGTGGAAGTTTTGGTTTTCTCGAATAAAAATAAAGACAGAATTTGGATAGAATTGAAGTTTTACTTATAACAAAGAAAAAAACTCAATTTATTTCCAGTGGGAAACGAAGTTTAACAACAAAACTGCATTGTCGGCTGTACATATTGTAGTTTAAGCATTTAATTGTCACGTTTAATATACTTATTTTCAATTGAATATTTTATTTTCATTTGAAATAGAAATGTCTATTTTTCAAATGAGCCGTTTCTTTAAATTAATGAAATATTTCATAATGTCATAGGTTAATGCACTACGAAATTCTGTTTTATATTCAATAAATATGTACATAAAACATCCAACGTCTATCTGTCCAACACACAGACAATTGAGAATTTACACAGCACACTGTCACATATGTCTACCAGTATACAGAAATATCTGTTTTACCTCTTCTTGTCTTTGATTATTTCTAAATCTTGTTTCCATTCTTTTTTCGGACTATGATATCTGTGAAAAATGGAACAGAGAAACACAGGGTTGGTAAGTCTTCCTGACCACAGGTTTGTTAAAGGTTTTAGTAAGAGGTCAGGCGCAACCAACTCACTGGTAGGACACTGCTGGCACTTAGGTCCATGTTAAATAAAAGAAAAAACACAAGAAATACATACATTCAACATTCATATTTTTTTCATGTTACATACGTACATGCTTTAAAGAATATCTTAGTCCTCTGAATTTAGCATTTGATCTTGCAATCTCAATAAGCAGTAAATATCTTGTAGATGTTGTTTACACTCATGTCCGGTAGATGGCACTGATTCGTATGTTCTGGATAATTGAAGTAGGCCTGTATCGCAGCCAGACAATTGCAGCATCCACAAAGTCCTTATAAATTACATCAAGGGGTAAATAATCTAGTTTATTTTACACTAGAAGAATGAATAGTTTATGTGATCAAAACATGTTCACTCACATGGGGTGAATTTCACTTAGGCCGGTAGCCGAGATATTGCGTTTTACCTAGGGATTAGGATGTTGCAGACGAGTCTTGTTTCGATCGGTTTGCAACTCTCCTTTGTGCAATTTGACCACGACAGCTCATATATTTTTAAGACAGCTGTAGTTGTTTGAATCTGTTGTATCACCACCACACCGTGCGCATTAATCTATCGATTCTTCTTTCTGTCTTCTTAAGCCTTACCGCTAGATGGCGGTCCCCGCCCCGTCATAATACGCATGCGCAGTCGCTTCCCGTCATGTCTCAATAACAATCATTGTAAACGAGTGGCAGACCCCCAAGACGATTGCAAATTCATCGTCTTTAGATCTTTAATTGTCATCAAACGGAGTCCAGCATGAAAGAATTAAGACACCGAGGAGCGACGGAAAAAGAGCTGCAGCATCATCACTCGAAAGATAAGGTAATATGTAAAACGAGCGATGGATCTTGTTATAGCTATCATACATGCTACATGCTGTCCTGTCATGGACAGCGAACATCTGCTGTGTTTCGTTTGAGATACGCGTGGTTGACAACTACGTCACTTTCCGTGAAAGTAACGTTATAACGTCTAAGTTCATGTTTTGGTTTGACGAATGGTTTCTAGCTTTCGTGACTTCCTGTTATAGTGTAACTTAGCAGATTCGGGCTCGAGCTCACGGATGAGAGCATCAGGGACTGATCTTCTTTGTACTTAAGGTTTCCTGTCTGTCCAAACCACACAAAATGCACTTATCAGGCCTCCGCGTGTTTCCTGCCTGGGGTTGCCATGTTACTTAAACGAGTTAAAGTGGCGTGAACAATCCGTGTACTGTTCAGGGAGGCGAGTTGAAACTCACAGAGCTTAATGTTGTCTGACTCTGGATCAGAAAGGAAACCCCGAGTAGAGGATAGCACAGGTGTGCATGGGTGGACATGGAGCTGGAGGTCATAGAGAGGGAAGGCCAACCGCCTAGCAAATGGGTGAGACAACATCATTTATGTACGTTTAGGGATGAGGACTCAAACTGTGAGATCGCATTAACACGACACTTGATTTACAGATTCTATATATATATCTGGATGCATGACGAATGCATGCTTACGTTTGCTGTCTGTGTAGTACACGGGCTTCTCTGTTCATATGATTATTCATTAGTTTGTAAGAATATCCTGAGGTCATTGGCTTGTGCGGTCGACCATGGAACCATGCGTTTTATTTTTGTCCCTTTTGCTCCTTGGGGAAATGTATCTAAAGAAGACAGAAGCAGAACAGTTTCATCTATCTTTAGGGTTACGTCACAGCCCACACCAGAGTGTTGAAGGAAAGAATCAATCATGTATTATAATCCAGCTTGCTATGTTGTGAAAGGGTCTTAAATAATCCACAAGTTCTGAAACATGGAAATCTTTCTTTGATCCTTGTTGCAAAATAAAACCGCTGACTTCAGTTTAGACCAAACTTGATATTGCTGGCTGGTCCATCATGCAACCATGTTGTTTTTGAGTTTGAGATGACCTGGTCCAGGCTTTCTGGCATTGCTAAGCACACACTGCTAAGCATCCGACCCGTTTTATATGTTTTGAATGTCACCGTTTGTCACACAATGAATCTATGTTCAAATGTACTATTGAGAAATTCTGCATTCAAACATTGTGTAATAACTGTGAATGACAAGTGTCACTTTTACTATTAAAATTGTCATGTCTTTCCCCCCTCAGTTAATATTAGTTGTTTGGTGAATCCCTGCTGTTTCATAAGCAGGATAATGTTCAGTACCCAGTTTCTTTACTTATTTTTGGTTGCTGTGAGGGAATTCGAAGAATTCATTCACTTACTCGGAATGAGGCCAGTCCATTAAGTTTATTAGATTAAACTAAAGTCATTGTAATGACAGAGACGCACATTGTGTACTTGTTAAATGTAGGATAACATTGTGGTTATTGTATAACTTTAACTTCGTCTTTCTTTACAATAGACAGGAAGCAGGGAATGTTCTCGTTCCTCAGGGTGTGCTTTGCTAAAACATTCTTTTAAAGTCAACAGTAGATCTTGAGTTATAAATGACTCCGACACATGTCGCCTGTCATTGTAATGTTGCTGCTTTAGTCAGAGTTTCTTGTTCCAGATGTCCAATGTGCTGCAACTTTATCACAAGTCAAATTCATTAAAGTATCTCTCAGTCAGGAAGACTGAACTATATCTCCTTTCTCAGGAACAATGGGATGTTCTGATGAGCTATTTGCGGTCCGAGGGGCGGAACATGGGGGAGGAGGAGGTGGGTGAAGGAGAGGGACGGTATTTTAAAACTCTGGCATGTTAAATATCAGGATGTAGTCCGTCTCCATGGCAACACTGGATCCTCTTATGGTTCGGAGGGAGCTGTCGAGTGTCGGTGCAAGCCGCGATGTGCCAGCTTGAGGGCGCTCTCTGTTAGCAGGTCCGAAGAGAAACCGGGTTTCTAGAACAAACCGACTGGTGCGGCCCCAACTGATGATGACACATGCAGCCTGTTGCTATGGTGATGAAGATAGGTCATTAGTGTTTGTGCAATAGGCTACTGTGTACGCTGTTAGACACACATGCTTCCTTATATAGCATAAACATTTCACAGGCTTTATGTTTACCAACATTTCTTCTCTTTTTCTTC
Organism: Barbatula barbatula; assembly: GCF_947034865.1. Classification (NCBI taxonomy): domain Eukaryota; kingdom Metazoa; phylum Chordata; class Actinopteri; order Cypriniformes; family Nemacheilidae; genus Barbatula; species Barbatula barbatula. The sequence goes on along the minus strand of NC_136767.1, from coordinate 23,682,285 downwards.
TGGGGGTTAACTCAAAATGCGTGTTTGTGTTTAAAAACGGACACAGCAGGAAAGAACAGATGTCACCCTTTTGTTTTTACTTGATGCATTAGGTTTAGGTGGGGAAACAACCAAAAGAACACAAACGCGTCTTGCAACTGTTACTTAGTATGTTATGCAAATAAAGTGAATGATGACTTCATCTGGCTCATGTTTGTGACATCATCTCTCATTCTCTTTAGGGTTCCGAGACAGAGGGCAGGTCTGATAGAGATGGAGCCTCAGACAACGAGGCTAAATCAGATTCCGGGATTCCCGAGGTTCCTGTTTCTGCCGATGACACACCGGAGGTTCTAAACAAAGCTCTCTCGGGTCTCTCCTCCCGGTAAGAGCAACTTCCTTGTACGATCAAAAATAAGTGAAGGAATTTTTTTTAAATGCTTGGCCGACTCACTTTAGGTTTCCTTGGTAACTTCTTATTTATTTTTCTAGTGGTTTTGCGTAAAATAAGATTTCACTATGTCATACCTTAAATATAAATGAATCTGCTGTGTGCTGTAGAAACACAAGTCACTATTCTTAAAAACCCATTCGAAATTCCTTAGGGAGCCTTGTTTCTTCCTTGTTTCAGGACCACAAACTGAACGGTTTAGTTATGGCACAATGATGTTACTGTATAACCAGTCTCACCAGCAATATTGGAAACACCCGGCACCGTGCAGATGGTTGACACAATAAAAAGCCTCACAAGCTTACGGCCCTCGATTAGGAAGATTATTTTCCCACCCAATATCTTTTGCGTTAATGTGTTTGTCTCTCCTGCAGATGGAAGAACTGGTGGGTGAGGGGTATCCTAACTCTGGCCATGATCTCCTTCTTCTTCTTTATTATTTATCTGGGTCCGATGGTGCTGATGATGATTGTGAGTATCTTCTCTCACCAACAACTTCTTAAAAAGATGTTCTGGGTTCAAACAATTTTTTTACTGGTTATAGTAATAGCTTTAAACCGGTCAGGTTGTGAAGGTTTTAAGTGCAAAAATATTTTCTATTTAAATGGACAGCCACCCTCTGGGGTTAAGAGTGCTAAATTGCACAATGGTTGTTTATAGATAGCGTCTTATGACCCTTAAAGCTGCAAGTCTTCAGTTGCAACATACAATCTGCAAGTCAAATTGTTGGGGTTGATGCTCAATATGTCACATTACAACCAGACATAGTCATGTCAAGAAGTTTTGACATTATAGACTGGTAATTGTGGTGCAGGCTATTTCTGATTGGTCCACTGTCACATACGTATAAAATATTTTTGTATATATCATAATTATAAACTAGAGATGCACTGATACGAAGTTTCTCCACAAATACGATAACTGATTATTCAGAGGGATATCTGCCGATACCGATTATTAAATTAAGAACATTTCTGAATTTGATTCATTCATATAATGGCTATTAATATGGAACATCTAACTGACGATCTTTCTTAACATTTTCTATACATAATTCATTGTATGTTGAGGACTCTGGTTGGCAGAATATATCGGCCCTGATCATCGGTTACCGATTATTGTATGTATCGGTGCAACTCTAGTATAAACCCTGTACCCTAAAACAACTCAGAAAAGCTGAATAAAAAACTATATGTGATGCAACATGCAAGTCTCCTGTATGATCACAGTTTTCACAAGCGACCAGACAAAGCACAAAAGAATGTCCCATCTTTGTACCTTGCCTCTTGTTTACGCATTCTTGTTCTCTCTCTGTTTCACAGGTGCTGTGCGTTCAGATCAAGTGTTTCCATGAGATTATCACAATTGGTTACAGTGTCTATCACTCATACGACCTGCCGTGGTTCCGAACACTAAGCTGGTGAGACCTGCGACACGCACCTTGCCACCTTTGTTTTCACACAGAGTGAATCCCATTCTCCCTCCTCTCATTATCTCTCACCCCACATCTCTCTATCTCTCCCACTGCTCAAGACTGTGATTAGAGGTCATCAACACGATGCCGCTCTGGCTTGAATGTCTTAAAAGTTCTTTCATTTTCTGTGTTAAACTAGTTTATGCTGCACCTATTTATCCAGTCATACATGCTCTCACAAGCTGTATAGAGGTATGCTAAATCCACTCTGGAATAGATCATAGGGAAGCAGTCTTGTTCGTTTTTCGATGCTGAAGGAAAAGTTCACCAGGTTTTTTTATGTGGTATGAAATATTTATAGATATGTGTTCATTTTTATTTGCTGAATACTTATGTTAAAGAATTCTTGAGATCTTTTGCCTTCCGACTCTTTCATAACATTCTTAGGGATGTGCTTAAAGGGATGTTGGATAAAAAAATTACAATTATTTCCGTGAACATTTATTCCAACCTGTAAGATTAACACAAAAGAAGATGTTTTGAAGAACGTTGGTAACCAAACGATATTGCCTCCCATTGATTTTCATTGTATGGACACAAAACCACCGAGACATTTTCAAAATGACTTCTTTTGTTTTACAGAAGAAAGAATCATCTAAAGTTTCTGAACAATATGAGGGTGAATAAATGATGACAGGTTTTATATTAGTAGAATATCTTTTTAAGCTCCATCTCCTCAAAATGACATGAAATTTAAGTTCATGCAAAACGTTTTTTTTCCTTTCTTGTTTGGGTTTTTCTTAACGGTTTTGATGAGATTCACACTTTGACATTTGAACGCTTGGTGAACTTTTCCTTAAACCTCTTTTTAGTTTTAATATATATTTGGTAAGTCAGATGTAAGTTGTAGCACTTGCTCACATTAGTAATAAGTACGTAGCATATTATAGCATTCATCCATGTAGTCATCCATGTACATTTTCTGTCACTAACAGTGTTCTAAATATGACCTCACGACAACTTTAAGCACAATGACTAGATGATTATATTTGAAGGCTTTTTAATAATGTTGTATGACTGCCAGTTGTAACGGTTTCTATTAGGTACTTCCTGCTGTGTGTGAATTACTTCTTCTATGGTGAAACGGTGACGGATTACTTCTTCGCCCTGGTGCAGAGGGAGGATTGTCTACGTATCCTCAGCAAATACCATCGCTTCATTTCCTTTGCCCTATACCTCACAGGTTAGAACCTCATGTTTCAAACACAGCACTTGGAGACACTTGTTGTTTTTGGGGCCAAAAAAAGACCTGTGAGAGCCATGGACTGTTTAAGATGCTGATTATTAATGACTCAACAAACAAATGCTTACGTTAATGCTCAGCCTTCAAGATGGGGTTTGTGTTTCACATTGTCATAGAGTAGTGTTGAGGTTTTGAAGCGTCTTTTAAATGTGAAGTAGGTGCTGTGCAGGATGTGGTTCAGCTCTCTGCATGTCTGTGTTCCCCTGTTCTCATTTTCAAAAAAGCAAGACGTCAGATTTCATTATAGCAGATCTTGAGCATCAACACGTTATACTAGGGCTTGGTGAAATGGCTTAACTATAAACACATCTCTGTCGCCCTGTTGAGGAAATTCAGTTTTTGTTCTTTGCTCTGAAATGGTTTTAAATGGAGAGATACTTTGAAATGGCCTAGTAGATTGGTAATTGGTAACATGATGTAAAATTCCTCTCAAATATGGGATCTACCAAAACTGTCAGTAACAGGATGCTGATCTCATACACTTCCAGCGATGTTTTGGAGATGACTCACTATAGTCTGCATGGGTGTGTCTTTAAACGACTGGGTATTTATTTTATTGCAAGCGCAAGCATAACATTCGCTGTTGCTAAAACTAAGATAGTGTTTAGCATTTACCAATATCTGTTATGTTATGCTCTTTGGGGTTCTGTATTTTTCAGGTATATTTTAACCATGTAGCATAGCTAGCTGGGAAATATTGACTGTGTCTGATATTGGCCCCATACCCTATTCCTTTCATTAGTCGCTAATATAGTCCATCGTATTGAAAGAGCACATGTGAGCGAGGGAGTGAATTCAGACACTCTGCACCCCGCAGGCACCATCTTCTGTGCGAGCCTCATGATTGATGGTTAACAGCTAGCCGTGAGTGTACATTGGTTGTAGACTTGTTATTGCAATGCATCATGGGAATGAATGAGTACATTTAATAATTTCCACTATAAATTCGGACACCACTTAAAATGAATGTCCCCATAAATAGTTCTTAAAAGATATAATATTATAAATTTGAAGGAGCTGTAAGATTTAAGCAGGTCTTTGCTTTCAATTTCTATTACACGCACATTTATTGAGGCTCTTCCACTTCTTTTCAAATGTGTTACTGTATTATGAGCGATCTTATAGCAACCGTTGTAAACAAGACAGCTAACTTCTTAGATCAGACGACTTCGTTGTTTCCAGACGGTCCGTTAAATGACGACTTCGTGCTTAAGTGTTTCCCAAAAAGTGTGCCATATGCATCAGACCTTCAGCCAACGGAACGTGGGCGTGACGTCTGAGGCTGAGACTACTTCCTGTCAAACAGGGCACAATTACAGGGGTGTCAGTGTGACTGGCCCAGAAATAGCCAGACAGACATGCAGGGATGATCTTTTTGTACCAAATGTGTGTAACGTGTGTGATTTGTGTGTTTTCAGGGTTCTGCATGTTTGTTTTAAGCCTAGTGAAGAAACACTATCGCCTGCAGTTCTACATGGTAAGTTTGTATGTTGACTACAGGTCCTCAAATCACCCTCTATTTAAATTCAGTACAAAGACACATGCTTGCTTATTATATGCATCATAAGCAGGCACCCAGAAGGTGCATTATCCAAAATCTTAGGCAGTATTACATCTGTCCTGTAATGATAAAACTATCCCAGAATTAAGCTCAGTGAAAACATTGGCTGACAGAAACGTTGGTTATAAATGTCTCTTTCTCTGCAGTTCGGTTGGACTCATGTGACCCTGCTCATTGTGGTGACTCAGTCCCATTTAATCATTCATAACCTGTTTGAGGGGATGATCTGGTGAGATGATGCATCATGTCTACCACTAAACACTGTCAACATTTACACATTCAAACTATTGGTTTCCGGAGAGTTTGATGCGTTTGTATATCACAACCGGTTATGTGTGTGCAGGTTTATTGTGCCCATCTCCTGTGTTATCTGTAATGACATCATGGCTTACATGTTTGGCTTCTTTTTCGGCCGCACCCCTCTCATCAAGGTTTGTGGTGCTGTGAAAGTAAACGTAACATTTCAGCTGTACCATTTTTGTTACCACACAGCCCTTTTAATACTATTTTTGTCTCTTTTTTGGGCAGTTGTCTCCTAAGAAGACTTGGGAGGGCTTTATCGGTGGCTTCTTCGCAACTGTTGTGTTTGGGATCTTGGTAAGTAAGACTTCGTACGTCTCACAAAACATTCATTTGAGTCTCATGAATAATGACAATAATAATAAATTCTTCCATCTTCTATCTCCAGCTGTCTTACGTGATGGCAGGTTACCGTTGTTTTGTGTGTCCAGTGGAGTTTAATAATGACTCCAACCGTTTCACAGTGGACTGTGAACCATCCGAGCTCTTCCAGCTTCAGGACTACAGCCTGCCGTCTGTGCTGCAATCTGTCACCGGCTGGGTAAACACACACACAATCTGTTACACACATGCTTTGCATGTCTCTTTCTGTCTTTTTCGGTCTCTGTGCTTTTTTCTGCGGTCTCTCATACACAGCATCTGCTTGCTGTCCTCTCTCTGCAAATCTTTCACCATTCTTATAACTCTCACAGTTCCAAGTCACTGGGAACATTCTTTAAAAAAAGGACTGAAATCGTCTTTTTTGGTCCTTGGGCCAACCAGAATTACGTGTTTTAGACGTCATGTTTGCACCCGTGGTGAAAGGTACGACTGCAAAGTGTCTGTCAAAGAGAAAATCGCGTTCATATTTATTATTCAGGTTCTAGAGCTCTGCCCTTCTAAGTGAATAAGGCACCTGAGTGCAATTGATATTCGTCCTAAGTTTGTCGCAGAAGCTGTAGTTTACAGATGATATTTAATCATTATTTTAGAGACTGAATAATTTGCTTCATAATACTTTTATATGTCGACAGGAGCCGCAAGGATTACTTTTGTATTGCTTGTATCTGCTTTTTGACCTTTCTTTTTAATGAAAGCTTTTATTACTCGCATCAGTCAGGTCCTGCACTTTATCTCTCAATAACTCTCTTTACATCAGTCCCACAATTTATTTTCTCAATTCCGCATGTTTTAAAACCGATACCAAAACCCCAGACGCGCAAGCGTTTTTGTTCAGATGGACACGCATCCGGCTTGTATTAGGAAAGGTAACGTGATAAAAATTGCACGACTTTGAGCATGAGATGGTGAGATGAGGGAAACTCTGAAGAAAATCCATATTTTTTCCTGTAGCTCAAATTTGTGATCATGTGATTTGCTGCTGCTCCATTGGTGTCATGTTTTGCACTTAAAAAACTTGTGCAGGCTAAAAGCCTGAAGAAAATTGGCAATACAACCCCCTTGTGCCCACAACACAACAACATGATTTTATTTTTCTATCTGTGTGTCTACATACCAATACGTCATTTGAATGTATCAATATTAGGTAGGTCAGTGGAACAGGGGTCAAAGTTTAAATGATGTCAGATTATTGATAGAGTTATGGATTTCAGGGCTGGCTTTAATAAAAAGACTTTATTTTCTGTGTCTAAATGAAAAATCTGCATTTTTACTTTCTCTGTTAGACCACAGTGAAGTTGTACCCATTCCAGATCCACAGCATCGCTCTGTCAGCTTTTGCTTCAATCATGGGACCCTTCGGAGGCTTCTTTGCCAGCGGCTTCAAAAGAGCCTTCAAGATCAAGGTGGGTGTAATGTGTCCGTGGTCATCAAAGCTCACTTGAAGGTATAAAAAAGACTGGATCTATTTTAAAAGTGTCGACTACTTCCTATCAACATCTAAATGGATCATTCTAGGTTTTAATACATGATGTACATGATGTACTTTTCATTTCTATCTGTTCCGGACATATAGTTTCAACATTTATGGGATGTAGAACGCAAATTATTTTGAACCATTTTTTTGTGTTCTGAGTTCAACAGCAGCAGTCCTTATTCACTATGATTATATGGAAGTTAAATTAATCTTTTATGTTGAGTTTCTAATCTGGTTACGTGTCTCACAACTTTCCAGGACTTTGCTAACACCATTCCAGGTCATGGAGGAATCATGGACCGTTTTGACTGTCAGTACCTCATGGCCACATTTGTAAATGTTTACATCGCCAGCTTTATCAGGTAGGGCTACAATTCAGCGATGTGCATTTGAATTGTTTTTTTCTTGTGGTGTATTTAACTAAGTGATTTATTTTCTTTAGTGTGCGATATATAACTGATCATATTTAATATAGTACACATCTTCTAATCGCAGTTGTGGCTATGCAAGCACGCCGATGTCTAATCTCTTTTTTCAATTATTGTATATCTTTTTTTTAACTCTTTGCTTTGATAATTCCATTAATTGTTCTTTGCAGAGGGCCGAACCCCACTAAAGTTATCCAACAGCTACTTGCCCTGAGACCCGACCAGCAGCTTCACATTTTCAACTCACTCAAGGCTCATCTGACAGAGAAAGGCCTGCTCCCTGCCCTGGAAGTGGCCGCCTAACCTGACGGTCCGATCCAGGGAAATCCCCTCAGAGTGGGCGGATGACAGAGAAAGGAGAAGGTCTTTTAAGAAGTTCCAGGCATGTATGAAAGTGTGAGGAACAAGGGAAGGGAAACAATGGGAAACTGAACTACAACCTTGGCTCATTCCATTTTCAAAGTGTTAGAGAGAAAGTGTGTGTGTGTGTGTGTGTGTATGTGCGTGTGTACAGATCAGTGTTTTGGCTTATTTTATTATAATTTTTTGTGAATTTTTATGTTGATCTCTTACATCACAAGAATATTATTATATTTAGAGAGATGATATTTCATCTGTTACAGTTCTCTGTGAAATGAGCTGTACATTTCCACTTGTGTACAAATGTTCTGTACCTATAGCGTCTGAATATTTTATGGTGTTTATGGTTTGTTTTACTTTTTTGTAATAATGCACTGCACATCACACTGTTATTTCTAGTTCTTGTTTTGTTCCTCTTTTTGCTAGCTTATGTTTTCATATTTGTTACAGAGGTCATATTTTCACAGTAAAGAGCAGATTTAGAGTGTTAGTAATTTTTATTTAGATGAATTTGTTCACTCATATAAAGTATTCACCTCAATCCATTAGGTAAATATATGTGAAGTTCAGCCGCACGAGACAGGTGACGGTCAGGTGAGGAGATGTGGTTTTCTTAAGAGTCCAAGTATGGCAGACAGAATCCTGTCTCACAAAACTAGTCTCACAGCAAACAAAATCATAATTGTTACTCGGCTCCATACAGATCAGAGATGGTTACAATGTTTTTCTTAAAAAACAAATTTAAAAGTTTATCATTAATGTGGTTGAGGATCAAACACCTTTTATCATTTATGGTTTTATTTGAATGTTCTCTTGAGAACAGATGCAAGCTGATTCTTATTTTGTATTTGAGCCGGGCAGGGCCTTCTCACACCAAGGATTGCTTGGATTGGATACATTTTATATGATCCCAATTGCTCCATTGTACCATCTTCTTCACTGTAATGACCAAATCTTCCATGTTCTGTTTTGTTTTTACCACCACTTACTGTAAAAAGTAAGAAAATCCTTGAGCATGTGTGCAGTCTTAATAGCTGTACTTTCAAAACGTTTTTTTCCATGCCCAAACACTTAAGGAAAAATAGGGAGCTTGTTTTCTGAGTTTTGTGAGTTCCTGTGATAAAAACACCTTTACACTTGAAATAATAATTTGTACTGTTAACCATTAGACGAATGGTCAAGCCATACCGTAACCCTCCCTCTTTTTAAAGTTTTCATTTCAGAGTTAAATAATACTTACTGTAAGTTGAACTTGTCCTCATCAGTGCCAAGTGGTGCAAACTGTTCCTTTGCCATTTTTAATTCATTCTTTTTTATTGTAATGTATAAGTTAAGTTCCACATTCTGGTTTTAAAGAGCATTTATTACTTGCATTATATAGGTAAAGATTATACTACACACTGTATATGTTTGAAGTAGAGATTATTCTATTATTACTGTGTTTGTGACTGTCTTCAAAGCCATTCTGTGCTCTTTGTGTATGCGTACAAAGACCAGTCAACAGAGCAATTTAAATGTTTTGTAGTCAACAGAGAGAAAGTCTGTTACGGATGTCAAGAGAATGGGCTGAAAGCTTTGATGGGGAATTTATTAAAAGCCAAATTTCGTACTTAAATAGTATTTGTATTAGTCTTATGAGCCAATCAGATGCTCAGACATTTGTGTGTGTGCCATGTACTACCGCTAGAGGGAGCTCGAGCATTACGTTTTTTACTAATGGGATGAATATTCAATCATTACTCATTGTCATTTCAAAAACGTATGACTTTCTTTCTTTTGCAGAACAGAAAAGAAGGTATTTTGTAGAATGCCCGTAACCTTTGTGTTCTGCAGAAGAGTCATACAGGTTTGAAATGCATGAGGATAAGTAAACGATGACAGAATTTTCTTTTTCGGGTGAAAAAGTTTTGTGTCTTTGCTTTGCGGTGTTCTCTTCTGTTGTTCTGTATTGTACGTTTTTGTTTTAGCATTACTGCCATGTTAATGTGATCAAGTGTTTCAAGTGATGCTCATGTAGCGGTGGTTCTACAAGTGGCAGATAACATCTGTAAACGTGCAGTGGTACATATTGCATTTCTTAATATTTATTCAAACATGTTCAAGACAAAACTACAGATTTTAGAAAAGTTTCCCCTCACAAAGTCTTTATGCTTTGACAAAAAAACTAAATCTCTGTTGAACAAAATGACAGCAGCATTAATTTGTTGTTATTTTATCGAAGTAGTTTCTGTTGCATTCTGTTTTGTAATTTTGATAAAGCAGATAAATGTGCTTTCCTTGCCGCTTTGTGTAGGCCTACAGTGATTTTCCCATCTGTAAATGGTTAATAAAGAGAAAAGCTCAATGTACGTGCAAGCGTGTTCTCTTCCTCCTGCTGTGTGAACTTCCTTTTTATGTCATATGCAGTTTTTGATTTTGCTTCAGTTTCATCTTTATAGAACAGTTTAGCATGTAAACCTTGCATTGATGCTCTCCAAGCAAAGGATACTCGTTCCCGCGTCTTCTCACGAGAATGACAGACGTCTTTGAAGACCTCGGGCCCCCTCGATCGAGGTGCACGTTTGTCGTCTGCATTTTTGCCTGCAATAAAATTCATCTCTCCGCCATCAGTTTTCTGTGGCTTTCTTGCGACTGCCACTCACTTCCTCAGCATACGAAGGTCGTGTGTGCGAATCGGTGACAACGCTGCAACATCTGACCGTGACGCTAAGGTCTGACAAACCCACTAGATTGAAGGGTTTCTAAATAACTGTTGGTACAAACTCTGCGCTGCAGGCAAGTGGAGGGGCAAGATACGACGTGTTTGAAAGTGTCAAAAAAAAGAAGAATCAGATGAGAGGAAGAAGGAAGTAGAAAGCAGTGGGTTTGACTGTAAAGAATGTTTCGTGCGCGTGGGTGCATGTGAAAGACAGAATGTGTGCGAGTGTGTCTGCGTGCGTGTAATTTCTGAATTTTTTGAAGAAATGTCTTTAAGATTACCTCGGAACTGGGACTTCAGCACCTTCAGAGCGGAGTCTTCCAAGATATGTGAGTGCCAGTGTGTTTGACCTCTGGGTCACTTTCTGTTCTATGTTATAGACATATGTCCAGGTGGATGTGTTACTGTATGTTTTCGGTCTTTTACATGGCATGCCTACTTTTGGAAGGTCAGATTTGTACTGGCTAGTATGTGACCTTGGGATGGTTTTATGTTAGGTGAAATGAACTTGACTAAACAGATGGACTGGCATCAGTTTGTAGTTGAAACTGCCGGTTTGCTATTACAAATGAGACATTTGTGACATATGGTACAGACTTTACCCTAAGGCTCTATCATTTATGTAGGCATATATGAGACGTCTAATTTATACAGTGTTATACAGCTATATTCCCTTGTAATTCTTTTGAAGAGCTGTTGACACATTCTTTTAGATAGACTTTAATAAGACCTTGATCTAATGAAGCCTCCAGGTGTTTATCGTTTTAAAGAAATCTTTTAGCAGTTGATGTGCATAAATCAAGTATTTCCAGCGACAGTTTAATGGTGATTTGCGGTGTTTCTGGATCATGTAAATGTCTGCTGGAGTTGCATTGCATTTGTGATTTCTTCTGCGTGCCGAGCTCATCTGCTTAAGACAGGAAGGTGCATTCATCCTCAGCATCATCTAAAACTGCAAGTTGTTTTTATTTGAGAAGCGTGTGGAAAAAAATAGAATTTCATTCATCTTTAATCACCCTTATTTCACAACCTGTCTGAGTCTTTCTTCAGTGGAACACATAAGAAAATAGTTCAAGAAATGTCTCGGGGTTTTGTGTCCAAATAAGTGAAAATCGATGGAAGCCATTTTGTTTTCTAAGCATCATTCTTCAAAATATCTTCTATGTTCTGCGGAAGTTACTATATAACGATTTGGAATGACATGAAGGTGAGTAAATAATGCTAACGTACAGGAAAACTGTGTTCGTGTGAATGGAAAAGTATTCACGCTTTCCACTATATGATATTGCATATAGATATAATGGGACATCAATTAAATTGATATAACTGGACAAGGGTCTAGAAATGTAAGGCTTGTTTTGGTTTATTGTGGCCTGGTTTCACAGACTAAAATGCATGTTTGAAGTGTCTCAATTTAAACGACTTAATCTGACATACCTTAAAATATATCAGTGCCATTGTTTTATCTCGCATTATAAAAGGTGTCCTCATTTAACTAGGGCATACTGGCTTGAATGGTCCACTGTCGTCTAACATGTCAAACGCTTACGCCTGACGCAAAACTACCAGGCTTAATGTAAGCATCTCCTTGCATATCTACTGTGATCTCGCTGTTATTTCACAGGGAGTTTGAGCTCTCTGTCTTTCCTTCACCACGATAAAAGCTCCCCTGATCCCAACGTGTGTCATAGAAATGGGTGAGGTCTATGTCCAAGCACTGTGTGTGGGCCCGTGGTCCAGGAGAATTAGAAGAGAGCCGTGCGCTCCATCAGGGATGATGTTCTTAAAATAAACCAAAAAGGCTGACGTTAGGTGGGGATCTTACAGAAACGCTGCTTCCTGTGGCTGATGAGGCTGTAACTTCCTGTTTATCTACCCCGGAAAGTTCTCTCTCTTCTGCCCTTTCCTCTTAACTCAATGAGTTACAGTGAATTCAGCTGCAAAAGCTTAAAGCTGCTCAATGTTTGCGACATCATCTCTCATCAACTACAGCTATGGCTGCTTGTTTTATCTAAATGCACATTTGCTTGCTCAACAAAAAGACTTGCTTGTGATTTCAGAATGTAGCTTTTGCTATCATGAGCGCTGATAGGAACTATCAAAACAAATATAGTGATAGAGTGTCAAAGTTTCTTTTCACATTTCGCATCTCTCAATCAAACTCTCTACTTCTCATCTTTCTTTTGCTCGTCTTTTTCGTTGGAAAACAAACCGCAGATGACATCTCTTATATCTCAGTTTTTTCCTCATGACAGTAAGATTATATTGAGAACAATTGGTGACTTCTGGGCAAGTCTTTCGTAGATGTTTCTCCAGCTGAGAACTGAGACCTTATCATTTCATTAGCTTGTTCATTTTTAGTCTATTTAACCTTTTTGACCACCTTTTTAAAATATTTGAAAAGTCTGTAATTGTACAGTGATGGGAGCTTTCAAGCTATGTAAATATGTTATTATTTTATTTAGGTATTTATTTGTATTATATAAAATGGTATACGAGTTGTTCTCAGTTTTTTTTGCTGTATGTATTTCGAAAGTTTACTATCAAAGTTGATAGTCAAGACAAACTTAACTCATTTCCTTAGGTCTTCTAAAGGACAATGTTCAGCATTCTGGATGTTTCAGTTCTCAAACCGATGCTTTGAATGAGTCAGTGTGCCATATTAAACATTTGACCTGCTGATTAAGCCTTAGCAAAGCACCTCTGGGGCCCGTTTCAATAAGAAGGTTCAACCAACTCTAGGTTAAACCTTGAACTCTGAGTTGGTTTACTAAGAAATTAGAAACTTTGAGTTTTTGGTTTAACCCGTTAACTGTCACTTTTCCATACATGGAACACCTGAGTTTGCTTCAATATTGTGCATGGAATTTCTAGTCGAATCATGACAAACTATATATTTTTGGAAAGGTCTAAGACCCTAGAATACAAATCTTTTTGGTGTTTTTTCAAATAATTTATTCAGGAAGAGTAATTGTTTCTTTTTACGAAGAGTGTGCTTAGATTTGTTAATGTCCTTTCACTTGTCACCGTTCCGTATACGGAACACCAATGTTTGCTTCCATATTTTTGTGATAATTCTGATCTTATTATGACAAACTATATATCGTCGGAAAGGTCTGAGACTCTACAATACATACTTTATGATTTTGTTTATAAAATATAAAATATGTAGGAAATGAAATTGATGCATAAAGGACGAGAGTGTGTATCAAAAATAAAGACATTCCGTGGAACACCTACATTTACATCAATACTGTGCATGTAAATTCTAATCATTACAAACTTTATATTGTTGGAAAAGCAAAATAAACTAGATTACACATTTGATCAGTGTTTAGAAGAACAATCTATTTAGGAAGATAAATGGATACATAAATGATAATTGATTCATAAATTAGTGTTCATCAAAAGCCTATTTTTCAAAAATATTCATAAAACATTATTGTTTATATTTTGTTTCTGTGCTTTTGTAGTTTTTAATTGTTTAATTGTGTCTGGTATGTGGAAGAGTAAAAAGCATCTCAATGTCCTTTGTGGTCAAATATTAGTTCAAGTGTTAAAACCAATGGAAGTCTATGGGCCCCCTAAAGGATTTAGGTGGTATGGCGGCCAAAAAACTTTACAGACCCCTTAAAATTTTATGTGTCATGACCAAACTTGATACAACACTTGTTGACCCTTGGGACTTTGACCTTCGAAAAAAAAAAAATCTGATTTGAATTTTTTATTCTTTTTTATTCTTTTTATACCCTAAACCTTTTATTTATTTATTTTTATAATAAACATAACAAAATCCCTTTCCAAAAATATTTTTTTTGGTGTGATTTTTTTTTAGGACTAATCTTCTAATTGTCTTCTTTCAAACGAGACCAACCGTAGGTCTTTATTCCAAAGATTTCATGAGTTACAGCCATTTTAGTTCCAACAGTGCGTTTTCATGTGAATTCTCAAAAAGGGCCCTGACGTGGAACAGGTTAAGAACAGCTGATTTGAGTAAGTTCAATTGAACTGAGTAAGCTTTCCTTGAGTTAAGCGCTTGCGCCACAACTACGACAAGCCATGATCAATGGAGCTCCAATATTACGATTAACCATGGCAACGGCACCAAAAAAGCAACATGGCGGCAGAAATGAATCATTAAATGAATGAAACAACAGAAATAATAAAAAAACATTGTGTGTTCTCACTATCCATCAGTGCTCTAGTGATGCTATTCTGACGTCATGGTGTATATGACACATGTAGGGTGTCAGACTCTCGTGCAAAGTCAGACTTATCGCCGGTTCATACCCTGCTCTGGGCAGATTTGAGTTCAATGGCTGCACATCAGAATTTATTGTTTATAGCCTTTAGCGTTTAATTTCTGCATGTGTGTCTGTATTTATTAATTTCTTTATTCATGCACTTTATTTATACACTTTATTAGGCCATTTCTCATGGTCCATAGAAAATTATGCTCTGATGTAATTAATACACGTACGATGGCTGATGTTATTGATGTAAGGATGGATGGATATGTTTTTATATTTCAAATTCACTGTAAGGAAAAACGGTACATTTTAACAAAAATGCAAATGTTCAGGGAAATGACAAAATTCCACTCGGGTCATAAATTGCTCTCCTGGAATCCAAGTACATCCCAATGAATAAATGCAGCCTTTTCATGTACTGAATCCTTTAAAAAAGCAAATATTACTATAATATATACACACTGAGATGGTCTCTGACCGATCAACATGTGTGCCACGAATGACTGTATTAATGAATGCGTTACACCACTTGCACTTTAAAAGAGCCTAACCTGCTCCCGACCAGGTTAGGTTCACAGAGTAAGTAACTATGGTTACTGACCCTGAGTATAAGTGGCCTCTCTTTTAGAAACAGGCTTGAGTTACCCCGCTTTCTCGGAGTTGACATACCTCACATTCTGAAATGGAAAACCCAGAGTTTCCCTCATTTCAGGCTTAATATACTCAGAGTGTTCACTAAATGTCCTTTCTGAAAGGGCCCCAGATAGCCAGCAAGTGCATAAAGTTGTTTCAGTTCATTTACTTCTCAAAATGCAAAGAATGAGGCATTTTCCTCTGTTAATAAGACATTCAGTGTAGGGCATCCACAACCAATCAGATGAGTTTTTGTCATGCAGGAAGCTTCTGGGTCAACATGTTACCACTCTGGGCACCGCACTCTGGTGACACTTTCATGTCATAAAAATACACTCGCTAACTCGGTGACAGGTGATTTCTTTCACAAAGCACAGCGATCACCATCTCTGACTCTTGACAATATTCACGTCTTAGCTTTTTATTTGCTTGTCACTGTTTTCCCATCCAGCTCGATCTAAGAGTGTTTTTCCAGGGGAAGGAAGCCCTGGATCCACTCACACTGGATTTAGGAAATCAATGGAGAAACCTCTGAAGACAGGCTGGCTGAAGAAGCAAAGATCTTTCGTGAAGAACTGGCAGCTGCGCTTCTTTGTGTTGAGAGGAAACGTACTCACGTATCATAAAGATGATAAAGAAAGCGGTCTTCAGGTATGAGAAACACAAAAATATACTGTATAAATAATGGCTGTACTTTAAAATTTCATTCATATGGAGGATATTCATTTTGCTTTGGTCTCTCTTGTATATAGTTTTGTGTCTGCATGTAAGATGTCAGATCGCAAAGTCAATGCCAGCACTGTCAG
This sequence comes from Barbatula barbatula, assembly GCF_947034865.1. Lineage (NCBI taxonomy): Eukaryota > Metazoa > Chordata > Actinopteri > Cypriniformes > Nemacheilidae > Barbatula > Barbatula barbatula. The sequence goes on along the minus strand of NC_136767.1, from coordinate 23,666,247 downwards.
TCAAATACAATGGGGCACAAAACATGAGTTTTTGTTTTGCATAAAATCTTTTTTTTATTACATTACAAATACTAAATAATAAAAGGTTGCATTGGAGGTTTAACATGAGTTTCAGAATTCATATTGTGGTTAAATGATAGCAAACATTTGGGCTGGCATTGACTCCAGAACTTAATGATCCATGTCAACTATTGAGGATGTCCCAAATATCTTGTGTTCTTCATTAAAAAGACAAACAACATTAATAAATGTTTTCAACAAACGGTCTAAAAATCACTACTGATTACATCTATTCACATTAATTCACCACTGAAGATAACACCCACATTCTCACTTCAGGGAACCATCCCTTTGTTCTCATGCCAAGTAAATGAGCTGCCATCAAATACGGATGATAAATTCTTGTTTGAGATCGTCCCAGGTGAGTCTTCTTTAAGTCAAATCGAATATTGGTAAAGTTTTTTGCATTAAAGCGGATGTATCTAGACTGGTTATAGAAAAATATATAACCAAAATATTCATTTTTGTTATTCCTATTGAAGTAATGGTTTCTTTGATTCTGCAGGTGGCACTACAGATCGGGAGCGGGATGCTTATGTTCTCATGGCAACTAGTCAGAGTGAGATGGAGGAGTGGGTGCGCTCCATCCGCAAAACAATTGGATCTCGATCCAGTGGAGGTATAAACATACAAATAGAATTTAGTTCTCCTTACAATATATTTTTTAATTGGATTCAGGCCTTTAACTCTCAATAAATGTTACAGAGTTCAAATTCCCTGACTTTTCCATGACTTTCACTGACTAAAAAGCTGAATTTCCATGACCTAAATTGAATGAAACCCAGTCTTTGAAGTGGTCGCGTTTAAACCAAAGCTCTTGAACTTTTGCTGCCATTTAGCCTTAGTTAAGTTTTTTTGAAAGAATTTGACTTAAGTAATTGCCAGGTGACAAGCGGGAAGGGAATAAAACTCCAGAAACTAGTTTATTTTATAAAAGGAATTTTTAGGTCATTTGACCCATCTCATACTGTAACTCAGGGGTCTCCAACCTTTTTGTAAGCGAGGGCTACCAAAATATCTAAAATACTTTAAAACTTTAAACATTATTTTTACGCTCACAGAACCAAATTCAGTTTACTTTCAGATATTTTTGCAGTTGAATATATTAAAACTTATAACACTTCCTAATAATAAACTTTCATGATGATGTAGCACTTGGCTGATCGGTATAGTCACAGATTTGTCAGCTGTCTTGAGCATTATTGGTGAGCCCTGTGTTTAGCGGGCACCTTACAGAGTTCATGCGGGCTACCAGGTGTCTAAGGGCACCACGTTGGAGACCCCTGCTATAACTCAAACCGCTGAGCAACAGTTATAATTAGAGGATAAAGAAAATAGAATGCTTTTGGCACATCTCCAAGTCATAATTTGTCATTTAAAATATTGCAATAGAAATCGTACCGTGGACTTTATACCGAGGTATTATCGCAAAGTGATATTTTTATATTGTTACATTCCTAGTCACAGTGAATGCAAATTAATAAATAAAAAGCTGTAATTGGATGAATCTGTGTATGGACTATTATAATGCTTGAGTTACTGTACATTTGTCTTTTACAAGTATTTGGAAAGAGTCTACCAGACATCATGGAATACGAGAAGAAATTCGGATCACACCTGGTACCCATCTTGGTGGAGAAATGCGCAGAATTCATCCGAGAGCTCGGCCTGAATGAAGAGGGCATTTTTCGCTTACCGGGACAGGACAACCAGGTGAAGCAGTTCCGAGAGGCCTTTGATGCTGGAGAGAGACCCTCGTTCCCCAGGTAACGGTTCACACCTCCTGTCGATCCATGGGGTAAACTCTTAAAAATAAAGGTGCTTAAAAGGTAAAGTACATATGCGATAGACGAACCATTCAGTCAAAAGTTCTTTAAAGAACCATCTCTTACACCTTTATATTTTTTCCTTTGTGAAACAGACAGGTTCTATGAATGTTCAACGGTTCTTTATGGAACCATTTAGACCAGTCTTAGTTAAATTAGTACATATAAGTCGCCTTTAATGAAATGTCTTCGATAAAAACATAACTGGTGTGCGTATTGAGATGGCAATGACATGTTTTAAGATTTTTGGACAAGTTATTTTCAAATAAGACTGCTCAAACTTTCCTTTTAGTCTGGGACTTGTCTTAAGTGTTGACTGTGAAACTGGGCAAATATGTTCTTCTATGGCATTTATTTTTAAGAGTGTGGTGAAGGTAAAGCACACATAATGAAAAAAAATGTGGGTGATAGAAATAAAAATACTTTTAATGTCACTTTTTAATAAAAGTGTCTGCAAAATGCATGAATGTACATGTAATGGTATCAGTGTTAGGAAAGCTTCTCTGAAAAAGTAATGAATAGCTAGTTACAAATAACATATTCAACAGTGTCATTAGATTACTATACAAATGAATCTCTCTAAAAAGTATTTATTTACTAATACATTTCTGTATCCTATATTAACCTTGCTCAGTTAAGTGGATTCTGCTCTTTTTATTCATTCAAATAAATCATATAAAACTACATAAAGTAGTGTTTTTAATTCCAAATGTGAGAATTATGCATTAAAGCACATATTTTAAAGTTAGACTTTCAATTTTGATGTCAATTGCACTGTTGCACACACAGTATATTACACACAGTATTTAGTTGAATGACATTAGAACTGTAATACAATTACAGAAAAAACAAGAGTAATCCCTTACTTTACATTTTCAATTACTGTAATTCAATTATTGTAACTAATTACTTAGTTACACCCAACACTGAATGGTATAAAGTGTAAATCGTTTGTTTATTGTATTTATGCTACCATGATATTTAAAGTATGCCTGACTATTGTGCTATCATGTCCAAAATCATAGTATAACCATGCTAACATGCCTAACAAGGTTCTTGTTTGTTAGTTACAATCTCAAATTAATCTAGGGGTACAATTCCTAGAAGTGAGATATTAGTTTGCTTAAGATTAAATGTATCTGTTGAATGATAAGTGACCAATAATCATGATAATCGTTTACCAAAGTTGATTATTTTTGTACATTTGTCGTGCAACTTGGTTTTGATGCTGATAATTTTTTCAACCTTCTATTTTAGCAGTATACACGTGAATAAGGTTTTAATGCGAATAACCACACTGTACATGACCATTTATGGTGAATCACACAGCATTTTTCAGGAAGTAGCATAGGTAAAAGTAGGTTGACCTAGAATGTCTGAACTGAAGCAAAGAGAGAGATACAAATGTACAATATTTCAAAGGAACCTGGCACACATAGATGATTGTGGCTGAGCCACATCCTGTCCTGACTGAAAGAGATCTTCTCATTACTCAACACGTACTCGTGCAAATGCAACTCACTTTGCTCTTTAAACTGCTATTTAGCATCTCTTGCTAAAATCAAGATGAAAAGATTGTGTCTTTAGTGACTAGTATCAAGTTTATACTTTCCACCCTCTGTCTGCAGTGACACAGATGTCCACACTGTGGCGTCCTTACTCAAACTGTACCTCAGAGAGCTTCCCGAGCCTGTTGTACCGTGGACCCAGTATCAGGATTTCCTGGACAGCACTTTGATGTTGGACGCAACCACTGCAGCAGTAAGATCCAAAGCACATTTACAAAGACAATGCATCAGATGAGAAATGACTCAGTGACTTCCTGTTCATCACAACCTGATCTGTCACAGGGTAAAGAGAGACTGGAGAAACAGATCAGCCTTCTGCCAAAAGTGAACTACAACCTGTTGAGTTACATCTGCAGGTATCAATCGCACACTGATAAGGACAGCGAAACATATGCAGCTTTAAAGTTAACTTTTAAAAAACTTGACAAACTTTAAGTTATAAGGCCACCGAGTTCTCAACAAATGTGGTCTGAAGTCCACGCAACTCAAAATATAGACAACATTTCAGGTTTACCTACTGAACAACAGAACCAAATATTTTTGTTGGCCAAACATAAGTAGGTAATAGTTTGATCATTTAATAATTAACAAATGTATTTGCTTTTACCACAATTGGGCATGATTTTAGCCTCAAACAGGTCAAAACTTTGATCAAGTGCCTTGTGTAACAGTTTGTGTTGAGTGCATTCATACCTTATTAGCTATTATGTAATGCACTTACACCTCAACATTGAACAAGCAAACCTCAACCATGGTAACAATCAAAAACCATAATTTATTGAAAAAACTCTAAACACAAAAGATAACAAACAGCAACAATAATATTTAAGCATAAATTAAGCCAGCGAGAACTAAAACTCTAATATTTAAAATAAAAACTGCATCTTGGGAACTTTCAAAGTCTTGCAATATTGTTTATTCAGAATACTCTGTTTTGTAAGTTGGGCAAACTTTCTGATGCATATTGGCTTAAAACTTGAGAATCTAAGTCCAGTCAACAAAATAATCTTAGCTAGAAACATGATTAGGCTAATTTTGTTCTGTATATGCAAAACAATAATTTGACTCCTTTAACTAAAAATTCTAAATTCAAGTTACTTATTTATCTTTTTAGAGAGAACCCTTTGCAAGTTGGATATTTTACAGTGTAAGCTCAGTAAAACGTACACTTCTAAATGTTTTGTTCTAAACCCCGCTTTGCCATGTAACCTAGACGATATACTGTAAAGTACAAAATAACAGCAATGTTTATGTTTTCCACAGTATCCTACGCAAATAATTCGAACCCCTGTTACGATGTTTGTTCATTTTGTTTTGTCCAAACCCTGTATTTGTTCTTCCAGATTTCTTTATGAGGTCCAGAGGAATTCAAAGGTGAACAAAATGAGTGTGGAGAATCTGGCCACAGTGATGGGAGTGAACTTATTTAAACCTCAGGTGGAGGACGCCTTTAGTATGATGAAGGGTCAGTTATCTTGCTATGTAAGATGAAAACAATTATAGCCATTAAAGAAACAGTTTACCCAAAAATTTAAATTCTGTCATCATTCACATGTCATGAATTTTTCTGATGAACACAGAGAAAGATCTTTGGGAGAATGCGTGTAACCAAATCATTCTTGGCCTCCATTGAGTGAATAGTAGCAGTAGTTATAAAGACAGAATCACAAGACACATGATAAACTGTGATAAAAATCGAGGTTATCATAAATATTTAGATTATTTTCCTAAAGACATGTACAAATATTACTGTTGTATTGCTTAAAAGTGAACATGAGCTTGTTTTTATTTCAGTATTCAATGCACATTTTTGTTATTTTGACATATTTCTCAAATATTTTCATTTGCTGCAAATAAATGCAAATAGAAACAACATTTTTATTTGAAATTTGGGATAAATATTGTTAATAGTTCACTGATTTTGAAACAGTCTCTTAATTTTTTCCGTGGCTGTATTTTTGTAAGGTTATTTGTTAACACATATCACTGCTGTTGTAAAGATCAGTGCTTTTGCGTGTTCTTTACACATAGGAACTCCCATGATACAGAAGGTAATGACGGTGATGATCAGACACCATGTGCTGCTCTTCCCACCCTCTAAAGACAAGATGCCCTCTCCACTTCCCAGCAAGAAACAGAAGAGCAAGAAGACAACTAACCCTCGCAGTTTTGTGGGCTGGGAATCTGCTGAGGTATGAATCACAACATCTGTCAAAAAACTTGTGAATTCAGTTCTGGAACAATACTTGTGTTGTCATTCATACAGTACTGTACAGTACATCAATACGATCAGCTGAGCCAACAGCTGCTTAAATCTGTTGAAATGTAATGCATACTGTTTCCAGACTTGAGATCTTGTTGAATGAGGTCATGTGATTTGACAGCATTTACTGGTAGTCAAGTTTTACGCTTTCGCACCTTCAAATGTTAACTAATCACTTCTTTCTTAAAGTGTGAGATGAGATCTCTTTCCGAATCTCCGGAGGAGGAGGACGAGGACACACCTGAGGATGAGCGCAGAGACGTGGGACAATCTGAAGCTGGATCAGATGATGCAACTTCTCCTTCCTCTCCGTTTTCCCCCGGCGACGACTCGTGGACCGGAAGCCCCAGAAAGCGGACGCAAACTCTTCCCAGCTTGGGCTGTCCAGCAAAGGGCCGAGAACCGCGTTGGGAACGCTGGAGCAGGTTTCAGGAAAGCTTTAACGAGAGCGATGAAAAGACACTCTCGGAGGACATCTTTAAAATCCTCGACTTGCAGAAAGACACATTATTTTCTGGAGGGCAGAAAGGCGATAATGAAAAAGCGGAGGTGGAAGTGGAACAACGTTTGGATAAAACGGGTACAGACGGTGTGGTCAGAGAGACAGATACAAAAGCACAGGTTCGGAGCGCAGGCCCCTTGTCTGAGCCTAAGATGAGCAAAGAGGCGGGCGTGCCAAATTTGGGAGGAGAAAAACCAACCGCAGTTGATGGTGGCACTGCTCTTCGGCAAAGCAATGCAAGACAACCAGAAAACACAGACACTGCGCACATCATCAGAAGGTATGGACTAAACCAAATTTACATCTGTTGTCTCATATTAAACGCATATAAAAGAATAAGTAGTGCTTGGAATCATCACTACTCTTACTGTTAGTGTAGGTACCACTACACTAAAATAGGTGGGGCCATGGACATACCCGCCATATACATTTTGCAGTGGGGGGTCCCACTCCATCCATTCATGAAAAGGGCACTTTGGGCATCAGGGGCCAAAGAAGCAGGTGCCTCAGTATTGTTATGACACCCCATTCTAGGAAATATAACGTTATATTCATTGTTCATTATTATTTTGCGTTCTCTTTTAGCATAAGATTCCAGTCCTTGCTTATGATTGGTCAGTAGCAGTGCTTTAATTACATTAACGATTAACTGCACCTAACGATTATGTGTATTACTGTGCAGCACTATTCGTAACTGCCCGTAGCAACGTAAATTATGGCTGCATCCGTAATCGCAAGTGCGAAAATATGTATTTATTTAAATTAAGTACCTACCTATCGAATGTTAAAACAGTATATACTATAGACCCCTTTTGAGCCGACGTCACGATTACGTCACGGCCTTAGCTGGAGGCAAACAAGGGGAAGACTGTAGGCAGCCAGTACAAATCAGCGCAGAGTCGGCTACTTTAGGAGTCTAAAATATCATCTTGCTGTGTTTTTGAGTGCCAGATTAGACCGAGTGAAGGCTCTAATCTGACATTTTAACACATACCTTGTCCAGAAAAAAGACGACTATATAAAAAAACTAGATAACCAAAGATGCTTGCATTTACAGCGCACACATTACATCACCTAATAAACTATTGTCTTTTGTTGGTATGGATTATAGTTTGGGTATGTGTCTAAAAACGTGGACCCGGGGAACATGTCAAGTTATTTTTCACGTAACTTTAACCTTTTTTTAAGCGCATATACAAGCTAATTTTGTTAGTTGAACAACTAGCAGTTAGCCAACCACCGGAGATTAAACGTAAAGAAACTGTTTGTGTATAGTAACAGTGAGAAGGCTCATGTTATGTGTCAATGTGTGTTCAAGCTGCATTTGCTCACGTTTGTCACTGTTAGTACATACATGCATCTAAAGAGGTAACATTTTTCTCTCTCAGTTTGTTGACTATACATGCTTGGCTTCTTTCTCTGTGTGGTTGTCAAACCACTTAACTGGAGGTAAACTAATCCTGACAGTTCGTACTTCCATTGAGTTAGTGTGTACAGGTCGGCAAATCTGGTTCCTTTCGTTAAAGTTTACTTTTTCAATAACAGTCTCAGTTCTGGGCTGTGACTGACCTTACATATTCAAATAAAATCGGAATCTCTCCAGTCATTGTCATAAGACAAGCAAATCAATAAAAACGTGCTCGCTAGCATTAGTAAAGCGGCCTGGGGAATCTTTCTGTCTCCACCAATGCTCCGTCCACGAAAGCGCGTCACAATGTTTACTAACAAAAAAGGGGTCTATAAAGTATGTTTGAAAGTAGTATGAATACATTTCATACATAATGCTTCTGCAATGTTTTATTGTCATGTGACCCGTTTGATGTATAAACAACAACCTGTACGTAGGCTTTTCGTAAAAACAGTATTTAGTCAAGAGAAATTCACAGTAGTTAATTCAGACGTAAATAAAAAACAAACCTCATTGCACCTACAAGTTTTATATTAATGTAGTGCAAATACAACAGATATAAGATGACACTCAATCGAGTTCTTGATTTCCAAGTATCGCACCTTTGCATGCTTGCTGAGCATTCTCAATAATCTTTGTTTAATCTGTTGTTGTTTGTTGTCGCTGTGTACTAATGTGCTGATCAACCTGTACTAAACCATGGAGGAAACCGCACGGTAGACTCTATAAGCCCAAATGTTATGGTGTTTTGTTAATTGGGCCGATCTTTTTAGTTTTTTTTGTTTAGACAGCCAGGTCTATATAGAGACACCATATCCTTTTCAACAGAACCGACATCTATCAAATAATTACAAAGTTGATTTCGATTTTTACCAGCGTTTCTTAGAAATTGCTTACTCCACCTTTAAGTAGCAAAGTAGCTAGAATGAGTAATGTAGTGCCATTTAAATTCCGATATGTGTTGGGATTATTGAAGAATTGTTTGATGGAATGAGAAATCCGAATGAATTTTTGTTATATGCTGTAATTGGTTGTATATATTTTTGTTTGTGTATAAACTTTCAGTCTCCATGAGAAGAACAGAGAGCTGGTCGCTACAGTGGCAGAGCTGCAGGCAGCATTGGTGGCAGAGCAACGCTCTAAAGCCGCATTAGAAAATGTACTGCGCAATGCAGAGCGCTCCAGGGACGAAGCCCTCACACGCAATGAGCAGCTGAACAAAGACATTCAGAAGTTCATCAACAGGCCCACTGATGGACCATCATAGTGACATCATCAAGATCAGGACCTTATCGTGTCTTGCTTCTCACAGGATCTGTGAGAACAATCTGGACATCTTCATACTGTGAACTGCTTCTGGATTTATAAAGTCCATCCCATAGGTTCTGTCCATGATGTGACAAAAGTGAGACGGTACAGTACATGACACGTGCACAATGATAAAGGTTCAAAGGTCATTTCAAACCTGTTTGACTTTCTTTCCTCTGCAGAACACAAATAAAGATATTTTGAAGAATGTTGGTAGCAAAGAACCGTTGGTCCCCATTGACCATCAGCTTTGTGTGCATACAATAGAAGTCAAAGTGGTTTTTGGTAACCAACATTTTTCAGAATATCTTCTTTTGTGTTCTGTGAAAGAAAAAAAGTCACACGTGTTCGAAATAAGAAGATGGTGTATTGAATAAAAAAATTCTAACTTTTAAGATGAAAGTTGAACTATGCAGTATTAGCCTGAAAACATGACTGGTTTATTAAAAATGCTTTCCTGTAGCTCAGTGGTAAGAGCATTTTTTTGTGGGTTTCGATCGCAGGGGATTGCAGATACCTATGTAAAATGGATAGGATGATCCAATGTGTGTTGCTTTGGAAAAAAGCGTCTGCTATATACCAAGAAAAAGGGTTTAATTACCGTCTGTCAGTTTTCACTGTTTTTTGGGGAGAATCTCTGAAAAAGTATAAACAAATGAGCAACAAAACTATCTTGACATATCCACTGGTGCAGAACCCTGCTTAATTTTGCTGAAATTAAAAGTATTTGAGTAAGGTCTGTAATACATTTGGTTTATTAAAATAAACAGTATTTATATTTTATTTGCATATGTGAATTTGCCTAAACAAACTATTTTTTGAACCTGAATTGCAATCACTAATCATTTATTAAAGTTGAGCTTTTGCTCTACGCAAAGATGACATTTGCGGATTAACAAAAAATCTTAACGTCTGGGAAATTTGCTACCCGCTCAGGTCGCTTGGCGCCAGTGGACATGTTAAAGATAACTGTCGACGGCTTTTGGTTCCCCAAGATCAAAATATCTTAAACTACGATGGACATCCCTGTTTAATTTATGACATTTGATGTATGACAATTTCAAGTTTTTTGTTTTGTTTTAGTATTTATGTGATCACCAAACTGCTGGGTAGGACCAATCAGAGTCTGTGAGCAGTTTGGCTGTACAGGACAAAAAGCACCAAATGTGGATGACCGTCAGTAAATAAACAGGTTTTTATCTGGTTTGTCTTTCCTGCACCTTCACTTTTGCTGTCTGGATGAAGTCAGAATGAGATAGTGTTTGAGAGGAGATAAAATGTGACAGTGTGTGAGAGAGAAATGGGAAGAATGCTTTCAGATCATCATTCGTAGAATGAATCACAATGTGTGTTTTGGGGGTTGGGTGCTCTCTAAGATGCTATGCATTACGTAAGGAAGAGAAGAACAGATAGCCTTAAGTCTGTCAGCTGTCATACTGACTAAATGATAGAGAAGGAATTTCCTATTTCCGATCAGACTGGTTTATACAGAAGATGTGCTGCTCAAAATAAATAAATAGCAGAATATGTGAATACTGTATATGATTGGGTTGTTTATGCGGCGGCTTCCAGTTTGTTCTGGTATAGATTGCGATCGACATTTCCAGAGGTTTCTCTTGTGTGCTCCAGTTGGGCTCCTGGCAACATAACAGTGTACAAGATAAACAATGCAGTTATCAAGTGTATCTCCTGCGTACAGGAAAGATTATCTTAAGAGGGAGAGAGTGAGAATATGCCATGCATTATAGCATGTGACTGACTTAAGTGGTTTCTGGGTCAACGTTTCTCACACTTCTTTAAAAGCCCAAAAATATGTATTCAAGTTCAATTTAATATTATAATAATTCCCATGTACTGTAAAAATCCCCATTATAATTATTTTTGGAAACAAAATTAAGAGCTGCAGTGAAGGGAAAGATTATCTGTGATTGGTGACATGACGCATTACTCCTCAAAATAAGATATTGTTTGGCATAAAAATTATAATACTTTTTTTAAACTTGACATCCATGGCTACTATATACACAAATTGTACAGAAAAATTAAATCAGTAAAGTTTAAATGGTAACACTTCACAATAAGGTCTCATTCAACACTGTATTATGCTTTAGTTAACACGAATTAACAATGAGCAACATACTTTCACAGCAATTATTAGTCATGTTAAAAGAAATGGTGTTTGATTTTAAGTACGAGTTTGTAAATGTTGACATCAACTTGTACAATAGGTACTAAGATTAATAAATGCTATACAAGTATTTTTAACTGCACTATTGTAAAGTGTTACCACTTTGTTAATACGACACATGATTAAATGTATAGAATAAGTGTTTTGAATTTTCAGCTTTTTATAGTTTCCCTATGCATTCCTTGCATTTGAAATATTTGTTGCTGCCTTACATTTTGAAGTACAATCTAATTGGAAGTAATTTCAACTTACTATTAATTTTTTTTTATGTTTTCTATTATTTTGACTGTATATAAGTGAATCAATTGTTTTAGTTGCAGCTTTTTTAGTGTAGTTTACTTACGCCTCATAGGGTATATGAATGTTGGAGCTCTGACTCTCGCATTACCTCAATGTTGTTTTATAGCGGAGAGATGCGCCACTATATGAATACGCTTTATTGGGTACTTAACATCCTATGACTCTGGAGAGCTTTTCCATTGGTCACAGAGCTGTGTCAGACACTCAGGACGGGTGATAAGGTCTTCCCTGCACTTCCGAAAGAGATATTTGTTAGGCCCGTGATCGTAGAGACTCTTCAGAAGGCACGCTGTTGCACACCCAGCATATGATAAGATGCTTACCTCCATTAGTCAATGGAGGTGAAAACTAAATTTTAACTATATGGCATCGACGTAGTTGAAAAATACAATCAGTCTATATATTTCCCATTTATTTCCCCATAAGCAAATCTGGAAGTACTGCGAGGCTCTTGGTAATTGATGCTTGTCAAATGCTTACAAACCTCTTTGAGATGCACATGATTTTCCAGACAGCAGCTGTAATGAAAAATGTTTCGTTCAGTGGTCACGTTCATTCTATCCTGCAACCTCTCACACCTCATTTCCTTTCAATTTCCATCGTCACAGATATTTAGCCTCTCTTGTTCAAAGATACGGAGGCTCTTTTCAGACGTTTGCAGTCAATGAACTCAAGCCCCAACATTCAAAGCAAATCAGAAAAGCAAATAAACACTAGGCCCAAAATCTACCCTGGCTCACCCACCCAAACAAAAAAAACAGCCTAACGAGGAAGGGGCTTCTGCACGTATCAGAGAAATGTTTACAAAGTCCTCATTAAGGAAAAGAAACTAGATAAGAGTGCACACGCACACACACTCTCACTGGGACACTACGAACACTAAAAACGCAGAGCTTCCTAGTTTGTAGATAAGGCATAGAGAGAAAGTGGAGATAGAGAGAGAGAGGGGGGAAGAGAGAAAAAAACATTTGAAAAGAGATGCCACAGAGGGACATCTCCTTTACGTAGTGGAACCACCCTCACATCAAAACTTTTCAGACATCAGAAGTTGAGAAGAAGAATAAATCCTCAAAGTTCAGGATTAGAGGGACTTTCATTCAATGACAGGTGTGGCTGCAGAACTTCAAACCTCAATGTACTGCAGTGATCACTGACTCTCTGGATAAGAAAGGGTTTAGATCTTCTGAACGCAACAAAATAACATTCAGGGCATTGTGTCATTGGATCTATAAATCGAAATTCAATCCCTGTGTGACTCCAAATCCATTGGACTGCTTCTTTTTGTTTCTCATCATGGTTGGGAGCACGGTTTGTAAATTTGGGATTATGCAGTCATCCACACCATCAGTTTTATTGGCCTTCCTTGTATTGTTTCGGGGGCCTTTCTTTGCCTGCAGTAACCCTATCAGCTCACCGGAGAGGGTCCGCACTGCTCCAGGGCTGGATGATGGGAATGGAGGTGTTCTGGATCCCTCACTACTGGAGCAGGATAGTGGGGTGGACATGCAAAGTGTGCTGGAGACCCTGAAGGGGCAGTTTCTGCGCACCTTTAATCTGTCAGGTATCCCTCCACCTGTACAGATAGGGGCCACTCGAGTGGAGCCCCCGGAGTACATGCTCGAGCTCTACAACCGCTTTGCCAACGACCGAACATCAATGCCTTCTGCAAACATTGTACGCAGCTTTAAAAATGAAGGTAATTGGAAATGTACTTTTTAATTGTAACTGGGAAATGTATATATTTGCAACTGTTTGTTTTCTAAATTTGTGCAAACAAATGACATGGAAATTTGCATGTTGGTTGGGAAATACTATAACAATGTCAAAAGGTTTGTTGAAATGTTTCAAGCTGGAACGATTTGGAAATTATAAAATTGCAATTTATAAAATAATACATTTCAATGTATTTTTCTAGATATTTTCAAATGTATATTAAATGATTTATTATATTGACGGTTGTTATATATAATATATATATAAGATATTATAGTTTAGATATAGTTTAAATATAATGTATATAGTTTAAAATATATAGTTTCATTGCATAAAAGACAATATAGTGTTTTTTTACATTACAAATGTAGATATTTCAAATTCTATACAAATATGATTTTTTTTCAAACAATAGGCCATTACTGTTTAATGCAAATTCTTTATTTCATGATGTATTCAAATGCACCCAACAAGTATAAGTTTAAGTGATATTTCACACAAAATAAAAATGTTGTCATCATTTACTCACCCTCTTGTTATTTCAAAGCTGTATGACTTCCTTTCAACCGCAGGACACAAAAGAAGATATTTTTAAGAATGTTGTTGACAGGCCCCCATTAACTTTCATTGGTTTTGTGTCCATACAATAGTGTATGGGGTCAGTGATTTTGGATTATCAACTTTCTTCAAAATATCTTCTTTTGTGTTCCGTGGAAGAAAGTGAAATTACATTTATTCACCATAAATGATTACAGAATTTTTATTTTTGGGGGAAATATCACTTAAACTTATACTTGTTGGGTGCATTTGCATACATAAATAATTTTCATTACTTTAACTATTTCATTAAGCTGAATATCACAAACATAAAGGGGAAAATATGTCATATTTTGACATTTGCAGATTTGTTTCTTAGCGCAATTATTTTGATTGATTTAAACATAACGATCCAAAAGTTTAATCTGTTTATTTTGTGTGATTTTCTTTTCAGACTCTTCCCCATGCAGCGTGGGAACTGGTGGGGTGAGACAACACCCCCTTCTCTTCAACGTGTCAATCCCACACAACGAAAGAGTCACCGCCGCTGAGCTCCGACTCTACACCCTGATCCAAACAGACCGCCACAAATACGCAGGCGTTGACAGAAAAGTGACCATATATGAGGTGAAACAACGTGAAACAAACACCAGTCATCAAATGAGATGGGACGATATTGAGGGAGGACAGCCAAATGTGCAAGAGGAGGAAACAGAACTAGTAGAATTGGCATCTCGACAGGTTTACGGCACAGACAATGGCTGGGAATCCTTTGACATGACTGCTGCGGTGCATAACTGGCGTGCTAAGTCAGAATATGGCACCACCCACAAATTGGAGGTTCACATAGCAAGTTTGAATTCTCAGAGTGCTGCAGCTTCCGCAGGTGAGAATACCGGCAATGCCATAGGAGGGGACATGGACATCGACACAAATCTTGAGGACAAGCACAAACCCTTAATGATTGTCTTCTCTGATGACCAAAGCGTAGACCACCGTGGAGACAAGCGAGAACTGAATGAACTGATTCAGCATGAGACTGCTGGGCGTGGCTTTCAGGACAACCTTGGCCTGGAGCTGACCGATCTCTGGGACGATTTAGGAGAAAAAGATGAGAATGAGGAAGAGGAGCAGAGTGAGGAAGCTCTTCTTCAAATGCGCTCCAACCTTATCTATGACACGGCATCCCGAATAAGACGCAACGCCAAAGGTAACCTGTGTAAAAAGAACCCCCTCTATGTTGACTTCAAAGACATCGGTTGGGACAGCTGGATTTTGGCCCCCACTGGTTATGAAGCATATGAGTGTGCAGGGGTGTGCACTTACCCCTTGACAAAACACGTTACACCTACAAAACATGCCATTGTGCAAACTCTAGTCAGCTTGAAAAGTCCGCAGAAAGTGGCTAAGGCTTGTTGTGTTCCCACTAAATTAGATCCCATCTCCCTGCTCTACCTAGATGATGCAGGTGTGGTCACATACCAGTATAAATATGAAGGCATGGTGGTAGCAGAGTGTGGATGCAGATAGTATTTAATGCACACAAGGAAATGGGGTGAAGCCGGGACAGAGCTTAGAAACTGGAATAGATGGAGATAAAAACTAGCCAAACCTATGGCCTTCATAGCAAGTTTCTTCCAAATGGTGGTGGAAAAGATTTAATCCCAACCTTAAAGCAGGAGTTGTAAAGGATGTTGCGTCAAGCAAGGGACTTATTTGGAACCACGTGACAAGGGGCACAATACAAGTTTTGGAGAATTATCCCTGCTGAATAAGAATTGGGTGGAACAAAAGACAGTAAACGAACCCCTGACACGCCTCAAGATGAGCCGGGATAAATACGCTGTTCTTATCAGTAAAGACTGAAGTTTAAGTCGGAGATTGTATCAACTCGGACTCGTTGCATTCTTGGCCATTGCGTTTGCATCAGCAAAGTTCTGCCCAAGTGGGTGTTGTAGAGATGGCAGCTCAGTGGAGAATGTGAACTCAAGCACCACAAGGTCACTCCGGTGACCCAACTAGAGACAAGAAGCCTGCGAAACTGTCCGTTTCCAGTTTCCACAAAGCTCAGTATCGTATCTGTCGTGACAATGCCGAGTCAATACGCAGCTTCCTGCCTAACAGAATGCATTTGATATGAACTGTCTAAGTTAAAGTGAAACAGTTACCAGAAGAATCTTATAAAGTAACGGAAGGGGCAAAACAGACCAGAACGGACCGGTCTTGACTTCCGATTCTGTCTGAGAACATGCAGACAAACAACAGCGTTGTGGATTTTCAAGGTTGGAGGACAGTATTGCAAATGTTTCAGGACACTTTTTTGAGTTGCAGGGCATCTTGAAAGTCGATAGAGGACAATTAGAACTTTCAACATTATCTTTTAACAGAAATGCTAAGATATGGGAAGTGGGGAGTTGAAAGGGGATGCAGAGTCACAGTGCTTGCAAAGTTAGGTTTGTCTGGCTTGTTCCATTGTTGACAGGCAGCATCAACCCCAAGGGGGTACTGGGGGGCTACTTTCCCCCCTCCTCCACATGTGTCGTGCGAGCAGCTCTCCCACCACTGTGCAGGACTGTGATAAGGAGGTGTCAGGATTGAGAAACATGTGTTTGGTTCTCAAGAGCTTGGAAAACTAGCAGCAATTCCAAACTGCATGGAAAGTAGGGCCCTAAGAAAGAAGATTTGCAGCATTCTCCCCCGTGACTTTACTGAACCTCCTTTTGAGTCTTGCTCCCCTGAAACTTTCGGTCACATCTCCAAAGAACAGATGTTGGATCCTTATAGCTGTTGGGGCAAGAGGATGAATGGAAACTGTCTCACAAGGTCATCCCCACCCGCTCCGCAAGACTTTTAAGTTATCACCATGTCTGATAATATCTGACAGAATTTTTCTCATGCTTGAAACATACTTCACATTACTGGCTTTACATAACATTAATATCAGACTCTATTGTTAAAATAAAATGTATGTTCTGCTGCTTGGATTTATGATAAAGCTTATTTATTGATTAATTTATTTAAAAATATTATTCTTTCGGTGACTAACAATATTGTACATATGACTAAGTACACTATACAGAGTACGCCACGATCCTGTTTTGCAAAGGAATATGTCTATACGTTATTTTGTACGAGTTAATTTTAAATTAAACGATTATTTTGTGATAATTTATCTTTTGGCATGTGTAGTGTGTGTTGCAGCACTCAGCAATGTCTGATTTTGTGAATGTTTATCAATCCATTCACAAGTACTGACTTTGTTTTAAGATGTCCATATCTTAAAATAGTTTGTTGATCCTTCAGTTCATTGCACCCAGACACCCTAAAATAGATTTAGGCACTGACAGTCCAGAGCTCGCTGTTTAGAGATTGGGTTTGGGAGCTATTCATAAATTTCACTTCCCATTGAAGACCAGCAGCTCAAAGGCCCGGAGTTTGTCAAACACATCCACATTCATGGGAAGCTGACTGGAAACTAATGACCACACAGATTCTTCTGGTCTGTTGCGTGAGGCTATGCAGATGTGTTTAGCACTTTTTTAGATTGTTTTGGGGTGCAAGGTTTTTAATAAAGTCGCTTTGTTCACAATGTATTTAAGATGTGAAATATGCTTTGGTAATTTGTTGTTGCCTGGTGCCATTTTAAAAATGATGTATTTTGGCATGTACAAGTGCACATTGAAAATGTAAATAAAATTAATATTTTAAAGACGAAACTGTCTTTGTGAGCGGAAAAACTATTTAAAGCTCTTTATTATGAAACACAAACCTTTTATAAAAAAATACGAAAAAGTTATTGTAGAGTTCATTAACTAAATTAATGGTATTTGGGCCTAAAATAAAATAAAAATTCAAGGACATCATCTGTTTACAAACTTATGCACTTTAATATTTGCCATTGGTTACACTTCAACTTTATGCTAAACATTGCTGTTAAAGGGCAACAGTTTTCCCTTTTTTGTGTCACTCAGCTCAACTTTCCATTTAACGTATTTTAAAATGTACAGTATATCATTCATGTGTACTATATGTATAAATATATTTCAACACAATGTAATGAGAATTAATATATATTTTACGATGTGGCTCATTTGTAGGAGTTTGTATGATTTCATTCATAAGCTTTATTGTGATTTGACTTTAGTGTTAGGGGTGGGTTTAGGATGGGCCCGTTGCTTTTCCTTGCCTGTGATATTGGGGTTTTGTGGTGGAGATAGGTGTGACTTCTCCTGACATTGGGTTATAAATGTATAAATCTATACGCCACAGCCACACGAATGGTATATAAGTCGTGCTGACTTAGAATTGTCATATTTGGGTGAACAGTCTCTTCAATATACACGTGGAAACTCAACAGGTCATTTCATTTATCTTGTCACAAATATGATGAGAGAAATGTTAATCCAAGGGTGGGAAACACTGTGAAAGCTCCAGTATGTTTATTGTTCTGGAGTTATGTGAAGGTTCAGGACCTCTGGACCAATAACACACAAGGGTTTGAGAAGCATCCAACAAACAAGCTATTTGCAAATATCTGTTTCTGGCTAGTGTCATATAATTCCAGTTTCATTGTGATCATTATTTCATTGTCATCCTTTACATTACATGGCAATATTATTACGCTGTAAAGCCTCACTGTTGCCTTAATTGTGAGTCACAGTGGAGACTAGTGGAAAAAAGCAAGACTGAGCGCCACCTTTTGGCCACAACCAAAACTACTTCATTGTGTTTAACATCCTCATATTTTTTTACAGAAACCCGGGGTGAGTTGTGAGGCACATAACATTAACTGACACATTTTCTTTCTTAAACAGGATTTTAGGAGGATTTCAGGATCTTCATTGCTGCTTCATAAAACTCACACATTGAGGAATATTTTTTCTTGAGTGTCTCTAACTCTCTGTTCTTCTCCTCCGTCTGTATGCTAAACTCCCCATGCATTTTCAAGTCTTAAATGTGTCTCTGGAGTTCAGGCAGGACATTCTTCATTAGACTTCTCTCTGCTTCAAACCTTATCTCTTCTTCATACATCTGCCTGGTACTCTCCATCTCCTGTCTGTGGCTCTCCTCCATCATACTCCTCTCCCACTTTCTCTCTTCTTTCAGTCTGTTAATCTTTCTCTCCAGATCCGTTCTCTTTTGTAGTTCTTCCTCCAACTCTCTCATTGGTTCTTTCTTTTTTTCTTCCCACATTTCTTTAATAGTCTCTGAACCTCCTGATTCTCTTATTGGACAAAATCCTCAATGTTCTTCTCTTGTTCTTCATCAGTAATATAAAAAAGGATCATAGCGTTCCTCCAACGCCTGTCACCAAAATTCTCCTCCATTTTCTCCATCATCTCTCTCTCTACTCCAGTAGACTGATGCACTGCTATGACCAGGAGGAAGGTGACAGAGCCGGTATTCTATCATCTTAATAACGTGTTTTCCACCTGTAAGAACACGTTTGTGTTTGCTTTACCTTTATTTAACATCGTATGATTCAGTATCCTCCAGCTAATCTATTTTTCATTAATTTAATGTCTGGTTTAGACGGTTATATGACGTAGAATGTCATTAAAGTAAAATAAAGTGTAATCCTTCTTCTGGGTTTATTTTGGTTGCGGGCCAATTTTAGTGACGCATACCGCCATCTAGTGACGGAGTGTAAAGTCCCATAGACCCTAGATTCCAAATACTGCGTTCCATATACAAGGTGAGTTGAACAGGGATGATAATTACAATGAACCAACCAGGGACAGAGGGAAACTGGGACTAGATAAAGAGAAAAACTAATGAGGACCGATTACACAGGGAGAGTGGCAGCGGGTGACAGGAATTTAACACTAAGGGAAAACTAACAGGAGGATTGCACGAGGCAGGTGAGGGGAATGAAACACTAAGGGAAAGATGGACCAGGGACGGTGACAAGACCAAACACTAATGCGCCACTAACAGGGAAACAAGGGGGCGGGCTACAGGACGAGACACCGGAGAGAGAGCATGGTGTGACAAACCAAAACAATGCTCTTTCTCCACACAAAACTCTTGGGACTGACATGATTATGACAAAAAGAACATGATTAAAACAAATATAAATAAAAGTACTGATAAAATTAAAAAAAATATAACACTATGTAGATCTCACTCTCTCTCACGTCCTGTCAACCTGCTGAAGATAAAAATAGAAGGGCAAATAATAGAACATGTTGTATTGTATTACACGTAGTACAATACTAATAAAATAACGCTCTTATTTACTTAAAATACCTCAAATGGTGAAGACGGTTACATTGTGACACACCAGCGACAAGAAATCCACGTGTCCAAACTGAGCACAAATGGTTGTTTGGCAGTTGATGGTTTAAATACGTTTTGATCAGGAGCAGAGCTTTGGAACAATAAGATTTTAGCGTAACAAAAATCATTATCACGATTAATTTGGCCAAAAATGACATCCCGATTATTTAACATGATCACTCATTAACCTTTAAAACGACATAGAAAATAAAAAAACTTGTCTTTTAAACTCTGAATTTAACTGAAAAAGGTTTTATTTATACTACAGGAAAAGAGGATCCTTGCAAAATGGAATGCGGCACATTAATCGTTTACCTCGATTATTTTGTTTTTGTAATTGACGATTATGATGAATTTTATATTAATTCCAAAGCCCTAGTTCATATCAGTTAGCTTTCCATATTCAAGTGTATTCATGTAGACGTGAGGGTCATTTGAATGATGGACTTGAATGACATGCATGACACACAAATGCGTTTCTGATGCAATGACAAAATCGTTTACTCTGCAACCATCTCCAGCACACAAAGTTAGCATTGGATGTTCAGACACAGCTACAGTCTGTGTCAGCTCTTACTAGCAGTAGGTACGATGAGCAGGAAGACTTCATCCAGCGTAGACTCCACAGACTGAGTGTACAGATTCTTCCAAGGGATTTTCAATTCCAAACGTCCTGAGAAACAACAGAAACATCCGACAATCACCAAAAAAGCTTTGAACATATCAGGGCTAGTGAAGTTACAAATCACAAAAGCCTTGGACTTCTAAAACAGATTGCGTTAATTGATAACTTAGCACCTGTTTGCCTCCAGAGGTAGAAACTTTTTCTCGGCAACACTGATATATTGAGTGTGATTCGGTGAAAAAAAGTAAACTATCAACCATAATAATAATAATAATAAGAAAGCAGATTGAAATATTCGTTCATTTATGGCTACACAAAACGCAGAAGGACCCGATCAAAGTCGATGTGCTCAGTTACTTTTTCAGGTCCGGACAAAACTAGCTTTACATCCATTTAAGAAAAACTTATTTTATTTAAGAAAATTTTTTATTTTAAATGTAATGTTTTGAAACGCGTGTTTATATTTGAATCTTGCAGCTTCTGATCTTGAATCCTATGACGTAGGCTACGCACGCAGCGTTGTGTCAGTCAGAAGTCGCAGTCGGTTTGTTTGTTTGTTAGTTGCTAGGTTTGCGCTTCTTGCGATCGCTTTTGAGTGTTTTCTTGGCGTTTCTTTCTGCTGGTTTTCTGTTCCTGCGTGAAGGAAGTGAGAGCGAATAGTGACAGAGTTCAATTTATTCGTTGACTCCATCTCGGATCGTTTTCGGAACAGTCCAGCAGTAATGTTACACCTTCAGCGACTCGGATGGATTCGAGCGTTAAACACCTCGACATGAATTCTCCATCTGCCGAAGATTTATATCCCTTCGAGGGGTATGAGCCTATAACATCATGGGCTGACTTCATGGGTAAAGCCGAGGCTGAGGGGTACATCGACCCCCGGCCATTGAAGATACCATCCTGGGCTGTGCTGGATTACCCCGTGTTGCCCGAAGATCCACAGATCTTACCTGAAGTCCCAGCGACAGGACGAGAGACTCGTGAGTTATCTAGTTTGCATCAATAATTACACATTGTGTAAACAATGTGTAATTAAATTCAGCTCCTGCAGAATTTTTCCTAATTCTCTTCCCTTTCCTTCTTTATAAAAAAAAAAAAAACTTTACTAACCTCACTATCCTTAGCTTTGTATACTGTGCTAGGCTTTAATGTATGGAGGACTAAAAATGACAGAAGGAAAAATAAATAAATAAACAAATGCATAAATAATAGTGAAAATAAATACATTTTGGTAATATAAATGGCTATTTCTGTATTTTTGCATGTATTTATTTATTTATTTTTTCATTCATTTTCTACCGCCTATCCGGGGCCGGGTCGCGGGGGCAGCAGTCTAAGCAGAGATGCCCAGACATCCCTCACCCTAGACACTTCCTCCAGCTCTTCCGGGGGGACACCGAGGCGTTCCCAGGCCAGCCGGGAGACATAGTCCCACCAGCGTGTCCTAGGTCTTCCCCGGGGTCTCCTCCCGGTCGGACGGGCCCGGAGCACCTTCCGGGGAAGGCGTCCGGTAGGCATCCGTAACAGATGCCCAAGCCACCTCAGCTGACCCCTCTCGATGTGGAGGAGCAGCGGCTCTACTCCGAGCTCCTCCCGGGTGACCGAGCTTCTCACCCTATCTCTAAGGGATCGCCCAGCCACCCTGCGGAGGAAGCTCATTTCAGCCGCCTGTATCCGGGATCTTGTCCTTTCACGTCATGACCCAAAGCTCATGACCATAGGTGAGAGTAGGAACGTAGATTGACCGGTAAATTGAGAGCTTCGCCTTGCGGCTCAGCTCTTTCTTCACCACGACGGACCGGTACATCGACCGCATTACTGCAGAAGCTGCACCGATCCGTCTGTCAATCTCCCGTTCCATCCTTCCCTCACTCGTGAACAAGACCCCGAGATACTTAAACTCCTCCACTTGAGGAAGGAACTCTCCACCAACCTGAAGTGGGCAAGCCACCCTTTTCCGACTGAGGACCATGGCTTCGGATTTGGAGGTACTGATTTTCATTCCAGCCGCTTCACACTCTGCTGTAAACCGTCCCAGTGCATGCTGAAGGTCCTGGTTTGAAGGGGCCAACACGACAACATCATCCGCAAATAGCAGAGACGAGATCGTGTCGTCCCCAAACCTGACACCCTCCGGCCCCTGGCTGCGCCTAGAAATTCTGTCCATAAAAATTACGAACAGAACCGGTGACAAAGGGCAGCCCTGCCGGAGTCCGACATGCACTGGGAACAAGTCCGACTTACTGCCGGCAATGCGAACCAAGCTCCTGCTTCGGCCGTACAGGGACCTGACAGCCCTTAGCAAAGGACCACAGACCCCATACTCCCGAAGCACCCTCCACAGGATGCCACGAGGGACACAGTCGAATGCCTTCTCCAAATCCACAAAACACATGTGGATTGGTTGAGCAAACTCCCATGAACCCTCCAGCACCCTGTAGAGGGTGTAGAGCTGGTCCAGCGTTCCACGGCCTGGACGAAAACCACACTGTTCCTCCTGAATCCGAGGTTCTACTATCGGCCGTATTCTCCTCTCCAGTACCCTGGCATAGACTTTCCCGGGAAGGCTGAGAAGTGTGATCCCCCTGTAGTTGGAACACACCCTCCGGTCCCCCTTCTTAAAAAGAGGGACCACCACCCCGGTCTGCCATCCCAGAGGCACTGTCCCCGACCGCCACGCGATGCTGCAGAGGCGTGTCAGCCAAGACAGCCCCACAACATCCAGAGACTTGAGGTACTCAGGGCGAATCTCATCCACCCCCGGTGCCTTGCCACTGAGGAGTTTCTTGACTACCTCAGTGACTTCGGCTTGGGTGATGGACGAGTCCACCTCTGAGCCCTCAGCTTCTGCTTCCTCAATGGAGGACGTGACGGTGGGATTGAGGAGATCCTCGAAGTACTCCTTCCACCGTCCGACGACATCCCCAGTTGAGGTCAACAGCCTCCCACCTCCACTGTAAACAGCATTGGTAGGGCACTGTTTCCCTCTCCTGAGGCGCCGGACGGTTTGCCAGAATCTCTTCGAGGCCAGTCGATAGTCCTTCTCCATGGCCTCACCAAACTCCTCCCAGGCCCGAGTTTTTGCCTCCACAACCACCCGGGCAGCAGTCCGCTTGGCCTGCCGGTACCTGTCAGCTGCCTCAGGAGTCCCACAAGCCAACCAGGCCCGATAAGACTCCTTCTTCAGCTTGACGGTTTCCCTTACTTCCGGTGTCCACCACCGGGTTCGGGGATTCCCGCCTCGACAGGCACCGGAGACTTTACGGCCACAGCTCCGAGTGGCCGCTTTGACAATGGAGGCGGAGAACATGGTCCACTCGGACTCAATGTCTCCAGCCTCCCTCGGGATCTGGTTGAAGCTCTGCCGGAGGTGGGAGTTAAAGATCTCTCTGACAGGAGACTCGGCCAGGCGTTCCCAGCAGACCCTTACAGTACGTTTGGGTCTGCCGAGTCTGTCCAGCTTCCTCCCCTGCCATCGGATCCAACTCACCACCAGGTGGTGATCAGTTGACAGCTCCGCCCCTCTCTTAACCCGAGTGTCCAAAACATATGGTCGCAGGTCAGATGAAACGACCACAAAGTCGATCATCGACCTGCGGCCTAGGGTGTCCTGGTGCCACGTGCACTGATGGACACCCTTATGCTTGAACATGGTGTTCGTTATAGACAAACTGTGACTAGCACAGAAGTCCAATAACTGAACACCGCTCGGGTTCAGATCAGGGGGGCCGTTCCTCCCAATCACGCCCCTCCAGGTGTCACTGTCGTTGCCGACATGGGCATTGAAGTCCCCCAGTAGGACGACGGAGTCCCCAGCTGGAGTACTTTCCAGCACCCCTCCCAGAGACTCCAAGAAGGTCGGGTACTCTGCACTGCCGTTCGGCCCGTAGGCACAAACAACAGTGAGAGACCTAACCCCGACCCGTAGGCGCAGGGAAACGACCCTCTCGTTCACCGGGGTAAACTCCAACACATGGCGGGAGAGCTGGGGGGCTATAAGCAGACCCACACCAGCCCGCCGCCTCTCCCCATGGGCAACTCCAGAGTGATGAAGTGTCCATCCTCTCTCGAGGAGTGTGGTTCCAGAGCCCAAGCCATGCGTAGAGGTGATCCCGACTATCTCTAGTCGGAACCTCTCAACCTCACGCACCATCTCAGGCTCCTTCCCCGCCAGCGAGGTGACGTTCCACGTCCCTAGAGCTAGCTTCCGTGTCCAGGGATCGGGCTGTCGAGGCACTCTCCTCCGACTGCCGCCCGATACACTACGCACCGACCCCCTATGGTCCCTCCCGCACGTGGTGAGCCCACGGGAAGGCGGCCCCACGTCGCTCCTTCGGGCTGAGCCCGGCCGGACCCCGTGGGGAAAGAGACGCTCGCATACGAGCACCGACCCCGGGCCTGGCTCCAGGGTGGTGCCCCGGTTGCGCCATACCGGGCGACGTCACGGTCCTTGTTGTATTCAACATCATATGGGGTTTTTGAACCACTCTTAGTCTGACCCGTCGCCTAGGACCTGTTTGCCTTGGGAGACCCTACCAGGGGCATATAGCCCCCGACAACATAGCTCCTAGGGTCACTCGGGTACTCAAACCCCTCCACCACGTTAAGGTGGCGGTTCAAGGAAGGGTTATGCTTTTCTATATGTATTTATTTATGTATTTATGCATTTATTTATGCATTTATTTATGTATATATTTATTTATACATTTTTATTTATACATTTCACCAGATCATTCCACCAATGTGGAACAGATCCAGAGAAGGTACGGGAGAGTGACTTTTTTCCTTTTTGGGATGGTACCACTAGTCGTTGTTCCTTTGCAGACCGCAGTGATCTGGCAGGAACATAGATCTGCATTAGCGAGTGGAGATACGATGGTGCAGATCCGGTGTTGGTCTTGTAGGCCAGGAGCATAGCTTTGAACTTTATGCGGGCGGCAACAGGGAGCCAGTGTAACCTGATGAAGAGCGGAGTTACATGCGCTCTCTTCGGTTCATTGAAGACCACTCTTGCCGCCGCATTCTGGATCATCTGGAGAGGTTTGATTGTGCAAGCAGGAAGTCCAGCCAGAAGCGCATTGCAATAATCCAGTTTGGACAGGACAAGAGCCTGGACTAGGATTTACGTAGAGTGCTCCGATAGGAAAGGTCTAATTTTCCTAATGTTGTAGAGGATGAATCTACAGGACTGGGTGGTGCTGGCAACATGACTTGTGAGGTTAAGCCGATCATCGATTACCACTCCCAGGTTTCTGGCTGTGCTGGACGGTGTAATCGTTGATGAGCCTAGTTGAATGGCAAGGTTGTGGTGAATCTTTGGGTTGGCTGGGATCACAAGCAGTTCCGTTTTTGCAAGGTTTAGTTTAGATTAGATTAGATTAGATTCAACTTTACATTTACATTTATTCATTTGGCAGACGCTTTTATCCAAAGCGACTTACAAGTAGTTTTAAACAGTGGCACATTACTGCAGAGCAATCATTTGTGAGTCTGAGAGAGTATAGTGAAAACGGAAGGTGTTTGATTGAAACGGAAGGCAGGTCATTACGTTCACGTCAGAGTGTGATCAGACTGAGGTAGATGAGGCGGCTGCTGTTCAGCAAGCTATCGGGTTTTAAGAAATATTTTATCATCTCCTCAAACGATTAGATATTTGGCGACCCAGGACAAGCTCATCCGCAACAAATGGTTCTCACAGGACGGTGGAAAGTGAGATGAGGGCACTTTTTAGATCTGGCAGCTCACAAGGTGCTTCCTCGGCAGGCCATGCTGCTACGCAAGCCCAAACTGGAAAATTTCGACAGTCTTTGCGATATCAGACTCAGAAACACTTTGGCAACTGGAACTCCCGGCCAAGAAAAAGGTAAGAAAAACTTCTTCTGGCAACTTTTCAATCTAACGTACAACCTAATGAAGTTAAACGTAAAGTTCGTAAAAACAATAGTCCTACGTTTTTCCACTTAACACCAATAAACCCAAAGCCTACAATTCTCTACTAGTTTTGGTTGATAATCATTAAAAAGTAAAACTTTGCATTTGGACAATTATAACAGCTTTATTGAAAAGAATTAATTGAAAATAGTATATCAGATATTGTATATCTCGCAAACAACTTGTTCTCGATGCGTTGTTGACGTGCTAAAATGTTTGACCCTCCTGGCTTTCCTTAGTGTCCATCAATCGTTATTATGATGCTTTGTGATTGAACGAGAGCACTTAATAATGTCCACTATGATTTCGGACACTACTAAAAATTGTTGTACCCTCAAATGGTTCAATGTATTGGGGTATAGTGGGCCATTTCGGACACAGCTTACGGTTTGGGTGAAGCTATTGTCAAACTTTAAAAATAGGCGCCTTCCGACGACCTGCCAGAATTAAAGTCTGTTTAACAACAGTTCCCTTTCTGTCGGTCTCTCGACGTTGTGTCGACAGAATGGGGTTTGACTTGAGAAAATTTCATCTCTGACTGACTTGAACAGGCCAATTTGAAAATTGGCGAATGAAATTTGCATGCCGGACTCCGTCCCCCGATATCCGGGTATAAAAGGGAGCCGGCGTGCTGCATTCATTCACCTTTTGTTCTTCGGAGCCTTCGCATCCTGATGCTGACGACTTCGCGGACTTTCTTCAAGTGTTGCTGGTCTTACGACGTGGTGCAGCGGACTGTCCCTTCTCCTGTGACTTCCCCTGGGCGTCTCGGCAACTTCCAAAGCTTCTCTAAAAGAGCAAATTTCTGACAGCGCAGCATATCCCGCTGTGCTCGTGGGTGCAACGCACTCATCGAGGAGGGGGACGGACACGATGTCTGCCCCGGGTGTCTGGGACTCCAGCACGCTCAGGCAGCGTTTGTGGATACGTCATGCCCGCACTGCGGGCGTATGACGATTCGGACGTTGCGTTCACGGGTGGCTGTGTTCTTTCGAGAATCAGCCGCCACCTCGAGTGCTTCCCGTCCTGCGGCGGCAGCAGCATCAGCCCTGCCGTCCGCCTCGGCGAGCACCGGGGGTGATCAGCGGATTACCGTGAGCCTCAATCCGTCAGCCACCGGCTCGCGTGATGATGATGAGATGTCGCTTGCAGCATCGGATGGCGACCTCTTGGCATCCGACCCCGATGATTCCTTGGAGCTTCCTCTCCCGGGGGGTCGAGCTCAGGATGAAGCGGACGTCGAGATGTCAACCATGCTTTCCTGGGCCGGCGCGAGTATTGGGCTGCAGTGCACCGCACAGCCTCTTCTCCAACGCTCGCGGCTGAACACATGATTTCTCGGAGCCGGCCGCGACTCGAAGCCGCGGTCGGCCCCGGTGCCATTTTTCCCGGAAGTGCATGAGGAGCTTAGTCGGACCTGGAACGCCACCTGGAGAGACAGCTGCCACCTGGAGAGATCGACCAAGGCTCCCTTCCAAGGTGTGTAAGTTTTCGGCATCGCTGGTGTCGAAGGCTTACAAAGCTGCGGGTCAAGCTGCCTCGGCTCTTCACGCTATGGCCATCCTGCAGGTCCATCAGGCCAAGGCGTTGAAGGAGTTGCACGAGGGAAAGTCCGACCCAGGGCTTAGGCAGGAACTCCGCACTGCCACTGACCTCGCTCTCTGGGTGGCGAAGGTGACGGCGCGGGCCCTGGGTCGTACGATGTCCACACTAGTGGTCCAGGAGAGACACCTTTGGTTGAACCTTGCGCAGACTCTGGCTCCAGCGCCCCCTGCCCCTTCTCTTCGCTCTCTCAACGGAGGCAGTCGCATAATTTTCTGCTCCCGTCCTCCCCTTTTTTTTCCTGCTGATCTTGTGTCTCGTCTCGTATCATCTATTGAGAGATTTTCTTTGCACTGCTCTACAACTGAAATTATGGATCTGATCAAATGGTCTCTCAACGCTATTGACACGATCTTCTCGACGAGAAGCTTGGGTTCGGGGGAACCTGCCTGCCCTGACGGAACGTTCGCAGCTGGCTACACGATGGACGCCTGGGAGAGATGGCGGATCGTGTGTCTGGCTCCTCTTTCCGTGGAGGACATTGAAGATGTCTACCTATTCGGAACCATGATAACAGGTATTATGCTGATTGGATTAGGCTTTGCCGTTTGTTATCGAGAAATTAAGAAAACGGTAACAGCTCTCAAAAGTCCCACAAGGCTGCCCGTTATGATGGAAGTCGTGGGAAGAGCGGTCGGCTCTGGAAATGAGACTATTAACCGCAATATGGATTCTATCATGGAGAAGCTCACGACTTTGCAAAGAAAATTTGATACTCTTGGAGACCATTTTGGACAAAGAGAGTAGCCCTGTGAATGGAATGCGGTTGCTCGCCCTAAGACCAAACAATCAATCTTATCTCTTTCGACTCCCCCGTATCAGCCTTGGCCAAGGCTGCTGCTTGAATTCAACCCTGAGTGGAGCAGTACGGAGAGACGCTCTTGCACACCTCCCCCATTCTACTGAAACACCTGCATAGACTATCACAACATAGACTCTTACACACACACACAAACATAGTCCGCTCCCCAGATCCAATGCCTCCGAGGCTTTGACCCGCCAGCCTGACAAGTGGGTCTGCATGCGGCGCCATCACGGCAGCAGAATCAGATGCTGCTTGTCGGAACTGGATCACCTATCCCTGTTGCAAGTCTTGTCTTTGATGTATTGTGTACATGTTTTTCTCCCCACCTTCCCCAT
This sequence comes from Barbatula barbatula, assembly GCF_947034865.1. Lineage (NCBI taxonomy): Eukaryota > Metazoa > Chordata > Actinopteri > Cypriniformes > Nemacheilidae > Barbatula > Barbatula barbatula. The sequence goes on along the minus strand of NC_136767.1, from coordinate 23,636,997 downwards.
GTTATGCTTTATCTTCTTCTAAAAATACATTTCGTTGCACTGTACTTGTATGTGTGTAATGACAATAAATTGAATCAAAATCAAATCAAATCAAAATCACAGGCGGCCTCCCGGAGAAGGACGTCGAAGAGGAGAGCACCATCCCGTCACCAACCTCCGCGGAAGCAGAAGCGTTCCTGACGGGGTGAACCCAGGGAGATCGAGACCGGGCCCGACCCGAGCAACTACATCGCTAGAGGGTCGGACTGGGACGGTGCCTAACCCGTCCCAGCAACACCAGCCGGGCCCTTTTCAGGGCCTTGTGCCCACATTCTCACAAAAAGAGCTTTCTCTCTTCCTGGGTTTTTCTCACAGCCGCTCTCTCCCTCCGCAGAACGGTGCTCGGCAACCCCACGTTGTGTCCCGGCGAGACACACGGTCGGGTGTAACCCTCAGTGGTCACCAGCACCCTCAGTCAGATGGTGCGGTGTGCCGCGATATCGCCAGGCAGGCACCTTGGCAGAGCCGCTCTCCTCCCCGGGGTCCCCCCCACGGCGAGGAAGCCGTACTGCCAGCCATCGAACCACCCCCCACGGGGGCAATGAATCAGATCGAACCTCTGGTCCCCCTGTCTTGGTCCCTGGGAGCCTGGTTGGCTCTTCCCAGACCAGCACGGTGGCTAGAGAGAACGATCCGTCTCGGCTATGCGATTCAGTTCGCCAAGCGCCCACCCAAGTTTCGGGGCATCCTCTTCACCTCAGTGGGAGGGGTAGATGCTCCCGTGCTTTGGGCCGAGGTCGCTACCCTTCTGGCGAAGGGGGCGATCAAGCTCGTCCCTCTGGCCGAGATGTACTCCTGGTTTTACAGCCCGTATTTCATTGTCCCCAAGAAAAGTGGCGGGTTGCGCCCCATCTTGGACCTGCGTACCCTGAACAAGCACCTTCACAAGCTGCCGTTCAGGATGCTAACGCAGAAGTGCATCCTGACATCCGTCAGACGTCACGATTGGTTCATGGCGATCTACCTGAAGGACGCGTACTTCCATGTGTCCATCCTCCCTCGTCACCGGCCGTTCCTGCGGTTCGCTTTCGAGGGACAGGCATATCAGTATTGCGTCCTCCCATTTGGTCTGTCCCTGTCTCCACGAGTCTTTACGAAGGTCGTGGAGGCCGCCCTCACTCCCCTCAGGGAGCAGGGGGTGCGCATACTCAACTATCTCGACGACTGGCTCATCTTGGCGCACTCGCGAGATCTGTTGTGTACACACAGGGACCTGGTGCTCCGGCACCTAGACCATTTGGGGTTGCAGGTCAACCGAGAGAAGAGCAAGCTCTCTCCTGTGCAGAGCATCCTCTTCCTCGGTATGGAACTCGACTCTGTCTCCATGACTGCACGCCTTTCTTTTGAGCGTGCCCAGTCGGTGCTGACCTGCCTGAGGAACTTCAGGCAGCAGCCAGTGGTCCCACTGAAACTTTTTCAGAGGCTCCTGGGACACATGGCGTCCTCGGCGGGGGTGGTCCCCCTCTGGTTGATGCACATGAGACCACTACAGCACTGGCTACAGAGCAGAGTTCCTTGGAGTGCGTGGTACACCGGCAACAGGCGCGTTGCGATCACGCCCTTCTGGCGGCGCACCCTAACCCCATGGTCTTCTATGACCTTTCTGCGGACAGGGGTCCCCCTTGGGCAGGTTTCGAGGCCCGTCGTGGTGACGACAGTCCAGCTCATTTGGGTGCAGTTCGGGCAGGCACAGGTGGACCTGTTCGCCTCCCTGGACACCACCCATTGCCCGCTTTGGTACTCCCTGACCGAGGCCCCCCTCGGCACGGATGCTTTGGCGCACAGCTGGCCGCGGGACAAGCGGAAGTATGCCTTCCCCCCAGTGAGCCTCATTGCACACGTCTTGTGCAAGGTCAGGGAAGAGGAGCATCAAGTGCTACTAGTTGCGCCTTACTGGCCCAACCGGACTTGGTTCTCGGAGCTAATGCTCCTGACGACAACTCCCCCCTGTCCGATTCCCCTGACGAAGGACCTTCTTTCTCAGGGGACGGGCGCGTTATGGCATCCGAGACCAGACCTCTGGAACCTCCATGTCTGGCTCCTGGACGGGACGAGGAGATCCTGAGTGGTCTACCCCCAGCTGTGGTGGAAACCATTGTTCAGGCTAGGGCCCCGGCCACGAGGCGGTTATACGCATTTAAGTGGCGCCTCTTCTCGTCCTGGTGTTCTTCTCGTGGAGAAGACCCACGGATATGCTCGATCGGGAGCGTGCTGTCCTTCCTGCAGTCGAGACTTGAGAGCAATCTCTCCCCTTCCACGCTGAAAGTGTATGTAGCCGCAATTGCCGCTCATCACGAACCATTTGGTGGGAAGTCTCTGGGACAGCAGGACCTGGTCATTAGGTTCCTGAGGGGCGCGAGAAGGCTGAATCCAGCCCGTCCGCGCTCCGTTCCCTCTTGGGACCTCAATGTGGTCCTGGCGGGCCTCCAGAGGCCCCCCTTCGAGCCCCTCTGAGATGCCGCTCTTTCTCATCTCTCGATGAAGACGGCTCTCCTAGTGGCGCTCGCTTCCATCAAGAGGGTAGGGGACCTACAAGCATTTTCCGTGGCCACGGATTGCCTAGAGTTCGGGCCTGGTCAATCTCACGTTATTCTGAGACCCCGGCCTGGCTACGTGCCCAAAGTTCCCACCACTCCCTTTCGGGACCAGGTGGTGAACCTGCAGGCGCTCCCTTCTGGGGAGGAAGACCCAACCCCTTCCGTGTTGTGTCCAGTACGTGCGCTGCGTCTCTACTTGGACCGCACGCAGAGCTTCAGGAGCTCTGAGCAGCTTTTTGTCTGTTTTGGAGGTCCGCACAAGGGGAGGGCTGTCTCCAAACCGAGGTTGGCGCACTGGATCGTGGACGCCATCACTATGGCTTACCGATCACAGGATCTCCCGTGCCCGCTTGCAGTGAGGGCACACTCCACCAGGGGTGTGGCCTCCTCGTGGGCACGGGCTCAGGGCGCCTCTCTGGCAGACGTATGTAGAGCTGCGGGTTGAAAAATGTATGTGTGAATGTGAGAGTAAGAATGTATGTACGCGAAAGGAGAATGTGGGAGTGTGAGAGTAAGAATGTATGTACGCGAAAGGAGAATGTGGGAGTGTGAGAGTAAGAATGTATGTACGCCAAAGGAGAATGTGTTAGTGTGAGAGTAAGAATTTATGTACGCGAAAGGAGAATGTGTTAGTGTGAGAGTAAGAATGTATGTACACGAAAGGAGAATGTGGGAGTGTGAGTGTGCTAGAATGAATTTTGGCTTGTACGGCCCCTCACAGATTATTCCTGTTCGTGGATTATATTGTTCCTGTTCTAAATTTGTGGATTTTGTTAATTTAATATTCAAAGGACTTTTTTGTTTTGTTTCCCTTGTGGGAAGTTTTAGTTTACATTCTTGTCTTGTTTTTGTTCATGTTTTCCCCATCGTGGGTCTTTTGTTTAAATAAAGTTTTGTTATTTAACACGTCTGCCTGCGCATGGGTTCTGTCCATAACCGTGACAGAATGAACAGACCAAGGAGAACCCAGCAGGCAGCCATGGACAGTGAGCAGCGAAACCTGAGATCTCGGCAAGCCCACCTCCTGTTCGGGATGCATCAGAGGGGCTCCAGTGTGCTCGAGCATGCCCGGGACTTCCTGTTAGAGGCATTTGACTAACATTGTCATTTTTCCTTCTATGGTAGTCCGTGGTTTCCCAGAACAGTTTGGGTACAAGCATTCGTCCAAATATCTTTCTCTGTGTTCAACAGAACAAATACATTTATACAGATTTGGAACAGTCAAGGGTGAATAAACAATGACAGAATTAACAGTATAACTTTAATATCATGTTAAGCTTAAGTGTCAGATTTTAAATGCATGTGCCTTGTGTTTCTTTTTCAATGCTTCAGTGTTCAAAAGCTGAAAAAAAACACCCTTTAAACAATATCTTTATCGTCACAGTTTTATATGCATACAGTCATTGTCTTTGGTGTAAACTGGCCATAACTTTATTATAATTTTTTAAGTGCATTCATTATTCTAGAAAACATTTGGCCACACATGAGGTTTAAATGCAGTTCCACCAGAATGATTTGTGGCTTTTTAAAGGGGAACTTATCTGTGTGTGTGACAATAATATTTTAGCTTTCTTTAGGTGTCCAAGCGAGGGAACACACCTCAGCTCACCCCCAGAAGACGAGCGGTAATTGACCTGCGTGCATCCATCATATATGGCTCTGGTCAGACACACACAAAATACATATAGCATTCAGAAATACACCCTGGCTGGTCTAAGGGGAATTTCAACCAGAAATCAACTTTGTGTGATTATTAATTTTTTTACACACCCACATGATGTTAAACATGTTTAGAGAACTTCTGGAGTACAAATAAAGATATATAGGTGACATCCGACAGATTTCCAGGTCTCCTGATAGACATCATGGTGTCAGTTTTTGCCAAGGTCCAGAAAAGTACTGAAGACTTCGTTAAATTGGTCCATCCGCACATAGTGGCTCAGTTGGATTTATTTGAAGCAACGAGAATGCTTTATGTGTGAAAAACAAACCAAAATACAGACTTTATTCTGTTAATTTTCAATTAACTTCCTACTGTGCAGGCAGTGTCCATTGCAGACAAAGAGGTGTTTGATTTTCGCATGGTGAACCATGTGGACACAACAGAGGGAGATGCGTACACGGACATGCACATTGTGGACACTAGTGTAACACTAACTGTGGGCTGCATTCAAGTCATTTTCCTCAACAAGTTTATGTCTCCAATACTGGTGAGTGTTGTATACCACCATATCCCTAATGTTCCTGTATTGCGATGGTAGAGCATTATGTTAGCAGAGAAAAATCCTGTGTTCGGTTCCTAGGGAACACTTATATCACCTTTTAATATCAGGCAGAGATGAATTAAATAATAATTTATATATGATGCATATAAAGAATCAATCAGAAAGTGTAGGGGGCCTCAGAATAAACCTTGGGGCACACAGGTGATATTAAAACCTCAGATGATTAATAAAAAAAAACTTCCACCTGAAATCTCAGTAAATATTTTTGACCTTTGCCACAACAAACTAGGTGCATTTTAATTTGATTGAATGCAGGCTATGTTTACATCCATTTTTATTACTCACATGGTTGCGCTCTCTCTTCTCCTTCAGGCATTCGTTAATAATTTTCAGGTGGCCAAAAACGCTTTGGCAGAAGTGACAGCTCAGGCAGCAGAGAAGGCAGCTACAGGCAGGGCCAGATTAACACTTCACTGTACCCTGGGCAACAATATTCAAGGGCCCCATCATCACAACCCCAGGATCACCATAATCTGGCAAAATACAGAATAAACTACAGTAATACAGTCAATATACTCAATATTTCAATAACTAACTGCCATCAAGTGCATTTTGATGTACAGATGTGCAAATGTTCATCGAACTACAAATGCACCACTATGTTCTCTTATCAAGACCACTCAGTCATGATGTTATGAAAACAAAACACATCGGCATCAATCTTGCAAAATTGACCCACTACATAGTCCCAAAAGATAAATAAGCAACGACTTCAAAAGCATCCAATATTTATTTAACAACACCTACTCCAAACACAAATGCATAGAATTGATAGAGCCATCACAGAGGAAATACACAGACAAGACACAAACAAAAATCCATTGAATCCATCTCCTAGAATCAAGTAGCATTTTGGTCCTCATCTTATTTTAAACAGAAATCACTGTCACCTCAGAATTCAATAGGACAATCAAGTTATAGCACAATATAAACATTTTTAAATCTGCTGTTTTCTCGCAACAACAATAAACAAAACAAAATGTACAGCATATACATGGAGCCACCACAAGGAACAAATGTATCAAATGCAGTATCATCTGCTCCTAAACAATTTTAAAACAGAAAACAGTTCAACAAGACAGGCAAGGGTTAAACATTTTAGCGCAATATAAACATTTGGAAATCTGTCAATTTATCTCAATTAGACAAGACAAAAAGAAATGCTAAATTATCTGGCAAAATACACAATTTGAATCCTAAATAATGGGGAAGAGCATTTATAAAATTGAAATGCTTGATTACATTTGGCAAACACATCTCACACGAGCATTTTTCTGGACTTTGAATGTGAAACAGGGGCTGCTCGCAGACTCGACGAGCGGTTCAGATGGCGGTTAGACTCGAGACCCATCACCGCTTCCCTCAATGTCGCACTCGCAGCAGAATCCGGGTCGTGGTTGAAGATGCTGCTGGGGGCTCTTTGCTCTCTGGGCTGTGAACATTAGCTAGCGCCGGCAGTGAAGAAATGTCCTGGCTAGCTGAGCTGTCCTCGTTGACGGATGGTGCCTTAGCAGACTAGTTGCTAACGTTTACTAGCGTAAAGAAATTCCCTATTTTCGGTCAATATCTTAAATTTTCTGCGTTCCTGATATCCTTCTCCCTTTTAAATTTCCGATTAGCGCTCCCACTTAGCTACTCAGTGTTTGCATTTTTGAGTTGTGTTGTAGCGCTTGCCGTCACGCGACCGGCTCAGTGCACGTTGATTGGTGTTACCGCCCGCGGGGCCCTTTAGAGGTCGGGGGCCCTTGGGCAATTGCCCATATGGTTAATCCGGCCCTGGCTACAGGGGTGTTGGAGCTGGCAGAGAGAAGCACACAGATTTCTCTAGATGTGGACATCAAAGCTCCGGTTGTCTTTCTCCCACAATCCTCTGTTTCATAAAATGTTATTGTGGCAGATCTGGGTTTAGTGACTGTTAAGAACCACTTTAAGATCGTCTCCTGGTCGATATCATGGCTGTGGGGCTGAGTGATCTCAAAATTTACATGTTAGAAGACTATTTGTAATACCTTAATATTGAAGCACTACACTTCTTTAACAATGGCACTGTAAATATTTCACACATGGGCCGATGTGCAGTTCAGATTTTTTGGGGGGGATTTCCTAGTTAAATGGTCAAAATATCATTGAAATCTCATTTGTTATAAACAATGAAGAGAAATAACAAATACGTTTTTTGTACCAGATACATTGGCCCCTTTTCCATAATCCAACAGACTGATCCGGTCACATATCTCTTACTCACATCCACCCAGCTTTTCACATATCTCTATTAAAACCATATGACTCACCACGGTGTGATCTCTCCATAGAGCCTGGCCAGTCAGAAGAACCCCATCCTGGATAAATGGAACAAACTACTTCGTCAGAGAGCAATAACCATCCTTGCATATAATAGGGATGGGCACAGTATTCGATCACTCTTGTACTAGACATGACAGCGGCAATCAATCATAAAAACGATTATCTGAGTTTTACATTTTTTTCCTGATTGGTTATAGCAGCATTTTGGGCACAGCACCTTGAGCTTGATTGGTTAGCGTTGCCAGAGCGCGGTACAAAGTCCACCCGAAAAACAGAGAAAATGGCTTCAAAGTCACGTAGTGATGTCTGGCTTCACTTCGAAAAAACAGTTCAGTGCAAAATATGCAGCACCAAGCTGTCAAACAAATCTACCACAAGTACAATGCGTTATTATCTAGTATTTGTAGTATCGCATCTTTTACCGTCAGACAGAAATGCAACGCAGCCAGAGGTGAAAAGATGACACCACTAATCACCGAAATGATAGCGAAGGATTTGCTGCCCATTCGTTTGAGCCAATAAATTGTAAAATAACATTTTGGTTTATCAGAAAGTGCTAATCTAATCCAAAATATTGCTAAAATATGAAATTGTGATCATTGTCTCCATGACGGACGCCCCACCGCCGAATAAGCCCCGCCCCCCGAGTTCTTGTTTTTTGAGACCTATCAATGATCGAAATAAGAAATTGACAAAATGCCCATCTCTAGCATATAAGCACACACCTCACCCTCAGTAAGCGTCTGGTCTCGCATGTGTTTCTAGCCAGTTTGTTTGGATTCCATTTATCTCCTACATAAATTCTCCTCTTGTGTATTCTTCAGTCTCCGAGATATCTCCAGCTCCACGATAAGTCTCTCTTCTAGCCCTGAGTGCACGATCTCCTTCACCTGCAAAAACAAAGGACAGTTTTATCATTCAGAAATTTAAAGACTCTCGTATGGCTTTTATTTTTTATCATTCAGACATACAAAGACTCTCATATGGCTTTTCGTTTTTCTTACCTGATCATCCACATGGTTATTTTTGCAAATAAACAAACCAGTTTAACTTCAGGTCGGTTTCCCGAGATGTTCTGATACACACAGTGACCAATACAATAATGTATGAATGGAGGGCCCCATTCAATCTAACATCTACTTACCTGGTGTAGATGGACTAAATTCTTCGCTCCTAACTGTCACAAATGTATGTATGGTCCTGTTATATAAACATGACATACGCATGCATGCGCTTCGACGTCCTTAATAATAGGGATTTAAATGATAATTTGGCAAACAGGAGCTTTTCTCTTCAGCTGTTGTGCTTGAGGTAAGTGTGTTTTACTCCTTTGTTTACATATCTACATTTGCTTACAGTCATGTTGGCTAAAGTCACAGTAAATGGAGACTAGCTTAAGTGTTCTATTGGTTTTAGGAACGACATAGGATTGAATTTTCCTCCTTTCTGCCTTTTTTGACGGTAGCAAATGACATATAATTTGAATGTCCATTCTGATTGGTCAGTTAACTAAACACACAGCCTCCTCTCTACAGGGCTTGACACTGCTGCTGCATATAATATAATGTGATATTACCTGTCATCACGCATAAAAGAAATACAAAATCAATACAAATATCGTAAACTTTTTGCTGTAAAGCATCCAACAACCACTAGGCCAGTGTTGTATATTTTGTTTAGTTGCTTATCTACAATATCTCAAATGTTTCAAACTCTTTGTAAATTGTGAGAAATTTGATATTTTAACCAGTGACAGGGGCACGTCTCACTCAACGTGACGTCTGCGTCTTGAATTCAATGCAATACATAGCAGAATTAAAAAAAAAGTTAAGACGTGGAGTTAGACGTTGAGTGAGACGAATGTGTGCTGGTTAGTAATTTTTTTGGACCCTTTGGAACGCCATAATAGTTCACCTCTGGGTGTTCAAACCTCACAAACGCTCAAAGGTGGTCTCGCCCGGGGAGCAATTCAATGTAGAACTGCCACTGGCTGGTACCCTAATTGGTACCCTAATTTACTTTTTGTACCTTTATAGGAATATAAAACATAATATATTGTTGTACCTTTTTGGTACATTTTTAGACTTATTGCGTGGATTCAAAGTGGATAAAATATTTACGCACACACACTCACACACACACACGTCCAGCTACAATAATCATATTAATTTGAAACAGCAACCCAGAAATTGGTCACAAGCATTGATTAAAACAATGATGACAAAAATAATAACAAGTAACTAGAGAAATTCTTACTCAATTAAATGTAAAAGTCACAATTTGTAAAATAACTTGAGTAAAAGTAAAAAAAGATGCAATGAAAAAACTACTCAAGTTGCTAGTTACTTAGTTACTTTGTGTCTAAAGGCCTAGTCATAAAATTAATATTAACTCCAATATTTTAATATGATATTTAATCAATATTTGTAATTATTTTTATAATAAGCAGATATCTTTACAATATACAAACAGAGACTAAAGCATAGATAAAAACACAGAAGAGACAAGCATTTCTGTGATGCGGGTTAAAGGGCTGATAAAAATGCTGTTGGAGATGCTATTCGGGAGCTCGAGTGTGGGTGACACGCTAAACGGCCGCTCGGGATGATTAGTGTCTCCGGACTGTGAAGACAGGTAGCCAGTTAAAGGGGGTATTACAAGGGTTAGTGAGTGAGGGCCTGCTTTGGTGGTTAGGAGAGCCCCGGACTGCTAAATGAGATTTGACAAACGGTCTTGTGGATTATTGGATGATATCCGGCCTGTGGATCTGAGAGACTACTCGAGCTGCGCCTTCTTTATATGGGTGCCACCAACCCCTGGATTATATCCTGACCCAGGCGGAGATCAAGCTCCGTGCCTCCTGTCTTCGGGATCTGGCGTCGAGGAGATTAAAGCAAGCCTTGACTAAAGGGGGGTAATGTGCATGGGCCATATGAGTGTTTTTATGGTTTTAATTAAATAAAGCTGTCATACTTATACCTGGAGTGTTTGGTCTCTGACTTCCATTTGCCTGGTTGTTACAAAATTATTCCGCCGCTACAGATGATTCAGACTTGCTGCGAACTGAAACAAATAATTTGAACTGATTCGTGAACCTATTCAACCGGGTTTGCACATTGTTCAATTAATGCTTTCAAAAGAATCTACTCAAATGAACCAATCACTCTGGAAATAAACGCATTTTATAATGCATTATTTTAAATTGAAGGAACGAAGGAACATTGCGCAGTGTAACGAAGTAAAAGTACAAATGTTCTATTTTAAATATTCTCAAGTAAGAGTTAAAGTACCCCCCTTTCATTTTACTTTAAAAGGAAACTTTTTTGCAAAATGTTACCTATAGTAGGCCTAAATGTATCGCGTTACTACCCACCCCTGGTGCATAGATAATGCCTAGGAAGACACTCCTAATGTTCAATGGTCTCAGTAGTTAGACTTGGCAGATGCATTCTTGAAAATGTTAAGCTACCAAAAGATTCATAACCATGGACTTCCTTGTGATGTGTCATCTTTCATGGCTTAGCGATTGCTGCTTTTGCCAGGCTGTGGCCACAGACACATCTTAGACTGAATACATTCTTCATTAAGGATAAGCTCTATACTCAAAGTCTCAATGAGTAAGACTTTATTGAAGATGAAAAAAGTGTCGTGGTCAGTACACATTAGATATGTGCTAGGATCTCATTTACAAAAAATGCAATGTGTTGCATCTGGCAGAATAGTACTAAAAGTATATTAACCACCTGCCAGTCCATCTAACTAGCTAACAGTTACCAGTTTCTGCTCCATAAACAAATTCCTCTTGGATGGGCACATTGGTGGGAGCCTTTAAGAAAAGAAAATGTGAATACGTAGGGAGAAAATATTAATTACTGAAATATGAATAATTCTAAATTCTTGTAAAAAAATTTACCGTCTCACCATGTTGAGCTTGTCTCTTCAGTTTAGGTTTTATTACAGTTTTTCCTTAGAGTCCTAACCACATTCCCATTTCTGTCCCTTCGCCTCCACTTCACTGTCGTGGGATGTGGTTTAGACAGACTTCTTGGTTTGATTTTTTTCCTTTTTCTAAATTGCACACAGTAAAAGTGGCTTTTAAAAGTATAAAAGTATTCTGCTAGTCGTTCCTCAATTATATATTAGACTAACTATTCATCTGTAGATTTATTTTATAAAGTATTTGACCGATAGATATAAGTGAAAAATAAATCAGTTTTAATTTTAAGTTTTTCAAGATACAGTTTCTAAAGTTACCTTCAGTGGAAGTTTAACGGGAGGGTTTTTCGTACAGTGTGGACGCATACTGTGACTTTGGCATGTAAATACTACACAAAATGAAAATGCTAACTATATATACGCAGTAGTAAGATACTTTTGTGTGTATGATTCCCAGGGAACTGAACAACACACGTATGCCAAATGCAAAAAAGTTAATCTGTCTAGAGATACTGTTTATGTGTAGTATGATACACTTAAACAAATTTTTCAAGCAACAGGGTTTAAACTCAGACCTTACACAACACCTCAAGGGACTGGTCTTCTTCGAAACGGCTACTTCTAAATTATGTTGTATACAGGGGCTTAACAAACACTTCAGAATGAAATGGATAATCAATTTACCAAATCTCATTTTCTCATATGTCTGTCTTATCTGAGTAGCATATTTGTATATTAGGCTACTGCATTTCAGAAGAAATCAGTCCACAATTACATTTTTTTACACAATCATACAGTAACTTGATAAAGCCCAACAGCATATTACTGATATTACATTGATTTATTTGGCAAAAGCTTTCTTCCAAAGCGACATAAAAATTAGAGAGAATTTTACATATTGTGAATATAGTCAATAAGCATAGTATACAAAGCCATGTTCATGTTTAGATGCGGCTAGAGTAGAAGATAGAGAGATTTAAAACAGCTTTTTATAAATTTGTATAAATAGAGTTAGTCAGGTGAATAAAGAACAACAATTGCATTTCAATTGGATGCAATGGTATGACTGAATGATTGGGCCCACAAATCTGTGTATATTGAGAAAATTAATCCTAGAGGAACCCTTGCGGTCAGTTGATGTCTCGCCTCTCAAGAAATCCTTGAATGATCTGCCTCTAAGATACAAAGTTGAACCAGTTCCAGTGATCCCCAGTTTGGAGAGTGTAGACAGCAAAATCAGTATCTATGAACTACAATCATAGTATAACAATTATAATTGCAACATGGTTTATGTTGGTAGTAATTTAGCAGTTCCACACAATTATTTTTATGTACAGTAACTCTTTAAACTGTGTGAAGCTCACTGTATAAAGATTGATCCTTTTTGAGATTTTCAACGTCTTTTTGAAGCTGCCAAGTTTTTTCATATAGTTCCATTTTTAGTGCAGCCAGTTGATCTTTATGTTTTTTTTCGACATTTGTGACTTTTTCAGCAAGACATGCCAGTGTTTCTTCAAGAAAACATAATTCATACAATTTTACAACTTCCACTTTCTAATTTCAAGCACCGATTTTATAAAAGCTTAATCATATAACAATTTATATTCATGCTTTTTGTATTGAATTTACAAGTAATTAATATGACTATACATACAGAATTAATCCAGTAATAATTATATATATATATATATATATATATATATATATAAGTCTACTATTGCGTGTTTTTTAAATCATTTTAAAGCAACAAATATTATTTTGCTCTACCTAAACTTGAGGTTAGATATGAGGTGGTTTACCAGCCAAAACAGCAGATCCTTCCATTTTCAGTCTCTCCTCCGTATGCCATATTCTGTTCACCTGTGAAAGGGTAGAATTGCAAGGGAGTGTGAAAGTAACTATATGCTATTACTAAGCTATTATGAAACATTGAAATCAAATTCTCTGTTAAAATGTCTGTTGATGTCTCCTTATGAATCACTGAAAGCAGATTTAGAAGACATTAACATCTGTGAAATTAAGGAGTTGAGTGATTTCACTTTTACGTCCAGTTAATCCTTTTTGAATAAAAGCAAAACACTATAAAATGTATGTTACTTTTTAAGGCTTCATCTTAAGCTCTTAAGACTTATCAAATAAGCTTGATTACAATAAAGCTGCACTTACTTTCAGGAAAGTGATACGTGATGCTACTGCTGCTGCTGCTGCTGGTGCTGCTGTCACTACCATTGCTATTTCTACTGCTACTTTCGCTCCTATAGCTGCTAATACTAGCAGTATAACCAATACTCCAGCTGTTGCTTTAAACACCATGTGCTTGTACCTGTACAAGAAGCTTTCTGTTGACAAAATGTTTTGTCACAAAAATTAATATATGTATACATATAAGCATTAAGAGTATAAATAACATTAGCATACAAATTATATTTTTCAGACATCATACGGATGCTTGATTGGGAGAATTTGTAAACTAAGGTAACACATTGAATGTTCCTCAAACAATACGTTTGTTGTCAAATCTAATGTTCGGTTGTATAGGCCACATTATCCTGTGAAGATTTAACCGGTCCAAAAAAAATTTAAGGTGCCCCAGAATCAAAAAGTGCCCCAGAACTGCTTTTTGTCCTACATTCTTAAAAATGTCTTCTTTTATGTTTAACATGAAAAAATTATGAAGTTTTTTACAACTAGTCAATGGGGGGCAAACTCTGTCTGGTTTTAAGCATACTTCCAAATATATGTTTCTGTGTTCATCAGAACAAAGACATTTAGACAGATTTAGAACAACTCGGTGGTGAGTGAATGATGACAGAAATTGTATTTTTGGGTGAAGTATTCCTTTAAAGCCTATACTAAGGGTTTCTTTGAATAATACATTTCAGATCATCACATTACCAGCTGGTTTTCTAAAATGGGCATAATGTTTAGGCTCATCGGTGTGCACATTACTAATGAAAGACAGCAACAATCTTGAAGACACAAACTATTTAGCCTATTTTATTCTAGAGGTCAAGAAGGTCATGACTATCACTTCATCACTGTTTAAGTGTATACAAAATTTTGTAAAATTATAAGTAGACCTCATGGGTTGAAAGAATCACTTTAATTAATGATAAAATTATGGATTTACAAGTGACTATTTTTGTACCAATAAATTAAAATAATAAATAATAAAGGTAATATTACAATACTAACGTTTTTCAACTCTTACTGTTATCTCCTCTGTTCTTGTTCCATTGGTGACCTGACACATGTAATCTCCATTATCAGACTTTGTGAAGGGTTGCAGCGTTAAGGACACATTACCTCTCTTTAGCTCATTAGGTAACAGACTCACTCTGTTCTCATAGTCCTTTCCCTTAATCACCTGTCTTTTCTTATATAGACAAACACAGTCTGTCTCCTTAAACCATCTGATCTCCATGTCCATAGCACCATGTGGTGACCCAGGTGACAGGAAACATGGTACAGTGACATCAGGCCCCAGTGTAATCTGATTTTTTTCGAGAGTTATAAGGTGAAAAACATCTATGATGTAAAAAAAAAAGAAATATCATATCATCATAAAAGTACTTTTACTAAACTACTATTTTGTTACTGTGGAAACCAATTTCTCTTTTCCAAGATAACTGCACATAATATTCATTTTCAGTGTTAATAATGCCAAAAGCTATTGCCTCTCATGTGTCCTTAGACAACAAAGAACTAAGTTTGAATACTTCTTGAATGTCACTGGATATCTTTCCCACAAACATTGCATAATTCTGTTAATCAATTTATTATTTGAATCATTGTAGAATTATATTTATATTTTATGAAAAACAATGATTTTAAGAGTCACAAACTATTTTGGTCTGCCTGAAAATACGTGAAAATATGTTTTATTAGAATAATGTGCTATAATATAAATAATACATTTAATGGTATAAATTAGATATACATTATAGTTCTACTACAAAGGTTATTGTTATAAATGAATGCAATGTAAAATGATGCAACAAAGTGGTATTGTCTGATGATCTAACACAGATAGGAGTGTGGAGAAAATGAAATTTTATAATAGGCTCAAATGAGTTTCTAATGTTTTTTGTTGCGTCGCGCTGGTTATGCCCAGGGCAGACACGGTGTAAGAATAGTCTCAGTGGGCCCCTTTTAAACAATTCTGTAAGAGCAAAGTAACCCCTCTACACAGAAGATCTTTCCATAATGATGACACACAAAAAATTGTTTTGAACGTCTAGTTGCTAAATATGGACCTGAATGTCTTAGTGATGAAATGTATTCTAAAAAACTTACATTCAAATGTAGTGCTGCTCCAATTTCCCATTTTCGTTCTTAAACAAAAAAAGAACATATTTACAAAAAATTCAGCCCAACCTTTACATGCATTCATTCTCATTGTGTTTAACTTTTATATTTTGTTTCTCTTAAACAGCACTATACAATTCCCACTACTGAAGAATTTTGTTGTGTATCCGCTTACTGTAAGTCAGACCACAGCTTCCGGGTCCAAAATGCCAATGTGCCCTCAACGCACAAATGAATGTACGTTTTTAAAGTCATAAAATCATGCTTATATGTTTATGAAAACCACAAAATCATTCAGACATTGCAACATGTTATATAAGTGTGTGTGTGTGTGTTTCGCCAATTAAGACGCTCCAAATGAGTGCTTTAATCATGTTTTCATGATCGGTTTAAATCTGCTAGCATAGTGGCTAATGTTTATGCACTTTATTTCGGTAATCTGCTGCTACATACATGTATAATAAAATAAGCTGTCGTGTGTGATTATTACAGGTCCATATCACTAGCACAATGTCATGTCTTAGTGTTATGCTGCTGTATTTATGTATATGTCGTTAAATATTTATACTATACTAGTGGTGTTCAAACTGTACATTGTTGTATTATTTGCAGAAACTACATCATATGCTCAGAAGTTTGCTGCATAAAAAAGGCAAAGAATCATCTGATGACTCCACTCCCTGACCAGAGTTCTGTAGCGTTAAGTAATATACAACACTGCCCTTCAGAGGGGAAATCCCCAACTATGATCCTAATGTAAAGAAAGTCACATTATAACTATAACCATGTTATTTTGTGCCCAAAGACATCTAAGCCCTGTGTCAAGTTTCCGGTGTCCTTCCTGTCACAAGTTTCTAGCCCCCTTGAAAGAGTCGTGACATTACCAAGTCTTTCTGGTTTCTGTTGTGTCACTTGGCGCCACGTATCCAGTCACGTCTCTTAGCCCCGCCCTCCTGTCTCTCGTAATCATGGCCATGGTGTTTATTCCTGTTACCTGCCTTTGTAATTATCCTTCGTTAGTTTTCCCTTACTTCATGCCCATTTGCTCTCTGTCTCTTGTCGGTTTGCTGTCATTAATTCCTGTCTTCCAGTTCATGTCAAATTGTTTGCATGGTCCTGAAGTTTATTGGTTCCGCTAGTTTATTCTTTGCTTTAGTGTATTTGTTTCCACAGTTTTGTTCCGCATTGTGGGTCTTTGTTTGTTTATACTTCGATAAATATTTTTGTTAACCGTTTCCTGCCTGCGGTGGGTTCTGTCCATCCCGACCGTGACATCCTGGGCCTGCTCTGTGACATGGACTGTGAAATCAGAGTATGCCATCATTGCCATTCTTTTGTTGATGAGGTAGCCTACTTCTAGAAGATATACAAATATTTTTGACAGCTGTAATAGCCCTTTTTAACGGTTTCTCCAATATAAATAACTTGCAATATCTGAGGCTTTATTTTTGGGTTTGCAGTCAACATCCATCAAGATGCCTGAGGGGACAACACAGACCAAGTTCTCATGTTAGGTATGAAAATGAGTTTGTGATAGTATGTTGTTGTATTAAATGCCATAAATTGGCTGTGTTTTGTTCATATTTTGCTTTCAGGATGGTCAGTATTGAGGGCTTAGGTCTTCTATCAAGCTATCCATTTATGTCTTCGTCAGTGCTTTTGCTGTCTTTTTGTCTCAGTTTGTGTTAATCTGGAGTATCGGGGTGATGGTACAGAGGTGAATGTTGAATACTTGAGCTATTTTCTAGGTAATGGTACCTTTTATTTATATATATACGAGTAATCCTTACATTGCCTAATAAAGAGACAACATTCAGAGTAAAGAGCTTTGCCGAAGTCTCCTATTGTAACACTTCCGTTTGTCCCTAGTCCTCTTTTCCCTGTTTTTGCCCAAGGATGTTACTTTCATCAGAGCACAGATTCCTCTGTTCTCAATCACCTGAGTTCTGATAACAGTCTGCACCCAATTCCCCAGGGACTATATATATACTCACCACCTTGTCGATTATTGTTTCTGTTGTTCTAGTGTCTCTTGCCTGTTATCTTGGAATATCAGTTTTTGCCTATCGATCTCTGGATTATCGCTTATTTAACTCTGGTGGAGTTTTCGCTATGTCGAGTCAATGACTGGAACTCTGTTCTCATCTGTCCGACCGCAAAGCGTTACACCTATATCAAAGCGTTGATACCTAAGTGTCACAGGGATGTGTTTTTATATACAAACCTGGTTCCATTGCCCCCAATTTTCTTTTTAATGGGATAAATTACATAAGGTATGTGGTTTACAAAACCTGTAAATATTTTCACTTATGACATACAACACACAAGCTTGCAATTTTTTTTAAAACTGTAAAAAACTTACTTGCTTACAAGTGAAAATTGTTTTTAAGACGTGGTGGTGGTAGTACATAATGTTGAGTTATTGTTGAATACAACTTATTTTTTAACTGTGATATTTAACTTAATTTAATATAATAAGTTATTGTAATGTCACTTAGCCCTGTATGTATGCTTCATGTGTTTATAGTGATGTTCTATGCAATAACGAAGTCAATATGTTGTGATGTTTTTGAGAGGTGCAGAATGCAGTAGTCAGAGCTAATACCAAGCTATCTTTAAATGTGTGCCCTTGTGTCACGTGGTAACACGTTCGTAGGGTTTTATGAACTTTCTTTGGCTTGCTGTAATGGCGCCCTCCATGGAGACATCAAGAAAAAGGTGGATGGGCAAATGAATATGCAAATGTGTCATATGGTGTAATAATCTTTACATTAATATCAAGAAACACATACACTTTCACATAGAAATTTTACTTTTGCAGCGTTTTTGTTTAGGTTAGCCTACGTGACTTTTCAGGGCCCGTATTCCCAAAACATTTTGGAACAGAAAGAAATCTTAAACAAAAAGAAAAAGGCGGGGTGTGAAGCTCCTCGATCGCCACCTGAGGGAGCCATCTCCTGAGTATTAACTTCTATCCGGACTTCAATTCCCATAAACCCACATACCGGAACTGATTGCACTTGCACCTGAACCCCATTGGACTGCCTATTTAAACCTCTCATTCATTCACACTCATTGCGAAGTCTTATTTTTTTTCCTGGCATTGTTACTGAGTGTTATTGCTGGCTTTTTATTCCGTGTCTATCTTGGAGAGCCGATTGATGCCTGCCCTGATTATCTGCCTGTATTTTGACTACGAGATTGCCTACCCTTACATTTGTGTTTGCTGGAGATTGAGCCTGCATGTACGACCACAAGTGTGCAAATGGATCCTCAACCGTCTGGCGGGGTTGACCTCGTTGCTTTGGATGATGTCAGCAAATTTACTGTATGACCACAGTGATTGGCTGATAGAGGATTGGTCTCTGTCAGTCTTTTAATCATAGAAATATTATAGAATGAGATCTCATGCTGACATATTTAAATTAAGATCTTAAAATAAAAACGTAGTCAACTTCAAGTAAAATATTTAATATATAATTATATTCGAATAATTTTTTTTAAATGTTTAAATTAAAGAGTTCATTTACAAAAAGAGATCAATTCAAAATTCTACTTTTAAGTGTGCATTCCAATTAATATTAATCAAACTGTTTATTGTTTTTTATTAAGTAACAATAACTTTAAGAAATACAGCTAACAAATACAATAAAACACAATAAACATATGATAACACAATAAACAGTATGATTTTCAAATTATAAAAAAATAAGTTATATTTTGCAAATAAAAAATAATTCTGCTAATGTAACCCACCCAGCACCAGATGTCATTTAGACGTCTTTTTTGGGCTAAATCAAGTCAGCCCGTCCTTTAACGTCTTTTAGCCCAAAAATCGACATCCAAATGTGGTCTTTTTTTGGTCCGTCTAAATTTGGTCCAAATTTAGCCCAAAAATCGACGTCTTTTTAAAGACTTGAAAAAGACGTCTTTTCACCTTTCACTTTTCAACCATATTTGGACGTGGTTTGGACGTCTGGCAGTGACGTCTTTTCGACAACTTTTTGCTTGGTGGGAAGCATTTTGCCTGTCTCATAAATAGTTAGCAGAATTAATTGGTCTTTGGTTAAGCTCATTGTCAGGAAATCTTTCTAAAAGGTTTACGTTTCAAGGTAGACTGCCAGTGTTACAGCCATTTTAGGATTGTTGTGAGTTGATCTTAGTGATTTTGGAGTCCTCTTTACTACCCCTATCTTACATGTTTAGTTTTAGCGCTACAACGCTTTGTGAAATACTCTTAGCACAAACATTTAGGAGACCTAAAATTGGGACAGACACACCGATTATTTTTAAGAGTTTCTCTTAAATCAGCTTGTTAGGAACTACTTTTAGCCTTAAGATGCTTTGTGAATACGGGCCCAGGTCATCTTAACTAATAGCTATTATGGTATGTTTATCAATTATATTTTAATTGTTTTTTATGTGTCTCTATATTAAACTTGTCAACTTTATATAGGGGACAGCTGGAATGGTGGTAACACGTTTCATTTGTAATACTTCCACTTTCTACACATTCTAGCTTAAGTCCTTATTTAACATGTAAAGAAAGTAGTGCCCTGTGTAGACATCATGTAGCATATTTTAGATTGGACTTTTTTTAAGTTCCCTTATTTATTTGCATGAAGGCTGTGCCTGCTTTGTATAGTTAAACTCATTTAAGATAAACAAGATTTATTAGGTCTTTTGCGAAATGTTATTTTTGAAGTAAGTTCACTTCATTTATTTGTATGATGGCAGTGCCTTCTTTGTGTAGTTAAACTAATCAAAGATAAACTAGATTCATTATGTTTTGTGCTGATGTTTCATATCTGTTTGTTAAAGGGGTAAGCTAGTTCATGGCTAGACAACTCTAGGCTGGTTACAACACATAGACAAACATACAAAAACACAAAATTATATTATGCTTTATATTATGATGGTAATTAAATTGTTGATTGTTTATGCAGCTGTTTTGCTGAACACACTCTCACACCAAGTATGTTGTCAGTGTTGATTTAGCTCATTGCACCTTATTGGACATGCTTTTATTTTTAGATAAGACTTTTGTGTTGCAACTAACCAAGCAGTTACAGTAACCAGTACAGGTTACAGTACAGTAAGCAAGACATTTATTCTTGACGCTATAAAAGCATCTACTAAATGCTTAAATAAATGTAAACTTCTCTTACCTTTCTTGTTTTTCACACACCTGTATGGTGCCTTGGATGGAAATGTTTAACAATTGAATATTTTGTAGAACCCTGTCTTACTCCTGCTACCTGATCACCAAATAGTTAGTCAAGCAGTCATTTCTCCGACCACACCCCTCCAATGACTCTATCAATATTAAAGGGCGCGTTCGAAGAAAATGTAAATAACTACAGAAGAGCACGCTTTTTGTTCCATTGGCTTTCATTAATTAAGTGAATGTGTTAGACCAGAAACACAGGCTCATCCGCAAAACTTTTGCATGTAGCTGCGTTTCAAAGTTCAAGTTTGGTGAACTCTGGCTGTTTTCACGCCATGCTATAATTACAGTAATAAAACATGTAAAAGCACTCACGTCCTCGTACACGTCCTCATGGAGCTTGCAGTTAGCTTGTAGGCTGGGAGTTTTCTGTAAATTATAGCTTTATAGCTTGTACAAGAGCACACACTATTAGTGATAGTCGGACAGATGAAGTAATCAGAAATGGACTGCCTTATACACCTTCTCCACAGATAGCATCACATCTTTAACCCTCAGTAACAAGCCTATACAGAAATTAAAGTTCCCCATTATGAAATCACGAATGTGTTGCACTTTTTGCCGCCCCAAGGCGGCGAGAACCATGTAGGTCAGATGCTAACTAAGATGAAAGACGTCACCTGACGTTTACAGGAATTTGTTCATTAAAAATGTTTAGAAATATTATGGTCATGGATGCATTTGGAACTATAGATTTATTTAATAGGCACGCTATATATTGCTTGATTCTTTTATAAGGTATACTTTAAAATCAATATGAATGTTACATTTACAAAAAATATGTGTTCATGCACCTTCTACGTTTATGCTGTATAATTTAAGTACAGTTATGGCTCTAAAACCAAAGAACTCTCTGTAGATCTTTGTAATCTTATCGTTGAAAAGCATTTTGATGGGAATGGTTATAGGCGTATTTCCAGAATGCTGAATGTTCCTGTGAGCACTGTGGGGGCCATTATCCGGAAATGGAAAGAGCATCAGTTCACCATAAACCCGGCCACGATCAGGTGCTCCACGTAAGATCCCTGTCCGAGGAGTCCAAAGAATAATCAGGAGAGTTCTCCAAGAGCCAAGAACCACTCGGGCAGAACTTCAGGAAGACCTTGCATCAGCAGGTACTGTTGTTTCAAAGAAAACTATAAGCAATGCAGTGAACCGCCATGGCATCCATGGACGCTCACCACGCAAGACTCCATTGCTGAACAAAAAGCATGTTGAGGCTCGGTTAAAGTTTGCGAAAGAGCATTTGGAGAAGCCTGTGGATTACTGGGAGACTATAGTATGGTCAGATGAAAGCAAAATGTTTGGAGAAGAAATGGCACTGCCCACCACACCAAGAACACCATACCAACAGTTATGTTTGGGGGTGGAAGCATTATGGTTTGGGGCTGCTTTTCAGCAAGGTGTACTGGCAGACTTCATATTATTGAAGGCAGGATGAATGGAGAAATGTACCGGGACATTCTGGATAAAAATCTGCTGCCATCTACCAGAAAGCTGAAAATGATAAGAGGGTGCACATTTCAGCAAGACAATGATCCCAGACACAAGGACCAAGGACACAATGAAGTGGTTTCAAAGAAAGAAAATCAAGCTGCTCGAATGGCCCAGTCAATCACCTGACCTTAATCCCATAGAAAATCTATGGAGATAACTGAAGATCAAAGTTCATAAAAGAGGCCCGAGGAACCTTCAATATTTAAAGACCAATTGTGTGGAAGAATGGGCCAGAATCCCTCCTGAGCAATGGAGACGACTGGTCTCTATATACAAGAGCATCTAGAAGCTGTAATCATCAACAAAGGCTTTTCTACAAAGTATTAAATAAAGTGTGTTCAATACTTATTCCCTGTGTCATTTCACTTTATTTATTATGACTCAGCTTCTATTTATTATGACTCAGCTTCAATTTAAGTCCACAAGACTGAAAGTCCACATGAAGTGCGCCATTTGGGACAGGGCCAATGCCATGTTTGGAACTAAAGAGTTCTCCATGACACAAGTTACTTCCGCATAATCGCATTCCATTCTTCCGAAGGACATATATGTGAGTGTTGCAACTGTTTTTCAACAGCTCTGTGAATCATGTTAACAGTTTAGACTTACTACTGCTTGCAATTGCCATCTCTCTCCTAAATAAAACCCATTTTCTTAAAGTAAGTGGGAAAGCAGAATGATTTCATGATCACTTCATAAATGTGTGAGTTTATTTCTACCCTACAGTAGATTCTGCTGTTAAACACACACTTGATGTTGTGTTTTACCTGTGCCCTCCTTAATTGAGAAACATTCAGATTCTTGAGGTTAAAGGTTGAATCAAATACTCTGAATAAAACACAGGGATACATCTCCATATGTAGAAAAATTGACATGAGCTTTGTTTAATATTTGATTTTAATAGTGCTACTGGACTGATAAAACAGACTACTTTTTAAAATATAAAAAGAGACAACTACAGAGAGCATTAAAACATACATTCTCTTTTTATGTTTTAACAGCTGGCAAAACTGCTTGATTGTACCGCTTTGTGAGTAACAAAGTATAATAATCTGTACAGGTATTTGAAAAAAGACATGTTTTGTCTACACATCCAAATCCGAAGTAAGCATGTACATCCTTGTTATGCTGGATAAGGAATTATCTCTTAGGACATGTTTAATGGTTTATGTTTAAATTTGATTTAATTAACTAATTCATTATGCATAAGGGACTTTTATGACAAATCAAACAGAGAATTTAGTTTTATCTCATTATTAGACACATGTACATTTACAGTATTTATTCTGCAGTTGACTGTGTGATATGATCTGCGACCACTTAATTGTGCTTCATGTAAGGGATGCTTTACCCTTATATAAAGCACCTAAAAAATTTTCAATAACATTTTTTGTTAAAGAAAAATTACTTTGGAAGAATTGTGCTAATCCACACATACTCAAATGTATCACCTGTCATCTTTTCAACCTTAATCAGGATTTCTCTTCATTGCTGATTCATAAAGGTCCCATTTGTCGAGATAATTTCTGTGAGTTCGGAGTTGTTATTTTTTCAGTGTCTCTAATTCTCTGTTCTTCTCCTCCATCTGTCTGTTAAACTCCTCCTGCATCTTTGTTTTTGAGATAAGAATGTTTTTTGGAGCTCTGGCATGATGATCTTCATGAGATTTCTCTCTGTCTCCACCCTGATATCTCCTTCATACATCTGTCTGATCTCTTCCATCTCCTGTCTGTGTCTCTCCTCGATCTCACTCTTTTCCCTCTCTCTCTCTTCTTTCAGTCTGTTAATATTTCTCTCCAGATCTGTTCTATTCTGCACTTCTGTCTCCAACTCTCTCATTAGTTCTTTCTTTTTCTCTTCATCTCTCTCTTCTCTCATCTTTCTCTCTAGTTCACGTGTTCGCTCGTTGAGTTGTTTGATATCTCCTTTATGTTCCTCAATCAAGCCCTCTATCTTTCCCAGAGAGTTTTGCACCTCATTTTCAATTTTTTCCCTCAGCCTGATCTCTTCTCTCTCTTTTGTCTCCTCTCTGTCTCTCATGATCTTTCTCTCCATTGCTCTGATCTAAGACTCTACCAGAAGGATATACAGAAGGTGCTCAAATTTGTTGGTACACTTACAGCTCATTGAAATAATGCTTCATTCCTCCTGAAGAGTGATGAAATTAAAAGCCTCTGGCACTATGGGTGAAAACAGTGATTGAAATCAATATGGGGTTTGAAGTGAGTAGAACTTTGTTCAACAGAGGATTTCCAAGAACAGGAACTTGACATTTAACTTTTTGAGTTTTCTTATTAACACACATGTTTGGTTTGGGGCTTTATATTGGACGCCTGATCATTCTGAATGCAAGTGTTGCAGCACATCTGACCTGTTCATGAGTTTGCCTCGCAGATAATAAGGTGGGACGGATAATATGCATATTTGGCGTGCTGTCCCAGGGTGAAGGCTCCGAGCTCGTGATTCTCCCAGAACTCGGAGCACCTGCCCCTTGACTGGGGAGAGGGCCCCGGGCTCGGTGTGTGCCCATGCTAAGGTGCTGAGGTGCTGAGGTGCTGAGGTGAAACTGGCAATTGGTGTGGAGAAGGGATGTTGCGAGATATTTGGAAGAATGGAGGCAAAGCTGACTATTTATAGGGCTGATAGATTGATTGCTGTGATTGCTAATCGAAAGCAGTCGAGTTAGTTATCTGCACGTGCTCCTCCCAAACCCTGTTAAGAAAACATCATTTCAGGAGTTCGCTTCACAGATAATAAGGTGGGATGGACAGTATGCATATGCAACTGGTGCGGAACAGCAGCCTGAGTAACGTATCCCCAAAGAGGCGGGCTTAAATTGGCCCAGCTTGGGGCATCGTGTTGGGTAGTGTCTTCTACAGCTGCGAAAGAGCTGGCCCCTGCGGGGCTGCTGAGGCTGTGATGGTGGAGATGCAAGCTTTTTCTAGAACATGGTTGCTGCGACAATGGAGATAGGTCACAAACTTTTGCGGGAGCAGATGAGGCTGTGTTAATGGAGAAGCAGGGTTCCTGCTGGGCCATAGGCCCTATTGAATTGGTAATTACTGAGCGGTGGACTGTAGAAGTGAGGGAAGTGGTGGGGGAGGAGGGGATGTTTCTGCAGCGACTGGGCTTGGGACAAGCAATGTCTACAGCGGCAGACCTTGGGCTGGTGTCTGCTGCGGCAGATCGTGGGCTTTTTCGAAGTCTGGCAATGGATGAATGGGATACTGTAGGTAGCTGTAGTATGGGCAAATGGAAGCAGGGGAAGCAGCCAGGGTCTGCGCCGTTATTGGAGGCAGCCTCGCACTAGAGTTCGACGGAGGGGCAACCGGCCATGGGCAGGGCAAGTGATTAACGGAGGAGGAAGGAAGGTGGCCGCCGGAGCCAAGAACAATCTCAATACAAAAAATGCTGTTATATCTTCAAATTGCTCTGTGCATCTGTATGAGTTGAACACAATTAATCATACCAGAGTTAACATTTGCAGCTGGGGTCATGAGTCCAAGGTGCAGTTTTGTTCGGGTTGGCAGACGAGAGACGAGGGAGATCTTGCTATTAAGCGGCGGTCGAATACACTGATGCATACCGCTGTTATTGTCAACTTAAAAGTGACGGCTGCATGCATTATTTTAGGCAAGATGTGTCTAATCTTGTAAAAACACTTTGAAGCCACTCCTTTCAGTCAGAGCAGATCCCACCAACCACACTCTTGGCAAATATAACTACGCCTTTTGATTCTTTGCCAATTGTTTGATTATCCAAAACAATTTTGACCCCGTGTGGATACGTTTATGTAGTGCAGCGTCATGCATACTTGCAGTTGTAAAAACTTGGACAATTGTTAAATCCTATAATAGTTTTATACAGTACCTTTAAAAAAATGATAGCAATACATAAAGATCCCATCACAACGGTCTGATATGACCGGGGATTCTTTTACTTTTATTATATTGTAACATTCTTTTAAACCCCAAAAGGAGGAAACTTAGTTTCTGGGGTTTATATAATGGGTTTATATAATGTAATCTTTATTCATTTAAATGTTATAATGTCCTTTTAAAAAGTATCATGATCATTCAATACTATCTGGTACAAAGAACTGAATCTGTACTGAATCTGCTGCTGAAATATGTCCAAATGATGTTGATTTTTGATTCTCCCTGCATTACATCAATTTAGAGTTTTCATTCGTGTACATTAAAGAACGATAAAGAGCATAACGTCATAATGTTTCATTTGAAAGAGATGTTACTTTCACTTTACCCTCTCGGGCCATCCTAGAAATCTGTAAAACGACCATGACCCCCCGTGGCCACTGTTTGCTACTACACGATGATCCATGTTTAAAGGAATATATCGCCCAAACATTTAGTCATCATTTACTCACCATCCAGTTGTAACAAACCTGTATACATTTCTTTGTTGTGCTGAACACAAATGAAGATATTTTAATGAAAGTTCGTAACTAAGCCGTTTTGGGTCACCATAAACTCCCATAGCAGTCTTTTTGTCTTTTGTTTCAAACCTGTATGATTTTCTTGCAAAACACAAAAGAAGATATTTTGAAGAATTGGTAACTGAACAATGAGGGAACCCATTGACTTGCATTGGTAATCTTTCATTAGTTGCAAAAGTTATGGTATATATTTCCCTTGATATCGAAATAATTAGGATTAGACTCATTTTCCTGAGTCTAGGCTTTACATTAAAGTCTAGGCTAGATAGGATTCTTTTGTTTAATGCAGCCTATATATGAATCGAATTTAATATAACGTAATATAGAACCATAATCTTGCTTCATTAATATAAAGCAAACACATTTGTTTCAAGCAAGAATGTTTTCAGACAAAAAAGTTCATGAATGTGTCTTTTTCATGTAGACATACAACCAGTTCAACAACTCCACCGGTCAACAGTTTTGGGTCACTTGAGTGAAATGTTTATCATTATTTATTCAATCCTTTGATCTGAAGGTATATGCTCAATTGTCTGAAATTAGTTTAGTAGACAAAACCAACATTTTACTTAATAACAAAAACATGTTTTGGAAACGGATGACTTTGACTGAATAATGAAGAAAGAGCAAATAAAAGCAGAGAATAGATGGGAACTCCTTAAAAAATAATTGTTTATAAAGCAACTCAGGGTGAGACCTCAAGAAGCTACTTGATAAAATGACAAGAAAACTTTGCTGCAAATTCTAGTCAAAATTATACTACACAGAAGATAATGAAATATAACACCTTTTTACAACATAATTCCCATAGTTCCCTTTGTTTTATTTTATTATCATTTTAAAATATGGATAGTATGAACACATAAGTTGTCCAAAAACATTTGACCAGTAGTGTATACTTATATACAAGTATATAAGACTAAAACTAGACTAAAGCTGACCTACTGTAAAACCCAAAACACCATGAGATCATGGCTAATTAATTGAGCTAATGATAAATTAAACAAAATTTAATGAATTTGAAATATGAAATAAAAATAGACTTTCACTTCATTTACATTTTTACGTTTGCGCATTTGGCAGACACTCCATTGCATTCTATGTTTCTGAGCACGTGCAACGATCTTGGCATCGCTAGTGCTCTAACCATTGAGCTTCATTATAAGACATCAGTTAATTTACAGTATTTCACTCACTGTACTTCAAAGTGTTTTACCTCCGTATTGTACAAAGCCCTTAAAAGGTACAAATGTTATTGAAGTGTGAGAAGTTTCCCAAGTGTAATTGAACACATGTCCTTTTGAAACCACTAGGTGGCTCTATAACACGGACGTGGACGTGCAGCCATAACTGAACGGACAGTTCCTGTCGGTGGATACAAAATAACGGCGTACGTCATGATACAAAGAAAGACGAAACTTTGACACGACGCAAGATTCAGTAAATGTGTTCACATGCAACGGTAGGTTTAGCGTTTATAACATGTTGTGTCCAATCGTTCTCGATATCTGAGCTTGAACTTGGTTGAAATGCAATACAAGCAGACGTGAGAGAGTCCAAAGGACAAATTATTGAAACTTCTTAAAAAGATTAAATGAGTTGTTATGTGAAGCAATCGCTTTACGTGCAACACCCAAATGTATAGTTGTGTTTACTTTAAATATGGCGCGAGCTTGGACTCAACTAGTTTGTTTACAAGTTTGATGATTCACGTTTAAATTCAGATCCTCTGTTACTTACTTACAATCCACGTGTTTATCAGATGGAAGCAGATGAAGTCTCATGTGAAATGAATCTGTTTGGAGAAAGAGAGGAGGATGCTTCTTCCAGTTCCAAAATGACTCTTTACAGAGAGAAAGAGGAGGATGTTGATCTTCACTACCAGATCCAGAGACCAGACTCTCCCGTTTTGAGTTTTGTGTCTATGAAGAGTGACAGATCAATGGCTGAACCTCTTAAATTCAGTGATACAGAAGCCTTTCATCCCAGGTGAGTACATTCACTGCTCAATATACATGTTTAATTATTACCAGGGATGTACTAAGTTGTTTTTTTAGTATTTCAGAAAGCGTGAAGGGAGCTTTTGTTCACCAACAGTTCCAGAGAGCATCATCTCCGCAACCAAGCTGTTTGTCATTTAAGAGTGACAGATCAATGGCTGAACCTCTAAAATTCAGTGATACAGCAAAAACGTTTCACCACAGGTGAGTCCATTACTAAGATGGATATTTTATATGATAAAATATGAAATGAGTGTTTTAGGACTTCATGGAAATGTCATGGAATACATTTATATTTATTTATCTGTCATTTTCAGTATTTCAGAAAGTGAGGAGGACAGAGCATCATCTCCACAACTAAGCTGTGTGTCATTAAAGAGTGACAGATCAATGGCTGAACCTCTTAAATTCAGTGATACAGGCGAACCCTTTCTCCATATGTAAGTTTTAAAACACTTGTTAAATATAGAATGTGTACGATATATTGATATTATATAAGGTCTTAGGACTGTATGGAAATGGTATTGAGTAATATGTAAAATTAGATTTACTGAATATATTTTTTTTCAGTGATGGTCACTGCCAGTTCCAGGGACCGTCATCTCCAATACCAAGATGTTGGTCATTTAAGAGTGACAGATCAATGGCTGAACCTCTTAAATTCAGTGATACAGCAGAACCGTTTCACTACAGGCGAGGACTACTTTTATCTGCTAATGGGTAGTTGACAAATATACCGTACAGTACATGCGTCCTATTGTGTGACATTGCAAACATTTTGAAAACAAACTGCTGATAATATACAAATAGCACAAGAGAGATTTATCTTCATTGTCAGTCTTTTACTAAATTCTTTTTTACTTTCATTGTTAGTTTTTTACTAACTTTTTAATGTCACACCATAGGACACATTTACGGTTCATTTGTCATTTACCCTTATACAATTCTTTCAAGAATGAGAATTATAAAATTTCTGAGAGCACGTGAAGGCAGCCTAACATTACTAACGTTAGGAAATCTACTCTTGCAGTATACATTCTTGCTGAGATATAAAATTTTCTCACAGTTAATTTCTAGTTTATGAATTGGGGAAAAATAATAGATGAGTATAGAGATCACTTCATACTGTACATAAAGAAACAGCTTTCTTTATATTCTGTATATTCTACCAACTCCTTTACAAACTTAATTTTTTACTAAATGATCTAGCAATTACATATTGCTTAATAATTGATCTTATTTCAGTATGGAGGAGGAGACTGAAGAGCCACAGCAGAACTCTTACAAACCACTAGATGACATCCTACAGAGAGTCAAAGAGAATCACAAAACCAGCATGAAGAACAAGTACGAGAGCCTATTTGAAGGAATCAACATACATGAGAACAAAACCCTCCTGCATACTATTTACACACAGCTGTATATAGTAGAAGGTGAGATTGTAGGAGTGAATGAAGAACATGAGGTCGTGCAAATAGCAAAAGCCAAAACCGAACGCTTACAAGGCACTCCGATCAACTCCAACGACATCTTTAAACCCATATCTGAACAAAGCTGTGAGGCAAAGCACAGAAAAATAAAGACTGTGCTTACCAAAGGCATCGCTGGAATCGGCAAAACGGTCTCTGTGCAGAAGTTTATTCTGGACTGGGCTGAGGGTGAAGAGAATCAGGATCTTGATTTTCTCTTTGTTCTCCCGTTCCGAGAGCTAAACTTGTTTAAAGATGTCCAATGCAGCCTTCACAAACTTTTGCTCGACTTTTATCCTGAGCTTCGTAGTTTAGATTCAAACATATACAGTCTGTGCCCAGTCTTGTTCATCTTTGATGGTCTGGATGAAAGCCGAATTACACTGGACTTTTCAGACAGCGAGAAAGTTTCCGATGCATCTACAACATCGTCCATGTGCACACTGATGTCCAACCTCATCCAAGGCGAGCTGCTGCCTTCCGCTCGCATCTGGATAACATCCAGACCAGCAGCGGCCAATCAGATCCCTCCGTTGTACATCAGTCGTGTAACAGAAGTTCAGGGATTCAACGATCCTCAAAAAGAGGAATATTTCAGGAAGAGAATCACCGATCAGCAACAAGCCGACAGAATTATTTTACACATTAGAAAAACAAGAAGTCTTCACATCATGTGTCACATACCAGTTTTCTGCTGGATTACAGCCACCGTGCTTCAATACATCCTGCAACAAGATCACAGCGCAAAAATCCCTAGAACTTTAACTGAAATGTACATACATTTCCTGATCATTCAGTTCAGTATGAAAAGACAGAAGTATGATGAGAGTGATTCGCAAAATGGGAAAGATCCAAAATTTCTCATGCAGTCAAACAGCGATGTGATTCTCAAACTCGCAAAACTGGCTTTCAAATCTCTGATAAAGGGTAACATCTTATTCTACGATGAGGACCTAAGAGACAGTGGCATAGATGTCAAGGAGGCCTCTGTCTATTCTGGGATCTGCACTGAGATCTTCCGAGAAGAATCTGGGATCTATCTGAGGACTGTTTATTGCTTTGTACACTTGAGCTTTCAAGAGTTCTTTGCAGCGCTTTATTTGTTTTCCAGCTACTTATGCAGAAATTTTGATGTTCTGAAAATGTTTCAGAAAACAAAAGGCAGAGCAAAGATCAAATTCCAGCCTGAAGGAGACATTGAGCTCGATATGTTTCTGAAGGGTGTGACGGAAGAAGCGCTTAAGAGTCAAAATGGACACTTGGATCTTTTTCTTCGATTTCTTCACGGCATCTCCCTGGAGTCGAATCAGGAGCTTCTCCAAGGTGTGCTCACGCGTGTGAAGAAAGACCCGGAAAGCTTCAAAAAAGTGATCAAAAACCTCAGAGCAAGTCTGAACTTGAATCAAATGCGAAACATTAGTCCTGAACGATGGATCAATCTGTCACACTGTTTGGTCGAAATGAAGGACAATTCAATCCTTGACGAGATTCAAGCTTCTTTTAAATCTGAAGTGAGAGTAAAATATCTTTCTCCAGCACACTGTTCAGCTTTAGCTGAAATGATCCTCATGTCAGAAGATGTGCTGGATGAGTTAAGCCTCAAAACGTACAACACAACGTCCATTGAGGCTCAAAGGAGACTGATACCTGCTGTGAGGAACTGCCGAAGAGCAAAGTGAGCTTATAAGAAGGTCTTTTTATCAGATGAAGAGCATCATTTTTTATTTGAATCCGTTGAAATCACTTTGTTTTATTGTTTTTAGTTTGGAAGGCTTTAATCTCACTGAAAGGTCGTATGAAACTGTGGCTTCAGCGCTGCAGTCAGAAAACTCTCCTGTGAGAGAACTCGACAAGGTTTGTTGGTTGAGCATTGTGAAGATTCTTTGACATTGTGAGTAAAACTAAATGAAATGATGTGTTTCTGTTTAGATTGGCTAGCTGTAATCTCACATATGAGTCCTGTGAAACTTTGGCATCCATTCTCCAAACCGCAAACTGTCACCTTAGAGAGCTTGACATAAGTAACAATGAGATTCAGGATTCAGCATTGAAGATGCTCGCTGCTGGACTGAAGAGTCAACACTGTAAACTAGAGATACTGAGGTCAGTTATCACATTCTGAAAATAATATTAGCATATATTATGAATTGAGTTCAAACAGGAAAACACACGTAAGCGATGAACCATAGTTTGGAAACTGCATCTAAACCTTCTCACTGTTAGTACAAATTTATTAAATGAAGCAATTACATTTTTGTAAAGACCTTCAGCACAATAATGTTCTTATATGAACCATTTTTCTTTATAGACTGAAATGCTGTCAACTCAATAGGCAGTCGTGTGAAAGTTTGTCATCTGCTCTGCTAACAGCACACATGTGTGTGAGAGAGATCGACATGAGTAACAATGAGCTGCAGGATTCAGGAGTGAAGCTGCTCGCTGCTGGACTGAAGAATCCAAACTATAAAATGGAGATACTGAGGTTTGCTATATAGTCACAAATAAGATATTGACTACTTTTTGTAGAGATGACATCTTAACAACATAAACAAACGTTACTGCGCATGCACACTTTTGTGACCCCAATTTAACTTCTGGTGCACATTCACAAACAGTAAAGTACCTGTAGATTATTTCTGATAAAAAACCAAAAGAAACCAAGAAGAACTGTTACTTGGCTAAACTTGTCTCTCCAATATTTTGAATTTAGACTCTGATATGAAGCTCAACCGCTAGATGTCAATGTACCATGCGGTTTGTTTAAATGTGTTAAAACTAAAGGACCCATTCAACAAATGGTTAATTCAATAAAATGAACATACTACTTAATTCAACAAGTCGTTTATTTAATACAATTGTTGTACGGTAAAATAATAATATTGATGAATATTAAATAGTTGTATTGTTAGACACTAGCAAAACTCAAAGCGGAATTTAACTGGGGTGTCCGATTAAATGGTCTTTAGTCAAGTAAGTCAGTCACTTTCCATCACTGTCCATTCTGACACATCCATAAACATGTATATTTCCCTCACCTTAAATAAAAGACAAATGTATAGACATACACTACTGGTAAAAAGTTTAGGATTGACAGAAACGTTTCTCAAGATCTTAAAGATTTTTTCTAATTTTGAAATGACTTATAACTTATAAAAATATAATTGTGCCGCCATATTGACTATATTGTTTTATAAATAAATATTTTGCTAATAAAAAACAATCAATAAAAGTCCAGGAAAAAAGGAATTTCCTTCAGTAGTGTTTAAAAAGCTTCCCAGGTTGAGGCCCGAAGAAGCTGAATGATAAAAAGCCAAGTGTACGACTTTGTTCTATTTTAGCATCTTTAAAGTAGTCACCCTTTAACTAGAATTTACAGAGTTCATTTATTTTTTATACTTTGTCACAACATAAATCCCACAGTTAAAATCGTGTTATTCAATGGTATTGGTGGGTTTATTATTATTTAAAATGTAGAAAAAAGTTGAAATAAAGAATGCGTTAGTGATCCTTAACTTTTGACCGGTGGTATATATATTATTCTGATGTCTGGACTCAGGAGTTTAGCAAAATATAAATGTATGGTTTCTGACTACAAATGTCAGTCATGACACTTGACTGCCTGATAAATGTTTTTAAAAGGTTTCCAGAAGGCAGTTGGTGTATATAAAGATATTATTGTATGTATTGTTAGATTGTCTGGCTGTAAACTCAGTGATGAGTCCTGTGACGCTGTGGCTACTGTTGTACAGTCATCAAACAGCATGAGAGAGATCGACATGAGTAACAATGACCTGCAGGATTCGGGAGTGAAGCTGCTCGCAGCTGGACTGAAGAATTCACAAAGTAAACTGGAGATACTGAGGTTTGTGTTTTAGATCATTTTTAGTGTTATGCTGATGTATTATGTTCTTGGTAAAGTGTAATTTCTAGTTGATGCAGATGGATGGATATGCTTTTTTTTTTAACTAAGGTTTGTTGGTTGAGCATTGTGAAGATTCTTTGACATTGTGAGTAAAACTAAATGAAATGATGTGTTTCTGTTTAGATTGGCTAGCTGTAATCTCACATATGAGTCCTGTGAAACTTTGGCATCCATTCTCCAAACCGCAAACTGTCACCTTAGAGAGCTTGACATAAGTAACAATGACCTGCAGGATTCAGGAGTGTTGCTGCTGTCCACAGGACTTAAGAGTCCACACTGTAAACTGAAGATACTGAGGTTTGTGATTCAGGTGTTGATACTGAATCCTACCTGAAATCGGACTTTAAATTCTCTGGATTTATGTTTTTTGCAGAATGGCCATCTGTAATCTCACCAGTCGGTCTTGTGAAACTGTGGCATCAGTTCTACAGTCAAAAGACTCTGTCCTGCGAGAGCTAAACCTGAACAAGAATGACCTGCAGGACTCAGGAATAGAGCTGCTTTCTAAGGGACTACAGAGTTCAAACTGCAAACTGGAGATACTGAGGTGCTTAAGAACAATGAGTTTCACCTCATTTTATTTGTACAAATCTAACAGTTTGGATGTTTCAAAAAACATCTGACGTGACAGTTATGTCTTAGTAACCATTTGTTACTGTCTGTCTGTGCAGACTATATGGCTGTTTCATGACAGAGAAAGGCTGTTCTTTTCTTGCATCGGCTCTGATGTCAAACCCCTCACACCTGAGAGACCTGAACCTGAGCTGTAATGACACAGGAGAGTCTGTTGGCCGGTTGCTCTTTGAGAGAAAGGAGGATCCATCCTGCAAATTGGAAAAGCTTAAGTATGTTATGACTAATAAGATTCATCTAGTCATGTGTATTTGATCTTACACACACTCTGCTTAAATATAGCTACAAATATTCCCATGCTAAAATTCCAAAAGCGTGACCCTGCCTGTGAAAACCAAGCTCATTTATTTTGTGATTTACAGTTTTTTTTACATAAAATCAACATAATGTGAAAAACTTTATATTATACTTTTTTAGTCATTATAACCTTAATATATTTAATAAGTAAGGTGTCAAAGATTGAAATCATAGTGAAATTAAAGCTTCCTGTAGCTCAGTGGTTAGAGCATGGCACTAGCAATGCCAAGGTCGTGTGTTCGATCCCAGGGATTTCACATGCTCAGAAACAAAGAATGTATAGTATAATGCAATAAAAGTCTGCCAAATGCGTAAATGTAAATCTTGAAATCACACTTTGATGCTCGTGATCTCATAAGCCGGTCACAAATGGTTCTGGAGGAACTGCAGTACAATAGAGCCACACTGGAATGAAAATATTCATGTGACGGAAGTGACCATAAGAAGCCCATATACCATATGCTGCCACTTGTTCTTTTATTTTGAAATGTCAAAATGGCGAATATATATATATATATATATATATATATATATGTATATATATATATATATATATATTATTTGCTATTTTGTTGCAATAGTCACTGTTGAAGTTAGACCAAAACTTTACTTGCATTACAGCCTACTTTGTTAATTTGCTTAATAGGTTCACTCTCTCTATAGCTATACTATTTGACTATAGACACTTTCAAAGCAACAACAAAAACAAGTGTTTCTGCGCATGCCTGCTTCTATGGCCTTTACTCAACTTCACGTAAGCACCCGCAAAGAATAGAGTCTGTGCAAAATAGTTCTGATAAGAAAGCAAAAGAAATAACAAGTAAAATACATTAG
The DNA here is from genome assembly GCF_947034865.1 of Barbatula barbatula. Classification (NCBI taxonomy): domain Eukaryota; kingdom Metazoa; phylum Chordata; class Actinopteri; order Cypriniformes; family Nemacheilidae; genus Barbatula; species Barbatula barbatula. The sequence goes on along the minus strand of NC_136767.1, from coordinate 23,601,253 downwards.
TAAGCAAATAAAAAATATGTGTAGCCAGTATTATTTTGGGTTACCAGTAGAAGAACCGTTACTTAGACTTAAAAAAAAAACTTAAAAGATTTCTAGAAGAAATTCACCATCACAAAGTCTAAATGCCCATTTTTAGCACCGTTTATGGTTATCTAAATCAATCCAACCACCGCGATTTAATGAAGGGAGAAATGATAGTATTGTAGTATTGTGTGAAAAAAGGAGGGGCAAAGTGGTTTGTAAACCTGAATCTGCGGTCAAGAGGAGCCGAGTTGGATAACTTTCTTAAACTCTTAAACCCGTTGCACATTCAGTCTGAAATTTGTTTCCGAAATTTTCGCATGTTAAAAAATAAATGCTTCACGTTGTGTCAGTCACATTTACACACTGATATTATCGTACGTCATAAAAAATTGGAATGGGTTCCATTTTCTGCGTTTTTCGCATCAAGCATTCTGAGAGACGTTTTGACAAGTCCGAGACAAACGAGCGCCAAATACGAAAAAAGGCTAAAAGTTAGTCGCTGCCATGAGTTTCCTTTATGATGAACTCTTAACGTGAGACTATTCTTATCCCTGAAATAAGTGCTAATGTTTAATACATTTACGTGTAATAGAAATTAGATTTTGTGGTCTTTGTTTTGGTCAGAGCCGATAGAGGTTCACGACAACGGAAGATAAACATTTTCGTGTGACGTGATTCATATAGTTTGAGGAAGTTATGTTTTCTCTTTAAATTATTTCTTTCTTTCCACGATCTGTTTATACGCAGCTCCATGTGTCACTAGTAACTTCCAGGGAAACTATTGAGAGCCATTCGGTTCCATTGGAGTCAACGGAGTTGATGCAACTCTCTTTTAATGGCTCTAATTTCAGTTAAGCTGTTTCCTCTTAATGAACATTTCAGGGGTAGAAACGCTTAACGGGATTTGTCACTTTATTGATTGTCATTTTAACAGCAGCTACTGTAGTGTTTATGACAAGTAATGTTTGACAGAGATTATTCGATTGTCATGGTTTAGGTACATTAAACCACATTAAGCATTTACAAAATTCATCCGACTTTGATCCTTCCGAAGTCACTTTAATCTCACTTTTTCAATCAATAATCCCATTATGCATTAGACACTTAAATCAATGAAAATAATTGTATAGCAGTAATCACTGACAGTATATTTACATAAATACAATTATCTACCTCGAGGTTTAAAACCGATGAACAAAATCCTATAGGAAAGGTGGTTATACTTTTTTTATAAAACTATTTGAATGATCGATTTACAGATTTAATGTCTGAATTAGTTTTATCATTGTTAGTATATATATTTGTTAGAGTAAATTAGTTTAATAAACACATTTAGATCAACTTCAATAATTGAATATGTCACATTCTATTTTATATTGGATTGTGTATGTGACAACATGCCTTTTGTGGTGGTTTGTATACTTGTGTACTCATTCTGTGCATGCAAGTGTAATAACACGACACAATGAATCTCTCTTACTATTATAAATTGGCAAAAGATGGAATTGTGACATTGTTATAAATGCCACCGTGTATTTTTCTACAGGGTGGAATATGAGGGAAATTATAGGACTAGTGCTGGTTTTCGAAGATGTAAGTTTTTTCATGTATGCCTATGTTGCTTTTCACATATACCTGGCATCAGCCTTACTGTAAATTAAATACTCAAACCCGTTGTCCGTCCGGAAACCATTGTACAATTTCCATTCAGATATTTAGACATTAGATGTTTAGTTGACTAAAAGTGTTCAGTGAGCCTCAATCCCCCCCAGACGTAAATGTTTTGCTCTGTCGTCATTACTTTTTTAAGTATATCGTCAATGTTCTGTAATTTCCATTGCTTATGAACAGATGCCTGCAAGCTCACGCTGGACCCCAACACAGCAAACAAACATCTCCCTCTGTCTGAGGAGGACACACATGTGACGTACGCAGAAGAGGAGCAGTCATATCCTGATCATCCTGACAGATTCGAGTGCTTCCCTCAGGTTCTGTGCAGAGAGAGTCTATCTACATGCTGTTCATGGGAGATTGAATGGAGTAGCAGGAGTAAGGTCTGTGTTTCCGTATCATATAAGGGAATCAGGAGGAAAGGAGAGAGTAAGGAATGTGAGTTTGGGGTCAATGATCAGTCCTGGATGCTTTTGTGCTCTGAGAACAGCTTTGAGGCTTGGCACAATAATAAGAGAATTAAAATTCGTCCACCTTCATCCTCATTTCGTTCTAAAAGAGTAGGTGTGTATCTGGACCGGAGGGCTGGTGCTCTGTCTTTCTACAGTATCTCTGACACACACAGACTCACACATTTACACACATTTTACTCCACATTCACTGAGCCTCTCTATGCAGGGTTTTGTCTTCATTCTGGCTCCTCAGTGGCTCTTCAGTCTGTATTAGATTAAAACACATGTGGCCACTGATATGGAGCGTTTATGAATATACAGTAGAATCACAGTGTTCAGTTTTTTTCACTTTATACCATTCTATGTATGCTTCAGTCTTTTATGTTTTCTTTGCATGGTATTTATTGGCCTTACTCCACTGCCAACTCTCTGTTCCAGAGAAAACACATAATAAAACAAAACTGAATGCTCTTAATTTTATATACATGCAAAATCAGTTTTGCATTGTTTATTGAACGTTTTTAAGAAAATATCTAATTGTTTCATTCGCAATTATTTATTTACAGTCGCAGACAGGTTTATCCAAAGTGACTTCCAAATAACATTTGTACATATTTAACATTGTTTTTTTAACATTTTGTCTAAATAAAATGTGCCGTTTGCAACAAATTACAATATCATATATGACAATGTATGTCTAAGTAATTCAACAATCCAAGATGTGCTTGTTTTTCATTTATAATCATGTGTTTTCCAAAAATACAAATAAAGGATTTATATAGCAATGAAGGGTATCAAGTCTATTTTACATATTTACAGTTGCAGTATTAACAATCATACTGCCAGTTGCAGTATTAATATCTTTTTCCCTCTTGAGAAAGTTAAGTAAAATAATTTTAAAAGGATTAAAACGGGTCATACTCGTTGTTGTTCCAGCCACCATCTTCTCAATTTTCCCCAGCAGTCCTTAGACCCATCTCCACATGACAAAAAAACTTATAAAAAGACAGACTCGCTGTCTTTCACTGTCCCTTATCTTATATAAAACACAAAATAAAGGCTGTTTTTTCATTGTTCAATTATTATTGGTGTGTTTCCGATTTTGTCAGAAAGTGCCGTTCTACTCTTTGATTCTCAGACTCTCCAGGCTCTTTCCACGTAGAATAATGTTTCCTGCTGCACTCACCATACAGAGTTATGATCCATAAAACACTGGAATCTATGGACTTTAGGGTCATTCACTCACTAAAGCAAAGCAGAAGCTGATTTAAGTGTTTTTGTAATCCACTGACTGTTATCATTAATGTTCAAAGTTTATGCTGTGAAATGTGAACAAGTGAAATGTAGATTAGACTTGAAACTTACTCTTTGGAGGGAGCCCATCTATGCTGTTTCTTCTTTCTAGAAATTGGAAAACAATTTGTAGAATGGTTCAAAAATTCTGATAATAGAAAATTATTACTGTTGACACAAATTTATAAATTTTGTTAAGGTTATATGTAATGATTATTATTAGATGCAAACGTAGCTTTTAAAACGAATTGTGAAATTATTAAGTATGAAAATTGCTTCTATTTAGACAAGGTATTGAGATGTTTTGAGTGATCAGATTACTAATGGTCAGTGTTTAGAAAAAGTTCATATTTCTCTATAGCAATCTTTAAGAATCGACTGAAAACACATCTCTCAGTTTAGTTCTGACTTTATCTCTTTTCCTACTCTTAAAAAAAAAAAACTTAGCTCTGTATACTGTGGTAGGCTATATGAGCCCAGATTTATTGCACTTTTTAATTGCTGTTTGTTGTCCTTTTGTTGTTCCAATTGCTAAATGACAATACAGAGGTCAAAATCGCATGTGGCCATGTACATTTTGTTGTCTGAAATGCACAAGACAACATGCAACATTCTCCGTAGATTATGTCACATCAACATGCAATGTTGCACATTAAGTTAAGGCAATACATGTACTTAACTGAAATATCTCTATATTCTGCTATATTATGCTTGTGTTAAGAAAAAAGGCAAAACGAAGTCACTCTTGCCAATGCCAAATGCTGGTAAGTTTTCTCAGAACTAACCATTAAAGTGGTACTGTAGTTACCTGTGAATGGAGTAGATCCTTCCATTGCCTGCTCACTACAGTTTCTAACTATGGAAATAAGGAAAGAAAGTGTGCAAGTAACAATCTACTCATGAAACTATTAAATTAAACAAGTAAAACAAAATGTGGGGGGGTAGAGCACAGTCTCGTGGGTAACCCCGGCCTGTGAGGGGCGATGGGGGTATGTAACGAGCAAGACGGGACCAGAGCCGTGAGGGAACGGCTGAGGCCGGTGACGCGAGAGATAATGAGTGTCAGCTGCACGTTGCACCGGTCTCGCATCTCTCACGGAGGAACTCCAGTAGCACAAAAGGAATAGCGACAGGAGGGTAAGACGAGAGAGGTTCCCGCCTCCTTCCTTCTGTTTATTGAACCGTGTTACAGTTTACATATAATCTATTGGAAGCGAATCATTAACACTTACCTGGAAAGTATATACATAAAAAATAGCCCCCAAATTACTACAGAATTAAATGGTGCATCTTTACACTCTTGTTTCTACCCAAACTGTTAGTAATCAACTCCACATTACAAAAGGCATGTTATTTTATCCATTTTCCCCAGCACTTGCTGGTCATTTTAGAAGAATATTTTTTTTCTAATGAATGGTAATTAAATGATCACTGACCATGTTATAAAGGCAGTATTTTGCACATTTTTATAGATAACTTTGCTCTGAACTAACCAGTGGTATTGTGGTTACATGCCGACTGAAAAGATAAGTCCATGGCTTTTCTCTCCGTCTCATTATATATTCTGTTTATCTGTGGAAGTGAAGAATGAAAGTGTGCATGTTACTATCTACATGAACCATTAAATGAAAATATCTCCTGATGTGTCAAAATAATTCGGTAAATAATTTAAAAACGCTTTACAACAACACTGAAATAAAACCGTTTACCCATTTAACTTTCACAGTGTTCAGACTTTTTGATTCTCATTATGAATATATGTAAACTTAATAAATGAAAATCATATTTATAAATGCCATGACTGTCAATGAAAGCAGATCAGTTCCAATAAAATGGCACTTACTATTGAAAATAATATTTGGTATACTAGTGCAACTGCTGCTGCTCCTGCTCCTGCTCCTGCTGCTCCTGCTGCTAGTATTCCTAAAGCAAATGGTGGAAATAGAATTGCTGCTGATATTGCTGCTAGTCCAATTGTTCCAGCTGTAAATCCCATCACTCTGTTCCTCTCTGTTTTCTTTTTGCTGAAATCTAAATGAAAGCAATATGTAGAAAATTAGATAAAATATAATCCATGTGAGCTCTAATGCCCAAACGCCTAATAAAGTACAGTATCTTACAGCTTAATAATGCTGCACTATATTAAAATTAAAATATATAACAAAAAATCATCATTTAAAAAAATTATTACATATATTACATATACTGTATATAGAGCTGCAGAAAAAAACGGGCACTCCCGCTTTGACTTTATTCTGCATTTATGCATACTGTATATTGTGTCAATTCCAGTCCAGCTTCTGTTACATTTCAGCAGAATCAAACTTCAGGAATGACATACATTATACTCAACAGCAATATAAAAGACTGACAAATTGCAAAGATACATGAAAGTTGTAGTATTTTTGAAGTGGTCTATTATTTTTTATAAACAATTTATAAAATATATATATTTGACATGATCACTTTACATATCATTTACTTTTAATAATAAAGATTAGTGCAATGAAAACATACTGTAACTTTCAATCACCTACCAAAAATTGTTGCCCACCCATCACACTCTTTCATACAATAGCAGTGGCAATAGTTGAATCCAAGTCAAGTTTGCTATTTTTGTAACTATTTAAGCTAGGGATGCACGATAAATTATCAGCCATATTGTTATCGATAATAACATTTATAACCGATATATTATAGCTGATAAATCTAAAATAATTTCCACTGGTTAAAGTTCAGCTGCACACTGCCAACAGTTAAAATGTTTCTGTCTTGATCATTCACTTACTGCTATTAGAAAAACATTTTTGACGTAGGTACAGTATGTAGATAACCTATTTATTAATGTGAAAATTATAGGAACAAAAGCATATTGTTTGAATCAAACTGTTGTCTGAATGCTGTCTGTCTGAGACCTATTAGACATGTGACTATAAAGACTTTTCTGGGTTCCACTGGAAGAACGTCAATCATTTGTTTTTATAAATAACGAATATTCCAGAAAAGGTTAAAAAACTGTTGTCCACTATTGGCCTTTTGTTTCAGTCTTATTGAAATTTATATTAATATTTAGATACTGTATATCAGTTATGGTCAAAGAATTACCTATCGGTGCATCCCTAATTTGATCATTTGTTGATTCATTTTACACATCTAGTTTATTTATTCAAAATGTTTTACTTGACATTTTTATACTCAATAAGAAAAAAATATTACTTTCAATCATTTTACTTGAAATTTTAAACATTGACATTAAATTTGATCGAAATTTTCTTCCAATAATTACAAGCAGAAACTTCATAACCAATCCCAATTTTTCTATTTTATGTAAAACACCGTTAGCACATAATATAAGCTTAAGTTTGCTGTAGTCAGACGTAACATCCTCTTTAGGTTAAATATGATTACCCATAATTTGGCGACCCAACCCATGATTCCTGGTGTAAATTACATAGATTTCAGTGAACTTGCATGCAATGTTTTAATGAAGACCATATTTTACTGAATTATTTGGCAAACATTCTATAGAAAATACTTATTATGCCCTAAATTTATAATGGATTTATTTGACCAGTTCTGTACTTTTCTCACTTGCTTTATGAATGTACACACTTTATTTGACTCAAGCAGACTCTGATATAAGGCCCTTTACTCCGGTATAAGGCCCATAAAAAAGATTAAAAGTTTTAAAGTTGCTCTGATGTCTCAATCCATTTGGATAATCCAAAGTATTATGACTATATGCTTTTGGTCTGCTGTGTGACAACAAACCAGCTCCAATGCACTGAGGCATGCACTCCACAAGACCTCTTTGATGGTGCCCTGTGTTATATCTGCTGTAGTAAACCGATGCTACCATGTGGGCATTCGCAAAAAAGAATGATTGAGTAAAACTGCATTTCACTGCAGACGTTCATTCTTCAGTGGATTTCTTATTAAAATCTATAAAAAAATCTGATTCAAACTCTAGCAACAAATTCAAAGTCGCTAGAGGTGGAGCTGCTGTAGACTGAGGAAGAATTTGTGGATAAGGTACACTAACCCCATTGAACTCATCATGTACCTCAGACCTTTCCTGAAAATGTATGTGTCAAACATTGTGTGTATTGACATGAAGAGGTATGTGAGAATCAAAAATGTTTAAAGAGGTGGAACCTGGAAAACAATTTATTTATTCATTTACTAATATAAAATGTTAAATATGACATTGAAATACTGACCTTCTACTTTTACTGTCACCTCTTTTGTTCTGTTTCCACAGGTCACTTGACAAAGGTAGTCTCCAAAATCTGACTCTTTGAAATCTTTCAAGGATAAGGAAACATTTCCTTTGTTTATCTCCTCCGTTAACAGATGCACTCTGTTCTCATAACCCATCCCCACTGTTACCTGTCTGTTGTCATAAAGACACACCAGGTCTGTCTCTTTAAACCACTTAATATTTTCAACGCTAAATGGTTCTCCGGCAGAAAGGTGACATGGTATGGTGATCTCAGAACCCAGTTCAACTTGAACACGCTCAGCTTCTTTAGGTATGATGAGTTCAAAATCACCTATTAGGGAAAAAGAAAGGAGAACTTAAAAACTTATATCACAAAACACTTTTTGAAGATTAAGTTTTTAATTTGCTACATACTGTACAGTTATGCAAAATGCACAGGGAGTTAAATGCCTTTTCAATAAATATCTTCAACTTAATTCTACAAATTAAATAAAATGAAGTCTTTAAACTAATCTGTAATGGAAAAGCACACCCCAACACAATGCAAACAAACATCTTTTTTACATTGATGACACACATATAGAATCCCCTCGAATGTTTGATATTGCAAAATCAATGTCAAAAATGCAATGATTATAACTTACTTGTAATCCTGGCTGCCATTTTTCTGTTCTAAACAGGAAGAAGAAACACAGTCAAAATTCAAGGTCTCCAATTGTGTATAGCCTACTGAATTAATCACTAGCCTAGCACTTTAAATGATATCCTGGAAAAGGGCCGTCAAAAGTCTTCTAACCTAAAAATCCCACCCATTAACCAACCCTTACCTTTACTTATCCCTAAATTCAGGGTCACATTCATGATCAAATTTATAATCGTAAGACTCATTTCTTATTTTTGGCCTATGTATGTAGGCCTATATGTAGCTCATTTTATATTTGTTGAACTTATAAATGCATTTTACATCGTACATGACGTAGCAGTCAATTTGTTGTAGAATATTAAACCTTAAACAGCACCAATCTGCGGTGTTCTTGTTGACCTCAACGGCACACTGCACTTACCTTTACCCCACGTCTTCACTGATATTGGCAAAAATTGCTACAACATTTACCCGTTATTCATTATCGGCTGTTTAATATATAATGCAAAAGCTCTTCCTTTGCAAAGAATAAAAAAATTCTCTGGACATATTTTTTATTATTGTAAGGTTAGGTTTATGGTTGGGGTACCTATCTCCACATAACAAAAAAGGCTACTAATAAAAAGACAGACTCACTGCTCACTGTCTTTCACTGTCCCTTAAATAAAACACAAAATAAAGGCTGTTTTTTCATTGTTCAATTATTATTGGTGTGTTTCCGATTTTGTCAGAAAGTGCCGTTCTACTCTTTGATTCTCAGACTCTCCAGGCACTTTCCACGTAGAATAATGTTTCCTGCTGCACTCACCATACAGAGTTATGATCCATAAAACACTGGAATCTATGGACTTTAGGGTCATTCACTCACTAAAGCAAAGCAGAAGCTGATTTAAGGGTTTTTGTAATCCACTGACTGTTATCATTAATGTTCAAAGTTTATGCTGTGAAATGTGAACAAGTGAAATGTAGATTAGACTTGTAATTTATGCGTTGGAGGGAGCCCATTTATGCTGTTTCTTCTTTCTAGAAATATGAAAACAATTTGTAGAATGGTTCAACATATTCTGATAATAGAAAATTATTACTGTTGACACACATATATAAATTCTGTTATGGTTTTAGGTAATGATTATTATTAGATGCAAACGTAGTTTTTAAAACGAATTGTGAAATTATTAAGTTTGAAAAGAGCTTCTATTTAGACAAGGTATTTAAATGTTTTGAGTGATCAGATATCCGCGTTCGCCGGAAAAACGCTTTTATTTTGAAATCACAATGCTCAACAAGCTCCTCAGTAACGCCTTTACCGTAATGTCAAGTATATGCGCCCACAAGAAAACGGAGTGTACAAAATGGAGATTAAGGCCTGACTTCAGTCTTTAGCCCGTACAACACACGGGACCGCTGTTGCGTTGAGCCGTGTTTAACATCCAGAAGCTGTCAAACTATACAGGACGTATCAATACAACGATTTATAATCGCGCCTAAATAGTTTAAAGGCCTTCATGCGATAAGAGCGTGATTGTATAATGAAACGCTAGACAACGATGACAGAAAAACCGGATGTTGCGTTAAACGCGTTAATCTGAAAACATTTATCGCATGCGTTGACGCAAATAAAGTTACTTGACTTTCACTCAATTGTTTTAAGGAAAATAAAAAATAAACCGCTAATTTTGCATGCACTTTAGCACAGAGTTTACTTACCGTGTTAAAGCTGATTTATATTCCAACGGATTTGTATTTTGAATTGTTTCAATCGATTGTTAGGAGTACGTCGCTTAAAGATATGAGCGGAAAAAGTCAGTCATGCTGGTTTGACCTGATCGAAAAACTCTTTCACTTTCGTTATAGAGCAGATCAGTGGAGAAGGTCCTGGCTGCAGGCTGCAGTACGGGGCGGTGCTAAACATGGAGGAAGAGTTAAATGTGGAGCGCCGCCCTCAACACATACCATTGGTTAGCAGGCGGGGTTATTTTTAAGTGCGGCCTTCATGTGTGGCTCTGCCCATAACTCTTCCCATTGGTTACAAGGAAATGACGTTGAAACCAGGAACTGAGGTTAAAAACATTGTTCTTCGACTTAGTGAGGTGCCATTCAAACCGATTGTTATATAAACTCTGTATTTGTTAATTTATATAAATAGTATGATTAAAAATATGATACATTGAAAGTTAATTCAGGGGAAGTGTTTCATTAATTTGTAAGTTTGTAAGCAAGAGTCTTTCTACTACTTGTAGGTTGATTTTGATTCAGATTTTGGCGTATCCTTTGCGAAAACTAACATAACTTTTAATAAGTGTAGTGACTGTTTAGGGTGTATTGATAATTGTTAATATAACAATGGGTTTACTACACATATTATGGTTAGAATATGGTTACCGTAGTAAGTCTTTGTTGAATGAAAAATGAGAATCAAACTGTAAACAAAGTATGTCATTGTCTATGTATTTATTTAACGTCCTTTACTTGTTTTTATTTAATATTTTTGTCATTATTAAAATTATTTTATCATTTTTTACCCTACTTCTTTCTATTACCGTTATTTAGTCCAGGGATTTTCAAACTGGGATCCGGGGCCCTTCAGAATGTTCTAAGAGAAAATATTGGAGAAATATAAAGATAAAAGAAAAATGACAGAAGTCTACTGAACATTATTACTGTTTCATATAAATATGTACATTTTAATTTCTAAGTGAAGAAAGAAAATTTATAAAACAGTAAAAAAAACTGTATATGAATATAAAAAACGACAACATAAGCAGATATAACCAACATAAAATGACAACAATAAACAACAGATTTTTACACACTTAAATGTCACGTTTCTAGACATTAAATTACTGGCAAGCAAAACAGCTGTCTGGGTCCTCTATGCTGCCATAAAAACCATGCAGGACACCACGTTTGCCATTGCCAACAAATCCACAGCAAGATTTGAATAAAATTCGGCACTTGCTGCATTCCTTTACTTCAAAGGGAACCCGTAATTGAGCCTTTGATGCTTCATTCCACTTTTTCCAGTTCACAACACCTGTGGCCATAAACACAGACAAGATAAATATTATTAAGAATGCATAATTCTATAGACTTAAATATTTCAAATGCAGGCAGTACATTAGACTCCATACATGTTAAAAGATTCAAGATGGAATTTCACAAAACCCTTTTTACAAAGGAAATACAGTTTTGTAACATGCATGACATGAATACACTTACTGTCAAGCCAGGCAAAGTGTGCCTTCCTTTGAAAGAAGGGTGTGCGCACAAGTGCATTGAAGCATCTGCAGGTGAGACCCAGGGTCATGTATGCTGCATCTCCATCCTGTTGGACTACTTCTAAGAGAAATCCTGAGGCGGTGGTGCAGCGGTCAGTGGGACGACGGTCAGGTCGGCATTGTGCCCGTCAGCAGGGTATCGGTTGGCCGAGGCAGTGTGGAGCCCGTCAACAGGGCAACGTTCGGCTGAGGTGGTGGTGCAGCAGTCAGTGGGAAGACGGTCGACTGAGGCGCAGTGGTAGCAGTCAGCAAGGCATCGGTTGGCTGAGGTGGCAGGGCCCCAGTCAACAGGGTAAATGAGGCTGGGTTGGATGGATGAGGCTGGGTTGGTGATGAGTCTGTTGAATGGTTTGCAATGTGTGCCAGCAACTGTGCCCGATTTAACACAGTCACTGAACAGTAGCAACAGTGAAAGTGGTATTTTGCCCGACAATTTAAATTACATTTTATGATTGTGAAATCTGAAAGGATCAAAAGATCAACCAATGTTTAATGAATTTGTATACATTCTAGTCACAAATAATGAGATTAAAAGCATGCACAGTGTTTTTTTGCTGTATTTTAACCAGATTTACTAAATAAAGTGATAAAAAAACTAAAGACTTACCTTGATGTATCACTGCCATCTGAATGTGATTTTTAATGTGATAGTACACCAGCTGTGGCATGCTGGTGTACTTACAGAAAGGGCACTGACTTGTACATTCCTTTAACAATTTCTCACACTCCCCTTTGGTTAACACGGTTTTATGCATTTTATCAGTGAGAAACAAGGAAACCTGCAATGCCAAGGATCAGCAAACAAAAATAAGTGGGCTACAGAATGTCGATCAGAATTTTATCAGATTTATTAACAAGTTAAGTTTCATTACAGTGCATTTTAAATCTGGAATGGAGATTCCGTTTCTTTTAAACAAAAACAATTGTATCCATTAATAACATATATTTCCAACTGCTATGTATAAAAAAAACATTGACTCATCGTCTCAAGTTAATAATGTGGTATTTAGAGGGTTTTGCATCTGAAATATTCAATTGAAATGATACATACGGAAGAAACGACGTCATTACTTGTGTTTAACCAATAACGCAAGGTTAGGACGAGGCGACACATAGACCCGCCCTTAATATTACCCCACCCATTGACCAATTAGACGCGTAGGGAGCGGAGCACAACCTTGATCTCCACCCCCATATTTAGCACCGCCCCGTACTGCAGCCTGCAGTCAGGTGTACTTGGGATCAGTGTGGCCTTGAGTGACTTTGCGGAGTGATATATAATCAATCAGGCCGGTGCTTAGTTATTATCGTAAATAATTCACAGCTGAAGCGAGTTTTAGTAGGTGCACATGAAAGGATCAAGTTAATATGTAAACACGATTATTTATAGGTGTATGCATGCAGCAAGTGAATATTTATAGGTTATGCATGTATCGGGTATGAATTCATATGAATCATGTGAATGTAAGAGTTACACTATTATGTCAACATATTTTACTATAGAGAATACTACAGTGTCTTTCATGTTGGTGTGGCCTTGTCATGGTTCTCGAGTGGTGAGACAAGGACAGGACCCAGGTGCAGACAGCGGGTTAGGGGTTAACATATATTTAATAAATAATAAAACAAAGACCCACGTGGGGGTAAAAGAACAGAACATGGGTACAATAACAAAACAGGACTAAAACTACCTACACTTAAACAAGACTAAAATAAACTATGAACATCAAAACTACACTAGACTAAACTAAAAAGACACGTGAACTCACCACACAAACCACAATGAACCAGCACAAGACAGAAGACACAAGACACAAGGGCATTAAATAAGGGAGCAAATCAAGAGGGAAACAGGTGAAGGGCATTAATCAATAACGAGGGTAACGAGAGGATGGGAACAAATACGAGACAGGAGAGAGAGTATGGAAGGCTATAAGAACAATAATTGCCTCTCTCCACACAAAACATGAGGTTCTGTCATGATCCTGCCACTACACTAAGAGAAACATGACATGATGCAGCAGAATCATGACAGAAGCCTCTCCTCAAGGAGCAGCAACCTGATGCTCCTCGAGGCACAAACAAGACAAGACAGACAATGACAAAGGCAAAACCAAATCAACATGATAAAACAAATCAAAACCAGCAAGCACAAGAGTCCAAGGTAAGGGGCACACAAGAGTCCAAAGGGAAGTCCAAACATAGGCAGACACGGACTGGGTAGCTCCGGCAGACACAAACTGGATAGCGCCGGCAGACACAGACAAGATGCACTAGGCTGGAATGGCCGCATGCACTGGGCTGGAATGGCCGCATGCACTGGGCTGGAATGGCCGCATGCACTGGGCTGGAATGGCCGCATGCACCGGGTGGAAATGCCTGGCTCCGCCGGGCAGGAATGCCCAGCTCCACCAGGCGGAAATGCCCGGCTGCACCGACCTGGAATGCCCAGCTGCACCGACCTGGAATGCCCAGCTGCACCGACCTGGAATGCCCAGCTGCACCGACCTGGAATGCCTGGCTGGGGATCGGTTGCGGGCAACAGGATTCCGGCAGCTTCAACCCTGGAAGGCAATCCGACGGCCTCGGCCCTGAGCAGGAATCCGGCAGTCTCAACCCTGGAAGGGAGTCCGGCGGCCCTGACTCAGGAAGGGAGTCCGGCGTTCTTGGCCCTGGAAGGGAGTCCGGCAGCCTCTAACCCTGGAGGGGAATCCGACAGCCTCAACTGCTGCCACAACGATCCCTCTGTCTGCTGGGTCCGATTATGGCTGGTTCATTCTGTCATGGTTCTCGAGTGGTGAGACAAGGACAGGACCCAGGTGCAGACAGCGGGTTAGGGGTTAACATATATTTAATAAATAATAAAACAAAGACCCACGTGGGGGTAAAAGAACAGAACATGACATGGGTACAATAACAAAACAGGACTAAAACTACCTACACTTAAACAAGACTAAAATAAACTATGAACATCAAAACTACACTAGACTAGACTAGACCAAACTAAACTAAACTAACAAGACACGTGAACTCCCACACAAACCACAATGAACCAGCACAAGACAGAAGACACAAGGGCATTAAATAAGGGAGCAAATCAAGAGGGAAACAGGGTAAGGGCATTAATCAATAACGAGGGTAACGAGAGGATGGGAACAAAGACGAGACAGGAGAGAGAGTATGGAAGGCTATAAGAACAATAATTGCCTCTCTCCACACAAAACATGAGGTTCTGTCATGATCCTGCCACTACACTAAGAGAAACATGACATGATGCAGCAGAATCATGACAGGCCTACTGTTGGTATTTTATGCTTTGCTTTTTAGATTTAGGTTTTGTATGTCTTTTTGTATTGACTAAAGCTGCATAAACTGCCCATTTGGGATTTCAGATAATAAAAATTTTGACCCGTGTGTGGCATATATTTCAAGAAATATTTTTTATTCAGGAAGGTAATTATATATGTATTACAGAAATATCGGTGGCAATGCTAAATAGCACATGATTTTTTTCTAAAACTGCATTAAACTGCTGAAAACTACTTTTCTAAAGTCTATTTTTTTACCTTTTAAAACCAAAAAAAGCTCTCGGTGCAGCAATCTTTAAACTCTCTTCACTCCAGTAGACTGCTGCACTGGTATGACTAGGAGGAAAGCGTGAGTGCCATCTTGTCTAATCTCCTTCAGAGAAAGTCCAGAAAAAACCAGACTTCACTCACTATAAAAACAAGAAGCATATAGAGTAATTGTTTGATCAGTTGATTGTTTGTTCACTACTTATATACATATCATTTGGAGAGAATGGTACAGTTTCGCTTTCCACTTGAGATTTGTAGTAACTTACTCTTTTATGTTCATGTGATACTTATTTTAAGATGTTCAATCAAGGCAGCTGCTTCTAAAACTGACATTTTTCCACAATAAAAGAATGAAGCAGTATAATCATTTAAATAGAAAAAATACTATAAGAATAGTCCAACAACTATGAATATATAATTAAATTAATATTTAAACATAATTTTACATTTAGTCATTTAGCAGACGCTATTATCCAAAGCAACTTAGAAAGAGTTCAGGGAGCAATACGTGATGTGTAATACAGGAGCAATAATACAACAGGTGCTAATACAAAGTTACTACTTTCAACAAAAGCTAGACCACTACCTGTTGAGAGAAAGAGGGGGTTAGTGTACATTAATTATGTTTTTCATTTGTCTGTCAAGTATTCACAGAAGAGATGGGTTTTAAGTAGTTTTTTGAAGTTTTTGAGAGATGTGGTTGACTGGACCGCGTTAGGAAGAATGTTCCACCAGGAAGGAGTATGCTGGTTTGATAGCCTTTGCAGGAAGACCAGCAAGGAGACCATTGCAATAGTCCTTGAGGGGGGCCTGCAGGAGTTGTGCCGCATGCTCAGTGAGGTAGGGTCTATTCATTCAAATGTTGAATGAGGCATATCGACAGGATCACGTTGTCTTTGCAATGTGATAATTGAAGGACAGCTGATCATCAAATAGGACTCTGAGGTTGCTGGCTGTTTTGGAAGGATTGATTGTGGATGGTGAGATTGTGTTGCACAGTGGGGTGTGCCGGAAACACGAGTAGTTCTGTCTTGGCCAGGTTCAGCTGGAGGTGATGCTCTTTCATCCAAGCTGAGATGTCATCCAGGCAGGCTGTTATGCGAGCTGCAACAGTGGTATCGTCTGGGTGAAATGAGATGTAGATCTGGGTGTCTTCAGCATAACAGTGATAGGAGAAGCCGTGTGCCCATATGATGGGTCCCAAGGATGTTGTGTAGATGGAATAAAATGACATTTTCATGACACTCTTCTATTTATGTAGGCTATTGTTATATTACTCCCATTCAATTATAAGTATTTTGTGCATAATTATCATGTCAAAAAGTATATAGTCTATAGAATGTAATACCAAACTGAAAGTAATTATATAAAGGAGATCTTTAAACTGTGTTAAACTCACCAGCAAAGTGTGAACCCGGCTCCTTTTTGAGTCTCTCTATATCTCTTCTTATAGCTGCCTGAGCTTGTCTTTTAGTTTCAATTTTAGTCTGTCCAGTTTTTCTTTCATCTTTAATTTGTCTCTTTCAGCTAAATCGCTCTGGGTTTCTTTAAGACAAGAGAGATGTATCTATTATAATTTTTTAATTCATTAAACTCTAAGTCCCGTTTTACAATTTCAAGCATGGACCACAGCTTATGAATTTTCACGGTTGTCTTGAACAAGTATGATTAAGTAAAGTAAAATCAGATATTTTGTTGTACAACCTTGAGTTACAATATATAGTCGCTTAAAAGAGAAAATAATCTGAAATTGACAGAATCTAAGCATTTTGCAGGCTGTTAAATGTAAGCAAATATTAAAAAAGTAATTATCAGTTACAAAAAAATGTGCTGTAATCCTTTAAACACTAATTTCTCTTTAAAAAAAACAAAATGAGGACACTTTTTAAAAACCTGATCTGACAATTACCATTATAATGTAGTTACCTGCCAATAGTCAAGTCAAGTCAAGTCAGCTTTATTTATATAGCGCTTTTTCTAATTTTCATTGTTACAAAGCAGCTGTACAAGAAAACATTGACTATAAGTCAAACATAAAAGGTTATGGAAGTCAAAACACAGGTCAAATATCAGACACACAATAAATTCCTATATGCAGTGTTAATTAAATAAAACTATCAAATTCTAGCAGCCCCCCCGGCCAGGCAAAACAGTGCAAAACAGTATGCAAACGGTGGCGAGGAACCCAAAACTCCATTGGAGGAGAAAAAAAACCTCAGAGGGAGACCAGGCCTAACCAGGGGATTCCAGTTCCCCTCTGGCAAAAACTGCAGCCTCTGCCAGGGCTGGACTGGGATAAAAAAAGGGCCCTGGCATTTTTGCTCAGACCAGCCCACCACAATCGGTCGGACACAACCAACCAGTACACCATCCTTGCGGTCCCTGTAGATATGCATATCTACTTTTCCATTCCCAAAAACCCCTACAAAGCTGAGAACTAAGTGCCATGGACCAGTGTACTCACTCTCTCTTGACTGACTCCGTGGTGATCAAAGGTGGCAGTGGAGTAGGGCCTACACAAAGTGAGGGCAGCCTGAGAGAGAGAGAGAGAGAGAGAGAGAGAGGAGAATGATAACTGAATGAGAAAAATGATCCCCATACAAGTATCACAATGTAGAGAGATGGTTGCACATATTTTATACACAAACGTGAGGGCATCGAGAGAGAGAGAGAGAGAGAGAGAGAGAGAGAGAGAATAACGAGTCACATTTTCAGTCTACAATATTATGAATATTTTTATAATAATATCAATAATCTCAACTCACCTTACAATAACAGCAGTTTCCTCAGTAGCTTGCTCTTCTCTACAACTCTGTCAATTACAATGTGCTCCATGTTATAAAAGCTAGTTAACATTAGAATAATCAGCCAAAGTTGCAATTGAATAAGTTAACTCTGCTAACCTAGCTACCAAAAAAAGGCAAAATAGCTTATGCTGTGTTATTTGACTTTAGCTGACTGAGTGGCTAGTCCAGTAGGTGACAATCTGACAGACATTATAATAGTGACAACGATTATGTTGTCTTACTATAATATTCATTAATTTAGGTAAATCATCATCTTCGTCGTGGCCCAACCAGGCCCACACACTGTGATGTCACCGTCCGGAGCAGAAGGTGGCAGTAATGCACCAAAAAGCTGTTTACCATAAAACACGAAGAAGTCACCGGCCGGTCCCTGTATGGTGGTGGCGTCACTTACTGGACCAGGATCGGTGATCCTTAGCAGTTATGTTTCCGATATGAGCTTGTTCTTCAGAAAAGTTTGGTAATATGTAACGTTAGCTTGTGTGGACGCTACCGCACTACTTGATCAACAAAAGAGCTTCGCTACTAAAAAGCTATTTGATTCAGAAAACAGCGACGTTACCACCACGCTACTGAAAAATGTAGTTAAGCTAGTAGCGTCACTGCTTGTAGCGACGCTACTGCCCAACACTGCTTACCGTTTCAAGTACACTCTCCTACTCACTCTGTCTCTCATTGACTTCACTATCAGACACCTACTCCTCTGCCTGGGTGCCGCCATGGCTTGTCACCTCTCCTCCATGTGCTATGTTCACCTGTTTTTGCAAAATTTCGTCAGGTAAGCTTCTATAGGCTTGGAAACTGAAGCTACAGCACTTAACATGTCGGTTATTTTTGCACATGTTGAGGCATCAACCTCTAGAATTTTTATTTGTTTGGCCCGCAACTGCTCCTTGCCCTTGCGCTTTTGTTTCTCCATCCTAAATCCACAGATTTCTGGCTCTGACCCACTGACTGCATTTGACATAAGAAACCGAGGGGGAGGGGTGGAGCCCTAACCCTAAGAGATGATTGGGCCAGCCCAGTGTCAGTATGGATAATGAACCAATGGGCCGCTGTCCTTGCTTTATGGGCCGGTCGTTGGCAAATAAAAAAAAACATTTTATATCAACCGGCCCCCAAGTGCGTCGGCCCACCGGGCATTTGCTCGGTGTGCCAGATTACCAGTCCAGCCCTGGCCTCTGCACAAGCTCGACAGTGCTTGCACAACAAGGCAAAATAAAAAACTAAGTTAGATTTAAAATTATCATTAATAATCTAATAGCGACTGAAGTTTTGTAGAGTCGCCACGTCCTTCGTCCAGCATTTGTCAGGTCTGGGAATGGATTGCGCCCTGCCCGCTCCGGTAACCTTGGACTGCGTCCTGCCCGCTCTGGTAACCTTGGAACAATGAGACAAGACTGGCTGAGAGTAGAGTACTGTTCTGCACTCTTTGATGCAACAAATGCATCAGTTGTTATTGGAAGTGTCCCTGGTTCCGGTTGATCTAACTAGTGCAGCCTAGATCTTTGAAATATATATATTATGATAGTCTAGTATATGCAAGATTAAAAAGATGCGTCTTTAGTCCTAATTTAAACTGACAGAGTGTGTCCGCCTCCCGGACAGTGCAGGGAAGACTGTTCCAAAGTTTAGGCGCTAGATAGGAAAATTATCTGCCGCCTGCACTTGATTTTGAAATTCTAGGTATTACCAACTGACCTGACAATAAAGCAGACATTTCCATTTTCATTCTCTCCAGCTCAGTCCATGTGCTGTCTTTCTGTGGAAGTCAAGAAAGAACTGTACACATGAAAACAATAAACTTCTCATGACTATTCAACTACTCATGAAAACCGTAAATAACGTCTCTTTAAATGTCTGTCGATGTGTCCACATGAGTCAGTAAACAATAGTGATGAAATCTTTTAAGCATTTTATGTACAGTTCAGCCTCTTTAAATGATGCAAGATATTGTAATTAGAATATATATATATATATATATATATATATTTGTATTGTATTTGTTTGTTTATTTTAGGCCCTTTAAGACTTACTAAGATTACAGTTACTTTATGTGAATTACGTCATTTACATTTATGCATTTGGCAGCCGCTTTTATCGAAATCGACTTATTGCATTGTACTATCCAGTACATTTGTTTCTGACTATGTGCAATCCCCTGGGATCGAACCAAGACCTTGGCATTGCAAGTGTCATTCTCTAACCACTGAGCCACAGGAAAGCAATTATAAATTAAAAATGTGACATTCGAGAAGCAGTTTGAGTAAAGATGAAAGTGATGTTTGCTACTGCTGCTGTTATTTCTACTCCCCTTGCCCCTATTGCTTCTGATATCACAAGCAGTACTACCAATTCCCCAACTTCATGATTATACATGCTCTCACTCTCAGGCCCGCTGCTGTGTCTGCTAGCGTTTGAGTCATGTGGAATTGCGCACAGACACATCACGTGCATTGACAATTCGTGCCGGCGCGCAAGTGCGCATCACTGTAATAAATGATAAGCCATGTCACAAAAAAGGATGTATCCCTCTGGTGCTGAAAAGAGAAAGAATAAAAGGACAGAGGTGGAGAAAAAAAGAACAAGATAAATGTATGTTTGCATGATTCATTTCTGTATGTTTTGTGCAACAAAAGCACAAATTGTGCTCACGTCACTTGAAGTAGCAGCTAGTCATGACTCATGATCTTATAACCATCACCAGAGCTAACATTAAATCCCCGCCATCAACAGTGAAATGTCTCGCATTATTAATATACATTTATCTAGGTGTATTTTATGTATTGATTATAGATATCAGTTTAAGTTGGAGAAAACAGCCGAAGGGGATCTTGCCCCAAGTGAAAGGGATGCCAGCTAGCATTGCTGTATGTGTTGAAGTGAACGTTAGAAAATATACCAATACCATGTTGGGTGGGGAGACTTCTGTGATGAAAATAGACTTCAATTTTATTAATATGGTGGCGAGTGATGTAGCAAATCCTCATATTTCGAAGATACAGTAGATCACCATGTTAAGTTTTCACTATACTGCAATAATGCCTCATTTGGCAATAGAATATGAATTGTTAGGTGTGGTCACTGGTGTGGAATTGCTTGCTGTGTAAGTAATGATGGCAAAATTAACTCTTTCTATTCGATCAACTATGCACTTATGCAATGCTATTTTTTTCAGGAACACTGTGGAAGTACTTTGGAGCACAACCAACTCTACCAGGCCATGATCAAGTGTCAGTGCCTCCACAGCTGATGATACAGCAGGTGAGTTTTCTCTTGATGGCAAATGGTTATATAGCCTGTTAATATGACATGACACATTTAACATACTGTAGCTTTTTATTATTTTTATTTTATCATTGCAGGTTCATCCACTGCAGAGTTACAAGCACCTGAAAGCGAGGAGCAGTTACAAGCACTTACATTCACTGATACATCGGTTTCAAACTCAGCCGGCATGACAGGTCAGTTAATCTAACAGTTTGTGTTTTGTGTTCGCTTTACTGTAAAATATCCTGTGTTATGTTATAATAAAACATTTTACATCTGCACCCACTGCTATAGATTTCCCATCCACAAGCTCCAGCTATCAAGATAGATCAACAGCTCTTCCAATTGACCGAGTTGAATGGTCAGAATTCCTGTCAGATTCAGAAAGGACTGATCTGGTAAGAAGAGGGCCAGTGCCAATAAGTGACACCTTCACCGTCCCCATCAGATGGACGAAGCTTTCACTGCCACTATACATACAGAGAATTAGGTAATGGGGAAAAAATCAAGCAAAGCTGGTTAAACTTTGGAGTGCTGCTAAATTTTCTCAACTCTCTTATGGAGATGAGGCTGATATTGATGGTAGTGCACTGGCTGTAGAGATTGAGAGTCTTCCTGAACTTCCCCAAACTATGATGACCGCCCTTGAGCTTCTCACATACCTCTCACAAAATGAGATGTGTGAGCTTTACCAAATCATTGGGTAGCTCCCAGGATAGCCTGTACTCTGCCTGTGACAGTTGCCTCAGCAGAGAGGAGCTTTTCCAAGCTCAAATTGATTAAAACATACTTGAGATCATCAATGGCCCAGGAAAGACTAAGTGGACTTGCAGTTATTAGTGTATTAATAACAAAGTTGGCCAAGCAATACCCTACAATGATGTCATCAGTGACTTTGCCTCCAGAAAAGCTAGGAAGGAACAATTTTGAGGTCATTGTTGAACCCTTGCTGTTTTTATGTTTTCTTTCATTATTTAAGTATCTATTTTTTTGTAACATTCTATTTTTGATTATATTAATGTTTATCTATTTTGGTTTTATTTAAAAGATTGCACATTTAATGCATATTTGCATTTGCACATTTGCAAATTATTTATTTAATGTTTTGTGACAGTTTGTATTCAGAAGTTTAAGAGTAAAGTATTTTATTTAAGTATTGATTTTTTATTATTTATTTTGTATTAATACCTAACCTCGCTGTATTCATTTATAATGTAACATTATAGCGTGGCATTTGTGTCAATAATCTTCAAGCACTGGTGACTCCGTGTGGTGGGAGGGGGGCCCCCAAATCAAATTCTGCTTAGGGTCCCCAAGAGGCTCGGGCCGGCACTGCTCACTCTGCTTATATATCAGTCTGATTCTTCTCTCTGTTCAGGATGATTCGATTAAATTCAATTAAATTCAATTTATATAGCGCTTTTTTACAATGTGCATTGTTCCAAAGCAGCTTTACAGTGAATGGTGTTTATATTACAAGCTAAATTATTCTAGTAAATAATACCTAATAAATGTAGTCTCCCGGTGGATTATTTAGCATATTATGCAAGTGAATGCTTAGTTGAAAAGATGCGTCTTTAATCTAGATTTAGATTGGGGGATTGTGTCTGACCCTCGAATAGTGTCGGGAAGGGTATTCCAGAGTTTAGGTGCCATGTATGAGAAAGCTCGACCCCCTTTGGTGGATTTTGTTATTCTATGGTGAGATAATTCTTTGGTAAATTTTGTAATATGATATCTATATTGGTTAGATCGGCTCCATGAAATATCATCAAGTCTTGTGTATGATTAAATCAATGAGAGGGTCCATTGATGTTTGTGTTACTCAAAAAGAGTGTAGTAGTTCTGTAAACGCCACTGTTAATGCATCGTTAGCCCTATCTACATGTATATTCAAATCTCAGACAATCAGTACTTTATCAACGTTAACCAACGTTACACAACGTTAGGTCAGATCAGAAGTCTGGGAACTCTTTCAAAAAATCAGTGTAGGAACCAGGGGGTCTATACACAGTAGCCAATGTAAAAGAAAGCAATGTTTTTTTACTTTTGTTTGGAATAATAATGTTCAACTTAAGCACTTCAAATGATTTAAATTTAACTCTGTTCTCTGAGTTACAGTAAGAAAGTCTCTAAAGATTGTTGCGACACCACCACCCCGACCAACCGGAGGTGGCTGATGCATATAACAGTAGCTTGGTGGGGTCCTCTCATTTAGACCGAAATAGCTCATTTAGCTCTTCTCACATCCAGCGCTGCCCAACAGAACCAGTCTGAGCTCTGATACCAGAACCAACAGTGAAGACTCTGGATTTAAGGTTTCTTCACTCACTAGAAAAAACAACAGAATATATTATTGATTATATGATGCACTCTAGACAAACCTTACCGCTGGGTTACATTACTTAATCATTTTATAAATGATGTTTTAGGGGCTTTTTGCCTTTATTTACAATGACTGTACATTTTTGTACAAAAATGGACAAGTTACAAATGACTAAATACATTTCTAGGTTAATTTTAAACAAACAAGCCTTTTTTAGAGTGTGTACTGCAAGAATTATGAATAAAATAAATGTCATTAAGTAACTGTATTTTGTCTTTGTAATGTAATATGTACTGTGAAACCTTTCCAATGGAGCTAACTTGAACAGATTTTTTTGCACCTTCATGAATTAATATAGAAGTTACTGAAAAATCACTTTTCTAGTTTCTTGGTTTTTCTCTTCAATTTGTTTCTGTTTCTCATAAACCTCTCTGTTTGTTTGTGACAGTTTTTCTTGAGTTTCTTTTAGAAGTGTGTCTTGTTCTTCTATTGTTTTGTCCCTCAAATTTATTTTCTTTTGTAGTTCATCTGTATCTCTCAAAAGTTCATGTAGTTCATTTTTATCAGTCTCCAAATTTGTTATCTTTTTGTCACTTTCTGATAAACGTCTCTCTGTCTTGTCAAGGTGCTTAGATTTGTTTAAACTCTGAAAGATAGAAAAAAATAATTGCCTTTCTAATTTCACGCACACTACATTATATAGTTTACAGAAGATCCACTTAAAACTCATGTTAATTCTATAATATACAGCTTGGTACTGCTGATCATATTTGACTTATTCTGTCAAGAAAAATATGTGGA
Source organism: Barbatula barbatula (assembly GCF_947034865.1). Classification (NCBI taxonomy): domain Eukaryota; kingdom Metazoa; phylum Chordata; class Actinopteri; order Cypriniformes; family Nemacheilidae; genus Barbatula; species Barbatula barbatula. The sequence goes on along the minus strand of NC_136767.1, from coordinate 23,576,888 downwards.
TATAAAATGATGATGTGATGATGTGTTTAACAAACTTTAATTTAAAATATATATTTTCCCAATAACATCATAACAGAATCGGATCAGTATTTACATTCAAATATAAGCAAATGTAAACTTCTTTGCAATTATTATTTATTATCAATGGGAGTAATTAATCCTGTTAATTTTGTGGTCAGTATTTAAAAAAATAGAAAAAATAAGAAAACTAAATAAAATGTCTCTGACCTGTTTACGGTTTCATACATATTGCTGTTCAAAGTAGTGGAGACAGGAATTTACACAACGATGCCATAGAAGAACCATTTTTGTTTCCACAAAGAGCCATTCATTTAAAGGTTCTTTAAAGAACCATCTTTTACTTTAATAATCTGTAGAACCTTTTTGGCCACGAAGAACCTTATTGGGAAACAGAATGGTTCTTTGGACCTTAAAGGTTCTTTATGGGACCATTTAGTCTTAAAAGGTTCTTCTATGGCATTGTGAAGCACCTATTATGTTTTTACCTATAAGAACATCTTCTTTAGACCTTATAGACTGATCTACAATAGTGCATAAAAGCACACAAAGGCCAAAGTCAATATGTATCAATGAATAAACAGTTATTTTGTGAGACCCCCTTATTAGATGTACACTCACCTCTTCTAGGTTTGGAGTTCTCCGTTTAATTTTTTTTTGCAATTTTTTCATGCTGTATGAAAAATACAATTACATTTATCTAGGGGTCATTTCATAAAATATTTTCATCATATGTCTCATCTAAACATAAATATATTACTTGATCACTGGATGATTAGGTAATTAATTTAACATTAGAGGTCTGAATGTTAAAAAGATTAAACTACATCAATTCTGAAAGTCCAATAGAACATCAGCAGTTTATACTCTGTATTTTGCAGTATTTAACAGAAGTGTTTTTACACTTACTTTTGCCCGATACTCTGGGCATTACGTGATAAAGCAGGAAACGCAAAATGATCATAAATTAGCCTCCTATATTTACATAAAAGCAGAAGCTCTGATATGTTCAAATCCAGTCAATTATAATGAACAACAAAAGTGACTTACCCTATACCGAGATGGACAAATATTGAGACCAATTTTCCTCCCCTGCAGAAAAAATATGAGCTTATTTAGTAGTAACATTTCAGAACAGTTTTAATTGTTAGTATGGGATGTTGTTTAATACCTGCTCTATTAACCAGTCAACAACTTTGTCGATTGCATCATCATTCTTCTGACACTGCAGTAATCCTGTGTCTTCATAGAACAGACAGTCCACTGTCAGTATATCTGTCCTGTTGACATATCTGCTGCTGTCTGCTACAGTTTTCTCTGGGTCAAACGTGTGATGTACCACCAAGAGAACCTTCAGTTTAGAGGCTGTTCAAAGAAACACAGAAATGATTTACTTAAATAATTATTTTCACTTAAAACTTGGTTTTAAAGTGAAACATTTAATCAGACTTTAGACAAAGTATTAAATAAAATACAAATATTGAAACTCAATATATAACCTGTTGAGTCTGTGAATTGTCTCAGTGCTGCTTCGATATCAGTTCGAGCTCGTAAAACGATACGACAGAAAACCAAAACAACGTCACTCTCATTCACTGTAGGAACTGTCCTCAGATTATGAATGCATTTGCTTAGAATGTGAATTATTTTCATGTTCGTTTCATTTGTTTTTCCAGCTGCAGGTGTGAATAGATTGACTCTGTCTGAAAAATGAATTGGCAGGAGAAAAAACAAAAAACAAATTAGAACAAATATGATCATGTCAAAATGAACTTACAATCAGTACCAGTACCAATCTAAACAATAGTGTAATGGGGGTATTTTTACTTTCCTTCATGTCACACTAAAATACCATCTGGAAAATGGTATTGAGTTTGTGAGAGTGTATATAATACAACTTGATCAGTTATCAACAAAAGTCAAGAATTTAATATTTACATCTATAAAATGATAAGTTCCATTCCTTGATTTTGATTGACCAATAGCTGTGCTTTATTCACAATAAAGCAGTCAAAGTTAAGCAGTCAAAAATAAAACATTTATTGACCAAATCAGAAATATTTTATATACAATTTATATAACAAATTTTATTAAAGCAATAAGCCCTGCAAAGCAGTAGGTTACAGTGCATTTCACCCCTCTTAAAACCCCCTTAGCTGATATTAAACCCACTGGTTTGCATGGCTTATTGCTTTTATAAAACGGTTATTCCGTATGTGTAGCAAGGTTTCATAAAATAAAGTGATATTTAGGCTATGTTATGCCCTTATAAATCAGAATCAAGGACCAGAACTGACCGTTTTATAAAACTAATTTTATAACAGAACAAATATGTGATCATTATAAACTAGATAGCATCTGCCTATAAAATACAGAATGTTCTCTTTGAGGTAGGCTATAATAAAACACAATCTGAACAATACTGGGATGCGGGTATGTTATAGCCATTAGAAGACCAGAAAATAATATTGTGTGTGTGAGAAAGTTTAAAATCCAATTTTATCAGTTATTACAAAAAAAGTCAAGAATTCAATATTCAGAATTAAACAAGCAGTTTTTATGTTCAGAAGATGCACAAACCTGTTCTAGTTTTGAAGCTCACTTTGTCCTTCCAATTTTTCTCCGATGATTTAGAGTTATTAGTAGCCTTCAAACACATAACAGTTATGAAATTCAGATCCAGTGTCAGGACGGAAACTGTATTAGGTGTTTGCGTTTGAAGCCACTACTAAAGTATAACAATTTATTCAAGCTTACCTCAGAAACCATCTCTGTTTGATCCCGAACTTGTGATGAATCTGTGGTTTTGTGGTTAAAGGAGACATTAGTAGTTAAATCATGACCCCAACAACTGCTTGTCACTTATATTGACAAGCCATTTTGATTATACGTATACAAATTCATTATATTTTAAGCTCTAGCCTTGTACTTGGAGACTCACATATATTACTGTACAAAAGTGTCAAAACTTTTTTACCCATAAAAACACACAAAAGTAAAGCCTTTTAACCAGCAGTTAGTTTGTCCTTCATAAGACTCACACACCTGAACTAGTTTTGGAGCTCTCTTCTTCCATCCTTGACTTATCCTCAACCTGCAGACACAACAGTTGTAAAATTCAGTGCAGTGTCGGGATGAGAACAGTATTACTGCAGGTTTTCCTTCAAACTCGCCACACTTCTCTTCTCTGTTTAATGCTGGAGTTGTATTGAGTCTGTGGTTTTGTAGTTAAATTGGTCATTAAATCATGAACCTATACTCTTTTGTGTCATCATCACTAATATTGACAAGCCATTTCAAATATACACAAATTCATTATATTTGCCTACAGCTTGACCTCAGAGACTGACATACATCGAGCATTAAACTGCACAGAATCCAGACTTATGTGAGAAAACCCACTTAAGTCAAGACTTCAATATGCATACTTTTATAAGCAGTTATTTTTGTATTGTCCTCATAAGATGCACGTATGTACTATTTTCAGAAATGTACAATACCAGAAGTGTTAACCACATGTAATACTTCTTGCCTTGCTAGCAGTCCTTGAAAAATACACAATTTCCCCAGTAGCTGAAGTAATAGCCCATTGCTCTTGGTGTATGTGTGTTCACAACTTGCAGTGCATGTGTTTACTGGATTGGTTAAATACAGAGGACACATTTGCGTGCCGTGATAAATTGCAGCCCCTCTTTACAGAAATTTTTTGGAAATATAACAAAAAATATATTTCAATATACCCAAATGTGTTTAAAGTTTAATATACAGGTGAGTGGCTCTTCATTCCAGTTTTGCTTATAGTCAATATGTTTCACGTACAGCTGCTTTGTAACAATTAAAAATGTTAAAAGCGCTATATATATCGCACACATATAGTCATATTAAACATACACTATTTATTTTGTTTAACATGTTTATTTTAGTGCTGTCAATCGATTAAAAATTAACTAACTAATCACACACAGCGTTGATGTTTTTAAATGTACTTTTACATTCTAATAATTTCACATTTTATCTCCAAATAAATGTGGAAACAAAACAGCATCATTTTATGAATGAAAGACAACATTCTAATATTGTTGGCTTTGCAACTGATGTCTATATTAATGTATATATTTTGTCTACTCATCAAACCCATTATAACAAGTGTGCCCTTCCTACCTGTTACAGGAAATATATGAAGTTCTCAAACACTATACTGCTTAATACATGAAATACAGAAGTATCATCATTAAAGCCACAAAATCACAATGATTTCTGGAGGTAGCTGCATCCCTTCTAGCTCTAAGCCACTACTAAAGTATAACAATTTATTCAAGCTTACCTCACAAACCTTCTCTGTTTGATCCTGAACTTGTGATGAATCTGTGGTTTTGTGGTTAAAGCAGACATTAGTAGTTAAATCATGACCCCAACAACTGCTTGTCACTTATATTGACAAGCCATTTTGATTATACGTATACAAATTCATTATATTTTAAGCTCTAGCCTTGTACTTGGAGACTCACATATATTACTGTACAAAAGTGTCAAAACTTTTTTTATCCATAAAAACACACAAAAGTAAAGCCTTTTAACCAGCAGTTAGTTTGTCCTTCATAAGACTCACACACCTGAACTAGTTTTGGAGCTCTCTTCTTCCATCCTTGACTTATCCTCAACCTGCAGACACAACAGTTGTAAAATTCAGTGCAGTGTCGGGATGAAAACAGTATTACTGCAGGTTTTCCTTTAAACTCGCCACACTTCTCTTCTCTGTTTAATGCTGGAGTTGTATTGAGTCTGTGGTTTTGTAGTTAAATCGGTCATTAAATCATGAACCTATACTCTTTTGTGTCATCATCACTAATATTGACAAGCCATTTCAAATATACACAAATTCATTATATTTGCCTACAGCTTGACCTCAGAGACTGACATACATCGAGTATTAAACTGCACAGAATCCAGACTTATGTGAGAAAACCCACTTAAGTCAAGACTTCAATATGCGTACTTTTATAAGCAGTACTTTTTTATTGTCCTCATAAGATGCACGTATGTACTATTTTCAGAAATGTACAATAACAGAAGTGTTAACCACATGTAATAATTCTTGCCTTGCTAGCAGTCCTTGAAAAATACACAATTTCCCCAGTAGCTGAAGTAATAGCCCATTGCTCTGGGTGTATGTGTGTTCACAACTTGCAGTGCATGTGTTTACTGGATTGGTTAAATACAGAGGACACATTTGCATGCCGTGATAAATTGCAGCCCCTCTTTAAAACAATTATTTGGAAATATTACAAAAAATATATTTCAATATACCCAAATGTGTTTAAAGTTTAATATACAGGTGTGTGGCTCTTCATTCCAGTTTTGCTTATAGTCAATATGTTTCACGTACAGCTGCTTTGTAACAATTAAAAATGTTAAAAGCGCTATATATATCGCACACATATAGTCATATTAAACATACACTATTTATTTTGTTTAACATGTTTATTTTAGTGCTGTCAATCGATTAAAAATTAACTAACTAATCACACACAGCGTTGATGTTTTTAAATGTACTTTTACATTCTAATAATTTCACATTTTATCTCCAAATAAATGTGGAAACAAAACAGCATCATTTTATGAATGAAAGACAACATTCTAATATTGTTGGCTTTGCAGCTGATGTCTTTATTAAGTATATATATGTTTCTACTCATCAAACCCATTATAACAAGTGTGCCCTTCCTACCTGTTACAGGAAATATATAAAGTTCTCAAACACTATACTGCTTAATACATGAAATACAGAAGTATCATCATTAAAGCCACAAAATCACAATGATTTCTGGAGGTAGCTGCATCCCTTCTAGCTCTAAGCCACAACTAAAGTATAACAATTTATTCAAGCTTACCTCACAAACCTTCTCTGTTTGATCCTGAACTTGTGATGAATCTGTGGTTTTGTGGTTAAAACAGACATTAGTAGTTAAATCATGACCCCAACAACTGCTTGTCACTTATATTGACAAGCCATTTTGATTATACGTATACAAATTCATTATATTTTAAGCTCTAGCCTTGTACTTGGAGACTCTACTATTTTACTGTACAAAAGTGTCAAAACTTTTTTTATCCATAAAAACACACAAAAGTAAAGCCTTTTAACCAGCAGTTAGTTTGTCCTTCATAAGACTCACACACCTGAACTAGTTTTGAAGCTCTCTTCTTCCATCCTTGACTTATCCTCAACCTGCAGACACAACAGTTGTAAAATTCAGTGCAGTGTCGGGATGAAAACAGTATTACTGCAGGTTTTCCTTCAAACACTTCTCTTCTCTGTTTAATGCTGGAGTTGTATTGAGTCTGTGGTTTTGTAGTTAAATCGGTCATTAAATCATGAACCTATACTCTTTTGTGTCATCATCACTAATATTGACAAGCCATTTAGAATATACACAAATTCATTATATTTGCCCACAGCTTGACCTCAGAGACTGACATACATCGAGCATTAAACTGCACAGAATCCAGACTTATGTGAGAAAACCCACTTAAGTCAAGACTTCAATATGCGTACTTTTATAAGCAGTTATTTTTGTATTGTCCTCATAAGATGCACGTATGTACTATTTTCAGAAATGTACAATACCAGAAGTGTTAACCACATGTAATACTTCTTGCCTTGCTAGCAGTCCTTGAAAAATACACAATTTCCCCAGTAGCTGAAGTAATAGCCCATTGCTCTGGGTGTATGTGTGTTCACAACTTGCAGTGCATGTGTTTACTGGATTGGTTAAATACAGAGGACACATTTGCATGCCGTGATAAATTGCAGCCCCTCTTTACAGACATTTTTGGGAAATATAACAAAAAAAATTATTTCAATATACCCAAATGTGTTTAACGTTTAATATACAGGTGTGTGGCTCTTCATTCCAGTTTTGCTTATAGTCTATATGTTTCACGTACAGCTGCTTTGTAACAATTAAAAATGTTAAAAGCGCTATATATATCGCACACATATAGTCATATTAAACATACACTATTTATTTTGTTTAACATGTTTATTTTAGTGCTGTCAATCGATAAAAAAAATAACTAACTAATCACACACAGCTTTGAAGTTTTTAAATAAAGGCCAAAGTCAATATGTATCAATGAATAAACAGTTATTTTGTGAGACCCCCTTATTAGATGTACACTCACCTCTTCTAGGTTTGGAGTTCTCCGTTTACATTCTTTTGGGTACCAAAGGTTTTTCATGCTGCATACAAAATACAATTACAGAATGTTCTCTTTGAGGTAGGCTATAATAAAACACAATCTGAACAATACTGGGATGCGTGTATGTTATAGCCATTAGAAGACCAGAAAATAATATTGTGTGTGTGAGAAAATTTTAAATCCAATTTGATGAGTTATTATAAAAAGTCAAGAATTCAATATTCAGAATTAAACAAGCAGTTTTTATGTTCAGAAGATGCACAAACCTGTTCTAGTTTTGAAGCTCAATTTGTCCTTCCAATTTTTCTCCGATGATTTAGAGTTATTATTAGCCTTCAAACACATAACAGTTATGAAATTCAGATCCAGTGTCAGGACGGAAACTGTATTAGGTGTTTGCGTTTGAAGCCACTACTAAAGTATAACAATTTATTCAAGCTTACCTCAGAAACCATCTCTGTTTGATCCTGAACTTGTGATGAATCTGTGGTTTTGTGGTTAAAACAGACATTAGTAGTTAAATCATGACCCCAACAACTGCTTGTCACTTATATTGACAAGCCATTTTGATTATACGTATACAAATTCATTATATTTTAAGCCTTGTACTTGGAGACTCACATATATTACTGTACAAAAGTGTCAAAACTTTTTTACCCATAAAAACACACAAAAGTAAAGCCTTTTAACCAGCAGTTAGTTTGTCCTTCATAAGACTCACACACCTGAACTAGTTTTGGAGCTCTCTTCTTCCATTCTTGACTTATCCTCAACCTGCAGACACAACAGTTGTAAAATTCAGTGCAGTGTCGGGATGAAAACAGTATTACTGCAGGTTTTCCTTCAAACTCGCCACACTTCTCTTCTCTGTTTAATGCTGGAGTTGTATTGAGTCTGGGGTTTTGTAGTTAAATTGGTCATTAAATCATGAACCTATACTCTTTTGTGTCATCATCACTAATATTGACAAGCCATTTCAAATATACACAAATTCATTATATTTGCCTACAGCTTGACCTCAGAGACTGACATACATCGAGCATTAAACTGCACAGAATCCAGACTTATGTGAAGTCAAGACTTCAATATGCATACTTTTATAAGCAGTTATTTTTGTATTGTCCTCATAAGATGCACGTATGTACTATTTTCAGAAATGTCCAGAAGTGTCACAATACCAGAAGTGTTAACCACATGTAATACTTCTTGCCTTGCTAGCAGTCCTTGAGAAATATACAATTTCCCCAGTAGCTGAAGTAATAGCCCATTGCTCTGGGTGTATGTGTTCACAACTTGCAGTGCATGTGTTTACTGGATTGGTTAAATACAAAGGACACATTTGCATGCCGTGATAAATTGCAGCCCCTCTTTACAGCAATTTTTGGGAAATATAACAAAAAATATATTTCAATTTACCCAAATGTGTTTAAAGTTTAATATACAGGTGTGTGGCTCTTCATTCCAGTTTTGCTTATAGTCAATATGTTTCAGTACAGCTGCTTTGTAACAATTAAAAATGTTAAAAGCGCTATATATATCGCACACATATAGTCATATTAAACATACACTATTTATTTTGTTTAACATGTTTATTTTAGTGCTGTCAATCGATTAAAAATTAACTAACTAATCACACACAGCGTTGATGTTTTGAAATGTACTTTTACATTCTAATAATTTCACATTTTATCTCCAAATAATATATCTCCAAAGTATGTATATTTTTTCTACTCATCAAACCCATTATAACAAGTGTGCCCTTTCTACCTGTTACAGGAAATATATAAAGTTCTCAAACACTATACTGCTGCTTAATACATGAAATACAGAAGTATCATCATTAAAGCCACAAAATCACAATGATTTCTGGAGGTAGCTGCATGATAGCTTAACTTTGTGTTCACATAGAGCGCTCTATGTGAACACACAGTTAAGCAGGTCTTGCGCGAATGAGGCGTCAAAAACGCGCTATTCGCGAGTAGTTGGGCTTGAACATTTTAGGCTTGTTTGAGATGAACAAAATCTGCGCAGAACGGATCACCGGTGATCACCGCGAGCTGCATGCCGGTTAGAAAAGTGTCCGAGTTACGTCCGCCTTGCTCTGACCTCATGCTGACGTGTGCCAAAAAACTCTCGCGACAGCGAGGCGGCTGTGTCGGATTGAGCAGTCGAGCGCAGTTGCTCTCCACCGACTGCGCTACTCAAAAGCATGATGGGAAACGACTGACTGACGACACAGCTTCGTGCTCATTGGCTGAGAATGTCAGCTGATATTTTTTTCCCCTTCATTCTAAGAAGTCCATTACCTATAGCCTAATACGATTTACTTTTTCTATAGTACTTAGTAATTAGGACATGTTTTATTTTTATTTTCTTGGTTTGAAGTGAAGTCCTGTTTGTTTTTTATTTTCTCTTTATTGAGAGATGTGTATTCTCTTTATACATTGACATTTTTGTACAACATTATTCCATTAAATAAATTAGTCAATCCATCAATACATGCATACATCTAATGTGACTGTTTTACAATTAGGCCTCATGTTTGTGTTTTTATCCGATATCTTTATTTGGATATGTCTGATTCCAGGAGTGCAATAAACAAAACCCACACATGCTCATTTCTTAATTTAGAATGTGTTGTTGTTTCATATTATTTTTTAAGAATAATTTGCAGCACACACTTTTCCTAATCATTAAACATGAATTGAAACTTACATTAAGGTGACAAACAATTGTGTAATATATTTATATGGAATATTTGTCATGTAAAAAAGGGATAGTTCACCCAAATAACTTTAATAATAATAAAAACAATTTTCTTTGGTGCTGAATTATCTGCAGTCAGGACTGTTTATTTTTTACTCGACATTAATTTCATTAGATGCAAGTTGCAATACCACTCTAGATCAGATAGATTATATCCCTACCATTTACTGAATAAGCCATTTTAAGTAATGAGCACTGTTCACCTTCGGTGATTCTCCTCATCATAACCATCTTCGTGTAAAAACAGTGGTATTTCAACTGCATCAACTTCGTCTGCGATAAAGAACGCGAACGCGATCTCTTCCATTGTTGACGTTTGCAGTCCACAACACAGCGAGATTCAGGAAGTGTCCGGCTTGCCTGCACTTTTTTTCACTCCTCCCCTCACTGTAGCCGCCTACTCTCGCCAATATTTCAGGCGAGGCAAGGCGCATCTCAAACAAGCCTTTTGTGTTTACTCGCTTCATTCGCACGTGAAATTTGCGTCATTCGCGCTATTCGCGTCATTCGCGAGTGAAATTCGCTTCACGAAAATGTTTTTACCATTTACCAGATTCTCCGACCTCCTCACTCACTTTCTTCCAAGCAAGATCCTTTTTATTCCTATTTTTATAAAAATATGAACACGTATCATATAGCTCCGGGTGTCCACACACTGAGATGAGCTTGTCCTCCATTTTGCATTTCTGCCTCTGCTCGCTACGTCACTACTAGAGCAGGCTCCTGATTGGTTAACGCGGCGCGAATTTTCGCCAAAGTTCGGATTTTTCAACTCGCGCGATTCGCCTCACTCGCGTCATTCGCGCAATTCGCGTCATTCGCGCCGCAAGCGCGTCTATCGCGTCTCTGCATTGACTTAACATGTAAATCACTCGCGCTTGACGCCTCATTCGCGCTCGGTGTGAACACACAGTAAAATACGCTTTTCACTACTCTCTGCATTCAGACTTTATTTGATTGAAGAGAAGTTATTACGCAGCTTTTATCCACTGCGGTTAGGCCAGCCTCCACTTTGACAACGACGGTCAAGTCAGCCATCACGCGGTTTTGTTGGGCGCGCATATACTAGGCATTACGGTACTACAGTAAAGGCGCATCTGCGCATTGGGATTACGAAATAAAAGCGTTCTTCCGGCGAACGCGGTTTCTCTTTCAACCACCAGTTTGTGTATATTCGATGTTTGCTAAATTGTTATTACCTGTTGCTTTGGAGTTATGGGTAATTGATGCTAACTATTTTGGCTGTTACTAACGTTTTGCTGTCCAGTTGTAGATAAATAATTTGAGTTTTTATTTATAAGACCATGAAATGTCTCTAATACGCCTCTCTTTTTTTACAAGTTTAAACATATTTTCTCTCTGTTTCCGAGTCTGTAGTAGAAAGAGTCTGCAGAAACAGGGATTTTCTTTTAACATATATGTCTTATAGAAACACAGCACACAAGAGATATTTTACAGCAACTGGTCAGAAAGACTTTAGCAACCACCAGAATAGTTAGCAACAGTTTACAAATTTCCCATAACCCCACAGCAACAGGTGATAACAATTTAGCAAACACATAAAATACACAAACTGGTGAACTCGCCGAAAGAACGCTTTTATTTTGAAATCACAATGCTCAAGACGCTCGGCAGTAAGTTTACCGTAATGTCAAGTATATGCGCGCACAACCAAACGGTGTGTTCAAAGTGGATGCTTGCCTGACGTCAGTCTTTAGCCCATATGTACAACATACGGGACCGCTGTCGCATTGCGTTGCGCCGTGTTCAACATCCAGAAGCTGTCAAACTATACTGGACGTATCAATACAACGATTTATAATCGCGCCTAAATAGTTTAAAGGCCTTCATGCTATAAGAGCGTGATTGTATAATGTAACGCTAGACGATGACAGAAAAACCGCATGTTGCGTTAAACGCGTTAATCTGAAAACATTTATCGCATGCGTTAACGCGTTAACGCTGACAGCCCTACATAAAGTTGACTTGACTATCACTCAATTGTTTTAAGGAAAATAAAAAAATAAACAGCTATTTTTTTCATGCACTTTAGCACAGAGTTTACTTACCGTTCTTATTCAAATCTTGTGTTAAAGCTGATGTATATTTTCAAACGGATTTGTATTTTGAATTGTTTCAATCGATTGTTAGGAGAACGTCGCTAATAGATATGAGCTGAAAAAGCCAGTCATGCTGGTTTGACCTGATCGAAAAACTCTTTCACTTTCATTATAGAGCAGATCAGTGGAGAAGGTCCTGGCTGCAGGCTGCAGTACGGGGCGGTGCTAAACATGGGGGAGGAGCTCAATGTTGAGTGCCGCCCTCAACACATCCCATTGTGTGGTGAGTCCATGTGTCTTGTCAGTCTAGTTTGGTGTATTTGTAGTTCTTGTTTTGAGTTTATTTTAAGTCTTTGTATAGTGTAGTTAGTCCAGGGACCCGTTTCAATAAGGAGGTTCAAGCAACACTGAGTTAAAATATGAACTCTGAGTTGAACATCCTTCAGTCCGGTGACTTTAAATGCTCTTGCTAGTAGGATGCCTGACTGGGAAATGTTTGATATATTTAACAAACTGGCCTTGAAAGTTATGAGGACATGAGAACCGAGCACTGTGGCTATAGAAGACAGAAAACTGGCCATGCTTGCCCCTGCTCCAGCTATGTGTAACGGAGGCCAGCTAGTGAAGAGCTGTGCAGTGTGTAAGCCTCACTCCCCGACCAACAGAGATGCTCTACTGACAGACGCAATAGGGACTGCGGTCTTTAGCCTCCTCGTTAGAGCGCCCGTCTCTCATTCGGACCGACGGCAGTTCGAAGCCCGCGTAGAACTGTGCGAGTGGGACCTTTTAAATGTGCACCCAATCACAATGGGAAATCCTAAAGGGTATTTGAATTATTATCTAATTCCAGAGGTGGCAGCAAGACCACATTTATTTGATCAGCCTAATTCAGCCTAATCCTATGAAACTCCTCTTTGATGGCTCTCAAAGGAAACTTAACACAAATGTATAAAAAGTGCGTGAGAGCGATGCAGACTTTTCTTACTGCTCTGCATACAGTTGCCTTGCTAACGTGTTCTGCATCCCCGGTGTTATAAAGAAAGCTTCCATTAGCAAAGAAACGTAAGGCCGCACAGAGAATCTGCTCAGATGTAAGAGCGCGGCCACGACGAGTGAGGTTTGTGATCGAACTATTGTGACTTCACCCATTACACTAGCTTGAACTCTCTGAGCTGTTTCAGGGACAACAAGTTTAAACTCATCTGTAAAAGAGACAGAAAGGACTAAGTGAAAAAGTGAAAGTGACCTTTTTGTCAGTTATGGTGAACCATAACAGAAATGTGACCTCTGCATTCAACCCATCCAGTGAGTAGTGAACACAGTGTGCAGCTATCACTGCAGCGCCCGGGGAGCAATAAGGGAAAAGGGCACCTCAGTCGTTACCTGCCGGCCCTGAGGATCGAACTGGCAACTTTCTGGTCACGAGTCCGACTCTCTAACCATTAGGCCACGACTGCCTTCTTACCGCTCCCTGTTTTAGCCATCTTTCTCTCCTAAACAATAAAACACAAAACACACAGAGTGGTAGAGCAGTATATTTTCAGACTGACACCACAACATCAACACATCACTTTACATCTACAGGAAGATTCTGCTGTTGCATACACAAAGGAACAGAATCTGTAATTCAGCAATAGAGCAACTGATATTGTGTCTCACCTGTGATGATATTCACCAAGATTTTTTCCAGTCAGATTCTTCCAGTTAATGTAAAAATTGCTTCTCAAATGATACGTAAACAATGGTCCCTATACAGCACATAGAGAAACTGTCAAAATAAAAAAGGGAAATCCTAAACACATGGAACATTGTTTGATACTTGATTGTATGCACCACTTCACTGATATATTTATGATATATTTGCAGATGTTTGTTAAGTAATACATCACCAGCAGCACATTGACCACAAGAAAAACTGCATCAAAATATAATTTACCACTACCACAGCAAAAGATGCACCTTTAGATTTCTTTTATTCATTTGACATTATGCTTTGTTCAGGCCGGCTCTCTAAAGAATGTCCCAGATTGCCGTAACAACTACAAAAGGAAACAGGATATGTTGGCCATAAGACAACTTGCCCTACTATTGATTTAGTTTTTCTCTCCACTTCGGCAACATTGATGTTTGGTTCCTTGCCACTGTCACCTATAGCTTGTTCACTGGGAGACTTTACTGAAACATATCAAGACATGTAAAATTCCTTAATATTGCTCCAAATATAGGGATTTGATTATAGTGGTCCTATAAGTAAAGCTTATTTTAGTTTGTAATGTAATTATTGTCATTATAATGTAAGATCAATATCTTAGTATATCATGAATATTGTAACTTAATACGACTCTTTACAATAACTTTGTGACTCTTTGCCACAGTTATCTTTATTGTTACATGATGACATTTTTGCATATTTTCACTCACTAATGTGTTTATATTGTTTATAGTATTTTTTCTCCCCCTTGTTTTCTGTATTAAATTGTTTTCTGTAAAGCAGCTTTGCAATAGTGTAGATTGTGAATAGAGCCCAGTAATATTTATTTCTGAATACAATTAATCAAACAAAATAACATTTTAGACATACAATTTTAGGTAAATTTAAAAGTACGTTTCACCTAAAGAATATTTAATCTACAGGGGCATTGTGGTAACAGGCTTGTGACTCAATTGGAGTTTTATTAAAACTTGTATATGACTTTCTTCTGAGGACCACAAGATAGCCCAAGTTTTGTGTCAACACAATGGAAGATTTTTGTAAAGGTTTGGAATGACATGAGAGTTGGTGAATGTTACAAAATATTGTAAGAATAAAGGTCGTCTAACCTTCGTTAATGATTAATAGAACTGGAGGTTGCTAGAGAGCAGATGATCACTTTAATCTTACATTGTAAGACAACAACACCACCGTTAAACTAAAGGATATTATTATTTCGTGTACTAAACACATTACAATGGATGGATGCTTTGCTTAAGGTAATTTTTTTTGCTTAAGGTAATTTTTTTTGCTTGAGGTAACTTTCATTTTTAAAGCATCTTCATTTCATTGTAACCAAGGTAAAAAATTAGCTTTGTTTATTGGGTTTGTTGTTTGCCAATTTAAAGCAAATAATGCATGATATTGATTGGAAATAAATAAAAATAAATGTTTTAAATTCATTCTATAATATTAATACAATATTTATGTAAAATACAGCCATGATATAGAACCTTTAGAAATGTCACTATTCCCTTGAAAGTGTAAATTCCATGACTCTTGCAGCTTTTAAGTTAACTCCAAAACTGATCGCTACACAAATCTTGTAAAAACACTTTGAAGCCACTCCTTTCAGTCAGAGCAGATCCCACCAACCACACTCTTGGCAAATAAAACTACGCCTTTTGATTCTTTGCCAATTGTTTGATTATCCAAAACAATTTTGACCCCGTGTGGATACGTTTATGTAGTGCAGCGTCATGCATACTTGCAGTTGTAAAAACTTGGACAATTGTTAAATCCTATAATAGTTTTATACAGTACCTTAAAAAAATGATAGCAATACATAAAGATCCCATCACAACGGTCTGATGTGACCGGGGATTCTTTTACTTTTATTATATTGTAACATTCTTTTAAACCCCAAAAGGAGGAAACTTGGTTTCTGGGGTTTATATAATGGGTTTATATAATGTAATCTTTATTCATTTAAATGTTATAATGTCCTTTTAAAAAGTATCACGATCATTCAATACTATCTGGTACAAAGAACTGATTCTGTACTGAATCTGCTGCGTAACAGGAAATATGTCCAAATGATGTTGATTTTTGATTCTCCCTGCAATACATCAATTTAGAGTTTTCATTCGTGTACATTAAAGAACAATAAAGAGCATAACGTCATAATGTTTCATTTGAAAGAGATGTTACTTTCACTTTACCCTCTCGGGCACTCCTAGAAATCTGTAAAACGACCATGACCCCCCGTGGCCACTGTTTGCTACTACACGATGATCCATGTTTAAAGGAATATATCGCCCAAACATTTAGTCATCATTTACTCACCATCCAGTTGTAACAAACCTGTATACATTTCTTTGTTGTGCTGAACACAAATGAAGATATTTTAATGAAAGTTCGTAACTATGCCGTTTTGGGTCACCATCAACTCCCATGCAGTCTTTTTGTCTTTTGTTTCAAACCTGTATGATTTTCTTGCAAAACACAAAAGAAGATATTTTGAAGAATTGGTAACTGAACAACGAGGGAACCCATTGACTTGCATTGGTTTTGTGCCCATAGTACAATAAAAGTGAACTTAAAGCTTTCAGAAGATCATGCCTTGTATATGAGCTGATTGACTAATGAAATAAAGTCCCATCACTAAAAGGAAACTGCATAAAATGTGAGAAATGTTAGAGTCTGCTTTTTTGTGGCTCTCTTAATTGGAAAAGTATAATCAAAATAAACAAACATCTAGAGCAGGTAGTTGGTGTATTTAATATAACAAGCAAAACATAACAAATCTTTCATTAGTTGCAAAAGTTATGGTATATATTTCCCTTGATATCGAAATAATTAGGATTAGACTCATTTTCCTGAGTCTAGGCTTTACATTAAAGTCTAGGCTAGATAGGATTCTTTTGTTTAATGCAGCCTATATATGAAAACGATTTTACAATCGAATTTAATATAACGTAATATAGAACCATAATCTTGCTTCATTAATATAAAGCAAACACATTTGTTTCAAGCAAGAATGTTTTCAGACCCCTCTTTACAAAAAAGTTCATGCATGTGTCTTTTTCATGTAGATATACAACGAGTTCAACAACTCCACCGGTCAAAAGTTTTGGGTCACTTGGGTGAAATGTTTCTCATTATTTATTCAATCCTTTGATCTGAAGGTATATGCTCAATTGTCTGAAATTAGTTTAGTAGACAAAACCAACATTTTACTTAATAACAAAAACATGTTTTGGAAACGGATGACTTTGACTGAATAATGAAGAAAGAGCAGCAAATAAAAGCAGAGAATAGATGGGAACTCCTTAAAAAATAATTGTTTATAAAGCAACTCAGGGTGAGACCTCAAGAAGCTACTTGATAAAATGACAAGAAAACTTTGCTGCAAATTCTAGTCAAAATTATACTACACAGAAGATAATGAAATATAACACCTTTTTACAACATAATTCCCATAGTTCCCTTTGTTTTATTTCATTATCATTTTAAAATATGGATAGTATGTACACATAAGTGTCCAAAAACATTTGACCAGTAGTGTATACTTATATAGTGTTACTCTTCTGTAATGCCTGTTACCTAAAATCCTTTAAGTTTAGGTCATTCGAGTCACAGTGCAGACAAGGTGAGCGCCACCCTGTGGCCATAATATTACTATACCAAAACTACATATTGAAATACATTCAGTTTTAAGCATCAGTGTTTAAACGTATTATTTATCAAACTGAATTTTAGTTGACTAAAACTAGACTAAAGCTGACCTACTGTAAAACCCAAAACACCATGAGAACATGGCTAATTAATTGAGCTAACATTTTTACGTTTGCGCATTTGGCAGACACTGCATTGCATTCTATGTTTCTGAGCATGTGCAACGATCTTGGCATTGCTAGTGCTCTAACCATTGAAATTCATTAAAAGACATCAGTTAATTTACAGTATTTCACTCACTGTACTTCAAAGTGTTTACCTCCGTATTGTACAAAGCCCTTAAAAGGTACAAATGTTATTGAAGTGTGAGAAGTTTCCCAAGTGTAATTGAACACATGTCCTTTTGAAACCACTAGGTGGCTCTATAACACGGACGTGGACGTGCAGCCATAACAGAACGGACAGTTCCTGTCGGTGGATACAAAATAACGGCGTACTTAGCGTACGTCATGATACAAAGAAAGACGAAACTTTGACATGATACAAAGAAAGACTAAACTTTGACATGATACAAGATTCAGAAAATGTGTTCACATGCAACGGTAGGTTCAGCGTTTATAACATGTTGTGTCCAGTCGTTCTCGATATCTGAGCTTGAACTTGGTTGAAATGCAATACAAGCAGACGTGAGAGAGTCCAAAGGACAAATTATTGAATCTTCTTAAAAAGATTCAATAAGTTGTTATGTAGAAACAATCGTTTTACGTGCAACACCCAAATGTATAGTTGTGTTTACTTTAAATATGGCGCGAGCGACTCAACTAGTTTGTTTACAAGTTTGATGATTCACGTTTAAATTCAGATCCTCTGACTTACTTACAATCCACGTGTTTATCAGATGGAAGCAGATGAAGTCTCGTGTGAAATGAATCTGTTTGGAGAAAGAGAGGAGGATGCTTCTTCCAGTTCCAAAATGACTCTTTATAGAGAGAAAGAGGAGGATGTTGATCTTCACTACCAGATCCAGAGACCAGACTCTCCCGTTTTGAGTTTTGTGTCTATGAAGAGTGACAGATCAATGGCTGAACCTCTTAAATTCAGTGATACAGAAGAAGCCTTTCATCCCAGGTGAGTACATTCACTGCTCAATATACATGTTTAATTATTACCAGGGATGTACTTAGTTGTTTTTTTAGTATTTCAGAAAGCGTGAAGGGAGGTTTTGTTCACCAACGGTTCCAGAGAGCATCATCTCCGCAACCAAGCTGTTTGTCATTTAAGAGTGACAGATCAATGGCCGAACCTCTAAAATTTAGTGATACAGCAAAAACGTTTCACCACAGGTGAGTCCATTACTAAGATGGATATTTTATATGATAAAATATGAAATGAGTGTTTTAGGACTTTATGGAAATGTCATGGAATACGTTTATATTTATTTATCTGTCATTTTCAGTATTTCAGAAAGTGTGGAGGACAGAGCATCATCTCCACAACCAAGCTGTTTGTCATTTAAGAGTGACAGATCAATGGCTGAACCTCTAAAATTCAGTGATACAGCAAAAACATTTCACCACAGGTGAGTCCATTACTAAGATGGATATTTTATATGATAAAATATGAAATGAGTGTTTTAGGACTTTATGGAAATGTCATGGAATACATTTATATTTATTTATCTGTCATTTTCAGTATTTCAGAAAGTGAGGAGGACAGAGCATCATCTCCACAACCAAGCTATGCGTCACTAAAGAGTGACAGATCAATGGCTGAACCTCTTAAATTCAGTGTTAAAAAACCAGTTCACCCTAAGTGAGTTATTAATACACCTGTTAAATATAGAATGAGGGATGCACCGAAATGAAAATTCTTGTCCGGAGCCAAATAAAAATTAAACGCGTATCAAATACCAAACTTGCAACCTTTTTTCTTTATTTTCAGTGCTGCCGACTGCCAGTTCCAGGGAGCATCATCTCCGCAACCAAGCTGTGTGTCATTAAAGAGTGACAGATCAATGGCTGAACCTCTTAAATTCAGTGATACAGGCGAACCCTTTCTCCATATGTAAGTTTTAAAACACTTGTTAAATATAGAATGTGTACGATATATTGATATTATATTAGGTCTTAGGACTGTATGGAAATGGTATTGAGTAATATGTAAAATTAGATTTACTGAATATATTTTTTTTCAGTGATGGTCACTGCCAGTTCCAGGGACCATCATCTCCACTACCAAGATGTTGGTCATTAAAGAGTGACAGATCAATGGCTGAACCTCTTAAATTCAGTGATACAGCAGAACCGTTTCACTACAGGCGAGGACTACTTAAATCTGCTAATGGGTAGTTGACAAATATACCGTACAGTACATGCGTCCTATTGTGTGACATTGCAAACATTTGGAAAACAAACTGCTGATAATATACAAATAGCACAAGAGAGATTTATCTTCATTGTCAGTCTTTTACTAAATTCTTTTTTACTTTCATTGTTAGTTTTTTACTAACTTTTTAATGTCACACCATAGGACACATTTACGGTTCATTTGTCATTTACCCTTATACAATTCTTTCAAGAATGAGAATTATAAAATTTCTGAGAGCACGTGAAGGCAGCCTAACATTACTAAAGTTAGGAAATCTACTCTTGCAGTATACATTCTTGCTGAGATATAAAATTTTCACACAGTTAATTTCTAGTTTATGAATTGGGGAAAGATAATAGATGAGTATAGAGATCACTTCATACTGTACATAAAGAAACGGCTTTCTTTATATTCTGTATATTCTACCAACTCCTTTACACACTTTATTTTTTACTAAATGATCTAGCAATTACATATTGCTTAATAATTGATCTTATTTCAGTATGGAGGAGGAGACTGAAGAGCCACAGCAGAACTCTTACAAACCACTAGATGACATCCTACAGAGAGTCAAAGAGAATCACAAAACCAGCATGAAGAACAAGTACGAGAGCCTGTTTGAAGGAATCAACATACATGAGAACAAAACCCTCCTGCATACTATTTACACACAGCTGTATATAGTAGAAGGTGAGATTGTAGGAGTGAATGAAGAACATGAGGTCGTGCAAATAGCAAAAGCCAAGACCGAACGCTTACAAGGCACTCCGATCAACTCCAACGACATCTTTAAACCCATATCTGAACAAAGCTGTGAGGCAAAGCACAGAAAAATAAAGACTGTGCTTACCAAAGGCATCGCTGGAATCGGCAAAACGGTCTCTGTGCAGAAGTTTATTCTGGACTGGGCTGAGGGTGAAGAGAATCAGGATCTTGATTTTCTCTTTGTTCTCCCGTTCCGAGAGCTAAACTTGTTTAAAGATGTCCAATGCAGCCTTCACAAACTTTTGCTCGACTTTTATCCTGAGCTTCGTAGTTTAGATTCAAACATATACAGTCTGTGCCCAGTCTTGTTCATCTTTGATGGTCTGGATGAAAGCCGAATTACACTGGACTTTTCAGACAGCGAGAAAGTTTCCGATGCATCTACAACGTCGTCCATGTGCACACTGATGTCCAACCTCATCCAAGGCGAGCTGCTGCCTTCCGCTCGCATCTGGATAACATCCAGACCAGCAGCGGCCAATCAGATCCCTCCGTTGTACATCAGTCGTGTAACAGAAGTTCAGGGATTCAACGATCCTCAAAAAGAGGAATATTTCAGGAAGAGAATCACCGATCAGCAACAAGCCGACAGAATTATTTTACACATTAGAAAAACAAGAAGTCTTCACATCATGTGTCACATACCAGTTTTCTGCTGGATTACAGCCACCGTGCTTCAATACATCCTGCAACAAGATCACAGCGCAAAAATCCCTAGAACTTTAACTGAAATGTACATACATTTCCTGATCATTCAGTTCAGTATGAAAAGACAGAAGTATGATGAGAGTGATTCGCAAAATGGGAAAGATCCAAAATTTCTCATGCAGTCAAACAGCGATGTGATTCTCAAACTCGCAAAACTGGCTTTCAAATCTCTGATAAAGGGTAACATCTTATTCTACGATGAGGACCTAAGAGACAGTGGCATAGATGTCAAGGAGGCCTCTGTCTATTCTGGGATCTGCACTGAGATCTTCCGAGAAGAATCTGGGATCTATCTGAGGACTGTTTATTGCTTTGTACACTTGAGCTTTCAAGAGTTCTTTGCAGCGCTTTATTTGTTTTCCAGCTACTTATGCAGAAATTTTGATGTTCTGAAAATGTTTCAGAAAACAAAAGGCAGAGCAAAGATCAAATTCCAGCCTGAAGGAGACATTGAGCTCGATATGTTTCTGAAGGGTGTGACGGAAGAAGCGCTAAAGAGTCAAAATGGACACTTGGATCTTTTTCTTCGATTTCTTCACGGCATCTCCCTGGAGTCGAATCAGGAGCTTCTCCAAGGTGTGCTCACGCGTGTGGAGAAAGACCCGGAAAGCTTCAAAAAAGTGATCAACAACCTCAGAGCAAGTCTGAACTTAAATCAAAAGCGAAACATTAGTCCTGAACGATGGATCAATCTGTCACACTGTTTGGTCGAAATGAAGGACAATTCAATCCTTGACGAGATTCAAGCTTCTTTTAAATCTGAAGTGAGAGTAAAATATCTTTCTCCAGCACACTGTTCAGCTTTAGCTGAAATGATCCTCATGTCAGAAGATGTGCTGGATGAGTTAAGCCTCAAAACGTACAACACAACGTCCATTGAGGCTCAAAGGAGACTGATACCTGCTGTGAGGAACTGCCGAAGAGCGAAGTGAGCTTATAAGAAGTTCTTTTTATCAGATGAAGAGCATCATTTTTTATTTGAATCCGTTGAAATCACTTTGTTTTATTGTTTTTAGTTTGGCAGGCTTTAATCTCACTGAAAGGTCGTATGAAACTGTGGCTTCAGCGCTGCAGTCAGAAAACTCTCCTGTGAGAGAACTCGACATGAGTAACAATGAGATTCAGGATTCAGCATTGAAGCTGCTCGCTGCTGGACTGAAGAGTCAACACTGTAAACTAGAGATACTGAGGTCAGTTATCACATTCTGAAAATAATATTAGCATATATTATGAATTGAGTTCAAACAGGAAAACACACGTAAGCGATGAACCATAGTTTGGAAACTGCATCTAAACCTTCTCACTGTTAGGACAAATTTATTAAATGAAGCAAATAAAGTTTTGTCAGGACCTTCAGCACAATAATGTTCTTATATGAACCATTTTTCTTTATAGACTGAAATGCTGTCAACTCAATAGGCAGTCGTGTGAAAGTTTGTCATCTGCTCTGCTAACAGCACACATGTGTGTGAGAGAGATCGACGTGAGTAACAATGAGCTGCAGGATTCAGGAGTGAAGCTGCTCGCTGCTGGACTGAAGAATCCAAACTATAAAATGGAGATACTGAGGTTTGCTATATAGTCACAAATAAGATATTGACTACTTTTTGTAGAGATGACATCTTAACAACATAAACAAACGTTACTGCGCATGCACACTTATGTGACCCCAATTTAACTTCTGGTGCACATTCACAAACAGTAAAGTACCTGTAGATTATTTCTGATAAAAAACCAAAAGAAACCAAGAAGAACCGTTACTTGGCTAAACTTGTCTCTCCAATATTTTTAATTTAGACTCTGATAC
Organism: Barbatula barbatula; assembly: GCF_947034865.1. Classification (NCBI taxonomy): domain Eukaryota; kingdom Metazoa; phylum Chordata; class Actinopteri; order Cypriniformes; family Nemacheilidae; genus Barbatula; species Barbatula barbatula. The sequence goes on along the minus strand of NC_136767.1, from coordinate 23,553,826 downwards.
GAAGCTCAACCGCTAGATGTCAATGTACCATGCGGTTTGTTTAAATGTGTTAAAACTAAAGGACCCGTTCAACAAATGGTTCATTCAATAAAATGAACATACAACTTAATTCAACAAGTCGTTTATTTAATACAATTATTGTACGGTAAAATAATAATATTGATGAATATTAAATAGTTATATTGTTAGACACTAGCAAAACTCAAAGCAGAATTTAACTGGGGGTCAGGCATGCACATGTCCGATGAAATGGTCTTTAGTCAAGTAAGTCAGTCACTTTCCATCACTGTCCATTCTGACACATCCATAAACATGTATATTTCCCTCACCTTAAATAAAAGACAAATGTATAGACATACACTACTGGTAAAAAGTTTAGGATTGACAAAAAGCCAAGTGTACGACTTTGTTATATTTTAGCATCTTTAAAGTAGTCACCCTTTAACTAGAATTTACGGAGTTCATTTATTTTTTATACTTTGTCACAACATAAATCCCACAGTTAAAATCGTGTTATTCAATGGTTTTGATGGGTTTATTATTATTTAAAATGTAGAAAAAAGTTTAAATAAAGAATGCGTTAGTGATCCTTAACTTTTGACCGGTGGTATATATATTATTCTGATGTCTGGACTCAGGAGTTTAGCAAAATATAAACGGATGGTTTCTGACTACAAATGTCAGTCATGACACTTGACTGCCTGATAAATGTTTTTAAAAGGTTTCCAGAAGGCAGTTGGTGTATATAAAGATATTATTGTATTGTTTTGTTAGATTGTCTGGCTGTAAACTCAGTGATGAGTCCTGTGACGCTGTGGCTACTGTTGTACAGTCATCAAACAGCATGAGAGAGATCGACATGAGTAACAATGACCTGCAGGATTCAGGAGTGAAGCTGCTCGCAGCTGGACTGAAGAATTCACAAAGTAAACTGGAGATACTGAGGTTTGTGTTTTAGATCATTTTTAGTGTTATGCTGATGTATTATGTTCTTGGTAAAGTGTAATTTCTAGTTGATGCAGATGGATGGATATGCTTTTTTTTTTAAACTAAGGTTTGTTGGTTGAGCATTGTGAAGATTCTTTAACATTGTGAGTAAAACTAAATGAAATGATGTGTTTCTGTTTAGATTGGCTAGCTGTAATCTCACATATGAGTCCTGTGAAACTTTGGCATCCATTCTCCAAACCGCAAACTGTCACCTTAGAGAGCTTGACATAAGTAACAATGACCTGCAGGATTCAGGAGTGTTGCTGCTGTCCACAGGACTTAAGAGTCCACACTGTAAACTGAAGATACTGAGGTTTGTGATTCAGGTGTTGATACTGAATCCTACCTGAAATCGGACTTTAAATTCTCTGGATTTATGTTTTTTGCAGAATGTCCATCTGTAATCTCACCAGTCGGTCTTGTGAAACTGTGGCATCAGTTCTACAGTCAAAAGACTCTGTCCTGCAAGAGCTAAACCTGAACAAGAATGACCTGCAGGACTCAGGAATAGAGCTGCTTTCTAAGGGACTACAGAGTTCAAACTGCAAACTGGAGATACTGAGGTGCTTAAGAACAATGAGTTTCACCTCATTTTATTTGTACAAATCTAACAGTTTGGATGTTGCAAAAAACGTCTGATGTGACAGTAATGTCATAGTAAACATCTGTTACTGTCTGTCTGTGCAGACTATATGGCTGTTTCATGACAGAGAAAGGCTGTTCTTTTCTTGCATCGGCTCTGATGTCAAACCCCTCACACCTGAGAGACCTGAACCTGAGCTGTAATGACACAGGAGAGTCTGTTGGCCGGTTGCTCTTTGAGAGAAAGGAGGATCCATCCTGCAAATTGGAAAAGCTTAAGTATGTTATGACTAATAAGATTCATCTAGTCATACGATTTGATCTTGCACACACTCTGCTTAAATATAGCAACAAATATTCCCATGCTAAAATTCCAAAAGCGTGACCCTGCCTGTGATAACCAAGCTCATTTATTTTGTGATTTACAGTTTTTTTTTACATAAAATCAACATAATGTGAAAAACTTTGATACTTTTTTAGTCATTATAACCTTAATATATTTAATAAGTAAGGTGTCAAAGATTGAAATCATAGAGAAATTAAAGCTTCCTGTAGCTCAGTGGTTAGAGCATGGCACTAGCAATGCCAAGGTCGTGTGTTCGATCCCAGGGATTTCACATGCTCAGAAACAAAGAATGTATAGTATAATGCAATAAAAGTCTGCCAAATGCGTAAATTTAAATCTTGAAATCACACTTTGATGCTCGTGATCTCATAAGCCGGTCACAAATGGTTCTGGAGGAACTGCAAACAAGTGTTTCTGCGCATGCCTGCTTCTATGGCCTTTATTCTTTGCGGGTGCTTACGTGAAGTTGAGTAGAGTCTGTGCAAAATAGTTCTGATAAGAAAGCAAAAGAAATAACAAGTAAAATACATTAGTAAGCAAATAAAAAATATGTGTAGCCAGTATTATTTTGGGTTACCAGTAGAAGAACCGTTACTTAGACTTAAAAAAAAAACTTGAAAGATTTCTACAAGAAATTCACCATCACAAAGTCTAAATGCCCATTTTTAGCACCGTTTATGGTTATCTAAATCAATCCAACCACCGCGATTTAATGAAGGGAGAAATGCTAGTATTGTAGTATTGTGTGAAAAAAGGAGGGGCAAAGTGGTTTGTAAACCTGAATCTGCGGTCAAGAGGAGCCGAGTTGGATAACTTTCTTAAACTCTTAAACCCGTTGCACATTCAGTCCGAAATTTGTTTACGAAATTTTCGCATGTTAAAAATAAATGCTTCACGTTGTGTCAGTCACATTTACACACTGATATTATCGTACGTCATAAAAAATTGGAATGGGTTCAATTTTCTGCGTTTTTCGCATCAAGCATTCTGAGAGACGTTTTGACAAGTCCGAGACAAACGAGCGCCGAATACGAAAAAAGGCTAAAAGTTAGTCGCTGCCATGAGTTTCCTTTATGATGAACTCTTAACGTGAGACTATTCTTATCCCTGAAATAAGTGCTAATGTTTATTACATTTACGTGTAATAGAAATTTGATTTTGTGGTCTTTGTTTTGGTCAGAGCCGTTGAACGATAGAGGTTCACGACAACGGAAGATAAACATTTTCGTGTGACGTGATTCATATAGTTCCAGGAAGTTATGTTTTCTCTTTAAATTATTTATTTCTTTCCACGATCTGTTTAGCCGCAGCTCCATGCGTCACTAGTAGCTTCCAGGGAAACTATTGAGAGCCATTGGGTTCCATTGGAGTCAACAGAGTTGATGCAACTCTCTTTTAATGGCTCTAATTTCAGTTAAGCTGTTTCCTCTTAACGAACATTTCAGGGGTAGAAACGCTTCACGGGATTTGTCACTTTATTGATTGTCATTTTAACAGCAGCTACTGTAGTGTTTATGACAAGTAATGTTTGACAGAGATTATTCGATTGTCATGGTTTAGGAACATTAAACCACATTAAGCATTTACAAAATTCATCCGACTTTGATCCTTCCGAAGTCACATTATCTCACTTTTTCGATCAATAATCCCATTATGCATTAGACACTTAAATCAATGAAAATAATTGTATAGCAGTAATCACTGACAGTATATTTACATAAATACAATTATCTACCTCGAGGTTTAAAACTGATGAACAAAATCCTATAGGAAAGGTGGTTATACTTTTTTTATAGAACTATTTGAATGATCGATTTACAGATTTAATGTCTGATTTAGTTTTATCATTGTTAGAATATATATTTGTTAGAGTAAATTAGTTTAATAAACACATTTAGATCAACTACAATAATTGAATATGTCACATTCTATTTTATATTGGATTGTGTATGTGACAACATGCCTTTTGTGGTGGTTTGTATACTTGTGTACTCATTCTGTGCATGCAAGTGTAATAACACGACACAATGAATCTCTCTTACTATTATAAATTGGCAAAAGATGGAATTGTGACATTGTTATAAATGCCACCGTGTATTTTTCTACAGGGTGGAATATGAGGGAAATTATAGGACTGCTGCTGGTTTTCGAAGATGTAAGTTTTTTCATGTATGCCTATGTTGCTTTTCACATATACCTGGCATCAGCCTTACTGTAAATTAAATACTCAAACCCGTTGTCCGCCCGGAAACCATTGTACAATTTCCATTCAGATATTTAGACATTAGATGTTTAGTTGACTAAAAGTGTTCAGTGATCCTCAATCCCCCCCAGACGTAAATGTTTTGCTCTGTTGTCATTACTTTTTTAAGTATATCGTCAATGTTCTGTAATTTCCATTGCTTATGGACAGATGCCTGCAAGCTCAGGCTGGACCCCAACACAGCAAACAAACATCTCCCTCTGTCTGAGGAGGACACACATGTGACGTACGCAGAAGAGGAGCAGTCATATCCTGATCATCCTGACAGATTCGAGTGCTTCCCTCAGGTTCTGTGCAGAGAGAGTCTATCTACATGCTGTTCATGGGAGATTGAATGGAGTAGCAGGAGTAAGGTCTGTGTTTCCGTATCATATAAAGGAATCAGGAGGAAAGGAGAGAGTAAGGAATGTGAGTTTGGGGTGAATGATCAGTCCTGGATGCTTTTGTGCTCTGAGAACAGCTTTGAGGCTTGGCACAATAATAAGAGAATTAAAATTCGTCCACCTTCATCCTCATTTCGTTCTAAAAGAGTAGGTGTGTATCTGGACCGGAGGGCTGGTGCTCTGTCTTTCTACAGTATCTCTGACACACACAGACTCACACATTTACACACATTTTACTCCACATTCACTGAGCCTCTCTATGCAGGGTTTTGTCTTCATTCTGGCTCCTCAGTGGCTCTTCAGTCTGTATTAGATTAAAACACATGTGGCCACTGATATGGAGCGTTTATGAATATACAGTAGAATCACAGTGTTCAGTTTTGTTTCACTTTAAAAAGACTGAAGCATACATGGAATGGTATAAAGTTTTCCTTGGCATGGTATTTATTGGCCTTACTCCACTGCCAACTCTGTTCCAGAGAAAACGCATAATAACACAAAACTGAATGCTCTTTATTTTAATATACATGTAAAAGCAGTCATACCTAGTTTATTGAATGTTTTTAAGAAAATGTCTAATTGTTTCATTTGCGATTATTTATTTACAGTCGCAGACAGGTTTATCAAGTGACTTACAAATAACATTTGTACATTTTTAACATTTTGTCTAAATAAAATGTGGCTTTTGCAACAGAGATACATTGTCATATATGATATTGAAATTTAAGTTATTCAACAATCCAAGATGTGCTTGTTTTTCTTTTTTGAAGCATGTGTTTTGCTTTACAAAAAATACAAATAAAGGATTTTCATAACAATGAAGGGTATAACGTCTTTTTTTTTACATATTCACAGTTGCAGTATTAACAATCATACTGCCAGTTGCAGTATTAATATATATTTTTCCTCTTGAGAAAGTTAAGTAAGGATTTAAACGGGTCATAAAGCATAAAACTGCTTAAAAATGTGCAGAACAATTGTGCACATTTTTTATATTTAAATGCATTTTAATTATGATATATGTATATACAGTACGTCTAAAAAAAGTATTAGTTCAGTAAGTTTCTTTAGTAAGTCAATCTGATATTTTTGGCATGATGATATTTAATGATGCATCAGTGATTAGGCTTCTACAACTGCTCAATGACTGAAGCGCAGCTATGCTATTGGTTACTTCTGTATTTGCGTAAAACATTAAGAGATCTTTGTTCCTCTGGTTTCCTCGTTGTTGTTCCAGCCACCATCTCCACATGACAAAAAAGGCTACTCATAAAAAGACAGACTCACTGCCCACTGTCTTTCACTGTCCCTTATCTGATATAAACACAAAATAAAGGCGGTTTTTCATTGTTATTTTATTATTGGTGTGTTACATTTTTTGGCAAGTGTTTTCCGATTTTGACAGAAAGTGCCGTTTTGCTCTTTGATTCTCCAGGCTCTTTCCATGTAGAATAATATTTCCTGCTGCACTCACCATCCTGAGTTCTGATCTATAAAACACTGGAATCTATGGCCTTTAGGGTCATTCACTCACTAAAAAGCAAAGCAGAATAGCTGATTTAAGTATTTTTGTAATCCACTGACTAATTTCATTATGTTCAAAATGTATGCTGTGAATTGTCAACAATTGAATAAAGTTGTATTTGTAACTTACTCATTGGAGGATTCCCTTCTATGCTGTTTCTTCTTTCTAGAAATGGGAAAAACATTGTATGAATGGTCAGTGTTTAGAAAAAGTTATTTATATATATATATATATATATATATATATATATATATATATATATATATATATATATATATATATATTTCTATAGCCATCTTCAAGAATCCTCTGTCAGTTTAATTCTGACTTCTATCTCTTTTCTACTCTTTAAAAAACACCTTAGCTCTGTACATGTGGTAGGCTATATGAGACCAGAATAATTGCACTTATGCTTTGTGTTGTCCTTTTGTAGTTCCAATTGCTTCCATTGTTTACCTCATTTGTTAGTCGATTACAAAAGATTTGTAGTCTAATGCAGAAGACTACATGCAACATTCTCCATATATTATGTCTGATCAACATGCAGTGTTGCACATTTGAAGTTAAGGCAATACAGGTACTTCACTGAAATATCTCTATATTAATAATAATAATAATTTTCTAGGTTAAGTTCAAACAACCTAGACTTAAGAGTGTGTACTGCAACTGATTGATCGAATGTAGATAATTATGAATAAAATAAATGTAATTACGTAACTGTATTTTGTCTTTGTTATGTAATATGTACTGTGATACATTTCCACTGGACAACTGGACAATATATAGACAACCAATAATAATTGATGCATATTAGCCACATCAGGGTGTTGATGTATTTTTTATATCAAATATTTCTTTAAACTTTGTGAAACTCACCAGTCGATTGTGAAGATGGCTTCTTTATTTCCCGTAGTTCTGTTGTCAGTGTAGTTAGCTGAGATTTAATGGCTTCCATCTCATCCGCTACCCTCTTTAGCTCTCCGTCTTTCTCACTCATCAGTTTTTTCATATTTTCTAGTTCATGGATTTTCTCCTCAATTTGTTTATTTTTCTCATCAACCTCTCTGGTCAGTTTGTCTTGTGTTTCTTTTAGAAGTTTATCCCTACTCTGAATTTTCTTTTGTAGTTTATCTTTATCTTTCAAAGGTTCATTTTTCTCAGTCTCCAAATTTATTATCTTTTTGTCACTTTCTGATAAAGGTCTCTCGGTCTCGTCAAGGTGCTTTGGTTTGTTATACCAACTCTGAAAGAAAAACAAAAATAATTGCCTTTATAATTTCACGCACACTACATTATATAGTTTACAGAAGATCCACTTAAAACTCATGTTAATTTTTGGTCCTGCTGATCATATTTGACTTATTCTGTCAAGAAAAATATGTTGATATAAAATGATGATGTGTTTAACAAACTTTAATTTAAAAAATATATTTTCCCAATAACATCAGAACAGAATCGGATCAGTATTTACACTCAAATATAAGCAAATGTAAACTTCTTTGCAATTATTATTTATTATCAATGAATTAGGAGTAATTAATCCTGTTAATTTTGTGGTCAGTATTTAAAAAAATAGAAAAAACAAGAAAACTAAATAAAATGTCTCTGACCTGTTTACGGTTTCATACATATTGCTGTTCAAAGTAGTGGAGACAGGAATTTACACAACGATGCCATAGAAGAACCATTTTTGTTTCCACAAAGAGCCATTCATTTAAAGGTTCTTTAAAGAACCATCTTTTACTTTAATAATCTGTAGAACCTTTTTGGCCACGAAGAACCTTATTGGGAAACAGAATGGTTCTTTGGACCTTAAAGGTTCTTTATGGGACCATTTAGTCTTAAAAGGTTCTTCTATGGCATTGTGAAGCACCTATTATGTTTTTACCTATAAGAACATCTTCTTTAGACCTTATAGACTGATCTACAATAGTGCATAAAAGCACACAAAGGCCAAAGTCAATATGTATCAATGAATAAACAGTTATTTTGTGAGACCCCCTTATTAGATGTACACTCACCTCTTCTAGGTTTGGAGTTATCTGTTTACATTCTTTTGGGTACCAAAGGTTTTTCATGCTGCATACAAAATACAATTACATTTCTCTAGGGTTCATTTCATAAACTATTTTCATCATATGTCTCATCTAAACATAAATATATTACTTGATCACTGGATGATTAGGTAATTAATTTAACATTAGAGGTCTGAATGTTAAAAAGATTAAACTACATCAATTCTGAACGTCCAAGTAGAACATCAGAAAGTTTACAAAGCACTTCTGGTGATTTTATTTTAAAAAGGGTTCTAAAGTTTATACTCTGTATTCTGTATTATTGAACAGAAGTGTTTTTACACTTACAATTGACTGCGACCCCAAAAAGATGTTTCTGGAGAGAGCTGGGCATTAGGTGATAAAGCAAGAAAAGCACAAAGATCATAAATTAGCATCCTATATTTACATAAAAGCAGAAGTTCTGATATGTTCAAATCCAGTCAATTATAGTAAACAACAAAAGTGACTTAATGAAACATTGAGACCAAATTTCCTCCCCTGCATAAAAAATATGAGCTTATTTAGTAGTAACATTTCAGAACAGTTTTTATTGTTAGTATGGGATGTTGTTTAATACCTGCTCTATTAACCAGTCAACAACTTTGTCGATTGCATCATCATTCTTCTGACACTTCAGTAATCCTGTGTCTTCATAGAACAGACAGTCCACTGTCAGTATATCTGTCCTGTTGACACATCTGCTGCTGTCTGCTACAGTTTTCTCTGGGTCAAACGTGTGATGTAGCACCACTAGAACCTTCAGTTTAGAGGCTGTTCAAAGAAACACAGAAACGATTTACGTAAATAATTATTTTCACTTAAAACTTTGTCTAAAGTCTGATTAAATGTTTCACTTTAAAACAAAGTATTAAATACAATAAAAATATTGACAATCAATATATAACCTGTCGAGTCTGCGAATTGTTTCAGTGCTGCTTTGATATCAGTTCCAGCTTGTGAAATGATAGGACAGAAAACCAAAACAACATCACTCTCATCCACTGTAGGAACTGTCCTCAGATTATGAATGCGTTTGCTTAGAATGTGAATCATTTTCATGTCAGTTTCATTTGTTTTTCCAGCTGCAGGTGTGAATAGATTGACTTTTTCTGAAAAATGAATTGGCAGGAGAAAAAACAAAAAACAAATTAGAACAAATATGATCATGTCAAAATGAACTTACAATCAGTACCAGTACCAATCTAAACAATAGTGTGATGGGGGTATTTTTACTTTCCTTCATGTCACACTAAAATACCATCTGGAAAATGGTATTGAGTTTGTGAGAGTGTATATAATACAACTTGATCAGTTATAAACAAAAGTCAAGAATTTAATATTTACATCTATAAAATGATAAGTTCCATTCCTTGATTTTGATTGACCAATAGCTGTGCTTTATTCACAATAAAGCAGTCAAAGTTAAGCAGTCAAAAATAAAACATTTATTGACCAAATCAGAAATATTTCATATACAATTTATATAACAAATTTTATTTAAGCAATAAGCCCTGCAAAGCAGTAGGTTACAGTGCATTTCACCCCCCTTAAAACCCCCTTAGCTGATATTAAACCCACTGGTTTGCATGGCTTATTGCTTTTATAAAACGGTTATTCCATATGTGTAGCAAGGTTTCATAAAATAAAGTGATATTTAGGCTATGTTATGCCCTTATGAATCAGAATCAAGGACCAGAACTGACCGTTTTATAAAACTAATTTTATAACAGAACAAATATGTTATCATTATAAACTAGATAGCATCTGCCTATAAAATACAGAATGTTCTCTTTGAGGTAGGCTATAATAAAACACAATCTGAACAATACTGGGATGCGGGCATGTTATAGACATTAGAAGACCAGAAAATAATATTGTGTGTGTGAGAAAGTTTAAAATCCAATTTTATCAGTTATTACAAAAAAAGTCAAGAATTCAATATTCAGAATTAAACAAGCAGTTTTTATGTTCAGAAGATGCACACACCTGATCTAGTTTTGGAGCTCACTTTGTCCTTCCTATTTTTCTCCGATGATTTAGAGTTATTAGTAGCCTTCAAACACATAACAGTTATGAAATTCAGATCCAGTGTCAGGACGGAAACTGTATTAGGTGTTTGCGTTTGAAGCCACTACTAAAGTATAACAATTTATTCAAGCTTACCTCACGAACCTTCTTTGTTTGATCCTGAACTTGTGATGAATCTGTGGTTTTGTGGTTAAAACAGACATTAGTAGTTAAATCATGACCCCAACAACTGCTTGTCACTTATTTCGAAAAGCCATTTTGATTATATGTATACAAATTCATTATATTTTAAGCTCTAGCCTTGTACTTGGAGACTCGCATATACAAAAGTGTCAAAACTTTTTTACCCATAAAAACACACAAAAGTAACGCCTTTTAACCAGCAGTTAGTTTGTCCTTCATAAGACTCACACACCTGAACTAGTTTTGGAGCTCTCTTCTTCCATCCTTGACTTATCCTCAACCTGCAGACACAACAGTTGTAAAATTCAGTGCAGTGTCGGGATGAAAACAGTATTACCTCAGGTTTTCCTTCAAACTCGCCACACTTCTCTTCTCTGTTTAATGCTGGAGTTGTATTGAGTCTGGGGTTTTGTAGTTAAATTGGTCATTAATTCATGAACCTATACTGTTTTGGGTCATCATCACTAATATTGACAAGCCATTTCAAATATACACAAATTCATTATATTTGCCTACAGCTTGACCTCAGAGACTGACATACATCGAGCATTAAACTGCACAGAATCCAGACTTAAGTCAAGACTTCAATATGCATACTTTTATAAGCAGTTATTTTTGTATTGTCCTCATAAGATGCACGTATGTACTATTTTCAGAAATGTACAATAACAGAAGTGTTAACCACATGTAATACTTCTTGCCTTGCTAGCAGTCCTTGAAAAATACACAATTTCCCCAGTAGCTGAAGTAATAGCCCATTGCTCTGGGTGTATGTGTGTTCACAACTTGCAGTGCATGTGTTTACTGGATTGGTTAAATACAGAGGACACATTTGCGTGCCGTGATAAATTGCAGCTCTCTTTACAGCAATTTTTGGGAAATTTAACAAAATATATTTCAATATACCCAAATGTGTTTAAAGTTTAATATACAGGTGTGTGGCTCTTCATTCCAGTTTTGCTTATAGTCAATATGTTTCACGTACAGCTGCTTTGTAACAATTAAAAATGTTAAAAGCGCTATATATATCGCACACATATAGTCATATTAAACATACACTATTGTTTTGTTTAACATGTTTATTTTAGTGCTGTCAATCGATTAAAAAATTAACTAACTAATCACACACAGCTTTGATGTTTTTAAATATACTTTTACATTCTAATAATTTCACATTTTATCTCCAAATAAATGTGGAAACAAAACAGCATCATTTTATGAATGAAAGACAACATTCTAATATTGTTGGCTTTGCAACTGATGTCTTTATTAAGTATATATATTTTGTCTACTAATCAAACCCATTATAACAAGTGTGCCCTTCCTACCTGTTACAGGAAATATATAAAGTTCTCAAACACTATACTGCTTAATACATGAAATACAGAAGTATCATCATTAAAGCCACAAAATCACAATGATTTCTGGAGGTAGCTGCGACGCTTCTAGCTCTAAGCAGGTCTAAAATGCGCTTTTCACTACTCTTTGCATTCAGACTTTATTTGATTGAAGACTGTGCTTGCAAAAATACCAGACAAAGTGGTTTTCTGGCATAATCTTGTTTGTTTTTGTTCCTTCAAGCACGAAAGAGAAGTTATTACGCAGACGCAGCCTTTAGCCACTGCGGTTAGGCCAGCCTCGTATATTTACATAAAAGCAGAAGTTCTGATATGTTCAAATCCAGTCAATTATAATGAACAACAAAAGTGACTTACCCTATACCGAGATGGACAAATATTGAGACCAAATTTCCTCCCCTGCAGAAAAAATATGAGCTTATTTAGTAGTAACATTTCAGAACAGTTTTAATTGTTAGTATGGGATGTTGTTTAATACCTGCTCTATTAACCAGTCAACAACTTTGTCGATTGCATCATCATTCTTCTGACACTTCAGTAATCCTGTGTCTTCATAGAACAGACAGTCCACTGTCAGTATATCTGTCCTGTTGACACATCTGCTGCTGTCTGCTACAGTTTTCTCTGGGTCAAACGTATGATGTAGCACCACTAGAACCTTCAGTTTAGAGGCTGTTCAAAGAAACACAGAAATAATTTACTTAAATAATTCTTTTAACTTAAAACTTGGTTTTAAAGTGAAACATTTAATCAGACTTTAGACAAAGTATTAAATAAAATACAAATATTGACATTCAATATATAACCTGTCGAGTCTGTGAATTGTTTCAGTGCTGCTTTGATATCAGTTCCAGCTTGTGAAACGATAGGACAGAAAACCAAAACAACATCACTCTCATCCACTGTAGGAACTGTCCTCAGATTATGAATGCATTTGCTTAGAATGTGAATTATTTTCATGTTCGTTTCATTTGTTTTTCCAGCTGCAGGTGTGAATAGATTGACTCTGTCTGAAAAATGAATTGGCAGGAGAAAAAACAAAAAACAAATTAGAACAAATACGATCATGTCAAAATGAACTTACAATCAGTACCAGTACCAATCTAAACAATAGTGTGATGGGGGTATTTTTACTTTCCTTCATGGCACACTAAAATACCATCTGGAAAATGGTATTGAGTTTGTGAGAGTGTATAAAATACAACTTGATCAGTTATCAACAAAAGTCAAGAATTTAATATTTACATCTATAAAATGATAAGTTCCATTCCTTGATTTTGATTGACCAATAGCTGTGCTTTATTCACAATAAAGCAGTCAAAGTTAAGCAGTCAAAAATAAAACATTTATTGACCAAATCAGAAATATTTCATATACAATTTTATATAACAAATTTTATTAAAGCAATAAGCCCTGCAAAGCAGTAGGTTACAGTGCATTTCACCCCCCTTAAAACCCCCTTAGCTGATATTAAACCCACTGGTTTGCATGGCTTATTGCTTTTATAAAACGGTTATTCCATATGTGTAGCAAGGTTTCATAAAATAAAGTGATATTTAGGCTATGTTATGCCCTTATGAATCAGAATCAAGGACCAGAACTGACCGTTTTATAAAACAAATTTTATAACAGAACAAATATGTTATCATTATAAACTAGATAGCATCTGCCTATAAAATACAGAATGTTCTCTTTGAGGTAGGCTATAATAAAACACAATCTGAACAATACTGGGATGCGTACAATACTTGACAATACTTGATTATACGAATACAAATTCATTATATTTTAAGCCTTGTACTTGGGGACTCACATATATTACTGTACAAAAGTGTCAACTTTTTTTACCCATAAAAACACACAAAAGTAACGCCTTTTAACCAGCAGTTAGTTTGTCCTTCATAAGACTCACACACCTGAACTAGTTTTGGAGCTCTCTTCTTCCATCCTTGACTTATCCTCAACCTGCAGACACAACAGTTGTAAAATTCACTGCAGTGTCGGGATGAAAACAGTATTACTGCAGGTTTTCCTTCAAACACTTCTCTTCTCTGTTTAATGCTGGAGTTGTATTGAGTCTGTGGTTTTGTAGTTAAATTGGTCATTAAATCATGAACCTATACTCTTTTGTGTCATCATCACTAATATTGACAAGCCATTTCAAATATACACAAATTCATTATATTTGCCTACAGCTTGACCTCAGAGACTGACATACATCGAGCATTAAACTGCACAGAATCCAGACTTATGTGAGAAAAGTCAAGACTTCAATATGCATACTTTGCTCTGGGTGTATGTGTGTTCACAACTTGCAGTGCATGTGTTTACTGGATTGGTTAAATACAGAGGACACATTTGCGTGCCGTGATAAATTGCAGCCCTCTTTACAGAAATTTTTGGGAAATATAACAAAAAAATATATTTCAATATACCCAAATGTGTTTAAAGTTTAATATACAGGTGTGTGGCTCTTCATTTCAGTTTTGCTTATAGTCAATATGTTTCACGTACAGCTGCTTTGTAACAATTAAAAATGTTAAAAGCGCTATATATATCGCACACATATAGTCATATTAAACATACACTATTTATTTTGTTTAACATGTTTATTTTAGTGCTGTCAATCGAGTAAAAAAATAATCACACACAGCTTTGAAGTTTTTAAATATACTTTTACATTCTAATAATTTCACATTTTATCTCCAAATAATATATCTCCAAAGTATATATATATGTTTCTACTCATCAAACCCATTATAACAAGTGTGCCCTTCCTACCTGTTACAGGAAATATATAAAGTTCTCAAACACTATACTGCTTAATACATGAAATACAGAAGTATCATCATTAAAGCCACAATCACAATGATTTCTGGAGGTAGCTGCGACGCTTCTAGCTTAAGCAGGTCTAAAATGCGCTTTTCACTACTCTCTGCATTCAGACTTTATTTGATTGAAGAGAGGTTATTACGCAGCTTTTAGCCACTGCGGTTAGGCCAGCCTCCACTTTGACAACGACGGTCAAGTCAGCCATCACGCGGTTTTGTTGGGCGTGTATATACTAGGCATTACGGTACTACAGTAAAGGCGCGTCTGCGCATTGTGATTACGAAATAAAAGCGTTCTTCCGGCGAACGCGGTTTGTCTTTCCACCACCAGTTTGTGTATATTAGATGTTTGCTAAATTGTTATTACCTGTTGCTTTGGAGTTATGGGTAATTTTTAAACTGATGCTAACTATTCTGGCTCTTACTAACGTTTTGCTGTCCAGTTGTAGATAAATAATTTGAGTTTTTATTTATAAGACCATGAAATGTCTCTAATACGCCTCTCTTTTTTTACAAGTTTAAACATATTTTAAAAGAAAACTCTCTGTTTCCGAGTCTGTAGTAGAAAGAGTCTGTAGAAACAGGGATTTTCTTTTAACATATATGTCTTATAGAAACACAGCATACAAGAGATATTTTACAGCAACTGGTCAGAAAGACTTTAGCAACCACCAGAATAGTTAGCAACAGTTTACAAATGACCCATAACCCCACAGCAACAGGTGATAACAATTTAGCAAACACCTAAAATACACAAACTGGTGAACTCGCCGAAAGAACGCTTTTATTTTGAAATCACAATGCTCAAGACGCTCGGCAGTAAGTTTACCGTAATGTCAAGTATATGCGCGCACAACCAAACGGTGTGTTCAAAGTGGATGCTGGCCTGACGTCAGTCTTTAGCCCATATGTACAACATACGGGACCGCTGTCGCGTTGCGTTGCGCCGTGTTCAACATCCAGAAGCTGTCAAACTATACTGGACGTATCAATACAACGATTTATAATCGCGCCTAAATAGTTTAAAGGCCTTCATGCTATAAGAGCGTGATTGTATAATGTAACGCTAGATGACGACAGAAAAACCGCATGTTGCGTTAAACGCGTTAATCTGAAAACATTTATCGCATGCGTTAACGCGTTAACGCTGACAGCCCTACATAAAGTTGACTTGACTATCACTCAATTGTTTTAAGGAAAATAAAAAAATAAACAGCTATTTTTTTCATGCACTTTAGCACAGAGTTTACTTACCGTTCTTATTCAAATCTTGTGTTTGAGCTGATGTATATTTTCAAACGGATTTGTATTTTGAATTTGTTTCAATCGATTGTTAGGCGTAGGTCGCTAATAGATATGAGCTGAAAAAGCCAGTCATGCTGGTTTGACCTGATCGAAAAACTCTTTCACTTTCATTATAGAGCAGATCAGTGGAGAAGGTCCTGGCTGCAGGCTGCAGTACGGGGCGGTGCTAAACATGGGGGAGGAGCTCAATGTTGAGTGCCGCCCTCAACACATCCCATTGTGTGGTGAGTCCATGTGTCTTGTCAGTCTAGTTTAGTGTATTTGTAGTTCTTGTTTTGAGTTTATTTTAAGTCTTTGTATAGTGTAGTTAGTCCAAGTCCTGTCTTGTTATGTATCCATGTTTTGTTATGTCGCCCCCACGTGGGTCTTTGTTTGATTATTTATTAAATTAAAATAATTAAATATTTGATTTGTTTAGAAACATCTAACAATTTATTAAGAAAACATAAAATTTGTGATTACTTGATAATTACGTTTCTAGTATATAAGAGCTTATGCTGTCACACAGTTTAAAATGAGTTTCCTCCACTTATCATCTCATACAAAACTAATTTAAAATATAAACACTGGTAAATAAAAACCCTAACCGTCTACGCTTCAGTATAAACTTAAGACTTCAGCCAGAGTGGGCTCTTTTCAAATTATTTCACATAGTTTTTTCAAATGACAATCCACAAATGAATACCTTGCAGTGTTTCCTATTACAAAACAGTAATAAAAGTGATAAAAACACACCTTCAAAATTACTGCTGCTAGCTCCCATTTTTTTCTCTAAAATTGTCTAAATACGTTGAAATGTAGAAGAAGGCAAATTTAGTTTTAAAAAGTTAAAATAAACAGAAACCAAACATAATGCAGTTAGTGAGAAAGTTAAACGTTATATTCATTCATCTGAACATAAAATAACCTTCACCAAAGTCGGCCAACTTGTGCTCTTCAATTTAACATTACGTATATCAACGAGCAATATTTCAACCGGCAGTTTTTAAATGTATTCAAAATCATTGCGTTTCGATTAAGATTTTGGTCAAATGAATAATTTGTTCCAATGCAACCAAAATCCAACATATATGGCGCAGGCGCAAGTCTGGAGTGCAGAATACCCAGCTCACTGGATGCTGACATGAAATAGCCCAAACGAGTAAAAGAAATAAGCGCAGAGAAGACGCTTTGTGATTGAATTATAGCTTAATACTAATAAATACTACATTAATTTTTTAAAGCACCTAAAAGTAGCTTTCTCAAAGCGCTGTACAACACAACCAAACACAACAATATAAATCAACACAAGATTAAATGATTACACAATTAGCCCTAAACCACGATTCAGTTAAAAGCCAGCCTAAAACAAAACGTTTTAGGAAAGGGATTTAAAAATACCCGAGTTTCCTTCCCTGATGCCGACCGGGAGCGAATTGCACAATTGGTGGCATAAGCAGAAAAAGCTGACACCCCTAAAACTCAACCGTGTTTTAGGAACAACCAGAAGACCACTCTGGAAGAACGCAACGTACAGTACGTCTCGGTGAGTAAGGTGTTAAAGATCGGCCAAAAACCGAGGATACCAACATCTACTAACCTTACAGAACACTACAGAAACTCTGCTTTCTTGATTCATTTGAGAACTGAACTATTTGACGGTAGTGATTTATTCTCAATCGACTTCGCCATCAATCTTTTCGCAGACGTTTTGCGACCAAGGTGAGGATTTTAGTCAAAACGTTTAGTTTTCTAATCATTCCGTTGCACCAGTGGAAAACATTTTATCATTCAGATGAATGTTAACGTACGTACGCCTGAAAATAACGTCAGTTTTATTTCACTTTCTATTTGTTTAAAAATAAAGTAACTAAGCGAGCTTCTCTAAGCTTTTGTTTTGCTCACACACCTGCATTTGCTGATGACTCCGATGAATGGATTCGATACAATAGTAGGCTACAAAACATTTACTTTCATTTTTCAGTCAAGTCGTTCTGAATAGCCTTGCTTTAGGCTACTCCGTAATAGGCTAATAATAAAAGAAAATTAAAAGATGACAAGTACTTATTACAGACATTTTAATGTATATATGAATTTGACATTTGGTCAGACAGTGGGCATGCAGGCTACTACCACGAGAGGGCAACAGAGTACCTACATATCCGCTTTTATTCACTCGAACTTAAAATGATGGTTTGTAATTAAGCCTATATTTGCAGAATTATAGTTTTGTCTACGAAATGTATTTCAGAAATGTAAACATACACCTTTAGATTCAAGCCGAGCAAAATCTTTCAACAATAAGGCGAAGAACAGACCCATGCAGAAGTGTGTTACTGCAAGGCTACACATTTGATGCTATTCAGTCCCTGTGTTTTAATACAGGATCCAACACTGTTAATACAAAAATACTGTACGACTAATTTTTCATTGATGGTTCATGTAGTTTGCCACATTATTTGGCGTTTTTAAGTCCTATCCATAGTGTTCCCTATGTGGACCACTTTTTTGGATGAAGTATAAAAGTAAAATGTGAAAATAGTATTAATGGTTTAGTCACGAGTGTTAACCTTTAGCAAATTATTAAAGGGGCGTAATAAGAATAGCCACTTTCTCAAAAAGGAACAAAAACATGAACTAAAATTGTCTTAATACGTTGAAATGTAGAAGAAGGCACATTTAGTTTTAAAAAGTTAAAATAGTGTTTAAGGTAAGATATTTGTAATATTAAAAAAATATTATTTGTAAAAATGTACTTAGTAGCAAATTGCAGAGGTTACATGTTGCCGACCTTTAATACAAATAGTCCGCCGGTAGCAGAACTGGTGAATTTCACATTTTATTAAAAAAGAATGGGAAAGGCACCTGAAGATGATCCTGGAAAAGCATGTATGAGGCAATTTGACTCAAGGGTTCTATTGAGGATGAGTGAAAGCCAGCCTTCTTTTACAGAGAGGTTACTTCCTGTGATGTCTACGTGTCTGTGGGTCTATGTATGTGTGTAAGTGATAGAAACAGAGAGTCAGAATGGAGGATCTGGCAGAGTATCACGGGGACATCAGTAAGAAAAGTGCAGAAGAGATCTTGGCTGAGGCAGGCAGAGACGGCAGCTATCTGATCAGAGACAGTCAAAGTTTACCGGGGTCATACTGTGCGTGTGTGCTGTGAGTAACATCTCAAACACCTGTGTGTAGAATCACTATGTCTGTGTGCAGTGACTAACATCTTTATGTAGTAACTGAGAATATCAATATACAGGTGTGGTGAATGGGTGTACACCTACAGAGTTTTCAAACAACAGGACGGCTACTGGACAATTGAGGTATGAACAAATTCGGGAGGGGTTTAAATCATATAATTCGTTATTATGATATATGCAACGGCACAAACATTTTAGATGTGAGGGGGACAGAATGTTTTATTCACTGGCATTTTTGTATTGCATCGGTGTATAACTTGTTCAGAAGTGACCTGTCCCACTTTTGCCTAGAGGTCACCAAAATAACATTATTCGACAAATTAGTTAAACTGGGCAGTTGTACAGGTATGTGAGGAAACCACATTACCACGATGAACTGAATAGCAACAATTACCCAAACTGTGTCTGTGAGGGTAAGATGTGATTCTAAACATACGTTTGGGTGTCTCTTAAGTTTCAATACCTCATTGTTATAGTACATGCATATACAGTAATGTAGAAATGAAATAATTGAATTTCTATTGAATCTGGAATTACATGTAAACATTTATTTGATCCTACAGTAACTTACAAGATGATCAGTTACTATTGGCCTCATGGAATTAATAGTCAAAGCAAGAGGGTCACGTCTCAATTGCTGCATGGAAACGTGTTTTGAGCAGGGATGTTTCAGAAAAATGTGAAAGTGGTTTTCAGTGACCTCTACTCAGCAGTTTAATGCTGCTTATAGTGCAAAGATGAAAATAAGATATGGGTGTTTTTATTTTCTGTTTGTGGTCACTGTGTACCACTAGTGTGTAAGTCTTTAAGTGTGTACAGTGGTCTGTATATATAGTGGCTCACCACACATCAGATAAAAAGCCGGCATCTACTTCTGCTGCATTTCAATATTGCACTTTTAATATTCAAGCGCAACAAGGAAGTGGTGAGCTGTGCAACAGCTCTGATCTGCTGTTATCAATGTTGATCAGATGCTAATAAACATTTTCAATTTGTTCATGCTGAAACTTTACCCAAACTGAAATCATGTTAAAGCCATGCAATGACAAAACAAACAGTCTTTAAATAGTTTCAGATCTCCTAAATGCAAATAAGGGTTTAATGAAACTAAGAAACTATTAATTTTCTCCTTCCTCAATGTCACAGCGGTATAACAATCCCTTTGAAGGAAAGTGTTAACATTCTGAACTGTTAATAAATTGCTGTGTATAAAACAGACTTGAAAAACACTTCCTCATAACAATGTTTCGTCACTTCTAAGGACTTTTCCATTGTGTAGTAACATTTGTTTTTAATGAACTATGAAGGGTCCAAAAACCTTTTATTTATAAATGCAGAATCTTTAATCAGTTTTTCATTGTTTCCAGACAGCTCCTGGGACAAAAGAAAGATTCTTCAGAAAAGTCTGTAACCTTATTTCTGCTTTCAAGATCCCGGACCAAGGAATCAGCTCTCCGCTTCTCTATCCTGTGAACAATCCAAAACATCAACAATAACACAAAAATAAACACCTCAAAACACACCATGTATATTTGTTGTATATTTTTGTAAATAAAAATACTGCCATAAGGCCTTTGTGAACTTTTTTGTTGATATTCAGTAGTGTTTCCATCATCTAAACCACTGCACATTACACATGCCTTTTTCTGGAGTCCTGGTTCCTTTCGGACTCTCATTACTCTTTTGCTTTTGTTTGGGAACTCATGAAAGCTTGTTTCCTTTTTACAAAATAACAAAAGTTTCTTCTGATGTCTGTGGTAAAGCTTCTTCTTGAGATTAAACAAAACTATTATGTTAAAGTGTGTCAGGATGGGTTTCATTTAGCCCTAATAATACAACATTAAACATTAAACACAATTTAACTTTGATTTCCAAAGATGTGTGTGTGTGATGTACAAGCCTGTTTTTTCCGTTTGACCTTTTAAAAAAGGTAAAATCCCATGAAAATAAAACGAGAGGAGCTGCATATGAATTGTAAACTGGAACATGTTTATGTCTTTGTGTGTTCGCATCCTGAAATCAAGAGTATGAGGTTATTCTGGCAGGTCACGTGAGTCAAGCCTGCGGATTAGCTGATCCTCATTGTTTAAATTTTATTCAGCTAACAGCAGTTTATTGCGTTGCTCAGGAGCAAATTACCCTCCTCCATCCCCAGCTTCACCATATATTTTCAATCTGGACTCGACTGTTTTCCCTTTCAGTCTCAATGATTTTACATTATGTGTCACACTTAAATGTCATTAAGAACTAATGACATCTGCTTGTTCTGTTCTGTAAACCCTGTGGTCGTTTTTGCCAAGAACAGAACTATACCACCAATCTAGAATGTATGCTCATTGTCAATCTTTTTTGACGGTAGCGAACCTGACCGAACTTTATTTACCGAATTGACTTCGTACGGTAGGGATTAACATTCACATCTCGGTCTTCAGCTAGCTGATCCCTAAAGATTAAATCTCAAACAAAGAGAGAATTAGCTTTTTAAATCTTTATGATACTTAAAAAAGACTTACTGCAGAATCAGTTTACCTCTGAATCAAAACTAACTCTGACACGACAAACACACATGCCCACAGACACACATCCAGAAACAAAGACAAACAGGGTTATATTTGCATTTTTATTCATAAAAAGGCCACTGCCCATATTACTTTGTTTTTAAATAGGCATGTTTTACAAACGGCATTAATCTGTGTACATAAAGCCAATCAGCCAAATATACACCACAGGAACTTGTTTGGCCAAAGTGAGGACATTGAACTTCTTTAGTACTTTTGTGAGAGAATTTGATCATTAACCAAACGTTACTTTCATCGTCAGTTCATCAATGATCGTGATTATGACAAAGATGCAAACTGAGATAAAAAACAATTATTTCCCACCACATTATTTTCTTCGTGCAACGTAATCGTACTTGGATTGATCATTTGCAAAACATCTGAAACCTATTGTGCCTTGGGAGCACCTCTCACGCAAATCCGTCAAATATTTGCACGTCCTAAAAATTCAGTCTAATGCATTTACCTCTTCAACTTATTTTCAGTGCAAATATATATCTCAGGTTAAGGTTACAAAGCTTGATGGTACAGCATATCCACAGAATTCACAAGAAAATACATTTAGTCCTAATTCTCTTGAGTTTCATGTATAAATAGTCCATTATCTATAAACAGTCTACAGTAGTCCATTAATGATATACAGAAGTCCATATCGAGTGTCCTACACACAGAACGTCTACCCACAGTGCTGCAGACTTTTAATAGAATTGGAAAAGACCCAACTCCAAGACTAACACAAAAATAACGTTCTTCAGCAGGCGATCCTTTCATTTCCCTACGCATCTTCCTCCTCGGGTCTCCTGCTAGTTTCAACAGGGATCAGAAACCGGGAAAATGACCTCTTGACGTACTGGAAAACGAATCCAAAACTTGCTAGCTTTGACACTCATTGTGAAACCAAATGGCATGGTGTGGTTTTCAGCAAAACAAACAATAAATCACATGACAATAAATAAACAACAGGAGCAGCATATTGACTGTAAACTGAGACATGTTTATGTCATTGTGTGTTTGTATCCTGGAGTATGTTTACAAGAACTCACTTCATACAGTAGGCATTAGCATTCACGTATTTGGCTCCCGCTAGCCGATCCCCACCCGCCGAAAAACAATAAATAAAATCAAAATAAATAGTTGCATAAAACTAAGGCATGTGACTAATACAGAAACACAGGTCGAGTATGTACGATATGTCTAAGCCCATTTTATGTGATCGTTTCTAGCAGACCAGGAAGGCACAATTTCCACATACATAATATTTTTTTCTACATTTGAAAATAGGTAACTGTACAGTTTTAGCAAAAAGAACAAATCTGTTTCCACTGCAGCGGTGTCGAACGGCCTAATTCTCTCAGCTTCTTTAACACTGATTAAGCATAAACAACACAAGATGGCGGTGAGCTCTAGCCAAGACTCCCAAACACTGCGAATCTCTCCCAGGAGTTCAGTTTCGTCACAGCAAAGTCAGAGACACAGAGGCAGAGTGGTGCGAACCGAACTGGGAGACTTCGGAAAGCTGTTTGACGTTGACAGTTCCAGAGGTCTGTGGAAATATTTAGTTCCTGGAAGGTCATTTGAACCGTTAAGATCTTGAAAGCTGTCTACGTGTAAATCCTGGAACGCGAACGGACTGTGAAAATTCGGCGAGAAACATTTAACACAGCGGCCAATGATAATCACCCTCAGGTTACTTCGACTTGATTTTCCCCTAAAGTCAAACGATGCCTGTACACAATAAAGTGAGAGAGCCAGCCGTGGCTGCTTGTGTGCCCAAAAAAGTCATGGGTGGATTGTTCTCCGTGCCCTCTGGTTGGCAAGCAAGGCTTGTTCTTTAGTAAGAACGGTTAAGCCACTGTAAAACAAGAAAGACATCTACCTAACCAAACTTAAAACCCAAATTGGCTAAGAGTGCATAAACAAACACAAAGGTCTAAAATTAATACCATCATTTGTCACTTTTTAAAGGCAATAGTCTTTCACGATTTGTTTGGTTGGGGTTCTAGAAAAAGCTGAAGATATGTAGTTGCTTCGAGTGTAATAAAGGAGTGTGTAGGCATGTAAGCAGGTGTGTTTAAGTGCCGCTGTTACCTGCGACCTGTTTCCACATGTCTGATCAGGTGAATATTGAAGGGGCTGTCTGCTAGCTCGGGATGTTGTTCGATGGGTAGAGCATAGAACCCGTCGTACCCTGAGATACGCCCCTCTGCGATGAGCTCATCCTTTTCTTTCTCGGTCCAAACCAAACTTCCGCTCTCCCCTTCCAAGACCTTCTTCTGTTCCCGTAGCCACGCTCCCTGCACAGCTCTTATTCGTGCTGCCTCTAACACCCTTGTGCGTTCTTCCTCCGGCGATGCTCCATAGCGAATATTAAAGCTAAGCGCCCCCTGCTGGAGCACGATGTCGGCAAAACGGCGCATTTCCCCACCGACCATAGCGCTGATTTGGGACACCGAAACGTTTACACCATTCTCCAATACTCTGACTCCGCCTCCAGCTCCACCTCCTGCCACGCCCAGGTCTGCCTCTAGTGGACCCGCCTTGGTGAAAAAGTGAGTGTCACGCCCTCCCACTGTGAAATGAAGGCCTCTCAGGTACACGGCGCCGTTCAGAACGGCAGCAATCCGACGACTGTCCTCGCTTGCCACCCCGATGATCTCGGTCACCACCACGCCGTCACGGATAGCGAATTTCACGCCTTTTCCGAAAATGGAGGATAGGGCAGAGAATATTGGCCTACGCCCCTGCCGGCCTCCAATTTTGCCGTTGGCTGGTGTCATGGGGAGGCGGTCCAATGAGATGAAGTTTTTCAAATGCTTTTGAAGATCACACTGGATGCCAAGGACAATCTGAGAGAGGGGGAATTTATGAATAGCAAACATGAGTGTTTTTGGTTTGTTGCTAGATGAGAACGAAAACTGTGGAAAACTTGAAAGTACCTTGCTGGTATCCCAGGTCTGTGTGCGAATCTGTGTGGCCATCATCTCATAGGTTTGCTCTGTGTTCTCCACCTTTGGTTTGGGAAACCCTGGAACCACGTTATGAAGCTGGAACCCAAAGAGCTGCAGCCAGCTACTGATATCTGCACAGAGAAAGATAAACTACTGTGAAGCTGTTAAGGTTAAATTTGATGTACAGTATTTGCCATAAATACATCTATTCATTTGGTTGGTGGGCTTATTTTTCTGATGTTTTATTGCATAAAATTTATGATAAATGTATATATATATATATATATATCTGGATCAATCTTGGGGCCCCTAGGTGGAGAACCACAGGTCTAAATGTCTGCAAGGCTGCCTTGTCAAAATCCTTACGAAGCAACAATATATTGGAACATACTGGAAAATACAGGAAATATATTTGCTTCCCTTAAGGGAAAAAGAATATTTAGCAGATAAACACAATCGACATTTACAGTCTCTTTCACTTTCAGGAAAATGGACTAAAAATATTGATTATTCATTCAACACAACAACAGATGTTCCTCAAATCAAATGTTCTCTAGAATAAGAATGTACCTCTCCATAACACCACCAAAACATGATTCACAGCTGTGACAAAACAAAGGCCTATTTACTAATAAAAAAAGGCAATATTCTGTTGATATCTTCTTCCCCAACTTCCTGTTTTAATAGGAAATACATCAACACAGGAAAAAACTGCACTCATCAAGCCGGTTTATGGGGTCTTCAAAATAGTTTATGGTTTCTTCTTTTATAGTTAACTTTAGTACCGGCTGTACAAGACAACAACAAGAACTGCTCATATGATTTCTGATTCTGATGAATGCCATGTCACTGAAACTATCATTAGGTATTTAGCAGGAGTCTTAAATTTGCCTGGATTCAGTGACCAGAAGACTTTTACTCTTTTGTACACTTTTGCACATAAAACACAATGTTGGTAGTGTAATAGTAAATAGCTGTAGGGTCACTGTTAAATAAACGTGATCGAGGCACTTGGGGTTATGAAGATCCCGTTTTAACGATTTGAAGTGAGACACTTAAATTTGGTTTGCTTGAGCGACACTGTCCTATTAATATTTCCACAGTACGTTGCTTTGGCTATAACTAATGAATCTCAGTTCCGCTATGTGCTATTATTCAAAATATAATTTCCCCTTAGGGAACTGACACAAACACAGCACAAAAAACCCAAAGCATGACGATGGTTTCACCTCACTGTCAAACAGTGTCCCTGTCTCTTATTCTAGACAAAGTACAGTACAAGTACAACTCACTCCACTGGACAAAGCTAGTTTTAAAAGTTTTTATAGTTAGATTCAAACAGCTTTTTTTAAAGGGGTCATATCACATGGCTAAAACAAATGTTATCATTTGTTTCAGATGTAATGCAATGATTATACACGATTTAAGGTTAAAAAACATAGTATTTTCCACATACCATGCATGTTTGCATCTTCTCTTTGCCCTACCTCTCTGAAATGCACAGATTTCTTACAAAGCTCATCACTCTGAAAAGCGAGGTGTGCTATGATTGGCCAGTTAACTGGAGAGTAGTGATTGGCTGAATATTGCAAGTGTGTGACGGAATTGCAATTGTACAGGTACGCTTACCTTACGTGCGTATACATTTTGGCGGTCTTAGTCAAATCATACCACAAACTGACGTAGATTTCTGGGGGTGTGGTTACACGAGGCGTTTCAGGCAGGTCTGGGTGAGCATTCGCTTTTAGATTTAAGATGCATCTTTTGTTCAGACACTTACATTTTTGGTAATACATGCATGGGCAACTTATAACACACCAAAGACACAGAAAAACACATATTCCCGCCATATGACCCCTTTAAGGTAAAATGTCTATTTAAAACAATTTCAAAGGGGATAAAGTGTTCATTTCTGATGATGTCTACCAACCAAGTGCATTCACAATGGACACCTTTATTATTATGTGGGCTGGGATGAGGA
This sequence comes from Barbatula barbatula, assembly GCF_947034865.1. Lineage (NCBI taxonomy): Eukaryota > Metazoa > Chordata > Actinopteri > Cypriniformes > Nemacheilidae > Barbatula > Barbatula barbatula. Next base: position 23,527,310 of record NC_136767.1, on the reverse strand, counting down.
TTTAGACATTAAGACTGGACAACAAGGGTGAGTAGATGACAGATCCTTTTAAGACACTAAACTTACTCAAAACCTCACTCTTACCTGTTGTAAACTTGGTCACATCCTGTAGGTCTCCCACCGGATAATTGTTCTTAAATGCGTACAAATTAAACGGCTTGGGATTCACACTTAGCTCCGCCCACAATTCGTGATTGGGCGTCGTCCATCTTCCGGCCACCACATCATAGTCGCGGCGACCGAGGTGCACCAACCGAGTGAAAGAGTCATAGAGACCACCTTGAAACCCAAAGACGAGAAGAAACGTGGGGTTTGAATCTCTGTAAACATCTCCGTACGGCGTGTACCACAGTTCTTTCACAACGTGACCCCGACTGCTGAAAACCGCTAGAGGTGTTCCGGCGTTGTCACAAGCTATGTAGAATTCCTCTCCGCTGCTCATCTCCATGGCGATGAGGTGACCCTGAAGGTCGTAATAGAGGGAAGTGATCTCTGAGCTGCTGTGGTTGTACAAATGAGTCACTCGCGTTGGTTCCATCAGATCGGCGTAGAAAAACTGCAGCTGTGCCCCGTCGCTAGTGTGGCTTGCGACTCTCCTACCGAGTCCGTCGTAGCGATACCAAACCTTCTGTCCGCTGTCTCGGTCATAGGCACCCAACAGCAGTCCATTTGAGCCGTAATCAAAGAGCAAGTTCCCACGGAGACGCAAGAATCCATCCTCATCGGTGCGGTATTGGATCTCTCCAAGGCGTGTTATTCGGTCGCGAAGATCGTAGCGTAGCGGTGTCAAGCGTGCACTGTTACCGTGACTCAACAAGTTTATGTTTCCGTTGAGGTCGTAACTGTAGCGCCACTGTGGCCGGTCATTTATGGCGACCGTTTGCAACTGTCCGTCTGCGTCATACTCATATGCGTACCTAGTGATGTTGTTGTCCACGCCAATTCGAATATCACAGTTGGTGACACGTCCCATACTGTCATACTGCAGCGTCATCCAGTAAGCGATGGCTTTCAGAATCTCGTACTGAACTTCGATCACCTGTCCATTAGGGTTGAAGATCTTTGTGTGTTTCATGGCATGAGTAGTGATGACCTGGTTGAGATCATAATTGATGACGCTGAATTTCCCAAACTGCTCGATGCGTCCCGACACGTCCACGTAGCGGTAGAGGTCAATGGGCAGCGGCGTTTCGTTGATCATAGCTTGCATGCTGGTGACTCTGAAGTTGTTATAGCTGTAGTCGAAACGAGCGTTAACCAATCCTTCCTCGCTGAAGCGATATATTTGTCTGCTCACCAGAGGACCTTAAACCGAGAGAGAGAGATGGAAGAGGAAAATAAACAAGACAAGGAGAGAATTTAGCAGCAGAGCACAGAGTCACACAAAGGTGAGGTAAAACATGAGTCAGCTTTGCCAGAGTGCGAGATAGGATGAACTCCCCGCTGATTGTGATTCAAGGGGCTTTTACATCAGCCGAGCAGGAGGGAGAGCGAGGGAAGTGACAAAAGGAAGATTAAATGTCAACTTGTATGTTTCTTGGTGTAAGAGTACAACCACCTAACCAGTTTCTCTGTCCAACTGCTTACCCGCCCTACCTGTCTCTCTGTCTGACAGTATTATCACCTCACCTGTTTGTCTGTGTGCAGGTACAAACATTCTGCCAGCCTCTCTGCTGACTGATTCATTTTGTAGAAAAACATTTATTTTACTTAAAATCTTTTGCGTTTTGCAGGGGTGTTATAGCACGTATTAATGACCTGCTGTGAAAAAATATACTATTTTTTTAATCCAACATAATGCAAAGAACAAATTAATCTTAAAATCAAGTTAAGTAACTCAAATTCTTGTTTTTTTTTGCAAAATACTAAAACGTAACGTCAATAAAATCATTGATTTCAGTATCTATTATAACAATTAATTTAAGTTTTTATAAATAAAGTCATTAATTTCAGTATTTATCAATAAAGTAATAAATGTCAGTATTTATAAAACATCATACATTTTCAGTATTTATCAATAAAATCAATAATTTCAGTATTTATCAATCATGATTTCAGAATGTCAGAGTTATTTTGTCTTGAAATCTGTCATATAAGCTATCATTTACAGTGCTGGGCAACAATTCACATTTTTAATTGCATTATTCACATAATTTTTCTCTAATTAATTGCGATTAATCCCTAATTATTTTTAAATAAAATAAAATTCTATAAATGTCTGAATCTCATAGGACAAGTACTGTGACGAGACTAATGTCCCCCACCCACATGTTTGTGTGAAAAAGCAGTCGATCTGTTGCTCTGTACCTGTCTGTCTGTAGCGAATGGTGCAGACGAACCCTTCATGCATCAGATGAATGGTTTTCACAGCACCTGTTGCCTCATCATAGGTGAAAGTAACTAGTGTTGAGTCATACAGGATCTCAGCCAGCCGAGCCACTCGGCTGTATTTGTAGATCACACGCCTCCCCGTGCCCAGGTACAGACTCTGCAGCAGACGCCCATCGTGAGCGTAATCCTGCGTGAAGCTGGAGGTGGGCGAGTCGGGCGGCGTGTACGTGTTCCGGTAGTAGCCCACAGACAGAGAGGTCTGAAGGCTGTGTCTCACCATGCTGGGGAGGGTGACAGACAGCAGGCAGTCTGTCTGATCGTACTCAAACGTGTAGCGACGCTGACTGTGTAACAACAGCTGGACAGACTGAAAAAAGAAAGAGGTAATAAAAAACAACAGGAAGATGGTTTAGAGACTTTAATGTACAGCTGTAGGCAAACTGAAAAAGACGTATTGCTTAAAAAAGTAACCAATTTTTATGATCATTAAGATTTTTAAGCATTGCGATATTACTTTAATTAAAAGTAGGCACATTTTTCCCAGAAATCTCATTAAGGAAATGTGTCTGGGATTCCCTTAGTGTATCATGATGTGGTTTTATTTGTAATTATTCTCAGGGTGATTCTCATTACATTCTCATGACTGTAACAGATTATATTTTACAGTAAAAAACATTAAATCCTCAAACTCCACTTAAATCAAAGCAAGAATTAACATTTATATTAATGCTGTCAAAAATAAATATTTGATTACAAATATTGTTTATATTATTTTATATAATATGTGTGTGTGGAATGTATATTAATATGCATACATAAATATAAATACACAAATATAAAAGTATTTATAAAGTATTACACATTTTTCTGTAAATATATTTACGTTTTATTTATACATATTTATACACAAATGTTATATTTAAGTTAGGGCTGTCAACGTTAACATGTTAACACATGCGATACATTTGATCTATAATAAAAATGTTAAAGAAAAGAAACAATACATGTTTAATTTTCAAAATACGTGTGCGATTCATCGCACGAAAAGTAAAAATGTTACTCTATTGACAGCCCTAATTTAAATTAAAAATATTTATGTAAATGTTTATGTATACACATGTATGTGTGTGCATTTATATATGGTAGGGGTCAGCTGTGGCCTGATGGTTAGAGAGTTGGGCTTGTGATCAGGAGGTTGCCAGTTCTAATCTCAGGGCCAGCAGGTCATGACTGAAGTGCCCTTGAGCAAGGCACCTTACCCCTGATTGCTCTGCAGTAATGTGCCACTGTAAAAAAACTACTTGTAAGTCGCTTTGGATAAAAGCGTCTGCCAAATGAATAAATGAAAATGTATTACATAATATTAACAGTTTGATTTATACATTTTTGCTATGATATATCATGGGACACAAATACAGTATATTTGTCAACGATATTCATAAAAACATACACGCTACACACATATATTACACAAACCCCAAAATTTGTTTTGTAATCGATTAATCGCAATGAATCGATTTGACCGCACTAATTTATACAGGACGTAAACTATAAATAAACTACAAAAACTTAAAATAAACCTTCTCCAGAAAGGTGTAGCTCCAGATCTTCCCATTGGCCCAGGTGCGGGTGATGATGCGTCCATTATCGTAATCCCTGCGCTCGGTCCAATTGCCTCTCTGTATGCCGGTGACCAGGCCATCGCTGGAATAAGACACTCGCACTTGATTATATTTACTGGGTGTCCAGAGCACCGGCCTGCCCTGGTCATCGTACTGCACACGCAGAGTGAACTTCCGATGGTCGTCATAAATCTTCCCCACTCGACTTTCCTGACTGTAGTCTATAGACAACACGTTCCTGTTGTGAGCCTGAGCAAGAGAGAAGGGGGAACGAAAGAAGGTAAAACTTATGATCTTATTATATCGGTGTACACAGAAAGCACGCGTGCAATAAAATCGGCAATGAAAGAACAAAATTTCTTTCTCGGGGGCGCGGAGGGAGACGGGGTTGCTGTTATGGCCGGCATTATTCAGCATATACATCAGCGAATTGACAAGGAAACTGAACAGTTTGAAATTTCTGGTTTCGCTCTGCATGATTCAGAAATAAAAAAAATTCACTACTGCAGAGTCTGGACCCGATATAAGCTTCCAGTGCCATAAAAATATAATGTCCTGTAGTGACGCCTGTTAGAATTTGGCTGAATATATTAGAATCACTAATTGAGCCAGCTGCCCTTTACGGCTGCGAGGTGTGGCGTCCACTAACAAATCACATATTAGGCAAATGGGAGAAACATCCAACTGAGACCCTGCACGCAATATCCGGTAAAAAAATATCTTACAAGCAAATGGGAGCGCCGCGAATAATGTGTGCACGGCAGAATTAGGCCAATGAACATTAATTCGGCGATCCCTATATCATTATAAAACCTTGCTAAGAGAAGAGTAGAGCAAAGCAAACAGACCCCCTGACTGAGCCGGTCCTGAGCTTGACAATTAATTGTACTAACATATACACATCCCCTGAGACCAGAACAATTCCAGGAACGTAATTAGAATCAACCAAATCACAAGCACAACATGATTTTATCACATATTTGCAAACGCAACCAGTGTCACAAAGTAAAATGCAATTTGATATGGCCTTAAAATACAGCACCATGGCAGACTACCGTTCCGGTTTTCCTGAAGTTGCCGTCTACCGGGACTAGTAAAAAAAAGTTTCCTATATACTGTACACTTCCACAAACACTTTCTATGAGGACTTTTATACTGTAAAAACGGTATACTTCATATAACTAACGGTCTACCATATGACTAACGTTCATTTTCTGCATTTTTACATCTTCAAGAAAACACCATAAAAATAAGAAATGTCCCCATAAGGTCAAAAATTACTGATATAACACAACAAATGATTTACTAGGACCACACACACATACACACACGCACCAATATGGTTCATAACATAAAAACAAAGACAAAATATGTTGCTAAATCCAGCTATTTGAAGGGCAAACAGAAATCTATTGTGGTCGGCGAAAAACAATCCTTATTGTTCAGCCCTGATATTGTTTTTCTTATTCATTATGATTTTCTTCTCATCTCTTAATTATTTATTGTGCTGTGATCTTCACAACATCCTTTGTCTGCAGATGCCCTTCAGCAGCTCTGTCAATGCAATTGTTCTGTTATTTGTAGTTCCAGTAAAGCATGCCACAAATGAAACGGAGAGAGAAGAATGGATACAAAAAGAAAAACAGATCTGTGGAGTTCTAACACTGTGTGAGATGTAGGACTGCAGTGTATTGCGTCTATGGTAGGGTGGGGTATAGTATATAGGGAACAGATCAGAGAGTGTAGTGTACTGTAGGTGTGGGGGGTAGCCTGTTTTTACTTTTTGCACTACAGCAAAGTCCCTTTAGGGCAAACCAGTTCACATGGATCTTTTAGTCATGTAAGTGCAGCTTCTGTCTATCTTAATGGGGGAATGGTTGAAATCACTAAACTGTCTGTGTGAAGTATGTTTCAATAACGTGTGTTCGTAAAGTCATACATCCTGCTCCTTTAGCTCAAATCACATCAGGTTGATCCAGCTAGAGAACGAAATGGTGAGGTTTTTGCCAATATGGCGACTGGCTTGTGAATGGTGACCTCCTGAGTGTTATGATTTCTGTTATGATCTGTTCCTCCTTATACTGCATCTTTGTACAAATTTTACCCCTGCACACTACATACAGTGTCATACAAGTGTTAGCCCACCCTACACACACATTTATAAGTGGCACAGTGCGTGTTACCCTCAGTCGGCGTTCATAAGCAGTGTGATTTCCTTTGGCCTGCTCGCGTCTCTGTCTCCACTCTATCAAGCTGTGAGCCGGTTCCCCCGGCAATGTGATGTTGCACCTTCCGACCGTGGGATGGACCAGACCTGACAATGCCCCGGACAACAGCCCCGATGACACGGTGGGTTCAGTGCTGAGAGTCACGTCCATTCCACTGGCATACGTCGCCCACAGAGATCCGTCGTCTCTGACGCCATACACACTTACAGAATGAGCTGGACAGACAGAGAGAGAAAACTGTGAATACATTTCTGTTGCACTTTCATTAGTTGAAAAGACGTGCAAATGTGTGCAAATAATTGGATTAAGACATATCCACACCTGACACACACACACACACTATCTCTCTCACCTTGTCGAAGCGTGTAAACTGTGTTATCCGCAGAATGGTTTGTGGTTATGATAAAGTTTTCTCTGTTCGAGGCGGTGGCTTCTACTTTGACAGCTTTCTCCATGTTACCATGGAAACTGCTGACCTCTCCAGTCGGCAAGGTCATGTTGATGAGATGCCCGTCAGAGTTATACCTGCACATGAACACGTTCTCTGTTAGCTTGCGCTTGTGTGTTTCTTTGAGAACAACAGAAAAATGACATTAAAGTTTTGGAGCATTCCTTATTTTATATAGAGCAAAATACGTTGGGTTATTTCCTTATTTTTCCCTCTAGCCAACATATCAGTTTAGTTTATGATTTTTGTACCAACAACAATAATATTTTAGTTTCTGAAGATCATTTTGATTGCTCTTCCACACACACTTATGAAGGTGTTTGTTACTTCATTTTCACTTTGTTACTACATAACATAGATATATCACAATATAACCACTGTTTTAAGCACACAAAAGACAGTTTTATAGAGTTTTCTTTTGATGGACTGTTTAATTCACTTCTAGTATTTTGTTTGTGTGAGGGTGTGTGTTTGTCCCAAATGTCCCCATAAGGATAGTAAACATGAAATCACCTAAACTGATAGGACCAGCCAACAAGCTCCACAAGGAGAACAACTTCATAAACATACTAAATAAAAAAAGTTTAAGGATAAAGTTTCAAGGGCAGGGGTAGAAAACATTCCCATTAAATCTGCAATACATAGCTTTATTTGGTCCAAAATTAATACAAATCAATTACTGTTTTGAGCAAGTACATACATCTCTGTTCAAAACACGTTTTATTATCTTAATTTATATTCATGATTTATACGTTCACATAAGACATCATTTGACTTCAATCCATATACATAGAGCAAACTGCCATTTTATCAAACAGAGATTGGCGAATAGACGCAAAAGTTACAGATTAAAGTGATGATTCACCTATACATGAAAATCCTGTCATCATTTGCTCACCCTCTTGTCATATTAAACCTGTACGATTTTCTTTCTTCCACCTTCTTCCATAAGAAGATATTTTGAAGAATGTTGGTAACTTGCCCCCATTCACTTGCATTGGTTTTGTGTCCATAAAACAGAAGTGAATGGGGGCCAGTGCCGTTCGGTTACCAACTTTCTTCAAAATATCTTCTTTTGTGTTCTTCAGAACAAAGTCATACCGGTTTAAAATGACAAGAGGGTGAGTAAATGGTGACAGAATTTAAATTTTTGGTTGAACTTTCTCTTCAACTCATAAAAACGGAAGCAGTCAATGAAAAGTTTGATCATGTTAGGCTTGTTGTTTCAGAATGACTTGACAGTCGGGCAGGGTGTGATCCTCAGTCGCTTATGTTGTGATGCCCAGTCTTTTTCAAGAGACACAAAGCAAAAAGTGTGAGATGCTTACTAATTTCACCTCTTTTCAGATTTGAAAAGCCATTTAGTTTATTGCAGCCTTTGGATTCCTCACATTTATATTCTTGCCTGTGGACGGCCACATGATACACTGAAAAGGGAAGGACTATCATATTTCTCTGATCGTATTATGAAATGTTTTGTGGAATCCTCCTCTCGCTCCATCGTTTCTAGATTGAATAGCAATTAGAAACACACAACCCCTGAGCTCCTACATCTCCTCTATCCCTGTTTTATTTCCATCCAATCAATGTCAACGCTAATTTATATCATGTACTCGTGTCTGGCCACCCACACCGATGCCAAAGACAGAAAAAGCTTTTCATCCGATCAGATTGCAGGGATTTTCAAAGGCGTACGCTTTAGATTCAAAGACATGAGGCTACCATGTCTGCATTCGCTTGAAATGTTTAATCTGCCTAAAACGTGGCTGGAAGCTGCTAATCCACTTGCGTTCTGTTGGAATTTTGATGATTTTGCTCTGTTCTCATTAGAGCTCCTCTGCAATCGTATATTAAATGAGATTTGAGTTTTTTTACATTGCCTGTGCTTAACTCTCTGCCACAAAGCAAGGATGTTGTGGGTGTTTGCAAGGGCGTTGTTTTGCGATCTGCTATAATATACTGATAGCAACAGTGACGTTTGCCATAGCTAACAAAACTAACTATAGCTGTGCATCAAAATGAATCAGTCTAGATGCGTTTTTGAACATTTAAATCGACAGTTTGAGCATCGATACTTTGTCTCTCCTCACCGGTTGCTGCACATATGGGGAGACTGAGCGAATGTTAAATGAACAGGCTTGGCAACCTCGTACCTTCCTTCAAACACTTTAACAAATGTTCCTTCCAGAAGCCTGCCGTCAATGAGTGATCACCTTCCTTAACTTTCACTGTTTGTCGCTGGTGGAATTATCTTCCCAAGCCGTACCCAAGCAGCCGAGTCTGTTCTAAAGACACATCTCCTCTGTGAACGCTTGACTCCATCCTGTTAATGCACTATATGTCTTTCTAGCTTTTACTTTCCCGAGCATTTGGGAACTTTGTTTGTTGGTGTTTTAAGCCTGATTTATACTTTGAAGAGCCAAAATGCAAAACCAAACCGTCAGTGCATTCTTTTATCATGAAAGTCTATTAGGCAAGTTTGAAGTCTTTAGGTTGAATCACTCATGTCAGACATCCACATGACTCTTTCATGTATTTAATGTTGGGTGTCTAAGTCAAGTGTTTGAGCAACAGCTCTAAGACAAATCTTTTATAGATGTCATTCTTTTTTTTGTTGGCAACAAAAGGACATTCAGCTAAAAGTAATCACCTAAACAATCTGAAGAGTCTCTTGCTCTTTGTGAATGCCCACTTAATGAGAAATGTATGTGCTCTCCACAGTTAATGAACGGTAACTATGGTAACCACATCTTTTCCCTGGTCCTTAACCACGCCCCCAGTACATGACGCATCACTGACTTTATCTCCCACTTAACAATATCAAATAATAACATGCATTATGTGGTGAATTTTTTTTACAAACATGTTTTAGGGAAAATTCACACCAAAATAAACATTCTGTCATAATTTCACCATGACTTTTCAAAATGACTTCTTCGACTGTAAAACACAAAAGTGGTTCATCGGTGGTTCTGTCCATACAATGGAAGTCAATGGGGACCAATGTTGTTTTGTTACTGACGTCCCTAAAAATATCTTCCTTTGTGTTCTGCAGAAGAAAGAAAGTCATACAGGTTCGTAATGACAAGACAATTCAAAAATTATAAACACATTTTCATGTCTTTAAGTTAAAGTCTCAGGCCTGTGTTTTTTAGGGATGACAAATATAGCAGGCCTATGTTATTTGTTTAAATAAAATCACGTACTAAATTAATTAAATACGAACTAAATGTTATTAGTTTAAATAAAAGCATGCACTAAATGAAGTAAATATGAACTAAATGTAAAATCATTTTCTTCAATAGGCAGCTCACTCAGTCTTGAGACAGTGAGATAAACTCTGCAGGAATAAAAACAAAACAAACAAAACATCATTTATCTCAGCCCACTAAGGCGTGCAGAACAAATCTGAGAATTTTCTCTGAACCAAGAGGATGCAGTTTAGTGATGGAGTACAGTTTGTTCTATAGAGGACGTGCCAGCAGGGGGCAATGTCTCTCAACAGACCGAACCTGCATTATATGATCTGTCTCCACACAACTACCCGAGCTGCATGAGAACGTGTGGGCTTATATGTGTGCGTGCGAGTGTGTACTTTATGTATGTGTGTAAACACAGCGTGCGAAAGGTCACCGAGTTGATCAAACAAAAAGGAGAGAAAGAGTGCGAGCAAAAGAAGCCCCTGACATTTTCACACTAAATTAGAACTTGCAGCTCAGTCTCAAAAAATCCCTGAAAACGCCCATGCAAACAGAATGCACACACACGCGCACACAAACGTGCTCGCGGGTACTCAGACTCTTTTATACTGAAATCAGAAGAGGATACAGAGTTCTTTCTTTACCGGTTAGATTAAGGCAGAGTGATTTTCACTGCAGCAGAGTAGCACGCAGGGTAAGAAATCGAAGTGCTCCACACTTATAGACAACCTGAGGTAACGCTGATCACGCTCTATTAGATTATTTTCTTTCTGATAAATTCTGATCAAGCTCCATTAGATTACATGCAGGTAAAGATTAATCTACGCTGGGATGGAATATTGTTTCTATAAAAAAGAAACTCTGCACTATTCCCGCTAATAAAATCGGCAATCTGTGTGTGTGCATGCATGAAAGTGTGTGCGTGCGTGACGGCGGGCACACACAGACACTAAAAGAAGCGACGACAGGAGATGACACACAAAAACCAAGACGGATCGCGCTATCACACGAACCCATAAATCAAACAATGAAGCAAACTCTCATGAAGACAAAAGCGATAGAGACAAGAACAGGGCATCACTTACTCGTACACAGTGGTCCAGCCGTTTTCATTGCTGATGGTGGCGAGCAGTCCCGTGTTGCCGTAGTAACTGATCTGTGCCAGGTCGTGCGCCAGGGCAGAGATGCGTTTCAGCATTCCTGCATTGCTAATGGTCAGCCAGTACACCTGCCCGCCCGGAGCTACCAGCCACAGGGGCACACCATTAGCATCCCGCCGTAACTGAGCTATTGTGCCCTCCCTGTTTGCAATGCTGCTCAGGTGGCCCTCGGGGGTGTACGTAAAGTTAAGCAGGTAGTCCCCCGTCACCAGGCTGCGGGTGAAGAGGTGAGTACCATTTGGGCTGAACAAGTAGAGCTCCTGGTCGGCTACCGAAGTGAGCTCATACAGACCCTCGGGGGACAGCTGCAGATGGTTAGCGGCGAGCCGGCGAATGCGCACGTTCCCGAGGTCGGCGATATATAGGGAGCCGTTAGGAGAAACGACGAGAGAGGAGGGAGACTTTAGCTTGGCATCACGAGCGTAACCTCCATCACCTACATCACAAAACAAATTCGGTTCATTAAGCATTTGGTGTTGGGCTTCGTGCAAAGGGGTCTGCGATGGGGTGGGTGACCCTGATGGGGTCAGTGGAATAAAGACAGGAATTATTGTATAACTTCACACCAAGTTTTTGTGGAGAAATAAAATGTGAATTAAAAGTTGATATCTTACTGAGATAACTGAGCAAGATGAAGTGCAGCTAAATTTATCTTATGAAGAAAACTAAATTCTTTTTATTCCACAATCCAGGTCACAAAAAAGAACAAATATCATATATTTTATGTTCATATTTTGTTAGAGGAAATACACTGGAAAGTCATAACATTTTTGTAAAAATCTTTAAAAAAGATGGAACTGACTGGCACTTGCTTTTAGACGCTGGCAGGGAAAGTGAAAACAATTCAACATCATTTATGAAGCCACCTTGTATGACACATATTTAATGCTTTACTGATCCTTCACAAACATTTTTTTCCTTAAAAATATGCGCAGACCCCTTTAAAGCAAGTGACCCATCTCACCTGAGAAACATTCGCAGCTGGGGTCAATCTTGCAATCACATTCACTGGTAGCCCCCGCGATTACAACCATTTCTCCATTCGTGGACACTTCCTGTACACGGCTGTGCTTCCTGTCGTCAGTTTCAGCGATGTACAGCGTCCCCTGGTGGCTGACGGCGATCGCCTTTGCCCCCTCCAGCACTGAACGTACCGCTGCTTTTCCCAGAAGCACTGGCTCGATACTGGCCATGGGGCAGTGGATGGGTCGCCCGGCAACCACGCGCACCTGCTGGGACTCGCTGACCTGAAGCACCAGGTTGTTATCGAGCACGTAGAGAGAGTTATCTAATGGACTCACTGCCAGATCGGTGGGCCATTCTAAACGCACCTGTGAAAACACAAAGCACATTATTAGGTTCTGACATGCTTTGGGGACATAGATGCTCGAAACTGAAAAACATCCACAAAATCTTTGCCAGTAAAGAATGTTTTGACTTTTTTGAAAGTGTCGCATAGATGTGATGTGGCTATTTTTCTCGTGATGAACAGACTTTTGCCCAATTGAGTTCTATATAAAAAGCAAAAAATCCAATGGGCACTTTTCGTTTGTGAAGTACTGTATTTAATTCTTGCATAAAATTCCATATTTATCTAAAACAGGCACTACTGCATAGATACTACATTTAACATTTATTCATTTAGCAAACACTTTTATCCAAAGTGACTTGAAAGAGCATTTGATATTTTGCCTTTATACAAATGGTATATAATGCCACATTACAAACGTTTACACAGATGGACTTTTATCTAAAGAGACTTAATACACATTATTCAAGATATACATTAAATACTAAAATATACATTATATCATTTCGTGTCTACTAAATGCGTAAAACTACTACTGCATGTATATTTTTTTATTTAATTTCCATAAAAATAACAAAAACTATGTATAGCCTTTTCCATTATGTAAAAAGATTCGTATTGTGTTACAATGTTTTGGTTAAAACATCCACCTCCAATGTACAGCAAGGTGAATAAAAATGCATTTCGATTGTGTGTGTGTCCACAGCTGCCCGACAGCCGGACAGTATTCAGTGTGAAGTGTGTCATATATCCCAGGCATGCAGGGAATTATGCAGATTTCAGTGCTTCTTTTACCCAGTGGCCTGCGGCACCTCATTTCCCTCTCTCGTTCTCTCTCTCCTCACTGTCTGATTCTTATTCACACACAACACAACCCACCGGATGAACTGTGGAGAAGCGTTGAGTGTGTGTGCATGAGTGAGAGAGAGACTGAGAGAGGAAGGAAATGAAATAGAAATCAAGGGACAGTCTGCCAAAAATTGATGCTATTCAGTAGTGGAAAGAATTGTGTCTGACTTTAAAGTGAGAGCAGTCCTGCAGTTTTAATGAGGACACGCCGTGTTAAACTGCAGGGGGAGAGACCGCAAGAGTGAGAGGCTAAGAGAGACAGAGAGAGAGAAAGACGAAAAAACTGTTTAAGAGCACTTTAAGGCAAAGATGTACAATTGCCAGGAATGTTTAGAAAATGCTTTAAGAGTTTAGTGTTTAAAATAGATAGATCAGAAAAAGAATGAAAGCTCAAAAGGAGAGAGGCAGAACGAGAGACGGATAAAAGAAAAGTAAGGATGTTGCTGCAAGCCGTAGAATGTAACTCAGTAGCACTAGAGAGACCTCCAGTATCAGCATTTTCTCACTCTTGAGGTGAACACCAGAAACTGTGTGTGTGTGAATCCTGTTGAGCTAAAAGAAAGGTTGAAAGAAAGAGACAGTGAAGGAGAGAGAGAGAGAGATGTCTCCAGGCTCCTGCTGTGTGGGGTGGGTATGTTTCTTTCTCATCTTTAGCTTCAGTTCTGGGTCTTGTTCAGACCATTTCTATAAGTGTGTGAGGGGAAAACTACACTGGCTCCTGAGACTCGGGACAAAACAGGTTGCCGAAAAGAAAAAATTGGATTTACCAAAAAAGAATGAACAATGATGGAAATGACAAAAAATACCGTGGACTCACCTGTGTAACTTTGTCAAATTCATAGCGGGTACATTTTGGAAAGAGGGTCCTGATGATTATTTTTATATTTATATAATCTTTTATATTATTTGCATAAATATCTGACAGAGTTGATACAAACTAGGGACAATGCTGTAGAACCTAAAAACATGCTTGAATTATATTTCTACTGTCAGTAATATTTACTTTATGTATTTGAAGAGGGCTGTCAAACGATTAGTCGCCAGAATAAAAGTTATATTACTGTATGTATATCTGTTATGTTATATAATACATGTCTGTGAACTGTGCGTATTAATTTTCTATTTATAAATACATACACATGCATGGACTTAAGAAGAATATAAAATATAAAAACGTTTATTTTTATAATTTGAATTACTGGTGACTATAACTAATTACATGTAAATATTTCCTAAATATGTATGTGTTTATAAATACAAAATTAAAATGCACAGTACACATACATACTTTCGATTAAACGATTAATCGTATGACAGCCCAAATGTTTTAAATATTCTATTGTTTATTAAATATTGTATTTTATCAATACTGTGCCATGTTAAGCAAATGTAGAGTATTGAAAAGTGATTGTAAAATGTACACACATTTACATTTGGTCATTTTAATACAGTCAATGTGAAATTGGAATTGACACAAAGTTTTCCTGGCAATTCTACATATTTGCCTTAAAAGTGCTCTTAAAACTGCTTGCAAATGGTAGCATAAATATTATACTGTAATGTAATGTTATATTTCTATATATATCTAATGTAATGATATTAAAACCATACATTAAGCGTATGCGCGTGTGTGTTTACCTGGCTAATGTCCATTCTGGAGTCACAACTGATTGGCTGAGATGAGGTGAGTCCATTTGACCCAATAATGGTTGTTATCACTCCTTTGTCATCAATCTTACGGATCGTTGATCCGTCAACGAAGTAAATGAACCCTTGCTTGTCCACCACGATACCTGCAGGGCGACAGGACACATACACCGTCATTTTTCTCTCCGTCAGTTTGAATGCGTTTTATTGCCGTAACAAATAACGTTACATTTGCATCGTCAAAGCAGCAGCAGCCTAACGGCATATGATGAGAAACAGCGTAATAAGGAGAGATCATTTATATCTCTCTGTTTCTCTGACTGTCTCGGGCAATAATCATCTGTCTGTGATCACTCTGCTCGTATGATCTTAAATATATGCAGATTTATTCTAAATGGCATTAGATATGCAATACACGATTGTATTTTTTCATCGTTCATTTGTATTATTCCTTTCATATCATTTGTCTTATTCTGTTTCAATGTCTGGAAATCATCTTGAGTTTGCGTTTAAAGCGTGCTGTGAACAAACATACAGTTGAATTAAAGCAGATCTTAAGCTCAAATACACCTCCAGGCCATAAACACAGCACACAAACAGGAGGATGGGAAACCATCGTCGCCCTCATTGTCGTCATAGACTCGATAGTTCTTTATTGTTATTGCTACTTTTAAATAAGCCTGTTCTACGGATCTTTCTTTAGTATGGCTTTAAACGGGCAAATCGCAAGTGCACCTTCAAAACACCTTACACACGTGCACAAACACAAAGGTTATGAATGTTATTTGCGGCGTGTGGTTTAGTGATATTTTGGCTCTCCAGAGGGATTTCACTCTGAACTGAGGCTTATATAACAATCACTCTCACACACATCATAGATTGTTATGGCAAATGGCTGTGTGTGTGTGTGTGTGTGTGTGTGTGTTTGTTTGTCCATGGCTTTTCTTTCCCTTCTCTAATTTGCTCTCTTTATTCGCTCGCTCTCCCTTTCTCTAATGAGAATCAAAGAGATAAGCAGACATATTGGTCTGTTTTCACCACGCTGATTTATTCAGGAAGAGATGGAGTCACGCAAACAAGTTTAATCAGATACAGTACCCTAACAGCGAAATACCATTGATTTCTATTGGTCTGTACAGTACACAGCAAGTTAAAATGACTGTACAGGACACTAACCTTAACACATAAGGTACCCTAACAGAAAAGAATTTAGAATTTATAAAAATAGTTTACTTTAGTTGTACCATGTTTTTACCAATGAGGACGTTTTTAATGATTTAAGAGGAAAAGTAGATTAGATCTAGCTTTTGACAAATTTGTGTTGAAAGTATTAGGTAGACACACACACACACACACACTTCAGTACAATGACAGCTCACACTGATCACTATGTTTAAAGGTTCAGTAAGAACACCTCCATATGGATAAATCACCTATAATGACACACTGCATACTCAGCCTACTTCTTTTCAGGCACAGCAATTTGCAAACTAAGTATTCATCATTTATAATAACTCAAAGCTTACCAAAATGAAAGAAACAGTTGTACATCTATAACCAAATCTATTATATTCTAAAGGCTTTTTAAAGGTTGTTATTTTAATAACTAGCCAGAAGAAATCCTGATTTGAAACTTCAATGTATTTTGGGGATTGTTTTCTGATTTAGCAACTGTTCAGACTGCCCTGCCAACTTTAAAACAAAAAGTACTTTTTTTCCATTTGTTTGCCAATACATTTAAATATAAATGTACTTTTAAAATTGACTCTAAAGATAAAAAGCACCCACTTTTGCCTCTTCATTACACACACAAACATTTTATTTCTCAGTCAAACACTCCTTCACAGCATAGCTGTTTCTTATTCTGAAGACTGTGACCTTCGGAGGTCACGTTTGTCGGCTGCATATGTCATCAAGGCTGTCTGCTAAAAAAGAAATCAATACATTTTAAAGAGAGATTACACTCTTTACAAGTATTACAGTAAATGTTAATTTTTTATCAGTTGCTTTCCTGAAATTAAATTAGGTGATTCATTGATATTTTTAAATAATTTACTATTACAAAACAGTGTTTTATACGTATGCATTTTTAATGGTAAATTTATAAAATTTGTAATCATTCACATTTTCATGACTGTCATTTATAAATTTGTAACTTAAATTATAAATGTAATATACATTTGTAATTTATATGTAAACACATGATTTTGTAAATACTATTAGAGTCCAGGAGAAATTTTAAATTACAATTCAAATTTAGCGCTCATTGTAAATCTGAGTGTTTCATTCTCTTTCAAAAATGAATTTGCCCTTATAATCTTCAGGTAAGATCTGAAAATGCACTTGTGCCCTCTAGTGACTATCCATCTCAAGTTGGACGGCATCCGTAAACTCCTCCCCTTCAACTTTGCAGTTAAAAAACGCAAGCAATGTCCACAATTTCAAGTGTCAAAATCCGGTAGTAAAATGATCGCAACTTCCGGTTTACAGGGACTTTATTAATATTGTTATTAATATTTTGCGTGTTGGGGAGTAACTAGTTGAATGTAACAGTGTTATGCAATTGAATATATACCAAACATCACTTGTCTTTTTCCCTCATCAATAACAGTGGAAATGTAAAACAGTTTTTTGTAGCCAGACCTTTAAGGTATATTGACTTTAAAAAATAACCCACTCTGAGATACATTCACAGAGTTAAAAATATGACACCCACCCCTGATCTTCCTACATTTATGGTTATTGATTCTGAAATGGTGCACAGTTCTCTGACCCAGAGATCCACTCTGTTGTCTTGACAAGCACTGTACAGCCCTTCAAAAGTGTATCCAAATCCGTATAGAACGCATGCTATTGACAGCATGGATCGCGATGTGTCAGAAATCACACATACAGTATATACACGAGTGAACACACCCTTTCATGGCTGCTGAAATACCATCTACGCTTGTTAACAAATGCATCATGTTATGGGCGCTAATTACAAGGCATATTACCCACTTAATGAGCATAACAAGCTTCATTATTCCTGCTGCCGTTGAAGGGGTACATACATACCTCCCTCTGTCCTTCAAAGTGTCTGGAAGAATTACGAAGAGTCCAAAATCTCAATTTCTTACTCATCTGCTAGAATGCCAAATCCAAGTTAAGAGTTAAAAATGATCAAAGGAGCAGATAACCATAACGAACACGCGCGCGCACACACACACACACACACACACACACATTAAAATTCAATAGCACACTATGTTAATTTAGATTTCAGGATCACTTCTCTCCCTGACCCTTCGAAAACAGGCAGAATAGTGAATCTCTTTATGTTCTCCTTTTTCTCTCCCTCTATTTCTCTTAAACTCGGGCTTGGCATCAGACCAGACAGTCAGAAGCGTATCCTGCAGGGAGCTGTGAATTAATGTCCCCTTTTCTCCTTTTATCTCTCTCCACCCTGAATCAAAGATTTCATTGAATCATGAAGTGCAACTCGCTCACATTTTGGTCTAGACTCAAACGCGTTTTGAGCTTCAACTTCATATGTACCGACACACAGAAATGCACACATACAGTATAGTTCAATGTGAGACCCAGAGGAACGTTTTATTGCTCCTTCATATGTAATGGAGTTATCAATTTAGTCTCAGATGTATCTCATTGCTGCCCAGCTGCAAGTTAATATTATAACATCTTGGATGTTTTTTCCTATGGGTTGGAAAGCTACATATTGTCAAAGAGTGTTTATAAGAGTGCAAGTATTGATTTGCATCTGATTATAAATCCTTTAAGATGTTCATTAAACTTCTTTAATATGAGCCATTGACAAGCATGCCATAGTTCAGCTATGAGTGATTTTAGGGCCAATTCTTTTTGCCTAATAAAATCATGAAGCGGTGTAATAGATTCACTTCAATGCAGGAACTCAACTAATACAGAACTGTTCAACCAACCCAGTGTGCGGTTTTGGGGTATGGAACACCAATGTAGAAATAAACAGTTATTACAACATTAGAAGAAAGGCGCACATTAAAACACAGAAGCAATATCTCCTTCCCATAATGACCAACACAATCTACCAAGAACAGTGCAAATTTGTACAGGGTTTAAGGTTTTTGGGGCGTATATCTTATTGGGGCGTAAATCTTGTTGCGCGATTCAATTAAATACCTCCCATAAAAGGAGGAAACTCCTACAAATGCATATGCAATAAGTTTAAAACAGCCGTGTCCAGGACCTTTCTGCGCAAATATTTACTGCGTGTCTTTAGTAAATACTGACAGTAGTTCTTTACGCCAAAAGACGTGATTGTGCTGCCGCAAGCTGACCTGAAATCTGGCCCCAAGACTTTTATTAATGACTATATGATCCACATAACTCACACTGTGCATACAAAAAGCAATACAAAACCAAACAAACTTTGTAGGTTTGCCATGAACTCCAAAAATGTTTACTTAAAACCTAAAGTGAACATTTATTAACAAGATATTTATGTTGCATATCATGTAGACCTGCTCACATAATCATTTTTAACTGAACGTCAATTCCCGACTCAAGGTCTTTTACCAAATTCATTCACCTCTCTCCACCCTGTGCTTTCTTGTCCTTTCATATTTACTCTCCTATCAAATAAAGGCATGAACATGCCCTCAAAATATAACTAAAAATATATACATATATTCCTAACCTTACCCTTACACATACAGTATATGTCAACAATTGCCGTGCTCCAATTGGTTCCCTCATTAGACATCTTTTGTAGAAGCAGTCACACATAATTTCTGAGTGATTGTGTCTGAAAATATGCTTAATATAGATGCTAAATAGTATTGTTTAAATTACAATAATATTAATGGAATAATTACATTTATCAATTTACAGAGCCTGAAAGATTCAACCCTAACCATATATTTACTTGTAATTGTTTGTCAAAACCGCACCATTTCTCTTTTGAAAATACAATAACTTTTCAAAGAACCTTGTTATTTTATACTACCTTTACATTTAGCTTTTTATTTTGAGTTGTTTACTGGCTCGCTGCGTGAAGCCCTGGGCCTTTGGAGGTTGAAGCAAGCTGAATACCGCACTAAAGAGATCATAGTCAAGGAAGATGCTGGTATGCTGCAGGGATCAATACTGCATCGCTCTGAGTTTCTATGTGTATAAAGAGATATTGATTATAAAAACATTCTGTATATTGAGATTAATTGAATCAACAGCGAGCCAAAGTCAAGCCACAGTCTACTGCACAGAACTGTCAAGACTCGTGTATGAATGACAAATATAAGCGTTACTGATACATTTTGCAGAATTAACAGAGAACCGTCACAGAGATGTTATAGGATTAGTTCTGTTCTTCTGCTATTATTTACTCACTCGAGAGTTGTGGCAAACCTCTGCTTTCTTTCCTCCGTGATGCACAAAAGGAGAATTTTCTACTGGTCCTTATCCTCCATGCAATTACATTGAATGGGGATTAAAGTTTTCAAGTTTCAAAATGGTGCACGGAGAACAACATTAGTAAATATAGCGCTGGAATCTGAGATGTCTGAAGTCATGTGATGGGAAAGGCTGGAAAACACTGATTAAATTGTTAATTTCGGATTATCGTTCCCTCTTACGACTTCGAACGGATCTTTGAATTAAAGAGGGAGAAGAAGAATCATTCAGACCAGTATTGTGAATTGGATTAACAGAGTCATTATATGTTCAACCCAGAAGAACAATTTGGAAAATGCTGCTTCTGTTTTTCATTACACAGTCTCACAACTCAGAGGAAATCTTAAACTTAAATTTATGTCCAGTCACTGTATGGCTTCATAACATTTTGTTAGTTTGGTACCAAGAAGCACATTTTATTTTATATTTGCTGTGTATCAAAATGTGTGATGAGTATTAATGTATTATACTGGATTTTTTTTATACAATCAGTTTGATATATACAATCAAAAGTTTTTTTCATTCGCAGGTATGGGCTTTTCCTTAAATAATGTCTTCATAAATGAAGCATGTTAAAGGTCTGGAGTTGATCCTACGTGTGCTGTTTGCCTTTGGAAGCTGTTGCTGTGAACCCACATCATAGGGTTGTAGGAGATCTCCATGGAAGTGAAACAGACCATAGTTAGATTTAAAAAACGCAACAAATCCATCAGAAAGATGCCAGTAACATTAACACCGGCCAAATCAACAATTTGGTAAATTCTGAGAAGAACACAACACACCGCTGATCTTAGCAACAAAACAATCCTGGGCGTCCATATGAAACTGTGGATGATGACATTATCCTCTCCATGATAAAGAAAAACACCTTCACAACATCCAGACAAGTGAAGAAGACTCTTCAAGAGGTAAAGATGTTAATGTCTGTCAATCAAAACAATCAAGAGAATACAAGGAAAAATACAGAGCGTTCACAACAAGATGCAAAAGTTTCAAGAATAGGATGGGTAGATTAGACTACTTAAATAACCGAACAATCTCTAAAAAGCATTTTTATCAAATTAATTTCAGCCAGCATAAGACTACAAAGAACAAAAGTTATAGAGAAGGCTTGGAATATCACATGATATGAGCAGACAACATATTCAGTAAAATAGTGTTCAGGCAGTGTGATTCCATATGCATGCATGACTTCATCCGACACTGGGTCACTGGTGTTTTTTGGTGATGTAACAGAAGACAGAAGCATCAGGATTCATTCTTCACTTGTCTGGACGTTGTGAGGGTATTTTTCCTTATCATGGAGAGGATAATGTTATCATCGACCATTGTTGATTTGTCCTGGTCTTAATGTTTCTGGCATCTTTCTGATGTATTTGTCGTGTTTTTAAAACTAACTTTGGTCTGTTTCATTGGCATTAAATTATTTATGAAGAAGCCCATACCTGAGAATAAAACAGCTTTTGATTCAACTTTCCAATTATATTTGGTCCCTTGAAAAAGATGGAGCTTCATATTAAAGAGCTGTAATTCTGTAAAGCCTTCAACTAATCTGGATGTGAATCCACTCTAAATAAAGCTGACAGTGTGCACTTAGAAACAATGTCCATTATAATACTGTAACTCGAATACATTTTGATGCACAGTTAAAATAAAATAATTGTGCTTCTGTCCAAATATTTATGGACCTAACTGTATGTATATATCTTTATACACACATTGAAAAAGGTCTTTATGGTTTTGTGACCATATAATGGAAGTCAATGGGAACCAATGTTTGGGAACCACTGCCCCCCAAAATATTGTCTTTAGTGTTCTTCAGAAGAAAGAAAGTCATACATGTTTGGAATGACATAAGGAAATTAAATGAATAAAAAATTTTGGGTAAACTATCCCTTTAATATATTGAATATAATCATGTGGACTGCCAAAATTACAGTTTTATGGTGCTTTTGCGAGCAACCATCACAATTCTTGGAAATGCTCCTTTCCGGCTTTGCAGAAGAAAGAAAACCGCACAGGTCCGGACTCCGTGAGGACGAATAAATGATGACAGAACTTTCATTTTTGGCCGAACTATCCCTTTAATACTTTTATTGCGGTGTATTTGTATGGAGCTCCTCATACTCTGAGAACACAGAAGGTCGGATTGCAGTTATTGAAGTGCTCAGCATTTCGGTCAGAGCCTCTTACAGATAATAGACTTCAGTGGAAACACTTTAACAAAGCGAGAATGGCTATTCTACCCCTAAAAACACAAAGGAAGGCTTTTTTCCGTCAGTTTCGTGGGAAAAATTACATATTGATCGTTGAAGCGTGTGTAAAAGGCTTAAATCAGTTTTTAATGCGATTTACCATTAAGACCTGATCCGAAACACTGCTTTCACTTCCTCTATCTTACCAGAACAGTCTGAAATCAAAGCACAAACACACATAAAACACACACACATTCCTGCTCTGGGATTCTTATGAATTCTATCCTCAGGGGTTTACAAGTAAGTGGAGGCTTTTAACTGCGACAGTTGAGTGACTGAGTTTCTGTGAGCGAGTGAATGAGTCAGTGAGAGAGAAAGAGAGCACAATGAGCCTTGAAGGATAAGAGAACATACGTGTCTGTTAGCCACACCCCCATCTGTCCATCAGGTTGACTGACAGGATTAAAGAGACACTGGCAGTGATGGATAGGCGGGACTAATAGCCGCTCCGCCTGATTTAGCAAAGAGGGAAGACATCTTCCATTCGTGCCTCTGAAAAATGCCACTATTTTTCTCTTTCCGCCTCCAATAACCACTCTCACCTATCTCTCTTGTCACATTCTCTCTATGTGACTTCAGAAACTGAGGCTTTTTCCAAAATGCGTTGTTTTTGGTGTGCCCAACTCAAATCTGTTTAGCTGCATGCATGGCAGCCCATTAGAACGAAAAGGAGGAGAGCTTTCAGGTGCCCAACCACTTAGAGGTGGGGGGCAAAAGAGATGGATGGCTGCCACCACCGATCGCCAGAGGCAAGAATAATCCTGTTCTCCATCTCTTTCTCAAAAATTGCTTCGTTTATGACGCTTGAGATATTTCAGTAAAAAATTAAAAGTCTTTCTTTATTTGCTCGTCCTCAAGTCATTCCAAACCTGTATGACTTTCTTTTTGTTCAATAGAACACAAAAGAAGATATTTTGAAGAATGTTGCTAACCAAACAACATTGGCCCCCATTGACTTCCATTGTAGGCAGACATTTCTCAAAATATCTCAAATACAGATGACATGAGGGTGAATAAATTATGACAGATTTTAAAGTCATTACTATCTTAATTCACAGGATGTTGGCTTCACATTCTGAACACATGATCAGATATCACCATTTGCAAAAATGACAAACCAAGCTGTGTGCAAACACATGTGCGTGTCGGATTCTCACCCCTAGGATTGCTGAGAGCCGCTTCAGTGGCTTTGCCTCCGTCTCCACACTGGTTCGGATGGAAGGGTGTGCACTGTTCCCCGCTGCCAGCCACCACCTCCACGTTCCTGCTGAGATCCTTGGGCTCAGTCAGAGTCTTAAGGCGGTACAGCTTCCCGCTGCTGGTGTCCGACAGGTAGAGCGACTCGCGCACAGGATCCATAGACAAGTAATACTTATGAGCAGGACTGGAGCTGTGAGAGGGAGAGTCTGTATGACAAGGCTTGGCAACACATACTGGCAACATCCTTGTACTGAAACCTCTTTATAGTCTAAATCCATACAAAAAATAACCACACGCACAAGGTTGGAGTAAAAACCCTCCAGGTGTCAGTGCCTTACACACGTCTCAATCATTCTGAACTCAAGTCCTGATCAAACCTTCCACCCCTCCAGCGCATCAGACCCCCGACAGTCCATAATCTTCTCTTCCTGCTTTCTGCCATCCTGTCTTGCCTTTAGAGCAAATCTACCTGCTGCCTGTTTTTCATTATTCCTGAGGCGGAACAAAACTAGAGTCTTCCGAAAAGAGTCCCGGCCAAAATATGCGAGTGCTTTTGTCTTCCGACATCAGAAAAATGTTCTTCGCCAATTGTTTACAAAAAGGCAGGTGCTTGTGTGTTGCGCTCGCTCAGATGGAGCACAACACATCCTCTTGCGCATCACCTGTGGATTATGAGTCGTGCTGGGCTTCGAAAAATATGAGTCAACTGCTCTGACATTTATGGCAGGTTGACTCTCATTTTTAGGTGTGAAGACCGCAACATTTGTATAGTTTTGGTAGGGGCTAGATAAAGCTTTGGTTACCAATTACCAAGGTCATGAGATGCAGAAAATCTGTATCTTTAGACTTTGAATGAAACTTTACATAAACATTCATGAATGTAAATTAGCTTATGTGGGTGATGCAGGTTCAAGAATTTAAGATCACATTCCCAATATCTAACTGCACTTATATCCTGTCTACTCTTCAGCTTATATCCAATAAGTGGCAAAAAAGTCCCACCCCAAACTCTCTGTGTTTACAGACAGATTGACGAAATGGAAAATGTTAATACCACATGTTTTTTGAAGCCGTTTAATCAGACCTCGGTTTGATCAGAAGCTCTATCTCCAAAAGTCGGCTGAAGGTAGGATTTCCCCCTTGCTGTGGGATGTAATACTGTGTGCAAACACGCGCGCACACACACAAAGATAAAGGATTACAGTATGCTTGTCTGTGTTAGTCTGTAGGGCAGAGGTCTATACCACACTCTAACTTCCTCTCTGTGGGGGGCGCCGTTTTTAAATTCACATGAAACGGGGAAGATCTAGCCGATAAGCGGGAGACTGCGGCGTGACGCTGGCGGCGCTTTGCTGAGAAAAGCCGTGAGTGTTCAATCCATCGACCGGAAAAACACCTTGGATGACCACACACCGAAGATTACAAGAAATGGTAGCCACCGTGTGACACACACACATATGAATTCAGATAATAATACTAGTAAACATGACTGGTAAGAAAAAAAACATTTTCAAAAACTAAGTA
This sequence comes from Barbatula barbatula, assembly GCF_947034865.1. Taxonomy (NCBI): domain Eukaryota; kingdom Metazoa; phylum Chordata; class Actinopteri; order Cypriniformes; family Nemacheilidae; genus Barbatula; species Barbatula barbatula. The sequence continues at coordinate 23,502,110 of NC_136767.1, read as the reverse complement.
ATGATTCAAATATCAAAGAAATACAAACAAGCAAACTATGAAATAAAGAATGTGAAAATGGCAATTTAAAGGAGTTGTTCACCCAAAAATGAAAATTCTGTCATAATTTTCTCAAACCTGTATGACTTTCTCACGCATAACTCAAAAGTAGATATTTTGAAGAATGTTGTTAACAGCCCCCCATTCACTTTCATTGGTTTCAATAGAAGTGAATGGGGGGCTGTGCTGTTTTGTTACCAACATTTTTCAAAATATCTTGTGTGTTCTGAAGAAGAAAGAAGCTAATACAGGTTTGAAACGACGGGCGTCATTAAAAACCTTTAATTTTGAAGATGAACTACTTCTTTAAATCATCAGAGAAAATGCAAGTGCAGTTTTAGGAATATGACAGGCATTCATTTCAACTAATATTTATTAGAAGATAAAAAAAAATGTTGTCTTACTAACAGACTAAATTTGAAGATTGGACCGCAGTCATCTAAACAACAAAACGTGTCCAAGTTTACAGTACCTGAATTCACCCTCTTTGTAGCTTGTAGAAATATTTGTGTTTGGAGAATTAAAGTGATGCAACTTTGATGAGATATTTTGCAATACGCTGAATATATTATCATTCTTATAATGCAAAAAAAGTTATTTAAAAAAGATCTGATTCAAATCACTTGTTTACAGCGACTTGCTATAGGGACTGCTTTAGTCTTTAACTGTGTTCTTTTGCATTTCACACACTTGAGACATGAGTCACTTAAAGCTCTGCTTCCTCCAAGGTTGATGCATGAATGGATGGGTATTCTGAATAAAAACGTTGAATCCAAGCCTGGATACAACAGTGTATTGACAGATGAAAGACATTACGGTGCAAATTCTGAAAAGGAACGTACCTGTGCCTTATGTCACGATTTCTGGATATGCAGGACGAGGAAAAAGTAAAAACAGAGTTAAACATTATGAATATTACAGTTATAAAAGCATTTTTGTCCTTTTTAAAGGTGCTGTAAGTACATTTTTAATTACAAATAACACCACAATTGTCTTTGTGACAGCACTAGACTCTATAAACAGCAAAAAATATTTAACATTTATTTAGCCATTTAGAAGACTTTGAGGCCTGTTGATCATTTTGTGTATTTACACGGCAGCCCATATATGGAAATCAGGAAGTCAATCCATCGGGTTAACACTATGTTCAGCTTCATAAGCAGTTGTCATTCATTAGTTTGTTATGTAACTAAGCAAATTTGCTAACGTTGCATATGAAAATTTTGAAACCACTGAGATGACACTGCTTCATCTATGTGTAGGGCGGGGTTTTGGGAGGAGGGGTGTGTCTAATATAGTGGCAAGTTAGACAGCTAAAACCCCTTTCAGCATCTTTAAATATTTCATAAAGATAAAAATGGTTCAATAGCATGCACTAAAGTCACAGAAGGAAACTGTATTGATTTGTGATCAGAACCACCTTGAATCCATTAAATGAAAATAAAAATGAATAAAATAATAACTTCTGTATAATACACATTAAATTAAATTGTTAGCAGACCTGAGCTCTAAGATGCTGATGGTGAATCCGTTGGGCAGAATCCTGCGGATGTAGTTGAAATCGCCAACGTACAAGCTTCCATCAGAACCGCAGGCCAGAGCGATGGGTGCAAACAATTTCTGCTTGGCGGCCGGGCCATTGCAGTTTGGACACGGGATCGCACGGACCACCCCTGTGCCCATCACTGTTGATATGACAAGGGGCTGCTGGGAAATAAACACATTCTCTCCATTACCTTTATGAAGGATACCTGCAGGAGAGAAAAGGAGAGAGTATTAGATTGAAGCTTTTATTTATTGATAATGAAATGTGGCTGTGCTAAAGGACCTTGTAGAAACATAAACCGAGGAAAGAAATGACACAAACCGGCATCTAGCGAGCCCACGGGAACAACAATGATTCACTGATCGGGAAGAAGGATGTTAGATTTAAATGCGCTGGGCTTTTATCTTGTTGTTGCCACTTTGAAGGTCATGGGTTCTTAGCCTATTTTTTAGACTATTTTCGTCAGCAATTCAGTAAATAAAAGGTTGTGTTACAATGATCATGAAACCATAACATTTATGTGGATAGATTTGATCTTTGACCACAGTCACCAAAACAAGGTTTAATTCAGTAGGGAAGTGGACACGATAATGTTACGTTACCCAAGCACAGTCTTTGGAGATGTAATGTGTGTGTGTGTGAGAAGTAATTACTCACCACTCTCCAGGTTAAGGATGTGGTGTTGATTCAGTGTCCATCCCCCCAGGTTGGAGGGCATCAGCTCAAAGCCCTGCAGCTGAGCGGCTCTCTTCTCCCAAAGCACAACGTCTGGACAGGATTCATACTCGTATCCGACAGAGACTGTGATATTAATCCACACACAAACACACACACAAAAGCGAAGAAATGACTTTAAGGCTTTAAGATACTATAAGGCATCACTATCATCAAAGTCCAAATCAGACAAACCATAATCGGATAAACAAACAGATATTTAATTATAAAATCATTTTAGACTGAAAGATTTATCTTTTTTACAAATGCATGAATTACACAATATGGCCAGTAATTACACTCATTAGGCGAGTAAACCCCAGAAGATTATCGCAAAACAATTTGCGTAATATGACAATTTAGCTACATTAGAAAATGAGCAAATAATTTATCCTTCAAAGTATTTTGCTTATAAAATAAGGAATAAGTAAGGACACTATATAATCATATATAAATACAGGGCAACAAAATGTTTTAACCAATTAATCTTTGCAGTCGCTGTGATCACCATATAAAGATCAGTCACAAATGAGTTTATAGAGATTTCCGAGGCGGATGTCAGGTAGAAATTCATGGTTGCAACGGGTTATATTTATATAATTATATTTATATACTATATGTACAGTACAAATGTTAAAAAAAATGAAAGCATCTTTGAGGTCTAAATGCACCTCAATGTAAGATCAGAAGGAAGCGCAATGTGATATATGATTGCGGCAGAGTGTGGGATGTGAGTATTGCTCAATGGGATATCTGAATGCAGCTCAATGGGAAATCTGAAAGCAGCTCAATGCGATATCTACATGCTCAATGTATAGACTGATGTTATCATGCTGGCTCATTGTTTTACGCCATACAAGCGCACACAATACCTTCTTGATGATAATTACTTCTTGAATCCTTTCTATGACTGTGAGAACCTTTACCGTGTTGTTTAATGGGAGTTTCAGGATCTGAACATTTGACCAGTGAGAAGCGAGCAGAACAGCTACTGTATACGCTGGTAAATGATTTTTGCTTCAGTTACAGTAGTGTTGCCATGGTGTTAAAGTGAATATAATTATGCAATTTAAAATAGCAACGCTTGAGCTGTAGCCAACAAAAACACGGTTAAAGTGTTGAATATTAATTATTCCCTGATCATTATATTTGCCTATTCGCAGGTCAGTGATCATGAGTCAAACCAATGTTTTGATTTAGTATGTTAGTATCTATTTATTATATGTCAAAATGTAGTTTTGGCCACCACTACATGAATGTGCGGATACACTCAATTCTAAAACGATAAACAATACTTACATCACACATTTCTTTATTATGAGGACAGTCAATTCATTTAAATTACCAGTTGAGAACTGGAGTTTATTTCAATCCAAATGGCCAGTAATGACTTATTCTTTTGCCATTATCCAGTAGGTGTGCGTATTGCTCTAAGTGAACCGAACGCTACAAGTTGAGCGCAAGATGAAGGATTCAGGCTCTCTGCAGCTCTTATTGCTGTCATTGTGATGGACCTCAATGTAATGGATAGATACAGGAACAAAAAAATGAGAATGGCAGAGCTTTTACAATATAGTGAAATAAACATTCAAATTAAACCTGAACGAGTGTTTGGTATAATTATTTACTGTAAATACAATTTCATGACTGCTCATGTGAAATCTGTATAATTGTGTGAAAGGTACGGCTGTGTCATACGAATAATTGACCTATTGCTAAGCCCCTCCCCTCAAACGCAGATGAGCCAAGTGCAGCTGAGCATCAGTTGCAAGGGGACTGGTGTCGTGCCGAGAAATGCACCCCTGCCAGATTATGCATCCCCTTCAATAACCTGGCTGTCCGATTGGCTAATTCTAACCCCTCTCCTAACACCCGATCCTCACTCTAACCATTGTGGGGAGGTGGGGTGCATTATCTGGCAGGGGTGCATTTCTTGGTATTATACTGGTGTTCTGTCTATTGTCCTACCCTGTCAGATTTGAATACAATATAAACCACATCGACACAATGAACAGCTATGGTGATTTTACAATGCAAAATACCCTGTCAGATTATCCTACCAGCATAAAAGAAACATGTAGGATTCATTTACAGCTCAATACCCTATCAAATTGTACTACCAGTATTAAATAAATATGTAGAATAAAGTAAACGGTAAAGTCAGCGAGTCCAACATGCAAACCTAAATAGCAAACTGTTCTCAGGTCATGTTCATTGCAGGTAAAAAAAACACAAATCGACGAAAGTCTACGTGTCAGTCCCTCGCTATAGTAAAATGGTCAAATGTAAATGTATTTAATCTTACCCTGTGGTACATGAACAGTATTGTCATTTGCGATCATGACGACCGGCTTCTCCCATTTCTGTAAACCCTCACACACACACACACACACACACACACACAAACCCTCACCCTGTGTCTGCACCAGCCCTGTGACCTGCTGTCCATAGATGTCAGTTTTATTCCAGGAGAAAACATATATGAGATTTGGAGCTGCAGGAAATGATTTGAGAAGCTGTCGACCCTGGACTGCCACGGACAGATGGACTTTGGCCAGGCCCGGCGGGAGGATGGAGTGGGTCAGAACCACCCTCAGGAGAGAGCGATAGCCCGGAGCTCTGGAAGAGAGGTAGCTTAACTTCAGAATTGTACCGGGGATAACCACTTCCTCTTGGACCGCCTACAGAGAGAAAGAGAGAGGTGCAGGAGAAAAAACACGGGGGGGGGGGGTTGGGTGTGTGAAAGCACATTGTGAGAGAAATTAATTGTACTTTCGTACAGAACAAAAACACAGCCAATGATGACTATGATGTTGCCAAATAAACCGTTTATAAACACTTATATGCTGTTTGCTTTGAGACCGAGTGGATGAACATTTTCACTGAGCTCGCTGCAATCCATTCTGGGATTGCATTCAAACAAGCTCAATGAAGGACACATGCTGGGATCCAGTAGGACAACAAGAATTGAATTCAGAGTGTGTCTGAAATGCCTGAAAACGTGCCTTCATTTTGGAAGCATGTCCGTCTTGAAAAATGTAGAATGCATCTTATGTTTATTAAGAAAAGATGTGGCAGGTACCTGTAACTCGGGTAAGACACTCCCTCTGTCTTCGCAGTCAGCGGCGAATCGCGGCAGAGGGGCAGAGAGAACGATGGCGTGTGGGCTAATAAGGTTTTTCAGGTCACAGACAGGCAGTTTGGATTCAGTTCGTTCCATAAACACACGGTCCAGAACGATGAACTGGTTCCAGGGAAGCCAGACAGATCGAATCTGGGACAAAAATGGGGCTCGCTGGAACAATAGAGTGACGGAGATTCCGCCCACTGCCAGAAGATCAAAGCTAGAGAAAACACACACAAAACAAACACATTTAGAAAAGATTTACACATTTATAATACAGTTAAAAACTAATAAAAATAATGAAAATACACTATATATTTATATTAGTAAATAGAAACTAATATATAACATACATGTACAGTATATGTATATACATATAGCAGACACATACAGTGTCTACTTCAGGGTTTTTTTAACTTTTTGACTCCGAATGCCCCCCAATGTATTTAACAATATTTAAAGGCCTCCCTCCCACTCACTATTTTTACCCAGCAAAATATTTTAGATCTTATAACTCACCAGAATATTTGTTATGCATTATAATAACGGCCAAGAACACTATCTTGTTTTTTAAAAATGTATATTTGTATATATATAATACAAATCATTATTATTCATCTTGAGGCCCCCTGTTGAGAACCACTGGTCCATGTGTGCATGTGAGTTTGCTTTGTACAGTACTCAAAGTCTGTTTTACCTGCCGTCCTGTCGGCTAAGCGTGTATCCATATTCAGGGTTATGCTGGAACGTGACGTTCACCCCAACTAGAGGAGTTCCGTCTGAGGCCAAAACCTGACCTCGGATTACACACACTCGACTACAAACAGGAGAGAGAGAAGGCAGGAAAGGTAAGCGAGAGCAAGTGGGAGAGAGAGAGAACAAGGATCCAACAGGAGAGATCGAAGCAGTCTCTTTTCAGTAATCAGAGAAAAATACAATACATGCCTGAATCGATTGCAAACTTCCTTAAACTAGATGGCAAAAATCATTTAGGGAGATTATTTCGGGAGCCATGCACACAGCTCAGCAGTTAGCTGTTTATCATCTTATCAGAGTCCTATTAAACGTTCACTAAACGTTGGTTTATCTGCGCATAGATACAGTTACATACTGTACCATAAATTATTGTTTATTGTATTGAGTCTGTCAATTGATCTTGTCCGTTTAGTGTGATTAATTACTAAAGCAATAATAATGAGATAAATCGTGCCCTCTGACCCATATGTATCATGGTATTTTCCTACCATCCGATCAGTTCAGGCTGCAAGATACAAGGCCCAACAACAGACAGCATGTGCTCAAAAACAGTGAAATGGAGCATAACAGAATAAATATAAATTGCAGATTTTCTCATGTGTTAAAAACAGCGAAATGGAAAATAACAGAATTAACAAGCTGAAAAAAGCAAGACAGCTACCAAAGATGAGTAAGCATAGATCAACAACTGAAAAAAATGTTATAACCTCTTTTGAAAATGAACACAAAATACGGACCTAAACCTGACAATCATGTAAATAAAGCTAGGTCCAGTTTACTAAAATGTCGTCACGTTTTTTGCTTTGTAGAAAAGTTTGTCCGTTTAAGTCAACTGTAGAAACAACATGGCGAATTGCATGTAAGGGGACCTGTTGTGTATGTAGATAGAAATAACTCATTCTAAGGTAACAAAAGCAAAACGCTTCATTATGTACGGTCTTTATACACCTCTGAACACATAGCTATGTATATTATATTTCATTTCTGACAATAGATCCTCCAAAAAATGACACACTGGACCTAAACGAAATGTGTGTATTTGAGTTGGTTGAGTGTGTTTTTCACCTGCTATCAAAAAGCAAGTCTCCTGGCAGTATATGTGTGCAGTCCCGTCCAATAAGGAACCGCACACGGTCAAAGAACTGACGCAAAGGGCGTGGCTCGAAAGTGGCAGGACTCTGCTGAATGATGTCACGGGGGTCAGGTGATCCTTGGCACAGCGGGGCGCTCACACACACCTGCTGACCGCAACAGTCCGGGTCGACACAGTCTATGAGACCGTCTGAAACACACAAACATGCGCACGCTTAACATGCAGCGACATGTAGCCTTGATGCAGTTTGCCCTTGCTCTGTTTGTGCCTGTAAGTGTGTGATCTCATTTGTTAGCTCCATTAAAGGGGACCTGTGTTTTTAACCTCCTAGAGGAGAACGTTTCAGCGAGAATAACCCAGAAACCTCATATACGTTCGCATACACGCATACACAAACACACCACCTGAAATGTAAGCATTGTGTTATCATTTGACAGATTTAGCTTTGCTTTCATGCACATAAATAATGTCACCCTTGAAACAGGACATGTGGGTATGTGTTTGTAAACGTAAAGCATAATTCATCCTCCCCCATATCTGTCATCTTTTACCGTTGTCATTATCTTTACTGTCATTGCACTCGGTTTCCATGACGATGTTACAGCCTGGCCCGCTCCATCCTGCCTGGCACACACAATGCCAACCGCTCTGCTCCAGCGTACAGCGTCCATTTCCGTTACACAGACCTGGACAAGCATCTGAGAGAGAGTGAGATTAAACAAAAGTGAGACATTCCCTTTTCAAACCTTGAATAAAACTGTTCAAATAAAGACATCACAGAGTCACCATTCATACCTCCATTCTCTCTATCAGACACACATATAAATTTTTGTTCCTACCTTTATCGAACAGATCCAGGTAATGTGCAGCTGAGAGTCAAAAGAAATGAAAGGGAAAGAATAAAGAGGAGAAATTACATTCCAGACATACTTTAGAGAATATCTGGCGTGGGTGTGTGGGTCTGTTTTTAAGCGTCCCTGTCATTTGCTGCCTTAAGCGTATATGTGTCCCCTGAGTTTTACAGACTGTTCTCATCATGAGCTTTACAATTAAAGAACTGTGCTGTGGCTTAGAGGAGGAAGAGAGAGAGAGAGAGAGAGAGAGAGAGAGAGGGGCAAGAAACAGGCACAAAGGAAAATACTTGTTTAGTTTACACATCATCTACAGTACAAGACAAAACCAGATGGGTTCGTTTTGGTTCGGTGTTGGTTCATTTACATGTTTTATAAAAAATGCATGAAGCTTGTTGAATGACTGCTGTAAAATGGCTGAATCTGCAAAGAGCCATCAAGATGTGATATTTACAGTGTCTGAAGCATGGTTTCAAAAGCCTGCCAGTCAAAATAAAGTTGCTCTTTATGCCAAAGCGCTAATCAATCGTGTCAACCCACTGTCAGACTTTTGACAAAATATTGAGTAAACATCAAGAATGAAACAGTGCCAAAGGGGGGTATTAAGGGTTATTCACGTCAAGACAAATATGGCAAAGTAAAATGAATCAGTTGTGAGCTGATTTTTGACGCTCTCCATGAAATGTAATGTGTATGCCTGAATGAGATCAGGATTGCCCACCGGACACACGTAAAATATTTAGATTCAATCTAACCAAAAATAAATATTTCCTTTAAAACCATAGATGCGACAGAGGGTAGCTAACATGACATGAATCAGTAAATGTATGAGTCATTACAGGATTACAGGAATAATTCACCCAAAAATGAAGATTCTCTCACGATTTTAAATATGACTCTTTGTTCTGTGGAACACAAAATATATTTTGAGAAATGTCTCAATGGTTAAGTATCTATACAATGGAAGTCAATGGAGGCCAATGTTGTTTGGTTTACAACGTTCTTCAAAATATCCTCTTTTGGGACCTGCACAAGAAAGTCATACAGGTTTGGAATGACACGAGGAACGAGTAAATGATTAAAATATATTTTTTTAAGAACTACCCCTTTAAAAAACAAAAGCTGCACAGTATGGCTAATATTATTAAAAATTACGTTCAGTTTTAACTCTTAGACAGGTGGAGTCCATAGACTCCAATTATATGACGCAAAGAGGACTGCTGATTTACCAAACAATCTTCTTTATGGTTCTACTCAAGAAGAAAAGTTATCTACATCTCGGATGACCTGGGGGTGAGTAAATAAACAGCAAATTTGAGATTTTGGGTGAATTATCCCTTTAAAGGAATAGTTCATCGGAAAATTTACATTTTGTCAGGAATTAATCACAGAACAACGAAATGTATACAGATTTGGAACAACTAACGTATGTTGGGTGGTATCCCTTTAAACATAAAAATGTCCAAGAATACATTCATAACCGATATAAAGACATACCAATAGTGCAGTGTTCGCCCTCCCAACCCGGCTGACAGACACACTGCCCATCCCTGCACTCTCCATGTTCTTCACAGATTGGATGGCACGCCTGTCTGTCACAGGTGGGCCCCTCCCACCCATCCTCGCACTGGCACCGCCCAGCAACGCAGACGCTGTGGGAACTGCAGGGGACAGGGCACATCTCTAGAATAAATGAGAGAGCAAGAAAAACAGAGGGAGTCATCTATCACCATCTACTCTTGACTTCTCCACCATCCACTCTGACGTAAAAATCAAAAGCAAGAATCGTACAAGATGGGATCTCTTTAATTGTGATGAACGATTGTAAATAAAGTAGGGCTTGAAAACATCTTCTCTGTATGCCCTGCCTGTATCGATGGGCCGCTTTATTACAATCTAACTCTTTAGGGAACCAAAAGTCCAACCGATACGACATGCTTTCGAGTTTATCCCTGTTTAATGACAAAACGATATCCCGAACCACTGAGATATCTCAGCTCTCTGCCGGTCAGACACTTCCACTTCACACTTACTTACAGGATTAGTGACGGGTCAAACCGAGACGACAGTTTTTCATATCTTAAAAGTTGCTTAAAATCAGCTGCCACATTTTTGTGACAGCAATACTGTCACAAAATACTGAGCTCTCAGTTTGGACAGCTTCTGTTCTCTCGCTCGGAGTGTCTCGTAATGTTCAAAACAAATTATCTTTGCTGTTCCATAAAGCACATCGGACAAGATTTCTCCTTCTCAATGACACACAGGATATAAATGTCTGGAAATGACAGGAAGGCCATTAAGCCAAAATGTTTATTAATACAGACATTATCAACTTAACCGCTCTGTTGCGGAAATGGGCAGTTTCCAGCTGTAATATTCATGCGTTTTGATAAATATTGCATTTTGATAATGTAATATTTAATAAATGCCTTCCTATTCTAGCCGGTGGCCAATACGCAGTGTTACGAAGTCATCTAGTCATTTCTCAGCAATAAAACAGTATTCTTATTTAAACATCATCATAGTTAACCAGAAAATTTGCAAACTGGTGTATATATCTATATCTATATATATCATGCATTTCCGCACAATCCTCCCCATCTGTAAAACACCATTAACGAAATTCCACAGTCCTGCAGCTTTCATTTACAAGATCAATCCGACAATAAGAACCAATCCGTTTTCTGAAGATTTCCCCCTATTAAACAAAGTACTTTCTTTTTTTTGCAATATATATCACATTACAATTAATGGCTGATCTATACTATTGCACCTAGAACCCTGTTTTACTCTATCAGAGAAGAAAGGAACTACATCTGGAGTTTTGTGGGGTCAATAGTAACTGAATCAAACCAAAACTAGAAACCTTTGATTTGTTAAATGACGAAAAAGCACTTTCAGGCCTACGTGAAATTATGAGTGGGCATTGGCTTTGTGCACATGTCTCAGAAAGCAAAAAGAGAATAGAAAACAGCTTTGTTTTAAAAGTGAAAGGTTTATTTGAAAGCATTACTCATAAAACTAAAATATATGAATGATATGCCCTGAGATATCACACTTGACTCGAACATCCACAGACTCTACATTGCAAACAGAAAATGCGTCGGGCTTTGGCCAGTTGGTTTGTTTAGCCGATCTGAACTTTCTTTGACATATATAGCAAGAAGCAAGCAGGGAACGTCAGTGTTTTGTGTGCAAACACTATTTTGCTGCTGTTGTGTTTGACAGCTAAAGCCATGGTACACACAAAAGGTCAGTGCAAAGCTGAATTTCTACTCAATCTTTCATTATAACGGTCTCCAAGAGCTGGTTTGTGTCCACGCACAGTATTTGGAGGGCAGGGTTTTGAAAAAGGAGGCATGACAACTTTAGAAATTCTAGATTTTGCCAATAGTACCTTTAACTGAAGTAAATTACAAATATATAAATAAATAAATAATACCACTGATATAACCCAAACACGGGACAGTTCAACCTAAAATAAATCAGCATTTTTTCATCATCATGTCGTATAAAATCGCTTTATAACTCTTTCTTCTGTGCAACAGAAAAGAAGATATTTTGAGAAATGTCTCAGTGGTTATGTGTCCACACAATGGAAGTCAGTGGTGCACTAGATTGTTTGGTCACCGGCATTCTTAAAAATATCTTCTTATGTGTTCTGCTGAAGAAGGGCACACATGTTTGGAATGACATGAGGGTGTGTAAATTATTACAGAATTTTAGGTGTACTACTATTCTTTCAAGAACCAATGTATAACAGGACTAAAGTGAATATTCCTGGAAGGAACAATGAACATAGAAACTAGAACATGAAGACTTAACATTTAAATTGATGCATTAGGAAGACCCTTTAAGCCAAAGGCATTCAAGCTATACATTTTATCACTATCTGCAGTGAAAATCCGACACATACTTGAACAACCATTCAACAGACATAAAACTCAAGCAAACACCCATCAGACCTATCACAGCACATTAGTATGTGTTAATGATAACTCACCCACAGAGCAGTCATTTCCGGACCAGCCCATTTCACACACGCACACCCCTGTCTGAGGTTGGTACGACCCGTGACCTGAACATTGTTCTTTACAGGCAGGAAGTGGCGTCTCGCAGCTCTCACCTCCCCAACCTGCGGAACACACACACTCGCCGCGCACACACACACCTCGACCTGAGCACAACGGGTCTACGCAATCCACTACACACGCACACAACAAAATAAGATATGTGCTCGTTAAAACGATTTTTATTATAATAGACTTCACGTACATTACCATATATTTTAAAGGCATATTTCACCCAAAAATAATATTCAATATTCTTCTCATATTCAACCTGTATGATTGACTTTGCAGAACTTAAAAGGAGATATTTTGAAGAATATTGGTAACCAAAAGCCGTTGGTCCCCATTCACTTCTATTGTGTGGACACAAAGCCAAGTCAATGGGGATCAACGGTTTTCTCTTACCGATGTTCTTCATTTTGGCTGAACTATACCTATAAGATGATGTTTCACATCTGTGCCTCTCAGTTTGTTAACACTGATATTTAAGAGATTGCAAACAATATTGAACACATTTTGTGTTTCCGAATTAATTCATTAATTAATCCAAGAGACATGAAGATGTGTCTATTTGTGATAAATATTGGAAAAACAATTTTGACTGTGAGATAGAATGACAGATTAAACAAAACCTTTTTGAGAAAAAGAAGAATCTTAAAATGCAGCCATTCACCCGAACTATCGAGCAGATGAATAGAACATAATGGATGAATTATGTTAACATGTATTCTTTCAGTTCTATAGCGTGCTTGGACCTAATACTAAAACTCAGTGACATGCTAAATTCAGTGAGTATGCATACTAAAAAAGAATGAGAAAAAACACCCAGCTTTCAATTACCCATGCAACAATGTTCGCTTTGGTCTGTGTGTGTGTGTAGATGGAGAATGTGCTTGATGGAAAAGCTAATTTGGTGGATGGATCTACATGGGATTAAATTGAGTCTCTCTCTCACACGCTCTCTGTCTCTCTCTCTATCACTGAAATTGCGGCAATGAATTTTCAGCTTAATGGTTAGAGGAGAAAGTGTGTTTAAAATCCAATTACAGAACATTCATCATAAACAAGCTGTGGAGATGGACTAGGAGCTCAACTCACTCGCACTTACGCTTAGTGATGGTCGTGTTGTAGATAATGGCTATTTCAGCTTCTAACTTAATCTTTCTATCAATAGGCGAATGACATCACAAAACAGATTTTTTTTTAATGAAAGATTTACGTGTGTACAATGTTTGGTGTTTGTAATCGTTTCATCTTAATTTTTTCTATAGGAGTTGTGTGTCATGGAAAAGGGTTTCCAAAATAAAGTGTCAAATGCCGGGCATTTACAGAAACATTAAATATCTCAGCACATAAGTGTTCAGTCATGGTATTTTCTCAGTCTTAGTGTGTGAAACTCGTACCTTGCTCACAGTTATCACCCTTGAACGCAGGAGCACAAACACAGACTCCGCTAACACATTCTCCGTTGTTAGAACAGGTGGGATCGATACACTGGCCTTCCTCCACCTCACACTCCGCCCCCTTCCAGCCAGTGTGACACATGCATATGCCTTTCTCATAATCTCCATTACCACTACACAGTACTGGACAAGAGTCTGAAACACACACACACATCATACAGTCAGATCTTATGTTTGTCAGTTACGTTGTGAAACTATAAGAGTGAATATTAAGTGAGTTAATATGTCATGCATCATTGCATGATTCTGTTTGTTGTTCCTTGTATTATATTGTGCTGTCTGTGATACATATTGATGTACAAATCTAATTGTTTTGTATCACTTTATGATCATGTTGTCTTGTCTGTTTGTTATTATGTTGTTTTATGTTGTATTATGTTGTGTTATACCTTTGGAACAATCTGGGCCCAGGAAGCCGGTGAAACAATGACAGTGTCCGGCGACACACTCTCCATTCCCATTACAGTTAGTGGAACAACCGTCTAATGTTTCTGAACAAACAAACACAATTACATTCCTATAAAAAAATCAATGACACTGATGTCCTATGTGGATCTATACCTAACATTTTCCTAAAAAAAACCCATGATGATGAAAAAAAAACCCACAACCATTATGCAGTAACATATTAAAAGGAAAAACATTCAAATTAATAAAAAGGAAATAATGAAATGAGCAAAAGCTTAAACAGCTGCGCTCTCCAGCACGGCCTCACCTATGGGGGTGCTGTACACCACCACCTGTTCCATCTTGCGGCCGTCATTGTAGAAGGCCAGGTACCAGGTGCCAACATCTAGGTATTCCACAAAGCCCGTCTCCTGCAGGGCAGACATGAGCAGACTACGTGGTGGAGGGTTCGGGATTTTGGCAGTCCGGGAATCTTGCTTTATCAGCTGTCTCCCGTCCAGTAACTTCACAAAGTCAAACTAGAGAAAAGGAGAGAATTAGATACTGTATGTATCTAATCAAATTTTTGTTAGCAAAACAGCCGATACTTGGCTCCCCTCCACTGTAACACATCTTAACAACTTGTCTGCAATGCAAAACTGACTCGTCCTTCAGATATTTAGATACTACTTTTCTTTATCGCTTTTTTCCGATTATAATTTCCTTTTGGTGCACTTTTTTGGCATGACAGCAACTGTACCTTTGTAGCGTTGTACCTTTGTCTCATATCGGCATACAGAGATGAATTCTGAGAATTTAAAGTTAAAGTACTACTCTATAAACTAAGAAAGTAGCACGTTAAATAATGCCATTCCATAACGTTTGCTTTTCTAACGCCATCACCATCATGTCTTAAACATTGCAGGTTACTTTTTAAGTACGTCACACCAAGTTAATTTTAGTTGACTCAAATTTAAACTTTGAAAACATTCTGTGCATTGAAATCACATAAAATATTGACCTAAAACTTTTTGGAAAAACTTGAACAAAAATATTACACGGGAAGAAGTTTAAAGCACAACATTTTTATAATAAGCATTATAATAAACTAAATTCTTACATAGCAACATAAGAATAAACAAAAAAATTATAAAATGACAAAATCATATAACAAAATTGCAAAAACTTTAACTAAAGTTAACATATAAATCTAAAAATAAAAGCGAATCTAAAAATATTATAAAACTAAAATAACTCGACAGCTCAAATTATAAATCATTATTATAAGCACGTCTTTGTGAATAAGGCATATTTATTGATTTCTTTACTCTTTATTGCCGTATCAGCAACAAAGGCATTATGTATGGCTCATAGATAACTCAGGGTATTACCATTTATATAGACACCAGTAACAGATAAATAACATTTAGTGTATAAAAATGATATAATATAAAAAACTAGTAATACAATGTAACATTTTCCCCAGAAAAGTATTTTCAAAAATGTCAAAAACGAAGTTTTGAACCATCACATAGTTTCATGTACGTATTTTTCTAAATAACTGATATTACAGCTAAAGATTTCAGCTGCAACACAAGATAGTAGTTATGTAACGATAACTAAACATCTAATGATGCCAAAGAATGAGCCCAAATGTGCACATGTCTAATGATAAAAAACATCTTTCTCTCTCCATCATTTCACCTCCCATTGTGACACTGTGACCCATCAAAGCCGCCTAAACTAGAAGTGATCACTTGCGCGCACTGCGACAAGAGAGAAACAAGCTTCCAGTTTGAGTAAACACAGCCAGACACCCTTAAATTCGCACAAATCTGGACCCACTGCAGATATGAAATATGTTTGCATCCAGGAGTTTACAGCGCACCATCTGCGTCTGTTCGAGTCTGTATATCTGCGTTCAGTGCCTGTCTCATCACCCCACACTACCGTGTCACTGTAACTGGAAAGCATCCATCTCCAAGGAAACTGGAAAAGATTTGCACGTACTGTATGTATGTCTGTGTCTGTCTGGATTTTGTGGGGTGGGGGGATTGCTGGTGTTTAGACAGAGCTGTTACAAACATCAGAAACATCAATGAGCTGCGTTCTCCAAGGCACTACAGAACCCTCTGGCTATAATGAGTCCCTCTCCACCCCCGAAGTCACTCTGGAAACTGTGGAGCCGCTGAAGCCCCATCGACTGTAATGACTCTTACTCTGACAGGCAGGAGCCAGCAGGGCAGCAGTCGCACCAGAGCCCCACTGCTTTTAATGACAGCCGGAGAAACCAAGGAACGATCGCGGGAGCCGCAATGGAGTTGACAGTCTCTGTGCAGTAGCGATCTGTCAGGAACACATACACGGCGAAGCAAACTTGCGCGCAAACATCTCTATTCCGACGCGAGCGAACAAACACACAATGGAATCCTTTTCATTACGCTGGAACAATTAAGCACTCTTCTTGCTTTGCCACCGCCTACGTATGTGAGCGCATATATGCAAATGAGGCACAAATGAGATGCCTTAAATTGAATTACACCGGGCTCTAATTTCTAGAGCAAAGTGAACAGTTAATCTTTGATGATATCCTGAATAATGAGATGTAATTAGCATGTTGGGGTCGTCTGAAGCACCTCATTAGATACGCTGCAGATCCTCCCTCTTTATCTGCCAGTCATAACAATATGCACTTAGACAACGTTTACCAACAACACCAATCACGACACCATCTGTGACTCAGACACACATACATGTACATAAGTACTCTCACGCAGGAATAAAGGTCTGTTTTACTACAATAAGTTGAGTCTATGTACATTATATACAATAGGCAGCGGCAAGAGATGCTATTTACATTACACAAGTGAAAAAAGCGACATATGCTGTTTACACTAAATAGCAGTAGGTTCTGTTCACACTAAGTGAAAATAGCAGCATTTCTTCGCGATATGCTATTTACACAAACCAAAAATAGCTGTATTTTCTTTGGTTAAGTGGAAATTGTAGTTAGATAATATTGGTATTCATAAATAGAGGTAGATTATGTTACAATTTGCACCTCAGTATTGCTGTGCATTAAACATTACGCAATAATAACATTAAATTTATTAGAAAATATTTAAATGATGGCAATTTATTGAGATATTAAAGCCTTACACCTACCCCTGACCTTACCCTAAACCTAGACTTTATGAATTGTCTGTTTAATATGAGTTAAAATAAAATACACCCTCCTCACAGTTGTCAGTTGTAAACATGTTTTTTTCTGCTGTAAAGTTGCTCATTTTGAACATGGGGTTCAATTAGATTCTGCTCTGTTTCTGATTTTGGAGCAAGACTCTAGCGGCCAGTCGATGAATTGCAGTTTAAGTCTCTTCCATGTTGGCTTGACGAGAAGGTTGCCACTTGGAAAAAAAAAATCGCTACTTATGTGTCATGTCGACTTTAATAACCACAATAAGCGCAATATCTCATACCCTTGATGACCAACAGAAATGTACTGAGAGCAGCGCAGATTAGTGCAGGGTTTAAAGACGTGCTTTTGGGGTGTTAACTAAGCTGCAAATACCAGTAAAATGAAGAGCGCAAAACTTAGTAAATCGCATTGTGTGAAAGTTTGTGTCTAAAGAGAAAACTCCTACAAATGCAAAAACAGCCATGTCCGGCGCTTTTCTGTGCTAATTTTCACTGTGTGTCTTTAGTAAATACCGTTTTTTTACTCCAAAAGAGGCTTTAATGCTGCCGAAAACTATTAGTGAATCTGTTCCTTATTAACCATAACCCTATCCATCCATAACCTTAACTTAACAGCCTACTAATACTCCATTGAGTAAGTTGACATTTAGATTCAAATCAATGAGTATGTTGACATGATGTCTCAAAAAAAGCATAATCAATAGAATTTGTGTTTTATAATTAAATAAACAAAAATGTAACATCTTATAGAAATGTCGGCAGACCTAAAGCAAAACCAACACAGAAGCATTTTCAAAGGGTTAAATATACTTTACATGTACTGTATCTCTTTTTGAAGCTTTTTAGTACTGTAAAAAATACAACTTCAAATTGTTCTACCAACAAAGGAAATAAAGTAACTTGAACAAAGTTTTTTAGTAGAAGATGAAGAATTTATTATTTTGAGTAAACTGAACAAAAGTAGTCTAAATGTGGTACCAACAAAGATTATTTTGTTGGCTGTACTTAGATGTCTAAGTGATTGTCCAAAGTGCGTCAAGAAGTTTGACCAACTTGCCAAACTGCGTAATCTCAAAAAACAATTCTAGTGTTTTAAAGTTCCCAGCATGCATTGAAGAATTTTCAATTCGCAGGTTTAAATAATTATTATGATTGCCATTTTAGTGTTTGCTGGCTATATTTTTAGTTTTGGTTGTCATTGTAAGTTACCTTTAGTATTAAGAGTTCCTTTTTTATCAATATGATGTTTGATGATTGTTACCATGATTGAGGCTCATGGGCTCAGTGTTTAGGTCTGAAGTAAATGACACAGTGATGTAACTACTTAAATATTTTAAACAAAAACAACTGAAGCAGTTTCTTAGGAAGAGAGTGTATATAGTAGAATTATTAAGTAGATTTAGTAGAACAATTATATATTAACATTATATAAAACGTAATCTTTAATTGACAGTCATGTGACATTACTCAGTTAGTTGATTTAGGGGTAATACTTGGCCAGAAGCTGAGTAAACTCAAAAAAGCCGTGCAGCGAGATGCCTTGAAATTTTAAGTTAAGTCAACTTTAAATGTTTTACATTGTATTTGTGAGAGCATTTATAAAGATGTAGCACTAAAAAGAACAGCTATATACGTATACACAGTACATAACCACATACACATACTTAGAAGCTATATTATTATGAACTTATAAATCAGATCATTTTTTATCACTGATAAACATGAGATTTTTGTATTATTCTTTACACTTATTATTATTGCTACCTGTAAACTTAACCCTTAAATAGTGAGGACTACTTTAAATGTCCCCACATGTTGGTTTCATTACATTTCTAAACAAATCTGACCTCACAAGTAAGCCAAACCCGAACATGCACGCACAGGCACAAAACCAAAACATTTTCAAATACAGGTTAATAATTATTTAAAGAATATAACCAGTCATGTAAAACCATCTCTGTGTGTTGTTACCTGCGTGTGAGTAGGTGGAATATTCCTCCTGCTGTAGATGCCCAGCAGGGCGTCCCGTGTGAGCGAGATGTTGAACTTGACATACTCAGGGTGGTGAACCGTGATGTGAAACCTCCAGAAGAGTCCAGGAGGAATCGCCTGTACCTGCTGTGTTCCGACGGCCACCTCTCCTCTCTCTATCACCCTGCCTCTCTGAATCACCTCTTTATCTGTCAAGACAAACAGACAAACTAAATATTCAATTTCTTTGATTTGAAGACTAAGATCACAAAATTATTTTGTTGGCTCTATTGTAACTCCAATAAACATACTTTTGTTTAATCTCTGAACTCACACATGGACACAAACTATATATTTTAATATAGCATTAAACAGTATAATAATCACGCAAAACACTTTTTTGTTGTACATAAGGATTTTAACTGGTCACTCTATTCCATTTAAACCGCAATGAATATACACAGAGATTTTCAAGCATTAAACAGACTGCACAAGCACTATAAAAGCATTACATACGACTCTTAGCTATATTATAGTTTATCTGATCCCATACTAAATTTACGCCACTTGACAGCATGTCAATCATGTCAGATTATCCACTCTGAACTAATTCTTAATTTTTCAGTTTGGGATGTCGGTTGTTGGTTAGACTGAAAAGGATGCAACCAGGCTCGGATTCTGTGACGGACAGCCACGGTAAGGTTGTAGATGTAAACAGTAAAAGAACTTTGCCTCTGGGCTGCTAGATGAATTTCACTTGTTATTCTATCAACACAGACGCCTCTGCGTCGTCTTTAGTGTCAGAAAGAATCATGTATTTTTTACAGGTTCAGTCGATGTGAATCACAAGCGATCGTCTAAAGGGCTCTTTGAAGAGCTTTGCTGACTGGAGTCAAATTCGGGTGATGGCAACAATGAAACGGCATCTGCTGAAGCGACGCACAACTTCAGCGCGACCGAATCCCCGCTGGACTCTCATGTGACTTACATAACCATTCACAGAACAAACACACCTGTGCATTGATACCGACTGGAGTTGTGCAGACTTGTGGTCAAAGATCTGGGCTAGAAACAAAGAATGCTGGTTTGAAGTCCCTGAACTATTATCGTTGTGCCCTTGAGCAAGTAACTTATCACCTGGAGGAACATCCTTGTAACATGAAGACATGAGGATGGCGGAAAAGAAACAAATAAGGTACAATAGGGCTACATTTACCCTATAGACCATTTCAGAAAACATAAAAAAACTGATCCAAAGCTAGTCCAGAAGAACTTCATGTTTCTTTATATCTTTACGATTTAATGATATGTTTAAGTTTTAAAAATAAAATTGATAACAATTCAAATCGGAAGTGCTTACATCTGGTGGTCTATGGAGTAAAAGTTTACAAGTGGTCTACTGAGTAAATGGTCCGAAAGTATATGAATGTACTTTTATATTAAAAATAACATTGAGTTTTATTATTTATTATTTGAATTATTAAATTTATTAAATTATTAAAGTAAAGATTATTGGTTTTAAACACATATGCATCTACAAATTATAATTTGATTATTTTAATTAAGAATAAATTCCATACGATTTTTACCACCACACTGATATAAAAAAAGATGAGAGGGCATTAAGAATACGGCACAATTTATTGCCATAAGCAGTACAAACCCTTTTAATAAAGCAATTTTTGACCACTTCAGAAAATGGCGTTCCAATTTTCAGCTAATTACTTTTGGCATTCCGGCCTAGTTAAAGTGTCGATAAATAAAGATTTTTCCTCTTTTATTTTATTAAATGGCAAATGCAGCACTTTCTTTCATTTACACCTCATCAAACAGGCCTACGCGGTTAGAAGCGAATCTCACGCTTTTTAAAAATGGCCCGAAGATCTCAGGGATCATCGGGGAGAGAGTAATTTACTGTCGTTTACCGCCATTAATTAAATGCAAATCAAACTCTTATAATGAAGACGCGTGCACGCTCTTAGCTCTCGCTGTATGCAAAGACTTGACATCTGTGCAAGTGTGTATGAATTATTGAGCTGGTGAGACACTTAATGGAATTCTTATGTTAGATGACTTAAATAACACACACACACATACACACACACACACCTGGCTGCGTCGTGTTGAATCCCGGCAGGTGGACGGGGGTGAAGGTGAAATCTGCTCCTGGTAGAGGCTGATCATCTTTACTCATCCCATTTTCATAGAGCTCTCCTCCATTCCTCTTTAGATGCCACGGCAAACCTAATAGGTGAACGACTGTGAGAGTGAGAGAGAGAATCAGACTACAAAAACCGTTCTGACATTAACATCAGTATAATTAGTATATAGTATAAAGTCGTGTTGTCCGGTAAAATGTATTCTGATACTGCATAATAAAACAGATGAATGAAACCCGTCACAGACGTAATTACGCATTCATTTTACACCGAAAATGGGATTAGAGGGTTGTATTAGATCATTCTGTAACACATTATTCTTCCATCGCTCTTCTCCAGCTGTGTGTACCCGTTTCTCACATATGTCAACATGTATGCCCGCACACGGGTGTTTTCGTTTTCCCTTCATCCCCTCATCTCTTCAGTGTGTGTGGAAGGCTGCCGAGGATTCGCATAAATCGCTCAGGTGGCATTTTATGATCTCCCAGCAGTGAAAGGCCTTTGGCGCATGATAATGACCTCATCCTAATTACAGCCAATAAAAAGGACAAACTCTCATTCTGCTCACCTCAGGGCCCCCGATACCAACTATCTCAATACCCAGCCCCCCTCTCTGTCCTGTGTGAGTGGGATTTCAGTCGATCAGGGAAATGAGGTGGGAAGATATACTGACGACGAGTCCTAGAACGGCGAGGGAAAATCAGGTTATTCTCCCAGATAGTCTCTATCTCTCATTCCCTCCCATTCCTCAGGCACAAAGGCAGTCGCGTGTGGGTCTGCACGCGCGTGCACATCAGGCTCTGCCGTGAGAAGGCGTCTTTACGAGCCATAAAGAGGGATTGGTGTCTCAGCAGGGAGCTGGATCTACATGATCCGCTCCTTTATCTCTTCCTCTTCGCCCTTTCTCCATCTCTTTATCACGCACACACAATGGCTGTCATTGGCTAAATAACAGATCACCCTAAATGCTCAGGTTCAGCTTCAACACAGAGTCCAGTCTTTAGTCGGGGAAAGGACACGTAAAGTATTTCTTTATGTCTATGTCCTGACACCTAGCAAGGCAACATTTTATACAGTTCTGAAAGGCAGGCAACTCAATTACGATAACACACTTTAGTCAGATTTGAAGACAAAATGTAATGTGCCCTTGCAGAAATGTTGTGTGAAAAATATATCCAAAATTTAGAGAGAAAGATTGTTTATTTCAATTAATACTGACACATGCACAAAATTAAAAAACAATCACAGAATATCTTAAAAGATTTCTCCCAACGTGCATCTCCTGCAACTCAGATACATATGAAGAAGTACACATAAATCTCACAAATGTCTCAATTAGAGATCTTAATAATGACACAAACTGAGCTCAGATTTGCAAAGTCTGCAATCAAAAGTCACTATTATTGAAGATTTCAGCATCGAGTCAAACTTTTCTCCTCCAATCCAAATGACCCACATCCAGATCACCCACCTCTACTTTCTACATTTATTTCACTGTTCCATAATATTAGTTTATTAACCGTTTTCTCGTTTGTTTCAATTGTTTCTATTGCAATTGTAGAGTCTGAGACTAAATTGAAACTTTGATCTGAAACTAAAATGATAAATACAAACAACAGATCTCTATCAAATCTCTTGAGCTATAAAATCTTTTTAGCAATAAAACGTTGGTTATTTTCATCTGGTTATTGATCAAAGTATTTTCATTTAAAGTACCAACTATTTGTGCGCTATAAATTGTAAAGCTTTACAGGGGTATTGGTAAGCTTCATCAAAAAATGTCATTCTGTCGTCATTTTCTCACCATCAAATTGTTACATTTATTTGTTATGTTTAACACAAAATAAGATATTTTAAAGAATGTTAACAGCAAACAGTTCTGGGGCACCATTGACTACCATAGTATATTTCTTCCTGCTATGGTAGTCAATATTGCCCCAGAACAGTTTGTTTACATTCATTCTTCCAAACTATCTTTTTTTTGTTTTAAAAATGTATACAGATTTACACAGCTTGACAGATTTTTCCCAGGCAAAATATTCATTTAAACATGCCTCCTAAATGATTTCATTGTAGCCACATTCTAAAACAACATCAAATCCAATATATCTGCAGTATAACAAATGCAAAAAAATTAAATATTTTAATCAAAGATAAAAAATTATAGGTTTAAAAAGTACTTGATCATTTGAAATCATCAGCAGGTTATAGAAGTTTATATAGATTTTGTATAGACGTTTACGTCTCACTAAAATATGATTAGATCTTCAGACAGCACAAAAGACAGCGAGAGAATGAGATTGACAGAGGGAAGGAATTGATAGACGGGCCAAACAGATCGATGACATCACAAAGCTTTTTATCGGTGAGTGCAACCACGATCCGCGGTGTGCGAGCGGATCACAAAGCGCTTTAAGGGTGTGCATCTAGAAGGTCTCATAAATTCCACAGAGGCCACATTTCTCTACCCCGCAGGACGTTTCTCAGAGCCTTGAACGGCAAACATCGATCCCTTAAAACCTCTAACCTCTCCGCTAGTTCTCTCTTTACAACCGCTAATGAAGAGAAAAATCTCTCTCTCTCCCCTTCTCTCTCTCCCCCATTTGTCTCGCTGACCCTTTGCCTCCTTGTTTCCTCTCTCTCTCTCCCTTTCGACAAGATGGACCGCTGGGAAGGATTCAGCACTCTTGAAAGGGAGCGAGAATAGAAAGCGGGGAGGACGCCATTCATCAGGGCTTTTGTTAAATCAACAGATTTAAACATGATTTGTGGAGTCCAGGACAGCTGGAAAAAATATAACATTGGCTACAGGATTTGTTGTGGACGCGTGCGCGCACGAGAGAGAGGTGGACAAAGGGTAGAGGGCCGCTAAAGGAAAAGCATTTCACCGGGAAGGACTGAAAGCTGTACGATGCACATACATCAAAGCCGGCTTTAACCTTGTGGCTGAATAGCGGACTGCTCGGAGACTGAGAAATGGTTAAGCTCTCTGAGTTTACTGTCATGCCACGGTTTGTTAATATCCCCGCTTCGGAAGCCAAGCTAAAAGAAATGGATTCATTTATTGTGTGTCCTGGCTATCGGTCAATGAGAACAATGAGCTTTTCTGGCCTGGCCATTGTGGCGGAGAGTCAGTGTTTAAAAAGGCTGGAGCACCGGATACAGGCCTGGAAAAGCTTGAATAACAGGAGGTAACAGGCAGACGTTTTTCACATCCAGCTGCTGTTCTGAAATGATGAGAACGTTGTTTAGATGAGGGATGCTGCAGACTTGCGGTTCGGCTTGAATTAATAGAGCAGTTATGAGGTTGACAGAAAGTGGGAGGGGCTTAGAGGCAAAGACAGGAGAGGAGAGGTGCAATGAATTGATTGCCTTTTTATCGAAATGATGTAAAAATGCTTCTCACGAACATTCGGCGAGGTCGTATTTCCAGAGGACGGCTTCGTTGCCTGACCTCGCCACTTTCCCGACTGAGATAACTCCTTGACTTTAATGAAGACTGAAGACGAATGCTTTGTCTTTTAGGGAGAAGATAAGCCTCTTTCTTCGAGGGAAGAGAAGATAAACCCTCCCTTTTAGGGAGGGGAGAAGATAAGCCCCTCCTCTTACAGGGAATAACTTTAAGGAGGTAGATGATTGCCAGTATAAAACTGTCATTTTCTTTATATTTATAGAAAACTTATATTGGGATGACAGAATAAAGAAAAAACCTGCAAGGAAAGGACAGACTATGATGGCTGTTGACACAGTCTATAATTTCTAGCTGAATAAAATGATAATAACATAAAATACACCAATGAGTATGTTTTTGTGTTTATAAATACAAAATGAATATGCACAGTACACAGACATATACTGTATTATGTAAACACAAACTTGTATTCTGGATGCGATTAATCGTTTGACGGCCCTAAATATCATTTGAAATGCAAAATTGTATGTGTGCGTGTATGTGATTGAATAAACCACAGACAGCAATAAATAAATAAATGATGCAACTGAATAAAACAAAATAATAAAATAAAACAAAATTGTGTGTGTGTGTGCGTGTGTGAATGGAGCTAAAACAACATGTAAATAGCACTGTTGTCAGATTTTATTGCTGATTTAAAAAAATATATACAAATGTTATCTAACTAACGCTTATGGAAATGTCTGACTTTCCTATTCGGAAAGACTGCGGCGGTATGCTTATCGTTTTTTACCCCTCTTCAGCCTTGTTTCCAGATTTTACAATTGGATTTGTCATCCAGTGTGTGTGTGTGTGTATGTGGGTTTGTGATTACCAACTGATTTTAAGCACTACACTCATGACTACAGACTGAGCAACAGCTGCCAAACAATGAGAATCATGCGATTGCAGTAATACAATGTTTTTTGTACACCGCAGCAAAAGTGGCAACAGACTCTTCCTGCTAATAAAAAGTGAAGGTTTTACCAGGACTGGTGAAAGCTTTGTGTTAAATGATCTAAGACAGAAACCTAAAGGTTTAAACACGAGGACAAACTAAAGCACTGAGGTGTTCCTGAACTCTGGGTTTCTCCCACAGGACTGTTTGTGCACGCAGAGCATCTCTTTGGCTCAGAGACGCCTGCTACATAACAAATGACTGTTGATGATAAAAGTCGAGTGTGAATTGGCAAGTGCAAATGAACTGAAATTAATCTACCAGCGCATGCATTCATTTATTTTCACACGCAACATGCAGAAAACAGCCGAGAAAAAATAAATATGTAGGGACAGCAAAGCAAGCCATTTATAGGTTGTTTCTTAAACAGTGTAAAAATGTGCTACATGAACGCTAAAAGCAACCGTGAGTAAAGCTCTGAAGTGATTTTGAGATCAACTTATCATCTCTAAACTAAACTGCTGCAATGTTCTCTTTGCCAACCTTTTTTTGCATGCGAACACAAAATGATCCAGAATGCAGTGGCGCGTCTGGCCTTCAATGAACCCAGGAGAGCGGGCATTACAACTCTCTTTATCTTTCTCCGCTGGCTACCGGTTGTGGCCCACATCAAGTAACAAGCACCTGAAGCATGAGTAAAAACATTCACTTCTACATTTCCTCCAAAACTCTCTTGTTAGCAGCTCGGTTGTAAATAAATTAGCCTGACCAACTATACAGCAAATGCTCCCAAAGCAGAAGCTGCTTTAAGAAAGTAGGCAGCTAATTATACCATCTAAAATCCCTCGATTTTCCCAACATCATGATGTGCATTTATCACGGAGGCGGCAATCCCAGAATATATTTTGATGAGCGCACCGAAAAAGCACAGTCAAGAGAAATGCTTTTATTAATAGTCTTATTGCAATTGAAAATGCAATATTCTTTCCATTATGTGAATTGTGTTTTTACGTTTATTAGAATATCTTGTCTCAGCTTAGCAATATGATAATGCCAAACTCGCCTTCAAATCAATTATGAGTCAAGTCTTATGTCCACTTCACGTGATGAGCACGGTTTCTAAGACACAAGTTGCTGTCTAAGAGCACTTCAAATCACTCACTTTTGAGATTCTGTGAAGGTTATTATGCTGGAGTGTTGCTGCCTTTGTAGACAGTACAAAGCAAAACAGCTTTACAACAAACCTATATTATATATACTTTATAAAACTGTGGGATGAGAGACATTGTACCTCAATGATGGAAAGATCGTTCCAACTCCATAAAACAACTGAATCCCTCTATCTTCCCCAAAACTCTATAGATGCAATTCATAACTGTTAAGTCACTTTCTTTTTTACTATTCACCCACACCTCTGTATTCGTGTGTATTGTGTACCTTTAAAAGCAATTCCGGAAATTTGCAGGGTCTCCCTTGAATAGCTTTTGTTGCATTTGCAAGTTGCATGTGTAAAAGTGTCTGCTAAATGAGTTAATATAAAATGTAACATCTCAATTCAATAATGGATCAAATGGATCCTCCTGCCAAGTGTTCAAACATACATGTCTCCTGTATTTGTTCAAACAAATTGTCATCATCTCACCAATGTCTCAAACTGTGCTCAGATTTGCCTTAAAGTCTGCAATCATGATTCAGAAATTTCATTAGATTGGCTCCTATTGAGGAAAAACACAGGCCCCAAATATATTTTTAAGAGCCACATAACATGAACTTACATTTTCAAATGACGTACTTTTAGTAATCCTGTTGTATGTACATCTTCCCTCTCATAGAATTTCCTGTAGCTCAGAGGTTAGAGCATTATGATACCAACGTCAAGGTCATGGGTTCGAGCCCAGGCGATTGTACATAGTCGGAAACAAATGTATCGTAGAGTCAGTGCAATGTAAGTTGCTTTGGATAAAGCGCTTGCCAAATGCGTAAATGTAAACGAAAAACTTTTATGTGAGCAAAACCTATGACAAGTTTCTTCTCCTCAAAAGCAAGTCCACACAGAATCTGCAGACTTTTCATATTAATTCTGCACTAAAATTTAGGAAAAATCTGCAAATTCTTTGGAATAATATCAAATGGGTATACATTTGTCCACAAATATACTCTAAATAGTCTTAAAATGATGCCTGTCTACACTGTATATTTTAATGCGGTTGATAGCGGATTTGGTTCTGCTTATTTAAAAAGAGGCAGAGAAGCTTTGTTATTTATTGATGCTAAGACGACATCTGTTCTGTTTCTGAACAAACAGAAAAGATGCATGTCAAGACCATATTAATATATTATATATACTGTATGAAAGTGTAAAATTGTATTGCTTATAGAGTTAAAAGCAAAAAGAAAGGGGTTGAGTTAATACGTTATCATGTTGATTTTAGTCTGTAATAACGACATTTTTCCGCATGTGAGATATATCTAATTTGTATTTTTGAGAGACATGCAAAGATTTTTTATAAACAACTGAAATCTTCATTAGATCTCCTGAGCAATGAAAGAGCATCTTGCGAGTAATAAAACAATTCTTCCTGGTGACATTCCTTTCAAAATTTAGAGGGAAATGTGACTTGTTTTGTGTGAACATCTGCTTGTTAGAGGAAATGCGTAAAAGGGGTAAGGTATAAAAAAATATCAATAAATCTGACAGTTGAGATCCGAAATCATCCCAAAGCGGAAAAAAACATCGGACGTGATGCTTTAAAGCACAGATAAACCTCTGATTTCTGTATGAAAGCCCTCTCGCGGGACAAACTAACATGTTAATAAATTCGTCCTGAATGAGCTGTTACCAAAGACCTTAAAACAGCTTTACCTCTCAGGCCTGGTTAATTGGCTTTATTGCAGACCTCAGAAACATTTATCTGCATACATCACTGTGATTTCTCAGTCTTGCCAAAGAGAAAACTGCATACAGTATACATAAAGGTGTGTGTTTTCAGGACACGTCTTTCTATCCATCAACTGAAAACGCCCTTACGCATAGCTGTAGGGTGTGTTTTCATCCTCTGGAAATAAACGTGGTAACGCACACAGACAAACACTTTGATTTCTTTCCTTTCAAGAAGCGTGGCTTGAAGCTGCTTTGTTGAGTGAAGGCTTGCAGGTTTTGTAGAGTTTTTGCATTTAGCGAGTTTTGATCATGAAAAGACACACTATGATCCATATACACATACATTTTCACCTTCGTTTGAAGCTGTAAACTCTTCATCACAACTTCAGAAATCATTACCGAGTGTTTACGTGTAAAAATGTTTATGTGCATGTATGCACTTACGGTTCACGTCTGTGGCTGTTGCACAATGTGTGTGTCGGCTAAACAAAACATGAGGATCAGCATGTGTGCATAACATTAAATGAATAATACAGTGTTGAATGCCAGATTCACCAGAGAAAATCACCCCCATGTTCTTGGACGTGGACTTATTTTGCGTTTTTATTGCATGTGCTCCGCCTCTTCCTGCGTTTCCAAGCCCCATCTCTCTCATACAATTTCTCCATCACTCTATCGCATACTAGTGGACGTGGACTCCTGCCAAATTTAGATAAAAGATATGTAAAAAAAGGGCGATTCCATTAAATAAGGTTTTATGGTTTATCTCTGCAGCCCAAAAAGTGCATTTATTGAAACTAATCTGCAAAATTGACTCCTTGGACTTTTGGCACCAGAATCCCAAACTTCATTACACATGACAGATTACAGAACAGTTAAACATCAGTGACACCCATCTGATGTTCAGAAACCTGGCTCGTGACAGTCGAAAAACAGGTTTCAAGTTAATCTCTTGATTCTTACAACCCCACTAAAGAGTAAAATTAGGAAATATTTGATAAAACCTGGCATATCCTTCTGCAGGATGTTATAAAACCAGCTTCCAACGGGAGGGGTGGTGTTGAGCCATTGGTTGCAATTCGCTACTACTAGATGTGTTAAACTAAAGTGGTTGTTTTGATAAAATATAGCATGTAAAAAATACACATAAAAAATAAGTATATAATACAAATACAATTTTGAACAGCAAATAATAGTTAAGTCTAAACTAAATTAATGGCTGCACGTAATAAAAACTACAATTTATCATCTGAACATTTTAAAAGTGGCCTTAAAGTGTAAGTTATAGTAATGCGTAGGACCTACGCCGTATGCTGTGCGTAGCTCTGTGTAGCCTGACGTGCACCTCTCCATAAATGTAACAACGCATCAACTCAACGTGGACCCTCTGCGTACCGCAAGCGATGTGATTGGTCTGTTTGAAACCCTCCCTCAGGTAAAAAAAACTCAGTGATAGCGTCATGTGTCCTCAAACGCATTGCCGAATTAATTATCTAAGTAAATTATTTGTTCTTCTGTATTTAAAGTCCCCATGATCCGGAAGTTGCGATAAATTTTTACTTCCGTATTTTGGCGCATTTCCGAGTGAAATGGAATTTCTAATGAGAAAAATAGCGTCCGTGGCTTTCGCCTTTTTCTGTGATTTGATTAGATGTATAAATGCTATGCAGTGAGGACCATCAGGTTTAGATTATATTTGATTTCTTTGGTTTCTTCATCGTCTCTTGTCTTGGTTTCACACGCGTGTTGAGTGTGGACACCTAATGGTCATTGCCTGTCGACGCGGAAAATGACGCACAAGTACAAAGGAAAACAAGCACGTTACCTATGGCCTTTAATTTTCCTCACCATTATCATAATAATTTGTCATCTCCATTTTCAGTATAATTAAAACCTGCCTAATGTCCCTGGATATTTAGTCCTGACATTCATGGCTTGGCTGGATGAAAGTTCATCTCGCGGAAACCATCTTACTTCCCTGGATTCTGTCAGCTATCTGGGTCATAGCACACATACACAACCCCCTCCCCATTCCATTTATTCTCTACAGCAATACACACCACAGACAACAACTTTAAGATCCACTCACACACCCCAAAAACTCACATAAAAAATGTTCAGTGTCTGTTATCACAATGTTCAGAAAAATAAGAGCATAATATCTAGATGTTCTCTCTTTAAAACAAACACACACACACACACTCGCCCAAAGCCTTTGATACATTTTCATCAACAATTATTGATTGCTGCTCTCTTTCTGTTCCTGCAGAGTCCTTGAATCAATTAGGACACAACAAAAACACACACACATTCACACCCCACTTAATGTCTTCATAGCGTGTGGAAGTCTGAAAGCTAATGTGTGCTTGTTAAGGTAAAAATTGTAGTGGCCAGACGATACTGGCTCATTAGATTCATTTAATTAATTATACACACAGACCAATTAAATGCTTCTGTTGGAGACGGAAAGTCTAGAAAAACCTCTGACCTTAATCCAAGCCGTGAACTTGATCCCTATTAGAATTTTAAACCAATACCCGGACCTGCACTGAATCTCCAGTCAGAGATTTCGACAGAAATCCATCCATGTTTCGAGAGCATTCCAACACCCACAACTCGTCTTTCAAAAACACTACAATTTGCAAAAAGGAAACGAATGCTAGATTTGACCTAAAATAACAATTTTGTTCATGATACACTTTTAAAGACTATGAATAATTCTTTTTCAAACATACTGTTTTAGTTTGTTATTTAAAATGTTTTTAAACGAAACATTAAAATGAAAGTCATTTAAATTATAACATTTCGTGTAATGTTTCTGTGTAATGGACTGTTGTTTTCAGTGTCGACTATAGGAGCTGTACTGTTTAAACGACTAGTCGATTAGTTTTGACCATCCCTAGTATTTAGCCAAAAAAGTTACGGGTTGCAATTTATATTCTTTTCTCAGATATGCATAGCAGAAAATATGAAAAGCATCTGCAGATTATCTTTGGTCCAACCCATCCTCAAGTTGTTCTGGAGCTGGTCCTAACCTTAACAGTATCCTAACAATAAATCTCAAACAACAATGGAAAGGGATATTCACGATAATACCAATGGACCAATCAAAGCAGACCTCAGGGCTGCCACATATACAGTTACCTTTCTAGTTAACATGTTTTATGGGCCCTATTCTTCTCATCTGTGACACCTTTACTCGACGCGACTCAAGTTTTTGTTCGGCAAGTAAAGATAATGTAGATTTATTCGTTCATTATTTCTTTACAATCTTCTTTATCTTTATTCCTTTATCTGCCTCCCTTCATTTGGCCAGAAAATGAACTGAGAACACATTTAGATCGTAAGATAAGAATGAAAGCCGAGAGACAATGCGGACGGATGGGATCTGTTTGGACAGGGTGCAACTAATAATAGGTTGAAAGAGTGCCATCAGATTATTAAATGCACATCTCTTAGACAAACACACAAATAAACAGTAAACTGTTTTTCTGCTATTATAAAAATTACTTTCCAAAATGTAAAACTGGGTTGTAATTTTCCATATAATAAAAATATGTTTTTCTATTGAAGTTTAAACTGCTTTAAATTTTTGCAGCATCTAGTGGTAAGGTTGCGATTTGCAACCAACGGCTCACTTAACCCCTTCTTTCGAAGCACTACGGTGGCGGATACAGGTCTAAGATGCCATCACATTTTCGCTTTGTTGGCCGAAGGAGATAACGAATTTGAGAAACACGCTCCGTAGAGCAGTTTGTCTATTTAGGGCTACTGTAGAAACAACATGGCGAATTCCATGTAAGGGGACCCGCGGTGTATGTAGACAGAAATAGTTCATTCGATAAGGCTATAAAAACGCCTTACTTTGAAAGGTTTGTAAAGACACAGTTAAGCATATTATATTGCATTTCTGTCAATAGATCCTCCAACACACACACATTGGACCTTTAAGCGTTAGCTGAAACCCCAACATGTCTAAACAATGGTCTTGATGGTCAATGAAAAACTGGTATTGTTCTAGAAACCACATTGTTTCTCTTTGGTGCTCCAAGTGGCACGGAAATGATAAAGTCTCTTGTAGCCCAAAGTAACTAGTTGTCCTGCGAAAAGTCGTAATTCCAAATTGAACGTGTTCAGAACAGATATAGACATTGTAACACAGAAATGAACACCGTGAACGTCAGATCGTGAAAAAATCATTAGAACGAGTTTGGGAATTGAGCAGGTCCTTGTTTCATTAATGAGAAAAAACACTCGCAGACACATGATTAGTGTTTAAGAGCCTGCCGCGTGAACTTCTGACCAGAAACTTTATTAACTGCAGCCTTTCAAGCGTTAATGGATGAAACCTTTTACCCTAATGTTTTTCTGTAAAACACACATCATTTTTTAGCGGGATCTGCGGGAGAAAGCCTTTTGAAAATTAAGTCGGTACGCCGAGTGGCATATAAGCACATCTCGCTCTCTCGCGCACACACGGCGACTTGGCTAAACAAAACTTTAACACCATTAACCTCTGAACGGCCTTGTGGGATATTTACTCTTTCATCTCTCGTTCTCCCTCATCCCTCGTTCATAAATATTCATCCCTCTAATAGAGTTTTTCACAGTGCGAGTTCTGCTAATTCCATATGACCCCAACCAGCATGACAGCGCACACGGATGGAGAGAGAGATACATGGAGATAAGATTCTCACCGATGATGTAGGTAAGCAGCAGAGCCAGAGTCAGCGTAATTGCGCTGGCGCTCAGAGCCGTACATTTCCAGTTACAGCATCGGTACGGTTTGCTGAAGGAGAAGAGCGGTCTGGAGAGGGTGGTTCTGGGTAGAGGCCGCGGAGGCGGGGAATACACCGTGCTGGATGTCAGAGGGTAGTTTTGACTGGCTGCGTTGAAAATGGCCGACGAGCCTGAGCCGTGTTTGAACAGGAAGTGCCTGTAAACAGAAAGCAACGTTTTTTTGGTCAACTTGTTTATTAAATTCGTTCAAACACAGACAGGTAAGAAAGAGAGAGAGAGAAGGTGTAAGAATGATACAGAGGTGTAATTTGACTGTGTGATCACTCTTATTTGCTTCGGTTCCTAATTGGAGTCATTTGCTCTCACGTGCGTTTAATTACAGATATTTAACACCAGAGATAAATGAGCCAGTATTAATAGATAACATCCCTTAGATTAATTATGATATTAATTACACCGAGGAGTCCATTCTTGAGTAATTAAAAGGTGCCTACTTAAAAACAATTTACTCGCACATACACTCATCTGTTGTTGTCTTGCGCTCAAGTCAGTCGCAACCCAGATTATCTCATTTGGGTGAAACAGGATATTTAATAGAAAACTTCCACAAGAAATTGATTGGAACTTGTAAAGTGGCGATGTCATTTTAAAATTGATCCAGACCTGAGTGCAAGTTTGCAGTGGATTGGGGAAGTCACCTCCACTATTTTAAGGAGGTCTAAAGGGACAGTTCACCAAAAAAGGAAAATATCTGTCATCATTTATTCATCCTCCTTTAATTTCAAACCTCTATGACTCTCTTTGTTTTTTGAAGAAGGTTGCTAGCCGAACAACAACGGTACCCATTCACTTTTATTGTACGGACACGAAACCAATGCAAGTCAATGGGTACCGCCGTTGTTCGGTTACTGACATTCTTCAAAATATCTTCTTTCGTGTACTTCAGAAGAAAGAAAGGTTTAAAATGACAATAGGGCGAGTAAATAATGACAGAACTTTCCCTTTAAGTCTTAACGTTTCATAACGGCATTGCTTTATTTTCTAATCTATCGTCATTTGCTGTTATCGCTGCAACCTTTGTTATTTTATTTCCAATAATTATTGTGTTAACTACAAACAACGGGACTTAAACAAATGTGTAATTAGCTATCGTTCAACATTACCACACAGCTGCTTAAATATCTCTGAGAATTAATGAATTAATAAGAACTAAAGCATCTGCTTAGTGATCAAATGTGAAAGCTTAAAGTGCTTGGTTACTTTAAAAATCAAAGTTTGTTTGTATCACCTTTAAATCCACGTCACACACACACATGCAGAGACACGTCCCTGTGGCCATGCCATAAACAAGACAGATAAGACGGATAGCCACAGGGAGACCGGTTACAGCTTTTAGGTTAAAAGCCCAAAGGCGACAGAAGCAAGACCTTCAAATTCCCAAGATACACATGTATTCTCCGCAATAATTGATCTCTTTGCCACATCAGCGAGTCTGGATTTACAGGGTGATGGAAAATAACTGGGCAAATGTGTGCATAATTCTTCTAAAGACACAAAGAGTCAATCAATAAAAAGCCCCAAAATCATTGAAAGGTAGATCAGTCTAAACACATTTACATCTTCATATGCTGAAAAGGCGAAAAAGTGATGGCATCGATATGGATTGAAGACGACAGGGAAAACTAAACATGTACGTGCATAAACCATACAGGTTTGTCTTTCAATTATAGTGGAGGCTTCCCATTGACTTGTATTGTTGTATACATTCGTTTTTTTACAATTAATAAACCACAACATCACTTCATTCCCTACAGAAGGCTTCAATGAGTTATTTAAATAATCTCTTCAATATATACAGTATGTATATAAAAAAATCTATATTTGTAATATGAATATATAATAAAATCATATTTAAATCTTACACTCCCCAGCCAATGCATCTATATGAGTTAAGCAAGTGGATGCATGTAAAAAAAGTGGGTTGGAGAATGTGTTCTTTAGGTTATGCACAAGAGGCGAGTCAAATCAATGAGGAAACATGCAGATATTCACACAAGTTTTGGTAAATTTGTTTACAGTGTCTAAGAGGGATGCAGAACAAAGCCCTAAAAAGGAGCGTTTAAATGAGCATGCAATGGGAAAATGAGGCTTGAGACACAGCGTACGTCAAATTACAGCGTACATCAGCCATTAAAAAAAGGAGAAAGTCAATTTCACACTTAGACATGCAGAACTAATCCTATCTTTATTTACTGTAGAATAAATAAATAACAATTAACACTCGGCAAAACAAAGAGAAAGAGAAAAACGAAGGGAAAGAGAAACACAGACAGAAGGAGACAAAGAAAAAAGCAGGTGAGAACACAAAGGAGATAACAGTTTTTTCAATCAGATTTATGCTGTCCCAAAATAATTATTCTAGCGCATAAAAAAATAAGAAGTGTTGAAAGTAGTTTAAGAAAACACATGAAAAACTGTGAAATGTGTGAAAAATTGGCATTTCTACAATACAGTGTTAAAATGAAACTGATTAATATAATTTTATTTAAAAAAAATGGATTGTACAGATAGCCGCAGAAAAAAACAAGATACCATTTTAAAATTATTTTCTGTTTTTCTGAATAAGCTATTTATAGGCATGTGTTTAGGTAAAAGAATCTGTTTTTTTTGTTTCATTCTGTGAACTACTAACAATACTTACCCCAAATTTCAAATAGAAATATGGTTTCTATTTGCATTCATTTGCAAAAAATGAAAACTGGATTAACAGCTAAACATTTTTTCTCTCTGCATTTTTTCAGACCTCAAAAACTGCAAAGACAAAACAAGTCCACGTTTACTTTAAAGCAATACAACAGTAATTTGTACATGTGTCTAGGATTTCTTAATTATTATTACAGTTTTCATGTGTCTTGTCATGCTGTCAGTCTTTCACATTGCTGTGGGATGATTTTATGTCACTCCTGAGGTTTGATTTGGTTGAAATTCCACAGACACTGAACTGGAATGTTCCACAAAACATCTAGAAATCCTGATTGCATGAAAAGTTGGAATGGTCTCTTAATTGTTTCCGTGATGTTATATTTTAACTATAATTTTATTTATAAAAATCATATACATCAGTTTTATTTTAACACTGTACTGTAGTTTTTTGTAGAAATGCCACATTTAACAGTTTTTCATGTGTTTGCTTTAAAAAACAATACACACATTTTCAGACGTGAAAGTAGTTTATGTGCTAGAATATTTTGCTTTAAAACCTGTAATCTTCTGTGTGTTCTCGCCAGCTGAAGTTTTTCCACGGCTGTATATAACAATATATGCGTTGTATTTATTTGTAAGACGCACAAGTAACGTTTTTAAACAACACAATTGAAAGCTTTAAAACAAAAAGACAACAAATATTCTACCGAAAATTACACACAGTATACACACACAGTAAAGATATATTAAAATGACAAATTTCATATAAAATGAAATAAACTGTATATATAGTGCTGGTCACCTGATTAGGCGAGTGTCCAGAATGATATGCTGATGGGGATGATTCTCCTCTGTGCATTAATGTTGCTCTATCGATCCAGATTTAATTGAGAAAGTTCATTTGAGAGAGACCAACATGTCAGCAAGTATAGACATCACCATGGCGATGACACGTTCCCAATACAGCGCCAATGTCATCCCGCGTGTTTTCAAAACTGGCCAGAATCATCCCTTTAACCTGAGGCCTTTCCCGGGGCTGTTGGCTAGATTTTCAAACCACTATAGAAAATTGGTAAATCTGCTTTTCGTTAACCTTTGAATCTCGAAGCAACATCTGAACGGGTGACATGCACTCTTACAAGCCGAGATAAGTGGGCATTTAAAGGCGTTACGCCGCTCCATTTGTGCGGTTTTGCGACTTTCAGGAACTTCATTCTTCTTTAAATTGATGTTTGAAAAACAGGACTTAAAGCTGATGGAAAAATACATAAGGTCTAAGTTACCCAGCATTCCTTTAATAGCCACCTGCACAAACATTCCTTTGCTGCCTTCTACTTGTGTTGAGTTTCTAAAGGTCCTGCAGTGCTCAGCGTAGTTCAGAGAACTTTAAATCAGCTATGAGGTGTTGTGTGGAGAGTCATGTGGCTTTTATTTAATCACAATGTGACAAGGAACCATAAACACTTGTCCAATATAGCAAATCTTTATAAAATAATAACCATTTCTCCGTGTATGTGAGAGCTATCAGCGGTTGGGCAGGCATGCGGCTGCTTGTTTTGTTTATTTTGCTAAATGTTTGCAAATGGAAATAAAAAGTCTGACCGCTACAACCAAATTCACCTTGCTGGAAATCTAGAACAAGCGACACACACACGCAGGCTGATATATGCACACACACAGCTTTCATTCTACCAATATCTTTGGGGTTTGTGTGTGTATAAGACAATCGCCTCCATCAGACAGCTTCATTTCCACCATCAAAACAGACCTGTCCATCCTTCATCATTTATTTACTCTTCCATTTCTCTCTTTCGGAAGAGTAGGTCATCCCTCAATCTTCATCAGCATCATCATCTTCATCATCGTCATCATCATCCACCCAACTCATGCATATTCTTAGTTTTTCTCAAAAACACATGGCTAGGGATTTGTATGCCGCATTCTATTATCCAGCTATTGAATTCTAATAATTTTGAAAGTTACCCCACAAAATGTCCCCACAAGAATAGTGAATTCACCTACATTCAGTTTAATAGACATATTAAATAATGCACTTATGAAAAGCTCAAAATGCAAAAAGATTTATGTGCGATTTACATTAAAGGTACAATTTACCCAAAAATTAAAATAGTAGGAAAATCTTTATATATTTCTTTGTTTTGTTGAACAGGTAGCAAAGCAAACACTTTTAACTATCATTGTAGTTTTCCTACTATGGAAGCCAAGAACTGTTTGATTACATGCATGCTTCTGAATATCTTTCTCTGTGTTCATCAGAACAACGAAATTCATACAGATTCGGAACAGCTCAGTAGATGATGGCAGGTGAACTGTCCCTTTAAGGGCATCACAAATATCGTCAAACTTAAAAAAAAGACTTTTAAGACATTTGACATGAAGGGTGGTCCCTACTAGCCTCATAAATCATCTGAAATCGAAGTTTTTTTCAGTCAATTTTAGATGTGGAAAATGTAATTACCCTGGTATGAAAACAATAGAAGTCAATAAGATGTCCTCCCTAACAAAGTGAAACAAACCATGTGTGTGTGTGTTTGTGTCCTACCTGGTCTCTAGTGGTATGTTGCTGTTCAGTGCCCAGGTATTGTGCGCCTGCCCATTGTCATCCTGACCGGCTTTACCTCCGGAGTCCAGTGGCTGGCATCGGGCGGGCAAGGTGCTCCTCTGGACCACCTCTGGAAGGGGAGCCGGTGCAGGCCGGGCACAGGTGCACGCGTGGGGCGGTGGAGGAGGAGGTGGCAGGGGTCGGAAGGTGAACTGGCCCACGGGACTGGAAGGGAGATCTTAAACGAGAGAGATAAGAGAGAAAAACATTTATTTGAATTATAATATTTAATGATCATCTTCAAAGTGTCCATTTCCTGCAAGAGAAATAAAAAGATAAACGATAGAATCCTTTATACCATGGGTCTCAAACTCAGTTCCTGGAGGGCCACAGCTCTGCACAGTTTAGCTCCAACCAGCTCTAAACCACACCTGCTTGGAAGTTTCTTGTAATCCTGAAGATGTTGATTAGCTGAATCAGGTGTGTTTGATTAGGGTTGGAGCTAAACTGTGCAGAGCAGTGGCCCTCCAGGAACTGAGTTTAAGACCCATGCTTTATACGATCCTTTTTACTCTGTTTCTTTTGCAACCTTTTATTTTCTTGTCAGAGCACATGGAGCCTTTGTTAGCATCTCACTTTAGGCATGTATGTTACATGTATTAGAAAGGAATTCTTTAAGCTTTATAATTTGCCCCATTAGAAACTGACGTGAATAAACTCTGCTTCACGTTGTGCCAGAACTCCTTTAGCTGTTATAAAATGCACTGTAACCCACAACTTCTTGGGGCTTATTGCATTTATAAAACGGTCATTCTATATGCATAGCATGGTTTCATAAAAATAAAGTAAATACAGCATGGGTCCTCAACCCGGGGGTCCACAGCCCTCAGTGGAACTGCAAGGGGTCTGCTTATTACTTTTTACTATTGGGCAACTTTTTTGTTAAAAAATGTTAGCATGGGTAAAGAAATATTACAACCAATGTTAGCGCGGACTCATTGAAGCTCCCGCATATTGCAATTTTTAACTGCGACTTTATCTGCAATAATTTCTTTCGCATCCAGGGACAACCTCTACCTCCACTAGAATAGCCTTTGTGCCATTAACCAGTGTCAGTCATCTCATTGAATCCTTAATAAAAGCTAAGGTTCAGCACAAGTAAATTGTCCATCTCACAGAAAAAATGTTAATGTATTATGCTGCAAATCCCTTAAAATATTCAAACAATCCATATCAATAATATCCATATCAATAATAAACTGTTTTCGTCTTTTTTTTGCATGTTTGTCACACTTTAATGTTTCAGATCATCAAACGAATTTAAAACTAGTCAAAGATAACACAAGTAAACACAACATGCAGTTTTTAAATGAAGGATTGTATTATTAAGGGAAAACAAAATCCAAAACTACATGGACCCGTGTGAAAAGGTGTTTGCCCCCCTGTTAAAACATAACTAAACTGTGGTTTATCACACCTGAGTTCAATTTCTCTATACACAACCAGACCTGATTACTGCCACAGCTGTTCGCAATCAAGAAATCACTTCAATAGGACCTGCCTGACAAAGTGAAGAAGACCAAAAGATCCTCAAAAGGTAGACATCATGCCAAGATCCAAAGAATTTCAGAAACAAATGAGAAAGAACGTAATTGAGATCTATCAGTCTGGAAAAGGTTATAAAGTCATTTCTTAAGCTTTGGGACTCCAGTGAACCACAGTGAGATCCATTATCCACAAATGGCGAAAACATGGAACAGTGGTAGAACCTTCCCAGGAGTGGGCGGCCGACCAACATTACCCCAAGAGCGCTGCGACGACCTATCCAAGAGGTCAGAAAAGAACCCACATCAACATCCAAAGAACTGCAGGCCACAGTTGCCTCTGTTAAGGTCAGTGTTCATGACTCCACCATAAGAAAGAGACTGGGCAAATATGGTCTGCATGGCAATTGCTGCTGAGCAAAAAGAACATAAAGGCTCGTCTCAGTTTTGCCAGAAAACATCTTCATGATCCCCAAGACTTTTGGGAAAATACTCTGTGGACTGACTAGACAAAAGTTGAACGTTTTGGAAGGTGTGTTTCCCATTACGTCTGGCGTAAAAGCAACAATGCATTTTAGAAAAATAACATAATACCAACAGTAAAGTATGGTGGTGGAAGTGTGATGATATGGGGCTGTTTTGCTGCTCCAGGACCTTGAAGACTTGCTGTGATAAATTGAACCATGAATTCTGCTGTCTACCAAAAAATCCTAAATGAGAATGTCCGGTGACCTCAAGCTGAAGCGAACTCTAGTTCTGCAGCAGGACAATGATCCAAAACACAAGCAAGACCACCTCTGAATGGCAGAAGAAAAACAAAATGAAGACTTTCGAGTGGGCTAGTCAAAGTCCTGAGCTGAATACTAATGAACTGAATTACAACAAATCTGCACAAAAATTCCTCCACAGTCCTGTAACAGATTCATTGCAAGTTATCGCCAACGATTGATTGTAGTTGTTGCTGCTAAGGGTGGCCCGACCAGTTATTGGGTTTAGGGGCAAACACTTTTTCACACCGATACATGTAGTTTTGAATTTAGTTTTCTCCTTCATTTAAAAACTGCATGTTGTGTTTACTTGTGTTATCTTTGACTAATATTTACATTAAAGTGTGACGAACATGCAAAAAAAAATGAAATCAGGAAGGGGTAAACACTTTTTCACACCACTGTATGTGCAACAATATCATGCATAACAGTGCTAATGTAATGTCATAACATAATATTGCTGTGACAATAAGGGTTCTTTCTATTTAAATAGCTCTGTTTACACATTTAGTATAAGGGGGTCCTTGCTCCATGAATCGCTCATCTAAGGGGTCCTTACCCTGAAAAACATTGAAGGCCCCTGAAATAAAGTGATGTTTAGGTTATGTAATGCGGTCAGCAGTTATAAATGGGGGGTATTTGATAATGCCTTAGAACTCGGCTCAACCAATCAGAATCAAGGACCAGAACTGACCGTTTTAGAATCAGTGTCATCATCAAGGGGTAAATTCATAAAAAGCGCTATAAACATGACCAACACTTAATTTAATGTATAATTCATAATACTTAGTAAAGGTATACCTGTGAAATTAAAGCAGAAATAAGACATACATTCGGAGAGAGGGAAACTATATATATGATAAATAACCTATAACAAATAAGATCAAACACTTTTCCCTAGTGGTAGTACATCCCTGTTGCTGAATGATTCACCTCCTTTGAATTAAATTGCTTTCTACAACACAAAAACAAGTCAACAAGAAAAGGCACAAACAAACACACTTCATTTATACACAGCAAATACAACAACGTTCACAAAAAAACACTAAATCAAACATTTTTTTATTGTGTTTAAACTGTATTCAGGCACGTCCAAGTATTCATAACAGCGTTGAATACCCATAAAAAGTAAGAGTAACACACAACATTGATGTAGACCTGAGGTTGTTTACATACCTAGTAAAAGGATATGGTAAATATGGTAAAAGGATATATAACTAAAACCTTAATAATGCAGTATACATGATATATGTTATAGAACATGTGTTAGGTAAACTCATAGCTTTTAACTACACATGGCTGAATGGACTGTAAAAGCATCCAAACGCATCAGGATTGAACCCCACGGAGACACTGCAAGATCACAGAAACGCCATCTGATCTTCCAGCGCTTGCACGCTCGCTGCTTTTCAATAATTTTCTCCTCTCTCTCATTTAAAACGAAGCTTACAGGCTCATACCTACAGCTAAACCCAACATTCTGTAAAAAGGACAATACACACACGCACGCACAAAAGCGCCTGATCCTTCCCTACTAATTCCATTAGGCTCTGTTCGAGGTTATCTGTTTAAGTGAAGAAGCGATCATCTCTATATTATTTTCATCTTCTCTTTCTATCTCTTCACTTTATGCCGTACATCTAATCTTCTCTAAAAGCCAAAATTACTTCCTAATCTGAGAACACTTTCTTGGAGATTTGGAGAACACACACACACACACACACACACACACACACACACACACACACACACGTACACAAAACCCACATGTGCACACTAAGCCCTAAATTTCAATCTTGGTGAATGGACGGACACAAAGAGAGCATTCGGACAAATTCAATTACGAAAGCTCTCTCTTAAAGCTCTGGAATTGCATTACTCCTTTGCACTCTTCATCACCTCGGAAACTAGATAAAATACTCACGAATTAACAGTCTTTAAAAACAATTTTACACTTTCAAATAGAACGCTACAATGGAAAAAAGCTGACGTGATTGTTGCCACAAAAAGCTTTGAGGGAGATCTTTGGGAAGGCCGACATACAATCCCCTCGTTCATTCGTTCACAAAACCCAGCGTACATTGGGTTTAGAGTCACCTTGCAAAAATAGCTCTCCTTCTGAAATCACTCCTCCATTATCTAATGCACTTAAAAATACATTGTA
This sequence comes from Barbatula barbatula, assembly GCF_947034865.1. NCBI lineage: Eukaryota > Metazoa > Chordata > Actinopteri > Cypriniformes > Nemacheilidae > Barbatula > Barbatula barbatula. The sequence goes on along the minus strand of NC_136767.1, from coordinate 23,459,028 downwards.
TTTCACTTGACTGCGGAGTTGAGAGCGAACAGCATTGATTTAGATTGGGTTTGCTGATTAAATTAGGCTGTCTCTGATCTATGAGAATGTATGATGTTTTAGACAGTGTAAATGCACAATGGTTTGAATGGGAATAGACCTCTGAAGGTAATGTAATCAAAGCACCATCACTCATCGATCCAGCGGCGAATAAAAAACACAGAAATGTTCCTTTCCGATAGATCTGCGCGTGCAGGTGCATACACCTGTCTATCTATCCATACCCTTATAGAAATGATAGATATTGCAATGGGGAAATGTTATAGCCAATAAACAATATAGTAGATATTATAAATCAACAAGACTTTGTATAGATTATCTAAAATGGTAACACTTTACAATAAGGTGCTATAAGTAAACATTAGTAAATGAATTATAGCTAACATTAGATAATAATACAACTTTGCTTTTCGGAGGATTTATCAATCCTTGTTCATGTTAGTTCATGTCAATACAGTTATTCGTGTTTATTCAAGGTTAATTTACTAATGTTAACAGTGACCATGTATGATTTTAAAAATGTACTAGTAAATGCTGAAATTAACATGAATTAATATGAATAAATGCTGTAGAAGTATTGTTCACTGTTAGTTCATGGTAGCAAATGCATTAACTAATTGTTAACAAATAGCACCTTATTTTAAAGTTTAACCACCCTAAATTAAAATGATAATACACATACTACAACTGTAAACACTTGAAGGTCCAGTGTATGAAATGTAGCGGCATCTAGCGGTGATGTTGCCAATTCCAAACAACCCCCCCAGCAGCACTACAGTCGCTGACACGGAACTAAGATGTCACCACGTTTTTGCTTCTTTGCAGAAGTAGATAACTTATTTACAAAACGTGCTCTGTAGAGCCGCGCCGCATCGGGTGTAAGGCAGTAAAAACATAACGCTTCATTATTTAAATTATTTATACACCTTTGAACACATAGTTATGTATTACATAGCATTTTTGTCAACCTCCAAAAAAATACACACAGCACCTTTAAAGCCCCGAGATTAACAATAGCACTTAACGTGAAAGTTATAACTTTGGCCAGTTAATTTGTTAAACCTAATAGAAGGATGGAACAATACATTTTTGATGACCTGGTGGTCTATTCACTCTAAACCGTGTTATATTAAATATAGGAGAGTCTTTTGTACCTCACAATATATACAGTACATTACAAAAAACATATTGTGGCATACATAAAGCACTTTGCATAAATTACATTTTGAATATATATGGAGATTTTAGGAGATCTTACAGTATTGATGTAAGATTGTATGTGTGTGTCTCAACCATTTCTCAAAACCTCTCAAGAAACTGTATCGCATTCACAGCAACACTTAAACTGCTGCAAACACACACACACACACAGCATACGCACATAAACACTAACGAATGAGATCAAACACACACACACACGCTCACTCATGAACGCACACAGCAAAGGACAATTAACCTGGCTGGTCTCCATGGCAACAGAGCTTGGCCCTCATAATCTAGTGCAGAAACCTTTGCCTGAAAGAGGCATGCATGCAAACACAACCATCCACACACTTAAATGTGTGACACTGATCGCACTGAAGATGAATAGTAAATGTGATTTCTACCTTTTTCTGTCTCTGTCGGTCTCTCTCTCTCTCTCTCTCTCTCTCTTTCTTTTTCTCAATCTTTCTTAGTATGCATTGCTCTCTCCATACAGAGATAAAAACCGGATCAACTTATCAAAAAATTATGAAGTTTGAATGTGTGTGTGTTAGAGAGAGGGAGAGAGAGAGAAGGTGGAAACCTTATAGCCATAAAAACGATATTAAATATCCTTCTTACTACAAAATTACTTTAGGAAAATCAATCTGTTTCACTTATGGAAATGTACAGTTCCATCTTGCCCACAGCCGTCTCCTCGGTTACATGACACCCTCCACTGCCGCCAATACATCCTCAAATCTTCATCTGTCAGAGAGGAGACCTTATTATGACACCTGCTCGATAGATCCAAGGCAAATTCAGACAAACATCCCTTGCCTCACTTTACGTGCAACAGGATGGATCGTGTATTTTCAATTATTCTCCCATTTAAAACTCTTACCTATGGTTATTCCCAAGACTCAGCCATATATTTAAGTAATATGTTAGTTAACTTTAGACATACATTTTTGAACTATTTGTTATTTTAACAGCAGAAGCCACTATTGGTTTCTGAAGACAGAGCTTTAGTTTTGGTCGTACAATAAATATATGTCTTGTATAGGGTATAAAATGCAATTTGATTTGTTGTTGACGTCAGTGTGCAAATAACACAACCATGTGTATAAGAAATAATGTTGCAATTTTAAAATTATTTTAGGGATCCGGACAAAAATTATGTTGCGATTTTAAATTATTTTAGGGATCCGGCCAAAAATTATGGTCCGATTATAAATTATTTTAGGGATCCGTCCACGTATATTAAATGGTCACGCAAAATGTAAACCGATATTACCAGAAATCCAACTGGTAATTAATTTTGTGATTGCCGGAATGGTTACAAAAACCTACCCAAACATTTCTAATGTGATTGTTTATATAATTTTCTTCTTAATAGCAACATTAATACGTTCAAATCACAATTTTGTATATATTTTTACTTAATATTTTGACCTTTTTTTGCAGTAGGTACAGCTAATGTACTTGTGTTCTGTAATAATACCATATTCCTTGTATTTTGTATACAAGGCATTCTTCTGTTAACTGCAAAGCTGCTTTGTACAATGCAATATTGTGTAAAACACTTCAGAAATAAATCTGAATTCAATTGAATATTAAATTGAATCTAATATAAATTGTCATTTCTTACCAACCTTTCGTTCTGACCTCCTCTGAGAGCCATACTTTTCAGTCGTATTTCCCACCTCTATTATCAGTATTAGAAAATTTCAATAAAAGATTGTAAATGAAGTAAGACATATTATTTTGCATTATCTCTTCTTCTCAGTCAGACTCAATGGGGACACTTTTCAAGGGCGCACCGCTGGTTTTAACTGAGCTTTCATCTTTGTTTACCCTTACCAGCTGGTCTTTTTCACACACCATAAAACACAAACACACATACGCACACAACACACGTCTTATAAATACGGGACCTCCCAAGAGAAATTATGATTGCTTTTGTCAAAGTAAATTCTCTTTGATAAAAAAAATGTGGTTTAATTATTTTCAGATTGATTGACACCACTGATCTGCGCACACCGCCAAAAATGTAACACTTGCTGCTCCGGTATATTAGCGACTCGAGGAAAACTGCTAAACAAAGAAACATCTGCTGCGAATCCCATTGCAGAGCTACTGCAATAGTTTTGGGGGCCACATCTGCTGGCGTGACTCATGCGCCAGAGCCTCTGCGATGGTCTTTGATTCTACCTTCGCTGCTGTGACTCATGCTGCGAAACCTCAAGGATATTCTCCCACTCCACTGCCGCGACTCTGCCTGAACGCGCCGGCTCTGTGATTAGGTCTGCCTCGCTTCTGCCTGTTGCATCATGCTCACTTAGCCACCCTCTTCCATTTGTGCTTACATTGCATCCGCCTTTTCGTTCGCCCCCTGCGGCCTGACGTCGGGCATCCCACAATAAAACTTTATAGCTGGACATCCCTCCTGTTTGATTTACATCAGCCTTCTCTTTTATCCGTCGCTGCTTCCTTCTTTTCTTCTTTTTCCTTCCTTTACTGTTGCCGCAGTTTGTCCTTGTCTTATCAAAAACCACGTGCTCTCCAATTATAGGCAGATCCCTTATTGAGAAACAATCCGAGGCTCAGGAGAGTAAATAAACGAAAGAAAGAACCAAACAGGGACAATGTGTGTATGTCTATAAATTTCAGCCTAGATTCATTGCTCTGTTTTATGGCCCTCTATTCATTGAGCTTATCAGATACGACACAGTCTATTTACAACAGGCTTTATCACGCACGCAAGCACACACGTGCCTACACGGTGTACAGTAAATCTTCTGCGGGTTATTCAGGCGATTGCCGTATGTAAAACTCGAAAAAGGAACAAAAAAGCTTGTTAAACTCACCTTCCCATGACTTCCACTATTCTCGCCTATGTATATGTGGGTGCGCGCGTATATACACCCGTCCAGCCTTTGGTCCACAAGCTAATCCATTAATTAGTTGCATGACTAACTCACATACCTCGGGAGGCATCAATCAAACACAAACACACATGCACACGTGGACGGACGCAAACACCCAGAGGGATGAAAAATGAGAGGTGAAAAACGTATGTGGGAACACGCAGATCGATTCGCAGGGCTATTTACACATCTGCTTGAAAGAGACAAGTGTGTGTGTGTATGTGTGTGTGTTTGCGCTCTGTCCCGCAGTCATATTAAGTATTCCAAACAAACCATTGCAATCCCCTCCACCCAGCCCCTGAGATTTCCCATGGTGCTTGCGGGCAGACGAATCCCCCCCCCCAGGTTGAAGGACAGAATGTTGAGTGTGTGAGGATGGACAGGAAAGAATAGATAGGGTGATTAATTTTCACTCCTCTGTAAGGCAGATGTGAGAGGGTTTAGCTCATCCTCAGAGAGTAACTAACAGATGTGCACTGTACATAAGCAAGGAAGCCCACACTTGTTGAACGCGGAGCGCTACTGATTCTTGACATATGCACGGTTACCCTGGTGACCTACATCTCGTTACCCAGGTAACATTTTTCTGGGTTAGCGCATCTCATCTCAGATGCTGTTTATTTGGCATCGCTTTATAAATCAGGTCCTCGGTGGCAATACAAAAAACACGTGCTCGGAAAAATCAACTGGGTGCCCGCAGAGTGAGTAATTCCCTATAAGTAGTGTGCATTAGTGTCGGAAAACGAAGCCAGTGGCAGTTACCAACTTCGAGCCATCAGTTGTGAGACATACATATGCATCAGGTCTACCGCGGTGTCAAAAAAGCATCACAATGATATCCAACAGGGCGACCCAGAGGAGTAGTGGAGAGAAATGTGTGTGTGTGTGTGGTGTCGGCAGTTAAAGTAACACACTATGATGACATTAAATGAGCTGACAGAAAAAAGACAAGCGTTAAAAAGACTGCCTCGCTAACAAAGACAGGAGCGATGCACGCGTGCATACTTACATACAAATGCACGCTGGGAGTTTTTCTGAACCTGAAAAGTGAACAAGACAATCAACAAAAAAATAAAGCTTTTACATAATTGACAGAAGAAAGACAGCGTGACTGAAAGATGTGGTCTGGTTATTTGGTGTGATTTCCGTGTGAAGAAAATGACCTTTAATGATTTGAAAGGAGGGAATCATGCAAATGGATAAAAATGCTTTAAAAAAGTGAAATAACATGAAATCGCTCCATAATTACTTAGGAACATCTTCTGCGACTAAAATGGTTTTGATGGAAACCGATGTCTATCCGTAGAGGTTTCTTTTTTTCGGGGGGTGGGTTATAAAAGCAAGAAATAAAGCATGCCGTCAACGTGTTTCTCTTCATGCATATTTAAAACATTAAGATGCAAAACCGTTGAAGATAAGTCACTTGAGCTTGTCGAGCAGAGAAAAGAGTATACCAGTGTGTTGTGTAAAAGGTACATATGAAAGGAGTATTTTTAGATAATCCAAACTTCCTTTGAGACGGTTCTCAAAAACCCAAGTTACAGGTTTTCTTTTGCATTACAATCAAACATTCTAGACTAAACACACACACAGTATAAAAAGGTAAACAAACACGCACACACACACTAATGTATTGAAGTGTAAATATTATTAACAGCAGTGTAGTGGGAGATGCACATGATGATGATGATGAAAAAATGATGATGTAGTGCTCTATATTTTTACACACAATTGCAAATGAACATCAATTCTGAATAACTGATAAATGATTTACTTTGGTACACATTGATAAAGTCACTTTAATGCAAATGTATTTATATTTGCTGATATTATTACATTAACAATAAAGTTGAGCTGATCAATCAAATTAAAACTGATTAAGAAATGAATCGAAATAATATAAAAAAAATATTATTGCATGCTAAAGACGCCCACTTGAAGTGATGTGCACACACACAGCTGAGTTCAAATCTGTCCATATAATTTATATATATATTATTCTTATATTTTTGTTTTTAAAGATTCCACAATGAAATTTTTCTCATGGTCATAAAATGGTTTTCTTCTGATTAAATGTCTGAAATTGGTGTCATAGACAAAAACACAATTTTCATATTCTTTTGTCATTACAAACGAATGTAAAGTATTTCAAATGGATGACGTTGACTAAATAATGAATAAAGAGCAGCAAATAAGAGCTCTAAAATAGATGGGACCTTTAACATCTTTAAACTTATAAAAAAAATCACTGAAAATAAAAATGTTGAACATATGAAATCACAGTATATTGTATAATCACAGAATATCGTTCTTTATATATATTTTTTAATTTGGATTATTGTGCCAAAGACGGCACCAGAAGGCAATTGCACTCCTCCTTTACATCTCACAAGTAGCGCAAAGTGTAACTCATCATTATCAAAATGCAACAAGTGACAGGTGTGGAGACGGGGGTGGATGATGAATCAGACCACAAAAAAATGTACAATCTGTAATATTTGGTTGGTTTGTTATCCGAATACTGATTCTAAACAGAATACCTACATTTGCAAGGTGTTCAGGTCAAAGAGACGACAAAGTTAGTGGTCTCTTTCTTCACCTCATACACTAAAAAGTTGTCACTAGGTCTTTACAAAAAATTATTCTACAGCTGTAGCAAAATATTTCAATATTTTAACAATATCTTAATATTAGATTTTACCTATATGGCCCAGCCTTGCGTACTCGCACTTTGATACAACAATAACCTGACACACTGTGTGTGAGTCCGCTTTCCCCTCTAAAATAACACGTCAGGCAAATACTTACCCCTGACATTAATTAATCAAACCATCAATCAATTAACACAATAGGATTAACAAGCCTAGGGAAGGGATTTACACATGAATATATAATGACTCTCTCTCCCTCTTGCTGGCTTTCTATCGAAAGCTGTGAGTGGGTGTTCTCCAGACAGGTGTGTAGAGGAGAGCTATACGCTGGGCTCGTCGAATCCCCTTTAATGCTCCTGCGTGCTTTTACTACTTTTTATTTGCTTTCTACTCATCGGATGCTAAATATTAATAGACTTTATTTCTGCAGTGAGTGGCACGCTGTGCCCTGCCAAGCACCTCGTAGATGTTATGCATGGCATCTGTCCCTATGGGGAGATGCCACCTCTCCTCTCTGGTAACAGTTTGGGATTGTGCCGTGGGCAGGTTTCACGAGAGGACGTGCCCTCGGAACATGGATTTGGCATCAATTATGCAAAACTTTCAATTCACTGAGATGACATTTGAATTGAAGAAATGTTCATGCAATATCCGACAATATCCAACCCAGACTGGCATTATTAGAGATGAAGCTGCTGCGAGGCCAGTGTGATTTTGAAAAGGAGAGCAGTCAGAATGATTCATCTTCATGCAGTAATTACAGAAGGGCTTCCTTCATACATTTGAAATGTTCAGGATATCAATGAAAATTGAGGCTTCCTGTTTGCATGGCATGTATGCAAAACTACGCTGATTTTACAAATACATGAGCGCTGTTACACTCCCGTGTATTTACCAAATCCACAAAAAACGAATTAACAGTTACTTCTTGCTTTATACTTTGGCAACCTAAACGCACTGCGCGCAGCCTGAGGGATCTGACATTATCATTTCATCCCAGCAAATATAGACACATTTATACATTCAAGTAACAGAAATCTATTGCCCCAAATGGGAAAAATCTTCAATTTTAAATATGGATGTTTATGATATTTAATAGAGAAGCACCAATATATCAGCAAATAATCCGTTTCGGTAGAAAAAAACAATTTCTCACACTATCCGCAGATAGTAGGGTCAAATGATTTCCGCGATGCGGAAAACACGGACGGAATCGCAGAATCAAGCATTAAAATGGAATTTGATGTATAACGCGGAATGGCGTGGAATCCTGCAAATGTAGAACTAATCAGAAAATTGCACTGAACAGCTAATAAAATCCAATTTATGCTTAAATAACATCAGTAGTGATTCAGATGCGGTTTTAATATGTAATCTACCTGTTCTGTGTGCTTCTGAATGAATGATTCGAGCGGTTTCCTGTTCTGCATGCGTCACTAGATGAGGATGAGAACACATCTCCAGAGCTGCTGCTCTGAGCTTATTTCATGAGCATTTCTCTCCATAGCTGCTTTGAGAGTTTACTTCATGAGCATTTCACCTCTTCATTTGAGTAAAGCTACTGTCAAACATGCACTAAAAAGGTCTTTGTGACCGTCAAAATAAAAGTCCACTTAACTTAAATTAACTATGACACACCCGCATGAATAAAATATAGTGTTGTCTTATTTCCTTTATTAAAGTAAATGTAGTAGTAAAATGTAAAAAATTTAAACAGAAAATGCACTGGAGAGATGCTGGGTTGTATTGAAATGGTTGTGCATTACGGAATATTTTTATGGATTTGTTCCTGTACTTTAAAACAAAAATATTACTGTTGAATCGAAAACTGAGAACATAGAATCCAGAAATATTAAATGGAAAAAAAATGTTTCATAGGGTCCTACAATAGTTTAAAAACAGTCAATGGTCAGGGCCGATTTATGTAAGATGTAATATTGGTGAATCTCTCATATTAGCCTATTACATTAAATTAACAAGAGTTGGCTAGAAAATATGTTGTATAATCCGTTTCCATCATTCTAAGAACAGATCTGACAATGTTAAGTCAACATACACTTGGTGTGGCAGGTGTGCACAGTATGTGTTAGGAACGTCTATCACATAAGAGGCATGAAAAGGGCAGAGAAATTCTTGAGTCGGCCATGTTGCACACTGAAGTTACATCATCCTGCAAGCATTGGCATATTCCTTCCACTGCAAAATCTGACACATGGAAACCTCCTCACGTATCAACAGCGGCTTATGACCTATTATGAAGTATGCATGCTTAATATTAGCAGATTTTACAGACAGAGTTTGTTGTCATTAGTAAAGAACTCTGATATCTCCTGTTGCACCATTAAGAATGGTGAAAGATAAATGATGATGATATTTATAATAGTATCACCATCAGGGAATGCTCTGTTACATGCTTCATAACACCCTCAGGCTATATTTGCTAATGTTCAACAGCACAATGATATTAGCAGTTACCAACAAGCACGGACAGATTCATGAAACGCAAAGATAAAGGGCCTTTAGGAAAATGATGTTGGAGTTGGTTGGAAATGCACATGGGTGGGTGTGCCTGTGTGTGTGTGTTCCAGAAAAGACCACCTTGCCAAGCATCTGCTGTGGAAGGAAGCCAGAGTAAAATCTGGGCCATGTTGAATCTCTCTCTCTCTCTCTCTCTCTCTCTCTCCCTCCCTTCTTCAAGTGTCAGCTGTATGTAGCAGACACTGACTGTGTTTTCTGTGATCAAAACAAAGGAAACACGTGTTCTGTCTATCTTCCTTTCAAAGAAGGATTTTCTCCGTCAAATGTCCCTTCCAAGTCAAGTGACAGACGTAGAGAGAGAGACAGAAGAGAAGCCAAAGAAGAGAAGAAAGAGTGTGTGATAAGGAGATGAGAAAGATTATGAAAAATTTTACAAGAAAGATTTCAAGAATTTTGCATGCAAAATGTAAAATTCCTGATGTGGTATAAAATCTAAACAATTTCGGGTAGTTAACCTACCCTATTATATACACCCACTGAAAATTTCCATTCCAAATTTTCATTTAATCAGATGTATTGTGGTCATTTCAGTCCAGTGTCTGTGATTTCAAAAAAATCTAATCTCATGAGTGACAAAGTCTTTTTCAGCAGCAATGTGAAAGATGCATGAAATCTGTCATAAAATTAAGTTAAAATACATGTAGTTAAAAGTGAATGTGAACTTGTTTTCTTTTCCGTATTTGAGGTCTGAAACATTACAGAGCATCTTTTCTTTTGACCTGTTTCCCCAGTTTACATTTTCTGCAAATAAATGCATTTTTATTGTAAATCTGGGAGAACTATTGTTAGCAGTTCACAGAATGAAACAAAAACAATCAGTTTACCTAAACATACACCTACAAATAGTAAATTCAGAAAAATCTAAAATAATTTAAAAAAGGTCTCCTACTTTTTCTGTTGCTGTAAAGTTACAGTAATCTATAGATTTTAATATAGATTAATATATTTTCCTGTAGTGTCTTTGGGATGGATACTAAAATCAGAACTTTTTTACAGTTTTTCCTATTATCAATTTTCCACCGAGGTGGCATACCTAAATCGACAACATCAGAGTCTTAAAACAAACAACAGAGCGACGCACACGTAAGCGTGAAGTGACTTGCCAAAGATGAGTTCTCAAGAGTGGAATGAGATGAAGGGTTTTTCAAGAAAACAGGTACAGTGAAGTGCTAAAAAGAAAAGAGCGAGAAAATGAAAGAAATTAAAGTGTGACTGAAGAGAGAAGAAGAGGGCTAAGAGGGAAAGAGAGAGAGAAAGAGTGAGAGGCTCTTCAGACCATTACACGAGAGCTGCATTAAGCTCAAGAAAACAAATGTATGAACTTTCACACATACATATCCACACAAACGCTACACGCCTGCTACATAATTGCATCACTTGTCTCTTTGTTAACTGTTTGGTCACAGTCTTATAATTTACAATGTACACTACGATCCTAACTAACTTACACTAAAATAAAGCGTTCTAATTTGCTTATGCATTCGAACAAATTGCGTTTGTGCTTAATGAATGATATAGGAATTATTGTGCAAATAGTATCAAACTTTACCGTGTAATAATACCAAATGCTGCATTTATATGATTTCTACAATGCAGTACATGTACATGCACTACTGGACAACTATTTTGTATATTTAAATGATATATGTGACCCTGGACCACAAAATCATGAAAAGTCATAATAAGTAAATATCAAGATATTTAGTAAATTTCCTATGGAAAATATATCAAAACGTTTCTTTGTGGGTGGATGCAGCAAAATCGGAAACACGCCAACAAACCTCGCTAGCTGCTGCCCGCTATTTGGGAATTACCCACTCAAGTTTGGTATCCATGTAAAGCTTAGAGTTTCAGCTTCCAGGGTCATCAACTTTCCACAACATTATAACTGCAGTATGCCAATAGAGAGCATTACATCAAAACTGTTTCTTCTTAGCAACGGCCTGCTCAAGGGCCTCTGATGGACAACTTTAAAGGGGATGTTCTCAATATTTGGATTTTGCACCCTCAGATTTCAGATTTTCAAATAGCTGTAATGTTGTCCTATCCTAACAAACCATACATCAATGGAGCTTTCCGATTATGTATACATTTTAATTAAAAAAATAGACCCTTGTGACTGGATTTGTGGTCCAGGGTCACATATATAAATATCTTTTACAGTATAGCCTTGAAGCAGTGTTGACTGTACAGTCTGTAAGTCAACCACTTACTTCCTCTGCTTACGTGTGTATAGCTGGTATGACAATACACTTGACTTGACTTTAGAGAGAAAGAAAGAGAGAGAGAGAGAGAGAGAGAGAGAGAGAGAGAGAGGGGTAGAGCGGCCCCAAGAGCTGACAACTTGCCTAACAATGAAATACTCCCACCTATTAGTGCTGTGCAGTAGCAGCTAGATTTGACCTGCCATTGTGAATAATATGCATTGTCTGTTCCTCTCGCTTTAACTTGACTCATATTCACTCATATGTATAACTCACATTTACCATTGTTGCAATTTCTTGTTACGTTATTATTATTGTGGTATGTTATTTATTATTTTTGCATTCATTCATATCATATTGCATGTATTTATTACCATTATTATTGTGCCTTTTCCCCCTAATTATGCATTTTGCACTGTTCTGTATCATAACTAGTGCTTTGGTGAAACAAATATGCCATTTTTTGTCGTGCCAATAAAACACATTGTGGCACTAAAACATTGAAAGGCAGAGAGAGATAAAGAGAAAGTAAGCGAGGGAGCGAGTGAGAGAGAAGAAGCCTCAGGGAGCGTAAAATGCAAATGTAAAAAGTACAAACTGTACAGGTAGCAGATGCTGAGGGAGAAACGATAGAATAATAGAAAGCGAGAGAGAGTGACAGAGAAAGAGAGAGAGTCGGAGATAACTAAGCGGCGCTTGAATAGAAATGGACAGAATGCAGAGCACAGGAATGAGGTGAAGAGGAACGCAGATAAACAGATTGTGCGAGCGAAGAGGAGACTGTTTTTAAAATCGAGTATCTTCAGAACGCTCACACATATGCGGTGGGGTTTAAGAAAGTTCATGTTGGAAATTAGGGTTTCGGAATTCAATTTAAACTGGAAAATAAACCAAAAGTTTTCTAATATCCCCCCAAAAATAGATATTTATGAGAAAATATTTAAGCACCTGATATTGTTTCTAGGTCACTATACTATGAAGTTCTTATTATTAACTAAATTGTGAAGTCTAACTCGACTCAAGAGATAAAAATGATGTCATCTTTAATTGTGGAACACAGAAGAAGATATTTAGAGACATTTCTTTAAATGTGTTTTGTGTTCATCAATGCAAGTCAAAGTTTAGTTATCAAAGTTGTCAAGCAGTAGAAAGTCATACAGGTTTGAAATGACTTGAGAGATAAATAATGAAACAATTTGCATTTTTGAATGCCACATACATTCAACTTAGTTTTAATTCATGTGGTTCTGCTAAAAAAAGAAAACTATTTACAATATAAAAGTACCTAGAAAAAGAAAGTAACAGTGACACACACTGATAAGTAAATCGGAATCTCTAATGTCCCACAATGCATTGCTTACGGTAATAATTAGGGGTGACCTCGAACGGTCGAAGATTCAATACTTTGATGTGAGCCTGATTCAACTACCAGTCTCACAGTCGAGTCTTCGCAGAGGTGTTTTGCAATTTGCCATTTTGGTTATATGGGCAGAGGCATAGCTGTGCAACTAAACGTATTATTTATGATGTAAAGAAATGGGTTTTTTTAGGGTCGGGTACCGAACCCCCAGCGCATATAAGCGTGAGGTCTGGCTATAACCCAGCAATAGTTTTAAAGGTTTCAGGCGAGATCTGGTCTAGTAAGTGGCACAGCATTGTTACGTGATGTTTAAGGAAAATGTCCATTAGTTTTACTACTTGTGGCTTGTGTTTTGAATATATGCATTTCAGACATTTTGCCTAAACACATTTATTTTGCACATTGTGACTTGAATCTGGCGTATTTCGTTTATAATTTTTATTTCGTTTTACATTTTTATTTATTATAATGGTATCAATGTTGCGCTGCACTTTGCGCTATGCCCTTGTTGACCCCCTGGTGTCGTCCCCACACACACGCGTGCGATTCGACTACAGGCAAGAGGTGACAATTCTGATTAGACTATGTAAATCCTCAGTCGAGGACACCCCTAACACTAATTTACACCCACAACTCTGCTGTGAAGAATTTCACGTATATTCAAAGCAATATTTTTACACTCACTGTACATGTGACAGAGGTCGAGGGTAAAAAATCCCCTCATCCCTCCCCCACCCTTATTACATTTCATCATTTTAAAAATGACAGGAGCAATTTTAAAATGTCTCATCGTGGCACCCTTCAACACAGAGACACTCACACGCATGACGAAGAGAAGTTCAAAGGAGATTGTCTCCGAGTCCGGGCTCGAGATGAAAACAGCAGAAACCTCATTAAAACTGACACTAAATGAGACTTCAGGTAAATGCATCGGCCGTGTAAACATCACACAAATTACACGGGGACCAAAACCTTATTTCTAAAATAGTTTGGAGCCTCATATCTCCTGGATAATAACAATGTTCTCTGCAGCAAATATGCTCGGCGTGAAAGTTTGCACAGCGAGCACGTTAAAAAAGATCATTACAAGTGCTAGATGATTAAAGACAGTGTTGTTAGCAAAGATATCATTAAAACAGAGAGGACGGGCCGGTAGGAACCACATGTGTTCAATTATTGGTCAGAAGAGGTGCGGCACTACAAACAGACTCGCTTAGGGTTCAACTCAATCTTCTGTTTTAATCATTAAAGCTTCCATGGAGCTCGGACAACCCTGCAGGCTGGAAAAACAGCTATCAAACTTTCACAATTCCACTTTTTCTCAAGGAGGTAATAAAGTCCTGATGTATATGTGAGAGAAATTGCATTAGCCGTGGCCCGGCACCCCGGAGCAAATAAATGCATGAGTATAACATGTTTGAACAGCTCGGATGCCATCTGATTGGACGGGTTAGGTGTTGCGGCTAAGAGGCGACTTGTCTTCCACCTTCGCTGTATCTAAAAACGCCTTCCTCGAGTGTGCCTCGCCAAATGAGAAAACTGCTTAGCGCAACCATTATCGCACAATAAACCGTCTATTCTGTGTTTTTGGTTTATTAGATTGAGACGAGTCTATAAAACTAAATGATGAAAAACTGAAATTTCCCTAACGTCAAAAGTGGAAAGGCTTGGCGCTCTCAAACAGCGAGCCGATGATGATAGTCAAAAATTTGATTAGAAACAATTTTCATTTTTAAATCATTCTGCTCGCTGTTTTTTTATTAGACTCACTGGTAATTGTGTTACAAGCCCAGATGTTTAACTATAAGTACGCCACCGTTTGTTATATTCTAAAATCCTTTTAATGGTTCTCAGACTTTAGCCCCCTCATAAATCTCTGTGTGCCCAAGAGATTATTCTCCAGACACGAGCGTTAAGATTGTCTGCAGCAGGTCTTGTCACTTCTCAAAAATACCTACAAGGAAGATGTGATCCTTTTATTAAGCCCCTAAAAGAGTCGACGAGCAAAATGGCTGCTACATTTTTCACACATCTAACATGTTTTATTAGTATTTTATTAATGTGCCTTTGACTTTAGCCGGTGTGGAGAAAGAGCTCTAAACAGAGATTTTATAGCTTAGTGTCGTCTTATAACCTACATCATCTCATCCGCTGCTTTTATGAGTGGTTTTGGGGCAAGTGACCCAGAACGTTCAGAGAGGGAAAAAAATGTACCATTTTCGTCTGATTTGGAGGCCGTATAGATTAATAATGTCAGTACGGTCAGATGGGCCGGCTTAGACTTTCTGCTCGGCTGTAGAGAATAAATTATCTACATTTTATGCTGCATATTCTACACGTTTTTGACTGTCAAAAAGGTTCCAGGTGTAAAAGTGTTCTGAAAGATGTTAGGGAGCTCTTATTAACTTGATAGGACTCATGAATATTAATTAGGTGACGAAACATTCACACAGTATTTGCAACTGATTTACTTAAGGGTCCAGTGTATGAAATTTAGCAGCACCTAGCGGTGGTGTTGCGAATTGCAACCTGCAGCTCACTCCACGCCTCCCTGACACAATGGTACTAAGATGTCGTCACGTTTCCACTTATTTGTCAAAGCAGATAACGTAAGGTCTTAATACACCTCAGAAGACATAGCTATGTCTATTACATTGCATTTCTGTCAATAACTCCTCCACAGAAATTACACATTGGACCTTAAAAGAGAGTTAAGCGGGCGCTAACCATTTTATGTTTACTGCTTTCCACGTGAGTGTTCGTTCGATTGACATCTGACGCAACAGGTTGACAAAAGTTATATTAGTTAACAGAGCTTCTGTTGTTTTCTAGACACATCTAATAATGCGCATGAGTATGACAACAAAGCCAGTCGCCTCTTAAACACGAATACGCACCCAGAACAAACCGAGAATTTATTGCCCATCTCCCAGCGAAGTGGAAAACCTCATGTCCTCTTCCTCTTTCCCTTCATCCACTCATCTTTCTCTCGCTCGCCTCCCATCTGCCTTGTTTGCTTCAAAACCAACGATATGGGAATGACAGCTCTGATGCCTGAACTTTAAATGACAGAGATGAAATTAATTCATAGGTGAAAATCCATCATTTCAGATCCAGAATCTTTGCCACCTACAAGCATAAAGAATTAATAGAGTAATCTTACTGCGAGGCAGAGCGAGGGAGAGGAAGGAAGGAAGAACGCAGAGAGGGGGAGGTCATTTCATTCTAATTTGTACCTCTGACAATTTCCTGTCAGAGGATAAAGAAACACAAATAAATAAATAACCGAATAAAAAAACGGACGGAACAAATAAAAGAGTATTTCAGTGTGAATAGGAAATGAGGGCCAGTTCCACCGCTATTAAATGAGAAGATGAAGGGAGGGAGAAAGAAAAATACAAATACTGTAGAAAGACAAGTTAGATTCTTTTTTTTCTCAGTCTTTTCTGTATTCATATGAGTTTGTGAAAGTCATAATTCAATTCAGGGGGAGGTGTGACTGTGGCGTGGGGGGCATGGCTACGTGGGCAGAGTGTAGATACACATACATTCTGCTGAGTTGTGGCAGAAAAAATGCCTTTTGATAGTGTAGTGAAAAATAATGTTACATATACGCACAGGCGTGCCTGTGATCCAGCAAGCTAAAAATGATAGTTCACCTAAAGATGAAAATGCTTTTTGTCATTTACTCATCCTCATGTCATTGCAATCCCGAATCACTTTCTTTCTTCTGCAGAACACAACAGAAGATATTTTAAAGAACGTTGGTAACCAAACAACATTGGGCTGCATTGACTTCCATTGTATGGACAAGAAACCACTGAGACATTTCTCAAAATATCTTCCTTTGTGTTCCTCAGAAGGGTTTAAAGTCGAATGCATATACACACTCCGGTCTTGAAGAATGGCGCTTACACAGTCGAGTCTATTTCACACACACATCATGTGAAGTGTGGTAAATGGCTGCTCCCTCATGCTCAATTTGTACAGCAGATATATAGTTTTTCAATTCCAGCCGACAGTCATTGGATTAATTGTATTACCGTCTGATCATCGCACATCCTGTTTTCCCCGCTACGCGTGTGTCTCAATTCCATCACCTTTGACTTTCAGCATAATCTCATTTTACCTTTTCAGGATTTAGTAAATTAAAAACCTTTAGCTTGATAATGAATTTACTGCGGCTGTGTAATCTGCAGTCCGCCATTGTTTGAAGAACAAACTGCGGCATTTATCGGCTCCAGCGGTGTCACGTCGACTGAACTATGAAAGTCGGAGCCTGCACCTCGGGTCCGGGGGAGGCGCGTGTGTCCCGACAGGAAAATGCTCTTTTAGCACCTGCGTTGGCTGCGGTGACTGCAGATCTTAGGAGACAGAGAACACAGGTGCTGGAGCTTTTAAAAAGCAGTCAGAAATCTATACTCCTAAGTGGCATGTGGCCGTCACTTGCCATTGTGATAAAGATAAGGGTCATGTTGCAGAGAAATGTAGTTAGTATGTCGGTGTGTCTTTCTCTCATTTTTATGAATGAGGATTTTTTAGCTGGATTGTTCTTTTAGTAAAAACTGAAAAAAGAGCTTATAAACAGCCATGGCCAAAAAATATAAATATAATAAAAGTTCATTAAAAAGTAAGCATAGAGAAAGCCTCAAAGATAACAGAAATGGAGCTCCAGTCGTGATCAGTAGGGTCTTACACGCAGCTTCCTCACAGTTTTGCCTCAATGAACACAAACATCCACACTGTGTAATTGGCTTTATGTTCTCTGTATGAACAGTAACAGTGTATTTTAGTGACAGAGTTAAGCAGCAGTTCAGTGGAGAACCTCTTGAAACTAAAACAACCTCTGAACCGACTCCAAATATTAAAATGTTTAAGTGAAGTAAGCTCACTTCTCTTACCTGACACACAAGCACAGGCAATAGAGTCTGGACTTAATGCCTCTGCCCAGCCTTTGTAATTAATTTTAATTTGGATCTATTGAATCAAGAGAAATACATTAGATTGCTGGACACAAAGATAGTATCTATACATCATCCATCTTTTTATGAGAGAGAAAAGAGATAGAGAGAGAGAGAGAGAGAGAGAGACAGCGAGCACTTTCACTGCTTCCTCAGAAGGAAGCTGAACACGATGTACCAAGAGATCTTTATGGTTCTTTGAGTCGAGATGACAAAAAGTTTTGTCACGATTTTCATCACATTGTGTCTGAATGTGGTAGCTGGATTTGAAAATGCTCTCCTAAGGGACCACACTATATAGTTTTTCAGTTATATCAAGAAATCAACTTCTAATATTTGTCAAGGTTCCCTGCCCATTCACTGCATTTAGTTTTAGAAGAGTCCTCTTTGAGATGCTTCCATGTTTTTGCGCCTACTGTACATTTCTGAATAGAGAAAACCTCTTTTATGATTGCTTTACCTAGTGGTATTTGGGAAAAACTAATATATTTATAATATATAATATACAAATAATGTTTATAATGTTGTTTTATTGTTTATTTAAATTATGTATATAGTTTCATGGTCACTAAAATTCTTTGTATAGAATGTATAAACCAGACCAGAAAACTCGGGAAAAGTTGAAAAAGGGGATAGCCATATACAGGGGTGGGGGGGTTGGGGTGTAATTTTAATTTTGGGGGGATTTGGTCTAATTTGAGATTGTCATAAAAATGTATACATTGTCTCACGATCCCAATGCTCCAAGTTGTAATTAAACATCTTAATTGATTGTGATTTTGGTTTGCCCAAGGACCAAAAAAGACAATGTCCCAAAGACCAAAAAAAGACGATTCCGTTATCTTAATTCTGGTTTGCCCAAGGACCAAGAAAAAAAGATGATGGCCGAAGGACCAAAAAAGACGATGCTGTTATCTTGATTGTGGTTGGCCCACGGACCATAAAAGACAATGCTGTTAGCTGTTTCGTGATTCTGGTTGGCCAAACGAATCCAGGTGCTGGACAAAAGATATTTCAGACACTCGAGAGTAGACGCCTAAGTAGACGCCTAAGACACCTTCGAAACCCCCTCGAAAAAAAATCATTGGATTTAAACGATTCATTTAAATGAACTATTTTTGATTCAAAACAGCAAATTTTGCGGTAAAGCGACTAGTTTGCAGGTATGATAAACATACTTTGCAAAGGTATTTTATCTTTATCAGTTTGAGGTCTCACCCTGGAGCCATCTATTTTGGGTTCTTATTGACTGCATTTTCTTCATTATTTGGTATTTGTGTGGTTTCCCATACAGGGCTTAAAGGGATCCTTCACCCAAAAGTGAAAATTCTGTCATCATTTACTGCTTATAACCAGACAGATGGTGTCCCCCATTGACTGCCATAGTAGGAAAAATACAAGGTTTGGCAAAAGTGCCCCAGAACTGTTTGCGTCTTATGACAACTTTTATATAAATGTAACTGTAAATAAGTAACTTTTCCTACTATGCTAGTCAATGGGGGGCAAAATCTGTCTGCTTATAAGCATTATTCCAAATATCTTTCTTTCTTAGGTTTTATAGGGTTTTGCATCTTTATGTATTAAATATATAAGTATTTATAAATATTAAAAAAAAATATATATATATAAGGCTATATTTATAAACATAAATATGTATTTATCTAAAAGAGTATATGAAGAGTTTGGTTCCAAAAGGAGATAAATTAACAAATAAACAGACACCACCTGACCTGGCTATTCCGCCGCACCTCGGTAGCAATGAATTCATGAATCTTTTTACAGAGAAAATCGAAAACATTTGTGACAAAATTGTAAAAACTCAACCTCTAAATCTGTCCTATGAATTAGCACCAACCATCGATCCAAAACAAAGGCTCCAGCGATTTTCACCTATAAAACAGGAAGATTTAATTCAACTTATCGCAACTTCTAAACCTACACCTTGCTTACTAGACCCCATACCAACTATATTATTAAAAGAGTTACTACCTGTTGCAATTGAGCCCATTTATAAAATTATCAACTCGTCAATTAATCTAGGCCATGTCCCAGGACCCTTTAAGATGGCTGTCATTAAGCCTCTAATCAAGAAACCAAACTTAGATCCAAATGAACTTGGAAACTATAGACCGATTTCAAATCTCCCATACCTGTCTAAAATACTAAAAAAAGTAGTGTGCACTCAGTTGTGCTCTTTCTTACAAAATAACAACATGCACGAAAAATTTCAGTCAGGCTTTATATCGCATCATAGCACTGAAACTGCGCATGTTAAAATTACAAACGACCTGCTTATAGCATCAGATAAAGGTAACATCTCACTCCTGGTCCTGCTTGACCTTAGTGCTGCGTTCGATACCGTAGACCATAACATACTTCTAGATCGCTTACACAATTATACCGGTATTGAGGGACAGGCACTACAATGGTTTAGATCTTACTTATCAGACAGACATCAATTTGTCCATTTAAATGGGGAATCATCCAATCTAACTCAAGTAAATTATGGATTACCTCAGGGATCGGTTCTGGGACCCGTGCTGTTCTCCATATACATGCTTCCCCTCGGAAACATTATTAAAAAACATGGAATTAGCTTCCATTGCTATGCAGATGATACTCGGCTATATATCTCATCAAGACCAGATGATTCCTCCCAGCTATCCAAATTGGCAGAGTGCATTGAAGATATACAACATTGGATGACCTGTAATTTCCTTCTTTTAAATTCTAATAAAACAGAAATATTACTTATCGGACCAAAGACACGCAAACCGAATATTTCTGATTATAAACTGCAAGATGAAGGATGTACTGTTACTCCAACAAATACAGTAAAAGATCTAGGCGTTATATTAGACAGCAACCTGTCATTTCGAAATCACCTCTCAAATGTCACAAAAAACGCCTTTTTCCACCTAAGAAATGTTGCCAAGTTACGAAATATTCTGTGTGTTGCTGACGCGGAGAAGCTTATTCATGCATTTATGACCTCAAGACTTGACTACTGTAATGTGCTACTTAGTGGTTGTCCTGCATCATCAATAAACAAACTACAGTTAGTTCAGAACGCAGCTGCCAGAGTTCTAACCAGATCCAGAAAATACGATCACATAACCCCAATTTTATCAACCCTTCACTGGCTACCCATTAAGTATCGTATTGACTTTAAAGTTCTTTTAATCACTTATAAAGCCTTAAAGGGTTTAGCCCCTACCTACCTAACAGAGCTTCTATCACACTACAACCCATCACGCTCTCTAAGATCTCAAAACGCAGGACTTTTGATAATACCTAGAATAACTAAATCCACCAAAGGGGGTCGAGCTTTCTCATACGTAGCATCTAAACTCTGGAATAGCCTTCCCGACACTATTCGAGGATCAGACACACTCGTCCAATTTGAATCTAGATTAAAAACGCATCTTTTCAGCCAAGCATTCACTTAATGCAAAATATGCTAAATAAACCACCAGGAGATGCTGACATTAGATATTATTTTACTAGAATAATTGGATTTATTATATAAAACACCATGTAGTGTGTTTTACCCTTTCTTGGGTTTTTCGTTTTTCCCCTGTAAAGCTGCTTTGGAACAATGCAAATTGTGAAAAGCGCTATATAAATAAAATTGAATTGAATTGAATAACAAAACATTAAATCAAAAAACATGTTTTTATTATGTTAACATGTTTTTATTGTGTTTTTGTGTTATTGTGTTAGTTAGCTGAAGACATATTTTTTATTTATTTTTTTAAAACTGAGTTATCTAATTTTGGTGGTAGCATTTTGTACTTCCATCATCGTTTATATTTAATGTTTATTTTCAGCAGACACTTTAACATCAAATTAACTCTGTAAGGGAATGCTTATGTTATGTAAGTGGATAAAAAATGCAAAGCAGATAGCAAATACACGTCAAGTGCTACAGTTAAAAATACTAAAACACTACAAGCGCTAGCACAAATCTAGTGCAGATGTAGTGCTTAATAGAAAGTACATGAACGAGTATCAGGGTTCAAATGCGACTCTTTGTGGTTGAAGGCAAGTTATGATTGTGTCAGCAGGAAAGGTCAAAAGATTTTCTTAGTAGTTCAGTAAGCTGTAGTCAACAGTAGTGCAGGATTCAAATCTTAAAGGAAGAGTTCACACAAAGATGAAAATATTCTCATTATTTACACACCCTCCTGTAGTTCCATACCAGTAATGTATGATGACTTTCCTCTGAAAATATTGAAATACATAAGGGTGAGTAAATGAAGATAGAATCATGTTTTATTGGTGAGCTGTATCTTTAAGACAGGAGAAAATTCAAAATCCAAAGAAGCAGTAATTCTTAACAAAGGAAGAGGAGGGCAGGACACGAAAAGATAATTACACGACCAGTCCAATAATTACCAAGATGATGGTCTAAACGCGCCCGGAGGGGTCATTCAAATATAACCTAATGCATGTGTGTTTAACAATAATATAACCTTAATGTGTGTGTGAGTATGTGCATGAGATAATGGAGTGTAGTTTACACTCCAATGTAGATATTAGAGCTCCACATAAATATTGCATCAGTGAGTAGCGTAGAGGAAATTGTGTGTGTGCGTGTAGTTAGACTGGTAGGTCTGGAGATACTGCGTGTGCATCTCCCTCTGCGGCAACTCTCATTAAAATTGTAAAGTCATACACTGATGAGGGCACTTTAGAGTAACCCACATGCACAAGCACACACACATGAATGAAATATCATTTTTACAACATCATTATCACAATCTGGTTGACCTATAAAAACCTCTTCAACGTCTTGTATCTCATACCGTTCTCGGGCTCAGACTTGCGCTCCTGTTCCGTATCGGTGAGGGACAGAACTGAGTTCGCCCGGCTCGATAGGCAAGAACTGTGCTCCGACTTGACTTCCTGCATCCACAACCGCAAGGCGTGGTCAGGAGAGGCACCGCCCTCTGACTCGGCATCTGAGGCAACACCTGCTGATACGCCCCTCGGGTATGCAAGCTCCTGATTGGCTGCGTGAAGCTCCGTCTGGAAATCAGGAAATGCAGTCTGGGAGGGCTCCTTAAAATCTAAGAAACCGAAAAGAGAAAGGTACACAGACATTTATTTTATCGTATGCGCAAATCAAAGTTTTAAAGATGCAAGCTGGTGGATTTGAGTTCAGTGCTAGAGTTACTGAACTGTACTGACTGCAGAGATTTCTGGAGCCATACCGAGAAACCATTTTCTTCTCCCTTCAGAGATGAGGAATAGCTTGGAAAACCCCAAATAAATATTTTACAAAAATCATTCTGCTTTTAACTGCACAAAATGTGAAAACCATTTAAATTCCCTCAAGAATCTCAGAGAGAGTAAGAGACATGAGGGTTTACACACACTTGCAAGTGTGTGCGTGTGGCTGTGTGTGTGCACTACTTCCCTCATTTGCACGCTATATACATACATATTACCTTTCATCTCAGACACGCACATATCTCTATGAATATACATTTTCTTGTGTGTGTGTGTGTGTGTGAGAGACAGAGAGAGAGAGAGAGCAGCAAGCTCTTTACTTGAGTGTCCTCAAGCATTCTCTACTCCACCTCTCTGACTTCTGTCTCCTTGGCGACCCCTCTCACCGCTCTCCCTGCTCTAATCATCTCAGTACTAATTGCCCACGATGCACTTCTCCGTCCTTCACTGAGAACATGACCCCCGCACATCTTGGCCTGACCCACACACCCTCAAACACATATCGTCTATGGGCAGACATAGATGGAAAAGTCTAGAGGTTTGGGTGTCTGTTTTCATCTTTCTCTCTCCCTCTCTCAGTCTTTCCTTGTAAAGCTGTTTCCGTGGTAACATGAATAGAATGTTTTGTTCTGCGTGCTGCATTTGAATGATTCCATAGAGGAAACAAAAATGCTCACTGTAACCTGTTCGAACCGCTGGCGTGTTTTAATGGTGCTCACAGACCACAACACACAAAACCATGCACACTCTGACACTAAAACACATCACACGATGCATTAACATTACTCTCGTACCACACCGCACAGACAAAACACACAACAGAAAAAATGACACATTCACATGCAGTACACTAATAAGTCAAACACAACAAACCTATAGACTAAACTTACCAATCTTATCAATTCATATCAATGTATTCATCAATCTATCCGCTAACAATAACATTAATGCTTTTAAATGCAGGTGCAGAAAGTACAGCCATTCCGCTTTCTGTGTGTGAGTACAGTATGTGCTTGTTTATGTCCTTTAAATGAAATTATTAAAAATTATTGTACAATTTAAATTGCACATCATTATTCAGAAGTGAAACACACACAGAGCCCCTAATTATTTTATGGAACGGTAGTGTTATAGTATTTGATGTTCGGTGTGTGTGTGTTTGCGTGCGTGCGAGTGTGTTGATGGCTTATTAAAATGTAAAAAGAATTCAGATAATTCTGTTTCTTATTAAATAACATCCAATATTGAACTAAAGCAATTATCAACGCAACAAACAAAATGAGTTGTCTCTAGAACTATGATCTTTATTTCTTTATTTACTTCTTATTTGACCTTTTCATGGAATGTCATCATGCTTACAATACCATGATTTTTCATCATTTGTTGTGGCTCATTCTCTCAATCTGGTGCAGATTTACGATTTTGACCTTCCGTTGCTTGTTACGTAGGCTAATTTAAATATAGAAATGAAACAATAGAATTGGTAACACTTTAGAATAAGAGTTCATTTATAAACTTTAGTTAATATATATTAACAAACATTTAACATTCATTTCAACATTAAAGGTCTGACGTGTAATTTTTTGCAGGGTCTATAGACAGAAATGCAAAATAATATACATAATTATTTCTTCAGAGGTGTATAAACACCTGTTTTAATTACCTTAGAATAAGCTATTTCTATCTACATACACCGCGGGTCCCCTTACATGGAATTCACCATGTTGTTTCTACAGTAGCCCTAAACGGACAAACTGCTCTACAGAGCATGTTTCGTATATGTTATCTCAATCCGCAAAGAAACAAAAACGTTACAATATCTTAGTCATGTGTCAGCCACCGTATTGCTTGGATCTTTAACTAATCGTTTTAGGTTAATATAGGTAACTCATGTAAACAATTAAAATTAATACAAAAAACTACATAATTGTTTTTCTATCTTTTCTATCTTCTTTATCTATCAAATAGACTCTGTTATGCATTATCAGATTTGTATTAAAACATTGTTTAGTCCCTTTCTTTTAAGAAGTTTTAACTGGTTCTATAGTATATAATGTAACACATCTTCATAATATTTGTATACATTTGTAATTATTATTCTTATAATCCAGAATGAATTGTGCCCACTGATGCCGTTTGTTTGCCTGTGCAGTCTGCACTGTTTTAACACCCAACTAACTAAAGGAATTATGCAAATCAAAAAGTGGTGCAAACACAGACAAAAAATGTTGAATACAATTTCTGTCTTGAATTAATGTCTGTGCTTAATTGTGAAGGACACTACAGATCTGCCATACTTTACTGAAACTGTACAGCAGCTTCGCTTTACTACTGTACTCCAGACACCTGAATCCACTTTTGATAATGCAGAAAGTGTGTTTGACTACACCGGACATCAGGTCATCAGGAAACATGCCTGGTGCTTTTCTATCAGTTGATCATCTTTTGATGAATTTGTGTTGCCTTGATCACTAAGAAATGTATTAAACTTTTTTCTTTATAAAAAACGAATCCATGGCCAGTAATAGTGCATCAGTAGTTTGGTGAGTGATGGCTGGGCAATCCACAAGCTAATTTACATGGATAAGAGCTTGCATGTACTCATGGCACAACATGTAAACACAAATACTCAAATTACTCAAACAGATTAAGTGATGTCAACATGATTTTATAAAAAAAAGATTCAGTTCCTGAACAAATCTTTACTTTTGAGTAAAGTATAATGTTTCTTTTTGATTAACATGAAGTTTTTACTTAAACTCAAAAAGATTATTTGCTCCTCCTTCAATTTACTTAAATAAAACATGTTAATTCAACCCAATTGGTCGAGAAGGATGTCCAATTCCCAGCATGCTTTGCGTCAGACTGCATTATATTTAAAAATATGATTACTTTTGTTCAGTCAAGTTAAAGACTTGTTAGCGTTTAATTTTCATTTATCTTGGATATTTAGAAGAGTTTGACAAATAGTTTTTTGTGGTTACCATTGTTTAGCAGAGTGGTGCATGTGCTTAGGCCGTGGGAGGCTACATGTAACCTGTAACATGTGACATGTTACCAGTGAGTAAAACCTGTGCGACTGTGTACTTAGAAAATGAGTTCTTTCTACTTAATTGCATGAGAACGATGAATCAAACATTTATAATAAAGACAGTAATCGAAATGTGAAAGTTCTGCTTACTTATACCAAGAACCTTTTACCAAGAAAAGATTTCGGAGAATTGCCAACTTATCCGGGTTTACAGTGTGGTTAGTAAACAAGACACCAGTTTTAATGCTAAGATACAAAGTCCATTTAAATAGGTTTAGGTCATACCTTTCCTTGGTGGCTCCATGGGTTTCCTTCGGACTTTGTGGCTGTTGTAGGTGAACCTGCGGTCAGGCTCGTAGTCTGTACGGATGTGCGGCTCTCTGTAGTGTTTGTGATGAAGGTTTGTGCCATCCTCATCCTCGGATGAGCTGGAGTAACTGAGCTCCAGGCCGGGGTGGGGCCGCGACAAAGACTGGTACAGCTTCTCGTCCATCTCTGCTTTCTTTCACAATATCACACAGACTCTCACGTACACAACTAAACCGAAATACTCACTCAAAGCACACTGCACACACACACGCAAAAACAAAACAAAGAACAAAACGATGTAATGGAAAATAAACAACAGCAGTTCAAATGCACTCTAACTTTCATTTCATGGGGGCAATTTTTTCACACGATATATGAAACAGCTTGAGAAGAAACGGCCTCTTTGTAGAAATACACGGGTATAAAGGACGAATCAGAAACACTTTTTAAAACCTTCCCTCGTTTAACTGAAACATTCATCGACCACCAAGAAAAGAGAGAAGGTCTCAGAGGACGAATGAAAGAGAAGATGGAGAGATAGAGAGAACGATAGATGGAGAGTGTGATTAAGAGATAAAGAGATCCTGAGATAAGAGGAAAGGGAGGAGATAAAAGGGCGAAAGACTGGGGAAAAGGTAAAAAACTCAAAAAAGCAAAGAGAGTTAATCAACTGTCCGGCAATGAAGCCAAATAAATAATGGAATTAACTTGCCATCGATACACACTAGTCAATAGACTTAAATACTTAATGTGAAATCTTTGCTTGTTGTAGTTTACACAAATAATCTTTACATCTATATACAGACAATTTTTGTTGTTTTATTCTATGAACTAGTGGCAAAGTTTCTCCAAATGAATATAGTTTGTTACAGAAAATTGAAATGGGATTAACTGGTCAAAATAACAAAAAATATACTATGTTTACAGATCTTAAATACTGCAAAGAAAGCATTTCATGTTCATGTTTAAAAAACATAGTAATAATATTTTACATGTATTTTAGGAATTGTTAAAAAATGAATATGATGAAGTTTGATGAAGTAACTTTCATACGCCTTTGCATTCTCTCAGTCTCATCGCTGTTGGGTCACTTTGCCCCTGAGGTTTGTTTCTGTTGTTTAATCAAGGGCCTTGAAGCCAAAAGTTAGGTAAAGTTAATAAAATAAAATCTAAATAAAATAAAATCTAAATAAAATAAAATCTAAATAAAATAAAATCTAAATAAAATATAAATAAAATAAAATATAAATTAAATAAGCATTATAAAAATATTTAATTTAAAAATACATTTAAAATAAATATATATATATATATATATATATATATATTAATGTCAAATGGGGTTTCAAATATTGTTGTAGACAATTGGGGGGGGGGCTTGAAGATTTCAAATTTTACAAAAGCATCTGAGCGTCGATGGCTAGCGGTTGTCCTTAACAGAGGAGGAATTCAAAGCTGCAATTCCAGCCGCCTTTAGCATGACAGTCTCAAGCAGTGTCTACACCCCAAGTGTACCAAGCACTGCATGCCTGCTGTGTAGACAGCATCGTTGATTATAATAGCAGCAGTCTAGTTTTGTCACCCCATGATGCTTCCAGTAGACAAGGTGTAACAGTTACTCTGAGACTATTAACATGCAACAGAACAGCACGCGGTCAGCAGGCTAAAACCCTCTCTGAGAGACCATGTCTTTAAATGTAAATCCATTGAAATAAAAAAGAGCTCCGGCACTTAACTAAGTGATTAGCCTTTTGCACTTAAAAGGGAGTGAAGAAAAAAACATATTCTGGGCTTTTCTATACACTTCTGATCATGCACTGTACTACTGAAATACTATCATTTCCCATAAATGCCTTTAACTGTTAACATTTAAATAAAGCTCAATCCGTACATAAACTTTCTCTGTTTAGTCTGTATTGAACACAGACTTGAAATTGAATACCGTCTTTAGTAATCGCACACATCACTATAATGTTTGTGTCAAATTAAAGGCCTTAATTGTGTTAAACCACCTTAATAGTGCAAACAAATTGATGTATTTTTTGTAGTATCACAATCTATATAAAAAAACTCTTACTAACTGTGTTATCCTCTTGGATCTACACAAGAAGTGATTAATAGTAAAATAATGTTTAACTCAGATAAGATTATGCTTAAATTGCCGTGCCTCCTCTAAATCTTATTTACTGTTCCAGCATTGAGATCATCTCTCTCTCTCTCTCTCTCTCTCTCTCTCTCTCTCTCTCTCTCTCTCTCTCCAGAGAGCCCAGCTCCCTTTCAGTTCCCAGAATCTAAACGCTGACCGTGACCTTTCCATGACCTTTGCGCCTGAAAAGAACATTCAGCTTTCTACAGAGCACAGCACAGGTGGGGGAGAAAGATGAGCGGAAAACGAGATGAGGTTAGACGGAAAGAAAGAACGAGAAAAGATGCCGCTTAAGAGAGATAAAAGGAAGGCAAGAAGAGATGCCCATGCCCACAGACCGCCCACAGTCCCTGATGCTTGTTGCACACTAAAACGGAAAACACTTTCTCGATCCATGTGCCAATCTGACTCCAATAAATAAGGACATATGGGGTTTTTAACATACAGTAAAGTCTCTACATGTTGTTCACTAATTTAATAAACATAATTCTTTCCAAGACAGTCTATTATAATCACAGTGAGAAAATACATCTCTGATACAACAGACCTCTTTAAAGGCACCAGATTTTTTGCCGCGAGTCAAAGGTCCGGCTACACAAGACTGGATGAAAGAGAACCAACAGACCGTACTGGATGGAAAAGGAGTCAAACGAAGATGTAGACAGGGAGGGATGAGATATGAGAGGGAAGGTTGAGAGTGGCGAGATGGAGAAATAAAGAAAGATAGAACGAGCTGGAGAAATGACCAGACAGGTTAAAGGCGTCAGGGAAGTGGACAGGAGAGAGAGAAAAAGACACAAGTCACCATCGTCTTGACGTTGATTAAACGGAAGTTAAATATTACCATCAAATGCTCATTAGCCTGTATACTTCGTATTGCTCTGGTAATGAGTTACTAATTAGCTGACGCGGAAATGCATGGAATGACTAAGTGATGTGGGCGGGGAATGAGTGTTAAATCCCTGTCAGTCTCTGGCTGGCTGCCCGCTGGTTGGACGTCTTGCCAGAGCGTGTGCCAGTTGGAGGCGATGGCAACTTGCAGACTGGAGGCACCATCTTCGTGCGCAGACACAATTAATAGTCCATTAGTTAACAGTGCTGGCGATGAACGCTCCTTTTATCAGTCTCTCTTGTTCTGTTTAGCTTCCGCTTTGCCCTCTTGAGACTGCAGAGATTGTAAAGTCCAGCGGCAGAATGAGATCCAACAGTGTCACCATTGGTTTTGATCAGAACACATCTTATATGGCATCTAAAGAGGGCTCAGGTCCACTTAGGAAATCTGTGCAGGAATGAAAATACACACACGCACACGCTTGAACTAGGCAGATGGGAAGAGTTCTTATGGGAGTGCTGAATAAGTCTTTGTAATCAGACGATTATGATGATTACAGTGTAGGAGAACAAACGGACGAGAGGGGACACAAACATGGGCGCGAGCCCAAGCACGTATGCATTGTGCTCTTAATTGGGTTTGCGCTCCCGACTACACAGTTTATATTCCGAGACGCTCTTCCCTTATCATTGGGCAACAAGCAATAGTAAAGGTCCTTAAAGGTGCGCTCGGTAATTTTTTCCTCATCAAAAAGGTTAAACACGTAATGAAATGATTATTACTTTGGAAGAATGTGTTTAAAATCATGTTCGCTCATGTGATATGTAGACTCGAGTCACATCTGTGGCATAATAAAATATTTTTTATTTTACATGGAGAAGGTTAGGGAAGCGAATCCTCTTGTGTATAAGTCAGGAATACTTCTGGGTTAAAGTGTATATTGATAATTAACTTTCTGACCCCCCTGTGATAAAAGGGTTATATTTCTGCCCACTTTTTACGACAAAGGAAAAAAGAGAGGGAGGAATAGGATCTGTGATCCGTTGCGAGTTTGTGTGCATTAGATTAAACGACAGAAAGATGGTTTCAGCTTGTAGTATAAATGCTCATATCTGACTTTGACACACAGGGCGACTGAGCTAACTGGGTCTGGATTGATTTTCATACCCCTGTTGATACACAACCGTGCATCTATGCGTCAAGCAGTCACTTTAGCCGTATAGTCAGATTGGTTTATGTGTTGATGTTTCGACAGCTCAATGTACGGACGGATCGATGTATGGACAGTATTAACACTTGGTGTCGCTGAACTTTCCCCAACTAAACAAAGAGAAAATCGAAGGGCTCTTAGTCAGAGATAAAGGGCAGAGAAAGAAACTGTCTACAATGCGAAAATCCTCACCTGAATACTAAGACCCGCATTAAAATCCTCAGTGTGTCATTGGACACAAACGTGTATTTTGAGGTCCGCATCAGGCGGCCACTTTTTATCAGCTGAGAAACCCAGTCAAAGACTTTTTCTTTTCAGCAGATGCTGAGAGATTGATGTGTGTCTGGACCGCTGCGACGCTCTCCTGTCTGCTCTTCCCGAGAATGCCCGGCTAGACTACAAATTAATGCTGCGGCACGGCCGCTGACAGGAAGCAGAATGAAAGCACACATTACGGAGGTCTTAAAGTCCCTTCATTGGCCTCTCGTAAATTTTAGAATTGATTTCAAATTTCTGTTACCGGTGTTCGGATCCCTTAATGGCTTTCCACCTAAATCCATATCTAATAGGCTTGTAAGGTTCCTTTCTAACGGGACTCTGTGGTCTTCTAAAGCTGGTATCCCAGCAGTCTCTACCAAGACTAGTGTGGCTGCCTCAACAATGACTGCTAGATACAGTGTGTTTAAACAAAATCTAACAAAACAGTTTTTACATTCACACGGTTTACTCCTAATTTATAATTTCTGTTCATTCTCATTCACTCTATCAATATGTCATACTTCCTTTGATCTATGCACACGTCTTCCTGTTTTATTTTTCAACTGATTTTAAGCAGTTAATCACCAATTCCTTTACAAATTAGGTTCACATACAATTTTGACTGAATCTGAATGAAGCTGAATTTAGTTAAAGGTGGCAGGGTGGGGCCACACCAATTACGTGCCACGTAGACTTGCACACTAGTGCACGCTAATGTCTCAAGATTTTAAAATATTGCCTTCCAAATATTGTCAACAATAAAATTAGCATGATTTGACTGCTGGGAATCGTACATTATTGCAGGCGGCCCATAGAGACATATCATATTCGCTCTCTCTCACACACACACACACACATATCGATGCCTCTACAGACAGCAGCTAATATTCATTCATCCATCTTCAGATTATCAGCGCAGACTTCCTGTGTGATTCTCTAAAATAGTCCCCCCCCCCAAACACACACAGCAAGACTTGACATTCTCCTATCCATCTCTCGCTAATGCTAGAGCCACTTCCTGCACTGAACGTTTCTGTCCCACACACACACAAATTCTTTTGAGGAGAATCAGATCTGCAGCAGGAGAAAGCTCTTGCCCTGAGCAACTGCAAAAACGTGTCAAAAGTCCTGATACCGCCTGAAATAAAAGCTGACAGCCCAACACACACACAAACATACGTATAGTCATGTGCACACATATACACACACTCGCAGTCCGTAAACATGAAAGTCAAGCACAGGTCAGCTAAGAATATTTCTTGCTGGTGGCATTTCTCAGTGTTCCCAAAAAAGCAAACACACAAACACACGCATATCTGCTCGTTCCTTTTTTCCTATGTAAACCTGAAGCTAGTCAGACATCTCTGGGGATCATATCTTACAAAGATCATCGCCATGGAGACCCGGGCTGGAGGAGGGTTAAGGTAATGGATGAAGATAATGTCCTTTTACAAAACATAGATTCACATCAACATTACTTTTCGCACTAATCCCAACATTTCATGTTATTTTCTTCTATGCTGTCGTCTTCTATTTCTTTGGCTTGCCTGTAAATAACAGCTGCAATAGACCGCTTCACAAGATGTAAGCAACTAAACACTGGTCCAAAAGCGCTTTCAATTAAATCTTAAACATATTCGCATAACGTTTTGATTTGGTTCTACATGTGATGTTGGTTGAATTTTGTTGTGTTAAAAAACTGACACAGGAAGCTCTGGACCAAGCACTCATTAACACTAAACATTAATAAGCACCAATCGCTGAGTTGGCTTCAACTCAGTTTGTTTGAGTAAGGATATACCTTTTTAATGTACTGTACTTGGGACTCAACCCCTTTGTGATTGGGGTGGATTTTCATTGTGATTTTCCTGCTATTAGGGGGCGGTGTGGCTCAGCCGCACAACGTCATCAAATGCCGCATTTTCCGAGCTTTCAAGTGCACAAGTTAGTTTTGCAATGGGCTTATCGCGAAAGTAGTACCAAAAGTCAAGGCAGGAAGATTTGAAACTGCATTGACAGGTGGTTGTAGATGCCTATTTGTGGTTGCAATTCAAATCTGAATCTAGGAAAACGTGTAAATATGTTCAATGCCTTTGTATCTACCAATTTATTTTGTAAATACCAGTTTACACATTTGTAACTATAATTCTGGCACTTCAAATTCAGAAGACAGATTTGAGTGCAAATTTCAACATTCAACTTCAGTTTTTTATTTGACAAGTTTTCACATTGGGGCTGTGTACATTTGTTTACATTTTAGTGTACAGGTACAAATACTTATATTAAAAATTCACAAATTAAAATCTACATGCTCTCAAGTTTTGCTACCGATTTACCTTTATAATCCGTTAACAACTCCCCTTCAAGTTTCAGTCTGGTTCCAGCTCCATTTAAAATGCAATGGCTGTTTATCAAATCGCAGAGAAAGACGAATGCAACGTCCACTATTGTTCTTATTCAAAATTCTATTTCACTTGAAAATGCGTCAAAATACGGAAGTAAGTACGATCGCAACTTCCGGTTGCTACGTAAGGCACTTACAGCCTCAGACAGCACAAACCAGATCCCTAAAACGTGCACAGACTGCCTGATACATATTGCATTAAAAAATGGCGAGACCTTTTTCAACATTTCTAGCTTCAATTTGATGGCTGGCTTTATACAATTTCCTCGAGTCTGAGTGGATAGGTTTAATTGGTCTGGCAGAACTAAGTCATGTTTACAACGTACCAGACTAACATTTTAACATAGAACCAGCAGTTGGATCTGCCAAAGTTTGTGAGGATTATCAAATATTTAATCTATATTAAGAATTTTGTTTTAGATACTTTATCTGATCGAGGTAGCTGGTAAACTGAATAACCCTGAGCACAACTGTGTATTCTACTTTACTATAAAAGATAAGTTTATGTAAAAATTGCCATTTCATCTTTTTATTTCTCAGATCAAAGACATTTATACGGATTTGGAACAACTCGAGGGTGAGAAAATGATAACAGAATTTTTATTTTTGGGTTATATGTCCCTTTAAAGCTGCAACTATATCGTCTATATCGCTGTTTAACACATAAAACTGCAGGAAATTTTATGTACTACACGGCTTGATGACATTTCCTTCAAAATCTTACGTAACAGCTTTAATTATATATCGCTGTTATAGGCTTAAGTTGTAAATCACGGTAATGTAACGAAACATTATTTTTTAAAGATTACAGCTTGCAACACGGCATTTACAAAACTAGAAGTCTACTAACATGTCATTCAGACAACCCCTTTCCTGTCTAACTGGGCATAAAGTACAAAAAATCATGCTGACATTTAAAAGTCTGGCTGTGTAAAACTTAGGTATAATTTGAGTTTGAGCCTTGGCAGTCAAAAAACAAACAAAAAGAGCAATATGGAAGAAATGTCTGAAACTCTAAGACAAGCCGAAGTGGAAGAGAGAAACAAGGACTCATTACAGGAGATGGCACTTGTGGTGTGGTGTTGCCACTTGCTTATAGGAGATTGTCACTACACTATATGAGCACCCCATCTTATACATTTGTTTGGTAAGAACGCGTGGAGCAAGAATACAGTGCAACTGAAAGTCGATGGCTACACACAGAGGGTGAAGAACACATGGGCTGGGGCTGCTATTATAGCAGCTCCAGCCATCATATTTGATGTAAACTGTATTCATTCCATTTTTTTCTCAGAGCTGTCACAAGTAACCACATTAATAAATTAATTCAGTTGTTTTACATGAATAAAGACTTAAAACATGCCCACGGCTTATACTGTATATCATATTTAGCAATTTGTGTGGATGACAATTGTCAAGATTATGAAACAGCGCTTTACTTGTGTCATTCACACAGAATCTATAGGCAAATCTGTAATATCGTATTAAGAGATGTCACACTTTATGGACACACTTTAACATGTATAAAGAGACGTTCCTTCACTAGTGATCACATTAATGTTTCTATGAATTATGATATTTCACTTACTAAGCCTCACTGATAATTACAATGCACTATACAGACAGTGCAAATGACTTTACTTTTGTTAAACGCCCCATCTGGGTTTGATTTATAAATAAATTACCCGTAAAAAGAGGGTCTTCCCCTTCATTTCATGATAAACGGGTGCTTCACTAGGGGCTTTCTATGTGTGCGTGTGTTAGACAAAGTAATGTGTTTTTTAACAACAATTTTTTTATCATTTTTACGTTGTGTAAATGTTTCATTAAAATAATGATTGCAGAATGCTTAACAGATTACTTATGTATGAGCAAACAGAAATGTTAGTAAATCTCACATTCTGTACAGTATATCCATTAATTAAAACATGATTTTAGATTAAAGTCTATTTAAATGTGCATAAAAAATTTAAAAATTTCAAACCGAAAGTATAATGCCGACAGCTCCTTCACGGTCGACTGCCGGCCACATAAACATAAAAAAACATAACATAAAGTCCAGGCCTGGTCCACTCTCGTCGTACCTTCCTGTCGCTCGTCCATTTATGCTCCCAGAGCTCCTTCTTGAGAGATGCGAGACCGGTGCAACACACCGACACTGATTATCACTCGCGTCACCGACCTTGTGCCGTTCCCTCATGGCTCTCGTCCCGCCTTGTGCACCAGTAATATTTTTATAATAAGTACCAAGTTTTATAATTTTACCGGCACATTGAAGGTCCAGTCAGTGAAATCTAGAAGCAAGGTTGCGAATTGGAACCAACCACTTGCTCCACCCCCCCCTCCCTATCGAAACACTACGATGGCTGACAGAACATGGCAAATTACATGCTAGGGGACCTGCATGGTTTGTAGATGAAAATATTTTATTCTAAGGTAATAAAAACATAACGCTTCACTGTGTAAGCCCTTTATACACCTCTGAAGGCATAGCTATATGCATTATATTGTATTTCCATCAAAAGATCATCCCAAAACATTACACACTGGACCTTTAACTTCAATTTACTAAAGTACTGTATATAATATACTCAAATGATAAAATAAATCAAAATAAATCCCGCCCATTATCCTATCCATGAACCAGTGGGCTGGGTTTATGTCAAATTTGGCCAACCTGATGTTACTACTGCAGGAAGTAGCTTGTTGTTATCCCAACGAGCCGTTCATTGTGGTCTTTAAAAAGTGTTTATTTTTCTGTTAAAGAAAACATCTTACTTTTCTCTGATCTTTGAGCATTGTGACTTGGCAGAAGTTGTTTATGCTTAAAGAGCTATACTACTCACTAACTAAATTTAAAAAAGTGAAATTCCATCAGACCTCTTTAAATATTACATATTCAATACTTAAACTGCATCTGAACATTTCTTATGTTATTCATACCACGATTAGAATTCTGTTAGCTGTTCAGTACTATTTTCGGGTTAAGAATAATACATTTGCCAGATTACGTGCCATTCTGCGCTATACAGCAAATTCAGTTCAATACAATTCAAATTCATGTTTATGCCTGGATTCCACGATTCGGTCTTCAGAAATCCTAGGGCCTTACTAAGACACACACAAGTAGATAGTCCCACCGCACCAGCATTATATATTCTTTGTTAATGACCTATTAATGAATCCTTTTATAAAGTGTTACCAGAATTGTTTTATTGAACAAATGTAGCAAAGCATAAAGATAAAGACAAAACAGCTGAAGTCATAAATGCCTCAGAGATAAATGCCTCAAACCCACTTCACACTTCAGAAGACCAACAACAGCCAAACCTGTCTGAACTGCTTCAGGGAAACCTCCGCCACATTTTGGCAGATTTTAGCAGAATTGCCCACAGTTCTCCTGTTGTTTGTATTGTGTTCTTAGATGCTACAGAAAATGGAAATATCCTACTCTTATATGAAATGCCGGACCGAAGGGACAGAGGTGAAATCAAATGACTGTGATGTCAAAATAGTCCTCTTGTATCTATGTAAACAATTGTTTTATCTAACCATCTACTCTCTCTCTCTCTCTCTCTCTCTCTCTCTCTCTCTCTCTCTCTCTCTCTCTCTCTCTCTCTCTCTTTCTCTCTCTCTTTCTAATGGTATTCTATACTCTAGTGTATTTAAATGCTTTTTGTCACCTCACCTCACCACCCCATATCTCTCTCTCTCTCTCCTGTTAGGATAAAGTATCTATCTGGGTGTGCTCATTCTGGAGGGCTTTTCTGAAGTGTTGCTAATTCTGGCCTGTGACAAGTGAAAACACTCTGACACACACACACACACTGCAATGGCTCACAGTTCCATTTAGCTGATGTGCATGTGTGTGTGTGAGTGATATGAGAGCTAAAAGCTTGTCCTTCAAAAACTGTCAGATCTGCTCAAGCTCAAAACAAATGTTTCTGTGTGTGTGTGTGTGTGTGTGTGAGAGAGAGAGAGAGAGAGAGAGAGAGGGTTCATTATGCATTTCCTTATCCTCTATTCCTTAAGTATGACTAAATTGTTGGTAATAAAATTGTTATTGCTATGCTGTTATTTTAGCACAAAAACTACTCCAGTAATCCAATAACATAACTGTGATGTTCAATAAAGCTTGAACAAAAATAAATTGATATCCAGTAGAGAGAGTGAGTTGAACACATATGGAAAGTGTAGGTGTTGAGCATGGGGGTTAATTGGGAATGTAGGAAGAAAGAGAGAGAGAGGATGGAGATAAGAAAGAAATGAAAGAAAGAGAGAAGGTTAGAGAGCAAATTAGGGAGAAGAGAGAGAACATAAAAGAGATGGGGATAGACTGAGAGAAAGAAAAACAGAAAGAGATGAAGGAAGTAAAACAGGTTTTTAAATACAATGGAAAAGGTCCCATCACAGTGAGTGATGCCGCCAACCGAAATTATAAATTCCACAGAAGCACAAACACAAAACACAACTAACATTTAGAGACAGAAGAAAAAAGAAAAATTACTCACATTTATCTAACTAAGAATTTTTTTTTTGTCCATACAAGAGCTGTATGGGTATTTCCTTAGTTTGTATTTTACTTAGTTTAGAATGAGTAATTTCTACATACACCCCGGGTCCCCTTGCATGGAATTCACCATGTTGTTTCTACAGTAGCCCTTAATGGACAAACGTCTCTTCAGAGCGTGTTTCGTAAATACGTTATCTCCCTCGGCCAAGAAGCAACAAACGTGAGAACATCTTAGTCCTGTGATATCGGATGAGGTCCTTCAAAAGGGGGGGGGGGGGGCTGTGGAGTGAGCCGTTAGATGTAATTCTCAACCTCATGCCTAGATGATGCTAAATTTCATAAACTGGACCTTTAAGATCTATTACTTTTATTATTATTAAATTAATATTAATTAGAAATTGCAACAATTTTAAATGACTTCTTCCATTTACATTTAGTCATTTAGCACACGCTTTTATCCAAAGCGACTTACAGATGAGGTAAACAGTGGAAGCAATTGGAACAACATAAGGACAACAAAAAGCATAAGTGCAATAAGAAAACTGGTCTCATATAGCCTGCCACAATAGCCTTCTTGATATTAATTGTCAGATTTACACCAAAATCCTAAAAACAGACTGTGCGTTGTTCGCATCCGTATGTGTTGCCTTTGATTTAAAATGCTGTTCTAGTATGCAGCCCTTATCTTACAAATTAATTCGCACTGCATATTTACGGCAGAAAAATTCTCACAGCTTCAGTTTTATAAAGAAAATCAATGGACTGCAGTTGAAACGCAGTTTCCCTGAATAATTTTTGTGCTTTCTACATAGAATGCTTTTCTGCCTGTGCTGTGCGCATGCACAACTCAGTCAGAGGGAACACTGCCTTGGGTGAGAAGAAATCTTATTAGTTTTGCCCATATAAAGTGCAGAACCAGATTTAAGGTGTGACAGAGGTAAATCCCCCTTGTATTAAGACCCGCCCTCTAATAGCCATGTCTTCAAAAAAGCGGAGGTAAAATACTACAGTTGCAGAAGGTGGACTAAGGCACATTTTTTCACCTTTACCTTCCTCACCATTAAAAAGACATGTTGTGTTATATTGTTATGTTATTCTGCCTCCCTTTTCCTTATGAAGAGGAGAGACTTTCCTCTTAAGAGAAGGTCCAGGTGTTCCCATTAGGATGAGGGGTATGCCCTGAATCTATCACAAAATCTATTATTTACACTTAAAGGCATAGTTCACCCGAAATGTAAATTCTTTGTACGTTGTTTCAAACCTGTATAAATTTGGTTGTTCTGCTGAACAAAAAAATATTTGGAAGATTGTTTGTTATCAAATAGTTCTAGGGCATTATTGACTAGAATAGTAGGAAAAAATAGTCAATGGTGACCGAGAACTGTATAGTTTCCCCACATTCTTTAAAATGTATCCTTTTGTGTTCTAAAGAACAAAGACATTTTTTGAAACAACTTCAGGTGTAAATGATAAAATAATTTACATTTTTCTGTGAACTATGCCTTCAAGCACATACAAACAGTGACGGAAGAACTGGGCAGCAGGTTTGTGCCAAAGAATAATAATCCACCTTAAACAAACCATTTTGATGTATGCCTCCGAAAACGCTTGAAATATTGCATATATATAAAATTATTTTATAGTACTTTTATGGTGTTGTGCCAGACAGCCACTGGCATGGCCATATTCGTTGGCTGTACAGAAAAGAACAACTTTCTGATTCTGTAAATTATCTGTCTGTATATCAAAGAAAGAAATACAGCTTTGAAACTGACATTAAGTAAATAATGACAGAATTGTTCATTTTTCCCAATAAATCTATTAAAACTCTCATGGTTAGTACACACCCACCATCCACCTGCTGAGGCCAGAGGAGGCACATCTAAGAGCACATCTGTTTGTTTGGCTACTGTTAAAACACAGAGTGATCTAACGCTGAACCGCATCCACATCAAACACACATTCATACACAAAATCACACACACTGAGGTATATACAGTACACACACCCCCTGCGGGACTAATCCTGTACACATACAATTTAGAATTCATCACCAGCTAAAATATCTATGATCAGAACTAGGGCATGATGTGTGTGTCCCTTATAATATACGCTGGCATCATTATTTTTGAATTACAATAAATAATGAGTGGGTGGGTGCACGTTCACTGTCTTTGTGTGCGTGTGTGTGTGTGTTAGTGTGAGGGAGCCGAAAAAGAGAAAAATATGTCTCAAAGGTATGTAAATTGATTTGTGTGTGTGTGTGTGTGTGTGTGTGTATTCAGGGGAGAACTTTAATGATGTTGTGTGACTCTCTTTCATTTCTGGTCAGACAAAAACATGCGGCCCTTCACGCCAAAATCACCTTCAATCGCTGGACGTCTGTCTCAGATCATTCTGTCAACAGCCACAAATGAAAGAAGTTAACGGATGTCAAACACACAGTTCCCTGATAGACAAACAGGAATGAAGTTTTATTGAGAAACTGTTGAGAAGGTAAAAACGTGCACAAACACAAACACAAACACACACGGTGCTCAGATTCAGATAGATGTAAAAAGAAACACATCTACAGAAGGGCTGACAAGGAAAGGCATTGCAAGAAATGACATGACGCAGAGAGTGTGTGTGTTGCGTGTTGATGTGAGTCATTCACACTGGAGACAGTCACACACTTTTTGATTACTGAGAGACTTAATTAGACTCTGTTCTTGTTGTCTGTCTCTCTGCGGACACAACGTAGCACTTCACTGCTGATAAGAAGCATGAGGAGAAAATCCGTCTCTCTCTCTTCCTCTTCAGCATAAGAACTGAGAGTGTTTTCGCAGGTGTCGGGACTAATGACATGTAAACCCCTGCGATAATAAAAAGCCATTTCCTTCATTGGCCCGCTGATAATGTTCCGGAGTAAATAACCGCAAAACATGCAAATCTCGTTTTCACCCGAGAACCGAGCCCGACGATTGTGCCAATCTGATACCACGCGATATGCAAATGGCTCACGCAACCCAAGCCTAGAATTTTCCAACGCTCCAGACTAATGAGGTAACAATGCTTTATTTTGTCTTGTTTGCGATCGAATGGACTTGTATTTAAAAGGCAGGCGGGGACGCACACCTGTGGTCAGGGAGCCCTGGGAGGAAACTCCTGCCCCCTGGGACAGATGTTTGCTCATTATTTTTGAAAGTCACCGAGTTGTGATTTCCATCTTTACAAGCTTCTCTCATCCAGCTGGTCGTTACGTCCGCAGAATGAGTTAACAACCCTCACAGGATGGGAAAGCTAATGCGCTCTGATTGGTTAGAAAATAGAACAACCACAATCAGTTCTCGTAAACTGGCACAGTAAAAAATAAACACACTATAAAATAAAACTGAATAATACATAATATGATAGTACAACTATCATAATACATAACTCAATAAAAAGGTTGAGGTTCCTGTTTATATACTACATCAATGTCATATAATGATATATTAAAAATGCCATTGTAATGAATTATAAATTCTAAGAAATCTATTACCATATTTAATATTCCATTAAAGAGCAATAAAACTCATGATAATATTATCTAAAAAAACTGTATGTTGATTGTTTAGGGGTGGGCGGAATGACGGAATATGCTGTTACAGCGGAATGAGAGATTTTTCAATTCCGTGTATTCCGCGGAATGTAAATAAGTAGGCGTGGTTAACTCGTTCTTCACACTCCATTGTTATACTCGTTGTCTATCTTCCTGTACATTTGATATAGCCAGAAGATAAATAAATTGCCTACATTATAACTATGATGAGCATTCAAATGAACTGTAATAACTAAATAATTTGAGTCAATCTAAGAAAAATTAGGTAAAAGATATAGAATTTTAATGGGAGATAGTTACCGTGAAATATATCGTTACCGTGAAAACAATTACTCATTCCCTGAAATCGATTTTTGGTCGGCTACCCCAATTGCGTTTTTACTGCACTTTACTATTTTACAATCTAAAATATTTTAATATATCGTCGTTGTCCATCTCAGCTGACCCCTCTCGAGGTGGCTTGGGCATCTGTTACGGATGCCTACTGGACGCCTTCCTCGGAAGGTGTTCCAGGCCCGTCCGACCGGGAGGAGACCCCGGGGAAGACCTAGGACACGCTGGTGGGACTATGTCTCCCGGCTAGCCTGGGAACGCCTCGGTGTCCCCCCGGAAGAGCTGGAGGAAGTGTCTAGGGTGA
This sequence comes from Barbatula barbatula, assembly GCF_947034865.1. NCBI lineage: Eukaryota > Metazoa > Chordata > Actinopteri > Cypriniformes > Nemacheilidae > Barbatula > Barbatula barbatula. The sequence continues at coordinate 23,417,005 of NC_136767.1, read as the reverse complement.
GGGATGTCTGGGCATCTCTGCTTAGACTGCTGCCCCCGCGACCCGGCCCCGGATAAGCGGAAGAAAATGGATGGATGGATGGTCGTTGTCCATCTGAAACCTCTGACGTCCAAGTTCGCTCTTTTTCAGGAAATGGAAAAAACACTGTACTTTTTAAATGATTAAATGTTGTGTTGTGAATATATTTGTATTTTATATTGTTTAGATAATCGCAAAATTAGGAGACAAACATAAAGGATGACTAATAATAATGATTCATGTCCAAAAAAATTGAAAAGGTTTCAGATGGACAGCAGTGATATACAACTGATAATACACCACCATGAATGCATACTAATTAGGGCTGGTCAAAATAAAAAAATATATACAGTATTTCTTGATATTGTTCAGCATTTTGATAATATTTGATATTCATTCTCATAATTTGAAACTTTATTCAAATTGGAAAATTATATTTTCCATGTTTGCACTAAAATGTATCTCTCATGCAAATAAACATATTTTCTAAACTGAACCAGTACAGTACCAAATAGACACAAATATAACATAAAAAATTCACAATATAGAAATGAAAATTATTAAACCATACTAAAGATCATTTTTAACTAAACCATCTAAATGCATATTGGCATAAAGGAAAATCCATTAGCACTGATGCTTCACTCAACAACAAAAGGGTTTTGAAAAGCAAATTCTAGGTTTTTAAATGATTTAGCAAAAAGAGTAAGAAAGAACCGATCTACATAAATATAACATCCCTAAATCCCCAAATCTATCATTTTTAAATAGTTGGTGACAAAGATTAAAATGAAAGACTTTCATAAAAATAGCTACGTCAATGCATTCTCATACTCAAAGTCATGACACAAAGAGCAGACGTGGAACCCACCCGCACAGTCTTTAGAGATCTTATTGACCAAATAAAGTAAATTAAAATGTCTGCAATATTCACGATGTTAGTTCGTTTTATTTCAGGAACAAAAAATATTGAACGTATCATAAACTGCCTAATTATAATGCATCAAGAATTCCCTCATAATGCATTACATGCACAAGCTTGAAGTCAAGTACTAAAGTTACTAAAAAGGCAAATATGCAAAGATTTTAAGATTAAATGGCTGATGATTTAATCACACTGAGTTTAAATACTGTTTAAGCTATTGACCCAGAGCACTATTCTCCTTTTCCTCTGTATTCAGCGTCTCTTTGCAGTAAGTCCATTTCCCTCGCATGAGTGAACACATGACACTGCCATAATCGACAACCATAACAGCCCAAAAACACCAGAAAACAGTCGGGATGTGTGTGTGCGGTAAGAGACATTGACCTGTGACCCATATGCTTTGCCCTTACACTTTCCTCACTGGGACCCGTTTCACTGGGAGCCTTCAAGACAATGGAGTGACTAAAGTCATACACACCTGACCCGTCATGATGAATATCAGCCCCAACACCTCACACACACACAATTCTCTCTAGGGTTTGGATTCTATCATTATCTCTCACCTTGTCACGGTCAACCTGAAACGCGTCTCCCTCTCCTTCTTTATCCCTACCTCTCTCTCTCTCTTTCACTCTGATTGTCTGTTCCTGCCATTTCTGTCCCAATGCCTTTTCATTTCTTTCTCAATTGTTCTTCATTACTTGTTTTGAATTGACTCTCGGCAAGTCTAGAGAGGTGAGAATGGAGGAGCGCTGTGATAATGTGTTTGTCTTTGCTGACTAATTAAAGTACGGGGTCTCTCTCTCTCCCTCTTCTCTGCTTCAGGTATTTCTCTGCAATTCATCCTTCAAAACTCCAGTCTCCTTCATGAGATGAGGAATCGGAGGTGACCGTTATGCTTGAGGATGGAGAGAGGGAGAAAATGCAAGAAATAGAGCGACTGTTTGGGTATGGCATTTATTCAGCTATGAACTTGAAATTGTGCTCCGCGCTTCGAAATACTCGATCAAACGCCCTAATGAAACCCCGCCCCAAAACAGCACCTTTCGAAAATCCCAATGAAACGCACCCCTGAATCACTCTGACACAGAGCAGTACATTTTTTAAACCGGGGTAAACAAAGCAACCGACTGTGGAGCGATTTTCCACGCTGAAACAAAAAACAGCTCCTTGGCCCAGGGGATGTCGGCTTTTGTAAAACTTTCAATGCATCAATGAAAAAATCGTATCGAAGTCTCGGCGGCGTATGAAAGTCACTCTCATTACCAGATGTCTCCATTTACTGATCTCAGACCAGCGTTTATCCCCACTCCCTGTGAAGCCGTTTCTCCCTCCCACGCACTCACTCTGACAGAACGAAAGAACGGGTGAGAGAATAAATTAGCTTTTCAGAGAGAGAGAGAGAAAGCGAGAGATAGGGAACAGAAACGATCAAGTTATTCTCAGGAGATTGGTTAAGAAGACGAGCAAAAACAGTAGGGGGGGTTGCGTATACCTACGCAAACAAACAAGCCGAACCACCAAATGTACAAACGACGTCGACGCGGGAATACAAAGGTACAAAATTACGAGTCTTTAGCGGAGAAAGCAGAACACAGGTAGTGTATACCACCTACGGGTTCAAAGAGAGAAAATGCGATACAGCACACTCTAACGCACACACCTTCAATGGTAACGCCATTCGCTCTATTGGTTTGTTCAGTGTATGATACCGAGAGCTGGAGAATCGGTTACAAGGTAAAAGAAAAGAGAGACTTATGTTCTTCATGTCAGACCAGCTACCCGAATTGTGTTACTTACTAGCCATTAAGTAGAGATTTTTCTATCCAAAGTGACAGTACACTAATTGCAGGCACAATGCCTGTGGAGTATCCTGGGGTTCGGTGTCTCGCTCAAGGGCTCGATAGTAATAGAGGAGCACAATGATTTCAGTAAACCTCCAGTTCATAGATCGCTCTCACCTGGGACTAAACCTCCATTCACCACATTACCGGTGCAGATCGGTACCCACTAAGCTATCGCCACCCTGATTGTGCTGGACCTGCATACTAATATCAGAGAGTCACAACCAGAGCACCTCCTCTGACCTCTGTATCTCACCGTGTTGGTGGCCAGGAATAAATAAACTCAACAGCAGCTGAGTCCGTTTATCTGAGCGCGACAGCATTCCGGCAAACTAATGGAATGTTTAGAATCCAGAGCCCGTGGGGACGTTCCGATTCAAATTCCGAATGCGTTTATTAATTCCGCTCATAAATGAAGTTCCCCTCCTCGCGGCATATCGCAAATGAGATCCCTTTCCATAATTTGTCTTTGTTGAGTTTCACAGTTCTGCATTGATCTAAAAGGCCCCACGATGAAAGTCGGTGACAGAGGCGTGAGGATGAGGGACCTAATATTTCTAATTCATAAATGGCCACATGAAATGTTACAGTCTGACACCTTGAACGTTTTCAAATGCTTGAACACAAGCTGCATTTCCCAGCGCCTTTAGCAAACGCCACGTTTCTTTAAACATGCATTTCTATGATGGACTGGAAACCATCTACAACCTCTACAAATCACAGGCTTAGACATTTTGCTCGAGAAGTATGGCAGTAAATGCTTTCATAAATTCAGCGGTTCATGTGTTACAGAGACGCCAGAGGCTTTTGAATGAGGACGGATCAAGTTTAAGAGTTTTTAACCTCCTAAACATTTATTAGCCATGGGCACCCTTTAAATATTCGGGTACATATGAGTAACTATTTTGTGCATTCACAGAAAGAAGTCTTAACGTAGCCGAGTTTCCAATAATGAGCCAACTGAATTAACATTGAATTCAGATCTAGCTGCCAGTACTCTCCTGCTTGTTCTCAGGAGGTTTAAAAAAATACATCAATAACTACATCAGTATATGATGCAATCTAGTCATGCTTTGTGTCATTGTTTTAAATGAAATCAAATGTTCATCCCAATATCCCAGTTTCTGTCCCAGTGGAAATAGTGGGGAAAACATTCTCGCTGTTAAACAATAATGAATAAACACACGCTAACAAACGCTATCTCTCTTTAAAATAAATGAATATTAAGATTTGTAAAGCTGTTATTTCACCAATTTCATTACATTACTACACTTACGAGCGCGCACACTCAGGCCAGAGGGAATTCTGTGAAGGCGAGGCTCCTACGCACCAATCAGCGAGCTCCTGCGGCACGCACATGCACACACTTCATTAGCACCTTGGACAGAAGCAAAACACACAGCCCGTGGTGAAGAACGGAGACATGGCACAGCTGGAGCCAACTCAAACACAACAAGGCACGGCAACACAACATGCCAACGGAGGCAGAAACGAAAGAGGGTTTAAGCGAAGCATCCAAATAGAAGGTCTCTCCAAGACACTCCAAATTCACGCACCGCCTCCTCAACCTTCAACTCTTTGAGATATCCTGATGAACGGGCACGCACACAAGGAGCTCACGCAGAGTACCGTCAGCGCACTCCAGCACGAGAGAAACTGACCCTCTACTGATCATCTACTCTAAAACCTCTTCAGTCTGATCGGCCTCTTAATAATAAATAAACACCTCTCCGCAGAGTTTCACCGTGACCCCCACGTGCTTGCACACATCCGTAATAATCTCTAGAACAACAAAAACATTAAGCGTCAGGCATGCTAACGGCTCTGGCAAAAATTCATAGGCTAATAGATATTTCAATGCTGTGACATAACTCAAACATAATCATGCTGGATGAACACAAAAAGAGCCATGTTTCATTAAATATTAAGCAGAATGTGAAAATATATATCTATTAAATAATATTAAATTTAAATGAGCAGCTTTATGAGATCACTAATAATAACAACTGAACAATTGTTTCGGTGAGAAGGTTTTACAGAGAAGAATCTAGATTATTTTCTCCAAAACACTTTTCGCTGGTGACCCGTCTGATTCAGCGTGGTGAGATGACTTGTTGAATTATTCAGCTGTTTGCGTTTTCTCAGTTTGATCGCTGTGACATCGCTACTGATGTCATTGTCATAGAAACCCAGCGTGTCACTTCCTTAATATCACGTACACTCAAAGTGACCCAGTAGAGAAGTGCTCATTCAAAACACTGATTTCGCATCAGGCATACATTGGTAATGAACTGCTTATAAAATTTGTGGCGAAAATTCTTTTTAAATTTTGTTTCTAACCATCGTAAGTGCATTGGGAGAACTGACTTTCGCTCGGGGAAACGGACCAAATGAAATGAGAAAAACTATAATAAAATATTTCCTTATGGTCCAGAAGGCTTTATTTCTGATAGGGCAACATTAACGGAATCTGTGTCGAGGGCATCAGAGGGAAAATAACAGCCCTGAAATCGGATCAGCTCTACAGGGTTTTGGATCTCGCACACAAATCAGTCATAGATAAATGGCTTGAGGACGCTGGGTAAGCAGTTACAGGTGATTAGGTGAGAGTTTTACAGGCCTAAGGTTTTTTATACGCACACATACACACAATTACCCCTAATCATTCCACAACAGGTGGCCGGTTGGAGTCTGGCCTCGAGGTTAGCCGTTCAAGTGCCCTTATTACAGGTTAACAAAGCACCTGCAGTGTCACAGATGAGAACCTGACATCTCACTGATAGCAAACTCTTACCCGAATGCCTAATCATCTCGACGCACTAAAACCAAATCATACTTAAATTACAGCTTGGCTCAAGAACTTCAGATTGGAGAACTGTGACAAAAATCTGTCCATGTGCTTGATTAATCCCTCGATGGGCTTTATGATTGCAGGCAGAGAGCGTTTTAAAGATTTGCATCATCAAAGACGCGTGGATTCATAATCACAGTGCAATTAATTACTGCAATATCACTTTAGTCACGCACACTTGTGTCATCTGCCACTTCTCTCTATGATTCCTGTCACCTTTCCTCTGTTCTCTCAAAAAAAGCAATCTAGACTGACATCCTAGGTTGCACATTCACACACCAGCGGGGATCCACGCTCTGGAAAGTTACAGTGTCAAAGTTACATTCGATTTTGTGCCCTTGAGCAAGACACTCGACCTCAGGTTGCTCCTGAAATTAGCGCACTGCATGTTACTTTGGATGAAAGTGTCTGCTAAATGACAAGCAACCCACCCTGGCACCCTGCTGCATGATGTTTCATACCTTGCAAATGAGACTGCTGATTAGAATAAGAATATATTCTGAAAAGTCTAATCAGTATGTTAATTACTCTAAACCTGCAATGTATGACGTGTCATTAAATCAAACTGTACGGACGTATCTGCCCAGCACTGTTACGGGTCCTCAACCTGGACAGTGCGTCTTTTTCCTCTATTGTGTGCAAAGGCAGCATAACCTTTTTAAAATGGATGGAAATGTGTGGCCTGACCTACAGAGAGAGGGAACTCTTTTCAGATTTTGTCAACTTGTAATGCGTTTTCTGTTCTTTTAAAATGTGTGATTTAGCAGCGGTGGACAGAGCGATGTATGGTGCTGATTCCAAAGGTAAAATGTATTGCCAGCTATCAAAAACAAAGCAAACACAGAAAAGATTAAACCAAAAATGATAAAACCAATCTGCTGTGACATATGCTAAATATTATTCACACGTAATATGTTTCGGCTGGTGGATTGCGCTGTTGAGACAGAGATTATTTGCTTTCTATCATATATCATCAAATGTGTTGCAGGTTTTCATGCATGTCAAATATCTCGGAGCGAAAATCTAAAAACATGAATATCATCATTTAACTGAACTGAAAGTAGTCGCTCGGTCAATCTGGTGGTCATCGCTGAAACATGTTTCACGTAATCAATCTCGTTCACATTATTATACCTGTGAGTGATGAGATCATGTCCTTCTCAAACACACATATCTGAGACTTAATGAGTGTGCCTCAGAAACCCATTTATCACACATTTCTAGAACTTATTTTTAGAGCAAGACAATTCCTATAATGAATTAGCCTCAGTGAACAAGAAGTGTAAAAAAAAAGTAAATGTTTTAGACTTTAATGGAAGAAACTAGGGCTGTCACGATATCAGATTTTTACTGCCCCGATTATCATTCTCCAATCATTTGCTATATATAATATAATATTACAATAACAAAAACATATTTAGCTGTATTTATTTTGTTTAAAATTTTTGGCTAATGAATCACAAGTGTCGGGAGCTTATAACCACTGTAGTTGTAAGTCAAAAGTTGATGGTTAACGTTATGGTCAATACGATATAGACCTAAAGGCCCATAGACCTGGGCCTTTAGAGTTCAAAGCTGCAACAATTTTAGGATTTGTTGAAATTAGGATTCTTCATCTATTATGACGTCACAGATTTCTCAAAACTGTGTTCCAATTCACAACTGCCTATACACTGAGCAGAATCTGTAGAGTTCACATCATTTTTCCCAAATCTTTTTCTGTCTCACTCAAAGTCCTAGATGTGATTTAATTTAGAATTTGATTCACATTAACCCATTTTCATACTGTCTCATAACTGCATTGTAACAATTACATATCTGGCACACTTTACAAATGCAGCCTAGTAAAACCACTCCTGAGGTGAAGCAAGCAGAATAAAAATATTGCTCCTCAACCCCCTTTCACCACATTTAGTTCGGCCGTTATTTCATGTATTACTAAGGTGGTGTACAGTGACTGATGGCTAAAATTCCATGTCCAAATCCTGTGAAGTGATATATCGTTGTGCACTTCCTCCTCATGCCGTCTGCAGTGTTCTTCGGACTGAGCATATACACTTCGTATGATTTGGAGTCTCACATAATATCACATCTGAAGGCCAAGTGTAGTAGGACTGCAATTACAGTTGCAAACAATATACAACTTGTAAAACATCTTTATCAACTTGCTGATGACGATGTTCAATTTAAGTCAACTAAATATTTGATTAGCAGCATGTCTTTTCACGCAGCTGAGGACTTGCCAGACATGTCTATTGCATTCGAGAGTATACAAAAACATTAACGTAAATTCTATTGAGTGAAATTTATGATCATGATTGCCAATGTAAACACTTGACAATTATGCGGGGCATCAGGCGAGCAAAATGTTGCCTGTGATTAACAATACCGACCCATGCCAAGCTTTAAAACCGCAATAAAGAATGAAGACAACAGAATAGGAAGCATTCTCTGTTCTGGAGTCCTATTATGATATCACAGCCTTCTCTGGAACCTAAGGGCTTCAGTATGCGTGTATCAGTCTCTACCCAAGCCAAACTACAATACTGAGAACTATAATGAGGAATGAGATGAAATGGTAAACAACAAAGAGGAAAAGAAAAAAACATAAAGAAAGAACTGAAAAATATGGTTGAAACAGAGAGGTGTAGGATGACTTAGCTCGCTGTTACTAAATAGAGTGCGCCAGGGTGGGTGAGGTTGGGAGGGTTCAAGACTGTGAAAATTACTACCTTTCTTAGAAAGACTACAATCTATCTGAATGGCATAAAAGCCGGGGGGCTTCCAAACTAAAGGGGGTAAGAGAGAGGAAGAACGAGGGAGTGAGGGAGAATAACACACAGTTGGGGTCTGATAAGAGGATAGGAAAAGAAGAATGGGGGAGAGAAATATAATTAACCAAGAGCTCTGGGTCCCAGCATGCATCCATATTAAAAAGTAAAAGTGCTACTGTACCTACTGTGCCGCATTTCCATTAATATCAGCTGTAAATACTGTATTTCTGAACACTGATCATGATTTAACACATTATTTTTCAAATATAATTCAGCGCCCCAAAAAGGCGTCCTTAAAGCCCAACATCTTCATTGCAGAGAAGCTGATTTCACATAAAATCTTGATTTATTGTTCTACCTTTAAACAGTTATAGGAAACTTATAAGCATGCAGTTGCAGTTATTTCCTGTTAAAAAGCCCCATTAGCATAATTATAGAAGAAAAATAATAACCTCAAACTCTGCACCGCTGCGCCGAACATATTGCATTTTCTAACCTTAATAAAGCCCAAATAACCTTGAAGTATTTATAAGTAGCAAAACAACACCGTGTCATTGCATGCCGATTGGTCCCCTGGTTATTGCTCATCTGCGCTTAAAAACACAGAAGCATTAGCAAAAGACACTTTGCTAGTATAATTACGGCTGTGTGACTGGCAGATCTGGGTTGGGTAAGTGCAGCTCCAGTGCACTATTAATCCAGACATAGGGGAGTAGCGTTAACATGCTAATGTCAAAGCTGAGGCCAGTTGACAACGGTGGCTAATCTGTACTGAGGTTCAATATATACCCCCTTGTGACACCACAGCGCCTGTTTATCCCTTGTGTATGCTTCCGCTGGTCAGAGGGCAGAATAACCACATTTACTGCCATAATTATATAGTCGCAGCAATGAAAACAAACTGTTAGCTGATGCTTTAACAACTGTAAGGCTCATGTTGATAGGTATATTTAACATTGTTGAGATAACGGTTATTTTCAACAATAAATCAATCGACTGCTATTGCAACAAGTGCTTTTTTCTAAAAAGAAATAAGTTAAAAAGGAATGTCTGTTAATAAATGTTAAACATCGAACAATAGCACCCCATGGGCTGCACTAGCTGCAAGCTTTTGATGTATTAGCCTCCCAAGCCGGTGGAGCCTGTCGAAAAGGAAAGAACTCTGTATTCGCTCTCTCCCTCTCCGAGTGTGGTGTTAATGAAAGCTGAACGCAGTACTGTGGCGTTCGCTGAGAGCAGGCTGGAGCCCCTCCGGGTCTTTACCTCCATTGTTAGGAGAGGGTGAGGCATAGCATGGGGTTAACGCCGGCGTGGGCAGCTCAACCTCGACATTTCCGAGAAAGACGGAGAAAGACAAAAGCACTACGTTCAGTTCTAAATGAGAGTCATAAACACACATGCCGATAATCTAATGTTCTGTACAGATGTTCTCAACAGTTCGAACATAATGAAGAAATCAGCACCCGGTACAGAACGCAAGGCCTTCCAGCAAGAAAACTAAATGGTCGAGTCAACCTTTAATATGTGTCTGTCGTAATGGAAATTCGAAAAATACAGACAGCAACAAGGATTAATGAATATTGTCAGGCAGAAAAAATGGCACAAATAATTAGACAATTGTAAGAGAAAATCCTTTTGTATTTCATATTTCAGCATAACAGAGAACGACTTCAGGCTGATTCACCTACGGCAGACCAACATATCAAACACACACCATTGTATAGCGCATAAATACGTGTTCACGGTTTCCATTTAGCGATTTCTTTTTACAATTTATCATAAAACTTGCAGCGTTTATGTCCCCAGGTTAGGTCTGTACTCTGTTCCTCGCTCAAGGGCAAAGGAGGACTGTGATTTTAGTAAACCAAACTTGTGATTGAACCTGCAACCTATATGGCATCACTGGTACCATCACATAACTAAATAAATAATAATATGTAATAGTACACACAAAAACAAACACACAGGCCATTTTGCGAAACCTTAAAATGTAACATTAAGGTTCATATGTGTAGAATTCTGAATAGTTTATTTAGATTTAAGTTTGAATAAACACTACAGTGAGTGGAATTCTCTCTCAGTGCCCCAATGCACAATGAAAATAAATAAAACGATGCATTTGCGAGTGATGCACATCCTATAGCTCAGTGGTTCTCAACCTGCGGCCCGCGGGCCGCATGCGGCCCGTCACAAATGCCAATGCGGCCCATGATGCTGATCACGGAAGAAAAAAAAAAAAGAAAAAAAAATATTAATAACTTATAGTTTTACAATTCATATTTCATTATTGTTTTTTTTAATGTATTAAGCCAATAAAAGTTTGAACAATATTATTTTTTTTGTCATAATATAATTTTGGTGATCGTGTAGCCTACTGGTTCCAGATATGCGCAGTACTGACGCAACTATGAACTGACAAATACACAGTTAACGCACACAATTACAAGCGCGCGCTCTGGCAGATTTAAAACTCATCAATTAACGATAAAAATGGACAAATTTGTAATTAGAGGAGAAAAAAGATGCGTGGAAAATACTGATAAAGGAACACATGCAAACAAGAAGAGTCGTAGCATCAGCAGTGAAGGTAGGAAAGTGCTTGAAGAATGGAAGAATCAGTTTGCTGTCAACGAGCGAGATGGACAGCCTTTCTGCTTGCTCTGTAATAAAATACTGGGCGTATGCAAAACTTACAATCTCAAAAGGCATTTCGATACCACCCATGCAACTTTTGACACGAAATATCCACCTGGATCTCAGGAAAGAGCTTTCAAGATAACTAGTCTTGAAAAAAATGCCATTGTTGAACAGAATACAATGCGAGCTAGCTTAAAAATGTCTCAGGCCGTGACATTAGCAACGTTCAAAATTTCCTGGCTCCTTGCCAAACACGGCAAACCATTCAGTGATGGAGAGCTAGTTAAGAACTGTTTTCTGGAATCACAATGTCTGTTTGATGATCTGAGCAACAAGAGCGAGATAATTCGCAGGATAAAAAGTTTACAGCTCAGCAATGACACAGTTACTCGTCGAATTTCTGAAATGTCTGAGAATTTGACGGAACAACTAAAAACTAAGCTAGCCACTGCTTCAGCACTCAGTTTGGCTGCGGATGAATCGACAGACATCGGAGATGTTGCTCAGCTTTGCATTTGGGTGAGATGTGTGAATTCAGAGACTTTTGAGGTTACAGAAGATTTATTGGCATTGAAATCGCTACATGAACGAACAAGGGGCGAGGACATTCATAGAGCACTTCGTGAAGCATGCAAAGACATGAACGTACCGGAATCCTCAGTTGTCTCCATCACTACTGACGGTGCGCCCTCAATGACGGGAAAACACAAGGGTCTCGTGGCTGAAATGCGAAAAATCTCCCCTGACTTGTTGGCATTTCACTGTATCGTGCATCAACAAGCACTATGCAGCAAGTTAGTTGATGGATACTTCGTGGAGGTTATGAACACTGTGGTCAAGGTGGTCAACTTCATTCGAGCGCGGCCTCTAATGCACCGACGTTTTATTACGTTGTTGGGCGAACTGGACAGTGCTTACGGAGACCTCATTCTGCACAGTGAAGTGAGATGGCTAAGTCGTGGAAAAGTCTTGCATCGCTTTCTGGCTGTACTCCCCGAGATAGTAAACTTTCTTAATGACATCGGCGAGGGAGAAAGATTTCCAGTCTTGAGAGACAATGAGTGGAAAACAAACGTTGCTTTTCTTTCAGACGTCACAGCTCACCTAAACAAGCTGAATTTACAACTTCAAGGTGACGAAAAACATGTTGATGAACTATTGGGCTGTGTTGAGAGTTTCAAAATGAAGCTAGTACTGTACACTGCACAACTCAAAGATGATGATTTAACTCACTTTCCACTTCTGAATGACGTGTGTGAGGGTGTCCTGGACATGCAACAGAAAGAACGATTCGTTAAAACCGTCAGTCAAATGCAGGAAAAATTCACCTCTCGTTTTTCTGATTTTGAGAGAATAAAATCTGCAGGACATTTCATCAGAGAGCCATTGACTTTCCCTCTGGAAAAAATCAAGGACTTGGCTGCAACTTTCGGTTTGTCCCGCCGCGCACTCGAAGATGAACTGATGGATGTTCAGGCAAGAGGACACAGTCATACCGCGCAACAGTCATCCTCAGTTACAGAAATGTGGCGAAACATCTCTGGAGAAAACCTCAGATTATTAAGTTCAAAAGTGCTTTCCATATTTGGATCGACATACATTTGCGAACGCACATTTTCTGCAATGACGCGCATCAAGTCACGTTACCGTGCGCGTCTTACAGACTGCAATTTACAGTCGCAACTTCATTGTGCTGTTACTCCTTTTGAGCCAAATTTCACCAAATTGGTCTGCTCCCGACAACATCAGGTGTCCCATTAATGGTAAGTAGAATTATACTCTAATAATAATAATAAATCTAACTGTACTCTAATAATAATAATAATAAAAACTGTAATCATTTAGATACCTTAATATCTGGTTAGTTTACAATAGTTTACGTATTGGTGACGCCAAATGTAAATGATATGCAGCCCGTGAAACTTGAACTTAGACATAGTGCGGCCCCCTGAAAAAAAAGGTTGAGAACCACTGCTATAGCTTAACTATTTCTAGACCAACTTTGTACATGTTTCCAGCGGTTTCCCTCTAAGGGAAATAATGCACAGATGTGTCGCACATCCCTCACACACACCACCGACGGAGAGGCGGAGAACACGCGCGGCCGCTGGACTCGTCCGCCCTCGTCGGTAAAGCCGAGGACATCCCGTTAAATGTAAATGTTTACCTGTTTAATTACCGTGACATGCAGGTGACCCAGTCGCGGTCATTTTGTCGCCTCGTATCGACCGTGAAATCTCCTTACGCCGCCTACTGTATTACCCAACATAACTCGTATCGCAAGTGTAAAGAGCGTAAAGGTCGCGTCCAGTCAGTCAAGTTCTCAAGCCGCGGGTAATTGGTGTCTTGCGTCCAGTCGATACTGTCAAGAGTGAGTTGCGCCCGGTAAAGGTGGGAATGCTCGAATCTAAATCCGAGAAAGTCTCGGGACCGGGATTCGTTTAAAAGGCTGCCTGTGTTCGGGGATGTCACAGATGTGCTGCGCAGGAAGAAATTACCGAGCTCCTTACCGCCGCCTTAACGGTTTATCTCTATATCGTCGTTGTATTTAAGAATAAACGAACATATAAACCGTTTATTTGACAAGGGATGCCAAACCCGCAGCCACGTACTTAAGAGTTCGCGTCTGTATTCAGTGTATACAAGTAAACACCCCAAATGCATGCAGCAACTGAGAACGGGAGATGTTTACCGGGGCTCTGCCTCTTACCTTTCTCAACGCTGACCATGATTCAGTGGAAAATCCCGGGATTGCTGATTTAATCTCCGATGGATATGCGGAGAGTCGTTTTGTGAATTCCGGCACTGAATCCTGGCGTTTATCCTTCAGAGAGCACACGCAGACACGGTGGCTCCGGTTAGGCGGCGGGAGCGCGGTGCTCGGTTACCGGGAAACGCGCAAGAGCGGATGCTGTGCGAAACGGGATGCGGCAGCTCGCATAAACACGCGAACTCGCACGCGGAGTGAGCGTCGTATTCTGAACGGTTAAGATTCAAGTCTTCACGGATCTTTCGGTGTCTGACACGTTCGGCATCACCGGGACGTACCATTCAGCGCTCGTGATAAAGGGGGTGTGGCGGCGTGAGAAGGGAGCGGGAGGCGCGTGTCTGCCGGCGAGAGGACCGATGCTGCGCGCAGAATCCCGGACCGACCAGAACGCGCGCCGAGGAAACGTCCACAGAGTGTGACGGATTTCTTAATAACACTGCTGCTGTCCCGGATAAACATTTCCAATTAAATACACGTTATTGGAAATGTACCCGGTCGTAAAAACATGTTGCAGTTGTTGAGAGAGATTTTTTGTGTGTTATGTTGTGTTTCTGCACAAGGCCCGAATGTGTGTGTGTGTGTGTGTGTGTGTGTGTGTGTGTGTGTACAGAATTCTATACAGGTACTGTATAGGAGTTATTTTTATTTGATGATGCAAGTGTGTGTGTTATATCGGCACATCAATATGAGACTTAATAGAAACAAATCTGTTTTGTTTGGCATCAATATGTATATCAATGACTTGAGATTGGAAGCGTATCTGTAATCGGCCAAGGTCAACGAAAGCCATTTTCCAATGTGTGCTGTCTTCTCAAGGTTGTGAAAATGCACGAGTACACAAACGCAATGAAGCCAGCAGTAATGCATATCCCTCATTCCAGCACACGTTGATGTACATTGATGTAGCAGAGCACACATACAGACACCTATGTACACCTATACAGAACATAGGCCTATGCAACGTGCATACCCACTGAACCATCCCAAACAGTCATACACTTTGCTTCACACTGTGTGATAAGAAAAGTGTTTTGAGCTCCAGATGCGCCATAAAATACCTATATTAGGTAATGTCGAGCATGTCTGTAAAACCTGAACTCTCTGTGCACAGATATTGTGTGAGTGGGTGAGTCAAGGTACTCACTATATTACCGTCTATCTGCATGTCTGATTTTTTTTAAATGAGCACTTCGGGAACCTCTCAGAGCATTTCCTGTGATTTTCAGGTTGTTAAGCAGCGTGTGATGCCTTTTGCTTGCCTCTTATTTGTGACTGGGTGCCTCTGACCACTTTTGTGGAATCTGGAAGGTAATTTCATGCAGAGGAAGACATTTTATATACAAAGCAAGAAGGAGTGCTTAAACTTGAGTTTAATGCATTT
Source organism: Barbatula barbatula (assembly GCF_947034865.1). NCBI lineage: Eukaryota > Metazoa > Chordata > Actinopteri > Cypriniformes > Nemacheilidae > Barbatula > Barbatula barbatula. The sequence continues at coordinate 23,401,805 of NC_136767.1, read as the reverse complement.
AGCAGTGCATCAACTGGAGTATGTGTGTGCGCTTCAAAATGGCCCCTGAAGTGAAGGCGTGAGGTTGTGTTGTATGATTTTTTTTTGGCGTAGCTCACTGTGTACCTTTGATGTGTATCTGTGTGTGTTTGTTTGGATAAATGGCCCTGTGGGAATTAGTTAACATTAGCATCTAAAAGAGTGAATCTGTGGCGGTCTGACTATTCATGACCACATGATCCGCTATTTATGACAGCAAAATAACAGATGATTAGACTTCAGACTGAAGATTAGAAGGTGGTTTGTGTGCTATAGTTTGCAACATGTTGCTCTCTTAACTTATTGTATGCATCACCCAGCATGCACCTGTTCCTCTCTGGTCTATCAGTTGGCTTCTGCTGAGTATTCATTTGTGCATGGTTTGTTTCATTATTTTTGTTTCATTCCTTCTAATGTGAGATGTGCATTAGCATCTCTGCAGTGGTAAGAACAATCCAAAGCCATTTTGGATTTGTGCAGGATCAAGAAAAGGTGAAGGTCAAGGCGTAAGTTTATGAAGTATGTTTTGTACACTGATTGTAAATTGAATTGAAACTTCTGTCATAATCATCCCAGATGTGACTTGCTATTTTTAATAACAATATCTGTCACACATTTTGCTGAATCTGCAAATAACATTCATCATAAAAGTAATCCACTCAATAAGATCAAAATATGAATTGTTTTACGAACCCATTGAATTCATTTAAATTACTTTCTTGATTGATGTATTATTTTTCTAGAGCTTCAGCAAGTTGGGATCTATATAAAAATACCACTGCTTTTTGTACCCTTACTGTGGAAAGAAAATGTTATTTGTATTGCTGTTCTAGAAAAATCTAATAAATAATTTTGAAAAGGCCTCTTCCTCAAGGCTCAATGCTGTTGGTAACGTGCAGAGATAATGGTCACTTTAAGTAATTTTGCCATTATCTGCTTAGTGATTTATTGGCAAAAGTCAAGAGGGTGTTTTCACACCTAGTTCGGTTGAGCCCTCCAAACGCTGTCGGAGCAGTTCAGCGTGTATATGTGAACAGTCCAAGTGATCTCAGACCCCCATAAAAGGCCACAAAAGCTTAACGTACTAAGACCTCCTCTTGAGGTGGAGGTGCGTCCGTCTGTCGGTAAATAATAAAACGCTGCATGTGCCGCAAACACTGCAGGTTCGGATAAACCCTGCCAAAACATGAAGAGTTATCACTAACAGATTAATTAGAGCAGCTGGAAAGAGGTCAAATATCAAAGCAAATGGTGGTTTATATTCAAAATAAAATGAACTGATATTTAATTTTACATAATTTTTCATCAATCTTTATCACACCTCAAATCTAGTTCTGTTTAGTATATTTTCTGTTAATGTCAATAATGGTGTTGTTAAAATATATATTTATCGGAGTTGTGAGTACTTTTTTGGATAAGATCACCCAGTTTCATTTTATCATAAGTTTGCTACATTCATTAATATGAACTACTACTAAACATCACATTATCAACATAATCTTGATTAATATATTTACAAACCCATTCTTTTTATATTAATATATTGTAAAAATGACAACAAGTTGTAGAGTTTTTCAGTAATTAACAATCAATATTAGATTCAACTTTATTGTCAATATATATAAATGCTGTTATTCATGATACTTTCAATAATAACCAAGGGAAATTATTATAACCTTGTTATAATATAATCCACTGCTGCAGAACATTGGAGTTATGGTGTGAACAGAAAACGGTCTGAGATCACTTTAGCACTCATGAGGACCAAAATAAGAGAGCTGGGTTCACTTTTGAATCCATTATACTGTAACACCAAAAGGACTGGTGTAAACTTCGGATTGTTCCCTTTCTGGTTCACTTTAAATGAACTGGGTTTGGTTCTTTTAAAATGAAATATGTGAAAACACCCTTAGGCTTTCTAAAGCCTAATTTGCATCAGAATTATGGCCTAGTGGTGATTGCAAATGCTCCACACATGAAGTATAAAGCATGCAGGGATAAGTCTGCCACTGTGTGTCACCTGCACAAAACAAAAATCCTGAATTGTTTGCATTTTCTTTTAAACATTTAAAGGCGCTGACAAATCTGAAGTACACAAAGACCATTTTTTGTTGGCCACGACAGTCTGAGAAGCACGGAATAAATGTTTTGTTGTCGTCAAGGTAACAATCTGATTTAAAGTAAATTGGCAGTGATGTATGTCTTTGGCCACTAGCTTTGTAGTAAATAAGACAATAGCTTTCTTGCAGCTCTTAAAGTTCACACTTCAAGTGCTCTGCCTTATAGAGTGAGGAGGACATAGTGATGCTCACTTTCAAACAGAATCTGCTTTATATTGACTAAAAGGGACATCTCAAGCACACTGCCCTTTCCAAGGTTCCAGACAAACTTTTTTACTAGGAGCACTGTAGCCCCTGACTGAAATTTTTAGGAGCGCAAACAGAAAATTTAGGGGCACACCTTAAATCACCCTGCAATGCAATTATTGAAAAATGTCCCCAAAATCGCTTTTTTACAGACAATACTTTGATAATAATTAGACTCAACTCACAGCAATTACAATGCGCAGTTTTCTTTTCATTTCAGAGGGATATGACAATACCAGGGACATAAGAAATCTGCAGAATAATCTATTTATGAATTCTGTGCTAAAATTTAGGAAAAATCCGCAGAATTCTGTGGAACAGTTTTAAATGTGTTTACATTTGAACAGAAATGTAAATATGTCTTAATGTGTTAAAGTAGTTTTAAAGTACTACCTGTCTATGCATTTAACTGCAGGTGCAGGAGCTTACAGAGAAGCTTTAAGGGCTAAGTAAAGAGACTGTTTAAACTCCTCTGAATACACAAGACCAAATTAATGGTGAATTCATTTGAACCAACAGAAAACGTGCGTGTCATTTTGAATGAAAAAGTATATATTTTATTGTTTGTAGTGTTAACGCAAAACAAATGGCTCATCTTAATACGTTCTTTTCATGATTTTATTGCGTATTAAGGACACTTGTCATCATGTTCACAACACAATGTAAAGATAACTTCGCATAAAGTTAACAAGAGCATTCGCCTGTCGTACATTCGTGTTGTGAACGGATTGGAAATGATTCAGCGCTGTCTCAAGTAATCAACAGTTAAATGGCGTATTCTAAACTAGTTTATTTTTAAACAACTGAAATATCAAATCGATCGTCCTCAGGCTCAAAAAATCCAGCACAGAAAACAGCGAATCGTAGTAATGCGCTCACGTTGTGTCTGTAAACTGAGCTGAGCCGTGACCGAAGGGATGACACCGAGAAACATCAGTCACATGAGATATAACAACTAGAAAGAAATCCAAATTGGCATGTCACACATACGCTTGCCCTGTCTCAAAAACTGGTCGCAAAATGCAACCATTTAGTCGCAGTCTTGAACGCTGCTTTCATCACTGGTCTGTTGAATCAACCAATGATGTAAGGTTAGTCCAAGACTATCCAATAAGTAGCAGATAGGTGACACATCTGTGGAACTAAAACAATTCTCTTATTTCATTTGTTGCAGATAAAGTGTAGAAATTTGTGAGAAAGAAGCAATACATTTGTGTTCAATTCCAAACGTAACATGTGAGTGTACAGTATATGTGTGCGTTTATATCTGCTAAATGAAGCAAAGTAGCAGGGCTGATCTGGGGTCAGATATTGCCACGTGGTCTGAACTCTGTAAGTGCATTAGAGCAGAAGACTTGATCTGTGGTCAGATATTCCCCCGGAGTATGAACCCTGTGAGTGCATTAAAGCAGCAGAGCTGATCAGGGACAGATAGTCCCACTCCTCTCACATGTATGGTGAGTTGAGACATATTTGTAACGCTGGTATGACTTTCCTGTACAAAGATGTTCCATAGACTCAGATCGTAGACTTAAAGGGCAACACACACATACACAAATGACACACAGCCGAATGTGTCTGTGTGTTTGTTCTCTGCTGGGATCGAGAATATCTCAGTATAAAAGGGTTCTGGGATAGATTCTCGCTGTAGCATGGCTCTAGGTCAAAAACAGATCATCTGAAATCTCACCCCTCCCTCACCTGCGAAAGTTACTCTTATAATTTAAGACACATACAAAACAGGCTTACTGAAGTCTCCAGAGAGCAGTACAGCGAGAGGAAAGGCTTTTCCTTTTCTGCAGCTTGTTAAGAATGAATGACACCTTGTCTCACTGACACTTCGAGTGTGTGTATGTGTGTGCGTATGAGTGTGTGTTTGGGTCTGACATCACGCCCCACTACCTCTGAAATGAGGGGCTGCATTTTCTGATCCAATGAAGCTTGTGATTAGAATGAAAGTTTATGACAACGAGAATCTCTTTTACCTATCACAAGCTGTCTCTCTCTCAGCCCTCTATCCTTCTCACCCTCAGTCTCTCTCTCGCTCACCCTCTCTCTCTTTCTGTCAGTCTCAATCTCAATAAATGAAACAAAGTTGCAGGCTCGAAGAGGACATCTCTCCTTAGCAGTATCAGAATGTAATGGACTGAATGAGATCGTGTTGGCCCCATTGTTAAGAACTGCTCAACCACTCAGCGTCAATTACAGGTTGTTATTTGACATTAATCTTTGTGTACATGATTTCAGCTGTAGGCTTTGTTTACACAGCGTTCAGAATCTCAGAATGTGAATCACAAACTAATTACATATTAGAAACAGAAAATACATCTTTATATGCATAGAAGTATTGGCAAGTGCCAGAAAAAAATATCGGTACTCGTACCCTGCCCTGGTATCACTGCATCCAGACTGCATATGTAAGTAAATATTGTTTAAAGTAAATAATGTATATACTGTAGCACGTACACTGTAAAGAACTTCTGTAGAAATTACAGCAGTTTGCCAGTAAATTACTGTAGATTTACATTTATGTAATTTACTGGCAACAGTTTGTTCAAAGATAAATGATCATTAAACATTAACAAGTCTTTTTCCTTACAGAAATAAATAATAAATAACAGCCTCATGCAAAGCATTCTGGGAACCAAAATTAGAAAAAACAATTCTGGTTCCCAGAAGGCTTTGCATGAGGGTGTTATTTTAGTTGTTTCTCTAAAGATAATAACTCTAAAGATAAATTGACAAACTGTTGCCAATAAATTTGATAAATATAAATCTACAACTAAGTTACTGGCAACTAGCTGCATAACTACAGCAAAAAAAGGTTTACAGTGTACTGTTCAGACCATGGGGCTTGGAATGCACTTCCTTTAAACAAATATGAAACACACTATTATGACATGGTCTAATCAAATATTTAAAGCCTGTGCAGGAGGATTCGTTCTCTTAAATTATTCATTTTCGAATGTGGTATGTGTATTGTATGTACATTAAAGCAATAAGCCACAAGAGGCTGTGCGATACAATGACTTTGTTTTACCAGAGATACTGTAATAAGGTTTCATAATTATTATGTGTAGCGTGTAGTCAACACACATTATTTACACAAATAACTACATAGCAGCCTTAAATAGTATGCTTTTGGACACCTTAAATGCATGAATGTGTGAAAATTTGAGAAAATATCACTCAAGTGGCATTTACAAGCCAAAGATGCGTGAGCTTTTCTCAGATTGATGACGCCAGTTAGGCTTTTGGCCAACTGATGTCAAGGTGATTTACTGTCTGAGCCCCCTGTGCACTTCATACAATTGACTCGGTTATTTTACACAAGCAGAAAGTGTCGGATGTTTTCCTAAGTTTCAAAAACATTTTTATAACACTTGAAAAATGTGGTATGTCAAATAGTCTTTTCAGTTGCATAATACATTTTTAATCCAATGACATTCAGACAATTTCAAGTATGCTTTTACCTTTCAAAACCCACAGTCTTGCAACTGTACAACAGTTTTGACCATGCTTCAACCAATCCGAATCAAGACTATCCATTATGGTTGTTAAGAAAAATTCCATTGTTAAGAAAAGATGAGTTTTTCCCTGGAAAATATTGTTAAAACACTGTAAAGGTTCATTCTTGGAATCCGAAGTTTTAAAGAAGATTTTTTGGGGAACATAAAACTTCTATTAAATGGAGACAAAACCAAAGTCTATGAGTATCGCCGTTGTTCGGTTACCAACGTTATTTAAATTATCTTCTTTTGTGTTCTGCATAAAAAAGAAAGTCATACACATTTGACAAGAGGGTGAGTAAATGATGACATTTTTTTTCATTTTGCTTGAACTATCCCTTTAAAAAAAGCAGGAATAAAATAATATGTAAGTAAGCAAAAAAGCCTGAGTAACCTTGATATTTATCTAATCCGCTGATATAGAAAAAAAACTCTTTGTAATATTTTTTATGTGATTCTTTGGGAAGATTTTTTGGGGAACATATAACTTCTATTAAATGGACACAAAACCAAAGTCTATGAGTATCGCCGTTGTTCGGTTATCAACGTTATTTAAATTATCTTCTTTTGTGTTCTGCATAACAAAGAAAGTCATACACATTTGACAAGAGGGTGAGTAAATGATGAATTTTTTTTTCATTTTGCTTGAACTATCCCTTTAAAAAAAGCAGGAATAAAATAATATGTAAGTAAGCAAAAAAGCCTGAGTAACCTTGATATTTATCTAATCCGCTGATATAGAAAAAAAACTCATTGTAATATTTTTTATGTGATTCTACACACACAAATGACAGGAAAGCAACAGAGGAAGAGAATGTCTGCTTTAAATACATGAGTTGTATGTGATACCATAACTATCATTGCCCTTAAATGTGCATGCTGATGCGTTTGTGTGGTTTTCATCACAAACATGTCTACACCCAAACCAGTTTTCATTATGTAGCCAGGAGAGATGTTCAATGCCACCTCCTGGTGTGTTATGTGTGTGTGCGTGCGTGCATGTGTGTGTGTGAGTGAGTGTAAGCATTGATCTGAGCATGATCCCAGGAGGATATCAGACAGAGAATGTTTGTTAATCTCAATTCAAAGACATGCTTGTGTTTGCAGGACCAAAACTCTCAACTCCAGAAAGACTCCTCTACTCCGGAGAGATTTCCAGCATATCACAACCGGAACACGTAACGATGACTCCCTTTGCTTTGCAATGTTCTACTGATGTGAACAAGGAACTCTAAAAGAAAATGTATAGCGTGTGTATGTGTGTCTTTTGTAAGAGATAGCCTTTCTCAACAATAGCATGATGCCCTTGAAGAGTTCATTCTTTCAAAAGAACACGAGCCCGGCAACAGATAAAGACACCTCTCTTTCTGCATTACATTCTCTCTCTCCCTCTCTCATTTTCCACAGTCTCTATCTGTCCCTGTTGTACACTGTGTATGTGAAATTGTAAAAAAGGAAGATCAGACTAAACATCAAAGCATTTAGATTACGTTCCTGCTTCCACCGGCAGCCTAAAACGCACACACACACACAAGCATCCATCAGAAATCTGTTCCCAAATCTCTCAAATGCTCTTTCAGCCTTTCATTTCTCTTTCTCCTCTTCCTGCGCATCGCTGTGTGTTTGATAGCAGATTGAACATCAAGGCATTCAGATTATGTTTCTGCTTCATCACTGCCTGTCAGACACACACATGAAGCTTCCATACTGTATATTTATACACACACGAAGGCGACATCATAAAAGAGCCCCCAAATGTCAAAGGCACACGAGTGTTTGAGATCTACTCCAGTGTAATTCTCTTTCTTTCTCTGACTCTTGCACTTCCTTCGTTTCATTTTTATCCCGAGGTGCATTTCATTGAATTTCAAACAGCAGCTTGTCACTGTACCGTATCAGAGTCAAAAGAACAGGTGCATATGTGCGTGGGACTTAAAAATTTCAATTGCTTTTTCATTTTGTTTGTTTCTCACCCCACTGTGATGCTGCGTTTGAATAGCCGCATGTGGCACATCGCTCCGGTTCATACCCTTTGGAGAGACCCGCGCGAGCACGCTGCTCTGTATTCTGCCGTTGTGTTCCCTGCTCCCCCGTGCTCCATCGAGAGAGATGGATCATTAATGTCCGGCCAAGGAAAATCTCATTTATGAGAAGACACGGCTTCTTTGATCTGCGCGTGCACACGTCGGCTTGCGCGGCTTGGTATTCACAGGTGGATGCAAACGTGTTTATCATATGTCACTGGTACCACATTAGTGGCCTGGATTGGTTTTAAAACCTAACAATAACCTAAAGATAGCACACTGATGCTAAACACCTTATTTCAGGGAATATCCCCAAAGTAGATGATTTTTTTCTCTCTGTTGTTATTAACCCACATGACCTTCCTGCTTCCATGGAACACAAAAAGATCTAATAAATCATATTATCGCCAAGCTCTCCAATCCCATTCACACGGGTATTTACCTTTTTGTTACGAAATTACTGTCACTTATGTCAAACCTGTTGCCAAGTTTGATCTGTGGGCGGTTTCAGATGATTTTGAATAAAACTACTTTGGTGAAGTGTTTCGTTTCTTCAGCTTTCATCACAATTTACTTTAATTTTATAAAATAGATTATCCTAAACCACCTTCAAAATGTATCCCGTGTTCCAGTAAAGAATGTCAAATGTGTACATGTTTGGTACCAATGAGGGAAAGTAAATGATAACAAATGAGGACAATTTTATCATAACAAAACCACTGGACCTCTAGATATTTTCCCAAAGCCCATTAGAAAATGTAAAAAGCATCTAATGGACAGTTATGATTTTTCCCTTAATAAAAATTCTGTCTTCATTTACCCACTCTCAAGTTGTTCCAAATCTGTATACATTGCTTTGTTATGTTGAACACAAAAGAAAGAATATTTTGAAGAAAGGAAAGCAAACAGTGCTGGAACTGCCATTGTAATTTTTCCTGCTATAGTACTCAATGGTGGCCAAGAATTGTTTGGTTACAAGCATTCTTCCAAATATCTTTCTCTGTGTTCATCGGAACAAAGAAATGTATTCAGATTTGGAACAACTTGAGAGTGGGTAAACAAAGACAGAATACATTTTTTGGGGTGAACTGTTCCTTTATGACATTTGTGATGACGAATGGGCGTGTGCACAATTCAGGGTGTAAAAAAGGGTTAAAAATGTGAAACAAAATGAAAATGCTTTGCCATTAGCTTTGTGCGTTTCAGAATTATCGAGCTCACGGATTATGGCTACAATGCTAAAAGAAACAGATAGAAAAAGAGTCGGAAAAAATGGGAGGGAGGGAGAAAGAGAGAGAGGCAGAACTCCGGGTTCATTTTAACACCGAATGACAGTGAAAACAAAGATCCAATAGTAACAGAATATTTGGAGAGCAGCAGACTGTAGATAATGAAGGAAGGCAAGTTTATCTCAGTTTTGTTTTGCTGGAAACTCCAAACTTGGTTTGCCTGCGACTTTATAGAGAATGAGGAGGTTTTATGGCACAGAGAAGAGTGGCATTACAGTGTCACAATTCTCGTGTGCAGAGGACTGCTGCTCATCCATCTCTCGCTCTCTTTTTTTTCACCTTTCGTGTCAACACAATTTCCTCTCACGCAATCCTCCTTCAGGCTTTCCTCTTTTGGAGAGAATGAGAAATCTCTCCTCTCCTCTCTTAATGATTATCTCGCAGCAATTTTAAGCTTAATAGTTTTCTGTCAGAATAAGGAGAATTCATGACTTTTAACCATAACAAGATCCAGGTTGTGTCATGATTATTCATAAAACCGGCCATCCTGCTTTTAATTTGCATTTCAGATTGGCTCTGAGAATCAGGGACGCATCAGAGGCAATCTTTACAGTCTATTAGTTATTTATAGTCCATTTGTCTTGCATCTATTTAAAGACATACATGGTCCGTGTATGCTGGATATTACAAAAGCACTCTTCACCACGGCATGAAAACCTCTCTTGGCTGAACCTGCCTGCGCACCTCCAGAGGCTTTTGTGCAGTTCTATCCACTTTTCGACTGTTAATTCCAACACATGCCTCATTAAAAATGAGAAAATATACAGTCTTGTAAAGAATCATTGACTTAAAATATGTAAAAAATGCTAATGTGTAATTTCCTTTTACACATTAAAATTAAATATTCATATATTCATATACATTATATATGTGGCCCTGGACCATAAATAAAAAAACAATGATAGATTGTTTGTTAGGATAGGACAATATTTGGCTGAGATACAACTATTTAAAAATCTATAATCTGAGGGTGCATAAAAACTAGATACAGTTGCTATGAAGAAACAGGTTCGTGTTAACGCTCTCTATTGGGTCACTGCTGTTACGACGTTGTGGGAAGTAGATGGAGCCAAAAGCGGAAATTAGAAGCTTTACATAGATACCAAACTTGAGTGGGTAATTCCCAAAGTGGGGTCAGCTAGTGAAGTTAGTTGGCATATCCGGCCAATTTGGTTTGTGATTGTGCTGCCTTCCAAAAAAGGTTTTGATATATTTACAGTAGGAAATTTATAAAAAATCTTCATGGAACATGATCTTTACTTAAATCTGCCATAGAATGGCAAACTGTATTTACCTAGGCATAGATGAAGAATAATAGTTCTGTACATGGAAATTAAATATTGTGAGCCTTAAACACTATTGCTTCCTCCATCTTATGGACATCTCATGGCCAATTCCAACATGACACAGACTGTGACGTTACATTATCATTAATATCATTAACATGCACTCCACCAACATTTGCATATACCCGCCCATGTTCTATGCCAGCCAGCCAGGGGTGCACAGGCGAATCATTGGAAATTTGCAGATATTGTAAGTAAGCGAGGACAAGTGTGAAAATAGCAGACCATGGATTGAAATGTTCCAGGCTGTGCAGGGGATGTGAGCACTTTCCAAACCCTTCCCACAGAAAAGACCAGTCAAAAGGCATGGTTGATGATTATCTATAACCGGATACAGCAACAATTCAATTCAAAGCTACATAGTGAAGAAGCTATCAATAGGGTTTTTCACACTTGAAATTATTGACCCCGGGTTATTCTAAACCCCAGGTAAACAGAATCCAGGGTTATCTGTTTCAAGTTTCACACTTATAATTTATCAGGGGTTTTCATAACCAGACAATTCACACTGTACATCACTAAACCCTGGGTTAATATTCTTATTTGCATATTTGCGGTGTCAACAGTCATGATTGGATAAATACTGCAGCGTCAAACTGACTGAATAAAAAATAGTGTGTGGTCCCTTTAATTAACTGAATACCTTGTTGTTCCGCATCCGAGAAAAAATGACGCCTCTACTTACTCAAATACCCTACTTACTGAAATAATAAAAAAACTCAAAGAATTGTATACACAGCGCATGGAGTTGTGAAATGAGGTAAGCGCTGTTCAGTTTTTGATTGGTTGTCCGTTGCTAAGCGTCTGGTCGTATCATTCAACCCCCGCTTCGTTTCACACTGCACACATTAACACCGCAATGCAGGGTTAACCCCGCAAAAGCTAACCCCGGGAAAAATGTGGGGATAACCCCACTTCAAAATTCCAAGTGTGAAACGTTAGTTTACCCGGGGTTAAAAGTGGGGTTTAGAATGGTTAAGCACAGTATGAAAAGCCCTATTGTAAAACCATATGGTGACACATTACTATGTGAGCTGCTGAAATGAGATCCGCTGTAAAACAGCCAATCAGAGCAGAGCTCAACATTATTATTCATGATGACCCTACCAAATAAGGTAATAACAGACCATTTAATTCTAGGGAAAAATACTTAGGTTAAGTATTACCCAAGCACTTACCCAAGACACATACTTTCTATGTAGATATCAGAAAACATTTTAACATAGTGTATAAACACATTTTTGGGCACCTTTAATATCCTAATGATTTTTGGCATTAAAGAAAAATCGATAATTTTGACCCATACAATGTATTGTTGGCTATTGCTACGAATATGCCCGTGCGACTTATGACTGGTTTTGTGGTCCAGGGTCACACATACAGTATAATATGCATGAATATATCATATTGACATCGCTAACTAAAAACAACGAAAAACTAATTCCTATTTTCATGCAATGTACAGAACAACTCAGCATTTCAAACACACTACGTAATCTTGTGATTCCTCCATCTATTGTGCATCAAGTCCATTTATTCTTTCGTTCATTTCTCTCATTCGTCCATGCTATATCTGCATGTAAAGTGCAATAGTTCATTGTGCATTCACCTCACGCTCACACTCACTCACAAAATTCTATGTTTTAAAACTCCTGCAAATAACCAAAACTATTCAGTTAATGCAACATTTGTTTCCACTCATTCCTGTGGTGAGTAATACACATTCTCCTGGCCATCAAAGTTCCCTGCAGTCTTCATTATTTACAGAATATCAATCTAAACGCTGACCAACGCAACCAAAAAGAAATTATATCTCCTTTCTTACCACTTGACACGTACGCAAATAAACTTGACACGTGCACGCGCTGTTCTGCTGTCATGTCAGGCGTGTAATCTCAGACTCCTCTATCTAATTAAAGACCATTAAAACTGCTGCAGTTTGTGTTTCAGCTCATATACACACGCACACACTCTCACTCACTCAGAACTAATGATTCTGTGTGTGTGTGAGGACATTACAAGGATTGTTCAACAGTAACGCTAGGCTATGGTCTAATGGATAAAGGACACTTGGCTTTAAATTTAACGGTAACAGCTTAACAGCATCACGCCTTCTGCCTGTATGACATGCACAAAACATATTTAAGAGATTTATAACCTGTGTGTGTGTGTGTGCTGTGCAGTTCAGGGACAAAACTGTGCCCACAAGAGAGATAAACTTGACCAAACCTCCATTTAGGGATATGCATGATCAACTTCATTTGTACAAATAATTCAAGAAATTATTTTGTGTATTTGTATTCTAAACATGCAAAATGTTTTATCTAAGGGTTAATCTATAGTTAAAATAATTTGCGTTCCATCAAAACAAAACAGTTCATGTAATGTCCCCATTTGAAAAAAGATGGTGTATAATGTTTATGGAGTGAATAAACTAAAATATCTTTCTGAAGCCATTTTGCTCACTGAATAAATCTAATTTTAAATGTCACAACGTGTTCAAATCTTATGTGCCGAAGCACGAAAAGAGGGCGAGAATCTAAAGCAATAAACGATAGGGTACAGATATACAAATACAGCACTAAAGGCCAAAAAACATGAGAGCACATGCCATATAACTGCTAAGTTTTACATTAACATTTATACATTTGACAGCTATTATCCAAAACGATCCACAGTGCATTTATGCGTACCCTGGGAATTGAACCCATGACCTTGCTGTTGCTAGCACAATGCTCTACCAGTTACAGAAACATGATCTCACGAATTATCGGAGAGAATGCCAGTAAGGGAAGGAAGTCAGTTGTTTGTGAAGCTGGAAAGACTAAAAATATCACGAATAACCAAATGGCACAGTTTGACATCTACCACCGACTTACATTAGGGTCACTCTGTGTCATCTCAGCCAATGATCCCCACCTAAACATTTTTTTTTCATTGCCTTTCTGGAGATAGACAAACTTGAAGGGACAGTTCACCCAAAATTTAAAGTTCTGTCATCATTTACTCACCCTAAAGTTGTTCCAAATATGTATAAGTAATTTTTTCTTGGTCACCATTGACTACCATAGTGGGAAAAATCCAATAGTCAAAAGTGCCCCGACTGTTTGCTTTTCTACATTCTTCAAAATATATTTTTTGTGTTCAACAGTGCAAAGAAATCTACAAAGCAGTCAATGTTTGGTTACAAATGTTCATAAACTACTTCATCGGAATTTCGTAGATGTATACTTAACATAAACGTATGTAACATGTAAAAATAACCTACGCAATGTGAATAATTAATTTTGCAATTGTATAGCAGATCAGATTCTAATCTGTTTGCCAAGGCACATTTATGTGGCAAAGTGCCAGCTTTGGAAATTAATCTTGGCTGGTGGAAAGCAAATGAAACTCCCTTTCCGAGGCGTTATCATTCTCCACATTCCCGGGACACTCGAGCCATCTTAAAGGGTGTTTTCTGCCACGGGTCTAACTATCAACAGGCTCCAGACTGTGACATGTAAACTTACTTTATTAAATAAAAACTAGCCAAGTTTTGAATTGAGTCAGGCCTGCTATTTTTATTGACGAAAATATTTTCTTTTTTCTGATGGAAAACGTTCGTCTGTGTCTTCGTTTTGTCATAATCTGTTTATTATTTAAGTGATTATTTAGAATTTTTATTTTATGCATTTTATTTATAGTATTTTCGTTTTTCTCCATTGTCCAAATCGCTCCAGGTTCGTTTACGTTCGTTACAGGCTAATGCCAATATTTTTTTTAACAGGTCACTCGTCAACTGTAGCTGTGTCTGATCTCAAAGACTGCGTCCTCCTTAAGTCGCATTTGAAGGCGTATATGGCCGACAAATGCAACCTTTCGAAGGATGCAGCCTTTGAAATTAGACGCAGCATGTATTTTATTTAATTTAATATTAAAATCTTGTCATCTCGGATAAAGACGTCAGTTCTGGGTTAGGGAAATTACCCGAAATGAACATCCCTAGTTACAAGCAGTCTTCCAAATATCTTTCTATATGTTCATCAAAACAGAAATTTATAGAGAATTGGAACAACTTGAGGGTAAGTAAAGACAGAATTTTCTTTTTTGGGTGAACTGTTCCTTTAAATGAAGAAAGTCAAACATGCATACATAACATAATAACCGCACATATAAGATGTAATTGATCCACATTTGGTCGTCAACCATTAAAAATGGGAAAAATTCCTTAATTTGCACGTGAAGTCTTATTGACATCTTCATAACTTTGAGGCCCATACTATAATGCCGTAAAGAACCAAAAGTTAGCGGTAAATTCAACAAATTTCTCTAGATTTTCCTAAAATGTACTTTTGATCCCCTTCTACAAAATAGTTGATTACTCAGAAAATAATTCATTAAATTCAATGTTTGGCTTATTACCTTATTAATGTTTGCCAACTTTCTAAATTTAGTTGATTTGACATGGTGTGTCCCCTCATACAGGACATTATCATTTAAACATGAGACGTCTACTGCGCAGTACATGCACATTTCAATGCCCTTCACTGCCACAGCTGGCCAACCAACCACAAAATATCAAATAATAATACAGCACATCACTAGTCCTGCATTTAAATGTACATTTTAAAACCATATTTAAGTAACAAAGAAACACTGTCACAGTTATTGCCCCATGGCAATATAAATGTATAACGTATAAATGCTGATGCCGCTATATTTGTGGTTAATATTTTGCCATCGTACAGAAAACAGGTTCTTTTCAATTCTATTCTATTCTAACAGGCCAGCCGAAGATTGGTGACAGGTGTAAAGCTTCAAACTTGTTAATGTTCATGCTCCAAACAATGGTGTAGTACAGACTTCAGGCAGATCCCCAGCACATGTGTCACCACGCACAGACCTGCCAAAGTCGAGGATGCTGTGAGCAAAAGCCCACAGCAATTCTCTTTGGACTAGGCACCAGGTTTTGATGACTTGCCAGGTGAATCTTACAGGAATTTCAGGATACCAACAAGGCCTGACCTATACAAGTGTTTAATGGTTTATGTAAGCTCCAAAAGCCACAAAACCGCTGCATTCAAGCTGTTCCGTCTGGTAAAGAAAAGCAATCTTGAGCACTTGGAAAAAACGGAGGTCAGTGCCTTTACTCTGCCTTGATTACACAATACGTTGAAACCATCTCGCCGATGGTTTGGAACCTTCTATGAATGATGACAAAAGGGGTGGAGTTTTAGTCAGTAGTAAAAGTGCAGAAAGCGACCTTCTAGACAACTATAGAGTTTGACTATAGAGCTTCTATTATGTGGGCGGTTTGATTGATCTGTACAGCCAGGGCAAGGCTTTCTGATCACTGTCTAGGCAGCAGCTCTTTAACAGACAGATACTGATATGGAAAGTGACAGCCTGGACCTTCCTGCGAAAGTTGAACAACTTTGGCAACAATGAACATTCGCTCTTGTTATAAAGGCGAGTGATGTTAAATGATCTGCCTACATCAAGTGTAGCAAAGGGTGAGGAGATGGGTGGTGCTCCGCTGACACCTGACAACAATACGACTTATTCATTATAATATTGCGTCAAAAAAACTTTTGTGCATGCATAGCACCCACATTCAAGATGTTTTAAGACCGCCGGTCGTCTTCGGAAAACACAAGATATCTTAGGTAACATCCGAGAGATTTCAAGGCCTCCTCATAGACATCAGGGTTATAGTTGTTGTCAGGGTCCGGAAAAGTACTAAAGGCATCGTTAAAATGGTCCATCCGCTCATAGTGGCTCAATTGAATGTTTTTGTAGCGACGACAATACTCAATGTGTGAAAAACAAAATAATGACCTTCACACATTAAGTATCTTCCTTGCTTTAGAAAAATTCAATTGAGCCACTATAAGTGGATGGACCAATTAAACTATGTCTTTAGTTCTTTTCTGGACCTTGACAACAACGTTAACCACGATGTCTGTGAGGAGGTCTGGAAATCTCTCGGATGTCACCTAAAATATCTTTATTTTTTGTTCCGAAGACGCTGGGAGGTTTTAAAACATGTTGAACGTCATGTGGGTGAGTAAAAAGAATAGAGAAGTGTATTTTTTTTAAGAAGTGCAACAAATTAGTATTCGCATAAAAAAGAAAAATCACAGGTGAGATCTCTTCGTTATCTCAATTATTTTCCATAGACCTTAACTCAACTCTTCTGGCTCTTTTTACAATTTTCATTGTTACAAAGCTGTACATGAAAACATGTAAACTAAAAGTAATAAATTACATTTATAAAATAGAAAAGGTATCAAGAGTGAAGACACATAAAATATACAGCGCACAGTCGCACACACAGAAAGATGCAGAAAGACATAACACACACGCTGAAACACACACGAACGCACACCAAAACACAAATAAATGCACACGGACGGACACACACAGAGACAGAGACAGAAACAGAAGAGAAAAGAAGAAAAACACAGGTAATATATTATGCTGACTAAAAATTCCTTTAAGGGGTATTAATAATTCACGCAAACCGTTACATTTCAAATAATATTAAACAGGTAAAAAATTCTAAAGCTGATGTCAGCAGCCCACGGTGAGCAAAACTAGTGCAGTAAGTTTGCCAAAAGTGGCAAGGAACACAAAATTCCAGTGGAGAAAAGAAACCTAGGGAGAACACAGGCCCAACCAGGGGAACCAGTTCTCCTCTGCCACTACACTGCTCCATCTCTAGAAGCTTGACAGTGCTTGCACAACTAGGCTAAATAAACCAAAAAAATTAAATAAAAGAGGTAGATAATAGATTTAATATATCTTAACAAAATTGCACCTGCAATTAGCTATTAGAATATTGTGTAGTGGGGAGGGGACATGTCAAGTCGCCGCCTCCCTCTTTCAGCTCCACCATCTGCACTGGTTACAGTCAGGAACTAAACCGTGTAGTGCTTATAGGTAGTCAGTTAGATTTTAAAGTTAATACATTGCTTAATAGGCAACCAGTGCAGTGTTGACAGGACCGGGCTAATATGCTCATACTTTTTTGCTTGTGTAAGAACTCTAGCTGCCGCGTTTTGAACTAGTTGGAGTTTTTGTTAAAAACCTACACGGCAAGCGCCTGCATTACAATAATCTAGTCTTGACATTAGATATTATTAACTAGGTGTTTATATAACAAGTTAAACTATTCATGTACTGTGTTTGACCTTTTTTGTGGTTTTCTTATTTTCCCCTGTAAAGCTGCTTTGGAACAATGAAAATTGTGAAAAGCGCTATATAAATAAAATAAAATTGAATTGAATGGAATCATGAATTAACATTTCTGCATTTGAGAGTGACAGCTTATGACGAAATTTGTATATATTTTAAAAATGAAAAAACACGGTTTTGTAGGTGTTGGCAACATGGTTTACTGCTGTGGTTTGTGAGGCCACAAGGAAATGTTGAGTTGAGTATAAACTACTATTAATGAGATCTCAAGTCTTCTGATATTTCTCCGGAGAAAAAGAGACAGAAATCCTACAAATGTCTCCATAAGAGATTTAGAAAAGACGTCAACAATGTGCCCAAATGAGCTCAGTCTGCAATCTAAAGTCGATATTGTTGAAAATTTTCCAAAATGAACTCATCAAATACCCAAATCCAAATAACTTTTAAAGTTTGCAAGGTTTAAAAAGTAAAAAGGTGACAGTATGTCAAGATAAAAAATTCATCAAAAACAAAAATTTACACAATTCACCATTCAAGTTTAGAGCAAATCCATTTGTGGGGGTTTAGGCAAGACCACCTAAATATTTAACAACCTGAGAAGAAAATTGAAAGAAAGTTTAATGTGCACCAACCGTTTGGGTCTCATCTCAGCTAAAACAAAATTTTAACAATTACCTTTCGTATAAACAAGCATGTATTATGTTTACCCAGACCAGATGTTTGATTGTCTCAGATGCGTCTCTGATACGTTTAAGTAAAAAACTCATTTTGGGGTCCACAAAGAGAAACCACAACCCAATCCATACACACAGCGTTCTCTGAAGATCGTCAATGATGTGTAATCGTTGTGAAACCGCTTTTAAAAATTACTCAGATGGCATTCTGGGAGAAAAATTTAAGCGCCACAGACATCTCTTACAGCCTGTATTGAGAAAAATGTTAGCTGATATGTCAATAATAACTATGAAATGGCGTGATCTAAAAATATTGAGCAAATGTGGTAAAAAAGAAAATGCAGAATAAGAGAGCGAGAGAGGGATACTGACAGACAGAGATGAATGGGCCAAGTGGCCATTAAGGTCCCTGACATATAATTAGCTCTCTTATCACAACCAGTTGGCCTGTTTTTGACTGAGTGTGTGCGTCTGTGTCTGGACGTCGTCTTTTCAGAGAATCTGCTGTCCTTTCTGCCTTTAGCCCCGACACGGCCTTCATCTTGATTATAATGATGGTTCTGTCATGTAGGATCTCATTAACAAATTGTGAAGCCCAATGTTCACGTTTTTTGCCATCACATTAAGACACGTTTTCCCCGTACAATGCGACCAGGATCGTTTTGATCACCCGCAGTCAAACAACCTCGCAATTCTTTTCAGCATGAAAACGGAAACGTTACCAGGGCTCTAGACTGCGACCGAATGGTCGCATTTTGCGACTATTTTAACTGCCAATGCGACAAGTTGTTCTTAATGGTCGCACCGGTGCGATTGGCAAAACTGATCCGTGATCAATGTATAATTTTTACTTATACTACATTGAATACGCAGAAATGTTATATTGCGCAAGTGGCCCATTCATTCCTTGATTTTGGTAGCACCAGTGGCACCTCTCTCAAATGTTAGTCTAGAGCCCTGGTTACGTTTTTCTTAAATGGCAGGAACATTGTGTTTCTTTCCGAGCTTGTCTTTTCTGTATGCTAATGAAATGATTGGAGATTTCACTGTTGACTAAATTAGCATTTTATTTCCTCGCATAAACAAAAGTGTCTGTTTAAGAAGCCTGGCTTCAACAAAGAACAAACAAACATTTTATGTCAATGACGTCCACTTCCAAGCTGGTCTTTTAGACGCAAGACTAAAATGCGTTGGGGAAATGTTTTGACCCTCCTACTGAGAACCTGTACTTAACATTAAGACCTCAAAACACGAATGCTCATTATTGCGATATAGAGCAAGCGCACATTTCCGTCTTTAGATCCACACACACACACACACACATAGCTTACTAATTCTGTTTCCATGTCCCAATATTCCATCTAAAGGGCATTGATGTGAAATATCATGTTTATCTTTTGCCAATAACAAAGTGCATTACGATACACCAGATGCTTCCGTATCTGCCTACTATACCTTCTGGACTAAATTCAAAAAATAAACAAATGAAATACCGAGACATATGTATTATATATTCAAGCATTATTTTGAGCTTTTAGTCGAGGCGAAAACATATCAGTTTCCTCAGAGTCACTGTGGTCTCGGCAGACCAGCTTTCATTGATCTTTGCTTTTCTCGACTGCATCACAGCCAACTTTGCTTGCCTATACAGAAAGTTTAAGTACATTTATTTTATTTCCAATGAACTTGTATTTGGGACCATTAATAAATCAGACTAATGTGAAAACATCACCTACTCCCAATTCACACCTCCCTTTTAACAACAGAAGCATGTGTTTTGGCCATGTTATTAGATAGAAAACCGCTGCTTGGACGCTCTTTAGTATGTGTATCTTGTTTTTCCTGAGTAAACAAACAACATAAAGTGACAGTTCAACCAAAATGTCATCATTTACTCCCCATCTATTTGTTCCAAACCTGCCAAAATTTCTTTGTGATAAACACAGAGAAATATGTTTGGAAGAATGCCTGTAACCAAACAGTTCTTGACCACCATTGACTACCATAGTAGGAAAAATTACAATGGTAATTAAAAGTGCCCCAGAACTGTTTGCTTTCCTACATTCTTTAAAATATCTTCTTCTGTGTTAAGCAGAACAAAGAGATTTACATAGAAATTTGTCCTACTATGGTCAATGGTTGCCAAGCACTGTTTTGGTTACAAACATTCTTCCAAATATCTTTCCCTGTGTTCATCAGAACAAAGACATTTATACAGATTTGGTACAACCTGAGGGTGAGTAAATGGAGATAGAATTTATATTTTTGGGTGAACTGTTCCTTTAAACAAGAATAAGCAGGTTTCAACTGGTTAACTCAAATGTGACCAAAACCAGCCAGCAGACTGATCTCCCCAGCCTTTAAGATAACGGTTAGAGCAGCAACTCAGCAAAGGATGATAGGAGCTTTTTTATATCAGCAGGGCGTAACGTTGAAGATCGTCTGCCCTTTTCTGAATGGTTACAAAGCTATCAAATACCTGACATCCTGCAACCTTAAATAACAGAAGGTGCAGCATGTCTACACAGATACAATAAGTGTCATTTCTATTAAACTGGTAAATGCTTTCAGGTTTCCTGATGCTGAGCCACCTGCCATCATAGCCCCGGCTATGAAAAAATATCTACAAACATTTCTGTGATATCTCAGTCTAAATGCTTAATGTCGATAAAAGTAGGTACGTAAATTAAAACTACAGTGGATTTAATGTTCTTAAAGATGCCCAATGCTTTATATTCATAAAAATACACTATGCAACACTTGTCGAATGAGATTAAACCCTCCCCAATCACATAGGTGCGTCAAAAAGCTTTATCTGGCTTTCTCAAACCGCTTCTCATTGTATTATGAGGGATTTGTCAATCTTATACAACGTGATGTAGCCTAATTCACAATGCGGAACAAAAAGTATGAGGAACAAGCTATAGGTTTCCAAACATGTAATCTGCGTGAGATTTCGTGGGTCGGTATCATCCCAATGACTAATTTACAAGTTTTTCACACCAGTAATTTCTCGCTTTGTTTAGGAAATGTTTTTATCATGGGCAAACTCATCCAGACCGGAGCCCGGTACAACCCTTTTCCGAGCGGATTTATATATTTATGGTGAAAATAAATTAGCTTTGAGATTTGCTGGAACATTTAAACTCTGTATTGTTGGTCTGATTCATCAACAGTATACAGGTCAAAAAAATATTCAACAGCGAGCTTGTGCGTAGCAGATGGAGATGACAACACCTTCATTATTCTTCAGGCACAGCATCTGCTTCTCCCGACTACTGCCGCATTCCAAATTAAAGAAAAATGTTGTTGGCCTATCAGTGTCTTGAATGTGGGTGAAACATGCCCCAACTGCGACCCATTTCACTATGCGTTCCAATCCACAGCTTAGCTGATGCTTTTTCGGCGAGAGCGGTCGGAAAAACACACACACTGTTCAACAGCTTTTTGCCCTTGACTACAGAAATATCATTCTACTGATTCTTTATATTCATTTGGATACTTCTTGTTTAATGAGATCCTGCAAACAAAACACGTATATATGAGCTTTCTCACTGTCATAGCTTATTTTCTCCTGTAGAATTTTTGCATTAAAATGCCAAAAGGAGATTTTATTACACTGCATAGATAATGCATAATCAGCGGTGATCTCCTTATGATCCACGAGAGAATCAGGAGGTATAGCAGAGCCGCATTATTTCTTGTGCTATATGAGGTATAAAATCTCTCCAACCTTGCAGCTCTGCCCTCTGAGATTTTCACTCAGGTGGACCGCTTAACTGATTGGGTTTATCCCAATTCAAAAGGTCGAGAATTCTAACAATGCTGGACAAAACAGATGTCCTCTGTTTTTCTATTAGCTGTACAAATCCAGTCCGCTCTCATTAGAATCATTTCATTTCGATTGAGAGGAATCAATGCGCCAGCTTAAATATATGAACCATAAAATAAAGCGAACATGGCAAATTCAGCACACGATGCTATCAAACGCCTTGCTTTTACATATTGTTAGACACGATCTTCAACCTCAAACCAGTACGTTAAAAAACTATGCTACGCCTGCACTAATATAACAGCTTTGTCTGAAAAGGCCCCCCTTCCACCACAATCCCCAGTAAACCTCATTACTCTGATCACTGTGGGTTTCTTGCAGAAAAACTACTCCAACTCGCAGGAAAAGTATTCCATTTTAAATTAATGAGCTCTGAAACCAGAGCTCATTTGCCTCTGTCTCTGAGCCCATTTACGACTGGAGATCCTCTAAGTAAAATCTCCATCAGAAAGGGAATCGGTAGCATAAGAACAAAAGAAAAGAAACAGAGAAACAGCAAAGACAAAGTTAAGAATTAAAGCAGCAGAGTATTTATTTGGTCTTTAACATGCTTTTCCTTTATAAGGGCTCATGTTTGTCTGATCAGTTCATTTTTATGGACAGCAGAATGCAGCTTATTGTGAGAAAGTGGTGTGTTCTACAATATCAACGCTTGTTTGTACTGTGTCAACACCTTACAGGTGACCCCCAGGATAGCTGGTATACGCAGACATCGATATGCAAAAAAAATTACATAAATATGGAAAAATTTGAATTTACAGATATATAAAGTCTAACATTACGCTTAGCAAAACTGAATTTTATACCAGAAACTCTTTTTATTGTCTGTATGCATAAAAACCTCACATACATTGCATACTCCAGCACACACCTACACTACCGGTTAAAAGTGAAGGATCACTTAGTTAGTCGTATAACATATTCTATATTTAAACATTTCGTATTATTAGTAAACTCATCAAAACCACAGCATAATACAAATGTTATATTTGAGCGCTATATATAACACGATATCAATACTATTGTAACATCCCTACTACTTATAAATGTTTCTGTTAGCTTTTGCTAAAAATAAGCATCAGTCTCATTCACACAGAGTCAATAGGTTTCTCTTATACTTCAGAAAAACCTGACGACATCAGACTAACGTTCATCATCTCCACATCAGGCTCCTGTAACAGTGTGTCAACACAAACCAATTCTCTCACCCTGCATTACACTCTTTACATCACTTTTACCTACCTGCTCATCATCTCTTATATCCAGTCATGAAACAGACATGCTCACCTTTTCCTGGCTGTTTTTCAGATAGATGGGACACAGACTATATCACCACATGGTCCTTTAAACCTTGGGTAGCTGCTGGCTTAAACATCTCCATGGTTCATTTGAGATGACACCTCTGGTTGGCTGTTTTCTGAGAGCAAACACCAGCGATATAAGAAGAGGAAAACTTTACAGATATGGCCAAACTTTGTTAAAACCGACAATACATAAACAGGACAGAAAGTTGCAGTCTTTAGACATATTGATTGGATCTTTAAGTGCTAAATACAATACTTTGCGTTTTTTTGTTTCCTGTAGCTATCGACAGCATAGCAGCGCACAATTTGTTGACAGAGTTTTAGTAAAACCAAAACATTCCTTTAACAGTTGTGCAGCACATTTCAGCACAGCTTGTATTGTGCACCTGTCACAACGTAATGCAAGCTTTGCATTGACTATGTTATTGAGGGACGGGGCAATTTCCCCCCTATAAAGGTTTTTCCCACAAAATGTTTCCCAGGTCAAGAATGTGCCTACCCAAATAACACCTGCCTAGCCATAGCAAAGAGTAACATATCACGGTTCACTGACGCAAACTAAACGCTACTGGTGATAAAATAGAAAAATGAAAATATAAATAGTTCTTTCATTTGATCGAAGGTAAGTTTCTGTTTTAGGGAATACATTGACACAGGAAGGAAAACTAATGAAGCCGTTTCATTGGGATGTTCTCCAAAAACACTGTGCTTAAAGGGATAGTTCATGAAAAATTTTAAATCATTTTATCATTTACACTCTTGTCATTTTTGACCTGTATGACTTTCTTTCTTTTGCAAAACACAAAAGAAGATATTTTGAAGAATGCTGGGAGCCATGTTGATCCCCATCGACTTCTATTGTATGGACACAATACCAATCAGTTGGGGATCAACCGTTTTCTCTTACCAACATAATTAAAAATATCCTCTTTTGTGTTTTGCAGAATACAGACAGTAAGGTTTAAAATGACTTATAAAAAATGAAAGAAACATTTTTTTGGGTGAATTATCACTATAAAGGCGCAACTACAAAAACACAATGACAAGACGGTGGCAAATGCCAATGAAAATGTTGTTTTTCAACCTCAGGGTTTAAATTTACAATCGCCTAAAAGGCCAAACTGCTGTTCTGTGGCAACAAACAAAGGCAGAGATGTGTCATTCCTCCCATGCGATCTGACGCCATACCTAAATGCTACACCACTCACCAAATTGTCACAGAAAGTCACTTATGAAAAAGCGCAGGCCAAACGAAGAACAAAAGACTGAAAGTCTCAGAGCTCAGCAGGTAGAAAGCTCTTACACACCCCCACGCAGCGTGAGCTCTGTCAGTAGAAAGAGTGAGTCGCTCAGTGGACACTCAGCAGGGTGGAATGATAACAAAGTTCATTTTCAACAACGCTTTATTTCCTAATCAATTAACGTCTTTAATTAACGTGTTTACAACAGTGAGGAAAATTTAAGAGGCGGCAACGTCCCGGCAGCTGGACAGAGAAAGAATGGCGTTCCTCGTTGGTTTGTTTGTGTGTGCGTGCGTCTGTGCGGTTTCGCTAGCAGGTGTTGGAACTGTGTGTCTGTTTGAAAGCGAGCGATGAAAAAATTCCCTCCTAAATTCTCGCCTGCTGTTCCTCTTTTCATCATTTGATTCTTTATGAAGAGAAAATGTTTTTAATGGATCCGAGACTGACAGTTAGACTCTTTTAGAACATAACATGCAAACCCATTAAAACTTCCTCTAAGCAAAAATAATTCTCTCTCTCTCCCCATCCTCTCTCTCTTTGAAGTTCAGTTTTATTCACTTCTATTGAATTATAGAGAGCTGTTCTGGTGTGAGTACCATAATCACATTTCCTGTAAGCCACACTGTAACTATTAAGTCAAGTACATCCTCATCTACAAAAAGCCAGAGAAACAGGTAAGCCCGTCCACGTCCTCTTGAGCTTTTTAAATCACTAACCACGGCTTCTTCAAGTGGAGAGCGTGTTAAATGTTGACGCGGAGGCCACGGATACGCTTGTCCGGCGTTTGTGGGGCGAGAACGTCCTTTGTGCTGTTAGAGAATCTAATTCTCACATTTTCACCTGCAGCCTGAGCAGCTGCTCCAGAATAAATAAACCACTGCCTCCGTCATATGCGCACATATTTAGGACGAAACACTGGGTGTTGTTATATTTTTGCGCTATCCTGCTTTAATGTCTGCTTGTATTAAAACCAGACCTTTATACTTAAATGTAAGCAGAAATATGGCAATTGATACAGTTTCAGAAATGTAAAACTGTTTAAAGCACAGATGCAAATCACCGCCACTGTACAGCTCTAACCGCTATAAAGTGTTAAAATGATGCTCGAATGTTTGCTTTAGCGTTGGATTAGAAAAAGGCATTTACAATATTACCATCCATTAATTAACGCCAAAAGATACTGTCTCTATATTTTCTTTCCTTTCTTCCAGCCCAGTAGAGATAAATGAACATTCAACGTCATTAAACTCATTTTTTCTGTTCAGAATTAGGCCATATGTAAATGACCACTTCCTAAGAGAGACGAGAGAGAGGAGAGAGAGGAGAGAGAGGAGAGAGGAGAGAGGAGAGAGGAGAGAGAGAGAGAGAGAGAGAGAGAGGAGAGAGGAGAGAGGAGAGAGGAGAGAGAGAGAGAGAGAGAGAGAGAGAGAGAGAATAAGGAAGCTGGAAAGAAAGGTCAAACCATACAGCTTAACTAAAATTATAATATGTTTATTAAAGATACCGATACTGTAATTTAAGGAAACACAGACTGTAAACATGATACTGTAACTTAAGGAAACAAACCCGCTGTAAACATATCAAATGTGTGTGCGGGGGAGACAGAAAGAATTTGTGTAAACAGAGAGCTACATGTCCTTATTGATCATGTATTGGTTGACATTGACCACTGTACTGGATGGGAAAGACACTCCGGTGGCCGCAGGACTTCAGATGGAGAGATAGGAGAGAGGTAAGCAAAGATAGGAGAGAGGTGAATAAAATAACAGAGCATAAGAAATAAATGAAATAAAGCAGAGATATTTTAATGCTACTCTTTTCTTCTCTGCGAAATGTAAAGTTCAGATTCAAGCCACTAAGACAGCTGAAGCATTACATTTATCCTAATAATACCATAATATACTGCCGTTTCCTGTCTGCAATATATTAGTTTTCCACTGCCAAGGCAAAAATTGTAAACTTTATATTGTCAAACAGGGTTTATTGCAGCTCAGGTATACGTGTCATAAATTGGATATGGTACAGTGTGAATAAACAGCAGTAAAAGCCAGATGCATATGCCAAATTAAACAACAACAAAGTGTGGACTAAACTTGAAGCCAAAAGAAACGATCACCAAATTAAACAAGACAAGACCGATCTGTGTTCAGCTGAAATGGATGTAAGACACTAAACTGAAATCATTATGTTGTTTAGAGGAACAAGTCAAGAGTTTGTCTGCTTAAAGGGATAGCTCACCCAAAAAAAAGATCTTTTATCATTTTCACAATCTCATGCTGTTCTAAAACCATATGACAGCAGAAAAGTGACGGATAATAGCCTCGGTCTCCCTTTACTTTCATTAATAAAAAGAGCATCAACATTGAGCGCTTTTCCACCATCGCGCCGAAACGTTCTCAGCACACTCTGAAAGGGTTACAGTAATGTTTCCACGTGAGCCTGATTCGACACGGCACGATTACAAACTGTTATCACCTCTGAATTTTCGGCACGGTTTTCTAACCGTTTAGCTGATTCGTGCTAATGAATGCGCAGAGGTGTTATAGCTCAGTCGCGCTTGTGTTACCAAGGCAGTTTTTACATTCTAAAAATTTCCGTCATCAGCCCCGCGGTGGAAAATGAAACCATTTACGTACAAGCTGGCATGGACCGGCACGGGCCGGCACGGTGTGGAACGCTTAAGCAACGAGAATGATTGGAAAATGGGCTCATTGTTCAAAATGACATGTAAGAAAGTCATAAAGGCAATTATTCAAGAATTTTAAGTGACCTATCCCTTTAATGAAACAACGTGTGTGCGTTTTTGTCTTTTGGATTTCTCTGGCTTTATCAGTTTCTCTCGAATTCTCCTTTTCATTCCTTTCTCTTCCTTTGCCTATCGGGGATCGCTAAAACAGAGCCAAGGCAGGCCGGCCACAGCGGCTAACAAGAAAGCAACATTACCCCCCCCCCTCTTTTCAACCATATGAATATTTCCAGAATCCATCAACTATTTATCCTAAAAATCTCTGCTATCTTTCTCTCGGAATGATTTAATTTGCCAAAACCTTGGGCAGAACCCCCAACCAGGAAAACAACAACAGCTGAAAACCTGGAACCCTCATTTGTTTGGCCGTTTCATGCTTGATGTAGAACCTGGAGAGGTTTTCCTGTCTCGTTATCTTTCCCATGCCTCTATTGTAGGATTCATCCTGGTTGGTTTTCCTTCGCTTATTGTGAGCTAAAGTACCTACTGCAAAGTAATTACTGCAGAGATCTGGGGCAGCATTCACTGTGTAACAGTAAAAAGTGTTGCCCACAGCACTGACATAAACATCTCAGCATGTTGGAGGAAGCATCTCTTCCACTAAATAAAGCTGACGCAAGCTAAAGAAGGAAAAACGCATCAGGCAAACAGCTAGGTGTGAAAGTCCACGCATTAATGAGACATGATTCTGTCCATTATAAACAATGCTGCAAAATTCTTAACTCCGGGCTTCAAGTTAGAATATTGTGCTGTTCTCTCAATGCATTGGCAGATGTCACTAAATGAGGGTTTTAAGTAAAACAAGGCAACAAAAACTGAAAGAGAAAACAAGAAAAATTATAAAAGTAACATTCTCCTTAAAACATTGAAACCTCTCAAGCTTCTCAGGTATCTATTTTAAGCGCTTTCATCTATTTTACTGTGAAAATAAGACTGATGATATTATCGGCAGAGTGCTAGTGTACAACTCCAACTGTTTTTGCTAAATGTGCACTGTCAGGGTATATGGCATGTCAATTCTCTTTCCACAACACACCTATATATGTCCCACTACAGCTGCAGCAGTATACAACAATGTGCATAATATTAGATTCCTCAAGGCAATACATTTAACCTCCTATTTCCAAATAAAATCTAAGTATCAGCTTTCTCCTTCTTGACTCATAGTTAATTGATCTGCCAAGACTTAATAGTTTCCTGTTATGCAGTACTTTTTGAACTCTGGCACTTTTAAGAAATTCAATTACATGTTTTAAATTTTAAGAAGTCATATTTTAAAACGTTATACTTCGATAGAAGTTGATTATTTATCTAAAGCGAGACAACTTGAAAGGATGCCTAGCTGCACCCTAACAGGTGGAATAAAGAACTAAACGTAGCGATGCTTAGCAACTGACCTAAATGAAGACGTCAACTTCAAGATGACGTCAATGTTTGTTTACATTTTATGTTACTGATCGGCTAACACCACACAGCACATCATTTATATAAAGTTTCGCCAATACTTTCTGTTTCTCCACTGCAAAAAGATGTCATTTCCCGAAGAACGATGTCATCAATGTTTACGAGCAGCAGAATGTGTAAAAGTTATTTGTCACTAGCGGGTGGCACTTGACGGCATTGCAAAAATTGGAAAAGATTATTTGCAAGTTTACCCAAAACCCCGTCTAATAAACCCGATACGTACCTGCTTCATAATCATTTATAATCATCCCCACTCCTCATTGAGCTAAAAACGAAATTTGTACGAATAAAATAGCAGCATTTCATCGGTATTTATCAGTATTTTTAACAAAAGACAAACGACTCGAGACTCAACGTGGACTCGGAAACATGAGTTGGATTCAAAATCCGAGACTCGTGAACAACGAAATTTAGTTAAATGCATTTTTGTGTAATGTTTAACGTTTGAGTGAAGAAGCACACTTTTTTCTCAAGATCTGTTGTTTACTACACGATCGCTCAAACCGAGGAATCATTCGACTGATTCAAAGGAACCGACCTCAACAAATGATTTGTTCATGAATCCATCGCAACAGAATGGCAGTCTAGACAGCGCTTTATTATAATAAACAGCCGTTTTTGGAAAATAGCTCAATAATTCTGTAATATATATATATATAATGTAAAATATATAGTTCCTTTATTATTTAGCCTGTAACATATCAGCATTAAAAATTAAAGGTGCATGAATGAAGGTGTACTTTATGACATGCTTGATTTAATCGTGGTTTTATTATAGCAAGAAGTATAGTAGGCCTAACCATGTCTTTGACAGATATTTTTTCATTTGAATTACCATAGGCAAATATAAAACTGTTGTTATTATGAGGCATAGTAAATTTGTGATTACGAGTTTTACTGCAAAACATATTTGTGGTTACATCTTATAAGGATACAATTTAGCTTAATGTTCGACAGGGCTTATTAAACTAAATAGCAACAAACAGTGCTAAAAAGATTTCATTGTAGACTCGTGAAAAATAATTAAGACATTCTGTATCAGATCTAAAAATTGTTTCGAAGTCCATCTCACGAGGAAGCTTGTCAACATGTTTGGATGTTTATCATTACCTATATTTTACCGCTACACAGTAAAATAGAATAATATGAACAAAATACTCAACATTAAAAATAAATAAATAACAGCAGTTTATAGCAGACTGTAAGAATTTGGTTCTAAAAAACAAAAATAATACAGCTTACTAATACAATAAAAAATTATAATATAATACAAAACATGATTTTTGAAAATATTAAAAAAAGGAGTTATCTCATTTTGGAACAAAACTCTTCATATATGTATAGGTATGTTTTTTCTGCAATGTGACCCTGAATGGTAAATTAGCAATACTTGATTGTACATTCATTTTATTCATATGGCTTTTAAGCCTGATGGCTTGAAGATGTTCTGCGCATAAATAACTCTGTGGTCTCACTCTGCGCAGGATTATGGATGTGGTTATTCCCAGTTAGGATTCCAGCTGTCAGGAAAAAGACAAGAGAAGAATCTCACTCAGAGCGAACCAACCAAAGACCATTGAGGGAACGCTTCACTGGAGCCACTCTGGTACGTGACTAATTCAGCTTATCCACTGAATAACCCGAATAAACTCCCCAGATTGCTCCATATGCAGGTCTTAAACACACATGGAGGAAAGAGAGAGACAGGGAGCCTGTTTGGAAGAGAGAACAACTCGCTTTATAGATTTCCGTGTGTGCGTAAATCGTTTGTTTAGAGTTGAGGATTAGAAGAGCTCCCTTGACGTAAAAATCATTTAATTCTCAACTCGCACGGCCTGTTTGCAAATGGCACATGCATGCATGTTCTTTTTCTAAAGGAAAACTGTCATTTCCTGTAATTCAGAAGTGGCAGAAAGACACTACAAATGCATTAGTCCTCCTCAAATATACATGACAGTAGAGAGAGAAACTGGGTTAAATCTCTATATTTCTAAGTATATTTAATGCATTTATTTGAAGCCACAATGTGTGTGCGTTGAATTTTGAATCAGAAAGTATCATATGTTGTATCCATGAGAAGTATGGGTACACATACAAGAACACCCCATTGTGAGCCTGTTTTTCTTGTAACCCTGTAGCTATGCAATATTTATTGCACATATTAAATATGTATTGTATCTTTTGCCATCTAAACTAGAAGACTGGGAGTTCATTCATACCCTTAAACACACAGTTGTTCAAATATATCCATTGTCGGTAATCGCAGTCACCACAGTATTTGTGTCGTTTGTATTCAGATCGTGTCTTCTGGTTTTCCTTGACCTGGTCACTGTACTTGGTGTTTAGACACCACAGACAATACTGTATATACTTATTATACAGCTCGTTGGAGTGCTTGTTTCTGATTGGCCAGTTGCAGGTTTATTGTTCCCAGATAACAACCTCTCAATAACACAAGTTAACCCAAATGCAGCAAATCCTTTTGAAAGGTTTTTTTGACAAATGAAATATAAATATGTCTTTTAATAACATTATATATGAGATTATATTTACAAATGATTAAACCAAATTGCCTGATTGTGACATTTGAACGTGGTTTCTTACCTTAAAACCGAAAGTAAACGTCTTTTCCTCGTGGAAGATCTGCATTCGGAATACATAGTACATAGTTGTAGACAATGTGACACATGGTGGGTTTGTTCCAAAAAATGCCGTGGCTACATTCCAGGGGCAGAATACAGTTGTGTTCACACACAGTTGGGTTTTGAAAGAAAGTGACAGCAGAATTCGATCATTGAAGAACCTAAAATTTCTGGACTAATTACCAAATTTTAGTAGCGAGGTTTTTTGAAACGTGCTATATTAAGGAAACAGCAGTAGACTAACTAGTCTGTCAGGTTTTGACATAAAACAAGGCATGCACTTATTCTTTCTTGTCAATCTCCAATGTGGGGTTATTAACCTCTCTCAGGTTATGATAAATGGAAAAGAGAGAGCGATGGCGGGAGAGAGTCAAACCTCATGTTAAGTGTTTGGGGGATAGTAACATTTTTTAGGCTTAAAGGTCCAGTGTTTGAAATCTAGTGCACCCACCGGCTCACTCCACCCCTCCCTTTCGAAAGACTTTGGTGGCTGACACAGGACAAAGATGTTGTCTCGTTTTCTCTTATTTGCCACAGGAGATAACGTATTTACAAAATGCACTGAAGAGCAGTTTGTAGACTCATTCTAAGGTAATAAACACATAACGCTTCAATATGTAAGGTCTTAATACACCTCTGAAGACATAGTTATTTATATTATATTGCATTTCTGTCTATAGATCCTTAAAGAAATTACACACTGCTGGACCTTTAAAACAGTGGGGGAGTTTAAAATTGAAATTAGAATAACATGAAAATCCTTAAACACACATTATAAAGTCTTGATATTTACTGTTATCTGTAACTATTATTACAGGCATTACTCAAGGCTTCTGCGAAAGGGATTGACTTTAGTTACCTGTTCATACAGGTAATTCTATTCAATCCGCTCCCGTTTGATCTTGTATTCTGCTGAGGGAAGGATAAAAAATCTTATTTAAAGTGTTACTTGACCCCTGAAATAATATGCTATGCATATTTTCCACACATGCACACCAAAGAGACAG
Organism: Barbatula barbatula; assembly: GCF_947034865.1. NCBI lineage: Eukaryota > Metazoa > Chordata > Actinopteri > Cypriniformes > Nemacheilidae > Barbatula > Barbatula barbatula. Next base: position 23,369,164 of record NC_136767.1, on the reverse strand, counting down.
GTGTGTATGTGCCTTCCTCCTCATTCTCCTCATGTGTAACAGGATGATCTGAGGCTCTCAGGATGAAATTTTTAATGATTTGAGTTATTCACGCTCCAGCACGTCAACCACACCGGTGAATGTGTGTGTGTGTGCCTTTGCGTGATTCACGCGTCAATACCTCAACGCACTCAATCTGCATTACCCACTGATCGTAAGGAAGCCAATTATGTGTATATCAGTCTGCGTCTACGAGATAGGGGGAAAGAGAGGCAATGTCTTAAAGCATATGTCATAGAGAGTGACTCATTGCATGTCTAAAGGTGTCTGCATTTGTATACTAAGGAAGTCAGCAGCCATGCCAGAATGCATTATGATCTCCCACGGGAGTAAGTGTGAATTTGAAAACTCTCTCATAATATACTCAACCACACGCCATTCCAGATGTCTATGACTTCTTTTCTTCAGCTCAACAGAAATAATTAATTGTGTATTAAAAATTTAATTCATAATAAATATGCAGCCGCAAAACAAAACAAAGATAATTTCATCAGCATTTCTAGTATTGTGGCCATTCCAGTTCAGTGAATTTCAATAAACCTCAGGAGTGACAAAGCCATCCAACAGCAATGTGGAAGACTGACAGCATGACAAAACACATGACAACAAGGTTATCACTTATATATATATATATATATATATATGTACTTTTTCTAAATACATGTACAGGTATTACAGCTGTAACTTATTTTCTTTGCTGTATTTGAGGTGTGAAAAATACAAAGTATCCTTTCTGTTATTTTGACCTGTTTATTCAATTATAATTTTCTGAAAATAAATGCATATTTTACCGAAACACATACCTCTAAATAGCACATTCGGAGGTTAGGGCCTTCATACGTATATACGTACATTTCAATACTGCTAAATACTATCGAAAATACATTTTTAGTATCTTTAACTTGTATTTATACTCACTGGAGTAATTTGGATTGCTTTACTGATTGGGGAACTTCAAACATGTTGGGTCCCATATAAAAAGATAACATGACAGCATTTAAACATCTAAATTTACGCATTTGGCAGACGCTTTTATCCAAAGCGACTCACATAGCATTATTCTATACATTTGATTGAACCCACGGCCTTGGTGTTGATAGAGCCACTGAGCTACAGGAAAACTTACCACTGAGCTACAGGAAATTTGTATAAACTAATACGATTTTAACTTAAGAAAATAAGTCACACACTGACATGAGGATGAGTACATTTTGAGAAAATATTAATTAATTATTAATAGTTATAAATTTCATTTTGAAAACCAAAATTGTTTTTACAAGACTGATTGTAGAGAGAATCTCTTGTGTGCTGTTTAAATATTATCATCAAAGGAGGGACCTGTGGCCGTTATCATGAATATTTGATTTAAGCTGTATCAGTCAACAATCTTCTGGTTCTTAAGCCGCGTGGGGTTCAGCACCTTGGACAGCAGCACAACAGAGGCACGTGGGAAGCTGGTGACATGGAGGAAAAACACATGTGACACCATTTTGAGCTCATCAGCAAAGAAAAAATGCTGTCGCCCCAGTTTTGTGAGGAAACCTCTGATGCGTCTCTCTTCCTCTCTTAAGTTCCCCAGACACTAGCTAAGCAGACTCAGGCCACACAGCAAACCTCGGCCTCCTTTAACATGAGACTCACTCCTTTTTCACGTCACGATCAGACAACCTTTTTCTCAACGCAATCCACACTCTCATTCCAACTGCCGTTTTGAAAGGAGAGGCAAAAAAAAATTTCTTTTCAAATTAAATAGATTTCAGCACATATTCATCGAATGTTTCCCAGACACCCGGGATGCTTCTAGACACCCGGGATGGTGTCTAGCAAGCCTTATTGAAAGGACTTGCATTCTGCCATGTGTCAAATTTTAACCGGTCAGCTGCACCAAAAATTGTCTCACAGGGGAGGTGGATGAGAAGCTCCGGGCTAGTGGCCATTTCAAATTCAAAGTGTGGCTGTGTAAAAAGGTCTGTAACCTCAGGCGTATTGATTCGCTTAATGTTATCTTGCCAGCTAGCTATGAAGGGAAAGTTGGAAAGGCAGGCGTGAGATTATGTTCATATCTTGATGTCAGTGACTTTAAACTGATTCTGTAGAACACATTGGCAGTAACGTGTTGTGATTGAAAGCAATATGTTGGGTTTATGAGCTCATTCTTGGGTGTCTACAGTAAACAGATACAGTAGTGCAAGAAATAAATGAGTCAGATGATGAATTAACTGTATATATGGTAAAAGTAGGCTGGTTTGTCAAGGTTTATTGGTTGCGTCAATGACATGCTGCTGATCTCCACAAACTTAATTTTGAACCATTACACATTTTTCAAAACAAGCAGAAATTGGATTTACAGTCATGCATTTTCTGTAGTTTCTAGAGCAAAAAATATACAGGTTATTATTTTGTTAAAATGTGTTTTATTCATTCAGGCTAAATGTGTGCTGTTTGTGCTGTAAAGTGTGCTGGCTTTTCTGTTATGTATAATTAGTCCATACAACTTGCGCTATATTCCAAAATACTAGTATTAAAATAAAAACATAGTTCATTTACCTGCTGCATGAAGTTATTGTTGTGCAAATTCATTATTACACCACCTTGTGGATATAAACATTGCCCCAATGCCTTTAGTTATTTACAGTGTTTACATTAACATAACTGGACAAGCTTGTTCACAATTACCTGTCACACTCATTAAAATAAGGAAATAGTTTATCATAACAGAATTCATCAAGGACCGCGCTCAACACATCATTGGGGTTGACGTACAAGTTTCTCATTGAACAGATAACAAGAGGCAGTCTGACAGTTTCTGACTTGCACTGTGGGCTGCAATGCTTTCCGGAAACATCTGTTCTGATCTCAGAGAAGCTTCACTATTTTAACAGCAAATATACTTGGGAATAATCCAGGCTACAGTTTTAGTGCAGACTAACTGGAGAAATGCATTATGAAACATTACAGACACACATTTTGGTCATTATGCGTGGAAACTTTGAATTTAGTTCACCCAAATATAAAATTCGTTGAAAACCAGTGCATGATGGCTCCTCCTGTGGAACACATAAGAAGATATTTTGAGTCTCTGTGGTTTGTGCATGCAATGGAAGTCATTAAGAACCAATATTGTTTGATTATCAATGTTCTTCAAAATGTCGCCTTTTGTGTAAAAAATGTAGCTTAAAACCTGCATTAATTTCTTAAGTGGGAGACAAAATGCGAATATGTTGATGAACATATTGTATAGAATGAAAGTAAATATAAAATCTGGGACTGTTAAGCTAAGAAAAAAGCATCAGAAAAGTGGTTCAATGATTTTTGCATTATATTCCAAGTCGCCTAAAGTTATATGATGCCAGACGGCAGACTGATATTCAAGTTGTATTTGCTCATTTGTAAATAAATTATTCATACTGGTTTTGTGAACTGCATAACAAATTTATTGTAAAGCTATTGTAAAATTAATCATTAGTTCACAATTTGGACATATTTTGGCTAATTTGTTTTACACACAAGATCAAAAGTAATGTGGATTTGGAATGACATAAAGCTGAAAATCAATGGATGCTCGAATGTTAAACGAACAGTTTATTTTAAAATAAACAAACTGTTCGTTTAACATTCGAGCATCCATTGACATGAAATAAATATTGCAGCACAGTTGCATGAAAGAAACATCTGAAAGTCTTTGTTAGGTAGTCAAGTTTAAATCGAGGTTGTTTAAAGCTTTTAACCATAAGATATGTAGATATGTTTGCCCTGTTTTGGTCCAGACCTGTCATTTTAACAGTGCACAGCTGCCATGTCTGTTTGGCAGTGAGCTCTGATTGACAAGGTGTAGTCTGAACCCCTGCTGTGGATCTCAATTATAAGTGTGTGAGTGTGTGAGTGTGTGTGTGTGTGTGTGCACGTGCGTGCGTGTTTGGGGTGTGATGTTTTTATATACAGTATTTGTGGCTGGAAGTTATGCCCTGTACAGTATGTCTTTTTAGGCGTTATGGCATGTCTGTGCATGTTTGAATGTCTTTTAAAGATGTGTCTAGTGGTGTTGGCGGCATGTTAAAAGCATGTTGAATTTGTTCAAGTACAAAACCGTTTATCTGTTGTGGGTTTTATCTATGATTGGATTGGATTGGATTCAATTTATTGTCATTACACACATACAAGTACAGTGCAACGAAATGTAAATCTATGAATGTTATGTTATGTGTTAAAGGGATATTTCACCCAAAAATGAAAAATTCTGTCATGAATTACTCACTCTCTAGTTCGGAATAAATGTGTTTCTTTGGTTGAACACAGAGAAAGATATTTGGACGGATGCTTGTAACCAAACAGTTCTTGGACGCCATTGACTTAAATAGTAGGAAAAATGACAATGGTTCTCAAAAGTGCCCCAAAACTCTTTCTGATTCTTCAAAATATCTCCTTTTGTGTTTTGTTTAGGAGCACTATGTATTTATGTGTTGGTGTAAAGCCAGTGCACTGTATTTGTAAATGTAGTTTAAAAGTTTAAAGTTTAAAAGGTGCTTGTTGAGAGTGTTATATTTGTATAAATAAATGTTTTTGGTAGGTGTCTTATGGTATGTGTTCCTGTTGTGCCATCAGCAGCAGGAGATCCCGAATGGCCCAGCATTTGTGTGGTCCAGTCAAAATGACTTCAAATGAAAAATGCACAGGAAAAGATCAACATTTAGCAAGGCTGTGAAAGATGCCGTGTGTGTGTGTGTGTGTGTGTGTGTTTGCGTGCGTGTGTGCGTGCGTGCGTGCGTGCGCGAGTGTCATTTTGGAAAATGATAGTTTGTCCTTGTGTCTTTGTCTAGAGCCCTGTCATATAAAACGCAATGTCTCATCATCTTTCAGTCATAAAAAAAACTTTTTCATTCTCTGCCTCACACACAAACACCATTTCTGCTCTGCCTTCTTCCCACTAGACAACGTCATTTTCAATTGAAAGTAGTTCTGTTATCGCATCATCACAGTAATAATTATAGAAAGAGAAGAGGTTAACATCTCACAGTACACTACATCTCTCTTAACACATTTAGTTCCATGAGCTTAACAAATTTTCACACACTTTCATAAAGAGAGAATGTCATTGTTCACTCAGCCCCTCACTGAGATTCTATTCAATTAAGTCTCCTAACGCACATTTCATAAGCAGTGATTTTGTACAGACAGTTATATAAGACACACGCACACATACACTCTCACTCTCTCTCTCTCCATTATAACAATAGGCATTGAGACTGTTTCCCGTAGCAACGTGGCACAGACGTGAGAATAGTCTGTACTCTTTAGAGACTAGTACGCCCTCACTCTCACTCTCACTCTCACACTCACACTCTCATACACATTAACCACCAAATATTTGCATACCCTCTGAATCAGCTCTAAATCCAGAGCAAATGTGTTTCTTTTTAACACAATCTCTCTCTCTCTCTCTCTCTCTCTATATATATATCAGTCTCTCTTTCGCTTTCAACACATTTATGTAGTTTGGATATTTCTGGAAGTGAAAGCTTAATTCACTTATTGTGAAAAGAAAACACTCAACTTGCTTTTAGGAATATTTTATTACTCTTATTAAATCGAGTTCTCAGTTGTGTTTCATTTAAGTAAACTTAGTGAGATGGGTATTGGAGCTGTATGAAACTGTAAACTTATGCATTATTGTAAAGTAAAATTATACATAGGTAAATCTGATGAGAAATGTTTGAGATTATATTGAAACCTTCAAAAATATTGGTCATTATGCGTTGAAACTTTAAAGTGATAGTTCACCCAAATATACAATTCTGACATCATTTATTTATCCTTATGTCGTTGAAAACCAGTGCATGTTGGCTCCTCCTGTGGAACACAAAAGGAGATTTTTTGAGTCTTTGTGGTTTGTGCGAATAGATAATTGAGAGGCATTTGTCTTATAACAACAAATAAAAAAAGGTCACAGATGTGTGTTAACCCACTCCTGGTGCAGAGGTCGTGGCGATGGCAGTGATGGGGTTTTTGTCAGGAGTCATTTGAAACATTTATTAAAATCATTTCAATCCATTGTTAACCGTATGTTATGGTCCAGAGATGACGTTTAAATGCAGCAGCTTGATGAGCATAAACAAAACAAGGCGTCTGCCGATGATGGTTTACTAATAATTGCCAGACATGAATAAGTCTCCACTGGGAATATTTCGTAAGACAAAAATAACTAAACATGTTTAATTGCTAACGTACAGTAGTTGTACAGCTCTTACAGCTACAAGATGTCAAAAATGTTGCCATGGTTATCACATGTCAGACGTTGCATGTTCAGGTTTAACGCGTGTATTCCATACAAACACAGATCACTTCAGTTAAGATGTGGTTGTCACTCTTAAAACGTTGTGGCTTTTATGTGTCTGGAGAAAGAGTCTTTCGGTTGCACTTTATTTTACAGTATGTGTACCTAAACTTACAGTGTACTTAAGAAAGTACTGGGTAATTTAAAGTAACTACATGGGGTAAGGTTGGGTTAAGGGGTACGTCAGGTTCAGTTAGTACCTAGTTATTACCCAGTTATAATATTAACTACAATAAGTACACAGTTTCCATGGGAAACAGGACCGTAAAATAAAGTGCTAGTCTTTCTCACTTTCTGCTGCTGCTGCTTTTGGGGAAACCAAACTGTGTGTGTGTGTGTGTGTGTGTGTGTGAGAGAGAGAGAGAGAGAGAGAGAGAGAGAGAGAGTCTGATTCTATCTTCATCAGTCTGGGCATGTTAACATAAAACATCACATCTCTGAGTCAAATGAAAGAGGGGAACCCTCCATCCCTCCTTCAGACAGACAACTGGGGTGCAGATAAAGGCGAAGGACAGATGAAAGAGTTCAGCTGACAGAAAGGATCAGAGACGACGAGAAACCGTCGAAGGAAAAGAAAGGGGCGGGGGTGCTGGGGCCATTAAAAGGGACCGATGGATTGAGGTATTCTGTGGAAGAGTTGCAGGTGAGAGAGAAGGAGAGAGACATGAAGGGATAGAGAGATAAACCCGAAGAAAGAAAGAGACGCTGAATGAAATCAGCGCAAAAATGGAGAGAATTCCCAAGGCGGGTGGAGGTAGAGAGGAGGAAGATTGTGAAATAAAGATGAGTGATTTAAAGAAAGAAAGAAAGAAAGAAAGAAAGAAAGAAAGAAAGAAAGAAAGAAAGAAAGAGGAGGGATGATGGATTCGTTGAGGGGGAGAGAGGGCTGAGAGCAGGTAAACAGACCCAGGGCACCCCCTACTTGTAGCTCATATTTGTATTAGCTGACATTAAAATAAACATAATTTAAAGGTCCAATGTGCCATTTTTTGGATAATCTATTGACAGAAATGCAACATAATATATAATACAGTACCTTACATACTGAAGCGTTATGTTTTTATTACCTTAGAATGAGCTATTTCTATCTACATAGACCGCGGGTGCAAGGATACACATGCAAGGATTCGTCATGTTGTTTCTACAGTAGCCCTTAATGGACAAACTGCTCTACAGAACGTGTTTCGTAAATACGTTATCTCCTTCGGCAAACAAGTGAAAAAGTGACAACATCTTTGTATCAGCCTCCGTAGGGGGCGGGGTGAGCCATTGGTTGTAATTCGCAACCTCACCACTAGATGGTGCTAAATCTCAAACACTGGACCTTTAAAGGGATTTTGAAAACGAAATTTACACATTTATTAAAAACACACACACAACGAAAGCACAAATGTATTATTATTTATTATTTAATAAAACAAATTTGACCTCATATAGTATATGAAAAAGTAAAGCTTGCTTGATATTGCATGTCATTATCTAGCCAAAATAATTTTATATAAATGGGTGCTTCGTTCACCGCACAGCAATGTTAAACCCGCCCATCTCTGCACCCCTTGATCTGCATCACGTTCTGGCACGGCTAAACAGGGCCCATGTGGTAATGTAAGGCGACACTTGGAGGCACACACACAGGGGACATGTCTGAGAATACACAAACAAGACATCTGTCCAGAAAGTTAATCTCTTCCCTCCCTCTGATCATTGCTGGTTTAGACTGATGAACATTAGCTCTTATTGAGCAATCCTTACACACGCACTCGCACATATATAGCAAGCCAATCTGTGTTTAACTGCCAGTGCTCCAATATTAAATCTGTAACTACAGTAACCCAAGCAGCTGTTTGGCCACACCTGTGCTGTGTTTGTTGTTTACTCTTTATGTGTTTGTGTTGTTCCGTGCCATTGCAGGTGAAACTGATCTCTGTCCAAATGGAAGGCAAAATGCACACACTTACACGAAGCAGAGCGCTGAACCACACACACACACACACACACACACACACACACAGTGGCTCACAGATCACTGGAGCATGTCCAGCGTGGCCCTCATTATGACAGGTGTTTTAGAGGCACTGGAGCACGGCCACTTGAGGGGGACACGGTAACTTTTCTGAATTTCATCTCCTCTCTCTCTCTGTCTAACAATCTTTAAAAAACAATCCGTAAAACATTATATGCTGGTTAGGTGTGTTTCGAGGCATGGTAGCTGGTTTAAGCTGGTCCGGGAGCTATAGTTGTTTAGGACCAGCACATGACCAGCTTAAACCAGCTCATGACCAACTACCATGCTTTAAAACATACCTTACCAGCATATACTGTTTTTTTTCAACAGAGAAGGATGATAACTGGATAAAGGCAGAGCCACGTGGTATTGTATCAATACAAGTATAACTCCTATTCTGCTGTGCAACGGCTAGTGAGCAATAGAAGATGTAAAAGCATGCACAGTAAAAGAATGCACTTCCAAAATCCATTAAAAAAAGATACAATTCAGGCTAAAATTTGCGACGTGCTAACTCTTACAAGCTGTTTAGGACAGGGTTTGCAAAATGGGAGGCAATCCATGTCTGCACTATAAATGAGGTGATGCAACAAAGCTAAATATCTGTCATTAGAATCAAAGCTGTGTATGCCACAGACGTGCTGCCAGAGACGTGTTGTAAAAATTACCTTTCTTTTCACAAAACAAAGACCCTATAAAGACCTTTCTTTTTGCATGCAAAGAGTGATTCCTCACAAAGATATACTAACCGGTTTAATTACCCTAATGATCTCATGGGTGAGCGAGGTCACAAAGACCTGTTTAACCGAGCAGATATAGTGCTGATCGGCTGTTATAAAAACCCTAATCAGAGCGCTGCTTTAAGACAAGCAATAGAATGTGATATTGCAGATCTTATGAAAACTTTGCTTCGGTTAATCATTTGTATCGTTGCGCTTGTGTATCTTTGTGCTACGTGTCCCACAGTGCTGCAAGTTAAATTGAGTATACGTGCGAAACTCTTTCCCGATTAATTCGCTGGTTAGGACCGCACTTCAAAAAGAGTGTCAGCTCATCAAATGGAGGGGAGAACTGAGATTTCCTTCTATCTCTTCGTTTTCATTTGCAGCCCGTGAGGTCATAACGGCAGTTTTCTCTGGTGAGGTCATAATGGCATGTCATCACAGCAGGGCTAACACTCTTTCGTTCACACATTCCTTTCCAATGGTCTAACCATCCGTCTTTCTCCTTCACTCACAATTCTTTCACTAATTCATCTCTTTTCACTCTCTCAATCCGTGGGTTTCACTCTTGCTCGCTCTTTTATTCACTCACCAAAGACAGACAGAGAGAGAGAGATTGCTGATGCTTCAGAAACGCTTGATGTCTTTTCTCCTCAATTTTTTGGCTCTTCTTTTTTGTGCTCTCTGTCCTTTCATTTGCCCTTTATCCTCTTTTCCTTTTTATCATTCTTTAACCCCTCTTCTCTCTCTCTCTCTCTCCCCCTCTCTCTAGTTGTTCTTTATGGACAGCTGAGCATATTTAAGCAGTATGAGTTAATAGTCTGTGACTCTGGGGTTTAGGTTTGGTAATATAAGCTCTAAGAATGAATGAGAAAAGAGGATGAGTCTTTTAAAGAGATAGGGACTTACGCAAACTCTGGAGTCAAAACATGTTTTGAAATATAACGTCACATTTATCATATGTGTAGTATGTGTGTGTGTAGGTTTAACAATAATTGTAAGGGCAGATTTACACATTTGAAGAATGCCCTCACAAATATAGGTACATCTGCAGAAACAGTGAGAGACCAAAACCTTAGGAGTCATCCGACAGTAATGTGAAAGGACTTACAGCGTGACAAGACACACGTGAAAACTGTGATAAAAAAATCAAGGTTATCACATTATTTGAGGTTATTTTGACCTGTTTCTCCAGTTTTCATTCTTTTCTTTGCAAATAAATGCAAATAGAAGAATTATTATAGTTTTGCTTTTAGTTTCATTCATATTTTAAATTAGCTTTTATTTTTTGATTTTTCGTTTCTGTGTTAATTTCAGTTAAAGTTTTAGCAATTTTGTTATATATGATTTAAGTCATGTTATAATTTATTGGTTTATTTTTAATGTTGCTATGTAAGATTAATTCATTTTTATTTTAGTTTTTGTTTATTGTTATAATTTTACTACTTTAAACTTACGTCAGTTTATTTTGTAGTTAAGTCTTTCCAAAACATGTTAGGTCGATATTGTATTTGATTTCAATGAACAGGAACGTTTTCATAGTTTTAATTATAGTTAACTAAAATAATCTTGGCAAATAGAAACAATATTTATTTTTCAAATTTGGAAGAAATATTGTTAATAGTTCAAAGAATTAAACAAAAACGATAATTTTACCCAAACACATACCTAAAAACAGTAAATTCAGAAAAACTCAAAATGATTTTGAAAGGGTCTCTTAATGTACGGCTGACTGTACATATAGCCTGCAGTCATCTATAAAATAAGCTTGCTAATATAATGAAGCAAACATGTGTCACAAAAAGGAAAACAACTCAATATAAGCTACATACTTTATAAAAATGTAAAAATGCAGAAAAGTTTTGCGGAGGATTTTGTTTAAGGTTCAGCTCAATATAAAACAACCAGAGTCAATGGAAAGTCTTTACTTCAGTAGATTATGTGTAGGTGTATGTGTGTGAGTGTGCACTGATAAACTAAGCGATAATATTGTCAATGTGGGCAGTGACAGCCGATAGACGGTTTATCACACGGTTAACCTGTGTGTGCGTTTCCACACGTTCAACTACCTATAATGACACACAAGATTAAGATACCCCAGAAGAAAAGAAAGCATGAGGAAAAGAAAGCGTGAGATTCATTCTGAAGGAGCAGAATGCTGATGAGAGTTTCTGATGGAAGCCTTCGCCTGTAAGTCTGTGCATTTCCATTTCCATTTATTTTGTTGGCAGACGCCTTCCTGCCACAGTGGCTTACAAGGAAACGAATATATTGTGAAGTCATGATATTCCAGCAGGTCACAGAGGCCAGGAGCCGAGCAACGAGAAACCATAAAAACGCTGTACTAATTTTAGTGCCATCGGTTGAAAGAGGGCAGGGTTTGGCGGGAACAGTCAAAGGTCCATGTGTTGTTTTTCAACATGGAGTAACTCGCTGTCAAATATATACAGATATATTTCACAATCCCTGCCTGAAGTCCTGGTTCCAGGAAAAAGGTCATATTATGCAGCGGGTAGACGGCAACACCCGGCAACAGGAAATAACAATCGGCATGGCTGCCAACACAGGTGGTTGTGAACGCAACAGCAGCTCTGTAGAAAATTCAGGGTGGAGCCTTATACGATCAAGGCTTAAAAAAAATCTGTAATTGATTTCACCAAATCAATGTTGATTTAGTTGCCCGATCAATTTTGTTGCAGACTAGATTTAGCTGCAAAATACAACTTATTAGTGTATCCGTTATATTCACTCGCTCTGTTGAACAGAGATGTTTCACACTAACGCATTTTTTTTATTTAAGATATTAAGTTTGGTCCCAAAACATGTAAGAATCTAATAATAATATGGTTGACCGAACGGTTTTTAGTAAAAATGTATACTTCCAAGAATTATATTTACCTCCACTTAGGCCTGTCACGAAATCAGATTTTTTTCACTACACGGTTATCGTGGCTAAAACGAATTTCTCGATGATATTTTCATGATATCTAACTGTTGCTAATTTTGAGCATTAGACACAGTAAGGAATCACCATCCATCACATGATCTTAAATCTCAAAATACCGTCTTTAAAGTGGTCATTGTATGCACGTAACTACGTTTTCATCAGCTATCACTCTGACTTCATCTCAGAGAAGAACTAACATTTCACGTGTCATGTTCTCATATTTTAAATGTGATCCAGTAAGTTATGTTGCTTCTTTTTTTAATGTGAGAATGTTTGTTGCCATGGATGGGTCCCATGTGTTTTTATCCCTGCGGTAAAGGGTGGAATTTCACGCTGGGTCTCCCGGACTTTAATCACACCTCAGCCTACACAACATACGGCCCGTGTATGTGTGCGGGTGGATTCTGCGCCTCACTATATAAGTGAGATGGTTAGACGTGTTGATATTCACATTTTTTATATCTGAAGGCTGTAAATGTGGGGATATCTCCAGAAAAACCCTGCATAATTTGAAAGAGCACAAATGTGACAGCTGAAATATTTAGCTTGTGTTTCTCACCCTGGGAGAAAGATGAAATTTCTCAGCCATCCAACAGTGTTTCAACATACAACGGTCATTACACAAAATAACACAACAGCCTGCTGCTTACCAACCGTAATCGCACAAACCAAACAACATTTGATAACCCAAATGGGTGTGTGTGAGAGAGAGATGGTGAATTGAGGGGCTTCTCAGAAAGAACAGACTGTTGGGACAGATCGTACAGACAGCTCTGAGGCCATCTGCTCAGACAAAAATCATAACACACTACACAGACCTGAAAGTGAGTGTGTGTGCTGTATGATTGCTTTTGTCCTGTATGTTGCATTCACGTTTCATAAATGTGTGTGTGTGTGTGTTTGTATTGCTTGTATGTTCTATGGGTGTCTTTGTTTTGTTTGATTGAATGATACAAAAATAAAAAAGGACATGAGAGAAGCGAAAGACAGATAATGTTAGATAGAAATAGTCACAGTGTATGAATATCCTATACAGTAATACCGTGTATATTTCATATTTATGACCTCTATTAAAGGGATAGTTTACCCAAAAATAAAAATTCTGGGGATATTTTGACTACCATTGTAATTTGTTCTACTATGGTAGTCAATGGGGTCCAAGAAGAACTGTTTGGTTGCAAGCCTTCGTCCTAACATCTTTCGCTGAGTTCAATACAACTACATTTATACAGGTTCGGAACAACTAGAAAGTAATTTGCAACATTATTTTCATTTTTGTGTGATCTATCCCTTCAAGACATGTAAATCCTAATTTAATTTATAGAGATATTGCTTGATAAATAATTATATACCATTTCCAAAAACTATAACACATTATATGGACCATTTCGCAAGATGTAAACAACCATCCAGAAAGCACTTTTTCAGTTTCTCCCTCCATTGCAAAAATGTCAAGTTTGTTTAAATGCTTGACAAGAGAAGTACAGGGGAATTATAATTTTAACAAAATTGTAGTATTGTTCAAGCTTGCACACTATTACTCAAGTTATTGCCCTATAAATTACTCAAATTATTCATTAAAGAATTAATTTGGTATTTTAGAGTTACTAAACTAACCCCCCACCCCCCCCCCCCCGTTATTCAGAGTGATCTCTGCCAATACTGATTCTGAAGATTAAATTAATATTACTTCACTTTCTGAATGTTATTAATTCATATAATGGCTATTAATATTGAACATCAAACTGGAGATGTCTCTTAAAATTTTCTATATAAAGAGCACAAATTCACTTTCATTTAACACAATTGTATAGGTTTCTAGCTCAAAGCTCTTTGTTTTAACATGATTCATCATGGACAGTGGTTCCACATGTTTGAGTCATGTTTTCTTAACATGAAATGAACATGAAAAGAGAACATGAGTGAAAGGTGTAAACTCAACATGAAATTAACATGTTAAGGGAACCCAACAAGATACACTTCTGCACTACTCCTAAAACAGATGTCACAAAAACTCTTACAAAATCGAACAATACCCTGATAGCAAGCAACCATTAAATCAATGTTACAAATTAATGATTTGTCAAAATAACCTCTGCACCTGCAATTCATATTGAAAAAATAAAATTACATCAAACCATTATTGTGATCAGTGTTTGCTTTAGTTGGTGAACTGTCACAACAGGACGGTTGCAGTTGTTTACCTTTTTTTGTTATGAAAAGAATAAGAAGCATTAACTTAGTAAGTGAGTTGTGGTTTATGATTGATTGACATGTTCTGCTCACAAAAATGCTCAATTTCAGGGGCAAAATAAACAAAGTTTTATCGACACGTTTTAACATCAACACTCATCACACAAACTACAACAATGGTGACAATCATCAAACTAATGCAGATAAACAGATCAACTGCAACGCATGCTGGGAGTCATGAATGAGTTTTGAACCATGATGTTACCCAGCATGCATTGTAGCATGAAGCTTTCTTTTGTTGATTGTCACCATTGTTGAGTTTCATACACTGATTCTTCATGTCTTATTGATTCGGTGCTATAATTTTCCTCTAGAACATCTCATAATGTTAGCAATAACACAACGATCCCATGACCAACATATCAACTCCAGTAACTTCACAATGACGACACAGGATCCTGCCGGACCCTCATTTTCTTTGCCGCAACAAATATATAACAAGACGATTTCAACAGGCAAAGGAAATCATTAAAAGAGGAATCAAGAGCCCAACTAAAGCAAACACTGATCACAATAATGGTGTTTTGTTCTTCTACATGTTCATTTCATGTTGAGGTTACTTGATTCATGTATATTCTTGCTACATGTTAATTTCATGTTGAGAATGACTCAAATTGAATCATGTTAAACCAAAGAGACATTTTTTTGAGTGTACAGTTTATATTTATTATGTACTGTTTGCCAATAGCCAACAGTGTGAAAAATTGCTTTTATTGACCGATATTGATTATTGGCTGATATACTGGTGCATATTAGTTATATATCAGTGCACAATTATTGAACAGAATATCTCGAAAACGACAAAATCACACAAATCTGTGTTAAACTTGGGTTGCAAGTCCTAAAAAAATGGAAAGAAAACAAATACATTCTATTTGACCTCCTGAGGTAGACAAGCAACATATTCTGAAGGTTAAGCACCTCTTTAAACTGACAACAGAATGTCATCGTTTTTTTAAGAGTTTAAGGCCATATGGTGCAGCCTATTCATAGAAAGTGCCACAAACACACAAAAATGAAAAGAGAGAAGAGGGGAGGGGAGTGAGTACTGTATTTCACTCCTCATGAATCTCTCAATCAGTGTTATTATAACCCCAAACATCAGATAATTAATGTGCTGGAGCCAGACACCCCACATTATGTGATTGTCCTCTCTCTCTCTCTTTCTCGCTTCTACACACATGCCTCACACCATTTTGTAAATTACCCCATTATCTTGACTTGTTGATTCCTTCAATATTTGTTGAAGTGGTTACCATGATAAATAAACAAGCCCACACAGTAATTATAGCTAATATCAATGTGTTTGTTGTGCGTCTGTGTTTATAGGCAGTTTGTGTTTGTCAGTACAGCCCCATCAACCTTTAAAAAGCCTGTTCAGTCTAAACAACACAAAAGCACAAACAGAACAAGCTGTCCAAAGCAAAAGCAAAAACTTGCCAAAATGAACAGAACAGAGGGTTTCAGAAGAATCCAAAGCTGAAGCAAGATATTGTTCTCCAGATATACTCACGTCAGCACCTGGAATATATGTTGCAGGGCTGCACGGCACACAAATATGGACGATGAACACCACACCCATATGAAACATTTATTTGCAGAATCATACATATAAATATGGAGATGGTCTTACCTTGCTAGTGTGTGACAGATTCTACTCTGCCAGGAAGACTTATAAGTCAGAACATGTGGGGATTTCCTCCTATTCACACACTAGAGCATCAGTCAGGTCAGGTGCTGATGTTGGGTGATGAGATGTGGCTCACGAACGGTGTTCCATTTCATCCTGAAGGTGTTCGGTGGGGTTCAGGACTTAGCTTTGTTAAGCCCCGCCACTTCTTCAAGTATCTTGGTTTTCACATAGGCCACGGCCCGGCATGTGTGTCCAAAGAAACCGTGAATATTGTACTATTGCAAAACTTTTCCATGGTAATCATAGTTTCTCATGATCAAATAAAACATCTTGGTTCCGGATGTAACCTCAGTTCCCTGATGGAGGGAACGAGACGATGTGTTGAACCGACAGATGGGGTTTGATCTTGAAAACCAATCAACTCAAGGACACAAAGTCTCGTTCCCTCCATCAGGTAACTGAGGTTACATCCGTGACCAAGACGTTCCCTTTCTATCGGTCTCTCGACGTGTGTCGAACCGACAGATTGGGTTACTATATGAAACGCCAAATGGGGAGAAAGTAGGGAGGCAAAAGAGCGCACTGTCTCGCCTGGAGAAGACACTTCACAGGCGTACCCCCAACCGGCCGTCGCAAAAGTGTTGCTTCTACGAATGTCTGCCAGAGAGGCGCCCTGATCCAGTGCCCACGTGGAGGCTACACCCGGGTGGAGTGAGCTCTCACTGCCAGTGGGCACAGGAGAAAAGTGATGCCTTCCACCACCTGGTGTGCCAATCTCTGTTTGGGGACAGCTCTCTCTGTAATGGCTGCAACATACACCTTAAGGGGAGAAGGGGAGAGATTGCTCTCCAACCCTTCCTGGAACACGACACTGACCCCACACCGCCTGGTAAGGCGCACTGTCATGGTGACAGAGTTTAGTTCCACATCAAGGGAAGAGGTGCTCTTGCAGGGGAGAGCTTCTCCTGTCCCAGCGGACCTGCAGGCCCAATCGGTCAAGGTGCCGAAGCACAAGGTCCCTGTGAGTACACAACAGATCCTGTGAGATGGTTCAGGATACGCACGCCTCCGTGAACTTGGTGAAGACACAGGGAGACAGGGCCAGACCGAAGGGCAGGACTTTGCACTGACATGCTATGGTCTCGAGTAAGGGAGGATCGAGACATGAAAGTATGTGTCCTCCAGGTCGATAGCTAGGAACCAATCCTGAGGTCTGACGGGTCTCAGGACATGCCCCTGTGTCAACATTCTGAATGGAGCCTGAAGAGCTTAGTTCAGAGAGCTTAAGCGCACACTTCATAGAGCGCAGACCCAAAATGGGCGCAGCCCCCCACCTTTCTTGAGGACGAAAAAGCAGACGGGCCTTAGAACCCCCAGGACATCTCGATCGGACTCGACCCCTTTCGCCAGAGGGGTGGCACCTCGACCCGAAGCACGAGAGCATTCTTGCCTTGAACAGAACTCGATCGCTTAGCCGAGACGGATCCTCCTCACTAGCCAACTGGAAGGGCTGGGGAGTTGAAACCGCGCCCACAGAGGAGCCAGAGGAGCAATCTATAAAATCTGTGGGGGGAGGTTGTGTGGCTGGCAGAATGACGGGGAGTTAATGCCCTCCTGAAATCTCCTACCACGGGGGGTGTCTAAAGAGGGGGCAACGGGACCGCAGTGGGAACAGAGTGGCGGAGCTACTGGGAAGCACACACGTCTTCACCACCGAGAACGATGTCAACAAACAGTCCACCCTGTGCAACGGGCGCATCGAGAAAGCAGACTTTCTCGGTGTCTCACGCCTACGCAAGGCTGAGCCATAGCTGTCTGTCACCTCCGACTGGAGAACACAATGTCGCCCAGTTCTCGTCCCACAATGCCCCTGACGTGTCTGCTGACGGTTAGCATTCCACACGGGTGTGAGGAGCACAGAGTTTGTCGGCTGCTGGCACTGTTGTTGCAAATTGCAACAAGTCAGTGGCTGCGCGCATCGGAATTGTGTCTTCCCTAAGCAGAGGCAGCTTAAACCACAGCAGTGGAAGCGTTAAATCAAGAGTTTTAGCTGTGTAAAATCAAGTTTACTGTACAAAATTCAGCAGTAAATAAAGCTGTTAATGTAAACACCTGCTGTTTTTTTGCATATGAATCAGGAAGCACTGGTGCAGTCCCGTCATGTTTTCACTGGGTTTTCGTGTCATCTGATGTTCGTTGAAACTGTTTGATGTTCACGGTTCAAACAAACACCTACACACACCTACAGTAAGAAAAACAACGGCAAAAAAGAGCAGCGTTCCCGAAGAGAAAAATAAAACACCCTGCATGTTTTTGTCTTCGAGATGATGAAAGTAGGCAGTTTGTATTCCCTCTGAAGACTTAAGACACCCAGTGGGCAAACAAGTGAACGTCTTAGTAGGAGAATAAATCTTGTTAAGAGATGTAAGGTGTTTTAAGAGATGATTTAAGATTAAAAAAGGTTCTTAAAGGGAACATTCAAAAATGAAAATTCTGTCATCATTTACTCACCATGTATGACAAAGGATGATGTTTTGAAGAATGTTGGTAACCAAACAACATTGACTTCCATTGTAAGGACACAAAACCACTGAGATATTTCCCAAAATATCTTGTTTTGTGTTCCACAGAAAAAAGTCCTATACAGGTTTTAAATCACAAGAGGGTGAATAAATGACAGAATTTGTATTTTTGGTTTAAATATTTCAGAGATACAGTGGAGTGAAAATGATGAGGGTAAGTAAACGGAACATCACAGAGTCATTGTTGATGGAAGTACACAGAACGCTTTCAGATGATCTGAATCATTAATCAAAATCTTCCCTGGCAAACAGAACGGCTGAAAACAAAACATAATTTTCAGTGATCATACATCACTCATCATCCGATCTGTGCTGTAAACTGGAAAGGGTATTAAGGCAAATATAATGATGCTTTTTTATGGTTTGTTTCAGTGTGGTTTATGTCATTCCCTGATTTAATTTCAGCTACTCATCAAAGCAGAGTCAGTCAGGACACCACAGGGGACAATTTCACATTTTCACATTTTAACACACACACACTCCCCAGGTAGCAGAACTGCCAAATTAGTGTTCATTTACTAAAATAGTGATAATTCATCATTGGGCTTCATTCATCGTTAATTGCTGCATTAAACATAAGTTAACCGAACAATAAGTTGATCGAACAAATATTCAAATGACAAACAAACTCAATTGAACCATTTCAAAGTCTCCAAAAGTTCATAACAAGAAACAAAGATCCAAACATATGCACCGAACACCCAGACAAAAAGACAGACACTGCATCCTGGCAGACAGTTTATTGTCAACATCACTTCCAACAAACACGTATATTGTGAAAGAAAAACATACCAAAGCAGGCAGCCAAGAGGATTTGTGAAAAGCTGCGGTCGTGTACAAAACCTTGAAGACTATTTCAAGGCCCTAAAGTGAAAAGTGGGTTTCAAAGGACATCAGAAAGTATAAGATTCATGTCTGAGTATGCACCAAACGTGACTTACACATTAATGGCAATGTCCTATAGGTTCACAGACGCGTTCGAGAGAAACAGTTGGGTCACCCATCAGCATGCTGTTCCCATGGCGATGCCCTGGAGCAGCTGGTGAAAAGCATACGGTGGACTGAGAGTGCAGTTCAATGAGCGAGTCTGTGTGTTATCAAAGGGATTTGCTGGCCTATACTTGAGTAAATAAACATGAATGTTTATGTGTGTATATATCGATTGTCAAATAAAAATTAGCTTTTTAAACAAATTGCGTGTTCACGGTTCTTTCGAACATGCGTAACATTGCGCTGCTGCGTTGTTCTGCCGATGACAAACTTCAGAACTAAAAGGGCAGGAAAGTCATGAACAGTCTTGTTTTTAAGACACAACGTCAAGTTAAAAAAAGATCGGCTAAAAATGCATTGCATGTTGTTTTATGAATTGCAGCCTGACGTATTTCTCATAAAACCAGCACAACTTCACGAGAATTTGTAAGTATTTTACGAGGTTGCCAATTTGTATTCGTACATTTTAGTACAATTTGCTTTTGTGCCAGTGATGTTAAGTTCAGGGGTGGGGTTAGGAGAGGGGCTTCAGTAAAAACAAAAATTCTAATGTACCATTCAGATAGTACGAATTCATACGCATTAGCCACCTCATAAAATACTGTATGTACTAATTCCCATGAGATCTGGTTGCATAAAACTGATCAGTCAAAACTTGATGATGGTGTTTGTAAAAATGATAGTTAAAACTAATACTGTAACTCTAACACCATGTCTATAACTCATCAGAACCCATTATAAATTTAAATTAAAACCCATTAAGAACAAGCCGTTGTTGTGCAGTGTCATCAAAAAAAGCTTTTGCCTCTATATCGTCATCTCTGTTTGACATGAAACTGCGAGTTGCCTTACGTACAGTTCTTGCATTCCCTTGAAATCAGATGACATCAAACTTTAAGGAAAATTCCCTGAAAATATAACTGGGAAACATGCATGCACTACGCACCTACAGTTGCCTGTGGTCACACTTACATCATTAATTTGAAGAAACGCACACATGTGCGACACCGACTATGTTCGCAAGTACGCATGTCGGGAGGTGGTTAGCAACAACAGTTGCTTTTTACAAAAGACTGTCTGTATCTCAGTCTAAGTGTTTTTGGTAACCATGGAAACAAATGCCACAGTAACAGCGGGAAATCAAAGCTTGGGTGGTGAGCTGCTGAGAGGTAGTGAGAGAGAATGAAAGCGCTTGCGTGTGTGCTCCTGTGTGATATAAACAGACGCTCAAACATGGATTTGTTTCATCTTCTGTTTGGTACGTAGAAAGTAATGAAGTCGGTTTCAACACGAGATCCCATCTCCTGTGACCTAGCCATTTATTTTGACCTCTCCATAGGGACCTCTTCCTGTACTTCGAAATTCTGAAGAGCTTATAAGCGACTGTGTCTAGGTTTCTTGTACATCGGGGGAGGCAAATGTATCAACCTACTTTAAGGGCTGAAACCGTGGAAACCTTCAAACTATTTATCACGGTTATGGTGTCTAATCTAATATCTTGTCTAAAAATCTAATATCAACATCCAATCGTGTAGCTCCAAACTAATACAAAGCTTTGAAAAGTCCCTAAATACACAAAATCCCTTAAATCAACCCCATACTGTAACTTAACATTACATTTTACAGATGTCTACCCCATAAATTTACATTTTACAGATGAACATTTAAAGCCTAAATCGAACCACATATAAAGAAATGCAGTTATAAAAATAAACGTGGAAGCCATGATGAGGGGTGTATGTGAGCGAGCAGAAGTCCTGTGAACCCAAAATGAGACGAGCAAAAAAAGGACATGTTTGATCACCGGTTGTCTATAGAAATGGGTTTCTCACGCAGCAGATGGAGAGAGAGAAAGAGAGCAGATTTGAGCGGAAGAGTTAAATAATTAGGATTTGTTATGATCGACAGATGGCTGAAGTTTGGCTTTGTGGAAGTTTATGGAGAAAGTTTCTGTGTGTGTGTGTCTTCAGTTTAACTCAAAGCTAGACTCCCACAGACTGAATGAGCTCCTCTCTCTGAAGATTGCTCTTAAACTTGGGAGTATTTGAGCACTAGAATCACCATTATGTGAAGTTTAGTTCAGGGCCGGACAGAAGATCTCTGTTGTTTCTAGTAGACAACACAGATTAAATGGAGAATTTGATGGTTTCGCTCAACTCTGAGGGTACTTGTATTTTTCGGACATCCCTTCGGAATGTCTCTTTTCAGAGATCTCATATGTCTCAGACTGGTTTTATATGTGTTTATACCAAGACTGCAATTAAAAATCTGAGATTCTAATCTGAGTTTGATTAACATTACATATACTATGTCAACAAATTTCCTTTTTATTCCTCTAATGAATTTAAGGAAAAAGGTCTGCTATACTGTACGTAATTGAAAATTACTTTAATTAAGTCATTTGGAAAAACTAGTCTCTCAACATGTTGAAGGTTTATGAGTCAGTGTGATTTTGTGTATTTGTAAATAAAGCATCGTAATCTGTCACTTAACCAAGGTTAATAGACTCTGATGCAATTGTTCAACATACAGAGAAATCTGTCATTACACTTTCATCATCATCTCTCTCTCTCTCTCTCTCTCTCTCTCTCGGTAATGATGGAAGGTAAACTGCCGGTGAGAGAATGGATTAAGCTTTAATTCAGGGATTAAACCTTTGCTTTGTAACATTAGACTCACTATGTGTCACCTGGAGAGCAAAAGCTAAGAACTCCAAAAACAACATATTTATTATTCAACACACATCATTCCTCAAACTCATATCTATAAGTCACACTGTGTGTGTCAGAATTTAACATTCTCTTTTATTTTCCGCACTAAATTGATTATCAGTGCTTTTTACTTTAAGGGCAAATCTTTGTAACCATTCTCAAAATCAACAATTGTGGCTATCGAGATAATGAAAGAGCATTACATATTAAACAATGCTCACCTCAGATATCTGACAGCTACAGGTCACTAATGTCTTCTGAGGCTTTAATCCTGTTATTGGAATATCATGAAATATTTTTTACAGAGATTAAAAAAGGAACATACCGAGGGCCATTTTTAACCATCTTTTATTTATCTGGGGCATTCTGTCACTTTCGGTGGTATTTTTGCCCTTAGTCCTGATTAATAACCTTGGTGTACGAGTGTGTAACGTCAGGTGAAATAAAAAGGAATCATACATGCTGTGGAGATGGGAAAGGGTGTCTGTTTTTTCTCTACTTCTGTTCAACTAATGCATGACCTGAATGGAAAAGCAGGGTCTCTGATTGGACGAACATTTTCTATTGAGTGGTCCAGAAGACTGCCGAGCACTAACTATTTCTCTCGCTCGCCCCATGTGTCCAGTCCCCAGTGCCAGCTCCGCTAACCCAACCGGCTGGAGGAAGAAGGGACCGTTTAGGCACAAAATGGAAAGGAACAGCATGAAGGGAGGCGAGAGGAGGGGCATGTGGGGGGCAGTGAGGAAAGGTCAATAAATGGTGTTTCGTCAAGTTAATTAAACTTTAATTGAGTGTGTGATATATAAACAAAATAGGTAACCAACGTGAAGAGCTCTTCAGATCCGAAACGCATAGAAACGTTCCTTTGAGGCCACCAGGCAATTACATGTCACACTGTTGCTTATGTTGTTTTTCAAGCAGATATATTTGAGAAGCAGGTGCATGTCAAAGCTTGTAACAGACTTGTCTGGCTTTGAACTGCTATCTTTTCAAATGATTGTCATACAAATCATGTGCCTGAGGCAAGTATGCTTTTTGTTGTAGACAGTTTGTATCTGTGTATGTGTGTGCACATGTGTTTGTCTGTGTGATCATGTAAATGTTTCAGATTTGTGCATGTGTGTTTGATGGAGGTCAAAGTCATTTCCCCTCTGTCAGTTGTGTTTAAGTATTTCTGCCATCTCTTAATCCCCAGTGGTGTGCGTGTGTGTGTGTGTGTGTGTGTGTGTGTGCGTGGGTGCGTGTGCGTGCGTGTGTGTATAGCACAGATGATTTATTCACTGACGGACACAAACCTGTTTGTATGCCCGTCAGAGTGTGTTTGTCAGGAAAAACGAATCTACTGATCTAATCATCTTCAAGACTGCCTTTCCCCCCCACACACACAGACACACATGTGCAAGTCATATGTAAACATGAATGAATAGTGTAACCTCTTCATATACATCTATATTCAGGCAGTCAAACCACTAAAGAGCATTCAGCCCATCCATATCTTTCAAGAACACCCAGCAGCCAACCGCACGCACATATATGCTTTTAGCTCGATTATTTATTCATTGCGCTAATGCACGCAGGCACATTCAGATTCCACGCTGAAAGCCAGAATCTAATTTAAATCTGAGAATAAACAGGACATAGAAAACAAAGGAATGTTACGGCATACAATGAACAGGAATTACTTAAGATTCCGCACCATTTGTACGCCTCGTATTTAAAGCAGATCTGTGACACTGGCCGTGTTGGCTTCATTGTACGAAAGGTCACATGTTTGTGCTTTCACAGAAGCACACAGACGCTCTTTGGAACATTCTCAAGTCATGCTGGGATGACATATATCATCTGGTTTTGTGGAATCCATGCCAGGTTAGTTTTGGCATAGACTTCACAAATAAAATAAACCATGGGGACTGGCCAAATTGAATGAAAGAAAAACAAGCACATACAAAATACAAAAGAATCTAAGCTTTTTAGGCCGGTCTATGTAGCCAATCCTAAAACTACGTTTGTTTCGATTTTTTTTATCAATGACAGTTGAAGACATGTTTTTTGAACACATATTCAGGTTTGCATAAAACATAGATTTTAAGGAAATTACGTTAAAACACAAGCAGTGAAGGGACTTCTAGGGAATATCCATTAAAAGAGAGTAAACCTTCGGATACCAGTATAGTAGCACCGCCTTGGCCTAGAGAAACTGCTAAACAAACTACAAGAGACTTGGAGCCAAATCTAAGAGGGTAAACCATATCAATTGTTTTACAACAATCATGTCTATATTATGAAACCATTTAACAATCCTCCTAAGAGATGAAAGAAGCATTTCCTCACGATTCCTGTTGACTAGGCAAAAGACCTATGGTCTACACAGTGGTTAATCATTGCTACAGTTTGTCAGGAAACATTCACATGGCGCTTCTCGCCTTTGGGAGGATTTGTGTAGATCCAGTGAAACTTCCTCCCTAGTTCATCCGAGATCAATTTTTTCTGCTAATGCTGGATTTGAGAAGATCAGCTGATGGTGCTCCTTTCAGACTTACCCACCGGTACACAGACAGTAATTCTCTGACGTGCAAGCGTATATTGACCTACAGAATTAGGGAGATGGATTTTCTAAACATATCTCATTAATTTATTGAATAAATTGGCTATGAAAAGGTCGCTCGAGAACAGAACATACGTTGGTGGAACGTTCTCCGTGGTGCTGAACAGAAAACAGATGAATTGAGGGGTTTCTATCCATGGTGCTGAAACTAGGACAATGACTGCACATAGGGAGGTGTACACACTAGGTTGAAAGTTACACAGGTGTTCCATTCACACCCTCCGAGTCGCCCTCTGGTGGTCGTTCCTATGTGGCCATGACCCCGGTGCTGTTAAGGAAAACAAGTGAAAGAGCTTTGTAAAAGATAATTGAACTTTCTGACCATAAACACAGCAACAGCCGACCTCCCTTGACGGCCACCATTGTGGTTCATGGATGTCAACACTTTTCTGAAACTCAAAGAAGAAATTAAGGACAGAGGGAGTTAGCCTTCTGTGGCGCAGAGCTCCCAGCCTGCATCCAGCCTTAATTTTTAGTTGGTGTTGTCACTGTTAGGCAGATTTATAAATAGCGGGTAAAATGCCAGCCTTGGCCCCACTAGACATATTTTGTTTTCTTGTTTTTGGATGCACCTCACATTGTGCATTGCAGTCTGTCGGGCAGGTGGTACGCCCGCGTAACCAGTTATACATGCAATTACAGCACCCCATGGATTCACAACAGTGTTGTGACAATTGCTGATTTGGTTTTAGAGGGGCTGCTTCCTTCCGTTTTAAACACAGATCCGCCACACAGTCCAGTTTTGCTTTTGTAAAATATGCCATTGCAAAATACGGTAACATTTAAAAAGCAGTCTTTATTCTTAAACTAGAATAAAGATCTTTAACGCTCAATTGAAGAAAGCGATGCTTATAGAGAGCAGATATAGACAGACAGTGTTTCAATGTCCTTGAGCGAGACACTAGGTTGCTTTTAAGGGGACTGTCCTCTTGATAAAAGTGTCTATCAAGATGACAGACACGTATACGCAGCTGTCTTTCTGTGTATGTGTCAAAACAAATTAAATTCAGGTGTGCGATAAAGCTTTGATCCTCAGAAGTGATAGATATTGCTTTGAATAAAAAGACTGTAACACACATAGACGTGTTTCTCTTCTTTCACTACTCAAAAGCTATGCTTTTTGTGTGGTTCCTTATGAGAAGTTTCACCCTTTTGTTTTGTATCAGGGTGGTTATGTCAAGACTTTTTCAAAGTGTAAGTTATGAATATAACATCAATATGGACAAAGATCTAACAATCTGACAATAAATTATGCAGACCATTTTTTGGCAAGCCGTGCGTTCCAACAGCGTAACCAGCGGCTGGGTTTTCACTTGCCTGTGCGATAGAGGGAGGGAAATAAAACGGGGGTGTATTTATGTCATTTGAAAGGTGTTGCGTCTCTGAGCCGTTGTTATGGGGTCTGCTTGGGAAATAATAAGACAAGCTTTCAGCTGAAGGTGAAAGCTTAGAGGCAAATGAAAGCGCAGTTGAAGGGTGAAATCGGTGTTGGCAGAGTTTAAGTGCAGTTGCTGTGACTGCTGTCAGCATCGGTGGCAGAACGAACTTCAACAAAAATCCAGAATCCCTTTAGTCTTAATAGACATTTTATTCATGACCTCAGAGTGTAATTTACTGATAAAGGTTCACGATCACAGCGGCCCCGAGGGCCCCCGACCGCTGTACTGTCGTTCACTGCATGCAAAGGGCCCCACTAGAGCTATACTCGTATAGTTTTTGATCTCTCCTCTGCAATTTACCCTCCCAACTCTCTCTCACACTTGCTCTCTTTTCTCTCTCTCTCTTTTAACTGGCTGGTGTGTTTTCAGGACTGTGCCCCGAGGCAGCTGTTCAGATCAGATTATGGTGGAATAGTAGTGATAATCTGCTCAGATCTTAGGGGACAGGACACATCAGGACCAAGTGGACCCATTAGCGGTCTCTTCAACTGATGGATATATTAGGATGCATAACATAATGACAAAATGACAACGAACAGGCAAAAGTACATATGCTGAAAATGTAGCCCAACTCTGCCCGGCAGGTACATGGAGTTCTTTCTGTAGCAATCGTTTTCACCTTTGTGCTGCACAAAATGTGTTTCAATCCACATGCATGAAAAATCTCAATATAAATTTGAAAGTATAATATGAGATTCACCTAAGCAAATGCTCTGTCATACAGAATTAGACTTCAAATACATTGAACTATTTTTTGTGGCTCTGACCTGGTTGGTTGTTTCTGATGATTGACAGCTGTCATTTTAGATCAGTAATAGAGAGCGAGACAAGGCTTTCAAAAATAGTGTCTGGCTCTCCATCTACAGGAGACACACACACACAGTAGCACAGAGACCGTTTTTTAGCCAAATGTATGCATAGATCTTAAAGGGATAGTTAATAAAAAGATAAATGCAATTTAACTCCTGTGTGACTGTCTTTGCAGAACACGAAAGAAGATATTTTGAGAAATGTGTCCATACAATGGAAGTTAATGGGATCCAGTGGTGTTTGATCACAAACGTCCATCAAAATATCTTCTTTTGTGTTCTACAGACGAAAGAACGTCTTACAGGTTTGAAATGACATGAGGGTGAGTTAATGACAAAATCATTTTAATTTTTTGGTTGAATTATCCCTTTTACATTGCTTTGATTAGTCATAATATTACTGTAAGTGAAGTGTATATAAACACCAGACACAACATCCTCTAACACACAAGACGTTAAAGACCCATTCACATCAAGAACGATACATTTAGAATTAATTTGTTGTGGTTTTAATTTATTATTATTATAAAGTCAATAGCAAAGTCCACATCACATGTCTTAAAATGTGAAACTGTTGTTGGTAACACTTATAATATGTGATATTATTTAATATTAGTAAATGCATTAGCTAACATAGATAACAATTAACAATTTAGTAACCATTTAATAATCCTTGTAAATGTTAGTTCATGTCAATACAGATATTCATGTTAGTTCATGTTGCATTAACTAATGTTAACAGTGACCATGATTGATTTTAATGTTGTATTAGTAAATGCTGAAATTAACATGAATAATCAGTAATAATTGATGTATTAGTATTGTCGATTGTTAGATCATTTTATCTAATGCGCTCTTTGTATGACACATGGTCACTGTTAACATTAGTTAATGCAACATGAACTAACATGAATATCTGTATTGACATGAACTAACATTTACAAGGATTATTAAATGGTTACTAAATTGTTAATTGTTATCTAATGTTAGCTAATGCTTATTTCTCCACGAACTCTGTGTAAGTCGCTTTGGATAAAAGCGTCTGCTAAATGACTAAATGTAAATGTAATGCATTTACCAATTGTTAATAAATAGCACCTTATTGTAAAGTGTTACCATGTTGTCACTAGAACAAACGATGATAATAAAGCTATCATTTTCTGATGTGAATGTGCCTTTATAAGACCACGTTTTTAAGACTATAAAACCAGATCTATAGTGCGCTTTCAACATTGCAGTTCATGACAACTACTGTACAGGCAGAATGCACTCCACCACAAATGTAGAGACACACATTCACAGTCCTGTGCTGCAAGACAGCTGGTCACAGAGTATCAACAATCCAAGCTGGAAAACATTAGAGTTTATGACAAGCACATACACACACACATACTGTAGCATTTCACTGAGGTTCATAACGTATCCTGACACTTCCCAATAGCCAAGCTCTTATCATCTAAAGGTCACTGTGAATCTTTCTACACTTGTTTAGATTTGGAGTGTTGGTGAGATTTCTTCTGACCTGCTTTTTTAATCTTGCCAAGGGGTCCGTCAGAATCATCGCAGCCTTTTTTATTTTTTTCCGCTGCGTTGTCATGGTGATGTGATTATTGCCTACCAACAAGAAAAGAACAGGATGTTGTGTTCTCTCTGTACAATCTGAGCTGGGGGAGAGTCTTCTATTATATGTCACTAAAGAGAGGATCAGCATGGCTCGAACTGGAATGCATTTAATATATTTTTTATATGTTTTAATTTGGACTTTTTTAAGCCCTGAAGTACATCCTGAGAGGATCCCGAATGACCCAAGATGATAGTAGGGAGGTCAGATCCTCCGGTTCTTGTCAAGCTCTCGTGGTGCTCCAGGGACCGTGTAAAAGAAGAGTGACATGCATGTGACGACTCTGGTTTCCGTTTCCCTCTACATACCCGCTCTCGCTCTCTCAGTCACCTTTCCCCAACCTCTCATTCTTCATCCTGCTCCTCTCTTTTTATTGCCCCCGTTTTACCTCCACTCCTCCTGTCTTTGGCCTCAGTTGCCCCCGGCAACAGCAGCAGCGGGGTGAATTGGGGGGCTCGACCCCTCCCTTCATACTCGGGCATGCGTCGTGCGTTTATGCTGTGAACGTCCCACACACACGGAGTTTAGGTATATAGGGGCTCATTTATCAAGGTGTCAGTGGTGTTTCTGTGGTAAATTAGCCATGTCTCCTCTCCACTCTGGATTCCCTCTTATAAACCAGCCTTTAGGGAAACCATCCCTCTCTGCCTCCACTCGGTCTTTCTCTCCCGTGGACAAGAGGGTGGGTGGCAGCGGAAGAGGGACACGGAAAGTGTCGGTAAGAGGGACATAGATTATTGGGTTTGGTCACTTGTTTTTCCTCACGATCGTACACATTGATGCTGTGTGGCTTCTGCTTCTAGGGTCATGTAGTCAGACCTCACAAGACTTGCCACAACCTGCCTTAATATTATTGCTGATTACAAGTATGCAGTTCTGTTTAATAGAAATCACAGTTTACAGCTGTATACAAGGCTATTTTAATCCCCAAAGAACACACAAAGAAATGTGCACATCTAGTTAATATTTAGACCATTGTAATATTTCTATTAGCTGAATTTCAATAAACAAAACTAAAATTGTGACCCCGTCTGTGAAAATCAGTGTCAACATCTCATAATCCAACTATTCATTTCACAATCATTTTAATCTTTTATATGTCATTACTCAGTCAATGACATTAAAGATATCAAACATTTTCCTGTTCTTTACATTATGTCAGTTGATTTTGTGTAGAAAATGGACTTAAGTGGGCTTCAGGCCTCAAATTCTAAACAAAAATTATCAAAAAACAGCAAAATACAAATAGCTGTATTTTTTTACTGAAAATTAAATAAACTTATTATTATTATTTATATAGAGAATAAACTAAAAATAAAATGAAAAAGCACATAACAAAATTAAACTGAAATAAACATGAAATGAAAATAAAATTCAAGATATTGATAATTCTGCAATAAAGTTAAAAATGAAACTATAACACTGTTATTCTGTATATTAGAATAAAAGTGTCTACTAGGGATGTCACAAATCGGTATTGTCAATAACCGTTATAACGAAAACCATAAAGATCGATATTGCATTAAAACTGCAAGCATGGTAATGCTGTAAATCAGGTGTTTTTAAACTGGGGTCCATGGACCCCCAGGGTTACTCCAGAATGTTTTCTCCTGATTTTGTTTGAGAAACAAAAGAAAGCAAAAGTTGAAAAAAAAAAGGATTATTACAGTTTTATTTCTACAAACAATCTATAATATTGTACGTCTTTATAATATAAAACACTAACTATTTATCTTAGTATTTTATAAAAAACAATTGATATGTATTTTAGAGAGGGTGCTTATCATATCTGGGCATGAAAAAGTTTGAAAAATCCTGCTATAAATAATTCAGCTCCCTATTTTTTGTGGGATACATTGACCAAAAACCCACAAAAGAACACAAAATGTACCTTTGGCTGATAGCATTATTTATTAAAATAATAAACTGTACTAAAACTAATTTCTTCAAGATTTCAAGGTCTTCATACTTAAGGACTAGACACTAGAATTAGAACTTTGGCTTTGATCAAACTCTTAAAGCTGGGTATTAAACTTCACTGTGTAACTCATCCTGCGTCGCCTGCGCTACAGCCATGAATGATACTTCAAATCACACAGCTTATAGAGGTGCCATTTCTTTTTTAGGTGATCAGACTTGCCTGACAGATGATAAAACAGCTTAAAAGGGTCCTATAGAATTACAATAAAGAAGGGATCATAGTCTTATCTAAGGATCACAAAATCTTAGAACCTAGAAAATATGCTAGTAGGCAACTAGTTTCCACAACAACCTATCAAACGTATATATATTGTGCTCAAAATCACAGTAAGCTCACTTATCCGCTGTGTTTTGCATTGGCAAGCACCACTTTCATTCTCTTAATTCTTTAAATAATGAGGAGGTTATTGGCCATTAAAAAGTCAAACTTGCTTGTCTTCGTTCGGGGCAACTGTTGAAGAAGGAACCCTGAGTTGGCAAGCATGAATTGATCCTACAGGAAACTCTTAAGACATTTGTAAGTTAATGAGACCTGTGTGTGTGTGTGTGTGTGTGTGTGTGTGTGTGTGTGTGTGTGTGTGTGTGTGTGTGTGTGTGTGTGTGTGTGTGTGTGTGTGTGTGTGTGTGTGTGTGTGTGTGTGTGTGTGTGTGTGTGTGTGTGTATAAGCAGCTTTAAATCCCAAGGGGAAAATCCATCAACCGAGAGAGAAAACCAACATGCAGCAAATGCCCAGAAACACAGCCAAAGCTCTCAGAAACTGCTGAAAGAGAAATGAACGACAATGAAACGTCCTTCAGTCTCCTGGAAGTTGTGCGAACGTTAACAGGGCGTTTTGGTACTGCTATAATAGTTTGACTGAGTGCTGATGATTTTTTAAATAGCATGCTATTACCGGTTTGTTCAGCAGTCATATACAGTTCATTTTCAATGCAGACACATATAATGCAGCAGAGAGTTAGTTTTTTCTAATGGGCTATTTTTCACTGGCACAGCTCACTCCACTGGAAGACATTTAAAAAGCAAAGATTTTCTTTTCTTGTCTGTAATGGAGATGCAAGTATGAGTATGAGACTTGACTCAAGGTCAATGTCTCTCCACCATCTCACCCACTGAACATAAACATGAAATTTGGGTGGATGCGAGATGACTTTTACAAGAGAGGAAGGATGCATGTGCCACAGGTGGGCACACAGTTGCTGCTCGGAAAGAACGCAACAGTTGCTGATTACATTTTCCTCACATAATTGTCTCGGTTAGAGCTTTGATTGTTTATGCAACCAGCCGTGATAAAGATCCTCCACTGGGCTCAAAATTACAAATGTATTGTCGCTCACAAGCTCTTAATGCAGACGCAA
Source organism: Barbatula barbatula (assembly GCF_947034865.1). Taxonomy (NCBI): domain Eukaryota; kingdom Metazoa; phylum Chordata; class Actinopteri; order Cypriniformes; family Nemacheilidae; genus Barbatula; species Barbatula barbatula. Next base: position 23,337,141 of record NC_136767.1, on the reverse strand, counting down.
CCGGTAAAAACAGCAAAAAAGTATCATCAACTCGTTTCAATGTACATTAAAGGAGCTGACCATAATTACAGTGTCACTTCAAAACACATGATCTTAAGACGCAAGACATTCCTAAAATGTGAAAACCTAACATGTTTTTTTTATTAAAGTGTGAAAGACGCCACAGGCAGCCAGACCGAAAGACAGACACATCACAAAAAAACCTTTGTTCTATCAATACAGAATCATATCCAGCTCTGCACTCCTGCCTGTTTAATATTTGAACGTTTCAGACCGTGAAGATGGACACCACATTTTATTCATGTGAGCGTTTATAGTGATAACACACTGGAAGATGCTCCTTTAATGTCTGCGCTGTAGGTTCAAATGGCGAAGGTTTTGTTTGTATTCCGTGCATGTGACAGCAAGAAAATGGAAAAACTAAGCATCACCGAGTACGGCTATTCACCTTCGTGAAAAGAACATGCAGATTTCATTCTGTGTGTGTGCACGCTCTGTGCATGCAAGCAAGCATGCAAGGGTGTAGGAGTGTGTGTATCTATCTGTATACGTATATGTGAAGAAGGTTTTGTGGATTTCATAGGTACATCCACGTGTCTGCAACTTACAGAGCGCACGTGTGTGTGCGCAATATTTTCCCTGAGCATGCAGGGTGTACAGCTTTCCCAGAGGACAGATCTTAAAGCGAGTGAGCAAGTAAGAACCAGGCTTAGTGGAGATCCAGGGGAGAGAGGGGGATTTCTGACAACTCAAGCCCAGTGGGGAGTGAGGGAGCTGGGCTAAAAGAGCAGAAAGAGGGGGGGTGGGGGTCTGGATCTTAGCTTTCCTGACGTACAGGGCAGCGCTGCAGAGATAGGAGAGAGTCAGGGCAAGACGGGTGAATGAGAAAGGAGCTAGGGAGTGAGAAACAGCCATTATTAATTTCTTGATTCTGTTTCATTAATTTAAGTAGTTCTCTCACACGTAACCGCTCCTCCGACACCATATTCAACATATTGAATCTGAAAAATAAATGGATGCTTAGAGAAACAGCGAGCAAGAGATTACTCCAAATGGGATAAACACCCGATAGAATCCCTGCATGCTGAATTCTGTAGAAACATCTTAAGAGTTCAGAGAAGAACAACAAATAATGTATGCAGGGCTGAATTAGGTATATACCCCATGATAAGACACATCCGAAAACATTACCTCAAATTTTGGACACACCTTAAATCAGGTCCTAACACAATTCAATATGAAGCACTCAAAACCCAAGAGCTGAGACCCAAAGCCAATCCCATCGGCCAGCTGGCTCTGAAACTTCAGACCAACTCAGAATAAACCAAACTATCAAAGAAAGTAAAAAGTCATATTTAGACCATTGGGAAAAGGAAAGCAAAAACCAAATTAAACCAGAATGTTATCGAAATCAAAACAGAAAATACAATCTGGCAGATGACCTCTCCACTTTTGTAAAGAGACGGATCCTGACCAAATACAGACTCACTGATCACAGTCTGTAGAGAAAGGCAGACACAGACAAACATGGCTCCCAGAGGAAGAACCACTGTGTCCACTGTACCACTACGATGTCGAGACAGAGACACACTTTCTCCCTTATTGAGATCAATTTAAAGAAGTGAGAGAGAAACACTTTCGCAAAATGTCAAAGCTCATGCCAGAGTTTCATAGGTCTTCAGAAACAGAGCAAATGCAGATGTTACTGGGGGAGAAGAGACACACATCGGCTGGTGCTACATTCATCTTTCGGCTGCACATCATACCTTAATCTGTTAGAACCACTGCACATATACACTGTTTACTTTTATTCCATTCTCATATTTCTGCCTAAAAAAACATTTAATTTGTTTACTTAAATATACTTTATTTAATATTTCATTCTATATGAATCCCTTACTTATCACCATATTTAAATTTTACTTTAATGTTTGTACTTATTGTATGTCTTTTGTTATATGTTTAATGCTTTGGGAACATTGTAAGAACACGCAATCATCCCAACAATGTACCTTGAAATTGAACATTGAGAGAGAGAGAGAGAGAGAGAGAGAGAGAGAGAGAGAGAGAGAGAGAGAGAGAGAGAGAGAGAGAAAGCAGATGTTTAAGCAGCATTTATGAAAAGCTGCCTCATCGTAATTGGAGGGCAGAATTTAGGATCTTTGCAAGATCAAGTTTTTACAAACATTTTAGTTGGAAATTTAAAAAAAATGTGCCTGGAGTATTTGTACATTGTTCATGAACATGCAACAAATAAATACATAAAAAACACACACGCGCACGCACACAGACCTTTAAATGTATAATTGAGGACAATCCACAGATTTCAGTTTTTATATAAAGCAAATTATAACTACTACAGAAACTCAATAAAAAAGCTAATAAATAAATATGAATTGAATGTTATTATTTTAATATTTTACTCAATTTTAGTATTTTAATTTGAAAAAGCTTTTCTGAACACACTATGCTAAAATCATGGAATTAATGGTCTGATAAAATGCATAAATATAAAATGTCAACAATTATTGTTTTGGCTATAAATGTCCTGCTATTTCCCTGAAAGGTTGTGTCAAATTCAGCTAATTTCTCCACACAATTTTATCCCTGAATTAAATGTGTTAAGTTGTTTACAAACCAAACAGACAAAATGTTTGTATCAAATCACAAAAGAACAACATGCTGCGGGATATTGAGGTAACATTTGTTTGCACTAATTACCATCTATTTAATTAGTTACATTAAATAGACTTCTTCCACCCTTCATTTCACTGTACCATCACATATTCATGTCACTAATGTTCTCTAAATGTGTGTTTTAAAGCTATAATTAGCTCCCATTGAGTCATTGTTGCATCAGTGTGACCGCACGTTCAGAAGTCCCCTACTGGCCCAATTTGATAGTGTGAAGCGTTAATAAACGTCCACCCAGTTTTCACACCAGCAAGAGATTGACTAACATGAAGGACCGTTTATTGCTTTGCCATTGTTATTGATCTGACTTCAAAACATGCAAAAACAAGGGTAAGGGTAAACCTCTCATTGACTAATGAGCGAATCTCAAATCCCCTTTCAGGCAAGTCAGTTTACTTGGCAGCTATCTTGCTAATACCACAGGCAGCTATTTTCTATCAAGCCAAAATGAAAGTACAGCTTTCGTCAGTTTGAATAAAAAACAATCTGATACGGACTATTTCAAAGCAAAAACTCAAGTTTAGTGTAACTGATCAACTTTCCATGTATAAGAGATCAAACTGACGATTGATAACAAATGATCATTACATTACAGTCTCTTTGAAGAACCAGTTTTCATTCCTTTTTTTCAGAAAATACTTATTATTTCATTTCATTTTGTTCCATGTTAATTGTGCAATGCCTAATGATAAATACAAAATTGTTATGATATTCAGTCAATTCATTACATTTACAAATATGCATTTGGCAGACGCTTCATACAGAGCATTCAAGTTTTCGTTTTTTTATCAGAATCAAACCACAGCTTTTCTGCTGCTAACACAATGCGCTACTTACTTTTCTTACGCAGCTGTGACATTTCTTTAGAGAATATTCCAAAATGATTTCCTGAATTTCCTATTTGTGTGTTTAAACAAAATTTCTCTCTGATTCCAAATAAATGAAAGTATTGGTTTATTTTCTGTTTTTGCAGAACATTGAAACGGGACAAACTTGTTTTCAGATATTGAATACTGCAAAGAAAACAAGTTCATATTCATGTTTAAACAAAACAATCCTGTTTTATTGTTTCTTTCCCACAACTTTCATGCAAGTTTGCATTCTCTCAGTCTTTCACATTGCTATTGGGTAACTTGTCATTCCAAAGTTTGATTTTGTTGAAATTAAACAGACACTCTACTGAAATTGCCACAATACACGAAGAAAGCTGATTGAAGACAGAACTGTATAAGGCTGTATAGGATAGTTTACCCCAAAATAAAAATTCTGTCATCATTTACTCGCCCTCCTGTCATTTCTAACCTTTATGACTTTCTTTCTTCCGCAGAACGCAAAAGAAGATATTTTGAAGAACGTTAGTGACCAAAGAGTGACCGTACCCATTCACTTCTATTGTATGGACACAAAACCAATGCAGGCAACATTTTTTCTAATGTCTTCTCTTGTGTTCTATGGAAAAAAAGAAAGTCATACAGATTTGAAATGACAAAAGGGTGAATAAATAATGACAGAATTTTCATTTGCGGGTGAACTGTTCCTTTATGGTTACCATTGTACAAAATGTGCAGAGCAATGCCTTGCAGTCATAATGCCCTCTTCATCATCACAAGACCAATTCACCAAACTTCCACAAACCAGACAGCCACAGAAATCTGTGACATACTGAATGACCTTTAGATTCACCAACAAATTCACCTTCAGCCAAATCCCCCTAAAATTAGATTTTACTGAAGGAATCAGAGTGCAGCACAGTGGAAACTCTACACAGCTACACATAGAAATGAAAAAAGACCTATACAATTAATATTAGTATAGAATTATTTACAACAAAACAAAAATATGGACGTTAAAAACGTTAGCTGTTGTGTGTAGCACAAAATTCAATCATTAGACGGTAAAAGGAATTTCCTCTTGGCGTTTTGTTTGTGCCTAGGTTTATGGAGATCAGTGCTCGGTTCAGGGTCAGACTTTGGAGTTTGATAATGAATTGTTTGGACGGTTGTATGATTACAACTCCTGCCAGTCTCGATGTTCTCCAACAGTGAGGCACTTTGTAAATCTTAAGTACAGAGTTTTAAAAGATCCGACCGCAGCAGGGAGCCTGTTAAGGGTTAACAAAGAAAAGTGAAAGAGGGAGGCCGAGAGAGTAGCTTTTCGGTTTGATCTCTTGCCTCTCGGAATTGTGGGACAGCTACAGCCTCTTTCCCACATTTGCATCTCCATGGTAACGCCCCACGGGGACGTAGAAGGGTGGAGGTGAGCTAATCTCTAAGTCGATACGGAAGAATGTTCAACTCTAACTAAACTCAGCGAGCGAGAGGAGTTTATCTATTCTCACTTCCAACCCCATCAGTGTACGTGTGTATTGGGGGGTTTGCAGGTGGCAGGCAGGTGATTGATGTTTGTAAATCCATAATTAGATTAAAACTAAATGTTTTGCAGGTTACATGGTGTCATTTTCTATCTAGATGTTAATCAAGCTTTAAAAAGGAACAATTAAGTTTATATTCAACAGGGATTTATTGTTTACCTTTTCATTTAATATTTTCTCAATGTAATAGTTTTATAATTGGTACTTTAAATATGATTTTATTAGCTCAAAACACATGCATTAAAGTATGTTTATCTCTTAAAGGGATAGTTCACCAAAGTCATAAAGGTTTGAAATGACACAAGGCTGAATACATGATGACAGAATTGATGGGCGAACTATCCCTACCCCACACTACCTCTTCAATAAATCATGGTTTAATGACCAGCATGCATGTATTCCCCCCGCTCATTTTCTAGAATAATTGTCCACAGTGAACCCCAGACCGAATAACATCATAGAGCTCTACTTAAAGAACAACAGTTGAGAAAGTTGGTTTTGTAAAGACAGTTCATTTCCTAACCACGCCATTTTATTTGTCATTGCTTCATTTATCACTGTCAATTATCTGCTGTCTTCGTGTTGCTGCTTTTACATAACTTGTTAGCAACTCATGTTTTAAACAACAGTTTCAAAATATATGCTCGATGTCTGTGTGGAATTAGTTTTTGAATCAAACAGTACGATCTCCTCAAATAATGTGAACCACGGACCTTATTTTACTCATAAATCCAAAACCACTATTCTAAAAACCCATTAGAAATTCCCAAAGGAAATTCATACTGAATTAGCCCTCTGGGTTGGCCTACAAATTGATGTCATGACTGAACAGTTTTCTAGCACAGAACAAGAACATCAAGGAAAGGTAACATGGCACAAGCCGGATTCAAACCTGGTGTCATGAGCATATTATGCACTTACTACTCTGCCAATCAGATCCAACCGTTCTACTGAATTATTAGCCACTGTTTTGTCTCTGGTTATTGCAGGAAGAGTACAGTGGAAAATTATATGCTGGAAATAAATATTTGTGAATGATTAGATACAGGTCAATCAGCTAACTGAAATACAGCATGGGTAAGGAAAGCTTTGTACCCGTTGGATCTCCACAATTAGCTACAACAGCCAAAGTCAACAACCCCTTTCCAAAGCCTAGTGAGCTGTCTCAACTGTCTGGTCTTCCAGTCTTCAATGGCAGCATGCTAATTGAAGGAAAGATGGATTTAGGATGCTCAACATACAGTAGACACAATAAAAAGCAGTCGTACAAATTGTGCTAAAATGACATTCGATTTCAATATAAAAGGGAAGGGAGCGACAAGTACAAAGATGCACAAACACATTAATATAACATGAAAAAAATTCAGGACATTCATTATATTTTGGAGGGAATTGGGTAGCATGACAGGAAGCAACAGGGGAGAAGGGAGGGCAGTAGAATGACAAGCCCTGATTTGATCTCAGGTCACACCACATGTCTGGAGCGATGTCCATATTGCTCAAACACATTTATACTCAACATTTCTCTCACTTCCTCCACCTTGGATTTTTTTTTCCTCCCTGAGCTCAGCACAGTGCATTCTGGGATAGCCCTCTTTGCCTCTGAATAAGGCTAAAACAAGGTATTATAGATGACAGCATTATAAAGCTGCCTAGCTTTTGAAACGACTTTCACAGAATCACATCCGAAGCGCATACGATGTAAGCAATTGCTGTCTACAGAGGCAGCTCACTAGGGTTGGCATTGGGGCTCTCAAATGTGATGCCAATTATTGAGAATAAAGCCATCATGAAAGATCTTGGGAAATTTGCTGGTGCTGTCAGAAAGACCTTGTCACAATCTAAAAATGCTGTTCTACAAGTTCAGTCAGACATACAGTATATTTTGACCTTTCCCCATTAACCTATTCATTTCGTTTTGAGCACATTTTTAACTGCATACTGTAAAAATATTAATGTGAGGAAATAGGTTATGGCAAAAATGTTTGAACTTTTTAAATTTCTTAAATTATTCTGAAAAGTTACAGCAATTCAGCACTAATCAAGATTATAACAGTAGGTTTCATTTACTACACTGCAAAAATATGTCTTCCTTAATTTTTGTCTTGTTTTGGGGTACAAATATTTTCTAAATTCGTGTTTTCTGAAATAAATAAGAAAAATAATAATATGCTTAAATAACAAAAATAAAATGTAAGATTATTTATTATTTTTATTTGACCCGTTGAAGAATTTATTTGTTTTAAGCTCAAACATACATCATTCTGATACTTTTGTTTTTAGAAAACAAGACTTAATCATTTTGACTTATAAGTATGATTTAAGATATTTATACAGGTAAACAAGACCAAAACAACTTTTTTAATAACACGATAAACAGATAAAATAATTTAACTGAATATTTCAACCAAATGTTTTTTTTTAAGTCAGCCCAAAAAGTCTACAATGCGTTTAATACAGGAATACAGTACATTCCACAAATAGCTCTGTGTGGCTTTCCTCATATAGAACCAATCATAAATGAGTGACATTTAAATTCCCAGACCATAAGGCCACGGAACATGCAGAGAATGGGAAAAGACTGCAGTAAGAGCGGGCAAATAACCCGACGTGACTCGTAGATATGGGACAGTAAGGTGTGTGTGTGTATATGTGTGTGCAGGGACTCATGTCAGCAGAGGGGCTGGCTGATGGAACGTCAGAAGCTGCAGATGAAGGAATGAGAAATGACGATGAGCCGAGCTAGGCTGTTTGACACTGGTCGAAAGCGCATGAGGGAGATGTAAGCTCTGTAGATCAGATTAATCTTTACTCAGATGAGACGAAAGGGAAAAGCATCAAGGCCGGGTATTTTTTCCTGATAAGTTTGTTGCAGCTGTCCGCTGGGCACGGAGATTGAGGGGCTACAAATTCAGTTCAATTCAGTTCAAACTTTATTTATGTAGCACCTTTTGTGCAAACAGTGCAGTATGATGTGCTGGTAAAAACATGATAAAGTAAAGACTCTATAATAAAAAAACATATAAGCAGGTTTCTGAAAGGACCAACCATAAATCTCCATCCTGGTCTGGGCTACTGGTTTATGCTGGTCAAGGTGTTGAAATGAGTGACGACATATTTTTTCCTGTTACAGCCACAGTGGTGCTTTGAAAGAGAGGGGTGGAGTGAGCCATTGGTTGCAATTCACAAACCTCACCACAAGATATCGGTTAATTTCAGACAATGAACCTTTAATGTGTCAAGAACTAACATGCATATTTGCATTGACATTAACCAACATGTCTCATTATGTCTCACAAGCATTCCATTCGAGTTGACCACACCCCCTTAAGCAACAGAAAGATCTGTTTTAGTTGACCTTTTATTCCGTCACAACAATATATACCTTCCCACCACCCAGCTCTAGGTGGTAGTGACATAAGGCAGGTGGTATTTCTCTGACAATGATTATGCTGCTTAAGAAGCTTAGTGAGGACAGCACATCAGCATCCACGGGGACCTGCATCCATCACTCCGGAGACCAGCATCCTAAATACAACATATGCTGGTCTTCTCTGCAAGTTAATTAGGTAAACGCTCTACTAAAATAGTGCTTAAGTTTGTTTAATGGTATCAGCAGTGTTCACACCGGGGGACTGTTTACACAGGACACGCTTTTGTGGATCTGTTGTTTCTTAATTGCTTCATGTAAACTTTCGTTAGACATCTTTGACTGTTGTGAAATGCCTTTTTTGTGATATTTTAAAGACACCACATGAATAAAAAATAGCTTAACTTTTAAAACCAAGTATTACATTTTGTTTATTGTTGTCGAGCTGTTTTAATCGGTTTGATGCGGCCCCTAAGAGAGCCTGTTGTCTTCTAGCTGAGGACTGCGCATCCACGCAAGTGTTAGTTCTGAGTGTCAGAACAATGTTAGAAGACCACAGAGACCAGTTTGGAACAAACTTCACAAGCTTATTAGATATGGATTTAGCTGCAAAGCCATTAAGGGATCTGGACGCCAGCAACAGAAATTTGAAATCAATTTTCAAATGTAACAGTTTCCGATAAGGGTACTTTAAGGCATGTGTAATGTGATAATGCATTGGCATCCTGGGTAGTTCTAGGGAAGGGCATACGGCACGCAGTACTGCAGAAATCCAGCGTGATGACAAGCTACGGGCTTGAAACAGAAGATGAAATGTAATGTAGTCGGGTATTGAAAAAATGCTTAGGTCGAGGACCGGCTAAATAAATGCTTTACCGGGAATTTCACGCTTTACTTCGTCCGCCAGTTCTGCTGCTGCTTCCTGTTCATCCCTTTTGTTCACATGGAGATTTTATGCACACATTCGCTTAATGTTAATGAGAGATGGGCTCGCGAAACACGCTTTCAAAACTCCCTCTTTCTCATTCTCTCTCTCTCTCTTTCTCTCTCTCTCTCTCTCTCTTCTAATTGCAATGCATACACACATTAAGTGACCCACATTTTTAGACCCACTCTCTCCCTCTCTATTTTTTATCTCTTTTTCACCTAATTGCATGCACACATTAACATACATTTCCATTCGGCTAAAAGCAGTGGCTTTGTCTGCCGCCGAGTATCAAGAGAACGTTCCTGCATGTTTATGAGTGATGGGAGACATGGGACATTTATGAACAAAAAAAATACATTTTGTTCTCACTGGAAACAGAATGTAAGTGGAGAGCTGGAGCTAAACCCTGTGTGTATGTGCGTGTACAGGTGTGGCTATAATTAAGACAATTTGCAAAGACGTTTTAAGTGGTCTTCACTATTCGACACATTTATGAATTAGCCAAATCGTGTTTTACGTTACATCAAGTAAAGTTTTCGTAGATGGAAAACAAGTTGAAGGGAGTATTACTATCTAGTAAAATTGTATTAAGACATTGTGTCTAAATGCTTACTGCTTCTAAGGGATGTTTTAGTCTGACCTAACCAAAATGTCACCAAAATAAAATCTGGGTAAGGCCCCAATAGTCCCTATAATTCAAATTGCTTATACATGCATAAACACTGTCTTGAAGAAAATGCTTAAATGCCAAAAGGTTTGTTTGAGGGTTAGATATCGATATAAAAAATATTAGGGAAATATAATAACCATAAAAATTTATGGAAAGACCTAGCAATGATACTGAAACAAAAGCGTGTGTGTGTGTGTGTGTGAGAGAGAGAGCGAGAGAAAGAAAGTCATTATTTATTGATATTCAACTTGAAAAATCTAGCATTTCCTTTGCCATCTCACGATCGGGGATTAACCAAGTCTGCACGACACACACACACACACTAAAAAATGCAATCATTTAAACCCAAAGTATGGAAAAGACCTGATATGCATGCAAACACACGTTAAATTAATTAACTATAGTAATTAGTCATCCCCATTTAAGATACGGCATTACAGAGAGAGGACGAGAGAGAGAAAGAGAGAGAGCCATCGACTGTGGAAACAGAACTAAACTTAGACACTCGGTCACCATGGGAACCGCTGATGCGCCCGACAGGGGGTCACACATGATCAGGTCAGCGCCGGGCTCCCTTATCGACTTGTGCTGTTTACAGATTTCACTCTGTTTCTCTGTCTCACATCCGTGCGACGGGGGGCCGCTCAGTTTTTATATGAAAGAAATGACATTGTCCTTTAAAAGCTGAGAAGCCTTTGATTTCTTGGACTCCCATTCATTTTGGTCTCGGTTTATGAAATGTCCTGCAGTGTGATGTGGCACTCTATCTGGGACCGGCTGTTCGGCCTAAACATTATCAGAGGAAACCACATGGCTGCTCTTAGACCGGTGGACACGGGTAGCCACTAAAACAGTTCCAAAGGTGGGAGGAAAGAGAACAGCAGCTTTTCCTGTATTAAAACTTTAATATTAAACAAACACAGTCAGGAAAGAAAGACGGAAAGAAAGAAATAGACATCTCTTTACTTTTCTATTATTTTTCTCTGATTTAAAATATTTTAAACATTTACAAACGTTGCTGTTCTAAAATGTCAATATAAATCCAATTTTGTGCGTTATATATCAAGATTACTCTGCAAGCTCTGGTAAGCTTGCTGCCATTTACTTTGTTCAAAGACAACTCAGTTTAAGTAAATCTTACCTGAATTTTGATTGGCTCTGAACTCGATGGGGGCTGTGTGGGTGTCACAAGCCTTATCAGGTTTGTCAAGAGACTTGTCTGGTTTCACTCACTCTTTACAGCAATACATCTGTGGGGCCGCTGATTTATCGATCATCTGAGCAGGAACAGCCAACCCTACAGAGAAAATGTTGAACAAACTTCTAAGAAACGGTACCAAGGAATGATTCACATCAAACGATTCTTACACAAACATTGAATCAAAAATGATTCATGAGTTAACCAGTCAGAGGAAATAATCTGCTCCCATAGTAAAAAACCAAAATGTGCAGTCTGTCCGCACTCAGAGAGGTGCCGTGTCCCTGTGGCAGCCTGCATTTTATTTGTACATCTGCTTTAACAAATTCTCCAAACTAATTAGCACAAGCTTTTAACACTGGTGTTTCTATGTCTTTACATTAAGTGTACGGCAGATCTGAAACTTTTCCTATATTATATTATAAAAGATCTTATAATTTCAGCATTAATACAGAATACTGCTACCGAAACACTTAAAAGGTCATTTCACCCAAAATGTACAATTCTGATCATTTACTCATCTTTAAATTGTTGCAAATCTGTAAGAAAACAGTTTTAGACCACCAATGACTGCCATAGTAAAAAAACTGAATGGCTTGCTTTCCTACTTTCTTTAAACTATCTTCTTTTGTGTTTATAAATGCATTAAGCAAATGATCCTACTATGGAAATCAATGTTGGCCAAGAACTGTTTGGTACATGAGTAAATGATGACTGTTCCTTTAAATAATGTTCTTAAAACTTTACTTATAAGTAATGAGTGGCCATTATCTTTCAGGTCATGCTATATATATATATATATATATATATATATATATATATATATATATATATATACATATACATATACATATATATATATAGCATGACCTGAAAGATAATATCTTATCTTTAATAACACCACCACCACCACCACCACCACCACCAGCCTAGACAGTGGTAACAAGGCATGATGGATCAATGTTCTCATTCTGTTTATGCCCAAATTCTGACTCTTCCATCTGAATGTCTCAACAGAAATCGAGACTCGTCAGACCAGGCAACATTTTTCCAGTCTTCAACGGTCCAATTTTGGTGAGTTCGTGCAAATTGTAGCATCTTTTTCCTATTTGTAGTGGAGATGAGTGGTACCCGGGGGGGTCTTCTGCTGTTGTAGCCCCATCCGCCTCAAAGTTGTGCGTGTTGTGGCTTCACAAATGCTTTGATGCATACCTCGGTTGTAACGAGTGGATATTTCAGTCAAAGTTGCTCTTCTATCAGCTTGAATCAGTTGGCCCATTCTCCTCTGACCTCTAGCATCAACAAGGCATTTTCGCCCACAGGACTGCCGCATACTGGATGTTTTTCCCTTTTCACACCATTCTTTGTAAACCTTTGAAATGGTTGTGAGTGAAAATCCCAGTAACTGAGCAGATTGTGAAATACTCGGACCAGCCCGCCTGGCAGCAACAACCATGCCACGCTCAAAATTGCTTAAAATCACCTTTCTTTCCCATTCTGACATTCAGTTTGGAGTTCAGGAGATTGTCTTGACCAGGACCACACCCCTAAATGCATTGAAGCAACTGCCATGTGAAGGGTTGATTGGATTATTGCATAAATGAGGAATTGAACAGGTGTTCCTAATAATCCTTTAGGTGAGTCTATATAGAACAAACCATAATTTAGGTCTAAATGAAAATATCTTGTAAATCTCACTAGCACCTCTCAGTATCCAACCTTGTCATTCCAGTTACTGGATGCGTGATGGATGGGTTTTGGCATCACTGATAAAATCATGAAATAAAAACAGCACTACTGTCCAAGATCATAAGGATCCACCAGTCATTTCATGTATTTTCACTTGCAAAACCTAATAAACTGTATAGCTCCAAGCCAAACCATCAGCAGTTGGTAAATAGCTCTTCTATACGGCTTTCACCAGTATGGGGCTACAAATTTTGCGGTAAACACTCTCTATTAAACTTACACTCATTTCCTTTTCCACATCTCATGAAAATGAAGACAATATGCTCACACTCTCAATTTTGCAGTGTACCCAGCGAAACAGAGTTTATAGGGTTTAGTGTATTTCTCCTTCTCTGAGCTGCATATGTTTAATGTAGTGTGTTTGGTTGAGCGAGATAAGGCACAAAACACATTAACACCTGCATTCAGATACGCTCACACACACCTATACACTCGCAGAGATGGATGATGGGGGAGATTGGATTTCTGGGCCAGTGAGCAGGAAGCAGAATGTAAGAGTGTGACTGCAGTTCTGTCACAGCAGGTCATTTGGGTACTAATGACTGTGTGAATGTGCGCGTGTGTGTGCCCCGCATAAACCCTATATGTGTGATTGAGACACCTACCAGCTGCAAATTCAATTTGCAAACCCCAGTTTTTATATAAAGCAATTTAAAGCCTGCGAACAAAAAGTGAAAGTGGTAGAGAGAGGGACTTGGTGTTGTTTAGTGCTGTCTTACCAAACCTCTCACCAGTGATAGTACAGAACTCTTTTCTTGTCATCTGTCGCTGCGCTTAAATAAGATGTCATCAGTGCTCTGCAGTAACTGTTGTCGGGAGAACGATGATGTGCTCAGAGTAAAACCTTAGTCAGACACCGGCCAGCGGCTCATCTCTGCTCTTTCAAGGGTTTCTTCATGTCTTTAAGACAACCGGTGTCTGTACTCACGTTGTCTAAGTGTGTGTGTTACACATTCAATGGCGGATAGAACAGACTGTGCCAGGCGAAGTGAAAGCGCAACAGCGCCCCCGTGTGAAGAGACACGCCGCACTACAGCATCACAGAAAATATTTAACAGCTTTACGGAGCTTTATTCTACTGCATAAACTATCAGAGTGTAAGCACAGAGAGTAAGAAAAAGATCCCAATAGATGTGAAGTATGTAAAAATAAGCCAGAATACGCGTCATTCATATGCTAATTGACGTACGGCGTCATCTGACTAGCCGCTACGATCCAAGATACTTTTAAAATAGCCTCGAGGCCACACGGACTTATCGTTCAACAAACTTCCGGTACGCACAAGCTCGATTTGTTTTTAGAACAAACGTTAAGAGTTAGTTTTCTGTCACTGACAAACCTTTTTGGCTCGGTCTTTTGTCACCTGACGTAAATTCGACCGTTTGTCATAAATCTTCCTTTTGTGGAAGTGTGACATAAATTCTTCACACAACACAGAGGGTATTCACCCTGAAAAGACATTTATCACAGGGCTCGGTGTTCTCAATTAGGGTTTGGTTATTAAAAGAATCACTTTACGGTAATTTTACGTCTCTGTCCAAAACAAAACTTGTAAGAACCACAGTGCTACACCGTGTCGTGACCGTGACGCCACATTCCATTACCATCAATTTGTCTGCCAACACTAATAAGGTGGTGATACCTGGAAAAGCAATCCATGATCACATTACGTTCATTAAGTCGCTGTTTACTCCCATTGAAGAATGAGATTCGGTTTTCGCTGTGGATGTTAAGTTTTGAGCGCGGAGTAATTAGAGCCAATCAGATGCGTCGTAAATGTCACATGACTAGTCATTCGCCTAAAAATGATGTCACGAAAACGTAATGGCTCAAATATCAACCTTGGATCAAAACATAGGGCTTCTAAACGCATGTCGAAATATTATTTTTTGGAATAGTATAGTTATTACAGTTTTAATCTTATCCGCCTGTATTAAAGGGATAGTTCATCCAAAAATACTTTTTGTCTTGATTTACTCACCCTCACGTTGTTCCAAACATGTGTACAATTTCTTTGTTCGGTTGAATAGAAGGAAAGATATTTGGAAGAATGTTGACAACCGACAGTTTTGGGGCTCCATTGACTACCATTAAAATGGCCGTCAATGGTAGCCCAGATCCGTACAAATTCTTCAATATTTTCTTTTGTGTACAATGGTAGTCGATGGTGCCCCACATATCTAAACGAGTTTGGATCAACTTGAGGGTGAATAATCCATAATATAATTTTCCTTATTGGGTGAACTATCCCTTTAACCATATTAACAAACAAGTACTCTTGGTGTGCAGAATAGCCTTTACAGAACAATTTACACAAAAAAATAATTCATAAGCTTTCCTGAAGCTCAGTGGTAAGAGCGTTGCGTTAACTATGCAACGCACTATGTTTTGGGTTCGATCCCAGGGGATTACACATACCTATGTATAAATGTATAGGATAATGCAATGTAAGTTGCTTTGGATAAAAGCGTCAGCCAAATGTAAAATGTAAATGTATAAGACATGCAGAACAACAAGGCCACTATAAGCAATCACAAAATACTTGAGACAAAGTGACACATTAATAATCCGTACAGCAAACTTAAGGAAGACAATGTACACAACCAGCTAATTTAGTTTTTTAATAATACTGAACTTGTACCTATAAAGATCAGGAAAAGGTTTAAAAGTTCAAATGAAAATCTTCAAAACGGCTTAAATGCAACATTAAATGCCACATAAATTTAGAAAAGAGCTTAAGAAGACTGGATGTGCAAAGCTACAGATCACATGGATTAAGGTGCAGATCACAGAGACCTTAAACGTACAATAACAGAGTCTCAGGCTAAAATATTTTCATTTATAAAACACACAGACGAGATAAGAACAGTCTCGAGCTGTACTTTTCAGCATGCTAAAACGCTAATTAATAAAAGAAAAAACAATTATAGCTGCCAACCTGTATGCAGGGATTTGAAAGTGTTTATATGACCAAATAACGTTTGTTAAAATGTACATGTTTAAAAAAAACAGGTGTTGTGTCACAAATGAACGTCAAAACAGTAGCAAGGCGTATGATTATCGTAGCGCTCCGTGATGGAAAGTGAAGACTTCAGGCCTCAGGTTCGAGATTTTTTCTCTTTCCTGTCACAGGACACTTCGGCTTTCCGCTTGTGAGCCTGCAACAAATAAAAACAACATCAAGTTGATAAGATACATAGAAGAAAAAATAAAGGAACACAACTTTTATAAGAGACATAAAAAAGGAAATTAAATAAACAAAAGGTTTATTGTAAAGTAATCTCTGTATATAATGTAAAAGAAATACAACAGTTACCCCCCGCCCCATGTAGTCCTTTTGTTTCCTCAGAACTGATAAATAGTCAGACATAGAGATAGATTTTAGAAATCATCAGTAGGATACACTATGCTATTGTGAGGACAATAAATCAGAGGGGAATTTTGATCATTTGCATGTTTTTCCTGTTCAGTTGTTCGAGCATGATTCTGAACTAGAGGCAACGTCTCTGGGGAGGAAGAGTGCGGAGCACAACAACAGATGGAATGAAAAGAAAGAAGACAGGAGGTATTACTGATTGTCCTTTGGGTGTTCGCCTCTTCTTCTCTGCTCGCTCTTTCTCCTCTATCTCCATGTTCTCTTTCTCAATGAGAGAAATGAGCGTGTTGCAGCGACGCTGGAGCTCCTGCAAGCCACACAAAACACAGATAAAAACTCTGTTGTCCCTTCATGATCGGTGAAGAACAGTTACACATCAGACCACAGACGCTTCTGCCATTTCTTTCAAACCCAAGCAGTTTCACAAACTCGCACACCATGTGAGTCGATGTAAAGTCATTAAAAAAGACATGTTTATATACAAGGACATAATTTTGTTTTATATAAAGATAATTATATACAGTATAATGTAGACTGCCCTAAAGAAAATCAGATTTTTTACAATTAAAATGTTTTTTAACCCATTTATTGTTTTTGAGGACATCCCTATATGTGCTTAAAGTGAAATTTTCTGTCAGATTTAGTTTCAAGGAGATAACTCGGCACACACAGAACTATGTAAATGTATCCTTATCGGGTCTTCCCATTCACATCCAATATAAAATTGTTACAGGCTAATCGTAAAAAGGTGCCTTCGTCTGTTTTGGTCGGTTTAAACAGGTTTTACTTGTTCTATGGGCAAATATTTCGCCCCATGAGTACTGCAAAACTGCACAAACACCTTTCTCACCATGGCAGTTCTGGACTTGATGAACCAGTCGAATCTGAACTGTGGGGCATTTCGTACACACTGTCGAAGTTCTTCATATACATATTCTTTATCAAATCCCATTTTATGAAGCATACAGATCAAAAACCTGTCCTCCTCCTGCAGACACACACACAGACTTTAAGAATTAGACACACTAAACCTATAGACTTACAATACAATGTTTAACTCTCTCTCTCTCTCGCAAAAAAGTGACTGGTCTTTAAAAAATTAAAACACAAAACTAATAGCATAACAACTCTTCCTGTTTGTTTCCAACACACACCTCTGTGTAGTTCTTTCCTTTGTTCGTGCCGTACTGGATACGGAGCTGGTGGAATGGAGCCTTGTAGCGTGCTATCTACAAGTACACAAACACACAGCATCAAACAAGAAATATTTACTAATTATTACTGCATCAAAAATAAAATTTCCTCTGAAATATTTTCACTTTGGCTGATAAGCATGTGACTTCACTGAATAAATATTGAGGGTGTGAATCATCAAAAGCCAGAAATATTAAAAACTCGGCACACAATCATAATTCAGCATCCATTAAAAAGAATCTCAATCGTCAACAATGCAATTAAATTCCATTCCGCTTACACACAGATAACTTCTGGAGCTTCATTATTATTTCATTATAATTGCTTTCACGCAAATATTTTCCATAAATATTTATATTTTATCAGTTTAAAGACATATTTGAATGGAGCGTATGTGTAATCGCAAGTTTAACGGTTTGGATGCTCAGATGTAAGAAGTCTACAGTCAAAGAGACTAAGTCAATCACACGGTTCAAAAGGAGCTGGTGCAACTACCCCATGCTTTTAAAATCGTAATTATCTATGCTGTGGAAAGTAATGTCAGCAAACTGAACTGACGCCTAAATGAAAAATCTCATTCAAGCAGATGAAGAAATTAGCAGACGAATTACAGGCACAGTAAGAGATTTTCTTACTTATAACTAGCCTCTCTGGGGAAGGAAACGTTGAAGCTGTTTAAAGGTCACAGTCTGCAAATTTCATTTAGGTGCTTATGTATAAATGGTAGAAATACGGGCAGAAAACAGACGAACAGCCGTCGCATGAGTGAAATGCAGACGTGGCACATTCAGTAGAAAAGGTAATCTGGCGATTTAACTGGTTTCATGTGTGAAAGTGGCCATAGAGAGAAGGTTTTATGTGAAGATTTTGAAAGCTTGACCTTAGTGTCCAGGGCTTTTTTGATGCTAATGCGTCTTTGGATGCGAGCTTCTCCTCGCTCTATCTGAGCCATGATCTTCTCAATGTCCTGAAGCTCATTACATCGTTCCCAAAACACAGCTGCAAAACACAACAAACACAAATGTACTTTAAGTTTAAGGTGTGTGTAGGACAGGTTTGTTATGTAGGTTTGCGTATATGACTGATACAAAAGCTAAATATATTGTGTAGTTGAGAGTATTTCTACAAGAGTGTGTGTGCAGGTAAAATGTGTGTATGTCATTTCTACTGGGGCTGTCAATTAAACGTGTTAATTTACTCAATTAATTGACGCATTTAAAAGTGCCGCCAGACCCATATGTAAATTCCATAATTCAATGAGGGATTTTTTCACCATCAGAGCAATTCAAGTTTGATTTACCACCTTCACAGTGTTGCGAATCAACAGTAAGCCGTAGCTGCTACTGCAGGCAATGCACTTCGCTAAACTACATTAGCCAACAGCTCGAAAGGAACAGAATGCAAAAGTCCTGAGATGTGTTTTTCAAACTGGAACTGTTTTTAAATTGACATGCCATCTTAAGGACTGGTGCTGAGGGTGTGCAAAATGAGCACAACGATAAAAAATTTTATGTAGCCAGTTATATTGGTGTGTCGTACCAGAGTACTCCATGACTTCCTCAGGGGTCTTGCCCTCCACATCTCTAGCGATGTTGTCGATGTCATCACGACCGTACTTCTCATTGGCTTTAATAAACTGATTGAAATCACGCTTGTTCCAGTTGGTGAAACCCTGTGGATAAAACAGACAAATTCTGTTCCGGCACTGCTCGCCAATTAGCACATTTAGTGTGACAGAGATGATGAAGTGTGTACTTGTGTGAGAAGCTTCTCTTTCTCCTCTGTCTCTTCGGGAGAGAGGGGCTCAGCCTCGTCAATCTTTGCTTGTTCCTCTTTCTGGACCTGTGCTGAATTTGGAATGTCAGCATTTCGTGGAACCTTTAAAACACACAAACGCAATTTCAAACCACATCTTCACACATATATATTAAAAACACAACAGATTAAAAAAACTTTTCAGAGCTTTAAAGAGCTCTTTTAAAACCTTTTTAATAGTACATGTCCACAAACAGCCTTGAATCCAAGTTACATTCTCAGCGTTTCTCAACCACTTTAGTCTTTACGCCCCCCCACAGCCCCATTAGTATGGCTCAAGTACCTCTTCATTTCCATTAAACCAGACATGTGCTCCTATAATATCACACTAAACAGGATATCATTTATCATTATCTTAAATATCATTAAATGCTAATTATTCCAGTGATTTACTTAAAAGCTATAAATAATTACATCTGTGGGTGAAAAACAGACTCACGGAGTAGTTTATTCTAAAATAGGTTGTTTTATTATTGCATTTAGTTTGATATTGGTTTGAATGGCCGAGACACAAATTGGCCTGAATTACCATGTTTATTTTCTCTAAAAAATAAATGAAAATAAATGACAAGGTTAACTGTTTGTAATCATTACAATATTTTGCTGTAGTTTCTGAACATGCAAATACATCAGGGGCCTGTACCATGAATGTAGCTGAACAAACTCAGGGTAGTTGGATTAGTTTGGGGTTGACAAAACCAAACCAACGTGATCAAGCTTTGTTGGTACCATGAAGCAGCTCGTGGAGTTTCTTTGTCAACTCAAGCTTTGATCCTGATGCTAAGATTAGTTTGCGCGCGCGTGCACATGAACGAGTGACGTCAGCATGGCTAAACCAATCGCATTATAAATGGATAAATCGATTTCCACAATATGAACACAAAAATGAATTTCAGCCATGGAGTGATATGTTTCTGCTGTCTACGCAAGAGAGAGTGTTTCAGAAACACTGCTGATTGCGTTAACGGGCAAGTTAAACACTATATAGTAGGCTACACACATTTACTGTAGCGCAAACAGGATCCGCGGGGTCCTCGGTGGAACTACAAGGGGTCCGTGTCCTTGCGGGCAACTTTTTTTATGTAAGGCATGGGTACAGAAATATTACAACAAATGTTAATTGAAGCTCCCGCATATTGCAATTTTAACCCTCGTGCGGACAAAAAACATCCATTCAGACAGCAGAAGCAAGAAAGTTAACCTTACATCTGCTTCGTCATTTCCCTTCCGAGTACACATGAGAGGAGTTGCGTGCAAATAAAGTTCATTCTCATATATTCTGAACTTCTGTACAAATTTGTTAAAGCTGTAAACGGCTAATTTGACAGGCAAATTTGACAGAAACTCTGACATCTTACGTGTTTAAAATCAATGAATGCGTGTTAAACAAGTTGCCCAAAAAATAACGCGGACTGGTTGCATGTTGGTCTCCTTTTAGTCTGATATGATGCTCTGCAGGAAAAAAACTAGTTTATTTTTTTGCAGAAAGACAACGGAGCTCAGAATTATAAATAGCGGTGTGTTCTGCAACACAGAGAAGCGGAAGAAAATATAAGAATAACACTTAATAAAACGGCCTGCTTTTACAACAGAATGCATAAGCCTTTACCTTTAATAGACTAGTCTTTGCGCCATTAGGGTCAGTCATTTCATTGAAGCCTTAATAAAAACTACGGTTCAGAAAAATGTCCTAATACAGTGAAACTGAAAGTGTTTCTAGATGTTCTGCACCACAGACAAGAATGTAAAAACTGCAATGCAAAATACATGTGATGCAATAAAAGTGGAATATAAGTAAGTAAATTGAATTTCATGTGAGTGTAAGGGAAAGCCAGCAAATCTGTAAAATCAGATTTTACCTATATAGTAAACAATATTTTATTTTATATTTGTAATATATATTTTTATATTAGTATTTTTATTTTATTAAACAGTATAAAAAATAACTAGCCATTCTAACACGCACTGTGAGTCAATTACGTCAGCTGATTGGTCAAACTTCAGTCTGAGATCTCGAATCCAGAACATAATCTGCCCCGGAGCAGGTTAGCCGTGCAGCGTAAGACACCATGGCGACGAACACCGAATAAAGCCGAGCGACTTTTATGGTACCTAAAACCCAGGGTTGCCACAAACTAAACTGAAACATAGCTGGCTAGCCACCTAAACCAGCTTCATGGTACAGGCCCCAGGAAGTAAACCACTGATCAAGCATACATGCTTACCTTGTATGCAATAGTTTTTCTGTAGTAGAGAATCTCCATCTCCAAGAGCTCAAATAGACGTGGAGGAAAGAACTGAAAGTCCTGAATGTTGGGCTGCCTGGGAGGCCGAGGAGCCTAAATCACATGCACAAACTCCTTATAAACTCTTTCCATGCCACATGCAAACACGTGCTTGATATTTGTTGAACATAACAACAAAACACAATTTTCATTTTTATTTCTTATTAACCTTTTGCCACATAACTGAAACTACAGAATAGAGGGACTTTATATAGAGTATTTGATTGGTTGCTTTATAGTAGTTGCCTGTATGCATTTTATACAGCACTTTTCCCATACAACTCAAAGAGCATTTACTTCTCATTTAGTGGCCTCTTTTCATTCTTATTGATGTTTTTATGACTCACAGTGGACTATTCGATCAAACCATCCCACTGGAGCAATCCAGTGTTAAGTGTCTCTCAAGGGCACAGCAGTGACAGGAGAGCAGGAAAAAGAACGTTAAGTTCACAAGGTTATTTCCTGAGTCAGCGTTTGAACCCGTAACCTTTGTGTTTCAGGCCTAACTCTTTATCCATTACGCTATCGCCGATAATACAGCATCCTTCTGCTGAGCTACTCCTACATTCACTGAGTCTGGTGCAGCTGTCAGTCTGTTGAACAGTGATGCGAGTGCATTTTTTAGTGTGTAGTAGATTGTGTACACACTTGCATTATGGTATGCTTATGTGGCCTCGAGTAGAGCTGACAAATATCATTTCAGTGTTTAAACTGCGTGTGTGTGAGGGTTACCTTTGGGGCTCTTGGCTCGCTGACTCGCAGCGCTTCTCTGAAGTAAGCATCCACAGCATAATTGGCCTTCCTTTCTCTCTTCGGAGGCTCAATCCATTCCATCAAACTCAGCTGCACAAAACAGAGTTAACACACACACACACAGAAACTTTCAGACTTCAACTGTAAACCTTTACATAAACATTCCCAGGGTATGGCATACACAACCACAAAACTGAAACAAATCTGAAATGCACACACAATGGTAAATACCCCAGACTCACTTTCTGTTTCTCTCTGTAATCTTCTCCTTCGAAGTTGTAAAGGCTGGTCTCGGTTGCACCTGTGTCCATTGTAAAATCTCTCAGCGAGCTCTCGCCGAGATTCTGCATGCGTTCGTTCATCTCTGCAGTCTGACAGAAACAACCATCAAACAAACTTAAAAGGAATTAAATCAAGTCTAAACGTCTCAAATGAAAATAACTTGAAAAACGCATTTGGAAAGCAAAGCGTCATCCAACGTCATGATATGTTTGTTTGTGTGTTATCACCTTCTTTGCACCTCTCTCCAGAATGGTGTTGATATCTTCATCTGTGAGTTCACTGTCTTTAGAGGCGAACACGTGCGTGGCTCCATGCCGGATCATTTGCAGCATTTCATCCTTCCCCAATTTATTCTGCTGGTCAATAAGCCGTCCTATGAACGGAGCACAAATTACAGCATTGTAAAAAAATCTGCATACTCATGAACCCCGAAAAATGGATTACATACATTTCTATTGTTGCTTCATCGTGTCATTTAATTGAATTCTGTGTTAGGAATGTTTGCGTATGGTACATACCCTGCTGTATGACTATGGAGTCCAGGCGTAACTTCATCTCTGCTCTCTCCACGATTCGCTCCTCTACTGTGTTTTCTGTGATCAGTCTGAACACTTTAACTGGTTTTATTTGTCCGATTCGGTGGGCACGGTCCTGAAACAGAAAAAGCGCACAAATATTCACAAATGAATATATACATCTCTCAAATTCTTACAATCGAAAAGTACATTACTCCCAGTTGTGTGGTTTGGTCACAAGTGTGTCTCACCATTGCCTGCAGGTCCACCTGTGGGTTCCAGTCCGAGTCGTACAGAATCACGACATCAGCTGTAGCCAAATTAATCCCCAGCCCACCTGCCCGTGTGCTCAGCATGAAGAGAAACTTGCTGCTGTTCGGTGCGTTAAAAGAATCTATGGCTTGCTATTGCACAACAACAGAGAGAATGAAAGAGGCATAAATGAAAATTCATAATTTTTCTTTATGTTTAAAAGGGAAGTCTGATGGAATTTCACTTCTTTACATTTAGTTAGTGAGTAGTATAGCTGTTTAAGACATCTGCCAAGTCGCAATTATCAAAAAAAGTTATTTATGTTATCTGAATTAACAAAAACAAACGGCTCACTGGGATTACAAAAAACCTTTCCCTGTGTTATGGACATCCTGAATCCCAAAATCACATTAAACAAAATAAAGCTTAACATAATAAAGACTTTGAAAAACTGAAAATAGATGACGTGAAATGAACAAATTGTAAGGCCAATAAATGTTACTGCTCATAATTGTGAATATTTGCAGGAATATTCTTAGCTTCTGTGTTTGTCTAACAACTCTGTATAACCACCAGTTTGCATTCATCCCAGGTCTGATCAGCAGTTTCCATAACAACCAGGTTGGTTAATCAGTGTCTTATATAAACTCGACTGAGACCCCATGTGAAGTGTCTCTATTTGCCTCCAAATTTAACAAAGCCTACTAATTTCTCTCGGTGAATGTGTTTTTTCTCTACATGCCCTCAACTTTTTGCATTTTGTTTATTGGATTTGTGTTTTCTAAATTACTTGATGTAATAATTTCATCATGCACTGCATTTATTGAGAAAAACACAAATAGACACAAGTTCAATAAAAAGGAAGGAAGAAGGCGGGAACCGGCGAACGTAACAATACTTTTTAATAAAATAAATAAACAAACAAACAATAAAACACAACACAAAGTCCATTCCTGGTCCTCTCTCACAGAAGGTCCGGTCGCTCGTCCTCTTATGCTCCCAATCTCCTCCGTGATACGAGACCGGTGCGCGTACAGATGACGCTCGTTATCACTCACGCACCGGCCTCGAACCCCGGCTCACATCCCGCCTACCTCACTCCAGTATGAAATTATGTTGCTGTATTTGCTGTAAGAAACTGTGTGTATGCAAGTGTTTGTACCTCTCTGGCCTCATGAGGCGTGTTACCATCCAGTCTGCAGTATTCGTACCCTCTCCACATGCAGTAATCTTCCAGAATATCCAACACGCGTGTCATCTGGCTGAATATTAATACTCTGGAACCTGTATACATACACACACACACATTTTTTTTTAAATCAGGTGAACGTGAAAAATTCAAACATTCTAAATGTTTTAAATTGTAAATAAATCATGAGCAAATATCTGCTCTACATATGCAATCATTAGTTCTCCCAAACAATTCTTTCATCATTTACGCATCCTCACATTATTCCAAACCTGATTTTCATTCTTCTATAGAGCACAAAATATATTTTGAACAAAACTGGCCCAATGATGACAAAACCCCTAAAACATTCTCAAAATATCTTCTTCTGTGTTCCACAGACAGATTTTGAATGACATGATGGTAAATGAATGATGACAAATGTAATCATTTTTGTTCAACTATACCTTTAAAAGCAGACTAACGCACACAAACATGCCCACCTTGCTCTTGTACTTTAGGCAGAAGTTTATCCAATGCAACCATCTTGCCGCTGTTGATGACTAGGTGTGTGTCTGTGGTGTAGGGGGGACCAGGCTCCGCCCCATCAAAGAGGTACGGATGGTTGCAGCATTTCCGAAGCTGCATCAATATATTCAGGAGCCGCATCTTATCCATCTTTCCTGCTGAGTTTAGGATGTCGATATCTTTCATCAAGATACGCGTGTACCTATTAAATATAAAAAATATAAGAATTCACTTGCTTGAATGATGCCTTGGAATCAATTAAATTCAGGGTGACGTACGAGAAAACATACAGTATATTTTTAATTCATTGCTTTGCACAGTACATATGGCACCATGAATAATCACAGAAAGCGTTTATCAAACCAGATGGCTCTACTTCATTCAAAATTCAGTACAATTTAACTCACTCATCAAACTCAAGTGAACACAAACAAACACAATCTATTATGGCATCTGCTGAATCTTTAGATAAATGTGCTTTATTATGCTTTCTTTTGAGGAATATTCTGCACAATATTAATCTCGAGTAGTCTTAATTTAGATTTTACCATTCTCTCTGCATTTTACTGAGTCCCAGGTAAATCTTCACCTCCTTCTTGGGTGGAAGACTTTTCTCCACCTCTGCTTTAATACGACGCAGTAGGAATGGACGCAGAACCTGAAAACAGACGCTTAATATCTTGACTATCTTAATAAACAATGACGTAGAAAACAAGAAGATGCTGAACAATACTTAAAAATATGCTTTAAAGGTGTGTCATTTTTTGGAGGGTCTATTGACAGAAATACAATATAATCTACATTACTATGTATGTCTATAGAGGTGTATAAAGACCTTACATACTGAAGCGTTATGCTTTTATTGCCTCAGAATTAGCTATTTCTATCTACATACTCCACGGGTCCCCTTGCATGGATTTCGCCATGTTGTTTCTACAGTAGCCCTTAATGGACAAACTGCTCTACAGAACGCGTTTGAA
This sequence comes from Barbatula barbatula, assembly GCF_947034865.1. Classification (NCBI taxonomy): domain Eukaryota; kingdom Metazoa; phylum Chordata; class Actinopteri; order Cypriniformes; family Nemacheilidae; genus Barbatula; species Barbatula barbatula. Next base: position 23,311,013 of record NC_136767.1, on the reverse strand, counting down.
AATGCGTTGTGTCCTTTGGAAAAAAAGCAAAAACGTGACCACAGTGCCACGAAGGGGGGGGTGGGGAGGGTTTGTGGTTGGAGTGAGCAGTTGGTTGAAATTCCTAACCTCTCCGCTAGACGTTTCATACACTGGACCTTAAAATGAGTGAATGAGAAAGATAAAGTCAGACTTACAGCATGAAGTCTTTCAACCAGCTTCTGGTCACCGAGACAGTTATTTGTGTCAAACCATGAATCAAAATCCTAAAATTTCACACACACAGACAAACTAGGATGAAGCAGAAAGCACATACAATCTCAAGTACACAGTGCTCCATACATGGAAAATAGATGTAAACTTCCGTCTATGAAACCGTCTCTATATCATGTGATTATAAAACCTAAATGTTACATTTTGATTGTTTAATTGGGTCATTGGCTCGGGGACATTTTACACAGCCTTACATTTATGACATTCTGCATAATGTTTGTGAGTTTTCAGAGCTTCAAACGTGCTGTGCTGACACGCACAAAGCCAGTCAAAAACTTTGGTTTATAATCTGGGGTGCAGAGTTCAAACAGAACTCTGACAGATACAGCTAAATAACATGTGAGTGAGCGGAAGGAGATAAAATAGGATGCAATATTTAAAAAGAAGCATGACTCACGCTGGCAGAATTGAACACATCAGGCAGCAAGAAGTTCAAAAGCGACCAGAGCTCGTGTAGATTATTCTGCAGTGGGGTGCCAGTCAACAGCAGACGATTGGTTGTCTTAAACTCCCGCACAATCTCTGACAACTGAGAGCCAGAGACAGATAAAAGAGCGAGAGGGAGAGACAGCAAAGGAAGAAAAGAGAAATGTACGATTAAAAGAAGGTTATTTTATCCGTATCAGATCATTAAATCTGCTCAGATGTGTAATATGACAGATTTTTCAGCTTTACAGTCCCTCTTGCATTAATTTATCCTCAGTTGTTTATCTGGGTTGCAATACCTTTGATTTCTCGTTTTTGATGCGATGGGCCTCGTCGATAACAAGATAGCGCCAGTTAAACTTCTTAAAGACGGATTTCTCCCGGATCACCATTTCGTACGATGTCACGCACACATCCCACTCTCCGGGCATCATCACGTCGCGTATGAATGCTGCCTAAAACAAGCAAGCAAACTAATTAGGGCTGATTCATTATCACACACGTATTATGAATAACCTTTTGGTAAGATGAAAGTGGGGAGACGGGGAATAGAAGAGGAAGGATTAAAAACTGAAAAACAACAGAAGGACATGTGTGGTCTCACTCTTTCATCTTTATCCCCGATGAGACAAACAGCCTTTAAGGTGGGTACCCAGCGCTTGAATTCATTCATCCAGTTATGAAGGGTTGATTTGGGCACTAGGACCATGTGGGGACCTGGAATGTTCCTGTAGTGTTTCAGGTAGCCTAGCAACGCAATCGTCTGCAGGGTTTTACCCAGACCCTGAACCAATCACAACACAGGATCCAATGAGTCACAGACATGACCAAGACAGGTACAGAAAATGACAGTCTCATTAAAGCAGTGAAAGGATGGAGTCATTTTTTCATTGTCATGAGTCTATGTGGTTTCACAATGACGTGTATTCAAAAGACTATTTCTGACAATGTAGGTGTTTCACTAATAATAGAAGTGCCGCTACAAACATTTTTTTTCTGCTCTCCCAGGCAACATTTTCACTTGAGGCAAATATATATTTTCTACATTTTCGAGATATGACCAACATGAGATCTGCATCCATTCCGGCTATATTTTCTCCATACTAAAACCTATGCAATTTTAAAGGCTAATCCACACTGATCCGACAAACAGCTAAACAAAAAACAACATTATTAGGCTGTTCGATTTATAATGAACGAGTTTGTTAGCATGTGTCTATTTGTTGGTACTTGTGTGAGTGAAATAAGCCTAAGACATATTACATAAAACAGTTTAATGTTACAAAAGTAGTATTTTGTGTCTGCATCATGCTATTTAAATGTTTATTAAATGTGTATTGAGACCCTTGCTCTTTTCCCCCCTATGCTGTCTCGGTTGTTATCTGCACGCTCAGTCTGACTTGACAGCATAAATGGAGCACTGGGTGTGATGCGTTTTCATTGTTGACTTCATACACACATGACTTTGTGATGAAAAGTAATAATAAGTGATGTTACCATCTCATCAGCCAGGATGCCATTGATGCCATTCTCATATAGAGAAATCATCCAGTTCAAACCTCTGATCTGATAATCTCTCATCGTTCCGTTCTTAACATCTATCAATGAATAAATATATAACAGTGAATCATTAAAATCTCATTATTGCTCATTGCCTTTAAAAAAATCATTATAATAATATACATTATATCAAGATAAATGAATAATAATGCATGGCATTTGTGAACTTCCTTATATTTGGAAATAAACATAACTCTTATAAAATTGATTGATGCCCCTAGTGGTGCATAAATGACACACTTCACACATTTAACTCCAACTTCATAATGTATGATTAAAGAAAATGTATTTAAATGATCCAAGACCCTTAAAAAATGTCTTTCTATCACATAAAATCACACACTGTTCATGATATCAAAAAACATTGATACATACATGAAGGGGACTCCTCAAATCGAACAAGAACGTTAGAGGCCCTCCTGCTCTCAGATAAAAGTTCCTCATCTTCCTCCTGCTCCGTCCGACGATGTCGGTTACTGAAACGCACAACGACCGGGCGCAAAGGAATCAACCAAATCACCATGACGACCCATGTCTGACCGACAGCACGGGGACTAATCGCAAACCTTATGCATCTTAAGTGTGAGCATGCATGTGTATGTGTGTGACTTACTCTGAAACAGACAAGAGGTTCTGTTTCTCATCCTGTTTGATTCGTGGTCTCCCTACTTTCACCCTGAGGGGCGAGGTGGGAGATTTCTGACTGGCAGGCTGTATGAAATGAGCGAATAGTTCTGTCTGCTTCAACAGGAACTCAAATCGGTTTGAACGGTCCGTTTCCTTCAGTCAGGAATAAAAGCGTAAATTAATAATAATAATTAATAATTCCACACTAGTATAGTATTTCTCGGTTTAGTATAGTACTACAAGGTATTTGGAGAAATAGACAATGGGGAAAATTCTATCTATTATGCATTCGTGTGGCATTTGATTGATCTGTACATTATACATCATTTGATCTCAGAAGCAAATTTCACTGTCTGTCTGAGGTACCCTATTCCAAAACGTAGTCCTTCTACTCCTGTCTGTGTCATCCCTCAAAAATTTGCACAGAAGCCTCTGTGTAGAATTGTTCATAAGTTAACAAGTTTATGTACAAATAATGTATCGTATGCATGATTATATGATCTTTCCTTTAATAAGTACATTACATACTAGGCATATACCAAATTGTCTACACTCACTCTTTTTTCCTCATACTCTGGGTCCAACAGGCTCCCCTGCACCGTAGCTTTAGGAGGGGGGCCTAGGAGGAATGGAGGGTCCTCCTATAAAAAACAAAAAAAGATGAACACAAACCTTGTAAATATACGGTACCAGACACTCAGTACTTATATGAAGATTTCTGTAATGGATTAGCTAAAGGAATAGTTCACCTAAAAAAATGACATTTTGTCATGATTTACTCACCCTCGAGTTGTTACAAACCTGTGCAAATGTCCTTATGTATAACGCAAAAGAAGATATTTTAATGAATGTGGGAAATTTAACAGCTCTAGGGCACTATTGCCTGCAATAGTAGATTTTTCACCTACTGTTGAATTCAACAGTGCCCCGGAACTGTTTGGTTACAAACATTATTCCAAATATCCTTTTTGGTGTTCAGCAGAACAACTTACACAGGTTTGTAACAACTTGAGGGTGGGTAATTGATGACAAAAAAACACTTTTGGGTAAACTATCCCTTAAAACCTAATTAAAAGGTTACGTCGTCAAGAAGCGAGTGACCAGCATGAAATTCTACTCTGATTCACGTTTTAAAAAATATCCCAGGATGCATCTCGAATGCTTTCGTTTATTGCCACTTCACAATTTGCACTCTTCCATTCCATTGTGTGGATAAATTATGGTAGTACTATTCTACAATATGGAAAACAAACGGTCTGTTGTTGATCAATAGGGTGAGTGTGCCAAAAATTAAACATCGCATTTTTTTTTGTAACAAATAAGAATACTTGGTGTTTGGCACATTGACGTTACCATGGTGTCACGTTAATTGTGAGCATGTGAGTGTTTATTAACGTCGTGCAGCGCCTGCAGGTTGTATTTGTTGTGTAACAGAGATTTGCGTGCGTGCGTTCGTAGGCTTGTTAAAAAACGTAGCAACTTTGCGCCAACCGCAGACGTAACGCATGCAAATTCCAACCTCCGCCTAAATAACCAACTGTTCATACAACGCAAGTAATAAACATCTACATAAAGCTATGCAGATGTGAAGTGAACAGCCTTCCCGTCATGTTCCGTTGCCTCCAAACGCAGATAAACTACAAACTTCTGCGTCCTGTTTTTCACGTCCGTCTGCAAACAGAGTATGTGCAGTATGCTCTTCTTCTGTATGGCTCTCTTTACCTCCTCTTTCTCCGTGTGCACCTCCCGAGAAGTAGACGGTAGCTCTTCGTCGGACATGTTGGTCAATGTACGAAGCTTTTCATGAGTTATTGGTAACCAGACAGTAAGTTATAAAGCATAAATTTGTCGTATGCGTCATGACAGGACCGTACAGTCACGGCGCGCGCACACGCCCCTTCTGTAGCTTCATATTAGATCTCGCGATACTAGAGAGACATGTTAGGCCGTCGCATCAAATCTCGCGGGAGTACAGCGCCCAAAAGCTTTAAAACAAACTGTCAAAACATTGCCTAAGATCTACAGTCGAACGGTCTCATATTTTACCCTGATAAACACGCGGAAGTATAAAATAATCATTTTTTTAACGACGGATAACGAATAAACGGAATGCTACGAGAGCAATATTTTTGCTTCCACAGAATTCTGGGTGTAAACGCTCCAAGCATGTGCGCTTTTTCAGAAAAAGACGCTAGATGGCGCCCAAACACCACTGAATTTCGTACTGCAGCACAACCTGCTATTTCTCAGAGAGTGTTTGTTTGAGACATGAAAAATATTTGTACGACAGATTATGGTTCCGTAATATGTGATGTTAAAATGAACAAACGTGAAATTATCATGTTTATTTTTCTCTCTCAGATTCAACCAAGCTACATTTGCCTGTCTGTGGGACAGTAAGCAATAGCCAATACAAATCAACACTATATGGAAAATACTTTGAAAGATTCTTCGACATTCTGAATCTCAGTCTCTTTCTCTCTCACTTTCTCTTTCTCTTTGAGACTCCGGCGACAGATGGCCTAGTAAACCAGTTAAAATTCCCCTCACAGCATTTTCTAAACTGACCTTGGCTGTTTACGCACACACATACACACGCGCACGCACACAAGGTCATGTGCTGGTTTGTTACGAGATACAGAAGGGAGGAACATCTTTTCTCTCCACCCAGAATACACGTGCGCGCACACATACACAGAATGTTAACTTGTACATACATGTTCTCTCGAAAATTACATACAAATACAAAAGGCGAGTTCACATCTCTCTTTCTCTCTCGCTCTCTCTCTCTCTGTGACTGATCGATGCTGTGAGTTCCTCCTCTCTGTGATTGTGGTGGTGGTGGGGGGGGGGGGGTTGTCGGACACAGGATTCTCAGTGCTTTCCTCAGTCTGACACACAGTCGCAGCAGCTATGAGCGCAGGCGATGTGGTGTGCACAGGATGGCTAATAAAATCCCCTCCGGAGAAGAAACTAAAAAGATTTGTGAGTAAAAGCCCCTCTCTCTCTCTCTCTCTCTCTCTCTCTCTCTCTCTCTCTCTCTCTCTCTGTGTTTCTCTCTCTTTCTTTTGTTCGTTCGTCCGTTCTTTCTATTCAGTATTATAAGCAGGTACTGCAGTATATGATACGCTGTCATTTCATTCAGTGCTGGAGAATCGGTGTGGTTTCTAACATATCTCTGTGCTGTGTTTCTCCGGTCTGCTGGATTTAAACGCTACATCTGCATGCTCATACTGTGTGCATTATGTCTGAATTTGTGTGCTGTATTGTTTACACTCTTGTTCTGTGCGCTGGCCTGTCATTGTTTAATACTGTTTAACCTTAATGTGCTTAAGGCTGTGCCTGGCTGTATTTTAATTTATGTGGACTTTAGATTTTTGTGATGTGGTGCTTTACATGTTAGTGCTCAGCTGTGTTTGTGCAGTATTTGTTTGCCGTCTTGCACGTGGCTGAGCTGTTTTGCATGCCCTCCTGCCTGTGTCAGATCCAAATGCTGTGCTTTGTGACAGTGCAATTCACTCGTTGTATGTTGCTTGTAGAGCTCCTTCCATGTGTTATTCAGTAATAGTAAATGCATCTTTGTATGTTTTGAGAATTATATTGTTTATGTATAAGAGGTTTGTGCTTTGTAACGGCAGTCTTTTTGTTATTGTCAGTTGCAGAAATATGAGCACATACTTTGTCTTGTGATGTACCCCTGTACAGTCGTGGCCAAAAGTATTGGCAATGACATACGTTTTGTGTTTTGCAAAATTGGCTGCTTCTGTATTTCTAGATTATTTTGCCACATGTTTCTATGGTATTTTGGATATCTTAAATTAGCATATCTTAAATTTTAACAGTGCTTATTGGCAAAAACATAATATATGCAAAGGGTCAATATCTACAATGTTGGGCCTTGTTTTTGTTAGTATATTAGATTTTGAACTTTTCTTGCCTTATTAGTGCTCTGAGATTATCACAGTTTGTGGGTCCACTCGCATTTTTGAGGATTGACCAAAGGTTCTCTAAATGGGATTGATATCTGGAGAGCAGCATTTTTTTTGCAATAATTTCAAATGCATCTGATCACTTTGCATATTAATCTATAAACTATGTGAATAAACACAACAACAGCTTAAGCAGAAACATTGCAAAACACAGCATTTATGTGTATATCACGGCCAACACTTTTGGCCCTGACTGTACCTCTTTCACATTTCTTTGTGATTCAGCATTTCTGTTTTGTTTGTGGCTTAAACTGTTTCAAACCTGTTTTGTTTTCCTGTAGCTCAGTGGTTAGAGCATGGTGCTAGCAACGCCAAGGTCAAGGGTTCGATCCCAGGGATTGCAGGTCCTCAGAAACTGATGTATAGTATCATGCGATGTAAGTCGCTTCGAATAAAAGCGTCTGCCAAATGCATAAATGTAATGTTGTCTGTATCTGACCAGATACTACTGTCCTTTTTGGTCTTTAAATCTCTTTGAATTTTTATATCAAACATATATTATATTATATTATCATAGTGTATTATATTTGTAAAAACATTATATTAGAGCGAGAGAGGGGCAGATAGAGGGTTTAAAATATAGTTGTCAAATTACTTTCTCAGTGTAAAAGTTCAGGTACAAATGAATGTTAAGTTGTTTCCTACAACTTGATGCACTCTTTACATTTTACATTACATTTCTGCAAAAAGCAGACGCCTTAGTTGTTTGGTTGAGAGGCAGGAGGTCAGGGAGGACCACCAGTCATAAGATGTGTGTTATAAAGTGTCAGCCTGACACCACAAGCATGTTCTCTCCCACCCCCCTTTTCTCTCTCTCGCTCTGTGTTTCTGTGAAATTTGGGTGTGTTGCAAAACATGGGAAGTACAGGCAGTTGAGAGTGACCCTGCATTCAGAAATGGCTTGCGCTATCAGAGACCACACAGGCAAAAATGTGATGAGTGCTATTAGGAGTTGTAACTGGGTGACTGACAAGTCAATGCACATGTGTAAACAAGTTTGTCTGGAGGCTAAGTGCAGTAGATCGCCATGCCGTGTCTGTGTGTGCATAAACTGTATGTGTGTTTTATAGTAGTACAGGGATATGAAGAACAAACATTTACATGCTCCCTCTCTTCTCTCTCTCTCTCTCTCTCTCTCTCTCTCTCTCTCTCTCTCTCTCTCTCTCTCTCTCTCTCTCTCTCTCTCTCTCTGTCTGTCTGGTTTTGTGGCTTTAACAGGTAGTAAGATGTGAAACATTGGGAGTGTTTGTTGTGTGCTACCAATGCACTTATCTGTCTGTCGTTCGCTCATTGGCTCGTTTTCTATGCGTGCAAATGGCTGTGTGTATGTTTGTTGTGGTTCTACCTTATATTACCTTATAAATGTGTGTATTTTTATATAAATGCCATGAACATTCACGTATTGTTGTTGTTCAAATAGGGAAGCACATTGTTAATCTTTAGTTTAGATTTACATATACTGCACAGTTCACTTTTCACTCTGGATCACCCTCTAAGAGGAACTAACCAGAACCGAATAGACAGAACTAGAACACAGTTTGCATGCAGATTAGCACATAAACAGAACGTCTGTATGTTTCCTTGTCGCAGACAAACTTTAAGCCAGTTTCAGACTTCCTTTCTGTGAAGAGTTCTGGGAAAACAGCCCCAGTTCCTCTCTTTGACCAGAACGCACACACATACATGCATAAGGGGAAGAAAATGTAACCATTCGAGAAGAAAGAATAGAGAGAAGGTCTTTGTTTGTGACAGAGGTAAATCAAGGTCATAAATTGACCCTGCAGCTCTGAGCATGCTCGGAAACAATGCGTGGTGGCCAGAAAAACTGTTCAGATGCAGGATGGGTAACACATGTTATTTACACGTTGTAATAAGCATCTGTTGGTTTGTAGTTTATGCTTTACAATGGCAAAGGCACTAAAACAAAGATTTTTGCTAAATTCTACTAATTTCTACATTAAAGGTGAGCGATATCTTTAAAAAAAGATTTTATGAATATTTGATAGATGACCAATAGATGCTTGATGTGTGGTAAAAGAAAATGTGTTTCACATAGACATGCCCTTGGTGGTTGAGACGTGATCCGTACGGATCGTGCTCTATGGTTCGGAATGCATGTGAACCACGGATTAACTGTAAATTTATTTATCATAGAGGAACAGATAGTTTTGGCACGCATCTTCATATATTAGTCCTCGTGATGTAAATGTTAGAAAAAAACAAAGTGGATCCAACACCAAAACACTCTCGTAGCCAATCAGCAACAGGGAGAGAGAGTAAGAACGTGTTTGTTATTGTGAAGGTGGAGCGAAATAGGAAGGGCTGTTTGTATCTACAATGTTTATCTGAAATTGCGCCATTGATGACATTTTTTGTTCGCTTTTCTGGTAATTTCCCCTCCTTTACTGTAAATTTTACTTCTGTACTGCAAGTGTCCCTTTTCCAGCACACATAGTATATTAAAATATGCATATATCAAAGACAGTAGTTCATGCAGGTAATTTCTGTGTAGAAACCAGGGGCTGGATTAACAAAACTTTCTTAAGAATAAAATTCTTCTTAACTCATTTTTAAAAACGGAGCGCTTTTTACATTTATTGTGTGACAAAGCAACTAGAAACGGAGAGGGTCACAAATAGAATGGCGTAGGAACACACAAAAAGTATTATATAAATAAGATTTTGTAAAGCTTGCTAACATTTTAGCTAACATGCGATCGTAAATGCCGTTTATCACATCTCACACTTATGTAGATATACGTATATATTGGGCCCACAATTGCATGTTTTAGGGAGAATGTGGAGGTCTGTGGAATGGATTGAAAAGTTTAATGTTTAAACATACCTAAGAGTATTGCACCTCTTATTGGTAGTTGCAAGAATAAACAAATTAGCTTAAATATTATATAGAAATTCACACGAGGCAAACGTTTTAAGAATATGGATTTTTGTTTTGTTTTCACTATATAGATGGATGCAGAAAAAGGATTTTGATCGAGACATTCAACCCCAGTTGCTTAATGGATGTTGTATATAATTCTATAGTAGGTGTATTTAGGAATAACAAATCATCTGCTAAATGACTGCTAAGTAAACGGAGAAGTTTCAGGTCCCATCTTGTATGACGCATGACTTCTTGGTCTAAATCTCCAAGAAGAGGAAGATGTTTGCCTTGTGACTCCAGAGGGACAGACATTGTGCGGTTCTGTGGCTTTTATACCCACAATGCATTTTTTGAACTCATTTGTGTCATCTGCTAAAACGACCTTAAGAAAGATAATCGCCTGGTGATACAAGTGGGACAAGCGTGGCCTTTTATTCAATGTTACCACAATAAAAACTACTTTGTTTTTTAGCCTGTACACAAACAAATCAACAATGAATAGAGAGACACTCGAGAGTTTGAAACCTTAATCATACTTTGCTGCTGGTGTTTTAATCAGTTCAGAGCCCGAATGACAGTATCTCACAGAAGTGAGTACACCGCTCGCATTTTAGTAAATATTTTATTATATCTTTTCATGACAACACTGAAGAAATGACACTTTGCTACAATATAAAGTAGTGACTGTACAGCGTGTATTAGCACCTATTGTATTATTGCCCCTGTATGACACATCGCTTATTGCTGAACTCTTTGCAAGTCGCTTTGGAGAAATGTAAATGTGTATAACAGTGTAAATTGTCTTGTCCCCTGAAAATTACTAAACACACAGCCATTAATGTCTAAACAGCTGGAAGCAAAAGTGAGTACACTGCTAAGTGAAAAATGTCCAAATTGGGCCGAAAGTGTCAATATATGGTGTGGCCACCATCATTTTGCAGCACTGCTTTAACCCTCTTTGGCATGGAGTTCACCAGGGCTTTACAGGTTCCCACTGGAGTCCTCTTCCATCCTCTGTGGATGTTAGAGACCTTGCGCTCCTCCACCTTCCGTTTGACGATGCCCCACAGATGCTCAATAGGGTTTTGGTCTGGAAACATGCCTTTTCCAGACCATCGCCTTTACCCTGAGCTTCTTTAGGTGTGTTTTGGGTCATTATCATGTTGGAATACTGTCCGGCGGCCCAGTCTCCAAAGGGAGGGGATCATACTCGATTTCAGTATGACACAGTACATGTTGGCATTCATGCAGCCCCAGACCATGATACTCCCACCACCATGCTTGACTGTATACAAGACACACTTGACTTTGTACTCCTCACCTGGTTGCAGCTGGTCACCATCTAATTCTGAACCAAATAGGTTTATCTTAGTCTCATCTGACCACAGGACATGGATCCAGTAATCCATGTACTGTGTCTGCGGTCTGATGAGACCAAGATAAACGTATTATTATAATGGAAGCTGTCTTGTTGAAGGCATGTGTCCATGTTTATGGACAAACTTATTCTGAATCTTTATTCAACGAGATATGCTTTTGTGGTGAGGAAGGCGGGACGAGAGCCGTGAGGCGGGGCCGGTGGCGTGAATGATAGTTGGAATCAGCTGTGCGCGCACCGGCCCCGCCTCACGTCCAGCCTTCCTCACCACAGCTTTATTTATATTTAATACCATATTTTGTTGATTTAGTCTTGCACTGTACTGTTCCTGTTATCTGAAATGTATTGTATTCGCACGTTTTATTTTATTATCGTCAGGCATGTTTTGTCACAAACCCGGCAGTTTTAAATAAAGTGGTTCTAATTTGGTAAAGAGAAACTGTATTAGCCAGGACTGAATAATGAAACTTCTTTTCTCGATCTCTTTGCTGAGAGAAGTATTTTAACTGTAGTTTCTGTAATATGTGAAAACGCAGAGTCACATGCTTAAGAGAATTCGTACAGAATTATTTAGAAATACCTGAGGCAAGAACAGTTTGCAAGTACAGGGAAAATAATATATAATATATCAAATCTAATTATGATCTAATAACCTAAAAGTAATGTATTAGAGCATATACTCATATAAAGTTAATTACTTCATGATTACATAATGACCACTTGATAATATAACAACATAATACAACTAATAACTATGATTTGGCAGAAGATTACACTGCCAAAACTGGATTTTAGTCACGTATGAAGCCAGAGCATTTGTACTTACTGAGTGTTGATTATTTACTTTGTTGATTATATTATTTTACTTTTTGAGTTATGTGGTTTAAATTAGGGCTGACAAATGATTATTTGCGATTAATCTCGTGTTTACATATACATAATATATGTCTGGTACTGTGCATATTCATTTGTATTTATAAACACATACTGTACATGCATATACAGTTGACAGACATATATTATGTAAACACAACCTTTTATTCTGGATGCGATTAATCATTTGACAGGCCTAGTTTAAATTAAATACATTATGCTTGGCATTCATTTGCCAAAGATGTCCGTTGAAGCACTCACATTATTTGCAGTTATATTGGTATTGGGTAAAATTGAGTTTTCTAATGTCTATAATAGAGTCGTAAATGAGCCAAAATGGCTAACTCTTATATTTCGTCCAGTACTCACAGGTTTACTTTAATATACTTCATATAAGTGTGATTTGATTGATGTTTTGTTCACATTAAAAACACATATTTGTTACAGTATATTACATTTATTACAAACCCAAGGACTGAAGAAAACTCAAAAGTTATACATAAAAAGCTGACCTGAACCTAAAACCGGCTAGAGAGGTCCCGGTGGGCTTGAGAGAGGTCGCTGATCTCTATCAGGTCCTTGCTCAAAACCTGTTACTATCTACCTTTAAAGGGATAGTTGAGTAAACCTTTTTCCTCAAGTTTTACTCACTATGCTATTTTATACTATGGAACACACTGGATTTTATATAGTATATACATAGTTCAGTACACATGTGTTGTGAAGCATCAGAGAAAGAACAGATATCTGTATTTTCTTTTTTTGGTCATTTATTCCTGTAATGTTTCCGTGTGGATGATAAAAGAGATCAAGGTCATTTAGACACAGAAAGAGTGCATTCAGTTATATTGAAAATAAGATCAAAGGAGACATTTTTATTTTATTACTCCTTTGGCGTGACTGTGTTTGTCTCACCAGAGCCACAATGCTAATCTGATTATCTTCTCAACTTTCTTAGTCATGGCGAAAGCGATGGTTTGTTCTACGGAGAGGTCGGATGAGCGGGGATCCTGATGTTTTGGAATACTACCGCAGCAAGAGCTCCCGTAAACCCATCAGAATCATTGACCTTCAAGAATGTGAGGTAACCATCGAGGCTGAGGTGCGGCCCACCAAACGTCAGTATCAGAATCAGCACTTGTTTGTGGTCAAAACCGCCACTCGAATCTTTTACTTGCTGGCTAAAACAGCCGAGGAGATGAACAGTTGGGTGCAGAATATTGGACGGATTTGTACGTTTGGAGGACTGGACAGGCATTCAGGTGGGTAAAGCTATACAGTAGATACTTCACATTTACTCTAATATTTGGATTTTATTTGTTGGTATTAATACATAAAATAAGAAGTGAGGTCAGAGGCTTGGCAAGGTAGTCAGTGCATCTGACACATTGAGGCGTGTTGCTCATGCAGGGGATGTTAGTTTGAGTCAACCTTGCATCATTTATTTCTATATAATATACACTACCATTCAAGTTTAAATAAAAAAGTAAAAATATTTAATAAAATAATCTATATACCGGTGATAAATTCAGGTAATATCAACAACAGGATGAATAGAAAAAGATTACTTTGTTGGAAGTACCATGGTCTGCACGGTTGGCCGGGATGGCCATATGGATGATAGAGATTCAAGTTTGGCCTCTCCACTATGTAACTCTCTCATTAAAATCCTACTTTAAGACAAGCACAAATGTATTCTCCTCAGTTACCACATCTTAGATACATGCATATTGCGTATGAGCGTGGGTTTCTGAAAAAGAAAAGTGCTACAGATGAGCTAAAACAAAGAAAAAACCTTCATCGGAAAAATCCTCCTACAAAAACAGCCCACGATCATTAGCATGAATAAACTTACACAGAGAGATAATTAAGCACAGGATGATTCTCCGGAGAGAGATGCAGAGACAGAGATTCAGAGACGCTGTGATCCAGGCGAGGTCTTATTTTAATATTCTGTTACATCACTCTCTGTCCAATAGTCTGCAGAGCAACAGCTGCGTCACAGAGAAATGTTTAAACACATATTAAACGCACACACACGTTTGTCATACCATAGACGTCAGACCCATAAGCAGACATCTGTGGACTTTTTTTCCAACAAAATGAAAATGAAAATGAAAAGCAAATACTTAGGTCAAATGTTATTGTTGAAAAATATAAAAGCATTATATTAAAGGACCAGTGTGTAATTTTTTTACATAACCATGTCTTAAGATTGGGGTCAGCTGTGATCAGAAGGTTGCCGGTTCAAATCTCAGTGCCAGCAGGTCATGACTGAAGTGCCCTTGAGCAAGGCACCTTACCCCTGATTGCTCTGCAGTAATGTGCCACTGTAAAAACTACTTGTAAGTCGCTTTGGATAAAAGCGTCTGCCAAATGAATAAATGTAAATGTTAAGAGGCGTATAAAGACCTTGCGTTATGTTTTAATATCTTAGAATGAGCTATTTCTATCTAAATACACCGCGGGTCCCCTTACATGGAATTCACCCAGTCGTTTCTAGAGTAGCCCTAAACGGACGAACTGCTCTACAGAGCGCATTTTGTAAATACGTTATCTCCTTAGGTAGGGCTGTAATGAAATATCGTGCAATTCTTATGCTTTACATCCGAAACGCGAGAAGGCGCTCTAGCGGAGAAACTCTGAATATGGAACAGAAGAAGGATGATTAACACACATAAGCTGTGTCTGAATTCGCCCACTATCTCCGATGTAGTGCACTGTATTGCTATATCAACTCATTCCATACATTCCTTCACTACTTTTTTACCCACTATTTCCTATGATACAACGCGAATCAACCGTCTGATTACAATCAGCTTGAGGAAAGTGACCATTACCACAAATGTACGTTTATACCCTTATTTTCTACTTTTTGAGAATAAACTGATCAAATGAAAATGTTAGAGACAGTGGTGCTTTATTTGAAATGTATTCAATAATTTTATTAAGCATATAAATGAGTGAACGAGTGAGCGAATAAGCTGTGTCTCGTTTTGGAAGGCAGCGTACTCCGGAGGTCTCATTTGAAGCCTGCTACGTTTCATTAAAGCAGGTAGGACACTCCATATGCACCCTCTAATGCGACCTACTTTCACAAGAATTCGGAGGATACATGAGGTGTATACTTCGTTGCTAGAGATAACCCACAATTCTTTGCGTCGGCCAAAGTCTGTTATTTGAATAAACGGCAGGAATAAACCTTCAATCAAATATGTGGTGTTTAAACAGTTACAAATTTGTGTCACGTTTTTTTAATCTAAGCAGGCAGATGTAGTAAATTGAATTACAAGCGTTAAGTGATTTTTAAACATTTTATAACAGTAAGGCACAAGATGTAGATGTAACCAACATTTTGCTTCCCATGTAGAAATCATTTTAATTTATTTGACAGGTGTGGGAGTGAAACGGGTCGTCATAGCAACATGGTACTTCCTGTTTCCTTTTCTGACAGTATGTCCTACGAAGGACGTCTTTGTTTAATTCTAAGTCGAGAATACTCCGGAGGACACAAGGACGCAGCCTTACGAAACGAAACACAGCTACACACAGGCCGTTTCTCAATATGCGTTCTTCATCGGTCTTGTGTCCTCGTGTACTCGCTCTAAACGTCATCAATAACCGTCCAAGTCCAGTTCCAATACTCAAGAACAGAGAACGTATGAATGTACCCGGATGTGCTCCGATATCAAGGATGCATCGTATGGGGCCTTGTGCGCCTACGGAATCAACTTGAAGTCCCAGAAGTCACTGCGTAAACGTTACGACATCTTAGTCCTGTGAGAGCCGCCGTAGTGCTTTGTTGGTTGCAATTCAAAACATCACCGCTAGATGCTGCTAAATTGAATACACTGGACCCTTAAATAACATGACATGAATCATATTTAATAACATTTTATTATTGAATAAGTTAATTATTTCGTATATTTAAGTGTGTATAGAAAGTAATATCACAACTTTCACAATCTAGTTCCAAAGTGCATATGAATGCAAGAAAATATTACTGTTATTAAAATTGTTTTGTTTATGTTGCATCGCCTATTTAAAGTCGTCTCCAAGACACAGCATCACACAAAAGCAGCACTGTTTAGTTATTTTGTCAACCATTCATTTAATCTGTAAAAGTGTTTAATAATACATAGGGTTAATGAGAACCAAATTCAGATCTCAACATGTCGGCCCCTTGTGAGGCAACTCCAAAAATATATTTTATCAGGCTTCTGATATGACTGGAGTTTAATGTGAATGTTTAAAAGTACCAAACTTTGTATGAAACTTAATGAGGAAGAACACTGAATGCAATTTGCTGTTGCAGTTGCAGTAAGACCGAAATATGTTTTCAGTTAACTTATGTGATATACCAAACAAGAGGTAAGACAAACAAGTTACACATTACATGAAAAGATAACAGAAAGATGAGTGATACAGCGGCAGGGAGGGTTTCACCCACACACATGGTTACTGTTTAATACACAACACACTAGACGGTTGTACACGCCTCTAAACTGGGAAAAACAGATTGTGAAAGATAAAGCTAGTTTATACTGAACCGAGCATGTCCATGCTATTCCTAACACAGACACAGATGACAGAGGCTTTATTCATAACCTCAATGTTGCTTATGCCTCAGATTTTTGACAAAACATCTCAGTCCGTGCTCATAACAAACCCCTGCAGGAAATCAGCTGAGAATCGGATCTTGCCGTTATTATTTACAGACAGGCTGCTTTGCAGCGGGGCAGATGGAGAGCAGATTGAGAAAACAAAAGATCATATCAGAGAGGTTTTATTCACACCTGGAGGGCTGCAGTTTCAGATCCTACTTCGTGTGTCAAGATAATCAAAACAAACGCTGGACTAAAACAATGCGGGACCCTCATAAGCAAAGACTTTTGTAAACTCAAATGTTGACCTCACTGTCACCACGACAACCACATCACTATCACAATTGCTTATTTTAGCTCTTACCCCCTGTCTAATGGTCCTGTCACCATGACAACCATTGTCTGTATCTCTACTTGTACTCTGATCATGTCACCATGAAAACTGCTCATTGTATGTGTTCCTCCCTGGGCGATGTCACCATAACAGACACCCTCTTATCCCTACTCTACCTGTGCCTCTGTCACAATGAAAACCATTAAAACGTATCCTCCTTCGTGTCTGTCACCACGACAACTGATCATTGTATCTTTGACACCATCAGCAATCTTTGACCCATCGCCATGGCAACCAATTACTGTAAACTGCTGTGCATCTGACATGGTCCTACAACCGGTACTGCTGTCCATCTGACACACCACTATGGCAACTGTTCACTTTATATCTATTAACCTAGTTCCATTTACAACTTTGCTCTGTAGATGTAAAACATTATAAATAATAAATAGGCTTTTAAATGCAGCTGTATAAAACCCAAACGTACCACAAACACTATCCCACCCAAACATATATGACACTATCATGGGCTAATATGTTTTAGTTAAATTATTCTAGATGTTTCCAGTAAAGTCTGATGTCTATTTGAACTCACCCACAGACAGAGAGGCTATCAGATATTGTCTGTTATCTCACATAGTTCACCTCAGATAAGCCCACAGTGTGTTCGAAAGCAGGTTTTCTGGACTGTTTACCCACAACATTATCTCAGCATTACTCACGGTCTCTTTCAAGCACCATCAAGTTGGACTGAAAATGAAAAAATAACGGCAATGAGTCAACACTGTAAACGTCTGTTTATTGGCAATTAAAACGATTTAATTATTAATTTGGGCTGTTCAACAGTATTTCCCAAAATTAAGGATGTGTCACTTACAATTGAATGAGCTCATTCTGACAGGACCAGACCTAGAAAAGGACACACGCTTACAATACACTTACAATAAATTTGCTGTTATATGCTGCTTTATAACATTAAGAATAGATTATTTTTATTTATAAATATTTAGATTTTTGTGCAGTGTAATTAAATTATCTTAATTTTGCAGGTAAGAGACTGTTAGGATAGAAAAGCTAAAAATTGGTTTTATGGTGACTTTGAAAGACTTTAAAAGTCTTACACACCCATCGTTGACTAGTACACAGGTTATTTTGGCCCATACTAAACCAAGATGTAAACCAATTTTAATATGGGATTGAGTGGCATAGCAATAATATTTGTTGTGATTGGAATTGCTGGAATAGATAAACATGTTCATAAGAAGGGGGCAACCCATTACTTTTGTCTATATAGTGTTAATATGTGGACATATTTTATTTATATATATTACACTTTTGCTTATTTTTGATATTATATATATAAATATATACACTTTTTATTTTTGCTTTAACACCCAGCTCTACTTTCCACAATAATCATGCATTATTAAAGTCAGTAATTCCACATTCCAACATTTTTGCTGACTGTCAAATAAAAAGCCACTATAGCTCCAAAAAATCAACCTTGAACTTGTCATGTGCTCATAGCGCGTGTAACAGGCGTGAGCTTCACGTGCCTTAGTCATCTGTGGGACTGAAAGGTTTAGAAATGTCTGCCCACTAACATGCTGTTGAGTCTAAACAGGAAGAGAAAGAGAGATGTGTATGTGTGTGGGTTGTGGTGGGTGGGTGGCTGATGAAAGGGGGTGATTTGGTCTGCCACCTTCTGGTGATGGAAAGAAAGCAAAGGTGCCGTATGACGCATGATTATTGCACTGAAGTTTTCTGACTTGAAACATTACAAGTGCGAACAAGCTGTAAAATCTATCTCTCTCTTCTCTCTCTACCTCTGACAGAATCAATGGACAGTCTTAATCGCATCCCCTCTTCCCAGCAGCCCTCTCCAGCTCTCTCTCCTCACGTTTCTCTCGTGGCCAATCAGGGCACAGTTACCGTCGACAACCACGCTGTCCAAGAAGACAGGCCCAGCGAATCAGAGATCAGCCCTCCACTTGACTACCTCTTCCTCTCCCAGTGTGAGACCGGCACGAAGAGCATCGTCAGGCAAGGCCCTCTCTGCTTCTTATGACCGCACGTTATGAGAATAATAATTACGTGTTAATCTCGACGCGAAAATGAGATTCATTCCATGTAGCAGGAGGCTACCTGCTATTCCTCTAATCTGATTTTATAAACGCAGACTGATAGAAGAAATGAGAATAGAACATTTCTAATGCTTTTCGCTTCGGCGACATCTTTTGATCTTGGTCATTGCAGCATAACATACTGTTATTAGATTCAAAATAAAAGCTTAGAGGGAGTGCATGTAAAGTAGGTGCGCACCGTGACGTCTGCCACTCATGTTATGAATACCAACAACTCATTCTGGAGGTTTATAGATGTTAATGAAAGACAAGTGTAGATAAATCTGCTTTTAATGCAAAACGAATATTTAGTTATTGTTATCAGGAATGGAGAGTTTAAAAGTATTTCTTAATCAGTTTAGTCTGAAATTGTAGTCTATAGGTTTTACTTAAAGAGATTTTCTTTAAAATCTCTTTTTTTCACTCAAAAAAGAAAAATCTTTCATTATTTACTCACCCTCTTGTCATTTCAAACCTGTATGACTTTATTTCCTCTGCTGAACACAAAAGAAGATGTTTTTCCAGAATGTTGGTAACTAAAAACCATTGGTCCTCATTGACTTCTATTGTATGGACTAGGGGTGACCACGAATAGTCGAAGATTCGATGGGAGGAGCCTGATTCGACGACCAGTATCACAGTCGAATCTTCGCAGAGGTGTTATGCAATGGGAATTGTGCCATTTCGGTTATATGGGAAGTGGCGTAGCAGACAGGCACGCAATGCGCACAAAAAATATTATTTATGATGTAAAGAAATGGGCGATTTTAGGGTTGGGTGCCCAAACCCCCGGCGCATATGAGCGCGAGGTCTGGCTATCGCATATCTCCGCGTCTTCTGTGCTGTGAGACCGATAAAGAGGAGCAGCTCGATCCACACGCACCCCGCAGATGACTCGCAAATGAATGTGTACACCGTTTCCAAACATTTGTCATTCACTGAATGTCCGGGCATGTAAATATGTAGTTACACTTTGTCTGTAAATGCACGGAGTTCGTAACTTAGACTGAACTTTGCGCTAAAAATTTTAAATCACAATTAAGCAAGTAAATGAAAAATCTTAACAAACGGTAACCTGGAATATTATGTTTCAAACAGAGGTGGCGATAGACAGGCAAAATGTATTGTAGCTACAGCAAAAAAAAGAAATAATACTCTAAATGAAGGCTGAAAATGTTACTTATGTGTTTGTTTGTGTTGTGTCCCCTCACAGGAGTGACAGCGTCTCTAACTCAGAACGTTCCTTCGAGCATAGCTCATCTGAGTACACCGAGGATGTGTTCAGCCCCACCACACGCGTTGACTCCTCCCCCTCTTCGTTCCTTTTGGGCGGGGCGTCTGAGCCGCCCTTCAGTGCCCCCTGCGGCCCTCTCTCTTTCTCCGTCTCCTCTTCCCTCTCTTCCTGTCTATCATCTCCTGTTTCTTTACGGCGGCCGCCTGACGTCTTCAGATTCGACCGGCCCTTTTGCATTACATCAGACCCACAGACACCTCCTCCCCTCCCGCCCAAACCTACACACCTGTCCGATAATCACGCTAATGACGAAACTGGGCGCATTCAGGTACAACCAGCTCTCCTCCCTCGCAGGACGTCGCTGTCGGGAATAGAACATTTTAGGAGAGGTGAGCATAGACACAAACACACATTTCTCTGCATGCATAATGTGAAAGTGGATATAATATGAATATAAATTGAATAAAAATATCTTGTTTTAGGAGAGTATGACAATACTGGAAGAAACTGGAACAAGCGGTTGAGTCTCAACCTGGTAAAGCAATATTCAAATCAAAAATAGTCAAGTGAACCTAGAGAAAGTTAAACAGACGCACTAAACAAGCATCTCATTTGAATATTCAGTGCCAGAAACAAGAAACATAGTGTTTCACTTATTTGTGTATCCCCTAACTTACGCTCTTTTTTTCTAGCCTGTGTTTCTGAATACTACAGTTACTGAAAACCACTCTGAAGATTCATATGTGCCCATGGCCTCTCCACCAGTCAGCTGCTCTGATGATGCTTCAGATGGCTACATACCCATGAGCCCCTCCACCCTGCCGCTCTCCTTACTGACCAATGGAAAGCCAGAGCTGCCCTCGCCTTCAAATCCCGACCTCGAGCCCCCTCCCGTCGACCGCAACCTGAAACCCAAGATTCGGGGTAAAGTTGTGGGTGAAAATGCACTTAAGGTGTAAATTAGCAGTATTATCAGCACGTGGTTTGGCGTATGGCTGTGTATTTGTAGTATTAGTATTTAACAGCTTGAGTGATTGTTCGGCATTACTTTTGTATGACATGATTTCCATAAAACCTTTATTTGAAGTATTAACAGTGCCCCGGCATATGGTAATATATATGATATATAATGCTGGTGACTCCTGATGTGATGTCATAGGCCTTGAAGCTATTTCAGAACGTTCGTTCGATACTTTTTGAAACTGGTGAAACCAAAGACTCGGTCAAGGAATAGTTCATCAAAACATGTTATGTATTTATGCATAATTTACTCACTCTCATGTCATTTTAAACCTGTATGTCTGTCTATTTCTGCAGAACACAAAAGAAGATATTTTGAAGAATGTTCGGCCCCCATTGACCACAGAAACATTTCTCAAAATATCGTCTTTTGTGTTCCACAGAAGAAAGAGTCGTACACAGGTTTTGAATAAGATAAGGGTGAATAAATAATGACAGAATTGTTTTTGGGTGAACCATCTCTTTACGAAACAGCAATGTGTTTTTAGGTTTGTGTGTCTGTAACTGCTTAGAAACTAAACCAACCTAAACTGGAATAAAACTGAAGATGTAATGTTCGTCCGAAAAATATAAATAGAGAAGTGGAGAAGATGATTTCATAAGAGAAGAGGTAGAAAAAAACCAGTGACGCATGTGGAAGATGAACATGAGGAAGATGAGATACAGGAGAGGCTAAATAAATCATAGAAAGTGAGGTCATGATCACACACAGACCCAACATTTATGACTCATTGGCTCTTGAAGGGAGGTTGCCAAATATTTGATATATTAAAAAAACATTTTGAGAATTTGGGTTTGCCGAGAAAAGTTGTGAGACAGGAAGTGCATGATAGAGCTGGAAACTCAGGCCACATTTTGCCTTAAGTGGAGACACAAAGCTCATGCAGGTCATGCACCTTCATAGAAAGGAAATACCGCATTAAACTAAGTGTCTGTGACTATACTCGTGAAGGCCAGATTTCAGATTATGTCGTCCCAAGTAATGTTCAACATTGGCTTATCAGGACAGTTTAGGTGATCCTTATTAGTAAAAATGGTGAACATTTACCACAAGGATGGTAAACATCTGATCCACCCACATTGTGGGGATAGGCCAATACGAAACTGATTATTAAACACACTAAATTATGCTTATTTGAAAATGTAAAAAGGTTTGTGTGAGGTTCGGATGAAACGATACAATATACAGTTTGTCATTGGAAAGTGCCCACAATGTACACTATAGAAACCTTACGTTTGTGTGAAAATGAGAAAAAGAAGTTTGAGTATTCTCCATTCTGTTTGGTCCTACAGCCCGTCCGCCACCCTTAGACCTGCGGGGTTTGTCCACCATCTCCGAATGTCCGTTCCACGTCCCTCTCACACGCACTATGACGGAGTCCAGGTGAGATGTACACAACACTAACCGATGAAACACCCAATAAACCTCAGAATCACAGAACAAAATGACCCCAAACTGATTCTATGCACTCTGCTCTTTCTTCCACCACTTTTCATTTCTGTGTATCTTTGTCTTAAATCGGTTTGGACTCTTTTCGTCCTCCTCCTGTCGACCCCCTTTTTCATTCACATGTTCGTGATGTAGAAGCACGGCAAGCTGTTGTTTGTTTTATTTGTTAAATGTAAGACTCGTCTCCATACCTCGTATGGCTGTATTTGAATGTTGACGTGTTTCTGTGTCGGTTTGTTTGTTTTGTCTCTAGCACATCACTTCAGTGTGTGCCTTTGGACAGGCGGCGGGGGTGGGGTCTAAACGGCCCCGAACAGGAAGAGAGCCTAACGCCGACGGTAATATGACTTCCTGTTTAACTCGTTCTCTGTCGCGTATAGTTTATTGCTCCATTTTGCTTTTAAATGAGAAAGAGGAGGGGAAGTAAAGAAAAACTATTTGTATACTTCTTTAAAACTAAAAGTAATAAAAAAGACTTTCTGTATTCTTTTTGTGAGTAATTCTCAGATATATACTTAAAAGTATATTTGACCTTTAATTGTACTTATTCTTTCGATCAAGATATACAAATGTGCTTTGAAATAAGATCTCAGAACAAAACAGTATATTAAAATGCAAGAAAATATATAAATAATAAACTTTAAATATGATGTTACAATTTACCAGCCGTGTAAAATCTATTTAAATAAGTTTTGTACTGATTTATACTTCAAAGTGTACTGTCATAATATGTGTTGCAAGCATTTTACTTGTAAACTATCAGTACAAGTTTACTTGTTGTATTGTTGAAGTACAAACAAAAACATTTAAGGCTTAAAGTTTACACCTGTTAGATTTAAGAAGTACAATTTTATCAACTAAAAAGTGGGCCAACTTAATCCTTAAAAGGATTGAATTAGCATCCTTGCCAGTACTACTACCGTGCCTAAAATATATATATATATATTTACAAGATACACTTAAAGTATACTTGGAAGTATTTTTTTATCCACTTAAAATGGGACTAAATTACTAGTATTGAAATAATAAACTTTCAAGTATACTACTGCTATACCAAAAATATACTTCAACATAAGTATTCTTATATAGTATACATATTTGATGGAGTAAACTTTTTTTGGGTACAGTTAACAATGCAAAAGACAAAAAATAATCTGGATTGTTCAACTCCGGTCCTAAAGTTCCACCTCCACCCAAAACCCCTGTCTGAAATCTTCCACATGTTCAGTTGTGTTCAAATGATTGAAGCTAAACCTGCGGGCAGGTGGTCGACTTGGACCGAAGCTGAATAGACCTGCCTTACATGATGTGATGCAGGTCGTAAATGTGTTCACATTCATGTGTTAAGGTTAAAGCGTGTGCATTTGTTCAGGACTCACAGCTGATGTTGTTCTCATCTTGTGACTCGACCACCTGGATAAGACGTCCCCAGCTAGATTACCTATCACTTGACTTCAACTCCGCCTCGCCTTCACCTGTCCAGAAGGTTAGTGGTAGACATGTATGACATATGTGTAAAACAGTTCACATTCAGTTCATGTGTCAAAAATAATTCTTAGATGTGATGCAGCTGAATTTGTGCTCCTGTAGCATTGCTGTTCATAGTGCTTTGAGTGGGCGCTAGTGCCGTATCTGTTGTGATGTTCGGGGGCTTTCTGCGGCTCTAAATATTGAATCTTTTGGCAGAAATAACCATGACTCAGCTCATGTCATGAATCTGTTTTCAAAGCTCTTATTTGGTCTGATTCACTTCTGATTCACTCGGTTCACATTGTGACGGTTTGTTGGTGTGCTATTATTGATGCTTTCAGAAGCCGCTGCTGGCTGATGAGTACCGGGTGGATTACGTGCAGGTAGACGAGAAGAAAACACAGGCTTTACAGAACACCAAAATGGAGTGGAAGGACGTTCGTCAGTCAAAAGCCTAAGGACTTCTGGGAAAAAAACAATCAATTTAAATTATTAACATGGTTCAGAACTTGACTTGTTGTCAGCTACGATTTCAGGTACTTTTTGGTCTTTTACACTGCTGTGAATGGAATGTCGTATGAGCCAGTAAGAGCTGCACATGAAAGCTTCAGAAATAAAATGGCAGACTATTCAGGAAATGATTCCAGAATAAAAGACCTACAGTGCGACTAAAGACCTGAAATCTTGTAAACGGGTGTTGGAACAATTAAATCGAACCCTTGCTAATAGCATGAATGAACTAAAATATTTGGTGGAATTTTTTGCCAGATCATACACTCCATCTGAGACTTTTATCCTAGAAAATGGAATATTTAAGGCACTTCCTGGAACATTTATTTTGAAATAGTTTCCATGTCCAGCACATTGTCTTACATCATTGATGTATGTTACACAGATGACACCTTGCCTCTCTAAATTCTGAAATAATATTTTCAAGCGTGTTATGACGTCTTTATGTGGATATTATGAATGTTACATATTTATGATGTGTACAATCACTGAATAGTATCAAAGAAACAGATAACACCAATGAATGTCTTTTGCACTGGTTTAAACACCCTGAAGATCACGTTTAATATGGACTTGTTATGCTGAGAGTTGGACCACTGGAACCAAACACTGTGATCAGACGCTGGAACAAAAATTCAATAAGAAGGATATCAGAACACTGAAGGAAATTTTTGTCGAAGGGAATTCTGTCTGCATTCTCTTTTTCAAGATGTTGAATGAATATTGAATGTTAAATATTTTAGACTACTGTCTTATTATCGACCTTTATTGTTGAAGGCAATATTATCTGAATGTATTTGACTGGTTCACCATTACGAGGCATTACGAATGTATTTTTGGTTTGTTGAATTAGTAGTGTCCTACTGTATCGCAAGAGCACAAAGATCTCATGGGAAACTATCACTGTGACATCATCAGTTTTTTTCCGGATATTCATCAGTGAATGCTTTATTACATAAAGTAATGGAGTGAATGAGTGGGGGGATTTTTGAAATGTAGAGACCTTACTAACCTGTGTGAATCACTTGATATCTGTACGTCAGCAGGTAAATTATTGTGATGCATATTGAACAGAATTTAATAAATCAATTCAGCAGTTCAGCTCAATAAAAGAAAAAAGAAAATACAAAACTCCAGGACAGACGCTTCTTCAATGCGTTTAATGCTAAAGATTTGGTATGTTTGATTCTGTTGTCCTGCCTTTTGTTTACTTCTCTTCAGTTAAATCCTGGCTGTTGTTTTTCTGTGATGGGGCAGGAATCATGACCGCTTGTGCACGCAAATAAAACACCGGCTAATGTTCCATTTATCTGGTACAACCATTAATATTAGTAATTGTATTAAATAAAAAATGAAATATGAATCTCTGATACACTATGATGTGAATGAGGTTTTTTAAACATTTATATCAGTTGTATGAGATTTTCTGGGAAAATAAGTTAATTTTGTTAATTTAATAAAACAAAATGATAGAACAAAAATATGAGATAATTATTTACCAAGACTTGTAAAAAAAATGTGTGCATGTCAATTTGAAGATAAATTGCGGTCGCAACACCACATTTTTTAAGGCTATGGCCAGTTTATAAATAAAAAACACTAAAATCACTTAATTTAACATTTTAATCTGCATTTATGTGTAAACCACATTATTTATGTTTGAATAAGGGCAATAGATATAATTTATTTGTATTTTTATATTGGCATGTTGAAATTACTTATGCGTCATTGACCCTTACACAACTGATTTACTGTAATGTAATAACTAGATGTACCTATTCTAAAGAAACAAAACCTTTTTTTAAATGTGGGCGGTGCCTGACCGTCCCCAATACAATGAGGCTATTGAGGATGGTTGCTATGCGGGTATTTATTCTTGCAAATATATGATGGTTACTGGCCCAAAGGAAATTGTGCACACCATTTAAAGGTTTCTACTTTAAAGAGATAGTCCACCCAAAAAATTTTATTCTGTCATGAATTTGTCAGAATACTACAAGGTCTACACTCTTAAAAATAAAAGTGCTATATGATGCCATAGAAGAAGCTTTTTTTTTAAATTGTCAATGAGGTTAATTTGCGGAACCAAAAGTGGTTCTTCTATGGAATTGCTGTGAAGAACCTTTAAAGCACCTTTATTTTTAAGGTTGCAGGCAAACCTAGACAAACTAAAAAGGTATAATTTCATTAATCAGATTAGTTTGTCAAGAAGATGCTGAAAGTGTCTTTTTTGACTTCTTATTCTGCATGACTCTAGTCACTGTACTACTGAAAATAATATATTTGTGGATATTACTTCTGGATATATTCTCAATTATTAATTTGACGTATTTTCCAAGATGTAATTCTTCATGAATAAAACAGCATGTCACATTCATCCAGCGAATAGACAGCAGCAACAAGACCAGAGGACGAATATATTCAGTTCCAATCTGTTGTATCCATAATGAAGTTTATTATGAAATAATGATATAATGTTCTTATTTCAATCAGATCACCGAATCAAAAATATTAAACTGATATTTTTCTTTGTAACATAATAATAGTTTCATGTGGCACTAAGTACACACGTGTGACATATTTCTTCCATATGACCCTCTTGCATTTTTTTTCGTGCCCTAAAGGGTCTTTAACTCTCCAGCAGAAACTCTAAAATATATAAAGAGGATCAAGATGGAAAAAATATCACATTATAATAGAATAAATAATGTTTTATAGCAATACTTTAAATATTGTGATTGGACTAAATACTATCTTTTGAATCAGACAAAACCCGAATATACAGAAATGAAATTTTGCACAAGTCCCGTTAATGTAGGACAAAAATAAATAAGTAAATAAATACTATGTATAAATGATATATACATATTATATATATAAATTATATATAATATATATATATATATACAGTTTATAATCAAAACAACAAAAGAATGTAACTATATCATGCTAATCCTAGCAGCGATAACCAAATTTGCTGATTTAATTTTCGCCTGAGAAGTCACATGGGGTTGGCATTGCCACATGCCAATGTACCTGTTTGAGGACAATTTGGCATCCGGACTATTTTGGCACGTTAGAGATAAATTGGCACAACACTAGGAGGTTGATCGGAGGGATTACAGTCATCTTGTTCCATGGATTGTTCCTCATCCAAACGGATATCTGTTGAATTCCTCAAATGGAAACAGGGCTTAGAGGCGGTGTTGTTCTCACTTTAGTGTAATTAGCAGGAAAGAAAATAATATTAGTAATATTAGTAAACATCGGATCAGGTTCTCAGGTCTGATGTCAGACTGCGCTGATGATGTCTTGGAGGAAACAGTGATGAAGCAAAGGCTCTGATCTAATCCGGGCTACAATGGTCCACAGTCCAACTAGACTTTTTTAGAGCAGAACCATTCTCCTTTCAAGGTGTCCCGGGTCTTTAAAGCTCCAGCGAACCAAAATGACGTCAAGCCTGATCGATTAAATTGATTGTAGGTAAATGTCAACGTGGTTCTGTTATATCCACTGTTCCAGTAGAACACGATTGGCGTGAGCAAACTTGTAACCATTTTGCCGACCGTAATACGCTGCTCTTTGAGACTTTGACCCGTACGAATAGAGTAACACAAATAAAAACACCTGCAATGACCTCATGCAAAACGAACTGAAGAGTGCAGCAGGATCCATCCAAACAAAGTGAGGTTTTGTCCAGGCTTGAACTGTTGGGAAAACGCATGATAATATGGAACTTGAGACCGATAGAGGAAAAGAGAGATTGGGTGAGAGAGAATGCCCTGAATAGTCACAGTGCACGGAGGAACACCAGGGCGGCGCGACAGAGAGCAGAGTCATTACGGTGTTGTAGTGCTTCAAAAGGTGAAAATCTCTTTCTGACGATTGTGTGTAGAGAAGAAGAAACAACAACAGAAGATCATCCTTATTTCATCATTTAAAACCTCTCTCTAAGAGAAGAGTGTTGAGGAATAAAATGTGGTTGGGTTTCCAAGAGCGTATGTGGGTATGTTTTATTTTTAGTGAGTTACAATATATAGTGTGCAGAATTCAGTGCAACCAGCCCAGCAAGATGTCCCCACAACCCCAGAAAAAAAAAACTGGTAAACTCCAGTAAAGCGAGGTCCATCCTCTCTCACGTAGTAGTTTGTGTGTCGTGTCGCTCCTCCTAACGTCCGTAGATATATCTTAAATAGAATAGTGCTTTTCCAGAAATACAGAGGCTGGTGTCTCCATCCCCTGGTGGCTGTGTGGTCTATTTTTTAAAGGGAGCTAACCGACTGAAGTTCTGCCAGAAGGGAGATGTGCTGCGTTTGGACTCGTATTCGTATCCGTCGGCCTGCCCGTACCCGTCGGGGAGGAGGTACTGCCCGGGGTTCATGGGGTCCAAAGGAGGTGGGTATGCTGGAGGTACTGACCGGCCCATACCTTCGGAAAAGAAGAATACACAAAGATCTATTGGAATTGGAGCTTTATGTTGCTGATGGATTTCTGTGTCATTTTAGAAGAATCAAAGACAAAGATTTGTGAGCCTGGACCAATATTTGTCCCAATAGCCAACAATACATTATTGATTTTTCTTTTATGACAAAAAAATCATTAGGATATTAAGTAAAGATCATGTTGCAAGAAGATATTTTGTACATTTCCTACCAAAAATATATTTTAAAAAAAATGTGCGAGTGGTTTACAAAATCACAAACAAAATGGCCGTAAACACGCCTACAAACTTCGCTCGCTGCTGCCCGCTATCTGGAGATTACACACTCAAGTTTGGTATCTATGTAAAGCTTAACATTTAAGCTTTCAGGTTCATCTTCTCGCCACAACGGCATTACAGTGGTAAAACAATAAAGGGCATTGCTTCTTAGCAACGGCCTGCTACAGCGTCTCTGATAGTCAACTTTAAAGGTTATTTCCTCAATATTTCTATATTTTTCCGCCCTCAGATATGCAAATAGTTGTATCTCGGCCAAATATTGTCCAATCCTCACAAACCACACGTCAATGGAAAGCTTATGTATTCCGCTTTCAGTTGATGTGTAAATCTCCATTTTAAAAAAACTGGCCCTTATGACTGGTTTTGGGGTCCAGGATCACATTTATTGTCTGGTTGCAGTCTCACATAAGGAACATTTCGAGGGGTTATGCATCAAATCACACAGACTCAAAATGGCTTACTGCTTTTAGAAAATGTTCTTCTTTTAAAAGTAATGTGGTCTTAACTGTAAGCAGTATGCAGTTGCCAAGCAATGTGCATTAATATAGAATATGTGGTCACAGGTGTGTTTTTAGACACTTCGAACGTAACTAATCTGATCAGTCAGAACTCGGTGTTTTATTATTAGAATTATGTGACATCTGGAATCCACTTCTGTATAATCTCAGGTAACAAGCAACGGGTTTAAAACATCGCGTACCTTTGTGTTTTGTAGCTCTCCTTACGGTCAGGGCTGCTTGCCTCTTCTGATACTCCGAGATTTCAAACCCTTAAGGCACAAATTGACAGACAAATACATGGAATCCCATCTAAGAATGTGCGAAAGCACAACATTTTGCACATCGTTAAGATTATTGTAGTCAGTTCACAATTGCTTGCGATGCAAGTTCTTACCAATCTTCTCATCTTCTTGCACCATTTTTCTTTCCTCCTGAAACGCTCGGAGCCAACGGATTTTCTCCTCCAGCTTTTTGGGCAGGAACAGATGGATCTCGTCCGTGTCTTTATTGGCCAGTTTGAAGGCATTCTTCACGCTGACGTTAAAATCGTCGTCTCGACCGTCGACGGCGTCGATGACCTCATACCTATCCATTTCAATCCGGCCTTTATAGTAGAGAATATCACGGCGAATGAGATCCTGTATAAGAGGAAGACGAATTATTATTCCGTCTGTAGTGAGTAAATCATCCCTGTGTGCTGGCAAAAGATCCAGACAGATTTTTGAGAGAATGAAGCTACTGTAGATTAATTGATTTTCTGTACCAACACACAGCCTATGCTTCCTCTACTACCTCTAATAAATCACTCTCCATGATAATCGCTGCACCGCCCCGCCTTCCCCTCCCCTCCCCGCCCCTTAACACTCTCTGTACATCACAGCCACTTCAGAAAGTCCGATGATCAAAAGATGCCTGCACAAAACACACAAATCATGTGTTTACGTCCATCTTTCGCTTTAATTGCACACGGCATGGACGAAAACCCGATGACACGTTTCCCAGTAAGATCTGAAAATGTTCCAAAGACCGATGTGTGTGCTTCAGTGGAAGATAATAAAATGTGCTTATTTATAGAAATATGCAACTTTGCACTACCTTCTATTCATTTAACACAAAAGGACTAAAATCAAATCTATTGACAGAAATATAATATAATATACATATGTCTTCAGATGTGTATAAAGACCTTACACAATGACACGTTGTTTCTACAGTTAACGGATAAGCTGCTCTACAGAGTGCGTTTCATAAGTTATCTCCTTCTGCAAAGAAGTGAAAATGTGACGACATCTTAGTCCTGTGTCAGCCACCGAAGTGCTTCGAAAGGGAGGGGTGGAGTTTGCCCTTGGTTGCAATTCGCAACCTCACCAGTAGCTGCTGCTAAATTTCATACACTGGACCTTAAGAATATTATATTTGACATCCTGTTTGAGAGTGCATGATCATTTACTGGGCATGATAATGTCTTTATGTAACTGATGTTAAAAATGGCATCCTGCGTGATCTCAAATCAGTCTCATGAGAAGCAGGTGGTAATTGTCTCTCTTTTGTGGAATGCGTGAGATCGTGCCAAAGAGAGCTGTTTTTGCACCTTTGTGGAGAGACCCAAAACTTGCTCATGCGCTTAGTAGTGACTTAGAAGTCTTTAATGACAGACACAAACACTTCCAGCTACAATCTTACAGAAAACACAAAAACATTCACAACAGATTCTTCTCTCTACATGTCATTCCTGATTCTCTGTCTCTCTGTCTAGAAGCATCACTTCGTATTCACTGGTTTCGTTTCCCTTGTTTCTACACCCATGTGTCCTACCTTCTTGCACAGCACCATCTGATGATCAAACAGGAAGAAGATTCTGGTTTGGCTGCGCCCGTACGGTTGATATATCCAGGACATCTCCCCAGTGTACACAAGCTCTGAGCTCCTGTCCAGAATATCCTCACCCTGCACAAACATGGCTGATATTATATTTATCATAATGGAAATCGAAGACCTCCACATAAACAAAATCTTAAGACATTTAAATATTAAATAATATACACGGATAAAATGTAAAACAGCAGCTAATACGTTTTCCTGGGTGGCATTTGTTTCTTGTTTTATATCTCACTTCTACATGTTTGTTAGTTTAAAACAGTATTTATAGTACTGTTATTTTGGGGAAAAAATAAGAGACCATTCCAAATGTTCATTTAATCAACATTTCTAGATGTATTGTGGCCATTTCAGCCACAGTCGGTTCAATTTCCACAAATTCAAACCTCGGGAGTGACTGAGTCATCCAAAAGCAACGTGAAAGACTGAAAGCATGACAAGACACATGAAAACTGTGAAACATTACTGTTGTATTGCTTAAAAGTGAATATGAACTTGCAGTATTTTTATTTACATTTGGGGAAAATATAGTTTTTTTTGTTCACAGAATGAAACAAAAACTGCCATTTTACCAAAACACACATCTATAAACTCAGAAAAACTCAAAATAATTTAAAAGGTGGTCTCTTAAAATGTTCCCCGTCTGTATATACATCGACACAATTAAAAGTGTGAAATGATTTACTCTTTCAAAATCAACCTTCTCAAAATTCAAGTCACATACCTCCCAGTCCAACACCGAAGCCTGCCATTGGGCGATTTTGTCGATATTCTCAAGCCGTCGTTTGCGTTCGTTGATTTGCTGAGTGACATTTCTCATTACAGCTAGTGCTGCAGCCACATACCGATAATCACTGACAGGTGAAAAAGAAGAAAACAAGGACTGTCAAAATGATAAGTGGACACCAGATACGTCACAACTCGCTCTATATCCTTGCAGAATTTCTAATTTACGCCATAATATATTTTATGGAAGCATTCCCTAATATCTGCATGACTCGACATGTGTGTGGGTACCTGTGCTCCTGTACTGTGTACTTCAGTAACTCTGCCAGTTGTAGAGGGTATTTGCAGATTTTCTGGACTGGAGTGAGCAGGTAGCCGTCGATGGCGATGTCAATCATCTGCTGGACTAGTCGGCACGCTTCGAAGAAGTGCTGGTACCTTGCATCTCTCATGAGACGTGTGAGCTCCATGCAAGCGTCGACGTGGTTGTTACAGTATTCAGAGTAGATCCAGAATCCGTCTTGCTGTGAATATTCAAAAACATTAGTTTCTCTGATTATATGGTGGTGTTTGTCTATATGATCTGTGTTTGTTTGTGTACAGACGTGTTCTAAGAAGCAGGGTCCGATCTCGCTGAGATGAGGCTCCTCCGTGTTGAATTGTTTCTCCAGATCTCTGACGAAGCTCAACTGAAATCTGTAAATGTCCTCGATGTTCCCGAAAATCACCTTCAGCTGATCGTCATTAAACATGTCTCTTCTCTTTTTACACTGACGCAGATAACCCTAAAACACACACACATACAGATTTCATTTGTTCAGACATTTCCATGCAAAATGTCAATCTTAAGATGACGAAAAGGTTTTCAGCGTTCTGCCAGGTCAGATGTCAATATGAATCGGTATATATACACCCATATAAAAGCATCTTTAAAGCAAAGTTTTCTATAGCCAGGTAAGTCTCATCCATTTTTATAATCTTGTCCATTTTTTTTATGGGTGTTGTTGTTTTTGTTTGTACATTTTAATACACAGAAATCCTAACAAGTATTTTGTCTCTCAAACACGTGCATCCTTATTTATCACATCCAAAACACATTCATTATCCATCTTTAAAAATGGTAAAGCACGGACCTCTATTTTTATGTCTGGACCCCATCATCAGGGGTTTACTAAAATCTCATCAGATATTACGCAAATTGTGAAACTTGGTAAGTTACATAAAGGGATGCAAATAGAAGATTAAATTAAAAAGGTTACATTTCCCTCTAGTTAAGCAGCTTCATGCGTGTGATTGTTACCTCACAGATGTCCTTAAGGTGCTTGATGTAATGTCGTTCTGTGCTCATGATCTCATTGATGACATTGGCTCTCATCTGGTCTCTGTTCTGTGTGGGCTGGCCGAGACACAGGCAGTCGGTGCTGGGGTTCGGACTGGCCTCCGCGTGGCCGTTCTGCACCTCGCTGGAGCTTTCGGCAGCCTCCACCGCAGTGTTTTCCTCTTGATTTACCCATAACTAAAACACACACATTAAGACAAACGTGCCTTGATCTACAAGCCCTGTTATTATCAATTCAAGTAATCACAGTAATTGTGCTCTCATTCGATTAGCGTTCGGCTCAGAGCATACCGAGTTAACAGCATGAGTGCGTTCATAAAAGGTTATTAAAGTTATCTGCACGGGGCTTTAAAAGCATCAGAGGTTGCGCCGATCTCGTCACGGCGGCGCCCTCTGGTGGCACTAAGATGAACTGCGTTGCGCCACATGAGAGGTTTTGCCGTAAACATGTAGGAAGGCCATAAATAAATGTGTGTTTAGACCTGGGATACATCTGCCAAGACAAACACAGATAAGCCGGGAGAGGGGGACAGAAGGAGGGTGTACAGATGTGTGCAGCTGTTTGTATGACTGAGAGAATCTTGTGCGATTTTATTTGTCCTCCCGATTATGTAACGGATCATTTGCTTTCCCAGGTTAGGAGACTGATGTGAGCACACATGCGTGCACTTGCAGACTCTCTCTCTCTCTCTCTCTCACACACACACACACACAAGCCCACATAAATACTAAAAGATTTGCATGCCTGCACAGCTATGCACACAATAAAAACACGATTACACAATAACACACACATAAAACCACACACATTTATAAATGTTTCGTCCGAATTCTATATACTAAATGTTATATTCTATATTGTAATACATACCCCAACCCTACAGCTCTCCCTTAAAGTGATAGTTCACCCAAAAATGAAAATTAAAAGTTAAAAGAACAATAATGACGCAGATGTTGCATGGGCAGACACGCATGCACCTGCGCACACACACGGAAACACTTCCATCTTCTCTTCCCATCCTCTTAGTGTCCAATCTATTTTAGCCTCTCTACCCGTCTCTCTCACCCTCTCCTCCAAAAGCAATCTGTTTTTTTTGTCTGTTCTTGTCTTCTGTCCCCTAATGAAAAGTGACGTCTCATTTTATGCTTCATGACTCAACCTCACTGAACAGTGAAGAGAAACACAGGACACAGCTGAACAGAGTTTGCAGTGTTAAAGTGTCAGTGTCGTACACCAACCACTAGCCTCCATCTTGTTGCTTACATGAATACAACATTTATCCATTTCTTTTACCTGAATACTCTTTGACTTTACTGTATTTGAATGTCT
The DNA here is from genome assembly GCF_947034865.1 of Barbatula barbatula. Lineage (NCBI taxonomy): Eukaryota > Metazoa > Chordata > Actinopteri > Cypriniformes > Nemacheilidae > Barbatula > Barbatula barbatula. The sequence continues at coordinate 23,275,787 of NC_136767.1, read as the reverse complement.
TTGTCTTTAAGGTGTTGACTGATAGCATCAGATTAACGGCCCATACAAAAAATGACTACTATAAAAATAACTATAGAGAAACAAATATTTTCAAAGGGACAGTTCACCTAAAAATGTCCTACTGTCGGGTTGTTCCAAATCTGTATAAATTCCTTTGATCGGTTGAACACGGATAAAGATATCTGGAAGAATGCTTGTATTGGTTTGTATAGCCAATGTTTTTGGCCACCATTGACTACCATAGTAGTAAAAATGACAGTGCTAGTCAAAAGTGCCCCAGAACATTTTGCCTTCCTACATTATTCAAAATATCTTATATTATATTGTGTCAAACAGAACAAAGACATTTATAAACCATATTTCCCTAATATGATTAAAGACTTTTATAAGACTAAGATTTAAGATACTAAGTCAGGCTTAACATGCACTTGTTCAGCGAATGTTTTTATTCAGTGACCTACAAAATCTGACAGTGGCATATGAAGGAATTAAGTAATCAAATGAAATCTGTCATAAAATCATTTGAGAATTTAAACTGGTCAGCAAAATCGACTGCTCGCTCAAATCACTGTGTAATGAGAAATCACATCAACTTTAATGTCAAAACACAGCAACTCAATGTGCATTTGCGTCAATGATTTTGAGACGTTTCTAGCCTAGTCTTTCTGTTTTGATCTGGAACAATAGACCCCAAACTATTTATTCATTCAAACATTAAAGGGATACTCAAAAATAACAACTCTGTCACCATTTACTCACCCTGAAGTTGTTCCAAACCTGTATCAATTTCTTTGTCCTGTTAAACACAAAGCAAGATATTTCGAAAAATGTAACTGACATTTCTGGGACATCATTGACTACCATAGCAGGAACAATAATATCATTTCTTTTTAAATTAGATATTTTGAAGAATTTAGGAAAGCAAATTTTCTAGGGCACCTTTGAATTTTTTCCCACTATGGTAGTCAATGATGTCCCAGAAATGTCAATTGCTACCATTTTTCTATATATCTTTACTTGTGTTCAAGAGAATATAGACATTTCTACATGTTGGGGGTGGAGTAATTCACGACAGAATTTTCTTTTTTGAGCTGAGTGCAAACTCCTAATATGATGTTCCTGTAGGTCGATTGGTAGAGCACTATGGAGCACAAAGTCATGGGTTGGATTCCCATGTAACATACATACTGAATAAAAGCATCTGCCAAATGCGTGTATGTATACAGTATAACATTACCCAAGATTCTATAGCCTTTCATTATAGAAATGTAATTGCTTCTGCCATACGTTGCTGTATTTCTTGTGAAGGCACAGTTTGTGTTGTACGTGTGTGCTGCGAGTAAACAGTGAGCAATGATTTCCGATGACATACGAGCTCCAGGTCTCAGCAGGAGAGAGATTCCAAACCTGCAGGCCAGCGCCACCAACTGGTGTGACATAACGCCCTCAGACACAACGGCTCTCTCTATTTCTCTCTCTCTCTCTCTCTCTCTCTCTCTCACATACACACCCCTTTTCTGACTGTCTCCCCTTCTCAGGTTGTATAAGAGATACCCAAAGGGTAAGAATACAATAGTGTCATACATATGTCTATATATATACAGTGTGTGTGTTAAATATGTATGTCTGAGTGGACACAGGTGATATTCTCACACCTGTCATGCCCGAGAGAGTGGCTTACACAACCTGCCATCTGTGTGACTGTGTTTGGGGAGGAACAGGGTAACTGTTAGAAAAGAGAAAAAAAAGAAGAGATAGCAAGAAAGCAAAAGGAGAAGTGAGGAATGCACTTAGGCAGCTATACGTACATATCTAAAGTTACCAAGTTACATAAAAGTCCCATTAAAAAGCACTCCACCTTCACAAACACACTCCTTTCACACGCACACATCTCTATCCTCTATCCTTTCACTTGTGACCCACACTAAAAGGGTTTATGTTCATATTTTAGTGCTGAAAGTTGGATTGGTCAGAGAAAAGCAAACCGATGGATCCACAGACTCGGTTTCCAGTTATGCTACTTGGTCAACTGTAGTGAGTTTACAATTCAGAGAACTCATTAAAATGTCTGCACCAATAGGGTCAAGCTTGGATAGATTTATATACCATAGTGTACTAAATGTACATCTATTTTTGTCTCAAACAATATAATAATAATATACATTTTTACTTAAATGCAAGGAAATCCCCCCCAGGTGGTAAGAGGCAAATTTAGAACCGTTTTTCTCACATATTGTTAATAATGTATTTTACTGCAAAGCTGGTCGAAAACCTTTATATGAATTGCTGTTATTGACAAACTAACATTTAAAATAAACAGACAACACACATTTTCAAATGTGATGTATAAGAGGGTTTGTCATAAGGTTTGATCTCTTCCTATGGAAGTTAACTAGGGTAAGAGAGAGTAAAACTGCTGACTGTACTGATGTACTTTTACAGCCATGTATTTGTTTTTTACATCCCACCACAAACAAAACAAGATGTCAAAAATATGGCCAAAAATCTAAAATTAACAGTTTCCTTCATTGTAACATTTTATCATTCTAAAAAAACTCAATATTTTCTGACAGACCCAAGCGGTCATCGGCACTGCCATGGATGCGAAGCTTAGCGACTGTGGCGGCGGGAACGAAACGTTTGAACACAGCGACAGCATGTGAGCAGGAAGCGATGGGATGCATTCAACGGTAAAACGGTAAGCAGTGGTTTTGGAAAAAACGCACCTTAGCCGTGGCGTTTGTGAGGCGTGATGCAGCGACAGGGTTGATATAAAAAAGCTGTTTGGTTTGAGGGGGGTGGGACTCCACCTTAGAGAAACAACATCAACACAAACAAGAGTTTGGGTACAAGCTGAGGGTTAAAGGGAAGAATATGACCTCTTCTGACAGAATATGAGGGGGAAAAATCTACTTTAGTAGTGTATTACTAAATGTGCCAAATGAAGATATTATGCGGATTGATATAAATTTATTCATCAGACCTGTATGTCTCATGTTATTTAACCAGCTTTATAAGATCATTTTTTAGATCCCTTGCATTTCTTAAGGTACAGTTCACCCAAAAATAACAAAAGTTATATAAAAATCACCCTCATGTTGTTAAAAACCTGTATATGAAGATATTTGAGTTACCAACGTTCTTCCAAATAAGTCAAACAGGTTTGGAATGACATGGTGGTGAATAAATGAAATAAGATTCTTGGATCATTTTTGGCTGAACTATCCCCAGTTATGTGAAACAGGTGAGGTTATGCAGGCGTGTGATATACTGATATGTTGGGCAGGTGTGTGTTAGACAGGTGAGTATGCTGGGCAGGTGTTTGTTAGACAGGTGAGTATTAGACAGGCAAACGCCAAAGCAGGACTCTGACTCACCCTGACGAAGCTGGCGGGAAACCAGCCCTCCTCATCGTCGATCTGACCCCACCACCAGTCCTTATTGGAGGCGTCCAAAACTTTGATGACGTCACCAGCCTTGAAGGCCAGCTCCCGGTCAGCCATGGTCACATGGTCCCATACTGCCTCAGCATTCACTACAGAGCCCCCACTGACCAGCTACAGGAAGAGAGAAGACACAGGACGAAAAACAGTTACGTAACATCAGAAACATTCTGGATTAACATCAAACAGTCACATGCTGGGGTCCACTTTAATGTCAGCTCTGTTTAACCAAAACTGACAGGGGTGTAGAGATGTATCACTGCTTTAATGCTACATCGCATTTGGGTTTGCTTTTCTTTACTTCAATTGATTTGACTGGGACCCCAGCTCTGAAAGAAGGTACTTAAAGCTTTGGCAACATTTAGCCCTTCCCATTAAAAAAGGACCCAGTTTGTGTGTGCTGTGAGTTTGTGCAGTCAGTATTTTGGAGTGACAATCGTAGTTATTAACAGGTGTGATTGTGGCATTTTCCTATTTGTAAATAGAGAGAGAGAAGTGGATTGAATCGACGGATAATCAATGTCAATCTAAATATTATAAATATAAAAACTTAATTGAGCCTTAAAGGAACAGTACACCCAAAAATGAAAGTTCTGTCATCATTTACTCACTCTCAAGTTGTATACATTTCTTTGTTGTGATTTTTGGCCACCATTGACTACTAGGTCAAATGACTTATTATTAATTTCTTTGTTCTGTTAAACACAAAGATATTTTGAAGATAGTAGGACAGCAAACTATTCTGGAGCACCATCATAGAGAGTGAGTAATTCATTAAATTCATAACAGAACTTTTGGGTGAACTATCCCTTTAAAAAGAAAATCCCAAATTTGTTTATTTGCCAGATTAGAAGACATAAAAGTGCATTTGCACCACACATTGTGTTGTAAGTGCACACTTTGTAAATAATACTTTTATTTAAATTCAATCACTAAAGTCTGTTGATCAAGTGACAGCGCCCAGCCCAGCCTAACACAAACAACCATGTGTACGAACACGTATGGATAAACATAACCTTTAAATTATCGTTTCATCGCTTCATCCTCTTATCTACTGTACCGAATCCAAACCAGAGGCTACGCGTATCTCAGTGTATAGAATGCTTTATCTGTGTCCTGGACACAGATCTGTGTCACTGTTTAAAGAACAGTCTGCCCAGAAATTAAAATAGTTCTCGATGACTTGTAATCTTAAATAGGAACGCTCACAGCTCGAGGGGAGGTGACCTCATGAAAAGTTCATGAAAGTAATACATACGAACGCAAATGTGAATAAGCTTTGGTCTGGTCTGGTCTTACAGGGTCTATTTTTATGGTAGTTCAGAGCTTAGCTAGAATATCCTTTTTAGTAAGTGAGAGACAGAAGGAGAGCGAGTGTGTATGTGCAACGGGGGGATTGGTTGTTTTAACATGTGCATTATAGTGGGTGTATTTAAAGGGATAATCCACCCAAAAATGAAAGTTTTGTCATGAATTACTCATCCTCGAATTGTTCCAAACCTGTATATATTTCTTTGTTTGGTTGTACACAAAACAAGATAGGGAAAATGTTAGCAACTGAGATATCTGGGGCAACATTGACTACCATGGTAAAAATGGTATAACGTTTGTGCTCACAACAAAATGTGACCCCAAAATGAGAACTTGGGAAACAAACTACTATTTTTGAATACCCCAAAAAAATCAGTTGCTAACATTCAGAACAGAGAAATGTATACGGGTTTGGAATAACTTGAGGTTGAGTAATCCATAGCAGAATTTCCATTTTTGGGTGAACTATCCCTTTAATACGGATGTGCCAATGTTTAAACAGTTTTAAGTTACTGATGTATGAAATGTGCTGTTTGCAGTCAGCCACGAGCAATATATTCTGCAAACAAAGGTATCTGATAATGAAGAATTACGAAGCGACCACTATATGTAAAATAAATCAGCTATTATTAGTCTACTGATATGACCAGAGTCATCACTTCACAAGCATATTGTTTCAAAGAACACCATTTCTTTAAGCGCTAACTTTTTAATGAGGAAAAGATTACCAAGTGCACCTTCAAGCTGATATTTCTTAACGCAGACTCTGTCTCTCTCAATGTTGCAGCGTGCTTCTCTTTCTCTCTAAAGGGAACAGGAGGCAGTAGGATTATGCAAATCAGTCAGCAAAACTGCAGTGGAAAAGCTGTGTTTCTGTCCCAGCCACATCAGATCTTACCGGGGAAGCTGATGAGGATCACGTACGACGCCTTAAACATCACAACTCATCCACAGCTAATTCTCATGTGAGATATTACCGCTGAAGGTGGCACTACATGTACTGGAGCTGTAGGCTATCAACCACACACTGAAATGATTATACGGCACGCACACGCATGCTGTAAAATGATGTAAGAGCCTATGAGATTATCAGATTGGATGAGGATGAATTTAGCAGGTTGAAACAGTGTCTCCACCAGCTAAACAGAGCAATCTGTTCATAAACAGCAGTGTGGTAACACTAGCATTAGAGGTCCGTGTGTGTGTGTGTGTTTCTGCTTATCCTTCTCTCGATTTCTCTTGCCTTTATTCCTGCATGAATGAACTGTACTCAGGAACATTCTTTCTTTCGCTCTCTCGCTCGGTTTCTCTCTCTCTATATATATATTTATATATATATATAAATACACAATATTCTCTATATGCCTTCATGCACATATCTACAGCTCTCCTGTCCTTTTGCCAACAGGCAGACCTCACACTCATTACATTGATTATGTCTCACAGGTTAATTGAGTGGGAAGCTCTTAAACTTTTGACCCAAATCATTGAGTTTTCGCTTAAACTGACATTTGACCAGAGTTGACCGGGGCGAGATGGACAAGGTGGACACGGATGTCTAGGATTACACAAGGGGACACTGTCAGGTATGGACTTAAGGGAATTCCGAACCATATCTCTGGTTCAGCAAGACTTCAACCGTTGACTTTTGAAGTAATCACCATAGGTTCTGTATCACCAACCTTACTTGAATCTACATTCTACAAAGAATCTTCTATTTTAAATTATTCAAATGGATAATTTACCCAACGATAAATTTTCTGTCATTGTTTATTCACCCTCATGTTTTTCAAAACCTGTATATGTATATTTCCCCTGTGGAACGTAAGATATTTTGAGAAATGTCTTAGTGGTTTGTGTAGGGATGTAACAATATCAAAATCCCTCAGCATAAAATATCTATGGTACGATATTTATTGCAATATTTTTAATGACTTTGAAACATGCCATAAGCATCATCTTTTCTTTATACTCTAATCGTAACTGCTGCTTAGAGGCATGAGTTATAGTATGAGAAGGGTCAAATGACCTAAAAATCCCTTTTATAAAAAACAAAATAATTGCACCAGATGGACCTTGCCAAAGGTAACATAAATAATTTTTTCGAACATTCTCTATGTTAGGCCCCGAAGACCTATCGTCTCATACAGTCATGTGACCACGATAATATTGAGGCAATTTTGCTATTGCGATAACACGATATCGATAATATTGTTGCATCCCTAGTTTTGTTACAATGGAAGTCCATGCGGGCCAATGTTGTTTGGTTATCAGCAGTCTTCAAAATATCATCTTTTGTGTTCTGCAAAAGAACAAAATTTTGGTGTGAATGGGCCTTAAAGGGACACCCTGGAGTTGTTCCAAATCTGTATGCATTTCTTTGTTCTGATTATGAACACAGAGAAAGATATGCGGAAAAATGCTTGTAACCAAACAGTCCACCACTGACTACCCTAATAGGAAAACATGCATATAAATTTCCTTGTTCTGTTGAACACCAGATAAATTATTTTTAAAAATGTAGGAAAGCTAACACTTCTAGGGCACTTTTGACTACCGTTGTCATTTTTCCTATTATGGAAGTCAACGGTGGCCAAGAACGGTTTGTTTTCCAATCTGTGAACTGTCCCTTTAAGAAATTGCAGTCTTCTGGTCTGGACAAACAACAAAGCCGATGCTTCTCTGGGGGTGACCAAAAATAGCATTTCTCAAACATATGAGTGCTCACCCCAACATCTGACACAAAAGACCCATTTGGCCGTGTCCAATAACGTAATATCTCGACCCTACCCAACAGAATAGGTGCGGCAGGTTAGCACACCACTTCTCGCTGGCCGCCATTCATTCCATCAAGGTGCTGGTGAAAACTGGAGGAGGCCCACTCGAGTTCTCTTTAACAAACAGAAAGCTTGGGATGTCTAGACAGAAAGGTGCGACACGAATGAATAGCCCGCTTCATTCAGCATCATTGCTGTTTTACCGACAGAACAGCCCTATAATTCAGAGAACTATAGCACAGCATTCTTCTCCAATGAGAGGGGGGAAGGAAACAGAACATCAGAGGATGCTGCCTCACCATAGACACACACGCACACACACACCTGACTGGGGAGGACGATTATGTAATCGGAATACAGTGGGCTAGGAGTCTAGGAGAGAGAACTGGAGATAGCACGTGGAGAGAGAGAGAGTCTGAGAGAGAAAGAGAATGCATTAAAATGCAGCTCTGCGTTCTATAAGCAAGCCTCTCTCAACCGCACACGCAAACTTGTATATCCATTTATTCTCATAATATCTTGCAGGAGGAGATAATAAAAGAAAATATGAGCCGTACAGAGAGCCAAGTAACCATGTTTTAAGGAACTATCCAAGTCGGAGCTGCTTAGCGGTATGACGCCGCTTAAGCCTGTAATTCCCTCCACGTTTTGATGTGAATCATCCCGATAAACATTTTGCAGTTTCTTGAGGTCTAATTTTAGATTATAAATGCTTTAAACCCATGCAGCATCGCCTGCCCACACGGTTCCTAAAACAAATACAAGCAGAGAAAAACCAAAAAAGCCTTTCAGGCATGAAAGATGCAAAAGATATGCGTGTGTGATACAGCTGATATCAAGTGACTGTGTGTGTGTGTAGGTGGGTGGATTCCCAGCCTATGCTCACTGTGCAGATGTTTCTAAATCTGGCCATTCTCTTGGTTTTCCCACTCTTTCCCGTACTTACGTAGTCATACGTAGTCGGATGCACATGCCTCTCCATGTGAATGTACACAGACCCTGTGGAACAGTCCTGAAACGTCATCCCCTTTACCGCCAGATCAGAACCCTCCATATAATCTACAGAACCCTCATTCCGCAGTCGTCTTTTTACCTAAGAGTTATAGATATCGGAAGCCTTTTAAAATGGCTACGGAGAACAGGATTAGAATCCGCTTGTGCATGGGATGTAAAGGGAATTCGTAATTTTCATTATTATAGAATACGCAAATGTACATATTCACTCAGAAAAGCATATTTTAGGGAATGTATATATATAGAGCGAGAGCGAGAGCGAGAGCGAGAGAGAGAGAGAGAGAGAGAGAGAGAGAGAGAGATTATTTTTTAAAAGTTATTTTGAGAAATGCCTGATTTTGTGTTCATACAATGAAAGTCATGAACCGAAGTTCTTGGTTACCGTTCTTCAAATATCTTCTTTTGTGTCCTCCACCTATGTAGTTTCCAAGATGATTAATTGTTATCATAAATAACATTTAAAAAATATTATTAAGCCCAAACATCTTTGAACACTTTACATCGCTAGTCTACAATAACAGACACATGCAACCTGTAGCGAGAGAAGGACTGCGGATGCACATGACTAATGCCAATGCACATGCAAATATCCTGCCATAGCCTGGCAATACAGAATGACAGTGAGCATTCAACATCGCACACCGGTGCAAACCGATGTCTCAACGCATAATTGCAATGTGTTCTTACAACCTCTTCCCATGTGACAATCTGTTAAAATTTTCCGTCTGGTGTTTCTAATATTGGTAAAAGGAAGAAGACATGAGGAAACGCATTGAGAAATGTGTTTGGTGTGCTAAAGGTTTCATATCAGATACAGTAGCAGTCACAGTCAAATGCAACGTTTACTTTGCGTCAAAGGAAAAGAGAGCAGCTAATGTGTAGCAGGTATTAACGGGGTCATCTGCACTGCAGAATGTTTTTTCTAAGTGCTCAAAAATGAACGCACTCCCTAAGATCATGTACCGTTAGCAACCACGTTTCTAAATTTCATCAGTAGTCGGAGCAGTACACCATCCGTGAAGTTTCAGGACTAAAATTGTTTCCCCGTAGAGACAGTGAGTCAACGGCTCCTGCACTTCAGTGGGATGCATCCAAAGCATTATGCTCCAACGCACAACAAAATCCCAGATCTGCAAATATGTGCTCCCAGCGTGAACACGCGAAACACCAAAGTTCAAGTGCCTGATTCACTTCAAATTCGGCTGATTCATGTTTTAGCTAATGGCAATATATCCATAATCCTTCTGAATAAGAGAAACCCAAAACGCCTGTCTTGCAGAAGGTCCAGTTTAGGATAAGCGTGATATAAGAGTGGTTCGTTGAATTCTAATGAGCTTTGACTCACTTGTGGTCTACCCGTGCACATGAAGCGTATGCGACATTACAGTAACAAACCATCAGGTGCATGTGTTTGAAAGCGTTAATCCGTTTTGTTTACAATGTAGAATAAAGCATGGCCTCGATTCATGACCATTCGGGTGCAACACACACATTCTGTCATAGCTCCTTAAAGGACAGTATATGTAACATGATATGGGTCAACAGATCTATCATGGCTACTCTGAAAATGAAACTCACTAGACATTATTATTATACAACATGTGTTAGCAGTGCAGAGTTTGTGGGTATGATTCCCAGGGGACGCACAAAAACTGATACACGTATAACTTCGTACACCAAGTGTCTGATGGATGCAAATGTAAAGATGTTATAACACATAACAGTTTGATGGTGCATTGGAAACGAACGATGCGAACATGCATGGCACAGCGAGTACGCAGGATGGGTAGACATGGTGTCCCCTGTCGTCAGGCACCTGTGAGCATCTGACGGTCTATGCTGAGCCCGAATGAAAATGTGTGCAGACACACCTCAGTCCTTCCCTCAACAGTTTTCAAAGAAAACTAAATACGCAAAGGTCCTTTCACGTGCGCGTGTTGGACGCCGCACAAGGCCCCGAGAGCGCCGTGCGCGAGCTTCACCGTCAACGCACCTGCAGCTCAAAGGAAACGTTACATCGTCCCCTGTCGCATCTTTTCTCGAATTTTAATCTTTTCTCTCGAAAGTTTGACATAAGCCAAAGGCGCGTCATTGCCTACCCAAAGAATAAATGTCATCCTCGACAGCGAAAGAATGAAACAAAAAGGGCGCTCGCGTTTTGGCACGAATAAACTGCGCACCGCCGATCACGTCTGTAAAACAAACGCAGGCGCTTCTCTCCGGCACTTGATTACAGAACTCCGTTGCGCTGGGCCGTTCGCAATCAATAAACGCGAAACGCGTATTCGCATCGGAATGAACCTCGAAGCGCCGCAGCAAACACTTCGAATTTTACGCACACGCATACCAACGCAAATCGCACTCCTATCAAAGGTGAGCGGTTTACAACGAGGCGCGTCAAAGTAACGGACACCGTTTATAAGCGCAAAATATACAACCAACGTCATTGGCGTGCCCGAGGTGGCGCTGATATGCTGGGTATCCCCCCTCTGTCGCGCGCTCGCTCCTTGTCTCCCGTTTCCATAGCACTGGAACGGTGCGAGTCTCTCCGCGCGGGCGGCGGGCAGCATCCATTAGCCGTTCATGCAACGCAACCTCTCTGGTGAACAGTTAAATCAAATGAAAAAAAATGACGGATTACTCTGCAACGCATTGATAACACCCTCTCGCTTTAGCGTTGATAGCGACCTCTATTTAGAATGTGTACATCCACCATCGCAAAAATAAGACTTAACACCCCCTCCCCCTTTTTTCTAGCCGTCGGTAAGCCTGACGAATGGCGCTCTTGGGAGCATCACTGGAATCACAGTTAGCATCACCCTCACCTTCATCATCCTCAGGGTCAGTCCCGGTCCTGGATCTGTGTCCTTTCCGCAGGTTCGAGCCCCCGACGCAACTTGCGCCCCTGGATCCGCGCCCCCGTGAGCAACGCGCGGTGTATGGAAGAGAAACGCACGTCCGGTTAGGTACTGTTCTGTTCTCACGGCGAGGTGGGAGTCTGCGTATCTCTCTCTCTCTCTCGCTCTCTCTCTCTATGAATAGAGCTGAAGCATGGGAGGCGCTTACTGCACACTGCACACACTTACAAGCAAGGAGGGACCGACCATCAGTCAAAAGCAGGGGTGCTTTGCAATGCTGTTGAGGATGCTACAAACATTACATAATCATAAAAAACAGCAGAGGATACAAAATAATGGTGAACTATTGGCTCACAGGGACTCACATCATCATCATTATCAGTGCAGGAAAGAAAATGTCCAATAAGCAAAAAAAGTCAAACCTGGACAAATATTGCATACAGCTTCAGATCATTCAGCCGTTCAGAGACAACCAGACAGGACAATAAACAATATCTGTTGCATGGTGTTTTTGGAAAAGCTATATAGGGATATGCTTAAAATAGTTAAAGGCTTTAAGCTTATTTTTTCCATAACATGAAAAACTAAATAAAGGTAGCCTGATGTTATAATCACAGCTCATTCTCATTACAGCCGTCCTTTACTTGACTTAATTTACATTTGTGACCCTGCACAGCAAACTCGGTCGTAGTGGTCAGTTTTTCGAAAATGTTTTGATTTTTACATCACATTAAGCCAGAATAGTTAAGCTTTCTATTGAAGTATGGTTTGTTAGGATAATATCTGGCAGAGATACAGCCATTTAAGTCTCTGGAATCTGAGGGTGCAAACAAATAAAATAAAATCTATCATTTTGACCCATACAATGTATTTTGGACTTTTACTAAACATGTTTCTGTGCTACTTAAGACTAAGTTAGAAGTTTTTTGATCCAGGGTCACATTTAAGTTGCACGCTTAAATGTCTTAATTAAAACGATATAAAATACAAGAAAAAAGAATAAGTGAATACATGTGCAGTTATTTGTTTATGTTTCAAAACACAAACCCACTCAAGACATTTCTCAAGTATCTTCCACAGAAGATTTCTCAAGTATCTTCCACAGAAGAAAAACTATAGAAAGAGTTAATAAATAGAGGATAAATAAATGATGACAACTTTCCCTTTAATATCACCATTTAAAGAGACACCGTTCATTTTAAAACAGATTCATATTAATTAAACATCATGCTCGGGCTTCATGATCATGATACAGAAAACATTGATCTCAAGTGTGAGAAGAGATGTGCAGCAGCCCCTTTTCCTCTCCAATCAGCCATAATGATATAAACCCAAACAGACGACACACATACACATCCACACAAGAAGTGAATGTGAAGTGTGATTCAGAACCGTATTTGCGGAGGACGTCACATAATGATCTTCTCTCGGGGTAACTGTGGAAGTATTGACAGTCATTAGTTATTGCAGGAACTTAAAGTGAGATCTAAATAAATCTAACGTAGTGGCTAAGCTAGTTAGTGTTTGTTTAGTGTAACGTTTGTATAGAATTATCAATTGTATTTACTTTCTCCCCTTCTTAGTTTCTAATAGGTCAGGCCATTGTGCTACAGATCCATGAGGAAAGCTGAGAAACCTCACAGTTGGGAGTGTGTGGTGAAGCTAGGATTTATAAACTAACAGTAATAATCTTGTTACTTACATAACCCGGCGTTTCTGATGTTCCTGGGGATTTAGCCAAGGTAATTCATGTTTAATATAACTCTTAAATAAGTACGAAATTAGCCACTAACGTAAGTTTTCGGCGCACCACATTAGATTAAACTACTTTACTCGTAGTTGTGGATATAACTCGATATATAGAGCTTAAATCCTTTGTCCCGCTTGCTTGGAGAGGGGACCAGACATCAACGATGCGGTGCCCATCGTTAATGCTTATATTCGGCAGGTCTTGAAAACATCTTGTGAACACTGACATTTTTGCGTGGTGCGCGAGCAAACCGGAAACTAACATCCCGACAGCGGAAGTTGGTCGCGCCGCTTGTGCACAGCTTATTGGACTGTGCGAGAAACGCTATGGCTGTTATCGCATCTTCGGGTTAATACCAATACCATTCTTGTGCCCCACGCACTTAGAAGGGCAGATCCTTTAAAGTGCAAACTCTGGAGGGAGACGAACTGCTGTTTTCCGTTAATAAAGTTGTTTAAATCACACATAACGAATGCTGTAATAAAAACAACAAAGTTTTTCACTGAGACAACAGTTGTCGTGGTGTAGTACCCTTACTGCATTTACTTTCAAGGGCACAAGGCGGGTAAAGTAACGCGACCTATCGCGTGCGCATACCGACTGCGTTTGACAGTGGATTGCTGATTAAAACGTTGTAAATAAGTAACATTATGTTTCTTGGATAAACCGATCATATCGCTTAATAAGATTTGTGTCGTTATGAGCCGCGAGAATTACTTTCCAATGTAGCAGCGTTTTAGACTTTGAAAGACGTGGCGTCATAGGACGTGCATTTCTTAAAGTCTCTCCACTTATTTGAAATGTTAAGGTGCAATGCATTTGGTGCAAAGAAAAATGTGGTGAAGTGCTGAGGGGACATTAAATGAACTTAATGATATTGCTTACCTGTGTGCGCGTCTTGCAGTGATGCGAAGGAATTTCAATGCAGCTGATTGGTCGAGGTCAAGACAGGCGGAAAATAGAGTTCAGGCCGGTAGACTCGTGTTTAGTCAGCATACATCAAAGTATGTGGAAAGATGTCCCTTGAAGGACAAGGAGTCTTTATATAACGCTTTTCGAGTTTCAACTTTCTGTAATGTATGTACATAATCAAGTTGCTGTCAGCACAGTGACTCACCTGCCTTTTTATTTTTATTATTAATACCAATAAACCAATATAACATACAGAAACTATTGAGAACTACATTGAGGGATAGACTTAAAAAATCATAATCATTCAAGGAAGAAAAAACAAACAACAACAAAAAATAACAAATAAACCAAAAATAAAATAACATAAACCAGAGGTGGCAATTATATAAGTTTAAACATTGAGAGTAAGCCTTTTTTATTCTTAGACACATTTGTCAACAGTACAGTGTCGTTTCAGCTAGATTTTATGGTGAGAGTGCCCCCTAGTGGGTGGAAGACTAGCAAAGGCACGTTGGGATGCTGTTGACGGCAATGTAGTGTAGTTTGCTTGCATGTTTTCTCCCCCGAAAGCTAACCTTAGGAAAGCGTATTTCACACTGTATAATGTATGTGTACATTTCCTGGTATAAGAACATCTGCATAAAATGTCAGATAAGATGTTGGTGAACAGGAGTAATGAGGCAAAAAGCAACTATTCTCGGTTGAATGTATGATTGGACACATTGTGTAACTAAACTAGCAAAACATGCTAAAATCAATAGATATATACAAAGGTTAAGCAAAACAATCACCCTTAACCATTTCTTTAGATTAGTGTTGATGTATTGTTTTAGACACAATACTAACCAGCAGAGGGAGACAAAACTGAGCTGATGTTTACATCGTTGCTCTAGTTTACGCCAAGAACGCACGAGCAGAAGTGATGGCTGGTTAATTTTCTATTTATGACGTATGGGTAAACTGACAGCTGCTGCAAAAAAGGAAAGAAAGAAAACGGGGGTGGGGGAAGACTGTTGCTGTCAATCACGAATTGCATTTATTTTGTTCCCTCCTGCCCGTCACGACGTGAAGCGACAGCTTAAACCAGTTTCCATGACAACTGGGGCCTCCTTGACTTTAGAGTGGAGACCACTTGTCAATCAAACGAGACTATGAGCATTGCTAATCAGGTAGTCCTACGTAGATCATTAAAATATAGACGTTTTTGGATCCTTGTCGTGTATATTTCTCTCTACAAAAACCAGTTACCTTAAAACAGACATCCTTAAGATGCACCTTATGTTGAAATCTGTATTACCAAGCTTGATGAAGTATTAACTAATTACAATACATTAAAGGTATAGTTCACCGGTCATTTAAAACCTGTATGACTTTGTTCTGCAAAACACAGCTGAAGATATTTCGAAGAATGTTGTTATCAAACAACATTGACCAGCATTGACTTCCATTGTATGGACACAAAACCACTGAGACATTCCTCAGAATATTTTCTTTTGTGTTCCACAAACAAGAGTCATTCAAAGGTTTGAAATGACATGAAGGTGAATAAATAATAACCAAATGTATAATTCATGGGAGGCCCCAAAGGTTTAGATAGCCTATTCATTCGTCTTTTATAAGATTGAAGACCTCTTTTTCCAAAAGTGCACACGAGAAAGCTAATATCTCAAACGATTACAGCACATCAGATCATACGGAATAAAATCACAAATGCAATACTGATGTCTCAAGGGTTTATTTCCATTTTGAATGAGTCAAAGTTGATTCTTGGGTGTGCGCTTTGACTAGTGTGTGGAAAGAGATTGTGCCAGAGGTGTACTGGGTTTGATATGCATGTTAACCCTGTTTCAAGCATTTACAATAACAAAAAGGGTAATGAAAATCAGTCAATGGTTCTCATTAAGAAATTCAAACATTCTTGGTCTGTGTATGGAAAAAATGCATTCAAATCCAATCACACGAAAATGGAACAGCACATATACAACTAAAGCACAGCACTGATTCAACTGCAAAGGTTGATTCATTTGTATGAGCTGAATATAAGCACTGGCTGAATACAGCATAAAACAGACTTTGGCGTGATGAAGGTAGATCAACCTGTGACTGTAGTAAAACACCATAAACAATCACAGAACGTAATTTAAGGCTTTTCTTCTTACTCTGTCTCAAATGACTCAAAATAGTACCCTTTGATTATCAACTCTAGACAGATCATGTTTACTGAAGACTAAGCCAAATCTGATTTTAATGTATGTGGATAATGAAAATATCAGCACATAGGTAATACTTTGTGTTCTCCCAACCAATCACATAATGTTTAGTAGCAAAATAGTTTTAAAAGTAATCCATTGTTGAATTAAATTAAATTACCAAGCTTCCTGGCGCTATTCATGTGGATATTTATGGGTAGTCTTCAGTAAATAGTGTACACAAGTGACATTTTTAGACATGTCAAATGCCTTTAAACACAGCTGACATATTGACTGCGGACTGCAATATTTATCTCAGAATGTAGTGTTCTAAACTAAAATTGAGAAATAAAACAAATGAGTAGTAAACATTAAAAACTTTAAACATACAAGTTTTAAATGCACAATGGTGTTGAATAAAAAATCCTGTTCGTCACTTAAAACAAAATGTAATATGGAAAATCCGAAAGACTGTTTCACCAATCTTAGTCTAAAACTCATCATTTATGAAATTTGATACCTGGCTCGCTGGGTACATTTATGCAAAGCAATATGACATCTGTATATGGACAGCACCTGCCAAGTAATGCTGTGACACACAAGATACTGACACAATTCCTCTTAACCCCACAGAATCTAAAACAGAGCTCAGAAACTACACAATACATAAAAAAATAATACAATAGCTTATCTGGCAGTAACAGCAACTAGAGTGAAAGTGTGTGTGTGTGATACAATTCAAAAGTGTCAGTAAACATTCCGCATCGTCTTTGGTGACGAGACGCATCTGAATTTTGTTTTTTGAGCAGGAGAGATGTTCATGTTTTTTTTGTTTGTTTATGGTTTAGGCGGTGCAGTGGTGAAGCCCTCATGCTCAGCCCTTCTGCCTTTCACTGCAATTTCTCTCTGCTCTATGGATTGGTCCGAACGAAGTTGTGGCACCCCCAGAGTGACCCCAATAGGTCGATCATTCCACTGCGTGCCACTGGGAGGATAACTGCAAGGGTAGAGTGCATCTCCTCCACCAAACAAAATCTCCCTCTCACCTTCTACTCTTCTGACACTGGCAGGGCAACGATTATGGCAGTTGTTTTGAAGCGGAAGGTGTGAAGGCCTGACAGCCAGTTGGTTCACATGTGGCAAGGGGTTGGTGTGACGGTCAGGGTCCCACCCACAGCCTCGCCTCCTACCGTCCACAGTAACTCTGCAGGTTTGTCGTGATAAGGCCATGTCAGTGCAGTCAGCAGTCCTACCCCGTAAAAACGCAGCTCCCTTTGACTCATAAGTAGTTCCACTTGTGTAAATCTCACTGGTCTGAAATTCCAGACTGTCTGTGTCAAGAGATCGACTACGTCGATTTAGTGCTAATGGTGCAGGGACTGGTGGGCACGGCCGACCCAAACTGAGATGCCGTGGAAGGCTTGCGATGCCCCATGCGTTACTGAGCAACAGACTCTGTTCGTAGGCATCAAAAGTACGTTGGTCACACTCTGCAAATGCATCCTGCTGCAGGTAGCATCCATCATCCTCATATGGCTCGTAAGGTGAAGCCAACACCTCTCCTTCCTCCACCAGATCGGTCTGCTGCTCACATTCACCTTCATTCTCCATGTCGACCACGTCAAATGTAACGATGGTGGGCAGGGCACTCAAACTTGGGCCGAACGGAGAACTTGACTCGGAGCCATCGAGACTCTCGGTTGAGTTACAGTAAAGCCGGGTGTTCTTGGTAAAATCCACGAGTGCTTGGGAAAAACAGACCAACAGCTCTTCCTGGGATTGGCTACGGCCTCTGGTGGGCAGTACAAGATCCTCAGATTGATGCTCAGTGTGCTCTGCCGATTTCTGCTGCGGTCCAGGTGCCTCTGTGACATGTGAATCAGAAAGTGGTGCAAACAATTCTTGCTTTTGAGACCTGCTGAGAGGTGTCTCTTTTAAACCCTGGGTTCTCTGTGGTGATTGGTGATAGCGCTGACTAATAACTTCTTCACAAGCTGTCTTATCGTTGTCTACAGTACGGCGTGTATCATCATAGAAGCGTTCAGTACGGAACAGAAGCCGGTCTTTGGATGGGCTTCTGAGATTATGAAGCTCACAGCACAGAAGGGCATGCTGGATCTTGCTCAAGCGCTCCTCCTCAGTCTCCATTGAACCCGACTCCAGGGCAGTTGATGCCATAGAATAGAGAGGGCTTGTTGGACTCTTATTACCCATCAAGGCAGCATCAACAAATTGATGGGTATCCTTGGGAGGAAGACCAGGGCTGAGAATGTGATCATCAGGCTCAAAAAGTTCATAAAGGGCATCGCCGCTGTAGCTGTCCCTTGGAAGTCTTTCCTGGTGTGGTTGTTCTCTACTCTCCTCCTCCAGTCCTGGTGTGTTCGAGTCATAGTATCCCTCGTCACTGTTGGGCACCGATTCTTGCCGATCGCTTTGTGGGCTTAGAAGGTCAGCAGTGAGAGTCGTTTCCGTGATTCCCAGTGGGCTGCTGTTGGAGTGAGCCAGGATGGAGCTGATTTGCTGATCAGGAGTGAGCGACAGGGTGTCAGAACCTCTGTCAGAAGGGACGTAGCAGACTTCATTACTCGTTTCAGATTCCCATAAACTTTGCAGATAATCAGCATCTACTTCATCAGGAGTCGCCATCTCTTCCCCACCGCCTTGATAGGTGACGAAACATGAGCTCCTTTTCCCTGCATTTCGGCTGCCTCTCTCAGCAGACACCGAGCTCTCTGCAACACTGACATCGTCTTGGTCGGCAATGATGTCTCCACACCCAGTCAGCGAATCAAAGCTCTTCAACGACGAAACATCGCCGAACATCAAATTCACATTTTCGGAGGAGCATGATGCAGCTGGAAGCTCTTCCATGTTTTGCTCAGCCAATCGATCCAGTTCGGACTCTGCACTTAAGGGTTCATGATATGTAGTCAGTCCTTCCCGCCTCTCATTTTCCGATTCTTCCTCCTTCTCCTCTTCTTCTGCTCTCTTCCTCATATCCATATCTCCCCTGCTTCTCTGTTTCTCAGGCACTAGCGATGCATCCTTTGTACATTCAGTGGCAGCCAAGGGCAGGTCGCACTCACTGCCAGCGGTTTGATTAGGCACATCTGGCACCGACACTTCACCCTGACTGCCATCACGGTTATCATTATGGTCACAGATGCTCGACAAGGCACCAGGCACAGTTTCGGAACGAAAGCCAGAGGTCATTTCAAGTGTCTCGTGTTTGTCCAGTTCAGCATTTTTGCTCTTCCTGTGTCTTCGTATGCTGTTGAAAAGGCCCCGAAGACCTCTCCGTTGTCTAGGTAGTGACTGAGACTTCCCATGATCCTCTGGTGTTTTCTGAGGGTCACAGGAGCTGCAGAATTCAAAGTCCCCGGAAGCCACTTCGCTGCTGCCTCTACCCAAATCTTCCCAGCATGCTCTGCTCACCCCATCATAAGTTTGGCTCTTTGTTACTCCCGTTTTAGATGACACCTTGATTTGGCTTTTGCCACGGCTCCCAAAAAAGCTCGGCAGAACACAAATGCTCTTCCGACCGCCAAAAAACTTAAAAGACCTCCGCATTTTAACCGAAGGGGGTGACTGAGGTTGTGGAGCATCATGGGTAGCAGAGACTGATTGTTGCCCACCTGTTGCACCAACAGCCTCACTTCCTGTAGTCTCCATTGTGACAAAGATGACTGTGGCTAATGCAGCATGCTTGTGGTAAGTACGCCACCCTGTGTTACAGGCTGGAAGGGTCGAGGACTGTGTTTATACATGTTATACCTGTGTAAGAAACAGAAAATAAACACAATTCGGAATCAATACAAGAAATCAACCTTCCTACATAAACCTTAAAGGCTATGAAATGATACAGGTATGATTAAAAGAATACACAACATCAATAGTACAGATCACATGTTTACAAGATTAAATTTAACCAACATGTAATAATATGCCATATTAATATCATCCAAAAGTAAACATAATATGTAACAGTTTTATAATCGGCAAGAGTTACAATCATTCAGGGGTTTTCCTGTTCAAATTCACAACACATACAGCATTTAAAAATGCACAAAAAAGATATGGTCTAATGCTAAAATCTTAATTTAAATACTTAACAACACTGTACATATGTCGATCAAATCTGAGCTGTGATTCATAGATCATGGATCTATGTCATTTAAAGGTATTGTTCACCTAAACTTGCTCATCCTCAAACCTGTATGACTTTCATCTGCAGAACGCAGAAAAGAAGATATTTTTGGTAAGGACCAAATAATATCGCAACAGGTCTTCCGCTGTATGGACACAAAACCACTGAGACGTTTCTCAGAATATCGTATTTTGTGTCCCACAGAAAAAAAGTCATATACAGATTTTGAACATGAGGGTGAATAAAAATGTTTATTCCTGACTTTTTAACTATCAATTTAAGATCACAGATTCATGACACGGTTTTTAACTGTCTACTAGACTCGTGTTTTATTAATTTTTATCTTATATTGGGGTTTTTAAAAACATGCATTGTTAATTAGGGCTGACATATTGTCATTTGTAATACAAAGAATCTGGGAACAATGTGTTCACACAGCAGGACAAATAGACAAACATCTAATTTAGTGTATATGAGAGATAAAAGGAATGAATTCAACCAGACAGACAGTGGACAATGTTCACTTATATAGCCTTCAAAAGAGTTAGTCCCAACAGTACACAAGTGGACTGGAAGCGTCAGAAGACATCCAGACCGTGCATTGTTGGGGATTCTCTAGGAACATATTTGGGAACCACTGCTCTAGTCTGCAACATTAGAGACAAGACCTGTTGAACGTTCTCTTGTATACCTCAACTCAGATATTGTCAGCTTACTAGAAAATGTAATGATATAAACTATTGATAATATAATGGTAATCATTTATTCAAACATCCAAAAGCTTTAAGATTATTTGGTGTTATCTTGTATAAATTAAAGTTTCATGCTAATAATTACATACAGCACTTAATTAAAAGAGTGCAAAAATGTTTTTATGGGTCAAAAAGCAAGTCAAATAGTAGAGTTTTCTGTGGAACACAAAAGACATGCAGGTTTGAACGGCAAAAGAGTGATTAAATGACAAAATTATTTCTAGTATCAAACCACCAATGACCTTCAACGACACGACAATCAATTATTGGCTATTAAAGGTTGCGTTTTCCAATGTAAGACTGCTTAAATCTGCTATCAAAACAAAAGATGACTGAACTCAACGGGCCTCTAACGCTGCACTCACGTTAGACATCATGAACAAAAGGAAAAGATGCCAGTTATCATCAACAAAATAAGCCCAGAAGACATCTCACACACGATACTGCATTACGGACAATAAAAGCTGAACTATCAACAGATTGCACACAGTGTCCACAGCTGGACACCAGCACTGGCGCGCGTTAGCCCAGACGCTAACCAGCTCGCGACCGCTCTACTCACACTCGTGTACTTGCACACACGGATATTTCTACGAACTAATTCACGCACATTTCCTATAAATAATGTCCTATTTGAAACCGTGAGTGGAACTCGCCTTGTTTCCCCATGTTTTGTCCGACCGCGTAACGTTAGCGATCTGCTTGCATCCTAGCGCAGCGATGCAGGAACTCGAGACTGGGTTTGATTATACATGGACCTATCGGCGTATGACATCAAAGTACCGCGAGAACGATGTGCAACCATGGCTTTCGAGAGCCTCTCGCTGTACTTGGATGTCATTTGACGATCGGTCTGCGCAGGGCCGCGTGACGTCGATCGGGTCTTTTTTTATTTACTTTGTTCATTGAGAGCTGGAGCGACTGGGTCGGTTTTCCGCTCCAGATGCATTTTGGGAAGCGTAGTACCATTGTAATTAGATTGTGAAGATAAAATATTAAATTAAATATAACTAAATGTAAACACTTTGAGTTGTGAACAGTTTTATTTATGGAGTAAAATAACCATTTTCTATGTGGTAAGTGGGAGCGTTGCCCAAATTAAAAGATAACCCCCAAAGATAATCATTCTAGAGTTCTGCAGTTTGTATAAAATAAAAAGATCAGCAGGATTATATTGGCAAAACCTTTACTGTGCTATAATTTTAAAACGTGTTACTTTGCAATTATTTTCTTTTTGTAAAACGTTGTATGTAAACATAATTTCTTGTTTCAGTAATGTACTGGTTATATGACGAATGCTGCATGCACATCAAGAGATTATAAAACATTATACAACATATATATATATATATATATAAGTTATTCTTCATCGCGCTATTCTCTTTTAACAAAACCAAGAAGTTATTGCATGATATAATAAAAGCTCCCTATAAATCACACTGTGATCTAGACCATCTTATAATCCAATTAAAACACTTAACAACTATTCACTTATAAAGAGAAACAACATCCTCAGAAGACACGGAAAATGAAGTACAGGCTGTATGAGAATGCATAGTTCTTGAACATTAAATGATAACAACACTTCTGGTAAAGTTCTATACACAGTTTGTCTGATCTGAATGAGAAAGGTAATTCCAGTTTAATACAATACAAAGCAGTAAACTGAGCAAACTGTACTGTTGTATGTGCATCTCTTCATGAGTCTGGACACTTTTCTTGATCCATGTCTGTCTTGGTCCATCACTGAACCAATGCACTATTCATAGGCTTGTGTTTAAGATAGCAGATAAGCCTGGGTGGAATATCCAGAGTGTCTAAAAACTGAATCCTGTTTACGTGTTTCAGATGTCTACGGATGGCTAGCCTACACTGAGACGCCAAAGACTTTGGACACCCTGTGAGAGGGAAAGAAAGGGGGGAAAAAATCAATATCTACAGGCAAACGTAAGAAAACATATCTGCTAAATGCAAGATTTCCTGCAATTACAATTACAAATTACAATATTCCTGCCCTGCATACTCCCTCTCACCTCGTTCTTTAAGTAGCAGCTCGACAGCTTCATTCTGTTTGGTGCTCTTCTCTATAATGAGGGTAGGCAGGTAGACATTGGCCCCAAAGTCAATGAGCAGCTGAATGTACTCAACTCCACAGCCATGTCTCACACACAATTCTAGCACCGTCTTCTGCTGCGTGGCTTTACCGATTACTTTATCCTCCGGGCTGTTATAATTCGGCTCTGCCCCGTACAACAGCAACATCTTAAAACAGTCCAGGTGTCCATATATGGCTGACAGGTAGAGTGGTCCACTGCACACTGCAACCCCTGACGCCCACAGGGTCACCTTTGATCTGGCGTTGACCTCTGCTCCGTGCTGAAGCAGCTGGCGGAGGATCTCTGGGTTGCCCTCCCGGGCAGCGGTGAGCACAGGTGAGCTGTTGTTCAAGTGACTTCCATTAGGGTTAGCACCAGCACGAAGCAAAGCAAGGACACAACTCAGATACCTCCCGCACACAGCAGTGAAAAGAGGAGTCTGGGCCTTCACATCCAGGCGATCCACCTCTGCCCCGTGGGCCAGGAGCACCTGCAGGCACTTTAGGTGACCTGTGAAAAGAAGAATTATGTTGTTGTACTACAAAGCTCATAAAAAGCATGATGATGTGACATTAGAGGGTGCGTGCAAGGGTGTACCTTTGGATGCAGCCATGCGTAAAGGGGTACCTGGGATGCCCCAACCGCTCTGTTGATTGATGCACTTCCTGTGGCCTTCTTGTAACAACAGCTCAGCCAATAGGAAGTGGTCATTATCTGCCACAGCTCGATTCAGCTCCAGACTCTCAGGAGCTGATTCATCCTCTTCCACTGGCCGCAGCTGGAGCATAGAGGAGATCTGCAGAGAAGGAGGAGAGAAAGATAGAGGTTCATGCATAGAGGATGTAGTGGATAACATAGTGTGCATCATACACATAACAAACACAAAAGCTGTGTATTAAAACATCAAATTGAAAACATGAAATAAGCTGTCTAGGTAGAAGGCTTACTAGGTTTTGAGACACAGACTCTGAAAACTTTTTACAGTTTTACTCTATTCTATTTTCCAATGTTTCGGTTAACATTTGCACAACAATAAGCGCTTACAGGATAACATAAAACATAAAAATGTATTATTTACATTAGACTCATTTCTGTGACGTACCAAATTTTTAAACAGCCTTTAAACAAGACACGTGTTGGATTTAATGTCATGACCAACTTTACCCATCTAACGTTATATTATTAGCTGTAGCGCAGTGCTAGCTTACACGGCTAGTTAGCCGATTGACAAACAAGTTAAACCGCAATAAATACAAAAGAATCATAAAACAAGATTGAAGGAATTTATATGCAAGTAAAATAAGCAGATTAAAACTGATAGTATACGTGATATATATCAAGCTTTTGGAGGTTGTCAGTGAACAACCATATTTGTCAACAAAGCCGAGTTCACTCCCGATGATTTACATTCACCGCCCGGCTGTCAAGCATACACGCGTTTAAAAGGAACCACAACTAAAAATGTAAAACATTTCGCTATAAGCCAGGAATTTAAAGCTTGTCAAGGACACTCACCCAGCTAAAAAAAATAACACCAGCAGGAACGAACGCTAATGTGCGGAAGATATTCCTTGGGCGGCCACAGAGGGCGCTGTGCACACAACAAGACAACACTGGCTTAGATAGAGGTGAAGTTGTATCTTGAATAAATGGAGTTCGTGTTTTCCACAAATAAATCAGCCAAACATGGTTCGCATAATATAATTCACAGAGTAGAAAATGTATTTTTTAAAAGAAAACATCCATTTAAATTCAATGGTGCACAACAAAAAAGTATAAAAAGTGCAATGATCAACACAAGCGTGTACAAAATGTCTTTGTCTGGTTAAACTTGAAAAACGACAGATGTAACCACACATTGCCATACAGTTCCTATATCAGTGGTAACACGTTTCCCTTGACTTATATTTCTCTATTTGAGCTATTGCCGTCATGCTATTGCTTTGCATTTAATCAGTAAAAAAATAATATACACAAACCAGGACTTAAAGGAAAATAATTATCTTTAAAGGAAACAAAATAGCCTATTTCTATAGCCTGAGCTTGCTCCATAGCAGCCAGTGATTTACAACAAAAGCTTTGAAATAAATTTCACATCAAGTAGACATACTTAAAACATTTCTTTTTCAAAATATACATACAAAGTATTAAAAATGTTTTACCAAAATCTGAGAAGTCTGCCATCAGACAGATTTCTGTGCTTTGAATAGTTTGTTTGGCATTTAAACTACATTGTAGGTGTAAACAATGCAAAAGCTTATTGCATTCACATCGGTCATTTCCCTTTTCTCTAAAAAAGCTTTCAGTTTTGTTCCTTTTTAAGCAAAAAGGACTACGTGCAGTGCAGGAAACCTCACAAAACTTTTTTTGTTGCAAAAACGTATAACCTATGGAATCTATATCTTTGAAAGTGTGTTCCCTTTATAAACCTAAATCTCACAACGGCTGCAGTGTGTCTGAATCAATCAGTATCGTGCTTTGATATGTACAAGTAAATAGTTTGTATGGCTTGATGTGCTGAACACAATTCTTAAATCAAGTGTGAATATAAAATACATTAACAGTCGACTGCAGAATATTCCAACATTGCATGTGATCGTAATTGCATTTAAACAAGTCCACGTGTGATATATAGTCAAACCTGTTTTTGTTCAAAGGATATGGCTCATGATGTTTTTGAAGAAAACTAATAGATCTTTTGAGAAGCGTTCAGTGAACAAACATCACAGGTAAAAACAATCTTCCAAGTGCTATAAAACTAATGCACAACACGTCGGAATCACAAACAGCTTTGGGGATGTTTTGTTGTGTTGTTGCAGTGTATAGATATCCTTATGGTAACAGTACTGTACATATCTTTTAAATACTCTGGACATTTGTTCTTTGGGGTTTCAGTCAAAATGCCTGTTCTGTTCCTATGGAGACTCAAGAGGATTCTTGAACCTTCTCTTTGTAATGTTCTGTTTCCACAGAAACAGGTTTTTCCTTTGAGGAGGTCACATCGTGCTGGGTGGCAGCTGGCTCCGCCCCTTCCCCATTTGAATCCATCCCCGCCTCCTTCGCAGCACCATTATTCAAAGAGCTGCAGCTTCCATTTGATT
This sequence comes from Barbatula barbatula, assembly GCF_947034865.1. Lineage (NCBI taxonomy): Eukaryota > Metazoa > Chordata > Actinopteri > Cypriniformes > Nemacheilidae > Barbatula > Barbatula barbatula. The sequence continues at coordinate 23,249,437 of NC_136767.1, read as the reverse complement.
GGACAACAGTAGAAGTAGGCGTCTTCTCACTCGGACTGTCCTGTTTTGCAGGTGTGTTGATTGGTCCAGACGGATCAGGGAGAACTCCGTCTGCAACTGCCAGCTGCTGTAAATGAAAGAGAGGGAGACAGCGTGATGTCAATCGAATGCCTCTCCGCACATCGACAAAGACTACAACACCCACAGCTCCACGTACCCTCTGTAGATCAGTCATGGTTTTCTCTCCATCCACCTGCCTCTGCATGAAGGACAGCAGCTGGTCTACAACAGACTGTTTTGGGTGCATGCCTTTGTCATAGTGATTATACATCCCACACCAGAACCTTTGAAAACACACAGAGCAGTGTAAATTTGTTAATTCACACACATTTGTGCTTGCTAAAAAAGTAAAGAAGCAATTCTGGTTCATGTAATTCTGTGGTTTGTGTTTAAAACAGCGCTAATCCGTACTTTAAGTGAAGGGGTAAAGTGCTGGGTCTGAGCACTTTGCTCTTTAATGAACGCCGGTACAATGGGTTCCGATACTGATGATGGTTTTCCAAAAGATGAGGCCACAAGGAAAACGTCTTCTCGCGCAACCTAAAATCAAAAGTGTAATTATAACCATTTTTTGGACATGGTTATAAACCCTTATAAACAAACATACACAGTAGAGGTTACAATTTAGCATAATTTTAATGAAGCATACAGATTAAATGGTGACTTTGCAATAGCTTTTATTTAAAAATGTGTGAGATTACCTCATCTCCTGCCTTTCTTTCTGACAGTTGCCGATGAAGTTTCCGTACTGGCAACCATAGACTTGGTTGTGGATTTCTATGAGGTAACGTTCGTTAAACTCGAACGCACAGGGAAACTGCTCTGACAGCTGCCACACGCACTCTAGGAACTGGGTAAACACAGGAGACGTTTCCTTCGGGTCGCTTTCCAAATGGCCACACCTGGAGCAACAAAGAAACCCTGTCACAAATAATTGCGTATAACTATGACAATAGTGTGCTTATAGTGATCTCGAATCTTTAGTTTTTTATGCATTTACTGTCTTTGCAAATAAATGGACGTACAAACATAATAGAGCATCATGGTTAAGATAACAGTAACATTAACTACATTAAACTTTTGGTTAATTTTAATGTCTTAAGCTCATTTCATCACTCATGACATAAATTCTTTTAGGAGTTTTGGTTACTTTGATTTAAGTACTGAACCGAATGTAACCGAATGGCAGTAAAGAATTTTACCTGTGACTGAATTTATGACCAAATGAGATCCATTCTTTATCAATCAGAACCTGTAAATAAAAAAAAATTCTGACAAATATTCATCTATGTATATTAATGTAGAAAGAAAATCCTTTAATTGTTATACATTAACTAGTATATTTGTTTAATTAAATCAAATTGGCTTTGTAAGTCATTTCAACTTATTCTTTTTTTATGTTTTTACAATCATTAAAAACATCCAAGTGATTTCAACTTATTACAGCAACTCACCACTAGTAGTTAGTTATAATGTCTTGCCAATTTGATTGCACATAAAAGTTTGTGTCAGCAATAAAAGACAAGTTTCAGTTACATAAAACATACATAATTATATGATATAAATGTCTTCATTAGAAAATTCATTGAATCATGTGACGTAAATATAAGTATCCACTAATAGGTTATGTTACTGAGTCATTACCATGAGCCCTTTCAGGGTCCTGTAGTATGGGTCCAGCAGTATGCAAGCCAAAGAGCACACCTGAGCCGTCCTATCCCAACCATCAGAACAATGTACTAACACACTCGCTTTCTCATCACAGACAGCCTGTAACGCAAACACACAAAACTGTTTTATAAAGTCAGTTAATCCAATATCTCTCTCTACAGTTATGGAACGGAGGTCAGTACCTTTGCGAGGAACACACCAGCATCCATCACAGATTTAATGTGCCTCAGCCAGCCTGAGCTCTCCAGCCCTGTCAGGTGGTCACTCATGGATGGGGACTTCATAGAACACACTGTAAACACCAAGACAAAACAAAACCTCACTTCACATGCTCCCTAATTTCATTTTCAAGTATTTGTGTTTTCTATAAAGCTGCTTGGCACACTGTGAAATCACTTTATAAACCAAACTGAAATATCAACAACCTACACTTCCAATAACCAGCTCACATAGAGCTCATACTGCATATTACTACCACAACAGTGTGTCATCTCACCCTCCAGCAGTTTTTGGAGGCTGTTTCTCATGACGTGGATGTTTTCAATCCCTTGAAACTGGAACCTGATATTGGAATAGTTGTCCTCATTCTCGTAGCCTTTTCCAGCTGCACGGTTTGCCATTGCGTTCAACTGACAAGCACAAAAAACATTTCTTAGTGTGTGCGCACGTTCAGTAGCTAGATATGCAGAAGGTCAGGTCAAGCTACAATGCATTAAATACTCAGATCCAATGTGTTCACAATACGAATAGCAGGGCAGTTAGGGTCAGAGGTCACAAGGTGAAAGATTATGCCATCACACCACTGCGACCAATACGACTAGCTGCATGTATGACAGAGCACCTGGGGTTAAAAGTTTAAAGATAAACATTCACATGTTGTGTGTCCTCTAATGTATATAGAAAGGTTAAGGGTCACACCTTAGGCCGTGTGTCCACTACATATATAAAAGGGCAGTTCGGGTTCGCCTGGTTGATGGCCTCAAGCATCTGCTCGTCTTCCACGCAGCGAGAGTTCAAACCAGACAAAGGCTGACTGCAGCGACAGATCGCAGCCTGCAAACGAGATTTACAAAAATAACACATAACATAAATACATACATTTGGCAGATGCTATCACTAAAGTGACTTTTAAAGCAACAGTGCATTTAAAGGTGCTGTGTGTCATTTTTTGCAAGGATGAATTGACAGAAATGCAATATAATATACATAACTGTATTCAGAGGTGTATAAAGACTAGGAATGCATGATAAATCATCAACCATATCGGTATCGGCCGATCATTTTTTATGTTATCGGCTGATAATAAAATTTAGGCACTAAAAGCAGCAAAGGCTGAGCACCTTCGTAACCTGATAGAAACTAACAAAACCTGGTTATTCCGCCGCACCTTGGTAGCAATTAATTAATTACATTTTTTATAGAGATAATCGAAAACATTCGAGACAAAATAGTAAAAACTCAATCACCAAGTCAGTCCTATAAACTAGTACCAACCACCGCCCCAAAAGAAAGGCTACAGTGTTTTTCTTCTATAAAACAGAAAGACTTTATTAAACTTCTAATTAACAACATCTAAACCTACAACTTACTTATTAGACCCCATACCAACTTAATTATTAAAAGATTTACTACCCGTTGCAATTGAGCCCTTTTATAACATTATCAACTCGTCAATTTATCTAGGCCATGTCCCAGGACCCTTTAAGATGTCCGTCATTAAGCCTCTTATCAAGAAACCAAACTTAGACCCCAATGAACTAGGAAACTATAGACCGATTTCAAATCTGACCGATTTCCACATTTTTCTGGGTTGCTCGGGAAGAATATCTATAATTTGTTTGTTGAATAAAAATATACCAGAAAAGTTTGAAGGTTAAATAATCTTTAACTAGTGTTAAGTAGGACAAGTGGTTACCTTGTATCCTGCAGTGAATGTTTTCATATAAAAGCAGTTGTCCATTGTTTGCCTTTTGTTTCAGTCTTAGGAAATGTTATATTAATATCTAGATACTGTATATCGACTTCCAATGTTGAAGAATCATCAGTTATCGTTATTGGCCAAAATTGACATGTCGGTGCATCCCTAACAAAGACCTTACATAATGAAGCGTCCGTTTTTTTATTCACTAAAATTTCGCCATGTTTTTTCTACAGTAGCCCTAAATGGAAAAACTGCTCTACAGAGTCCATTTCGTAAATTATTCATTTCCTTTGGCAAAGAAACAAAAACCTGATGACATCTTAGTTCTGTGTAAGCCACCGTACAGTGAGCCGTTGGTTGCAATTTTCAACCCGCCGTAAGCTGCAGCAAAATTTCATACACTGGACCTTTACATTTTAACAATGCAATATTTATACTAACAATCCATAAAAAAGTATAATTTTATGAGTGTTTTAGTTTTTTCTAGTTTTATTAACATAATACAAATAGAACAATATCTATAGACTATTTAATTGGACGCACACACCATGCCAAGTTTATTTTATATTTAATTTATATAAATATTCCTTTACATTATACGATTTTACACAAAGCAATTGTGTGCATTTATGAAGTATGAGAATACCTTCATATCCTTGTGATAGTAAGACAGGACAGGCAGTCGCCCACGGCTCCTAAACTTGGCACTGCCTGTTACCGTGGCAACACTGGCATTTTTGGGGAGTCCTAGGACAGATGGATAAGTGCTACAGATCTGTGAGAGAAAGTCAAGAAACATTTCAATAAGAGTGTGTCAGCAACAGTCGTTGATACGAGAGTGTAGCTGTTGTGAAATGTTGTTTACAAGATGGCTGAGTCACAGGAAGATGCTACCTCATAGTTCTTGTTAAGGTGGCTGATTTCCCAGTGTTCATTGGAAAGACCCATTCTACTGAAGTCATTTGATACATCAATGAGTTCCCAGCCACGCCTCCTGTCGTCCTCATTTTGATGTGGATTATAGAGGAATGCATACAGCTCTTCCTCTTTGACTATTATGACACAAAAGTACAGTTAATATAATCGGAATATGCACATGCGTGCAAAGGGACAGAAGAAATACATTAATTTAATAAACATCTGTTAAAAACCTGCATAATTCTTTTAAACAGTTCGCTCACACCAGAACAGTAAACTACTGTGTTTGTCTACCTGGTTGAGACAGACGCAGCAGTGAATGGTACATGTCCTGGCAATCTCTCTCTCTTTGAAACAGCAGGTGAAGCACCTGGAAGGTTTTGCAGTGAATCAGGAGCGGACAGCCTGACGCGGTTAATGGATGCTTTTCCACAGACGCAATGTGATGATGTAACACCTTCAAACACACAGGGGTTTGATAACAGTTTTCATTAGATTTATCTCACCCTCTCTATTGTGTTGTATCATTATTTTCCAGCCATTTTCTTCAACGGGTGCATTTAAAAATAAACTGCATTGACTTACTAATAGCATGTTATTATTTTGGACGGACAATTTTAGTCCGTACATATTTAAAAAGCTTCACACTTCGAGTGTGGCCAGAATCAAGCTGTTGGGATGTGCCGTTGGTAATGTATGGGATACAAAAGAGTAACAGACTCAACAGGTGACTTTTTTCAGTTTCAATGCCCACAAAAAATCGGCAAATTATATATAACATCAGTGAAACATATTTCGATTTATTATGTTTAACTGCTTATATAAACACAATCCTTGCAAACATGCTGCCCTATTTTATTGGCTTATATTTACCCATGTTTCTTTGCGTGTGTTGTTGGTTTGTTCCACGTAGATCAGGTGAGTAGCAGTCAAGTACAGAGTTCCCAGAGTAGATTTCTTTTCTGTATATCTATTTAGTAGTTTCACATCTTCCACCTGTAAAAAGCCAATCAGAAATGCATACGTGCATGATTAACTGTCTGTGCAGAACAAACTAAGTAAAAGCAAATTACTGTAAGGGTTAAAACCTAAGCAGAACCCACCCCTCCAGTCTAGGCTTTACACAAAAGAGAGGAAATCCCAGAGAAATGCCTAAACTTTACACGCTGTCAGCATGTCCTTTTCCTCTGGTTACAGTACAACCCTTGTCTCTACACTTTTGTCACTTTGGTTATTGAATAACAGGCAATGAAACATCATTATAATAGAAGATGCGACTTCAGCACTAAATAAGACCTTGTTAGCATCAAAGTCTGATTCATTCTGTCTGTTTATCAGATTTTATTCACACTCTATGAATTGAATGAGCACAAAGCTGTTCGTTGAATGATTAGGAAAACCGAACTATAGAAAAATTCCATCAGGATTTCTTGTTGGTCATTTGTGAGAGATCGGCACCAATAAATATCCTTTTATAAAATGAGTGCCAATGAAGAGTATTGATAAAGCAGTCCATTTTGGCATGAAAGCCACAAGCCAGACCAAGCCAAAACATGGTGGATTTGGTTTAGATTGAAGTGGTCGGCACTTGTCTTTAACACAACCTGGTGATGTATTTCCTGCAGTACTGCTGATTCAACATCCCTACCACATGACATACAGACTCTGAACTGACATGTCTTTTTATCAAAATAATAAATGTCAACAACATTCAGCAATTAATATTGTCTAATGACTTTATAATGTTATGTAACAGAGCAGACACATTAGTAAATTACAGTCCCAAAGAATCATACGTGTATTTTTACCTTTCCTGCTAATTCAGATTAGGCTTTCAAGAGAAATGCTTATAGTCTTCACACATCTTACACTTGTGAATTGACATGTCGTTTCAGTCCATTCACACTTACATAAAGCGTGCGACATTGAGCTGAACGCGTTTACAAAACTCTTTTAACAGCTCATGAAGTGAAACCTGCTACCCGCTTTCAGATCTATCGAGGGTATGAAGTTGATGATCGAAGCTCTCTATGAGAGTCTGTCACTGTGCACGAGCGCATCTGTTGATTCAGCCCTACCTTTGGCGTTATTATGTGCTCCATCTTTTTCACTCGGCTATCATCCGACTGTGCAAAGTTACACTTTAGCGGTTTGTGCGTTTAGCTTGTGTCATGTTTTTCAGGAAATCGGATTTGTTAGTGAGAGCCTCTGGGTTCCTTCCTGACGTGAAGACTACAACCATGTCAGATGACATGTCCACATATCGCGATAAGTGGGTGATCGACGTGATTTGATTTCATTTGTTCGCCCCCTTCGATAGTTTATGGTGCACTCCTCGGATTTAAGATGTTTCCCACTTCAAACAGGATATAATCTCTGGAACGGCGCTGCTTTAATGTTAATAAACACCTGGAAAGTTGTAATGCTACTAAGTCATTAGTAAAACTAACGTTTTAATATTATTAAATACTTTCAATGTTACTAAATATATACGTTACTTCCGGGTTTCTTGTGGGAAATATTCCCAATCCGAGATGTTTTGTCAGGTTTCTTGTGGGAAATATCCCCAATCCGAGGTGTTTTGTCAGGTTTCTGTCAAGTCAAGTTCCTCACGTTTTCGCCGTGAGACTCACGCAATTGACTGTTTTTTGTGTGATAGAAATGCTTAAATCGTATCTGTAGCATTTGGTGCTACAAACTTTTTTCCTCAGCGGTCTAGGCTGGGGACCTCAATGTTAAAAGAAGATGGCCATTGGCACCAGCGCAACGGCTCAACATTCAATATTTTACCATTTTTTACTATATAAATGTTTAGCGGTAATATTCAATGATGCAACGCCGTTTTAAATGGAAAATGTGTAATTTATTTATGTCATTAATTCTGATTTTATTTCAGAAAGGCAACCGTTACATTTCAATGTAAGAATGGAATTACAAGGATTACTTCTTAAGATTAATAAATGTTAATTTTATAATGTTAAAAAAAAACTTGATTATGTACTGTATGCTAGACAAATGTGATCTGCGCTCAAAATTTAAAGGGACAGTAGGACGTAAAATTAATGAAAGTGATTAAATTGTTTTGAACTTCTAATGCAACGTTTTGGGTTTTTTAAAAACTTTCCACCATCCCATGCCCTCTGCAGTTCCTCCATAACATAACCCAGTACCCAGCCCCTCCTGCCCAAAAATCTCACTCAATGCTTAACTCAAAAGTTGGCAGCACTGGTCTTATGGTCTTAAAAGCTGCTTTATTTAAAAAAAATATTTATATATTGTTTTAGTAAAAAAAAGATAAACACAGATAAATTACTAAAGTCTAATCGTGCACAAAAAAACATATTTTGATATTTTGTTGGAAACAAGCTTTAACAAATATGGATATTTCATTAACCCGATACATACATCCAAACACACACAGCTCATGGGAGTTATTCCTGCAGGGTGGCCCAAACATATTTGCCTAATTGCTGGGGAGGACCCCCATTGCTCGACCCATTGTCCCTATAACGACCCCCGACCCTTAGGCTCAGTTATCTGATAACACACGCACTAATGAAACACATTAACATACAGCTAATCAAGCTTAAGACAAATTCCCTCTCAAATACCTGCCAAGTCCCTCCACGAACAAAAGCACAAAATACACATTTTGCTGTAGAACACGAGGCAACAATGGCAACAAATTAACACAATTCATAAACAGGTAAGAGAGAAAGAAAAATCAGAAAAATGCAATGTGCGGTTGTGAACATCGGATTCCTATCATTTCTAATTTGGCCTTCAGGTGCTGAAGAAGCAAATGTGCTTAGGAATCTCTAAAGCAGAGAAGATAAAGAAAACAGTCATGAATCAGACCCTTCAAGATAATGTTAGAATCTGGAGATGGATCTAAACGCTGTCTAATGTTCAAGCCAGCTCCATTTGAATGGTATAATTTCATATATCTCATTCCTGCACTTCCTCAGTGCGGTCTCTGCCAGGTTTAGGCGTGTCAAGGGTTGTACTGAATAGCAGAGATGTCCAAATAAATCTGGCTACAAATGTTCACCTTATGCTGCAGCATAGCTCTTCGGTTATTAACAGCGGTTAGCCATTACATTTGTGCTGGGGTGCATTGCATTTTACTTTCCATTTTCTATGTTGTAAAGTGCTTTAAATAACAGTGTCTGCTAATGGATCTAAAGACCATATATGGCTCTTTAGTACCCTGATATGATTTACATAACATACTTTTTGTTATGAATAATGGTTACATTAACACATATAAAAAGAAACCACCTAGCTTTAATGCAATAAAATAGATACATAAATACACAAATTATATTATGTAGTAGCCTACTACAAAATTTCTGTTCTATATCATATTGTACTGCCCTAAAACAATTAGAAAACTTTGTAAGTGTAAAGTTACAAACCAGGTAGATAAAATTGTATGAATGTTTAATTGCCCTTATACTGTAAAATGTAAATGTTTATATCTATGGTTTTGGACAAAAAAGCGAGGTATGAATGACAACGTTTCAACTGCAATTTGAAACTAGAGCCCAATTCCCTCTTGCTTTTAGTCTCCCGTTCCCAGTTTCTCGCACCTTTCCTCTGTCTCAGTTTCAATGCAGGCCTCTGTGTCCCTCACGTTCATTGTTTCTATTTCCCTTCTCCCTATTCCACCCTCTAGTTCTGTAACCCTAAACATATTCAACCAAATGGTGTTACCTTACAGTTATTTTGCTATTCAGAAAATACATTTACCATCTGGAGCATATGTATGCACATACAAATACACATATGCACATACTCCTGGTACTATAGTGCATAGTCTCTGAGATGTTATCCTTAAGCATCTAGTTAAAGTTAATTACTCAGTCATATTCAATAAGCCTGGCCTGTCAGACCCTCCGGAGACAGGCTTTGTTGACCTCATGCTAATGTGTTAGTTCTCAGACAATGGCAATTTACTGTCTTTTGTGTAAAGACTAATCTCTGTTAATAGCTTGACACAATCAGGTCTGCCCAGCTGCATCGGTTGAACAAGATTTCTGTGAACGACTGCGTGTGTTGTTTTTGGGGATAAAGCCGTGAGAGGTAAAATCTGAATGGAGGTAAAATGCGTTTCAAATGTAAGACGCAAGGTAAATGGCAAGGATTGTTTAGGAGAAGAACACGCACTAGCGATGAGGCTATTGTCATCTCTTTCGTAACTCTAGTTTAGTGAAACAAGAATCAAGGTGTAGAATACATAGAATATAATAGACTTGTTAGATATTGTATGTTTAGTGAAAAGTCAGAACAAATAACATTAATGCACAGACCAATAAAATCATTGCACTAAGAGAATATATTAAATTACGTAAATGATTACGGAAAACAATGTGAAATCCACTGAATAAAGTGCATGTTTATAAAATATGTTTTTAGTGTCAAACAACCATGAAATCCAATTTTGCTTTTATAAAATAAACAATTGACCCAGACATCATTAAATGCAGGATTGGGAATGCATAAATGTGTGTGACCAAAGCATGGAAATAATGAAAGATTTATTTATCCATTTTCGTCATGTAAAATATTTTGTATTGCTGGGCATCTAGGATTCCCAATAATAATAATACATTTCAATCTTTCATTTACATTTGCTCACTTGAATAAGTAAAAGAAACAAATAAAAAAACTATAAAAACTAAGGACCACTGCTTTAAAGAAAGTCATAGGTTGTGACTGTGCGTGTTAGATGTGTTGATAATGAATTGACCTCGCTGTCTCAGATAAAGTAAACAGAGACAGTCAAGTAAAGTCTGTAACCTTTAACCTCTCCCTCACACACACTCGCATACAAGGCTCCGTCCGTCTCCAGACATGAATAGGCATGCTATTTGTACATCTGCATTGTATCTGACACACGGAGTGAGAATTTATCTTTTGTGAAAAGCATAGTTAGCACTATGGCTGAGCATGGCTCTAGCAACGCCCGCATGATGGGTTCGATTCCGTGACAAAGCTGAGAAAACATGTTTGTTAAATCTAACAACTAAATCAACGTTGTTTCTTTTAAAAGAAATACAGTTTATTTAGATTTCCAAAGCTGTTGCAGAGTTTCCACTTATTCTCATTATATAGGACTTGATTTAGATTTTGATCAGATTAAAATGTCCTTTTGTCCTATGGAGATAATTGAGTTCATCACTGCTTTTCATATCTTGTATATAGTAATTAGCAGCGCAAACACACAAATAAACAACCCTGGCTGATAACAGTGCGCTGATGAGAGGAGGGGCTGCTAATGTATGTCTGCTATGGGGGTTGGAGGGCGGGGGTGTGTCCAACAGATAAATTGCTGCTCCGGAGGTTCGCTTCAGACCAGATGCGCTAGACCTACAAGACTTCATCTGGGACCACAGCAACATTGAAACAACCGAAAGGATTTAAACATACGCAATGCATTCATTCGCAACCCGCGCGCTCTTGTTGCTCGTCTCTGTTGTTTTCCCGTTGTCTTTTGCTGTATCGGGGGAATATTGTCATGGCTGGACAGATTCCTTTAATACTTGGCACCGTGGCTTCCAGTGTCCGGAGCGCTTTGATGGCGAGGACGCGCGCTACTGTTGCGGGACCTGCACGCTCAGGTATTGCTGCACCTACGCCGAGGCGCGCCTCGATCAGAGCACATGCGAGATTGGCTCCGAGTCTGAAAACGCAGACGACATAAGGATGATGACTCAAAGTGGTAAGTAAATATATACATTTACTTTATGTTAAATTTAGCATCATTAACATTTAAAGGCATAGTTCACCCAAAAATGAAAATTCTGTCATTATTTACTCCCCTTCAAGTTGTTCTAAATCTGTATGAATTTATTTATTCTGGTAAACCCAGAGAAAGATATTTGGAAGAATGCTTTTAACCAAACAGACTCCCACAGTAGCTACTGTCCCTTTAAACGTGTTCCATTGATTCCTACTAGCTAAAACCAAAGTTTCCATTTAAACCAATACAATTCCCATTATAATTGTGATATTTTTGGCTATAAACTATTTGAATTAGAATTATACCGTTCTTAAATGTAATTCTTTTTCTTTTCCTTCCCAGTTCCAACCTATCTCCCCTTTGTGATTGTGGTGAGCGCATTCTTGTCATTCGTTCTGATCGGGTCAGTCGTGTCTATCTGCTGCTGTCAGTGTGTTAAACCCAAAACGAGTGAACGGCAAACCGGACCCTCTGCTGCTCAAACCAGCCTGCTGGAGTCAGGAGGACCTTCCGTGGACAGCTCGACCCCATCCCGTACCTCCACTTCAGGATCCTCCACCACAAATGCTCGACCTCCACCATCCGAGCTCAGTGTGAACCTCTATGGGCCAATGGGAAACTCATTTCCAACCGCTCAGTCGCAGCAATATGTTCCTTCACTTCCCCAGGGGGCACCACAGTTTTACCAGCCCTACATGAACTACGGATTTCCCCCAGAGCGCAGCATGCTGGTGGCCCCTGCGTTCTTGGATGCCCGTCCTGGGTACGGCCAAGTGCACGGTCAGCCTTTTCCACAGGCCCCTATGCACTCTGAACCCATATACCCCACTGTCACCATTTGATTAGACAACTTTCTAGAAAATCAATTGGGACTACATAAGGAATAAGAAGTTTATAATGGCATGTCTCAGGGATGCGCTGTGTTCTTGCTTTAGGCCTCCACAGACAGTTCAGTAGTGATGTGCATTTAAAATTGAGAGGTAGATTGATAGTCTGGGTAAAGAGCTTTAAATGATTTATTTTGACCTAATTGTGACTGACATCATGTGTTATACTCGTGGTGTATTGCTGCTTCTCATAGGAGTGTATTTGCATGAACAGTTGATGTTTGCCGAGCAATTGCTGATTGTAATGTGTTATTTATAACAGAATATAGAATACATTTATTTTCTAAGTCAATTCTGCTTGCTTCCCTTCTCATTCTTACAAGGCACAACTAAAATGATCTCAGTTTTGTTTAAAACAAGGTCATATACAAATTGTGTTAAGTAGACAAAGGTTGCGTCCTTTTAGTTTGTAATGTTCTGACTCTTGAACAGTCAGTGATCATCTGAATCTGAGTGCTTCTTTGTCCTGCAAAGAGCTTTGGGTTTTTCTTTACAGTACATTGTGATGGCAAAGCTATCCAGCCGTTACAGCTGTTTGTGTGTGTGGCTGAGCGGGTTTTGTGCGTATGTGAATGGTTTTGTGAGTGTGTGTGTGGAAGCAGCAGGAGGGAAAGGGACAATAGATGCAGATCTGCTCACGCCCCTGAGAGTGGGATTAGAGCAGGTAAAGACGGGTGTGTGCGGAGATTAAACTCTGGATGGCCCAGCTGGAGTCTAAGCAGATGCATATGAGGTCATTAACGAACTGGAGATGAACCAACAAACTTTCAACCCAAATCCTGAAAGTCTCGAAACACTGAAAGCGCATACAGTAAACATGTGCTAATATTACAGAGACAAAAACACTAAAGTTGTAGGGGTAGTTCACCCATAATTGAAAACGTCATGAATTGCTCATTGGCTAGTTGTTCCAAACACGTGCTATATTTCAACAAGTGCTGTTAACCAAACAGTTCAAACAGCCACCATTGACTTCCATAGTAGGGAAAATTACAACTGTAGTCAAAAGTGTCCCAGAACTGTTTGCTGTCCAACAAGGTTTAAAATATCTCTTTTTGTTTTTAACAGAACAAGTAAGAAACGGTTTAAGTACTTTTTCCTACTAGTAGTCAATGGGGTCCAAGAACTGTTTAGTTATCGTTCTCTGTGTTCATAACAACAACAAAATGTATACATATTTGGAACAACTCAAAACATTTTGGTGAACTATCCCTTTAACTGTGGTCAAGATAAAGTAATGTATAACCGAGCCCTAATCCTTTTAGGCTTTAATATCATATGTTGGTGTTGAGAAATCTAAAGGTTTATTTTGGGTTAAAGCAACTAAAACATTGCTGCCGTCCTCGTGTCGATATTTCGTGATTTTTATAAATCATTATTAATAGTCACCCTTAATGTTTGTCTAACTTTTGGTCAAACTCAATATATGATATGGACAAACCCAATTGTTGAGTTAAAGGGATAGTATACCCAAAAATGAACTACTCTCCCATAGTTGTTCTAAACCTGTATACATTTCTTTGCTCGGTCGAACAAAGAAAGATATTTGGAAGACTGTTAGCGGCCGAGAGTTCTATGGGACCATTGGCTACCTACCATAGTAGGACAAATTATTAAAAATCCTTTTGTTCTGTTTCACACAAAATATATTTTGAGAAATTTAGGAAAGCAAACCGTTCTGGGTCACCTTTGCCTACCATTTTAATTGGTAGGTCAATGGTGCCTCATAGCGGTTGGTTTGTAACATTATTTCAAATATCTATATTTGTGTTTAACCGAATAAAGAAATAAGGTTTGGAACTACTAAAGAAATGACATTTACATTATGCATTTGGCAGACTCTTGGCAGATCCAAATCATCTTCAAGTGCATTATACATTTGTTTCTGAATATGTTTGAACCCCTGGGATTGAAACCATGACCATGGCGTTGCTTGCACCATGCTCTAACCACTGAGCCACAGGAAAGCTGAATTTAAAAATTAAAACTTTTGGATGAACCATCCCCTCAAAGTAACCTTAACAGTTTTAGGTTGATTTAACCCAACAGCTGGGTTTGGCCACATCTGACCCAACCGTAGGTTAAAACAACCTGACATTTTTCAGAGAACTGCTGTCCTCATCATCTCTCATTTTGAGCAGATTTAAGTCAACATGTCTGCTTGCTTTTGACAACTGAAGCAATTTCAATAATTACTTTTGTGGAAAGCAACAGCATGTCAAAGATCCTGTCAACACAGCTTAACTGTATTTAACCTAGAACACTCTGAGGAGTGTATATCGCCCCCCTTGGTATGCTGAGTGCAATGCAAAAAGAATGTAAAATCCCATACTGGTAAAGAGATTAGAAAAAACTGAATGATTATTGCACTGTTAGGGGTCATCGGTTAAAGGTCACATGACATGTACATACCAAGTACATATCAACCACTGACAGCCACTGAACTAAAGACAGGAAAAGGATTAGATCATGTGACCACCTGAACAAAACAATTATTGTAAGAATGAATCATGACACGAGTCCCACGGTTTATTAGTATCACAGATTTTAATTAATTATATAAAAAAACAAATCTCAGAAAAGATGAGACAAACACAACATTGGAAATGATAACTCATGCACATAAACTGCATGATGATTTTACAAGCACTCAAAAACTCTCAATCTGATTTCCAGATTTTCTTTGTACATCTAAAGGGCCGTTTACACACAATACATTCTTGTGTTCAGTTTGTGCTACTTGCAACGGGTCCTATTCTCGTATTTTAATTATACACTGATTTCAAAGAAATGTGTTAAATGCACGTCTGGTCATGCATCAAATCTCACTGTTAAAGGTTAAACCTTTGTCTATTTAAAAACGAATGCATTCTGTAGTTTGAAATTGCAATGCATGTAGCTGTTTTTGAACGCAGGAACCTGTTCTGTGTAAATTGCCCTTACATACAGAACACTGATGTTGTCAGGAACAGGGCACGGTTACACAATACAAATAAAAACAATTTGCACTAAAATCATGAAAAAACACTGAAAAGCATATTATCATATGAAAATCATACCATTGTTAATACAAAATGATTAACCTTCAGTTTAAGCATTAACTGAATACCGTACAAACTTATCTATTGAATAAAGCCATTTCATTTAGAACACACTTTTCTACAATTAAACCCCACAAAGGTACACTTCAATATTTCTAAACCAGCATCCATTTCCACTACGTACTAAATACAGGCACCGTACAAACACAATACCAATGTTGTTCTTATATAAAAATGAAATGAAAAACTAAGACCTCACGTCCACTGAAACAGGAAGACAAATTAACTACGGGATGAGTATTACTATAGGATATCAGATGGTCCATTCTTTCAGGACATTTGTGTGTTTATGTGTTAATTTGCAAATACCGGCATCATAAGAGTGTGTGTTTAGTAATGTGCATGCATGAATGTGTGCATGTTTATGCGAGTAGATATGCAAGTAAATTGTTCTTGGTTGGGGTTGGAGCTGCATGTGCAAGTGTGTGTGTGTGTGTTACTCGTCTGGCTTCCTCTTGGGTTTTTTGGGGTTGCTGTGAACGACTTTTGGCTTTGCACAGAGGACAGATTGGAGCGTTCCTGTGGATTTGCTGATGGCAGGACAGGCAAGCCTAAGAGCAGACAACCAATTAAATCTATATATTTCTCTTAATGTCATCATACAGTATCAGTTCAGAAGTGTCAAAAAAATTGAGTAGTGTCTGATTTTATGAACGGCGTGAATTGTTATGTGTAATATTACCAAGTGTATCAAACACTTCTCCAATTTGTTTTAGCATAACTGTGCTCCATAACTGTATTAACAATAATGCTTTTGTCAGAAATGAGAGGCTGCTGACTACAAGTCCTACAACCCATTACTAAATACAGCATTTCATTTCATGGTACCTGAAATTTGGTACCTGCTCTGTTGTTTAAGAACCAGTTGAACGGCAACAGTTGTGTGGAAAATACTGATAGTGACGGAGCCCATTTTTTTTGCGTCAAAAATAGAAGTGAATCCAAAAACACAAATGTGAAAGTATAAGTGTAAAGCACCTTCATTGGTGGAGGCTGCTGCCTGAAGGTTGCCGTCTGCCTGGCGTCCTGTTTACGAGCAGCCTGAAGCTGCTGGGCAGCAGCTGCAGCCGCTGCCAGGGATTCTGGGATAGGAGGCTCCTGGGGTTCTGTCTGCCATTCAGCCTTTTGCTTTTCAAAGTAGCTAAAAGGTGAGATAGAGTACACAAACATTTAAACAATTAAACTCCCACCAATGCATCTACTGTAAAACCCACAAACACAGTCTCTGTCTCTCTCACAATTCTGTGAGTCAGCTTTAAGAATTACTCTGCTGTGAACACACACACCCACTCTCCAATGACTCATTTTGAGGAGTCCCCTTATTTAAACACAGACACACACACACACACACACACACACACACACACACACACACACACACGAACTTTGTTACTAACTCCAAAGACAGCTTCTCCTCTTCCTGGCTGAGGTCGGGAAGTCTCTGTAAGCCGAGGGTCATCCTCAGGGCATCCACGTGTTCTTTCAGGGGTTTGTATTCGTCGTGGAGCCGTCTTGTTGACTCCAGCAGTTTGTTCAAGTCACTCTCAGACTGTTTGATTGTGTTTTCCATCTGGGGGAAGAAATACAGTCTGTCCTTAAATCACAAGGGTGCTAACCTAATAGCTAAGGATCTGACCTGGTAACACTACTGAACTCTTGCACTGCTATAGATAGCCAGACATAGAAAGATATGTGTGGTGATTTTCTGTGTTGTTTACCACATTAATATCAGCATGTATGAGTCGCAGCTCCTCCACATGAGCCATTTTCTCCTGCAGCAGAAGATCCATTTCCTGTTTGTATTCTCTGAGATGTTTCTCCTCCGATTCCAGGGCTTCAAACTCACTCCTGAGACGAGACTTGATCTTCTCCATCTGAATTGTTTTATTTCTACACAATCACACAAAACAAGATAACCAATGCATAAAAACGATGGCAATGCTATGAAATGGCTACTGGTGACAAAGGTTTCATGAATAACATATCAATGTGTAAACAGGAATTCTTAAAACGTAACAATGGCCTGTGTTTAAGGGCTGTTTGAACGCCTTGTCAGTGTGTTAAAACTGTTCTGCAGGAAACGAACCGTTTTCTTTGCGGTTTCGTGTCTAATTACGAAAGCATGCGTCTGCACACTTGTTCAGGTAAAAACAGTGTCACTACATCTTAAAACATATTCGCCATCTAAAACCTCCGCGTTTTTTATATGGACTATCCGTTTCGACCTAGCAACCCGACAGACACAAGGCAGTTGTCAAATGAGCATTTCCCGCATCATTTTCAGATACCATTACACCATGAGCGAAACAAAAGATTCAAAGAAACCTTCCGTTTTCCAAGTGGAAATTAGCCAGATGTTGAACACAGGCTAGCTCGTTCGCTTTAGGTCAATTTCAGAATTTCTTACCGTATTTCTTTGATGTTTTCTAGCTTGCACATTATCTCTTGCTCCTCCGACATGGTGAACTACGAACCCGTATGAGTTTTGTGTGGAAAAATAAGGATGGAGAGAGAGTTGCGGATACCACTCTCATAAAAAAGACAATGGAAATGCTAACCAGCTGTGGACAACGGCAACGCGACGTTGACTACATTTCCCACAATCCACCGGGTCTTAAAGGGACAGCGCACCCGTTAACAAGTGCTGGCCGTACGCTTATTTATACGTTATTTTGAGGTTACGGGTGGATACGGCGTTATGTATGATATACAGACAACACACCAAGCAAGCGTTTTTAAAAAACGTATTTGCTACAGCGCGTTTATCTTTTCCCATTAACTCTCGGTTGCCCTGATCATGTATTTTTAACTCTAGGTTGCTGCATTACCGGAGTTTCTGCGGCTCTAACGTTACCCGTTCGATCGCAGCGACAGGGGGCGTCCGACATGTTGCCGAAGCGCAGGCGGTGGGTGCAGTCGGGGCCGCTGTAGGGAGAGGGGAAGAGAGAGAGAGGGGAAAGAGAGGGGGAGGGAGTGTGTGTGTGTGTGAGAAAGAGAGAGAGAGAGAGAGGAGAGGGAGAGATAGAGAGGGGGAGGGAGAGAGAGAGAGGAGAGTGTGAGAGAGAGAGAGAGAGAGAGAGAGAGAGAGAGAGAGAGAGAGAGAGAGAGAGAGAGAGAGAGAGAGAGGAGATGGGAGGGAGAGGGAGAGAGAGAGAGAGAGAGAGAGAGAGGGAGAGGGAGAGAGAGAGAGGGAGAGGGAGAGAGAGAGAGGGGGAGAGAGAGAGAGAGAGAGCGAGAGAGGGGAGGGAGAGAGAGAGGGGAGGGGGAGAGAGAGAGAGAGAGAGAGAGAGGGGGAGGGGGAGAGAGAGAGAGAGGAGAGCGAGAGAGAGAGAGAGAGAGAGAGAGCGAGAGGGGATGGAGATGGAGATGGATGATAGATGCTTATGTAGCGCGTCCCGCACGTTTGCCGTTATGCTCGGCCGAAGACAAACTTACATCCTCTCGTGACTTTTTTTCTTCCCCCGCCGCTCCACCCATGAAGCAGGACGCAGGGCGAATGAGTGCAAGTGTTCCGGAGCGCGTCGTGATCGCTTCTTTATCCGTCTGATAAATGGTTTTGGAGCTCGCCGCGCCCGCCGGTGCAGGCCCTGCGCTCCAGCGCTGCATCCCGCACATCCAGCGGGTTTTCCGAGTCAGAGTGACCTGCAGCACAGCCGAGTCCAGCTGCGACAGCCCCGACGCCGGCTCCGGTATCACCGTAAACATTGAGGACGGCAAAGAAGAAGATTGCACTAAGGCTAAAGTGAGTATGTGTGTGTGTCGCAGGAGAGCGGGAGCGAGCCGACTCGTGCAAGCTGTTCATTCAGTGCCATTTTGACCGTTTTACCGGCCATTGTGCGAAATGATGCCTTTGTTTATGGTTAATGTTTTGAAAATGTTAAAAAGCGCCGTTGGGATGTTTGTGTGCGGCGAATTGATCTTTAAATCACGCGGAGAACTGATGCTCACGACTCACTTTTTAGTCGGATTTTGAATGGAGTTTGACAAGCTGCGTAACATTTCTAAAGTTCGCCTGTTGACCACTTTAGACAGATAATATGAAACTTATTTCTGCTCTTTATCTACTTCGATTATTAACGAGCGTCAGGTGGTAGATGTGGTATTATAAATGTAGCAAAAATAAGTACGAGTGGCCTTACGAGGAGACAAAGCTCAACGCTCAAGTCAGATGCATTGTCCGACCTCTTAATTGTTTGCCATTGTGTTCAAAGCCCCTGTCTCAACGGTGGCAGATGTGAGTAGGGCACCATATGGATGATGTAACTTCCCCCTGTCTTGTTTTAATCAGAAGAATAAAAAGTGGCCTTTCTCAGAAAACCTGAAGTTCAGAAATAATTCAACACTGGGAACTTTGTGTATTTATATGCTTTTATCTCCCGCTGACTATTTGCTCATATCTGCACCATAAGATGCTGCCACCCACTGGGTCTGTTACACCGAAGGCCTGAGCTTGGAGCTGCACCACGGGCCTTAAATTGGCTTCATCTAGCCAGGAGCTTCAGCGAAGAGACTCTCTCCACTTGTTGCTATGAGACAAACCAGCATAAACCCGTGTGTGAGCGAGTGCATGGTGGCCTTGCTGATTGTAAGCCTGTGTTGTGGAGGAGGTGAGGAGAAGAGAAAGCAAAAAGAGAAGGAAAACAAGGCAGATGTGAAAGGGGAAGAGCGACGAAAGAAAAAGGAGAAGGAGGGAGATTTTTGAAAGGGATGACAGATCTGGTTCTTGTCATTTCAGTGTACTTCAGCTGTTTTGCTGCCGGCCGCTTGAATTACGGCATATTGTGTTATGTTAATTTTGAGATATGACTCGTTTGTTTAAAAAAAATGTCAGGTCTGGTCGTGTTGGGCTCACTGAAACCTGCCCACACATGACAGGTCTCTTGTTTTTCAGTGAGGTGGGCATTGTTTCTCACTATGCTGCAGATGTCTCCCTGCAGTGAGGGACCCTTGCTGTGTTTGTTCATCGACTCCTGTATATGACGTCGAACTTCTGCAAAGAATGATTGTTACCAACCTCTGCTCTCTTACAACCTCTGGACTCAAACATTATCCCACCCACTCAGCAGCAGTTCCCTGTTCAGTTCTGGATATGGCCAAGTCGTGTGCATGGAGAGCGTAAATTTACATCAGACGTGTATGACCGAGCAGCTCAGTTTAGATATTCCCACGTATTTAAGACACAGAAGTCTTTATTGTCTTAGGTTCTTTCAGTACTGGGCTACTGTGTTCAATTATATTTGCTCTTAAAGGTATAGTTCACCCAAAAATGATACCCACCCACCCTTATGTCATTGCAATCTTAAGAAAGAAAGTCATATAGGTTTGAAATGACACAATATTTGTGTGAACTATGCCTTTAACCTGAGGTAGCAAACATTTCATTTTAAGGTTTTCGCTCTGGTCGGTGGCGTGTCTCAGTTTCTCAGTATGCATTGGTGGACCGCTGTCAGTGACTGTGTAATGCAGCTTATCTGAGAACAGTTGTTAAAGATGTGATCCCAGACCCGTGGCTTGCGAGTGCAGACGATGCGGTTCAGTGCCCAGGGGAACATGCTGCTGGAGACAGCGTCACGACTCATAGCGGCAGCTATGTCACGTTGGGGAGGAAACTCTTCAATACGGCACATCTGCAGAGAGAGAGAGAGAGAGAGAGTCAGATAAACTGTCATTTTAAAGTGATGTTATGTGACTTTCATGTCTCTAATGCAAACAAACCGACACTTATAACACTCAGACTCTTGCTGTTCATCGCCCTCTCTCTGAAAGCTGTAGCGCTGCTTGCGTGGGTGTTTATTAGTGAAGCATGCTCGTGCAGTTGTTGATGCGTGCATTACAGCTTTGCGGATGAAGCTCTGCATGGTTTTGTGTAGTTTAAATCTAATACGTGCGCTGTGTGTTTGCATGCGTTTGGCTTTCCCAGAAAACACTGCGTTGTGTTAGTCGTGACTGCTAAAAAGCAGTTAGCCCGATGACAGGGCTGCGTTGCTAGGCAACCTGTGTCATGAGCGCAGAGGAGCCTCTCGTAGCTGGATGGTGCTATCGGTTTTCTCTCTACACAGGCATACGTACATACGTACACACAGGCACACAAACACTCACTCTCAACCTACACATGCACATCCCTCAACCCCACACGAAAACAAACAGTGAAACACACACATGCATGTTCGCATAGACTGTCGCACACTTCACAGACATAAGCTTGAAAAAGCACTGGATGAAAACCTTGTTTTTTTTTGTTTATACAGAATAGTACATGCTGAAAATGTGTGTGGGAGTTAACATAATTTAGCGATCTGTTACAGTTAAACGTTTATTAGTGGTGATGTGAAATTCAGGGGTTCAAAATGTCATGAATGTGTTCTTGTGTTTGCTTCAAAACAAGTTCATTAGTTACGGTTTCATTTCCCTTTAGGGATGTACAACCGTGGACCTGCCGAAAACTATGTTCTCTTTTCGGTCATAATTACGTTGTTCACATTACTGAAACCCATGAATTGAGCATTTTTTTTCTTAGTTTGATGAGGAGTTAAACTATAGATAGACCCAATTATGTGTGTGTCTTCTGTTTTAGTATGCTATATGCTGTATAAATTTCCCATGACTCACAATACATACCGTGGGACAGTTGTGGCATAAGGGCACGTGCGTCATGGCGATTGTCTTCTAAGAATATTCTCTCCTCTGTAAACTGGCTGACTTAATAATAATGAGCTTACAAATCAGACCAAATTAATAGTGATTTATGAAACAAAAAAAGCATGAAATGGCACTATTAAGATTTAATAGCTATTCTACATTTAAAAGAATATAGGTTTCCATACAACAACCATAATGATAACAATACCAATACAGAGGAACAGTATTGTTGAGATGAATAAAACATCGACAGCCATTCTAAGGGTTCATGCATTTGAAAAAGCTTAGAGAAGTGGGGCACCGATGTATTGGCCACCGATATTAATCTGCCAATATTGGATTAGTTTTATCCCAATATCCATATCCATATCGGCAATATCGTGAAAGAGGCAGATACCGATTGTTTATTAAATAACGGCATGGAGGCCATTAGTTGGATGTCTGAATAATCCAACGTTTTTCTCTGAGCGAAATAATTAAATAGCAACAGCACAGACTTAATTTAAGTTTATTAAAGAAATGTGCAATGTTAAGTCTAAGATGAGGTAATGTTGTTAATAAAATAAATATTGGATAGCAAATATCACCTTTGAAGATTGTCACGTTGCCTTATTGTATTTGTGTCTTAACTTAAAATCTTAAATGGATCCAATTCACTTTCAGTAAAATGCAGTCTCCTGTTGAGCAAGCCAACAAGGCACTGTAGAGAGGAACCCAAACTCCAATGATAAATAAATGGAGAATAAAAACCTTGTGAGAAACCAGTCTCAGCTGGGAGGGCCAGGTCCCCTCTGACGTGTTCAGCTGCACTCATCGACTTTAAAGTTTTTGAATTAAAGTTACTGACTAAATGTTTATGAAAAATAGGTACATGCAAACTTAATAGTTGTGAACTTCAAACTCCTGTCATGTGATGCAAGTTTAGCATGAAATACTAATTATTATCAATTTAGCATTAATGTGACAAGTTGTGTGTCTTTGCTCTTGGTTGGGGATGGAGTTACCTGGGCAGGGATAGTCAGATGGTCACTTTGCTCTTGGGTGGTGATGCAATTCCATGAGCTGGAGCTGGGATGGTCAGTCAGTCTGTAGGCTCTAGCAGGAGGAGCTGGCATAGATGTATCTGGCATAATCTCTAGTTAATAGTATCTTATAAACAGCGGTTGGTTAAATAGTCAACCTTCATCATTTTACTGCTGATTTCATTTAAAGGCTTTAAAACTCACAATTGTTGTGTTCATTTGTGTGTTTGTAAAACCCGGAAGCGAGTTAGCATTTTAGCACTTCCGGTTCCATCGACCCAAAGTCAATGGGTTTTTCAAAGAGGTTTGGGTTAAATGCCTAAAATAAGGTCTGTGCTTTATAAAACCTCAAGATTTTTTAATGTTTTATTCTATGACATAAAACACACCAGATATTACCTGCTTGTGTTTTTACAGTCTCTTATGCTGCTTTCACATGCTCTCGGAATTATCGTAAATATGGGTTTTCCGAGGTGAAAATAGCACATTGTCGCGTTTCCCACTAGGAAGTTTGGAAATCATTTTGATACCCGAGTTTCCGAGATGGGCGGGCGATATACAATCAACATGGTGGATAAATCTTATCCGTTACAGATAAGATTTATTAGTTTTTCCTCAACTGCTTCATTGTCTTGTCGTTAAACTATTACATATATTCATTTCTGCATTTGGCAGACAATTTTATCAAAAGTGACTTGCATTGCATTATACTATACGTCTGTTTCTAAGTATGTGAAACATATATGAATAATCATTTGAAGCATGCTGTATGTTTTATACATCTGCGAAAAATAGCATGTATTTCACCAATTTTCCAGAATAGTCAGCAAGCTGTCTAGTAAAACTATACAGTAGGATGTATGGTTGAAAACTATTACCATATAACATTTCCCCCAGAGTAATTCATTGCCAGGGAAATTTTTTTAAACGTACGTTTGAAGAAGTTGTTAGAGGCTTGGTGGATATGGCGTTAATATCGACAATATCATAGTGTAGTCTGTTTATAGCCTAATTCTAGCGTTTTACTTCTGGTGATCGTATTTAGGCTGTACACAAAATAAAACAATATTTGCTATATTTAAATATTATCTTAATAGTTTTTATTAGAAATTCTGAAGCATTGGATTGTCAGTGCACATCTGCTAACAGCTAGCTCTAATCTAATAGGTCAGCCTGTCCTGTTCAGCCAATTACGTGTGGGGAGAGTGAGAAGTCCCAGCATTCTTTGCGTCACAAAAGTGTTTTGACTTGTGTTAACAGTCTTGTGTCTGACAGTTAGATCATTCTGACCATATATTTTTTCTCTTTACCAGGAGTACATTGTGTCCCTGATCAGTCCTGTACACAAGCACAGAGAGCGATTAACGCTGTGGCTTCAGCGACGTCTACATGCCCTGCGTGCAGCTATTGAGTATGAGAGTTGTGCCGTGGTGCAGGTTAGGGACCATGCGCTGGAGCTTCAGGGAGGTCATGCGCAGGTAATAGCTGCATGCGCTATGCTGCAGCGCCTCAAGATGGAGCACCGCGGCTGCCGTGACCCCCAGCCCTCGCCTGGCACTGCCGGCCAAGACACTCCAGAAGAAGAAGAAGAAGAGGAGGACGAAGAAGCTGGAGAAGAGGGAAGCAGTTCAGAGAGCGAAGGAGAAGCACGACTGCAGAGCTGGGGTTCAGGAGGTGTCAGCACAGCATTGCCAGGAGATGGGGCAACAGGAAGGAGACGAGAGCCGCTCATAGCAACCAAACCTCACCGGCAGCTATGTCGATCGCCTTGTTTGGATCGGCCCAGCTTCAGCCAAAGCAGCACCTTGCAGGAGCTACGTGCAGATGACACGCGCAGCGAACCCTCGCAGAGAACGCCGTCCCTGGCACCCCCCACAACTGGAGCCCAGCCGACCTTACGACAAACCAGCGATCGAGACTACCAAACCAAAATGGACTTTGCTTTAAAACTGGGTTACTCTGGAGAGCAGGTAGAATCTGTTTTGAGTAAACTGGGACCCAGCGCGTTAATCAACGATGTGTTAGCTGAGCTGGTGCGGCTGGGGAATAAAGGAGAAGGGGAGAGCCAGGGAGGAGTGGCAATAGCCAGTTTAGCACCGCGGGCAACAGGAGCCAAAGAAGCCGTAAGTCCTGAGGCATCTCTGGAGGAGGACACACCAGACACGTATGACAACCTGCGACCAATCGTGATTGATGGATCCAATGTTGCCATGAGGTAAATAAAGTTTATTAACCATGAACAAAAATAAGGAGGGATGTGATTATGTGGGTGGTTAAGGGGTAAAAGTAAGATGCATTCGTGATGCAGGCAAGATGTAAGATTATAAAAGCATAATTTGTATTCAGAATAGCAATCACTGATGAATCATGTGTATTAAAACCAAGAATGTGGATTAAAGATTAAATAGTTACAAAGAGGACTTTTACAGTTGTAAATAGTGAAATTTGAATTGTTGCAAGAAGACTTGTGAAAGTTATTGTTTTGAAATGCTCTCGGTGTGTCTTCCATATCTGATCAGTGGATGAATTTAGTGTGTGTGTAATTTGATGTCGGTAATATTATTTTGTAGCCATGGAAACAAAGAGGTGTTCTCATGCCTGGGCATCCAACTGGCTGTTGATTGGTTCCTGGAGAAGGGCCACAAAGACATCACAGTCTTCGTCCCAGCATGGCGGAAAGAACAGTCAAGACCTGACGCACCAATCAAAGGTAACACAGAAACGGCATAATATTCTGTTCCTTTAACAAGTATCCAATTTTCAAAAGTATGTTTGTTTGTGGTACAGTAAGGTTCTAAAGTTTAAGACCACAAGTGATATGGTTTTATTTTGCTTTTAATTTCAATATGTTACGAATAACATTGTCATCATAACAAATGTCGTGGAAATCTGCACTGAATTTGTTTTATTGGTTGTTAAAGTGGTTGTCACAATATCACATTTTACTACACAATTATTGTGGCTGATACTACACAATATTATTGTGATATGTTTTACATTTTTTTTAAACAAGTAAGTAATGCTATCATTCAAATTCCTCTTTAATTTCATATTTTATGGTTTAAATTTTTTCAAAGCTTTATATTATTGAAATCATGGATATTAATACATATCAATGGCATCTCTCAAAAATGCATGTGTTTCCTCAAAGAACTGTTTTTATTTGCATGTATGAACTCTTATGAGGAGCTGCCATGTGTCCAGTGAGATCGTCCATCTGTGCTGTGATGTTTATACAAGTTTGCGTATGTCAGTCTGTGAGGTCACAGGAAGTGATGATGTGTGATGTCACCCTTGTCCTCAGATCAGGAGATCCTACGGAAGCTGGAGAAGGAAAAAATCCTCGTATTCACTCCGTCTCGCAGAGTCCAAGGCCGACGAGTGGTTTGCTATGACGACCGCTTCATCGTTAAGCTAGCCTGCGATTCAGATGGAATCATCGTGTCCAATGATAACTACAGAGACCTGCAGAATGAAAAACCGGAGTGGAAGAAATTTATAGAGGAACGACTCCTCATGTACAGCTTCGTCAATGACAAGTATGCTTGCTCATAGTTACCATGGTGACGGGTACACACTCATTTGTGTCTTCTGCTCTCCACCCTCGCACCCTTATGGCATCGCTTTCTCTTTCACTCCTCCTTGCTTTCTCACTTGTGTCAACTGATAAATCACTGGTTGTATTTTGTATATAAGCCTTCATTTCCTTTCTGATTCGTTTGCATACGGTTGATTTCTAGCGATGAGGAACGAGAACCCCATCATTTTAATCAGTCGTGATTTTTATTGATAGGCTGTGAATGAAAGAAACAAATATATGCAAGGAATCTAGATTTTGAACTGGTTAGCTGCAAGATTATTATAGTTTACTAAAACTAAAAATATAAAAACATGTTAGTTAATTAAAATCAATTAAAATTGCAGTCTATGTAACATTTTATAAGTTGATGTATTAATCAATAAAACTAAGAACATCTGTAATAACACTGTTTAAGTGATCTCACAGTTATGCATGCATTTGTCTGTATGTTTCGTAGGTTTATGCCTCCTGATGATCCTCTAGGCAGACACGGTCCCAGTCTGGAGAATTTTCTCCGCAAGCGACCAGTCGTTCCAGAACACAAAAAGCAGCCGTGTCCTTATGGTCAGTACAGCAAAAGTAGGAAATTAATTTCTTTATTTCAAAGCCACACAGCATATAACCTGAATGCAAAATTACTGCCATTCCTAGTGTAGTATAAACATGGCATAACCTTCATGCACTGTCAAGGCACTGCGCTTCTGAAGTTTGTTAGTAAACTGTAAAAAAATGCACCTGCTCTAGTTAAACCGACCACTGTTGTTTCCGTCACAGGTAAAAAGTGCACATACGGTCATAAGTGCAAGTACTACCACCCAGAGAGAGCCAATCAACCACAACGGTCAGTCGCAGACGAGCTTCGAGCCTTCGCCAAACTCTCTGCTGTAAAGACAATGAGCGAAGGGGCACTTGCAAAATGTGGCACCTTGGGTCCTTCGTCCAAGGGGGACAGTTCGGAAGCAAAGCGAGTGGCACCAAAGCGCCAGTCTGACCCGAGCATCCGGTCAGTAGCATGTGAACAGGAGGAGAGACTCTGCCCTGCGCGGAAGGCCGAGGCAAATTCTGTACCATCTCTGGTGTCAGCGCTTAGCGTTCCAACCATGCCTTTAACGAAAAGTCATGCGGCCGGAGCTCTGAACACGCGCTCGGCCAGCAGCCCTGTTCCAGGGTCGATGCACTTTACCCACAGCTCACTTGAACATGCTGGCAGTGTGCAGTACCCTCCCATCCTGGTCACCAATAGCCAGGGTGCCTCCGTGGCATACGGCGAGCCGTTCCCCAAGTATGACTCTGTGGTAAGTGACCACGGCTACTATTCCATGGTCAGTGACTTTTCCACCATCAGCCTCCAAGACAGTTTCTGCAGCCTGGAGCAGCCAGAACCTGTTGGGGTAGGCGGCGGAGGAGGTTATCCCGGCAGAGCGCCCAGCATGTGCCCTGAGCCTGGCCGAAGCCATTCGTCAGATTCTTTCTCGTCTTACAGTGGAGAGATGTACCTCAGCTCAATGGAGGGAAGCCTGGATGACAGCCTGAAAGGGCCACCTGCGCAGACGCTACCTTCAGCACAAACACGCCTTCAAGCCTTCGCTCACGGTTTCCACCATGAGGGCTTGACGCGTGTGCAGAGCTATGGTACAGATGAACCCAAACCAGGACCTCGCAAACAGTCTTCAGCTCACTTGGTACCCCACTCCCAGCACCCAGTTGTCGGAGCCCGATCCAGCTGCCCAGGCGACTACCCTCCTCTGTCTCAGAACATGTTGCCTTCTGCCTGCCCAGCACAACAGGGACGCTCTCTAGGCATGACTCGTATGGACAGCATCTCTGATTCGCGACTCTACGAGAGCAACCCTCTGCGGCAACGCAGACCACCGCTTTGCAGAGAGCAGCATGCTAGCTGGGACCCTCTGCCATGCGGTAACGAACCCTATGGTTACGGAGGCTATGGGTTAACAGGAGGCCTTATGCCTTGCTGCGAAAGGGTGATGGTCCGCAGCATGCCAGAGAAGATGGAACAGATATGGAGGTCCCCATGGGATAGCTTGCCACTTTTAACACCCGCCTCTCGTGGGCTGGTGGGGGAGCCCCAAGAGCGGCACCCTATTCCAGAACACCAGTATCAAACGTACCGAAATCTCTGTAACATCTTCCCTGCATATGTGGTCCATTCAGTCATGGAGAAGAACCCTCACATGACCGATCCCCAGCAGCTGGCTGCCGTCATAGTCACAAAATTACGTTCTTGCCACTAAGCATATCATAAATGGCTGCTAACAAAAAAACACAATATACTAGTTTGATGAATGAGAAATGCTTGAATGCCATGAGTATTTTGTTTGACGACAGAACAACCAATATTTAAAGTGGTAGTTCACCCACAAATGGAAATGTTGTCATCATTTATTCATCATTCTGTCTTGGTTATTTTTTTATGTGATGACAAAGCATGAGGACTGAGGTTTTTAAGTTTCTAAATAAATGCCAACCCTTATGGTACTTTATATGGTACTTTTATTGTGCTTTTGTGTTTTGTTTGAAGCTGATAAACCTCAATACCTATTGCAGTTGCAAAACATCTGTCGAGTACAGGAGACCGAGACGGTCATAAAGGTTTGGAAAAGCATGAGTAAATGATGACAGAATTTTCATTTTACGCAAAGTAAACCATTCCTTTAAATATGTTTGCTTTCGGATTGGACACAGCAAATATTCTGAGCAGGTTGGCCAGCATGATAGCATTGGTTGTAAACTCATTTGTTAAGCCATATAAGAGCCGGAATCTTGTATGAAAACATCATTTGTCACAGAAGAGTGAAATCTGTCGAGAGACCCGGGCAACATGAGAGTAGTGGCAAAATGTTTTGCTGAAGTTGGCCCGTGAAAACCTTGCATAAATTCACCAAAAGACTATTCGGATCGACAAAGCAGTGATGCTTGCAAATTAGATGGCAAATCTTGAGAATGTGTTTATTTTGTGGGTGACGATAACATTTATCCTTTGAAAAGGAGTTAAATGAGAGAAATCTCTTAAGTAAACTGATCAGAGATGATCCTGCACAATATGAACAGTATTGTGTGTATATGTGTATTCACTTGCATTTGCGTGTAAATATGATGTGACACTTTATTTTTTGTGTGTGCGTGACGACCTGTGCGATTTCAGAAAGAGGAGAACGAACGCTTGCGTACCTCAAAGCATGAACTTTGAACTTTTATGGCCTTACATTGGAGTGACCTCACCACATATATTAATGTGAATAGTGCTTAATAGTGGAGGTCGCTGTTTCGCATTTATTTTATAAAAGTGAGTTTCTGGGCTCACAAACAAAACTGGGAAAAGAAGGTTTAGATTCAGCAGTTTGGTAGTTTAGTTTGAACCTTTTCATTAGCTGGACTGCCAGGGGTCAAACCTGCTCATTGTAATACGTGACGTCCGCTCGCTTTACGTGTATTTTATGAAAAAGATGGAGCCATTTTAGGATCTGACAATGAGCCAAAAAGATAATCAGTGTAGGTTATCCTGATCAAGATCTGTTTAGACAGCACTAGGTAGTACCTAGTTGGGGTATTTGTTTGTATTTCTTTTAGATATTATGTAGATTAAAGACAGTTTTAGGAGAGCTATGCGGAAGCTTTGTAAGCATGGGCTTTGGTATATCCCAGACAGCATGTTAGCACTGTGCTCGACAGAGAGCACTACTTATGTTTGGCTCATTAGTCAATAACTTTGTGCCAGGTTTCACGAATTGGGGAAAAGAACGCGTCTCTTTGGCAAAATGCTCACGTGCAGCATCTATTTCCTGATTGGTGCCGAGTGACCGCCCCTTTTCATCTGTTCCGCCCTGTAAATTAGCACATCTTGAAGAGAGCGTGAATGTTATTGGTCCAGAGGTGTTCTGGGTGTTTAGAAAAACTTTAAAAATTGCTCCTTCATTTTTTTCACGAGCATACGTGTGGCCCCATGGGGTCCCGTTATTGCACGTGCGAAGGTGTGACACACTGCCTATCTTTCTCTTCCTGTGCGACACACACACGGAACACCAGGCTGTTGTTGGGTTGTTTCTGACATTTGGCTTACAGTTTGCTTGCTGCCTCCCCACCACCTTTCTACCCCAGACACAAAACTCAATCACTTAGATTTCTAATTTAAACACCATTGTTAACACCAAAGGTCTCGTCAAACCAATGATTTAACTATTTTATTATGATTGTCTTGTTTAGCATAGTTTTTGTAAAGTAATATTTAATTTACCTTTAGTTAGGCAAGTAACATTGTTTATGCATGGACCAAATTCAGATGAGAATAAGCAAAACGTGTGGGCCCAGAAGGCAACACAAAGAATGGAAGTTGAAATTTATTTAGTATGTTTCTTTAGAATTGGGTCTCTCCTCTTTCCTTTCTCTGAACTTGGAAGCCAAAGATGAAGGAGATATTTCTAGAGCAGAAAAGTATTTTCTGTCTTATGCTTCTAGGTTCAGACCCTCCTTACAAGCATCTGAGCAGCAAGCAACAACACATCAAATGTCCAGAAATGACCTTTTGCTTGTTGATACAAATTGTATCTATTTCTTGATTGTAAAAATATATTTCTGAGCTGTACAGTATCACTTATGAGTATATATATATATATATCTATATATATTTAAAAAAAGCTTAGTTTTGTCTAAAAAAAGGATAAAGAAATATAATGCCATAATGTCAGTGATACCGTGTGTCACTTGAGTAGCCCATAGAGATGGCTTATTTCCTGCCGGGCAGACCACTACATACAGGGATCTCTCGTTCATTTCTTTCTCTGATTTCTCATCTACTTTCCCACGCCACAGTAAGTAGTGTGCTACACTACAAATGCAGATTACAAGCATCTGTAGATTATTTTGTAGATTTTCTTTAGATGAATGTTAATCTCCGTGGAGCTGAACTTCCTTTCTGTTTCATTGAAGGATTTGGGGGGGCGTGACTTTATATATCATAATTTACTCCACCTCTGTTCTGTCTCTGTTAAAGGTATAGATACAGGAGAGACACGTTCTGATGTTATGAGTGAGCTCCTAATATATTTTTGTCTTTGTAAATATAAAGAATTAATGTAAAACCTCTTGTATATGCACAGTATTAGTGCATTTCACATACACGAAGACTTATCTAAATCTACCAGCTTATCCGAGCAGGACTTTCTCGCATACTCTCACTAAGACTTGGTTGGTTTGCCTCGACAACCACAGTTGGCATAGGCGATCAAATGCAAACATTAGATAACTAATGTAAAAAATGTTGACTTGTGTGTGCACTAGTGTGAATTTATGGTAAATTCACAAACGTTTCACCTGTAACATCATATACCTGCTACAGTCAGAGCCGTTCCAGATTAAAATTTAAAACTTTAGTTTGACGGAATTTGCACAATTTTGTTAAAGTATTTAGCAAATAGGCATGTTTGATCAACTGAAGTTGACGGTGCACCCGCACACATTATCTCACAAGTAACGTGAGCTTTAGCAGAATCTTGTACGGAAAGATGTCCACAAAAACACATCCAACATACACACCTTGTACATGCCTTACAGTTGTACTACTATTGGTTTGTGAGAGTTGAGCATATACTGTAATTGCTTCTTTCTATCACAATGTTAATGATAAAATGAAGATGATGTTTTGCTGTACAGTCCAACTGTGACAACCTGATTTTAAATTTGATAAGCTTGCACAGTCTCCTGGTTTTCAGTGAAGTTTCTCTAGGACGTCCAGGAGAAAGAACTCGCAGGGCAAATGCACAAAGGACAATTAAAAATCCTGAATGGAAACAAGTTGATTTCTTTGCATAGTCTGAAAGTGAACAGAAGAGATGGTTTCTTTTGTTGCCAGTTAAAGAGCTGATGTAATCTGTACATTTAAATGTATGTTTTCAATATTGAATACACCAGCTATAACATGCTCACACAAACACACTCTCGCCAACAGATTGATTCTCAGGAACCAACAAATGTATTATTATTTCAGATCCTTTCTGAAAGACAGTGTCCTTGATGTTTGCTCTTATAAAATGCTAAATGCGGCGATTTGTGAAGTAGTGTGGATGATCTTGAAAATGTGTTTCTAAATTCAAGTTTGCTGTTCATTTCACATTTCCCCCTTGTATCGTGGGTTTTTCGCGCAGGTTGACCGAGTGGTCTTAACACTTTTGAGTCTCGTGCTGTGATGATGATGATGACATACAATAGTATGTTTTACTCTCTAACGAATGAAACATGTTGCTTATAAACTTGTTTTAAATATGAAAAAAACATGAACCAAAAAAGAACGAAATAAAAGGAAGTGAAAAGGGTGGAAATACTTTATAATGCTTTGGGTCTCTGGGCTCAAACAAAATGTAAGTCTCAATGACAAAAGGTGTTTGTTCCTCTAAATAAAGCCAGACTCTATTTGGTTAACGGTTATGCCTGTGTTTCTATTGGTTGTTTGCATGTGTTACTGTTCAACGTGCGTCTGTTTTATTATAGGTTTTCAAACTGTTTTTATAGGTTAATCTGGGAGAAAAGTTAGTTACAGTATATGTTAAATTAATAAAATTTGGTACGATTTGATCTGTTCTCCAATACCCAGTTTATCTTCATACTGAATATAGAAATAATAAAAAAAATATGTTTTTACTCACGATGAGTGCCCTAGTTTTGCGACTGAGACATCATGGTGTATAGGACACACGTAGGGTGTCAGACTATCGTTCAAAATTTACTTTTAGCAGACACTTTTATATCCAAAGCGATTTACAAAGAGTTCTGGGAGCAATAAGCGATATGTCACAATAGTACAAAGTTAGACTAATCGGCAGTTTGTACCCTGCTCTGAGCAGATTTGAGTTGTAATGTCTCATGTCAAAATTAATTGTTTATTACCTTTATCGGTAATTTCTGCATAGATGTCTGTATTTATTAATTTCTTTATTTATACACTTAAGTCATTTCTCATCATCCATTGAAATTATGCTCTGATAGACGTATGATGGCTGATGTTATTGATGTAAGGATGGATGAGATATATTTTTATATATCTTATTCACTGTAAAGAAAAACGGTAGGTTTAAAACAATACACAGAGAAATTACTAAATTCCACTCGGGTCCTAAATTGCTCTCCTGAAATCAACGTACATCCATATGAATGAATGCAGCCCCTTCATGTACTGAATTCTTTAAAAGCACATATGTGACCCTGGATCACAAAACCAGTCTTAAGTAGCACGGGAACATTTTTAGTAAAAGCCAAAAATACATTTTGTGGGTCAAAATTATAGACTTTTCTTTTATGCCAAAAATCATTAGGATATTTAGTAAAGTTTTGTAAATTTCCAACCCAAAATATATAAAAACTTTATTTTTGTGAGTGGATGGCCTGCTACAGTGCCTCGGATTAACAACTTCAAATGCGATTTTCTCAATATTTAGATTTTTTGCACCCTTAACTTCCAGTTTTACACTCTTGTATCTCCACCAGATATTGTCCCATCTTAACATCCCATATATCAATAAAAAGCTTAACTATTCAGCTTTCACTTGATGTAAAAATCTCAATTTCAAAAAATTGACCCATGACTGGTTTTGTTGTCCAGGGTCACATATGACATATTAGTCACAGAGATGGTACTGGGGGATCTAAATGTGATTCATCAATGACTGAATTAAAGAATGAATGGGGTTCACCACTTGCGCTTTAAAAGGGGGAGGAGATCGAAATAAACTCCTAACCAGGTTAGCTCCACAGAGTAAGTTACTTTGGTTACTGACTCCGAGTATAAGTGACCTCTCTTTTAGAAACAGGCTTGAGTTACCCCGCTTCCTCTGGTTTGACATACCTCACATTCTGAAACGGAAAACCCAGAGTTTCTGGGTTAGCCAAAACAAGATCCCTACATTTGTCAGTAGTGTTTTAGCATAGATTTGCAAAGAAGTTAAAAGACCGTCAGAAATCTGCAACCCAATTAAAGAAAACAAACCATTGTTTTATTAATTCCGCAAACAAAGAGGCTAGCCAATTGTACGTCATTCATGTGAATATTTTCAGAATTACAGATACAGAACTAAAGGATTGCAATATTGCATGTATAGTCCAGCTTAGCTCCCAAAGTTGTTTTTGTATGATATGGTTTGTAGTTCAGGGTTGGCAGTAACTGCTGCTCAGTTAAGGTGTTAGAATAGCTTGAGTCCAGCTTTAAGTTTGCTGAGGTCATTGTGAGTCCAAAGTGGCCCATCTGATCCTGTGGCACCTCTGCTCTGAAGTGGAACACTGTGGATAAAGATACGATTTCATTTTTGTTTTGTTGGTAAAGTGACGGCACATCACAGATGCTGGCTACAGTTTGTATTTCTTTTAACAACAATATATAAAGTTCTCACCTCCTGTTGCCATGGTGCCGGGGGAGTGGATCTAGCTCCACCTGTTGGTCGAACACGTTTAACGTTAAATATGACTCCACCATAAAACAGGAGGTGTCCTCTGATTGCCCTGGAACATTTCCTAATGGATACTGTTTCCAGAGGACCTTATCTGGAAGGACACAAGAAGAACAGTCACATCTCCCCCACAAAGCAACTCTTTAATGTTTCACAAATACAAACGATTTTGTTAAGACGAGTTCCAGGGTTACGTTTGGAGACTAGGACTTTTTTAGCAATTCCATTCGGTACCACCAGTGGACGAAAAATGTCACACTATATAAAGTAGATGATGGCAAAACAAATTCTTATTTCAAATGGCTGGATACATTAAAACCGCTCATTGAGTGTTTTTATTGTACATCACCTGTGCACACACTCCACGCCGATCCTCGCAACGCCGAGTTTCTTTCCTGTAGAACTTCTGCGCTCAAATTTTCCTGAAGCTCTTCTGCGCGCGGAGCCTGCAGAGATGCAGGGGTGTGGTTTGATGAGTGAGTGTGTCTGTTCTGTGATGCCTTGAGCCTTTCCTGAAGGCTCTGTAGGGTGTATACAGGCTGAGCAGGGTCTGAGGGTTCAGGAGAGGTGTTTCCATGGTAATCCTGTGTGTAGATGCTGCAGAGCTGAATAAGGTTCTGTTGTGTGTCCGGTGGGAGGGGCTTATCCATGTCACTCAAAATCCTTATAGAAAATAAAGTTTTGTTAACCTTCACCTGAGCTATGTGTGAATCTCTTTCTCTTTGCAATTTGTACTCACTGTTGAAGCAGGAATGGAGTAGCTGGACATGGCGCATTCACACAAGCAGAGATGAGAGTCTGCCATGGAAGCGCTAATCGGTTCACGAAGATCCTCTCCTTTGATGTTTTCAACTGCCTGTGAGCTTTCAATTCACCTGTGAGACAGAATTTTACACACTCAAATTTACAACTAATACACTGGCCCTGGTTCTTTGGAGTTGACTCCAAAAGTGAGTCGATGGAATTGACACTTCGACTCCATTTACTGTCAATAAAAACGGGCTCAGGAATATAAAATAAATGAATTTGACTTCATAAGTTTGGGAACTTTTGGCTGGCAACCAATCTCCAAAGTCACTAGCACATGGATTTGAGCAACGTGCACGCCATCACAGATAGTATTTTGTGCTGTCAGACCAGTTAACCCTGTCAGGTTCTAAACCAATGTGGTTTTCCAAGTGTACGCAGCATAAGGACATTATGGTCTAGCTGTAGCTATAAACTTATGGTAAAGCTTAGACACTTTCATTCAAAGCAACTAACAAAGTCCTAAAGGGAAAGTAAAAAAAAAAAAATTTGTTTGTTCTGATGAACACAGAGAAAGATATTTGGAAGAATGCTTATAACCAAACAGAGCTTATTGACAACCATGGTAGGAAAAAACTAAAAAAAAATTAACAGAACAAAAAAAAGATGAAGTAATTAATTTTTCCTAGTATGCGAGTCAATGGGGGGCAAGATCTGTTTGGTTTTAAGCATTCTTCCAAAGATCTTTCTCTGTGTTCATTAGAACAAATAAAAGTATACAGATTTGGAACAAGTCGAATGATGACAGAATTTTCATTTTTGGGTGAACTGTAAAAGTTGTTTAGAGAAATAAAAGCTTGAAGATGGACGGTCGAAATATTCAAATTTGAGAATTTAATGTGATCGGATTGAAGGTGAAGAATGAACAGGAAATATTCCATGCAATTTTGTGAGAGTACCAGTAAGTGTCGCTCTCATTACCGCAGTGTTTTGGATCGGATGTAAACATGTACAGTAAGAGAGAGAGAGTGGAGGTATGACTTTTACCTTAAACATCATTGGTTTTTAAATGTTATTCGTCGCTTTTCGCCAATCACAAAGAAACTTTAATGATTTCAGTCAATGACAACATTTAAAATTACGGAATTGACGAGAGTCGATTGCGGTCTTTGTTAATGTCCCTAAAGTCAGATTCGACTCAGTCGACTCCCCATTCCTATGTTCCACCAAAAATGACTTTATGGGCAGACACATAAATGAAGTAACGTCAGCAATGAAGTCTAACGTTGTTATTTTTATTTTATTTTATTTATAATGCAATAACTTTTGAACATCTTTGAGTCCAAATATTTATTATGGCCAAACAGAGATACAATAAGTGTAATTAAGGTACTTACTTCTGCTGTTGCAGAGCAATATTTCTGAGATCCAAGAAGCAATGTAATAAGCTCTGTGACTGGACGGCTCGTTCGAGAGCTCCGTGAACAGTCTGTCCAGAAGCAGATTTATAAAGATGAACGAATTCAGGACCTTCACAACAGGCAACCAGAACTGGTGGAACACTCGAGGAAGACATGGGGAGAAGACGTCAACCGAGTCCTCTGCAGAGAGACAGAGGGAATTTATGTGAGCATTTACTTGAGCATTTGTTTTGTGAACCCACTTATGTATTCTTCGCATCCCTATCTGACCTCATTAGTAAAAACAATATAGACATGCACATTTTGTTTTAGTATATGGTATGGTGTATAAATAATGACAGAATTTTCATTTTGAAGGTGAACTATTCCTTTAAGCAATCATGTATGTGTTCGTACCCGAAGGGTCAATATCCAGAGACTCTAGTTGTTCTGCCGTGGGAATAAGAAATCCATCCTGAACTAAAACATCAACAAGGATCTCTCTAAAAACACAGAGGCATAACAGTCTCATATTTATTTAGCACATATACTTTAGAATTTTGTAATAAACACCTGACCACACATGCACACATACCTGGAATCTGCTGCAAAATGTTTGATCTGTGTCAAGATCCAGCTAAGATCAGCGCTGGCATCCGGCCACACTCCAGGCTGCCCTCCTTGCTTTTCCAGCTCTTCATATACCTGCCATACAACAATAAGCATGTAGAATTATCAGAACACAGTTTACACATTAATAGAAACAACTAGAAAATGTAAATAGTGTTTTGCTTGTGCATTCACAATGCTAGTGTGCTGATAGTAGTTGCCAGGGCAGTGCCATGCAGTTGCTAAGGTGTTTTGGGTGGCTGCCAAAAGGTTCAAGTAAAAAATAGCCCACTATTATGGTTAATTTGGAGCATGTATATGGCCATGGTACATTCGACGCAAGTCTATGTGATTGTTTTGATTCGTTTTATTATGTGCCAAGTGCAAATCCAGTGTAACCGCTTGGTCATCCTGCTGCATGAAAGAATTTCCCTGCCTATGTCTCAGAATAACAAGTTTACGCTGCCCTCTGGAGGTGACAGATGGGAATGCAAGACTTCTTCAGAACTCAAGACTTACCTGAAACTGTTCTCTTTCGAAAGAGATGAGCAGCTCTCGGACTTTCTCTGAAAATCAAAGATCAATATAATAATATATGTATAACTGAATATGTTATATACGGTAATGTCATTCAATATTGTGTTGTCTAAGAAACACTGTTTATATGATTTACATTTTATGTTTTAAAACATGTCTGACCCAACTGCATCTTGATATATTTCTACAATTGACCCTTAACAAAACTGGGACGGAAAGGTCTGCAATATGCATTAGAGGGATACATTCAGGATTTGAGATAACTGTAACAATAATTACACCTATATTTGCATCCACGCCAGCAGACGATAACGTTTGGTTAATTCTAAACTTGCACGATGCAATAGGCTACTGTCACACAAATGGATGTATAGCTTGATACACAACCTAAATGTGGTGTATCAAGTGTTTTTTCTTAACTCCAAAATTTGTTTTTAATAAATTCACATCTTGCCAGCTTGTTCATACTTATAATATGTATGTAATATATCAATAAGTACTATATGCCACCTTAAAACCCCACTTCCCGAAACGCTTCCGTCTGTAATTCGTACATGACTAATTTCAGCAATGTTGTGTCTCCTATCTGAATTGTGTAGTAAATAGTTGTGATGTGAACTCCGCTATTCTCCTTCATTTAATATGATCTAAAAAAAAATATTATAATTTCTTATCGTTTATCGTGTGAACGTCCATTAAAGCTGGGTATATATATCTCTGTTTACTATTACAATAATTAAAAAGCAATTTTTTTATATTAATAACCAAAGCTCTACTACGCCAGTCTTGTCAGACTGGTTTGTTTGTCGGACAAAATGGTGGTCAGTCACGGGGACACATAATATCGGCATTATGATTGGTCAGATCGCCTGTAAATCAAACTGTTTGCGAAGGTTCAATTGTACTGTCATGTTGTTCTGTCTTGACCCCTCTCATACTTACTGTGTCCCTCAATCTCTTTCTTTCTGCTGAGCAGGATTTCCTCTTGTCTTTTAGCACAGTCCTCTTCATCCTCCTCTTCCGAATGGTTCCAGTCCTCCGTCAGCTGACCGCCCAGCTGGCGAGACCAATACTCCTTATGCAACCAATCCAGCACAAACTCACAACCTGAGACAAACATAATAAATAAACCTCATGAACACAAAGATGGATTCAGATACCGGCAGCTGAGTTTAAAATACCTACTGTCCATATGATGATAAAAAACCTGTATGCATGTCCCATGACCTAAACTTCTATCATCCACACATCTTGATGTTAAACAACATTTAGTTCTTGCCTCAGACGGACCACAAACAATCCATTATCTGACCATGTGACTCGTACTGATCACAAAACGTGAAGGCCGTAATCTTCTTACTTTGCAATTTAAAGATGTGGGGTGCACAGTACACATATTTTTCAGTCTGTCTGAAAACAGTGTAGATAAACTGTATATGAGAGCCTGAGGATAAAATCCTAAAGTTGGCACAGACAATCCCAAGCTCATGGGTTTGAATCTCAGAAATCTCAGTCATTTAAATAAAACAATCACTGATCTTTGCCAAAGATTGCCAGTATAGTGGCATGAAGTCTTGAATGTTTTACATTAGCCATTTTCACTTTTTTGCTCATTTTTAACGGTTTACTATAGATGGTTTAAGCAGAAACAACCTAAATAGACGTTATGTGGCAAAAACGTAACTTCCGGTAAACCTCTGCAAAATAATCAATAACTTAATACAAGTCATATACAATTAAAGATTAATATAAATGAAATATAAAATAAATAGTTATATTACTAGCCAAAACAAACAAAGTTAACTTCGGGCCAAGCATGTGCGTCCCATGAAACTATCTATACAACCCTCATCCGTTTATCAATATAAAAGCTACAATGTAAATTTCTGTCTGTTCAATTTCATTCATAATACACTAAAATGTAGACCAAACCTTTTGCAATTTGTTCAAACATCTGGCTACTCAAACTACAAAATAACTTAGTAGTTAAAAGATAAATAGACATGTTTATACATGTGTTACTCTGCGCGAGACTCGAACCAGGGTGGGTTTGGATGGAAGACAGCGTTCTTACGAGGAGGATAAAGACCGCAGCTTCTAACGTCTGTCGCTAGAGTGTCTCTGTTGGTCAGGGAGTGAGGTTTACCTTGCACAGCTCTCTCTTGCTGGCCTCAGTTACATATGAAATCTGTGTGTGTGTTTGTGTGTGTGTGTGTGTGTGTGTGTGTAAAGTAAGAGCTGTCCACAGGTTCTCTCACCTTTTCTGCACCACTTCAGAGAAGGAAGTTTGTTGTGTGTAAAGTCATGCCTGAGGTTTACCACCCACTCTGGGATATTTAACTGCCAGAGAAAAAAACTGTGGTAAGAACTGCAGTTATGACAGAAAGCAAACGTGAGTAAGTGAACGGTGTAACTTACATTTCTGGCTAAAAGTCGTAAGGGCTTGGCAATTTTCGTCTGTTTCCGTTCTGTGATGACATTAACAAACCTGAAAGACGCAATCACACTTGATCAAAGACCTAACCTTTGGTAAAGTAACACCTAAATGAAATGATCAGAGATGAAAAACATACCGAACCAGTGCCATGCCATAGAGAAGCACCAGATCATTGGCCTCCAGATTGCCCGTGTTATCCAGCACCTGACACCGGACCAGATCTGCTGTGCTCGCTACAGCCACCGGAGTGTTTTGTCCAAACCTGTGAAACAGACAGTAAATTCTAAGTACTTTCTTACGTATTCATGCTCTACATTACACCCAATGAACCGATGCCACTGCATTAACAAAATGTGACAGCTTTTGGAATTGATCAGACTGGTCTCATCCCATCAACATCAACTTTGGACACATTCCAGGTTTCAACAGAAATGCTTAAATAATTAATGTCGAGAGAGAGAGAGAGAGAGAGGAGAGAGGAGAGAGGAGAGAGGAGAGAGGAGAGAGGAGAGAGGAGAGAGGAGAGAGGAGAGAGGAGAGAGGAGAGAGGAGAGAGAGAGAGAACACCGCATACCTGCCCTTCCAGGCAGAGACTCTGTGCACTGCGTGTTTTTGCAACACAGGGTCTCTCGAGTACAGATGCTCCAACACATGATCATACTCCGCTTTGTTCATCCAGGCCACGACGCGACGCGTCTTCTTTGCCGGTCTCCCCTTCATCTTTTCAGTTTAGCGTCTACGCAAGTTACTATGTAATATGTAGACAATGGGGCAGCCAACGCTTTTTACGTCGAATAGGAAAGAACAAATTATACGAAGATATATTTTTCCTAAACACGCCCCGCCAGCGGTGCAGCAGGTTGAACAATCCCCCTAGTACCAGTAGCGGTTACAGTGGTTCCGTACGTGCCGTGGTTATTTTCCTTCAAAAAGATCAAGCAGCTATAACGTGCTCTGACCAAGTACGATAGTATTAATATAGGTTTGTGAATGTTGTGGGTTTATTTATACACTTGAAGATGATCAAAGTGCAAGTAAAAATAAATGCAAACACAGTTTCTATTTTTTAATAGATTTCTAATTTAATTCTACACTTCACGAGAGTAAAATACATCTCATATAATGTCACCCGATTATAATTTTGCATATTGTTACGAACAAAATATTATGTAATCTTACTATAATCAGTAAAATTAGTGTTATATAAGGTAATGATTGGTAGTTTGTGAGCACACTTTATTTGTTTTGAAGTAATTTATTTATTCATGAAATGTTTTTGTTTATATTGTTTTATTTAAAGAACGTCAAACTATTGTTGGGACAGTGCATTGTCTCACTTTTCTCCAATAGTCTCTCACGTACGCCAGTTTCCCGTACCAAACTGTGCCGTTCTCTCCGGGAAGCCTAGAAGATCTTGGAATCTCTGTGGAAAATGACGTCGGTGCTCGAATTGTGTGGGATACCCCCTCCTCATATTCCCAGATCGCGCGCGTTCGAGCTCAGCGTCGTCCGCGGGACACAAAGCAGCAGATAACGGGGCCTGTGCAGATCGGGCGGAGTTTAGCTAAACGCGCTTTGCTGTGCCTCCATCGGCGAGGCTGGGTGTGGTTTTCAAAACTCAGTTCCGTTAGCAGGAAATCGACTCTAGGACCGCAAGCACATCTCTTTGAGCGACGAAGACGCCGAGAAAAGTGAAACTTTGTGGGAGCGAGCCGAGGAGAAGGTCTTCCAAAAGAGCGCTGTCGGACGTTCACTCTTTGGCGTGGACATCAGCCGCTGGGAAAAAGTTTGGCTGTCTGTTGACTTCATTGTATCAGCTCTGTTTCTGACATCCGCGCGAGAGAGACGCAAAATACAGTCAAAATGCCGAAAACGGTGAGTACCCGTGGGACACGTTAACAATCGAGTTGAGTGTATTGTGTCGAGAACAAAGCGAAGAGATTTCACGGTGCTTTTTAGCGCTGCGCATTTGGGGTGAAACGGGAGACGGTAGCGCCGCGTAGGCGCTCGGAAGGGGCGAGGATGGTCTTTCACTTGCTAAAAAACAGTTGGCATTTCTGCCAACCAATGAACAGTAGGCCGAACGCGATGCCCAATTCTTTCTAGCAATTCTCGAATATATTAACAACAATGAGCTTTCAATTGAACTCGCTACAGAATAGCACGTCGCGTGTCAAATACACTGGACAGTTACTCTAATATAATCGCTCTATGTCGCATGTTCTAAGTAAATGTATAACATTAAGACCATTTAATTGTATTTATACTCTTTTATTCAAACAGACACGCTAAATGTTGTTATATACAGTTCTGTTTGCCTGTGTTGTATATGGGCTGAACCGTTACTCGGTGACAACATGCGACCCCCCACCATCGTCAAATCTGATTGGCCTTCCGTCAAGCTCTAGTGAATAGACCGCGTCTAGTTCATTTTAGCGCCTCCGTGCTGCCGGTTATGGCGCGGGTTCGATCTGTTCTTTATAAGGATTTCGGGACTGGAAACTATGAGACGCGTCGCAGCCGGTGTGTCTAGCTTGTCAGTCACTATGGGAGGACCGGACGAGCTCATGGCGCAATTTTCCACGCCGAGGCGTGGTGTTCTCCCAAATACCGACCCAACTGCGCGTTTTTAACACGAGGCTCTCTTTTTGGCTGCACCTCGCAAATTGTGAATCATTCTTTAAGTGGATTACGTTTAAGAGCCACAGTCAGAGGATAGACCGACACGTCCTTTTTTCTGATCACGTGGGTCACATGCAGCTCTCGACGTTCTCAGCT
Source organism: Barbatula barbatula (assembly GCF_947034865.1). Classification (NCBI taxonomy): domain Eukaryota; kingdom Metazoa; phylum Chordata; class Actinopteri; order Cypriniformes; family Nemacheilidae; genus Barbatula; species Barbatula barbatula. The sequence continues at coordinate 23,205,956 of NC_136767.1, read as the reverse complement.
TAACGTTCAGTTACTTGCCAGTATATAAATAAAATAAAAGCCCTTCGGTTTAAGCTTCGTCTTCGGTTTTTTAATGTGAAGATTCCCATATATAAGTTGGCACGTCTTGTCAGAGATAGTTCACTACATAAATCATTGAAATGAATTCAAAGAGTCACTTTCAAAATAAGTTCCACGAAGAGCTGCTTTGTTTTGATTTGAAAAGTAAATCCATGGTATTCATACTGTAATGTATTGTTTGATTCATATCAGAGACATAAATCAATGTATTAAAATAGCTAGCTTAAAGGGATACTTCGCATAAAAATGAAATCTCTGTCATCGTTTACTCGCTCTTAAACCTGTATAAATGTGTTTTGCTGAACACGCGGGAAGAAATTTGGAAGAATGTCAGATCTCGTCCTCCATTTATTGTCACAGGAGTCAATGGGGGAGAGAGATTTGACAGTCTTCCAGATATCTTCCTGTGTGTAGAGCGGAACAAAGATATGTATACAGGTTTGGAACAATCTAAGGGCGAGTAAATGAGGACAGAATTTTCATTTTTGGTTGAAGTATCACTTTACCTACTATTTACATTCATAAAATATGTAGCCTATTTATTTCGCATAATTATAATATTTGGTTTGTTATGCAGCAGATATACACGGCAGTCATGTTTGTATTAATTAAAATCGTAATAATAGGTAAGAGACACGGATATGAAATGTAACACAACCGGGTTATGATACAAAGTGACAGGCAGATTCTAAATACCAGCAATCTTAAGAATTAAGTGCTGATAACATGGTTCAAGTCTAATTTAAACCTGACGTGTTAAGAGTTGTTCTCAAAATATCTCCATCACACCTATTTGCAATTTCTTACATATTGTATGTAGTCTTTGTATGGTAGGCTCAGATGCTTTACCGGATGGTTTTGGTTGACCTTTCACTAGTCTCCTCATGTTGCAGAGTGAGGACAAGCTCAGCTAAAGGGAGATTGAATTTGAATGTGCATTATAGAAGTCTGGTAGATGTCATGGAAGAGGTGCAATAACAAATTAGGTGGAAATTAGATAACACTATGAAGAGTGTCAGTGAGGACTGATGCCAACACACAAAGCTCACTATATATACATGGGGTGAACCTTTTTGGAATGAATGGAACACTTATTAGAAAAGTAAAGCTGGAAATGTACATATGTCTTTTAATTCGTGAGGGATTTTATTTTGGAGGTTCCCTGGATCTGTTTTTGGAATCGTATCGGCATGTAAAAGAACTCAAAACTTTAAGTGTCTGTGAGTATTTTTTCCGATTATGACTCAAGGTTTCTGTACTTAGACTGTGCTTACATCACTTCCTGTTTGAACGTTTCCTGTTCTGGGCCAGCTAGGTTTGACGCTGCCACTTAGTACCTTATTTGGAGTTTCACAGAACTGCAGTGTGCGCGCACACACTCGCATGCACACACACACAGCTTTGTGTAGTGAGGACGGGCCCCTTTTCCGCTGCAGATTTCTGTCGCCTAGAATGCAGCTGTTTATCAAAGCTACTGTACTAAAATGGCCTCTTTTAGACTTAGCACACCCCCTCTCTCTCTTGCTCGCATACACTCGCACACATTCATTTATCGCCAGTCATCAGTTCCTCTCAGTTTATGGAGTGGGAGTTACGTGACCTCTGTAGGTTGAGGTCAGAAGGAGTGAGCAGGCGAGAAAGTAAGCGACTGCTAATGGGTCACATTAACATGGTAATCCTCTTGCAACCATTTTAAAACTTTTTTTGGCCTTGAACTTACTTTAAACACAGCAAATTTCTGCCTCATAAATACTTTCTATTATAAACATTAGGGGTGTCACGATATAGTGTGGCATGATATATTGTGACACAAAAATACAATATGTTTGTGGGTCTATAGTGTAGGACCGAAGACTTGAGGTTGAGTTTTGAATGTGACTAGCCAAGCGTTAAAATATCCTGTGTTTTATTTTTCAGTGACAGATCTGTTGAATTTGTATTATTTTTAATTTGACATACAAAAGGTTCAGCTTAACATTGAATGCTGTCAATTCTATAACAAAATACAATACAAGTGTTATTGACACATTGCTTTGTAAAACAAATTCAGTTCAATCATAACATTTTGTTCAGTAGGCTATATCGTGATACACCCCTAAGAACCATAAAGAATTCAGAAATTAAACATGGTGTACACCAATGCCTTTGTATTATTTATGAACTGCTTATACATGACCGGTCCATTGTGAATTCAAAAGAGGGTTGGAGGTCTTTGGTATGTGTCAGGTGGGGAAGGATTAACTATGAACACACGCACACACAGGGAAAGATTAATGATCTTTAATAAGGTAAAGCTCCAGGGGGTTTTAAGGGAAAGTTCTAGAGTTTGTCGAACACTTCACATCCTGATGGAGGAAAACGGCAGAATTGAACTACATCTCATTTCAAAACTCGTAAGTCAAATTTGTGTGTGTGTGTGTGTGTGTGTATATAAATATATATATTTTTTATTAGCGAATTAAAGACCCTTTTTCAGTTTTCTAATGTCAATTTGTACGATTTGTAACTTAAACTTCAGAGTTGAGTAGCTATAGTTATATACTGGCCTTAGGTCTAACATTGATTTTGCTGATTATTTAACAAACCTAAGGCGTCTTCTATTCAAATGTGTTTTTGTAAACCCGCCTTATTTTGGAAAGAGAAACACGGTTCTGCATTTTGCATTTGATTTAGTTACTGTAGTTATATTACTGTAGGTATATTTTGTCAAAACTCTCTCCAAAAACGTCAGCATTTTAGGTTCCCTATAAGACACTTGTGTTAATGCATAGCAGTGTACCTGTAAATAGGATTTTATAAGGGAGATTTGGACCAGAAGGAATGTACTAACAAGTAACTCATACAAATCCTTCTGTTTTCTACAAGATGAAGTCCCTGTCGAAATCCACTGTATATGTTGCTTTAAAAAAATTATCCATATAATGATATTGGAAATACTCTGTCATTTTGAGATATCAAACACGTAAACTGTGTTTGCATAATGTCTCCTGGTAGGTCATTTAGTTGTTTTATTACAATGAACTATGTTGGGAAGAAATGACAATAATCCCATTTTGATTAAGCTATATTAATGTTTGAGGGAACTTGAATGACTTGCATACTTTGCATTTCTAGGCTTCTGTTGTGCACATAGAAGTGTTTTAACAGGAGTGAAAGAAATGCAAAATGAATATTACTTGTGTCATGTTGATAATTTTTCTTTTCCAAAGATCAAGCCGCAAATGCAGTCAAAAACTGCTTTAACAATCAGTTTTTGGGGGGAAGAATGCTGTGTCAGTTAACCAAAGGATGATCAAAGAATGAGAGAGAACTGTGGTTAAAGTTAACTTAGTGTAACTGTAATATAGATACGCGGTTGCTAGCTGTTAGCTTTATATCTCTTTGTGTTTGCTTGGGAGGATCGGTTTTGTCCCAGAGTTTGTGTGTGTGAATGAGATTTTATCAAATTTGAAGTTTGTAAATGAGAGGGTTGTATGTGTATCTCTGTAGTCATTCGTATTTATGGCTTGTTCTGGTTTCAAGTGTCTTTTTCAGGGCGGGAGAGTGTGATGTGTAGGTTTGTTAATTGGCTTTGGTGTGTTTGGTTTACAGTAGGGGTTTGAGGCACGTATGTTTGCCCAATCTCAGTCTTGTCTAGCCAGCCCTTTAGACCGATGGCATAAGGTTTGGACTTCATAGCGGCTTTGATTGACCAAGAACTCCCCAAGAGGCCTCCTGACTAACATGTACAACAGCCAATTAAATTACATTTTGTTCAGCATCATGCTAAGAGGCAGGAAAATGCAAAGTTGGTCCCTTTATTGGCTTCATGCATCAGACGTTTAGTCAACAAATCATGACGTCTAATGCTAAGATTAGCCAAATTTTTGCTTTATATAAACCAGAATTATCATTATTGTAAGATGGCCTTCAAACTGTACTGAAGGAATTTCTATCTATGCTGGACCCTATTGGCTGCTTTTTATTGGATTTCCTGAATCAAATGATCATTTCCAAATTCCAAAAAAATGTAAATGTAGTTTTCTAATGAAAGAAATTAATATGTTGGAACTAGTGGTGAAACGGATGGCATTTGATCTGTTCGGATCGTGCTCTATGGTTTGACAAAATGTATTCTTAAAATAGTTTTAACGCACACTCTCTCTACTATATCTTAACTTAAACTGCTGCATAAAGCATGTCACCCGCGGATGAACTGTAAGTTTATTCATCATAGAGTAAAAGATGCGCTCTCGCTCTCTCTCCAGTATCTGGGCGAGTACAATATTTAAGCACATTCTCGTGTACATCTTAACTTAAACGTCACTGATCTATATAGAGGACTGGATTGTTAATGATCTCATTAAACTGAAGCTACCACGCAGCCAATGAAATTGAGTTATCACACATTAATGATAAAACAGTAATTTACCAGTGGCCGTTTTTATACCTAAAGTCTCATACTAAATCCTCACAATGCAAATGTCTTCGTCATTTCTTTTTTTTAAGGTCCTACTTCGGTTTATGGAGCGTCCTACAAAAAGTTTACGTACATACAGTGTCAAACAATTTAATTTTCTAAAAATAGGTTGTTATTATACTCTCAAATGATTTGTTCGGCGATCCTTCCGTCTAATCCCCTCCTTTCTGTCAGCCAACTCTGATCTGATTGATCAGATGGTCTAGTCTGCTGTGATTGGTCTACCGCGTGCAGTGTCACAAATGGAACATACATGGCATTACATGGAGTGGCGCAAATCCGACCCGGAACTGAAATTAGAACGACAGGTGACTCATTTGCGTGATTCAGAATCGACTCCTTTTTTCCAAGCCAATAACTTTGTTATTCATTCACTGTCGGCTTTACAACTGGGCAGACTGCTTACAATCACACAGCAACATTACACACTGTAATTTTAAGGACGTTGTAATATTAACTCTTTAAGGATGTAGATGGTTAATTATTTTAAGTCGGGAATTTTCCCATTTTATAAGATAGAGAGTGAGTTATTTTCATTTTCATTACATTAGCATACATATCAGATCAGCAGACAAACGAGAACTCAACATATGTCAAATGTGCTTATTCTGACATCTAAAAATGGATAAATACAGGCTGTATATGTTGTTTAAGTCATGAAGCTTGTGCCATTACAACAGTGTGCAGTACACACTTGCTTTCTACAAGTTGATTTTTAGATGTTGCTATATTGGCCAAAATAAACATAAAGATTGGAAAAATATCAGAAGTAACAAAACTTATCGCGTGCCTATTAAGTGTAATATGCTTATTGACAGCTCTTGTTGAAGACAAAATATTGCATGTCCAGTGTTTTGGATAAAAGCGTCTGCTAAATAAATAAATGTAAATGACAACTCCGATTCGGATAAATTTTTATTGCCGATACTACTGCCATTTAGGTTGTTTTTACATGTCACAACGGTCAGCTGCGAGAGTTTTCATGAAGTAATGTTTCATAAACTTGTAATTATGAGTAACACAGATTTTACTCTTAAGGAAATTTATAATAATGATAATTGCCTGACACAAGAACAGCCATCATTCTCGATTAGCATCTGTGCTGCTAAAATAACCGGTTACACAATCTGTGCAATTTGTAAAGAAAACATTTGATGAAAATAAGTAAAATACTATCTTTAGCCTATTCTTTATTAGTTTTATGTGTCATTGTGTAGATGTCATTGTTCTGGATGTGTATGAGCCATGTGAGTGCGTCTGAGCAAAGCAGTAGGATTGTTCTAAGAATAGTGTCAGAGAAACACTAGAACGGCAGGTCCACTGTAAAGACCACACCCCTATCACACACGCCCTGACCAGGCAGTATTACACATTCTTGGTTCCTGTTTCATGAAGTTCCATGCACTATTTTTACACTGTGAGACCATCCGGGAATGAGAGAGTCCATTAACCTACGGATACTGTTCCACACTTCCATGCAAACATGCCGGTACTGAAAGAGGTGTATTATATTGGAGCTTGCGTATATGAAATGAACTCTTGCTCAAAGAGGAGTGGAAAAAGAAAGTAGAAAAACGGCAGTTGTTGAGAAAGTTAGACTTGTTCTCTTTGTTCCAACTGGCTGATGTAATTCTATGAAACAGCAGAACCGGGGTTTACACACACACACACACACACACACACACACACACACACACACACACTCGTCTGGTTAGATATCTCCGTGGGGACAGTCCTTAGGCGTAATCATTTTTATACTGTACAAACTGTATGTTTTATAGCCTAAACCTAAAAATCTAAGAGAACTTTTTGCATTTTGGGATTTTTTAAAAACATTTTTCTTTATGATTTAAAAGTTTTTTTGCCCATGGGGACCTCGATTTTGGTCCCCACAGTGACACGAGTCCCCATGTGTTGGTGTGTATTCAGTTTTGGGTCCCCACCGGGACCAATTCCACACGCACACACACAGAAAGACTATACCTAAATGAATCACCCCATACTAAAGTAATTCCCAGAGTGCATGAGAGTTACCAACAGCGACGTACACATTCTGAAAACACTACACACACACAAGACACCTGGGTTTCAAGAGTTTCACAATTGTCATTTCACAACATGACTTCCCAATTTGAATACCACTTTTTGAGTTTTATATTTTTTTAACATCTCCCGTTCTTATATAGTGACATATAAAAGTGTTTGGATTTGAAGGGATGAGGTGAAGTGTGGACAGGAAGTAGTATATATAAATGGACAAAGCTCGCAGTTCGGATCATTTTAGGGTTTTTGGGTCACGGATCGGATCATTTTTCAGATCGGTTAATGTAAATGCTCATCATAGTTTTAATATTATATATTATTATAATAATGACTTAAATAAGTTAATAACTTGTTTTTGCAATCAAAAAAAGGCTCTAAAAAAGGGGCGCTTATATAAGGGGTCGAAGAGTTGTGAAAGTACCCTGAAGATATCAACAGATTCATTTAACAGATTATTTAACATCAATGTTTATTTTCTAATCTAGGCTTTGTTGTAGCCTACAGTATGCGTGCATTAGATAATGACAATAGGTAAAGCAAATAAATATGATATAAACATGCAATCAGAGTAAACAGCTGACAGCTGGATCTCTAAAGATCAGATTAAAAATGTGATGGGTCTAATGAGGTGGCGATCATGAAGTATTTTAAATGACTTTATCCTGTCTTAAATGCGTTACTGAATCATGAGTGGGCGGCACGTAAAAATGGTCAAGGTGTGCCTGTTTGTGTGTGTACTGTACTTTTTAAAAGCCATTGTTACTTAATACAGTATATGCATGCCTATTTAAAATAAGATTATTTACATATACAATAGCATTTAGGATATGACAAAATAAAATGGCAGAACATAGGAAGCTGATTGAGCCATACCATAGTTATAGTCTGCTGAATAATCTGTTATTAACTGTGCTACAATTGGTTGTAATTGTACAGCTAAAAGGAAGTGGGGATTTCTTGGTGTTTCAATATTGTTACTGGAGGTGTGGTCATCAGTATCCAGTGGGGTCGAGATGGGGTTGGGGAAAAAGAGAAGAGAGAAGGGGATATCTTTTTCCATTCTTCCCTCTTGCTGTTTCCTTCTATTGTTTTTATCTTATCCAGACTTCCAGAGCACCATCCAACATGTTAAAATCAAGCCACACTTAAGGACACACATTGACTCTGACATTGTAGAAACATGAATGCCTACACAAAATGTATTTTTTATTGTGTTGTTTGATATGAGTTTTTAAGAGATTTGCTATTTCAATTGCCCAATCTGTCTTGTTAAATAAAATCTATTATTATTGCATTTTTGAAGGAAAGTGTACATTCAAAATAAATACACAAATTTCCATAGTTTCTTTAGGTGGTATATTTGTCTTGCTATAATGATAACACTTTCATAAACGTGTGAACGCCCAACATGATGATCATGATATCTCAGCAGAATTTTTGATGTCTCGTGTTCTTATGGGAATCAAGTGAATCTGTCAGAGTTAACAGTTAGAGTCACAATGTTGCATATTTGGTTAGTGATCCAAAAACAGCACATTATTGCCATTATGATACTTTGATCAAAATGTGTCAAAATGCTAAAACATCATATTTTAAAGTTTAAAATCAAATTATTCATTCTCCTGTGCTTTACTTTGGCTCATATGATTTAATTTGTACTTTTCAGATCAGCGTTCGCGTGACTACGATGGATGCAGAGTTGGAGTTTGCCATCCAGCCGAGCACCACTGGGAAACAACTTTTTGACCAGGTGTGTGTGTGTGTGAACCTTTTGCTTCTTTTATGATAAATTCACAACATGCACAACACTAGTTTCTTGCTTTCTTTTTTTAATACAGGGTCTTTGAGAACTTGTATTCTGTATTTGAAATCTATTTTCAGGGGGGAATTCTCCCCCCCTCCACCTCTCTCTGTCTTACCGTCTCTTTCTAGCTCTTACCGTTTCTTCCGTAGGGTGTAATCCTGTATTTCGCCCTTAATCTTATGTTCAGTCATTCTGTCCATTCTGTTCAGAAATCCACACTTTCTCAATAATAGACAGCTTTGTTCCTGAGCAACCTTTAATTTCTCGTACAAACACACAGAGCGTTTATTATCCAGGCTGCTGTGTAGGTTGCGGAGTCGCATATTTCAACAGAAACAGCTTTTGGGGATGAGATAAGGGCTGATTTTTGAGAAGGGTTATTAAAAGCAATAGTTCAACCCAAAAATCACTCACATTCATTTTGTTCAAGACCTGTATGCAGTTTTTTTGCCTTGTAACACCTAGAAGTGGAAATATGTAAGGACGATTAAATGCAGCTTTTTAATTTAATGGCAATAAAGATATCTCAACTGACAGTAAAAGTATCCTAAAAAGAGTTTTCTCACATTTTCTGAAGTTCTTGGTCCCATAAAACCAAAGACCAATAGATTAAAATAGCATACCGTTGGGTGTACTGTTCCTTTAATGGATTTATGCTCTTTTCAGTCTTTAACTTTGGTTTAAATGCGCTTCAATGCATTTCCTTGATGCTTATCCAATTTCCTGCTGTCTGTCTTTAAACTCTTGTGCTGATCATCCAGCAGTGAGGACAGCATGGTGCTATTAACAAAAGAGAGAGAAGTATATTTAAATGAGGAGTATCACTTTTAGTCATCTTCTTCTATCGCTCCTTTTTCTCTGCAATTACTTATCACTCTTTTGCTTTTTCTGTTGAACCATTTTACATCATTTAAGGCACAGCACACTCTGGTTGATCCAGCATGTCACCAAAAAAATCTCGCTTGCACAAACACAAAACTTTCCATCCGGCAAAGATGAACGATTCAGTGTTCATATTTCATTGAGAGCTAAGAAAAGTGAAAGCTTAGGAACTTGACAGAAACATGTTGCAAATTGGATTCAACACACACTGTCAGTACGAGCACCACAGCTCATGTGAAAACCAAAGGCTATTTTGTTGCACATAAATGCAGAATTCTTCTTTATCCTCTATTTCTAAATTCACATATTAATGTTAATGGGGGTGTACTGTCTGTGAGCTTGGGTCTCATTCTTACATACCTCTACCCTGCGTATAAACTTGTGAAATTGTGTTTATGGATGGTGTTCTGTGGGTGTCATCACAAGATGTGTGTTTATTTTAAAGGGGTATAAGATGTGTGTTTTCTGTGTTTATAGGTGGTGAAAACCATCGGTTTGAGGGAGGTTTGGTTCTTCGGACTGCAGTACCAGGACACCAAAGGCTTTTCCACCTGGCTTAAACTCAACAAGAAGGTGTGTGCGTAAGATCACGAATGCTCAGCTTATAAGCACTTTCATAAGCTATACCTTATTGTTGGTGAAGCCAATAATCATCATCCATTTTTAGACTTTCAGTATATTTGCTCTTCATTGATAAGTCTTATTGATAAAAAAATCGAGAAAATAAATGAAGGTCTGTTCATTTGTACTGTAGATGATGGAGACTAGAGGGCAGGTGGGATGAATGTGAACCCCCTGTGATCAATTCTGTTTCATTCCTTGTTGCCTAGGTTACGGCTCAGGACGTCCGGAAGGAGAGTCCTCTGCTGTTTAAATTCCGGGGAAAGTTTTATCCTGAAGATGTTTCTGAGGAGCTGATTCAAGAGGCCACTCAAAGACTTTTCTTCCTTCAGGTGTGTGCGCTCTCTTTAGAATATATGGTGTTGGTTTATATTTTTTACAATTCATTTTAATAGGGAACTTCCGAGCAGACTAAATACAGTATACAATAGCATTAGTTCAACACACAATTTCAAATTAAATTTTTATATATTACTAGTGTATTTAAGTCTGCAAAATATGTTTTTTTTATTACTAACTAGACTCCTGATATTAAAAATCACAATATTTTCTTGTCTTCAGTTACCACAGATATCCATATAATATTTCATAGGAGAAAACTGCTCATTCTCACTTTAAACTTATATAGAACACTTTGTGGCAATCTGTAGTCTTTTGATCTCCAGTATATAAACGTCACAGCAACGTCAAAGCTAAGGCCAAACTTGTGCTGTGTTCTCGGACATACTTACAGAGAACATGTTACATTGAGTAAACCTGAAGGCCTGGTGCTGTTGAGTGATAGAAAAACAAGCTTTAGCCCAATCTGGTGGTCAACAGGGGAATGCCTCCTAACATCCATAAATCTCTTTCACATGAGTCGGAAACTACGTCACCTCAGGGTTAAGCAACTTCCCCTACAGATGAAATCCCATTGTAATAAAATGATCTTGTGTCATTTAAAGCTACTTATGACTTTGTTTGGCTACTTTAATCTATATTAAACATAACATGTATATTTGTTCATTTATCTGTTTTGTGTCGAGAACTTGTTTGTTGCATTTTTCAGGTGAAGGAGGCAATTCTGAATGACGATATATACTGCCCCCCCGAAACCGCAGTGCTGTTGGGATCTTACGCAGTGCAGGCCAAATACACCGACTACAACAAAGATGTTCACACGCCCGGATACCTGTCTGGCGAGAAACTGCTCCCTCAGAGGTGCGTGTGGATATCTTAATATCGACAATTTGTGGTGTGTTCTCAGACTTTTTCTAACCAAACTTTTTTATGCAGGGTTCTGGAGCAACACAAGCTGAGCAAAGAGCAATGGGAGGAAAGAATTCAGGTCTGGCACGAGGAGCACAAGGGCATGTTGAGGTACAGACACATACACCCAACCAATGGAATGTGCTCTTGTCCTTTCTGTGGGTTATCACCGATCGCAGAGACCGGGCGATAACGCAACTATGTGTGCGTTTCAGAGAGGACGCGATGATGGAGTATCTGAAGATAGCTCAGGATCTGGAGATGTACGGGGTGAATTATTTCAGTATTAAGAATAAGAAAGGATCGGAGCTCTGGCTGGGAGTCGACGCCCTGGGACTCAACATTTACGAGCAGAACGACAAGTACGTTTGTATGGAAATTAATTTTGTAGTATGGCTTTCATTTCAGAGGGATGTCGAAACATCAATAAATATCAAATCAAACTGACTCTCTTGCTTTTTTTCAGGATGACACCTAAAATTGGTTTCCCCTGGAGTGAGATCAGAAACATTTCTTTCAATGATAAGAAGTTTGTCATCAAACCCATTGATAAGAAAGCCCCGGTAGGTGCTGCAAAGCTTTTTCTGCCACAGCTTTAATACTGTATTAAGCTCGTTTGGCCATCTTAGATACACAACCAGACAAGCCTGTTTTATGCAGACGTTCAGTATAGAATACTGCTATACATCAGCTTGATTAGACTGGCAGACCAGTTAGACCGGTTTAAACCACTTGGGACCACCTTATGCTTTAAGTGCGATTTATCATGTTTCCATTCTTATTTCTGTGTCTAGACAAGTGAAACTATTACTGTGTTTGATAAGCAGTAAACTGGTGAAATAATGTTATAGACAGACAGTTTACATAGCACGTTTGTCTTTTTTAAAGTCACACAAGAGAGTGTAGATGGGAATGTGCGTCTCTTATCAGTGGTGTAATTGTGAGGGTTCGGCACTCACGCTCACGGCCATCTTTAAACTCACAAGCTTTCTGTTGTGTTTTATATAAGGATCAGCTTAGTCAAAGATGGTTCTCCTTCTGGAAAATGAAAATTATAATGCGTTCTAATGTTATACCAGTGAAAGAGTCAGAGTTGCTATATAAAAAAAAACTCATCTGTGATATTTTCTTTTTTATAGATACTTTGGGTAAGTTCTATATAACTTTTCTCATTCTGTCCCCGCAGGATTTTGTCTTCTATGCCCAGCGTTTGCGCATTAATAAGAGGATTCTAGCCCTGTGCATGGGGAACCACGAGCTGTACATGAGACGCCGTAAACCAGACACTATCGAGGTCCAGCAGATGAAGGCACAGGCCAAAGAAGAAAAGAACCACAAAAAGATGGAACGGTGAGAGAGCCAGCAAGAGAGGTTCATTTAGGGTTGAGGATTAACAATTAGCATCATAAAAACCAGCATGACCAGCCAGGAAATTCATGCTGGTTTTAAAGTGATAGCTCACCAGTTAACATTTCTGTCATCATTTACTCACCCTCTTGAAATTTCAAACCTGTGTGACTTTCTTTCTTCTTCAGAACACAAAAGATCTTTTGAAAAATGTTTGTTAAATGGACCCCATTCATTGGTTCTGTGTCCATACAATAGAAATGTATAGGTTCCAGTGCTGCTGGTTACCAACCTTTTTCAAAACATCTCCTTTTGTGTTCTGCGGAAGTAAGAAAGTCATAAAAGTTTGAAATGACAGCATTTCAATTTTTTAACTGTTCTCACCAGCAGGTTCCTTTAGTTGTTGCTTTAGTTTAATCCTCTAGCTGGTTTGTTGTTCATCCTTCATAGTTCGATGCTTCACAGTGCTTTCGAAGGACAAGTTCCTCTACTAACAAGTGTGCACTCACACACACACACCCTCATGTTGCAGGGCAATGCTGGAGGACGAACGCAAGAAGAGAGAGCAAGCAGAAAAGGAGAAGGAGAAGATCGAGAAAGAAAAGGAGGAGCTGATGGAGAGACTCAAAGTGATAGAGGAACAAACCAGAAAAGCTCAGCTAGGTGAAGTGGAGAGACGTGAGATGTGCTGCTCATATTTTTGCATTACTTAATCAATAATTTCTCATGTTTGTGTGCAGAGTTGGAGGAGCAGACCCGCCGGGCGCTTGAGCTGGAGCAGGAGCGTAAAAGCGCTCAAGAGGAGGCGGAGCGTCTGGAGCGAGAGCGCCGCCTGGCCGAGGAGGCCAAAGCGACTCTGCTGCAGCAATCTGAGAACCAGATGAAGAACCAGGAGCATCTGGTCAGTTACCATGACAACCACTCTATACAATACCAGCCACCATGGCAACAAAGTTCTCCATGACAACTTCCCAACAACACCTAATACAGCAGCTCCACATGCAGTCGGTTGCTGTGGTGACCCCACAGAGCGGGATAAGCCGTTGCCATAGTAATAAAAAATAAAATCCCAAAGTTTCAACAGGATCCAAACATCACCTGACCACAGAATGCAAGGCAACCACAATTACATGTGTTCCTCTATAACTCTGAGAATGTGTGGGTCTGTTTGTGTGTTCGGACAGGCGACTGAACTGGCAGAGTTAACCTCGAAGATCTCATTGCTTGAAGACGCCAAAAAGAAGAAAGAGGAAGAAGCAACAGAATGGCAGAATAAGGTAAACATGGTTACTAATCATTCCTAGCAGATGCTTGATATAAAAAGCTAACGATAAACACACAGACAGAAGCAAAAAACTTTGCGAAGAAGCAAAGTAACATCCAATCACATAATGTTTGATGTCTTAAATGGATAGTTCACCTAAAAATGAAAATGTACTCACTTTCAAAACTGTATGACTTTCCCTCTTCTGCAGAACACAAAAGAAGATATTTTGTTTACTGGCACCCATTGACTTGCATTGGTTTTGTGTCCATGAAATAGAAGTGAATGGGTTCGGTTACCAACTTTCTTCAAAATATCTTTTGTGTTCTGGGAAGAAAGAAAGTCATACAGGTTTGAAATGACAAGAGTGTGAGTAAATGATGACAGAATTTTCATTCAAAAACAAACTATGAATGAATGAATGAGGTCTTTATATAGAGCTTTATTGTATATTGCTGTAGAGATAAACTTTAAATAAAGGAAAACTAGAGACTTGGGATCAGGGCAATGAGGAATATTTAATTTTATTTATATGCATGAAAATAGCAAACCCCAGCAATATATAAAGTGTCCCTTAAACATTTTAAACCATGCGAATATATTTTCATCTCCATTAATGTATTTGTTTCCATGGACTTTTCAGTTCAAATGAAAAAGCAGCTTCAAAGCATCTTATAAATAGTGATGATGGAAGAAGAGAGATTATAAAAAACAATACATGTTATTATTGCAAATTTCAATTGTACATTGATAAAATGTAACTGATTATTTATCTGACTACATGTGGTATGACACGGTTTTGAATTTGTGTAAATGCATTGCTGTATGTTCCTTTTAGGCCATCGTAGTGCAGGAGGACCTGGAGAAGACAAAAGAGGAGCTGAGAAATAAAGTGACGGCGACCCACGTGACCGAGCCTGTGCATGGCGAAAACGATAACGATGAGGGTGATGAGAGCAGCGCGGAGGCCAGCGCCGAACTCACCTCTGAAGGGGCTTACCAAGACAGGAGCGAGGAGGAGCGCATGACGGAGGCCGAGAAGAACGAACGAGTGCAGAAACACCTCCTGGTGAGAAGGAAATCCACTTCGACACAATCACACAGAAAAACTCTTGTCACCGAGTGGTCACCTTTCTTTATTCATTCTCTCGCAGGCTCTGACTTCCGAGCTGGCCAACGCTCGGGACGAGACCAAGAAGACCCAGAACGACATGATCCACGCAGAGAACGTACGAGCCGGACGCGACAAGTACAAGACGCTTCGCCAGATCCGCTCTGGAAACACCAAACAACGAATCGATGAGTTTGAGTGCATGTAATTTACCACAGTAGGCCAGCAGGGGGCACTACAGCCTGCTTTGCGTGTCATATCTGCAGAGAAACAACAATACCCACAATGCACCACTCCAACAGCCAGACAGGCCGAACAATAAAGCCAAATATAAAATAATGCTGCACAATTCACAATCCCTTTAATTCAGAGGCATTGTTTGGGTTACTGCATCATGATAGAGGAAATGTACTTCTTGCTTTGTGTTTTGACATAGATGTAGCTCTTTTATTAGAAGACATATTAACGGTTTGCTGTTTGGCTGAACTAAAGGGTTTTCATTCATTCAAATTGAGGATGAGCAGAACTGGATTTCTCTGAGCATTGAAGTAGACAAACATTCCATTGTAAGGATAGATTGAGAAAGCACACTCCGGAGAGGAAGGACCAACCGTATTCCAGCATACAAAGACCGTAAATAAAAGTAGTTGACATTTTATTTAACTACACAGTGCCATTGTGATGGTGTAATAGCCTAGCTATGATGAGATGCTGTAACATTGCATCTCTGTGCCTTTTCTAATTAGAAAACTACAGTATTGATTAAAACACATGCTTAAGACCTGCTACCGGCTGCCAATGAACCACTCAGCCAAAACAGGTGGCCTGCAGAGCAAAAGTGTGTGTGTGCGTGCGTGCATGTGTATGTGTGTGGGAGAGAGAGAGTGTGTGTGTAAAGTTTGTGATTCCTATTAAAATTTAGTTTAGTTATAGTTTCTCATTGCTGCAGGTATGTGGCCGCTCCCTGTTTGAGCCTTTTCACTGAAGAGAAAATATCAAACTGTATTTTTAGTTTAGTTTTAATAGTATTCTTATTTTAAGCTTTTTTTCTTAAAGAAGAGACTGTTTTTTTTTGAGGCATTTGATTCCTTTTTGCAGTATTATTTTGAAGGATCCTTTATTAGACACTTCTAAGCATCTTCTGGGATAACATTTCTCCCTTTATGTCTGAACAGTATTTACCCAGAGTGAACAGTTTTCGAGTAGCCCCGCACCTGTAGGCAGTGCCTTAGTTGATTTTTGTAATCTCTATTCATTTTTATTCATGCGGCGATATGCCGCACTGAAGCAATATGACGTCCCTGGCTGCTTTTGAAGAATTGATTCTTTATTTGGATCTTACACTTGAATAATCAGAGCTGTTTTGATATATAAGAACAGAGGTCTCTTGTATGCTTGTTCTTATCATATATAGCTTGTTACCTGGGTGACGTGACGTCATTCAGAATTGGACATTTCCCGCCATTTGGCCGCAGTTGGCTCATCGTCAGCCGATCACCGAAAAGATTGCTGCTTATAATGTTTTCATCGCAACTGTCAATAAAATATTAAAATCGTCAGTTTCATGGCCAGTGTTGTTTGTGGAACGTATTGTACTATCTGTCGACAACCTAATCCAATATGGACGGAAAGAAGTATCACTATCTCTCTATAAACTAAAAAGTAAATAGCAGCCTTTTCTTGTTTCATTACTTGATTGTACTGCCAACATTTTTTTATTTAAAAAAATCCTGAAAAACATGTTATTCAGACATGAGCAGATTCCATTTACTGAAAGCAATACTCATTCAGAATATAACAGGTGCAGTTTAAACAGTGATATCGGCTGTTTACAATACTTTTAACCTAGTTGTTTAAATATTTCGATTTTACAGCGGACACATCAGCAAAAGATGCCAGATAATGGTTACAATTTCTAATCTATCTAGTTTTATGCATTCAACAGCAGAGGGCGTTATTTAGCTTTATTCAAGTTAGTTCCAGTGTCAATTGACTTTGGAAAGGGGCGCCTAAAAATTCGTGTTATTTATGCTAATGAAATATTCTTATAGGTAAACGCCTACACAGAGCAGTTAACAACAACTACAATGAAGATAAAATCAATAACTCAAAGAGTGTACACCACAACGATGATGATAAGGAGGAGTATTTGGATCAACATCAGATCCATTTTGATCACCTTATCACTGACTTCACAAAAATGATCACTTATTGCAGCGCTCTAGACGAAGCCAGAGGTGGGAACATCCCAATTGAAGTGTCCATTCAACACAACAATTTAGTAATGAAACCTATAGGAGATCCTTTGTTTTCTATCATTTTGTGTTATTGAAAGACCTTTTTTTTACAATTTCACATAGTAGCTCCGTGCATCAAATGAGGCCTATCCCTGAGATCGGGATTGATCGCATGCAATGGTCCACATATGTTCCAGAGGTTTATTTCCGAGTTTGGGGTGGGGAAATCTTAGTAGTCTGAAACGCTTTTTTTTAAATGTCTGTACTGTAGAGTTGATTTGAGCTTCTACTACAATTCTTAGCACTACAATTCTGCATAATGAAGTACAGTTGGTATTGAGAAGTATGTAGATAGATTATAGAAAACAGAACTGTATTAACAGAATACAACTATACACAAGAAAAAACATTGCAGCATGGGATAGTCAGGAATCAGTGGTGTAAAGTTAAGTGTATGTATGAGAATGTAATGATCCATATCAATGTTGGATGTATAAAGTAAACAAAGTTAAACAGAACCCAAATGAAACCAAGTCCAAAGTGTTTTCTGCCCTGGTCAATTGCCATACTTCTTTTTAAAAGACAAGACAGGAAACCAATAGCTGGTGTCCCTCAGTGATCCCATCCAGGAGCAATCAGTTGGGAAACAGAGCAATGACACAACGCATGTCACAAACACAGTTGTAATCCAAAAGTGCTTTTTTAATACCCTTGGTCGACGTATAGCGAATGTGAAGCTGCATCACGCTGTGTTGAATGTTGCGCCATCTTGGAAGGATCGCTTTTGTTTTCCTTGTTCGATTAGGAAATATTACTATGGTAGGTAGGTCTTGCTGTGTTATACTTCAATAGCATTTAGCGGAGTCGTTGAGGAAAATCCCATGTTTCTTTCACTTTTGATATCTCCATATATCAAACAAAACAAGTAATGGTACATATCAAAACAATAATAGCAGTGGAGTTTGATCCTCCCATGCAATATACCACATAGGGTGTGACGTCAGCTTCACATTCTCTATATGCGTGTTTAAAGTCTGGTGAATGTAAAAAATGTGTCTCCACTCGTCTTTTTGGTGCAGTATATTCACATTTCGCTTGGGAAACCTTAATACATGGTCGAGCAGAGAAAGATCACAGTACTAGAGGCCGCCATATTATTTTGGGTATAGAGGATATGGATGTGTCCAAGTGAACACCACGTGAGAATGCCTGAGAGCGCCCAGTGAGTGGCAATGCACTAAGCAAAATGACTGCTTACAAAGGAATCAGGTGTTCCTACTTGGAAGTCGTAAGGATCACCGTTGAGTCCAGGGGCTTGTAATTTCAGAAAACAATTGCGTGTTTTAGTCCCGGTTTCTTTGTGTCTCCTATTCTCCTCAGCTATTTTGCTGGGTGTTTTGCCACCCAGGGGAGCATGTCCCGGTGCATGTCCTGACATGTTCACAAGGAAAAGGGACGTCCGTTAACGAACGGCCAAAAGGTTTTTCAGTTTATACGTATACACGGCCTTATAGAGGTAAGAAAAATAACATGCTAATATTAATGCAGTTTTATTGTACTGAAAAACAACTCTCTTACCTGATCGTGACCAACCCAGGAAATGTGTTATTTCCGCAGAGGACAGGTAAACACATTAGTGACGTCCCCCAAACGCCATTTGTGTGTTAACGAACGGCCAAAAGGTTTTTCAGTTTATACGTATACACGGCCTTATAGAGGTAAGAAAAATAACATGCTAATATTAATGCAGTTTTATTGTTCTGAAAAACAACTCTCTTACCTGATCGTGACTAACCCAGGAAATGTGTTATTTCCGCAGAGGACAGGTAAACACATTAGTCAAAAATCTGTCATCTTGAAAAATGGTAGGCTGACATTTAAAAAAGCAGTAACACTGTAAAAAATGATTCTGTAGAATAATGCTTATAACCAAGCATATATCACCCATTGACTCCCATAGAAGGAAATATTACGTTATAATCTTTTTGTTCTGTTGAACACAAAATAAGACATTTTGAAGAATGTAGGACAGCAAACAGTTCTGGGGCACTTTTGACTGCTATTCTTTTTTCTTTATATGGTTGTCAATGGGTGTTGAGATCTGTTTGGTTATAAGCATTATTTCAAAAATCTTTCTCTGTGTTCATCAGAACAAAGAAATGTATACACATTTGGAACAACCTGAAGGTGTCTAAATGATGACAGAATTTTCATTTTTGGGTGAAGTATCCCTTTAAGAGACTTCTCTTATGTTTAATGATGACATACAATAAGTCACTATAGAAAATAAATGTGGATATCATATTTTTAGATCTTTAGAAATTAATAGGCCTATATAAATGAGATTGTGATAAAAAGGCTTCCTTTTTGAAGTTTTAAAGTAACCATAGCATTTTTGCATTCATCAACATTTTAAATGTTTGTGTATATATAACAGCCCTAGTTACTCTAGACCAGGAGTTGGGAACCTTTTTTAACCAAAGAGACATTTTTCTAGTTTTGGTTAATTCACTTTTGAAAAAGAGCCATTGGAGAAACTACTATTAGTATTATATAAATCATATATATATATACTTCAATACTAATAACTTAATGTTCAGAGACCACAGTCTCACTTATGGTCCCTGTGTGGATCAATTGTTATTTTCCTTCGATAAGATAACATGTCCACAGACAACTCAAATGCCTCTGTCAACCTTGACAGCTGCAGATGGACTGAATAATATGGTTCATATGCGGGAAATACTGCTTACATGGATATGAGGAGTTAAACACAGCGCATCCATACTGACTCGTCGCAGTTTGCTATTATTGATGCATCGTGTGTTTTTAAAACTTTGTACATGTGATTAAAGCAAGGCAAAGAGTTCTGTATCATACGCCATGGAGGGCTGCGACTTTCAATGAAAGCAGGAGACTCATAGCCGTAGCTTGAATCTTGCCAGAGGTTACCATAGAAACGTTGTTTGCTGGTGATTAGTGCTTGCATAGCACTGCATGCCCGTGTACTGGCCAGAACAACCTAAAATATTCATATTTATTATGATATTTTTAACAATCAAATGATGGTGAAGGGTAAGACCATCACCTTGATTTTTTAAAAGAGCCAGAGGCTCCAGACCACCGAAGGCCACTGTTATCAACTGAAGGCTAAAATCCTTTTGCCTTGAGAAAGCTTCCGGCGCCCACAAAGCCAACAATGTCTATTTATTTATTCGTCAAACCATACAGCCAGGAGGTATTTAATAAAAGGTTTTTTTACCATCCACATGTGAAATACTATGTGTAGTTTGTTGTGATACATTTACAAAGTTTCTTCTCATCACTGTTATAATGGACCTGTAGTAGTAAACTAACCTTTGCTTTAAAAGGGTTTCTTACCGAAGTGATCCCTAAGTGGGTCGTCATAGTTCCATATTTCTCTTTCTCTCAGATAGTCATGCTTTCCACTTGTGAAAAGGTATGAATTATATCAGAGATGGAGCGTTTATCTGGTTTTATAGAAAAGTGTGAAGGGCCGCCATTACACCTGCGAGAAGCCTGAAAGTGCTTTATTTCACATCACAGACTTGTTTCCTACTGAGAAGAGACGGGCAGAGTTTATGTGATTTAACAGCAATTCATAAGAGACACGTAAAAATACAGATCATGTCTGATTCAAGATAGGTAAGAACAATTGAAGGAAAATGTATTACGCTGACAACTATGTAAGTTAAATGGGCAGCATTACAAAACCGCTTGATTTAGATTTCCCTAGCGAGCTACTACAATAAAACATACTGAAAGAAGTAATTTTTGGTCTCCGTATATGTTTATTCATATTTTCAATCACTTACTGGTAAAATGTAGAATAATGTTTGTTCATGGTTTGCATTTCCTTGTGTGACGGTGTACATGTGGGGAAAAGTTCCGAAAATTCAGGTAACGAAAAATGTAAACGTTTCCAATGTTTTCCTATATGAATCTGACCTGTAGTGTTGATTGAAGAATTTTATGAGAATTCATTTTGAAAGAAAGAACTTAAGTGAAGAACTGAAGTACCTGTTTGTGGTATTGCATCATATTTTTTTACTTATAACATTTTTCTTTTATAAAATAAAAACTCTTTAGTGTATTGTACATTATGTTGAAAGTAATCTAGACGTTTACTTGAACCCAAAATCATATTATTGCTACCATCCAAAACCAGTTGTAACATGAATGCGTATGGTTAATGTTGTGTCATCAGGTTTTTAGTGCAGGATTTATGAGGATGCAGAAGTGTGTAATGACACATTTTATCAGGAATACCATTAAAAAGTGAATTGCAGAACAAATATTATATATCTTGTAGATAGACAATAGCTGGAGTCTGAGAGTGAGATGAAGATGAACAATTATTTTCAGGTCAAGATAACTGTCATGAGACTCAATGCTCCTTCCGGATGTTTTATGCTCTATAAGTTATCAATCACCTTTTCTATCATTTTAATGCAAATCCTTAATTTGGCCCTTTTTTGGCCTAAAACTAAATGTAAATATAATAAAATTACATGTTGTTTGGTAGTTTTTTTTACTACAACTACATGGTAGTTGATTTGACTACCCAAAACATTGGTTCCATTCAAAGACCACAAATTGATAGTTCAAACATCAGCAAATCCACAACCCGCCCCCCCCCCCCCACATGCTGCTTCTCTGATTGAAAGCAGGTCGGGAGTAAAAACGTGACAGTGTTGATGTTTTTGAGTTTTTGTTAGTGAAGAAGAACGAAGCTATGTGAATGTGTAACAAATTATAGACAATTATTTTAATGATACATGTGTTGAAGTGTAATTTTGGTTACTGCAATTTCCTTTTCTTTATTTCAGAACAAAAATGAGTGTCCTTTTGTGTCACTTGTAGACTTGTGCTTATTACTGCGTATAAAGAAGTCCAAATATGTTTAATGGTGCATACAGTAAATGTGTAGTTATGAATTTCAGATATGCAAAAACACATGTGATGACTTTTATTGTAGTTTTTGTGGATTCCAAGTGTATAATAAAAAGTGATAATTTTGTGTTTATTGTAACATTTGCAAGATTTACACAATTGCGAACCGAATGATGTGAGATTTTTTTAGATCTTTTCATGAATTAAATATGATAAGCTCAGTTGGAGTGTATGATGTTCTCTATGATCACTCTCTATATTTTATCTTTACAAAACTGTAACTAAGACAAGACAATGACAGCCTCCAACTTGTTTATTTTCTATAAAAGGACCATGACCTTTAAGATCAAGGTTTATTATTTCTTATTTTCTCTCTGTGTGTGTGTGTGTGTGTGTGTGTGTGTGTGTGTGTGTACAACCTTGACCACCTCATAGAGCTTTGAGATTTCTCCTAAAAAAGAAAACACACTCAGAAAGAGATTTGAGCCTCCCCGATCACACTTATAGACAGGCGAACTGATCAGAAACACACACAGCATGGCCTGTCGTGCTCGCATCAGGAGCTTCATCCGTTCGAGTTTGGTCAACCCAAAATCTGCGATGATGCTCCCTAGACCTCTTCACACACATCCCAAACTCAGCAGTCAGTCCCAGGAAAATGGGTAAGCCTTTATCTTTATCAGTGCAACAATGTCTGTTTTTGTTTTTTGATTTAATGCATGAATTTTAGCTGCACTTACAATGTACTTTTTTCTTTGTAAACATCACAACATTTACATGAAATGTAAATTCTAGACCTAACAACAGCAGTTTTTCTAAAGTGTTATTTAACAAAATGTCATGCAGTATTGCTATTTCATAAGACACCTACTAGAATTACACAAACATAAGGAGCTTAATCGTGCTTAGTACCAGGATTGTTACCTTCAGTTCAAGGGATACTTATGATGTGTGTGTACTTGGGAAAATGCGTGTCTGTTGTTCCACATGAGTGAAAATGAAACACCTTCTCCTGTCTGTCTTCTAGACTTGCCTGTTTCCAGCCTTCTGCTTCTCCTCTTACGATTTCCAGTCTGCTTCTGATCTTCACTTTCATCTTGCTTTTCCTTTCCAACACATCGCCCTTAAGAAAGTAAAATCATACAGCATTCCCATGCACATTATAGAAATATTGAAATGTACTCTATTTGTACTATTTACAATTATCACATGTAAACAAATGGACAGTGCTAAAGACGTAGTAGACAGTTAGTAGAAATTAACTTTTTAGGATATTTGTTAAACCACATTCCATTTATACTGTAAATGCTATTCTGATGTTCTGAATGGCCGTTTCTCAATATGCGTTCTTCAGCGGTCTTGTGTCCTTGTGTTCTCGCTGTACGTTATCAATAACCATCAAAGTACGGTTCCAACACTCAAGAACAGAGAACGCATGAAAGTATCTGGATGTTTTCTTGATATCAAGGATGTACCGTATGCGGCCTTGAGCGTCCCAGAAGTCACTGTGGCACGTCCATCCTTAGATTAGATTAGATTCAACTTTATTGTCATTACACATATACAAGTACAGTGTAACGAAATGTAGTTTAGGTTTAACCAGAAGTGCAATTAGCAAGTGCAGGATATACAGTTAGAATAAATACAGAATACAATATTGAGAAAATATTGTACAGTGGGCATGGATTGTGAAAATATTTTACAGTAGGTATGTTCTATGAAAATATGACAGTAGGTATGTACTATGAACAATATATACAGATGACTATATACTATGAACATTAACACCATGAACATTAATGTACAGGTGGAAATGAGCAGATAATAATTTAGACTAAACAATAGTGCAAGTGATTTAAATGTGCATAGATGATTGACATTAGCTGTTAAAGTTGCAATGCAATAGGTGAGTTAATGCAGTTGTTGAAGTAACAATGCAGTGTATCCAAGTTCGTTCTTCCGAGGCTGACTCGCAAGAGCTATTCTGTCATACATGCAGGTGAACACTTGATACTCAGTATGATATAAATTCATTCAATGACATGAAAAGCTCATGGGGTGTCATGAATAATTATGAAAGACAGAACTGAGAATTCCATGATTTTAAATGTACAAATGTAACGGAGGCCAGCTAGTGAAGAGTAGAACCGGTTACACATATGAAGACGTTTTTAACAATGTAAAATTTAAATAGCTCTAAAATATTCCCAAGTGTTTTGCTCTCGCAATTCAAATAATAGATGTTTTCCATCATTTGCAACACATAGAGCATTAGATTTGTGAGCCAGTGTGTGAAAATCTAATTTGAGATAAAGTTCGATTTCAACTATTAGTTTCACTATAATTTCAATCTTTGACATGGCATCATTCATTCAGTATTAAAGGTCCAATGTGTATTTTCTTGGAGGATCTATTGACAGAAATGAAATATAATATACATAACTATGTCTTCAAAGGTGTATAAAAACCTTATTGAAGCGTTATGTTTTTATCACCTCAGAATGAGCTATATCTACATACAACATACATGCAAATGTTGTTTCTATACAGCTGTCCTAAAGCTCTCCTTTGACTAAGAAGCGAAAATGTGACATCATCCTAGTTCTGTGTCTGCCACCGTAGTGCTTCTAAAGGGAGCGATGGAGTGAGCCGGTGGTTGCAGTTCATGACCTCACAACTAGATGCTGCTAAATTTCATACACTGGACCTTTAAAGATGTCAAAGTTATATTTCCTTACATTATGTAGGAAATCGTTTTCACAGAGTGGGTCACATGTTTGCATTTTCATGTTTGCAACTCCGCTGATAAGGACCTTTTTTTCACAACCCACACCCTCACCACCAGGGTACAACAGAGATCAAAACTCCCTTTCTCCACCTACACCAGATAACAGTCAACCAATAAATGTTGTTGCTTATCATCGCTGCACTGATGAAACATGACTCATAATCCCCTGAATATCTGTGTTTCTAAAAAGATCACTGCGTGCCTCCTAATACTGAACTTGTTGAGCACACGCACAAAGATTTTCTTTCAATTAAATGAACATAACATGCATTTAGATCTGTATAATCGCAAATAGCCTAATAACAGTCTGTAAGATTCCTGGAGTAAGAATACTTTTTGAAAGGTCATTTGACAGACATCCCTGTGACCACTTTTCGTTTATTTTTTCGAGTACAAATTAATATTAACCTTCATATTTATTTTCTTTGTCTGTTAAAATGTAATGCAAAAGCATTGCTTTTAGAGATCTAAACATTCAACGCTGCTCCTGAATCATCAAGTGCTACAGGCCAGAGTAATATCGGCCAATTCTGGTTGTTTATCAGTTCTATCTTTGCACGTGGGCTCAGTTATATTCGAAGCCTCAAGCCATAACTCTTTAAGAAGCCCCATCAATGGATCTCTCAAAGAAAACAAAACACATTTTTACATGTAACCAGTGCAGAAACACTTGCATTGATGGGCAATTTTAGGAGTTGCATTTTGTCAGTGGTGAATTGTTTTTCTGCCTTTTTACTGTCATAACTCTAAAAGACCAGAAAATCATGCATGGTGAGAAGAAAGCATTGCTTTCCAGTTTTGGTTTCAAATGTCAGAATTCAGAAAGATTGCTTCTAAAGCTTTCAGATTTATCTTCTTTAAAACTCCCTCTTGGTTTAGAAAAAAACCTTCATTGCATTTTTTTCGATGGAAACAAGAGCTACAGCTGTTTTGTTCTTTACTTCAATCCTGACACTTGACTCATCAACTCAACTCCTATTTATGTTGCCATTTGTATGTTTAGTTTTACCTTATTTTATTAGTAAGAAGGCATCCGTGTAATGATACGAGATTGTGTGTGTTCTCAGTTCCTCAGGCTCGAAAGTGCTGGTGCACTTTATAAATCAGTCGGGAATAAAAAGCAGCGTCTTTGTTACAGAGGGGGAGAGTCTTCTAGATGCTGTCATCAAGAAAAATCTTGACATAAGTGGATTTGGTAAACAATATTTTACTTATAAATGTCTATGTATATGTCTGAATGTATAGCTGTCCAATCCCAATTTTTTTTTCTGAATAAGTACAATTATTATTTCTCAGTCATTTTATAAACTAGTGTCAGCATTTCTCCCAAATTCGAAATGAAAATGCAGCTTTTTATTTGCATATATTCGTAGAAAATCGAAACGTGACAAACTGGTAAAAAAATGTGTTGTATATATTTATGTCTAATGTATTTACATGTTGTTGTGAGGAAGGCGGGATGAGAGCCGTGAGGCGGGGCCGGTGGCGTGAGTGATAGTTGGAATCAGCTGTGCCCGATCATCCTCCGCCTCCCGGCGGTTGGCTTGAGGGCAGCTGGCAGCGAGTCCACCGTTTCTTGTCTTCACCCTCATGGATTTTGGACCCAGGATTCCAACTATCACTCGCGACCGGCCCCGCCTCACGGCTCACCACGCATGTATTTTAGGATTAGTTCAGAAATTAATATATAATGGAAGAAGCCTGAAGTTACATGCAACTTTGTATTCTCTTAGTCTTTCACATGGCTGTTGCTATTTGCATATTTGGACACAATGTAAATGACTGACAGTTCTTGGCCCTTACGAAGTGCAAAAAAAAGAAAAAGAGTATTTTTTTGTGTGTCCAGGAGCGTGTGAAGGTACTCTGGCGTGTTCCACATGTCATCTGATATTTGAAGAAAGTGTGTATGACAAACTGGAGCCAGTAGTGGATGAAGAAATTGATATGCTGGATTTGGCATATGGACTCACAAAGACGTAAGGCCTTAGATTACTTCTTTCACAAGGTTACGTACTAAATGATTAATCTTCATCTATTCACTTCCTAGATGGTTTTGGGAATGATTTCTGATTCTGCTCTGTCATTGGTTCAGATCTCGTTTGGGGTGTCAGGTGACTGTGGACCGCTGGATGGACGGAATGACAGTTTGTGTTCCCAAAGAGATCAAAGATCAGAGAGGAAAGCAAGAAGCGCAGAGCAGCAAATGATACAATGACTCACACACATGATTACTATGTCATTTATTATACAGTCAAATTTGTTTTCTTACATGCATTTTTGGTTATTTTATATCCCCAATATGACAAACTGAATGTGCCTCACATTCCATACGTGCTTGCTACAGAAGGCTACATTAACCTCAAAGCTAAAAACTCTGTAGTAGTAGCAGTACTATTGAAAGAGATATTTTGAGAAAGGTCTCTGTGGCTTTGTGTCTGAAAGTCAATGGGAGCCAGTGTTGAAAAACTATCTACCTAAGAAAGTCAGTCATACAGGTTTGGAGTTACATGAGTATGAATAAATGATGAAAGAATTAAAATGTTCCCTGTATCCCTTATAAACTGAATCTCACCTATATTTGAGAATTGTGGGTGAGTTACATGCAGGGTGACTGTGTGTAATGTGCAATGGTTAAATGTTGGGGCTATGGGGAAACGTTTTTGGTGAACCCCTAGTGGTGAACTTGAGAAATGCATTATTTCCTATGTGTTCTTGAGCAAAACTCTGAACCTCAGCCTCACAACGACAAAACAACGTTCTTTACACCCTTGGTGCAGTACTTACTTATTTGTCTTTTATGAATTCCTTCAATGGAACCTCTCATGCACCATTTGAATTATGCAGACCTACAGGCTCACATTAAGGTTACATACTTTTCATTTATGCATTTTATCTAAAGCAACTTACAGTGCATTCAAGTATATATACATTTTTATCAGTATGTCTTGACCTTTGCAGTGCTAACACAATACTCTCACAACCGAGCTTTAGGTTGCTACAGTTTTAACCGGGTTGATTTCTAAACGAAATGTGGATATAGTATTTAGTGTGCTACTGAAGCTAGATAAGATGTGGTAAGATTGAATTAACAGATAACAAACACCCACACACACATTTCACAACTGTACTTCAGCTTTCTGTTGTGTATTCAAACTGTTATCATTAGATGTTAGTGTGACCAATGTGCCAAACACGGCTGATTTTATTCAAACTGAGAATATGTAAAAATTAGGTTATAAAAGATGGATTCCTGGTACAGAAAACAATAACCAGAAAGACATTACTGGAACATGTCTAGTGTTGCGTTATCTTTTTAGTTATTAAACTATCCATTTATCCACAGTGATCCACAGTGTATTTAAACTGTTATAGTGTACAATGTGTTTAGTTTTGCGCTTGACAAGTTTCTCATCTCATTTTATTAGATTTCTCTATTATGCATTCAAAAGTAAACATACACAGAAACTGCAAACATGGGTAAACGTCAAACAGAAGAGCTTGGGTCGAAGCCTTTGGAGACTCGTGCCTCCTCTCTTGGGGTATTTGACAAACTGACACCCCCTTAAATCGAGTGTCAACCACAGTCTGTCAAATACTCTAAGAGAAGAGTCTATATCAGACAAAGAGAGTTCGAGGGGTGGAAAGACCTGCAGAGACGAAAATATAAATCATGTAATTATCAATAAATCTCAATGAATCATATTTTCATATTCATATTGGACTGAATAAAGCTAGTTATTGTGTAGCAAGAACATCACCAAAATAAAAAAACTAGCTACATATGGTACAATACAATACTTAGTCAAAAAACTAATTAATTAATATAATTGGACAAACTAATGCACTAATTCACATCTCTCCTTTCATCAAGTAGCTTTTAATGCCCGGTGGTTTCTTTCTCTTTATTTTTGCCCTTTTATAAACTTTTCTTTTGCTTAGTTTTTAAAATCTCTATAGCCTCAATGTATTTCTAGTCTAGAAAAGTGCAGTTTCAAACCTGTAGGCATAGTTTCTGTCGGATCTCTCCGGTCCTCAGGGCTCCTGGAGTGGGTCGACTGTGGTTCCGTGGGTCCGTGGCTCCTGGGTGTGTGTGTATCAGACGCGGATGAGTATGTTGTATGAAATGGACAGCGTGAGCGTTCACTAATAAGCCAACAGCATCAGGAGGAAGTAAAAAAAAGGAAGATAACACAGCAGCTTTAGAGCAGGAAATATCTGAAGGTTAAGAGACAACACTGTGTGTGTGTGTGTTAAAGTGGTTGTGAAATGTAAAAAAAAGAAACTCAGAGTTTGCAATAACAGCCACAAACTCTCCCGCCAAATTACTCCACAAACTGTAGCCCGGCGTATGTGTGTTAGGCTGCAAAATCCTCAGATGACACTCATTTTGATGAGCCCCTGGAAATGGGAAATGCTTGATGGAAAGGAGGTGCATTTGGAGGCCTTGAACAGTTTCTTCTTTCATTATCACTAATGCTAGTGTTATCACTCACACATCCAAACCTCAAGCACATACTCCCTTTTTGGGGATTTTATTATTAAAATCACATCAGGTATTCTGGTCAAATGTAGAAAAGCAGGAAATGGGGAACCCCATTCATAAAGAGCACAGATGCTGTCCCTGTTTCACCTGTTGAGTTTGACCTAGAGGAACAGTTTTTGTAACATTTGCCTGCAATTTCCAAGAACAGTTTTCTGAGTCCAATTACATTTTGATTCACTTCTGTCCCTGATATAACATGCTTGTATTGGAAAAGTTATTTCAAATTCATTTCAACAGGAAATGCCTTTTATGGTCTCGTTTGTAAAATGAAAGCGCAGTGTGTATAAATGACAAAACTAAAAATGAGACTTGAGGTTGAACAAAGTTTTGACACCCTCTGTTCACTGCTGCTGGCTGGGACGTTGGTGTGAGTTTGCTGAAGTGTGAATTATAAACTTAGTGTCAGTCTGATTTAGAAACTTTGGATGGCATTGTTCAGTGCCCCACTATTTTAATACACACGGAGAATAATCGACTTTTATAATCGACTATTTTAGTTTTACCATCAAAACTCTCCACAGTCTGTTCTTGTGGTCGAGTAGTAGTGTTGTACTCAGCTGTAATACGGTGATATGTACTTTACATTTTCTGGTTGAGATGTTGGGAGTTTTCACATTTTATTTCACTTTATTGAAACACTTTATTTATCTGTCATGGGTCTCACTATACCCTTGATCTTCAGGAATCCTCCACATTAAGCTCAAGAGCTTTGGTTTTAATGGATCCAAGCCTAGGATATTTAAATGTAATTTAATGCAAAATGTAAAATACAGGTAAAACCACTGTACAAAATGAATATTAATAGATTGTACAATTATTTCCGAAGACATACGACGGATGCGGGAGGATGGGGGATGGAACTAAAGCATGTGCGCACCCATTGCTAACAAAACACAGACATATGACTTAGTTTCACTTGCCGTGCGCAGTTCATGTCCAAAATCTTTTAGCGGTGGTACCAGTTTTAAACGATCGACAATTTCAACGGTATTTCCACTGTTTTTATAAAATTCATCTGAAATACTCGTCCACTTCGTAATGAGCTGCAGCTGCAGGCCCAAAGCACAGCAAATCTTGATGGTAGGCGGGTCTTCCTATCTTGTGGGCGGGCTATTTCTTTCACTTTTCCAAAGGACTAAGCTGATACGAAATAGATTTTCATGTGTGAAAAAACATAATATTAATCCTGGTATTTAAGTATTAATTATCATTAATAATGATGTAATATTATCTCAATAAAATGAGTTTGGGATTCTATATAATTTAAAGTTCTTTTTACTTTGATGCATATATAAATAGCTTTCCTGTAGCTCAGTGGTAAGAGCATTGCGTTAACAATGCAAGGTTGTCGGTTCGAATCCCAGGGGATTGCAGATACCTATGTAACATGTATAGGATAACGCTATGTAAGTCGCTTTGGATAAAAGCGTCTGCCAAATGCCGTAATGTAAATAAATAATCTATAGATGGTTTCATTAGACCCACATGCCTGACAAGAAGTTTCAGTCTCTGATGGATAGTATTGCTCATTTATATTTATATTTTAGTGTATATTAATTGTATTCAATTATATTAAAACTACAATTATTCTTGCGGAGGTCTACCAGAATATTAAATTTGGGCCACATGCCGCTAAAACCATCTATACCATAAAATAGAAAACTGTTTATCTATTTCTTGATCCAAGAATCACAGATCAAAGAGATGAAATATGAGAAAAGAAAATGAAATAATAATAAACAACATATCATTGTTTAAATGTATGTACAAATGTATTATTTACAGGTTTATCGTATGGTTGCTTACAATGTACCATTGAGATCCAGATGCTATGTACAAATGTGCAATGTGATGGACACTGTGTAGTACGACATTTTAATTGGTCAGCCTTGGAATAAACTGTGCTTGTGTCTAGATGGTTAGATGGCAACAGTTGGAATAGGGAGTGGGATTAGTGAGCGGGGGGATTTTCTTAGCACTTTTACTCACTCTGGAGATGTAGAGATCTCGGAGGTTGGGCAGGGAGGCACCAATAATCCTATCAGGAGTTCTGACTGTTCGTTATAGTCTCTTAATGTCTGATTTGGTAGCTGAACCAATCCAGACTATTATGGATGAACACAGGACAGACTCGATGATTGCTGAGTAGAACTGTGCGAGCAGCTCCTGTGGACCTAATTCACATCTACAATTGATTTAGACCTGTAGGTTCATGCATATTATAAAAATGTGGGGTAATTAAAACAAACATGATATTTGCATTCCTAGTTTTGAGTCGCAATCAAGCATTTTGTTTGTTTCAGAGGCCTTAATGTGGTTTACCAGAATGTTGGTTTGTAAGAGAACACTGTTGCAAACATAAAATCCTAGAAGTTAGTGTTGTCGCCTCTCGGATGAATTCGATTGCCATGCATTTTCGTTCATGCATTTGACCTTGGACCGTTTATATGGCACGTGACTTGTTGAAAAGTGTTTCCATTGCAGTTTTGCGAAATATGCCTTTATCGTATTGCCTGAAAAGATACCTCATACAAGCGTGG
Organism: Barbatula barbatula; assembly: GCF_947034865.1. NCBI lineage: Eukaryota > Metazoa > Chordata > Actinopteri > Cypriniformes > Nemacheilidae > Barbatula > Barbatula barbatula. The sequence goes on along the minus strand of NC_136767.1, from coordinate 23,174,095 downwards.
TAACTTTTTTGCGATACATGGGAGTTTTTGCGAAATTGACGTCTTTCCATTGGGCATATTTTCAATGGGCTATTTCGATTCGCGCATTTTGAAGGGTGGTGGAAACCTGGCTTGTGTTTAATACTTCATACAATAGTGAACCATGAACAGAACATGAGAACCATTGATAACATGTAAACAATACTGGGACTAACAAGACACAGGTTCACACAATCAGGGCGGGGCAGTATAAAACAATGCAAAGTTGGGAAACAGTCACAAAATGCTGGAAACACTAAACAAGACACAGGCTGTCTCGATCAGTTCCCTTACTCCCGAGATCGTGAATAAGTATATTTACACAGTACATTTAACTGTTGTGTTGCCTGCCTGTCTAGCCACGTTTGTTTATACATAATATAAAATAGCGTTTCTCTTTTCAAAGTTGCATCGCGTTTCACAAACTTAAGTAGTTGGCTCCTAGATTTCGGTTAAACGTCTTCTAAATTTGTCAGATGATTTCAGGTAGGGGAACATAGGAAGCATCGATACTCCCTGGTTTTTGCAGGGCTGTTATTCAAGATTGAAAACATTCTAGATCGTCACTGGAAGGCAAACAAACAAAGGAAAGTCAAGAGCATGGAAGAGGGTTTATTTGGGACGATATAAGTGTGTCACGGCGGAACCCAATTATGTTAATTTGTAGTTGCCTCCATATAGTGAGACTACAGCACAAAGAAGCAGAAGCTGTGAGAAACGGCAAAAAAAGATCATCCAAGGGTAAGAACAGACAGACATGTGCAGGGTGACTCATACCCTCAAATGATGTGTTCGGTGTTCTTATAGAGTCTAAATGCTATGGAACTTGACACCAACGTTTCAGAAACAATAGTCAGAAACAAATGTATAATAAAATGTAATGTAGGTAGCTTTGGATGAAAGCGTCTGCCAAATGCGTAAATGTAATATTTTGGGTCGAATGATCTCTGACTTTTCACCAACGTCCATCTTTCACACTGCGGCTGACTGCGTGTCACAATGCCAGCAATATTTCGGCTCTTCGGTAGAGAAAGAGTTTTCAGTTAAACCCCTCACAGCAAAAAGGCACTTCCTTTGAAGAAACACCTCAGGCCTATTTTCTCTATTTGTCATGTAGTTAGCTTGTACTGCTAAATGGGAGACTGTATGCCGGGTAGTATGAGAGAAAAAGAGGACGTTCTCAGGACGTTTTTCTGGAGTGATCTGGACATGGTCCGGTTCTGGCATGGATCGCATCGTGGGCTGCAGCGTTTCACAGTGACTCTCAAGTGTGTGCGATTGTGAAGATAAAGATCAGTCAAGTCTTCTAACCACACCAGTCATGATGACACATTCATCATCAGATACTTTCTTTCACACACATACACAATGGCACAGATGTACAATGATTAATTAAAAATATATTTTAAAATGCATTTATTTACATTGCTGCTATGCACACGTACACATCACTTACCGAACTGTGTGTGTACGTGTTTGCAAAACGTATAAATACAGCAAAACTGAAGAAAAATCGAAGACTTGACGCTATTTGAAAGATGCATAAATCGTCCAAATCAAGTTTTGCTTTGAATTTAATAACTGCTGCAGGTTTTCGTGAAGGGTATGTTTACAATAATGCATTCTGCAGATGCTTTTCCACAAAGTGATTTACACATACTGCGTATATTTTTCATTTCAATGTGCATTTTAACAGCTAACATTTACTGTACTGTACATAAGGTATATTTAGTCAGTAATATATATGCATTTGGTTGAAATAGAACATATGACCTTGCGCTATTCTTTACCAGTGTAAAGTAATGTAATTCACGATTAGCTTTAGGGAACTAATGCGTTCATGAAGTGTGACTGTGAACTATACACATGAGCTAAACATCTTCAGCTGCTGTCAGACTATTGAAGAGTGTTTAGCAGCTTGACATCACAAATTGGCATGTTAGCATGTACTTTGTGTTGCTGGATGTGTTTTGCTAGAGTGCTGTTCAACAGAGTATAAATTGAGCTTGTCAATGCCTGACAAAGTGAGGGGTTCTGTTGCTCAATGTGAGGTTGTGATGGCCATGCGTGCTTGTTGTGAGAGAGCTTTCAGTATCTCTGTAAATAATCTGATGTGTGTGCAATCACCATTTCAACACTCAACCAGCTAAAGCCCATCTCTTAAAGGGGAAATTCAAACATTCAGTTGGTCTTAAAGGGGAAGTTGGCTTTCATCATGACGTGTCTTAAGCAAGTTTCTCATCGGCCTTTGCTACATGACTTTTTCAGCGCAGCGTATGTGCTTGTTGTAGCAAGACATACAGTAACTTTGTTTCTAATGCAACTGCATGTATAGTGCTTGACATCAGGAGGGGCTGGGGGATCTACGGGATAGTTCACCCAACATTTTTAAATATGTCATTGTTTATTCACTCTCATGTGATGTTAAGAATGGAGATGAATAAACCCCCACTCTGAAGTTGGAAGGAGAAAACTGCTTATTTTCCATGGGTAATTTTCTCTGGCGTGATCATATGGTAAGGGAAACTCCTCCCAAAAAAACTAAAACTCTGTCATCATTTACTTACTCTCAAGCTGTTCCAAGCCTGATGCTCTGTTTCATCTACAAGGAATCAAATTATACAATAAGAATGAAATCTATTAGGTTTTAAGAGGATTTTCTTCTGCCTTTGTGCAAGATAAATTGATTCATAGAAAATGCTTCTGTGAATTGTTTGCCATTTAGATCCAGAACACTCAAATTGTGACCATTAAAGCAGCATTGAAAGTTTTGAGTGACTCTTTGTTGCAATATCGTCACAAGGACTTTGAAAGCTGCTATTGAAGTCCTGAATTGCTGTTGATTGCAAGGCTGCCGTTGTTGTAATAGTCCGTTTCTGTAGTGATGAAAGCATCCAGTGGGGGGCCACGAAACTTCAGCCACCACTGAACCTTCTTGTCCATTTTAAGAGAGAGAGTGAGAAAGCCAATAGTGTGAGAGAAGTGAAACAGGGACAGGAAAAAGAAATGAGAGTCCTTTGCCAAGGAGGGAGGGTGGAAAGAAATGGGACGGTGCAGAAAATTAAAGTGAACAAGTTGTGGGAGAGGGAGATTGGTGGCTCCTCATCACATCATGAACATCTGGGTTGAGAAAGTCAAAAAACGTCAAAACTACTATGTTCAGAGTCATTTCCACCTCCATTCCGTGCAACTGCTTTGTCGGAATTGATGCCATTTTTTCAGCTTGGCTGAGGATAAAGGGGAAGATGGATAAAAATGAGTCCACAGCCGAGGGTTTCAAATCCTATTGACCTTCAATCTACCAGCGACGGACCGGTGACCAAACCTTCATACAGAAAGGTGAATGTGCTTAGAGGCAGCAACTGTTTTGTGTGGAATCTCAGCATCAGGTTTACATTTGGTGTCCTCGAAAGGGCATAAAAGCCATTAACCCTTTAACCGTATATGAGGGATAAAATGCTAAAATCTGTGTTGCATTAAGTGGTGGTAAGAACTTGAGCTCATTGTTTCTGGCTTAAAATGAATTTACTGAAAATCTCCCAGAAGTCATAATCAGGCTTAATAAATTCACAAAAGAAAGCTTTGTTATTATGTAATTTATATAATTAACATAGATGTGTCCATCAAACTGTGAACCATCGTAACCCCAGGCAACACTGCAGAGTTTTTCCAGGAAATTTGTTCATGGTATATTTTATGTCGTCATCTGCACTCACTGCTAGACTCTTGATGTAAGGTGTACTTATTTGGTGAATGGGTTTATTTTAGCAGCTAATACAATAATGAACTGAACAGGCACTATTGAGGTGCCTGTCATTTCTGCAGCCAAGTACATTTTCTCAAGTTCTGTTGTTCGGGATCAGACTGACAGGAACAGTCTGCACGTCCCACTAAAAATATGAAAAATCAGTAAATGAGATTCGTCATGAACTCCAAGAGGTGCCCTTTTTAGTTTCACAGAACATTCACACTACTATCATTTTTGCTCCACAAATCCAACTAAGGAATACTCTGATAAGAGGATATTTATTCTTAATGGATCTTTTATTGATCTTTTAAGGATTCGAAAAATCATAGTATTGAAATTCCTGTATATTCCTTAAGGATCTTGTAATATTTAAATGCCTTTTCACAATTTGTGACATACGACATGCCATTTCTCCTTTGTAGAATATTACGAAAGACGTGAACATACTCGTCTGCAGACATAGACTCATTTTTCTCACTGTTCGTATGAATGTGTCTGTTGCTATGGTTACTAATACGTATACTGTTGATTTCTCGTACTTTAAAAAAAATGATTTGCTCCAACCTGGTGTGAGTGTGTGTTATGGAATTTTTGTTTTATAGAACATGAAGTCTACAGTTCCAAGAAGAAAACCTGGGTCTGCAGTTATTAAAGCTTTCAAAATCAGACAAAGGTACAAGCACGCGACACACACACGCATACAGTCAAGCATATGGTTTAACTTTCTGAAGAGGTCACCTTGTAATGCATGTTCTCTTAAAATGCAATTAAAGCATCATCTGCTTTTCTTTTCATTTCTGCTCTCCAACCCTCCAAACACAAACATACGTTCATTAATTGCTTCTCTTGTCTCTTCTCTTTGATTTAGATTCTAAATGTTTTTTTTCTTTCCTTTCCCTTATGCCTTTGTGTTGTGTTCCGATTTTTCCGATTTAGCTGATTACAATGTCAAATACATCATGGGGTAAAAATCAGTGAATGTGTGTGTGTTTGTGTTAAAGATCTGTTGAAGTTGTTGAAGCTTAATCACACACTTCATAATTACAGGACGCATTAATAATGTGTCTGTGACTTGTTTTTAGTGAACACGATTCTCTATTCTGTGAGGCAAGGTGCTAGAATAATGTTTTATTCTTTCTCTCAGTCATGCACAACACACACTCATGCACTGCTTACAGCGCATCTGACCAATCCCTTGGTACAGTCCTGAAAACACACTGTGCCTTATATAGTCAGGAATGCAAACACACATTACAAGATGAAAGTTTGCAATGTGCGTCATTCAGACTGTAAGGAAGTAGAGCGAGTGGGACGCTCAGGAAAATGACAGGGCAGATGTTACTCGCACAGACCTTTAAAGCTATATTACTGAGAACCTCTCATAGATGTAATGCTCTTCATATTGCTATGATGATATTTCACTACACCTCTCCCTTAACCCTCACATAGTCCTGTTGAAGCTATTAGATTTGAAGCAAACACTTTTTTTTATGTTTCACTATATTTGGAGATTCGAAAAATGCCTTCACAAGTATAATCGTATGCACATAGAGTATGTACATCACATCAATTATATGGCAACTTCTATACACAATTCTTTGTGAATAAGGCTTTCAAATTGCAAAGTTTTACAAGCAAATTCAGAAAGAGCTTATGTCTATCACACTGCAACCCTCATCTCTCTACCTCGAAAATGCACACATACATGAAACATATATTCATGGTTCTTTTCAGGTCTCGCATGACAACGCAGTCCAGGGTTACAGAAAGAGATTGTAACCTTCAAAAAAACTCTTCATGCACTGTAAAAAAAATCCGTAAAAAAACGGGAAAAAGTACTGGCAGCTTATTACACAGACTTTGTACCGTAATTTAATAACGGAGATTTTCCTTTAATTGACAGTGTAACGAACAGTAAAAAAAAACAGAAAACGTTCTGTTTTTTTAAGAATATTTCTATGCTTTTTAATAGTATTACTACTGTAAAAAACTAAAATATTTCTGTTATTTAAAGTTAATATAAATTGAAAAAAAAAGAGTTATTTTCTGTGTTTTAATGGTATACCTATAGTACAAAAGTGGACATTTTCTGTGTTTTAATGTTAAACCTACAATAAAAAAATGGACAATTTCACTAATTGAATGTTAAACCAAGAGTATAAAAAGTGAAAATGGCAATTATATATAAAAAAACTGAAAAATTACTTACAAGTTTACTGACTTCCCCCCTGCTATTACAAAAATTGAAAAAATACCCTTAATGTATGGTTTAACTACATTAAAAAGATATATTCTACAGTATACAATAAGTGTAATGAAGCAGTAAAGTGTTATTAGTTATCTGTGTACTTTAAAAAAACACATTTTTTTAATAAAAACTGATTCTTTAATGAATACAAACATTGTAAAAACAAATAGCTAATACATAAGTAATAATTATTAAAAGAAAAAAACATACTGTAAGAGGTCTTACTTGAGCAAACAACTTCATTGCAAATTGGCATGTGTAAGGACAAGTGGGCAAATTACAAATACATTTCAAGAAACCAAGTTAACTGTAAGATGTAAAGAAAACTGGCAACATCTTCAACAGTCAACTTTGAGATGCCATGTAAGGCCTAACCCAGGACTGAAACACTAAAAAGGCATCCAAATGAAAAAATGTAAAACACTTTAACCTCCAACTACTAGTTACAATCACATTTAATAGTGATGAACCTGCATAGTGATATATTGTAAAATCACATCCACGTCTTTCGTCTTCTTTCTCTCCATAACTGTTACCTATATGGCTGCAAAACAAAACATCACCAATAATACAAACTAACATTTAACCTAGAACTTTTGTGATTACTTGCATGTCAATAGTTCTCCCAAAAATGGAAAATTCTGTCATCATTTGCTAACCCTCTTGTCATTTCAAACCTGTATGACTTTCTTTCTTCCACGGAACACAAAAGGATATATTCTGAAAAATGTTGGTAAGCATGCATTGTAAGTCATATGCAGGTGAATGGGTGCCAAAATTGTTTGGTCACCAACATTGTTCCGAATAATTTCTGAACTTTTGTCATCTACATAAGAAAGTCATACAGATTTGAAATGTCAACAGGGTGTAAATGATGACATCATTTTAATTGTTGGGTGAACTATCACTTTAAGATTTTACTAAATAAGGTGTAGGTACTTTTGACAACAACACTTGGAACAATATGGGTCGCAAAAGAGAAGCAGTGAAAAAGTGTGCTTAATTACCTTTAAATCTTCCAAGGATCCTGAAAGTCCTTCAGGTCTGACAGGGATCGAAGGAGTTTAGGTGGTATACTTCTTGGCGCCCTTTTTTGTGCATTAGACCCACTTTCTGGGTTTATATCCCCCAGGCTCCTGTTGTAAACACAACAAATATATATAATCTTACTTTGCTTGGAAAATGTTTAAATGTTAGAGATGCAGAAAGTGTGTTTGAACGTTAGAGAGGCAGATATGCGTGTGTGCGAGAGAGAGAGAGAATTCCTGTAGCTCAGTGGTTAGAGAATGGCATTAGCAATGCCAAGGTCATGGTCCCAGAGATTTCACATACTTAGAAACAAATGTATAGGACAATGCAATGAAAGTGGTTTTGGATAAAAGCGTCTGCGAAATGCTTAAATGTAAAGGTAGCCATAAGTCTTCAATGCTGATCCTGATCATATCTTCCGTCTATTAGTGATCTCTTTTAGAAAATAAGTATTAGTAAGAGAAGAAAAATAATGCACCAATAAAACATTTCAAATCATTATTTCGAATACAATTGTTGGCAAGTAGCTGTCTAATAAACAGATTTCACTCCGCTGCCATGTTGAAATCTAAACAAAGCAGAGGTGGGAAGGACACCGGAGGTTGGTTGAAACTGTTTGTTGTGAAAACCATTGCAGTCTATCTGTCTTTCCGTTTTTTTCGATTTCAATATGGCGGTGGGGTGAAATCTATTAGCGGTTTAACCTGTGTTTTTCGCATAAAACGTCCACTCGCTCCGGCTTCGCGTCAACGTCCGATCATCCTGTCGGGGTTTATTTGAACCTTACGCGTGTTTATATTCCTCATAGAGTGTTTGTATTCCTCATATAATGTTACTCAGTGTCTACAATTCACGTCGAGTCCCTATAGTGAAAAAAACATTGTCATGTTGAACTCGGCCACACAGACTTGAAGTCCCTCTAACTAAGCGAACATTAGATTAATGTATGTCATTACAATATAAAATAAGTTATTAATATGGAAACAGAAACACAGACAGATGTTACGTGTAAGATAGCGATCATTTGAAAGACACGATAACGGTCGACCAAACTATACAATATCACTAACTTACCTTTCAATGCTCGCTCTTGTTGGTTGTATAGTACTAAGAAAACAGTGATTTTATATGTAATTAAATAATTAACATATCTTTGACACAGCGCGGAGCTGAAGGTAACCGGTGTCTGTCACACAGTGCAGCGGGGGATGGGACGTAACTTCCCGCGCACCAAGCAGATTAAAAATACTGACAAATAAACTGTAAATGAAAAGGCAAAAATAAGTACAAACCAATAAGTATTACAAATAATAACTCATAGTTCAGTTTCTACCTGAAAAAAAAATCTGTTCTTGTAAACAATATCCAACGAAATACACTGTTTTACTTTACATGGCCAGTCCGTAATAATGATAATAAAGCCGTTTAATTGAAATGTCGTGTTATTTTTATATCAACAGTACTTACCAGTTGAAAACTTGGGTAAAATGTTGTGTTATGGCTGTGCCTGTACGTCCATGACCATCATAAGTTGTCGAAGGCGCGATCACGGTTAATGCAATTCGAAAATGTATTTTAACGGAAAAACACCGTAACACATGTAGAATGGACAATTTCCGTTACAATATACAGTCATATAACTGTTAATTTACGGATTTTTTTACAGTGTGTGTAATGGAGTGGACATCTACGTGTTTACAAAAAGTAAACCTTTGTGACCTTTTCACTAAATATTTTCTGTTTAAAAAAGGCAGGATTTCGATTATAAAATATTCCACTATAACAAACATTCTTTATAAAGCAATTTTTTTGTACCTTATTATTCATGGCATATGAATGCTTTGAATGTTATTTTTATCAATAAACATCACAACACATTCGTATTGACAAATAACATGTCTCTGCTGTTGATTCTTCTACAGCGATAGGTATGAAGCGTGTCATGTATCCCAGAATGCCATGCTGTTGATGGAAGCCCATGCTCATCTCACCAATGGCTTGCAATCAAAAGAGAGACTTTTGCTACTTTTCACAGATTCTCTTATCATCGCCAAAACAAAGTATGTCAATATTTCTGCGTGTATTAATATGTGTATCAGTATATAAGATATATTTCTGCTACCTGATAAGTGTGCTTGTGTTACAGGTCTTTATATCTAAAACTGAAGGCTTGTGTTAGCCTCTCAGACATATGGCTGGCATCCTGTATTCATAACATCACAGACAGGAAGGTCACCTCCAAGCACTCGTTTGTGATTGGCTGGCCAACCGCCAATTATGTTGTCACTTTCAGGTAGGCTTTGAATATATGACTGTTTATTGTAATGAATATTCTTCTAAGCACACTGATAATTATTTGGCTGCCGTGCTGATGGTTCCTCCACCTTTCTTTAATTGCTTCCCTATCCTTTTGATTCTGAACAAAAAATATATGTTCCACTCTGTTCCTTACTAGCTTACTGATCTATTTGTTTCTGTGTGTGTTAATAGCAACAAACTTAAATTTCTCACACAATTTGGCCGGTTAATTTGTTTTGATTCCACTAGCAAAACAGTGCTAAAGCATCAAGTCCCCTTGGGTTTTATAAAAACGTATAAAATCTGTGCTATTATTTAGCAAAATGCTAAATTATTTAGCAAAATGCATTGATGTTTAATCTAACACATTTTCTAAAAGTGACTTAAAGGCATCGTTCACTTAAATAAAAGAAATACCTTATTACTAACTTTCCTGTTGTTGCAGATCCGTATACATGTATTTGTCCTGATGAACACACAGAAATATATTTGGAAGAATGCTTGTAACCAAACAGTTCTTGGACCCCATTAACTACCATAGGAAAATTACTTGAACACAAAATAAGATATTTTGAAGAATGTAGGACAGCAAACAGTTCTGGGGCACTTTTGACCACTATTGTCATTTTTCCTACCATGGTTATCAATGGGGTCAAAGAACTGTTTGGTTACAAGCATTCGTCCAAATATCTTTCTCTGTGTCAAACCAAACAAAGAAATATATGCAGGTTCGGAACAACTAGACAGTGATTAATTCCTAACAGGACTATCCCTTTAAATATTCTTATATAACTAAGGCCTAATCCTGGCTTAAGCTGAGCCTTGTTTGTAAAACTGGCCCCAAATGTCACGAGTTACTCTATAGATTTATGATTTGCAGTCATTTTCTAACTGCCAAGATAGCACCGTCCAGACATTTTACATGGTCAGAATGTTGAATTGAGCCCCAACTACAGGTTTTTATTCAATTTCACAAAGTGTGCTAGAAAGGTTAATCAGATACCAACCATCGTCCCCACTTATTTATATCAAAACCTCATGTTGTTGTCTTCTCATTCAGTTTCATTTATCTAAAAACATAATTCTTGAATAGATGTGTAATTCTTTCCCTTTGTCTCTTTCTTCCTCCTTCACCCTTCACATCAAAGTTCTTCAGAAACAAAGGAGAGATGGTGGCAAGCTCTTCAGTGGTAAGGAAAAACACCTCATTGTTTTCGTCTAAATTGAACTGTCTCAGCTGAAACATTTTGTTAGTTTTTCCTTTTGAATTTGTTATATTGATTAATTTACATTTACATTTAGTCACTTAGCAGACGCTTTTATCCAAAGCTTTCAGGGAGCAATAAGCGATATATCATACATTCATTTCACAGGCACACCTGCAGAGCCAGGCAGAGAGTCTTGCCAAATGCTATTCTTCTCTACGTGCTGTTGCTCTGCCACCAGGATGATGACAGCCCAGCGGTACTCAAACTTCTTTGGCTTAACGTGAACCCAGGCCCCTCCCGGCCCTCTGGGAACCTAAACTATGCCCCTGTTTATGTGTGGAGCTTATTCGTGTTCTTGGTTTTCTTGTTGTTTGTTAACATGTTATCGGCTGTCAAGACCATCGCTGTTGCAGTGGATGTGAGCACCACAGCAGAATATGTGGTTCATTACATTAAGCAAGAGTACAAATTGCTGGTGAGTTGTCCTTAAAATAGTGAAAAAGTACAGACAGTTCTCAAGAGTAGTTGATGTAAATGGGAACCCATCTCTCAAGCTTGATTTTGCCAAAAAGTATCAGCTAGGATCTGGGCGGATCTAACCTGATACGTGAATAAATCTTGGTATGCCTATTATTCCTGTCAAACTTGAATTGGTAGACTTTAGGTTCTAATTTCTTTAATTTGTTTCACGTCGTTTTATTGCTCTCTGATTATGTAAACATCACTGACACTAGTGCAAAGTTTGTCCACTGGCATTTCCTCTATTTTGATAACAGCCATTTCCTTTTTCCTGTCTTTTTCCAAAACAAAATAACCACTTCCTGTGTGCAGCGTGATGCCTCGGACTACCAGCTGTGTGTGAACTATGAAAAAGAAGACGAAACATACACTCTTATAGGTGAGGATACTCACATGACAAACAACATACTGTATAAGCGACTATAGACTCTCTAAGACAAATATGATCTAACTTAATCTATGCAATACAGAATACAGTGAAGAAACTGATTCAAGTAATACTATTTGCACAGTTAAGAGAATCGTATCTGTTCTTATTTTCCAAAAAAGAATATGAAATTTCATACATATATTATTAAAGGATAGCAAAGTTTACTTTCCGTCATCATACAGCATCCTAATAGGGTTCCCCGTTGTGCCTTCATCTGCATGTTGCATCTTTGGCAACCGTGGGCTAGATCAAGTGTTGATCAAATGACAGAAATGAACCAAAAACTTTTGATTCTCATGGGAGACAGAAAGCCTGCAGGAAAGTGTGTGTAATGTCACTGATTTTCATGCAAGGATGTTTAAGGCTAAAGGATATGAGAGGTATCATTTCCCATGTACACACTGTGTACTTATTATAGTAAATATTATACATCCGTAATAACTATACTACACCTGAACCAACCCCCATGTAGTTACTTTAAATTACCCAGTACTTTCTTAGGTAAGTACACTATAAGTACACGTACTGTAAAATTAAGTGCAACCAAAACCTCATTTAAACAGAGAATTCGGACCCTTGACTCAGGGTCACATTAAAGCCTTTTTTCTCTCTTTTTTATTTACACACATTTTACACATTTACACACATTTTACACACACACAAAAAATTATGATGCTATTCTTTGCCTCCTGCAGCCTGCAATTTCCTGCAACTTATATTTGATCTCATCCTCAATTTCCTGTCTTCATGTTTTTGTCTGTGTCAGGCCATGAGCTTCCATTCTTCATCCTCCGTCATTCATTGCAGAGTCACATGCCCGGCGAGCACCTGCGAGAAGCGTTTAGTGCTACCCAGCAGACAGAGGTTGCGATCAAGACGCCTCACTTCACCCTAAAAACTAGAACACACACTCCAGGTGAGTGCACAAGCATCCCACACAACACACTGTCTATACTCAGACATGTTTGTGTGCCTCCTCTCGCTCTCTCACACACATACGCACGCATATACACACAGACACACACAGTTACAGGTTTGAGACGCACTATAAAAATGCTGTACGGTATCGCTTTAAGGTTCTTTAATGCCACGCATGTGAGTCAGACATGGTTTTATGAGTCTATGAAGAAGACAAAAGCCGACATGCATTAGAATACAGGAGACATGAAATAACAATTTAAATAATATGTAAACACAAGACTAGGGCAGAGAGTCTTGCATAATAAGTACAGACTTAACAAAAGCTGTTTGCAAAAGTCAAAAGCCATTCTGCATCAATGCTAAGGAAATAGTTATCTACTGTACATTGGATTCCAACATTTCAAAAAGAGTGATTGGAGTTCTGAGTATGAAGCTGCTGCATGCGCTACCGCTGCACTTTAGAAAATGTTATTATTTAATTCTAAATTATTATTTAGTAACTGGTTCCACAGACATTTTACATTCACTTAATTGCTGTCTCCAAAGTGTTACTTGAATTGTTAATTTGTTATACAATTTATCTAAAGTAATTACAGTTAAAGTGTTACAGTGTTACATAACATCACACATGAACACGTGCCTTTATTTTGAATAATCTACATTTAGTCAAGTACGCAGAGACATTGTAGAGGAAACGGAACAGTCAAGTGCCAGAAGTACTTCCTCAATGAACCATTTCTCAATCTGTTGTTAAAATAAAATTAAAATTTAGCTCGAAATGCTTTTAAAATAATTAAAATAATTGTTAATTGTTGCAACCAATTATTATACACCGGAGTGAAATACCGGTCCGACCCTCAACATGACTCACCCGTTCCCGAAAAGTGCCATTTGTAATCCGTTTCAAAACTTATGATTTTATCATAGATAGCTGTTATTACGTATGTACACTACACACAACACGCATTCAACACACTTACATTCCAACAATGCATTTACTGTGTTTAATTTCAGTAACTTAAAACTAGGTGTCAGAATTAGCATGCATGAGAGAAAGACTGTATTCACTTCATGCCATGACTTCGGAAACACGAAAAACATAATAAAATATAACTGCAATCATACAACTTTTAAAATGACAAGTTTTGTTAATTAAACGGGTGAAAGATAGCGTACCTTTGACTTGTTTGAGCTCCTTCCCTCGAGATGCTTGCTACTTCCCACTTTTTAAACACAAAAAACACAAAACATTGAATACATTGTACGTAAAGTAGGTTAAAATGTATATCTATTTAGTGCCAGTTACCTCAGGTGAAGCTGCCTCCAGCCATGGGCGTAAATCCCGGGGGAAGGAGGGGACACAACCACGTGTGTTTAAGTTAACATCTAATGTCTAAAAACACACTGAAACATTATATAGCATATGAGGCATATGACTGTGTGTCATTTTATTAGCATGAAAGTATTTAATAGCCTGCAGAACTTTCATCACAGGTAATGAAATTACACTTTTCTGTCAAATTTGTATTCAATATACAGTTTTAAAAAGCTTATTAAGCTTATAAGTAAGCTACTTACTTATTTAGGCCAAAGAGTTAATGTTTTCTCAAATTATAAATCCCAAATTATAAAATTATAATTAAACTTTTTAGACTTGTATAATGTTGATTTTGAATTTTATAGCTTATATCAAAAATATTTGTTGTCAAAGTCTAGTCACACGATGTCATGGTCAGTTTGAATACATTACCTTATATTAAAATAAATACTTTATATAAAATGTACATGTTTAGGCAGGCTTTTATGTCATTTTGATTTATGTTTGTTGCTTAGTTGCTTGCTTGTTTTATTGACCTTGCAAGGTGGCATGAAAGGTCTTAAAAAACATTTATATTTATAGTACTATAGAATGGTTTGTGCATCAGTGTATTGTTGTGTTATGTTATGAGCTTGGTTTTGTGGGCTGCTCCTACTGAAAAAGTCCAGTGCAACTTTTTCTCTTAGTCCGCCACTGCATGCCTCCGCTGCCTGCCGCAACCTGCGAAGTCACATTGAATAAAAAAACGGTCGGTGATCCAGATCCTTCCACGTATGGAATCATGGAATTTAAAATGAACTATTTTGAAGCATTTGTGAAAGATGGGAAGGGTCGGATGAAGAGCAGCTGACTATAGGCAGCACAGTGCTGATGGTATTTTTGGTTATTTATCTTAACAGTCAGTGACCTGTTCCTCATTAAACGCTGATCCTGGTGACACAAAGCAGAGTGGAGCTGCTAAAATAATACGGTTGGGATTGTTTAAATTACAGGCTAAAATGAAGTAATGGAAAAGGAAGCAAACTGTGTTGTCTAGTATAATGGGCTGCCAGGTTTACAGCGTCTTTGACAGGACTGTTTCGCAGAAAGCGAAATGGAGTGGGTCCATTTGCAGAGACGATTGGTTGCCAAGAACACGCTTAAATGTTTTAATGATCACAGATGTGAAGAGAACAACAACGGTCAATATTTGTTGAAGAATGTAAGCATGGATGTTTGAGATTCTGGCTCTTCATGTAAAGATCTTCAGTGAATTTACCGTCTACATACGTCTTCGCTCAAGGCCATTACTGCTGAGAATGATGTTGTCTATGGAAAGTATTGACATGTTGTGGGCTTACAGATGTTTGAACTGTATGCAGCCTGTATGTATAGGCCTACTGTGCTCTTTCGCGGGGTGCTCATTACAATCAATGAAGAATTTCATGTTTTTCCTGAAAGAACCATTTGCTTTGAACTCTGTTAACCCTGATCATTTTATAAGAGTGTAATAAAATCAATAAAGGGAGTGACATTTCCTTGATAAAGCCATCAGTCACACACAGTTGCAAACCTTCTCAATGTTATTATTGCTGTAGATGATAATGAAATGTTGTTCTTGCGTAACAAATTACTATGTACTTAAAGCCTTCACAATTCAGTTACACAGCAAAGTCTCATGCATCAGATGTTTAAGCGTGACGTCTGAGGCACACTTTTCTGGAAACACTTCAGCAAGTCGTCATCTGATTGGTTGAATTTCACAGGATTTCCAGTAGACGTGCGTGTCACATTTTTTAACGATCTCCCTGGTAACAACACAAAGCCGTCTGATCTAAGAAGTAAGCTGCCGTGTTTTAATCAAGCCTAGATGTTTGTCGTGATCAGGGGTGGAGGAACCAAAGTGCAGGCAGCGAGGATGAAGGGGTTAAACATATATACTTTAATAATAAAACGAATACAAAAACAACCACTCACGATGGGGGAAAACACTTCCCACAAGGGGGCAAAAATAAGGGTTTCAGGAACAAAAACAAGGGAATTATGAAAAAACAAACATGCACAAGACAATGGACAAGAGGGCATTAAATAGGGAAACTAACAAAGCAGATAACAATGGGCAGGTGTGGGGAATGAGACACAGGTGGAAAGCAATACTAGGAACGAGAGGGGCGGGGCCAATGACGAGACTGGAGAGAACGCATATTAGGTCCTGATTGACAATAATACGTCTCTCTCCAGATAGCACACGTGGGTCTGTCATGATTCTGCTATAGAATTAACTGCTATAATAGTGGGATTACAATGGATAGAACAGATTAGGCCAAATAAGAAAGTAATTTGCTCTGAATTGGCTTCAGCTCTTAAAAGCACCATTTCAGCAAAATCAGATAGAGAGGACCTGCTAGGACCTACATTTTTGTATAGATTAAAAATGAAAGGTATAAATGTAAAATTGTGTTGGGTACCAGCACATTTTGAGATAAAAGGGAATGGAACGGCTGATAAATTAGCAAAAGAAGCATTAAAAAAAACTTTGTTGATATTACGGTAACTCTGGGAAGAAGGGAAATTAAATCCGTGATTAATATGGAAATAACACGAGTATGGCAACAAAGGTGGGGAAATAGCAGCACAGGTAGATGATTTTATAATATTGTTGAATCAGTAGGGAAAAAGGAACATTCCTATGGTTGACATAGAAAGGAAGAAGTATTGTTTTCAAGACTAAGGTTTGGACACAACAATGGCATTAATGGGAAAGCATGAGAATGGGTTGTGTGATGAGTGCATGGTGTTAGAAACAGTAGAGAATGTTTTTGTAAAGTGTAGTAAATATGATGAGCAACGTGATTTACTTAATAGCAGTGTAAGGAGTAGGCCGGTTGACATATTGGGAAAGGGTTTGAGGAAAAAAATCAGCGGTGTAGGGATGTGCTAACGCTTGGTTAAAAGCGTCTGCTAAATACATAAATGAATAAAAATGTGTAGAGACTACAGGGCTGCACCATATAATTTAGAAAAAGGAGGATAAGAAGCAGGATGCTTATGACCAACTTGAAGGGAGAGGAGCTAAGTGCAGAAGTTGGAGTAGCTGAATACGCAGAGCCAGCTGAAACCTGGGCTCTGATCCTTTGAGGTGGGTGGGGCATTACACCAAATATTTTATTTCATTTATTTCACAGATTCATCACCCATGTGGTAAAATATACAGTAGGTGGCGGTAATAATCCTAAGGAGTGAACGGCCATTAAACAAAAGAAGAAGATTCTGCCACTAGACCAGAAACTCAAGTCAAGAGAAGGCAGATTCATGACAGATGTTATAAAGGCGTGGATAAACCTTTCAGCATCAGGCTAGAAAGGGCTGTATGCGTGCAATATTCTGTAGATGTTAAAAAGATACTTTTGTAATATGTTTTAAATGGGCATTAAAACTCAACTGTGCGTCAAAAATAACACCCAGGTTCCGCACCTGCTCAGAAGGGGAGATCAAGCTTTTGTCCACTATCACTGCAATTGTTACATTTATTGACAGAGGCTGGAGTGCCATTCAGTAATACCTCCGTTTGTAGGAATTTAAGAAAATTCTGTCTCATCCAGGCCTTAAGTTCCACTAAACATTGCTTTGTTGTGTTTTAATATCAGGTGTTTTCAAACACAAAAGAAAGAGGTCTCTGATTGATTGGGCCCTGAGGAGAGGACACCTTAACCAATCAGATGACAATGTCGAATCACACAACGCCCCTCAAAAGCTATTCGGCCAATCTCTTTCCTCTATCTGTCCTGATGGAAACCTGCCCAAGCCAATAATGGTATGTCAATCACTGGTTTAATTCAATAAATGTAACATTTTTATGATTTCTGTATTGTATGGCTTCCCACAATGCTAGAGTGTATTCCAGACTGTAATCCAATAGATTCGTGATGTGATCACAGCTTGAGGTTGATAGTGTTATTATGGCGCATTAGTGTATGACTCATTTTGCTTGTACAGACAGATCCATTATTTATTATAGGACAACAAAGTCCCATTAATATTCTTTTTTTTATTAAAATCCTTTGATTTATCAGTTCAGGGATTTGTCTGTTATTATGTGTCCCAGGACCTGCTGTATCTTCTCTTCTGTGAGGGTCCGGAGACCTGTGGAATCTTCCGCCGCTCTGCAAATGCCAAAAGCTGTAGGATTCTGAAGGAGCGAATTAATTCTGGGAAAAGCATGTCACTGCATGAAGAGTCTGTGTTTGTCTCTGCATCTCTTATAACAGTCAGTACATCTTACTGAACCTGTATTCAACAGTTGCTCTGAATACACATTCATTCACTCTGAATCTAACTTTTAATTGAGTCTAATTTTTTTTGATTGTCATTGACTCTAATGTCACTTTTGTGTTTAGGAGTTTTTACGTGAACTGCCTGGTGGTGTGTTACGTTGTGACTTGTATGAAGAGTGGATAGAAGTTCTGCAGATCGAGGATCAACAGCACAAACTTTGTAAAATCAGAAGGTGAGAACAGCTGATCATATCAATCCTTTGCTAAAATACAAAACCTGTTCACGTAGCCCCCCTTGTGTACAGTATTATTGTGTATCACCAATAGAAGCCATCTCTGGCATTCTGAGATTTTCAGGTCCTTTCCACAATGATATGCTATTACCAAGACACCAATGTCAGATGTGTGCGATAATAAAAGTTCAAATTGATGGTATTTTGTCTAAACCTTATTCAAGGGCCAAGGCATTGGTGGGCTTTCATGGAATTTGACATTAACTTTGTTTAGTTGAATTCAAAATTGCAGTTTTGTTGTTGGTTTAAAAAAAGGAACTTATTTTTTATTTGTTTTAATGTATGTTTTTTGCATTTAATGTTCATTTGGCACCACCTGCATGCGTCCAGTTTGTTCGCGCAGGTTCCGGAGGAAAATTTCACCTTGCTGTGTCACTTGTTTGGAGTGCTGTACAGGATACACAGCCACTCGCATGTAAATCTGATGACGGCATCGAACTTAGCCCTCTGCATCGCACCCAACATGCTCTGGAGGTCATCCCAGGTCAGCCCCGAGCTGGAGGGAAAGAGCACATTGCAGGTAAACGAGAAAAACAACTGCTCACATTAATCCATACCACCAATTATTTACAGGAGTAGATGACAAATATAGTCTATCATCTTAAAATTCTAAATTGTAGGTATGGATTTACAATATCAATACTGTCCTTCTTAACTAGACACTGAAACTGGGCTGTTAAACATGGTTTCCAGACCAACTAAGTAACTGGAAGATTCTTGTTTTAAAGATTAGGTTTGTGCTGCAAAGAAGTAAATGCTCATTTCGTTGCCATTTTGCCCATCACAGCTGTCATGCCGCTAACATGCTGTCTGTAAAGAACGTGATCAAAACAGAATGCTCTAATTATTCTCAGTAAGGCTGTCTGTCCAGGAATTTTTTTTACTGCGCCTGCTGTTTAACGCTCCAGTCCACTTTTTTATGACAGGATTTAATAAGAAATAATTTGGCCTTGAATTTGTACATTTAAATAATTGACCAATATATCTTTGTTTGACGTCTCCAGTCAACCAATTCACATTTTCGAATTGTGTATAAATTCAATATAATCATGCTATATTTTTCCAGTGGATTTATAGATCACTTCCCAAGTTTTTTTAATCTTAAAATTAGGGGTGGGACGAGATCTCCCGGTGCGAGATTAGATGTGTCTCACAAGAACACAATTTCCTCACGCAATTGGCACGATGGAGGAATCTGTGCAATTACTGCAAACGTGATATATTTGCCTACGATTGCGTCTTCCATGCCAGTTGAAAAAAATCAACTCAAGTGGGAAATTTGTGTGTAATAAAACCAAGTAATCACGCAAGTAATAAGTGAGGAACATGATGCTTCACTTTTGGTGTGAACATAGCATATGACTTACAGCTGATTACTCAGTGTAGTCTGTGTTGGTGTAAAAAAGAATGCTGCATCTGATGTTAACCGATTGGAGTAAATGGGTCAACCAGTCATTTATGCTATTAATGAGCTGTTAGACACCTCACTTCTTATTGCGCTTGTTGAGAGACAGTTTAGCACCGCTAACATCACAGGCTGCTTTCTGAGTTAAACACTGAGCCTAAATGATTTAATAAGACACTCTTGAATTTTAAACACGCAGCCTCTGGAAATGATGCAGCTGGAGCGTCCTTCAACAGAACTGGTGTGTGCACATCTCGTACCTCAAGAGAAACTCATAATTTCTTCCAGCAAGCAGATTCTGCCTCGTGATGCATTTCGGAACAAATGGCTAAGACCTGAAGGAGCAAACAAACAAGATTTTCAGATGCCGCTAATAACAATTTTATTGAACAAGATTTTTACATTTGCCATGCACTTTCTTTCCATAATATTGTACATTTATTCTGCTTTTTTTTATTACGGGGTAGTTCAAGTACATTATGCACTGTGCTACTAGAAAAACAGCTTTATCCTGAGAAGTCCGCTAGACCACTTCAGAAGAAGCCCACATAATGGTGTAGCTACAGCAGCTGCCAGCAGGGGCCATTTTCAAAGGTGGACAAAGAAACCATACGCTCTCAGTTTGCTTGGTTTGGTTTGTGAATGATGATGGCAAAGGTGAAGGCTAGTGTATTTATCAACTTCGCTGAAGTATTTTGGGAGGTAAGATCCCATCTACAGAGGAGGTGAAGTGTGTCTGGATGGCAGAGATGGAGATATTTCTTTTTGTAGAGATAAAGTCTTTCAGAGAGAGAGCAGGTTTAATCCAAATGGCTTGTAAATAAAAGCAGGCCAGTGATAGAATTGCAGCTCACAATCACGCTCCTGAATCCAACGTAGGTCTATCAAAGTCACTGATAAGAACTGATTCTGACATTTTCGAGATGTGGGAGAAAGTGGAGCTTTCTAAAGGAGTTTTTATAAGACAGAGATGGAGGTTAAAGACATCAGTATCTTTTTATTTTATTATTCACGTGATAAACGCAAACAGACACACATTTACATGAAGTTCAATAATGTTGTCGGATGTTTCATTTAATATCAAGGACAATTTCTTTATCTCACAGCGCTCTTTGCCTGGTGTGTGTCCATTCATTGAAAAAAGCAGGATAGGGTGTCTGGATACAAAAGAAGATAATTACTATTAGATGCTGGTCATAGCAACTTATTGATTTGGATCTGACGAATTCTGAAGTATTCGGTTTTGAACATATTTAATGAATGAAGCAGGGTAAATACAAGTACGCCAGCATTCTGAATCTTCCTCCTGACCCTTCAGAAATGTCACATCACGTTGACATCCAACTTAGAGCTGGAGAGGTATGACTGTGAGAGGTAGAATGAGCTCTAGAATAGTTTGTGTTGAAGATGTGTTGCTGAATGATAAATAATAAATTTTAAGCGCTTTTCCACCATCGCGTTGAACCATTCTAAGATAAATGTAGCAGTTACAGTTATGTTTCCACGTGGGCCTGGTTCGACACGGCACGATTACAAACTGTTCTCGGCTCGGCATGGTTGTCTAACCGTGCTAATGAATGCACACAAAGGCGTCATAGCTCAGTCTCTTGTGTTACCAAGGCAGTGCGTGACGCGTTTGTCTTTATATTCTAAAAATGTATGATCAGCCCTGCGGTGGAAAATAAAACCAATTACGTACCGGCTGGTGTTGATAGGCACGGAGTGGAAGGATTCTGTGCGATGGTGGAAAGCGCTCTTTGATGTGTAATTAAAAATATGAGTAAAGAGAATAAAATAAAACGAGCAGTGGATGGTGACGCAGTACTTGGGTCTCATTTATAAATGTATAAAAATGTGCGCACAGGATTTATCAAAAACAAACATTTTAGCTTTTATAGACACATTAGATTCGATAATGGAGTTAAGCAATCAAATTACATCTAAAACAACTAAATTACATCTAAAAACAATCTATGTATATTTCTAGTGCATGCGCTACTTTTGAACACTTTCCTGTGACATATGCGTTTTAATGTTAGCAAAGTGTGTGAGGAGCGTGATAATTCCTTTTAAACTTAATAGCAGAAGTCGTGTTCTGAGAAAATATTTTAAATACATATTTCTACCGACAACAGTGCACACTTCGCAGACTTTGATATTATTGTGGACGCTGTTGGATCCGGTGGTAGAACGATCCATTGGCTCGTGTCTCAAATGTCATATGGATGGAAATAGGCAGATGACATGCATAAAAAGGCATAATATATGCATAATAAAATTGCCATTGTAAGCTCAATTTCAAGTTATTTTGTAAAGGAAATGGGGTGGAGACCCATGTACGGAAAGTCTTCCTCTGACTGGGATTTTATAAAAGGAATTATGCTCAGGTTTTGGCGTACAATTTTCCTTTTGTGGCTGCGCACACTTGACAGATTAAATGCACAGATTTATAAATTTGACCCAGGTTCATTCTGACACTTATAACTGACACACAGCTATGATAAATGTGTACTGAATGTACAATAAATGGGACATTTGGGGATTACCTGATCGTTTTTGTGGTTCCTCATTTCCAGGACCACAATTATGCTTGATGTACATTAAATCCATGCAAATCTGTTAGAAAGGAACAACAGGAGTTGGTCATTGAAGATTTATCACAGCATAGCAAATCATCTACTTGTAGCCACTGTTCTCGAGTGTATACATTAGAAATTGCATTTCCAATTCAAATTGTACAGATCCGTTCACTGTCATTACATTTCCCCATCATGCAGTTGATTTCTATTCCTGTGGGCTCACTTCTAGCGTTGCTAAGAAGGTCGTGATTGGATTTTTTGTTATTGAGCCCTTCAAAGAGAGAAATTCCAGGAATGAGTCACGCAGAAACGCAAACAGGCATAAAGAATATTTATGCACATACCAGACGCACACATGAGGGTTATGTAGTTTCTGTGCTATGTGTAAACACTCTTGAACTGGCAGAAACAAAGTGCTAGGCAACTGGCGCAAGCCATGTGAACAACACCGTCATCGACGGAGCTCACAGAAATACACAAAGCATAAATCTTTTAAAACTTTTAACAAATCACAAACTTTGCAAGCTGCTTTGTTACCATATTAGCTGGCATGAACTCCGGTTCAACGCTGCAGGTTTACATATTGATGATGTTTTGGTCTATATCTTTTGTTCAGGTTGCACAGCTCATCCAGTTCCTGATAGAAAACACTCCTGCCGTATTTGGAGATGATCTGGAGAGTCTGTTTAACAGCCGGATAATTTCAACGCAGGAATTACGTGACTCTGCAGGTAATCGTGTGGTTATGCACTTTGGCCCCTTTTATACTGACATGGAAGACTATGGAGATCATTTTCAGATAGCAATTAGCCTTTCTGACACTGCTGTTTCACGGTACACCCACACACTCTTCTGCTGCCCATGCACAGGTGACGTTCAGGTCTCGTCGATTATTCATACGGCATGATGCCTAGCAGTTAAAGTGAATTGAGGAAGAAAAACTATTAGGACCCTACGAACATTTTGTAGAAGAGACTTAGGGAGTACTTTTAGTTTGATTTTATTGTATAAAATGTTGATAAATGTAGGTTGAGAATACATACTGCATAATACATTCTAGTTTTAACAAAAGGGAGTATCAAACAGTATGCAGTGTGCAATAATACGCATTTTAAACTATAGTCTATTGTTGTGACATCCTCATTGAACCTGCTGGTCTTTGCTGGTTGATTCTGTTTAGTTTATTCTTTAAACTGTATTTGAAATGATGTGCCTGTCAGCGATTTTTCTCAAGTGTACCTGTTTTTCTTTCTCTTGAGAACTGACACCCCTGCTATGAGAAGTCAAGTAGTGGGGCCTCTGAATAAATCAACACAATAACTCCCAGTATTCTCTGCAGTCTTTGTCTCAGCAAAGGTTTTTAGTGGTTTTCTTACCTGTGCTTTCAGACACTAAAGCAGTTTCACAGGCTTCTCTTAAAGCCATTTAGAAATTAGTCTTTGCAGTTGGTCAGTTTGTCACCCACCCGATGAAATGCCAAATGTTTTTCTTGTGGAATAGGTTTTCTTTGTTGTCCCTGCAATTCAGACCAACAATCATTGTTGCTAGCAGCACTAAAGCATTCCCAGAGTGAAGAAATAAGCATCTTGCCATTTACAGCTGACAATTTAGTTCACCTGTGTAGCTCTCTCTAGTAGTCAACACGAAGCACGAGGTCTTGATTAAAAAACAGGGTTTTATTTCTACAGCATATCCTGTCCACCCGTGAGAACTGGGTAAAAAAGAGCAAAAATAAAAAGATACTACAAATAAAATGCATGTATGTCTTGAATTCAGATTATGCCACTCTAGTTACACACTTGAAATATATCACAGAAACCGGATACAAAAGAAACACAGATCGTAGGCTGCTTTCTACTTAAGAGGGGCTAAACTTAAAGTCTTCTTTCTTCATAGATAACATATGTCCAGATATGTTTATACTCTTAATATTTACTTAGCATGGCAAGAGCTCTCCAAGTTATGTTTTTTAGCGCTTCACTTCAGGGATTGTGTTGCTTCTAATTACGAGCAGAACACAAGATCGGCGCTAATTAGTTCCGCCTATACAATACCTATTATTCTCAGGTAGGAATAAAAAGAAAAACAGCAACAAACTTAACTAAAATACGTGCGGCAGTTACAACCTGAGAATTTTTTTGTTTAGGCTTTCAATCTGAGTGCCAACTCCAGACAGTCTGACATTCCCTTTACTCAAGGGTTGTTTCTATCAAATCTCTGTGCCATTGAAACATTATTTATGCACTCGGAGTAACCTTTATGGCTGATTCTTCCATCTGTGTATGTCTGATTCACTGTTGTCCAGTGGGATCTTAGTCACTAAGATGTACGATAGCCGTCACCCATGGTATATTTTCCAGCATGATTTGTTTTGGTTATAAGTGGTGCTGTCGATCGATTATATAAGAATGAACTAGTTAATAGTTAATTAATCACACCTTTTTGTAATTCATAATTTTTTTCTTCATTTTTACATGAATTACAGCCATTCAACATGTATACTATCAATTTTAACATTTATTAGGCTTCAAAAACTTTTGAATTCAAGTGCTTAAATGGTTAAAAAGCCTTTGCATGAATAAGAGTGTGATCATTAAATGTAATGCTTTCCAAAGGATGAAAGCTTTTAAGAGCTGCTTTAAGTCAACAAGTTAATCTAAAAAAAGGATTTGCATGCATTAATGCCTTATTGTTGGCAGTCAATGAAGTCGTCTTACACTATTACTTAGTAAGTCGTCAACATTTATAATCATGTACAGTAAATGCTTTAAACTGTTGCTATATAATCAGAATGTCCATGTCTTTTGCACCACGCTGAGGTATTTTTCGTCATGTTTTGGAGGTTCTTCAGTTTGATAGCAATAATGTTAGTCCACGCATTCTTAAGATTGCATTTTAGGAGACAGAATATTGAATTATTCAGTTATTGGTTGGCAGTGAAATCTTTGCTTTTGCATCTCTATAGTTTGTCTTATATGCATCAACATTCCTACCTCCATGTCTGTCCATTTAAAAAAAAAACTCCTTTGCCTTTCCTATATTTCTGCAGAGAAATATATATTAAGGCAGAGAGCAAAGACAGAATTGATGCAGGTTGAAGTGTTTTCCGCAGTAAGGATGTAAGCATTTTCAGAATGTTTTAGCGTGGATGGACAGCACTTGGGAAATGCTTGAAAAGGCTAGTGTCGATTGAAAGCATTTTTGAAAGAAAAACATTGAAAAAATTAATTAATGTGGCATTAAATGGGAATGTGTAATGCATTTAATAATAGACGTTAATTATTTGCTATTTTAATAACAGACAAAATGTGATAAAGAGCGCTCTGTGAAACCACTAAGCTTTCTTTCAAGTCAGTGAAAGTGAATTTATATGAAGGTGCATGTATAAGTGACATTTTCTCTATTGTTGTAGATGGCTCATACCTTCAACACTCCTCTTCAGAAGACACAGATCAAGACTTCGTTATATCTTCCCCCCACTCTCCTGAAGTCCACCCACTTTTCCTCCCTCTGGCCGCACTTTCTTTCAAAGAGAAGAGGAGAACGCGCCCCTTTCATGTTGATGCGCCAGCATCGCAGGAAACGTACAGCTGTGGAACACTGGATTCAATTTCATCACAATCTAGTGCTTCTGTGAACACGATGGGGGTCGGTAAACTTAGCCAAACACGTGATCGATGCCTCTCTGAGCCTGTGATGTATTTTGCAACGCCCCAAGCGCAAATGTTGGTGCATACTCCTGTTATCCGTCAATCTAGCTACGATGCAGCTGTGATTAACAACCGAATCGAGCAGTCTCAGAGCTCCGTGGGGTTAAGCTCAGAACAACAGCACAATTCTGCAACGGGCCCAAGGAGACGCCGTTACACTTTCTGGAAGTCGCCACAAATCCCCACCCGCTTCAAGCATCCCGCACAGAAATTGGCAAGCATGTCAAGCCTGTCGTCTGCTACCACTTCCTCTCTGAGCTCGTTGGATAGCACGCTGTCTCTGAGCACTGCCGATCTGATCCCATGTCCACAAGATACACAGAGTCGACCTTTACTGTTTGGTGCCGCTGCGAAATTGCGGCCTCTTACGCCAGAGATTTCAAGGAAACGTTGGACGAACGTTTTTACTTACGATGAGGAGGAGAAGGTAGACATGTTGGATCAAGAGTTAGAAATGGATAAGAAAGAAAGGATGTTTGAGGCATCTCCTCATGCAGAGGGAGTCAAGAGTGTGGATTCGATGAAGTCTGTTATAACGGAGGTTAAAGCTGTACAACAACAATGTGCATCAGATTGTCATTGTCTTGCTGGGTGTGTAGGGCTTGAAACAAATCCTTTAAAGTCCTCTATTGCACCCAAGACTGAACATGATGTTGGTTCTCAAGCAGTCCTGCAGGAGCCCCGCTGCATACGGACACTCCCAATAGCAAAGCAGATCGACAATGAGATACAGGAATCCGAGTTCAAAAAAACACCTTTGGGCGCACCGAAAATCATTACCAATAAAGACAACTCTGACAGTCAGTTGAGGTGTTTAAATGCACGCTCGGTAATACAGGCCTCTGGTGGGCAAAAGGTGAGCAGAATGAAAATCACTTTCTTTCCTTCTGCTGGAAAAGTGATGCTCAAACATTCAAAGGTCAGAGATCAGACTTCGAAAAGTGTCAACATGGAAACTGAGCATAATCAGAGGCCGGGGTTGACCGAACAAAAGGAGGCCAAAGGGGGGAAATCGCTTGAGGTGACAATTCCACAAACACTGTTTTATGGTCATGACGTTCCTCTAGTGCTTTGTTCTAAAACGTCACAACAAATGTCAATCCAGGTGAACTGCAGTCCTTCTTTTGAAGATGTGGGCATAAAGGGTGCTGGAGCCGCTGTTAGCATGATCAGCGGTAATAGTAGTCTTGGCAATGGAGTATGCGGTTACCCAGACAAGAAGACTGTCCAGAATGTTACTCGTGATAAAGTTATTAGTAGCGTGAATGCCACTGATGCCCCGCACAACTCTGGTAGCATTATTGAAAATGCCCAACCCGCTGCTAGCATTAGCGGTGGTTCTGGCATTAGTCGCAGTATTAGCATCTTTAATGGGAATGCTAATCAAGGAACCTTGTCTCCGAAACCCGGTAGCAAATTTACAGGAACTTTGCGCCACACAATATGCATCAAGCTTCCGGTTAATGTTCGCAACAGAGGGCCTGTGCAAAACAAACTATAATCACTATATAATAATCTTCTTAGTTGTATAATTCTTTTTGAAGAGTCATTATAAGTTTGATGAAAAATAGGTCTTGAGAGAGTGTAATGGGGTTGGGGTTGGCGAGCTCCATGCTGGCAATGATACAATGCTGTTAACTGTATGGGTAAAGCGGAAGGAATAAACGAGTGAAGGCATATGCACAGAAAGATTAAGAAGCAAGAAAGAGTGATGGAAATCTAAAAGTTCTAGAACAAAACAGTTTACTTTCTCTTTCTCACTCTTCAGGTATGGTTTTCTGAGCACTTCAAGGTAAATCTTTGTTATGCAACAAAACTAGCCTTCATGTTAAGTTTGCAGCGTTATATCGAAAACATTTTCTATAGTTATTGATATCGTTATCATTTTATTGCCCAGTCCAAATTTTTCCTAAATGATTGAATCAAATGTAATTATATTATTCTACCATCCTATAGCAGTGTGTACAAACCCTTCCGTTTGTCTAACGTAAACAAATTGTAACGGGCCATATTACGAAATAATAATCTGTGGGCATTTTCCCTTTAATTCTCTGGTGAATCAAAATGAAACTGTGATGTGTAAAACATAAATATTTTCCATTGTAAAAGAGCTGACAAATTGTTTGGAATATCTCCTATTTTTTCTATTGACTTTTGTGTTTTTTGCAGACACAAAGCTTTTGTCATTGATCACTTTTATATTCTGTTTTGTGGTGTGACAAAAGAAAGGTGTCAGTTTTAATCTGCTTTGGTTTTGTATTCGGAGTTCCTTTGCCTGAGTTCATCATTAGTTAATTAGTCCCGCACCTGTTTCTGCTCTCCCTGAAAATGCTTGTTTTTTTTCGTCTGTGGATTTTTTTAAAGACAGCCTCTTGGATATACTCCGTCGTGCATTTATTGGTACATATCCATTACATGATAAAAGGTAATCTGGGTTTTCAAGCATCCGCGAGCAGAAGACATATGAATGTATATTCCTTGAAAAAAAGACAAAATACTGAGCTATAACCTACTCTTTCCATTCTCTATTCCTCACTAACCTTTACTGTTGAATGGTGCTGTGGGTTTGTTTTAGTAAGTTTGTCATTGAAAGTAGCGTGTCTTGTGTGTATCAGCACTGTGACACAAAGCCTCTGGTCCTGTTATATGGGTTGTCATTTTTAGAAGTTTTTATAGCAGTGAATTGGCATGTGAATTGTAAGGAATATGTCCTTTCCTGTTTACTTACATTTACATTCATTCATTTGGCAGACGCTTTAATCCAAAGCGACTTTACATTTAGTCATTTAGTTGACACTTTTATCCAAAGCGACTTACAAATGAGTGATAAAAATGATAAATGATAAAAATTCTGAATTAAACCAATTGGCTTTTTCTGTGGTGGGTTTTGTTTATTTAATTTGTGAGATGCGTTTGCAAGTAGACTTACAAGTAGGAGAGCATGTAAACATTTTGTCAACATTCTAAACAGTACCGTTAGTTTACAAGGCCATGCTAGGAGGATCAAAGCTGGAGTAAGGAAGGGAGAGAATGAACATCAAGATTATTTTTTAAGACACAACATAGTCAGTTATTGGTTAGTCAAATAAATGAATTCAGTCCACTTTATTACTTCAGTCCAAACTATTCAGACCTTCCACAAATAGCCCCTGTCATGTGTGTAAATAGCTTTTGCATTGATAGGTTCATGCAGGTAGCCAGACACCAAAATAAATGTTTGAATTTAAAGCTCAATTCATAAAGAACAGCAAAAGGAGACCTAGTTGTAATGCTTGGAAGGTTTTAAATAAACAAATATTTAAAAATATGAATGTATATTGTTAAATTAAATGTACATGTATATACTGCATTGCAAATACTTTTTTTAATAAACACCACACAGAATCCAAATGTGGGCATAAACCCAGGGCACTTATACACACAAAGTCTCTTCTACAGACAGGAAAACAAATGCAAAAGAGAACGACGCATCTCACAAATGAAATAAACACAACCCACCACAGAAAACGGCAAGTGGTTTTATACATACGTTTTATTTAGGCCTACATTAGGAGACTCTCTTTTGTGTCATAGTATCCATCAATCATTAGTCAAACAATATAATGCCTCATGGTCAAGTTCAAATATTTAGATTGCTTCAAGTGCTTTTTTTTCCTAACCTACTGTATTGTTAGGCAGAATTTTGTAAGCTCTTGAAGGAGAGCCCTGGGTGCAGTTATCAGCAAGACACAAAAATGTATTTTTAACATGACAGCTTTAAAAACAGCACAATGTTTAAGTTAAGTAGAAAGGAAACAGGTGCTTCTGTTAGTTTTTTTCTGTGTCAATGTTGCCTACATTTACATTTGGCAGTCGCTTTTTTCCAAAGCGACTTACATTTCATTATACCATTTGTTTCTTACTATGTGCAATCCCTGGGATAGAACCCATGACCTTAGTATTGCTAACGCCATGCTCAAACCACTGAGCCACAGGAAAGCTGTGCCAGAAGCAAAACATAATTTAGGACCAAAACCAGCAAACTCAATAAATCATAACTTTAATACTGCAACACAGTATTTAATACAGAACATTTAGCGCATTACACAAGATCAAACAGCAACATAAACTGAAGAGACTGAATCTGTCACAAATACTGTAAGTACAAACCCCAATCCCAATTAAGCTGGGACGTTGTGTAAAATGTAAATAAGTTGAATGAATATTTATATATTGAGTAAATGTTAGCAAAAAACAATAAAGTTTATCAGTTTGAATATTAAATATCTTGTCTTTGTGGTGTATTCTATTAAATATGGGTCAAAAAGAATATGCAAGTCACTGTTTTCTGCTTTTATTTACATTTTACACAACGTCCCAACTTCAATGAAATTGAGGTTTGTACATTCAGTTGTATAATGGGTGAATTGAAACTATATAAAGTCCTTGTTTTGCAGTAGTTGAAAGAAAATTGAGTTACCAGGTTGGTGCAAAGCAACAGACGTCAGCTCAGAGTCTAGGTTTAGACAACCTGACGTCACAGTAAGCAGTGCTGACAAAAAATATGACTAATTTAAACATTGAATGCAAATTGAAATCTGAATCAAACTTTTCGGACTTGCTATTTGGTACATTTCAATATGAAGCGATTAAATGTTATACTGTACACATATGTGATGTTTAAAAATATTAAAATATTTTATGCAAGGTACCCAGATTGCTGTTAGTAAACATTTGTGTACCCAATGGACTGTTTTGTGCTAGTTATTATTTTTTTGCTCTGACCATTAAATTGTCACATTCAAGCTCAATAAATGATATGGGACTGTAAACAATAAACAAGTTAATCTACTATACTAACTTAGATTCACCGTTGTATTCATTACAAATTCACATAACAAATGCCTGCACAGAAATGTTTTTGCACATTTAGAGAACAGTGAAGACTGAGTCCGTGTCTGGTACAATACTGACAACAATGAACAGAGAAACGCTCTGTTGGCTGTATACGACATCTGTTATTGGACTGCTACTTGCTACATGTCCTATTTTGCACACATGCTCTCTGGATGAGCAATATGTGGGAGTTCTTTTCATTCATCATTGACAGTTTTTATAGTGTTTCTCTTCAAACTTGAATACACAACTCAGACCTGAGTCTCTGCAACACAATCCAGACTAGAACAGGAGACGCAATTCAAAAGTAACTCGCTGTCATTTATTTTACATCTAAAATTATTATTATCTTATTTGTATAATTTCTTAAAAAAGCTCCTTTCTGAAATGTCCAGAAGAGAGCTTTATATTTTAAATGAGCACATGTAACGGAGCACAAAAATCTATGGTATTAAACCATTGTCTTTTTATATCTACAACCCAGTGAGATGTGGTATTGACAGTGTGCTTATAATACAGAAAGAGAGAGAGGGGGGAAGGGAGAGAGTCTCTTACAGGACTCAATAAATTATTCTACAACAGCAGCATTTCCCTTCATTTTACACTATTAATATTTTAAAGTACTGTTAACTTTATAAACAAGAGATTAAACACTTTAATACAGCATTTCCTGAGAATTCCTCATGTAATGAGGTATTTGATGAGGTATGGCTAAAGTATAACACCCCTAACTTGAATACGATATCAATGCAATAATAGCTGTCAGATGTAAATATCATTAGATGACATCATTTAACTTTTTAGTTAGGGCTGTTAAGTAACAGTTACACAATGAAACTGTCCTCTAAGCTTTTTCTAGTTTCTATGTCTAGTATAATACAGTACTTCAAAAAAACCACTTCAAACCATTCTGCAATCATTAAGGCATTCTTTTCAACCAGTCAAACAGTTTCTTCTCTAGAAAAATAGCACAGTAGTTGCTAAATAACATCTCTTTTCTGAATTCTCGTCTTACCGCATGCCAACATAATGCTCGTTTTTAATGAAATATAGAAAGGACTAAATGAGAGATAAAAATACTAAAATCACAGAGTTTGAAATTAGAGAACTACGGAGGTTTGGGGTTCGAGTGTGTTTAAAAGGAAAAACATCAGATATCTGAAAAAATAGATTGTAGGATGTACTGTCCGGGCCTCCTTAGGATTGCTGGATAGCATTGACCTTGGCCAAGCGTCCGATTAAAGGCAGAGCTCTGAGTTCTGCACGAAAGCTGTGATTGAGCCAGCAGTATATGAAGGGGTTATAGCAGGTCGAGCTCATGGCCAGCCAGTGGAAGGTGAAGTACAGGGCATTATTTGCCTGGATCACCTTACTTGACAGCAACACCACGTAACAATTTAGAGGGAACCAGCAGACGGCGAACACAGCCACCACTGCGATCAACATCTTTAGGGTCGTCTTCTTCCTCCGGCGATGGGCAGCCGATTGGGACAGCGTGACATCGCCGACGGCGTTCTGAAACCAAACCTTCTTGGCCACCACAAGGTACGCTATCGAGATGATCGCTAGTGGCAGGACGTAAAGAAGGACAAATGTGGTGAGATCCAGATACTTCCAGAAGAGATCAGACGGGTGTGGGAAGCTGGGCAGACATATTATCCGCACCCTGTTATTGCTAAGAAAGACGAAAAGGAAAATATTTTACTGTGACAGTCGTTGAGGAACATTTTCATTATTTTATGTAATATTATGTTCTGTAAAATAACCTTTATGCAAATTTGACAAAAATGTCACTTACAATGCTTTTAACTAGAAGGTATAATGAAAAGAGAGCACAACAAGTACAACATGAGTCTTGGTTAAGTCTCTCTTATGTGGTTACCAGTGTGGTTAACTTTGTCTCTCTATTCAGGCACAAATGCTTCAAATGAAGGATGGACCCATACATAAATTCAAAGCGCAGGATTTTTTGGTATATTGCATGAGGTAGAGAGAAGCAAGACCCCATCACCCAGATGACACCGATCCAGGCCACTCCCTTAACCCGAGAGATCCTTTGTTTCATTGGATGCATCACCACCTGATGGACAGCAGTGTGGTCAGACCGAAGCACAGGAAGGTAAAATGTGTTGTGTTTGTATCTGCATGCTTTGACAATATGCTCGTAAGGGATGTAAATGAAGACATCTGAAGCAGTTAGCATTGTTGAGCAAACATGTGTTTATGAATGAGTGTGTATGAGTATGCATGTCAAGCATGTGTATGATGAGAATATGTGTATGTCTATGTGTATGTTTCCATATTTACCTGATGTCTATCAATAGCGATGGCGACCAGTGTGAGGACAGAGACGTGAACAGAGCAATACTGTGCAAAGCGGCTGACATGGCACATTACCTTCCCAAACACCCATGTACTGTAAACAAACCGCACCTGGGCACAGACAGATGAATAATGCAGCTGCATAAACTGTACAAAATTATTAAACAAGCTATTCAGATAAAAACCCCACCAGAGAACCCATGCATTCCATTAAAGGGATAGTTCCCCCAAAAATGCAGAACACAAAAGAAAATATTTTAATGAATATTGATAACTGAAAAGTTGCGGCACCCATCATTCACTTCTATTGTATGGACACAAAATAACATGCTTTAAAATAGCTTTTTTTGTGTGTTCTATAGATGAAAGAAAGTAATACAGGTTAGAAATGACAAGAGGGTGAGTAAATTTTGACAGAATCTTCATTTTTGGGTCACATTAATGCCATAATCTGTTATTCATTTAGTGGAGACAATCTATAGGAAACTCTACACGGTTGAGACATTTCTATAATCTGCTGAATTAAAACCTAAAGGCTAAAATGATTTCAAACAGCATCATTTTTGGATAATTATTATGGTATGAGAATAACAAGTCATTTTATTTGGATGTTTGGTATGTAATTCAAAGTATATAATAAGTGTTCAGAATCTTTCCGACTGTTTTGTTGATTTAAGTTTTGACAGTGGTAGTAAATACTATACAAATTCACCACTGTTTTATTGTATTACCATTAACTTCAAGTTTGGTGGTATTGTAAATTAAGAGATTGCTTTAAAATAATATTTGTAGGAATAGTAGCCTACGTCTTTTTATACAATGTCTTACCTGTTCTTATTTCTTAGTTTTGCATGACATTTTCAGTTGCTTATTATTTGCCATTTATGTAACTAACCCCAACAAACAAGTCACATTTTGACCATTAAGAGTTACATCTTAATGTTATGGGTGTTACATCCACCTCCCATAAAAATAATAAATAAAAGAAATTCTCAAAAATAAAAGTAGAATATTTTTCTTCGAAGACAGAAAGTCTTTAGAGATACTGAGATTTGTCGATTTAACGATGTGCTATTAACAGTCAACATCAGTTTAAATAAACGGAGCGTTTGGGAAGTTAATAAAAAAATCGAAATCTCGAAAAAGAAAACAGTCAAAGCATTTAATAAAGAACTTTATATAACACTGTATTATTAACACAACAACATTCATCTATGCTTCACTTCCCAATATTCCTAAATTAGAAAATAATACATCCAAAAGTAACTTACCACAGTAAAAGGCGTGTTGAGGAGAGTTATAAGAATGTCAGCAATGGCCAAATTCATAATAAACAAACTCGTCACCGAGTGCATCCGTTTGTTCTTAACGACAACATGACAAACGACCACATTTCCGAAGAGGGAGATGATGATGATAACCGAGTACGCGATGATGAGCAGCGCTCTGATGGTCGGTCTGTGCGATTCAGACTCGTAGCTCGCTCCTCTGTCATATATAGCGTCCACCAGCGAGAAATTAAACAACGTGGAGAAATTCTGCAA
The DNA here is from genome assembly GCF_947034865.1 of Barbatula barbatula. Classification (NCBI taxonomy): domain Eukaryota; kingdom Metazoa; phylum Chordata; class Actinopteri; order Cypriniformes; family Nemacheilidae; genus Barbatula; species Barbatula barbatula. Next base: position 23,139,377 of record NC_136767.1, on the reverse strand, counting down.
TATGTAAAACTGCGAGAATAAATCCACGGAGGTGTTTCTGAAAGTCATCGTCACGAGACTCCTTCAAGGCAGGTGCCTCAAAGCTCACTCATCCGCTGCTGGACACAGAAGTGAAACAGATGGGCCGATGCACGGTTACAGATGAGCCACGGCCCTTGACCGCGCTCCCCAAAAAGTAGCTTCTCACTACGAGCGCGCACACGTGCACGGTGTTTTAAGGAAAATTCGTCATGTCACAAAACTAAAGCGGCCAATTGGAATCGGTCTATTTTCTTGATAGAAGTCTCACATATGTAGGCCTACTGGCAACATTTGACAGATTGGCTGTGTAAATAAGAAAGCAGGTGGTGGCTGTTTATGTGATGCTGCAAATATCACACAGTCTGCTCATAATGATCTTCTTTTTGCAAGCCCCTAAACTGTATTCGCCGAGTAATTCTGTTAAGTCCAAACCAACTGTTAAGAACTGTTAAGAAACATTTTTACCCCTGTAAAATTATGTATAGATTACTGTCCTGATGCAGTGATTTATTACTTATATTTTGATTGCAGTGACAGTTTTTTTCTTTCAAAGCATCTCACAATTTACTCGAGGTTGTGTCTTATATAGTTTTTTTAAGTTTCTTTTTCTGTAACACAAATCTTGAATTAAACTATTAACTTATCTTGAATTACAGACTTTTTTCCATCTATAAAAAGAAAACTATAAGAAAAATCACATTATTCTCATGGTACCTACTGTATGATAGCTACTGTATTGCTTATGGTTATTTCAGTCTGGCTAAATCTTCTCATGTCTGGATATTCACATAAGGTTAAAGCTTTGTTTTTTTGAGCTAGAGGCTAAAACAGACAAATAATACGAGTTCAGAACTTGGTGGTTCCTTGCCAGTTTCTTTCAGTGCAAGTAAGTTCCAGTCATAGTGCAGTGGACTGTATGTTTTGTGACTAAATGTCACAAAAGCTATTCTATATAACTTTTGCCATCAGATTGGGTAATATGAATAAGCAGATTAAATAAATGGGAGATTGTTCCCCCTGTGTCAGTTCAAAGGCAGTGTTACATAAAGCTGACCAAAAGATAGTAGTAAAGATAGTATTCCTATACGCACAACATGTTGTTTAATCGCCTTAGCTGCCTTCCCATAGTATAATCCTTGAGTATGTGTTGTTGTTTTATTTATTCGTCAATATTTAAACTAAATAAGGTATCATATGCAGTGGCATTTGAAAATCTCGGCAGGATAATAAAATGGTCTATTGAAAAAAAATGGAGAGACACAAAGAGGACTTTGGAGCGGAGTCAAGATCGTACATACATTTCTAATAATTGTAAATAATAATTCCAGTAAAAACAACAACTACAGGGACAATTGCAGATTTCACCATCTTCTTAAAAAAAGGACAAAAAGACAAAATTATGAAATAAGGAACATGTTCAACTCTGTTTAAAATTACAGTTGCTTAATGACCTCCCAAAATAAAATACAATCATAGTAGGAGACAGGATATATATTGCTGCCAATATGTATCAACATATGGTCAGTAAATAAACAATTCAAACAATAAACAGCTTATACTATAGCTATGTATCAGAATCTAATGTTTGTTTTAGTGACGTCAACGCTTTCTATTTTTCAAATTGAAAAGTATGCTTTTAATATGTTATAACTAACAGGAAAGTGATAGCCCAAGACAAAAATAAATCTATACAATTAAAATAAACTAATTACAATAGAGCTTTAATCGTTTTGAGCTTATATATTTGATAGGACATAACAGAAGACGAAATTTTTTTTGTGGATTGCTGGTAGGGAACAAAAGAAGTATCTTGGCTTCATCTGGTGGTTATTTTGGGAATAACAGTGGTGGCCTGCTCTCTTGAAAACTTGTAGTACAAACATTTTCATTTGTCACATTTATTTTTTTATTATAAAAACTTTTGTAAAAACAGAAGCTGAATTTGATCAGGATCGTCAAGGGGTAGTAAGTTAAACATTTGTTGAATAATAATAGATATCCATTCTATTATGTATGAATTTTATTAGATATATTTATTTCTTGTAGTTATTTATTTCCAACTTTATTTGAAGTTCAATAAATTATAGGCGATTTAAATGTAATGACGTCATGTCACACTAATGTGTTTAACTCTGTGCTTTGTACAGATCATTAAGGATGGTTGCACAAATAACATGGTGGTTTAGGAATAATCTTGTTACACCATCATTCAGAAGATCCTGTGACTGACAACCTTAATAAATAAAGACCCACTAGGGGGCGAAAACCATAATTGAACAATCACAACTACAAAACAATTGCAAACCAAAGACTTCCCACAAGGGGGCAGGAACTAGGAAAATTGTATATGGGACCAAGGATTAGCGGTAGTAATACATCTCGACGAGGCAAAACTAAACAGCACAGGAAGATACCCTGTTCTTTCCAGCCAAAGAACCTTATTATGTTCATGTGACTTAATTCATAGCAGTGCAAAAGTTTGTGGGTTCAAATATCAGGGATTACACACAGCCTAATCGAAAACATATATATTGAATGCACTGTCATTTTTGAAAAAAGTGTCTGTTAAATGTGTAAAAAAATAGTTCTAAAATTGTCAAAGGTATTTTGTTGAATTACTCCTTACATGTTTGTACTTTATGTAGATATTTATTTAGCCTACAAAACAAATGGCTGCATGTATTTTGTGTCTTTCTGATTACTGTGGTAGATGTGAAATATGCCACTCTTTATTGAGCTTTAAAAGAAAAAATATTGTTAATCATTATTGTAAAATAAACTAAAATGTTGGCTAAGGAGTGTAAAAATCAATAGAAACTACATAATTACATGAATATTTTAAACAACTAATATTCTTAAATTAATTCAGCACATTAAAGAAATCACCCAAAAATTTTAATTCTGTCATCATTTATTAACCTTCAGGTTGTTCCAAATCTTGATACATTTCTTTATTCTGCTGAACAAAAAGGAAGATATTTGGAAGAATGTCATTAACCAAACTGTTTAGTTACTGACATTCTTCCGAATATCTGCCTTTCTGTTTGGAACAAATAAATAAATACAGGTTTGGAACAATCTGAGAGTGTAGCTGTCGCAGATGGTGTAGTTTGTTGCTGAATATTTGTCACCTTCAGTAAGGTTTTGTTGTTGTTTGTTTTATATATTATGTAATACTTGAATACTTATTTTGGAATTGTATATTTCATTCGCATGATAGTTTGGCAATAGTGACACCTATGGAGAAAATGAGTAACATAAGACGTGCTGGTCATGTGATTTGATTTTTGCGTGAACACCAAAAAAAGAAAAAAACAGAGAAACACGAGGTGTCACACACGAATTGAGAGGTGTAAAGTTTAGAAGATTGTTGATCAAAAAATGTCTCCTAATGTCTCCTGAATCCTGATAGGAAAGCACACGGTAGGCTTGCATATATCTTGGTTATGTTGTATTTATAATTTAATGTACCGTGTATATTGATTTCAGTTTAATAAGATATATATTGAACGACGTCATGGCAAAATCACTTCATCACGAATTTGATTGTAATTTTGGTTTATTTTCAGTTTTTCACGGTGTACATTTGATGTTTGTGATGTTGATTGTTCGTATGCAAGAAAGGAAGACATTAAAATACAGAAGACATCGAAGGCATCAGTTGAAGCGTGTTTTTTCTGCTCAAGGAGAAAACATTCAGGAGCCGTTATAGAGAGTAAGTAAATTATGACAGAATTTTAGTTGAATTTGTCGTGATTCCGCTATCATGTCATGCTTATTCTTGGTCTTGCAGCGGAGTCATGGCATAGCCTTAGGTTTTGATTTTGACTTGCCATGTGCTTTCTCGTGTCTCGTCGGTGTTTCCCGCCCTTTTGTCTCGTTAGCCTTCCCATTAGTGTTTCATTACCTTCACCTGCCCCTTAGTAATTATCCTGTGTTTGTTCCCCTTTAAAACATCCTCGTGTTCATTGTCCTGTGCTCGTTTGTTGTACTTGTTACCCCCACGTTGTAGTTGTGTGGCGAGTCCAACTGTCTTGTCAAGTCTAGGTCAGTGTATTTGTAGTTCTTGTTTTTAGTTTATTTTAAGTCTTTGTATTGTGTAGTTAATCTTAGTCGTGTTATTGTATCCATGTTTTGTTCTGTTACCCCCTCGTGGGTCTTTGTTTTATTATTGATTAAATATATGTTAACCCCTTACCCGCTGTCTGCACCTGGGTCCACTCTCTGTGTCTCACCCAACGAGAATCATGACAGAAGGAACCAGCCATAATCGGACCCAGCAGACAGAGGGATCGTTGTGGCAGCAGTAGAGGCTGCCGGGTTCCCCTCCAGGGTTAGAGGCTGCCGGACTCCCTTCCAGGGCCAAGAACGCCGGACTCCCTTCCTGATTCAGGGCCGCCGACCATTCCAGCCCAGTGCATCATGTCTGTGTCTGCCGGCTATCCAGTTTGTGTCTGCCGGAGCTACCCAGTCCGTGTCTGCCCATGTTTGGACTTCCCTTTGGACTCTTGTGCTTGCTTGTTTTGATATGTTTTATCATGTTGATTTGGTTTTGCCTATGTCATTGTCTGTCTTGTTTGTGCCTTGAGGAGCATCAGGTTGCTGCTCCTTAGGGAGAGGCTTCTGTCATGATTCTGCTGCATCATGTCATGTTTCTCTTAGTATAGTGGCAGGATTATGACAGAACCTCATGTTTAATGTGGAGATAGGCAATTATTGTTGTAATTGCCTTCCATACGCTCTCTCCGGGTCTCGTCTCTGTTCCCATCCTCTCGTTATTGATTAATGCCCTACACCTGTTTCCCTCTTGATTTGCTCCCTTACTTAATGCCCTTGTGTCTTCTGTCTTGTGCTGGTTCATTGTGATTTGGTTGGTGAGTGCATGTCTTGTCAGTTTAGTTATTTGTAGTTAATGTCAAGAGTTTATGTAAGTGTAGTTAGTTTTAGTCCTGTCTTGTCATTATATTGTCATGTTTTGTTATGTTACCCCCACGTGGGTCTTTGTTTTATTATTTATTAAATTATATGTTAACCCCTTACCCGCTGTCTGCACCTGGGTCCTCTGTCCGTGTCTCACCACCCGTGTTCATGACAGAATTATCTCTTTAAGGTTCAAGAACATTAGCATTATTATTATACTATATTTAATACTGATCACAAATCAGGTTGCCAGCACCACCCGGTCCTGTAGATTCATCCTCTACAATATTAGGAAAATTAGACCTTTTCAGACTAGTTTTTGATTCCAGTTATGCTTTTTGTTGTCCTTGTGCTGTTCCAATTGCTTCCAGTTTACCTCATCTGTAAATCGCTTTGGATAAAAGCGTCTGCTAAATGTTAATCTAAAGTAGATTAGAGCATTAACAGAAATTGTTGTGAGTGGGTGGTGGTTTGACTGCAGTGAAAGTGAAAGTGGTGGTTTGACTGCAGTGAAAGTGAAAGCTTGTGTGACATACTTCCATGTTCACCCAAAGGACGATTGTGTGAAAGACAAATTATAGATTTTTTTATAGCATAGCATAAACCAACACCTCAAACTGACGTGAGTCAAGTCTAAACAGGCAACTTCAAAGTCTTTCCAAAGTGGAAGCGAAGAAAGGGTGAGTACGGCAGTTTTTCACAATATAGATCATGTAAACTTGATTCTCAAGTAATTTGAAGTAATATTATGCCGCTTTTACTAGGACTTGTTGTGATACGTGACTTCCCACTTATATAACCTATTGTAGCTAAAAGTCTACTGTAATAATATTTACTTATTTGCGCTAGTTTCAACGCAACAGGGAGTGAACTTTGAGCTTTCGCCATTGCAGTGGTTCCCACACATTAACTTTATTTGGCGGGTGTGACCACGCAAATTTTGCGCAATATTTATTTATCCATTCGTGATACTCTATCTGCGATAGTTTAACTAGTGAATAATCGTCGCATCTGCGTCTTCTCTCTTTCCTGACTCCTCTCTACAGAGTTTGGTGCGGTGTGCCTGCAACAATAACCAAAATCAATAATGTGTTCATTTTAACAAGTCCAAACCATCTTTGCCTTTTTTATTGCACGTCACGTAATGTGTTGCTGAATTGTGCTCTTATTTGATTTTAAACGCCAGTGATACTGTAATTGTATCATGATCGGGTAAAACCGGAGCCAAAACCTCCTAAACGCAGCCTACGCATGCTGCGTGAGCCAGCCTGACCAATTATTAAACAGGTCAGACGTCAAAGTGTAGTTTTTGAGATGCCTTTATCGTGTCCTATTACAGTGGAGCTGATGTAACAGTACAAAATGAAAACAGAGAGAGAGAGAACGGAAGTCTCAACATGTGCACAAGAGCCAAGATGCAGTAACTCTAAAAGATCTCATTCTCAGCCCAGACACTCGTATGATATGCAGCAGTGGGAAAACTCAACTACATCACAGACAATGATGTCATCAGAGTTGCACGCAGACGCTATTGAACAGGTATGATTCTTATTCACAAAATACTCTAGCTAAAGTAAAATGTAATGAAGTAAATGATGAAGTGCAAGTAAAATTATGACGATTAAAAGTGTATGCAGCTGGCCAGTACAGTATATTTGTATATACTGCTATGCTATGTGCAGTAGATTTGTCAAATATAGACAAAAAACTATTAGTACTGCATGCGTTTACTCTGTACTACTATAGGCAGGCTCCAGACTAACTTTAGGAGTACATTTAGGGGCACACCTTAAATCAGCCTGCAATGCAATTAATTATTCACATTTACCCAAAAATAACTGTATTTCTGACAGATACTTTGATTATAAATAGACTAAACTCGCATAAATTACAATGTGCAGGTTTTTTATTTGAGAAGGATATGGGATTATAATGAGTATTATTCACATGCCGTCTGCCGTAGGTTAACTGAATGTTAATGTAGGGAGTAGGGAGGCTAAGTAGAGCGCTAGACTCACCTTAGAAGTGGAGAAGGCACTTTCGCAGGCGTACGCCCAAACCAGTTGCCCGTCCTTCACGTCGGTAGCGCTCAGGACATGGGCTGGCACTGGTTCCACTCGGAGGTTGTAAAACCTTGCAAAGGTACTGGGTGTAGCCCAACCCGCAGCGTTACAAGTGTCTGCCATAGAGGCGCCTTGTGCCAGTGCCTACGAGGAGGCCATACTCCGAGCCAGCGGGCACGGACGATCTTGGGTCTGGTATGCCCCTTCCTCCCCAGAGGGGAGCGCCTGCAGGTTCACCACCTGGTCCCGGAAGGGAGTCATCGGAACATTGGGCACGTAACCGGGACGGGGTCTCAGGACAACGTGAGAAACACAGGGCCTGAACTCTAGGCACCCCTGGGACACAGAGAATGCCTGAAGGTCCCCCACCCTCTTGATAGAGGCAAGCGCCACCAAGAGTGTGGTCTTAATTGTCCGATGAGAAAGACTGGCATCTCTGAGGGGCTCAAACAGGGCAGTATCAAGGCCCTGTAGGTCCACATTAAGGTCCCAAGAGGGTACGGAGCACGTTCGACACGGATTCACTCTTCTCGCGTCCCTGAGTGACCAGGTCATGCTGATTATAGATGTGAAAGTACGTGTGTGGACTGATACCTGAACGGCAGTTCGGACTTCCCAACGTCCAGGTCCTTCAGGACTTTAGCCTGAAAAACCTGTAGGACTGCCATGGCATGGAGAGCGGAAGCAGCCCATCCAGCGGCATTGCAAGCCTTGTACGGAAGCCTAGGTCGACCCCTCCAGGGAAGTCACAGCTACAGAGCCCTCTTACCTTTAAAGCGCCAAGAATGCTGCACTCCAGGACCTAGTGTGTATAATGGCACCGGGGCGATGCATGGCCTTTGACCACGCCCCGATCCCAGCGTTTTGGGGAGGGTGGTGTCTGGGAAAGGATGGCTGAAATCTCAGTGTAAGTTTCCTCATGAGCTCGACCACCCGTTCGCGGGAGCTCAGAGGAATCCGATGCCAGAAGCTAGCTGTCCGATGCTATGACAGAGATTTCGTCGTCATCCCTCTGCGAAGTATGCCCGCTATGGGACGGTCGACCGCCGCCCATCGGGGACGAGCCAGGTGAGCGTGTTGGGGTATGGAAGGGCCGATGCCAACGGAACAACATCCATAGGAACTCCCAAATCACCCCCGCCGCTTGCTGAAGTGGTCAACCTTGCCAGAGTGTCAGTCGAACACGTCTGGGAAACATACGGGGTGGCTCCAACATTAACAAAGAGCGAAGCCAGCTGTGACCGTAACACCCTGATTGTCATGCCCCCGCAGACGGAGCATGCCGAATCAGTGAAACCCGCCTTAGCATGCTTGAGCCCCAAGCAAGTGACGCAAGTATCATGGCCGTCAGAGTCAGGGATAAGTCAGTCTCACCCAAGGCGACGCTACGAGACGTGCTCTGCAGAAACGCACAGGCGAAGACTGCTCAGGAAGGAGAAGTCTGCTGCTCCTGATTCTGCCAGACCTGCCTGCAGCGTTTGAAACGGTCAATCACCAGATACTGCTAGCAACCCAGTGATCTTTAAGAAATCTCAGGCTCCCCTCTCCGCTGGTTCCAATCCTACCTCACCGGCAGATCCTTCAAGGTGTCATGGAGGCTCACTGTCCACTGCTCTCCACATGATCAGTGGGGTTACTCACGGTTCTGTGCTAGGGCCAATTCTTTTTTCCGTCTACATGACATCCTTAGGACCCATCATACGGGCACAAGGCTTCTCCTATTACTGTTATGCTGACGACACCCAGATCTTCATCTCATTTCACCCAGACGATACCACTGTGGTAGCTCGCATAACAGCCTGCCTAGATGACATCTCAGCTTGGATGAAAGAGCATCACCTCCAGCTGAACCCGGCCAAGACAGAACTACTTGTGTTTCCGGCACACCCCACTGTGCAACACGATCTCACCATCCAGCTTGGCAATTCCACAATCACAACCTCCGAATCAGTCAGGAACCTTGGAGTCATACTAGATGAACAGCTGTCCTTCAATGATCACATTGCAAAGACATCGCGATCCTGTCGATATGCCAAAGACAACGCGATCCTGTTGATATGCTTTATTCAACATTAAAAAAGGTTGGACCCTATATCACGGAGCATGCGGCACAACTCCTTGTCCAGGCCCTGGTTATCTCAAGGTTGGACTACTGCAATGCTCTCCTTGCTGGTCTTCCTGGAAAGGCTATCAAACCAATTGAGCTGGTTCAAAACGCAGCAGCACGCCTCCTCTTCCAACAGCCCAAAAGGTTCATGTGACACCCATTTTCATCTTTCTCCACTGGCTACCAGTTGAAGCCTGTATCAGATTCAAGTCACTGATGGTTGACTACAGGACTATCGCCGGATCTGCACCGGCATACTTTCAGACCCTCCTACACTCCTACACCCCATTAAGAACCCTGCGTTCTGCAGACGAACCGGGCCTTGAATTGCCTTGTATTAACGAGCGGCATAAAATCTCTTTCCCGCTCATTCTCCTTCATTCTCCTTTAACACCTTCCTGGCAGATCATTCTTCCTAACTCGGTCCGGTCAACCACATCTCTCACAACCTTAAAAAAACGACTTAAAACCCATCTCTTCTGTAAATACTTGACAGACAAATGAGAAGAAAAAAAACACTAATCCCCCCCAATTCTCTCAACAGGTAGTGGTCTAGCTTTTGTTGAAACTAGTAACTTTGTATTAGCACCTGTCGTTCTATTGCTCTTTTATGACATATCGCTAATTGCTCCCTGAATTATTTTAAGTCACTTTGGATAAAAGCGTCTGATAAATGACTAAATGTAAATGTGAGAGCTCAAACCCAATGCAGCACTTTACTCCGGAGAGCAAGAAACATATGTGACTCGTGACCCGCGCAGTTGGCAGAGATATACTGTACTGGTGGGCTCGATATCTACACATTTTTCAACTTTATCAAATAATAACCAGAAGCAATTCCAAATTTGCAGGTCACACATGCACGAATGCTTGCATTGTGTGAAAACTGAAAAAATGCGACCATTTGGTTGCACCCTGGTAAATATTATTACCAGGTAGCACAGTATTAATCGTTTAATAATTTTGAATATTTCCTTTAGGGATGTACAAGGAACACAACAGTTAACAGTGAGTTATATATTTTTCTTCAGTTTCATCATTTGTTTTGATTACTTTCTCTTCACTTTCACATCCTTCTATTAAAGGAATAGGTCACTTTAGAAATTAAATTAGTCTATATTTGACTCACCCTCATGCGGTCCCAGGTGTATATGATTGTCTCGATTAAGCGGCCTACAGTCTGAATTATATTGAATAATTGCTCTTCCCAGCTAATTGCTGTAAAAAAATCTAAGAGATTGAGGATAAGCAGCATCAGCCATAAGATAATTTAAGAATATATTTGAAGAATCTAAACAAAAAAGAGAGACCACAGAACAGAGTCAAAGAGCTGAAAACTATCGACTGGAGACACTGAGAAAGTCAGAACCGTTGAAGACTTACGGTCTCTTAAAGCACAGAAGGAAAGATGGTTGACATTCATAGCTTGATGTAAAACATGCAAATTAAACAGAGATGGAAAATACAATCAAATATTAACAACAGCTGATGGTCAGAAATAACTGGTTTTAAGGTGAAAATTCTGTGCTTATTTCACATTTATAGTTTATTCAGATAATTCACAAGTATGTTCATAAAACATACATGTCCACATAATGTAAATTATCAAGGTCCTTATAACAAAAGTCTTGTTTAAATTATGCTACATTTTGTGTGGGTTATAATTGATTGATTTTCATATGATCATATTTGTACATCTCCTTTTGTCTTTGTGCCAATTCATTTTTTAGGTGGAGTCAAGCTGTTCTATGTTTTGGCTGGAAAAACAAATGATGGTCATCAGAGTTTTATTGACTCTTTGGTGAACCAAATTAAAGAACTGAAAGTAGTTCCTACAGTGGATGAGAGTGACATTTTTCTGGTTTTCTGTCCTGTGGTTTCTCAAGCTGGAACTGATATAGAAGCAGCACTTAAAAGATTCACTGAGTCTACAGGTTTATTTATTATCATCACTAATGTATTTTATAAGATGAAAAGGCTTTTAATTGTCATAACTCTTAAATTCATTTGTCTGTTTCTTTGAACAGCCTCTAAACTGAAGGTTCTAGTGGTGCTACATCACACGTTTGACCCGGAGAAAACTGTGCCAGACAGCAGCAGGTGTGTCAACGGGACATATATACTGACAGTGGACTGTCTGTTCAATGAGGACACAGGATTACTGAAGTGTCAGAAAAACAATGATGCAATCAACAAAATTGTGAACTGGATAATACAGCAGGTATTTTACCAGATGCTCTAAAATAAATATTAAAAAAATCTTCAAACGGTATGATAAACATGTTTATTAAAAGAGCCCATGCCATTTTTGTTCCAGAGAACGCAAAAGGATGTCAACGCATGTCCATCTCAGAGTAGGTTGAAGGCACTTTTTTTCTTATAAAACTAATATAATTTTTAGATTAACAGTACATTAATACACATCAAGACATTTGGAAATTATGACAAGGTATTTTTATTAATTTGCATAGTCCACTATACAAATTATTAAAGTTTAATTTATGAAGTTAACTCTGTAAATCTGTTTACATGATATTATCAACAGATTATAAAACCTAATGCAATCACCACTGGTAAACCTCTGATAGTCAGAGTCTCTTTCTGGTTTTACTGTTGACTGATCTAAGATAAACCATCTCCATACTCAAATAATAAAAATAGAACATGATTATCACATATATAATGTACATATTCATGAGACATTTTATGTATTTAAGGCCCTCGTTTTATCTCATCTGTGATTGTGTATGCTTTTTCTGTGCTTTGTCTAGAAGGTGTTCCACAAGAAAATGATGCACAGATCAACAATCTGAAAAAAGAAAGTGAAGAACATCAACCAGGACTTGTCATGAATGACAGATATTGGAAGGAGAAAAAAAGAGAGAGCAAACCCTCAAGTGAGATAGAGAGACCAGCAAAGATCCAATTTATACAGCTGGAAAGACTTTTAAAAAATTCTTTGTTGTTTTACAAAAATGACCAAATGAAAATAGACTTTCAAACAGTGTGGCTTTTAAGATTAAAATTGTTTTCTTATTTCCTTTCCCAGTCAAACTATGCTCCATCCTGGCTGGAAAAGCAAATTTCTCGCACAAGAGTTTTATTAGCACTCTGAAAAAACAACAAACGAATCTAACGGAAGTTTCTACAGTGGATGAGAGTGACATTGTTGTGGTTTTCTGCCCTATTGTTTCTCGAGCTGGAACTGACATAGAAGCAGCACTGAAAAGATTCACTGGTTAATTATCATCACATTATTATTAATAAGACTGAATTATGTCATTTAAAAAATATTTTAGATCAAGAATTTTCAGACAATTTGTTTCTTTGAACAGGCTCTAAGCTAAAAGTTCTAGTGGTGCTACATCACACGTTTGACCCAGAGAAAACTGTGCCAGACAGCAGCAGGTGTGTCAACGGGACAGATATACTGACAGTGGACTGTCTGTTCAATGAGGACACAGGATTACTGAAGTGTCAGAAAAACGATGATGCAATCAACAAAGTTGAGAACTTGATAATACAGCAGGTATTTTACCAGATGCTCTAAAATAAATATTAAAAAAATCTTCAAACGGTATGATAAACATGTTTATTAAAAGAGCCCATGCCATTTTTGTTGCAGAGAACGCAAAAGGATGTCAACGCATGTCCATCTCAGAGTAGGTTGAAGGCACTTTTTTTCTTATAAAACTAATATAATTTTTAGATTAACAGTACATTAATACACATCAAGACATTTGGAAATTATGACAAGGTATTTTTATTAATTTGCATAGTCCACTATACAAATTATTAAAGTTTAATTTATGAAGTTAACTCTGTAAATCTGTTTACATGATATTATCAACAGATTATAAAACCTAATGCAATCACCACTGGTAAACCTCTGATAGTCAGAGTCTCTTTCTGGTTTTACTGTTGACTGATCTAAGATAAACCATCTCCATACTCAAATAATAAAAATAGAACATGATTATCACATATATAATGTACATATTAATGAGACATTTTATGTATTTAAGGCCCTCGTTTTATCTCATCTGTGATTGTGTATGCTTTTTCTGTGCTTTGTCTAGAAGGTGTTCCACAAGAAAATGATGCACAGATCAACAATCTGAAAAAAGAAAGTGAAGAACATCAACCAGGACTTGTCATGAATGACAGATATTCGAAGGAGAAAAAAAGAGAGAGCAAACCCTCAAGTGAGATAGAGAGACCAGCAAAGATCCAATTTATACAGCTGGAAAGACTTTTAAAAAATTCTTTGTTGTTTTACAAAAATGACCAAATGAAAATAGACTTTCAAACAGTGTGGCTTTTAAGATTAAAATTGTTTTCTTATTTCCTTTCCCAGTCAAACTATGCTCCATCCTGGCTGGAAAAGCAAATTTCTCGCACAAGAGTTTTATTAGCACTCTGAAAAAACAACAAACGAATCTAACGGAAGTTTCTACAGTGGATGAGAGTGACATTGTTTTGGTTTTCTGCCCTATTGTTTCTCGAGCTGGAACTGACATAGAAGCAGCACTGAAAAAATTCACTGGTTAATTATCATCACATTATTATTAATAAGACTGAATTATGTCATTTAAAAAATATTTTAGATCAAGAATTTTCAGACAATTTGTTTCTTTGAACAGGCTCTAAGCTAAAAGTTCTAGTGGTGCAACATCACACCTTTAACCCAGAGAAAACTGTGCCAGACAGCAGCAGATGTGTCAACAGGACAGATATACTGACAGTGGACTGTCTGTTCAATGAGGACACAGGATTACTGAAGTGTCAGAAAAACGATTATGCAATCGACAAAGTTGAGAACTGGATAATACAGCAGGTATTTATATTCCATAAATGTTGAATTCGGTTCTAAATTGTGATCAAATAATTTACAAAGTAGTCAATGTTTACTCTGTATGTTCACATTGTAATTATTTTCCACAGGAGAGGATAATTGGAGTTAATAAATGTCCACCTAAAAGTAGGTTCAAGTCTCTTTTCTCTATAAGTATGATTTAATCTCTCAGTAGTTTGTGTGATATATCAACTATTTATACTTTATTACGTCAATTTTTCTAAACAGACAAATCACCTGCCGTCTTATTCGGGACACAGGTAAAAACACATTCCTGCTCAATACTGACATCATCTGTCTATAATAGTTTATACACTGATTATTACATATGTACTTTTGCAACAGCTTGATTTCAGTGAACTTTATAATATTTTAATACAATACAAAATGCAGCCTGAAACGACTGTGTTAGAAATGTACATTATTAGAAGTAAGCAGAATATCAAACGTTGCTGTGTTTTTAGATATTCAGCCTCTAAAAGTTTTGAATTATTCTGTTTGTCCATGTACTGAACATTTATTGTGCTGTTGTTATTAAGTCAGTGAGGCAGGAGAGTGTTGAAAGCATTTAAAAGCCCTGAAAACATACTTCTGTGTTACCAGCCTTTGGTGGCTAAAGTGAGGTAGTATCATGAGTGTGCACACAGATGATAAGGGGTGTAATACGTTTAAATAATTGCACAGCAGCAATATATGAAACAAACTCCATAAAAATGTGTGTTGGTTGACAGAGCAAAGACTATTATTTTGTAATTGCAGAGTATATGCAATATGTGAGTAATCTCATTTATTTATTTCACAGTGGCATAAATGGGGATCTTCAAGTAACAGTGAGTCAAAATTACATTCTAGTTTGAACAGTTATTATTAAAAAATTGTTTCATTTCTTGTAAAGGGGAAATTCTGGAGATATGAACTTTCACTATGTATTCTGAATACTTTTTTATGAGAAATAAACTTTATTTCAACATCTAACTAAATTTGTGAATGAAATAAAGCTTCCTCATTTCTAATTATTATTGATCCTAAACATATTTTGTACATATACATTCAGACTCTAGTTAACATAATTCTATGGGGCTAATATTGCACTTTTGTTTAAAAAGATTAAAATAAAAACAACAGTTACTTCTTGTCAAGTGCCACAAACTGCTCCGAGACTCCAAGATCTAAATGCAGATTTATTAAAAAGAGAACAGGTACAAAACAGTCGAGTCCAGGGCAGGCAACAAACAATCAAAGACGGAGTCACAAGCATGGGTCAGGGCACGTAGCAAAGGGTCACAAAAACCAAAGTACAACCCTAGGTCCAAAACCAGTATAAATTAACACGATGAGAAACGATGAGAAATCCAGTTGACACAAACAAGACTTCGCCCAGACTAAATGTAAAACCGGGGTTTAAATAGACAGAGAGACCGCTTAAACTAGACACAAGTAAGAGTGATTAATATAATAAGTCTGGCAATGGATTAGGGGAAGTGTAGTGTGAAATGACAGTCCGGATCAGCACCGTTTCTAGGCATAGACAAATTAGGCAGTCGCCTAGGGGGCCACCAGTAGGGGTCACCCGCGAGCTTGCTTACCTGGATTAAAAACGTGTTTAAATAATCATCAGGAAAAGCCATCAGGGGCTCAGTATTGTAAAAAGAAAAAAGTTATTTTCTGTGCTCGATACACTTCCCCAGTGTTCGTACAGGTTTCAGAACGTACAACAAAAACCTTTACATTTTAAACATATGCTACTGTCTTATTTATACAGTAAGGACTGGGGCTTACCTCTTATGATTCTTCTGCAGTAGCATCTGCCTTGAGAGAATCTGTCATGACTGTTTGACTAATTGGTAGCATACCTATATATTTTGCTTTAAATCTTTCTACGATACTGAGCCCCTGATGGGTTTGACCTTTTCATGATGATTATTTAAACACGTTTTTAATCCAGGAAGGCAAGCTCGACTGCCTAGTTTGCCTATGCCTTGAAACGGTGCTGTTTATGTTTATTAGGGCCATATGTATCACATTTTTGCAGGTTCAGACAAAAGATTTTATCACAAATAAACAATGCAATGTGTGATACTTTATCACAGCCGTTATCAATTTTATAAATTAATATCTGCTTTCCTGTAGCTCAGTGGTTAGAGCATGGCACTAGCAATGCCAAGGTAGTGGGTACTTAGAAACAAATGTATAGAATAATGCAATGTAAGTCGCTTTGGATAAAAATGTATGCCAAATACATACATTTAAATGTAAATATCACCAACTTCTCCATATACTTCTTCCAGAAGGTTTCATCTTAACAACATAATCAAACATTACTGCCCATGCGGACATTTGTGACCCCAATTTAACTTCCCGTACACGTTCACAAAAAATATAGTGCCTGTAGATTATTTCTGATACCAAGCAAAAGTAAATGTTACTTGGCTAAATTTATCTCTCCAATATTTAGAATTTAGATACCAAGCTCAACCACTAGATGTCAATGTACCATACGGTTTGTTTACATACGACCATACTCCAGGACCACATCAACACATTTTTTACTTAATAAAATGAACATACAAAAAAATTCACAATTATTATACAATAAAATAATAATATTATTAATATGAACATAAATTCAATTAAATAATTATATTATTAGACGCTAGCATCCGATGAAACAGTCTATAAACAATAGTGCGTGTTCACTGTTCGTGATGTTTGGGGAGAAAAGTTTTATGGGCATTGAGGGGTCTGATCTTTTTATGTTATTTGTCTGAAACTATTAATATTTTGAACAATTATAATTGCTGTATGTATTTAAGAAACGAAAAGGGCCTTCAAAACAATTACCAAAACAATGGTAAAACTCTCAAACGTTCTCAACCTAATCATGAATAAACAAATTAATAAATTCAGAACAGGGTTAGAACAGGGTTAGAAGAACAGAATACTTTTTTAATATGACACAAATCTTTTTTCCACAACAGAAACAACTGAAAAAACTGCAAAGAAATTAACTGCAGGAGCAACATCCCCAGCAACCTTCTCAACATCAGCTGCTCCCTGTAAATTATGTCAGCCCATAGTGTTTTAAAGCAGTCTGCTTACAAAATTACAATTACAAAATAAAGTTTACTTTGAATAGTGAAACTATCCTCTGATAAACTCTATGATCTCTGAGTTATTAAAGGGTGCAAAGGAAAATATTGTTAAACCTTTTAACAATGGTCTTTTCTTTTTCAAAACTGTATCATACATCATCTGAAATTTACTTTACATAAAACATTTTTCTTAAATGTTTCAGATGAGCAGCCGATGAGCTTTAGTACAGTGAAATATTTTGTCATCTTTCCTGGACATAAGTATCACATCGACTTTATAAACGCTCTACATGAAGAGAATCGAGGTCTGAGGGAGGTTTTTACGTCGCTAGAGAGTGATGTCATTCTGCACTTTCTCCTTTCTGCTGAGAATCAGTCTGCTATAAATGATTATAAGAGAACAGGTAACTATTTACTTATAAAAAATCCATGTATAGATGATTCATGACCGTGTTACAAAAAGCATTTAATAACCATTAAAAACTAGCCAGATTAAGAAAATTATAATAATAGGAACAATAAACAAAAAGGGAATAATACTCAAAGAATCGCTTTTAACCTCATTTTACAATCATTTTTATAATAAATCTGAAAGTGTTTACATTGCACATTTTTTTCTACATAATGTGAGACTTATGGCCTTTGATCTCTTTCTCTCCTTATCAGACAAGCCTGTTGTTCTCATTGTTCTACACAATACACAGGATTCAACATCTGTCCCAAACAGCTATGGATGTTCAAACAGTCCAGATGTTTTCATAGTGAACTGTGTTATCTGTGATGCAGTTGAAGAACTACCTGAATGCCAGATAAACAGAGAGGCAATTGCTGCAGTTTCACAATGGCTAAGAACTAAGGTACCCTATGCTTTTCCTGATTGCTGACACTTCTCGAACAATGCACACCAATTTTACCTCAAACTTTCAGACAAAAACATGTCTCACATATACAGTATTGTTATTATAAAAATAAATATTCTATTTGTACAGATTAAAGGATCACACTGAAGATGGACACACACCTGATGATCTGCTCGCCATTTAGAATTATCCTGTGATGGACAAGTAAACAAAACTCAATTATTAGTTGAAATAAATGACCTAATGGACACTGATCTATATAAATGACTAGATTGCACCTAGAACGCTAAACCAACAGCAGGATGTGAAGCCACCATAAGCAATCGTGACGTCAGAAGGAATCGCTTACAGTCAAAATCACAATCTAAAATAACCAGTTTTTCACATTATTGAAAGGCGCGCGATAAGTTTTTAGTTCACATGTGTGTTTAAATTAATTGTTACTTCCGATGTTTTTTCCAATGTTTATGCTTATTTTTGGCCGTATAGCAACGTATAGAAATCAATGTATAGAATGTTAGCATGTTTTGCACATTGTTGTAATGGCACATGTGTAGACTTAGAGAACATTATACAGCCTGCATTTATATGTTTAGAATTCAGAATGAGCACATTTGTCATGTTTTTTTTTCTGCTGATCGGATATGTTCATTACTTTAATGAAAATGACCGTAACTCACTCTATATCTAATAATACAGGGAAATTCACGACTTTAGCACGTACAGTAAATGTTTAATTATTTAAAGACATTTGGGTTGTAAGAATGTACTGTGAGACTTCAGATATAAAAACAGGGACTGGTAAGTTACTATTTTATCATTAATATGTTCTTTAGATTTTGTCATTTGAAATGAGTGATGTCAAATTATCCTAAAATGAAGTACTGTCATCCTTTTCATTTTCATTACATAAATTATGATCGGTTTGTATTTTATTAGCATTTGTTTAGCATTCAACACACTTTAAACACCTGTTGAATTGGACTGTTATATTTAATTAAATTAAATTAAAAGTTTGTTTGTCATTTATTTTACACTTACTTAAAATATCAACAAAAATGTATATCAATTAATAATTCATTAATTTATTTAAATATTAATAATACTATTTAATGACTTGATGAAAAAAAAAAACATGCATTTTACACGCACACACATATACACTCACCTAAAGGTTTATTAGGAACACCTGTTCAATTTCTCATTAATGCAATTATCTAATCGACCAATCACATGGCAGTTGCTTCAATGCATTTAGGGGTGTGGTCCTGGTCAAGACAATCTCCTGAACTCCAAACTGAATGTCAGAATGGGAAAGAAAGGTGATTTAAGCAATTTTGAGCGTGGCATGGTTATTGCTGCCAGACGGGCCGGTCCGAGTATTTCACAATCTGCTCAGTTACTGGGATTTTCACTCACAACCATTTCTAAGGTTTACAAAGAATGGTGTGAAAAGGGAAAAACATCCAGTATGCGGCAATCCTGTGGGCGAAAATGCCTTGTTGATGCTAGAGGTCAGAGGAGAATGGGCCGACTGATTCAAGCTGATAGAAGAGCAACTTTGACTGAAATGTCCACTCGTTACAACCGATGTATGCAGCAAAGCATTTGTGAAGCCACAACACGCATAACCTTGAGGCGGATGGGCTACAACAGAAGACCCCACCGGTAACCACTCATCTCCACTACTAATAGAAAAAGATGCTACAATTTGCAAGAGCTCATCAAAATTGGACCGTTGAAGACTGGAAAAATGTTGCCTGGTCTGATGAGTCTCGATTTCTGTTGAGACATTCAGCTGGTAGAGTCAGAATTTGGCGTAAACAGAATGAGAACATGGATCCATCATGCCTTGTTACCACTGTGCAGGCTGGTGGTGGTGGTTTAATGGTGTGGGGGATATTTTCTTGGCACACTTTAGGCCCCTTAGTGCCAATTGGGCATCGTTTAAATGCCACGGCCTACCTGAGCATTGTTTCTGACCATGTCCATCCCTTTATGACCACCATGTACCCATCCTCTGATGGCTACTTCCAGCAGGATAATGCACCATGTCAGAAAGCTTGAATCATTTCAAATTGGTTTCTTCAACATGACTATGAGTTCACTGTACTAAAATGGCCCCCACAGTCACCAGATCTCAACCCAATAGAGCATCTTTGGGATGTGGTGGAACTGGAGCTTAGTGCCCTGGATGTGCATCCCACAAATCTCCATCAACTGCAAGATGCTATCCTATCAATATGGGCCAACATTTCTAAAGAATGCTTTCAGCACCTTCAGCATCAACGCCACGTAGAATTAAGGCAGTTCTGAAGGCGAAAGGGGGTCAAACACAGTATTAGTATTGTGTTCCTAATAATCCTTTAGGTGAGTGTGTGAATATATATACAGTGGGTACGGAAAGTATTCAGACCCCCTTAAAGTTTTCACTCTTTGTTATATTGCAGCCATTTGCTAAAATCATTTAAATTCACTTTTTTCATTAATGTACACACAGCACCCCATATTGACAGAAAAACACAGAATTGTTGACATTTTTGCAGATTTATTAAAAAAGAAAAGCTGAAATATCACATGGTCCTAAGTATTCAGACCCTTTGCTGTGACACTCATATATTTAACTCAGGTGCTGTCCATTTCTTCTGATCATCCTTGAGATGGTGCTACGCCTTCATTTGAGTCCAGCTGTGTTTGATTTTACTGATTGGACTTGATTAGGAAAGCCACACACCTGTCTATATAAGACCTTACAGCTCACAGTGCATGTCAGAGCAAATGAGAATCATGGAACTGCCTGAAAAGCTCAGAGACAGAATTGTGGCAAGGCTGGCCAAGGTTACAAAAACATTTCTGCTGCATTTAAGGTCCCTAAGAGCACAGTGGCCTCCATAATCCTTAAATGGAAGACGTTTGGGACGACCAGAACCCTTCCTAGAGCTGGCCGTCCGGCCAAACTGAGCTTTCCGGGGAGAAGAGCCTTGGTGAGAGAAGTAAAGAAGAACCCAAAGATCACTGTGGCTGAGCTCCAGAGATGCAGTTGGGAGATGGGAGAAAGTTGTAGAAAGTCAACCATCACTGCAGCCTTCCACCAGTCAGGGCTTTATGGTAGAGTGGCCTGACGGAAGCCTTTCCTAAGTGCAAGACACATGAAAGCCTGCATCATTTTTCAGGAGGAGTTAGGCTGTTCTCAATGTTGACTGGAAAAACAAATAACTCCCATAAGAGTTTAATTGACTCTCTGATGAACCGAATTGAAGATATGAGAGAAGTTTCTACAGTGGATGAGAGTGACATTGTTTTGGTTTTCTGTCCTGTTGTTTCTCGAGCTGGAACTGATATAGAAGCAGCACTGAACTGACTCTACAGGTTGTATTATTATCATCAGTATTTAGAAAACACAAAAGTAATTTATTTTCATGATATCTTAAATACAATTCCACAATATTTTCCTTAAATATGTTTTTAACAGCCTCTAAGCTAAAAGTTCTAGTGGTGCTACATCACACGTTTGACCCAGAGAAAACTGTACCAGACAGCAGCAGATGTGTCAACAGGACAGTTATACTGACAGTGGACTGTCTGTTCTATCAAGACACAGGATTACTAAAGTGTCAGAAAAAAAATGATGCAATCGACAAAGTTGTGATTTGGTTAATACAGCAGGTATTTACAACAATGCTCAGAATATTTTTGAAAGGCTGCACTTAAATGTACTGTATCATTTAAAAACAACAGGTCACTTAGACATTTAAACCTGTTCTCCACAGGGGGAGACAGCGGGAGTTAAAGTTTTGTCCATGTATAGTATGTTAACCTGTATGATTTAAGCTCAGTTAAGACATTTATCATTTTGTCCTAAAGGTAATGGGATATGGGATCTCTGTGTTTTCTCTGCTGTATCATCTAATGATCAGTAGAACAAATTTTAAAACTGTGTTATTTTAAACAGGCGAGTCATATTTCTGGAGAGCATTGCGTTGTAAAAATTTTACACAGGTAAGCACTTTTGCTCAATACTGAACTCGCAAGCTTTCCTGTAGCTCAGTGGTTAGAGCATGGCACTAGCAACGTCAAGTTCATGGGTTCGATTCCAGGGTATTGCATTTATTCAGAAACAAATGTATAGTAATGTAAGATGCTTTGGCTAAAGGCATCTGCCAAATATGTAAATGTAATCTAACACAAAATCTCCCAACAGTTTCATAGTTTGGGTTAAGAAGTGATGTGGATAGTGTAAGGATATCACTCACTGTAAAACATAAAAAATATAAATGCTAGCAGTGTCGGAGTCTTAGTGTTCTAACATGTATTTGCTGTTTAGAAAGTATTTTAAACTGTCAGGGTTATATTTTGTTCTTTTCTGTTTTTGTTTAAGTTTCATTATGTTCCTTAGTTTCTCTGTTCATTGATTTATTTAATTCCATTATACATTCTTATGTTAATAAGCCCCTTTATTTGCTTTATTTGAAGTTCAATAAATTATAGGCGATTTAAATGTAATGATGTCATGTCACACTTCAGTGTCTGTCAAATATGTAAAATGTCCAAGGTATGTTGTTGTGTTACTCGTATCGTTTTTTATTCATTAAGCCTACAAAACAAATGGCTGCATGTTTTATGTGTCTTTCTGATTACTGTGGTTCATGAGAAATTTGTCACTCTTTATTTAGCTTTAAGTGAAAATGTTGTTAAAATGTAGGTAAAGGAGTGTACAAATAAAATTGAAATATATATAATCATATTAATATATTAAACAACTGATATTCTTAAATTAATTCAGCACATTAGAGAGATCACCCAAAAATGAAAATTCTGTCATCATTTCTTAACCTTCAGGTTGTTCCAAACCTTGATACATTTCTTTATTCTGCTGAACACAAAGAAAGACATTTGGAAGAATGTCAGTAACCAAACAGATCTCATCCCCCATTTACTGCCATAGTATGGGAAATAAATACTATGGGAGTCATTGAGTGGAAGAGATCTGTTTGGTTACTGACATTCTTACAAATATATCTGCCTTTTTGTTTAGCAGAACACAGAAATGTATCCATGTTTGGACCAATCTGAGGCTAAGTAAATGATGACAGAATAAAAATTTGGCTGAATTATCACTTTAAGGTTTAAGAATATTAGCATTACAAAAAATCTAATTATTTCTGCTGTAATTTACATTACACTATATTTCAGTATTAAAGGGAAAGTTCACCCAAAAACAACTTTGTGTGCTTTTTTCCTCACCCACATGACGTTAAACATGTTAAGAGAACTTTTCATCATCTGAGCACAAATGAAGATATTTAGGTGACATCCGAGTGGACAAAATGCCACTGAGGAAGAACAGAAGTCTGTTGCTCCATCCTCGAGTTTCAAAAATCTATTCTCTAGAGCTTAAAGACGGACAAA
The DNA here is from genome assembly GCF_947034865.1 of Barbatula barbatula. Taxonomy (NCBI): domain Eukaryota; kingdom Metazoa; phylum Chordata; class Actinopteri; order Cypriniformes; family Nemacheilidae; genus Barbatula; species Barbatula barbatula. The sequence continues at coordinate 23,116,050 of NC_136767.1, read as the reverse complement.
CATGATGGGCAGAATTTAACCAAACTTGTAGATGCAAACATAAATGAAAACTCCACAGCACACCGATATATACAACTGTATTTATGAATTAGTGCAGATATCAGTTCATAAATGATTTAATGTCACATTTCTATACAAGTCATCTGCTCATTCCACTCATTTCTTTATCGTCATCCAAACCCAGTGCTTTGCTGAAGATTGAAACCCTTTTGATAAACATGCACAACTGTTGCATAGAAATCACCTCTATATTCTCTTTCATGCAACTTAATAAGTGTTTTTCTTTTGTTTCACGTGTAAAACAACTGACTTTGGATAAAGGAGGGCAACCCACACACAGCCTCCTTTTTGTTAGGGCTTGTTTTTTTACATTCTTTCCAAAATAAAAAAACAAAGACTTGCTGGTGAGGTCAAGCTGGGTAAATGGCAAGCAGGTGGCACTGCTAAATAAATGAAGCAAGGCTTAGCAAAGAAAACTGAATCACACACAAATACTGAGTTTTGATCATATAGAAAAGTAAGTTCAATGAAGAGTTCAAAAGAAGTTATTTCAGCATTATCTTGAGTTTGTGTTTCCAACTGCTGATAGATTCACAGAGCGAAATAAACGCAACAGTGAACTCATGTGGTTACTTTCAGAAATGCAGGATTCACGGTGTAGGACAGCATCCTGTGTCTTTTCTAATACTCCAGAGATTGGGGACATTGTGCTTTTGCAGACGGACCTTAGATGAGGTCACTCTAAAGAGGAATGACAGATAAAGCTGAAGAGTCTGAAAATGAAGTCAGTTTTGGATATGCTTTGGTTGTGGGGTTTGGGAGCTAGTTGGCTGGTTGCTTCAGCAAAAACGAAACAGAAACAAACACAGCAACACTTTAACAACAAACACGCTTCCACTCAATCACATTTATCAGAGACAGATATACAGTACAAATCATGTGTCATTCCCTCTCCACTTCTGCAGTTTCTAATAATCAAAGCATGTTTAACACGAGCCAGAAACGCACTTGTGTGAAGTGTGTTCTTTTGTATTATTTGACAACAGGAACGTCAGCATGCTCATTGTAGGTTTAAATTCTGTACCTTCAATGACCAATTTAGATTAGATTAGAATTTGACCAAACTTGTCTTGACATGCAGATCAAAGTATTGAACACTTTCTTGGAGCTGATCAGGTGTTTCCGTATGTAATATTTTAAGACGTGTTAAATGTTTTTGGCCTACACTCTTAAAAATAAAGGTGCTTTAAAGGTTCTTCACAGCGATGCTAGAAAAACCATCTCAGAACCATTCCATCAAGGTTCTTTAGAGAACCATCTCTCTCTTACCTTTTTATAATATGAAGAACTTTTCAGTCCACACGGAACCTTTTGTGAAGCAGAAAGGTTCTTTGGAAATTCAAGGTTCTTTAGACAAGGAAAGTTCTGCTATGGCATCGTGAAGCACCTTTATTTTGAAGAGTGTACTTTCATCCTGAGTCTGTCTGCCTTGTTTTTCCCATTCTGTATCTCTGTGTTCTGAACGTGGATCAATCTGTGTAGGGAAAGAATGTCAATTTAATACGATATATACACAGGAGGAGGATGGCGTACATCCGCAAAAATCCCTGCCAGCTAGGTCACTTCGGCTCTCATACAACTAAGATGTGTTTAATAAGAAAACTTCAATTACGAGCTAACGGACAGCACTACGGGTGATAATTTTTAAGTGCCTCTGTGATCGTGCGTCTAGTAAGTGCAAAAGTTCACTTAGCTTTTTTCATATTTGTTGATGTACCTTGAGGCACATGGCCTGAAGTGCTTCTCCTTTTTGGTTGTCGACGGATGGCAGAGTATTTGAATAATTCGACTCCCGTTGTTAAACGTAATCCTATGTCCATCCTGAAGCGAAACACCATTGTTCCATATGGCACCGGATGTAACAGAGCTGGCTTTTAGATTTTAGCGGAAGGACGTCATCGCTCCGTGTGCATATACCCCATTGATGGACAATACTGCAGATTCATAAAGCTTCTTAAAGCGGGGAAACATTGGGGTTTGTGGCATAATGTAACTTTTACTCTTGCACAGAGATTCTGTGTCGGCTGTATTAGTTACGTGTTTTAGAAAAGTCTTAAAGTTCATTTTTGTGGCAGAAGGTTTCAAGATAGTGTTGGTGTAGAGGAGGCATTATGATTCATGTTATTACTAATTGTTTTAAACTCGGCTATGACTTGTAGGAAAACTAAAAAAAGTTAGCTTGACCTCAGCAAGGTGATTTACAACTTAAAACCAAAGTCTTCAGACCATCAGTACAAATTAGTGAAAGCGAAACACTTACAAAACAATTCAATTCGTGTGTTTTTAAAGAATTCCTGTTTATTCTGATATTTTAGTTTGCATCATATCTTTGTAATTTGTACCTGTATAATTTACTAGTTTGGGGAGAATTGTCCTTGTTATAGTAACCGCAACAGTTGTTGAGAGACAGTTCTGTGTATATTTAAATGGAATACAATCGCAGTCTCTGTTGAACATCTGAACGGTTTTACAAGGATCCTGATCGTTCGCCCTGGCTAAAAGAAAAACAATCAATTAAAAGAATTTCGGTCTCTGAATTTCGGAGTCTATATGCAAGAGACCTCGAAACAGGCGACATCTTAATTCAGCCAGGGGCTCTTTAAACAACTTTTTTTTTTAACTTGTTACATTTCCGTAGGTTGATAAAAATTATTATTTTATTGTAATTAGTTGCTGCAGTTCATAGAAGTAAATCTCGTTTACTAGTATATATACAAATATATATTTATATATATATACAATCTTTTTCATTATAGCATGACAAAGTCACAGACACCCTATTTTATGTGTACTAATCGTTTTACAATCAAAAGGTGACGTGAGGGGCGAAGATGATTAAAAAGCAGCATATTTGTACACGTACGGAGGGTGACTGATCGTACTTTGCTCCTCTTCGTTCTCGAAAGAATAGAGGGAACCTTTCACGTTAAATTTGTATAGCAATAACCTAATAAATACGATCCATGAGATTATACATAATACATCTGAGCTCCTTTTTGCACGGAGCTGTGTGCACATTCACACAAACACACACATTGTCAGACAGTCATTACACGTTATATTCATGGACTGCGATTGAGACTCCTCGGCATAGACTGAATCGCGCGACGTGATGATTAAAACTGATATCACAAGCAGCGGGTGGAAAACGTGTACAGCCTCAGCTGAGAGAATGGCGTTCCATATAGAACATTTACCCATAATGCACTGAGTGTGTGTATGTCTGTGTTGGGGTGTGTAAGGATGTCAGGAGAATCACATCTACCACAGATTTCTTTCTAGTACTTTCTCTGTCTCTCTGTTGCACGAGCTCAGAAGAGCGGAGCAGCTAAAACAAGCGGTGTCACTACATACAGTATATTGCTTCATAAAAACGCTTCTAAAATATCACGGGCTATAGTCATCCTCAATAATCTAAAGTGCCTTTTCTGCGAGAGTCGAGCAGGCCATCTAAACAGGCCCTCTGATTGCTGGGATACTTTCATATACCGTTAACATATCCTTTCTCTTGAACACATTGGCACGCACATAGACGCGCATCAACGAGGGACACGTCCGTCCTGAAATCAGGCTGTCAGGAGAAACAGAGAAACGGAGACAGAGAAACACAGGTCCTGTCTTCTCTCTGGAAAATGGAGGGATGGATGAGCAAATAAACGTGTGGAGAGATGAGTCACTTGCTTTTCCCGGAAGTGCTGGAACCCCTGGAACCCCGTTCTCCCCTTTCCGCTCTCTCCCCTCGTTCTCTTCTCCCTCCCCGCTCTCCGCTTTCTTTCTCTGATGCGTCCCTCTTTTCTGAGCTTTTGTCCGATGCCTCTATTTTATCTGATCGATCTGAACGTTCAGACTTCTCTGACCTCTCCGCTCCCTCAGATGGCTCCGCCCCTTCTGATCGCTCCTTGCGCTCTGATTTGTCAGGGTCGGTGGAGGAGTTTGTGGCTTTTTCCCACTTGGCAATTTCTTCGATCTCTTTTAGGCAAGCATTGATACTGTTGACCCAACCCTTCAGATCCTCCTGAGAGAGGAAAAACACATAATAAGGCTGTGACCGTATATAAATATGATTTTGGCTAAACCTACACTGTAAAGAAGTCTGTAAAAATAGGCCACAATGTTCTGTAATAATCTTTCAGAACTTTCAGGATAGGTTTTTTACAACAGTTTCAACTTTATTTTGAATTATGCACTGCATTGAGTTGTGCTTTAAAAAGAATAGAAATGTCTGTAAAATTGATGGATAATGTACTGGCCAAATTTTTTCTTGAACCTTACAGTGTACATTTACATCTGTGCACTTAGCAAGCCGTTTTATTTATGTATTATTTATTTATGTGAAGTGATGCATGGTGTTTTTTAAGTAAAATTTTTGTTAGCATGTGTATCTTTGGAAATCAAGTTGCCTTGAACTGGTACCAACTGGTATCATCAATGAAAATAAAAACAGGTTAAATGAAGTCTAATTTGATTTCTGATCCTTTATCATGCAGATATATAAACTAAAGTACATAAACATTGATTTTTATACATTTGTAATTTTTTAGCAGGCCACACTTGGGGGGTGGGTTTGAAAGAGTTGGCAAGGTCTGACCTACCTCATCCTTGGCCAGGAAGATGTAATCCCCGTCAGCAGTGGTCCTGAAGAAAATCAAAAAAAGTGACAAAAAGTGTAACATTTACCTCTTCCTACGCTTAGAGTCCTCATAAAATATTTTAAAGCTTGACATTGACTGGCAAAACATTTATAAAATAATAAAATAGTTAAAATAACTTTTTTAAATGGATTTTGAATGCTCATTTTAAATATTTGTTACCTTGAGGCCACCTTAGAGATCAGATGGGGGCCCCCCTATTGAGAACTACTGATCAATGTGATAGTTTTATATTAATTTTAAGAATTAATTACTTATTATTATTATTTTTATATTAAATATTACATTTACATACATTTCGGTTTAAATGTGTGTATTGTTTGGAAAATTTACCAAAATATTACTCAAACTAGATTCTTTTGCCCAATCTAGTCCTTATGTTTTACGCAAACTGTTTCAATTTAAAATTCTGTGTAATCCACTTTGTCTTCAGCAACATCATACTAATTTGTTTTACCTGAGAATGAAGACATTCTTCTTCTTTTTATATCCATTGGTAGTGTCAAAAGTGCAGATGGCCAGGTTGAGAAGGGGCTCATCGTTGTAGGGTGTGGTCCTGTGCCTTGCGTCCTTATAGAAACCGATCTCTCCTTGTTTGAGCACGCAAAACAGATTCACCCACGACTTGCTGTGGGAGGTGCAAAACATTAGTGAGTAATTTGATGTGACGGATGCATTTTTAACAATGTAATACATATGTTATTTTAAGTCCACTAATATTTGTAGATAAAATTGCCATGATAAGCATTCAGAAAACCCGTTTTATAGTGTCAAAAAAAGTTCAGACAAAAGGTGGTTACACATAGTAAGTAGGCTTGTAAGAAGTAGCACACCTGTTAGGGCTCCTCTCTTTTCCCTCCTCCTCATGTTTCCTGTAGAGAAATCCTTCATGCTGGATGGTGTGTGTAGGAGGTTGGGGTGTAGTTGGGATGCTCTGCGAAGGAGCAGAACGTGACCTCCGTGGCTCCTCGGGTTCTTTCGGACGAGGTCTCCGCCGTGGTTTGGGGCGATCACGTGCCCGGGGTCGATCCAAGCGGCTCACTGGTGCAGAGAGGCTGCTGGTGGGCCGGAACACCTCCCCTCTTGCCTAAAAAAAGACATTGTCAATTGGCTCAAAGAATAATGTTAAAAAGGAAAGTGTATGTACAATAATGCACTTAGACTAAAGTGGCTAATGGCATTCTGGAGGGTTGAACAGCAAAAATGTGAAGCTTGTGGTTTTGTTAAAACACTTACATAAATTATTCAGTGAATACAAATATTTTTAGTTGTTTTAATGTAAAGTCTGAGGCTACATCTCTAGGAGATAAGGTAGATAGGAGATGTGCTGCATAAAAATGCTTTGTAATAATAATAATAATAATATGTATAACAAGTAAAATACATTAGCTCCCATGTTAAAAGTATGTCTAGCCAGTATTATTTTGGGTTACCAGCAGAAGAACTGTAACTTGGCTAAACTTAAATGCGACAAAGTTACACGACCCATTCCACAAATTGTTAATTTAATAAAAATGTATATATTATAAAACTCAAAAAAATACATTAATTATACAATTCAATATTATATAATTAATTATTATAATTAAAATAAAATACAAGTGACTACTAGCTACATCAATCAACAAACACAGACCTGAAGTTTACTTTGGGTGTGTGTGTCCGATGAAACCGTCTATAACATGATGTCCTCTTTTTTGTCATTCAAAACTAAACAGGTTAACTGGTTTTATGCCACAATTCTGCAATGTAAAATTCTCATAAAATCAATTGTACTTGACAAAAAAATTTAAAACAGGATCTTATTGAGTCTCTGACCAAAATGTTCAGTCTTTAGCTATTGAGGGTGACTCATAAGATAGAGAGCTGAGATCACAATTCTGCTCTCTCACTATTGTGCCCTTGAGCAACACACCAAACCATGATACTCTAGAGACACTGTACCTGACATATATTATATATTCATATGTATGTGTAACAAGGATATCAATTCCTTTAGTACAAAAACAAACAGGATAAAAACGAAATCCTTAGGTTGAAGGTGTGTGAATTGCTTTTCTTCAAATGCTGTCTAAAAATGAACTAGTTTGGACTGTATGTCATGTAATGAATATCAGTGTCACACCAAACTGTAAATAATTGTGTTCAGTATAATACAAACGTGCATACTTATAAGAAAAGTATACTTTAAGTGCACTGTAAGTCGCTTTTCAGAAAAAGCATCAGCCACATGCATGGAGGTAAATAATAAAAGGGGTAAGATGATGTGAAACAAAACTATCATGAATAGAAAAATCGAATACAGATACATGACACATACACTGCAAGCTTCTCTCTCCTGGACTTGTTCAACTATCTCAGCCATAGTGGAACGCTTCTCCCTAAAAAAGATCAGAAAGCCAACCAAGTTAGACACACAGGCAGATGTACAATTAACCTATATATCAAAATCTTAATACCACAGCTAAAAAACAGGAAATAATTATTAATCCAAGAGAGAGAGAGAGAGATTTATTATCAAGAATTTCCCTGCAAAATAAAAATTTGTCAGATTTAGCTTATTTATAGGGGGCAACTTTGCCCCAAAACTAAAAGCCACACAAACACATTTATCTAGTTATCTAAATGAGGACATATGTATCAATATTCATGTATGCTTAAACAAACTCTAATTCTCTGAAGCTAGGTCTTCTAAGGTTAATTTCAGGGATCATTTAGTATATTCACACACAAACACTTTATAATCATACGGTTAGTCATTTGTTGCCATAGTAGGGAAGCCTTTTTAGAACAGAAACATTTCTGTAAAGCTCACTTGAAGAAATACAGAAGTGCTCAAATTGGTTGGTACCCCTCCATTGGTTTTTTATTCAACATAATATTGTTAATAATAAAACAAATGGAAATGTCATGAACAAAAATAATGGGACCCCTAACCTAATATTTTGTTGCACATCCTTTAGAGTCAATCACTGCAAGCAAATATTTTATGTAGCTCTCAATGAGACTTCTGCACCTGTTAAGAGGTAGTTTGGGCCACTCTTCCTGAGCAAACTGCTCCAACTGTCTCAGGTTTGATGGGTGCCTTCTCCAGACTGCAAGTTACAGTTCTTTCCATAGATGTTCAATAGGATTCAGATCAAGACTCATAGAAGGCCACTTCAGAATAGTCCAGAGTTTTCTTCTTATCCATTCTTGGGTGATATTAGCTGTGTGTTTTGGGTCATTATCCTGTTGGAGGACCCATGACCTGCCACTGAGACAGAGCTTTCTGACAAAGGGCAGTACGTTTCGCTCCAGAATGCCTTGATCGTCTTGAGATTTTCATCCCTGCACAGATTCAAGGCACCCTGTGCACGATGCAGCAATGCAGCCCCAAAACATAACCAAGCCTCCTCCATGTTTCACTGTAGGTAAAGTGTTCACTTCTTTGAAAGCTTGATTTTTTCGTCTGAGAACATAGAGCTGATGTGACTTGCTCTTCAGCCAAAACTATCCTTCTCTTTCTCTGGTCCATGTTCAGTGTGGGGCACAAAATGATACCAAACAGCAAAGTGACTACTTTTCTCCGTTTTAAAAGGCTGAATGACTGATTACAAGATTGGATACATGTGTGATACTAATAAAATAAACTAATTAGTTTAAATATCCCTATAGTCCAATTATGTATTATCTTTTCTAAGGGGTGCCAACAAATGTGTCCATTTTAGAATATCTTTGTAGAAAAAGCAATAATCTCTTATGCACAGCTTCTTTGCTTTATTCTATGACATACCAAAGGCATGGAAGTATACATGATACAGCTTTCAATTTCATCACTCCCCAGGAGGACTGAAGAATTAAGTCAATGAGCTATTAGGGTACCAACAAATTTAGGCAGGTCTGTATGTGTTGTAAAAACCCATTTACAAACAAACATGACTTGACTCACCCGGATGGTCTCTTGTCGGACGGCTCTCTGCCAGAATCTGCATCACTGGAGTCATGTTTTTGTACTCTTTGCTTCCCGCTTCCCTCCTGCTCGCTAGACGACTGTCTCTCCATTCTCCGACGGTAACGTTCTTGTCTAACTATAAGAGGGAGTTCATTGAGTCGCGCCTGGATCTCCTGCTCGCTAGAGGTCTGTCGGCCAAGGCGGTACTCTCTCTCCCGCCTCAGGTGATCCATCTGCGGGTCGGACCGGCTACCACGGGGGTCCCTCTGTAAACGGCTGTGGATCATTTCCAGCGAGGGGTCCATGCCCATAGGGGGAGCTGGCATGTTTGCCCCTCCACATGCAAGCTGAGCTCGATGCGCCTCCAGTAAAGGTGAAACGGCCTTGTGAATGTGGTTGATTTTGGGCTGAAGGCAGTCAACTTTCAGGTGCTGCCAAGCGTATCCCATTTTGGGATCTACCACCCCCACAGCACCTAAATGGTTCAGGCTGTGGTAGCCAGAGTTGTCGTCTCCTAAAACACCCTGTTGGTTTAATCCAGTGTAGCTTGAACTGTTGACCCCCAAGACACCTACTTGTTGGTTTAACCCGGGATAGCTCATATTATCCAATACCGAAACACCCTGTTGTTTTAGCCCGTGATAGGAAAGACCCTCCCCTATGAGCCCTGATGGTAGGTTGAGCCCGTGGTAGGATGAGCCATTCATGACGGGTGAGTATGGGTTCATGGTGGACCCAAGCCGCTGGGTGAGCGCGTGCGCCATAGTGTGTTCAATGGAGTGTGTGAGGTCCGGCCCGGGCTTGGACTCCAGAAATGAGTCCTGAAGTGGGTTACGGAATAGAGAGGAGGACGAAGAAGAGGATGAGGAGCTGGGCACAAGGCAGGAAAGAGGAAACATCTGCCTGCTAAGGAGTGAGGAGGTGGCGGGCTTGTTCTGCTCCTCCTTCAGCTTTTCTGCCTGGAGAAAATACATATAAAAATGCATTAAAAAGAGATAGTTGTATATTTTTATTAATGTAAGTCTTTGTTTTCACAGCGACCTGTCGCAATGAGCTGAAATGGTCCTTCCATGTGGCTGCGGCCTTGCGGAATGCTTCGTGCCTGCGAATCAGCTCCTCTACCTCGTCACTCCCGCCCCCTGCCTCACGAGTGATTGGAGGGATAGAATCCTTGATTGTGAACCAGGACTGCTCAACCAATCCCGGCTGGGTAGTAGACTGGAGCCTCTGTTGGGCTGTAAGGCACAAAAAACTTGGAATTATACAAATTTATTAAACCAAATAGTAAGTATGATGATGATGATGATGTTGATGTAGATCGCATGAGCCATTCAGATCAACGAGATTCTTTGTTTTGTCACTAATGGACATGTAAGAAAATCATTTTTAAAGACAAATATCATGCAAATGCAATTATATGGTGGTTAAATTATATATGTGACCTTTTTGTGTAATGCAGGCTCAGAGTAGAAGAACAAATAGTCATTAAAGAAGTTAATTTAATTCTTTACTTTACTACTTCATATAAAAAGTAAAATATAAAGTATTCTTTAGATTATGCTGGGTGCTTTTATGACTTCGGCTTGGTTTTTACAGGCAGGGTCACATATTTGACCCATATTTATACCTCTGGTGCAGCAAACAAAGAGGTCTAAGATGAAGCCATCAAATCTCTAGACTGGCAATTATAACATGACAAGAACATCACAGTAACATTATGATCACTGACCCTGTTGAAGCTTCTCCCAGTGCTGCTCCCATCTGTCATTTAGATCTTTCTGCTTTGCGATCACATAGTCCAGCTTCTCCTTTACCTGGATGGAGTGAGAAGGACATTGAAGTAATTTAAAAATGATGTAATCTTTTAAGTAATAGTTCACCCAAAAATACTTGTCATTTAAAACCTGTAAAACCTCTTTTACAGAACACAGAAGAAGATATTTTGAAGAATCACTGTTTCACACGCATTGGTTTAGTGTCCAAACAATAGAAATGAATGGGGGCCGGCATTATTCGATTACCAACTTTCTTCAAAATATCTTTGTTTGTGTTCTGTGAAAGAGAAAGAAAGTCATACAGGTTTGAAATGACAAGGCCTGGAATAAATGATGACAGAATTTTCATTTTGGGGTGAACTATCACTTTAAGCAAGGTGATATTACAAAAAAGACTCTATATTTTCAGCCTTGCATCAATATATTTGATAGATCCTGTTTATATATTGTATTCATGTTTTCCCTGAAATTACTTAAAGAGGTGATTTTATTTCATCATTTCCGACTGATTTTAAATGTTAAATGCAAGAAAATGCAGTGATATGATCCATGAAAAATCCAGTCATAATGTAAAAATGTATTAAAAATGTAATTTCTAAACTCAAACAATAAAACACTGAAAACACATACTCAGACTGTGACAAAATACAAAAGAACTATGGTTTAAGCATTTGTGTACCTCTTCAGCCGCAGGGTTGCGGGCCGCGAGAAGCATCTTTCCCATCTCCACGCAATGCACAAAGTTCTTGCTCTTGTTGTCCATCTTAATTTTCAGGCTCTGATGCTGCGACATCATCCCCTCCAGCATAGAGATGTCCCTGACACACACGCAGCGACCCACCCAGCGCCACAACCCATGCCCAGATACAAACCAGACACACACGCGCACACATTAACCATGCACACTTGACTCCTGTCTAAAATTGAACTGTACATTCAGAGCTAATGTTATATAATATCTGGTACCTCGCGTTGTCAGCCGTGCCGATCTGTCCCATGATTCCATCCATCCACATGCTCAGTTCCCGCACCATGGCGAAGAACTGGATCTTATCTGTAACCGTGGTGACCTGTACGCGACTGCCCTCACACGCAACGAGGAGCTCTTTCCAGGCCTGCATCACTTCCTGCTCACGGCTCAGAATGGCATCTGCCTTCTCTCCGGCGTAAATGGCTCGCAGCTGAGCTGCGTTTTCTTGCAGCTGACGTACCTGAAGGGGGGAAAGCGATTGAGTCGTTGTGTCATACTACTGAACTTTAGCAAATGAAACACATACAGAATAAAAATTTGTGATTTCATAATATATGTCTGTGTACTGTGCATTCATTGTGTATTTATAAAAAACATACATGTATATTTAAATTAATATATAATTGACATTTTAATTGATTCCGGGATTATCGCATTGTTAAGAGTAGATTCAATAATGAATTCAAAAGTAGTATATGTGGTCTAGCATTGTAAAAGTACTACTATATTACCTAAAGTGCAATAAGATTTGGTTTGCAAACACTTTAAACAAGTAATGTGCTTTTTTACAACAGTATTTCCTTTATATAGCATTAACAATTTAACTTTAAATATTTCTTGTAAATCTCAATTTACACATTTATGTAATCAAATTAAGTATAAAACCAACCCTGCCACTGCCAGGGAATTAACGTTCTGTCTAGTTTGATATAGAAAAACAAGTTATAATGATTATTGATATTACATTAACTCTCAACACAAAGTGTAAAGTGTACTGTATTTAAAGTGAAATTATTGTATGCTCATTTGTCTTTATATTAACAATTCATTGAAGGAGAACACACTTCCTTTAACATGAGTGAGTGTTTTGGGCCCGTCCCTTATTGTTTGATGAACATTATAAACAGAGATCTTTATTATGCTGCTGTCCGATTAAGAGCGCTCTATACAAAACTAAATAAGCCTTTAACACCTGCGCATATTATGTCTTTGTGGGGCGAGGGCACTGATAGACAGTGACACAAACCCCATGACACAAAGGTGATTCTCTAAATACCCTCATTACGGAACGACCATATAGTCACCAGCCTAGATCTTATTTCAATCTTAAATATCCCAGCTACAGTACCCTGTTCAGTTAATATTTTAGACACAGAATGTTATTCACACTGGTGTGACTATTCAGCCTTGTGTGATAGTTGTAAGTTATAATGCTTTTGAGTAGAAATGCGAACTTCCCCTTGCTGGGTCAGGAGGATGAACCAGTCTAAACGCTTATTTATCGTAGCTGTCGCACCTGGTCGAACAGGTGCTGACGTGTGCCCTTGTGTGTGTGTTACCTGGGAGACAAGCAGCTGCAGGGAGTGCTCAAAGGAGTGCAGCAGTCTCTGAAGTGTGCCAGGGTTTGCCGAGCTCACTTGACAGGACCTAACCTCTGGCAGCTGCCTCATCTTTCCTTCAATTTGGACCAACACCTAAAAAAACACGGGTGTAACCACTGAGCACAGATGTTTAAGCATTTACCTCCTTAAAGAAAGCCAACCTGTTATTATAAAAACTGTCTGTGAGTTTAAAGCAAACATCTCTTTTCGCTGCTTTATATTAATACAGTATCTGTTTCTTGTGTGTGTATTTGTCTAGTTTTGTGATTTTTTCTATTACCGTAAATGTTTTACTGGGTCCAATGAATGCAGTCGACATGCTTATTTTGTATGTGTGTATATGGAACTGTGAATGTTTTCATGTTTGTTTCTTCATGTACCTCCTGACAATCAGTAAAAAACTTATGCAGCTGGTAGGAGGCAGCAAGCATCTGTGCTCTGGTCTCCATGAGCTCTAGAAGATCCGCCCAGGACTCGTTCAGTCCGTCCTTCCATTCTGCGATGGTGGCGGCATCAGAATGACTGCAGTCAATCATCTCATTGACCATTTTGTTGACGGAATCCATCTGTTTCTGGCCCACTGAACGTGTCTCAGATGAGAACCGGGTAAAGCTCTCCTGTAAAGCCTGGAAGCAGCATAGAGCAAACATTTTTACACACTGCAGGAGCAGGGCTCCAGACTGCAACCAAGTTAGAGTTCAACGAACGAATGCTCTTGTTAAGTATTATTTGACGTAATATTTACATTGTGTTGTGAACATGAGTAAAAGTGTCCTTAATACGATTGAGACCTTCCATTTTGCTTTAATGTGTAACACTCTAAACAACAAAATATATATTTTTTTGACATGCACAATTTCTGCATGCACAATACCCATTAAATTACACAGAAGGGCACTACACAGAATAAAATTACTAATCTCTCTGGAAACATTTGAGATAATGCAAGTACACATGTTAACAGTATATACTGTATATAATGTTCACTGTTACAACAGAGTCACAACAGTATCATAAATAGCTATTTGGCTTATGGTTGACATTTTTTATCTTGCGTAAAGCAATCGATTACATTTTGATGAAAGAACTACAAAACTGGCATGAATTAGGTAAACAGATGAAGCACTTGACATTGTGTTGTGTGTGTGATACCGTGACATGCTCCAGGTTTTCTCCAAGATCGGTGGAGCTTGCTACAGCCTCTCTCTCAGTGATCCATTTCTCCAGCGCCTCCACCTCTCGCTTCAGCTGGTACAGCCAATACTGCTGCTCCAGTTTTGTCTTTCTCTGCTCAACCAGATCTTTCAGAGACACGTAGAGCCGGTCTATATGAGCCTGCTGTTTGGTGATCTGCTCACTGATAGACACAACGAGAAACACCAAGTCACGCGAAAGACATTGAAACCTAGTGACCACTAAAATGCCATAAATTATTGTCTGTAACTGATACACATTTTTGTTTGTTTTTACCTGTCGGGATGTCCCAGCTCAATCATACGACGGCACTGCTGGGACAGTGAGCTCACGGTTTCAGCATAATTCTCCACTGTCTGCTCTAAAGCCAGTTGCTCCTTTAGTAGTTTAAGTGTACTTGTTTCATCCTGCAGACAGAAAGGAGAGGGAGAGATTGTTAACCCAGTGTCATTCTAAACCCGGTTATTTTATACTGCAATAATGAGATACAGTGCATACGTTTCCTTTTTCCTCATTGAGAACCTGAAGTCTCTGTCCACTGAGCCAAGACTCCGTCTTTGCTGCCTGGGTATAGTACTGCTGGGCATGGCTTACAGCCTCCAGCATCACTGAGCGACGTTCCATCTGTACCTGTAGCACCTCCCACAGTTGCCTCACATGCCCTGCCCCCTCCCGCACAATCTCCACCTCTGGGGTTTGCAAAGCAGCGACAACCTCCGCCCTGTCCAGCACTTCTTCCAACCGCCCTCTCCGAGCCAGCATTTCTATCTCCAAAGCCTGACGACCAAATAAACACAATCAAATATCCGGTCCAGCCAATCAACATTAATCTAAAAAAATCAGGAACGCATATCTAACAGCAACAGGTCAAATAATTAAGATGACAGGTTATTCATAATTAATACATTTCAGATAAAATTCAGTTGAATAGATTTGCCTTTGAGATCGAGAGTGGTTGACTGACAGACCTCAAAAGGTATTTATGTCCCTTTTGGCTGTTGGCCTAAATAACAGCATGGAAATAAATCAATTCAAAGATGCTCATCCACTTGCTCTTTCATAACTTTAGTAGCATCACAGTGAAGGAATAAAACATCCTCTTGCATCATTTGATGAGGTCAGTTACATCAGATCAAGATGTTCTCTAAGGTCTGGTTAACACTAACATGATGAACTCATGGCCCCTGTGTCTCAGAATTTATCATCATCCTTGAAAACCACCATTTTCCCAGCACAGGTCGGGACCATTTAAGGTGGTTTCTAACATGGACCACAGACTCCTTGCACCTGTCCTTTTTACTTCTCATGGTATTAGTATTCTTCTTAGGGCTGTAAATTGATTAACAAATGCATTGGAATGCATTACATTACATTATATGCCCGTTAATCAAATTAACCTATTTTTGTCTGAGACAATTGCTCAAATACTACAATAATATTTTTTTGCAGAATTTACGGGTTGGGAAACAGATTATTTTTGTAATTTATAGAATTTCCCCGAATCCTGTCCTGGTAAGGTTCAGAAAAGGACTCCCACCTCATGGCTTTTTATTAACTGTTGGACACTCTGGAGATTGGTGCCATATTCTGTAGACGAGGTCAGATGCAACCGTTCCTGAATCCATATCTACGGATAATAAAAAGGTACAAATAAAAGTTAGATTTTGTTGAAAATGTGTAGTATAAAGTTTCCAGTTGCAGTTCAGTACTTTAGATACTGGGTGGGTAAACGTTGACACACTTTATTTCGTGTGAGTAATGTCTTTAAGAACACCACGCTATATCTATAAAACTTTACCTTGTGCTAAAGACACTTACTAAACTATTAAGAATAAGAATAGCCTAAGATTGCAACAAAATGAAAAGGGCAAGAGAGAGAGACACTCACAATCTCATCTTCCAGGTCCTGGGTGACCTGGTGCATTTCTTTCGAAGCCAGATGGATACGCCTTCTTTCCTTCAAAGGCTCAATGAGACGCACGATTCGTGTCTCCGCTATGCCTCCTGGCTCCTCCCCCTCCAGTCTTCGCTGATCAGCTCCGCCTCTCACTTCCCCGACACCGTGATAAAGCTGCATCTGGGCTTCCATCGACTGAGAAAAGATGAGAGAAACGACAAATACATTTACTTGAGATTTCAATGTGCATCACTGATCAAGACATATTTTAACGGGATGTTGCTGGTGTCGACACTCACTTGAATCCTCTGCAGTTGCTGGCTAAAAGTGGGGCGGGGCTGTAGAAGGGTGGGTTGAGTGGTGTGGGCGGAGCTTAGTGTGGGTGGCTGTTCCTGTATGATGGTGAGATGCTGGTCCAGGTCACTGAGGCTGTTGACGGGTACGTCGCTAGTACGGTGATTCTGGGTTTCAAACAGCTGCCGGGCCTTGACCTTAGTGGTGTTTTCTAGGTGAGACCAGCACTCTCTGATTTCCTTCAACTTTATCTGCACCACTGAACGTAACTCGGGCTGTTCCTGAATCAGCTCCTCGCCCTCCTACACATACACACAAATAGACATTTTTTTAATTGCGATGAAAACTTAGATTTTTGACCCTTAAATTAAGTCCTAGCTGAAACCCTAATCTTTTTTTACATTTAAAATACATCACAGTTTGGGTTGTAGTTTACACAAAATAAAATAAAATTATTGTTTATGTTAAAATTATGTCATTCAGAACCTGTCACTCAGAACTTTCTTCTGTGGAACACGAAATAAGATATTTTTTTAAATGTCTCAGTGGTTTTGTGTCCAAACAGTGAAAGTTAATTGGATTTGGTTACAAAAGTATGTTCATTTTTGGGTGAACTATCCCTTTACGCAATTACACTCACGGTAGGAAATGTCCCACATTTGGTACCCACAAACTGACTCATACAGGACACATACACAAATGTAACATAACCCCCTGACTGTCTCTGACCCTCACCACTGTACGCTTACAATGTGAGAGTGTGTCTATGATGGAGAGAGATCCAAGTAAAGAGAGTATGTCTCTTCACAGCTATGGCTAAAGTCCAGCCTCCTAAAATAGGGCACAAACACTCTCTCCCTCTCCCTCTCCCTCTCTCTCTCTCTCTCTGCAGGGGAGAATGAACCTTGACACACTGATGCAAAAATACATTCAATTAAACTACATGTATTATCTAAAACAGTCTACATCAATCTCTCTATCAGAGCGCTGTGTGTGTGAGTGCACACGTGTGTCCATATGTGTGTGTGTGTGTGCGTTTGTGTTTCATAATGCAGTGCAGCATTTCTCCTTCTGGCACAAGTTGCCTGCTCCCCCCTGTACTGCAGAGAGAGAAAGTGTGTGTGTGTAAGAGAGAGAGCGAAACCATGAGACAGAAAAAGATGGAAAAACACAAAGAAAGAGACAAGTCGAAACAAAGACAGTCAGAGAGGATATAAGCTGGGAAGGGAGATGAAAAAATAAAAAGAGCGAGAAACTGATGGATTTGAAAGAATAAAGAAGCATAGACAAATAGAAAGTATTTATATTCATGTTATGTTTCGTCATGTGTTCCTGTAACCGGTATGGCCCTCGGTTTCTAGAACTAGGAAGCAAGGTCAGCTCTGAGGACACCATTGTGTCCTCTGATTGGTCCAGCCATCTGTCTGTCATCCAGGATGCTGAGCTGAGTGAGTCTGGAAGTGGGGGAGGGGGCGGGGATGTAACCCTTCCAAAAGGACGTAGAGTTCTTCAATCACAGTGGGACTCGATGTCACCGCTTATGCTGTTTCTCGGGTTACAGCCTCATTATTAACTCACATTTCCGTGGATATGTACGCGTGAGTGTGTATGTGTGTGATGGTGTAATTGCTCTCAGGGCTACAGAAATCATATTCATAAAATACTGGCAGCCATCTTAGTCAAGTTCTGGGCTTCAAAGAATGAAAAATTATACAAACCTTAAATAAGAGGGGATTCACAATTTAAGTGGAGACTTGTGCTCCAGTCCTCTAAAATCTCACTTAACTATTAAATTAAATATACATTTTCATTATATATATGAAATATTAATAATTTGTATTAATTTAATAGTTTTATGTTTCCAAATTGTGTGTTTTGTGACCGATTTGTGTTTACATTTTTCTCTTATATAAATATATAAGAGATCCTGAATTTTGTGAATAATCGGCCTGCGTGTATATGAACTTTGAATATACACCAAACCAAAATGGGACATCTGTCATGTAATCACCCAACTAGTGTTTCAACTACATCAGGTTGGTAGTTTTGGTAGTTGACACATTTTGGTCAAAAATTACCTGATCAGTTTTTCAACTCCTAAAAAAGAGCATATTGTTAACATACAAAACATGATTATTAAATATTCTGTATATTAAATACATTTGTGTCTTAAACATTTATTTATGTTCCTATTAAAATTTCAATTCTGTCAAACAATTTCTAAAAATAGTTTGAAATTTGTATCTATTATATACAATTTTATATAAAAATAAATTGAATGCATAATGTAAAAGATTAAGTTAAAACTTATAAAACTCAAACTGATGGAGCAGGTCATAAATGCACCTCCTAACAGTTGGCCTACTGTGGTCAACTTAGCTTGTAAGAGTGGCAAATGTCATAAAATGTTGACATTCATGTTTCTGGCTTGCGCCCTTACAGACAAACCATCGCTCTACTGTACGTGGGGATCACTGCAATCTCATGTGTAAACATACCCTTTGTAATAAAAGGGAATAAAACAAAAATAAAATAATTTAGTAGATTTACTTCTGCATTAAAACGTGTCACTCATAAAACCTTGCGTAAGAGTTCATTTTGAAAAACAGATACATCTAGATCTTAAATTCTAAGATGACCTGCCAAACTGTAAAAATAATTATTTCTGATCTGCATGTCTGAAACAAAACCCTGAAGATCAGAGAGAGAAAGGGAAGCATGTTAGCAGATTGCAGAGAAAGCAGAATAAGACTCTATCAAACCAGACTGAACGGACAACCGTCTGACAATTCAAAGTCAACACACAATACATATAGGCATTCAACTTTGAACTAGCTGAGTCAGAAAACAATCTAGGCAGTAACACAGAATATTCTACATACGAAGACCTACCTACGTTTCCCAATGCACCTGCTATTGAGCCTGGAACCTAATTCACAACAGCATCCAGAGAGTAAGGAGCTATATCACTCATGAGATTGGTGGGCATGTTTGATATGGTCCATTGGAATTGCTCAAAGCTTTGAAAATGCATTGTGGTACTAGACCACAGTTTCACAAACGCCCTGGAGATTCATGACAATCACACATACTGTACAGTAATAAAGTACCCGAGAAGATGCTGATTCTTACTGGCATTTACAGATTTTATGCACCACATGACATTCATTATAACCAGTGGTAAAATGGCCAGGAATGCCAAGACATTCTTTCTCAACACAAAATGTTTGTCCCGTACATTAAAAAGAACACTGATAAGAGGACATATTCTCTGTTTTCATGAGAAGAATTATCAGGTGATAACCCACAGATTACTGCCTAAAAAATGCTCCGATACAGACATTTTAGAAAAACCATACTGACATTTAAAATCAACTTGAAGAAAAATACGCTTAATTGTTACTGTGCAAAAAGTACAGTCAGCACAAAGGCTGGGAAGTCTACATTTGAAAGGTTTTAATCCTCTGTGAACTGTGAATATAAACACACTGCAATTGTTGTAAAACACAAAATGAAACATCGAAACAAGAAACGTGAGAAGAAACAGAAAGCCCACAACATCGAATAAACCTGCATGAATCCACCACACAAACGCAGACTGAATGATCACATCTCAACAATGACTTAGCTTGAGTTAATGATCAATGCAGCAGAATGTGTGTGAAATGTCATTGGGCCTGTTTACCACAAACTTCATTCAAGACTGATTTTTAGCAGTGTTTAGATCGTCTGACTGTCTCTTCACAACCACAAACATCAGCACGTAACCGCAATCTAAACCAAACACACCTGACCCACCTGTCCTGACCAACACTACCACATTCTAGCATCTCTGTCCATAGTGTTTTATATCATAAATAAACATAAACACATGTACTTGTGTACCTTAGCAGATAGATAAAAAAATTCTTACGTATATGATTCCATTGCACTTACTGTTTCACGTTTCTAACTGAATTGCATGTGCATGTTTAATGGTGCTTTTGTGACAATTTGACACAATATCAAGTACATATCATTCAGGCGATTCAGCAAGTTTACACCCATTTCTGGCATGAATGGAGAATCATCTCAGTAGCTGTGTAGTCACGCAGCAATGCATAATGCCTCGTGTCACACAGTTCTTTGTCATCTTATGTGCTACACCACAAGCAGAAACTAACCAAATGCCGATTACACATTCAGACATATAAATGTCACACAAGATAAAAGTGAAGCGAAACCCAGCCATCATAAAGTACATTACGTGTACCTGAACGTCCTGTGATGTCTCAGGTCAAATAAGCATTTTATATGACAGCATGTGCTGGATCATAACAGTTCACTTGGGATCATAAAACATGTTATGTACACATCAGATATTATATTTACTGAATAATGACATTCAAAATAAGATGTGAAAATACAGTACATGCGGATGTGAGCACTGTGGGATCATAGAGATCAGTGAATCTTCTTTCCATTACATTTTGTTCATTTTGGCAGACGCCTTTATCCAAAGCAACTTACATTGCATTGCGCTATAAAACATTTTTTTACTATGTGCAATCCCCTGGGATCGAACCCATGACCTTGGCGTTGCTAATGCTGCGCTGGAACCACTGAGCCACAGGAAAGCTTCTTCATTTTCTACTGTCTATTTTCACACTAACAGGTTTTATGTATAATTTTCAGCTCTTGAATGAGAACATCATTAAAGGAACAGTTCACCCAAAGATGGATTTTCTTTCATCATTTACTCGCCCTCATGTCATTTCAAACCTTTCTTCTGCAGAACACAACAGAAGATAGAACTTTGGACCCCATTGACTTTCATTGTATGAACACAGAGACATTTCTCAAAATATCTTTTGTGTATCACAAATGAGTCATATACATGTTTTGAATGGGTAATCAAATAATTATTTTCTACATTTAACCTATTCAGAATGTGTCCTAAACCCCTCGTTCACTATGTCCTGAATCTGTGCTAAATGCAATCCTAACCCAATGACAAATGTCTACAAAAACCTCTCAAACATTCTCTCACCCAGTCACATTTGTCTTCATCCTTGGCCAATGCTCAATGCCCTCAACTCATCCTTAACCAATGCTGAATCTGTTGTTAACCAATTCACAACCTGCCCTCAACCAATCCATAATTCAACCAATTCTGATTATGTCGTGGACCCATCCACCATGCCTGAATCCATTCTCAATCGATAGTGAATCTGTCATCAATCCATTCTCTTCTTTAATCAATCCTCCACTTCCTTTTAACAGAATCCTTTATCCTAATGTTTCTTTTTAGCAATCCCTCATGCCTCTATATTCCTTTCCACACATTTCAGTACAGTAAGTAAGGTCTATGAACACTGCTTACTTTGATCAAATAATGCTTATGAAGAGGAAGCAATTCTAGCATATTCTCTGTCTTCTATATATTAACATACAGTACACATTACATACCCAAGTACATTTACAAGAAACTGTGGTCATGTGCAAAAATTTGCCAGTGTGTTTGATCATGGAGTAACCTGCAAAGCAGCTTGTATTCGTATCACCCACCTGTAAATGAATAGCTTCCCCTTAGTTCATTTAAGCTCTGGTGACTCACCTGTTCAATCTTGGCGAGCCATTCTTTGTTGCGGGCGAGTTCGGCCATGAAGGCCTGGTGCTTCATCCATTTCCTGTGCAGCTTCTGAGCTTCATCCCGAGCTCCATCACGAGCTGTCAGCATCCTATTGGCCTCCGAGAGCTCTGCTCAGCTACACCACACACACACATGCACAGGGCAATTCAGCAGACGGCTATGACACTGGCACGCTCGGTCACTATCTTTTATCAGCCATCACATTCACACGCATGCACACGCATGCACACAAGCAGAGAAAAATAGGACTAGGCCCCTCCGACACAATCACTCCAGCATCCTCAGCACTGCGACGGCACAAAAAAAGCATTCACCTCCACCACAAATATACACACACACACGCACCCCAATAAACCTCCTGAGCAAAGGAGAGAGCAGCACCTCAGCAGAATGTGCAGCAGCAGCAGGGTCTGGAGCTCAGGGGCGGGGGTTCTGCTGGGTCCTCATGTCCTCCAGGTTAGCGTGCAGGCCCCTGCAGTTCTGCTGCAGTATCCGTGCGTCAGTCCAATGCTTTGAAAAAACAACCGGCACACACACGAAGACAAACACCAAGCGTTTAGTATTCTAGAGAAATCTCCTCAACCTCGATGATGTTTCCAGAATTGTGTTTCAATCCTACAATGTCCAAAAGCTGTCAGGGTGAAGCTCCAGTTTCAGCGCTGCGGCCGAGTTGGTACACCGTCCTGCTGTCGACCTGGATGGAGGGGGGGATAAGTGGGAGGAGTCGCTGATGTGCGTGTATGCTGGGGGTGTGTGTGTGGGGGGAGATTTAGACACCTAAAGACACAAGTTACCCTCTTTGAATGAGCTCACACCCTCAAACATTATGCTGCGGTGAATCCGACGGCTGCAGCGTTAGCAAACAGACATGCGTGTGCATTTGTGGGCAGATTCTCATGTGCTCTAGTGTGAATGCAGTGCAGCATGCTGCAGTCTCTCTCTCTCTTTCAGCGCAGAGCGGAGAAAAACGCCTCAATCCTATCAACAGACTTCACTGCAGTGCCTTAGCGTGAGGGAGGGTGGGAGAGAGAGAGGCAAGAAAGAGAGAGAGAGTGAAATAAGGGAGGGGGTGGTAGATGAACGCAAAGGGGGGTGGCAGGGATAGAGAGAGTGAGAGAAATAGATAAAAACGAGGTAGAAATAGAGTGTGCCAACACAAAATGCCACTCTGGTGTTAAAGAGTGAGCAAAAAGGCAGAAAAAAGGGACGCGGGAGTGAATTAGAAGAAATACATATAATCCAAAGAAGAAAAAAGATGGAGAAAAAGGCAGGTGTAAGAAGAAGTGGGCGACATTTTTCATTGTCAAGGGGCGTTTAGCTGCACAGTTGGGGTGGAGGGGTGTGTGTGTGTGTTCGAGGACAGTCAGATATGAAGAACAGATTGGTTTAGAAAACAACCACAGGGATGCTAAGGTACTGGAGGTCATAGCCTCAGCAGTTGTGTTGGGAAGATGCCACACAGTAGAGAGGGTGCAGAGGTTGCGTGTCTGTGTGTGTGTGGGGGGGGGGGGGTGGGGTTGTAAGGACACAGCATTGGAAAGGAGGATGAGTTTATGTTACGTTTTGCGGAGCGGGAGGCAGACGGCTGAACCGGAGAGGTGGACCGTGTAATTACAAAGGTCAAAAGGAAAACACAATGGTTCAATGAGATATATCTTTAATGTGTGTATACTGCAGCCGTCATGATTTGCAAACAGCTGAGTGAGAGAAGAGGACAGGACACACACGTGCCACTTTTTCCATTTTAAAGAGACAGGCGCATTTTAGAAATTTGTCTTTATTTACTCACCCTAAAGTTGTTCCAAATCTGTATAATTTCTTTTTTTTGATGACCACAGAGAAAGATATTTGCAACTAACAGTTCTGGCAACCATTGGCATTGTAGGAAAATTTACTCTATACATTACTTTGTTCTGTTAAACACAAAAGACGATATTTTGAAAAATGTAGGAATGCAAACTGTTCTGAGGCACTTTTGACTACCGTGGTCCATACTACGGTAGTCAATGGTGGTCAAGAACGGTTTGGTTGCAAGCATTCTGCCAAATATCTTTCTCTGTGTTCATCAGAACAATAAAAAAATTGGGGGGTGAATTGTCCATTTAACTGAGACAAACTACTATCGAAGCATAAATCATAAATACTGCTAACTTTTTAATGTACACAAACATATCTTGCTACGATTTTTGAGAACATTTTAAAACATTTAATTGCAATGTCACTTAAATGATAAGCTCTGCTTATATTAAAATAAAAAACGGCATGCTTTTCAAAGCAATCGGAAAGAAGACTTATTCTACTCCGTATAAAGTTTCCATCCTGTTAATTCTGTTCTCAGACATTTTCTGCTTCCAAGTGTGTAAAGGAAAATTCCTGTTCTTATCACAATCCAAAATATCTTCTTCTCCCAGATGTCATCAATTTAGAGAAAGAATGTTACTGTTTGCCCCCTAGTCCTTACAGGGAGAATACTGTAGGCTTCCATTTCTAAAAGAGAACAAACAATTATAAGATAATTTGGATATAAGATATTACACACAAAAAATGTCATGCTGAATGTCGTATTACGAATGTTAAATCAGAATGCTTGTAAATACTTGTAAAACATATGGAAACATATAAACAGACAATGAAATCTGCTTGCCATCGCTTCATTCATCCGCACCTTTTATTTTCATAGACGGGTTAGCTCCCACACTTGCTTCTTCAGCTAATATTAAGCACCTTTAATTTTTGAAAGTCAACTTCTGTATACGCACATACCTTTAGGTTCTGGGTATAACAAGTTACTGGACGTTTGCTACAGTGCAGGAAACACAAGATACAGTTGACCTTTTGACACCACACGGTTTTTTATTACACCACACGCGGTATGTTGTCCATTGATCTAGCGTCAGCCTCTGACGTCACGCCCACACGCGCTGTTGCACGTTTGTTGGCTTTAAAATAAAAAGGGTTGTTGGCTTTTCTACACTGTGTGAAACATTCAGTTAATTAATCAATGAAATGAATCAAAAACAGTTTACTAAAAGTACTGCCAAACTAATCACAATATGTCATTTAAACCAGTTAACCTTAAGACTATTTTGAGAACTATGTAGCCTTATCATAGGACTGCGTAAGTGTTAAATAATAATTGTGCAATTTATATACAATAATAAGAGAAGCATAAATGAATTTTGAGCAACTTTATAGTCATAAAGCTATTATCATCCCAGTTTATAAATCAGACACTCCACTGGCTGTAATTCACAGAAAAGCATCCCTAAATGCATAAATGGATATTTCATTTCCTTTGTTCCCTTAGAATTTACCTTGATGTCGTTAGACATTAGTGCTCAATTAATCGTCCAACAATAAACCCAGCACGAAAATTATATACAACATTTCCATCTTTGAAACATGTTTATTCTTAGTCTCAAAACATACGTTTCTTCTTGTGCATCTCGTCCACTGGGTGGCAGCATCGCACACTAGCAACCCGTGCGGCGCGCGACCCGGTTATAATGCCGTGAGTGACGTCTACGCTTCCTCTTTGCTCCTGCGCCGCGAGGGCAACCATGGTGCGTAATACTGATCCGATGACTTTCTGTGATATCTGTGTTAATCCTCAATTTGTGAATAATCTGGACCCCAACAAACGGTTTACTTCCAATTGTTATGCTCTTGACACATTATAAAATGTTGTATGTTGTAGTTTGTGGAATAGATTATATGCTTTTCCCCCTCATCTGTTAGCTGGCGACCCGAGTCTTCATGTAGACGTTTCTGTTTGCTCGCTCATTACTTGAATGGGAAATAATACTAACTAAACGACAACGATCTTGTGTATTATATGTTGTTATAGTAATTATGGCTGTATATTGTATTCAGTCGTATTTTTAGCTCGTTTGGACTGCACTAGCGCTGATTAGCATAAACGCTAGTCCTTTTGGTGTTGTACGGCGCTGAACGCTTAGATTGTGTCATAGCGGCAAGATCCGTTTATAACGTGCGTGCATTTGCAGGTGAACGTGCCGAAGACCCGCAGGACGTACTGCAAGAAATGCAAAAAGCATCAGCCCCATAAAGTCACCCAGTACAAGAAGGGCAAGGATTCTTTGTACGCCCAGGGTGAGTCCACACATCCTGACGTTATAGAGCTAACGTTAGTTCACTCAAAATTGAAAATATTGTCATCTACTCGCCCTCAGGTTGTTTTAAAACTATATAAACGTCTGTGTTCTGTTACACACGCATGTTTGTGTCTGTTAAACCCCAAGAAATATATTTGTAAGCATGTTAGCCATTTTCGGTTTTGTGACATCCGCTACCGTAGTAGTAAAAGTGTAAATATTTTTAAATGTTGAGTTTATGTGAGAACACAAAGTGAGGTTCTTTTTGGGAAACCTTTAGAAATTTAGGAATACAAACAGTTCTAGGTTATCCCTGACTACCATTTTATTTTTGCCACTATGGCAGTCAATGATGTAATAGAATAGAAGATTTCTAACATTTTACTAAATATCTTGCGCTGCGTTCATCAGAACAAAGTAATTTATACATGTATGAAATGACATGAGGCTGCGTGAATGACAGAATTGTCTTTTTTATGTGAACTATCACTTAAGTTCACCCAGAACATGGATTTCAGTGACCAATGTTTGAACTGTGCATTTGTCGGTTGTTTACAGGTAAGAGGCGTTACGACAGAAAGCAGAGTGGTTATGGTGGACAGACAAAGCCCATTTTCCGCAAAAAGGTGTGTGAAGCTAAGTGTCATGACTGAGTTATGTTTGGTGTTAACTTGCCTGAAACCTTATCTGTAAGTGGTGAATTATTTGGCATTGTAGGATTATAGGTAAAAGTGGGCTTGTCGTGACATTTTGTTTGTCCTGAATAATACTAATTTATCTGATTCGAGTGGATTTACATTCTAATCCAGAATCTGGACCTGACTGGGATGTGTAAAGAAATGTAAAACACTCATTC
The DNA here is from genome assembly GCF_947034865.1 of Barbatula barbatula. Taxonomy (NCBI): domain Eukaryota; kingdom Metazoa; phylum Chordata; class Actinopteri; order Cypriniformes; family Nemacheilidae; genus Barbatula; species Barbatula barbatula. Next base: position 23,089,292 of record NC_136767.1, on the reverse strand, counting down.
TATTGATGGGTGTACTGGAATGTTATATGAAAATCTTGTTTTTCCAAATGATAATTTTCACATTCATCTTAGTTATGACAAGGTAGATGGAGAATCTTGTAACTTGGCCAGTTTCAACCCCCTTTTCTACTGTTATAATGTCCTACATAAATAAGTCTGTTACCTAGCCGGAAATATGCATGTTTATTTTTGGGGCGCCTGGCAGACTGCTGCTGACAAATAAACATGGAGTAAACCTAATTCACATAAACGACAGACATTGTAACAATACAGATATCTGTAAAGGTATGTTTATTGTTTACAATATTGTACATTTCATATACATTGTGGATTTCTATGTAGGCTAAAACCACAAAGAAGATTGTGCTGAGGCTGGAATGTGTGGAACCCAACTGCCGCTCAAAGAGGATGTTGGCCATCAAAAGATGCAAACACTTTGAGCTGGGAGGAGACAAAAAGAGAAAGGTGAGAGGAACACTCATTGGATGACCAGAGGTCGCTAATCCTGCTACTGGGGATCAACTGTCCTATAAAGTTTAACCCTAATCGAATGCACACTTTTTAGAGGTGTAAGATACAGAGAGAACTTTGAAAAGATGGAATATAAATGCACGTTTCAGAATTTATGATGTCTGATGTTTTAGCCACATACTGTGCATATGTATTCTGTCGATAAAATGATCTACAGCAGAGTTTCTTAACCGGTCTCTTTCTGTTTTGTCTTTTACAGGGCCAGGTCATCCAGTTCTGAGCTGGGCCAGATGCTTTTTTGTGGTTTTTCATCACTGTCAATAAAAGTTGTATACCGTAATTTTGTCCATGTATTTTATTGCACATATCGCCTGAATTTTGATTTATAAAGACATTTTGTGTGTAGTCTGAAATGGATTGAGACTGCCAATGGTAGGAAAGTTCAAGATCATTACATTCAACATGTACACGGTAGTGTCTTAAACTGAGCCAACTAAGTGCATTTTCCTTGCCTGAACATATTAGTTTTAATCAGTTGTTCTGTGAATTGACAAACAGGTAATCTATGGAAAACCGGAAGGCTTAAAGAGCATAGTTCATCCAAAAATAAAAATTCTGTCATGAATTACTTTTATTTGTTGCAAACCTGTATTAAGTTTTTTTAATTTTGACGAATGTTTGTAACCAAACAGTTCTTGGACTCCAGTGACTGCCGTAGTAGGAATAATGGCAGTCAAACGTGCCCCAGAACAGTTAGCATTCCTACGTTCTTCAAAATATAACGGAATAAAAATTATACGCAACGGTTACTAGTCGATGGGGTCCAAGAACTGTTGGATAAGCGTTCTTACAAATATCTTTGCGTTCGTCAGAACAGAAATCTATACAGATTTGGAACAACTCGAAGGTGAGTAAATGACAATTTATATTTTTAGCTGAACTATCAACCAGGCAAGTGCTACAAGAATAATTTTTAGTAATCTTTCATTCAAAAACCAAGTTGTGTTAATGTTACAACCTGAATTTTGTTTATATACTGGTCTTACTGTAAGACTAAAAAAGCCTATCTTATTTTAATCCATTTTATTTTAGACATGTGCATCTCTGACCTGCAGCTTTTAGGTTTTGAGAATCAAGAGACCAAAGGCAAAGCAATTCAACATGTACAGTAAGGGTTTATTTTGCTCTTTGTAAAAATATGTAGTTTTAGACACATGCATATTCACACGCATGCAGACGAGGAATGTGCGTGGCACTTCTGACAGTTAGCTTTAGAGTCAGCTTTCCTATTGCTCAGTGGTTAGAGTCAAAAACAAATGTATAATACAATGCAAAGTAATTAGCTTTGGATAAAGCGTCTGCCAAATGCATAAATGTAAGTCCTTGATTACACGGGGCAGGTATACTTTGATCTCACAAAATGGGGTGCTGGGAAGGGCTGCAGTCATGAGGAGTTGAGGGTCACAGAATCTTAAGGTCGCAGGGTATGATGAATTTCCTCATGTCTAAGAACTTTGTATGTGACCCAGTAGAAGACGTTGAATACGAGAAAGCTAAGTGGGAAAACTGCTCGTGAGATGGTGTCGATCCGCTTTGCTTGTTCCACGAAGCGGCGGCGGATATCAAAGAGCATGTGGCCAGGCGGAAGTCCCACGAACATGGCAGCGGCCTCAGAGAGTGGCCCGTCCCCTGACAGACAGGTGTCCATCCCGTAACCCATGAAGTACAAATCCTGATTCTGTGATTCCTGATTCTGCTTGTCCTGAAGAAACATAATTTAATCTCAGATCTTCAACCTTAATCTTTTTCACACATTAAAGCCACAATATGTAAATTTGAACCACCAGATAACGCACTTTCAAAACAACAACAAAAAGCAAAGCTAAATGTAGGAGAGTGGAATTATTGGACATGTTGTTTTCACCATACAGAGGCGCATGGAGATCACCCATCATGTTCACAGACGAGGTAATTAATTAATTTTATTTTATGTCATCGTAATGAATTAGCTTGCAAGAAACGTGGAATGTAATGCTAGGTATGCTGTATTATTTAAATAGAAATTCTCTGGATTTGCACATTCTTGGGAAAATTCGGGATAATGTAAGTACACAATTGCATGAAATATATTGCACTGTGTAAGTGATTTTGGGGATATTTCACAATAAAATTCTTCCAAATTTTGGCTTAAATCAAACAGAAAATACCTTTGGTAACAATTTACATTTTGTATAAAAAGTGCATAATACATAACATGTACAGATTTCTGATTAGTTTTGTATATGTGTGAGTTTCTGTGCATATACCTGTGCGCAGGCGCTGCAACGGCGTTGTGCGTTTCTGGATGGCGTGCTCCCCGTCACATTGTTGCTTTTGTTTTTCATCTCTGTTCCTCCAGCCTGACCGGAAGCCTGAACACAAGAAAACAAACTTGCTTACAAATGTATTTATAATTAATCCAAACAATAAAATATTTCCTTCCTGCACATTGTTCAACAAACTATCAGAAATTTGCTTTGAAATCGGATCCTTCGAAATTTCCAGTGGGAGATTGGAGTGGAATTTTTGTTAATTTGTTAAGACATAACCAAGCCGGCAATCCCACATCCTCACAGCAGCATATTCATCCACAAGTCATTTAGAGTTTTAAACGTGAACCTATTCAATTAAAATAAAATTGGTTTGATAGCCAGTTTATTGTTTTTATAGATATGTTTTGTCGGTTTCAGCTGTTTTTGGGTGTTGTTTGATGTAGCGGCCTTCTTTCACTATTTCAGTTTTTCCCTTTTGCTTTCCATATAAATATCCAAACACATAAGCATTTGTGAGATCAGCAGTGACAGTATATTTGTACCTTTGGGAAAGAAAACTTTTCTCAGTGTGAGATGTGGTCAGTTTGGTGTTTGAGTTGAATCACATTGTTTACAGGTGATTGCTCTGGGCGAGTTATTGCACATAAGATATGACATTTGACTGCACAGTGTTGTATATGACTAAACAGCTGTGTGAAGCAGTGTGCACACATGTGTGTATTTTTATGTACATTGTGCCTGAATGCACTATAGTGTACACGCATGTTTGCATGTTGAATGCCCGAGAGCAACCCTTAGGCATGTGAGGGGGCCACTGAACTCAACCACAACACGCACACTACTGTTCTGCACAGACGCAACCTGCCCTTCAGGGCGATAGAGGAGGAATAGCAAAGGACAGGATGGTGTAATATTTATTGTTTGCTCTTTCTGGCAGTATAGTGTTCTGATGCACACAAGAGTTCTGTGCAGGTTTTACAATGTAATGATGTTCTCTCGGCGAACTGGTTAAGAGCTGGAGAAAAGAGAAATAATGACTAATGTCTCTGCTGAATAATACACCTGTGAAGAGTCTGGAAATAGGCTTCCATTCCAGCCAGTCAAATGTGTTACATTGTAGAAAATGACAAACATGTTTGAAATTAAAGTTTTTACCGTACAATTTTTCCATTGTGAGATTATATGACAAGCAAGCAGATTGCAAATGTGTATATAAGATGGTTTTAAATGTCTTAAAGGTGATGTGTGTCATTCTTTGAGGATCTATTGACAGAAATGCAACATAATATACATATCTATGTGTTCATGTGTATAAAGACCTTACATAATAAAGTGTTATGTTTCTATTACCTTAGAATGAGCTATATCCGTCTACAACGGTCATACACCTCGGGTCCCCTTGCATGGAATTCGCCATGTTGTTTCTACAGTAGCCCTAAACGGACAAACTGCTCTACAGAGCGCATTTCGGAAATGCGTTACCTCCTTCAAAGAAGCGAAAACGTGACGAATGTATCAAGTGCTGTAGTGCTTCGAAAGGGAGGGGGAGGGATGAGCAGTTGGCTGCATTTCACAACCTCACCGCTAGATGCCAGTAAATTGTATATACTGGACCTTAAAATTAGAACATTTTTGTTTATTCTGTCTACCAAACTCATCATATATCTTATCATACAACATTTCGCTATAGCTGTAAAACAAGTGAACACAATCAAACTGCATTAGAATACATTGAGACCATCATTCTTGTGAATAGTACACCCAAAAAATTTAAATGTTGTCATCATTTATTCACCCTCATGTCATTTAAAACCTGTATAAATTTAATTCTTATAGAGAACACTAAAAAACATATTTTGAGAAATGTCTCAGTGGTTTTGTGTCCATATAATGGAAGTCAATGGGGACCAGTGTTGTTTGGTTACCAAATATATTACCCTATATATTCAGTCATTCATGTTTAGAATTACATGATTAACATTTCTTAGGGTGAACTGTCTGTTTACCTGACCTTGTCATCTCTCTTTAGAGAACATCTGGTTGCCATCATGAAAGATCAAGGACACAGTGGGCCAACAGTCTCACTCAAACATGTTGTGTATGTAAGTGTTTTTGAAAGGCACTTACGGCTCTGTGGCGTTGTTCTTCCCGCAATTTTCTCCTGAGTCTGAAGAATTCTTTGTGCTGCCGAGAGACAAAGTTAACGGCTGCGTACTCCAGCAAAGCAGCAAAGACAAACAGCAGGCAGACTGCCATCCAGATGTCAATGGCCTTCACATAGGACACCTATGCAAATGCAGAATCATAATTATAAAAACCTTCTGTATTAGAGCAACATACCATTAAAAATCAAGCATTGAAAAAAATTATAAATAGTCTCTTTCAATAGACAAATCAATAGTTGCTGGTGTATGGATGGATGGTTTTTCTGTTTCCTACCTTAGGCAGTGATGCTCTGGACCCAGAGCTCTGTGTCGTCATGGTAAGAACTGTAGTAATGCCCAGTCCAACACGGGCAGGGGCAGCATCCATATTGATCCAGAAAGAGACCCACGATAGGATGACTGTTAATAGGCTGGGGATGTACATCTGGATCAGGTAATAACCCATCTGCCTCTCCAGATGAAACTTAACCTCTATACAGGTAAACTTACCTGGGTGAAACACAAACTCAAGGTACGCATACTTATGATAAGGATAAATCAATTGTGATTCCAAATTATTAGAATGGAGAAATATACAATTATATATTGTATATATATATATATATTTCAAAAAATATATATTGCCCAAATGATCCCTTATAGTTAAATTGATGATGTTAGCCATGACCTTATCAATGGTGCACTAAATATTTTGCAGTGAAAGTGCTGGTACCAGTGTTGTAGTGTTTTGTACAGTAACCCAGGTCCTTCTCCTCCTTCAGGACAAACTGGGGAAGCACAAGGTCATCAGTCACTTGTACCGGGCCTTCATCCAACCACTGAAATATCAGATCATTCATAGTGTAGCCAACTACACAGAAATAAAAGAGAGAGACTCATGGTCATACAGAAGAGAAATGAAAAGAAAAACGTGGAAAATGCGAGTTGTTGCAAATTGTATGTCTTACAGCTCTCGAGTTGCATAGTGCAGGTCTGTATATCCATTGGGAAATTCTTCAGATCCATAGGACATGACAGAATCAGAGTAAGTCTAGAGAAAGAGTAAATGAGATAGAAGTGATCCTCTTAAAAATGTAATTGTTGCTCAGTCATTTGTATTTTAAAGATGACCAGTGCTATATTGCCACTCAAACAAAAACATTTACAGATTCAAAACTTAACATCGCAGGTTCTTTTCTTTTTTGAACCCAAACAAAAACTCATGTCATTAGTCACAAGTAGTTATTTTATTCTTACCTCTAGATTTTTCTGTGGGACCCTAGTGGTCTATGAAATATAAAGAAAATATTATATTAGGGGTCCCTGGATCAGGATGTAACCCTGTAAGGATAAATGGGTTTGGAAGATGGATGGGTCTCCGAATAGGCTGAAAGTCCCTGGGTATCTCAGCTTATCCGGATAAAAGTTCCCAGTTTAACAAAGCAAAATCTTTCCAAGCATACCCTGGAACTTTCTTAAATACACCTGGTTGGAAATCAGCGGCCTAAAGGATAAATTGTCAGCCTTCTGAGCATTGTGGATGTGGGTCCCATCTGGATTGCTTAAAGCCTCTCGGTGTCCTGTGTTGCACACTTCACGAGAAGAAGAACATACAGTGAGGGAAATATCCCCTGCTGATTTTCAAAGTTTGCCTGCTTACAAAGAAATGAAGGGTCTATTATTTTTATGGTAGGTTTATTTTAACTGATAGATATGGAATATCAACCAAAAAATCAGGGACATTCTTTTATAAAGGTTATAAATTGATTTGCATTTCAGTCAGTGAAATAAATATTGGATCTCCTACCAACCAGCAAGAATTCTGGCTCCACAGATTGGTGATGTGCCTATATGGACAACAGATTAGTCCTGTCATTCCTAAATCAACTTATGTATAAAAAAGATGCCTGCCAACAGAATCTGTATCTTCCATTTGAACCTTTCCATCACCATGATCAAGACCAAATTGATTTCAAAGGATGATCAGGCACAAGATTGTAGACCTGCACAAACCTTGAATAGAAATACAGACAGAAGCTTGGTGAGAATGAAACAACTGTTTGAGCGATTATTTGGAAATAGAAGAAATACAAAATAACTATAAATAGCTCTTGGTCTGGAGCTCCCTGCAAGATTTCTCCAATGAAGTAAAGATGATTATGAGAAAGCTTAAAGATCAGCCAGAACTACACAGACAAGACATTTCAAGACAGTTGGGACCACAGTTAGCAAGCAAACCATTGTTAACAGGCAACGCCAAAATAGTTGAAATCCTAAAGCAGCCACAAGGTCCTCCTGCTCAAGAAGACCAGTCTGGCTCTTCTGAAGTTTGACAATGAACATCAAAATGTCGGAAAGGCTTTGTAGAAAGTGAATTAAACAAAATGTAATCCTGTTGTTTTTGGTGGGAGAGAGATGCTGACTATGACCCCAAGGACACCATCCCTACAGAGAAGCACAGTGTTGGAAACATTATGCTTTAGTTCTTTTTCTCTTTTGGGTACAGGATGACTTCACCGCATTGAGGGGCTGAGGGACGGGCCCATGTACCGTAAAATCTTGGACGAGAACCTGCTCCCCTTTACTAGATCACTGAAGATGGGTTGTGGATGTTTTGACAAAGACCCAAAACAACCAAAAAGTTTTTCAAGGAGAAACATATGAAATTTCCTAGACAGTCTCAAGACCCTAGTCCTATAGAAAATCCAATTTGCTGAGCGACAGCCAAGAAACCTTAAAGATTCACAGAGGAGTGGACTAAAATGTATCCTGACCCAGGTGCAAACCTGGTGACCAACTTTTAGAAATGTCTTACCGGTGTGCTTGCCAAAAAGGGTTTCTCCACCAAGTTCAAAATGATGTTTTGCTCAGAGATCAAATACTTATTTCACCGACTGAAATGCAAAACCTTTATATAGAAAAAAATCCCTGATTTATCAGTTAAAATAAACCTTCCATATGAATGATAGACCAATCATTTCTTTGTAAGCAGGCAAACTTACAAAATCAGTAGGGGATCAAATAGTTATTTCCTTCACTGGTTGAGTTAGAATAGCTTTGAGTCCCCTTAGGTAAGCTTTACAAATGGCGGTGGGGACGGATAGCCAGCACAGGATGGCAATTTTGAGATATATGGCGTAATGTAAATCCAGATGCTGACAGATAGAGGATGTGAAACTGGCTCTTTCCATACAGTTTGATCGTATTTGACGGTTTATCATCTTTCGTTTAACAGTTTGGAAATATTTCATGAACCTCTGGGGGGCGATATTGCACCTGATGCTGTACAGCACATTTCCATTCTGGAAAATCCTCAGCAGTTTGTTGTCTGTGGTGACCTCGTGAAAGTTGGCTCCTTTCTCATTGGCGAAGAACAGATCTGGCTTCCAGATGGAGTCCAGCATGGATGGGTCTAGATCCAGGGAGTTATCTGGATATTCTTTATATGCCAGCCGAGGGTCATTCCACTGCTGCCGTAGAAAAACATTAAGCCGGTAGTCCTGCCAAGTAAGAATGAATCATTAGATTATGATTATAGATTAAAATACATCAACGAGTAAAAGTGAACACTACTTGAGTATGAGTATATTTTCAGAGTTACATGTTTGCATTCTAGCTATCACTCAATATCCATCAGCATAATAAGGTAGCTATAACTACATTTTATAACTCAATAATATTTTTTATTTTTTGTCGATCACACATTAATGATTGTTCATTGCAGTAGCCTTGTTGTTTCTGTGGTATTGGTATAGTTGCTAGGTCCTCCTGCTCAAATAATTCTTATTGTGACCAAATGTATGATGACTGTGGTACGTGGTTCTTTCTGTGACTAAAAGCAACTTTATTTTGAATGGAAAAGATTTTTCTTATTTTTGTTTTATTCTGTGAATCACTGACAATATTTTTTTCAAATTTCAAATAAAAATATTGATTTTGTTGGCATTCATTTACAGAAAACTGGAGTAACAGGTAAAGATAACAGATTAGATGCTCTTTGTATTTACAGACCTCAAACACTACACAAAGAACACAAATTCAGATTTAAGCAATACAACAGCGATATTTGTACATGTATTTAGAAAGTTTTAAAATAAATATTTTATGCAATAACCTCGATTTTTATCACAGTTTCAAGTGTCTTGTCATCCTGAGGTTGATGTTGTTGAAATTCAACAGAGATTGGAATGGTCACAATACTGCCATACAAAAGCAAAAGACCTTAACTTGCTGGATTGTGGAACTGTGAAAAGGGACTTTACATTTTTTTATCTGTTATCTTCTCGTGGGCTTTTCAAAGTTACAAATCATTATGCTCTTGAAAAACAACCAAATGTACTCAAGATACTAATCCACATGATAATAGAGGTCTTCAAAAAATAGCAATAACTGTTACTGCCTTTTGTCTTTGCATGGCAGAACACATCTATGCTGATTAAATAACATTTTTTAATGTTAGTTTTGAATATGAATGAATTTAGAGATTATAAGACTCCTAAATCATTCAATAACGTGCTTGAGCCTTGTTTCCGAGCAAAAATATTAGCATATTTCTGATGATAGCATATTTCTTCATATTTTTGATCTACCGGTCAAAAGTTTGGGATCACTCATTCTATATATATATATATTTTCCACATTTTTGAATAATAGTAAACCATGGAATAATACAGTTGAACATGTGGGAATTATGTTGTGACTAAAAGCATTCTACGTTCTATTTTAGCATCTCAAAGTAGTCACCCTATGACTAGAATTCACAAAATCATTCTCTTGGCATTTGATAAGCCAGCTTCTTGATGTCTCAACCCAGGATGCTTTTTAAACAGTATTGAAGGAATTTCCATACATGCTGGACTCATATTGGCTGCTTTTATTCATGATTCATGATATTTTTGTCAAGTAATCCCAAACTTTTGACTTTTGATATGTGTGTCATTCAAAGCAGATGTGACTAGTTTGATGGCTCCTCTGTTGGCCCTGTGTGATATTAATGATCATTAATCTGATACATATTGACAGGTGCTCTGAGAGAGTTATGTGAATTTGTTTTGTGTGTTTGCGTGTACCATGGTGGTCTCTGTGATGGAACCGAAGCTGTTGATAAAAATGTTGCACGTGACATTAACAGGAGGACCTGAAAATAAGAGAATTAGAGAAAACAAGAATAGAGCATCTTTCTTTTTTTTTGAGTGCAATATATATACATATAATATTTTCACTATACATTGCATGATAAACAGCTCAGGCAGAACTGACCTGCTGCTTCAATGTGTATGATAAAACAATGTTTCTTACAATGAATGACCAAATAATTAAAAAGATGATCAAAGGCTTTTACATAAAACATACCAAATGATCTAAAATGAAGCGTTTTTGTTAGCAAGCGTCTGCCTACGCACAAAAGAAACACTAAGTGAACCAGACAACTGTGAAGTGCCTGATTTACTTCACATTATTCCAACATATGGCTATGTTGATTTAGCCAATACTTTAATTAGAAGTCAGTTGCTGTGAAAGGTCTGCATTAAATATTTCATAGCAGTGTTTTATTTATTGATGAAACATACATAACATTAGTGATATTTATAGATGATCAGAGGGGACTTTCCCTCACACGCTCTGACAGCCACATGTCTGATGTAGAACAGACATGAAATATACAGGAGCTCAGAGACACCCACAGAGAGAGAGAGATAGAGAGAGATAGGGGGAGAGAGAAGAGAGATAGAAAAGTAAAAAAGAATGGATTGAGGTCTTTGGGTTAACATTTACTCAAGCAGACAGCACAGCACATCAAACGGCCCTGATGCCAACGGAGAAACTGCCCCTCACAGATTCATGCACAGGCTGTTATGACATTTTCTACGGAGAGAAATCTACCGTAAGCTGACAACCGTATCCTGCATGTTTCTGAAATCATCCTCATCACCGTCCAGAGTTAAGATTCTGTGCTGTGTTCTATCTGTTTCAGCTCTGAATGCCTGTCATTGTCTCTTGTTAAGTCTTTCTTAAGGTGAGGATGGTAAAAAATAGACTGGAGAACCCATGGGGCGGTCACATAGTTTAATGAGCTCTCATGTTGCTCTGTGTTTCTGGCTGCAGCACTATTTCTATATGTGAAGCTCAGAAAGAATGTAAATATATTTTCTGCTGAGGCCATCCATTTGTCCATTTGAGTTCCTGACAAAAACAACCTTTGTACAAAAGATTAAGCCACTCCAGCAGTTTTACCTCTGTTCTGTGCTTTATTATGATGTTTCACAAATGACCAAAATATCACTGAAAGAAAGTCATGGTTGGAAAGTGAGAATAAGAGAGTGAGATCCCGACAGACTTTCAGAAGCCCAAAGCAATGAGAAAACAATTTAAGCATAAGGGTTCCAAAGTAATATTTCTGTTTCTTCAACAGAAAATAAAAATACATTGCACTAAAGCAGTTCGAAATGGATCACGTACCTTTAAAGTTGGGTCTGATCCGAGCGTCATATCCTGATGTTTTCCCCATTAGTTTATCCAGGAAATCAGACGGTGACATTGGCTTCACCCTGCTGCTGGGAGATTTGAGCTCTTTACTAAACACACACCTGAGATACACATAACACACCTTAGATTTATCTACACCCTTCCACAACAGATTCCCCAGCATATTTCATATGAAATTCTTGCACTGCTTCTATTTAGCATGATTCTTAATACTTAAAAGGATCGCCCGCTTTTTTGTCTTCTAAAGAACACAAAATAAGATATTTTAAAGAATGTTGGTAACAGAAAAAAAGTTGGTCTCCATTCACTTGCATTTATTTTGTGTCCATAGTAGTGAATGGTGACCAACATTTTTTGTTTACCAACATTCTTCAAAATACCTTCTTTTGTGTATTCCAGAAGAAAGAAAGGAAGAAGGTGAGTAAATGATAACAGCATTTGCATTTTGATGTGTACTTTCCATAAACTAGTAAAATTCCTAGACATTATGTTTTTGAGTTTCACAATAAATATTAAAGTATACCAAAGCATTTACTAGAAAATTACAAGTATAGTATACATTGCAGTACACTACAGTTTTTTCATATGGATTGCTTTATGCCATGCCATATGATTGTCTTCAGTTTTTCTATTTTCTTCCAGTCAATCATTGATTCTCATTAATAAAGTTAATATTGATTTTGGAAATACACATTGCTTCATTTTGTAGATCTGAGTTATGAATTTCCACAACATTGCACAGCATACTAGGTATAGTAATAAGGTATGTTAGTATCGTGAACACCTTATCAGCACCTGCTTCAGTTTAACACTATTCCTGTCTGTTTATCTGTGAGATGCCAGTATTACAGAGCAGTTACATCTTTAGTGGTCTGGATGTAATTGTGGGTCGTTGTATGTGTTAATATTTCATTAAGCGAGAGTTAAAGTAAAAGTTTAAAATGGGAAAACAACAGCACGTCCTCTCAGGCGCCGTAAACCCCCACACTTTAAATATTCTTCCATATTTAGAGATATTTTCTGGCCCAGTTCCTCTGCAATTGTCCTGTCTGTTTGTGAGCGGAACTGTGTCAAATTCGATTTGTGGAAGTCTGAACTCCTTTAAACAGAACAAATAGGGAATCACAATGAGACACAATGAATTCATCCTCAGGTGAAGCCCTTATTGTCACTCTAGAACGCCAACATGATCCAGATAATAATAGTGAAATCTCATTATGTGGATTTGAACTTGAATAAATCTGTTGTTTCAGTGACTTCAGACAGAGCTGTCTCTACATCTCAACCTCATACTTTAGAGACCCAGATACATAAAGCTAACAAACACGCAGGCAAACACACAAACGAAACACAAGAACGCTCCATGGGATTAAAATAAACCCATCACCCATGAAGGCTTCTGGACTGCTTAACACACAAGCAGAACTTGCACAAAGACGCACAAATAGGGAAATTTAAACATTCGGGCAAGAATAGGTCATTGTAGCCATTTGGCACACCAGTGACACACACAAACACGTGTATTCCTCTAAAACATACACAAATCCATGAAGTCTCCCTTTTAAACAGTTTATAATAAAAAAAGAGGAATAAAGTCACACATGTGAAAAACTTACCTGATGACACCTTCAAACATCCACCAAACCAGGAAAAGCTCCAACAGGATCCTCCACAAAAGAGAAAACATCCTTTCACTCCTCAGCTGCCCGATTTTCTCCTCCGGTGTCCTGTGGCGAACGCTCAATAAGCAGATGTGCTTTGGAGGGGCAGGATGCCCATGCTGATGCTGTCTGATCTCTCCCTCACTAGCATCTGCCTGAGCACTGCATCCCCAGACGGGCACAATCAGAGATGTGCATCTAGGGGGGTCTCTCGGCTCATATTTTCTCTCTCTGGCCACACGCTAGCCTGAGGTGCGGTTGCACGGAGGGGGGAGAAGGCAACAGGGCGTAAGATACGTTTAAAGACTTTTAGAAAAATAAAAAACTGTGACACGACTCTACCTGAGGGGCTCCAGATCCACATCTTGGGACCCATAGCAAGAGACAGAAACCTGTCTATCTATCAATCTCTTCGAATAGATGTGGTCTGCATGATGAAATTAACTTGATAGACCGAACTGTATACAACACAGTTAAGTCCAAAAGATTGGTTTTGCTTTCTTTCCTGGGTACATTTTTACTACAAATTCTATTGAGAAAAAGATAAATCATGAATAAAAAAGATAGGAAAAAAACATAAATCTACATCTTCAATGTAGTTTCAAATCTTTGGACTCCTCTTCATAAGAAAGTGTATTTTAACTGGTTACCATTTCTTTTCCAGTGTGTCATCTTTCGGCTTTTTGAAGATAATATCATTTAAAAGCAAAAAAATATATATATTCTCTGACATTTTCAGAAATATAGCATGTTATGTAAATACTGTTGTCTAACGGTTATGGGAAGAATTGCCTTGAAAATTGTATGATTTCAAATTTCTATTTTAACAAGTGAAGAAAATCTTTGCACTAAAAGAACATGGCTGACAACATGGGTTGCTTGACATATATTTTTTGTTGTCATTGCTGGAAGCTATAAGTGTCTTCAGATGTGCACAGAACCCACAAGAAACCATTTTTTTCATCATTAAAACAGAGGAACCGTACTTCAGGTACATGCCCATACAAAACTGACTCATATCAGTTTGGCACAAAAAAGCCATTAAATAAAGACGAATTAGAGAAATCGTGAGAATACACAGAAGAAATGACTGAAACAAGAAAATAAGCGAGACACAAGAGCTGTGTGTGCATGTTGAGTCAGAGCAGAAAACTAGGCCAGTGTTAATTTTAATGTATCTTCGCTCCGCAGTAAACCAAACCTGAGAAAAACAGACCCAGTTTCTCTGCGAAACACACACGCAACAGTCATGTCCATGACGTGTTAAAACAGAGACTTGACCTCGGGAGGAATTAGAGCTCATGTCTAAACCACATAGACTAGAAAAGGAACGAGATAAAGTGGACCATCACTCATGCGCACTTCGCCGTTTCTTTACATTAATTAGTCTTAACCAATCATGAATCATTCGTCATAATAAAATCTGATTTCAGCACAAATATTTAAGACATTCAGGCATTCTTAAGGGAGAACAGCTGATCCCTGAAAGAGGAGAATATTGTGTGTGCGTGAAGGGGTCACTAACATCCCCCCATTCATATGCTTGAGTGAAGATCACAGTCCTCAGCAAGTTTACCATCTCAGAAACCGCTTGCATTTCTGTGGAGTCCAAATATTTTATTTATTCATCTAAGCAGCATGAATGCTTCAACAGAAGGTATCCATCCATTAAAATACACCAAAACCTCCTTGCAAAAATAAGAAAAAAATAAAATGCTGGGTTTGCCACCATGAATGAATTACCAAGTCATAATAAATACCTGGTGACAAACTGAGAAAAACGCAATGATTAAGAATTCATGAAGCATGATTGTTTTTCATGGCTATCCCTCTGCAAACGGACATCACAAAGGGACAAATCTTATATTACTCTGCGTGTAAATAAGAGCACTGGTGGGTGTGGAAATAGGTCAAGGCTGTCATGGAGGAAGTTTAAGCGCAATGGCAGGTGTAATGAGTTAACATACTGAGATGCCCATTTACACATATCAAAAGCCTCAGGGTTACATGCATATCACGCTCATCCGCGTTCACACATAACTGAGGCAAATCTTCTCTGACAATCCCAAGCACTTTGGGAAGCAAGCTTTTGAAACTGTATTCACATGCTTTCATGTTTCAAGATTTCTTCTTGTTGTATTAAAATAAATTTTATTTGACTTTCAACTTGATCATGTTGCTTTAATATTGCTTACACAAAATACCATGTTGCCAATTGTCAGACAAATTTGTTTGTGGTTTTGTTCTACGTATCTATTACAACACACTATAAAGTTGATATTCCGGTCTGGTTTTGGGTAGCTTTTTAACAAGCAAGAAATCACAAACTTTAAATACAAAGAATGTAGAATTTGTTAAGTAGAAGAAGACCAGTACAAATTTATTAAATCCACAACCATAATGAAACCACAGTGCCACCCTGAGGCTCGGAAGCTGCACTCCATGTCCTGGTCTCAGAGTTCAAGGCCAAAACAGTTGACGACAGGCTAATGTAAACCTGCATGTGTTTGTTCTCTGTATGTGTGCGTGTCTTTTCACAAGTTCACTTCACAGACGCAAGATGAGATTCCTTGATAGAGTAAATGACTGAGATGGTTCAGTCCTCGTGGATGTTGAAAAGCTTGGCCACCTCGTTCAGATCTGAATGCTCCTCTCCGTCTTTGATGATCTACAGACACAGAAAATTAAGAAAAATGATCACATCTACCAGATGAGACACAGGAAAGCAGGTTCGAAAGAAAAATGGAAACGGAGCCTAAAAATCTCCACTCACCTTTCTTGCAATGGGCATTCTGTTAAAGACATTCCACAGGACGATACCGACCACCACTTTGTCCCTCAAGTAGAAAATCACACCTTTTCCATAATCCGCTTCCTGCTGGTTAGGAGGGGCCGCCGCTCCAGCCTTCACTTCTCCGGCGACTTCCTCAGTCTCGCTCTCAGAGCGGATGCCAGTACCTGTAGCCGGGGGAATAAAAAACAAATTAATTGATATTTCATATGAGGAAGCATAAACTGTATTCTTGATTATACTCCGAAAATCTCTGTTCATGCTCATACATTTGTTTAACATACTCTGTTTTCAGGACTGAAAATCATTTGAAGTGGTAATCCATTGTCGCAGTGATCTACATGTTGGCAAATGTTTGTGTACCTGATTGCTCTGTCGCAGCTTTTGGTGTGTCCTTGGCTGTGGCTTTAGCAAACACTGCTACGGTGGGCAGACTCCCGTCCACTATACCAATGGCTTCATACCCCACATCTGGGCCCAAATCACTCCTGTAGACAAGGACATAATTTGTAAGTGCTGAATATATGATAGCATCCACATTTACATGTCCTGCCTACTGGTTGATTAGAAACTAGGCTAACCAACTCACAGATATGGGAATAAAGTGAATAAAATATAAAGATCTTAATTACGTAAAATTGCAGTGTCAGCGTGTTGAAGTGTGTGCTTGCATGCATACCAGAACATGGACTGGTGCCAGTAGGGTTTGTGGGCTCCTGTCATGTTCTCTCCAGCCAATCGGCCGCTGACCACCGCATGATCATGATGCTCAACACGCCTACGGCCCAGTTTGATGTCATAAAAACATGCAGCATCTCCCGCCTGGAATGCAAATATGCTCCAATTAGAACCAAATCCATTTCAAAACAACAACCAATACAGTTTCTCTGTCACACCGTAGTAAAATAAAGACTCCTCTGTTTTGCTGTGAGAAATGCCCTACGTACCACCCAGATATTGGACCGAGCTTGGAGCTCAGCATTGACGCGGTACCCTCCGAAATCAGAGTCCACCTCCAGCCCGGCTGATTTGGCCAGTTCCACACTAGGCTCCAAACCAACAGCCGCCACAATGTGGTCCGTCGTCACCTAAAGCGACAATATTCTTTGAGTTAAGAAATTGATCACCATTAATTCAAAGCTAATATGATAATACAGTAGTGTACCTGGCTAAGATACAAGTGCACTTACCTGTCGTCCATCCTTTAGTTTGATCTCCAGTTTGCCATTTTTGTAGTTCACATTTTTAACCACTGCGTTTGTGATGACATTCACACCCTCTGTAAGAGGTCAAAGGGTTAGCTGTGCTGAACTTCAAAATGTCAATCTGTTCAAACAGGTTTCCTAAACACACTGTTATCTTAATGTTAATATATATATTTTGAAATATGAGCTGTTATTATTTAGGAACAACCTTGCTTTGTTTCCAAATAGAAATGATTCGCATTATACTGCTCACATTAAAATAAAAAAAGGAAAATCTGTGGCTTTCTGTGATTAAAAATATTTACTTTTTTTTAAACTTTTAATATTAAATTTAACTCTTGACAGTATTAGAGATATATTGTGATTACACTCTCACCTTTTCTGACTTTCTCAGTGGTCCAGTTACTCAAGTATTCAGGCAGAACTTTTCCCATGTTCCCCTTCTCTGGAAACAATTGGATCACCTCTAAATCAAGATCAGCAGCTGCCCCAATGTAGAAATGAACGCAATGAGAAAGAATGAGTAAGCAACGAGTTTCATAAAACCTATGTACATAATAAATAAAACACACACACGCACACTTCAGGAGGACGCTACTGTAAAAATTAAAGTGGGTAAAACTTCCGGTGAAGCAATGGAAGTGGTGTATTACACTAATTGAAGCGTTAAATAACTTCTTCTGACAACAGAAAAAGAGGCTGTGATTCATATTTTGAATAGGAACACTATTGTTTTATAGATTCCCGCATGAAACCAACAATGCACTGTTTATTGCTAAAAGCCAAACGTTATGAATACACCGTTCACAGATTGGGACACCGACAAATCACAACAGCCTGAGAAGATTGAACTGGAAGTTTCTCCAATCTTTCGGGCAAATCGTCATGGGGCGTAGGAAACTTGTGGATAACATAAGGTTATGAACAACTATTTAAACTCACATCTGCGACCAATGGCACATGCCAGCTCGCTACCCAGAAAACCTCCGCCAATGATTGTGATGGATTTCACTGCTCGGGTGATCTCCTCTAGAGACCTGAAATCCTCAATCTTCCAAAAAGACATATGATAGTTAGACTAGTTAGGAACATACATGGACGTATAGAACAACATAAAACAGAGTAGTACTTATCTGTTTAAACAGATATTTCTATCACTAATTTGACAAACACTACACTAAATGTTTTAGTTTTACTGAACAATGGCCCCTTCAGACAGTATTGCAGCTTTACACTGATGTAATTTATAAACCATCTCAAAAAGATGGTTGAATGAATTGAATTTAAAAGAGCTTATCCAAGGTTTGAAATATTATACTGTATAGTAACAATATCACTCTTCAAAACTGATCAGACTTTTAAAGACAACATACATTAGTTTTAATATGACACTAAATCAGTTACCATTAAAAGACTTTAGTCAACATACTTTCCTAAAAAGCGTCGTCCTATTCTTCACCTCCTCTCCTGCCCTTTCAATCACTTGCAGGTTCCTAGGCACCCCACCTATACACACACACACGAATGTGCATAAATGCACATACGTACACATATGGTTATACACTCTATTCCTGGTTATCTTAAAAGTAAAATGATTTCACCTGTGGCAATGAGGCACTTATCATAGGAGATCTCTGCACCATCACTCAGTTTGATTTTATTTCCCCTGACATCCATGTGAACCACCTACACAGTGGACACAAACACACATTCAGGGTAACATTTAGGACAACTAATCCACACAGTTTTGCATCAATAAAACACATTCTCTTGCTCAGTGAGCTCAGCAATTTCTTATTCATGAGCCGGAATGTCTAAAAATCTGATCCGGGCTTCCTGCCGAGCCCAGATCAATGATGAAATGTATCTGTGTGGACAAATGCAAGGTCAGTACTGAGAAATATATGTTGTGGTGGTCATTTTGTGAGATATTACCGGGGGGGGGGGGGGGGGGGGGCTACTAACAGCAAAATAAGGCAAATACTTTAAATATGCAGAACCTAAGAAAATAATGGCTGTGAACAGGAATGAGATCTGAGATCTCATTCAGACATTCCATTGTGATGTCACTCTTATTTTAATCATCATGAATCATATTTGTTTGTATAAACACAATACGGAAAAGCTCTCACAGTGAGGTTAAAAAATTATCTTGAGTTGAGTTTCTTGACCATGGGTTTCTTACCTTACGACCAGTGAGCACAGCCACACCGCCGTTCTCCACCTTCGCAAGATCCGCAGGACTGATGTAGAATGATGGAGGCTGGAAATAAATACTGAAAAAAGTAAAAAAAAAAAAAGTAAATCACACAATTTCTACCAATAATTTTATTAAGTAATGAAATCTATAACACTAGATGTAGACGGTATGCAGAAGTGTGTGGTCCTGGATTGATCATTTAGACACACACCTCCTTTCTTTGCCGTTCCACTGTTTGAAACGCAGTGTTTCCGTGACCTTTGGGTCATACGAGAACCAGAGATCTTTAGAGAGAGGGGGTCTCATGTAGGGCAGGTCAGATTCTTCTGTAACAATCAACACCTGTAACAAACACAATTTAAAACTTGTCAAACATTTTGAACGATCTTTAATGAGGCAGACAAAGGTAAGGTGCAATGTTGAGATTCAGGAGGCATCTAGTGGTGAGGTTGCAAATTTCAACCAACAGCTCACTTCCCGCCATCCCTTTCAAAGAACTATGGCAACTGACACAGGACAAACATGTCGTCATGATTTCACTTCTTTACCAAAGATAACATGTAGGGCTGTACCCTGGCCGTGATAACCACACCACCGAAGTGGTAAAGTGCGATGAGGGCGGTGAACTGCCAGTGGCGGTAGTGTACGTTTCTGTGCCAAATATGAATGTAAACAAAATGACAGTTGCAATAAGGATGCTTATTTGAAGCCTTTCAGTTGTGGATGGTTTTATTTAAAAGATAATCCGAAAATTTATAGTCGACGTTAAACGCATATTGGCTAAACAAAGGTTTAGTACAGTAGGTTAAGTACACAGGGTTGTTTGTAGATTTTCTGAAATGATATATTGATATTGATTTGATCTTAAAAAAAGAATAAACAGTGCTAGTTTTCCTGGCATTTTGGCAAATACGTGTTTTATGAAACCTAATACACTTTGTGTGTTCTCTGCTTTCCATCTTCATTTTGAAGTAAACATTTTTCGTTCTCTTTTAAAGATCAGATAGTGGGGCCCCATACACACCTTCGCCTTGGGCACCCAATTTGCCTCTCTGCCACTGCACGTAGGTCAACCATTTTGTTTTCAAGACGGCGAATTTCACCGAAAGGTGAGTGATTTTCACGCCTGTGTTATATATAGCCGTGTTTTATACTATACAGCATTTATAGTATACAGTGTGGTAAATTTATTAAACGTAATAAATGTAATAGAACAAAACAAACAAAGACGAAGCTATTGACAGAGAGGAACGCAGCTATTGACAGAGAGGAAGTAATTCAGACGGTGTGACAGAAACATAAAGTTGCGCAGCACCACCTTGTGTACCGGTGTGTTTCTGTCTTTACATTAAGCCCCATCCATATGAGGGAGTGAATCTGTACGTTCACTCAGCTCATTGCTAGTGAAAATCGTTTGGGTATGTACACCGTAAAACATCACAAAAAACGCTGGCGATATGCTTGTACGATTATCATCCCGGTGTGGACAAGCCATTAGACTCACCCTGGCACCAGGGTCGCTTGCCCGAATGGATCTAGCAGCGGCAAATGCAGCTGTGCCTCCACCAATCAGCAGATAGGGGGCGTGTTCAGGGACATCTGAATGAGTGGCAGTGGGTTCTATGGGCACATTAGCAGAAGCAGGTTCAGCGATCACACCTGGTCAAATAAAGATCAATTTAGTACAAACAAACAAATAAACCAAACACTAAGTTAGCATTGTGGTGCATTTAAGCGTATGCCAGTGCTGCAGATGTGTCAAGCTTACCAGTCTCAACAACAGGAGCTATGGGTTCTTCACTCTGTTTAACTTCTGGAGCGTCCAGTTCCGGTGATTCTAAAACAGGTTCGGAACTAGAAGCTTCCACGGTGGGTTCCGTTACAGGCTCTTCAACAACAGGTTCCGATACAGTAGGTTCTTCAACAGATGGTTCTGTTACAGCAGATACCTCAGGTTCCACTATGGGAGCTTCAGCAATCACCTCTAATTCCACAGAACAAATATGTTTGACAGAGGATCAAAATACAAATCTCACTCTAAACAAGATTGCAGAGTTTTTTCTGATTATGAATATAAAAGATGGCACGTCTGACAAGTTTGGACTCATTTGGGGTTGGCTTCTTTTAATGAAAGAGGAAGTATCGTTTTCCAAGGTCAGGGATGGATTTGTAGTGAAGAAAAGGGTCAAACAAAAGGAAGAGTATAATAGTTCTGGAAGAATGTGAAGGAGTCTTGCACATTCCCTAACCCTAACCCTAAACTCCGCTATAGTAATGCACATCATGTCTTTTTTATGAGGTTCTCTCATTCTCTAAAACACAATAACATCATTAATATTCGAAGTCTTCACAGGGCTCCTGTTTGTCAATTTTGTCCACCCATTCTTGGTTGTAAGTGCAGATGACCCTGTATTTGTGATTTCCAGAGCTGGGTCCATGTGTGCTGGTGACCATCAAAAAGTCCAACAAATGCAACTTGAAAATGAACAGGAAACTGCTTTCTTTCCTGAACCTGAGATCTTCAAAGATGGGCGGATCATCTAAAAACCAACTGGATAATCTAACGTCTAGATATCTTTCCAAACATTTTGAAATGGACAACGACACAGCAGAACAGTGGGTACAAAACAGTACCATTAGTTAGTGAGATGGATCGTTAAAAAAGGAAAGAATATAATGATTTTGTTAAGTTTGGTTGGCTGTTATGGTTTGATGATGTGTGACACAAAGACAATGGTCCGCTAAAACATGAAGGAAAAGAACTTCAGGAATGTTCACAAAGACAATGAAAGAACTTCATTCAACATCACCTCAGTCCAAACATTAAAGAGCTGAAACATTAACTCCTTTTCATTTATACCATATTACCTTCTCAATTTGTAAAGGAGTTCATGATAATTTATAATAAAGCAATGGATTTCTCTTAGTTGGGTGAGGAATGTCAATGGAGATACCCAAAAGGCAAATCACACAATTTTATTCTCAAGTGAAATCACACTCTTCACATGAAGGACAGTTGTAAGAAACCGGTGTAAAAAAAAACTCTAAAAATAGTTAGCATTATTAATTTGTGTCAGATGTTTTACCACAAAACCATTCAGAGAAAAGTGCACAGCTTGTGGAGAAGTTTTAGGAGAGGAAATCTAAAAGGAATTTAGTAGAAACATGTCTCATGTAGCACATAGTGTCCTAGGAATCATGCAAACTTAAAACTGAGGCAAGCTGGTCAGACACACGCCAAAAGGAAAGAAATCATAAGACAGTAGAGAAAAAACACAAGAGTATAGCTAAACAGCCAAACCTGCTCTGGGAATATAAGCAATAAGTTACAAATAAAGTTAGTAATTTAACAAAATATTACTTTTCAAGTCAACTTCAGTTGCATATAACCATAATGCATTTATGATGATGTTTATATTCACAAAATACTGCTTTAACTAAATATATAATATTTGGTTATTTGAAGCTGAAAGATAAATATTGAATGTAATTTATCCTCAAGTAATCAACATTAGCACAATTATGCTATGGAAATAAAATAAAAAACTAGAGTTGACTTTAGATCAAGTCCATATGTGCTGGTCCTTGTCAAAAATCCTCTTTAACATGTAGGCAAAACGTAGGCTTCCAACAGCAGAAAAAACATTATAATATAAACTTTCACTGAGACAGAAAGTTCATAACAGCCAGTGGGTGCAGTGACATGCATATCTAAACATATCTAAAATGACAAGCGTCTGTTCTGATATTTACCACCCTCAAACCAAGCCAAATATGCTAAATGGAAAACTTCAAAAACCATATTGTTGTGGAAATGACAATTCTAAATAACATGTTACATAACTCCTTATTCAGATGAAGCAACAAGTACTACAGGGTCTCATACGGCATGAGAAGAACATTCTGTGCTTGTTACTGCACTCACCAAGCATGTCGTTTGCATGTGGGAACCTCATTAATGAAACATTCTTCATATAACTGGCAAATTCCCTATGAAATCAATTTTATCAAGGTTCTGGTTTGCCCTACCCATCCTAACTCCATTGGGGTTAAAAGAATGACATCAGAGAGAGAAATCTACACGTTTAGATTTTGAATAAAGATTAAAAATATATTTTTAATCTTTAGATTTGGACGGTTGAATTCTTCGCTACAAAACCAGGAATGGTTTTGTAGCGTAAATTTTGTATTTGTGTAAGTTATGTAAAGAATATTTCATCTGGACATTTTCTGAATGATCTTTATACTCTAAACTCAGATTTTCCTGAGGTGTCTTGTACGTGTGCTAAGCCTTTAATTCAATTGTTATTTCAAAGGAATTTGGCTTAAAGAGGCACAAACCAGGACTGTTTAAGTGTTTTGAAGGAAATAGCTTGACAGAAGTACAACTGCTAAATCAATGTGGCAGTTATTCTTATAATTTCATTGGTGAGTGTATTTGATAGTCAATATATGCGTGACAATTGTGTGTTAACTTACCTACAGCCTCAGCAGCTTGCCGCCCTTGTTTTGGTCTACTGGCAATTTCTAGCATTCGCTCATTATACCTTTCCTTGTCCCCTGAGATAGTGCTGTAGGCCTTCAAATACACAAACAAACAAATAACACTATAACTGGAATCGTACAACTTTGAATGATAAATGCAGCCTATATTCAGTTTCAGTGCAAGACATCTAAAATATGAGGATCATAATAAAACAAGTCATACTTACATAATAACCTGTTCCTAGACATGTTGCTCCAATCAGAACAAAATAAAGGGTGTTCTCCGCGCCCCCTCCTGTTGGCCCTGATGACATCTGGGCCTTCTGCATCATCTCCAGCCTTCTCCCATGTCTCAGCACTGAATCGATCATGACACATATGTATTACAAAACAACAAATTCATAAAGATTATAACAAAGGGGTATTTTTTAGATGCATTGGATAGTAATAATGCTAAACCTAAATACAGCAAGAACTTTAGCTACACAAAAAAAGCTTACACCTGTAGGTCAGGTCACGCGGGCCGATCAGACGGAACATGTTTTTCGCGGTTAGACACCTCTCTTTTGAATAGTTTTCAGTTGGCGGGGACACATGTGCCTTTTTCCCCACAGTCCAATCTAATGAATGGGGAGGTGGGACTTCCGTTGTGGTGATGGAACTTTACAGTTGCTTGAAACGTCCGGAGACCATAGACATAATAAATACCTAGACGTGGCATTGGCCGCTCTGCTCTGCTGTCAACGGCGCCGCCATATTAGTTAGGGCCCACTAAACTAATAGAAGTGAATGGGAGAGCTGAGCTTTTTCGGCATTAAAAGCACAATCACGTTTACATTTCAATGGTTTGCAATATTCGTAGAGTACAAATGTATCATGTCCCTTGGTACTTAACAATTGATTTTAAAGTATAACTAAAGAGATTGTCATAATGAGTTGTGAAATATACTTATTAATTGAGCCTGTTAATTAAGGAGAATCCACTAGATGGCACCATGTTCAGTCATGGGCTATGTTGAATGAATGATTGAGAATAGCGCTTTATTGTACACCCAAAGCGCTTTACAATCATATGATGGGCGTCTCTCCTCTACTACCACCACCAGTGTGCAGCATACACTTGGATGACGCGACAGCAGCCACAGTGCAATGGCGCCAGTGCGCTCAACACAATCCAGCTATAGGTGGAGCGAGAGCGATAGATAGATAGATAGAGCCAATTCAGAGGGTGGGGATTGTTAGGAGGCCATGTTTGACATGGGCCAGTGAAGGGAATCTGGCCAGGACATTGGGGTTACACCCCTACTCTTTACGAGAAAGTGCCATGGGATCTTTATTGACCACAGAGTGTCACTTGGATAAGCAGACTTGGAAGTATTAGTCGAGAAATAAAACACATCATGTTAAGATTTTTTTCTGAGTTTTATTTGAATCATCCAACAAAACAACCAAGGTAAACTGATTAAATTTACTGGGAAAATGGCTTTTTCGCTCATCATTTTATACAATTTTAAAAACAAAGATGTTCTTTTATGAATCCGGTAAAACAATTAGAGCAGTAAAACATGTATGTGAGAGTAAAACAAATTACTCTGTGGTGCATTATAAATAGTATTAAATATGGTAATAAGACCCAACCAGGTTTTCCCAAGATTTTAAAGTGTACGAGCCGTGTTCTAATTGTGCATTTCATCTACCTGAAATTACAATTATTAAGCCTAAATGAATGCTCGACAAGCTTGGGTTTTAACAGTTTTCCGTATGACAATAAATATTCTTTTGAAATCCTACCATCTTTATCTGGAGCATTAACGTTTCTGTATTCCACGTATAAATAATAAAGTATTGGAATTAGTTGAGAAATTAAACCGTTATTGTGTTTATAACCAGAAGACCGCCGCTCCACCATTCGCTTGTATGTGTTTATAGTCGGCTTTTGCCCTGACCAATATGGCATCGGTATTGATGCATGATTCCGCAGACAATGGTCTGTCTAGTTATTATACATGTCTATGATGGAGACTGTGAAGATGCAGGAGAAACTTGTGGTGGCTGTCGCAGGTTAACTGATTAAGGTCGGCGCGAGCAACCTCTGCTTGTACATGTTTTAAAGTTTATTCTGATATGACAGTTAATAGCAACTGGAGAGCTTGCGCTAGATTCATTGATGTACAGTACAGCTGTTCTCTAATTTAAAGTCTTAACCATGCTCAAACTAAATATTTGACATTTCTGTCACATCACACACTACAAAATAATTTTAAGATTATCGTACCAGAGGACACGTGTATCACGTGAATTCACCAGAAAGCATTGGACATTGCGAAGCGACAACTTTAAGGAAACATTATAGGAGGTATTTGTTTACGTTTCCAAATTTCAACAAGCTGTCTGTACATCTCCGTTATCCAACGAACTGCGTTTACATTATTACCGTCCTGTGACTGTCAGTCACTCATATGAAGGTAAATCAGTAACGAAACTTGAGAGCATGTAGAGTTTAATTTGTGAACTTGTAAAGTAAGTATTTGTACCTGCACACTAAAATGTGACCCAATCAAAGACCCAATGTGAAAACTTGTTCAACTGAAGTTGAATGTTGAGATTTGCACCCGTGGACAAAACCCAAATCTGTCTTCTGAATCTGAAGTGGCAGAAATTCTTTGAAAAACTGGCATTTAAAAAATGCATTGGCAGTTACATTTACACGTTTACATTTAGTCATTTGGCAAACGCTTTTATCCAAAGCGACTTACAGATGAGGAAACATTGGAAGCAATTATAACAACATAGGCAACAAAATACATAAGTGCATCAAACTAGTCCATTAAAGCCTAGCACAGCATACAAATCAATTGCACATATACACGTTTTCCTAGATTCAGATTTGAATTGCAACCACACATAGGCATCTACAACCTCTCAAATCGGTCACTGCACTTTCAAATCTTCCTGCCTTGACTTTTGCTACTACTTTCGCTATAAACCTCTGCAAAACTAACTTGTGCACTTCAAATTCAGAAGACAGATTTGGGAGTTTTGTCCACTGCAAATCTCAACATTCAACTTCAGTTTTTTATTTTACAAATTTTCACATTGAGTGTAAATTTTAGTGCAAATACTTACTTTACAAGTTCACAAATAAAAATCTACATGGTGTCAAGTTTTGCTACAGATTTACCTTGATCCATTCCAGGCATTAGTGTTTCCACAGTGATGCGTTTCCCTCACTGAATGTGTCTATTACAGAAAACGTCATTTTGATACATTTTTAAGGGGATTCGCAGTATTTCCTTCAACCCGCATAGCATTCATTTATAAACTGATTGACAGTTCATTGAGTCACAAACGCGTCCTAGAGTGCAAGTTTAACGCCACACCGACCTTGGCACAATTACAACACTTGGCGTATATTCGACCTGTTGTATCAAATATACATATTAAGACGGAATGCACATACAACGCAATTATATTACAGTTTATTTGTTAAAGGATGTTGAAACTGAAAAGTTATCGTATCCATGTATTGCCCTGAGTGTTTAATGTTTAACGTCAAACGCATTTTCTGCTAGACTGGAGTGAAACGAGAGCGCTAAGTTTACAGGCGCCATTAACTTGCCTGATTTTCTTGCATTCTGTAGACACAAAGTGGATGAAGCCCGAGCCAGCGGAGCCAGTTTGTTCCATACGGTCTTGCACTTAAACATCGCTGTGATAACGGCAGCCTTGGGAAAGTTCACCACCACGTTCAACGTACAAGGCCGGAGACCTTCTCAGGTCATTCAGCTCATGCAAGCGATTCCGGTCTGCGCTGACGATCCGCCCTCTCCTCGCACTGATTGACTGCAGAGTTTACGGATTATTCGAAGATTGGTTGACGCGTCTGCCTGTTATGTTATGTTATATTAGCGTCAGCCAACGATGATTGGTTGTTTGTAGAGCTCGTATTATACACGCGATAGGCCGTGTGACAAGATTCCGCCCATTTCACGTCTTGCAATATCTTATTACGCTGATAAAATGGATATTTGTATTATTGTCACTGGCTGGCTTACGACTTTTATATTCTAAATACCCTAAAGGTTATTTTTAATATTATTGTATATAGAATATGTTATTTATTTTATAATTTTATACTTATTATTTTCCTTAAGTTTTTCGAAACGTCTTAAGAAGAAACAAGTACATATTATAATAATATAATCGTATCTGTTACAATAAGTCAATTAAATTAAATTAGTGGTGTAGAATGCTTTAACATTTGGAAAAGGCATCAAAATACTTGATTTGATCTATTGATTGTACTCACAATATTCAACATTTTCTTTGTTTAAACTCAATTTTAACGACCTACTTAAAAAAACAAGGAATACTTTTAAATTAATTTATGATTTGCTTATTTTGTTATCATTAGTTGTGCCGCTGGAGTGGAATGAGATCATTTAAGGGGATTATTATCAGTGTGTAGCCTAACCTTTTTTGGTTGTCCCCTTCTAAAAATAAAACTGTCTAAATATAATTTCCCTCTCTAGTCTAAACAAATACCATTTTAAACTTAACAAATGCTTTGTTTGAAATGTGTTTCTAGATTTATTTATTTTAATTTATGTAAGTGCTCATTCATAGGTTTTACAGTTTACATCCATTATACATTTTGGACGCCAGCAGGTTGTATAGGCATAAATGGGCGGAGCGTTTCATATGGGACTTTCCTTAGAGGAAAACAAACTTATGTGCGGAAGAGCAGAAAACAGTACACAACGACATTGGACTTAAGTTAGGATACCAGCCCCGGGTTACTTTCGCTTTCTGCCATGCGAGTATTCTGCAAAACACTCTCGCAATATGACATCAAACCTTCAAATCAGTCCCAATTATAGCCAGCTGGACGAAACCCCATCTGAAAACAAACCTGCAAGAGGAAAGTACATATTCTTCTTGGTTCTGACTCTATTATTAGGCACGGAAACGTTGATCACGGCTTTTCTTCTGTTTAATGTTTGGGAGGATATTCAGAGAGTGAGTTTTGTGACACATTCAAGCAATTTACGAGAAAACGAAAACAAGCAAAATGCATTTGGTTCTAACTAGCCTATTTTTATATTTTTAAGACAGATGAAGCAGGCGGAGAGGGAGGATATCCAGTCCACTGTCTTTCCTCAGATCTCACACAAACAGCAGGTCGACAGATCTCAAGTTGTGACATGTTTAATGAAGAACTGAAACGAAGTGCACAACAGGTATTGGCCCCATGAATCTGAGAATTCTTTTTAAATGTAGCCTATATCGCGTGCTCGATTTTGACAGTGACATGCGTTTTGTATAGAGATTGCTGTTGGACATACATAATTCTCTACTGGAGGCTTTAGGAGGTAAATATAATATATACTGCTATATAGGCCTAGCCTACTTTTTATTCCCACTCTAACCATTGAATTCATTCGATTTTTTTCTATTCATATTCGTAATGTTAGTTGAAGTGCAATTCATTTGTATTTTACAGAACACAACATCACCGATGTTTTAAAACCAGCCGTGCACGTAGGAGCGAAACAGGGGCCGCAAATTGGTAAGACCTTCCCCAACGCTTGAAACACTCACTGCTTTCCCATTGTGTAAAAAGCTTAAAATACGATGGTTTTGTTAAGTCAATGAATGCTATATTGATAACAAAACCTCACTTAACCAGATGGTTCTGCAGACGTGGTTTCTACACTGCATCGTATTCAGTGGGACAACACGGGGGGCCAAATCAGCCAGGGCTTAATGCGCCTCAGCACCAGCGGAGAAATTGCTGTGCCACGAGACGGAATTTACTTCGTTTTCTCTCATGTTAATTTCGAAACGCACAAAGAAAATGGTTTGCATTTTATGCAGTACTTATACAAGACGACAACGTCCTTTCCGTGGCCAGTGATGCTCGCAAAAGCCGTGGTTACCACTTGCACGAGCCGCAGGCCAGGTGTACAGCTTTATTCCAGTCACCAAGGGGCGCTGTTTCGCTTGGAAAAGGGTGATAGGCTTTCCCTATACGTGTCAAACATAAACTCCGTGCGCTTTCCTCGGGAGGCAACTTACTTTGGGGCATTTATGATAAACTAACAAGAACGCTTGCTTTTTACAAAAACTACACATGTATGATATTGAAGTGAAGTATATTAAGTATACGTGAATATATAAATACGTTTGAATAAAGGTTTCAAGACGTTAAACTTAGCACATTTATTTGCCTTTTAATTGTAAGTTTATACATATGAATTTTCTCTCGAGATTTATTCATGTGCATTTAAATGGCTCCTTATTAAAAGGTTATCCTTGCATTTTCTGTATTTATTGGGTTTGTGAGGACTGTGCAATAAGTCATCTTTGCATTTCCTTTTGGTGCTGTTAATGGTGCATATATGCATAAATTGTTCTTTTTAACAGCTCTCATGCACAAAAAAGACAAATACTTAAGACTGTACCCAAGAATACTGTTGGCAAGACTGGACTGTATGTAACATGTAGTTGTGAATTTATTTCAAGTTGTCTAGAAGGCAGGCATTTCAGAGGCAAAGACAAAATCTAATGTCTACAATGGAAATCATAGCTGTGTAATTACAAAAACAGGACAACATAAAAAAAGGAACAATGGAGCTATACAATGCTGAATGTTCACCCAGTGCCCGTTCCCCTGCACAAAACTCCCTTTTGGGTGTGAAGGTTTTAGAGTAATCATTGCAAGGATCTTTCACCAGTTTATCGGCCAGAACTGGACTCAGTTTCTGGAAACAACCCCCTGAGGCTCATGGGGGTGAAAAATTTTAGGGGGTAACTTAAAACTATTTCATTCTATGTTTAAAATGTTTGCCCAAACAAATCCAATCTGTGCAATGCACACACAGGCTCTACAAAACACCTACTTAAAAATATTTTACATTATGTAAAAAACAAAAAAGACATTTTGAATATGGTCTCAGAATCTGCGGCGTTTGTTGGCGCCAAAGTCAATAGGAGGTCCAGGACGGGGGAAAGGAAGAGGCAAACCACCAGGATTATTTGCAGAACCCTGCTAATGAAAAATGACAAGAGCTTAAACACCGTATTCTCTGCATGATGGGCTGAATGCTGTGTGTGGCAGTGATCTGTACCTCATTGGGAGCCATACTAGCAGGTCCTGTTGCTGTGGTATTCCCACCCATCGGACTCCTGTTCACGGCCATTCCCTGACCTTTTACAGGCAAAGCAGAGATTAATACCTTATTAATATTTATACATTAAAATTCAGTGGAGTGCGGAAAAGTTTGTGCTTTTTTATCAGATGTATATGAGTTTCTGCATCTCATTCTCACCTCCCATTTGAATCCTCATATCTGGTTCTCTCTGAAAGAGCAAACAACCATTATTTCAAGTAATCAGAGAATAGGAATATAACAGTGTAAATAGTGAAGCAGAGCATGTATTTACTTTCTCAGAGAAGTTTCCTCCCTGTCCCTGCTGTCTCCTCATCAGGTCCTCAGTGTGGGAACGCATCTCCTCTTCTCTCCTCCGTCGCTCCTCTTCTTGACGCAGCTCCATCTGCTTCCTCTTCTGCACCTCCTGGTTGTGAGCTTCCTCCATTCTCCGCAATTCTTCCTGTCTGCGCAGGAGATCTTAAGAAAGAGACATTTCTAACTTAATTGAAGGGTTTAACTCAATTTTTTGGGCACGAAATCTCTACAAAATTAAAGATGTACAAGCTTCTATTCTATATACATCAAAAGAAACACCAGCAATATTTGCTGTTAAGTGTCCAAATATTTTTTTTTAAAGAACAGCACTCACCTTGTCTCATCAGCATGACTTGGTGCTCATGTCGCGCTGCTTCCATTTCAACCTCCAGTTTCTCTTGAGCCTCTTTGATGTTTCGCTCCACCTGTTCGTACTGTTGCTTCTCCATCTCCATCAGGGCCTTCCAGCGCATTGCATACTCGTACTCGAATGTGCCAGGCTGGGCGAACCGGGGTGGCTGCTCACGCTCCCTGATAAAAAGAATGAATGTTAAATGCAGGTTAAAAAACATAGAAACTGCAAAATACGAAAGTTTCTACATCAGCGAGTGACATGTGAGAGTTACATTTTGTATTTTGCTCTAAGGGCTCTCTCTTTAGTAACAATTATATAAAGAACATTTATCATTATGGATGGATGACTTTTTTTGAATTCAAAGATCACTGAAATACATATCAGTGACTGCAAATCATGGATAACGACCAGTTGACTGTAAATCACTTGCACATGAAAACACAAATTAACTCACTTGTGGAACAAGGCATTTTTGTTAACAAGTCTCTCAGGAAGTCCCTCATCTTCATCCTCCTGGTCCATCGGCTCAACAGTAATAGGCCGGGGGAATCTGCATATGTGGAGCAAAATTAAACAAGCAGCTTCTATGAAAATTATTCCTAACATTCAGCAGACCCGCAGACTCACGCTGTAAGGAGAAAAGCTCCTTCTGTGCAGCGGTCCAGAGCTTTCCTAGCAGAGGGTTTGTTGGTAAACTCAACAATGCCTTTCCCAGATGGCCTGCCGCGGTCATCCACGATGACAATGGCCCGTTCGATCGGGCCGAACACAGAGAAGGCCTCCTCGAGAAGCTCGTTGGACACAAACTGTGGCAAGTTCTTGACCGTCAGCGCAGCACCATGTGTGGCAAAACGCACGCGGATTTGCCGACCGCGGAAAAGAGAGTCATCCAGTTCTGCCTTTGCAATGGAAGAGAGGGTCCTTGTTTCCTAATGAGGGAAGAGAAGTGTGTCAAGGTAAATCGAACTTTGAGTCAACATTCTTCGAGATGCACAAGTCCTTTTGGATAACCTATAAACTTTGAAAATTTAAATCAAACAGATGATGTTGAGCAGAAAGAAAAGGAAGGAAATTAGTATTTAATATTAACATAAAAACTATTAAAAACCGTATACCATTAAGGGTTAATAACAAATAAGGAATAAGAATAAACACCAGATCAACATCATGTCTTATTTCTGGTCAGACTTACCAGTCTGATGAAACCAAAGCCTCGATCCTTGTTGATGAATACTTCAGAAGGTTTGCCATATTTGGAGAAGAGATTCTCCACATCCTCCTCTGTGGTTCCCGCAGGCAGGTTCCCCACAAACAACCTACTCCTCTGCGTGTAAGTCTTCTCTCCCGGCTTCCTGAAGTTCTGCAGATCTATAGTAAATGCAGGATCTGGAGAAGAATAACTTCAGTCAGTGAGTTCATGTTAGGCTAGATAACTAGGTTAACTCTGTGATTTGGATGTGTAAATGTTTATAGTCACTTTATAGCTTTGTGCTCTATGATTTTGTTTATAAAAACAAAACAACCGCTAAACAACAATCAAACAAAGTCCAGCTAGGCAACACAACTGTTGGTCATCAGATATCTTATTTGCAGCATGATATCAATGTTGTGTCCGAGGTGGGTGTGAGAACAACCCAGTAAACTTTTATCGTAGGTTTTATTTAGCCTAAATGATGATTGCTTACTTGAGCTGCTAGGATCTCCAGAATCAGTATGCTGGCCATTGCTGTCGCCTCCTGACGGATTCCTCTGTTGTTCCTGCTGGGGGTTGGGCTGCTGTCGCGGAGGACCGTGGTTCTGCTGCTCTGAACGATGTCCTCTGTTTTCCTGCATCTAATAAAGGTTAGAATTGTAAACAAAGCCATGCTAAAAACATGGACCTAACCATTCTTGCTTAAGCATGGATTCGCTGAGTTTCAGACACCCCTGGTATGTCCATTTTTGTTAGTATACACTCAATAAATCCAAATTTGACAAATCACTGCATTGACAAATAACACGCAAATTAAATGTTAGTTACTATTAACATTTAAAATTGTATAACAAACGATCACAAAATGTGTCTCAATATTGTTAGAACTACTGGTCATTTTGAGAGTCTCCTATCTTATGTGTAAATTGTTGTCTTTGTTATACATATGATGTGTGATGGCTTCGGTACATCGTATGGTCTAACAACCCATCTGTTATTAAGAATCTAGTTTTAATACTCACGTACAGTACGTATTTAATAATAGCTTTACCATATATTATTTTCTAAATGTCCAATATTTAAATGAATTAGCGTTTTGGGTAACGTTAATTGTACCGGAGCCTTAGCCGGGCGCTAAACTCAACACAGCTTGCAACACGGGCCTGTCTCTAGCCGATATACACGGAGATGTTTAGAGCAGAGTTCAAAGCATGCATCGTATGCGATAAATATGAACAAAAATACACTTACTTACCTTTCAACGCAGCCTTTTTTATCCGATTCAAAAACACACGCAGCGTCGATCACAAAGAGGAGATGGGCGGAACAGCTCACACCGCAACCTGCTGCCTGCTCAACTGCTCATTGGCCGGCGCTCCTCCGTCCGCCTCAGCTGCGCTGTTCCCTATTGGTCTATTTCACGACAATAAAGTGACGAACGGACATTTCTAGCGTTTAATTGGTCGGCATCGTTTTTGAACCATTTGATAAAATTCGATAGGTCGCTTAAGACAGGAAGTGACGTGAGTACAAGCGAGCGCTGTATATTGAAATTTAATAGCGCAGACCAGCGTTAAACCAAGAAAGTGCAATGAACAAAGTGAATAAAATCATTTTTATTGCTCATTGACAAAATAACTGACACGAGACTTAAGATACAAATCCAGAAAACGTTGCTGAAGAAATATTTATATTATTTGCACTGTAACATTGTCATAAAAATACAAAACCAATGCCCCCAGATGTTATGCAACTTCACACCTTTTTAACACCAAAGTGCTCTCAAATCTAGTGCTGCTTGCATCCAGTTTGATAAAGGTAGAGTTGTGGAGTACAGTTGTTCCACTTAACAAACGCTTATGAAAAACTGCATAACTTCCCATTCATCTAAAAAGATGTCCTCCTTATTCAGATAAGACATTAACTAATTAATTCACTACGGTCGGTCCCCCTTTTCTGGACTATGGTTTAAACTGATAGAGTCCAGTTTGAAAGAGAATCTTGATGCTACTTGGGTTTGACTCTTTTGGCTCCTTCCTTGTAGTCCTCCAGTGTGAGTCTGTAGCTCCAGTGTTGAAGAGTCTGTCTGACAACTGGGGAAACGCTGAAGTTATCGTATGCACAACCGGACCGAACCACTTTTGTAATGAGGTTATTCCGCCAGCGACCTTTGACTCCTGCACATTTGGCCCACCGACTGATCTGGCGTTCATCATCCTGTGTTCGCCGGCCCTGGTAAAATCTGCCGGGGGTGAGAAGGTATTTTTGAGATATATTTTATTTTAATATGAAAGCATTAGCAGCAATTTAAAATTGTGCATTTGATTGTTTTATTTACATATTTACATAAAAGTGAAACCACTATAAGGGCGATGCAACGCTTGCAATAAAAAAAATTCACAACGGTCAGTTCTGGTCTTTGATAATGATTGGCTGAGCAGAGTTCTAAGTCGTTATAAAATACCGCAATTTATAACGGCTGACCGCATAACGTATCACTTAATTTACTTTATTTGATGAAACCTTGCTATGCAGATGGAATAACAGTTTTATAAAAGCAATAAGCCCCACGAAGCAGTGGGTTACAGTGCATGTTATAACAGGGTTTTAGACACTCCGCTTCACATAGTGCCACAACACCCCTAGCTGTTATAAAATGCCCACTGCCTCTTGGGGCTTATTGCTTGAATATGTCTTATTACTTGTTAAGTTCCATGTAATTCATTACTGTACAACTAATTTATTAAGTTTTTGTGATGGAGCATGTGGCTACAAAATGACTTAATATGTCTTTCCCTAATTTGGACAGAATGAGGTTCATATTTGCAGAAGCCTTGCCTGCAGTACCACTGGAACCATCCGTATGGGTCTTGAGGAACCATCCATCCACTGCTTTCCCACATCTCTAGACTGCCTCCACACTTCACCTTGTAGGTGTTCACATTTTCCCTGTATGTTGATGATGCTACCTGAAATAAACGCAACATTAAAACATACCTAGATTGTATACATCAAAGTCAATCGCAACTTAAAAACAACAATGAAGAAAGCACCCAAACTTTGCTATACCGTTATATTACTCATGGCCCAACTGGTATAGTGTAAACAATACTCTAAATGCTATCAAATTATTTACATAAAAAAAATAATACTAATATGTAACAGGGGTCACAGAGAAAAGGTCTGACTTCAAGCTGATTATGCTGTTTCGGTAAATTGTGAATGGTGCATTTGCTAAACAGTGGCAATCTTGATATTATCAACTCATTTATTCATTTTGTTTTTGCAAGTGAAAGCAAGGTCTTACAGCTAAACCATATTTCATGGTTTTTCCTATTCTCTCTCCAATATTTTCTTATGTCACTTATCACATGATTTTACTCCTCACTATCAAATTCACTCTCAGTTTATTAGAACAGTTAATCTGTTCATATACTGCAAAAAGAACAACACACAGCCCACCAACAAAGTACTCCACTATATCTAATTCTAATAAAAAATGATATACTAATACTAACAACTCCTTCAACTCAACTAGATTTTTTATTCATATAGTGCTTCTCACCATTTTCATTGTTACAAAGCACCTGTACATGACAACATGTAAACTGTAAACAATACATTAAAGGGATATTTCACCGGCAAATAAAAAGTTCCCCATGTTTTACTCACCCTCAAGGCATCCTGACTATATTACTTTCTTCTTGATGAATAATGCAGTCACGTTAATATCACGTATCATTTTACTTGAAAGTGGTAGAATGTGAGAGAATGGGCATCGACTTTTTGAAGCTCCAGAAAGTGCATCCATCAATCAAAGAACTGCTTGACACGTATCTGTGGTGTTAACAAAGGTCTTCTAAAGTGAATCGGTTCGTTTGTCTAAGAGAAATCAATATATATATTAATATATAATCAATTTTAACTGCGCTATTAACATTGATGTCAAGCTTACTTTATACCTGCGCTGCACATGAACATGAGGCTTGTTTTTCCGGAAAGTGACATTAACATTTATTCCATTTGGCAGACACTTTTATCCAATGCGACTTACAAGAAGGAGAGCGTGTAAACATTTAGTCAACACTCTAAACAGTACCGTTAGTTACAAGGCCATGCTACTAGGATGATAAAAGCTGGAGTAAGCAAGGGAGAGAATGAACAACAATACATTTCTTTCCTGCTTTCTTTAGACACAAGACATAGACAATTATTGGTTATTCAAATAAATACGGAATATGTGTTGAGCTGTTTTTTGAAAGTTGTGAAGGATGCTGCATTTGGGGAGGCAGTTCATTCCACCACAGGGTAACCGAATGATTAATAGTTTTTGCAAGGGTGACGCAAGCTCCTGTGTGCCAGAAAAACAAGCCTAGGTTGCAGGTGCAGCCGAGGGATAACAGAAGCTAGACATCCATGTTAATAGCATTTTCAAATATAGATATTTCTCTTAAACAAACACATTGATTTGCTTCAGAGCAACTATAACGCAGACAGTTTCTGCATATCTCCTGTTAATCTTGAGTCCTTATAGAATTGTATCGTACCCTTCAAAAATATATTGTAAAGTCTTTAGTTTGATCACATTAATAAAAGACAGATACCGCTCCATCCATCAGTTTCAAACTATCTCCAAATCCAGCGATATATCCACAATTTATATAACATTCATCATCCAAATGCGGTGAACAAACAACAGAGCTGAACTTCGCGAATGTAGCGCTCTCTCTCCTGCACACAAGTGAAAGTGACATGTGCATGCTCCTTCTCCCGCTCTCCTTGGGTGATGCTTGGTCGTGCTGCATGCTTTTCCAGGAGAATTCCAAATCCAATAAGGGACTAAAAAATGTTGTTACAGATTTTCATGTTCGAAATAAACATTTTCCGAAACCTATACGAACGCTGGGGGAGTAAAACGAGCACAGATATTCTACATCATACATCCAACTGGTTTTTGACCATGTCAAGCATGTAGGACAAGACGTTTAACATTGTAAATAAGTCAGAGTGCATGAAACACTCTTGCACGGCCGCTTTAAGACCACAGAGCTGTGTCAAGCAGTTCTTTGATCGATGGATGCACTTTTTGGAGCTTCAAAAAGACGACCATTCACTCCAATTATACCGCATGGAAAAATGAAACATGGCATTATAACTGCGACTGCATTATTCTTCAAGAAGAAAGAAATATTCAGTCAGGATGCATTGAGGGTGAGTAAAACATTGCGAACTGTTGATTTGCCTGTGAAATATCCCTTTAAATTTATAAAATAGAAAAGGTATCAAGTGAATAGAAATTCTGTCATTCACACAAGCCACACAAAATATACAGTGCACACATACTCACATGAGGCAGAAGAATGTGCGCGCACACACAGTGCACATACACGAAAAACAGGCACACACTCAGCGAACACGACAGTTGCGCACAGAACGCTCACAGACAGAATATAAACGAAGAGAAACACAGGTAATATATTATCCAGACTATAAATTCCTATATGGGGTATAGGTATTTCACATAAACTAAGCTCAAATAGCTCTACAGTGAACTGCAATCTAGGCAAAGCTGAATCTGAACTCAACCTCATTTATCGCCTATAAACATTCATCATCATTTTAACAGATTGATTACAATTGAATGGTAAATAATACCTGTGTAGAGATTGTAAGCTCTTCCAGCCAGTCTTTGGGAAGCTCTTGCCAAACATCTTTATAGTGTTGCTCTGTAACCAAAATGATTTATTATGAGGTCCGTCCATAACCAGGGAATCTAAGTTTCCACCTGAAGATTCATGCGCAGAGCCAAGCATACAGGCAAGCAGTTTCAGGGTAGAAGAGAGTCAGCACTTGCTGCCCTTGTGTCCTGAGACTGCTGGCCTGGTCAAATGCTGGTTAGCTTTGCTACTTTGATTCATATTATTCACAGATTTGACAGTGTCTTCGATCAATATTTTCCAAAAAGTGCCCGTTGATCATAATAAAAAGTTAGCAGCTTCTAAGCATAAAGAGACATACTTGTGATACTGGAGTAGATTGGCCTGAAATAGGTGCCCCCAAAACTGCCTGCCTGCAAAACCTCTTTGGGAGTCATGTTAGGTGTGAACTCTGGGTGGTCTGTAAAATTGTGAAACGTAAAGTATACGGTTTAACATGTTGAATATATAATGACAAAAAGAGCACAACATTCTTGCCTTTAAACACAAGTTGTCCTTTTGCATTCCTCTTTTCTTCAGATGTGTTTTTGCCTCCATCTGACACTGTTTTCTTCTCATTTTCAGACTCGTCTGTTGATTGGGCAGATGTTTGTTTGTCCGTGCCAGAGTGCTTGACTTTGGCTTTTGTGTTGTCCAGTTTACCAGCTGAAGATCAGAGAAAAGCACACTACTTAACCCACGTACGCACGGACGGACACAGGCATAACGTTAGATAGTTGGATAGATTGACTGCACCTCTCTTAATATCGTGTTTTTCTTTTCTTTTCGGTCTCTTTCTGGTAGGCGCCGTGGTGTCCTCGCTTGATTTTCTTTTTATTTTCTTGGTGCTTCTCTTATCTTCGTCACTCATTCTTTAGCTTTATAATAGCAGCAGACCCAAATGGCAAAGAGACTAAATGAATCTTTAGACGCATAAACGTTATGCTTAGAAAACGTGCGAGGACGGCGGACTACGTAGACATGAACAACAACAAATGGAGACCTGCAGCCGATGTCTGCGCATGCGCACCAAGTACACTGACATAACGAGTTTTGTTTCACTACCATCATTTATTGAGATCAGATTTTCTATATTTTTCGTTATAGTCCACAGTTATTTCTATCAATTCTCTTATAGAGCTGTAAAAATATTTTTGTTTATTTAATTTGTTTTGTTTGCTTTTATAACGAGCTTGGGTGATTGAGGTTTTCAGCTGTGCCAGTTCCCGTATGTTAGAAGCCATTCTATTTGTGACCTTGTTGCAATCTAAAAATCAAAATATCAGTGTTTCTCTCTCTCTCTGTGTGTGTGTTTGTATATAAAGGGGGTATTACTATGATTTAATAATATCTTAATCTGAAGTTTATTTTAGATGTGCACTTATATTTTGCGTTTGATGTGTCTTTAAATCCAAAATGTCGAAGTTATTTTCCGATTTCAACTTTAATAGAGCTCGTTTAAGCGCGAGGGGTTTAAATAGATTTTTTTATCACCATCCACGTACACACGGGTATCAACGTGCATTAAACGGGTATCCTACTTGGGCTTATAACCATTCTTGACAGTCCGAAAGTAAACTTGTAATACTTTGTCCTGCGCACCCTGTAATAAAATCCATTTAAGCTTCCTTCACTGAAGCCAAACTGTTGTTAATGTTCGCAAATTGTGGTGGTCCAGATTGAATCCACAACTCTTTACGCTGCAGCCCATGGCGCTGAACAGCTGACAGTCGCTTGAGGAAGAAACCAAGAGGATGCTGATAATGTCTGTGCCGTGATGTCCGTGTGTGTGTGTGTGCGCGCACGGCGTCCGATCAACAGCCCGGATTGTGTGAGTCACTGTGATCCGATGTGACAACTGTGGGATTCACAATGCAGGGAGTAGCAGAAGCCAAGCGTAATTTCATCGGAGCTGCTGGAAAATTAGGAAGGGGATTCTACTCGAACAGATGTCGTGTGATGATAAATCATTTTATAAAGGCAAAACTGGAAAGGTTGTTGGGAATGCATACGGGAATACCTGTTCGTGTCTTTGTTTTTAACCTGAAGAGGGGGAAAAAGGGGAAACTTTATTGTGGCTTTACATTGGTCCCTAAGAATGGCGAACCTCAGCTGTATGGAGAGTTTATCCAGAAGTAATCAGTGCCTCGCCGCCACAAGCACGTCTCCCGGGGTCGCAGCCACCCTCGCCGGCGTGCTCATCTTCACTACCTTGGCTGATATCGTTGGAAATCTTCTGGTCATCCTGTCTGTGTATAGGAACAAGAAACTGAGGAATGCAGGTGTGGAAATGTGTAAAGTCAAGCAAATATTTAATAATATTTCTTTAAGACATAGAGCTGTTTAAACTTTATTTTTAAAAGATAAGTACAAGACTTGTAGAGTAGGAGTGTGTTATTTTATAAAACACATCTATACTTATATATAGCAGCATTACCTTATCATATGTTGAATGAAGTTGCTCCCAGCTGTTGTTTGCTTTGGATAAATCTTTTGATTTGATAACGATTCTTAGTAGCATTTACAGGGAGTGGATTGGGCATAATATGCAGAAAATTCATTCACTTACATTTAGGCAGATGCCTTTATCTGATTTACAATGCACTATATATTTTATTGGTTTGTTTCCTTGGAATTGAGCCCTCGACCTTAGCGTTGTTAAAATTAAGCTCTTCCAGTGAGGCTACATAAATCAAGCTATACAAAAACATAGGTAACATGTCTTTTTTTCAGTATTCCTCCTTTAGCATGCGGATGCCCAGATTTATATTACAGACACCAGCAAAACATGGCTCTCCTGTTTTATCGGGTAATGAAACAAGTCGTGAGAAATTACATGTTTCATCTAATTTCATCTTAGAAAGCCCATGGGCAAAGACTTCTTTCTTTCTTTTTTTCTCTCTCTCTCACACAGGTAGCAGGTGGTAACCTTTCAAAAATACATATTTGCAGCTAAACAGTGTATATTAGTACCTTGTATATAATGTCATATTGGAATAGAATGTGTACATATCTGTGCATAAATCGTATATTGTAGACCTTTTGTATCTTTTTGCTGAGAATAGATAGAAACAGAAAAGATTTGTTCCATGCTTATGACCTTTCCGTGCTGATAACTGCCCCCACAAACCCATTAAGTGTGCTGGTTATGAATATTTAAGACACTTTTGGGGATGAGACATGCTCCTACCCTCTCATGATTGGAAAACAGTGATGGTCCATGCCCCATTGAAAGAGATGGTTTGAGGAATTATGAGATGCACATCAAGCACATATACTCTTTATATCGTATT
The DNA here is from genome assembly GCF_947034865.1 of Barbatula barbatula. NCBI lineage: Eukaryota > Metazoa > Chordata > Actinopteri > Cypriniformes > Nemacheilidae > Barbatula > Barbatula barbatula. The sequence continues at coordinate 23,047,532 of NC_136767.1, read as the reverse complement.
GTTGAGTAAAGCGTTTCAATCTCAGCAGCTGCTTCTATTGCTTTCGCACCACGTCTAAACCTCACTGTCTCATGCAGTGTTTTCTCAGTCTGCATTTAACCGCAAGCTGCTTTAGTAGCCTGAATATATGCATGAAGAGTGAAATTCCAGCTTTGCTCAGACACATATCATAACAGAGACAAACACACACATACTGCACACAGGAAAAGCGATGCGACGTGAAGTTACAGAATCCATCTCAATAACCTTTTAGAGTTATCATTAAGGCTGTTATAGAGGAGGAGCCTGGGTCAATTTGGAATGCTATTTAGATGACCAATGTAACAGGAATTTCAAATGTGATCGAATATAAATAGGGATCAGAATCCTGTGCATGGCATCCAGAATGCTTACAATAGAGAGGCACACGATACGCTCATGCAATTTTTGTGCTTGCTTTTTTCTATTTATGGGCTTTTAATGCCTTTAAGGACAGGCGGCAAACAATTGGGGAGAGAGAGAGAAGTAATGAGATCAGGACATGACACAGACTCTATATGCATTGTGAGCATGTGCACAGTGCCACGGTGCCAATGCGATTTATGTGTAACTACAGGGAAATTTGATGTTAAGAATGATCACTCACACATAGTAACTTTGCAATAAATAAATCTAAAATATTATGCACTGATGTAGAGGTTTTAGACTGTTTACTACACAAGGCGTTCTGGGTTCTTTGGTATCTCCTCAGACTGAAGAGACTATTATGCCCAGCATCAGTTGGTGTTCCTTCATGCAAGACATTTCGGCGCATATATTAGATACTGTATATCCCTCAAGGCCAAGCTGCTACAAGTCAACCACCTGAACCTGGCCAAATCATCTATCTTCAGTGTGAAATATGAATATTTGACCTTTAACCACACAGACAGATACAACCTGAAATTACAACAGTGTCTGGCATCAGCTGTTTATGGACAGATGGCTTTCACATCGAACTACTCTCAGTGTATAACTAAACACAGACATTTAGGGGAAAAGGGGGGAAATAAAGTATCTAATCTATCTCGTACTTTCTTCAGTTCTACGCTTGCCTTTATTGTATTAGTACAGGTAGTATAATTAATATCTCTGCTTTGTGTACTTTATCACACCATGTGATTATATAGTGCACAAAAGGTTCTTTGTAGAGGAAAATAGTTTTACAGATAGACGTTTCAGCAGTATGTGATCCAAATTTAACATACATTCGACCTCCGCAGAGAGAGTTTTAATTGAAATCAATACTATTGATATATAATAATATGGACCATGAATTCTGTTGATGACAAATACACACAGCTTCTCTGTTCATTGGTATCTTTGAAAATGTGCGTGTATAAAAGGGATGGAATGAACATGCATGATGTCATCGATGGTCTCTTGCTTGGACTGTGCCCTCAGGCACAACTGTCTAACATGCACAGAAAGTCACATGTACATTTGAGATTAAGTCTGTCAGTCAACAGCCAAAAAACAACCCATGGTACACTTATGGCAAATCTCATACCTTTTAACCTTGACAGATCAATATACTCATTTTCATATCACATTAAAAATATGCTGTTTAGCTTGAGTGGGTTTTGTTCTGTCAGATGGCCTGAGAGGAAGGTTGGCACTTTATTATGACTGCCAGGAATAATTCAGCATTAAGTACTTATGGAAATTAAGGTTATAAAATATCCCTGCTTTATCATGCATTTACATAAACACATTAAATACAGTAGTTGCCAAGCTTGAATATTCAAGCTTTCAATAACGCCTTTCCAGAGCTGAGGAACATTTACTTATTCTTAAAAAAAAGCCAACATTATTTATATAAGAAACCAAATGTTTTCCTTGTGGGGACATTTTTTTGTCCCTGTGAGTCTTTGGAAACATGGAAACCTAATGTGTGTTTGGAGTGACAGGATGAGTGGTCGGTGTCTTTTCAGGTTTAAATAGATGCTGGGCAAAAAGTCCTATATGCGGATCCATCTTTGTCATTTTCACCCGTTTACTTTTTGGCAATGTTTATAGAGTGAACATTGTAGGATCTCCAGAGAGCTGGTGATTTTTGAGCTCAACTTTCTGTCGACTGTTATAAAATCATCTCTCTGCCTGCTAATAGGTGGCGTATCATAAAATCTTCATGTAATGGAAAAACCTTAGCTTGGATATCTGTTTGAAACACAAAATTACAAAAGATCCCTGCTATTCCCCCGGTCTCATTCTCAGGCAGGTAGTTTGGTCGCACGTTTAACCTCATCAGATCAATGTTTTAGTACCATTTTGGTAATGGTTAACATTGAAATTTGGAATGGTGTAGATAATCTCATCTGTAAAGTATAACTTATTTGAGACAGAGCAGTGTACAACATTTAATAAAAGATTATGATTGTGTTCTCTTTCTGATTACTTGTTGCATTTTTATCTTTAAATAATGTGCATTGACTTACATCATATTTGTTGTGCTGAGATGCATTAAAGTCCCCCTGTGGTCAATCAATGTATCCCTTAAAACAAATCTTTAAAATAAATAAAACGTTAATTTTTCTGCCTTAAAATAGCTCAAATGTAACTTCACACCTCAGCTTCATAAAATATACGCAGTTACATATATATATATATATATATATATATACTGTAGTATATTATTAGAACTTAACAAGATAGTTCACCAATCTTTTACTCGCCCTATGTCATTTCAAACCTGGATGAATTTGTTTCTTCTGCAGAGCACAAAAGAAGATTATGTTGGTATAGAAGATATATAAATGAAGAATGTTCTTAACCGAATAACATCAGTATCCATTGACTTGCTTTTGTGTTGTCTATAATATATAAAAATATATTTGATGTTGTTAAGTAGAAGTCACACAGTTAAGATAAGATGTGATATTTGCATTTGTTTATTTACAAATGACTCTGGCATAATTCATTTACACAGAGACAAGCTCCCTGTTTATATCTGACACGCTCGGGGCATATTGGACTCGTACTAAACAAATGGCAAAAGAGCGTGAACCTCTCAAACCACACATCCTGTTAACTGTGGCAAGCTGAAACAGATTTTTGGCAGACACCAATCAAAACGTCAATTTGGGTTAAAAGAAATGTTAACATAAATCTTTCACAATGCTTTGGGTGACACCGTGATAAGAGAGTTTAGGCTCTTTGAGGATATATGAGCAGGTCTAAGACCTGATTGTGTGTGTTGTGCCAGCAGTGAAACTCATTCATTGTGGTTAATACAAAAATGGTCCAGTTGTATCTAGCATCTCTCTTGGTCGAAAAAAAACGTTTGAAAGGACCTTTGAATCATTGAGACCTTAGACAATCTGCTGTTTGTTATGACTGTAAAATTGTTTTTCAAACTTAACCAAAAAGAGATCATATGATAAGCACAGCCTGGTTCAGACACACGCATGCTATTACTGATCTCCACAGATGTTAACTAAGAAGTACAGATGTTTTATTCCAGTTTTTGTAGAGTACAGAGCGATGTGACCTAAAAACTGTTGTAGGAGCCAATTGTTTTCTTTTTTGTCATATGAGTAGTAGGTATATGTATCAACCGTTTTAAACTGTTCAAGTTTGGGTGTATCTGAAAAGATAAAGTGAAAGCCACAGGTAGTCGCAGACATGCTAATATGGTATAACACAGAATGACAGCCGTAAGTCTGATCAGATTTAAAAGTCTCTTTATACCTGGTTATTTTCCTCATGAATCGACCACAAATTAAATTACCTGGCACGTAATGTTCAAGCTGAATCACTTAACTCCTAAAGAAAACATTACTCATTGTTTTATTACTCTGACAGTCAATATTTTTTAATCTTTGTGTTGAGAATAGACCTAATGTAAGTCGACAAGAGTTAGAATTTATCATAGCTTCTTAATTAAATTATGAATAAGATGGTCTGGATTCTGTCAGTTAATGAATATTTCTTACTCTCTCTCTCTCTCTCTCTCTCTCTCACACACACACTGCGTGGTTCTTACTCAAACAAGACTTAATTGTATTTAATCTAATTCGCTTTTTATTTCCCCTTTATCTTAAAGTTTTATTTTTGACAATTATTTTATTATTTATCCATGAATTTGCTCCTTTACACTAATTTAATTCTTACATGGCTAAATGTAACCAAGCCAAATAAATGAAGAAACATACTTTTGTTTGAGTGATAATTGAATTAAGAATGATTAAAATAAGATTAACAGAAGAGTAACAATAGAATAATGTATGGACACACAGAGACAAGGTTACTCATTGTCCCTCAAATAATAAAAGCCATAGGCATACCATCCACATAGCACACATCGGACCTTGTGGTCCCCTTAAGGGCCGTTTACACTGACAGCAATTCACAGTGACAAAGCAAACAGAAAAATTGAGGCGACATGAGCAGCAGAGACCGTTGGCGATGAAACAAAGTTGAGCAGAGTTCAACATAATGTAAATGCACAACATAATTACAGCATTGTCTACCAATGACAGTGCAGACTAAAGAGCTTGATACTTCACCCAAAAATATTTTTGCCTTGTTATTTCATTATTGAAATTTTTACGATTCACTTCATACAAATTCATTCGAAATTGTAAAATAGGGATTCCTGTAAGATCAGGCTTGTAGGAATGTATGTTAGAGAGAAAAAGTATAAGGAACATTTTTTATTGTTTTAATATGGTGAAAAAATACAAATGTCTGATTTTCTCTCACAGCGTGCAGTGAAATACTTTATTTATGAAGGTTAAACATCTAATCTTAGCAAAGCATTAATACACACTGAAAAACAGTAAATTTAAGGTGCCAATTTATACTTAAAATGTTAGGATCATTCTGTTCAATAGCTCATAATATGTTGTACTTCCCAGTAATACTCACTCTGTTTTTTTTACTCCATCTCCTCTTGTTACATCCATCTCTCTCACTCTTTCTTTGTTATAGGTAATATCTTTGTGGTGAGCCTTTCTGTCGCTGACCTGGTGGTGGCGCTGTACCCCTATCCCCTAGCCCTGCTAGCTATCTTCCATAATGGTTGGACGATGGGCTCCCTGCACTGCCAGCTGAGCGGGTTCGTCATGGGACTGAGCGTCATTGGCTCCGTCTTCAACATCACTGCTATCGCCATTAACCGCTATTGCTACATTTGCCACAGTTTTCGCTACGACCGCCTCTATTCGCGTCGCAACACCAGTCTTTACTTGTTCCTCACCTGGATGCTTACAGCTCTGGCAACAGTTCCCAACTTCCTCGTGGGTTCCCTCAGTTACGATCCGCGTATCTTCTCCTGCACGTTCACCCAAACAGCAAGCTCCTCCTACACCATCTGCGTCGTGCTGATACACTTTCTGGTTCCGCTGGGCGTGGTATCTTTCTGCTACCTGCGCATATGGACATTGGTGATCAGGGTCAAAGGTCGCGCCCGGCCCAATCCGAGGGTTAGAGCAGCACACCTGAGGAACTTCCTGACGATGTTCGTGGTATTCGTGCTGTTTGCCGTGTGCTGGGCACCTCTGAATTTCATTGGGCTTGCTGTGGCAGTTAATCCTACAAAGGTGGCCCCAAATATCCCAGAATGGCTGTTTGTTATGAGCTACTTCATGGCGTACTTCAACAGCTGTCTGAATGCAGTGGTGTACGGGTTGCTCAACCAGAACTTCAGGCAAGAGTACAAACAGATTCTTCGTGCTCTCTGTACCCCGAGAGCGCTGTTCTCTCAAAGTTCAAGATGCAACACGGAGGACATAAAGAGTAAACAGTCACCAGCGGCGACCAATAACAATGTGAAGGAGGTGAATGTGTGTAGGGGCAGAGTGACCCAAAATCTGTTCTAGTAGATCAGCCAATCAGAGGCCACGGCGAAGCACCACAATATGACTTCTTTTGGTGGTCTTTGTGAGGCCTGTAAAACTAATTCGAGCTTGAAGAATGAACACTTCTTGCTTTTTTAAGTATTTTGTTACAGTGGCCCTGGGTAGCAAATGGACTATTGTGGGTCGAGAATATCCACTTGACTTTCCATAGAAATTGGTGGATGCCACCCCAACCAGCACTGGAAGACATTTTATGTGTGTTCTTTGTATATTTATATATGTCTTTTTTGTATATCTGTAAGGAATAGGAAAGATCTTAGAAATAAAAAAGGAAAATGACAGACACATGATTCTTCGTACAATACATAATGTGATATGTCTACTGTATACTTACGTTTTTATTTTTGAAACAAAAACGATTTTGGTGAAATGTTTTGAATCATACTGTATCACTAAAATCAGCGTGGACAGTTTCAGTCTAAGGGGTCTGCATGTAATAATGTTAAAAAGGATATACATCTTTGTCCTTTTGAGTCCTTTCCACCCTTCTTGTGACTGTATCTTTAGCAATGGGTCCGAAGCTCTCTCTCTCTCTCTCTCTCCTCTCTCTCTCTCCTCTCTCTCTCTCTCTCTCTCTCTCTCTCTCCTCTCTCTCTCTCTCTCTCTCGCTCTCTCGCTCTCGTCTCTCTCGCTCTCTCTCGCCTCTCTCTCTCTCTCTCCTCTCTCTCTCTCTCTCTCTCTCTCTCTCTCTCTCTCTCTCTCTCTCTCTCTCTCTCCTCTCTCTCTCTCTCCTCTCTCTCTCTCTCTCTCTCTCTCTCTCTCTCTCACACACACACACACACACACACACACACCAAAATGCCACAAAACCTCCTCCTACTTTCAGAATGAACACCTTTCCAGACTTTACCTTATTAAAAGGGGCAGCTGGTGATGACCTAATCTCTGCAACCCAACACTTCTCCTGAGATTTAGTTTTCACAATGCAGCATTGAGGTTTTACCTGTCACTTAAAAAACATCATTCATCCCGCGTATACTCTGCAAGGTCCTGAGAGGGCTGGATACAAAAAGAGTAAATGTAAATTAAATACCCCAATCCCTTACACAAACAAACGAGGACCTGTTCATCACAGATCAATTATAAATGTTCATCGTCTGAAGCTTGTGCACAGTTGGAGCGCATTAAGGCGCAGCGCGCGCCCCCTATCGGATTCACGGACGACCAAAACGTTTCCATCACGATCATGTGACAAAGACCCGGAAGCGCAAATAATTAAAGATGTCGCAACCAGGAATTACGTACGCATGATTTTACTTCTCTCTCTCTCTCGTCGATAAATAAAAATACAAAATGCTAAATAACGAAAGGACGCCTGTGGGCTCCGTGGCCGGAACTGCGCCGGATTTCAGGGGGTAATGTATTTTCTTTGTATTTTTTTATGTTCATATTCATACTGCACGTGACCCGTCCATTAAAAGAAGCATAGCCGAAGACTTAACTATCATAAATAGAACATAAATATTACGTGCATAAGAAACGTTTAGTATGTAAATTCATTCTAAGGTACAAATGAATGTAGTGTACATTTGCAAAACCTCGTGCATGAGTGCTCACGAGTCTCAGTGAATCATTGATCTGTATGATTCAGTTCAGTTTTTCTCGAGAATGATTTATATTCAAGCACAGATTTATATTTTTGGTAATTTAACTGTAGTAAACCCATGTTTTTACTTTTCTGTAAGGGATTATATTAATGGAATAAAATATGTGTTTAATTTATCTCTCTTGCTTGCTTCCTTTCCTCTCCAGGAATGATGGCTCTCTTGTATCTGTTCTGAGGACACTGTTGTTTTTCACCATTTTGATGATAACTCTACCTATCGGACTGTATTTTGCATCAAAATCTTTTCTTTTCGAAGGTATTTGTTTCCATTATCTGATCAGGCAAAGACAAGTTTACGATTATGATATTGTATATGGATTTATAAATAATATTTTATATAACACTTTCTGTATATGTATTAACATAACTCAGTAGTACGGTCTAAATAATAACATTATGTGTCTGTGTAGAATGTGTGAATATTCGTTTACAACCTTATTTTTTGTCTGCTAATACAAGCGTTTAATTGTCAATTTATTTCTTATACACAGCCTTTCTGGGTTACTCCAACAATGATAGCTATTTCTATGCTGCTATTGTTGCCGTGCTAGCAGTACATGTGGTTCTGGCACTCTTCGTATACGTTGCATGGAATGAAGGATCCCGCCAACATAGAGAAGGAAAACAGGATTAAAATGGAGAGACAGAAAGAGGAAAACTCACATTAACACACCAATAACATCATATTTGTCTATGCGTGTGTTGACTTTTTAACTGAATGTCTCAGACTGTCAGAGAGAAGATACTGGATTGCTGAAAAATGGTTGAGGTCATTTTAAGCCTTGCAGGAAGTTTCGTAAGTTGTTGAAGCTGTTGTTCTGTGTTTTTCTGCAGAGATAAAACAAGCTTGTGTTCGTATATTAGTTAACTGTTACTGCAGTGTCATTGGCTTCCCCAGTTCAGATTATCTAATAAATTCAGCTCTACAATTAAAAAAGATGACACGGATACACTGATACATTCTAGCTGTAAAAGAACAGAACAGCTACAAAACTTTGAGCCTGAAAGCACTGAATTGAAATAGATCTAGGTCCCTCTAGGATTTCATGTCTTCCCTTTTACATCATTGGTGATATTGTGTAGAAAATTGGTTATACCTGCATACCCAAAGTTTGATCATTTCATGTTCTATGTGTCATTTTCTGCTTTATAAATTTTTATTTATAAATATTTAAATGACACTGTCAAGTGAGGGTGGGAATGATGTTTTGTGTTCTTTTGACTGACTGTGTAGCTATTAAATCAATGCTCCCCTACCTTTCAAAAATAATGTATTTGTTTGTTTTTCTTCACACACACACAAAAAATATGTTTAATAAAAAAACAAGAGTATACCAATTGCCACCCTTGTGTCAGCTGCACCATCTGCAGCTAAATACATAAAAAATTTCTAATTCCAATAAATCTAATTTTTGATAATGATCAAATTCGCTAATCGGGTTAAAATTTAAGAGAAAATCAGACTTGCTAGTTAAGGGGAACTTGAGTTTAAAGTAATCTTCCAAAATAGTTGCAATGAATCATTAAACTGAAATTCTATTACATGTATGTACTGAAACAGTGGTGGGTCTTATGTGACAAGTCATAGTTTCATGTTATGTTATTTAGCATGCTAGTGAAAGCACAACAAATGAATAGTAAAATTGCTTTTTATAATATTAAAGAAAAACATAACTAAACGGGCGGAAATGTGGATCCTTTACAAGCAGGCACAGTGATAATTTTTTTGCCTTCTACCACCCCTGCTCCTGGAGGATCCCCAATGTTACACATTTTGAACGTTTCCATAATCAGTCATCCTAACTCTGTTATCTTTGTTATTCTTCAACATCATTTCTCCATGCTGTCTTTCATTTATGTGAGTAGTGGGACGTTTGGTGATTACAAACACTCTTATCTATTTCTTACACTTTCATTTTTGGACTGGACACTGGTAAACACTCTTTACAACCGGAAATGGATGGGTCGGATATGAAAACATGGGCAATGTAACGTCTGTCAGCTGCAGTGCCCTCGTACTCCACAAGAGAGCTCTCTCCCACTTTCACTATTCACTATTTAGCTGCATTTAGATCTTCAACCCTCGAGTCTCGGGGCAGTTCATGACAGGGAAAATATGTGCTAAACATTCAAAGGTATAAAACACAAATTAAACCTAAAATGTAATGAAGTAAAATAAAATAACACATAATAAAACAAACAGTACATCTGTTTTGACAATATCTACACGATATTAAAAAACATTATGGATGTGTGAATACACATGGTTTGAGAAACAATATTGTTATCCAGAATTGTTTTGTCATAGATATCTTGTGGATATCGGATATCTTGACAACCCTTGTGGTTATGGGTGTATGGAAACATGGAGAGCATAATGGAGAAGCACTTAATTGGTAAATGGAGAGAATGGACATTCAAATATATAAAATGAAGAACAGTGTGTAGCTAATGTATTTATAATATATATATATATATATATATATATATATATAAACAAATCAAATAAATATCTATGCATAAATACAATGCAGCGAATATTACAGTTTTTGTAGCCGTCAGTCTGTTTACTGTTTGCTAATTGTGTCCAACCAACCAAATTTGTGATATTTTATTAACCGTAATGTTTTATCTACATTTAGCATTTGCACTATTCGTCAGCATGTAAACATTTGACCCTGTGGGAACCCAGACTAACATCTCATATTCGAATAGATTATTATAACAAGCGTCAAAGATTAATGTCAAGCATTTATTTCACTAAGATTTTGGTATTATTAAGTCTATATCGAAGATATCGTTTCACAAAACATTCTGTAGGATGATTTTATGGACTTTGCTGGGTTTTCACAAGCAGGTTCACATTTTGTATGCAACGTTTTAATTGGGAAATTATTTTAATATAGAAGATCACCAGCGTCTCTTCTTTCTGAGGACACTGAAGAAGAACCAACTGTCTTCAACTATCCTGGTGAACTTCTATCGCTGCACGATAGAGAGCATCCTGACCAACTGTGTCACAGTCTGGTACGGGAACTGTTCTGTTGCTGAGCGCAAGGCACTGCAGCGGGTGGTGAAAACAGCCCAGCGCATCACAGGGACTACACTTTCTCCCATTGAGGACATCCAGAAGAAACGCTGTTTGCGTCGAGCTCGCAGGATTCTCAAGGACTCCTCTCACCCTGCTCATAGACTGTTTACTCTCCTGCCTCCGGACAAGAACCAGCAGACTAAGAAACAGCTTTTTTCCCAGAGCTGTTTCATGAACTCTGCCCCCCACTGATTCCACTACCTCTCTTACCTTTAACTCCAATGCTGCTATAACATTGTTAACATTGCACTACAGGGCTGCATGCATGACTGAACTGTACACACCAGTACTTCATGTTATCTGCTCTACTGGACTGTTTACACACATACAGCATCATTTGCACTCTATACTGCTCACTTGCACACCAGGAATATTTAACTGAATGCTCATTTGCACTAATGGACCACTTCCATAACTGCACTAACCTATCTACTGCACTGTAATTCTATTAACTGCCTCTACTCATATTGCACGGTAACTTCAATAACTGCATTAACTAATCTACTGCACGGTAACTATTACTGCATCTACTCATCTATTGCACTGTAACCTCAATAACTGCATTAACTAATCTACTGCTCTGTAACCTATAAACTGCATTAACTCATCTTCTGGACTGCAAACTATTAACTGCATTAAATCGTATTAACTGCATTATATCGTTATTGCACCGTAACTTTAATAACTGCATTAACTTCAACTACTGCATTAACTCACCTATTGCACTGCAACTTTAATAGCCAATGTCAATAATCTATGCATACCTAAGTCACTTGCACTATTTTAGTCTAAATTATTATCTGCTCATATCCACCTGTACATTAATGTTCATAGTATATAGCCATCTGTATATATTGTTCATAGTATATACCTACTGTCATATTTTCATAGAACATTCCTACTGCAAAATATTTTTATAGTTCATGCCCACTGTATTATATTCTCCCATATTGTATTCTGTATTTATTCTAACTGTATATCCTGCACTTGCTAATTGCACTTCTGGTTAGACCTAAACTTCATTTCGTTACACTGTGCTTGTATGTGTAATGACAATAAAGTTGAATCTAATCTAATCTAAGAAGTTCAGGCATGAAAGTGAAAAGGTGACAATTGAAAGGCTTAAGTTAGTAACTCTGTTTTCTGTTCGTGATTTGAATTGTTATATAGCATTTTAATTGTAACTTTACATTTGCTGTTTGCATGTTGTCAGTAGTTTTTTTATTTACAAATATGTATTATCAGGCTTAAGAGGGCATTTCCCTAAAACCACAGAGCCTATACACACATATATCACAATATAAAATAAATGGCCTGATAAAAGATCATATATTTTATACAGTATATCCAACTGAGCTGAATTGGTTAAATATTTGTTTTCAAAAAACAACAGCATTCTTTAAAAGACCATTTTCTCTGCCAAATAACTGCTTTAAACTCAACACACTGCTTTCAATATGCTGTCTTTTGAGGGATGGGGACGGGGGTCCCACTGATATAAAAATTAAAAGTGGGGAGTATTGTGTGACTGTCAGTTGAAAATGTTCCGACTTGTCACACTTATAAGTGAAAGGCAATTTTGTATCTATGCATACTGTAGCCTCTCACATGGCGTCTTTTTTATTTTTTCCCCTTGTCTCAAAATGTTTTAAATGTTTCATGAAGTACAACAAAATGCGAAATATAACTTGTTTTTTAATCGCTCTCATTGCCACAATGTGTTTTGAAAAAAGGAAAGAAAAACTTTTAAAATCTTTTCGTTTTGGTTGAAGATAATATTTTAACAAAAGTGGTCCGAATTTTATTGCGTTGATCCTAATTGTGTCCGAAGATGCGATGCAAAGTCAAGTGGCTTACCTGTTTACTAATAGAATGATTGTGTTGTTGTACTGTTTTTTCTTCTTCTTTGGGTTAAAAATAAATATATGTGTTTATTTAGCATGTTTGTTGTGTCCATATGTGTTAGTGCTGTGTTCCCCAATTGATAGCCCAGGTCCCAGCTGCTACAATGATTTTTTTTTGCCCCCCCTGGCTCGAATGTCAAACTCCGCCTATGTGTGGTACTTGCTGTGTATGAATATAAACGTGTCTCGGCATGAATATTTCACGCCTATGTCCATATGTCATACCTTCGGATTCTTCTGTGAAAGCATTCGGCGACACTGAACTCTACACGAAAGCGACAAATTTGCGTTCATTGTATCTGACAGAATGGCAGGTAAGATTATTATAGCCTAAATATACCAGCATGTGAGATGTAAAAGTAAACCAGAACAGACGGCCTATTCTCTTGAAGAAATGTGACAATAATAATGAAAGCAAAAGCAAGGGCCCTATTCTAACGATCTAAGCGCACGGCAGATGTTAGGGCGCGTCCGAATTCAATTTAGCTAGTTTAACGACGGGAAAACGGTCTAAACGGGTTTCTCTTAATGACTCTTTAATAATGAGTCATGTGCAGTAAACCAACCAGAGTATTGTCCACCATTCCCTTTAAGAGCAAGAGGAAAGACTGGACGCTTCACCAGAGAGGAAACGCTTTGTGCGTGAGGTTAAAGCGCGCGTGCAGACCAAACACTGGACAACCCGTATTTGTATCTTTATGTTCAATAATACTCTTTTACATTTTAATCCATTAATTTTTTATATTTGGCGTGTTTGTGTGCTGCTGCGGTTCTTTCTGTCTAATAAGGAAAGTGAAAGGGCGCATTTTCTATTAACGCGCTCTTGGAAAATTGACTTTTTAGAAAAAGGTACATGCCGTCGCAGTATATTTCAGTTCCTCAAAATAGCAACGCGCCAAATTGCGCCTGAAAACACCAATTTAAAGGCCAGCAGAAAATGGCAAATAGAAACATGCGCCTGGCAGAGTGGACCCTAAACGATTTTCAACGAACGATAAGCGGGTGTAGTAGCAAACTCTTCATATAATTATGTTGGTAACTTTTATAACGAATTATTAATCTCATTGATTTTAGACAAGATCTTGGAACTTCTTCGGATTGATCTGAAGGAGGGCTTGACCGAGCCCGTCATCCAGAATCTGGTGGATGATCTTCGGAAGGGCGAAGTTTTGAACAAAGACGAGACGGAAGATATACTGCACAAGACCAAAACCCGATCGGATCAGGCTCGTGGCCTGATTGACAGTGTGAAAGTGAAGGGGTGTGAAGCAAGCGAGCGTTTTTTTGCCTCCTTAGAAAAAAATGACAAAACTCTATACAAAACCTTGAAAATCGCCAGCCTTTTAGAAGAAGTTCTACGTAAGGCAACAGTGACCTCTAGTGTCAGCCATGAGACCACAGGTAGTCATAAAAAATTCTTTTCAAATGTTAAAATTAATTTTGTAAGAAAATATTTAATTTCGGCCTTTACATTTGATTAAAAATAAATATCAGATTATTAAAAATTTTTTATTTTTGTGGTTTTATGTTTGGTTTTAAGATGCTTTATGTTGCATTTTACTGTAATATGTCAAGAATTATTGTACTGAATGTAAATATATATTTGTATGTAATTCATAACGATAACTTAAGAGTCAATAAGTTGTTTTAATTCTCATATATATATACAACATAATGATCTAAGACTAAGGTGATGGAACAGTGGATTTTTTGATATATTTATACATTGTATCCCTCTTGTTTCAGATAAACAAAAAACAGAGGTAGGGAAGTGGAGCGGGTCAATGGAACACATTTCCAGATTTCCACTTTAAATTATTAAATGTTTACTGCAAACATCCACACACATTAAACATTTACTGATTATGTTTGTGCTTTAACAGTCAACCTGATTTTTGTTTTAGAGAAAAGAGTACAAAATGGAGAGTTTTCCACGTGGACTTGTTATTATAAATAATGAGAACTTCAAAAAACCCCAAAAAAAGAGGCACGGATCCCATATTGATGCTGGTAGGCATTTTAAATGTTTCTATGTTAAAAACCTTGAAACAATAAAGACATACTCTTCTTAAAAAAACATATTATTCTTACAATAACATTTATATATGGTTACATTTAAAGCTTCGATATATAAAAAGCTCAAATTTTCTGTATTTGTCAGCCTCTCTGCAGGATGTGTTTACATTTTTGGGCTTTGTGGTGGAGAAGCATGATGATTTGGACGCCAACAAAATAAAAAAACTTATGACAGAATACAGTAAAGATCCACGTCATGGAGACTGCTTTGTCTGCTGTGTGCTGAGTCATGGAGACGAATGCGGTATCCTTGGGAAAGATGAGGAAAGGTGTACCTTGAAGGAGATAAGATCACCATTTGATGGAGTCAACTGTCCCTCTCTTGTTGACAAGCCAAAAGTGTTCTTCATCCAGGCATGTAGAGGCGATGAGATGCAGAGAAAAGTTGAAGTTAAAGCAGATACTTCGGGTGGTGAACCTGACCAAGAGTCCGATCATGTCCCAGATGAATACATTGCAAGTGGTTCAGATTTTTTGACAGTCATGTCTACGGTTGAAGGATGTTTTGCAATGCGAAATCCACACCGTGGATCATGGTTTATACAGTCCCTCTGCAAGCATTTAAGGGTTGGAAGCCAACAGTAAGCCCCCACTAATTTTGTTGATGTAGCACAAATTATATTAAAGTTACTTTAAGCTTGTATAAGACAAGATGGTATCTTCCCTTTTTATAAGTTGACTTGGTTTTCCATTTTTAGGAGTGAGGACATCTTGAACATCCTCATTGATGTCAACGATGAAGTAAGCAGGATAGAGGGAACTGTAATAATAAATAAAAAAACAATCGATGCCAAGCAGGTTCCGGAGCCCCAGTTCACTTTGAGGAAAACTCTAATTTTCAGAGTTCCTGAGGTCAGAACCATGATTTATTTAATATGATTTAATGTTGTGATGTCATTTCAAGGCATGTCATGTGATGTTTTCGAGGCAATATATATAGTAAACAAAAATTTTGCTAACTCACACTCAAAATTACCATTGTTAGGCTAAGTCTGCTGGTTCTAGAAGATGATACACACCTCCATCACTGTCACTTCATTCTCCCAGTTCACATTTCTGAGAAGATCGACAGCATCAAAAGAATTTCCTGTCTTCTACTTTACCTAATTGTTATTTTAAAATGCATTTAAGCATGATAATTATGTTTATTTTCAAATGATTAAATATATTTTTTCCTTTTTTTATTGCTTTTTATAAATTGCAATTTAAATATCCAGTTTGTAACTTTTCTGCAGGAAAATATCCAAAAACCATGGGGCCATTAAGATTTGTAAATCTTGAGAAAATGTAAAAATTGTGATATGTAGTTTCTCATGGTTAGGATGCAATTCTATTGTGAAATCTTAAAGTAAACTTTAGCGCGGTGATAGTTAATGGGTTAATAAATTATATAACTGATGTGAAACTTAACAAGTACAGTAAACATTACACACAAAATAATGAATGAATAAATACCTTAATGGAAAGAAGAGCTGTATTTTGATGTGTGTTGATGTGTTTTTAAAGTTATTGACCACAAAGTTGTCTAGGCAACAACGGCCCTGTTAGTATGTCTCTTTTGCCATGCACTCAAAAGTACCTACTATTCCAACACAAAAACTGTACCTACTATTAGGGCATTGTATAAGCGAATTGGAATGCAGGGACGGTTTTGACTAAGGGACACAACTACCTCCACTGGGCATCCGCACTTCAATACCGCATATTTTTTTATGCTGAAAACAGTTGATTCATATTTGTTTATCATTGTAGGTTTAGGTTTAGGGTTGGGTTAGGTGTGAGCTAATGTAATTTATTGTAATTACATGCCGAGATTTTGCACCACTTCCGGCTGTAGCTGTGTCCCTTCTAGCAACAACCGCCAGACAGGACCTCGTGTTACTGGTTAATATGACCATTTTTCTCACGGTTAACAAATATTTGGAAACATTTGAGATATTGTAAATACTACAAATATGCAGTGGAGCATCACTAAACTCCCCCTACTCGCGGTGAGTTGTGGATAATATCAGCCGATAGAGTTTAAATCATTCTGCACTTCCAATTTCTACCTGAAGTAGTAGACCATCTGGGAATCTTTGGAATACTATTTTCAACATACTACGATTTGTGACATACTAATTCTACTTTAGAATACTATTAGGACGGATACGCTGATTCGAACGCAGGGTTTGTCTGCACTCGCCTGTCAATGGCCTCATAATATCTGTGTTATCAAAGACACTAGAATCAGATTTTTTGAATAAAGGTTGCATGCTTTAGTAAAAAAATCACGGAATGCAGGAAAGCAGACTAGATGTTGTTATAATTGGCTCACATGATTCGTCTAGTTACGCTTTCTCCAGACCTTGCATCTCCCAAATAACACAGGCTGCGCCCGAAATAGCCTAATTCAAAACTATATAGTGGGCGAAAATAAGTCATGAATAGTATGTCCGAAACCTCAGTATGGAAAAAACAGTAGGCGAGATAAACACGGATGGTCTACGAGTGTGGATCGGGAGCTGAGCAACAGCCAAATTTCAAAAGTAAATCAAATTAATATTTTGGAAAACTTCAAGGCGGATCTCCATTTTTAATATAAGTGCCAATAAATGAATTTCTCGTGACTAAATTATGTTTTTATCAACACTCACGTGTAGGGCTTGGTAGCCCTCCACAAAAAACAAAGAATGCACAATTTTCTCTGAAATAATTTGAAACTGACAAAAGTTGTTGGCATCCACCATTGTTTATTCCATATTTAATAGAAATCAGACTTCTTTTTTATTCAACATAATATTGTTAATAATTAAACAAATGAAAATGTCATGAAAAAAAATGATGGGACCCCTATCTTATATTTTGTTGCATATCCTTTAGAGTCAATCACTGCAAGCAAATATTTTATGTAGCTCTCAATGAGACTTCTGCAACCGCTAAGAGGTAGTTTGGGCCACTCTTCCTGAGCAAACTGCTCTAACTGTCTCAGGTTTGACGGGTGCCTTATCCAGACTGCAGGTTTCAGCTCTTTTTATTGACGTTCGATAGGATTCAGATAAGGACTCATAGAAGGCCACTTCACAATAGTCAATTTCTTTCTTCTTATCCATTCCGTGTGTTTTGGATCTGCGACTGAGACAGCTTTCTGACACAGGGCAGAACGTTTCGCTCCAGAATGCCTTGATAGTCTTGAGATTTCATTGTGCCCTGCACAGATTCAAAGCATGCTGTGTCGAATGCAGCAAAGCAGCCCCAAAACATAACCGAGCCTCCTCCATGTTTCACTGTAGGTATGGTTTTCACTTTTTTGAAAGCTTGATTTTTTGACTGTGAATATAGAGCTGATGTGACTTGCCAAAAGCTCCAGTTTTGACTCATCTGACCAAAGGACATTCCCCAACAGGATTGTGGCTTTTCAATTTTCGCACCACCCTTCTGTTCAATCTCCAAGAAGAGGGACCCACTCACATTTGCACGCAAAATGTAAACGGCCTCTCATGGATTCGTACACGGCATGATAATGAAAGGTTTGGGGCTTTACTGAAAACATTCGGGGCTTCAGCCCTATTAAACCACCCATAGCGCTGCCACGTGATAGAACCACTACCAGTCTCTCTATTTCTGCTTCACTCTTTCTTTTTACCTCACCACCCACTCCCCAGACACAAAGGGATGACGGAGATTTTGTACATTCGTGCATCACAATAATTAATCCATGTCTGTGCATGTGTGTGCATATGTTCAGGAGTTTATGGTCGGGTATGTGTGTTTTTGAATCCCCCCTATTATTCTCTTTGATTCACCCTGTCGTGTAAACACACATGCAGCGAGGTGAGAGGATGTTGTATAATCCTCACCATTTCCTGTGTGTATTAAGGTGTGTTTCTCTACAATTAAACAATATGTGACCTCATTAAGGTTTAATAAGTCTTTACCGGTGCTACTGACTTCATTAACATGCACAAGGATTAGCCTACATCAACACTACCAAGAATATTTGATATTTATGCGGTCACCACTCCGTACATCCTTTTAAAGTTGAATAAAACATACTGACCACATTAACCTCATATGAATCATATCAGTGTAAACACACATTTGATTTTTTCCATTTTGGTTGAACACCATTGCTGACCCAATAGGGCCACTGAACTACAGACATGCTCAAATTTGTTGGAACCCTTACAGCTCATTGAAATAATGCGTCATTCCTCCTGAAGAGTGATGAAATTAAAAGCTATTGTATCATGTATACTTGGATGCCTTTAAGGTCCATGGAATTGTAGCCAACCTCCCTGGGCGCAGCCCCAAGAGGAAAATCGGGCTTAGATTAAACAGAAGGATAGTGTGAATGGTTGAAAAAGAACGATTAAGAAGGATACAAACTCACCAAGGTGAAGATACGTCAGTTTCTGATTTTACCACCCGTCGATTTTTGAACAAAAGTGGGCTCCATGGAAGAAGACCTTGGAGGACTTATTGACCGAATATATTTTGAAGAACATGGACTTTGCCGTCTTCCATTGTTTGGACACAAAACCACTGAGACATTTCTCAAAATATCTTCTTATGTCTTTCACGGAAGGAAGAGTCAGAGGAATCCATTCTGTTTGTGTTTTAAAACATTGATAGTTACTTGTGTGGCTCATGGGACAGATCCAATATTGTGATCTAAAGAAAATAAGCCTTTGGCAAAGCCATGAGAGCTTTAGATAGAAAGCGGTCCAGACAGTCAGATATTTTTGGTGATACTCCAGTCTCAGTCTGCAGAACCAGAACTTGTTCCCCAAGTCAAACACATGCGCTAAGTTGCCATAGACACAGCAGCTTGAGCTCACATCCTGTATTTTGATTGTGCAATAGTAACTAAGGGTGATTCACCGACTAGCGACCATTGCCATGGAGACTGGATTCTCGGTCACATTATCTCGCAATTTTTTTAACAAACGCTTACAGTCTAGTCTGAGGCAGAAAGAGTAAATGAAGGTAGAAATCCCTAACTGTAGCGTAACCCACAGAAGCTAATTGAAGACTTAAAAACGTGATTATCTAAACTGCGAATTTAGCGGTAAATCCATGGCAAACTGTTTTAGTTTTTAATGTGTGCCATCTCTTCTGTCCCATGATCAGACAACTTGAACTGTACTTGCTTGTAAGCTGGGGTGCTTCCAGGGCACGGGGGATTAATTCAGTGTATAGACTATTGTAAAGCATCTATGTATAATGTCACAACAATATGATTTCAATCAATTAAATGCCTGTTTTAAGTTAAACAGTAAAATGCAATGGTGCATTTCTTTGGCTTCAGCGCCGTGACTCACTGCAGTCAGGCCAGCCTCCACTTTGAAAAACACGGTCAAGTCAGCCCTCACGCGGTTTTGTTATGGGCGCATATATGAGACACTACGGTAAAGATACCGCGAGAGGACCTTCTTAGAATTGCGAGAACATTTCAAAATAAAAGTGCTCTTCTGTCTCCCACTGATTTGTTAGTTTAATGACATCTTACAATCAATGTTTTAAGACAAGAACCATTTAATTCTTGCTGTGACTTTCATTTTTTTACTTTAACAATTAACAAATTATTCTTACTTTAATTTTAATTGGTAACATTTTTTCCTCACTATCTGTTCTTTGAGAGAAAATTTTAAGTATAATTTTGAGGATATTAACACCCCTTCAAATACTACATCGAGGACATAATGTATTACATACAGTATCAAGAAAATCATTTTACCTATAAATACTAAGTTTAGACAGATGTTTAAAGCAAACTTCTGGTTTCCACAGACTCATTTTACTTTAGGGTGACAGTAAATCACCTCTTATTGTCCCCTATACAATATCAAGACAATAGAAAGCAGAGTTTTCTACTATTAGCACTCAAAATGTCTATTATATGCTGTTTTTTAAGATTAGACAGATGTTTTCTATGAGTTTAGACAGATGTTTTTTATGACTTTAGACAGATGTTGAAAGAAAACCTCTGGTTTCCACAGACTCATTCTACTTTAGGGTGACAGTAAATCACCTCTTATTGTCCCCTATACAATATCAAGACAATAGAAAGCAGACTTTTCCTACTATTAGCACTCAAAATGTCTATTATATGCTGTTTTTTTAAGATTAGACAAATGTTTTTTATGACTTTAGACAGATGTTTAAAGCAAACCTCTAGTTTCCACAGACTCATTCTACTTTAGGGTGACAGGAAACCTTCTCATATTGTCCCCTTTACAATATCAGGACAATAGAAAGCAGAGTTTTCCTACTATAAGCACTCAAAATGTCTATTATATGCTGTTTTTTAAGATTAGACAAATGTTTTTTATGACTTTAGACAGATGTTTAAAGAAAACCTCTGGTTTCCACAGACTCATTTTACTTTAGGGTGACAGTAAATCACCTCTTATTGTCCCCTATACAATATCAGGACAATAGAAAGCAGAGTTTTCCAACTATTAGCACTCAAAATGTCTATTATATGCTGTTTTTTTAAGATTAGACAGATGTTTTTTATGAGTTTAGACAGATGTTTAAAGAAAACCTCTGGTTTCCACAGACTCATTTTACTTTAGGGTGACAGTAAATCACCTCTTATTGTCCCCTTTACAATATCAGGACAATAGAAAGCAGAGTTTTCCAACTATTAGCACTCAAAATGTCTATTATATGCTGTTTTTTTAAGATTAGACAAATGTTTTTTATGAGTTTAGACAGATGTTTAAAGAAAACCTCTAGTTTCCACAGACTCATTTTACTTTAGGGTGACAGTAAATCACCTCTTATTGTCCCCTATACAATATCAGAACAATAGAAAGCAGAGTTTTCCAACTATTAGCACTCAAAATGTCTATTATATGCTGTTTTTTTTAGATTAGACAAATGTTTTTTATGACTTTAGACAGATGTTTAAAGCAAACCTCTAGTTTCCACAGACTCATTTTACTTTAGGGTGACAGTAAATCACCTCTTATTGTCCCCTTTACAATATCAGGACAATAGAAAGCAGAGTTTTCCTACTATTAGCACTCAAAATGTCTATTATATGCTGTTTTTTTAAGATTAGACAAATGTTTTTTATGACTTTAGACAGATGTTTAAAGCAAACCTCTAGTTTCCACAGACTCATTCTACTTTAGGGTGACAGTAAATCAGCTCTTATTGTCCCCTATACAATATCAAGACAATAGAAAGCAGAGTTTTCCTACTATTAGCACTCAAAATGTCTATTATATGCTGTTTTTTTAAGATTAGACAAATGTTTTTTATGACTTTAGACAGATGTTTAAAGCAAACCTCTAGTTTCCACAGACTCATTCTACTTTAGGGTGACAGTAAATCACCTCTTATTGTCCCCTATACAATATCAAGACAATAGAAAGCAGAGTTTTCCTACTATTAGCACTCAAAATGTCTATTATATGCTGTTTTTTTAAGATTAGACAAATGTTTTTTATGACTTTAGACAGATGTTTAAAGAAAACCTCTGGTTTCCACAGACTCATTTTACTTTAGGGTGACAGTAAATCACCTCTTATTGTCCCCTATACAATATCAAGACAATAGAAAGCAGAGTTTTCCTACTATTAGCACTCAAAATGTCTATTATATGCTGTTTTTTTAAGATTAGACAAATGTTTTTTATGACTTTAGACAGATGTTTAAAGAAAACCTCTGGATTTCCACAGACTCATTTTACTTTAGGGTGACAGTAAATCACCTCTTATTGTCCCCTTTACAATATCAGGACAATAGAAAGCAGAGTTTTCCTACTATTAGCACTCAAAATGTCTATTATATGCTGTTTTTTTAAGATTAGACAAATGTTTTTTATGACTTTAGACAGATGTTTAAAGCAAACCTCTAGTTTCCACAGACTCATTCTACTTTAGGGTGACAGTAAATCAGCTCTTATTGTCCCCTCTACAATATCAGGACAATAGAAAGCAGAGTTTTCCTACTATAAGCACTCAAAATGTCTATTATATGCTGTTTTTTTAAGATT
This sequence comes from Barbatula barbatula, assembly GCF_947034865.1. Taxonomy (NCBI): domain Eukaryota; kingdom Metazoa; phylum Chordata; class Actinopteri; order Cypriniformes; family Nemacheilidae; genus Barbatula; species Barbatula barbatula. The sequence goes on along the minus strand of NC_136767.1, from coordinate 23,024,986 downwards.
AGACAGATGTTTTCTATGACTTTAGACAGATGTTTAAAGAAAACCTCTAGTTTCCACAGACTCATTTTACTTTAGGGTGACAGTAAATCAGCTCTTATTGTCCCCTATACAATATCAGGACAATAGAAAGCTGAGTTTTCCTACTATAAGCACTCAAAATGTCTATTATATGCTGTTTTTTTAAGATTAGACAAATGTTTTTTATGACTTTAGACAGATGTTTAAAGAAAACCTCTGGTTTCCACAGACTCATTTTACTTTAGGGTGACAGTAAATCACCTCTTATTGTCCCCTTTACAATATCAGGACAATAGAAAGCAGAGTTTTCCTACTATTAGCACTCAAAATGTCTATTATATGCTGTTTTTTATGGCTTTAGACAGATGTTTAAAGAAAACCTCTGGTTTCCACAGACTCATTTTACTTTAGGGTGACAGGACACCTCCTCATATTGTCCCCTTTACAATATCAAGACAATAGAAAGCAGACTTTTCCTACTATTAGCACTCAAAATGTCTATTATATGCTGTTTTTTTAAGATTAGACAGATGTTTTTTATGACTTTAGACAGATGTTTAAAGAAAACCTCTGGTTTCCACAGACTCATTTTACTTTAGGGTGACAGGACACCTCCTCATATTGTCCCCTTTACACTATCAAGACAATAGAAAGCAGAGTTTTCCTACTATTAGCACTCAAAATGTCTATTATATGCTGTTTTTTAAGATTAGACAGATGTTTTTTATGACTTTAGACAGATGTTTAAAGAAAACCTCTGGTTTCCACAGACTCATTTTACTTTAGGGTGACAGGACACCTCCTCATATTGTCCCCTTTACACTATCAAGACAATAGAAAGCAGAGTTTTCCTACTATTAGCACTCAAAATGTCTATTATATGCTGTTTTTTAAGATTAGACAGATGTTTTCTATGAGTTTAGACAGATGTTTAAAGCAAACCTCTAGTTTCCACAGACTCATTCTACTTTAAGTTCTACTTTAAGTTCATTCTACTTTCTACTTTAATAGTGGAATGCATTGTCAATATAAAAAAGTGGATGAGTAGCAATTTTTTATTACTGAACTCGGACAAAACTGAAGTGTTACTTATCGGACCGAAAACCGCCCTACGTAACAACCAAGAATACTGCTTAACTATTGATGGATGTTCCGTAAAACCCTCATCTTCAGCTAAGAATCTTGGCTTTATATTCGATAGTACTCTGTCATTTGAGAACCAGGTCGCCAACACCTGTAAGATTGCGTTTTTCCATCTTAAAAATATATCTAAATTACGTCATATGCTGTCATCATCAGATGCGGAGAAGCTTATACATGCCTTTATGACATCAAGACTAGATTACTGTAATGCACTATTAGGTGGTTGCCCTGCAGGCCTATTACAAAAACTCCAACTGGTCCAAAATGCGGCAGCTCGAGTTCTTACACGTACAAAAAAGTATGAGCATATTAGCCCGGTTCTGTCAACCTTGCACTGGTTACCTATAAAGCATCGCATAAATTTTAAAATCTTGCTTATTACCTATAAAGCCTTGCATGGTTTAGCTCCTCACTACTTGAGAGAACTTCTTACGTATTATAGTCCATCACGTGCACTACGCTCTCAGGCGTCAGGTCAGTTGGTAATACCTAGAATTTCAAAATCAAGTGCAGGCGGCAGATCCTTTTCTTATCTAGCGCCTAAACTTTGGAACAGTCTTCCCTGCAATGTCCGGGAGGCGGACACACTCTGTCAGTTTAAATCTAGACTAAAGACGCATCTTTTTAATCTTGCATACACTAGATTATCATAATACATGTATTTCAAAGATCTAGGCTGCACTAGTTAAAGAAAACCTCTGGTTTCCACAGACTCATTTTACTTTAGGGTGACAGGACACCTCCTCATATTGTCCCCTTTACAATATCAAGACAATAGAAAGCAGAATATTCCTACTGTAAGCACTCAAAATGTCTATTATATGCTGTTTTTTAAGATTAGACAAATGTTTTTTATGACTTTAGACAGATGTTTAAAGCAAACCTCTGGTTTCCACAGACTCATTTTACTTTAGGGTGACAGGACACCTCCTCATATTGTCCCCTTTAAAATATCAAGACAATAGAAAGCAGAATATTCCTACTGTAAGCACTCAAAATGTCTATTATATGCTGTTTTTTAAGATTAGACAGATGTTTTCTATGACTTTAGACAGATGTTGAAAGAAAACCTCTGGTTTCCACAGACTCATTCTACTTTAGGGTGACAGGACACCTCCTCATATTGTCCCCTTTACAATATCAAGACAATAGAAAGCAGACTTTTCCAACTATATCCACTCAAAATGTCTATTATATGCTGTTTTTTAAGATTAGACAGATGTTTTTTATGACTTTAGACAGATGTTGAAAGAAAACCTCTGGTTTCCACAGACTCATTCTACTTTAGGGTGACAGGACACCTCCTCATATTGTCCCCCTTACAATATCAAGACAATAGAAAGCAGAATATTCCTACTGTAAGCACTCAAGGTGCATATTGCTTTTTCGACAAATTTTCATATATGTTAATCCAATAAAAAGTGTATAACTAGCGGTTCCCACACTGACACATTGATGTTCTTATAATAAAGCCTTGTAAAAAGTACATGCACATCATGATGCTTTTCAAAATGTATTTAATTAAGAACAGATCAAGAGAAAATGAAAACTTAAAAATGTTTTATGTTAAAAAGAGATTATCAGAAATATATGCACAATTTACTAAACACATGTACTATTTTTAAAACATTATTAGCAGCACAATTTGCATTTCCAGCTCGTCAATCTTGCCGTCTTCAGTTCACTTTTTTTCAATCCTAGGCACACCTCATGGAACCACCTGTCACAGCTGTCACATTGTATCTAGAAAATGTATCAGGTTACCCATAAATAGCATCAAAGATTATAATTTCGATTGTTTAAATTCCTGTAGAAATGAGACTGATTCGCAGTTAACAATATAGAAACTCACCCAATTTGTAAGATGATGCCTAGATCCAAGTGGCTTTGATGCAGAGCACATGGAGCAGTTATTCACCTCATCAAACTCTATAAAATATGTATAAAATTACATAAACATAATTTTTTTTCAGAGGATACTACAAAGAACTGTATAACTCCTCTATTATTTGTTAAAAACATGAATATCATATTATTTAATAATAATATTAGCAAATACATTTCATTTATTAGAAAATCTGACCTCCGTTAGTGCTGTAATCTGTCTATTTTTATTCAGCAAGTGTCTGTCAAGATATTACTATTAATGGTCTATGGTTTTACTGTTAATGGTCTATGGTTTTGTTTAAAAAGCATTTTGCTAGAGACTGTACTCCCTGAGTGTAATCATGTGTCTTATGACATGTTTAAAAATTCCGCAAGCAATTGCTATTTTGGAAAAAAAGGAGAAGGAAGTTCCTTAGGCAGAGGGGAAGCATAGCTAAAAGATCTAGCACCCATGGTGGTAAGTCGAATTCGAGGTACCCCAGGAGAAATATAAGATGAACATCTGAGAGTACAATATGAGGAGGTGTCCTGTCACCCTAAAGTAAAATGAGTCTGTGGAAACCAGAGGTTTTCTTTAAACATCTGTCTAAAGCCATAAAAAACATCTGTCTAATCTTAAAAAACAGCATATAATAGACATTTTGAGTGGATATAGTTGGAAAATTCTGCTTTCTATTGTCTTGATATTGTATAGAGGACAATATGAGGAGGTGTCCTGTCACCCTAAAGTAAAATGAGTCTGTGGAAACTAGAGGTTTTCTTTAAACATCTGTCTAAAGTCATAAAAAACATCTGTCTAAACTTAAAAAAACAGCATATAATAGACATTTTGAGTGCTAATAGTAGGAAAACTCTGCTTTCTATTGTCCTGATATTGTATAGGGGACAATAAGAGCTGATTTACTGTCACCCTAAAGTAAAATGAGTCTGTGGAAACTAGAGGTTTTCTTTAAACATCTGTCTAAAGTCATAAAAAACATCTGTCTAAACTTAAAAAAACAGCATATAATAGACATTTTGAGTGCTAATAGTAGGAAAACTCTGCTTTCTATTGTCTTGATATTGTAAAGGGGACAATATGAGGAGGTGTCCTGTCACCCTAAAGTAAAATGAGTCTGTGGAAACTAGAGGTTTTCTTTAAACATCTGTCTAAAGTCATAAAAAACATCTGTCTAAACTTAAAAAAACAGCATATAATAGACATTTTGAGTGCTAATAGTAGGAAAACTCTGCTTTCTATTGTCCTGATATTGTATAGGGGACAATAAGAGCTGATTTACTGTCACCCTAAAGTAAAATGAGTCTGTGGAAACTAGAGGTTTTCTTTAAACATCTGTCTAAAGTCATAAAAAACATCTGTCTAAACTTAAAAAAACAGCATATAATAGACATTTTGAGTGCTAATAGTTGGAAAACTCTGCTTTCTATTGTCTTGATAGTGTATAGGGGACAATATGAGGAGGTGTCCTGTCACCCTAAAGTAAAATGAGTCTGTGGAAACTAGAGGTTTTCTTTAAACATCTGTCTAAAGTCATAAAAAACATCTGTCTAAACTTAAAAAAACAGCATATAATAGACATTTTGAGTGCTAATAGTAGGAAAACTCTGCTTTCTATTGTCCTGATATTGTATAGGGGACAATAAGAGCTGATTTACTGTCACCCTAAAGTAAAATGAGTCTGTGGAAACCAGAGGTTTTCTTTAAACATCCGTCTAAAGTCATAAAAAACATCTGTCTAATCTTAAAAAACAGCATATAATAGACATTTTGAGTGCTAATAGTAGGAAAACTCTGCTTTCTATTGTCCTGATATTGTATAGGGGACAATAAGAGCTGATTTACTGTCACCCTAAAGTAAAATGAGTCTGTGGAAACTAGAGGTTTGCTTTAAACATCTGTCTAAAGTCATAAAAAACATCTGTCTAAACTTAAAAAAACAGCATATAATAGACATTTTGAGTGCTAATAGTAGGAAAACTCTGCTTTCTATTGTCTTGATAGTGTATAGGGGACAATATGAGGAGGTGTCCTGTCACCCTAAAGTAAAATGAGTCTGTGGAAACTAGAGGTTTTCTTTAAACATCTGTCTAAAGTCATAAAAAACATCTGTCTAAACTTAAAAAAACAGCATATAATAGACATTTTGAGTGCTAATAGTAGGAAAACTCTGCTTTCTATTGTCCTGATAGTGTATAGGGGACAATAAGAGCTGATTTACTGTCACCCTAAAGTAAAATGAGTCTGTGGAAACTAGAGGTTTTCTTTAAACATCTGTCTAAAGTCATAAAAAACATCTGTCTAAACTTAAAAAAACAGCATATAATAGACATTTTGAGTGCTAATAGTAGGAAAACTCTGCTTTCTATTGTCTTGATAGTGTATAGGGGACAATATGAGGAGGTGTCCTGTCACCCTAAAGTAGAATGAGTCTGTGGAAACTAGAGGTTTTCTTTAAACATCTGTCTAAAGTCATAAAAAACATCTGTCTAAACTTAAAAAAACAGCATATAATAGACATTTTGAGTGCTAATAGTAGGAAATCTCTGCTTTCTATTGTCTTGATAGTGAATAGGGGACAATATGAGGAGGTGTCCTGTCACCCTTAAGTAAAATTAGTCTGTGGAAACTAGAGGTTTTCTTTAAACATCTGTCTAAAGTCATAAAAAACATCTGTCTAAACTTAAAAAAACAGCATATAATAGACATTTTGAGTGCTAATAGTAGGAAAACTCTGCTTTCTATTGTCTTGATAGTGTATAGGGGACAATATGAGGAGGTGTCCTGTCACCCTAAAGTAAAATGAGTCTGTGGAAACTAGAGGTTTTCTTTAAACATCTGTCTAAAGTCATAAAAAACATCTGTCTAAACTTAAAAAAACAGCATATAATAGACATTTTGAGTGCTAATAGTAGGAAAACTCTGCTTTCTATTGTCCTGATATTGTATAGGGGACAATAAGAGCTGATTTACTGTCACCCTAAAGTAAAATGAGTCTGTGGAAACTAGAGGTTTTCTTTAAACATCTGTCTAAAGTCATAAAAAACATCTGTCTAAACTTAAAAAAACAGCATATAATAGACATTTTGAGTGCTAATAGTAGGAAATCTCTGCTTTCTATTTTCTTGATAGTGTATAGGGGACAATATGAGGAGGTGTCCTGTCACCCTTAAGTAAAATGAGTCTGTGGAAACTAGAGGTTTTCTTTAAACATCTGTCTAAAGTCATAAAAAACATCTGTCTAAACTTAAAAAAACAGCATATAATAGACATTTTGAGTGCTAATAGTAGGAAAACTCTGCTTTCTATTGTCTTGATAGTGTATAGGGGACAATATGAGGAGGTGTCCTGTCACCCTAAAGTAGAATGAGTCTGTGGAAACTAGAGGTTTTCTTTAAACATCTGTCTAAACTCATAGAAAACATCTGTCTAATCTTAAAAAAACAGCATATAATAGACATTTTGAGTGCTAATAGTAGGAAAACTCTGCTTTCTATTGTCCTGATATTGTAAAGGGGACAATAAGAGCTAATTTACTGTCACCCTAAAGTAAAATGAGTCTGTGGAAACCAGAGGTTTTCTTTAAACATCTGTCTAAAGTCATAAAAAACATCCGTCTAAACTTAACAAACAGCATATAATAGACATTTTGAGTGCTAATAGTAGAAAACTCTGCTTTCTATTGTCTTGATATTGTATAGGGGACAATAAGAGCTGATTTACTGTCACCCTAAAGTAGAATGAGTCTGTGGAAACTAGAGGTTTTCTTTAAACATCTGTCTAAACTCATAAAAAACATCTGTCTAATCTTAAAAAACAGCATATAATAGACATTTTGAGTGCTTATAGTAGAAAACTCTGCTTTCTATTGTCTTGATATTGTATAGGGGACAATAAGAGGTGATTTACTGTCACCCTAAAGTAAAATGAGTCTGTGGAAACCAGAAGTTTGCTTTAAACATCTGTCTAAACTTAGTATTTATAGGTAAAATGATTTTCTTGATACTGTATGTAATACATTATGTCCTCGATGTAGTATTTGAAGGGGTGTTAATATCCTCAAAATTATACTTAAAATTTTCTCTCAAAGAACAGATAGTGAGGAAAAAATGTTACCAATTAAAATTAAAGTAAGAATAATTTGTTAATTGTTAAAGTAAAAAAATGAAAGTCACAGCAAGAATTAAATGGTTCTTGTCTTAAAACATTGATTGTAAGATGTCATTAAACTAACAAATCAGTGGGAGACAAAAGAGCACTTTTATTTTGAAATGTTCTCGCAATTCTAAGAAGGTCCTCTCGCGGTATCTTTACCGTAGTGTCTCATATATGCGCCCATAACAAAACCGCGTGAGGGCTGACTTGACCGTGTTTTTCAAAGTGGAGGCTGGCCTGACTGCAGTCGTGACTCGGTATAGATCAGCTGACTGACCTCTGCTGGTAGGCGTTTTATTGACAAAGCACCGCTGAGAGAACCGTCGGCAGATGGCAATCACAGTCTGCCATGACCTAGATACAGACCACAGCAGCACCGCCCGAGGTGTCCACAAACACAGCCGTACAGTTATTCGTACAGTAATAAAGCAGTTTTTAGTCTACATTAGTGTTGATCTGAATGTGGGTATCGTAAATCGCACACTGCTATGTGCCGTGCGTTGATCTAACTGGCTGGGGCTTACGAATGACGCAATTTATAAGATCGTTCAGCACAAGTAAATCACGCTGATTTAAATATTATACAAAAAGTTTATAATTTTAGAAATAAAGATACAATTCTTTATTGATGTGATTTTACTTTTATTAGTAGTGTTTTGGTTGTTGCGTGTATTTATATTTTACATTTATTGAATGCCACTAAACAAAACATTTTACATTTGTATAGAACTCACAATCGCAAATGTACGCATATTTATAAAACAATCGCGCTTACATAACAGAGATTCCTACATTCCACGTCATTTGGGAAGCTCGAGAGCAACTTTCAAAGTTTATAAATCTATAGCTAGCGCTTATTTACTGACATTTCAGTAAATTAAACGTTAGCTTGGCTTCCTGTCCTGTAACCCGTGTGCCCCTTTATCACCACGCGAAGAACTGGCCTCACCGAGACACGGCGTCCTTAATTCTCCGCCGATGACATTCTCTGGCCGCCTTTCAAAGCGTTTGAGTGCAGACTAGAGAGACCGGGCGCGCACGCGGCGGGTGGGTGTACGCGCACTTGCGCGCTCCCTTCAGCCGACCGTGGCGAATCCGTACTCGCCTCGCTCCAGCCGGCCACACCCCTTATCTCCTTTTACGGTGTGACGACGACTGCTGACGCAAAGAGCGAGGTGTGCGCGTTGGAAAATGAACATCAGTGAATGAAAAAGGCGCTCTGGAAGTCACTCATTGCCCGCAGAAACGGTGCCGGTTATGTAACTCGATTTCATGTGTAAGTCAAAAAAGCTCTCGGTGCGTCTCGTTGCTGGGGATTCCTAACAACTTTTCTGTTTAAGTCGGTGTCTCGTGGCGGTCTCTGGTGAGGTGAGTAGAGCCGGGTGTTTCTTGGTTTAGTTTGTGAAATGAGAGCGTACGAGAAATGTGTCATTGTGTTAAAGGACCCGGTGCATGGTTCATAACGAGTTCATTACGAGTTGACATGAAACCGCCGAGGTGTTGTGGATATTCTGAGCGGTTTGAAACCTAGTCGTTTATGTCGTTGTTATTGTCAGGACGAACTCTAAGTAAACTCGTTTTCCTGTAGGTATGTTTTTGCGATTATGCAAAGATTTGGCGCTTTAACAGATTTAATGTTTGGTAAGTCTGCGTACTTTGTTCTAAACTTTTATGTGTTATAGCCTGAATGGTGGGTCGGTTAATGCAGTTCATTAGTTTGCTCATTCATACTCATTCATTGCCCGAGTTTGACGTCTGTGGCTATTTACAATGAAGGTCAAGAGCAGCAGATGTGGTCTTGTTTATGTATATAACCTGTTAGGAACGTAAATCACAGATAATGCTTTTTTAATTGATATGGTCGACATCTTCATTGAAATCTGCACTCAATAGCCCCTGAAATAAAAGCAGTTATGGAAAGATTGCAAGTTATGTAACTCATGCCTTGAGAATCATGAGCCGGTGGCAGTGACGTCATGCCCTGGATTTCAATGAAAGGATAAAAAGTTCACTGGATGTGTGCGCGTTCTCCGGTCGCCGCTCGGCTACTCTCTCAGATTTTCCATTTAATTTGCGTCTCTGGTTACATATACAACTTTTCCCTTTGAGAATTTATTATATTCTGTTCTCTTTAAATGTCGACATATGTGAGGGATAATGTTGTGTCGAGTTTAATATTTACAAATGGACGCAAGTTATCCATGATTTTAAACGCGATCACCTGCTGAAATGTATTTTGAAGGCTTTGCTGTGTATATTCTCCGCGAGGATTATATGTACAGTACACCGATCTGCCTCTCCGTGACGCGCGTGTGCTGCGTATGTCTGTGCGTGTTGGAGCGCGAGTGCTGGCGTGAGAGCGCAATCTGATTGGTCCCGACGGCTTTAGGATTCATACATGAGCAGCTTGACTACACTATAAATGTTTACATTTTTAGATAAACTGAATTTATAAAATTATAGCTTGTACAGAACTGCCTCTGTATTCCAGATGCTTATATCACTTCAGGACACACACATTTTTTGATAGTTAACATATATACACCTATTCATCTGTTTAAATCTGGAAAATACATATTATGTGTTTACTTTAAGGTGTTTCCTTAAGTGAGTGGGACTCACCCCTTTCCTCAAATAGATAATTGGCTTCAGGTATGTGCCACAAATCACGATTTGTCACTTGCTCTTCCAATTAAGGCAATAGTTTTAAATTCAATTTTAGAAGACGTATATCAACACTGGTTCAAAAGCAGATATTAATTGAGCTATAATATTTTTTTATTTTACATTATTAAGTCTTGAAGACATATTAATTCAGTTTAAATTGGGCAGTTGGTTCACATTTTTGTATTTGTGAAGTGTGTAAGAAGCTTAGAATAAGAAGCTGGATTCAGCCTAGAAAAAACTGACACAGAAAGTGCTTCTGGACCCGAGTCATTTACATCTTGCAAAATAATATATTATATTTGATAAAAATGTATAGAGCATGATCAGTCAATAACTTAAGTCTGTGTCCCAAAAAAGTGAAACATCACAGTATAAGGAACAGTGCGGGGACAAATATTTTTCTATAACGCTTATTAATTAGAAATGCTATGAAAACTCGGCTTGATAAGAAAAATTACAGGACAGGTGTTTACAATTGGGCAGTCACATTCATTTCATAGGGCACTGAGCAAAAGACACGTTCCTGTCTTGTATTGGTCGATCCTGAGGATTTTAACTAGCTCATAATTACATCATGTCATATCCTTATGAGGTAAAGCATCAGTCACTTATGTTCTCTTTTGCTCTCTTTTATGTACGCTGTGTTGTGAATACAGGGTTGCTCTGTGTGGGCAGCTTACTGCGCCCCGTTCTGCTCTAGATGCTAAATGATTTTGAACGAAGGTTCTCATTAGAAGAAAACCCACACAGGCTGAGTCACAGATAGACAAAAAAGCACAACCCCGGGGGACTGGGGGGTTGTGGGGGCTATGACAGGTACATCCCTCCTCCGGTGTGAGTGTGTGTTAGGTAACAGATGACACAGTGGCCACTTCTGGGCTGTTACAGAGCATTTGCACTGGGGAAACTGGGTTACTGGGGCATGGCCTGCAAGCTTCGCCCAGCACGCAGGCAGGCATATCACAGTGACTCGCCAGGCATAAATGGCAGTGAGCTGCTGCAGCTACTGTGATGCATGCTAAGAGAAACGCTGGCCCTTTAAATGCTCTCAGAGTGAATCTGTAAATGTTCAGTCCTTTATCACATCTACAGCCGTGCGCACCAAGCATTAAGCTGAAAAACTGAGTAGACAGATAGGCTGAGCTAAGAAAGACAAAGATTGGGTAATGAAGGTGCAAGAAAGACAGACCGATAGAAAGTGAAAGAGAGAAGAAAATACTCACAGAGTTACAGGTGAAGTTTGTATGTTGTAATACACATTAAAGCCCTTCTTTTTCTAAAGGACACTACGGTTAAAAAAAGGTAAATGTTAGTGATAATGCACAGTGCATGGAGTCGGACTGATTCTTCCAGTTCTTGTTTGGGCCATGGTGAATAAATCACTACATAATAAAAGGCCTTTTTGTGCATTAATCTTTCTGAACATCAATGTTTACAATGTAAACGTATTGTAATAGTTGTTAAATAATGTCTAGATGGCCCAGTGGTGCTCAAAGATTAGTGGAAATGAGGGCCAGAGGTCGGTCACATGTAAGGAGCCATAAGATCTAGGAAAAAAACATAACATAAATCATGTAATGCTTGTTAGATTTTCTCTTTACACTGAATGTTGTATCATACAATTTGCATTAGGCTGTGTTATGCTAAGGATGAAATGATTCCAAATAGTTTTTAGTTCTTTACCCCATATTTTCTACTCTACAGATTTAACAAGATTTAAAATAGAGCACCCTCCTGTGTACACACAGTACATAATTTGAGTACATTTCAATTCCATCAATTTGGCTCTTAGTACATGTTTATTGCAAGATGACAATATTATATGATGACATTATAAGATGACAGATATTTATATCTGATAATGTTGGTCACACAAATGGTAGCCATTGTTAGCCATCCTAGCTGTTTGTTCGATTTGATGTTAAAATATAGTTTGAGGGCAGTACTGTTTCTTTCATTAGAAGGATTTGACTACTGTCTTCTGTAAGTGTATTGCTAGCGTGATGCACATGTGACCACAACACTGGATGTGCTTAGATGTTTTTATTTCCCTGATTTCTTTGTAAGTCGCTTTAGATAAAAGCGTCTGCTAAATGACTAAATGTAAATGTTTTAAGATGCCTTATTTCATTTCCTTATTTACCCAATCATATTTTGCTTTCCAATCCAAAGAAGTATCTTATTGTCAGTGTTGTTAATTGTTTCTTTCTTTCCATCTCACTACCTGATGCATGATATCAAGTTCTCCGTTCATCCATAACTCTAGTCAGTTAGTGTAATAAGTCAGTTCCTCCATTCATGGTTGCTTTCCTCTTGCTTTAGTACCTGAAAGTAGGTGTTAACTTTATTAAGAGTCAGACTGCTCGTAAGAGTTCACCCAAAACTGAGAAGTCTGTCATCATTTACTAATGCTCTTTCAAACCTGTATGTCTTCTCTGCAGAACACAAAAGGGATATTTGGAATAATATTTGGAACCAAACAATGGCGGCCGAGGTACCCATCCACTTCTATTGTATAGAAATAAAACCAGTTCGTGAATGAGTAGCCTACCGCTGTTGGTCGGTTACCAAAATATCTCCTTTTTTATCTGCAGAAGGAAGTCATACAGGTTTGAAATGACAAGAGGATGAGTAAATGATAATTACGACTGAGCAAAAACTACATAAAGCATATACACTGACTAAAGTATTGGTAATTATAAATATTTTGTTGATCTTTCCTTGCTTATGAATAAAAATGGTAATTATCGACACTATAAGCTTTGCACACGTGTATTTTCTGCCAAGCGTCCTTCAATTCTGTTTCCACTTGAAGCACAAAGATTATTTTTTCTTTCATCTTAAATAATATGTTTGAAAAAAGGGCAGAGATTTCAGTTGTCTTAGGGTGGATGTCAGCTCTCTTCTAGATGTTTTACATTCATTTTGTTTAAAGCTGTTGCATGTTTGCATACTGCAGCTAAGGTTTCTATAGCTATATGCATTGTGTGGGAGAATGTTTAAAAAATGAAATATTGCTTTAAATGTATTAATTCGCTTGTCTGGTTAACTTTACTGCTGATACGCCAAACCATTTGTGTGTGATGACCTTTGAAAACAAACCAACAGGTTAAACCACATCAAATCTTTTATTGCTGCCATTTATTGTTAACAAATTAATGAAGCCTTTCCCTGCTGGGAGAAATGGATACCTTCATTTTAATTATATGAATTATGAGAAACATAACGAAAATAAAATAAATAAATAAAAATGTCTTTCTTTTGGCACTAAATGTATATGACTTTTATTATTTCACTGTATGTTTACTATATACATGTTCAATATAAACAAATGTGTACATATAACCTTTAAATATTATTTATCGTTGACAAATTGCTCAAGCAGTGTTGTCTAAAGCATTTAAGGTGGCACAGCAGTAGATATAATTTTATTGCAACTTTCAAATATTGTACTGTAAATAGCTACTGACATTATCATCTGAAACCCGATTTATTATCTTGTGGTGAGGCCCCTACATTACGCAATCTAAACGTATAAAAAACATTTTCTGAATGACAAACTATTAATATTGAAGAACAGTTCACCTAAAAATAAAAATCCCATCCTCATTTATTCACCGAAGAGTTGTTCCAAATCTGTATACATTTCTTTGTTCTGATGAACACAGAGAAAGATATTTGGAAGAATGCTTGTAAATAAACGGTTTGTGGACCCCATTGGCTACCATAGTAGGAAAAATTGCTTTATAAATTTCATTGTTCTGTTGAACACATAAGAAGATATTTAGAAGAATGTAGGAAAGCAAACGATTCTGGTTGTAACGGTTGTAACTTTGGAAACTTTTGAGTGAACAGTCCCTGTAATATAACATTTATATGATTTTGACTATACATCCAATGGTTAGTTGGATTTTATGTAAAAACTAATTTAGTAGAAAATATACAGTTACTAGATCACTGAATTTAAAACCTAATAGGTGAGTAAGGGAGTGTGTATGTATTGAAGGTCTGCCCAATGTCTGTGTCACAGGGAAAATGGGGTTAGTTGAACAGCTGAATGGAAATTCATCACGATTATCATGTGAGTGTTACGTCCAACAAATGAATAAAGCCGTGAGTAAGTCCTGGAGAACTCTCTGGAAAGAGATTCAAGGTTTAATGGACTCACAAGCCATTTGTAAAAGTCACAGGACATTTCACTCATGCAGGTCCCTGAACAAACTGTAAACACAAGAAACAGACAAGAGCACAGAAGCAGATTGAAATGTGATTTTTGCAGAATCTAAAGTTCTCTTTTCCAGTTTGTGGAATGTATTGGACTTTAGTTGGGTTTGTTGTATGGCTAGAACTGTAGATCGGACTCACCAGTTCACGACACAGGTGGAAAACAAACCATGGGAATTCTTTAGGGAGACTGTAATTGGTGTACTTCGACTATGACGTAAGTAGATCAACTCCAAGACACAAATTTGTCTGTTTTGGACTGTTGTACTTTATTTTAATGACTTTAAAAATGTCATATTTTCACTATTGTTCTATATTCTAGTGAGGATAAAATATGTTTTGCATGTTCATTTTTGTGCTGCTCTCTTCTATGCAATGCAAAAAATCTCAGGAGCACCTTTGTATATTCAAAGTGGCAGCATGAAGATGCACCATGTCAGATTTTAGGGTAATGAATTCAAATAGGATTGCTTACAAATGAAATGTGAGAACTATAAAGGACAGCAAGATGTTCAGCTCATGTTCAATTATGGCTTAAAGCGATAGTTAATAAATCGAATTTACTCACCATCATTTCAAATCTTTGTTTCTTGTCTTTCTTTCTAATACAGAAAACAAAATACTTTTTCTAAAGATTGTTGATAAACAAGCAATACCAGTACCCGTTGTTGCACTGGTTTTGTGTTTATACAATAGAAGTGAATGGGTACCTCCATTGTTCAGTTACCAACATTCTTCAAAATATCTTCTTTGTGCTTTGCAGAACAAAATCATACATATTTGAAAGGCCAAGAGGGTGAGTAAATTAATTTTCATGTTTGTGTGTCACTTTAAATTAAATTCAGATCAGATGACTTAGGATGCAATGCTCAAGTGCACTACATACTGTAGCTGTCACTTTCACTTTTGACATGTTCCAGAGAACATCTGCTACTGTATATTGCCATGTATTGCCCAACATATGGATTTTGAACAAACACAATTTTCCTTTTAGGTTGAATTTTTCTTTTACCCCAACCTGGCCCTATAACTAAAGTCAAATCAGCCATAATCAGAGCCTTTTAAAGCTCAACTATGCACTTAAACCAATTTTAGGCCTTAATCCGAGAGAGGTAGTTTTGCTCCGCAAAATACGACTGGAGATGGACCTAGGGCAGTTAAGTCTCGCGTAGAAGCCGTAGAAGGTCTCGCGGGGCAGAAGAAGCTTTACTGTTGCCTCATGATTACGTTAAGCGAGTGGAAGTATGTTGCACATGACTTCAGAGGGAATGTCTGGTATTTGTGTTGCTCTCCGTAACCTTCTAATGGTGTCATATGCGATGTTCAGTGTACAATTATATAATCGCTCATACAGACGTCATTCTCGGCTCAAATGCCCCCTCTCTCTCTGTCTTTCTTTCTTTTCCCCCCAAGACCCACCCAGCCTGCCCTAAGATTGTGTTCTTCTTTTTATTAGTTTTTCCTTTTGGTGTATGGATTATTTCCTTTCATTTCTGCTAACAAGTGTGTGTTTGTGCATGTGTGGCTTGGCTTGGGCTTGTCACCTCAAAGATACATGTAAGAAACTATAAAACATTATGTTTGATGTGTTCTTTGACATTGTGTAATGCTAATGGGTAGAGAGACACAGATCTCCAACTGATCTGAGCTGATGTGTGCTAACTTTACCACAGCTAGAGCGCTTATTACAGTATATTGGAAACATATGAGTGAGTGTGCATGGTAGTTAGCGAAACTTAGAAAGCCTATATATGTTTGTGTGTGCATATATGAAAGAGTATTTCAGGTTAAGACATTGTTTAATCCATTCTGTTCAAGCCTGTGTGGGGTCTTTATTTATCCAGGTTTCTAGGTTAGTCCTATTCTTAACTCTGCTTAGAACATCAGAGTCTGTTCAGGTTAAAACTATTTCTGTCCACTCCAGGCTTAATTCTATTACAGTTCATCTGATTTTGGCTGTGCGTAGTGGTTGAAGAGTTGGTCTTCTTTGCACATGTAATAATATCAAATTATTTGATATGACTTTTGATTATTGTATATTGTGTCTAATATTACAGCTTTTAAATAACATATTTTTGAATACTGTTTACATTTTTAAAAAGTTTTCGCACTTTGAAAGTCAATTGCTTGGCTGTTTATGGGAAGGAGTCAGAAAGAGTTAATTTGCATTGCGAAGATGAATGGATGTCCTAGGCTTGTCGAACGACTTGCGGTTGAGTAATTCATGGCAGCATTTCCCCTTTAACTTCATCCTGAACCAGAAGAAGCAACCAAAGCTGTCAAACACACCATCCACTTAATTATTCCAAGGGAGAAACCACAGCACACACAAAGATACTGTGTAGCATCATAGCGTGAAAGACTGGCAGTTTAAGAGGGCTCTGAGGAGGCAGCTCTGTTTTCCAAACACAAAGACAGAGACCACGTTCAGACCAGACAATATGTTGGTTATAGAAACATCAAAGCAGGTGGTCAAGTTGATGGTCCCTTGGGAAGGTCAGATAAGGGAGGGAAAAAGATTCTAACTGGTGCTGGGATGCCGCAGGCAGGGGTGGAGTACTCAATGTGGGCCACTTGAAGTAGACTGAAGAGGAATTATAGCTCACACACTGTGCAAGGTGTATTCTATTAGGCATCAAAGGTGTACAGGAGAAAGGCCATCCTATCCACCACAGAGGCTGCTGAATAGGCATCAAAATAGTCCACCAAATTACATCACAACATTGCTTGGATGTCCCAGTTGTTGGTGGGATGCAACATCAAACCACACAAACATCGCCTGGAAAAGCTTACCACCAAAACCTTCTCAAACAAGAATGAAATGTTTGCTTTAGAAGAGTTCAGTAGTGTACATGTTTACTTCAGACCAAATGTGCTTCAGTCAACCATATAAACAGCTCTGTGTAACACTGGTGTCACAAAAGAAGCCGTTACTCAAATAGCACCAAGTGGAAGCTTCTTTGGAGTTTGCCAAAATAGCATTATAGTGACCCAGTTGGGATGTGGGAAAGGATTTTGTGGTTGGATGAGAGACCAGGTTTTCAAAAGGTTCCAACACTGCCCTACCCACCACCTTACCAAATGCCATTCCTACAGTGAAGGCTGTTGGTGGCGGGTAATCTAGGTGTATATGTTAAAAATTAAGATTTGAGTGGATTATGAGTGGTTATCCAATAGTGATGTGAAAATATTGTCTGACAAAACGTGTACAAATTAATTGAATTAAAATTGCTTATGCAATAATTTTGTGTTTCAGGGTTTGTGTGTATCAGGAGAGGGTGTTTCTTTGGACTAGTGTGAAAGCTACCCTTTATCTGAGAGTGTGTGTGTATGAGTGTGTTGGGACTGGGTGTGGAGGCAGCAATGCATTGTGGGATGGACGACAGTTTGCTATCCCAATCTCACGCAGTTTGGGTGTGGCTCCAGTCAGACAAATTGAGATCTGGACTTTCAGTTTTGCTGTTTGTTGCTTTGAGTATAAACAATATGGCCAATATTAGCACACAGATATTTGTTTTTCCAACCTAGCTTTCCAGTGTTTCCAACATGTGCTTTTTCTCACAAGTGTTTGTTTACACAAAAATCAGACAATAAAACTTTGGCTAATGTAGAATCAGTGATGTCACTGTTTAATAAAAAAAAATCATTTTAATAACTCAATTGGATAAAAAAAAATGTATCCTGAGAAACAAGTCTAAGGGACTTTAGAAGAGATCTCTTAAGTGCCTCAAGCTGTGCACAGATTTGCCAAGATACGAGACAGAGATTTCCAAATTCATTTTTGTCATCAAATTGTTTCAAAAACTTGCCTTACAAATAAATATTAGAGCCTCATAATCTTCAACAGTTGTCTCAACTTCCTGCTTGTAAGGTGAATACATGCATAAAACATGACATGAATTCCTAGCTATGAAAGAGAAATCTCTGCGCAATCCAATGTTTAATCTGGGATGGATAATGTATTTATTACAGGTTCTTAAAAAGCAGATTTAGACAGTGGCATTATTTGTATGTGTGCCAACATAAAGTATTTTTGCTCTCACTCTCTCTCTCTCTCTCTCTCTCTCTCTCACTCTCTCTCTCTCTCTCTCTCTCTCTCTCTCTGTTTTGTAAGACTGTGGAGATTGTTTGGATGGTTAATATTAATGAAATCTAATGGAAGTTTTGGATATAGAAGTGAATTATTTATGCTTTGTTAGTGCTGCTGCACCGCGAAAGAGATTGATGGTTCTTTAATCATAAACTAATGAGAGGAGACCACAAATAGTCATTACACTAAAAACATCAGAGTGTTAGCCAAAGGGCTCTTTTAATACGAAAACCATGTTTGATAAATTGGTATAGCCTGTATCAAATCAAATATTAAGATGGTTTGGTAGGTTAATAAATGGCCGGTTAGAAAGGGTTGTTGTTGAAAGGTTATTTTGAATGCAGGGTATGTGTAAAACTGGTCAGGAATTCAATTTGCCCCTTAAGGAAAATCACATAATATGCTTGAAAGCGTGAGGGCAAACTAAAAATCTGGGTTCCGCAGTTCATTACACCTAGAAAAAGAAGTTTTGAAAATAGAAAAGTTACAATGGAAAATAAAGAGAACATTTTATGGTTAATAATAAAAACAGTTTTATTTCTGTATTTTGTGCATCAGAATGAGAGGTCATATATTCGTCTATTAAAGCTAATATTTAACATTACATTTTTTAATTGAGAAGTAAATGATAAATAATGCAAAATTCTCAGCAGTGGTCTTGGATGTATATTTGTCTCAGATGTTAAAGCTCTATTTGTGTTTTTAGTTCATGCATGGCCATGTGTACGTTGCAGTTTTGAGCTGAGCTCCAGTACACTCACTTATTGGTTGTCGCTGAGCTTTTGTCCACTTGAATCTTGAAATGTGTATGCATACACAATATAGTTACATCCCATCCCTGTTCATTTCTGAATTCATTACCGTAGTAATGAGAGGTGATGGTTAACAAACGCACAATTCAGGCATGCAGAGACTGAAAAGCACTTTCTTAATCTGACATGGTTACCCCTGATTTGATCTGCCTCTAAGATAACCCTGCCCATCATCAAATAACACCTCCCACACATTTACAAAGTTGACGCCCGTCGAAACCTGAACACATGTATAATTTAGCAACTTTTGGAAATGCGAAAAAGTACTGAAGTAGTTTAATTTTTCCAATTATAAAAGCAATATGGTTAGTTCCAGAAGGACAATAGACTTCACAGCAGATAGTCAATCTCTTACCCAGCCCCTCCATTCTCCTCACTCGCTCTCCCTCACTTTCTCTTTCTGTGATGTTGCCTGTATAATTAAATTGATCACTGTTCTGTTTGATATAAAGTAGCTCACTGTTAAATTAAAAACAGGCCATTTTAATTATAGTCTCTCTTCCCTTAATTAGTTTGTGTTTCCCCCTCTAACTATGTATAATAGACCCCCACTTTTCTCTCTCGCCTGATCTTTCATTCTGTCTTTATTCTCTTATAAAGAGGTGAGAAGCACAACAACCTTTCAATGACTCTTGACCATTAAGCAAAAGGAAACGTTCACACACTCACAAACAGCCTCTTTTACTTAATGATTAGCTTTTCATTTAGCTAGGTCAGATCGCATTAAGATAATTACAATTGTAAAAGAACAATGTGGGTTTACTGTGCAACGAGGGACACTTATGCGGATAATTACAACACAGATCAACACACAAGCATAAATGAACAGTGCTTCTAACAGGCTGTATGTTACGATGACAGAACTCAGAGCTCAATAAATAGAACGATGGATAGACAGTCTGATAAAGCCGCGGATGTGTGAATAGATGGAGAGACAGAAAG
The DNA here is from genome assembly GCF_947034865.1 of Barbatula barbatula. Taxonomy (NCBI): domain Eukaryota; kingdom Metazoa; phylum Chordata; class Actinopteri; order Cypriniformes; family Nemacheilidae; genus Barbatula; species Barbatula barbatula. The sequence goes on along the minus strand of NC_136767.1, from coordinate 23,005,050 downwards.
CAGTAATTTTCCAGGTTGCGAGAGAAAGATGACCTCCTGTGAAATGGTTGTACAGTTTGGAGGTATACTTTTGTCTGTAGGGCTTTAAACATCTCTTCTGTCCTTTGAGATCGAAGGAAACTGCTGCTGACATACATAATCTTGTGTTGGGCTCCACAAGAGAAGTAGAAAGGTTAAAGCATTAGTTCACCCTTTTCAATGAGAATTCAGTCACCCTTGTGTCAATCAATACACACACTTTTATTTCTTCACAAAAGTGAATTTTGTCTGTACAGTTTCCAGTGAACACAGCTGTCAAATTCCAAAAAGCACCATTAGCAGAATCCGAATGACTTGTGCACTTTATTCTGTTTTATATTGTTTTTTTTTAGCAACCTTTGTTGTATGGCAAGTGGAATTACAATTTCTTTTAATGAGAGCAAGCTTTGAGTGTGTGATTGTTTTAAATGTTAGTTGTTCCATCAGTTCTTAATGACACAATGATATTTTTAAAGAAATCAAATTCATTGCACACCTTATTCATTAGTATAGATGCACCAATGTATTAAAACAATTTTATAGTTTAAAAACAATCGATGATCAGGGCCGATAGATCCTGTAAATCTAAATTTGTGCTGTATAGAAAATGTTAAACGATCCTCGTTTATACTGCCGTTTCAGAAAACATCTGCGTTTACACTACACTTCCGAAAACACATGACCAGTCAGACACGCTGGGCATGCGCACACAAATGTAAACAGTTGTATGAGCATACATAAGTTGATTGTTGATGACAGTTGGTTACTAGTCACAGACTTACCAGTACAAAATGAACATGATGGCGAGGAAAAGCAAGGACGTTTTGTTGCATGTCACAAAGCTGGATTGTTTTTTACCCATGTAAGTTCACGTTTAGTTTACTCAGAGTTTTCGCGCTAAAGAAAGTGGTTTGGTTTGAGCGGGTTTCGTCGCCATGGTAACTTATCTGCTCTGGAGCAGGTTTAATTCTGGGTTAGAGATCGCAATCCAAAACTGGACCAATCAGCTGTGAGAACGTGACGCAGTGAAGTCACCCCCCGCGTATCCCCCCTTCCAGATAAAAAAAAGTTTAAAGTGAAGTGAAAAGAGGGAAAATCTTTTGCTGCTAAGTGTTTATTTGTATTGTATATTTACATATATTGATTAGAATTCAAGATACATTCATATAATTATTATATGAGTTTGTAATTTATATTTATTAATTAATATTAAACAAAGCATTCTCAAACTTTCACTGCAGCAGTGTTTATTCCTGCCTTGTAAATGTTTCAATTCATGACATTTTTTCACAAACTGATGATGCTTAGTTTCCATGTTCAGTGTGATTGGCTGTTTGCAGAGCATGTCATACTTTCAGGTGCACGCGCCTCACGAACTCCAGTTGACCGAGAAAGTTTATACTAAGCGTTGTGCTTAGTAACGTAAACCTGATCTAAACCAGGTTGGGTTGGTCTGGTTTTGTCAACTCAAAACTTACTCTGCAACTCAGTGTTTGTTCACCTTGCTTTGTCATAGAGGCCACAGTGGTGTGGAGAGATGAGGTAATCCATGTTATTAGGCTTGTTTGATTTCATCCATTTCGACGGGTGACATTGCACTACTGATATATGAAGTATTACCAGACGTCATGCAGTAAATGTTTATATAAATTATGCTAAAATAATAAAGAAAGATAATAAAGATGCTATTTGGTATATTTTCATACATTTTGATATTGTTGGTAAGAAACAATACAAAAGTACATAAACACCTTCTAAATCATTGAGAAATTAATATATTCACAATGTATTTAGCCATTATATATGCATTTAATCCCGTTTTTGTATACGATGGTGGATGATGTCTTAAGTCTTAACTGTCTTATAGACGGTAGTTTAAAGCTGTGATTTAATGCATGTTAACCTGAACAGACGCTAACCGAACGCATTCTTATTTTATGGCAGGCAGGCTGGCTGAGATCACTCTGAATAATCTGAAATTGGTATTGGTTTTGATATTGGTAAGATTTTAGGTTTCATTCATACTGTAAGTAAACATACAGTATATGTTTTATAAAGAAATTCCATGGCAATTATTTGGAAATATAGAGTATAGATAAAAATACGTACTACTGTAAGTTGCAACAATAGATGAAGAACGTATCTGTCAGATATGTTGACAAATGGCTTGTTGTACCTGTTTCACAGTTGTTTGGTAACATTCTTATCTTTTCTGTCTAATTGCTGAAATCACTTACAGGAGGCATATTGTGGGGTATTTGTTTTCAATTCTTTGACTGTTGAAATGACATAAGAGCAAAACCATGAACTACTTCTAGTTAAAGCAATTATATGAATTCAGCCTTGAACAAATGACTGTTTTGTAGTGAAATCTGTCAAATATACTTAATATCATATTGTTTGTTATGTTATAAAGAACCTAAAAAAAGCTCAGATTTTATCAACACAGACGCAGAGAGAGAGTAACAAAAATTGATGGAGTGCACATAGAGAGTGAAGAATGCCAGCGTTTTTAAAGTATTGAAGGGAATGTGAGGCTGTTTACAATACAACAGTCGGCATCAGGAAGCAGAGGTCTGTATGTGTCACGGTGTGTGGACAGAACCCAAACGCAGGGAGCAGAGTTAAATAACAAAAACTTTATTTAAACAAAAGACCCTCGATGGGGAAAACATGATCTAAAACAAGACAAGTGTAAACTAAAACTTTCCACAAGGGGAACAAAACAAACAAAGTCCTTTGAATAATAAATCAACAAAATCCACAAACTTAGAACAGGAACAAACACGATAATCCATAGACAGGGATAATCCAACAAGGTGACGTGAGGAGGTACGATAATGACAAAATGACAATGAACCGACAAGGGACAGAGGGAAACTGGGCTTGATAAAGGGAAACACTAACAAGGACAGATGACACAGGGAGAGTGGCCACAGGTGACATGGATGAAACACTAAGGGAAAGCTAACAGGAGGATTGCACGAGGCAGGTGAGGGGACTGAAACACTAAGGGAAAGATGGATCAGGGCTGGAGACAAGACTAACACTAATGGACTGCAAACAGGGAAACAAGGGGGCGGGGCTAAAGGACGTGACACCGGAGAGAGAGCATGGCTTCTCAAACCAAAACAATGCTCTTTCTCCACACAAAACACATGGGACTGACATGATCCTGCCACAAGATTCGAAAACCAAGCCAAGGAGAGGCAGGATCATGACAGTATGTGGTTATAAATTAACTGCTGAAGGGAATCAGCATGCGTCGGTGCAGGATCTGGTAAACAAACCACATCAAGTAATAATATTTGCTTTAATTTTCATGAATTTGGCTTGATGACTAGAGCATATTTGTACAAACCATCCGTGGGAAACAATGCGACAAGTGTGTCTGCAGATACTGTATGCATGTTTCTGTGTGATACGTAAGAGGCAAGAAATACACTTTTAAAGATAGTATAGACGTGTTCAATTGTTTTGTGAAAATTCATCTGGGCTAGGTATGATCTCAAAGGATTGCGTTGCTGGGACAGAGGCCATCTTTCTGGTCCGAAGGGAGTGGCCCTGCACAGTTAGCATCCAATGACTGATTTATGAATTCCTTATGAACAAATCACTTGACCAAATATAGGTTTGGAACAGACAGTTGAAGGCTTTTAACGCACCCTTATCACACATCAGATTAAAATTCTGTTCCTGACCTTGTTGTTTAACATAACAATTACCTGGAGGGTTGACTCATTGAGAATCATTGTGCTTTTCCTCTAACAATCTTTTAAACTCCGCTACAAAGCATTCAGTTCGCTCCCTCTCCCTTTCTGCCTCTCAGTTCCTCCTCCTCGCTTGCGTTGCTGTTCCACTGACCCATATTCCTTGTGTAGTTCTTTAAAGCAGCAGAGGCGCAGTCAGCCTCCCAACCAAAGTAGCACCGACATAAATAAAAACTTGATAAAGCAAAACATTAAAAGAAAGAAAAAATGAAAGAAAGAAAGAGAGAGCGAGAGAGAGAGAAAGAGAGAAAGATTTAAAGAATAAGATTATTGTTCTAGGGATTATCTTTATTTGTTGAGCTTCATTTATATGCCATGACACAATGCAATGTGTAATCTGAATAGTAAAAACACCCTCAAATCATCATCCATCATTACTTAGACCGCATTGCTTTCAGTTTTAAAATAATTAGCAGGTTTAAGCTACTTTTCTTGAATATCATGGTGACAAAAGTCATTAAAGTGTTAAATGTAGTGCAAGCAATTAAATCTAATTGGTGGGTACATTTACTGTAAAAGACAATGTGTTGGTAAGAACAGGTTGTGTTTCAGAAGAGCAGCCATGTTGGATGGTGGGTTTAATGGAGGATTCTGTGTTCGCCATGGCAACCGTCTGAGTCCTGAAACTGTGATTCCAACAGCACACATTATTTCTTCTAAAAGGTGTTTGGCACATCTTCTTAAAGATGTTGGTTGGCTAATGGAAAACAGATCTCATGTTTGCAGTTTTTAAAAAAGAAAATCAGTGTTAAATCTGAAGACTTGAATGTTTACTTTGAAAACGAATGGTTTTTGAGTTTAAACTTTACTGTATATTTTCAAATACGTTAACATGAATACATAGACACCTTTCAAAGTGTCGCTTAAGCTGTTTTATAGCTTTTATAAAGTTTTGTTTCATGATTATCTTTGCTTTTTGTATACTCACATTTGTGTAAATGCAGATGGCTCTGACTGTACACCATATCCACATTTCTGAGGCGGTTTATAGTATCATTAAATGTATCATTATGAAGTGTGACACTGAAACAGACCCTGTTTTTACAGCATTTGGCAAATATGTGAGAAAACAGCCTGCAAAATTGAGTATTTCAATGTTACAGCAGGCTTTCAGACAGCATGCTTCAGTCAGGTAACCCAGTGCCCTGCAACATGCAAATTCATGTAATTCACACCATGTTTTATAAATCCCCTCCATCAATCACTCTGCCTTTCTTGAACAGTCAGAGGCGTTTAATATAGACTACATTGCTTTGCATCTTTCACATCAGCGGAATTTGAATCATATTTGTTGATGTATTGAACAATCCTAATGTTCTGTTTTCTTTGAGCTGCTAAAAATGAGATTTCATTGCCATCAATTAGTCTTGTTGTCGGACTTTGATCTTAATTTATGGTCTTTGCACAAACTCGGGCTATAGGTTAGGCGTCTTCCAGGAAAATGTTACTGCCCTGTGGTAAAAAAACAACCATGCTTAGTTGCATACGAATATATTTGCCTCGGCCCCGCATTTACACAAGCGCTGACAACAGCCAGCAATCCCCCCAAATTATTTCAAAAATGATGTTTTGGGGTAATTATGTACTGACGTGCGGATATTTTCTCAGCTGTGTGTGTGTTTGTGTGTGTGTTTGAGGCTGCGGGCTGTTAGTGATGTCGTTGGCTGAGTATTGAGCTCCCGTCTGACCTACTTTCGTACTTCGCATCAGCTCAGCGCTGTTTACAGGCGCTCGGGAACGGAGGATGTGGACCCTGTAACGAAAAGAACCCCGCTCGTTGCAGAAACGCCGAGACGCGTATCGCTACATTGTGGGATTGCTCAGTTTGCGTGTTAGATGCATTTTTGTCCAGTTTCCCACTTTGGAGTTGCTTTCCTGTGGATTGTTTGTGGTGAAGACGTGCTCGCTCGTGGCTTCCAGTGAGGCGCGGACGGAATGTTCACCGATTGCCGAAGTCAGTCGCGGAAATGCACGGTAAGATTTTTCTTTGAAGTTTTACAGCTAAATACAGTTCAGGTGTGTGTTTAAAGCTTAGTTGTTTGCTTCCATGAATCAGTGAGGCTCTCGTGTGTAAAAGCTACACATGAGAAGCGAGTGGAAATATTAAGTAATTGAGTTGTGATACATGACAGATTGATGCTCGAGGGTCGCGCGCTACCGGATGCGCGGCAGCGCGCTTGTCACGGAGCTCGTTTCCTAATCACCTTAATGTTTTCATTCCCGGCGTGATGGGACGCGCGAGCGCATAGCCAAAACATTCAATGCACACTGTTTACAGTGAAATTATATGAAGAAACTTTTTACATTTTTGCCGGTATGTTTGCTGATCCGACTGTCTTGATTTAGGACAGGTGAAATTCTTGCAATGCGTCCTAAATGGGTCACTGTTAAGTCAGCAGAAACCGGCCAGTCTTGGCAGTGCATCGTTGAAATTTTGACCCTGGAAAATTCTGTTACTTTAAATGCGATTCATTTCATTTGTACTCGTGTGAACAAAAAAGTCCGTCTTAAAATAGGCGCTTCTCTGTTTTGCTGTGTCCTTGGACTCCTGCTGATGTTTAGGCTGAACGTGCGTGTTTGGGTTCTCCATTTTGTGGTTCATGAGTTAAAAATTACGTTTCGGTACAGGTGCGTTTTTTAAAGCGGTGGTGTACTGCGGACAGTAGAATATAGGCAGTTAGAATATAAGAAGAATACAGTTTAAACAAATACTAGACCTGCATGTTGTTCTGTGGTTGTGTTGTGATTGATTGTATTGTATTTATGATTAATATTAAGTTAAATGTCTTCATGTTGCTTGTCGCTGTACTTTTGTCCATGTATATGGATTTTTTTAAACTGGATAAATAATATGAAGGATTTGAACATTTACGAAGCATTTCGGATGCTATAAAGATAACAAGTACATTTGTGGGGCCCTCTGAAACTCTTCATTTAGTTTCTTGTGGAGATTGTTGAATGTTCATCAAATTTGTGAATGTTTGCGTACTAGTGTGGTTGCGTACAAGTGTGTAGGGTATGTAAGCCTACATCTTATATGTTCTTTACAGTGTATTTGGCTTTCTGGATAAGTGTGTGTGTGACTCACTGAAGTAATCATTATTGTAAGAAGGTTTATAAAGATGTGTACTGGGTCAATGTGTATGTATGTATGGATATGTGAGTGTGTATGAAGTCTATCTTGTGTTGAGTGTGTGTGCCGTATAGAGCCCTTGGTTAAGGGTGCGGGCTGTATGTGGGCCCCTGCTTAAGGGTGGGCTTTGGGCCTCATGGGCATGTATTGTAAATAGTGTCAGAGTGATGCAATAATTCCCTCAACTCTCACACAGGGATCAGACTGTTCATCTCCTGGAAATCACTCTTTGTGCTCTCTGTTTTTCTCTTTCTCTCTCGACAGCAGTTTATTACTTAGTAATTACTTACTAATTAGAGTTTCACAGACACTGATGTCAAGTCTGCGTTTGGCACACATTGCCCGTAGAGACAAATTAAACAGTGTTTATTAGAAGGGCCCATGGATGCCATTGTCCCCGTATCTTCTCCCTGACCTCTCTGTTATCCTTTGTGTCCATAAGTGAGTAAGGTGCCCTTGAACTATTCACTTGGTTGATGAAAACCACATCTAAGTGCGGATAGTCCACGCATATGCATCATTCCAACAGCAGGGAATCTGCACTTAACAAGTCTTAAAGGATAGATTTTTTTCTACTTTGACACTAATGTAATATAAATCATAGGGGTCCACAGAATGTGTCTGTGAAGTTTCAGCTCAAAATACACCACAGATATAGTTTTGCATGTGAGGAGAAAGGCACTGTTTTGGTGTGTACCGAACAGACTCTGAAAAAAGGGGTCACGTTTTCTATATGCAAAAGCACACATGACAAACCGATCGCGCATACACGAAAACAAAAATGCAGGCAGCGCACATTCAGAAAAAGGGGCGGTAATATTATAATAAGAACAGCTGCCTATGGCAGAAAGGGAGCGAAATATGAACGGCTCTTTTTCTCACAGGGTTGCAGAAATAGGCTCACATAAGCAAAGTTACTGGGTTGTCATTTTTCACGTTTTCGGAGTTTGCAGATATACCAGAGACCCAATTATAGCACTTAAACATGGAAAAAGTCAGATTTTTATTATAATGGCCCCTTTAATAGTCAATGAGCCCACAGTGTTGTTGTATCTGTCAATAGAGTCAATTCTTAAATCAGTGTTTGTATGCATTCTACAATGATGCATCACTGAAAAATTATTCTTTAAAGCTGTGTTACCTTAAGTAAAGGTTTGCATTATTTTTAAATTACATTTAATTTCTACTGAAAACTAAATTATAGATTTTTTGGCTCCATTCAGTGGTTTGTGCTTTATTTCTCATCCTCACAGTCATTTTACTGGGATGAGCAGACAATTAACAACAAATATTACATGAATAAGAACATATAATTTATGGGTGTGTTTATCATCAACAGTTGCTTTTTTCAGCCACCCACCACACAAACCTTTAAGACTATATTCAGGAGAACATGTTGTGATGTCATTTGATTGTTTGTAAAACTAATGACCAACATGATTTGGAGGCTAAATGAAGACACACATCAGTCGCAATCTCTGATAGTTTGTATGGTTCTCTTCTGTTCTAACTAAAAAGATTAGATAAAGTTATTCAGTTGATGTATTTTAAGCATTTGAACTAGGCCTTTTGGATAGTGTTGAATAGGTCTTATTCATGAAGCAGGAGTGAAGCAAATTGCTAATTTGTAAGTTGTTTGTAAAACCAGCATTGCGTGAAGTATTGTATTCAATTTAATGTGACAGATTACGGAAGAACGATTTTACGAGCAAGTATAGGAGGAATTTGTCTGCTTGTGTTTGAATTCTCTATCCATATCTTTAGGCTAATGAGGCATTAAAATAGCTGTTAATTCACACAATCATTGTTTTACAGCTCTGTGTGTTATCCTGTCACTGCTGTAATATTCATCATTGATTTCACCCTTTTCCGGAATGCTCCTGGGGCCTCTCTGAACTCCCCCCCCCCCATGCACCACCACTACCCAGTTTGACCCTTAACCTGTTTTTGAACTCAATTACTATTTTTACACACTATGGCGTGTTGATTTTCAGGTGTTTGTTTGTGTGCATGTGCGAGATGAAAAATAACAGACACAGAGAGTTCATTTTATTTGACTGATAAAACAATTATCGGACATCTGTCTGCACTTTGTGTTTTTCTTGTGTGGTTTGAGATGTGTGTGTTGGTATGTTTAAGTATTTAGTTGTGAATTATAAGCAGGAGTGTTTGACAGCCCTTCAAGGTGTGTGTAGCATGTAATATGTGCATTTCTCATGAGGTAAAAGGGATCATGACCTTGAACTTTGGACTTGGACTTGATTGTGTATGGTCCTAAACGGGTATGGGGACCAAATGTCATTTTTGACCTTGTGGGGACATTTCTGGTCCTCATGAGGAAAACAGTTTATAAATCAACTTAAATTATGCTTTATGTTTATGTGAACATGTAAAGCTGCTGATGAGTTTGTGTGAGGGTAAGGGGATAAACTATACACAGTGTATACATGTACAGTATAAAAGTCATAATTGGCCCTCATTTATCAAACGAACGAAGAGACCAGCATAAATCCTAGCGAAATAATCCGTGTACGACAATGCTCACGTGCTATTCGTTAAACTTTCGTATGTGGCCAATTCCGTCATACAAATAATCGTACCGTGATATATGCGGCGAATAAAATCGATCATAATTTACGTATCATGGCCCTATAAAGTCAGGGTGTAGACGCCTCGCCCCTAGATTTTGCGACATGGAGAAACGTAATTCATCCAAAAAGAGAAACTTTTCCGAATTAGAAATTGAAACTTTAATCTTGAAAAGCGGAATCAAAGCAATTAAAAAGGTTTGTATTTTTTATGGATATGTATGTTTTGTCAAATATCACAGCAAATCATTGTTTCACTTTTATTTTTACAATGAAAGTATTGTTGTTTTAAATGACTGTTTCTGTAGTGCATTTAATCAAAATTATAATCTGACTTCAGTCTTGAACAACTTTGTCTGAGTTAGCCTACATAAATGTGTTAATGTAAAAACTAATGTAGAAATTGCTAATAATTGATAATGCTAATACTCAACACATTTTTTTATTTGTCATTATTCCTTTTCAGTTGTCAAAAGGGTAAAGCGTACACAGACCTTCACCTTATCTCAAAACTTGCATATACTTGCTGAGACCTGTCGTGTGATTTGATCGTAGAAACCGATCACCTCCATATTGATAAATGCCAAGTTTTGCATGGAACAAGCGTAGGCACAGTTTTTGGCATACGATTGTTTGATAAATGACGGAATTATGTGTGTGGAAAGTACCCCAAAAACATGGAAACCCAACATGTGAGTCCAGTGTCAGTCCATACTACTGGCTGTAAACAAGTTTCTCAAAATGAAGTCAATAAGCATATCACCGGGTTTGGTTAAAGGTGGATTATGTGTGACCAGTCAGGTAGAAGCTAACACACACACACACACACACACACACACACTTGCGCTTAATTAAATATCTAAATATAATTGGGGCCAATCCCCATGGGGCAATGGCTACTACAGCTTCTGTTGGTATTATTATTATTCTTCCTCTTCTTAACCAATGGGAGTCTATGGTAGCCCTATGAACCGTACGTAGGAAAATGACGAAACACACTTGTAATGGTGGTTCTCACAAGTCATGTGACCAAGTATGGGGTCTCTAGCACTTACTATAGTGCCTCAAGCAGTTCAAAATTCCGCTTTTCTGCTGTTACTTTTGATCTACCCATTGATCTACAGAATTTCTAATCGGCACATGTCATTCAATCGTCACACTCATTGCATGCGTTACATTAAGGCTCCGCCCCTTACAGTAGCGGCCATCTTGAAAATTATAGTATTATTATAATTATAGTGTAGTAGTCCTGGAAATTGTCATGAAAATTGGCACAGACAATCTTTGGAATGAGCCTTACAGACGTGATGCTCCAGAAATGTGATTTTCACCATTGCTTAATAGTTATTTGGTAACAGCGCCACCTATGGGCTGCGAGGTTTGAAAAATTGCTATTTTTGCTCGTAACTTTTGAAATGGTTATCAGAAAATCAAGATATCTGTCTACGGATACCTCATGTCCTGCCGGATAGTATGATTATGGGTCTGTCGCGATTGGATAATCGGGCTGTCTGCCATTTTGAAATCATGATATCTTTTGAACTGTATGATATATCGGCACCAAATTTGACGCACATCACGAATTACAGTCCCAAACGTACCTTTGAAGTATCAAGATATATCATAAGATTCATAATTTATAACGCTTTCATATACAGGTAATTGCTTAGAGCTCTTGAACGCTTGGTCTGACTATCTAACTATCATTATGGCAGGCGGGGTGCACTACGTCAACTGAGTGGCTCATCAAATAATGCACACGCCTCTAGACCACAAGGTCGTGAGTTCGAATTCCGAGAGGCATGTGTGTTGCTGGCATATAAAGTGTAGATTGTGATTTGAATACATTCTCCACTGTTCTTTAAACATATTTTACGTTCATATTGTTCTTGGGGCTGTGCGCTGTCATAGCTGCAACTTTGGTTATTGTTACATATTGCTACTTACACCTCTATCAGCTTTGCTCAGGAGCCCTGTTGTGGGATGTGGAGGGGTTGAGACTTGGTAAATCACTAGCGTGGAGTCTTTGGGGTTATGCAGTTCGAATTTGTCTTTGGGCGTTTTCTGTGCTTGTGTGTTTTGAGTTTGTTTTCACCTATTCTTTTCGACTTGTCACTTTTTCATCTCTGCCCTTTTTCGCTCTTGTTGCTCTACGCTGGTAAGGCTCTGCTCTGTGCTTGCTGCATTTTGTGGGCTTGGCCCACCTGTGTCGCTGCTTGCAGCTTTTTTGTTAATTATGGTTGATTAATAATTCTTCACCATATTCTTTTATTTATTTTTGTCAATTTGTAACCTTCTCCAACTATCCCACAGAAAGACCAATGATTTTCTGTTTATTGCATCTAATAAACTACATTGTGCTTAATATTTGGCTTGGTCCTATTTGACTCGATAAACTGAAATGTATGAGTTAAAATTAAATTGACTAAAGACATAGGCTATGTGTTTTGTTCAATTATTTGGGTAAGGATGAGTGGCCTGTTGAGTGGCTCCATTTATGTGGTTCACCGAGTCTCTTCTTTCGTTTTTCGATCTCCATATAAATGCCATAAACAATTTTTAAATGTCTTAAATGGTTTACAGCGCTGTTTGTGGTGTAGATCAAATGAAAATAATATGCTCATGCTGAGCAGGACATCTTAGTTTGGCAACTCAGTACTATTTATGTTAAAGTGATTGAATGACATCAATGTTTGTCATACTTTGTTAAGGTGCAAAGCTGATTTTGATTGACCGACTTCATTTACTTTTCATTACTCATCCTAAAGTTGTGTGTGTGTTATCTCTTAAATGAAAGTTTTATTGCTGTCGATGTTAAAGGTTTTATGTGTTGGCAGAGAGTTTGATGTGGTCGTTATTAGCAGAAAATTGGCTGTGCTTTTTGTTAGCAGACAGTTTGCTGTGTTTGTTTTCTGAGAGTTGGCTGTGTTTATTACTCGCAGAGTTTGTTGTGTTTTAACAAGCAGAGAGTTTGCTGTATCTATAAGTAGCTGTGAATTTTCTGTGTTCATTACAATATGTATTATTAACAGAGGTTTTGCTGTGTATATTATAAGCAGACAGTTTGCTGTGTTCATTATTAACAGAAAATCTACAGTGTTCATTATTTCCAGTGTTTGCTGTGTTTATTGTACTCTGTGAAAAGTTATTGCTAGAAGTTTGTTTTTGGTCTTTATTAGAAGAGAGTTTTCTGTGCTCATGTTTGATGTCAGTTGACGGTTTATTAACAATTTGTGAAGAATTTGCTGTAGTTTGGCAGAACGTTTGCTGTGCTCATCAGTGGAAAGCTGTGGTCATTACCAATAGGTAGTTTGCTGTTTTTATTGCTGTAATGATAATTAAGACAGCAAACTTTCTGCTGTATCATTGTCATCACTTTTTTCTGATATATTCTTGAGGGTGAATTATATACGAATCTTTAGTTCAAAGCATAGGACCACTATTTGTCAAATATGCTTTAGGTTAGTCGGAAGCAGCACACATAGACAACTCTGTGCATTTGTATGTTTCTCTGTGTAGGTTTAAGCATGTGTGTTGATAGATGTAAATGTGAATGTATTTTGTTAAGGTGCTGTATTCTTCCATCCATCTTACAGCTCACTCATTTTGCTTGTCTGGTCATGATCACAGCACTTATATATGGAAAAGGTTTACCAAAAAGAATCATATGTTGGCTCAGGAGCAGACTGAATGTGTATGTGTATGTGTGAATAAGTTATAAAGGGCAATCGCTTTCACATTTGTATTCATTTTTCAAGACCGATGCAAGACCATGGCTGTATAGCAAGCCCCAGGCAAAAATATAGATAAAAAGGCTCATAAAAGCTGAATTTGCTTTCACTTAATCCTAAATTAGATGATTTCTAAGATTTTTGTTTACAGACTGACCTCACAATTCTGTCACTGTGGTGATTGCGTGTTGCATTGTGAAACATGTTTGAAACAAAAAAGGTGTGTGTGCGTTTGTGGGTGTGAATATAGGTCAATCGGCTCGCACCAGAAGAGGTGCGTGTCTGTGAGAGAATACTTAAGAACTGTAAAAAAATTAATTAATTAATTAATTAAATCCACAAACCCCATTAGATTGTGTTTGCGTGTTGCAAAGATGTTTTTTTTAATAGTTTCAAAAACACAGATTTATCTTCAGGGTCCATTATAACTTATTTTTTGCATCTATAGACACGTTTGAAGCAGGAAACCATCTATCTGATTATTGAATGTATTTCTCTGCATTCAGAATCTGTATAGCATGTTGGAAGCCTTGGAACCCTGCATGTGCAGCTGTGATGTGTGGGAATGACATATCTCATTACAAACCGTGTGTTCTGAGGGCTGACGGCATATGTGTCTGTAATTATATTCAGCGGTTTTAATGGTGATGTTGCCATCGAACTGTCACATTTTTGCTTCCACGTTGAAGATATTCAAATGTGTTTTAAACGGTCCATGGCAAATTAAAAAAACCCGAGCAGAATGAACTGACATCTTGAAAGGAACCAGAGAAGAGGGAAGGTGTTGGGGCTTTCCACCCTCTGATTGCAGAATTTTTGAGCAAGTCTTTCTTGGAATTCCAGTATGGAATAAGTGTGTTCGTTTCAAACTAAAATAAAAAATTAAAGCAGACACATTTAGTTAGACATTAGTAATAGCCCAAGCATCTATGTGTGGTAGAAATGGGCAGAGTGAACAGAGCGAATGTGATGTGCCATAACCTTACCACTATTAAGGGATAGTTCACATGAAAATTCTTCCATCGTTTACTCGCCCTCAGGGCATACCAAACTAATATCCATGATTTTTCTTTCTTGTATGGAACACAAAAGAGGATATTTTGAAGAACGTGGGTAATCAAACAACATTGACTGTATTTTGGTCACAAAACTACTGAGACATTCCTCAAATATCTTCTTTTATGTTGACTGAAGAAAGACAGTAATACAGGTTTTGAGCGACATGAGGGTGGGTGCATAATTTTTATTTTCAGGTGAACCATCCCCGAAACCACTGACATCATAGGGGCCATTCACATTTCGCGTCTTTTGCACGCTTAAATTCGTTATTTTATATCCAAGCTCAAATAGGGAGTGACGCGGTTACGAAAAGCATGTGGTGCGGTACATTCATCTCGGTGCCGCATCAAGATAAAAATATTTCGACTTCTCAGAATGGCACACGTGGACCGCAGGTCATGTGACAAGAACAACCAACCAATATAGACAAGCTCAGTGAAGATGGAGACACAGACAATCACAGCATAAATATATCTGGTGGCAGAGTTATTGCAAGGTATTTTCTGTGCATATAATCCATATATCCCTTGTTAATACCTCCTTACGCGACATGTGAATCTCCCCATAATGTATCTGTTGTTCTGACAGCGCTTGCCGATTGTGCTGTTATCAGTTACATTTATTTCATATGCAATTAATGAATTCCTACTACTTATAATTAATACATAAATGGTAGCCGAAAAACACAACACTTGTTAAGTGAGGCATTTAATTGCCAAAAATCTCATAAGAAAACAAAAGATTAATTTGGTAACTGAATTAAATCTATTACCAGTTCTAATCCTTTCAATGACTGGTAAAATGCTGTCCCAAGTTTCCTCATTATTATAGTCTAAACACACACACACACACTGTGGCTGACTTTTGCTGATCTATTACCTTGGCTGATCTATTAAAGCATAAGCACAGTTTTTTACCTGCATTGGGTGTATTGTCATGTAAAAGTAAACTAACATCCATTATTGAAATCTATTATATTATTTCACTTTTTTCGGGGCTATAATTTAACATAGAAAAAATATTTTCTTGTGACTGATGGATGAAAAAATGCATGCTTTTTCCTTCCTTTTCAACGCTTAATGTCCTGTGTGTGAAATTTGTGGCATCTAGCTCTGAGGTTGCGAATCACAGCCAACGGATCACTCCTCCCTTCTGAAGCACCACGGCAGCTGACACAGGACCAAGCTGTTATCACGTTTTCCTTCTTTGCCGATGGAGATCACGCATTTACTATGTAGAGCAGTCTTTCCGTTTAGAGCTACAGTAGAAACAACATGGCGAATTCCATGTAAGGGGACCCGCGGTGTATTTAGATAGATAGGGGTGCACCATGCAGGCCCGATACTAAGCTCATGTACTCGTACTTGTAAAAATGCACCGATACCAAAGACTGATACCTTATGTGACAGATCTGATTGAAATTTGTTGTGAAATTTGCTTTGAACGTTGTGACAAGCACATACAATTATTATCTTTTTCATAATGTGTTTAAGGTGGACTTGTTTGTAATTATTAAGATATTCTATTTTCATTTGTCTCACTGTGACGTGAAAAGGTACAGGCATCGGTACAGCTCATTCTAAGGTAATAAAAACATAACGCTTCATTATGTTTGGTCTTTATACACCCCTGAAGATATAGTTATGTATTCTATATTGCATTTCTGTTAATAGATACCCCCAAAAATTACACATTGGACCTTTAACACAATGCTCCCTCCCTAACTGATTCTCGTTCTCCCTCTTTTTCTCTTTCTTCCTCTCTGTTGTATTGGATTATAAAGAGGACGGTGTAAAGGATGTTTCTAGGTCACGGCACTCCTTGTCGATGCAATGTTTCCTATGGGTTGTGCCAATACTGCATTATAGTTTAAGCCAGGGTGTCATCATGATACCTGCCGCACGCTTTTGATTTGCTTCATCATCAGATGGAGCATTCAACATTTTTAATCCAGAAGTTTGTAAAGTGAGTAAGCAGCATAGTCTGAGTGCTTGTCTAAAGCGTAAGGGTTAATGAGGGGACTAAGATTTATGATTTTAATAATTAGACAGCAAAGTGCTTTGATACACCCAAAAACTTCATCGTGGCTGAGTTTAGCGTGAGAAATTAGTGCTGTGACACATCAAAGTGGATGATAAGCAGGTTTTATGTTGCAGTGACCATCAACACTTTCTTTGCTTTTGGTTACTGTAAGAGTGCAAAAGAACAATTTCTGTTTGTCAAACTTAGATTTATCAAATGCACAGCCTGTGATTTTACATAACTTAAGCTTTTAAGTGAATGCAATTGCTTCTATTCATTGTTAACAAATGGACATGACTACCAGCTATAACAAACTTTAATTTCTTTCACAGGTTATGTAGTCTGAACAACTAACATCATGGAGCAAGAACGGAGTTTTAGATGTGCGCATTAGCAAATTTCACCGTGAACCCAAAAGTGACAATTGACAGTATCTTGATGATAAGCTAGTGTTTGGCATTTTGGTACTGGCAAGCCGCAAGGACGAGCAGCAGGAATCGGCTACCAGTCATCAGTAGAGGGACACCGGCTGCTAGCCATTGGAGATTTGTTAGTTGCGGCTAACCACTCGCATTCGATGGTTAGCGTGCGGCCTCTATTAGGATTTCTGTGGGTGTTTTGAGCGTAGAAGACACGAATGGGACACAACAGCCTTCACAGACGGCCTGAATGGGAGAAGGAGTGAGCATGGACAACCTTTCAGAGTTCGGAGATCTTTGTCCGTCCAGCCGGAGGGAATGGGAGTGAGTATACGCTGCTGTCATACATTAGTTCACCCATTAACTGAAACTTGTTAATGTTGACCCACATGTTATTGGAGTTAGTTTAGGAAGCCATGTAGAATAGTACCAAGTTTTAAACATGACTTATGGAAGAGATTACAAAATGCAAGCTCATGAATGCAATATGACAAGTTTCATTTTTATGTAACTGTTATTCTAAGTGATGCTATCAGCTTTTAAGACAACATTTTGCTATGATTGCAGCACAAGCAGTTGTGTGGATGATTTAATGGATGAAGATGAGAAGGACAGAGCAAAGAGGTACTTTGTGTGCGCTCTTCTGTGTGTGTCCACTACATTGTTACATTACACATTATTGTGGGATATTTGTTGATAGCAAAACACTGCAGTAAACCAAAAACTTGTGAACTTTAATTATGTTGAGAGACTTTCGCTTTCACACCTACCACATCTGCCTGTCACGCTTCCTTTCACTCGAAATAAAGGAATTCTTCATGATAGGAAATGGCAAGGGGTTAATGGATTTTTTAAAAAGCTAATTTGTCACACATGTTCTTCAATGGAGTGAGGAAAAATAATCATCAGCAAAATAATAAGATGGAAACATAGTTACTTTGCACTGCATTCAAAGGTGTTTATATAACTATTGTATCTTTACCAAATATTTTTTCTTGACTGTATGTTTCCCCAGGATTGGCATCATCTGAGAACAGAGAGAGTTTACTCCTTTGTTTTTATTTATTTTATATGTAGAAAAACAATTATGCAATGCATTAAATCAAATTAATAAACAAATTCTGTGTGTTACAGTTAAAAAATAATCACAATATTGTTATGACCCAGACATTCATTTGTTGATATAGAGCCCCAGCTAATTCCCACCAATCATGTACAATACAGGTTTGCTAAAATGTCTACTGTATGTAATCAGGTCAAGATGTGCTCCATTTCACCGTAATTCTCTGTAGTTATCTAAGGTTGTCTGAGGAAATCGCACACACATTATCTTCACCACAGTCACACATTTGCTCTTTGTGTATAGGTGTAGTTTCAGGGTACATATGTTAGTAAAAATAACCTATTCATGTGTTTTATAGCATTTTTGTATACTTTTATGGTTATATTGTGTTTTACATTTGAAGTAGATACCCAGAAACTCTGTCATAAACAATTTGAGCGTCATCTCTCTCTCATTCTCTCCACAGGGCGTCCCGTAATAAATCAGAGAAGAAGAGGCGAG
This sequence comes from Barbatula barbatula, assembly GCF_947034865.1. Lineage (NCBI taxonomy): Eukaryota > Metazoa > Chordata > Actinopteri > Cypriniformes > Nemacheilidae > Barbatula > Barbatula barbatula. The sequence continues at coordinate 22,986,746 of NC_136767.1, read as the reverse complement.
ACCAGTTCAATGTTCTTATTAAAGAACTCTGTACCATGCTGCAGGGTCAAGGTCACCCTCGCAAGATGGACAAATCCACCATCCTGCAGAAAACCATTGACTTCCTGCAGAAACAGAAAGGTCAGGGAAATTATCATGTTTTTTTTGTAGTACAAATGATATTGGGTGTTAAACATTCGATAAAGGTCATAAAAAACAAAAATAACCCCCCCCCCTCTTGAACCACAGAGAAAATTTTAATTTGATCGAAATTGATGTTTCTATCGTCTTTTACATTGTTATATACATTGTATTAAATGCTTTGGTTCACCTAAGCGTGCGTCCCTTTCAGTCATGAGGTGTACTATCATATTAAACTGGTGATGTCTCACTGCCTTCATTTGTAGTAATAATATTCATTATATATGAGCAAACTGCTTCATGCTTCTAAGCGTGCCTCAACACCTTTGTGTACCAGGAGCTGCTCTGCAATGGGCCTAGTTCCATATCCTGTCTGAATCCAGGCCACAGCTGTCAGGCCGTCAGCAGGACGTTTAGTGACTCCTATAAACAGTTCTGTCATGTCCAGCTTCCCCCCAGAATTCCTTGCCGCTTGATTTCCATTTCTTTCCATTTTATCCGTTCCATCCAAACTCGGCCCACAGAATCCATTTTCCAGAATTCCACAATTGCGCTTTATGTTCTCACGGCATTCCAAAACCTTTCCCCGCTTTTATGTTTTTCAGAGATCACCGCTCAAACGGAATCCTGTGAGGTCCGGCAGGACTGGAAACCCTCTTTCCTGAGCAATGAGGAATTTACCCAGTTAATGCTGGAGGTAACCGTCATGTCTACCTAATCCACTTTAAGTATTTTCCTAGTCCTGTGGGAATACTTTGCCCTTTAGCTGTAGTTAAGTTCTGGACTGTCAACACATCGTGTATTTTACTAGGCTGTGAGATGCCTTACAGAGTTGCTTCTGGCTAAAATGTGTAGCCTACTTTGAAGAAAAGTTAAATGTGTGTTACAAATAAGAGAACTCTTACAAATATTTCTTTAATCTGACTGCAGAAATAGTCCAGGAGTCTTATACCTGTACACTTCTTTCCTATATCTTAAAACAAAAGTTGAGCTGTTTATAGCGAATGTTTGAATAAGTTGCACATTAAGGAAAAATTCACACATGAACATTTCCTTTCAAAAACAAACTCTGGCTCCTCTGTCCCAAGAGATACTCAAACATCCATTTGGAAGCAGCTGCATAACAGAGTTTGTGAATTTATTTACTTGCTTTGTTGTGAATAAAGTTGTTGCTCTGTCTGCAATTCCTCTGATTGTTCTTTGGATTTTCTTAAAGGAATAGTTCACTCAAATTAAAATCAGCATTGTCATAGTTGTGCATATCGGTGTCACGGTTTATCAGAGACAGAACCCAAGCGCTCTGTAATAACAGAAAGGTTTTATGACAAAAAAAACGTATCTAAACAACATACAAACAAACACTTTCCGCTGGGGGAAAAGAGAGTAAAACAAGGGAGTCCAAAACGATAAATAATAATCCAAATGACATGCAAGACAAGGCAGGAACGAGATGAGGAACTCACAGGGTTGGACGAATGATTTTGGGGTAGGGACAACACCGTTTACATAGTACGTAGTACAAACAATGAACCGAAACGGGACAGAGGGAACTAGGGCTAGATATTGGGAACACTAACAATTTCTAAGGGAAGGTGATGGGAATGAACACTAATGGGAAGAATACCGGGAACAAGGGGGCGGGGCAAAGACGAGAGACAGGAGGACACTTGACGCAATGTCAGCTGTCTCCACAGAATACGTAACATACACACAAGACATGGTACTGTCACGATCCCTGTCCACAAGGCTCGAAAACTCTGGACATTGAGGTTTGGAATAAAAGTTTATTCATGTAGCGTTTTTAACAATGTTGCGTGGTTTCAAAGCAGCTTTACATGACAAAAAAGAAATGATAAAAAAGGACATGAATAGAATACAGACAGAAGAATTAAAGGTGTCATTGCAAAAAACTTAAACTTTTCTTAGACCACAGGACGTGTAGCCATGGGATATGATATATGCCAATTTTGGGGGACTATTTCTTTGTGACAGTATTGGCTGAATAATAAAATAGTTTTTTTATTTGTTATTGCAGGCATTGGATGGATTCCTGATAGCTCTTACTACAGATGGGAACATTATATATGTTTCTGACAGTGTCTCCTCTCTCATTGGTCATCTGCCGGTAAGTCATGACCGGATTTGGTTTGGCTTTGGGAAGAGTATTAATATAGTGCAAAAAACTAAGAAGTCTCAAACTGGGGGCTGTAGCCCAAGAGCGATGCAGGGGGCCACAGTTTTTGGGGCATTTTGTGAAATGTAAAAATGTTCCTAGGTTTTGTGCAATAAACACCAGAAACATTGAAAATAACTAATCAAAAGAATTAATGTTCCAGCATTGTATAGTTAAATATCTTTTAGTCTAATTCAAATTCTAAGTTTAATATTATAAGTCTTTTGGGGGGGGCACAAAGCGATGAATGCTGCATTTCAATAATTAGTTTGCCAAAATCATGATATTAGTAATGTAATTGTCATGCTTTTCTAAACTTAGATAAGACAGCCCACACACAACAGATTTTCTGTAGGCTGTGGACAACAGCCCTCAGAAATCGCTTCATATTTTGAGGACTTTTAATTGAAACTTTAAATGCTGTATTTGTATAATGTCTAAAAATCATGAAATGTCAAATGCTTGTCTTATGGTGATGTTCTAAAATTTTTTTTAATCTGAATCAAATTACATTGCTTCACTTATTATAGAAAAAGTCAAATAAAAAGCAGCCGGGTGTGTCAATTCATAAACCAGAATCAATATACTGCGATAGAGAAATTAAGAGACCGTTTCAAAGACCATTTTCAGTTTTTCTGAAATTTCCAGTTACAGTATATGTATATGTTCAGGTAACACGATAGATTTTGTTTCATTCTGTGAACTACTAACAATATTTATACCAAAATGAAATAAAAATATTGTTTCTATTTGCATTTATTTGCATATAAAAGCAAATGAAAACAGGTCAAGATAGCAGAAAAGATGCTCTGTATTTTTTTCAGACCTCAAATATTGCAAAGAATGCATGTTCATATTCACTTTTAAGCAATACAACAGTAATATTTGTACATGTTTTAAAAGTTCCAAAATGATTTTTTATGTAATAACCTCAGTTCGATCACAAGTCTTTCACGTTGCTGTCGTCACTCCTGAGGTTTGATTTTGTTGAAATTTAACAGACACTGGACTGGAACGGCCATCTTGAAATGCTGCTTAAGTGAATATTGGGAATGGTCTCTTAATTCTTTCCGGCCTGTATCTCTCTTCCTAATGCTAAAAAACAAAAAATTGAATCCATCCACATTACAATAAAACTGTTTATGTATTCTGCTTCTACTTTCGTAATATTCCTATAATGGTCAGTTGCATCACCGTCCTACCGTCATGCCCTTTGACCTTATTAAAGAAGAGCTTAGCAGACCCCTGTCGAGCAAGGGAACAGCCTGCAGTCAGGAAGCTCTTAAGGTCATGTCTGGCCATTGTTATGGATTCATCTACTCTGACTGCCCTAATAGTCTCATGATTTCGAAGCGATAATGCTTTACAGTGGTTGTGATTTACTCAGATATTGTAGGACTACAATCGTCAAGCTTTTGAGGTTTTATGGGTAACACATAAAAATGAGGTTGTACATAAACGTGGGAAATGTGGTGCACTGTGTAGTGCTGATGGAGCGGGGAGTGACGTTGCCATGGATACTGTTGTGTCTCAGTCAGATATGGTGGACCAGAACATTTTGAACTTTCTGCCGGAGCGAGAGCACGGAGAGGTGTATAAACTTCTGTCGTCACACATGCTTCTGACAGAGCCTTCTGCCATCGACCTTATCAACAGCAGTGAGTATACAAACACACAAAATGCTCATTTTAACATATTCAGTCGAAGTTTTTTTACGGTATATTCACAAAAACTCAGATGACCCCATCAAAATGACAAAGTAGAATCTTTATGATTGGCCGCCTGTAATATACTGCGAGTGAGTGCTCTGTTATTAAATGACTGCAATGTGCTCTTATGATTACACTCACGTCTAATTATAGAGTCTCTCTATGTGCACTGTAATACAGATTATCTGTTACAACACTCTCATAATCCCACACAAAGCTCTTACCCTGACCCTAATCCCTAAGAGAGAGAGAGAGAGAGAGAGAGAGAGACCGGTAGAAAGAAACCGACTGACTAAGAGTCGAGTGAATGAAAATGACGAATTGATCTTGGCCGATCGCCCTGTTCATACTGGTCACACTTAGTTCAGTGCCCACACAAACAAACACACACACTGTGCTCAGGGTCTGTCAGGTCATTGTACTCTATTTTAGGCTAATCATCAAAGGCACACTGTGGCCACAGCCATAATAGACCATTAAACTCAACCTTGAGTGTATGTGTGTCTTGACAACTGAATTGCTCTGTTCTTATAGCTGCTAACAATGTCTTTCCTTCCTGTTTTTATTTTCCTCTTTCTCTCTCTCTCTCTCTCTCTCTCTCTCTCTCTCTCTCTCTCTCTCTCTCTCTCTCTCTCTCTCTCTCTCTCTCTAATCATCAGGTGAGACTCACATCGAGTTCTGCTGTCATTTAGCGAGAGGGAATGTTGACCCAAAAGAACCACCCACTTACGAATATGTCAAATTCGTTGGAGATTTTAAGTTTCATAACGATGGTGGGTTTTTACATCAGGCCGACTCACACACACAACACCAGTCGAGCTGATTCATGCACAATCTGTTGAATCATACGGCTCTCATCTCATGCTGTGCGCAAGACAGCGTTTTCAGTGAGCGTGTATTTGTGTGTTTGTCTTGCTGTCCATTCGGAGTGGGAACATTTGCATTCGATAAGATTATTGCGCCATCTCCTCATTTGCTTGTAGAATGTCATTGCGATGTCACATTAAGATTTGAAAATCTAAATCATGTTTTGATTTTGAAGAATCTGGCAAACATGCTGTGAACAAAACCATGTTTGCACCGTCAGTGGACATCCAGTAATTGTAAATCTTTCTGAATTTGATGTTTTTTTTTCTGGAATTTATATTAACGTGTTGCAATTAACTTATAGAGGTCTTTAATGGCTGATACTGAGATCACGGTGGCCTACCTAGTTTACCTCTATGGCTTGACCAATTGGCTTGTAGGACCAGAACTATACATAGTACACTTTTATTCAGTACAAATAAACTTTCTTTGTAAAAGGCATACAATCGATCACACTGATTTTAAAGTTAAGGATTCATTAGTTTATATATACATTGAACCAAACACTATTATAACATTTAAGTTGATAATTTAATATGCTTTATTTTTGATAAAACATCCTATACACATTTTCAGTAGTGATGGTAATGTTTTGGTAGTGATCACAATATTAAATGTGCACAGCTGAATCAGACTTTCAACCTTTTCTGTTAATATAAAGAACTAACTATGTTGCACATAGGCAACCAGCACATTGGCAGACACACATCTGACAGTAAATTTCTAATAGAAAACCTACAGCTAACATACTGTATCACATATGTTTATTTCTCCAAATAAAGGATTAAGTGTTCCTTTCTCTCACTACCGAAACTATTTTTGGTTTACTAGCTCAAAGATGCTAATCTGCACATGGTTAGCAAGCACAGTTCTGAACAGACGTACACACATAAAAACTAAATTTTATGGAATAATGGCCAAAACAGTTTACTCATTAGCAGAAAAAATTTGTTTGGTTGTCGTTCCTTAAAATTAGCTGTAGCTATTAGAAAGAGGGACACAGTAATAATTATTGATCTAAAATGTAGGGGTGTGGCTAAAATCAGTCTCAGCCAATGGACTAAAACATACACTGTTTCGGTAGTGACATAAAACTCCGGGACACATTTTTACATTTAAAAATAAAATATAAAATAAAAAAAATTTAATTTCTCTTTTTTTTTAAAACATCTCAAATATATTTTTTAAAACATTTGGGAGAAATGCAAAACATTTTTTATATTTTTTTCCTAAGTTGAAATTTCAGGGTTTGGGTTCGGGACACCCATCTCCAAATTGAAAGTACCCAATAAATTATAATTAGATATATTAATCTTACTGATATTATAAATATTATTCTGGGTTTCAATAGATGATAGCAGGATCTAAGTAAACTTGATGCTTTTTAAATGTGTTTTTTTTTTATTATGTGGGACAGCCGTTTGCACGAATTCTGTAGAATGACCCATATTACATTGCATTTCTGTCAATAGATACTCAAAAAAGAATACACATGGCACCTTTAATTATAGAAAAACAGTCAAATTGTGTGTTTCTTTTTTTACAGTGCCTCTGTCCTCTATAAACGGGTATGAGCTGGCATTCCCGCGAACACTTCAGTCTTCACTGGAAGAGCAGATCTGTCTCGTAGCCACGGTGAGACTTGTGACCCCGCAGTTTCTGAAGGTAAGCGAGCACCTCCTCCGAATACACACATTGATTCACTTATATACCCACGTGTGTACGCACAGAATCAATATTACATACAAACTACATGTATTCACCATTATGTGAAAGGAAGTCATATTATGTGTCTGTTTTAAAGGATCTATGTAACGTGGAGGATGTATGTGATGAATTCACATCAAGACACAGTCTGGAATGGAAATTTCTCTTCTTGGATCACAGGTGTGTCAAACGCTGCTGTGACTGAATTATGCAAACGTATCTTCTCTTGGTTTGGCTGTTGAGAGTTCATGATTCTTTCTGATGATGTCATTGGTTTGATTCATTCATCAGTTGCTGACCCATTTACTTCTGCTAATTCAACCTTTCCGCCGTACCAGGGCCAGCTGCGGGGGCAGAAATGTCGTCATTTCTCACGCAGATATTTTAATGGGATCTCTTTTTTCCTGTGGTGGCCATTCATAAATTACCGGGTACATATTACCTAATCAGAATGCGTCTCTGACCCCTTGAGAGTTACATAACTGTGTGTGTGTAGGTTAGGAACTGGATGTCCTGTTCCCTACAGATCTCAAAATGGACGCTCAAGCTGCTTTGTAAAAGGTGAAATGTGTCATTCCTGGAATGCTACTGTCACCAAGTCGACTTGCAAACATGACTGTTTTCAAGAAAATGTACAGCTAAACAGATAGTCCTGCCGCAAAGAAAGCGTTTTGACAGACGTACACTTTGGGACATTGGCTTGTAGTTGACTTGCATATTTAGCTTGAAATACCAAAAAGTATTCTGTACTTAGATGAGTAGACTGATCATAGCCGTTTTATATACTTTATTAATCTTTGGTTGCCATGCGATACGTGGCGTTGCATGCTCCTCATAAGATGTTTGTTTTATTCCTCCGGGTCACATGACTAAGCGAGGAAGTGCACATTGTTTGGTGGATTAAAGGACAAGCAGCAGTGTTTAGGGTCGGCGCATAAAAAATTACGGGTGTACTGGCTTTTAATGAGAGTAGACATTCTGTTTCAAGCGTGTGTGTGTTTTTCTCTACAGGGCCTCTCCTATCATTGGCTACCTGCCCTTTGAGGTTTTGGGGACATCGGGTTACGATTACTACCATGTGGACGACCTGGAGCTCATTGCTCAGTGTCATAAACAATGTAAGTGTTATCTCTATGTCTCTCGCTCACTCTCGCTTTCTGTCTTTCCAAACTAGGTCAGTTTACTGTCTTGGTAGAGTGATGTTTGTATTAATCACAGAGTATGATAAAAAAGACAGAAACAAACTCTCAGAATTTTCCGGAGACTGTTGATCTTGCATCTGTGTGTATGTATCGCAGTGATGCAGTGCGGGAAGGGAAAATCATGTTACTATCGGTTCCTGACTAAAGGACAGCAGTGGATCTGGTTGCAGACACACTATTACATCACATACCACCAGTGGAACTCCAAACCAGAGTTTATCGTCTGCACACACAGCGTGGTCAGGTAAACACACACACAGCTACATACATATGGAAAGTATGCTCATACCACAGCTCACCGCAATCAAAATAACAGCTAAACACACATTCTTTCAAAAAGATGCCATTTTCATGTCTCTCTTTAGTTTTGTAAATGCTTCAAAAATGTTTTTAACACTGAATTGCATATTTGTATTAAAAGGATAGAACATTGAAATATAATCAAAGTTGTTCATTTTTAATAAATGGTTCATGAAATTGCAAAAATGTAAGTGTTTTTAATACTCTTTGTCCACCTAGTGGTCAGTTTGCGTTACTACGGATTTCAAAGTTTGGCTTTAAGAAAAGTTAAATTGAAAAATGAAATTCTTTAATCAAACACATCCTCATGTCATTTCAAACATGCATGACTTTCTTTCTTCTGCATAACACAAAATAATATATTTTTAATAATGTCAGTAACCAAACAACACAGGCCCCCATTTACATTTTTTAACACATAATCAGAACTTTTCTCAAAATAAGAAACAACATGGGGGTCAATAAATGATGACATGACGTTATTTTTAAGTGAACAATCCCTTTAAAGTTAAAATGTTATAATATGAAACCATTTATCCCATCCCTTTCCTAATATCATTGTGCATGATTATTTAGTGCACATTATTCCAAAGTATAAAATAGAATTCAATCTTTAATCCTAATGTCATTTGTTCTGAATTTTAAATGGCTTTCTTTCTGGCTAACGTTACCAATCACTTCTTTTTATTAAATTTTTCCTTCATCCATTTTTGCCCTGCAACACCCACTTTATGATCCAATCATTTCCCGGTGGAAGAAATCCCGCCCTCCATTTTTGTCTAGTCAAATATCCTGTTTCACTCAGAAGTATGACACATTATGGAAGTAAACACAGATGCAAAACGCATCTGGAGTCCTTTCTTGATGGACAAACAAGTTACAAGTAAACACAAAATTGCTAAATTTGTACTTCCCCTCTCTGTAAAGTTATGCTGAAGTCCGAGCGGAGAGAAGGAGAGAATTTGGACTGAAGGAAACCTCATCTGATATGGCAACGTCCTCAATCAAGGTGCTAAGATACACAAACTTGCACATGTTTATGAGCTTATCTTAACTGGGACTTGTTACCATTCAAAGATGTGTTTGTGTGTTTTTAGGGGCAGGAGGTGTTTTTAGACATGTGTCCTCCCTTGGATGCTCCGCGGGACAGAATCAGCAGCACGCGATCAGTGTCGCCGCAAAGCTCTAGAAAATCATCGCACACGGCACTGTCCGACTCGGCATGTGAGCACTTTAGCATGTCTCACGGTGTGTAAATATATTTACATGAGAAAACCATATGAAAGAAAACCTGTGTGTGTGTTTAGCAAACTCCTCAGTGAGGCACACAGAGCCATGCATGTCATCACGGCAATCTGCCTCCATTGCTCCAGAGAAGGCATCCAGCAGAATGCCACACAGCGGATCAAAGGTACAAACACACATACACAAACTCTCGCAATGTGTGAAAGCAAGTTTGTGTGTGTATCTGAAATCCTCCTTTGTTTGTTTGTTTGTAGAACCTGATTAAAAGGCAGAGCTCCTCTGAGCATACGTCTCTCTCCCCCTCCTGCAGTCAACATTCCACCATGGTCAGTCTCCCCCAACCCCTCTATTTCTCACTCCATACCTCTGTTTCCTCTCCTCTGTTTCTCTTTTGGTGTGTAAGTATAGCTGCAGTTTAGCATCGGTTGTAATCTTAGAATAGAATTCTGTGGCTTTTCTTGGCTCTGTGTAAAGTGGAGTGTGTGAGAGTTCTCTGTGTGTGTGGGTTGCAGACACAAGCTTTGTACGGATTCCAGCAGCCTCAGTTAGGCGTAATGCATCAACTGAAGGAACAGCTGGAAGAGAGAACACGCATCCTACAGGCTGACATTAAAACCCAGCAGCAAGAGCTGCACGACATTAAAGAGAAACTACAAATCGCTAACTTACAGGTACACGCAATCACATATGCATGCATTATTAGAGCCCGATGTAAGAGGAATTAATATCTATTTTACGAAATGGCTTATTGGTATGAATTTGTACGATGTGAATTGTATGAAAATGTACAAATAGAAAGCAATACAGAAGTCTCTCCCCTAAATTTAACTGTCATTGGCGTGAAAGCAAATCGCACTAAACATTTTTGAGTGATTTTAGTGAGAAATGGATGCAATTGTTATTGGTTAGATATTGTGCAAAACCTAGTGAAAAACATTAAGGGTGATTAATAATAATGATTTATGCCAACAAAAAAATTATGAGATCAAAATTTCAGAATTACAGCAGCAATATTTTTCTTTTAAGTATTCAATATTTCAAATTAGCTTTTATTTATATTTTTAGTTTTCATGGTGAGTGTTTGTTATGTGCATTTTATTATTTATTTATTTGCTTGTTTATTGCTTTATGAGTTTAATAAGTTTTCTTTTAGGTAATTATTTCATGGGTAGTTTTTTTGTTTTAACAAATAGTATTCAAGCCAATATTTTATGTTATTTAAATTAACAGAAATGTTTTAGTTTTAGTAAACTATAATAAATTAGTGAAAATGTGAAATAAAAACATAACGCTTTATTATGTAAGGTTTTAATATAATGTAACTCTGAAGATGTAGTTGTTGATGTATTTACTGTGGCATTTCGGTCAAAAGAGCCTTTACAAAATTACACACAGCACCTTTGATGTTGAATGTAAATGATATCCCATCGGCCAATGTCAGCGCTTGACCTCACTAATGCTCTTGTGTAGGGAATAAATCCCCATCGCTGTGTTCAATCATCTATCGAAAAGTCTTCTCAGCAATGTGGAAACTGTTGGGGGAGACAAACTGCCTGTTAATCCCAATGCACAAGCACATACTGTATGAGTGTACTGTTTGTGGGCACACAAACTCATGGCCATATGTAGTGTACATTTTCTGAAAACACAGAGCATTTATTGAACTGATCTGATTATAAAAATTAAATAAGAGTCACAGTAACATGGCGTTTGGATTCATGTGTCGGCAGATGCTACTTCAGCAACCTATACAGGGAGAGTTTGCTGCTTCAGGTCCGCAACAGCAGGGTCCAGGCAGGCCGACCCAGCATGGCACACACCCCAAACCTCAACACTGTGTCTCACATTCACCTCACACACTGCTCAGAGAACAGCCGAGTAGCTCATCTTCTCAGGTACACTTACTCATATATAAAGAGACCTTATACACCACACATACATGTTCACATAAACAATCTTAGTTGTTTTTTGTGTGTTTAGGTGCAGCCAAGACTGGTGCAGAGTGGACAGATGCAGGCTGTCAGTGTTCCAATGCAGACACACACAAGTGTGACCACACCCTTCTACAGCAATCCAATGATGTTCTCTCCAAATCACGGACACAGAACACAACACGACACCCATTGCCAAAGACAAACACACACCGACTACAGCCAGGATGCACAGCTACGGTAACAACACAACACGCATTAAAACATAATACACAACACGTGTGCTTTTTGAGAGTGGAGAAGCATCTCCATCACCTAAGTGTTTTATTTGTATTAAAGGCATAGTTCACTAAAACTTAAAGTTTATTCACCCATGTCGTTCAAAACCTGTATTTGACTCTTCTTGTGGAACACAAAAGAAGATATTTAGAGAAATGTCTTAGTGGTTTTATGTCTATACAATGGAAGTCAAAGTGGTCCAATGTCAAAATATCTTCTTTTTTGTTCTGCAAAGGAAATAAGTCATTCAGGTGAGGGTGAGTAAATGATGAAGGAATTTTCATTTTTGAGTGTACTGTTCCTTTAAATCAGAAACAAGCCAAGATCTGGACCCATGTACTGTTCGGAACCTAATTTTCTGTTGAGCTGGCTTTGATTGTAATAGGCCATGTTCTCTCATAAACAGGATGCTGCTGAACCAGCCAATGCAGACGCTTGTACCAGACAGCAGTGGGGGAGCATCTTCCCAATGCAGTTCTGCTGTTCAACAAACCAAGTCAGTGTGTGCTAGTGGTTTTTGCTTCAAAATCTAATTTATTTTGTGAAAGTTTATGAATTGTTTATTTGTGTGTGTTCTTGTGTGCGCGTGTGCTTTACAGATATCCTCTGGACCAGCAGATGATGGCTTCACCCTTCCCAGTGCAACAGGTGAATTGCAATGCTGTGCTTGTCCCCTCCCCCGTCTTCACCTCACCAATCATGATCCCCCATAATAGTTTCATCACCCACCAGGCCACGCCCACTTACACGCCTCACCCGTCAGCTACGCCGCACAGCTTACCACTACAGCAGCCTCACCAGTTCTTTCAGGTAAACAATCCACAAAGTTATTCAATATGAGTCACAAGTCTTTTTAGTCAGCAGAACGACAGCTTCTTTAACTGAGTCACACTCTACAGTTCATATGAATGACTCATGAGTCTCAAATTCTATGTCATCCTTTATTTTATGAATCAGCTCATGAATTACCCAAAAGATTTTTTTTTCTGCAGATGCAGCCTCAGGGTCTGATCCACAGTGCGCCCACACAGGCCTTATTCCATACCCCCAATGTTCCACAGCAAAGCACCTTGGGATACCTACAGCCACCACAACAGCAACAACAGCAGCAGCACCATCATACCCAGTCCGGCAACCTGTCGGACTACAGAAACATGCTCCCGCGGTAGCCCCGTTCCCAGGGAGAAGCCAAGAGTTTGCCAAGAAAGCATGCTGAGCAATTAGCTCTGTGGCATGAGTGAACGGAATGATGGGAAGGAACTCTCGGCTCAGGTTCGCTCCAGAGCCAAATCGAGAAAGCCAAAGTCCCTCAAAGTCCCCATGATAGCACGCGATGGTGTCCCAAGGCTCTGCCCTGCCCAGACCGCCCACAGATGCTGGGATGCATAGGAGAAGCCAGAGGGGGAGTGACCCATCTGTTATTCATGGAGGCAGGGGTCGCATTGAAGCCCTGAGCAGTCGAACAGATGCTCTTATTGACGATATTAAGAACTGGATGCGAAGTGGATTGGAAAGATGCTAAGATGCTATGCGGTTATATTCGTTTCTATGGAGGTTTTTTGACACTGGTTACAGCTAGTTTGTGCTATTTGGAAGAGAGACAAAATGAAGGCATCTAGAAATGGCTTGACAGTTAAGCACACATTGGATGATAGAACAGCAGTGAGTGATGTCACATTTTGTCATCACATACAAAAATAAGTAACTACACAAGTTAAGTGAGAATCCGCCCCCCCAAATAAACAGAATAGTCAAAAACGGCATTATGCAAGGCTCATCTGCACAGATCTCACCCAACAAATCCTTTTCTGTTGAGTTTAGTGTGTCCAGTTGTTTTGGAGGGGAGGAGCTAGTCGCAGCAAAGATCCAAACATTCTAATTACAGTAAGGCAGCCTGTTACCACGTGCAGAACAGGGTCAAACCTCTCTTGTACTCTAGCTCTATGGCAAGACAGACATAATGTTAACATTAACATATAGAAACTTGAATAACGTCAAAATATTTAAGAACAATTTTTGGGTCAACTTTTCTACCTTTATTCCTAGATCTATTGTGCATTTTGTTCCTCTGCATGAGTTATGAAAGCTCATTAAGAACAGAAATACATTGCAAACTCATTTTTATAAAACTCTTGTTTTACAGGGAAAGCGTGTTGACTCTCTACACAAACGGTTCTCATTTGTCATGTGGACCATCTGGGTCACAAATGTCTGAAACATGTTCACACAGTAAAACTGTAGTGATGTTGTCAATATCAGCCCAGCAAATTATGTGTCGGGTATTTGTTTTGATAATTATTCTTTTTCAATTGAAACTGTATGTGAAAATCACATTTTCAGTATTATACAGAGAAAACGCTTAACTTGGTGTGAGATTAAATGATTTAAGACAATGTGATTAATGCGATGACTTTAAACAAGGCCGCAGAATTAAAGAAGAGTTCACCTTCATTATTTACATTCCCTCTTGTCATTTCAAACCTTTATGACTTTCTTTCTTCTGCAGAACACAAAAGAAGATATTTAGAAAAATATTGGTAACAGAAAACCGTCAGTGACTATTGACTTGCACTGGTTTTGCAAGTCGATGGGGACCAACGGTTTTTGGTTACCAACATTTTTCAGAATATCTTTTGTGTTTTGCAGAAGAAAGAAAATCACACCGGTTTGAAATGACAACATGGTAAGTAATTTTTATTTTGAAGGTGAATTATTTCTTTAATATCAAATATGGACAGCTTCCTGTGTAACTTTGGGCTCACAAATGCATCTCAAATATTAGCAAAAACATGCACTTATTTGACCTTCTTCATGAAACAGAATGTTTTGCTTTTGTCTCCTTTTCATTTCATTTTTATGTTTTGTTTTGTCACGCAATAGTCAAACATTTTACCTCTTACAAAAGAGTAGAAGAAAAACATCCAGACATCTCGGAATTATTTTCTTCTCTGTAGGGAATTAAAGCTGTGCTCTCCTCTGTCCTGTCAAACGTTGCACATGTAAAGACTGGTACTGATTATTTTTGTAAAACTGAGAAAAATCTGTTAAGTATAAACAATATGTGCTCTTCTGCATGCTGTGCAATGGAAAGAAACAAGAATGTTTGTAATTTATACTTATGTATAAAATATTTTTGTTTGTAAACAGGTTTTCTTGTATTAGCAAGAGACATTTCATACTAGTAAAAGCCTGTTCAAATGAAAAATATTTTTGTATGATACTTAACATTTCTTTAGTTATGTACAGCAAGGTTTGAAACTCCCGGACGCTCTCAGGTGCGACAAACATGGGTGTTTTGCTTGCTCATCTTTAGAATTTAACATGTGCTTTTCCCAAGCACCATAATTCAGTGGTTTTTACCAATTAAATTACCCAAAGGAAGCACTCAAGAGATTATTTTTTTAATTTATAACCCTTATATTAAATTAATAATTTGCCATTATTTTAACACTTTATCTACCTGACGTGCCCATCTGAACCATTTCTAAACATTTTCCAAAGGTTTTTGAGAGAAGTCTAAATTGTATAACTGGTTATCTCATCACTTTGCTTCCCAAGGTCGAACTAGAAAGATGTTTGATGTGTTTTTGTATCTTTATACATTGAATATGCTGTATGTTGCGGAAGTTCTGTGGACATTGCTTGCATGAATCTAAAATGCAACGGTTTTAGACGAATGCACAATTAGGTTGAGTAAGTAGCAGACAGTATAATGCGCCAGGGTGTCCCGTACCAGTGCCTCTTGTTTTCTGTCAAAAATTGCAAAGGCTCAACCGATCCGATGTGTTCAGTCACGTGCCAGCCGTTTTAGAGAAACATCTGTGTGCATCTTACCCTGAACAAAACCAGCTGCTTCCTTCTGGTTCCTTAGTTTAACAGCTATTGTGGTGTTTTCACAAATATTTTGCCAGCCAGACTCAAACATTTAGTCTCAAATGCTATAAGGTTTGATTGTTTTGCTGTGTTCATGTGTTTGCTGTGTTGTTTGCACATGTGGATGTTTGCGTCTTTGTGTCTTATTGGGCTGTGAATGGTGAAGGAAAACTGACCCATTTCTTTTTCTCTCATGTGAAACTTAGCTCTGCTTGTGGAGACTGCACTTTATTCTCATTCCACCCCCCCAAAACTCTTTTCATTTTGTAGATTTCACTCTGGCCTGGATTTCTCCCCAGAGTGTGTGTTCTAGTAAGGCTTTAGGCCTTGCGGGTTTGTGTGACCGTGTGTTGGGAGTATGAGAAGAGAAAAAAATTACACCTGGTGTAAACAGCCATTTCTGCCGATACTCTTTAGAAAACACAAGATGCTGTAATATATGATGTATAAGCAAGATATTAAGAAAATATAGTTGTTTATTTTATAAGATGTCTAATAGAAATACATTTATATAAATTGTCTGATCTGAAAGTTAAAAACAGAGATATTTTGTAACAGAATTATTATTGAAGTGTCTTACTTGGGAGGGGCTGGGGGGGGGGGGGGGTCAAAGCCTTT
Organism: Barbatula barbatula; assembly: GCF_947034865.1. Classification (NCBI taxonomy): domain Eukaryota; kingdom Metazoa; phylum Chordata; class Actinopteri; order Cypriniformes; family Nemacheilidae; genus Barbatula; species Barbatula barbatula. The sequence goes on along the minus strand of NC_136767.1, from coordinate 22,970,722 downwards.
CTGTTTTTCAGTTCAGCGAGTTGGTGTTGCACAGTTGTAGTATGGCTTGTTTTACCCCCTTTTTCTTCTGTGTACATAAACCATCCCAACAAGCTTTAACATTGTTAATTATTGTTTTAATAAAATTATTAATAAAATGTTTACATTCTGAAAGAGCTTGGATGTCTGTTTTAGTGACGCTAAATTTACACAATCTTTAAAAATAAAGCGATAATCCTGGTTTGCATTAATTTCAAAATGTTTTTATTCTGCATGCACAAAATAACAACATTACAGTCCAAAATTAAGAAAAGTAGTATAATTATAAGTCTTTGCAGACACACAGTAATACAATATGATACGATATGTTAAATTAATAATAATATTTCAATCGTGACAAGATATTTTTATGTATACATTTCTTTTATAATTTTGTCGTGTCTTTCTTGCCTCTAGGTGGCGGTGCGGTGATATGTCCAGTGTTCGGTTTTCCGCCTCACGTCGTGAAGAAGAAACACGAACTAGCCGCGCGGTTGGTTTACGTTTTGCGAGCGTCGAGACCATTTTCAAGACAATAATATCTGTATTCTTGATCCACGTGAGCGACAAAATATCCCTTGCCTCATAAATGTGTAACGTTAATAGGAATAAGTGCGTTCATGCAAGATACGTCTAGCCTGCTAGAGCATTTCGTCTACAGACCCTCGCACATTAACGATAAGTAACCTCTCTGAATGTATGGAACCGCTCCCGGTCAAATTATGTTGGAATAATGAGTATTTTGATCTGAATTCAAAAGTACACTAACGTTACTCAGTAATGGCAAGTGCCGCAGATCGCAGTGACAGCGGGTCCGGATCTATTCTGCTTGCAGCGCTTGAGCAGCTGCGGGGGGCATTGAATCTTTCCATAACCCTCGGCAGCCCGCTAACCGTGGCCGTCATCGCCGTTGACCGCTACCTGAGTCTACATCCCACCACCGAGAGCTACAGCTACGACCTGACAGTCACGGACGGCCGGTGGAGGGTAAAGTGTCAGGTGGCGGAGTGTCTGATCCGGCGGGTTAAGAACGGCTCACTGCGGTGCGGTGTCGGGGTTCGGCTGTCCCATCTGTCAGTTGTCCACGATGAGACGAGACTGGGTCACAGTTACCTGAGGATAGACGACATCCACAGCATCACGGAAATGCCTGAGATGTTTGACAACATGAAAGATGTGGATAACATCCCTCAGTGGTTTCGGGATGATGTGATTCGCACTAATGGACCTCTGCAGCTGACTAGAAAACATTATTTATCGTTGTGGATAAACGATGATCCTCACGGGAGTGTGTGGATCGCCAACAACCCGCCGCCACACGTGGTTTTAGATGGTATGAAAAGTGGGCGTGGAGGAGAGTTTTATTTAAAGAATGAAATGGGCCTTTATCAAATTCTGAGCTATAATGTAATATTACATGTGTGATATTGTAAGTCACTTTTGGATGCAAGCCTGCCAATCTCCTTTATTTGATTTGGAAAATAAATGTCTCTTCTGTGGTTCATGTCGCTCTCCTTGTCAGTGTCTAGTATTACTTTGCTGGCGGATCTGGAAGCATTCTTTTACAGCTCCAAACGTCCTCTACCACTTCTGGTCCGAATTCTGCACAGATCCAGAATCCGGTACTATGGAAAACCTGGACAAAATATTGACTTCCCATTTCAGGTAAGCTGAGATCGTGGTTTTTTAGTCTGTTGAACCTGATCATTTATTTACATCTGCAGTGAAAGTCTGATACCACACTGTGTGTCTTTCAGGTGTACTATGAGGTTGCTGATCAGAGTGGCATTATGTCAATGGTCTTATGGAATGAACTTTGCCCTGAATGGTTCCATCGGCTAACAGTTGGCTCGGTTCTGTACTTGCAGCAATTTGCTGTAAAACCCAGTTATCAGAAACGCTCAAGGCCGCAGATTAGCACTCTCTCACTCATGGCATTCCGCTCCATTGGTATGGACTAGATTTAAATTTTAGCATTTTTTGTTTCATGTTAGTTTTATACAGGTGTGAATTAGGATTATTATACCATGTCCGCAGACAAAGTCAGTTAGGTAATGTCTGCTGTTTGTGTTGCATAGAGATCAGCTTGAATGCTCGAAGTCCAGCAACTGTAGTGACCGTGGTTCCACCGAAATGTGTTCAGCTTCAATGGGGTCTTCCCGATGTCCCATACAATTTTACCACAAGGTACACACTCACCATCCACAAAAACAATTGTGTTACGAAGTCTTGACGCATTTAGAGACGTGGATCTGTTTTAAGGGTTTATTTAAGGGAAAGTTTACAAAAATGTACTCCGTTTCTGTCTGTGATCAGGTCAGAGGTGGAAGCCAACAGTAACCATGCCCATGACATCATTGGTCTGGTGACTTATGTAGGCCGGATTGAACGAATCAGGAGCAAAGAAAAGTCAGGTATTTATTTGATTAGGCTGCTTTGTGTTTTTCATTGTGTCTTGTAGTTGTCTTCATGCTGATCGGTTTGTGTCGTCGAGTGAAGTCGAACAATCCTGTTGTCTTTATAACTGGCTGTCAAATGTACTGCCAACACAGTTATGTCTGTGCCTCTGACAGGACCGGAGAAATTCTGGGCATATCGGTGGGTACATGCGGTGGATGGGACAAGTGACTCTCCTTTTATACTGGAGATCTTTTCTTCATCCCAGCCAGAGATCTTCAGCAATATCTGCCCCAGTAAAACATCACTCCATGTCCATAAGTAGCATTTCATAAACACTTATAAAAATGTATAAGTTTAAAAACACATTATTTTACATATACTGTATTTCCTTATTGCATTGTCTCACTCTATTTGTCTTTATTCCACATTCTCTTTTTCTGTAGTGACGTATCTGGTGTGCACTCAAATGAGGGCGTGTCAGGAGGCGGGTCGTTTTGTCTATTTGACCAGCAGCACAGAGACTCAGCTCTTCATCACAGGTGAATTCCAGTCAGAACATGTTGTCGACCCACAGTCAAACAAGAGCAGAACCAAAACCTTTCTAGCTATATTATGGGTATGAATTGTCCTCATATAGAAAACTACATTCAATACATTCTGAAAATACAATCTGTCTTTGCAGTTTAAATACATCAATCAACATTCTAGACAATGTCTTGATGAAAAAAATGCCCAAGCAAGGTCTTTGTACATTGTCACCTTGAGATTTTAAAATACTAGGCATCAGGACACTGGCAAAAGTCCAGGGTGAAGTTGTGTAGTTTAAGGCAGCCCTAAGACTGAAATAGTATAGAATGGGGGATAGATTGCCTCACTACCTCAGTATAGAATAGAAAACAATAGAAGTCAACTAAAGGTCTTTAGAATGATATAACTATATGTATTTGTACATGTATGTGTTTGTTCAGGCTGTCATAAAAAGCAGCCGTATGTGAATGAGCCAAAGGTAAAAGCGTTCATCCAGTGGACAAAGACACTTAAAGACAGTGTCATGCTGCAGAAGACTGCTGTCGGGGGACACTACAGCTACCCACCTGCCCCACCCACCTTTACACCGACCACCAAAAACAACACAGCCAGTAAGAGCTACCCTCCTGATACATATGTAGATTTCATGAGTCACTTTTCACCTTTGAGATAATTTTACATCAGTATCAGTAACATACATATAAAAATATACTCTAAATGTTTTTTTTGCTTTTTTTACTTAAGTTCTAATTGTTGTTTAGATGAGACGTCAATTATAGCAGTTGCTGAACTGAAGGGGGAGCTACAGAGCATGCAGTACAGAGAACACAAAAGAGTGGCCATACAGGGCTATGTGGCTGCTGTGCAGTACCACTCCTGGCGTCCAGGGGATCAACAACCCGGAGTCAATGCTCTACAAGAAACATCACAAATTCACCAGCAGGTCTGTTTGATATAATCTGAGTCAAACAGTAATCATCTGCAGCAGTCAAAATGAGTCATGTTAGATTATTTATTTGCTTTTCTATCATTTTGCAACAAACAAGACATAAATGTTGGGATTGTTTTAACAGCAGGGAATAAGTGATGCTGGGTCGTTCAGGCATCACACTATGATGGACGAGAGGTCTGTGGTACTGAGAAAAATAGACTCAACCTCATCTGATTCAGATTCTGCGATTCCACCCAAACGCAAGAGACCGCACTCAAGGTTTGACTTCCTCAACCAATCACTGTAGTATTTTACATCCATTGTGATGTTACATGTGTTTTATTCAACAAATGTTTTTTTTTACTTCAATAATAGAGATAGTCCACCCCAAAAATGAATGAATTAGAATTACTCATCCTCAAGTTGTTCCAAACCTGTATACATTTCTTTGTTCTGTTAAACACAAAGAAAGATATTTGGATGGATGTTAGCAAATGAGATTTCTGGGGCACCATTGACTACCATTTTTCACTCCCCTAGAAGTCTTAGTTGCTGACATTCTTATATATATATCTTTCTTTGCGTTCGACAGAACAAAGAAATGTATACAGGTTTGGAACAACTTAAAGATGAGTAATTCATGACAGAATTAGCATTTTAGGTGGAGTATGCCTTTAATGGTCTTCAGTTGCTACGGATGCTATTTTTTATTTACATTTTTTACTGTATTGTTAATGTTGAAAAACATGGCTTTATTTACTTGTAATTGCATAATATGTTCACTTGTTAAATTCCAGTGTATCTCATGTCAGTTAAAATGTTTTGTTTATTTAGGGCAAAGCAGCGTCAGTATTTTACTAGATCCAAAGTACAGTCTGACAGGTACTGTAAACATTTCAACACAAAGTACAGTTTCTCTCGGTTCAGCGTGTATATTCTGCAGCTTTATTTAAATGTGCTAAAATTGAAATAATTTTTAAATAAAAGACCTCAACTATTTTAAAACTCCTGCTTTCAGCATAAATCAAAAGCCCATTGAGACTGAAACGGAGGATCGGAGTAGTAGCTTGTTTGCTTAATTTACATTTAATCCACTTTGTAGACTTTCTTTTACCAAACAAGGAGCAACCATTGCTGATGCATTCATGTAGCTACTAATATAACTTCCGTCTCATTGTGCATTTAGTCAGGCTGGCTTTACCTCTCATGTGGAAGAAGAGCCTAGTAATGAAGCAGGACTAGAAGAAGAGGAATCTGAGAGTGAAGATGAACACATGCTGATCAGACATTCAGCCGCAAGAGAAGGTACTGTATCCCTCCACACATTACACTAGTGTTACTTTATAGTGTCATTTCATATTGAACGATATATTTTTTTTTTGTTGTGTTTTTTTTAAGTGATTGACCAGAGGCTAAGCGGTTCTCCAGACGCACAAGCTACCAGCCAACCTGCTGCATTATGGGAAAGCAGCATATGGCCAGTGGTGAAGCAAAATGTGACAGATCACTTTTGTTGTGGCAAACTGGATGAAGAAAGCATTGCAGAAAAATTTAATTTTGATGACCGAGAAGTTCTGCTTCAACACCTTAACCTGTGCCCAGCTAAGTGGACACCAGATCTTACCCCACAGACACATACTCACACACCTGTGGCCTGCACCGGCTACTTCATACTCACAATACTTGGTAAGAACAGTGCAAAAGATCATGTGTAGTTTGTATCGTACTCTATGTTTCGTACTCTGTTCCAAAACAATATTCAAGTCTGAGCCTGACAGGGTTTGTGATAATTAATTGACCTCTTTTCTTCTCTCAGGCCTGAATCAAAAGGCTGCAGTCGATATTCTGTTTTTGCCTGTTTTTACCCCCGATGACCCCAGAGCTGCTGGAGTGCCCCATAGTCACCATGACAACTCTCTGCTGTCCTGTTTGACGACAGGACACGTGTGTGTTCAGCCAGATGGTTCTTGCCCTGATCCAGGTGTGTTTTGTCCTGTGCTATACTTTTATGTTCACATTGCATGCCTCTCTGCTAAATAATCTGTGGATCTATCTATCTGCAGGGTCGTTGATGAGTTCTGCCCCTCAGATGGAGTCAGAACGTGTGGTGTGTATCATTGATCTGTGTCTGCTTGGAGAGAACAGAATAGAAATGATCTGCTCTAAATTGTACAGAACAACAGACATCTGCCAGGCCGAGAGCGCTTAGAGAAGGAAGCCACATCAGGAAAATCATGTGTAAATGATTTACGTATTAATGTATATAAACCAGCATGTAGAAATGTTGGTCAGAACTGATGCTAATATTAATGTTTATTTTGCATTTTAAATGGTTTCGTTTGAATGGACCAAAAGCTAATTTGTTAAAATATTTTTATAAATTTGTAATTTAATAATGTGTGCATTGCTTTTGTTTTAGAAAACGTTAAGGAATAAACATTGTTTACTCAAAAAACATTGTGTTAGAAATCTTTATTATCATCACCTGGCATTCCTCTATTTCACAAAGCAGTGGTAGGCCATAAAGACATGAAGAGAGAACAACTGAAACATTTAAATAATTTAACAGACGCACTGTTCCCAGTCAGTGCCCTCTGAAATACTGCGATCTGAAAAGCATCCAGAACTGCTGGATAGTTTAAGCACTCCACATTTGATAAGTGTTTGTGTCACAACTCTGGAGAGTAAGAACATTTCGTAATGGGTAGAAAACAAATTCAATGATCAAATAAATACAAAGCCTCACTAACACATCTCATAGATAAGGCTCGACACATTACCCCAGTAAAATGTATTGCAGAAAATACATGTATATTGCAAATGTCATTGCTCATAAAATGCATTTTGGTTTAGTCCAGTTTTCAATTTAATTTTCACAGTAAAAATGAGTACAAAGCAATTTTCTGTGAAATCAGGAAATAAAGGTCCGAATGGTAAACCTGAAGATGACACAAATTAAATGAACCCTGGGAACTAACTAAGATAATATCTTTCTGTAGTGTCGTTCTTAGAAAGGGTTTGAACTACAATGTAGGTTTATACAAAAATGTGGCTGTGCAGGTGTGTGATCTCTGCAGCTGAGGTAAGAGTAAGACATCAGGACAAACAGGACCTGTATCCCTGGATCATTGATAAACGTAAATATCTGAATCACAAAACTATCAAACAGTGCTGAAATCATGGCACATTGAAACATCACAGAATATTTCCTCAATCTTTCTCTGTGCTTCAGTTAACCGGTGTCTCTCATTCAGCTTCGTGTACTGTACATGTCTGCATCCTCGGGATTGGCCTGGCCGTGGTCGACTAGAGCTGGGTCAGGAACAAAGCGTGGCTTCACTAAAACAGCAGAAAATGAACGTATTAGTGTGGAGAAGACTAAGTGCTTCTTTCATAAATTTCTGTAAACTCTTGTTCCCTCACCTGCTGCTGGCTCAACATTGACCTGTTGTACCGGAGATTCAGATGAGGGGGGTGCTTCAACTGCTGGAGAAGGGGTTGTGGCCTCATGAACAGGAGGTGGGACCTCTTCCGTAGTTGCATGGTCGGCCAGTGGTGGGGCAGCGGATGCTTGCTCATTGGGTATAATTTCTTCTGAGGTTGTGGCGGGACCTGGTGCAGGGGCCTCAAGTTCTGTGTTAGCAGGGGTGGCTTCTGAAACATCTAAAGTAACATCAGCTTCAGAGACTGTTTCAATGGATGTTGGCTCGTGAGCAGACTCCGGAGCAGTGTCTACAAGAGTGTCTGCAGGCGTTATCTCTGAAACAGTTTCGACCACAGGCTCTGGAACAGGAGGGTCAGGTACGGTTTCTATAGCTTTCTTCGGAAGCTCAGGGGCAGTTTCAGGTTCAGTAGGTGATGCAGCAATTTCAGATACTGGGACAACTTCTGGTAGTGATGTCACTTCCTCAGCTGGAATGACAGGGGCCAGTTCAGACTCGGGTGTGAGTGAAACTGGATCTGGGATTGTTACAGGAGCAGCAGACTGTAATTAAAAGAAATGTTATTAAAAGCATTGCAACATATTTTTACACACAAGTAGGCGAGTTGACTATTACAATAAATGTGCAATGAATTGAACAGCTTTTTGGCTGAACTTACATCACATTCACAAAGGATTTATGATTTTAAGGCGTCAAAATTTTAAACGTGGGTCAAAATTACTCGAGCATTATGCAAGCACATGTGGATTACCTCCATGCTACCAGCAGGCATGATGATCTCTCCCTTTGGTTTAGATTGAAACATTGAGGCAACAGATGAACTTACATTGTAAAACTTCTTACCAGTGATCTGTAAAGCAAATACAGAAAGACAATGGGATAAAAATACAGATTTCAAATTTTTTGCTTTCAATGTTACTATCTTGTATGACTTTCTTCTGCAGAATACAAAATATATTTTGAAGAACACTGATAACAACATTGTCGCCCACCTCAAAATGTCTTATGCTGGTTTTGAACAACACGAGGAGGAATAAATGATGAAAGAATTTTCTAAGTTGAGTGAACTATCCCTTAAAGGTTTATACAGAAACTGGAAAAATATAAAGTTGTGTGTGTGACAGAAGGAACCTTCAGGACTCCAACAGTCTGTATGGGGTAACACACTGCAGTACCGAGTGTAGCCAGACCAAAAGGAAAGATAATCTTCTTCAAACGAGAACCTGCGAGACAGCACACATTTCATACAGATTCTTCTTTAAGTCACCACCTACAGTATTTACTTTCAAGGACCAGACTATCCTTATAAACTGCAAGAGGGCCAAACTATTTACACTTATGTTATCACTGTCGGCGAGAAGCTATTTGCAACACGTCAGCAGATGGAATTAAATTTGTGCACATATTAGACTGGTTCACATTTTAAAGTAGCTAAACTATGTCCAGAAAAAGCACTTTTAAAAAGACTAAAAAGGGTGTATATACTGTAGTGCAGGTAAAGTGTATGCTATTCAGTTTACCCTTGCGGGCCAGAATGAGGCCACCCAACCCGGACACAGTTATGATACCAACTCTAGGCAGAAAGCCAGGTGGTGGATCTCGAAGGAAGTGATATGTGTCTAAAACCAGAAGAGGTCGGGGTTAGTCACATTTATAGTCATTTTTCCACCTGCTTTATCACACATCAGACTCACCTTCCCCAGCCTGGTAAACAGATATGACTCCGATCTTGACCGAAGCAAGGCCATTCTGTTAATAAAACAGAGAATTGTAATAGATAATATTTCATTAGCTTCTCCTTCCTCCCATCAAACAATGACTACTTCATTATCACAGAATGTACAGTATATATGAGCTCATGTATCACACCTGCACTACTCTGACATACGGCTGCAGGCCCACCCTTAAAGACCCCAGCCCCGTTTGCACCAGACCAGTACGCTCTTCCACAAACTGAACAGCATGATGATCTGAGTAGATAGACAGCTGGAGAGAGGGAGAAAAAAAAAGATAGGTCATGGTAATGTCTGATATTACGTCCTGGTCCATATGCATTGCATCGGGTGATACAATATTCCATACCGTGTGGTGTGTGCTCTTATTATATAAGTGTTTTGTACAAAGCAAATATAACTGTGTAGATTTGACATACTGCCCAAACAGTACTAGTTGTATGTAGTACAGCATTATGAGTAGTACACTATTCTGAACATCGTTTGTATTCTTACCTCTTTTGGAGAGACTAGCTCCTCGCTTTTTCTATCACCAACATAATAAATTCTAAAGGAGCCCACACCCACTACAGCAGCAGGAAGTGCTGCATACTTCAAAATCTGAGGATCAAACATATCATTAGTATAAAAGACTTTGACTATAATTCCGCACACACGTAAAAAATGTGTCAATGAATTCTACATTCAGTTTTCCATGTGAGCTGATTCAGAGTACAATTACTTTCAGCCTTAGACTGCTGAGTGAGTAAGTTAGTTCATGATCTGTTGTGTGGTATGTCCAACTCCAAATCTTCAGATAAGCACATTATCTGTATAGGTTTAAGGGACTGAAGCAAGGGTTGACCATTCAGTCCATGTAATTATTCCAATCCAATTCAACTATCTATGCTAAAACAATCCACCAGTGTGTGTTAGTTTCTGCATGCTATAGTAATAAGGCACACATGCATTCTGTTGTCTATGTGACAGTAAGGGACATACAGATAACAGCTTCTCAAGCCAACGCGAGCTGCCTACTTATACTATAAACAGGCACGACGAATACTGTGTAGATTTAGTGTCTTTTTGAGAAACAGACAATATTATTTTATGCGTAAGAAAGACAGGTTAAGTTACTTGCGTATGTGTGTGAGAGTGAATAAGAACACGAAATCCAAACGTGTTTTACAAACACAGCCTTCGTGGTCTGATATAACCGCTGCAACTCGCTAGTTATGTAAAAATTATACCTTACAAGATCCGTTAGATCTTTATGTTTTACATGAAATGCACACGACTAACTAAGAATGAAGTAACTCACCTTGGCCGCCATACCGGTCCCGCCCCCTTGACTCGCACTACGGAAAGCTAGAGGAGTCAGAAAATCCGTCGGAACACGTGAGTGTATTTCTTCAGCTTTGACTCTTTAAATGATATTGTTAAACTTTAAAAAACTATTATATTATATTATATATTCGTCTGAAAATATTATGAAATTATTCTGTTGTTTTCATTGCCTGGACTCGGCTTGTTAAGTGTGCATTTATTTGTTAGAATCCTTACTTTTATTTTGATTTCAGAGACTAAATAGTGACAATAGACTAAACAGCCATTAATGAAAAAACAAATAAATCCATAAAACTGCATGTAAACATCAAAATATTTTCGCATAGATTATTTATTTTTTCCCTTGTCACCTTTATCCTGAATATACACTACTGTTTACAATTTGTAGTATTTTACTACAACTAGTAAATTCGTTTTTTGTATTTTACTAACTAATGTAAATGTATTTTTACACACATTTGTACACATTTTGTGGGTGTTGTGTTAAAATATTCTGTCTCACATCTGAATGTTGCATTTTATTTTTACATTATGATGTACTTTTAATTTTATATATTTAATTCGATTTTTCTTCCTTTTTAAATGGTATCTTAAAAACATCACACAACACAAATGCAGAGTGCAGAGAACTCAGTTTATTAGTTTAACATTTTACAATCTGTATTATATATATTTATATATGTATTTATATTTCTGAAAGCAAATAGGGTTAGCCTTGAATAATACTGTGAATAAATATCAGGATTTTCCTGGTGTTTTAATATACAGAAGGGGAATTTTCTGAAAGAGAACCTTGAAAAAAGAGCAATATGTTCCGTCTCAATGTTGCAGTGCAACTTACACCTTATACAGCATAGCCGTGTGGGGAAGAGGGGGGGACATGCCCTTTAAACCACAGTGAAACCCCGATGGCCTGGAAAAAACACACGTACTCACAAATACACACGCACACACAAACATGGAATGAATGTCCTCGGCAACACTGTGAAGAGAAACAATGACTCGAAACAGTGAATAAAGTGGGCAGATGTTTTTGTGAATCACTTTGGTAAGACGCCATCGACCACAAATGTAAAAGTATTGTCTTTGTGTAGGAAGTGAGTCTGTGTGTGTGTGTGCTTGTGTGTTCCAATGAGATATACAGTTAACAAACTATGAGTACATTCTATTCAATTAAAGTACATCCCACAAGATTCTATAAAAGTGACAATCAAACATAACTTACATTGAGCACATATGGAGGTCTGTTGCATTTCAATGACATTTAGGTATAGGGGACATTTTGCACTCCAACGTTATGACCCAATTAATTCTTTTTTGTCATTTTAATCGGAAATCTAAATTCTTCTGTAATTTGCTTTATCCAATTCTATCCAAATCCTGAGCCACTGAATCCTAAAATTGTGAAAGGGAATAAAACTTTATATTTTGGAGCTAGTGGAGTTTGTCTGAGGGACACATACGTAAAAATAAAACAGAAAATAGCGACCTGAATGTAGCCCATAGCTCAGAGGTAATGACCAGCAAAGACCCGGAAACAAGCAAAAACAGTCATAACATCAGAGAAGCAAAGCTTTTCTTCTTTTGTTGTCTTTTTTGTAGAAAAAAATAGAGAGTAGAAAGGTTCTGCATTGGCAGAGTCGAAAGATTGCATTCACGAGTACAATTCACAGTTTTAAACAGAGGATGCAGCTATGCAAATAATATGTTCTTATATACAGACTGTTCTCTGGCCTGATAGCATATAGTAATATTTTTAAACCATGCATGAGTTATAATATAAATATTCTAAAGAAGCCAAATTTAACACATTTCTATCTGCCAGGAGTTCATCTTTTCCCATATCCTAACATACAGTATATATGTAATCAAACTCTCAAAAGAGTCTCATCCGTTTTCTCACGCACACGCACTTGCACACACATACGCGCAGATGTATTCCAACACTCTTGGTTGCTTTGAGAGTTGTATAGAGTAACACAGTAGGGCGGTGTTGCTTGGTAACAGAGTGAAGCCTGTTGCCCATGGCTACATGAGTGCTCTTCCTGCAGCATTCCGAGGGAAGGAAATCAAATGAAAGAATCAAATAAATAAATCAACAAAATCTTCGAAAGATATAAAAAAAGATTTTTCAACTCCAATCAGAGACAAAAATAAGAGATGAGCTCCCATTTTGTTCAACTGGTGGTCAATTAATCTGACAAGATGATTCTTCAGGCATGCAATAGGGTACCTCACAGGGTCTTTATTCCATCCCTTCCAAATTGTGCCTGTGATGAAACATATTGTACAGAGTTTGCAATGAGCCATATAAGTGCAGTTAATACTTTCTCTTCCATGACGTGTCTATGAGTCTCCTGACAGTGTCAGTTTAGAGCAGATGGTCACAGGACGGTCGGTGACGTGCCTGCGTTCTAGAATTTCGGAGGCTGAGTCAGTTCTTTAAGATCGATCTTACAGTGTATTGGTTCAATCTGTCACTCGTGATCAGAGGAGGGCAGTTTTAGATCATCCATCGAGGAAAAGTGAGGACAGTCTAGATCCACAGTGCTTTTCATTGTGTGTTTTTGTCTGTTTCATGGTATTTGTATATCTTCACGTCTTCATTTTAACGTATTTGTTTGTCGAGTGGATGTGTGTTTCACACATGTGTTTCTATGAAAGAGTGGGTGTGCATCATCAGTGTTGGTGAGAGAGGTGAGAGGTCGTTGGAATCACTGGGCGGTTCCAATGGGGCGGAGCTAAACTCACAGATATCCAGGAAGAGCTCGTGGTTACGTTGCTTCCACTCACGAAACTTCCGGGAAGTCAAACAAGGGTCATCCAGAACCTGACTGATTATGGCCAAGTCACCTTCCTTGGCCTGCGGTGGGTTAAACAAATCAGAAAAAAATGAAGCAAAGAAGAAGAAAAGAAGTGATTTAATGTTAATGTTAAAAATAACCAATTTAACCCTGATTCAGCAATGAATCAATTATCTTAGCTATCTGCGATCTTGGCTGAAAAACTGAAAATTCTTTAATCACCGGCAGATTCAGTAACTTAAGTCCCTGAATTGTCATTTGGTATTCCTCTGGGAAGATAACTAGCAAATCTAGCTCTAACTAGCATAAACCTGCTTTAACCAAACATTACAGTCATCCTTAAAGGGATAGTTTACCCAAAAATGAAATTTCAGTTATCATTTACCCTCTTGTCATTCCAAACCAGTATGACTTTCTTTCTTCTGTAGAAAATAAAATAAGATATTTTAAAGAATGTTGGTAATCGAACAACAGTGGTACATTCGCCTCTATTGTATGTACACAAAACCAATCAATGGGTACCAACGTTGTCTTCTTACCAACAAAACATTTTGTTTCTTGTTTTGCAGAAGAAAGAAAGTTATACAGGTTTGAAATGACAATAGGGTGAGTAATCTTAATTTTTGAGTTAACTATCACTTTAAGGTTATTTCTTTAGATTTGATCTGTGACCTGTATGTTTGCATACCTTCAGCGTGGAGCGAAGAACTCTTATGCGATGCAGTCGTTCATTTGTGTTGGGGTCATTACTTCGTTTGATGAAGGAGCGTCTGAATTCTTGTTTGGTGGAAGGCCTTTGCTGTCCGAAAGCAGAGAGACTCGCCTGCTCCAGAGATCGATACAGCTCCTGCAGGCCGTCTATGCTATCAACTGCTTTCTCTTCACTCTCGGGCATCCTGCTTCTGAGTTTACGCACCTCCCTTTCCTCCACCTCCTCTTCCTCCTCTTCCTCATGGAGATGAGTTCTCGGCCTCAGAGTGCCGTGCGTGTGCATGTGCGTGCGAGCGCTACGGTGCCCGTGTCCCCCGTGCGCCTCGCGGTGGCGAGGGAGGCTCTGGCTGCGCTGCTTGTGGGTGTGATGACGGGGGCGGGACTCCTCGCTGTCTGTCAAGGGAAACGGCCCGTCTCGTTCCAGGGGGCGTCGGCGCTGGGCAGGGAGCGTGGCCTGCCGTAGCTGATCGGGTGACAGAAGGGGAGGCTCTTCCGCTTCCACTGTCTGCAGGTAGTGTAGCCCCGTGCTGGTCAGGGGGGTTTCAATCAGGTCCTGCCACGAGCGGCGTTCTCGATGGGAGGATCGGCAAGAGGAGTGGGACTCCTCCGCAGAGGAATGCGAAAATGTGGAGCCGCTGGAGAAATGACGCTCGGGAAATGGACTGGACGAAGTTCCCTGAGAACAACCGACAAATTCTTTTATAGCAAATGTAATTGGATCAACACACTCTCACAGGAATTCATAACTATTTATGAGGTGGCTAATTCGTAAGAATTAATACGATCTTATACGTGCATTTTGGTACGATTTGCTTTTGCGCCAGTGACGTTGAGTTAAGGGGAGGGGCTTCAGTATTGCTTTTTCTCAAATCCCTTAACATCAGGTTGAATGTGATTCATTTAATTCTTGATTGAAAATGAATGGTAACATATAGTATGAAGTGGTTTAACTCACAGAGGGGTTGTGGTGGTACGTGGCCTCCTGTTTGAGTGTCATGGACCCATCCACCTCATCCTGGTCACTCTCACTCCAGTAGTCTAAAAATGACATCACAGTCAAATGTACTTGACATCAGTTTACAGCATATTTGTTTTTGAAATAGCTTATGATATCATCCCAAAATGGGATCTCACCTTCATCGGGGCGCGGTACTGGGTCATCAGGTGTGTAGCCAATCGCAGCCAATCCTAGTCGATTCATCCACCTGAAACAGGAAGTTTGAACATAAGAGCGAATAGCAGGGTTGGGGGGGGTTGAAAGATGCTTTAAACTGACCACTCACCTGTTCATTTCCTCTAAATGATCAGTAGCAAAAAAGAAACTCTTGATTTTGGGATGACATGCTTTGAAGGCACTGAAAAAGAAAGAAAAAAAGACAAAAGCTCAAACTCAGCTTTTTACTGAATCGGTGTATGTTTGATGAGCACTTATGTGGTGACCCAGATTTCTCTATAGCCCATGGGTTTACAAACCCACCCAAAAAACAGCAAACCCATCACAACAGAGAGAAGGCACAATTAAAGTTGTTTTTCAACACTCACTGTTTCCTCCTGCACTCAATCGCTCTGTCTATCCGAAACTCTGGTAGACTAATGAAGCCCTCTGCTTTTTCATCCTGAACACAGTAACAGAAGAAATCACTATGCATTATAAATACAGCAAAGCTTTGACAGTTAGATGATGATGAAAATGCATTGATGAGTTTTGCAGCATTTCTGAATTCGGCCTTCCCCATAGAAACGCACACACACACACACATTCATCCAGCCAGCAGACTTCACAGCTCAAGGGAGGAGAATTGTGTTTGCTTACGTTCTGATTGGTGTACCAGTAAAGGTTGGAGTCTTTGAGAACGAACCAGTACTTCTTCCATTTCTGTGTGAAATAGCCAGTGGCGTCTTTCTTTTTCCATAACCAGCCTTCACAGTCACCATGACCCAGATCTTTACATGCAATACGCCTCCTGCTGGCACTACTGAGGGAACCTACACACAGAGCGTATTACTGAATGACAACACATATGACAGCACAATATTTTAAAATACATTTAAACGTACACTATTCTTTGCAAACACAGTAAAAGCAGAATCTCATAATCGTACCTTTGCTTTTTTTCTTAGGTTTGGTCCTCAGAGAGGCATAATGCACAGACTAGAGAGAAGAGAAGCAACACATGATAGGAAAAAAAGCCCAGAACATCAGAAGAACGACTTGTTTCAGAAGGCTCTTAATCAGGTCACCCTAATGAAGGTAATCGCTTTCATTTGTAGAGAGCATTCACAAACAATGTTCACATGCTCCTTTATGAACAAAAAATTATTTTATATTTTTGTTACAGACTTTTTGTTTAGAAGACATATAATGTAACATTTTGTGCATAACAAGCCATCTATCTAAATGACGAAAAACAAATTAAATCATTTCAAACCTGTATGACTTTCTTTCTTACGCAGAACGCAAAAGAAGATATTTTGAAGAATGTTGTTAACTGGCACCCATTCACTTGCATTGGTTCTGTGTCCATACCATAGAAGTGAATGGAGGCCAGTGCTGTTCGCTTACCAACTTTCTTCAAAATATCTTCTTTTGTTTTCTGCAGAAGAAAGTCATAAAGGTTCGAAAGGGTGAGTAAAAGATGACAGAATGAACTATTTTCCTTTTTGGGCGAACTATCCAAATGTTTAGTATCATTATGGAAACATGTGAATCATAGAATTGTCAGAATTATCTGAATAACATCCTTGCATTAGGTTTACCTTCCTCATTGATGCCCCTGCTTGTCTGTCAAGACCTGAACTGGCATACCTTAAGAAAAAGATAGAGAGACATGCATTTTAATTGTGTAGTCATTTAAATATTATTAAAAATTTAATAGTTAAATCATTGAAATACTTAAAGACGCGCCAAAAATATCTATTTATAATCAAATCCGCAGAAAAGATTCAAATAAATCAATATGTAAAGAAATTCATTTAAAATTAAAATTAAATGTGTTTCTCTTTTTTCAAATCAAAACCACAGGGTGTGAACATAAAGTCTGTTTGAGGTCGGCTTTACACCTCATTTTAACTGAACCTTACCCAGACAGACAATGCTTTCAATTCTTCAACACATCATAACAGAAGAGAAACAGAGACCCTTACATCTCCACAGACGTTTACAGCACCAAACTCTCGCTTAACATCTGACCCCCTACAGCTTCAGCCTCAGAGGAAACAAAACCTCCAGAAAGATTCTTACGTAAGCCAAAAACGTTCTATACCTAATTGTTAAGTGATTGCTGTGTGCATTCGTGTTTAGCATTTTACTTGTCTGTAAACTAATTTTCAATAAAACCTATTCATTGAAACATTTTTGACCCCAATACAAAACTGGCAAGTATTAAAATAAAACAAGCTGTTCAAAAATGCAGAACTTAACATCTAGGTTTGCGCATCAATAGAGCCTATTTAGTGTTTTGTGAAACCTGGTCTACTATATCAAAATTATGTAGCATCAACAAGACAGATCAACATGTATACAGTATATTTTTGGAACACCAGATCTTATGATAAGAGTTAAATATGGTTAAATATACCTGATGCTAAGTTGATCTTGTCTCGGTCATTGTGTACACAATATGAATGTACTGTGATCTAGGGTTTGACTTAAACACTATGGGGTGGTTTCCCGGACAGGGATTATTTTAAACCAGGACTAGGCCTTGGTTAAATTAGGATACTTAAATTGTTTTTAAAAACATACTTTTTTTACAAAAAACATTACTGAGGGGCATCTTGAGACAAAACAATCTCACTGATATATTTTAAGATATGTCAGTGCAAGTTGTTTTCGATTAAGACACCTCTAACATTTAAGTTAGTCTGGGACTAGTCGTAAACCCTGTCTGGGAAACTGCCCCTGAATTTGGTACCCCACCGCAAACCCACAGTTTGTGTATGTTCGCCGTTACTGCTTTCACATTTCTGCTTTCACACAGAGTCTGTTTACAGGTATTTAAAGCAAAAGTAGCAAATAAGGCCTGTTAAAATATTCCAGAAACATCAAAAAAGGGGAGTTCAGCAAAAAGAAAAAAGTCTATGGTGACTTGTTTAAAAAATACATGCTTGTTACTCACCTATCAGCATCTGCCCGGAGTGTGTCTGAAGCTCTCTGATGCAATAAAGAGAATGACAAAGAGAGGAAGAGAGATTTGAATTTCCTGTGTTACGTCATGAAACAAATCTGTGTGTGGGTATTTGTGTATGGTTATATGGCACAATATTTTCCCTCACGCTTCATAGATATATAGACCAGAACCTAACAACTTTCATAAAACACCTCTAACTTTGCAACAATTCAAACAGATTTTCGCACAATTACCAAGGTTTGTCCACAACGAACATGATACACAACAGCTCTGATAAGGTTAACATACTACTCACATGGTAGTGTGGCATTGTGTTGGAGTCGGGCACAGGGAATGGCAGCCCCTCCGGGGGACCTGCATCTATGCGCACAGGTGGAGCAAGCATAGAGGGGCTGATGGGAAAACTGGGACTGCTGGGATTTCGGCTTTTCTTTCTGGATCGTCTGCTTGTGTCACGCTGAGAAAACTCTGCTTCTTCCTGAATCAATAGAATCCTGTCGTCGCTGAGGAATCGCAGGAGAGACGAGTCTGAATCTGAGGGAGAAAGATCAAACATAGGGGTCAAAGTCCCGTCCCTGTTGCCATTTTTGTAACACTCCTGGACAAACTGGCATTAGAATAGTTTGAATATACTTGGATGGGTAAAGAAGTGAGCACATTCTGACACCTTCCTGTTTGTGTGTGTCTGTGGTTTGAGAGGTATATTTCCCCTCATGGAGATTTGCTTTCTATCTTTATCTGTGCTAGTGTCACCTGCGCATTCTCTGTTCTATTCTTGGAGTTCTTTTTCCACACATAGAAACACTAAGAAACGTGTAACTAAGTAATTTCACATGCTGCTTACAGTTCTCTTTTCACCTCTCACATCCCAGAAGTTGACAACTTTCTATTTATGTAACACAAGAAACATCCTGACTCAGATTGTCATGCATGAAAGAATGACATAAATAATTAAGTGAAACTACCTACATTTATGGAATGAAATTACAGTTTGTATATATAAAAAAATGAAAAAAAAGTAAGGCCATATAAATTCTGCTTTTGTGAGTTTTATGAGAAAAAGTCAAAAAAGTGCTGAACACTGGACTGAACAATCCAACCAACATTTCTTTTTTTTTAGTTCCTCCTGATTAAATGCAGAGATAATAATAATAAAATTGCATTGCAATACAACAAATTTCCAGGAAACTCAGCAGTGCTATATAAATAAATAATGTTGCTTGTTCAAAGACAACTTTGTTTCCTTGCGCTTTCTCAAACATGAAACGGCAACAATATATTCAGCTTGTGCTTGCAAAGTTCACCACAAACAAGTCACAAACTGTCAGGCTGAATCACTCTGAATCAGTCTTTTACTCAAAGCTCTCAAATGAAGTGTTGATTTTCTTAGCAAATGTTACATGACAATTATTTTATGTAGAAAACCTACTTTAAACATACATTTTAAAAATAATCTGTTTTGTACAAGGGGTGAATATATCCGCTGGATTTCTCTGCTCTTGTGTCCTCACAACACTGAACTCTGACCTAAAAATCTTCTCATCATCTGTCCAGCAGTTCCTAATGCCATGGCAAACAAGCTTTAATTTTTCTTGACTAAAATACAAATTCCCTCCTGAGATGTAAACAATGCCTACAATAAATAAAAGCCCAAAGACAGCAAAAGTGAGTCACACAAAATAACATAATAGAGGTGAATATAAGAGAGTTAAACAATGTGCTTTCTAGCCTGAGTGTACTTTTTTTACAACTGTGTTTTGTCTGCACCTCACCTGACAGGCACCAGCAATAAAGGAAAACAACATTTTAAATTAGAAGTATTACTATTAAAGTATGTAAAGTTGAGACACCTCTGCTTCCTCTTTTGTAAACTCCAGATTCTTGAGGTTCGGTCAGCCACTCAGTTCCCATGGAAACCTGCCGGGGGTCACCTACAGGAAGACATCAAAAAAGTGTCTCTATGTAGTCTATAATCTCTGCTCTCTCCGTGTGCATTACTGTATGTAGTAGTTCTTCATCTCACTTGTGGATACGCTCTGCTTTGTAAATAAGTAAATAGTCAGACATTCTGCAAAATGTACAGCACGTAACACAAAACATGTTGTATTTACATAAATTAGAAAAATGTCTCATTGGAATTTGTGAACTGTTTTATATTTTCATTGACTGTATATTTTACTAAAATGTAGCTTAAAGTGTGCAGTATATGTAGACAGTGAGCAGTATGATATGCATGTACGTGTCTTACTGTGAGTTGGGGTCCGGTCTCTGCGCCGCAGTCCGGTATTTCTCCCAGAATCCTCCTCCAAGAGGGGGAAGTACTGGCCCCCCAGCACCTCCTGTTCTACATAATAACCAGGAGAGTCAGAGCCAAACACTCCAAAGCCACCACGATCCAGATCCTCCTCTCTAAAAGAGAGAGAGAGGGAGTCATATGCAGGGCTAAAAATGGGAGTCCAGGTAGTAAATTTCAAGGGCGGGGGCAGAGATCCAGTTCCAAATGTAGAGAATTTCTCATTTATAGCCATAAAATAGCCTCCAACCATTATACAAATTTCATACATAAATATAGTGGGATTTCTTGCATCTTGGTACCCCAAAATATGTCCCCATTTAGGTCTCTACGTAAAGGGTCTCTTTACTATGTAAAGACTGTACCTGTGTCCATAAAGAGGGGACAGTATAAACACATCATGTCCTCCAGGTGTGTCCACTCCAGGTGAGAGTCCTACTGACCCGAGCGTGCTGGGTGGGGTGGGAGAACCACTGCATGGACTGGTGGACAGAGGCTGTCAATCAAACACAAAAACAAGATCTTGCTGTTAAGAATAATATTTTAGGAATAATTTAATGATAATATAACATTTTAAAGAACGTGTTAAGGATAATTTACTTGAGCACAAAAACATCAGCTAATGTCTTAATCTGTAATGAAAGTATCATGTAAATACTGTATGTTAGATATGGGCAGTTTGTTCCACTAGAGGGCAGAACAGTGATCATACAGTGTGTTCAAAAATGATGATGGCGTTTCCCTTAGCAACAGGGAGCACTGCATCAGTCAGTTAGTAATGAGAAAAAGCATAGCAACAAGCATGAGACAAAACCTGGCAACAAAGGGCAGAGGAACCATGTCCATGTCTGTGGAGGATTTCAGTGAAAATCTGTTCTTTTATTCTTTAAACATTTCATCTACAGTAGCCTGTCTGTCTTTCTTTACTGCATTAATTCTCCAACATATCCCAAATCATCACTCAGAATGGGTTTAAAATCCGAGATTTATCAGTGATTAAGCCCTTCGGATGTGCTGAAACGTAAATCCAGTGTGAATTCATTCATGAGTGAACAGTCCACTCCGTTCCAGTGTGTCGTGACTGTGGGGAAAGGACACATGTGCGGCTTAAACTGCATCTGTCTTATACTTGTATCCAGAGCAACCACAGAACTCTGGCTGCCATGGCAACAAGCCGTACAGAACTCATTCACTGCTGTGAGATGCACTCATGCACACAAACACACACACACACACACACACTCACACTCAATACATATTAAATGGATACACTTGAACAAACACCGTGAACTATCCTGACAGTACACACACCTGCAGGGCAAGTGGTTTCCAGCGGGCGTTCTTTAGCAGCGCAGGGGTGGAGCCGAGAGTGTTTTGTGGTCTCTTCTTTAGTGTGAGAATGACTCCACTCGGATCCTCTCGGAGACAATTGACTAAATTCTTCAGCTGCCAACCAACCTGAAAAAAGATTCAAACATGATTACAAATGGATTTTAGTATCTGTACAAAACCAATTTGTTCGACTATTAAAATTTGGTTTATTGATTTTTTTCTTTTTCATTGCAGTTAAGCAATTTCTTATCCAATTTCTTATCCAATTTCCAATTACTAATACAGTAATGAAGAACATGTATAAATATTTTACAATGTAACTATATTGATATTATATATATAAGATAGTTTCACATTGCATTAATGTTGTTTGTTGCTGGGTTTGTGACATCCGGTTATCTCCAAATGAGTACAATCAAACAAACATGAATGCACAATTATGCATTGTGATGCAAGCTCAACACATCCACACACACAAACACACACATACATATGACAGCATAACACTGCACAGAGTGATACACACCACCGTCTGGTGATTGACCTGAATGACCTCATCACCAGCATGAATCTTCTTGCACTGATCTGCAGGAGACTGCAGGAAAGAGATAGAGAAATCTATTATCCTGTCCATTAAATCTGATAGCAACAATTACACTTCTGTGTTGTGTTGTTTTATTGCATCACATACTGTATTTGTGTATGTTAACGTTCCGTATGAAGTAGCCTTTTCATTGAAACCCATACTCATCTGATCATTTCTAACTTTCAGGGATTGAACTTGAAAACTTTCAGTCACCAGTACAAACCGCGCGCCACAACAGTCCATTAAATGTTTTGGATGACTTTAAACAAGCATTTACATTTGTTATATGACTTGTTTTATGAATATAGACGGAAACAGTATTTGCAAAAACAATGAAGAATCATTTTAGTTGAACTATAAATGTTCACTAGGAATAAAAAATAAAACAGTTCTGTTCTTTCTGCATGAACATGTGGTAGAAAGGGAATGTAGCTTCATTCGTCTATATAAATGATTTAATAACATTACTGGAACAATCCTCTATTCCGAGCTTCACTCCAGCCAGCACTGAAAGCAAGTGTCTGTGCACATGACCTGGATCTTCTGTCCCCACAGAAGAACTGCAGCACAGTATGTGCTTGTTGGAAAATTGTTGCCAGAAATGAGTCTATCGTTAATCTAAATCGCATCTCATGTCATTCCAAACCAGCATGCTCTTGTTTGTTTTAGTTTAACAGAATTTTAAACTATATTTATGGAGCTTTTTTCAATAAAATATTTATAGTGACCAGAGGCTGTCCAGCTCTAAACAAAAACACTCAAGTAAATATAAACAAAAAAAAACCCATATTATATCATTATCATTCAATAATTCACCAAATATGATTTTGTTACCATATTTCATGGTAAATCTGTGTTTAAGACATTGAGTCAATCATTATTGACTCTAAGATCAAACCATTAGTGAGAAACACAAAGCACCTATAATGGGTTGTTCGATGCTGCTGGTTCTCACACTTTTTGTGATGAAATCTTGACATAAAACCTGTGGCACCACGTGTGATTTGAGAGCTGCACATTAAGTTGCATGAATTATTTTATTTGAAAGTGAACAATGAATAATGAATTTCTATCCGTTTCTCACAGAGCTATTGCATGACTTTAGGATACAGTTTTGCATAGCTCAAATCATATGGACTACTTTTATGATGGTTTTGTGGTGCTATTATAAAATATTTATATATCTACATTTACATATCAAAATTTTATACAAAAATATACATCTTTAGAGTTTGTGGTCACTATAAATTGTTCAATGTGTATAAAATTCTCATTGTGCCTTTAACAGAAAAAATTAATGCAAATGGATTTGAAATTACATGAGGTTGAGGTAAAATGACCGAACTCACATTTTTCATTTGTTTTTTAGAGATGATAGCACATGCCTCCCTAACACACAACAGCATCACCATTGAAGACCTTGGAAATTTTATTAAAAACAACTGATCTTGCTATAAAAGTATTAAATGTGAGGACTAAAATTGTTTTGTATTATTTATACTCAGTTCTTAAACATTAGGGACATTGAAAGCAATAGGAAACTCAACTTACATTCTCTGTGGTCCCAGTGATCACATGAAGACCATCATATGTGGACTTGATGTACATGCCCTGAAAAAAAGACAGGACCATGTAAGCTGTACCCTTAACATAAATATATGCAACAAAAAAACTGTTTTCGGTGATATTTTATTTCTGTTGATGATAAAGGGGATATTGTCATTGTTATTGTTTACTTACCAAGCCTTCACTGGGCATAACATTAGTCAGATGGACGACCTCTAGGTGGGCAGACTGTGACACCAACGAATCAGATGACAACGAAATAATGTGCTCACAGATACCTGATAGAGTCTTACACTGAAAAGAGACGTTGAGAGAATAAAGACAGAGAGAGAGAGAGATAATGTATTGTCAGTCTGTATTTTTGATTCGGTAGTAAATCTTTCAGTCAAACATATATGGGTTAAAAGTGCATTTAACACTGACAACTTAAAGACCAGCATGAATTTTATACTTGTTAAAGGTATACTTGAATTGTATACAGGGATCACATCATTCAACGTATGCTTGTTAAAAAGGCTTATAGAGAACAGCATCCGAAACACCATGCAATGCCAGCTTTTTCAGAAAGGAAAACTGCAATAGTCCATATCATTTACATTCCCAAAGACAGAGCCATAACCCTCATTACAACATAATCAAATCTGTATAATTCATGTGCTACACTGTATGTAGTTTAATTTATGCTATATTTTTCTTTCATCTTATTTTCTTTATTCTCTGTCTGTCTCTCTCACTCTCTCTCTCCCACTTTCTGTTCTACAGGCAGTCATCCTGAAGGGAGAAAAAGTCATTATCTGCATTATTCAAGATATAGAACCTTAAGGTAAACACACAAACAGTTTTGCTTTAGAGCAGGCTAGATACATCTGACTTCACAATCACTTTTCAATTGAAATGTATTTTTGGGCTGTGTGTAAGTGGAAATAATGTATGTGTGGGTGTGTGTTTGCCATATCTGTGTGGGCTAATTGCTTTAACATTATAAAAGAACATTATGTTCTATCAGTTCATAAACTGAACAG
The DNA here is from genome assembly GCF_947034865.1 of Barbatula barbatula. Taxonomy (NCBI): domain Eukaryota; kingdom Metazoa; phylum Chordata; class Actinopteri; order Cypriniformes; family Nemacheilidae; genus Barbatula; species Barbatula barbatula. The sequence continues at coordinate 22,945,899 of NC_136767.1, read as the reverse complement.
ATAATATCCTAAATAACATATTACGTTTTTAGATAAATAATGGTCTGTTATTTTAAGATGGCTTTACATTTTCTTAACATAACGGCACCCCAAAGGATTCCACAGTTAACAGATGACAGTATTTCTTGTATTTTTATAATTTAAAATTTAACTTAAATTGCATTTCATCTGAATTCCTGTTTCATCTGAAGTGTGTGTGTACATTTGTGTAAAATATAAACAGGCAGAAAATAATATCACTCACCACATGTAGAATTTTATTTTCAGTTTCATATACTGTGCAATCCTGAAAAAACACAGACATAAATTAAAACATTAATAAAGTGCTACATTGGTCACATATCAAAACACTAAAATACACGTTGTCTACATCTCTCTATCTCACACACACCTGCTGTACTATAGTTGTTAGTTCTAGACAAAGCTGAACGATGTTGTTCTTCAGCACTGAGTACTCAGAAACACTGACAAATGGAGACCTACGAACAAAACATACACAGAGAGATGAGGCCATTACACCAGACAAACAAAAAGCCCTATTTAATATTCTCAATAATATAATTTGCTCTGTTCATTTCATTATTTTTCCATTTCTATTCCATCCCATTTAAGTAATAAGTGAAAGCTATTTGGCTTATCTTTATTTTATTTAAATTCCATTTAGTTAGATGCAGCTCTGTTCGGTTCAGCTGAGGTTCTGTTCAGGTCAGTTTCGTTACCTGTCCAGCCATGCGAGCAGATTTTTTGCCGCTCCGATGAGGTCAACGACTGAGGTCAGGAAGTCATTGGGAAGACGCCGTGAGACTCGTCCATCATAATGTCCCCCACGACGGCGACCTGTTATGAAGTTCTGCAGATTCTTAGCCGATGCGTTGAGTTTGTGTGACAAAGTGCGCAAATTTTCTGTCTCGAGACCATAGTTCTGCAACAGGATAAATATATTTTTAGAAAAAAAGCTTTTTAATACTCAGTCTAATATAAAACACCCAGCTTTGTCACATGACACTTCTAGGACAAGCATTTATTTTTAGGTCAAGCTTCACCGTTGGAAGATGGGAGCTGGAAGAACAACAATCAATTTTTGTAGTTTGTAATTCACCGAGATAAAAGCAACAGCATGCATGTGTCAGCAGAACATAACAGAACCAACACCCTCAGAGTGCCATCCCAGCACGTGTAGACGGCCATCACTACGCACTAACAAGGTTACTCTAAAATAAAACGCTGCCTACACAGTGAAATGCTATTAAAAAACCATAATCTATGTCTCAATGCAGATGAAAACGCTATTACTCCAAATAAATGTGATTTTCTAAGAGTGATGCTTGGTTAGACTGGTGTGCTCTGATCTGTATACGTTCCATAACCAGACCGTCTTGATTTCCAGTTTGCTTCTTTAAAACCTGTTTTGTGGTTACCACAGCTTATTTTCTTCGCAATTCCTCTAGGTTTCTTCACTGTGCTAATGAATTGCCCGTGGAAATCGATGTTCTCGCAAGTGCAGCCGGACCGCCCCCCCGTCCTAGTTATTTTATACAAAGGAGGGCTTTTCCCTCTTTCTCTCCTCATTTTGTCTTTATATGGTGTTTATTGGTCCCCGCAGTGCTGATCTGTCATCATTTTCCTCCACCGAATGGAAATAGACCTCAGCTCGTGACTGTCGTTCTATTATTTAACGCACGCTTCACAATCGGCGCCTCAATCAGAGGCAACAATGCATGTTAATATGCAGAAACCCATTTACTGCTCCGACTATTATTAAAAATAAAGCCTTATATAAATAGGCTCGCGAGTAAGCTCTTTGTAATGTTGTTTATGGCACCTTGGTAAAAGGTTTATGAGGCATCCTTTGAAGTTTCCGGCGAGCTCTCCTTTTTAGGGAAGATAGAAGAGAACTAGAGCGCTATTTACGTTTTTAAGATACAAACTCTTGAAGGAGGAAGGTGATATTTAAACACAGAACATTGTGCAAATGATGAATACTGTATGTGATATTGTGAGCAATAATACTGGTTTTCATAAACAGCTGTCAATCTGTTGACGTTTGGTAAAGTTACAGTAACTAATAAATCTTTCTGTGATATACGAATTCCTCTAGCAGCCAATCAGGATTTCATACAGCCTACACACACCCCAACCTCTCGTTGTGTACTGGTTGAAAGATTCCCGCTGGGTCCTAATCATTCAGCGTTAAGCGGAGTTTGGTTAAAATGTCTGTTGTGTCATTAATACAAAACAAACACATCATTATCACAGCTAGTCTGTATCGCACTCTTTCACACAAACACACGTACACACCAGTGCACAGAGTAAGTCCACAGCCTCCAGAATGAGCTCCTGGTGTCCGATGCGGGTCACGCCAAGCTCTTCTAGTTCCTGATGGGTAATATGAAGCAGCTGCTCTCCAGTGATCTGCTCTCTCTCAAATGTCCTCATATACTGCAGCAAACAGTCGTCCAGTCCTGGGAGAAAGAGAGAGAGATACTGGTAAGAGGAACAATACGTTTTTACTTTTAGGTGCATTTTGTAAATGTAAAAAAATACAGCACTCAGTGGATTTGGATGTTTCACTGTTTCATGTTTCATTGCAATGTTTTCTTAACGTTGAATGTCTTTTTTTTCCTTTTTAGCTACACATTACATATTTAAAATAAAGTACTTCCACGCAAATACAGGTCTCTGACAATGGTTTCTGCAGAGACACTAAAGTTACTAATCACTTACTAAACTCATCAATATACGGATAGAAATTGTCACTGTCCTTCTGAAACCTTGGATGTCCAAGTTAGCTGTTTTTCAAGAAAAAAAGGGTGACTAATACTAATGATTTATGGCACAAAATAAAAATCACGAAATGTGGAGATATGAGGATGTAGAAGGATAGAAGCGATATGAACATCATGATAGAATATTATGAAATATGTCAGATGTTGGATATGATAGAAAATCACTACCAGATCAAAATGATTTTTTCCAGCATTTACTCATCCTCAAGTTATTACAAATGGGTCAATGACATATAACGACCACTTGTCATGTTGTGCGACCAACAAGTTAAATAATTGTATTAAATTAATAAAGTTAATTTGTGACTGAAATATCAATCTCTGATACAGTATGCTTAAGTAATATTTATATCAGTTGTATGGGATTTTCAGGAAACATTTATTTGTTAATTTTGGAAGACGACATTATAGAACATAATATTGAGATGATTACTTAACAAAACTCAAGGAAATGCAAATACTTTGTTTTTAAACAATTTAAGTTGAATACTTATGTTACGAATGTCAAGAAAATGAATCAATTTTAATGACACCTGACATTTTTAAAGGCTATGGCCAAATCATAGATAAAAATAAAAATAAATCACTTAACTTAAAATTACTATCTGCATTTACACCACATTCTTAATGTTTGAATAACTGCAATTTTTTATTTAAATCTTAAAATTGGCATGTCGAAAATCCTTATATGGCATTGACCCAAATTCACTTTCTTGAATTTTGAAGAATCTTCAAAACAACTATTTAAGTAAACTGGAACCGTCTTCAAAAATGTGTTCGGAAGAATAAATATGGATTTAGAATTATGTAAGATTGAGTAAATAATGAAATAATTTTCGTTCTTTAGGGTAACATGACTGAGTATAATGAGGGATTCTTGCTATAGTGGTGCTTTTCCAAAAACCACTTCTAGCCAAGTCTTTCAGAAAGAGACACCTTCATTGCTCAAGACGCACGCTACACACGCACACAGATCTCCTGACTAATGTTGGCCGCACTACAGAGGCTCTTCAAATGGAACATTCTGAACTTGCAGAAACACACAGGCTGAAGTGTCTTTTCATAAAAAGCTCTATCCCATCCAATACGCACACAAAAGCTCAGTTTGACCTGTGTGTTATTTTACAATGTCCATGTAGGATGTCCTTCAGCTAAACAGAGTCTCTCTCGTGCTCATTCTCTCCAATCTCTCTTTCTGCTCTAGCTACATGGGTTGCTTAGCAACCGTTGCTTAGAGACGAGGAGGTAAGCCTGCACGAGGAATGATAAAGGCCTCCATTTCCTAGAGTCCAGCACACACACACGTCTGTGTCGGAGAGGGATGCATACACATACACTGAAAACACCTGCACACAGGTTTCTTGATCACTCCCCCTTCCTGCCATTGGTCAGAAAACAGAACTCCAACACAAATAATTTCAGTCAATGTTGTGTCGTGGTCTAATGTGGGTAAGTCGTGTGTTCTGTGTTGCTGAGCGTGTGTTCACTACTCTCTGGATGGGTTAAATGCAGAGGTCACATTTCGGGTATGGGTCACCATAACTGACAAATAGGTCACTTTCACATGAATGGTTTTCTCACACTGAGGTACTCAAAAACAAAAGCTGAGATTGTATTTTACCATGGTCAGGATTACACTTTTAAACATGAACCTCACCCAGATGGTTGTTAACTGTAATTCTCTGAGTGTAAAATACATCTCTAACTCTTCTGGTTTAGAGTCCACCAAGCTGTGCTAATGCATTACCCCAGGCATCTGATTCAAGAACAGCTGATAAAGGAAAACATGTATTAGGTTCCTCCCACTGAGAGAGGTGAGTCATGGTGAGGAAACCCCTTAGAAAATGATCAAACACCCGGTGAAAAATAGACGCTCACAAACATCTAACCATTCCAAAGGCAGCTGCTTCTGGATTATTTAATTGTCACCGTCTTTGAATTTTACATCGATTGATAGATCTGATCAGCACTGCCATTTATTCTCAAAATCAAATGCCATTAAATGTCAAAATCCAACAAAACAGCTAGAACATATGGGGCCTGCATAAGATTTTCTGATAATTTTCTGATAAATAGTTACCACATACATTGTCACCATCTACACCGTAAAAAAGCTGTGATTGTAAAGAATTTTTGTGTTTTACTTTACATACTTTTAAATATATAAAAAAGAACTATGGTGTCGGAGCTGTGGCTCAGTGGTAAGCGCTCCAAACACATGAGTTCTTGGGACCCAGGATCATGTCTGACCTTTGTCATGTCCCAATCCTGCACCCCGTCTCTCCCCTCATGCTCCTGTCTTACTGCGTAATGCTTATGGGCCCTTACAACTCAAAATCTTAAAAAATAATACTTTCAATTTTATTTGATCTATGATGGTGATGGTGTGGTTTTTGATATATTGTATGATATTGGTATTGTATAATCTTGCCGTCATTTGGGTCCCGAGTGCAATACATGGTTAAAAACAATATGGTTCATTTCAACCACTGGATGTTAAATAAAACCCCTCATTAGGTTACTTACTACAAAGAAGGAGCAAAAAGAAGAAAAAATGTCTGTTGTGTAGGTGAGATTCAAAATGTGGCTTGCTATTCTATCTACACTACGAAGTACATGCTTCATGGGAAAGAAGTATGGAGCGATTTTAGTCTCATTAATTATTCATGCGTAAAAAAAAGTTACACACATACGTAAACAGTTTCGCATGCATAAAACCTAATTTACATGCACATAGTATATATTTACACTTACGAAAAGGCAATTCACGTTCGTAAAACAAAACTATTTTCTCACAAATTACGTTTCGCAAACATACAACTGCGCACATAACTTTCGAAAAGTTAAAAATGTACGCGTTTGTCTTGTTTTACGAATGTGCAAATCGTCACACACGTGTGAATCGCCTTGGACGTGTGTGTGTGTTTTTTGAGACTCTCCTGGCGACGCAACCCCTTCCACTTGGGTTGTCGTACTCTTTAGCCAATCAGATTCAAGCTTACCATTCAACCAATTACAGGACTCAAGGAAAACGGCTCTGCGCAGCTTTGGTGCAGGCGGCACATATTTTGTTTTGTAGGCTTGTCTGTTTTTATGTTTTTAAATGTTGCTTACGTTACCATTACGATGTGTTTATGTGGTTGCCAATCCAAAAAATAGAGTTGTTACATGAACATAGATGATTTTGGTTACATGTGGAATAAAGTTTTTTAATCCACTGCAAATCTTCAGTTTCCTCCCATTTTGCGATTCATTGCTGTATGGCATGTCTATTTACCTTACCGTGTTTCTATCTGCGGTCAGTAGTATTGTCAAAGACGGTTTGTGTCGTTTTTTTTAATTAAAATCTGATAATACTAGTTAACTTTAAATGTAGTCATTTATTAGTATGGGTCTATATAGGCTAATATATCTATCCATTAGTAAAATAATCCCTTCAATGGCGTTTACAGAAGCCAATAAGGAACATAACACGTATGTCTAACTAGACTATATTAATTTACATGAAGAAAGAACTACAAAGTCAGGGGAAACATTACAGTATTTCAAACTGACTTGACAGAACGCATAGTGAAATGAGACCAGGTGGACAGCAGCGAAGTAAATTGAGTATTGTATTTTATTTAACAGTAAAAAATATAATAAATTGTACCCACAAAGCTGCGCAAGCGTGGAAAAGATCGTAATGTGATTAACGTGCGGTGAGGGTGATGCATCATTTCCGTTCTATTTGAGCCAAACTGCACTAAAGTTGCGCAGAGCCGTTTTCCTTGAGTCCAGCGCCCTCAGCGGGTTGTGATTGGTTGAATGGTAAGCTTGAATCTGATTGGCTAAAGAGTACGACAACCCAAGTGGAAGGGGTTGCGTCGCCAGGAGAGTCTCAAAAAACACATACACACGTCCAAGGCGATTCACATGTGTGTGACGATTTGCACATTCGTAAAACAAGACAAACGCGTACATTTTAACTTTTCGAAAGTTATGTGCGCAGTTGTATGTTTGCGAAATGTAATTTGTGAGAAAATAGTTTTGTTTTACGCACGTGAATTGCTTTTCGTAAATGTAAATATATACTATGTGCACGTAAATTAGGTTTTATGCATGCGAAACTGTTTACGCATGTGTGTATCTTGTTTTACGCATGAATAATTAATGAGACTAAAATCGCTCCATAAAGAAGAAACAAAATAGACGAATTGATCAAAAACACATTTCATAAGTAACATATTGTTACAAAGAGAGAAACACTTTACTTTAGTTTAGTCTGAAACATTTAGCCTAGTTTATTTGATAAGCTTTGAGAAATTAATGAAAAATGTTCCAGCATTATATGAAGACTTGAGCTTGTGGCCATTTTCCAATGTCATTTTCACTACGTATCCACTTGTGTATCTTAAAATTTTTATGGAAAGAGCGCGAGACCTTGAAGTGTCACGATGTTAATTATAGCTGTTCATTAAGGGCTGCAATAAACAATAATTTTCCAGGAATGCAGCGATTGACCAATCAGAATCTAGTATTCCAAAGAACCATCTAATATATATATATATATATGAACTGTTTCTATTTTTGTACGACTGTGGTGCTGCTTAGTAGAAGCAGGAAGGAAACTGTACATTTGTTGCTGAGGCCCGTTTTATAGTAAAACAGTTACAGTAAATGCACATCACAAACCTCCTGTTGCACTTATAACTGCTATTGTGTGCCATGCATGGGAAAGGTTCCTTGAATCACTTTTGCTGTCCATACATTTAAAACCTATTTAGAAACTGGTGTATATTTGGTTAGTAGTATTTATGTATTGTCAAGAATCATTTTAAAGTTTGGTTTTGGTTCATGCTATGTTATTTACTATTTGAAATAATGATTGACTGGAGCTTTCTGTGTTAATAAAAGAGAACCTGACCTTGAGCAGATGATGAGTGCTAAAATGTTCAGCTCATGTAAGGTGTGGAGTACCTAAATTAGTATTTGGTTTATTCATTTGAAGGTAGTCATCAAATCAGTCTTCTTCCATTGAATGAATCAACATCGAACTCTGTGTAAACTGGGCTGTGTTTTACCAAAATCATCATAACCTTAAATTGATCTTAGAACAATTGTCACCAATGGAGCTACGATCAACATGTCTAACGATGCTTTTCGGAAACGCAGCCCTAGCCTGAACTCTGTGGTCTCTGTGGCTCTTTCCAGTGAAAAAAAAGTAGGGCTTGTAGATATGGTTTTCTTTTAAGTTGGGCCTGGATGGGAGGGCATTTGGACAGTGAGTATAGTCCTACCTCTTTTTTGTTGCTTACGACATGTGTTGAAGAGTTGTAGTTGTGAAGGGGAGAGGATCTTAATGTTTTTGGTTAAAATTACAAGTGCAAATGAATAAAAATGATGGTGTGCATGGATAAATCATTTATAATAATCACTGCAACACTGTGTAAAACACTTAGAATTTGATTTCATGGTGACTTTAAAGATAATTTTTACCGAATGCAGACCTTCCCCGAGGAAAGGCTGTTTACTTTTGGTTTTAAGTTAACGTTCAAATGTCATGAACAGGCAATTTGGTTTAATTATTTGTCAAAAAAATTGTCAGAAAAAACCTGTCAAAATGATTTGCTGCATCTGGGTTACCGTGTGTTATTAGTTTTTATCTGGGGATAACAAACCTGCAAATGTTGCGACTGGCCAATCAGAATCAAGCATTACAAACCATGTAATAACCTGTAATAGTCAATAGCCTTTTATGGCAAGAATACAATAGCCTTCTATGGCAAGAACCTTGTGTTCAGAATTCAGAACTGTACTGATAAAAACTAAGATACCTTTCCAAACTTTCATTTAATCAGCTTTTCTAGATATTGTGGCCATTCCAGTCCAGTGTTTGTTGAATTTCATCTAAATCAAACCTTAGGAGTGACTCCAACAGCAGTGTGAAAGACTGACAGCATGACACAAGGCACATGAAAACTGTGATAATTTTTTTTTGGATATCACATAAAAAAATCTAGCAACTTTTCCTTAAAAAAATGTACAAACATTACTGTTTTATTGCTTGAAAGTGAATATGAACATGTTTTCTTCGCAGCATTTGAGGACTGAAACAATTGCAGAGCTATTTTGAACTGTTTCTCCAGTTTTCATTACAAATACCTACAAATAAATACAAATAGAAACAATATTTTATCTGAAATTAGCAAGAAATATTGTTTGTAGTAGTAAATATTTTCAATAGAGCTTGTCAATCGACGTCACTCCGTGTTGAATGTTCCACCACGTTGGGAGGCAGGCTGCTATTGCGTTCAAAGGAGTGTTTTGTTTTTTCTTGTTTGATTAAGTAATATAACTATGGTAGGTCGGTCTTGCTGTATTAAAAACTACAGTACGATTACACAGAGTCGTTCTGGAAAAGGCCCTGGTAGTTTTCCTTTCGATTTCTCTATATATCAATCAAAACAACTAAAGGTACATATCAAAACAATAATAACAGCGGAGTATGAGCCACCCAAGATGGCGGAGCAGCTGGCGGAACTGCAACATAAAACACAGGGTGTGACGTCAGCTTCACATTTCTCTATAGTATGTAATGCACACTACATTACACTGTGTCTACACCGGACGCGCATGTGGCGTGAAGCGAAAATCCCATTAGAATTGGGTGTAGACACAGTTAGACAGTATGTATTTTAAAAAGTAGCTACTTTGGTGACTCATTCACCAAAGACACTTATTTCTTATTTTCAATTAAAATTCAGCGTTTTCGAGAGCATCTTTTTTTGCATTTACAGTTATACTGTAAATCCTACAATTTCTAGATTCTTGGCTGTCAAATAAAGACAAATCCTGGTATGGTAGGACCAAGGCACTGGTGTGCTATAAGCACTGTTATTTTATAGGCTGTATAATATCAATATTTGTGTTTAGTTATATTTCTGTTTTAGACAGATGCTTCCTTATCAAAGAAGAGACCATAAAGAATACAACAAAATAAAGATACTGTATATTACCTGCATCGGAAAACCCTCAAGTATTAGAACAAAACCTCAAAGTGCCAATACAAACTACACCAATACAATTGCAGGAATACAAACAAGTTTCATAGGTTTGCAAATGAAACCAATATATCTCTGGTCAGGTTTAATTGGATGAAACTGGTGAGCCAGTGGTTTATGGAGTGTGGCCACGTTTTGATAACAGAAAATGGTGAAGATACATACTCTGATAAGTAGCAGAGAAGAGCAATAGGAGCAATAAACTCTAAAGGAAGCGCAGCAATGACTCAAATTCCACAGCAATTGTTAACCTAAACAAAACATCCACTCAACGATTGTGCCAAATGTATAGCCACAGTGTCCAGCTTAGCATCACCTGCTTAGTATCTTATATCCCAACCTGCAAGATTTTTCAATTGTAAGCTAAAAGGCGCAAACTGACATAAGGCATCCAGCCGCAGAGTTTTACATTACAAGTTGAGCAATGTTAGAGGAGGCAGATTATACCATGGGTATACTCGTTCTGCACCAGGTCAAGCTTCTTGTCATTTTGCCAAGGGTAGGGAAAAGAATCAAATACACACACACAGATACACAATGTATCACCAAAAAATGGCAATGACATCTAGTCCAACACAGCAAACAATATAAACAGTAAATACATTTAAAATCAGTTACACTGACATATGTTTGTTTGTCCGGAACATCTAATAAAATCATATGCAGAAGCGGAAAATAGCAAGTCCCAGCAGACTGACCCTGGATCAGGTGCACTGAAGTCTGACATGTCAGCAATAATTCGGAAAATGATCCACAAGCAGCTGCTTTACATTTCGCTCTTTATCTGAAACAGGGTGCAGAGTTTCTGAAAATGGAACTGGCCGTGAAACCTAGTTCTATAGAACACAGAACTGGTTCACTACTTGGATTGCTTCACACATTCCAAAAGACAGAGCCTTATTTCTGTACCAATCGAGAGACTGGACAACAATATGTGTACAGGCGTTTAGCGGATAAAAGGACACAGAAGAGATTTGATGGCATGTATGTGGGCCGTACATTGATTTAAGCAAACTGTCTTGGAAATAAGAGTAAAAAAGAACATGTGCACACTTGTCCATTATAAGGTTGGTGGCAAATATTTGAAATGGTCATTGGGTAGAGATTATGAGCAGGAGAATGTAATTTGCACTAATGCCCTTACACTTCACTTTAGATCAGATGTGATCTTGCTGGTTTTTTGGTCCTCTGTCTCTCCGCCACAGTTGCTTCGTAGTGCTCCACTAATAGTAGTATCTGTGTAGCATCGATCAGAATGTATTTATGTGTCATCTCCACAGAGGAGCGTGTCATTAATGGAAAGGGGTTTGGTAATTAAATACGCGTTGTCAATTTTGCTCCCACTGGAACATGCCACTGAGCTCTGACTGCATGACGAAACCTACGCGGTGTGACTTTAACTGTCTGCAAGCGGCATTCGTCCGATGGTCTATTTCCCGAAGCGTGTGTGGGGTGGGGGAACGGCCGAGGCTCAGCTAGTTTGCACAGATACCGTCATAGCTCTTCTGGTCCCTGTATTCGCGCATCCGCACCGCAACACACTGGAAAAAGCAGAGCGCACAGCGCGCAACGGCCTGGTTCTGTCCATGGTGCTAGTTTTCAACGCACGAGAGGGAGATTTGTTCACTGAGGCTGGTCTCTCTCTCTCTCTCTCTCTCTCTCTGTGTGTGTGTGTGTGTGTGTATGTGTCGCACTGTGCACTCTATCTCTGTGTGCAAATATGTACGTGTGTGTTGTATGAAAAAGCAATGTCGTCCTTTGTGTCATTATAAGCGTCTTTTTGCTCATCTGCTTGCAAAACACGCATGCGCGCGCACACCAACTCACACACATATCACGAATCCTAGACCACACGCGCACACCCCCCTCTCGCGCAACGCGTGTAGCTCTGCGCGGATCACACACAACATAGTGCGCCGAACAGAGTCGCAAAATGGCACACCAGAGCGATCAATACCTCACTCCACGTAGAGTTCCATTCGTTCAGATCCAGCATGCAACCCCTACCCTGTACCCGTCTGCCCTTCCCCTGGCTATAGGTCATATGTGTAAGGGCATTAATCGCAATAATTTGTATTACCTTTCATCCAGTCCAGCACCTGCTTCGGGGACCATTTACTGATGGGTTCCATGACCAGCGCCATGGCTGGTGCGCGTTGATTTCCCGGTTGAATTCTGTATGGGGCGCGCGGACCATCCGAACCCCGAGAAAGAGAACAGTTAGATCACGGGGGGACATGTGATTCCGTTACATGGACGGCGACGCGCGCGCGGCAGGAGCATAGCCGTTAGATACATTCTCGCGAAGGACTGCGACGGTGAGAGATCCACGCGCGCGACTATACCCCGCCCCCTCCAATTCTCTCGATCGGCCTCTCTCTCTTTTTCACCCTCCCAAGCGTGGACCTGCTTCTCCAGTCTACGAAGCAGAGATGCAGAAAAAACGTGTCTATCACCCCCCTCCCTTTCACACTCGCAGCGCTGCAGTATCACATGGGTCAGCGGTTCCGTGAGCGTGGGGACTGTTCGGTGACACTACCGATAAACACTGGGCAGCTCCACTGGGCCCTGTTCTGTGAGTCCCCTGAGCGTGAGAAACAAACGAGTGTTTTGCGAACGGCTACTTGGTATGCGTACTTGTATGCGCATCGATAGGTCGGACCGTTTCGGGTGCGCACGAACTCGCTCTCCGCGCCTTAAAAAAAATCTGCGTGCCCGTTCGCTTACGTCACCGCAGCCCCATGTACCCGACCAGGAGATTCGGAGTGTGCGCAGTGAGGTAACCACCGCAACCGACCGAGGGAAACCGGGTCACCCGATAAAATAGACAGAGAACCGAGTCTGTCCTAATCAAATGATTGGAGAGACCCAGAAAAACAAAGCAGATTGGTGAGCTTTAGTCATATTTGCGTTTACATTCCTGCCCCACCACCAAGGGGCACAAACATGTAAAAGATCTGGATTAAATGTTATTCTAGCACAGGACATTTCCAGGACTCGCGCGGAGAGAGCGCGCGAGAAAGAGGAGAGCGGTCCATCTGGTATTGTGGTGTGATCATGGTGCCAGGCTAAAGAGCCTGTTTAGATGCCCACAGAGCAGATACAAGAGTGTGAAGTAGCCATGTTGGCACAGATAACACACACACACACATTTACAGATCACAGCTAACAGTAAGTTAATCCTGTTGATGATGCTAGTTTGGCTGTACCAGTGCCAGGGTCTCAGCGTGCACATAGGCACACACTCACACACACTCGTATTTCACACACTTTATTTCTCATGGCCCATTACCTGTCACTTTGGTACCTCCCTATATCTGACGTCAGACAGACGTCAAACAGAGTATGTCAGCAAAATTGATGAATAAGGCATGGAGATTTAAATACCAAACCATTACTTTATTCATATATTATGTTTGATTTAACACATGCTTTACAAAAGGGAATGTATTTTAGCTGTAAACATCGAAGTAATATGAAACAAATGAAGTCTTCCAGCACACAGTGTACGACAATGTCATGGCCAGTATGACATAACCCATAGTTAAGACATTGGACGGTGTTCTGAAAGATACCAGCAGAGAGCGCCCGGACCATGTTAGTCTACGCCTCAGTGTAATGCATCAAATAACACCAGCAGATGGTGCGATTTTACAAAAAAGAGTGATTGTCCACTCTCACGATGAATAAACTTCGTTATTATTTTATGCCAAATAACTCATAAAATAATCAAACTATAGATAACTTAATTATGACAATATAAATAAAACAGGAAGTTTGCTTGTGACGTTTCAATCAACATAGGAAATGAAAGCTGGATCAGGACCGAAAGGAAGCATAACATTTGTAAGGTATATAATCTATACATGACAGCTCGGTTCCTCTTTTCTTATAAACTAATTGTGGTAACACTGTTAAGTAAAACTTTATATGAAAATAAAAGAAAGGATGGGAGGTGATGAGTATGGAGAAAAAAGACGGAGTCAATTTCAACATCTGTAATGTAGAAATTGTGCTTGAGGTTTCTCTACAAGTGTGCATATAATGACCGTTTCATAGACAGGAGCGTTTGGCATTTGGTGGCTATTGGTTATTATGATACACTTACAATGAAGCTCTACTGGAGCAGTACAAGTTTCTCTTCTCTTTCTCTTCTTCCGGCATTTCACTTTTGCTCAAGCTTGTGTAATAATCGAATTAATCTTCCACATACTCTAAACCTGGCAATAATAATACATCTTATTTAAGAAATTAACACACACTTGATTATTAGCACTATAAATATAAAGGTCCAGTTACAAACCTAGTTGAATTTTAAGTTTTATGAATGTACATCATATTAAAAGATACAATGCACTAATAGAAAAATATTTGCATAATAATACTATTTATAATACTATCATATTTAATAATTTCCTGTTTTTTACTCTTGTCACTACTTTCTGTCTTAATTTATATTCACTGTAAAGCTGCTTTGCAATAATGCAAAATTCTGAAAGGTGCTATAGAAATGAAGTAATACTGAACTGAATACTGCAAATTTCTACTTTAAATAAAGGCAAATGCAAATGTGAACACACACCATTGCTAAAGTATTTGTGTTTTGACAAAAATACATGGGAACAGGAGATGAAATTTAAACGAGAACAGGAATGATGTTATCATGATGAGTGGGTGTATTTACGAGGGTGGCTCCTCAGCTTCTGAGATACGCAGCACAGGTGAGCTGAAATGGGACGTGGCTGGAGCTGAACAAGTGCTTAAGTACCGCACAACATTTTTGGGTGAAGAATCCATCTCTTCTTGATTGGTGTTGTGCTCTTTCGGAACTGTCAGGCTGGTGGGGGCCAGTGTTGGCATGACATCAGTGCCAGGCAATGATGATCCACAGCAAGCCATGTTTTGCATGTGCTGACAAAACACCTCCAGCATTTGATTCTCCAGATAACCATTCAACATGGAGTTGGTGAGCCTCCTCTCCCAGCCAGGACCCTGAGCACTCTCCATAACAAGATAGCCCTCATCCTGCTGTGTTTCTGCCTTGACCTGTTGATTTTGATCCAGAGAAGGTTCCAGAGAGCTCAGGTCCTGAGATTGTATCAGTGGCCCGTTGTCCTCTGAGCTAAGCAGGTCAGGGTTATGAGGACTCCAATGCTCCAGCCGGTCGCCTGCAAGTCGGAGGTCCGGATAGTCTTTATAGAAGCTGGGACAGCACCAGGAGCAATACAACGTCATGCCCAAGTGATCTTCCCCACCACAGCTGAGAATAGGCACAGCGTTACTGGGGGCAGAGGCCCGGCAAGGTCCTGGCTTTTCAGGGCCTTCAGGCCTACAGGCTGGCAGGAAGAGAAAAATGTGTGAGCAACCAAAGAACCAACCTTTAGCTAATTTTAAACAGAATATAACAGAAATAAACAGCGAGGAAACATTCTTGATTTAATGCAATGTTTTGTACGCACCTAAATGAGGAAGTACAATACTTACAAAAGTTTACAAGATGTTTTTGTTTCTCTTTTTGTTTGGATTTGAGTGTTTTTTTTCCCAATGCATAATAGGGCAAGCCGAACATTTACATAGAAATACTTTCAATATATCTCAACATCATGTTATTCACTACATTTTTACATTGTTTGACAGTAGTTTTGTTGCATCATAAATTAAATGACAGGCAGAAACTATATATATTACACAACATTGCATTATTATTGCTATTCAATATTTTATTTTATTACACAGTTTTAGTTTATATGCTGTATGCCTTTTTACTACTCTTTACTAATTTCAACACCTGAATTAATGTTTTGTCTGTGTGCTTAAATTGTCACCAGCATCACACTTCCTTCCTGAACTTAAATGTTTTTTTTTTATATTTTAACCTTCCCCAGGACTAGGAGCGCTCTAATCGTCTAAGAATGCAAAGTTGATATTTTGCACCATTGTTCAAGTAAAACACAAGAAACAAACATCTCCCATGGTAATTGGTCATATCATTTAACGCTGTTGCAAGGCATGTAACATAATGTAATACTTTTAACCCATAATTCTGTGGTTTCTCACCTCTCACAGTCTGCGGGTTCAGAGATGATCTGGCAGCAGCGTTCGCCATACAAGGGTCGGGATGGTTAATGGGGGTGCGAATCATGTGTTGAGCATGATTCTTGGTGTTGTCTTTGCAGTTCAGAACATGAAGGAAAGCTTCTCCGAGCATGACCAACTACACACACAAAACCACTTTAATGAATGTGTGATTAAATATTTTATTCTATAAATGTTTTTTAGAATGAATCAATTACATGAACAAAAAATAATCAAACAGGAAAGAGTAACTTTAAACAAACTAAGTTCAATAGCAAGGCATAATGTAACATCAAACTGATAAGAAAAATTGAATGTTACAGGTCTGAATATTATAGTATTAAATTACTACGCCAACCAAACACACACACCCACACTCTGAACTTCCTTCCTTAATAGATGAACAATAACCATAAATGTAGCTTGAATGTAACCATTTTTTTGTCCATATATGTATATATTATTTCAGTCATTTGAACAATAAAACTTAAAGGAATAGTTCACCTAAAAATGAACATTTCTGTCATCGTTTACTCACCCTCAATTTTCTTCTGAGAATTTCTTCCAAATATCTTTCTCTGTGTTCAACAGAGAAACAACTGGAGGGTGAGTAAATGGTGACAGAATTTTCATTTTTTTGGGTATACTGTCTCTTTAAAACCTTTAGACAACTAGATGTAATCCATTATGAGCATTTGTGTCTATAAAAACATGAAAAAAATATATTTCTAAAGAAATAAATATTTAACGAAATGAAAGGCTCTTACCTTGTTTTAGAACAGTGGGGTACCTGTTTGTAAGGTTTCTGATCTATCTGTCTGTCTGTCTGTCTATCTATCTATTTATCTATCCCATGGATTAAATGTTTCAAAGGTCTGTAGACTGTCGTCTGTAACTGCTCACTGAGGAAGTAACGACAGTTATAGATTTCAGCCTCACACACCCAAGCACTTACACAGATTAGGCCCCTGCCTGAATAAAGCAGAAGTGAGAAGGTTTTTTTCCTTTTCTTACAGATTGGTTCACACACACTTTACAAAAACAAGCAGACACATCTGCCTACCTGCTTTAAAACCCTAGTCAGCAAATAACCATAGATCCAGCAAGGATGTTGTTAAGGCACTGCAACACAGGAGTATGAAAAACGTTCTGTTATCCAATAAATGATAACTTTTTTCCTGCCCTTTTGATTACACGTGCTACAACAAAACGTACTAAACTGGGAGAGCGTCACTAGATCAGATCTACAAATTGTGAATTTGATGGGAGGGACATTTTATATGAAGTTCTGCCCTTGCCTCTTTTTGCGCTTATTGTTTCGCGCGTAAAAGCACAGCGGAGGTGAGAATCTGGCTCCTCTGTGGCTGATCCAGATGCCCGCCGATTGGACGAAAGGAACATCAATCACAGTGGTGCCACGCCCCCACCCTCCCATTCAACCACTGGCTCTAATGTAGCCCTGTGTTTACTACAGAATTAGTGCATAGCGGACGACAGTCTCCTGAACTGTGAACTCCGAATAACAAAAGATCACCTGTTAGTTTTGCATAAAAGAAGAAAAAATTCCCACACTCAACATGCCCAAGAGAAAGGTATGTAGAAAAGCCGAGCGCGGCATACGGCTACACTTTTGCCCTTACTAATCAGTCGCGAAATTAGGAAGCCCTCGAGACAACGTTTTTAATAGAAATTGAGGCGCCTGCTTTAGAATTAGTGGGTAAATATAAAATCGGTATTTATTTTGATAATTTCCCCCCGCCGGATCACGGGGTTTTTGTCGACGGCACCGCGTTCAGCATGAGGGTTTTAGTTGAGCTGTGCTGAGGCTCGGCTTGATCTCATGCCCGTGCAGCCGCAGCCATGCTGCCCTCTCTCCATCTCCAACACTGCCCGACGAGAAAACCGACGATTATAAGCTCGATCGTGGCTAAAACGCCGTCGAATAGGGACTAAAAAATAGGGGGATAACTCTTATTTTCTAAACGGGTGTGATTTTGGGAAAAGTCGGTCACGTTAATAAGCAATTTTAATGCATTTTCTTTGTTCGCCGTGGAAGAGGGGTGTCATAACGCCTGCTTGACGGTAGGTGGCAGCGCTGAGGCGGGAAAATCGTGCCCCTCCTCCTTATTGAAATATGTGTATCCCATGTCTTGGAATACCTCTGTAAAAAAACATTTAAGACCATTTTGCATTTTCGCTCACTGACGAATAAACTGTGCGTTGTTGTGTGCTATCCGTCTGTTAAAGCCACGTGAACTTTAATAAAGCATAACGCCTTTTATGTGCATAAAATGTTAGTTTTTAACTTTATATTTGTTTTGTATTTATCCAGGGAGCTGATGGGGAAGTCAAGGAGGAGGTAAGAAACGATTAATATAAAAAAAAACTTGATGCATTGCTCTATGTACATGTCTGCTCCTCTGCCCCATGGCTTTGCATAAACTTTTTCTTTTCCTCCTTGTAGCCTCAGAGAAGGTCTGCTAGATTATCAGCGGTATGTATTTTGTCTATATTTAGCCTTAATGTCTATATACTTTATTTCCTTAGTTGTAGAGAGTCTTAAACCTTTAAAATCCTTCAATATTATGGGGGGAAAATTCAGTACAGTTCATTCAAATAGATATGTTGTATTCCTAATTTAGTGCGAGTTTTGATCTCAGATTACCTATAGGACTAATATAAAAGTCTGCCCGAGCTAGTTATGTTTTAAAAGGAAATAGATTTATTAAGTTGCTCATTAATAGTTTAGTAAAATTTTAAAACATCCTTGTGCATGGACCATATGTGTTCTTTCGCTCACAGAAACCAACACCTCCAAAACCTGAACCCAAACCCAAAAAGACTCCCAAGGTACAAATAGTAATTATACTTGCATAAATGCGCCATGAATTGATACATGATCACGGATGTGTTACTCGTATAAATACTTTTTCTTTGTTTTTTTTTAAACTCTCGGATAGAAGGAGAAGGAGGTAAACGATAAAAAGGAAGAGAAGAAAGCAAAGGCAAAACCTGACGAATCCAAGGAGGAGAACCAATCGGAAAATGGGGAGACTAAGACCAATGAGGTATTTTTTCAGTCTATCTCATATAAGGTTATGGATAAAAACATTGCAGCAGTACATAATTCAACTAATTCTGCAAATCTTTTTAAAGGAAGAGATTCATGACCAAAACTGAAGTAGCAGGATTCTTATTTTTATTTTTTTCATTTTAAAGGTTGAGAAAACTCCAGATGAGGAGGCAGAAACTGAGAAGGAGGACCCGAAGACAGAGTAGCACCACACCTGGTCATCCGTCTGACCGTCCATTTCTTTCCCCTTTTCCAGTTTTCTCTCTCCCTCTCCAGCTCTCTCATAACCTCCTCTTTGCCCATTACCACCAGAGGAATATTTTTATCAGCGAATTTGTAAATACTGGTTCAGGTTTTTAGCACAAAAAACAAATCTGACTAATAAGTCTTGCCGCGGCAGTATCAGGTGTCTACAACACGAGCGGTGTGAAAAAGGCGGCCACTTTCTTTTGTTTTATTGTTTTTCTATTTTTGTTCTTTTTTCTTTTTTAAGCGGATGGTCTGTAGCTTGGTTTTGGAGTGGGAGGTGGGTGTTGAGTGTTGGATGGTGCTATGGTCTGCTCTCAGTCTGTATGTTAGTGCTTGTGGTGTTGTTCTGTGGCGTTTCTGTACGGGATTTGTTTTATTTTTTCTTTTAAACATAATGGATTGTCTTTAAGAATGAGGAATGAATCAAACAAATGTAAAAGACAAATAAAAAAAGAACTACATTCCAGGATCGGCATTAGATGGCGAATCCTGGCTTTTTAAAAATCGTAACGCCTTTGCAATTTGTTGAAATAGTTTAATGGGACTTTGTTTGGAAGAAAAAAATACCTTCTGTTGTTAAAGAGGACTTTTTTGAAATTATGGGATTCAAAGAAAAAAGTGTTTTTGAAGTTTTTTTAACACTGAAAATTCATCTGTGAAAAAGTGTCCCCTATAATGCTCTCGGTCTCACTCAATAAAAATCCATCATTAGAGTTTTCCTCAAGCTGTGGTCTTTTTATTGGATTTGGTAACTTTATTTGTTATGAATATATTTCATGATATGCTGTTCTGTAAACCGTTATTGTCTTTCAAAACAGGTCCCAGTTTATTTCTTTTACTGTGGGTTATACCATTTTAGCAAAAGGTTTTGCTGTTTCGTGCAGCATTTGAATCCTAACAAATGATCCTTATAACATCAGTGTCCAGCACAGCTGTGAGACAAATAAACCTTAAATGTAAATATATGCTATATAATTTTTACTTGTTTGACACTATTTGATAACACTATTAAAACAGATGAATTGTTCTGCTACTAAATGAGTGTATCCAAGATGAGCCCTACATGCTGTAACTATTATCCATAAGGGGTTAGGATGTGAGGTTAAAGGTCTTGTTCAGATTGGAAATAACAGGAAAGCATTCAAATTGTATCCAGGGTTTTTCTGTTAATAGATCAAGGATCTGACGTGGCTGGAGATCAGAAAACACAGAGACTCAAACTAAGTCTGTGCATTATGAAATATAACTATACAACTCACTCCAAATCATATAGGATCTAAGCTGATCATCTTTCAATAAAAAAGTGATTATTTGAAGGGTGTATATGAATGAACTGTCTGTCTGAAATCAAGGTGATTGAATGAATGAGCACAAGCAGCATCCAAGACTTGCTCAGTCTGAATCATATGAGGCAACAGACTGACAACCTACAAATGCTGTTCACATCCCTGCAATTACATTGTAGGACACATTGCTGGTATCTGAACATTTTTATTTTAAGTAGTTTAGTGTAAATTAATCAGAGCTGTAATACACAGTACATTGCGATCTAAATCATACAAACGAGAAAATAATGAAAATAATTTTAGGGTAAAGTATGATGGCTGGTGTTTGTACATGCATCAAAACAGGATTTCAGTGTATGTAGAAAAATTTATGCAAAAATCATGTTAAACAACTAAAAGTCTTATGGCTGTATTACATTATAAATACAATTTAAGAATTTTACATAATACTTACATATTATATCTATACACCAAATTACATAACAGATGTAACGTTAGTAAGTTACCGTGTAGAATACAATTTCCCTAACACGTGTAACAGAGTATTTTTATTTTGTAATCGGTTGCACAGGCTTGGCAGTTCTCCTCAGATGTCGTACACAGTCTATAAAACACATTTTTTATGAACAATCCCGACATGTTACATACAAAAATATATAACATTTAGAAAACCACCTAACTGCAAAGCATGTAAAATGTCCGTCTCTGTGGCATGTGTGCTCATGGTGCGCTCACCTGGTGCGCTTCCTCTAGCGGACTGCGTGGGACTACAGGTGCATATGCGCACAGCCGCCGCGCGGGGGAGCTCAGACAAAGCAGCTCGAACGGCGGCTGCAGGCCGAACACTGAATGCAAATACAGCACAGGCCACTCTTAGCAAGCAGACCCCCGCAACAAAAACACTCGCGAACCTTCACCCACCGCCCGGGTCGGGCCATGGCTGCAGAACCGGGCTCTCAGATAGAAGCCGGTATGGTGTTTTTATGCATTTATTGCCAGAGAGACTTTATGCGGTGTATTAGCATTAGCCCGAGAAGCAAAGCTAGGCTAAGCTAATGCTAACATCTGGTGTTGTGTGTGTTTCGCTTCCTCTGCAGAGTTGTATTTCTTGATTGCCAGATTTTTGCAGTCTGGACCATGTCAGAAATCCGCTCAGGTGAGATGGGCTGTAAGTGGCAGTGTTTTGCAGTGAGTGTGTTGCGGTATTTGTAACGGACTGTGTGTCTGTGCCTTTTGCAGATGCTACTGGAGGAGCTGCACGAATATGAGGTTAGTTTCATCTCTCTTCTGACACTCGAACCCATTATGTCAACTCTGATATCCCAACATCCGCATGTCTTCATCCCCGCGCGGCTGGGAACCGCGTGTCTAATTGATGTCTTTGGTGTTTTTCTCCGTTGCGAGTGCAGATCATCCCGAAGCGCTGGAGTTGGGATGGGAAACAGTTTAAGCGAAGCTTTGAGGACTGGGTGAGGTTAAATAAACTCTCGCACACATACACACACGTGAAATTTGGCACTTAACTCTAACAGGTGCCGGGCTTTCTTATATTACAGCGCAATAAACTCGCGTCAAATTAATGATGCGTTGGTGGAATTGAGAACATTGTTAATAATATATATGAGTCCGTTTTTTATTTTTTGGGAAGTTTTTATTTTCGGTGTCGAAATTTATGGGATTTGTTTTGAAACGAAAGGCTTTGTGCGTGCCGGGGGTGGTGTCGGCGTCGGGACGCAAAAAAATATACGGAAGGGATTGGTGGGCCAGTGCGTCACTCCAAACCACCAGCCAATCAAAGCCCGGTTGCCGCTTTCGACAACATGGAAGATAAGACGAGGAAGGTTTTTGATTGGCTGGGATCAGGCAGGGGGCTTGTTTGTGTTAAAAGAGTCGGGCTTTCAGCAGGCTGTGTAAATATGTAGTATTAATTTTACTAGTATTCAGAGATAAACGCAATGCACTTTTGTAATGAAAGAACACCGTTGTATATACTAGAGCCGTGCAATATATCGAAATATACTACATTTGCATATCGCGATGGTTTGCTATAATTGAGCTATTTAGTACTTCGAAAAGATACGTGTGGTCAAAATTGGCTATTCACTTTCAGAAGTTGTAGTGATGCTTTCTTCTTCCTAAAATAATGTGAAATATATGTTGGTTTATCATTTATCACAATTTAAATTGATTTTCGAAAAAATATATCGATTATCGCATTATTTAGCATCGCACAGCCCTTGTATATCCCCATCTGTATATTTTGTTTATAGTAATAGCTATCTGTATATTATTGTCATTGTACGAACCCATCTGTAAACTACTTCATAATACAGATTTTTTTTGCACTTATGCAAGTACCGTATATCCTGCAATTGGTGCTATTGCACTTCTGGTTAGACAAAGCTACATTTCATTGACTTGTACATGTTTAATGACAATAAAGTTTAATCGAATCTAATGATTTTACCACATAGAATGGTTGATCACAGGTTACAGTATTGTTTTCAAAGCACTGATCCTTTTTGTATGCATGTGTTTTAGGTGTTGATAAATCAGCACATACCTGCAGATTACCTGTTACGTGCATGTGAGCAGATTGGCCCGCTGGTAGATAAACACATTTCTCCTAGTGTACCCGGCGTACGCAGTTTACTGGGCACAGGACGACAGTCTTTACTGCGCACAGCAAAGAGTAAGAGTCTTACACAAATACAATGAGTAGAGTGATATATCCACGCAAGGATGCTGCACCCAGCAAGCAATACGAAACAAATGTACACATACAAACTTTCACTATGGCTTATTCCATAAAAGGTGTAATTTTTCTTTTGCATTAGGTACCTCACATACAGTATGGAGTGGTTCTGCAGTAGCTGCCCTGCACAGGGGGCGGCCGCCAGAACCGTCTATCAGCTGTGCCAAACCTCCAAATATTGGTGAGTCCTACCCTTCCCTATAATCTCTGCTCTCAAATACAGCCTTGGGAGTCATAACTAACAAATAGACACAAGCTGATTGTTTTTTCCAGAAGGACCTATATAAGCTGAGCCGTCTCTTTCAACTAAATATAGAAATGGTGCTTTGTGACTTTTGATTGATGTACATATGGGTTGTTTAAAATGTTTATTTGTGAATTGAAATGGTTTTAATCTTTCTGTACAGTGTCAATCATGGGTGCTCGACGAACAGCAGGAGTGGCTCGATTTGGCCAAGCCCTCCCATCCTGCATCTATCAGCACATGAAAATGCATCGGAGGATTCTTGGTCACCTCTCATCTGTGTACTGTGTGGCATTTGACCGGACCGGGCAACGCATATTTACGGTAATGTATTTATTTGAGTAAATCTTGGATTTAGAATAGGGTATCGGAGGAGTAATGAAAAAGGTTTTGTTTACATGTACATACAAATATGAAAATGTATTGTTGATTCAGTCACTCTTATATAATTTCTTAAAGTTTGTTTGGAAGTTTGTACTTGTTTGTAATCTTGCTTCATGTTTTTCACTAAGGGTTCTGATGACTGCCTTGTGAAGATCTGGGTGACAGACGATGGACGTCTCTTGGCAACACTGCGAGGTCACTCGGCAGAGATTTCTGACATGACAGTGAACTTTGAGAACACGCTTCTCGCCTCTGCCAGCTGTGACAAGATCATCCGTGTCTGGTGCCTCCGTACCTGTGCCCCTGTGGCTGTATTACAAGGCCACACTGCCTCCATAACCTCAATACAGGTGCGTATGAGGCAGATTTACATTTATGAATTGACTTTACAGTAGAATATAAGGTGCTGTGGGGAGCAAAGACAAATGTGTCAGTTCCATTTGGTTTCTGTGTGTTTAAATGAAAATTCACTCTGTCTGTGTGTGCAGTTTTCTCCATCAGCATTAGGTTCCTCTCGGTATCTTGCCACCACTGGGGCAGACGGCATGGTTTGTTTCTGGCAGTGGAACTCCCTCAGTATGAAGTTTGTGTAAGTGTGACTTTGTTTGTGTAGATCTTAACGGGATGGTTCAAGTACCAATTTGGTCATTTATTAACCCTCATAATCTGTGGACAACTCTTTCTTCTGTGAAACACATAAGAAGAACATATTTTAGTGGTTTTGTGTCCATACAATCGAAGTCTATGGGTGCCAGTGTTGTTTAGTGCCCGGTGTGCTTAAAAGTATCTTTTGTGTCTGCAGAAGGTAGAAAGACGTATATATTGGGAATAACACAAGTGTGAATAAATGAGGCTAGAATTTTCATTGTTGGGTGAACTATCACTTTAAAGAATGTATCTTTAAATTGTCATTATTTAAATGTACTGTTATTTTAAACCTGTGTGATTTTCTTTATTTTGCAAAATACAAAGATATTTCATGAAAGTTGAAAATCAAAAAGCTTTGGTCTCCATTGACTATTGTATAAACACAAAACCAATGCAAGTCAATGGGGACCAACGGTTTTCTGTGACCAATATTTATATATTACAAGATTTAGGATGTGTAAATAATGACAGATATTTTCACTTTGAAGGAGAAATTTACCTTTAAGTGTATTATTTATTTGTGCTTTATTTTTTGTCTTAACAGTGATCAACTTTCTTACCTTGTAATGTCAATGTGCTTTGTGTTTGCAGTGATAGGCCTGTGAAGTTTATCGAACGTTCCCGTCCTGGAGTTCAAATTTCCTGCTCTTCCTTCAGCTCTGGTACATAAGCCCCCCCCCACACACATTTTTCATTCTTCAAGATCATGTTATGATCTTATGGATGTAATTCTGACCTTTGACCTCAGGGGGGATGTTTCTGGCCACTGGAGGAACGGATCACATGATCAGAGTTTACTACCTCGGCACAGAGATGCCCATGAAGCTTTCGGACCTAGATGCCCATACGGTGAGAGAGGGTGGGAAACATACAGGCAAAGAGATGAGAAATATGGGAATTTGAAAATACTGTGGTAGAATTATACAGTCAAAAGACAGAACAGAGCCTTCTGGGAGATTATAGGAATGTAATGCAAGCTGTAGATTAGCGGGCGCTGCGGATGATCCGCGGGTATGGTGGGTCGGGTAATAAAAAATATATTCTGATTAATTGCGGGTGGGTCGCGGGTTGATGAGATCATTCGTTAATAATACAATTATTTATAACAACATTTCTTTAAAATACGAATGTGTTTTAATAGCAGTTTCAACCAGGCAACCGGCAATTTTGCACTCATGTAAAATAAATACGCGGGTGTCGACAGTGGAGGGGGGTCCTTTTCTTAATGCAGAAATGGAGGCGAAACAGATCCGGGAGAAACTTTCAGTTAGATGAGTCCTCAGAGTAAAATGTGTTATTCTGCGACAAACAAGATCGCTTATTCCCACGACTGCGCTGCCTTGCTAGGAGAATATTGTGCATTCCTGCAACAAGCTGTGCAAGCGAACGCTCATTTAGTGCGGGTATTAGAGGTGAGGCGGAATCGTCTGAATCCAGGCACAGTAGATGCTATTCTGTGTTTGCACAGTGCAAAAGAAAAGGCCAAGTCGCTAATGCTGAATTGGCACCGTTTCGTTATCGGACTTTGTTCTGTTTTCTGGAAAGAAAAAAAGTTCTTTATTGTTACTTTGAATATCTGTTTTAGGAATGTTCCAGTATAATATTTCAAATTATTTGAGCTGTGTTTGTGTGGCCGAAGCCAAACTTTTTGTTATACAAATAAATGTTCATTTAAAAGCATTTAACGATTAGCGTATAATTTTAATATCGGATATTGACAGACTAGTTCTAACGTCACTGAATCTGATAACATCATGCTTAAAGAAAATAATTTGATGAATTAAAGTGACGATCGGTTGCGGGTCGGGTGCGGATATCTATATCAAAGAAAATTATATGTGCGGGCGGATGGCGGGTGGATAATTGATTTGAAGCAGCGGATGCGGGTTTTAGCTCATCCGCGCATCTCTACTGTACATACAAACAAATGGATTTCAGTGTAAATTTGATTCTTTGGTTTCAGGATAAAGTTGTAGCTATTCAATTCTGCAATAACACTGATGGGTGAGTATTATTATCATTGTACAGTAAGTGCATTGTTTCTTTTTGATTGAATTTTGTGTTGATGTTTTGTTTGTGTTTGTTTGGTTGCTCTAGTCTCAGGTTTGTGAGTGGTAGTCGGGATGGTACGGCTCGGATTTGGCATTACCAACAGCAGGAATGGAAAAGTATCGTGCTGGACATGACTACTAGGTTACCGGGGTTAGTGTGTGAACACTTTATTTTGATGGCTGACAAGTTTCTGTTGCCAAGTATGGAGTGGGCATTCTCATATGGTATCTGCATTGTCTGCATGTAGTAAAAAAAAATTCTACTACTATTAATTCCAGAAGTCTGTGTGTTTCCTTTTGTTATTATTAGCAACTGTATGGACATATGTGTTTTGTTCACAGGAATGCTGTGGTAACAAGTGATGATAAATCAACCAAGTTGGTTGTGACCATGGTCGCGTGGGATCGCTGTGACCGTTCTGTCATCACAGCCGTTTCCAACTGCCTTCTCAAAGTCTGGAACTCGACAAACGGGCAGTTATTACATGTGCTGTCGGTATGTGTTTGTTGAAATGCTTTGTTTATCTGATTGGTTGATGTGGCCTGTGGCGTTTGCCTTTATGTGAGGATCACACGTGCATGGTTATTTGCCCGTAGGGTCATGATGATGAGGTGTTTGTTTTGGAAGCCCACCCCTTTGACTCACGAATCTTGTTATCGGCTGGCCATGATGGTAACATCTACATCTGGGACCTCAGCAAAGGCCATAAAGTCAGAAACTTCTTCAACATGGTGAGGACGCATGACTCATCTGTCCTCTTTTTGTTTAAAATAAATTACTGATGTTAAACAGAAATAGTTGGTGTACAGATTTGAAAAATTAAACTTTAAACTTTCACTGTTTCTTCCTAGATTGAGGGTCAGGGTCATGGTGCTGTGTTTGACTGTAAGTTTTCAGTGGATGGGCAGCACTTTGCTTGCACAGACTCACATGGTCATCTGCTCATCTTTGGCTTCGGGTGTAGCCAACTTTATGAAAAGGTTTGTGCTTGTGTTGGATCAGCTGGATTCGCAACTTCTCAAGCAGACGATTGAATTCTTTGTTCCAACTCTACACTCAGATTCCGGACCAAATGTTCTTCCATACGGATTTCCGGCCGCTGATCAGGGACTCCAATAATTTTGTACTAGATGAGCAGACGCAGCAGGCTCCTCATCTCATGCCACCACCATTCCTGGTGGATGTGGATGGGAACCCCCACCCTCCCCGCTGTCAGCGTCTGGTGCCAGGACGAGAAAACTGCAAAGACGAGCAGCTTGTACCACAGCTTGGCTACATGGCTAATGGTAACTACTTTGAAACACATCAAATGTTCACATTGTTCAGATTTGAGCTAAATATCTTTTGGGGGCAAATTTTGGCTAAATGGATAAATTTATGTTCTCTTTATGCATAGGACTTCAATGATATTTTGTGTTTCAGCCTTATTTAGCTGGAATATAGACGAGAGAAACTGTTTAATGTTTCCTAGGTGATGGGGAAGTAGTCGAGCAGGTGATTGGCCAGCAGACCGCAGAGGAGTCTCAAGAAGAAAGCCCATTGGATGATCTGATCAGAGAGCTCCAGCACCAGCAAGATGAGCATCTCAACTCAGGAAATCCATCAGGTTCGAATTATCTGATATTAAAGCATCTCTTACAACATTTCAATGTGCCATCTGTTTGATTAAAGGATGTAAACTGAATTTCATGTTCAGGTGCTGAAGGGTCTGGTGGTCCTCTGTCTCCCCCTAATGTGGGACTGCGGCGTAGCGGACAGGTTGAGGGCGTGAGGCAGATGCACAATAATGCCCCACGCAGTCAGATGGCCACTGAGAGAGACCTGCTGGCATGGAGTCGTCGCGTGGTGGTTAATGAAGTACAGTCTGGCATTTTCAGGTAAATGTTCTAAAAATATACTGACGTTAGTACGTTTAAGGACACAAAGGCAAACATTTAACTTTGTGTTTACCAGCCATTTTTTAACCCCTGGGTTACATCACATAAATATATAAGCATGATAAATGTACATATGTTTAAAATTTGAAAATATACCCAATATTTTCAAATTAAATGTTTTTTGTACTTAAAAATAAAAACACTGCTTCTGTGCTGATGTAAAGTGCCTTGCAAAAGTATTCATCCGCCTTCATTTTATTCTAATTTTGTTATGTTGCTGCCTTAACTACTTAATTTTTTTACATGAATCTACACTCCATGAACAATATTGTCAAAACAAAAACCAATTTGTGACATTTATTAAAATATTTGTGTATGATGTGACAAGCTTTACACATTTGCATTTGGCAATTTTCTGCCATTCTTCTGCTCAGATCCTCTCAAACTCTTGTCAGGTTCGATGGCGATTATTAGTAGACAGACATTTTCAGGTTTATACAGAGATGTTCAGTTGGGTTCAAGCCCAAGAACTTGCTGGTCCACTGAAGGACATAGAGTTGTCCATAATCCACTCTTGCTGCATTGTTTTAGCTTTGTGCTTGGGATCATTGTCATGTTGGATAATTAACCTTCTGCCCTGTCCAAGTTTCTGAATGTTCTGGGCTGTGTTTTCATGATCATTATCTCTGTATTTTGTGGCGTCGAACGTTTCTTTTACTCTGCCAAATGCCTCAGTCCCTGCAGCTGAAAAACACCCCCACATCATGATGCTGTTTCCACCACACTTTACTATTGAGATGGTACTGTACAGGTGTTGAGCAGTGCATGAGACATGATGGATCCAAATTAAGGATTAATGGAGGCTACATGGTTCTGTGAACCTTCAATGCAGCAGGTTTGTGTCTTGATAGAATCCTGTCTCGGAGCTCTTCTTGCAGTTCTTTTGACCTCATGTCTTGGTTTTTAAGTTGATATGAATTTTCAGCTGTTGCACCTTTTATTGAGAGGTATGTGCTCCAAATCATACTTATCCAATTGAATTTGCCACAAGTTAACTCCACTTGAAGTGTAGAAACATCAACAAGCAAAACTAATGCTTCTGAGGTAAATTTCAAGTGTCCCAGAAAAGGGTATGAATACTCATGCAATGTACTTATTTCATGCAAATCTTTTTTGGTGAGTTTAATGTATTAGTTTTTTTATTTAAAGTAGTTTAAGATAAGGCAGCAACAACAAAATGTGACCAAGATGAAGGGCAATGAATACTTTTGCAAGCCACTGTAATATGTTTGTGTATGTTTAGAGTCATGGAGGACTGCAGGCAAGCGAAAGGAGAGGTGGAGCGGTCTTTCTACATTACTGAGAAGAAGAAAAAACCTGCACTCACAACAGGAGTGAGTGTTACACATGTACACAAATATATCCATCCGGAGCACTGTTGTATAACACTTATTTTCTTTCTGTAGAGCGAGACGATAGGTGAGAGTGTTCGCACTTTACGAAGGCTTCAACGGAAGCCACAGCAGCGGAGACACACATATCAAACCCGCTCAACCCGAGACAGGAGGCGTAGCGCAAGCACACGCACGTACACGCGTGACGAGGACAGCACAAGAGAATCCGACAGCGACGCAGAGGTAAATACTTCAGGCTCAAACTACCAAGGTGTTCATTCTGCACTTTATTCAGATTTGTTCAGTTAAATATACTCTGTCTTCAAGCAGCAGGTGGAAGAGGAGGAGGAGGAGGAACAGAATGAGAACCGCGACTTGTCGTCGTCTGATGGGGAAGCACAGTGGGAGAAAGATAGCAGTTCCAGGTTCAGAGTTTGAAATATGTCCCAGTATTTAACAGAATAAAATGGATAATTTGTAGAATAAATTTCTTCCATTTTATTTATGCAAACGTGTGTTTAAACTTGAACAGAGTTCAATATTAGTCATGTGTGCAATTCAAAACGAAAAAGTGAGATGTTTGTATATGCAGTAATGAAACTTATTTAATTGTGATGTGACACCGTAAAAAATGTTTAGGTTTGAACTTGGCCTGTAAATAAAATGAACCACATGTTGTTTTTCCAGGGTTGTGTTTTAAGGTCAAAAGTGGATGAGGTTTTCACAAAAATATTTTTTTTCAGTGACTCTTCCAGCGAGTATTCTGATTGGACGGCAGATGCAGGAATTAACCTCCAGCCCCCTAAGCGATTAACCAGAAGGCAAGCCCGTCTCGCCAGGAGCAGCAGCTCTGAGGAGGAGGAGGAGGAGGGTGCAGGGCAGAGAGAAGGAGATGAGGAGAGAGCGGGCAAATCACCAGATAAAAAGAAGAAACCTAAACAGACCAAACAGCGGGTAAAATCGATCTATTCCTCATCCTTAGAAACATCTTTGTATTCAAATGTAAACTGACATAAATGTGTGTGTGTTTAGTCTGTACCTGCTGGGGAGTTAGAGGAATGGTTGCCCCCATCTTGGATCATGGAGACCATTCCAAGACGATCACCTTTTGTACCTCAAATGGGAGATGAGGTATGTCTTTGTTAAATGTAGAAAAATACTATGGCCACACGAAACTACATCAATGCATCCATTTGAATTATTAGAGAAGGTGGGATTGTTATGCTTAAAAATAGGTTTCATTTTACGAAAAGTAAGCGGTGTGCATGTCTGTGTGTTTTATTTGTAGCACCCTGATACTTGACGCAATATCCTTTCTATACACATGCAGCTTACTGCAGTAATCTCTCACTGTTTCCTTTTGCAGTTGATATATTTCAGTCAGGGCCATCAAGCATACGTCCGAGCCGTGCGTCGTGCCAAAGCCTACAGTGTCAATCCTCAGAAACAGCCCTGGAACCGCCTGGACCTCAGAGTAAAGAAATAACATCCTTGTTAGAACAAATCTGAGCACAATTACATGTGGTTTACCTTTTTTGGCTACCAAACCAGTATGGTCATAAATGAATGTTGTTTGTTTGTCTTTTATTTAGGATCAGGAGTCTGTGAAGGTAGTGGGTATTAAATATGAGGTCGGGCCACCCACTCTGTGCTGCCTCAAACTGGCCTTTCTGGACCCTACCTCGGGGAAAATGACTAAAGAATTCTTCAGCTTGAAGTATGCATACTCATACTCACAAACACTCATAAACCATTGTAGGACTTTCAAACGATTAATCGCATCCAGAATAAGTTTATGTTTGCAGAATATATGTGCACATTCATTTTGTGTACCTAAACACATACAAATACATATGTTTAAGAAAAGTATCGAATATAAAAAAACATATATAATTTAAATTATTGATACATGTAAAAATTTCCTAAATGTGTATTAAATAAATATGTATACATGTATGTGTATGTTTTTGTGCTTAAAAATGAATATGCACAGTACACAGACATACAGTGCATCCGGAAAGTATTCACAGCGCTTCACTTTTTCCACATTTTGTCATGTTACAGCCTTATTCCAAAATGGATTAAATTTGCTCAATTTTGCAAAACAATACCCCATATTGACTTTTATTGAAGTTTGTTTGAAATCTTTGCAAATTCATTCAAAATAAAACAAAAAAAAGCACATGTAGATAAGTATTCACAGCCTTTGCTCCATACTTTGTTGAAGCACCGTTCATATTTGCAAGAGCTCTCGAGCTCCATCAGGTTTTTGGTATTTTTGGATCTCTCCAGAGATGTTCAAGTCTGGGCTCTGGCTGGACCACTCAAGGACATTCACATGAGTTGTCCTGTAGCCACTCCTTTGTTATCTTTGCTGCGTGCTTAGGGTCATTGTCCTGTTGGAAAATTAACCTTCGCCCCAGTCTCAGGTCCAGAGCAGGTTTTCATCGAGGATGTCTCTGTACATTGCTGCATTAATCTTTCCCTCGATCCTGACTAGTCTCCAAGTTCCTGCCGCTGAAAAACATCCCCACAGCATGATGCTGCCACCACCATGCTTCACTGTAGGGATGATACTGGCCAGGTGATGAGTGGTGCCTGGTTTCCTCCAGACATGACGCTTGCAATTCAGGCCAAAGAGTTCAATCTTTCTTTCTTCAGCTCAGAGAATTTTGTTTCTCGTGGCATTAGAGTCCTTCAGGTGCCTTTTGGTAAACTGCAGGTGGGCTGTCATCTGCCTTTTACCGAGGAGTGGCTTCCGTCTGGCCACTCTGCCATACAGGCCTGATTGGTGAAGTGCTGCAGAGATGGTCGTTCTTCTGGAAGGTTCTCCTCTCTTCACAGAGGCATACTGGAGCTCTGTCAGAGTGACCATCGGGTTCTTGGTCACCTCCCTGACCAAGGCCCTTCTCCCCCGATCGCTCAGTTTGGCTGGGCGACAAGGTCCAAACTTCCACTTACGGATGATGGGCACTGTGCTCATTGGGACCTTCAAATGTTTCTGTACCCTTCCCCAGATCTGTGCCTCGATACAATCCTGTCGCGGAGGTCTACAGACAATTCCTTGGACTTCATGGCTTGGTTTGTGCTCTGACATGCACTGTTAACTGTGGGACCTTATATAGACAGGTGTGTGCCTTTCCAAATCATTTCCAATCAACTGAATTTACCACAGGTGGACTCTAATCAAGTTGTAGAAACATCTCAAGGAAGATCAGTGGAAACACCTGAGCTCAATTTTGAGTGTTATGGCAAAGGCTGTGAATAGTTCTGTACATGTGCTTTTTTTTGTTTTTATTAAATTTGCAAAGATTTCAAACAAACTTCTTTCACGTAGTCATTATGCGGTATTGTTTGTAGAATTTTGAGGAAAATAATTAATTGAATCCATTTTGGAATAAGGCTTCCACAGGCAAAATGTGGAAAAAGTGAAGCGCTATGAATACTTTCTGGATGCACACAAACTTTTATTCTGGATGCGATTAACCATTAAC
The DNA here is from genome assembly GCF_947034865.1 of Barbatula barbatula. NCBI lineage: Eukaryota > Metazoa > Chordata > Actinopteri > Cypriniformes > Nemacheilidae > Barbatula > Barbatula barbatula. The sequence continues at coordinate 22,912,539 of NC_136767.1, read as the reverse complement.
CAGCCCTAGATTTTAAACAGTTCAGCAGTTTAACAGTTAAAGGTATGGAGGGATTGAAGGCTTACTAATATTGGAATAGCATAACAGATACTAATACAGAATATAACATAACATTTAGATCAACAATTTTACATTTATTAATAAAAATGATTATTATGGTTGTCTCTTTAGGTATCATGACATGCCTGATGTCATTGACTTTCTGGTGCTACAACAGTTTTATAATGAGGCCAAAGAACGAAACTGGCAACCAGGTGCGTTTTATTTTTTCTTATTTCGATGGCATCATGCTATTTAAATTTAAAGTTCACAATAACTATGGTGCTTTCAGATAAGCACAGTTAGATCATATGATTATTCCCGTAATTACATTTATACCTATTGCAGATGATTTAATCTAAAGTTTCTTGGTTCATTTGAGGTTTTCATGAGAACTGAATCTATTGTCAATGCATTAGCGCTGCTAGAGTATGACAAAAATCATAATCCCGATTATTTTGGCCAATATTGAAATCCCCGTTATTTAACACAATTACTCACTAACTTTTGAAACAACATAGAAAATAAAAAACTTTGCTTTTAAACTGTGAATTAAAGTGAAAAGTAAATGTAAAGAAATAGCACAGCTTAACCACTATGAAGGAAAGCTGTGCGCTGTGATTTTATAATACAAGAAAAGAGAGGATCCTTGCATAATGGAATGCGGCACAATAATCGGTTAACCTTGATTATTTTGTTATTGTTGAAGGCCCAAATTGTTGATTATGATGCATTTTCGAATAATTGCACAGCCTAGGCCTGTCACGATAGTCAATATATAAACTTGACATCTGTAGTTTTTGGTGATGCAATACATCAACATTGTGTTTATATATGCATTGTTTACATAAAACCATCTTAACATTGTATCCGATGGCGCTGTATGTTATAGCGCTGCCCTGTGTCTGTGTGTCAAAACCGGGTCTCGCGACAGTCGCCACAGCGGCAGGTGAAAAGACTGGAGTTACACTGCATTATCCTCCGATATAAAAACAAAGAAGCGCTCGAACAAGACGTTCTTCTCTTAAATGCGGCGGTAACGAAAACAGCAACACAACTGATTAAAACAAAAGCCGCATGTGGAGCTCGAGAGAGGTCCTACAGACAGTTAAGTTAAATGTATGAATACACCTTAGACCAGTCGTCCTCGATAGGCAGAACCGCGGTACAGATCTGGAGCTTTGCTTCGTTATTCAGGCCGCCAGACAGCCTAATAAACCATTTAAAACTTTTGACTATCTTGGTTGTTTAAGTTGAGCCCCGCGTCTTCAAAACGGAGAATCACATCAAATGCACACTGAGGAACATTCATCTTTTGGCGCTATATCCTCTAATATCTTTATCTAGAGCCAAACGCGCTTCATTTGATCCATTTCCGCTCCGCACGCGATGCTTCTCTCCCGCCAAAGACTCGCCACATGAAGAGCAGCAAACACGTGCTTATTTTAACAACACTGGTGCAGACACGCAGAGCAGGTAAATGGACACACAACAGTAAACAAAATGCAGCGATTATTAAAGCATTTGTATCCGTCAGTCTGTTTACTGTTTGCTAAATGTCTCCAAACTTTCAACCAGATATTTGATATTTTACTAACCATAACGTGTATCTACATTCAGCATTAGCATTATTAGTCAGCATGTAAACATTTGTGACCCTGTGAAAACCCAGAATAACATCTCATATTCGAATAGATTATTATAACAAGTGTACTTAATCAGTGGCATAAAAGATTTCTAAAATGACAATAATATCGACTATCGCACTTATTTCTGATGCATTAAGCGGCAAACAAAAAGTTGTTATCGCTACAGGCCTACAATGCACTGCTAACGCCAGGCCAAGCTTACAGAAGACTGTTTCTGCAGGTCTCCGTTTCAGAAGCATCATTGATGACGCCTGGTGGTTTGGTTCGGTGGAGAGTCAGGAGCCGTTTCAGCCTGAATATTCTGACAGCCTCTTCCAGTGTTACGTTGTCAGGTACATGATCCAGAAAATTGGTTTGTGTTCTTGGTCGGTTGCTTTGGGATATTACGAATGCATGTGTTGCTTTACAGGTGGGATAACGGAGAGCGAGAGAAGATGAGTCCGTGGGATATGGAGCCCATACCTCAGGAAGGTAATGACTTGCTTTTCATGAGCTCTGACATTAAACCAGCCAATCATGCTCTGTCGTGTCTGATTGTGTGATTGGCAAACCACAGCTCCAATCCCAGAGCATGTTGAGGACAGTGTACCGGTAACAGAGGATGAGCTTCAGTCCCTGCTGTACACCCCACAGGAGGGCGAGTGGGGCCTACACACACGAGATGACGAGTGTGAGAGAGTCATTACCGCCATAGATCAGCTACTGACACTCGGTATGAGAAACACATAACAAGACAAAGATTTTAGTTTAAAACTTTGTCTAATTACACCCTTGTGCATTTAAGATGTGGCAAAGCCCTTCTCCTGTCCCGTCGATTTAAGAGAATATCCAATGTACTGCACTGTTGTGGCCTATCCCACCGACCTAAGCAGCATCAGAACAAGATCAGTGCACCGTTTCTACAGGTAAACAGCTCTCAGAGTCACACAAACTCAAATCATATACAGTTGCTTGAGTTCTTTCATGTTTGTGTAGGCGGATCTCAGCGCTGATGTGGGAGGTACGTTACATTGAGCATAATGCGCGAACATTTAATGAACCACAGAGCCCCATCGTCAGAGCAGCCAAAACGGTCACTGACATCCTGCTGCGGTTCATCAGGTGAGAAACTGCACATGCTCCTCCTCACATCAAAGCTACAAACCCATCGGTCCTCCTGCTGGGCTCAGTCTCCACATGTAGCTTTTCATTATTCATGCTCGTCTGTGTTTCGTCGTAGGGATCAAAGCTCCACTGATATCTTGGATCTGTACAATGAGATGAAGACCGAATTAAGCAGCGCAGGAGAGGAAGAGGTGAGCCTTGGAGTTTGTGCTGAACATAAACGCTTCACATATACTCCCTGTACAGTAAGCCAGGTTTCACAAAGGAAACTTAACGTGGTGATAGATGAGCCCGATGCAGAGCGGAGGAATGCTGGGTGATGCAATGGACCAATCAAAATAGTGTTTAAAGGTGCTGTGTATAGTTATTTGTGATGCGATCTGTGAAAACCTGTCGGATGTCACACTGGAAAGTTTTCAGAAATATAAAAAAATAGGTCAAATGATTATTGTTGGAGATGGTGGAGCTCGCCACCAGAAACAGTTGAGTCTTCCCCGGTGGACTCCGACTTTTGCATACAAGGTATGAACAAAATAAAAACAGTTCTGGAAAGGTCTGGAACCAAGCTTTCATATGGTATCAAAATCTGAAATATGTACAATTTCACCATGTGTTGGGTTTTCCCAGGTCGCATCACGTTTTGAGGATCTATTGATAGAAATGCTCAATAATATACATCACTATGTGTTCTGATGTGTATAAAGAAGTGAAAACGTGATGACATCTTAGTCCTGTGTTAGCCTCCGTAGTGTTTCGAAAGGGCGGGGTGCAGTGAGCCGAAAACTATTCAGTGTATCTGTTTGTTCTGTAGGAGACGGTGGATGTGGATTCAGACACTCCCTGCACCTCCACTGGCCAAAGGGTGAGAACACATTTTTTTAAAAAGTCCAAAGTTTGTAAGAATGAATGTCATAGTCTGTTTAAAGCTACTTTGTTTATAATAGCTTATTTCGTTTTTCTGTTTTATTGTATTTATGTGCGGTCTATATGTGCAGTGCTTTATAACTAAATCAAATTTCAGAAGAAATAAAAATGTTTAACCCCTCTTACCATTTTTAGCGGTCCAATAGTGAGCCGCAGAAACGGGGCGTGGTCTTGGATGTAAATGCATGGCAGGAACAGTGCAGGGAACTTCTGAGGAGAATGATGTCAAGCCCAGACTCACAGGCGTTCCGCCAGCCTGTCGACCTCTTTGCGTACCCGGTAACTTCATTGTTGTCTTTTTCTATCCACTACTGCTGTCTTTAGCGTGGCCTTCTCACATTATTCAGATCTAATTTGAAACTCTCTGTTTCAGGATTATCGTGACATTATAGATACTCCTATGGACTTAGGCACTGTTTCAGAGACTTTGATGGGTGGAAACTACGAGAATCCGGTGGAGTTTGCCAAAGATGTGCGGCTAATTTTCAGCAATTCTAAAGCTTACACGCCAAACAAAAAGTCACGGGTAAGACCGGCACTCACTGCTGTATAAATGTGGTTCTGATAGTGTTTGTAGACTCCGATATTGGGCTGGGCGATATCCGTGTGAACCTACACTATAAATCCGTGTTTGTTGTCTTTTAGATCTACAGCATGACCCTGAGTCTGTCTGCGTTCTTTGAGCATCAGGTAATTTCTATCATCTCAGAATATAAATCTGCTGTCCAGAATCAGCGCAGGAATCAACAGAGACTCAGTTACAGCAAGACATTACAGTCACTTCCTAACAGGTAACACGCATGCATGCACACGTAAATCATCTTGTAAAAGTTTACTAGGAATGTAAAAAATATTTAAAGATTAAATTTAAAGATTTATACACGTATACACCCAAGCATAATTCTTATGCTTGTGCTTGCAGCCCCAAAGGAAAACAAAAATCAGGGAAGAAAACCTCCCAGACACCTGCAAAGGTCTGCTCACGGAAAACCCCACAAGGTGTGTTTGTCTGTCTTTGATAGTCCTTTTGGTGTTGTTTTTATATTTATTTTTAGGTGTGGAATCCCTTTAACACAAAACACACAAGTGTAAGCACATCCAAATAGTGGTCACTCACAAAACATGTGACATGTAACTCACTGGTGTAAATGGTAGACCTGATTGCCTTAAACGGATCTTAATACCAGATTTATTTTTCTCTGTCAGATCTGAATGCTGAAGTCGATGAAGACAGTCAGGCTTCATCTTCATCGAGCACTTTCTCCTCATCTACCTCATCCTCTTCATCAGGCATAGTTAAACGCAGCCGAGCTACACTACAGAAACTCTCAGGTATTCACGCGCACAAATTTATATCGCTCTTATTTATCTTTCCTTTGAGTTGATTGTGACATTGCGTTCTCTGTAGATGCCAATGGCCTGCTGTCAAACGGAAGTCTAAGTTCACGTAGACATGCAGCATTGACGGAAGAGGGAGAGATCTCTGAATCTGAGAGGTCTGGTACATCAAGCACATCGTCCTCATCAACATCGTCTTCCTCAACATCGTCGTCTTCATCAGAGAGCGAGGACAGCGAGGATGAGGTGGCCGGCTTTGCCGATGGCGGCGATCATGACTACAGCAAAGCTCCTCAAACCCAACAAAAGGGCAACGTGGCAGCTGCCTCCGTGGCTGACACAAACCGCAAGAGAAAAGGAGAAGAGGAAACCACACCTGAACCAGCGAAACGAGTGCGGAAAACCGAGGTACAAGTGGAGGAGGAGCCTGAAGAGGAGGAGGAGGGGCCTGAAGAGGAGGAAGAAGAGGAGCCTGAAGAGGAGGAGGAGGAGGAGGAGGAAGAAGAGGAATGTGAAGAGTCTGAGAAGGAGTCTGAGGATGATGAGGCTGCTCAGTCAACAGGAAATACTGGAAGTCAGAGGTCTTCTCAAAGGACTGCAAAGGCGGGGCGGGTCAATACTCGAAACCAAGGACGACGGACAGTTTTGTACAACGACGACTCTGAAGAGGAGGGGTCAACAACAGACCCGTTGAATCTGGGAATGTCACGCTCTGGAAGAGTCCGTCGAATGACTGAAAAAGCGAGGGTCAGCCATCTCATGGGCTGGTCGCACTAAGACTTGGGTGTTTTATGACCCAAACACAGACTCACTACAGCGATACTGCAGGGATTTTCTTTTTGTTGTTGACTTAATGTTCATGACTCTTCCTGGACTGTGGTGCTTTCTCTTGTTTGTGGTTTCCATGGAAACCACCATGCCATCAACTAATCAATCACCTCTGCCTTATTCTGGTCCAGGGCAGAAGAGTCAACTCTTCTCCTCACATCCAGTTTATCGTTCCCCGGTCTCTCTATTAACCTTCACCTCTTCCTCCTGTATGACTGATTTATTTTGATTCCCAATTTGTTGTGTTTGGTTTCCAGTTCTCGCTCTGAGGAATTTCTGTCTGTTCACTTTATGATGATCAGAAAGATGGTGCTGCTCTCCTCATCCTCCATCATTCTAGCATTCGTTTCACTCTCTTTTGGGAAATCAGTGTTTCGTTTCTGACCTTGCCATGTGGGGGAGGCAAAAGGTTTACTATAAAATTCAGCTGTCTTGACTCTACATTTGAATCAGGTTGTATACTTACCTCTGTTGAATAATAATAATAATATTATCAGTTTTTGTCATGGCTGTAAGCATTGATGTTTTTAGATTTTTGTGCGTATGTTGAATTGGTCTAAACCTCTCGGATGCATTAACTACTTCCAGATTGTTCTTACAATGCCTCATCCATTAGAGCCCAGATACATGGATTATGATGGGAAATGTGGCAGAAAATGCATTGTTTTCTTCTGTTCAGTTATACAAACCCACATCAGAGTGTTTTTACAGAAAATATTTATTTTTCCACTGCTGTAAAGCATACTTTGATTATTTTTTTTTTATCTTACACTAAGGTGAACAACAGTGATAATGTTTGCACATTTATGTCAAGTATGTGGCAGCTGATTTGAGGGTAAGAGATCAGAATCATGGACTGGTTCAGATACAATGTAAATTAAAACTGGTTACCCTCAAACCATCTTACTGTGTATTTTCTTGTATTTTATTTCCTTGTGTTCTTTCTCTGCTTCGTCCTGTAAACAGAAGAGATTATGTTTTGTACAGGGATGAAACCGAACCCCTCTTTGAAAATGGTTTAAAGTGGTTATATGATCAATGTTGTTGTCTATTTTAAGGATGGTGAATATTTAGCATTATTGATTGGAGATATCAGATGTAAAACCTGGCTTTGATTTGTCAGAGGCTGTTAACAGAAGTGTTTGTGTTCTCTCAGAAACACTCGTTGCATCCTTTTTATTTGGTACTTGGAATTATTTTCCTCTGATGCATCAGAAATTCACCCCAGTATCTAGACCACGCCTGTACAACAGCAGCCAATCGCGATGCAGATAAATATTTTTAGCCAATCAAGATTCTTCATTAACCTTCTCAGCTTCTGTGCCCTTCCCTTTACCAGACTGTTCAAGTTAATTTTGTCTCTTAATTTCACGTCATTTCCCCCCTCTGAGATCATTTCGTGGGGTGGGAGACAAATGAAGGTTCTGTTACAATAATACTCGAGATGGTCATGAAGAAATTACGTTAAACGTAATTAGCTTACGTGCGTGTCACATTTTTTACACGTTTTTTTATTGTGGATTTCTTATATAATAAAATGGTAAAACTGTTATCGTCTGTTTTGTGATGCTAAACTTACATACCTGTCCATTGATGTATAACCCAAAAATGTTATACATTTTAGTTATACATTAAAACAAAGTTTTTATACAGTCACGCCTTGCTGTATTTACTAGTGACGTATGCGTCATCGCCAAACTGAGCGCATGACTGTGACATCACGCCAGTTGTTTGGATAAGCCGGAAGTGAATACGGGGAAATTATAACAAACAGAGTGAGAGATACGACGAGGACAGTTACAGAACTAACAGTTACAGCTAGTCAAAAAGATAGCTGAAAACTACCTGGACCCTTAAGCTCGGCACCGATTCTCTACTGGAAATAACAGCACACACGGATCGTAATGTCGAACATGGAGAGTATCCTTAAGAGGACCGGAGGGGTCGGGCCCGGTTTACTATTACTTCACTGGCATTATAACTGTAAACACGTTTACTTAAGAGTTATTTGTGGGCTGAACACGGTTAACTTTTTATTTGAAACATATAACGTTAAGCCGGGTTACTTTACTGCTGTATGAATTCGAATAGCCCACTTTCTGTTGTTATTAGAGGTTAGATAATGTTTCGGGATTTGACTGACTCTCTCATTTTATGATCAAACGCTGATTTTTAAAGGAAAACTAAATTAGTCGGTAAACTACGTATGTTATATTTTTGTTTTGTATTCAAGGTAAAAGGTGAGCTAAGCGCAACACTAGATTTCGACAGGCAGAGCCTGTGACGTAAGACGTCCCAACCTTCGTGTTATTTAGGTAAATCAGTCCAGCCTGTCAGTCAAGTTTATAAAGTACTGGACAATGCAAGTCTTGTTGAACTTTAGGAGGACCTGACTCGTTATTTTTAGGTTTAAACAATGTTTTAAACATGGTAAATCCTTTTCGTATAAAGCTTTTCCTTGACCTTCGACTTCAGAGAATTTGTTTAACCTCAAGTTTGCAGCCAAAGAACTTCAGCGCAACTCTAAGAAATGTGAAAAAGAAGAGAAGACGGAGAAGGCCAAAGTCAAGAAGGTAAAGTTTTCCTATAATAAAGAAAAATATTCTGTAACTTTAAGAACTCACTTGAACACTGAGCTGTTTTTAACATGAAAATGTTTATGGTCTCTGTTTAATAGTATGCCTATGTAGTTGTGTATGTACTGCGTTGCAATGAAAACTGACGGCTTTATTTGATTATCTAGGCAATACAAAAAGGCAACACCGAAGTTGCACGGATACATGCAGAAAATGCCATTCGGCAGAAAAATCAATCCGTTAATTTCCTCAGAATGAGCGCAAGAGTGGATGCTGTGGCTGCTCGAGTACAGACAGCGGTCACCATGAACAAGGTACACACAAACACACACAGCGCAATAAAATTGTTTCTCAAATAGATCTTAAGTTATACATTTTAACTTTTTTCAGGTCACCAAATCCATGGCTGGCGTGGTGAAGGGAATGGATGTTACCCTGAAAAGCATGAACCTTGAGAAGGTGAGTGAGAAGAAAGAAGGGCATCTGCATCTGGGTCTTCACTATTTTAAAGCGTTTTCAGTGCACTGGTATTGATTTGATATGATGGTAATTCTGCATTGTGATTGGCCAGATATCTGCTTTGATGGAGAAGTTTGAACGTCAGTTTGAAACTTTGGATGTACAGACGTCTCATATGGAGGACACAATGAGCAGCACTACAACACTGACCACACCACAGGTGATACTTAAAACACTGGCATACAACAATGCTTAAAGCACACAAGATTTCAACATACACATGGAGTTAATTGACGGTTTTGACACTTGTGTTTTAGGGTCAAGTCGATGCATTGATGATGGAAATGGCAGATGAGACTGGGTAAGAACTTTATAAATGTACATTTATTAATTTAGCAGATGCTTTTATCCAAAGCAACTAACAATGAAAAAAGCATCGTACATGTAATCTAAGGAGCCAACAATGTGCTCTGTTAATTAGCAGGAATAGAGGTTTTGTTTACACTTTTCTTTATATTCTTTTTTACGAAATTCTTGTAACTAGTTTAAAATGTGTCTTTACAATGTATATGTTTTTAGGCTGGACCTCAATCTGGAGCTTCCTCAAGGTCAGACAGGATCAGTTGGAACCAGTGTTGCATCTGCAGAACAGGTATTATAATGCATACACAGCATACCGGCATTCAAACAAAAATACAAAATGTGTTCTATAACAGTTTAATGTTTCTCGCTCTAGGACGAGCTCTCACAAAGACTTGCTAAACTCAGAGACCAGGTGTAAAGAAGACCGGCTGTGTGTGTGAGAGTGAATGTTTGAGTGATTGAGGAACATGTCTCTGTTTACTGACTCCTGACAGAAATGCCCTCATAATTTTTTCATGTATAATTTTCTTGCGGTTGAGGGTGTGTATGAATGCGATAAGGATGTGTGAATCCACTCTTACATGCTGTAATGAAATTGTTAACTGCTCACCGATCGAAAAACAAAAAATATATGTAATAAAACACTTTTGTCATCAGTTTTGGGGAATAGCTGTATGTTTACAGTCCCTAATAACTGGATTGAAAATTATCGTAATATTATTCATTTTATTGCTTTCATATTTTAATTACCTGCTGTCTCTGAAATATTTTATGCCAGTCTAGCTGTTAACAAACACTAGCATTGGTATAAAACAAATGTGTTGGGTGAAAATGTTACTTCTGCTTCTTTCTGCACATCTTTGCCTCCATGCTTGAGTTGATTGTGGGAGCTTGTAACTTAAAGTGCATGTTATCAAAAGACCGTTTTGAATCGTCTTTTCTGGGGCAGTAAAAGCTGCCTGTTTGTTTCAGACGTTGGTGGCCAAATGTAATCTTCTAAAGTCTATCTGAATAAACAGCATCTCTTTATTTTCAATAGTTTATATTTTGGTTAAAACCAAAATGTAAAAATGCCTTTGGCAATGTACGGCTCTATCCGCTGGTTCAGATAAGAAAATAAACATATGTGTGTATATAATAAACATTTTGCAACTTTATTCTTTGTTGTTGTTTTTGTCATTTTATGGAAAGGCGTGTGTTGTACTAAAGAGAAGTTGAATGTGTTGACAAAAAACAAGGACTGTGTGGTTTGAGCTTGGATGGTTTTTGATGTTTAATAGCTTTCCTGAAGCTCACTGGTAAGAGCGTGGCACCAGCAATACCAAGGTCGTGTGTTTGATCCCCGTGGATTGCACATACTTAGAAACAATTCAATTTTATTTATATAGCGCTTTTCACAATGTGCATTGTTCCAAACCAGCTTTACAGGGGAAAATGGAAACCTTAAAACACAAAAAAGGTAAAACACTACATGGTGTTTTATATAATAAGTTCAATTATTCTTGTAAATAATATCTTTTTGCTGTCAAATAAAATACCTAGATCTTTTACTGTATTTGTTCAAACACTAGGTTATTCAACTTGCATGTTATAATCCAAAATATTCGGTTTACGTGTGTTTGGTCCGATAAGTAATATTTCTGTTTTATTAGAATTTAAAAGAAGGAAATTTCAAGTCATCCAATATTTTATATCTTCGATGCACTCTGTCAATTTGGATAGCTGGGAGGAATCATCTGGTCTTGATGAGATATATAGCAGAGTATCATCTGCATAGCATTGGAAGCTAATTCCATGTTTTTTAATAATGTTTCTAAGGGGAAGCATGTATATGGAGAATGTCAAGGGCCCTAGAACCGATCCCTGATGTAATCTATAATCTACTTGCGTTGGATTTGATGATTCCCCATTTACATGGACAAATTGATATTTGTCTGATAAGTAAGATCTGAACCATTGTAGTGCCTGTCCCTCAATACCAGTATAATTGTGTAAGTGATCTAGAAGTATGTTATGGTCTACAGTATCGAATGCAACACTTAGGTCAAGCAGGACTAGGAGTGAGATGTTACCTTTATCTGATGCTATAGGCAGGTCGTTTGTAATTTTAACGTGCGCAGTTCCAGTGTCTTGGGACATGGCCTAGATTAATTGACGAGTTGATAATGTAATGAATCGGCTCAATTGCAACGGGTAGTAACTCTTTTAATAATTTAGTTGGTATGGGGTCTAATAAGCAAGTTGTAGGTTTAGATGTTGCAATAAGTTTAATTAAATCCTCCTGTTTTATAGGAGAAAAACACTGGAGTCTTTCTTTTGGGGCGATGGTTGGTTCTAATTCATAGGACAGACTTGGAGGTTGAGTTTTTACTATCTTGTCTCGTATGTTTTCGATTTTCTCGGTAAAGAATTTCATGAATTCATTGCTACCAAGGTGCGGCGGAATAACCAGGTCAGGTGATGTCTGTTTATTTGTTAATTTAGAAACTGTGCTAAATAAAAACCTTGGATTGTTTTTGTTTGTTTCTATCAGGTTTACGGAGGTGCTCAGCCTTTGCTGCTTTTAGTAGCCTTTTTATAACCGTTTGTACTCTCTTTTCGCAATTTTAAAGACCTCTAATTGGGTTTGTTTCCATTTGCGCTCCATGCAGTGTAAGTCGCTTAGGATAAAAGAGTCTGCCAAATGTGTAAATGTAAATGATTGGCCCACTGGATTCATGCGTTACCACTCTTTGAGGTTGTGATTGGCCCATTGGGTTCAGAATTAGCGCAGCTGTTACTGGTACACTACTTCTAGAACCGTCCAATGAGAAATCTCCTCCTCTCAACCTATAGAGTCTTCAGATCTTAACTGATGTTGTGTGTACAAGCCTTGATGACAAAGGGGTAAATAAATTATGACAGAATTCTTTTTTATGAACTACCACTTTTAACATCTCACTGCAGAGCTACATCCTCTTAAGTAAAGCCTAAAAAAATCTTGTATATTTTTAAACAGTCGTTTAGGAAGCTTATTTGTTTTTATTAACTTCTAACATACAGGTTATCAAAATATATTTCTCTTTACCTGAATATATCTGACTAACTCTCACTTTATCTCCTCCCCTTATCTCTCTCTCCAGCTTTACACCTATACATCCTGCCATTAATTCTCTCCCTCAGTCTCTACTTTGGCTGGACGGATTTCTACTAGAGATGTTAAAGAGAAATAGATGCACTGATTTTAAAATCACACTGTTTTAAGTACATAGAGAAATGTAAGTTGTTAGTATAAAGCATGAAGATTTGCCTGCTTGTGATGTTGGAATGTCAGTGTTTCTTAATAAACACCAAAATGTATTATGGTGGACCATGTTTTTATGGATCTTAAAGAAGAGGAGCAGCTGATGGTGAGTCAATGAATCTAGACACACACAGACAGATTTATACAAATAATGATGTCTCTCACCGATCTTTTCGGAAAACTCACTCCCACAGACATTCTTTTTAAACATTTCTCTCTTTCTTTTTAGCATTTTTTACATAGCTCCTTTATTCATTCTGTTAATATGTAATTGTATTCTTATATGACTCTTATATGCTCATATAACAGATTAAAAACTATTTTATAAAATACTAATTTTCACATTGTGCATGAATTCGGTTTGAAAGTTCCTGGAACAATGGTTAAATGTCTTACTGTAAACTGTGTAAAAATACTTTTGTATCTAAAACAAGTGTTTCAAAATCAGATCTATATTAACTGTGTACATGCGTGTCATAAGAACGGTTGTTAGCAACCCTGATTTCCCGTGAGAGGTTGGCTGTGTGTGTGTTTGTCCCAAGAGCCGGAAGGTGTGTGTCACTCTGTGTTCTGTGTTTCTTTAATGATGGGCTGATTAACAAAAACATTGTTAACATTCATCCAGAAACGGCATCATCCATCCGTCCATGACTCTATCCATCTCTTTACCATCCGGTGCCGTTCCCTCAGTTATCATGAGATCCTTTCTCAGACCGATTTTGGAGATGGTTTTAAATCACTCTCTGTCCTTCTGTCTGTCACTCACGTCAAGTTAAGCTGAGGGCATCGTCATAGTGACCAAATTCCCAGGTGAGAAATGTTAGCTGGCAGCTCCCCTGACCTGTTGTCCCTCTGCACTTTGTTTCTCTTTCTCCATCTCTCTGGTTTTCTAACATGTGCTCATGAGACATCAGAAAGGGCCACGTTGTACTAAATCTTATTAGTAGTTGTACTAAATTTTTTTAGTCATGAGACATCAGAAAGGGTAACATGTGAGCCGCTGTATGCGTGGGTTTACTTATTTGTAGTTTAGGGAACAAATTGTTGGGGGGGATAACCAGGGATGTTGTCCTAGGTTGTGTCTCACGTAGGACAAATTAATCCCATGTCATTTTGTTATGGTTTTTGTTTTCCCCTAAAATGCATACAGTTTAAAATAGGTGATCAAGTTATGATGTGGGTGAGGATCAGTTTTTAATTATTATTACCTAACAATATTAGAAGTGTAGGCTGTGTCCTTATTTTGATGAGTTGGTTATGTATCTGTGTGTGTTTAAGTACTTGTGGTTTTGTGTGTAGTATGATGGGCCAGGCAACAGCTGAGGGATCTCCCTGTTCTCATCGTCTCTCTGTGAAAACTCAAGAGGATGAGGCGGATCGACCAGAGAGTGTGCTCAGCAGGTCAGTGATCATATTTTCTAAAAGTGCTCCTTGTCATGTTTGGCATAATTCATCAGTGCACACATTATTCATAACAATTGTCAACATTATGTTAGAGAAAATGCTAAAACCCATTAAAAATTATCTAGATGTTATCTAGATTTAAGTTAAGATAAAAATGTTTACTCTTTCTTAGATCTCACTCAGCGTGTGATGACACGTCCTCTGAGCTTCAGCGAGTAGCCGCTCTAGAACCTCGGGATGAGACGTCCAGAAATTCATTTCGAGGGAGAGGGGCACTATCCAGGTTCAGTACACAAACATGGCCACAGACACACCTTAAAAAATGTAGCAGTCCAGATTTGACAAAAAGTTTTTGGTTGCCAGATTGGTGAGCCTGGTGGTCACTCTGAGAGACTGGGCACACAGAAGTCTGGTAGAGGAGGAGGAGAGACCAGATTCCTTCCTGGAGAGATTCCGTGGACCCGAAGTACGAGCCATTCCAAGCCGAAGAAGTAACAACCAACCAGATGCCAATGGCAACACTAAAGGAAACACAAAGTAATATAACGGACATCATGCACGTATACATACTGTATACGGAGGCACTTTCTTTAAAACAAATAGTACTTGGTTTGTTATTTTGTTACCTTAAGTGACATCCATGAAGATTTAGGGGACCAAAAACCTAGTTGAAGACCACTCTTTAATATTTGTCTTTTTTGTTATATAAATTGACAAATTATTGACAATTGCAAACATCCATGTGCATGCAGATATGCCATATTTGTCAAATGTGCTGTTTTTGCCACAGGAAGACATGGGAAACATTTATTGTTTCTCCCTCTGATGATTTATACTATTATTGGCTGTTCTTTATCGCTGCAGCTGTGCTCTATAACTGGGTCCTGCTTGTGGCAAGGTACGACTTTTCACCCGTCCCCTTTCATTACATATTCATAATTTCCATAATTGTTAAAGGAGTCGTTCATTTCTTAATTCGGCCCCGTTGACTTTTCATAGTATGAATAAAAATTATTATGGAAAGTGAATGGGGGCCAATTTTGAAGTGAACTTCTCCTTTAATGTGCTCCTAACCAAGCGTCACATTTAATCAAGAAGTGTTTAATCCCCTGTGTTGGTTTAGTTATTGCTGGTGTTACTAATTGCTATGATGTTGAAAGACTTCTGTTATGCTTGTCACTTTCCCATCAACAGAACAGCCCTCTGAGAACAGTTTGATTGACTGTATGTGTGTGGGGGGTTTTGCATTAGCTTTCATTCTGTGATATGTGTTCCAATGAGTGACTTCATTTCATTTTCTTCATTTTTGCTGTTTCTTTGTGTCTAGAGCATGTTTCGATCAACTCCAGACTGAAAATTCCATTGTCTGGCTGGTGTTTGACTACATGTGTGATATTATCTACATAATGGATTCATGTATGCGGCTAAGGACAGGTACTGTGTAGACATTAACATAAAAACTCTCAATATTTGCTAATATATATACACTTTTGTTTCGTTGAACAAAAATATAACTGTGCAAATAAAAAAGACTATTATTACAAACTGAAAACTTTGATATGGAGAGCTTTGACTGAATAATGAAAAAAAAGAGCAGCCAGTTAGAGCACAGGATAGATGGGATATTGTTATAAATATAGATAAATATTGTTTAAAAGGTTTCCCAGGGTAAAACCCCAATTTATTTAAATAATACATATTTGAAATGTGCTGTATGTGTCAATGCATGTTAAGATTATAGGAACTAACACGAACAAAGGCTCATAAATACTTTTGTCAGCAAATGCAATAGCTTTACATACTGTTACTCATGCCTGTGCATTTATTTCAACTTTCCAACAGATAATCACATTAATTCTTGGCAGTTGTTTTTTGAATGAATGCCTTTAGTTAAAGGTGCAGTTTGTAACTTTGTTTGCAGTAAAATATTCAAAAACCACTAGGCCATATACTTTGTTCAGTTACAATATCTCAAATGTTTCCAACTATTTGTAAATCGTGAGAACCAGTGACACGGGTCGTTGAATGTGCGCCCTCTAGTGGCGGATTTTACAAACTGTGCCTTTAACAGTAAAAGTTGTGAAGATTTATTAAAGTGTGGATGGATTTTGCTCTTATGAGGTATTTTTATGCCTTTCAGGTTACCTAGAACAAGGACTTCTGGTGAAGGACTTAGCAAAACTCAGAGACAGCTACATTCGTACATTTCAGTTCAAAATGGACGTTATCTCCATCCTCCCCACTGACCTGGCATACATCATCTTGAGCATCAACACACCACAACTACGTTTCAATCGTCTTCTGCGCTTCTCCCGCATGTTCGAGTTCTTTAACCGAACAGAGACAAGAACCAATTATCCAAACATCTTCCGAATCTGGAACTTGGTGCTTTACATCCTGGTCATCATCCACTGGAATGCCTGTATCTACTATGCCATCTCAAAATCTCTGGGATTTGGATCTGATCAGTGGGTTTATCCCAATATCACCTCCGCGGAGTTTGGAACTTTGAGACGGAGTTACGTGTACTGCTTCTACTGGTCCACACTGACGCTGACCACCATCGGCGAGATGCCGCCACCAGTACGGGATGAGGAATATGTGTTTGTGGTCTTCGATTTTTTAGTCGGAGTCCTGATTTTTGCCACAATCGTGGGTAACGTAGGCTCCATGATTTCCAATATGAACGCTACACGGGCGGAGTTCCAGGCACGCATAGATGCTATCAAACACTACATGCACTTTCGCAAGGTCAGCCGTAACCTTGAGACACGTGTCATCAAATGGTTTGACTACCTGTGGACCAATCAGAAAGCAGTGGACGAACAGGAAGTCTTAAAGAACCTCCCTGACAAGCTACGGGCAGAAATCGCAATCAACGTTCATTTAACCACTCTGAAGAAAGTTCGCATCTTTCAGGACTGTGAGGCTGGTTTGTTGGTTGAGCTGGTGTTAAAACTACGCCCTCAGGTATACAGTCCCGGCGACTACATCTGTCGAAAAGGAGACATCGGAAAGGAGATGTACATCATCAAAGAGGGAAAGTTAGCAGTTGTCGCAGATGATGGAGTGACACAGTTTGCAGTTCTAACAGCTGGAGGATGTTTTGGGGAAATTAGCATTCTGAACATTCAGGGTAGTAAAATGGGAAACCGCCGGACTGCTAACATTCGTAGTATCGGCTATTCTGACCTCTTTTGCCTTTCTAAAGACGACCTCATGGAGGCCGTGACCGAATACCCAGACGCTCAAAAGGTCTTGGAAGAACGTGGGAGGGAAATTTTGAGGACACAGGGGCTTTTGGATGAAAGTGCTGCTGCAAAGGGAGGCATTCTTGTCATGGATGCAGACGAGAAGGTTGAACGTTTGGAGATCTCACTGGATGTTCTGCAAACACGTTTTTCCCGGTTGCTAGGGGAATTCACAGCAACACAAAGCAGATTAAAGCAAAGAATCACAGCGCTTGAGAGACAGCTGTGTCATACAGGTCTCGGGCTTTTGTCAGATCAAGAGATAGACTTTGATAGTGATGGCAATTCATCACGCCCCAACTCAACCACATAGACGCATGCACAAATGGACACTGAGAGGCCAAACCACACAGATTCCCAGCACTCACCCAGGATCTGCAGGGGTCATGACTGAACCTAAAATAATTGATTTAAAAATGCTTTAGATTTTAGGCTTGGAAATAATACTTACTAAATTGTTACAAGTTTGACAAAAGTAAGAGCATCTCAATCAAATACTTAAACTGTTTTCATGGGGCCTGATGTATAACAGTTGCATACACAAAAGGGCCATGTTAAGTGTTATACATGAGGCCCTGGATGGTATAATGAGAAGTGCTTCATTAAAGTAACAGTACACAAAAATAAAATGTCAAAATGTATTCACCGTCGTGTCGATCCAAATCTGTAGGCTATAGGGAAGAGTGGGTAAAACGAGCCATGTTTTACTTATGTGGTCCTCAAGGTGAAAGAAAATGAGTCACAAGTGCATTAAAAGTATTTCATATAATTTCAGGATGTTTCCTATCAATCTGAATTATAAGAACACATCTATGACATATGGTTTTATAAATATGGCTTCTTATTAAAAATTTTCCCGTGGCTCAGTTTGCCCCATGATAGGGGTAAATTGATCCGAGTTAGGCGGTAAGTTGAACCATATGGAGATATGGGTTGCAACTGAATTTAAATAAACCCCATGTTTTACCATTTTTACCTTCTAAAAATGTTATTCAATCATTATTTACTAATTACTAAATTACTAATGGTTATTTTTTAAGCCAACTATTAAAATAACCAAATAAAATTTACATTTTGAAATCTTTAATTTGCTATATCTTTCGGTTTGGATTTCTGAAATAACTTCTTCTAGAAGTTCTAACTTACAAAAACAGAATAAACAGAGAGTTTGTTGAAAAAAAAGGCATTTCTGCTCTCGCCATGCCATCTTTTGTATATTCTTGCCATTATACAGTGCTTTTTAATGCCAAACATGTTAGGCCATTAGTGACTTAAGTTTCATTGAAATGCTACAGGTTTAAAAATGAGAAATTTATGTAAACTTAATTGTCGACACTGGCTCAATTTAAGAAACAGCATTTGGCTCACTTTGCTCCATAGCTGCCACTTTGGAAAAAAATAGTTAGATTACAGATTCAGGCTGCTATTTAGCCAAATTAGCTAAGGTACAGTGGATGAATCAATTTACCTGCTGGCTCATCTTACCCCACCCTCCCCGTGACTCTTTCTTCTGTGGAACAGAAAAAATATTCTGAGAAGTGTCTTTGTGTCCATTCAATAGAAGCCAATGCCCGAATGTTGTTTAGTTATATATACCTACGTTCTTCAAAATGTCTTCTTTTTGCATTTTGCAGAAGAAACAAAGCCGCAAGTGTAAGTAAATGATGAACGAATGAATGAATGAGTAAATGTTAATTTTTTAGGTGGACTATCCCTTAAGTGTGTTCATTTTCAGAATAGGTTTTCTACTACACTGTACATCATAAAAAGGTCTCCAGATTGGACCATCTCTGTCATATTTATAATCATTCACACACTCAGTTTTGAAGTATTGTAAGAAATATCGTACAAAAAAATGCTTCAAGCAAGTCCAAAATGTTTAATCATAAACCTGTTCTTGTTTCAAGTCTGCATGTTGAGCTCATAATAACTTACTCTGCCTTTTGATTATACAAAGATTAAACAATATAAAATATTGTAAATATTGTATATTTATTGTAATTGATCCCAATGTATGGCTGTTTGCAACTCTGTCATATTCAAATAAAGCTGACACGTTGCTTACTAACGTACTTTTTTTATTATAATGCTTTATTGAACCTTTTGCTATAACAAAACAATGTTACAACAGAAACTTAACAAAGAAACACTTAGATTAATGAAAAGAGAGAAAAAAAATGTCCATGGCTCGAAACAGACAAGACAAAAATAAAGAATAACAATAAAACAGATCAAAAACAAATACACGAGAGGGTGTTACACAAATAATATAAATAAATAAAAAATTACAAATTAAATAGGTTGAAAAGCTTATAATCAGTGCAAATTTTACAAGTCCTTTGTGCTTTCATATTGGAAGAAAACATAATTGTTTTTAAATACAGTTTTATCTCTTGTAGAAAAACTATAAAGATAGGTTTGCTATTAGAAAATTTACATTTATGTATATAAAATTTACACAGAGAAAGAAATAGGTTGATTATAAAACAAGCATTTTGGTCACCTTCAAAAAATCAAAAAATAACAGTTTTGGGGTTCATAACAAAGCCCTTCAAAATAGTATTTGAAATAAACAAACCAACATGTTTCCAAAGTAGTTGAGTACAGTTGCACGACCAAAACAAGTGAAGAAGAGATTCAGTGTCATTCTTGCTTACTAACATACAGTTGGTTCTTGAGTTCAATAATGACGCAGTTGTGTACAACAATGACGTCATTGGTGAAAGTAACGGAAATTACGTAACAGCGGCGTTTCCGGTGCGCCATTTTAAGCTGCCTCGCGCAAGTTCCTCTGGGAAGATGGCGGGCAAAAATGATTCAGTTTTTGCGTGACGCTAAATATGAGTTTGCGCCGATAACTGTGAAACGTTAAAGCGCCGCCAGTTGCGAAAGAAGCTTGGCGAGGAGATTAAGCGCCGTGCTGAAAGGGGATCATGTCGGCCGAGGTCCTCAGGTGACTTAACGTTAAGCGTGTTTACGTACACTTCTCCACATAAAATGAATGACCTAAAAGCATGTCGTTGAATACATTTAAGCCCTGTCATTTCTTGTTATAGAAACGAATGTTTGCTTGTGTTTTTACTTTTTCGTAGCAAATCTAGCAAGACAAACCAAACAAAGAATGAGATCACGATTTAGGAAGACAGTCGTGTTACTTATGTTTAAATCCAGAGGTGCTCCTCTCAAACAGGAATCATGAGTGGTTGTGTGTAGTTCGGGTATATATGTTAAGTGTATGTTGAGTGCGATTGCATGCATAGTAATGGATGACATTAGGATGCGGCTGCCATGGAGACGAGCTGTGCCTTGTCTCCTCAGACCCGGGCCGGTGGCTGGCTCCGGCAGTAAACTCGGGGAGCTAATCGGGAAACTCCATGAGTACTTGGAAAGCGCAACAGAAGGCAAGAATGAACCTACTTTACCAGGACATTGGAATGGTAAGCATGGCCTGCAATACGAGTGATTCTTTGTGTAAACCGGGCCGAACCTTTCCTACAATTTGATATTTTCGTCTCATTGTCAGGAACTGTGGCCAAAGAGTATCTGGAGATGAAAGCCAAAGGCCATGCTGCTGAGGAGGTAGAGATGGTCTTTCCACATTACATACATTTATCATTTTGAATTAATTCAGTAATTCCCCTGTAACTCATGTCAGGAGATGAGGGGTAGGATCATACTTAGTACACGATGTCCAGAGCTGTTCTTGTATGTAATGTTGTTTGTTTTACAGGCCCACTGCTCCTCGACAGCAGGACTGTTATCCTCGGGTCGTTCAAGAAGGTTTGACCCAAACAGTGCATGAGATGCTTAAGATTCCATTTTGTGCTGGGTGAAGACTTTGAAGTATTTCAATTTCTGCTCCCACAGGAAACCGACTGTTGTCATTAAACACAGTGGGATGAATGAGTCTGATACTTCTTCTGAGAGTGGAGCAGAGGATGTGATATCTGTTCACTCCAATGACCCCGACACCAACTTCCTGCCCAAAGGTTCTGCCCCTCCCTATTATTGTGCATATATCTGATATCTGAGTTATCAATAACATCAGTTTTACAGTATATGTACTTTATAATATTTTGCATTGAGGATTATTGCTTTGTTGAGAAACTGGATTTTGAAAGGCAGGCCCAGTTGGTACCCACAAACTGGATTTTATGTGGTAATTTCAAATGATGTAGATTAGAACATAAGGGTTGAGGATGCTAAAATGTTATTGATAGCTGCATATTGAAATTATACAAAATCTAGAATGAACTGACATGTACAAATTTGGTCTGGTGAGAAATGTACATAGATCTGTTAGCGTGTATCCTAGGTTGACATTAACTCAAGTTTTGATTCATTTGACCCAGGAACGGTGTTTGTGGTGCCGGAGCCTGTAGGAAATGAAGGCCGCGATGATTTTCGTGGCCCGGAATTTCGCAGCAGAAGAGTTCAAAAGCAGCAAAAAGATGCTGACAGACGGAAAGGTGAGAAAATAATGTTTAATAAAAAACACATTTATTTCACTTTATTTTCAATAAGCTTTCTGTCTTAGAACACTTTCTAGGAAATAAATCTAATAATCTAACCTCAAGTACAGTGAGAGAGTTCCCAACCACCCAGTCTCAAAAGACCTCCCTTATAAAACACATGCCACAAAGAATTCTTTTACTCCGAATCTTTCATCAGCTTACCTTGAATTTAATATAAACACTACATGGAAGCTAAGCTACACGTGAAAATTTAAATAGTTCCTTTGTTCGTTCAAAACCTAGTTCCATTGTTTGTTCTGTTTGCAGCAGAATATTACAAGATTGGCAGTGTCTCTCCATTTGCTGTTGTATAACTACAAGATGCCACCTGTGATGCTTTAATTAGCTTTGTGCGTGTCAGGGTATGTGATGCAAACTGTATTAACCTGTGTTTGTGTCAGGATACGAGAATGAGAGGGTCGACTGCACTGCGTGTGGTCAGCAGGTGAATCCTTACCAGCGTGACTCGGCCTATAGGCACCCTATGCTAAACGTGCTGATCTGCAAGGTACGTATATAAAAGTGATTTGTGTAATTATTTGACTACACAGTGTCTGTGGTGCTACAGTGTTTTAGAAGAATCTGCTTGCTTGCTTTTTAGAGTTGTTTTAAGTATTATATGAGTGACGACATCAGCAAGGATTCGGAGGGGATGGATGAGCAATGCAGGTACACGAGTGCAGAGTTTTTCAGAGCAAATGTGTTTGATTGGTGTTTGTGCTATCTTATGTAGGGTTGGTTTTATGCCACGTGTTAAGCCTATTGTTCATATAGATGTTTTTGAAAGTCTATATAGGGTGTGATTTGTCCTTTATTCAGGTGGTGTGCAGAAGGAGGCAGTCTGATTGGCTGCGATTACTGCAGCAATGCCTTCTGTAAGAAATGTGTGCTGCGTAACCTGGGGAGGAAAGAGCTGTCCTGCATCCTAGAAGAAGAAAGGAAATGGTACTGTTATGTGTGCAGTCCCGAGCCATTGGTGGAACTGGTGTTGGCCTGCGACTCAGTTCTGGACAACTTAGAACAGGCTTATAAACCAAGCTCAGTTCGAGGAAAAGCAAAGGGTGATCGCGGAGCGCCTTTTATGATGAAGCCCGGTGGAGGCCCGGTGCCCTCTGCAGGCCTGTACCAACGAATGCAACGGTTTGTAGACGTAACTTCATCTCTGAACCACTCTTTCAAGGCAATTGTTCCAAGTGGAGCAGGGGAGGAAGAAAGGAGAATTGGGCAGTTGAGCGTGTTTCGTGCTGTCTTGGATGATCTACAAGTAGCCAACATTGCATTACAGGTACAGAGTAAAAAAGATGCGCATTACATTTTACTAACCACATTTCCCTCAAATTCTTTTGACTGGATAAGGAGGTCAAAATAACAGAAAAGATGCTCTGTGTATTATTAGACATCAATTGCTGCTAGTTCATATTCACGTTTCAGCAATACAACAGTACATTTACATTTAGTCATTTAGCAGACGCTTTTATCCAAAGCGACTTACACAGAGTTCGGGGAGCAATAAGTAATATTAGTAAATGTATTTAAGTAAAGTTTAAATTACTTTGTCACTCCTGAGGTTTGATTTTAATGAATTTCAGCAAACACTGGACTGGAATGGCCACAGTACAACTAGAAAAATGTTGTCTGTATATACGATATCACATAATATATAATCGTTCTTTGCAAAACCTGTATTAAAACAGAGATACGATTTGAAATTTTGAAGTTTGAAAAGGAGAATGATTCTTAAAATGTCTTAATCTGTAATTGTAGGAAGCCCTGGACCATGAGCTGACCGGTGCCAAACATCGCAGCTGTGTTGCTATAGAAACTAATAAGCCAAAAGGAAAGGCAAAGCGGAGAAAGTCAATGCCGTCACAGAACTCAGCTCTCACTAAAGAGCTGGTGGTCAAACTCACCCCTGTACCAGTCTGCCCAGGAGCTATTAGCTCCACCTCTCTTTCCATCCCTCCATCACCTGAAAGACAGAAGACAGAGAGCAGCATAACAGATGGAGAACTGGAGAAATGTGGGGCAGAGGTGGAGGACAATAGGGTGGAGATCGAGGTAACGATTGAGGAAGAAGAGGTGGAGACTTACTGTGGTAATGATGCTGAAGAAGGTGACAATGAAGGTGACAGTGAAGGAGACAAGACAGACACAAAAAGTTTGTCATTAGCAGAGGACAATAAACGTTCCCCACGTGTGAAAACCACGCCACGCCGTCGGCGCACCACTGCAAGCCCATCAGCTGAGCATGCTGGTCTATCTGAAGATGATTCTGATTCAGATGAGGTGCCTGAAGTGCTTCTTCAGACCGCTGCTGCTATGGGTAACAGTGAGGAGGAGGGTCCGATGGGTAGCAGTGGGGACGGGGATGAGGTAAACCAACAAGTCAGGAAGCAGCGGCTTTTTGGGCTGGTGAAAACCACGCCTCCGGACAGAAGCTCTCGTAAGCGAAACCTCAAAGATAGATCATCTTCATCATCGTCGTCTTCATCCTCTTCTGCATCTTCGAGGAGGGGCTCTCAGGACCAGGGGTCAGCGGCCAGAATGACCAGGGGAAGAGCTCGCAAAGTCCCCAGGATGATAGAACAAGGTGGGAGTTCCTCAAGTGAAGTTGGTGGACAGGAATTGGAGAGCGGGCAAAGCAGTGACTCGGATGATCAGAGGATCAAACCGCTGACAGAGGGCGTCCCGTTGCAAGGCTCTGGAAATTTTCAGCAGTCTTCCGGTGAGATCCTCTGGCACAATTTATGTATTTTTATTATGATTTCTTAAAGGATAAAATCAAGTCCAGTCCTACTTTTACTGAAATATGCTGTTTCTTGTCATTACACAAGAAATTGGTTTACTAATTACTATTTTTGCTCTCTAGGTGATGAGATGGACATCCAGCCGACTCCTTCATTGTCTGTGGACGATGATGATTTAGAAAATAGGTACGATTCTGTCTGCATCAGGGCCACACACACATTGTCCCAACACAGGTCTTCTCCAGCGGACTCCACTGGCCTGCCAAATCCCACTGCAAGAGTTTTGACCCGACCCTCATTAAAAAGCATGTTGCGTACATCAAAATGTACCACCGCCAGACAGGGCTTGTAACACAATAAGTGTCAACATCACTACAAACACATCAGCCGTTTTCAGAAAACTTGCAAATGGATGTCAGTGAATCACCTCCGATCAGTTTTACTCCTTCGACATAGACCATTGCATCATACCCGAAAGCTTAACTGTCTCTGTTCTGTGTTTTAAGAGTGTAGAAGGAGTCTGCAACTGTGTTCGGATCTGTTGGATCCTGTGTTCAGTAAGACAGCCAACTTCTTGTGTGTGTTTGTGTTTTAGGGATCAGCTTCCTGATTCTCACGATGTAATGTTTTCGGTCAGTCAGAACAAAGGCTGTGTGGTTTGCTAACGGTAGGTGTTACAGTAGTTTCACATAACATAACATCGTTTTTGGCAGTGAAATGTCATTGTTGGTGGAACACAATGTTGCAGACAGAATTTGAAAGCAGTTGTTTGAACTTGTTCAGCAGAGAGAAGCATGTATTTTCCAAATGAAAAGCTAAACATTTTTGCATTTGTTTAGAAAGGGAGCGTTTCTGAACTTTCCATTTGACATCCTCTAAAATGTGTCTTTGGCAGTATTGGCAGAAAGGCGAGAAGCAAAGATTGTAATCTGATATGATGGATGTTCATATCACATGTTTTTGAAATTGTGCTTAAGAGCAAAAGCTTGGGTTGTGCCATGGCCTAGTGGTTAGTGTATTATGTCTTGAAACGGTGTTGTGCCCTTGATTTAGTCTGGTTCATTTCCGAGTCCCAATTTATTTCCTTCTCCACTCTTTACTGTCCCTATAAATAAAAGTGAACTGGGCAAATAAACCCAAATCTGCTTACAAGACCCATATTTCCTCCCATTTTAAAACTCATGTGTTCATACAGTTGCAAGCAGCAGGTGGCAGTGATGATTTGTTATTCCCAACATGCAGACTAAGCGTTCCAAACTGAAGTTTGTAGTCAGTGGTTTAAACCCGTGTTTTTTGGAGGTTTCGCTTAAGAGTATAGTTTTCAATCTTATTTCAGGCATCTGTTTTGTTTTGTGTTTGATATACATGGCTGTTGAAGAGAGGCACTCAACTCTTATTTATTCTTTCTCTCTTTCTGTTTCTTTCCTGTGTTTTGTCTCTGTTCTACAGCTTAACAGGGTTCCCACGCATCCTGGAAAACCTGGAAAACATAGAATTTTGCAATACGTTTTTCCAGTAGTTGAAAACACGTCGAAAATTACAGTGATGGAAAAAATGTAATGTTACATACTATGAACTATATCTCTGTGTTGGTAACAAGGCTTTCGTCTTTAATTAAAAAAAACAATGAAGAACAAACATGACAAAGCTGGAATTGAAATTGGGGTCAGTTAAGTTCCGATGAAGTCTCGTTAACTTTGGACAGTCATTGTTTTATGTAAATATACTTTACAATTTGTCCTGCTTTGTATTGTTATGGTCACAACACGGTGTTTGCTCTCACGCCATCTTCACGCACGGTTGAGCTCTACCTAGTCAACTTCAAAAATGAGTGATCGGAATCTTCCAGGTAAAAATGCTGCTAGCCTTCATCATAAAAGTTGTGGTAACTAAAGATAAACAAAACATTCGTGTAACAAATTATTTATTGCAACTAATGTTGGCTAGATGTTGATTTGTGTGTTCTGAGAATCTCGAAGAACGTGAACATCTAGCACACATTAGCTGTGCGTTTATAACCATGCCAATAACCAAAATACCTCAATGGGTAAATCACCTGTAATTTACTTGAACCTGTTAAAAGCAACTGAAAGCAGGCTCTCGATGAGTTGTTTTTATATTAATAATGTGGGCCACATAAAATCTCTTGGCAGAAAAAGTGGGAACCCTGCCTAACCTGAAGTAACATGCTTGCGTAAATATGTTAACCCTCTGCTGTTTTCTCACCTTTCTGTCAAACTGCTTTTTCCTATTTATTTTAGTTTTTATGTTCTCATGTACGGTGAAACTTTGTAAATGGACAAACAATCACAAAAGTATTTTATGTGTCAAGTATTACATGGCAATTTCCTTTATTTGATAGTATTTATTATTTTGTTATTTTTTTAAAATATGCAAAAGAACACTTCCCTTTACTGTTGTTTTCAAAAGACTGAAGCATGCATTATTTGGATATGCGAACAAAAGGTAATGTACAAAACTCTAAAAATTGTATACGATTGTAGTTGTAATAAAATCTTTACCCCAAAAAGTCGCCTCAGTGCATTTGTATTTTTGTGTTGTGCTTATCAGAGGTGCTCACTCAGTTTAAAGAGATGGTTAACCGAATAGCGAAAATTATGACATTATTTACTCATCCTCTTGTGTTTTCAATCCTGTATTACTTTCTTCTGCAGAACACAAAAGATGTCATTCGAAGAATGTTGCCATGGTGGTACCCATTGACTTAGTTTTGTGTCCATACAAACTCTTCTTTTGTGCTTTGCAGAAGAAAGTCATACAGGTTTGAATGGAGAGAGGGTGAGCAAATGACAGAATTCAGATTTTGGGGTGAACTACCCCTTTAAACTGAACTCTACAGTGTTTGCCTTAAATTCCTTGTTTCTTTTTCTTAATATATGCCTTTCATATATTAAGATTTACCTTTCTAAAAGTGAATACATTCATTAAGCAAATTTATTGGGTTATTTCAGACCAATGGAGTGCACTGTGGAATGATCTGAAGACATAAAATACTGAACAAGTTTAGAAATATCCAAATCCAAAATAATGTTACGAGTTAAATATAAGTGTAAATTTGAGAATATATTATTAGTATATCTGAATTAGTCTCATCTTACATTTTGACTTTTTTCTTGTTGTTTTTTGTCTTGCTCTCTCTCTCGCTCTCTCTCTCACTCTGTTTTTACTATCCTGCCTCTTTCCATCAATTATTCTATAAAGAATTGCAAAAAAGATCCTGCTGGCTCAAATCAGAGCTAATCTCTCCTCATCTTCTGAGCTGGACAGCAACTCCGATGAACAGTCTGAGAGCGAGAAAGGAGAGCAAAAGAGTAAGAGAGGGACGCCTGAGACCACGGCTGATGAAGGTGAGCGAATGTCATCACGGAAACCTTGGCGAACAAAACCCTAAAGATTTTAAGAAGCACCCCTTAATTCTGTGTTGCTGAGTAAACTAAAAAAGGTTTTTATGAAGTATACGTATAGTCATTTGTACTGTTATGTAGTGATAGTTGCTTTAAATGAAACTTTTTTTTTCACATGAGCATGAGTAACATCAAACAGTGCTTAATAGATCTTCATGGATTAATCATAATATATACTCTATTATTTTTGCAGAATACAATTGCTCCGATTCCAGTGCTTCACAGTCAGGGTCGAGGCATCGACACAAACTGCTACGACATGGTCTGAACTTATCCGAGGCAGAAGCACAAGGACATAAGCATGGGGAGAAGAACAACAATAAAGGAGAAAGACAAAATGAAGACCTATTGGATGTTATTGGCAAGTGAAATGTTATTTTTGTATTTAACCTTTTTTTATATTTAATTCCTGTGGACAGACCTTTGGATTTATGTATATAAAGAGTAATTTACAGGTGAATTGAATGACATGAGGTTGAACAAATGAACTATTTATTTGTGCATATGAATGAGATATGTACGTGGAAAGTTGTGTTTGTACATTTCATTGCACATTTTGTATGTACGCAATATTTATACATTAAGCCCCAGTTTGATTTTAATTTGGTTTACTTTAATCCTAGCGAGCACAGATGAATCGAGCGACTCTGCCCTAAGTGAGGAACTCAGTGAGTCAGAGAATGAGGAAACGGGGTAACGTCATCTGTTTTTACGAAGATGGGCTATGATTCCTTACCAAAAAATGTAACTCATTCACATGATAAGAATGAAATTACTTGAACTGTAGCTTTGTTTCTCTGTGAATAATTATTTTGTAGGTTACAAACCCCCACTCATAATGAGAGTCCGACAGACGGCCCTGAAGAGCCCACCACTCCTGATGTGTGTATACTATTCTCTATCAATCATGCTTTCTATGTTGGCCCTTCACTGAACAAAGTTTTTTGTGATGTTTAGAAAGATGTTTCTTTAATCACTGAGGAATGTTTGAGGGCCACCCCTCATGGCAGGAGGCAGATCAGGCGACTTCTGGAGGTGGATCAGCTGGCAAAGGAGACCCAGCGCGCTCTGAAGGAAGAAGAGGAGCGCAGAAGAAGGTTAGCAGAGAGAGAAAAACAAAGGCTGGAAAATGAGAGAAGAGAACAAGAAGAAGCAGACTCTGAGGTAAAACACTGTCTGGAACTATTCTGTTTTGTAAATGTTACATTGTATCTACTAAATGAAATTTACTTGACCAGAGTAAATTGAATTGAATTGTTTTGTTTTGCTGTTGTTTTTTATCACCCTGCTTTAGGTCATCCTTGTATCTGAGAAACCAGCTCATAGCTTTACCCCACTGGTCCTAGAGCAAGATCATTTAACACACAAGCCTTTGGTGGAGGTTCAAATGCACTTCCTGAGAAAACTCAAACCACATCAGCGAGAGGGTGAGAGAGAGGTCTATACTTTTAGGTGTTGAAGTTAAAGTGATGGTTCACCTAAAAAGGACATTTATTTTATCATTTACACACCCCAATGTCATTCCAAGCCTGTACGACTAAAACATTCGTAACCAAACAACCGACTTCCGTTGTATGGACTCCCCAAACATGTCTCAAAATATCTTTTATGTTCTTTGTGTGGCTTTAGGTGTGCGTTTTTTGTGGGACTCGTGTTGTGAGTCTGTTCAAACTGTGAAGTCATCTCCGGGTTCTGGCTGTATCCTTGCGCACTGCATGGGACTGGGCAAGACCTTACAGGTACAGGGCATGCAGTTTTATTTTTTCCTGAATACTTGTTAAGTGTTCAAAGACAGTCTGACTGTGTATGTGTGTGTGCGTTTCAGGTTATTGTGTTCCTTCACACAGTGTTGTTTTGTAAACGGTTGCCTCTGAGGAGGGCTTTGGTAGTGTGTCCTCTCAACACGGTGCTGAACTGGAGGAGCGAGTTTGACAAATGGCAGAGGGGCTTGAGACCCCACACTTTGAGGGTTAGAAGAGTTTGACATTTCTTCTGAATTTTTGTGGTGATCTGGATGAAGTTTTCTTTATCATGAATATTAGATACATAATAACTAACCATGCCAAAACCTTTCCACCAAAAAACTTTGTGGTCACTCGTTAATATGAATGTAAAGTTAACTGAAAGTAAATGAACCAATTAATTTGTAAAATAAAAATTTTTTTGAACAGAAAAAAACTTAATGTCTTGCCCCATATACTAACAGTATATTTAACTTGTATTATTGTTCATGACATTTTCTCCCTCACACACAGGTAACAGAGCTGGCCACAGTAAAGTCTTTGGCTGTCCGTCTGGAGCTGTTGAACAACTGGTTTCAGAAAGGTGGCGTGATGATCATTGGTTACGAAGCTTTCCGGAATCTCACATACAATAATTTGAAAAACAGCAAATATAGAGATGCCATCCACTCTTTGCTGCTGAACCCTGGTAAATTCATCTGAATAATCCACCTTCAAATACTGTGAACAGAAATAACACGATAAATTGAAGCTTTTGATTTGTTTGTCAGGTCCTGATATGGTGGTGTGTGATGAAGGTCATATCCTTAGGAATGCGGAATCCAGCATCTCAAAAGCCATGCGTGCTATCCGTACGCGTAGACGAATCATATTAACTGGCACACCGCTTCAGAACAACCTGACTGAATGTAAATCACTCTTTGACCTCACTTATTTTTTATAACCAAAAAGTAATCCGTGTGAAGATTTAAGTAAATGGTGGCAGATGACTGGTGGTGTCGTTATTTTCACTCTTAGGTAATTGAAGTTATGTCTCATGTTCTAGATCACTGTATGGTAAACTTCATTAAAGAGAACCTGCTGGGTTCTCTAAGTGAATTCCGGAACCGTTTCATTAATCCAATTCAGAATGGCCAGTGTGCAGACTCCACCCCTGCTGATGTCAGAGTCATGAAGAACCGGTCACATGTCCTCCATGAGCTGCTGTCAGGATTTATACAGGTCAGAAAAAAAGAAGTATAAAGAATGCTCAGGAGAGTGAGAGCTTGCGTTTAATATTCTGCGTGTGTGTTTCAGAGGCGAGACTATTTTATTTTAAAGTCCTGTCTGCCGCCCAAGTGTGAGTATGTGCTGTCCGTCAGGATGACACCTTTGCAGTGTCAGTTATACGCACACTATCTGCAGAAATACACAGGTCAGAATCTCACATACAGTACACTCAGCACATTTTTGGATTAAAACCACACATACACTGACTTTCTAACCTGTGTGTAGGCAAAGGAGAAGGTGTGAGCCGTTTGTTTCAGGACCTTCATATTCTGAGTTTGATATGGACCCATCCCTGGTGTCTTAAACTTGCTCATCTGAACAAGAATAAGGTACTTTTGCACTTTTATTGGTTAGATAAAAACCCATCATCTAGTCACTTTATTTCTGAACTTGATGCTGATAGTATATGTCCGTGATGCAGGGGAAAGAGGAAGAGTCTTCTACAGATTTCACGGCTCTGGGTGCCAATGTAGGGAAACATTCTGGAGAATCGAATGGTTCTCAAAGGTACTGTGTGTTTAGTATCATATTAGTGTTCACCATTCTCTATATGCTGTACTTATGCATGCTTATTTACTAAACCTTTCAGTAATGTGTCAGTTGGTTTTATTATGATAACATTGTGTGATTTTAAATAATAAAGCTAAACGAAATTTCAGGGAGAAGTATTGTATATAATATTTAAAGTTGTAATGTGGACTTGGTTTCATGCAATTTTTTTAAGTCATGTTTCCACTTTATCTGTCCTTCAGTAAAGTGGCAAAGACTACAGATGCAGAGGGGGAGGCAATAAATAAGGATGAAAGAGAGAGAGATTCAGTCAGTCGGCCGGATGTCACTAAAACATCCACAATGGAACTTCCAGGTGAGAAATGTTGTACATGACCACAGTGTCTTCAGCTCTCTCTGTTACTTTCTCTGTGTTACAATTTTAGGGTGCCTTATTCGTATAATCATTTTTTCCAAAGCATTTGCAAACAAGCTGCATGCAGAAGAAAAAAACGGAACAAATATATCCTATGCCAGAGGTTTTCAAAGTGGGGTCCGGGGGTCTGCACTCCGTAGTATTAAAAATATGTGTTGTTTTATTAGAACACTTAAATCGCCTTTTTTGAAAGAAACCGTTTTGAAAGCACATAGGTATTAAAATAATTCAAACAATTTGTTTTTATTTATCACTATGAGACATGGCCGAATTGTTTTGGTTGGGAAAAAAGATAAACATTAAATGTACAGCTTCTTGTACAGCTGCTTTGTAACAATGAAAATTTTAAAAAGTGCTATATAAATAAAGTTGACTTGACAGGAGAATTGTCTCACCTTTTCTATTGTTCAGGGTTGAGTGCTGTAAACGGGCCGTGTGCCGAATGGTATCTGCCATTTCTAAAAGAATCGGATGCAAAAATCCTTGAGCATTCTGGGAAATTACAGTTGCTACTGGAGATTTTACACTGGGCAGAGGAACTGGAGGACAAAGTGTAAGGATTTTACACTTAGTGAAACTTAAATTGAGAAATATTGATAGCACTTGTTGTAGACTTAGCTAAAAAAATAACAGATTCATGAAGCTAAGAACTGCACTGACTTCAATGCTGCTTTGTTTTAGGCTAGTTTTTAGTCAATCTCTAATCTCACTGGATCTCATTGAGAATTTCCTGCAATATGCCAATGAGACCAACGGGAAAGAAGGGTGCCCATACAAAGGTACACATGCAGTGATTTATATACAGTATATAGTTGTAGATATGCTGTTTGTTTATTTGACACAAATATGATATAATATTGATGTTCGTGTTTATATTGACAGGAAAGAAATCATGGGTGAAAAATAAAGATTATTATCGTTTGGATGGGGCAACCAGCGCCAGTGCTCGCAAGAGATGGGCTCAAGAGTTCAACAACCGGAAAAACCCAAGGTAGGAAAGGAAAATTTGTAGGTAAGCACTGTAAGTGCACTGTATGTGTAGTTTGCTCTCGCCTTGACTCTGCTGGTTTCTCTGTGTCAGAGGGAGATTGTTTCTGATCTCCACTCGTGCTGGATCTCTGGGGATCAATTTGGTGGCTGCAAACAGGGTTGTGATGTTTGATGCTTGCTGGAATCCGTCATATGATATCCAGAGCATCTTCAGAGTCTTTCGCTTTGGACAGAACAAACCTGTATCGGTTTACCGTTTTCTGGCCCAGGTATACATGCAATTACTTGTTTTCTTAAATAAGGATAATTCAAACTTTTTTAAGTTTAACCATGCACAGATAACATTACAAGTTTTGTATTTTGTATGAACTATTTTGTGTTTTATTTAATCATATTTAATTATTAGTATTGAATTCTTTAAAGGCGCAGCTCTTTTATTTACAGCGGCCACTAGTGTTTTATTATAGATTTGCAACGATTCTCTCAGTCCAAACACTACGGTGGCCACCACAGAACAAAAAGATGTTTGTCAGCTGCAACAGTGTGTCTTCTCATGTTGACGCAGGGAAGAGATCATGCGGGCATTAGAAAGACTGTAGAAAGAACGGTGTCTTATACATAACATAAAATAAAAGGAATTTTGTATGACATATCACTTATTGCTTCCTGGATTCTTTGTAAGTTGCTTTGGATAAAGGCATCTGCTAAATGGCTAAATGTAAAAATGTAATGTACATGTGGATTTGAAGTATAAAAAAAGGGATAAAAGTCAGGGAGGAGCTAGGACCTGGATTAATATTATAAGGACTTCCAGCAGAGATGCGTTAGGACCCGCGGTATTAAGGCTTTTAGCAGACATACTCATAGATATTGTGATTATATCTATGGGGGACATTGTTTATCTGGAACTGCTTTAATATTGTACCAAAGAAATCGTTTTGTATATTTTATTGCAATTCTGTCAATAGATCCTCCTAAAAACCCTGTATTGTTCCTTTAATTATTTTTAGAAGTATAATATGCACAAAGCTCACAATTACAATCTTTTGTTCAAGAATGATCTATTGTGTTGTAGAATTGACAACGTAGAATCTTAACATAGAATCAAGAAATCTCTTAGTGGGAGATTCTTAAATGTCCAGTGTGTAATTTTTTAAGGATCTATTGACAGAAATGCAATATAGTATACATAACTATGTGTTCAGAGGTGTATAAAGACCTTACATAATGAAGCGTTATGTTTTTATCACCTTAAAATGAGTTAATTTTATCTACATACACTGTGGGTCCCCTTACATGTAAATCACCATGTTTTTTCTAAAGCAGCCCTAAACAGACAACTGCTCTACAGAAAGTGCTTTGTAAATATGTCATCTACTTTGGTAAAGGATCGAAAACGTGAAAACATCTTGGATCTGTGGCATCCACCGTAGTGCTTTGAAAGGGAGGGGTGGAGTGAGCCGTTAGTTGCACTTCACAACCTCACCGCTAGATGCCACTAAATTTCATACACTGGACCTTTAAAGCTTTTAAAGCACAAAAAAACATCAAAACACTATTTAAATTGATGCAAATTACCAACCAGTAGGATTAAAGAGAAATAAAATATTACAAAACATTAATCTTAAAATTTCACAATAAATCATTACACCCCTAGTATTATAAGATATTTTACTATTACAGACACTACATTTTTTTATACATTTTCATCTTTTTTGTATTATTTTTGTATGGATTATTATGTTAGACTGACAAAATAATAACAATCTGAGATAATCTGATTAATGTTTTTTCCATATGTAGGGTACCATGGAACAGAAAATTTATGAACGGCAGGTGGCTAAGCAGTCTTTGTCCTCCCGTGTTCTGGACCACCAGCAGATTCAGAGACACTTCACACACAGCGAGCTGAATGAGCTCTACCGCTTTCAGCCAGACCTGCAACCCAGCAAACACACACAAGCACCTTTGGTAAACATGCATACATGAACTTTGTGTGTCCACTGTAGGAACGATACACGTGTGTTTATTATCTTTCCATCCATCAGGATGAGGTGTTGGCCCTGCTTCTGCAGAGTTGTGGGCATCTCGTAGTGAGTTATCATCAGCATGACTCATTGTTGGACCACCGGGAGGAAGAGGAGCTCAGTGAGGAAGAGCGCAGAGTAGCCTGGGATGAATACCGTGCAGAGAAAAGGGTATACACTCACTACAATTGATGGTTGCAAAAAAATATGAAACTAAAGTCTAAAACCAGTTATATCAGCACCTTTTACAATCATGAACTGGCTTTATTGCAGAGGCTATAACAAATAATAATGCATCGTGATTCATTTATACATATGACATTTGTAAAAACAAAATCATGCAAGACAACACAGAGGGGGCGGAAAGCTGGTAACACTTCTGCACGTGTCAGATTTGTGCACATGCCCACATTTTATTTGTCTACTTCAGGCATCTGTAGAGATCTCCAATGTACCTCCACTAACGCAGCTCAGCAAGAACACCAACCAGGAGTTTAAGGTAAAATTTCTGATATTCACAGATTTTGTATTTGTGCATGTTTCCATGCGAATAAATGTCCACCTCTTTAAATATTAAACGGGAAGTATAATAATGTGGACTGTCTCTTTTTCCTCTATTCAGCAAATGCATTATCTTCAGAACATGCTGGCTGTTCGAAACTTTACCAGTACAACAACACTTCCAGTCAAACAAGGCGGTACTCCACCCTTCGCTGCTCGACGTCCTCGTGACCTTGCCACCTTCCGACCGGAGCAACCCGGAGCAGTTTACCCAGGGTTAAAAACAAATGCGAGACCTGATTCCTCACTATCCCAAAACTGAAAAAGACATTGTAAGGATAGTTTGTGTTGGCCTTAAGGAAAAATGCTAAATTGTGTTTGAAGAAATGTGTGTAGTGTCAAATGACTGAAAGAAGATCGTCTGTCCTGCCTTACGGTCACAAGTTTTCAGCAATTTAAACGAGGATGTGTTAGAATTCTTCTGACTCAGAACTACCTCAGAACTTATAATAGCGGGTTAAACTCTTCAAGACAAAACCTCAATGTTTCTATAAAAAGGGCAACTGAACTGTCTACAGAAACACTATTGTCAAACGCATTGTCGATTTTTGAAAGCAATAAAGCAAAGCAATAAAAATGTTTGTACTTTGTCCTGTGGGGGCGCTGTTGTGGTTGAATGGTTTGGGTTCACTGGTCCAGTCACAGATGCCCCAGTGCACAGTTGTTCTGTCGGGCGCATCGTGATGCTGCGGTCCTCGTGTCTCCGGCGCTGCGCGCGGCTTCTCTGCTGTATCCCGCTTACGATCGTTACTATTGTCGTGATGTGGTCATATTACGCCTATGTCGTGCATTTCTGTTGGTGTGAGTAATATTTTTGCTAAATCTTTGACATTAAAACTAATATGAATTATTTGTAGAGAAGTTTTATTGCTGCTCGTACTTTTATATTGTATTTACGTAGGCCTACTTTTATATTGTATACGATTTTGTAAAAGCCGTCGAACAGGTTTACAAATAAAACGATCAATTATTCATATAATCTATATATCACATCTGTACGCAGCCGATTTATAACAAATGTGAAATGCTCAGATTTCTTTGACTGTTGCATTAGGACTTTTGTATGTTAGAGAAAATACCAAGATTGTGTCCACTATAAAACCCACATGAAAGAAATACGCTAGAAAACTTTAGTGTTTTACACTGTTGTAACTTGAATTGGTAAATATAAAATAGTAAAGTTTATTATAATGCAAATGATAACGGTAGTGTTGTAATTACTATAATGTACTACACAATCTACCGTGTGCTACAGGAAACATAGAAATGAATCAGTAGATATATAAACCATGTTGACTTTTGTTTATATTCATGTGCAGTTTTGCTCACCTGTTCGACGCAAAGAGGTACGGCAAATCTTAAACATTCGACACAGTTTGTGTTTTTATATTTATTTGACCTTAAATAACACATTTGGTTAGTGTTGGCAATGGATTAAATACATTCCTTCTCGTGCATTCTCAGTGGCTTTTTTGTTCCTGTTCCACGTGTGCTTTGGGATGTTCTCGTGGTCTTTTTGGAAAACCGTTTCGACTCCACCGTCCTTTCCCTCAGCGGAGGTACCGTGGCATCACAACGTTCATTTTGTATATACGTAATTTCATTCTTCTTTCAGACCCTTATGCTAAAAACATACTTTTGTAGCTATTCTGAAAGTTCAGTGTGATTGAAAGTCTGGCTGATGAAAATCTTGAACAAAACGCTGCTCCAATATGTCCATAAAAATGATGATTCATGATTAAAAGAAAAGCCTGTATTTTTTTGTAATATTACACAAATATCTTTAGTTAAACTTATATGTGTGAATACATTTTTAGCTAAACTTTGTCATCTTCAGTTTTTCTTTTTGAAGAAGGGTTGTCCATCAAATATTATTATGACATAATGTCGCTTTGGATAAAAGCATCTGCTAAATGACTAAATGTAAATATGTTAACCTTTTGGTAGGGATATAATACAAATGTAATGCAGTGTTTTTAATGGTACTTTGGTATTGTTCCGTATTTTAGATGCTTGGCTATTTTGTAACATAGTATCATGCCATTCTTTAATGTACCATTTAAATTGCATGATTAAGTTTAGCAGAGATCCTCTTGCTTTGTACTGGCCTTCACCCCCCACTGAAAGAAATAGAGAACTTGAAATGAACTGGTGCTCCTTTGAAGGTCCACCTGCAAGTTATTCAAATCAGGCATGTCATATGTGACACTTGAGCGTAAAGGAGCACACAGCACAGACTTCTCATTTGCTAATTGTATATGTATGTGTGTGTGTGTGTGCGCGTGCGTGCGTGTGTGTCTGTGCTCAGTTTCAGCTTGCTTCTTCAGACTCACAGCTTTATGAGCAGGAACATGGAGATTTGGATAAGAGTCACATTCTTCTGAAAATCTCCCAGAAGCTTCCAATTTACACCCGTACAGCAACTGGAGGTCAGGAGTCCCACCGCTGTGCTGTGACTATAATTTACAAAGTATAAATAACATAGAATGACACAGAATGTCAATTTTATATAACCGTGTGTAAGAACAGATCTTTTTTAGGGTGAATGTCCAAAATAAATGCTTTTGGTTATAATTATAAGATATTCTACATTGAACCAGACAAGAGAAAACCAAATGTAACAACAGTTTTTCAAAGAGGAATTCCATTCGCCTAAATGTCGTAGCGCATTTGTTATTTATTTGGTTGCTTGTGTGTGTGTGTGTGTTCATCTCAGCTATCAGGTTCTGTCATGACTGCCAATTGATAAAACCAGATCGCTGCCATCACTGTTCAGTCTGCCAAACGTAAGAATCGTCTTGTTTCTTTCTCTTTCTTTACTTCTCTGAGTGTGTGTATCAGTGCATCTCCCACCCATCTACTCGCTCTTTCCTTAATGAAAGGGAGACGCAGAAATGCGATCTGGGTGTGTGTGATAATTACAGGATGTCATTGAAGTACTCTGGTGACATTTATTTGAGTGGACTGAGTGAATCTTCTCAAATGAGTTGCCGTCTCTGTCAATATCACATTCCCTGCCTTTGATTAAAGTCAAAGTGTGTGTGTTGGGGAGAGAGAGAGTGAGTAACAACTGTTTTTTGGGAGATTTTAAGTGTGTCTGATTACACCGGAGATTTTATTATTATTTAATGAGAATAGTTACTGTGGCCTGTGTATCACACTGTTTCACTCCTGCGGTCTGTGTCCCCTCTCTCTCCTTGTAGGTGTGTACTAAAGATGGACCATCATTGCCCCTGGTTTGTAAACGGACTGCATTACAACCCATTTCCTGTTGTTTAACTATGTGTTGTTACATTTTAAAAAGTGACACCTGTACTCTTGTTCTGTGCGTTTTGTATGAGCACGTCCAGGTTAAATAACTGTATCGGATTCTCCAACTATAAGTTCTTCATGCTGTTTCTCCTCTACTCACTGCTGTACTGCCTTCTCGTTGTCACCACCGTTACCCCGACCTTCATCAGATTGTGGCTGGTGGGTGATCTTTTTGCAATGCATATTTTAAACAGGACTGATGTTGACCTTAAGTCGTGGGACTCTCTGCCAAGCATTGATTTAAATTGAGGCCCTAATATTGACTTATATATTAAATATATTAATTATTAGAAATATTCATGAGCAGAACTGTGTATTCAGTTTTCTAGTGCGAACAACTTCAAGGTCATAGCTCAGATTTCTAGAGAATAAAAGAAGGCTTCTGTCCAATGTGGTAACAAAATGTGATATGTGAAGCGTCTTCTGGTATTAAAATGAAATTATGTTGATCAGAACTTAGTGAACTAATTCCAAAACATCCGCTTACTGGGTGGAAAGACTGGGAATTGGAAAATGTAGATGTAAAAATTAACATTGACCACGATTACTAAAAGTGCTATTAAAGTATTGTTCTTTTCTATGTCGTACCCTTTCATAACTTTAACTAATGAATTAAACAACCGTATTATAGAATATATTCGATTTATTATTTTGCACAATATTTGTGATTTACACTGAATTCTGATTTTACTCTGTTAATATTCTCTCTTTCAGGGCCAGCTGTTTGATAGTTGTGATCAACTGCATGTTTTGTTCCTGGTGTTGGTGTCCGCCATGTTTGCAGTCACCGTTTGTTTTCTGCTTATCTTCCACATCTGGCTGCTTACTCGCAACAAAACTACACTTGGTGAAACTTTCATATCATACATTAATGTATTTACATTATTTATAGAGAGATGAATAACACTTGTCTGTCTGTCTCTCTCTTTCAGAGTGGTTGTCAGTCCCTTTTTTTGCGGATGGACCAGGCAGTGAGGCGTTCGATGTGGGTGCCCGAGCAAATTTCCTACAGGTGTTTGGAAAGAAAAAGACACTCTGGCCATTTCCAGTATTTAGCAGGTCACTTCCATGTTCCTGACATTTTGCATGTCGCTGTTGTCCTTTTGAAACCTGGTATCTACATATTTTGCAATTTAAATTTTTTTGTCACCTTTAATGTTTGTGACTGAGTTTTACAAATATTTAACCAATAAAAAGTGCTTGCCAACTTTGAAAACACAGTAATCATAAAAAAAAGTACAGTGTTTTTTCTATTTCCTGAAAAACAGCAAATTTGGACATCTGAGGTTTTTGGAAAGACAGTGATGATATTAAACATGGGCTGTGATTATTTGATTTGTTTTTTAGAAACCATAAACAGCGTACACTTGCATAAAAATGATTATTTATAATAATAATATTATCATTTGTGGTAATAAATCTAAATATATTAGTGTATTTGATTATATGCTTTTTTAAATTGTTTTTTAGCCATATTGTCAAAATAGTTCCTGTGAGATCAGGTTGGTAAAATAACTCCACAGTCTTTAGTGATGTATGGCTGCATGTAAAACTATCCATTTTCAAAATTGTCCAGGCATAATAATTGTTTTATTTGTTGTAACTTAACACAATCATCATTTATTCTCCCATTTCTTCATTACAGTAAAGGGGATGGACACTCATTCTCCTTGAAATGGCAGATGTCATCTCACAATACTTCAGCGATGAATGGGCATCATGATATGAAAGGAGTCATGGGTAAGAAATATATTTGCTGAAATCAATCAACACCCAGTTTTGTGTATTGTTTTTTCAATCAGAGCAGTCTGAAGAGAATTCTCTAATTATGTGTCAGTGCAGGGTTGTTGGGTAAGAATGAATTCATCTCAGTTCTCACGCTGTCTCTGAAGGTGATCTCCTCGCTGCTTCTGTCATTAACTTAAGTGTGCTTTCGAAAAGTGTAGGATTACGAACACATGTGCTCTTACATTCCCCTGCTGCGAAAACCCACTGAGCACACGAGACCAGAGTATTAAAATACCTCTTAATATAGAAACGTTTTAAAAATCAATTGACCATATGTACTTAATTTTGAAAAACTAGCAAAAATTAGTAGTTTTGGGTTAATGAGATTTGTATTGTAGGTTTACACTGCCTCCTAAAGGCAAAGCCAGGACTGTACAACCTGATTATCAAATTCTGATTTGAGTCATTCTTCTCTGTTCTGACTTCAGTCTCACCTGAGAGTGTCTCGGTTACCATTGCAGCAGATGACTAACGGGAATGGAATAAGGTACGAGAAGTGCTTTAACACTGCCGCTATTGAATTGTCCTTGAAATGAGAGAGATACACACTGACAGGCATTTATTTGTTGGATTTCTAGGTTGAGAAAAATTGACATTGCCACCATAAGTCTCTGGGCTGTTATAGAGATCTCAATCACAGGTTAAGCTTTCAAGAACAGCAGGTGGCCCTAAGGGAGACATGGGTGAGGGTGAACATGCTCAGTTTTCACCTGGAACACTTCCTGTGAGAGGGATCAGGTCTCAGAAACCTCTTTTACTGATCAAGGTGTGAGAGAGCTTTATCAGGTGTCTCTTCTGGGTGATAATGTTTTAAAAAATATTATTTTGTGCTGAAAAGATTGGTTGTTTTTTCGTTGTGGTAGTGAATTTTTGGTTTACATAACACACTCGATAAGCATCAGCTTTGTACAGATATTTTGTTTAAGAAAATAAACAGACGTCGATTAATGCAAAATATTTTTATTTGTATTTTCTTGTTTGCATCATTGTAGAATGTCCAGGAACAGTCTAGAACAAAATCAGTTTTTCCTGGTAGGGTCATGGATAAGCATATGTACGAATGATTTGACATTTATCGATACACAATAAATACAGAGAGACCGCTTTACAGAAACAACAATAAACACACACAAGCGGTTTCAGCTGAAGTCAAGTAAAGGTGTCACTGAAGTCAAAAAAAGTGTAACTTGTTAAGTCAGTCTGTGCCAAAATACCTCTGGCCAAAGTGCGTCGGTGCAACGGCATGAACCTCAGTTGTCAGTATAGTGATGTCGGGAAATTCCTGAATAATGGACCGTGCACCTGGAAACAAACAGACATTCAGATGGCAACTTGACCAAAGAAGATTCAAGACATATTCATAAGGGGAATAGCTGTGTCTTACCATGTGGAGTGGAGAAGAGACTTAGTAGTATGATGTGTTTGGCTTGCAAGCCATGTTCATTCAGTACTCGTATAGCTT
Source organism: Barbatula barbatula (assembly GCF_947034865.1). NCBI lineage: Eukaryota > Metazoa > Chordata > Actinopteri > Cypriniformes > Nemacheilidae > Barbatula > Barbatula barbatula. Next base: position 22,870,559 of record NC_136767.1, on the reverse strand, counting down.
CTATGACAGTGTTTCCTGTACCTGAACACGCAGACAGTTATTACATGTTTTCTCTAATGACACCACACATGAAATTTCGTCTGGTATGGAGTTCTACTCACTGAGGATGGGATACATAAGCAGAACCTTTCTACGGCTGATGTCGGGAGGAAACTTTGCATAGTAAACTTTGGCCTTTTGCGTCTCTTCATCGCTTTGAATCAAGATTTTGCCAATACGGATGGATCGGCAGCAGTCCCTCAGGCCCTGCTCCATGGCCTCACCTGGACACACAATACATATTTACAACTTGACGTACACGCATGGTACACACACATTAAATGGGGCACTCCTGTGTTACAGAAAGACGTACCGCTCCTCATGATGCTAACCCCACAGTTTCCCTTTTCAAACTTCACACCGTCATATTTGTGTCCTGCATAAAAGTGTAAAAATAATATATATTAAAAATAAAATTATCCTGTGTTTTAACACTATATATGCTAGAAATAAGCAGTGAGCTTGGAAATAAATCACTATAGTAACAGTCTCACCTGTTGGCGTGGTTACGGTGCATTCACTGTATGGAAGTTGATTTAGACCTTCCTCTACCACTAACCTTATCTGAGAGTAAAATAAACAGATATTCACAATGACACATAGCAAACCAGACATGACAGCTCTACTTTTAGCTACCCAGAATTCATAGTTTATCATTCAATAACATGTTAAAATCAAACATAGCCAATTAAACAACTTATCCCGCCACAATGTAACACTCTGTTTATAGCAAAATGACGTACATAGATGACGTGCTTTGTAAGGTACCTCGAGCAAGCGATTTTTATGTTACTCTCTACACATTTAAAGACAAAGACGACAGTCATGCCGCACTATTTGCGCATATCCTTACCAATCTATCAGCACAAAACACAAAATCACCTCTACTGGTAGTTCTGGGAGAAAGAGAAAAGAGGAAAATCAGAATTTATCCGTTTTACATAACAGTCTGGCAAGACACTGATCATAGATATCTGCAGTCTTGTTTCCGTACAGACGCAGTGTTATGTCTGTACAGTACATGATATGTTACGTGTGGCCTGTACAGATACCATTCTGGTCGGGTTTAAACACTGAATGGACACTCACTTGTCCCTAATGATAGTCTGAAGCTCTCGTATTTGGTCATTTAATGGCAAGAGTTTCAACTGAGGTCCTATCTGTCGCTGGATGTCGCTCAGGGTTTGGTATTGACACGGCTCTATGTCATCCTGACAGGAATCGGCAGCGCTACTGCTGCGGGCAAAGCGGACGTGCTTCGCGGCGTGCTCGGGGCTCTCTGTGTTGTTTAGCTGCTGGTTATGGCACGGCATCTTCTCGATAAGATCCGTTTCCATATGAATAACACCACAAACAAAGAAATCAGTACACGAAACCGACTGGTCCACTGATAGCTGTTCTACAAGCAATTTCCCCGCGTGACTACCTCGCCATGTCTGCAGCACTAGGCATCCACGCACACTCTGGAAACAACAAACTTGCGTCACATCCCCTGGTTTCGTGGTTGGGTAGAAATTATCTCAATCAAAATGTCACTGCCGTAAAGGGGCGGGACACTGCGGACCTTATTCAAGTGACAGGCAAGGGGCGCTGCGAATGTTTCTATTAAGCAATGGTTACAACGTAAAATGTGTTTCTTTATGCACCTACAAAACTCGAAATTATTTGTTATACAATTCATGTAAACATAAAACGAGTTATGTTTTTTTGTGTGGGTGTTTAAAGTAACTTACCATGTAAATCGTATTTTAACCAGTAAAGTTTACTACGAATATTGTGATGAATAAGATTTTTTCTTATTTTAGCAAGTTTTTGGAAGAACATTGTACCAAGTTATTTAAACAGCTCTCCGTGAGGGATGTAACAATATACTTAATGTTTTAGACGCAAAAGGAACATTTTAAATGAGGGCAAAAGAGACTACTTTATTGGCCGCATCGCTGGATGGAGGAATAAGCATAAAGTAGGCTTTCTAAAACTTCTCTTTTTGTTCCATCGGTTTACAGGAAAATTTGATTAGGATCATTTCTTTCAGCTTTGGCATCAGTTATTCTTACTAGTTATTATATATTCCGTTGAGATACCTGCTTTTCATAGCTGTTTATCTATGAGAAATAAACAATCTGCAGTCTACGCTTAAACCTTTAAAATCTTAGTGCGCATGCGTGTGTCTCTGCACCTGTTCAGCGGTCCCGCGCGCTCCCGACTACTCGGCGCGCCGCCGTGCGAAATATGGGGGCGCGCTCTTTATGGCAGGTCTCGAAAGAGGGGGAGCAGCAGCGCACGAGCGCGCCGGCGTTGTCAGGGACGGGGTACAGCAGGGGAAAATACATACACACGCACGCACACCCCCGGCTCTCTCACACACGCACGTATAAGGCAAAAACAAAAGCGACGTTAACGGAGGCGAGAACGTACTAATGCTGTGGAGTGGGAGGACGTGAGCATGCGGAGCAGGGGCTGCAGCAGACCTTTGTTTGTTTCCTGGAAACCCTGGAGCGCGAGGGAATAAAATGGAGTGGTAGGAGCTCTGAGGCGCGAGAGGCGCGTCCACCTGCTGCTACAGGGGAGGCAGTCCGGGCTCGCGAGAGAGCGGAAACATGGTGAGACCACTTCATTGAAGGGAGCAAAAAAACATATGACAACATTCCACACGCTCGACGATCAAACGGAGTCTTAACAGCGGGCGGGACGAGCGGCCCTGGTGTAACGGGAGGTGAGTATGTGGGCTGTGCGTATTTGTGTGCGTGATGCGGTGAGCGGGCCAGTGTGACGCGCGTCAAACGCTGCAATGGGGGAGACATGGAGGAGCAAGTGTCAACTGTCTTGATGCATCCATATTGCACAGGTGTTAGTGAGGTAGAATAGACCGTAATGGAGGGAAGGCTTAGTGTCCTGGGAAGGCTATGAGTAGCGGAACATCGTTTGAGGGGACAGAAAGCATTGCTTCTCATGACGAACACGCGAGGCACAATCACACACCACACTGACAAACACTCTCTTTCTCTCTCGCACAGACCATCCCCCAAGCCAATGCCGTGGATACATACGCACTCATTCTCACATAAAAACAACACAAACGCTCATGTTGGTATATTCTTTAGGTACCGTTTTACGCACGATCATTTTCGCCGCTCTTCGCTTTTGGTCTATGCGCACGGCTCGGCGCCTTCGACCGATGCGGCATTCGGCGATTGGAGATGCAGAAGAGAAGGGAGCGTATCATAGCGCACCAGGCCTTTAATAATTAAGGGTGGACTCAAACCTGTTACGTCTCTCTGAATAATGTAAATTCTCTCTTGTTATCCGAAATGTTGAAAGCGTGCTTCTATTTCAGGCGCTGACTGGGACAGTCCAGTTTTGCGATACGGTTTGATATCATGATGTTTAGAGTTTGAAGACGTGTCGGTCACCGGACACCTGTCCTGGGAAGCTGGTATGGAAGCTTCCTTGATGCTGTCAGGCTACACAGCACACGTAGGGCTCTATCATTATAGCAGCAGAGCTAAAGTTCACTCATGAATGTGTCCAGTCACCAAAATCAATATCAAAACCAATCAATGAAATAATCAATCAGTCAGCTTACATCTGTTAGATTTTTTTCTCACAGAATAGTTGCAGAGAGTATTAAAACATTTTACTGTGAGTTAAGTCAGTAGTCAGTCTTCCTTAAAATGAGTAAATGGATGATGGTAGATAGGGGAATTGTATTTTGGTTGCTTGTTTGACTGATTGACTGGGGACAGATTGCAGCAGATTTATTGATCTCTAAAAAGATCAAACAAACACACCAACATGGATTCAGTCTCTCTCTTTCTCTCTATCTCACACTCAGTCTCTCTCTCCTGTAATTCCATTGTCTGTCTCCTGGGTGGATGTTGAAGCTGAATAAATATTAATTTCGTTTTTAATAAAAGCAGTTTGCAGACAGTTCCACTGCCCTGTTCTCCATCTCTCTCTGTCTGCAAACTGCCTTAACGTTAAGAATGAGCTCAGCCAGGCAGTTCTGAGATCTGCCATAGAATTTATCGTGTAGTGTTTCGGATACCAAAAGTTCTTGATCATTCGTCGCCTTTGAATTATAAAGTTCGGTCTGCATTCTGAGCAGGTTTGAGATAACAATTTTCAAAGTTTTTGCACTCCAGTTGACTTTTTAGATAAAACCTTTTTGATATCTAAAAGTCCCTAAATGTACAACGTAAAGAAAAAAACTTCATTGAATGTAATTAAGTTGCTGCAGAATAAGGTGTGAAAAACAAAATTTTGAAAAAGCAACAGTAAATGCGGAAAGTTGTGATTAAATAGGGAGGTGCACATTCGTGTCAATATTGTAATATGAAATTATGGACATCCTATTCTCATTCTGTAATATTTCTGCAAGCAATATTTTCTTGCACTGTGTCATAATCCACATTTATGTAAAATATAAAAATAGGACAATATGCTCACAGAAACAGCTTGCAGAAATAAGTATGCTATAAACTGATCATTAAACTGATTTACAGGTTTAGTCAACTCAATTTAAGCAAAAATCATTATTTTTGGGGGGAAAATGCAGGTTCAGCAATGTAGTTTTGCTGTAAAAATTGTGTTCCTAGTTATGTGTGAAGAACCAGACACCTGGGCATTGAAACAGAATGCCCACTCAACATTTTCATTGCTCCTCTGTAATTCATTGATCTTCATTAGGTCAGTTGTGCATTCCTATGTAAATGTGCACTGTGGGAACACCTCAAACTTTGCGGTAGAGATCAGCATTCCCCAGTAGCATTTGCAATGGCATCATATTTATTTATTTATTTTACTAAAAGGCTGCGTGTATTTTTACGTTTACTTATGTGGCAGACTATTCTGACACACACAGTGCCCGGGGGAAGAGAGAGGGAGAGACGGAGAGAGAGAGAGCACTTACACCGTTATAGAGCTCTTTTATTTCTTTCACATTCTGAAGAGTTGCACTTCAGTGAAGGGGCGATCAGAGGACAGAATGATGTAAAACAATACAACTCACTGTAATACTGGAGAGAGAAAGTGAAAGAGGGACCCAAATGGGAAGGAAAGAAAGAAGTTACAGATACAAAATACCTGTAAAAGGTGCAGTGATTTGATTGCAAAGGAAAAATTAATATTTCATCCAAAAGTATCCAAAACATCCAATTGATCCAATAATCAATTCTTTAGCCTTTCAGGGCCCGCTTCTGACATTTAAAAAAAGCATTTAAAACTTTAAAAAAGACCAATGGTTTATTGGTTTATCTGTCAAATCCAGATTCCAATTATAATCTAAATTGTCTTTATTTTAAATGTTTTCATAATTCACTGTTGGCTGAATTTAAGGACAACTTACTTGGCTCTAATCTCTTACTGCATGTGTTTCTACAGGCTTGTCTGTGGTAATTATGTTATTGAGAGAGAGATTCAGTTGAGATTGATGGAAGTTCTACCAGAGTCCCGATTCTCAGGGGCAGATCACAGCCCCTGCCCAGGAGAATCTAATGAAAATGGTAAAGAGTTCCTATACACATTATAGATAAAAAGTAAACATTAAATACAGTTTTGATTAATGCAGGTCATGTTTTAATGTTATTCTATCTTTATATAAAAAGTCTGAGTTCCTTTTGATTGGTAGTGTGAATATTTTTACCAATTTTTGTTAAAGAAAACTTTTAAACCTTTGAGATGTTTATTCTTTCTTTTTTATCCTGTAGAACCACATGACCCTTTGGCAGATGTTTCACATGATCTGAGGCGCTGTGATGACATCGAGCCTGCTGTGCTGTCCCTTCCCTCCCTCTGCGCCCAGAGTCAGACAACTGAAGGGCCTCTTAGCCCAGCTGACTTACATGATGGGTCTGTCTCCAACACCACGTCTTTGTCCTCTCTCTCTTCATTCTCCTCTCTATCCTCCCTCTCATCGCTCTCTTCTGTGCCCTGTTCCAAACCTGTGACACCCTGGTCTGTGCCGCAGACCTGTGAAAGGTCATCTCTCTCTAACATGGACTCCAGGGGTGGGGACTGCCTTAGCTGTCTGATCCCCAAAAACCCATCTGAACCGGAATCCTGTGAGTCTGTGCTCAACTTTGCTAGCATCAACTTACAATGCCTTGGCCCCACTGCCAGCACAGGTCGCTATGGTGACCAGGTTCTGTCTGACCAGCTACTTAGTGGCCCCGCCCATCCAGCTGGAACCAGTGACGGGGCTGAGGAGGGGAGGTCGAGGCAGGAGAGTGAATCAGATGAGGACCCTGCATCCAGGAGCATATATGAAGGTCTTGGAGAGGAATCGCAGGACTGGAGCTGTTTAGAGACTCTCATCAGTGAGAGCCGTATGGAGCTGTTGGACTTATGCTCCCGCAGCGAACTTTCAGTCAATCTGTTCTGTGAGGAAGATGTGGAGAATTACATGTTTCAGGAGGAGGAGACAGCACTCAGTACTGACGTCTGCTCACTCAAGATACGCTATGAGTCCTATCAGGAGGGAGTGGAGGAGAGGAGTGAGTCTGCCCTGCAGGATGAATCTCAACTAGGCTTCTTTCCCAGCTTACCTTGCAGTAAAAAGGAGCCAAAAGAGAAACTAGACCAATCAACTGAGATTAAAACTGATGATCATATGACTCCTGACATTAACCCAGACAGTAACTTTCTTTTTGATCTCTGTAACTCGCCAGAAGATTCTGGTGAATTTAGTGATGACAGCTCCTGCACGGGCTCCCCCGACCATGGTCTCTCACTTCGCCATGGCCGCCTGTCCAGAGAAAACTCGAGCTCATCCAGCCAACTAAGCTACCGTCTCCGTGCTAAGAGGAAGGTGGCCTACCGGGAAGATTACCTGTATGACGTAGACTCCATTGAAAGTGAGAGGAATGCAGAGAAACGTGACAAACAGCCTACAGGGCTCAAGAAAGAGCGTGATGATGACTGGTGTCCAAAGAAGAAACGACGGTCCAATCGGAGGGAGCCTCCTGTCATTATAAAATACATCATCATTAACCGTTTTAAAGGCCAGAGGCACATGAGAGTGAGGCTAGGACGAGTTGACCCATCACCTGCTGCAGTCTGTTTGAGCCCAAATGCCCTTCTGCACTATGAGAGACTTGCACCGTTAAAAGCCTTCTGGCAGGAAAGAGAGAAGGAACAAGAGGAACAGAATAGATTGACAGCTACAGAAAGGAACAAACGTCTCAATGGCTGTAAGAGACCAAGCGCTATGCCCAAACGAAAGCACAGGATGGCCAGACTTCGAATCCAGCAGATCCATGCAGTAGAGAATTCCCTCCCATGCCAAACTATAGTCGTCTCCACCAACAATCAGCCAGGGGGGACTGAATCATTGAATAGCACAGAGGAACCAAAAGAGGACATTACCTACATTAAATACACTGCCAGAGCTAAAAGCAGAACGCAGGAGAGGGAGGAAAGTAGGAAGGCAGGTAAAACAGGGAAGATAAAAAAATTCAAAAGTGAAGCAAGGCTTCGGTTGAAAAAAGAGGCTGAAACACAGGAAGTCCCTGAAGCCTCGGAGATTGAGCTGTGCACCACATGTTTACCAGAAAACCTAAGTGACTCTTTGGAAGGTAATGTTGTTTCAAATGACACCTCCAGTAGTGATCCTGAAAAATGCACTTTGACCCCAACTGCTCCAGGGACTGCTGGAAATGCAGATCTCCTCCCAGGAGGATACCTACAGACACTTCTGGAAGCTTCTGAGTCATCCAACAATGGTAACATTCCATATTTCCATTCAGGCCTGCAGAATGCCACAGTGCAGCCCATTCAGACCTGTGTTCTCTCCCCCCCCTCTGAATCTGAGCTACCCCACTCTCCTCCACCTGTACATGGGCAACACCACACACAGTATGCTGAGCCCAACCTTAATGAACCAAACCAACCCATTTCATGGTCATCCCAGCCGTCTGCTGAACAGCTGCCCTTCTCCCCTGACATCCCAACGCAGTCTCCTGTGATGCCATCAGGCTTTCCCACACCTTTACCTGTGTTAGCAGGAGATGGCACACCTGTGGCAGGGTATGGTCAAGTGTCTCTATCAGGGTGCAGACATATGACACCATATGAGGAGTCCCAACCTGATGCTGATTATGGGATGAGTCCAGCGGTGTCTCGAACTGACAGTGGTGTGGGACGACTTGTAAGCTTTAACTCCTTAGGGTCACTTTCAGCCACCTCTAGCAATTATAGCTCACTCAGTTTGAGAGAAGGAGAAAGAGAGGAGGAGAATGGTGAAATAAACGATGGCTTTCTACCACACTGCAGCCCCCGACTTGTCCTGCAGCAAAGTCTTGAGGAGGTTGCTCCACTTCGAGAGTCCACCGACCTCCTGGATATCTCCAACTTTACTCCTGACAAATTCCGTCATTCGTCACTTTCTGAGATCTCCCCACCAGACACACCCAACTCTTCACCACAGCTTCTGGGGAATTGTGGGAATGTTGGAGAGTTCTCAGAGCCTGGAGAAACAAATGTACAGTGGAGTTGTGGAGCTGTCCCGCAGCTTGATCAAGATGGAGGAGGAAACACGCACCTCCTTCAGATACACTCTTTTAACACAGAGGAGGAAGAAGAGGGGCTTAGGGATCACAAGGGTTCGACAAAAAAGGGTGGGAAAAATGGACAAGGCAGTAAAAAGAACAAAACTTCTAAAATAGTAAAAGGAGAAAAAGTAAAGCTCCCACGCCAGGGCTCTCGGTCTGTGCGGAAGATAAAAGCCTTGCTGGAAGGAAAAGCAGCAAAAAATGGCGGAGGGTCAGGGAGCGGTGCCTCGTCCCCCACCCCATCACTTGGAGTGATTGGAGCTCAAGGGGAGTGGCCTAACAATGGAGGACTGTCAAATGATGACCAACGAGAATTTCAGGAACCATCAAACATCCTGTCCAATATAGTGTCTGGCATGGCTGAGGTACAGCGCTTCATGAGGGCCTCCGTGGAACCACTTTGGGGGCCCTGCCTGTCACCAGGCCAACATGCCCTGCAGAGCCAGACACTGAAGATTCTCGGTAGTGCCGCTGACCTTAAAAAGCGGGGTGGTGCCACGGGGGGAGGTAAAGGGAAGAAAGGGGGTGGTCGTGGTGCTAAAACACTGCCTAAACTTCTGCCACCAGGTTTCTTTCCTCCCCTTGGATTGGACTGCCTCCCACTTTCACACCGCCCAGCCCACAAAAAAATGTATCGCCACAAAAGCAGCACTAAGTTTGCGCGTGAGGAACTCTTGGCAGGCAAAAGGGACATAAAAGGAGTAGCATTGACGGCTTTGGTAGAGAAACGGAGGTAATATTTTCTCTCTGCAATGTGCCCCTTCTCTCCGTTCCCTTCCCTCGCTCCCTGCCAATTCCTCCTTAAATCCTTACCACATTTCAGAGCTGCATGGCACAGTCTTTACCCACAATCCTTTGCCTGGCCCACTGGAAGGCAGGCACATCCTGCATGTCAGCCCTGCTAAACTACCTACTAGACTGACTGAAGTCTCACTGTCATGGCTGCACCCTACGCACCATTGCTGCTTTGTTGACACATTTTCAGTTGTTTTTGTTTATATTTTGTTTTCCAAGAGGACACAATGCCTTGAAAGTCAATGGATTCTTCTTTAGTGTGGTGTTTATCTAAATATAATTTTTTTTGTCTTTTTGTTTTCCGTTGCAGCTATAACACTCTATGTGTTAAATCAGTGTCACAACACCAAGCCCAGCATCTGCTCTGTCTCTCAGAAAATGGTTGCCTTCTGTTCAGGGGTCAAAAGTCTTGTGTAGTATTTTGTGATAAGAATGATTTTCCCCTTGTTACTGTGCCAAACTCTCAGAACTTTGGGCTTTGACGTGCTAAAAGACGGGAGGTTCTGAAACGTATCAGTCTTAAATGAGATTTCTTCATTATCATTGTTTGTTTATAAGTTGTGAAAGGTGGGGTTCATTCATCTGTGCTCCAGTGAATCTCCTCCCGCCAGTATCAAAATGCTGTTGTACACTAACATATGCACTATTTACAAAACAAGATTATATCAGACATGTTTAAATTAATGTGCCAAACTATGAACAATTACATGTACAGACATTTTTATCTACATAACTATTTGCTGTTTTATAATGTGGCAGTGATGGGGACTGTGTGCGTGCCTGGGATGGGGGGTGGGGAGGGTTGTCAATATGAGATTTACTCCTGTTTCATCACATGAAGTATAAACAGCCAGCGGTGAGGAGTCATCTCAGTAGCCAAAAGAAAAACGTTGTTGGTTTAATTTCTGTATTTTACACTCCTGACTAGTTTAAAATTAGAGGCATGACGCGAGAGATGCATGACAAGTATTAGGGGAAGGGGTTGAAATAATGGCAGTGGGAAACATTGGTAGCCTTTCATTCAAATATTTTTCTGGTTGGTAAAGATTGCTGTAGGTGTAATAAAAAGATCATTCCTACTTACACGATATATAATGCATTCTAACTTGTTTACATCTCAAAACTTCTAGTTTAGCTCTCCTAATTTGTTCTGCTTTGTTGAAATTTGCTCCATGAAAACCAATTACGAACAGGACCAAATCTTATTTTTTTATATTTTTTGTAATTTGTTGCTAGTGGTGTGCATGCATTTAAAACATGATATGAATATGTGCTGTGAATGCTGATCCCCAAATTATTACTTTCTCTTACTCTGTTTTTCTCTCCTGATTTCAAAACCATTGTTTTTCTATTGCTGTTGGAATGTTATTTGTTGTGTATAAAAAAGAGGGAAATATGCCAACCCCATGTTCTGTTGACTTCGTTACTTCAGGATCTTTTCTTTACTTTACAAGTCCCAGAGTCCCTCTCTTTTGAGATTATGCCAGGAAGTTTTGGTTTGCTCATGCAAACGCTTTTACACATTGCTGTCAGTTCATGTGGCTTTTTCTACCGTAAAAACATTTCTATGAAAATGTTGGGGAAAACAGGTGCAGATGATGGGTGACACTCCACAGCTGGTGGTGTGATTCAGACGTGAGCTCCTCTAAATAAACTCTTGATTTTAAGGGGAACTAATTAGAGTTTTCCTAGCCAAAAAAGCCTCATCAAGAAAAATCCAGCAAATGTTAGCCTGTAGAAATCTTTTTTTCTCCATGCTGAGTGAATGGCGATGTAACACAGTTGGTTTAGGTCTGTTGGCTCAGGGAACCCAACTGCATTCACATCTCATTCCCACAGCTGCCCATGTCGCCATATAAGCTGCTCTCAGTGCTGCCCCCCGCTGTACTGTTTTTACACAGCACCACTGTTGCTAAACCTGACAGAAGGACTATCTATTGAAACCTGAAGGACATCTGTGATGTCCATGCAGTGATCTGTTGTTCACATTTTGAGAGCAGAGCTAACTGACACATTAGTAGTTCTAAAACAGTGTTATTCCCCTGTAAGTGCATCACGTTAAATTAAAACAGGCATATCAAAAACTTAATTGTGCCCTATTTATGAATGTATTATATTGTCAAGTTTTCATGGTTTATTTGACACTGCATTACTTGTAATTACTTTTTCCTTTTTCTCATCATGAAGGAAAAAAGAAACTGTTTCTACTACCTGGTCAGTCTTCACCAGGTGGCTTCTCAATGACTCTTGATGTAAGAAAAAAATAATGACCTGTATATTTTTCATTGTGCCAATTTGTAACATATTTTCTAAGTGTATATTTTTCTTAGAAAGTGATGTGAGGTCGTTCTTACTGTGGCTTCTGTTCTTTCCCTTTTCAGCAAGTGAAAAGGTTGCTAATTGCCATGATGTTTTCTTTCTTTTTCTTTCTCTCTCTCATTTGTTTTTTGTTTGTTTGTTTTAAAACTAAAATGAAAAAATAAATAAAAAAATAAATAAATACATGACAAACTATTGTAAAGGAGAGAGAAGGAGAGCAAGCTGTGACTCTTTGTTGACTTTTTTTGTAATTGGACCGATCTTGTTGTAAGAGTGTTGTGCTCTAGTAAAAATATAAATATTAATTTAAAGATAAAAAATATGAAAACAGACAGTGGAACAATGACACTAATTTGTGATCTCATTGCTGTTTTATAAATTTTCATGTAAATTATTCTAGTATTTTGTTTTTGTCGTATCTGTCACAAAAGTTGAAATATTTGTGATCAAGCCTGTATGGTGACAAATGTAATATTGGTAACTTGCTGAGTTTTGTAATCATGTTTATGGAATAAATATTAATTAAAAGAGCTTTTGATCACTTGTTTCAGTACTGCGTCATTTATGTCCTGCAAGAAAATGAAATGATTATTTTCCAACTCTGCCCAGACAAATCATGCAGAAGGGACTTTTTTGTTGTTCTGGAATAACCTGGGACCAGATTCCAAACATGTGAATACATTACAATTTGAGAGGCAGTTTGAAACTTTGAAATGGCTCCTACAAACTGATCTCCAGAGTGCGTTCTCAAATAAAAGTCCTATTTTATGAGTTTACTGCTTGAACATTGATTTATGTGGGTGGTCCTGTGTCCCCTTATTCTCATTGGTCAAATCAGCCAGTCCTCCAAGACGTGAATGGTACGTTCACAAGATCATGTGGTCAAGTCAATTTATACATTCTTATCTCGTGGCCAGGCCACAATTTGAAGGATGAAAAGATCCTATGTTGAGGAAATTACATGCATTTTTTTCTTTGATGAGTAAAACAGACCTGCATGACCACCGTAAGGAAATTCACGGATACCACGAGGAGACGTTTGAGACCGTTTAATTAAACCCACCAGATTGTGTTAGATTTTAACATTGTAAAATAACATTAAAATAACAATATTAACATTATTAATATTTTACCAAATACTATACTTATTTTATAGTGTTCTTCTATTAATGTGGAACGCTATAATGTTTTTATTAAACTTTATGTTTTATTTTGTAATGTGTGCATAATTTGAAGTTTTGTTTATGCCTATATAGTTAACTGCTTTTTATATGGAGGATAAGCATATTTGCTGTCGTTTCTCAATGTTAATTCAATTATATTAATATGAGGATATGTTTAAGATATGAGGACGTTTTGAAAATACTTTCTAGAGTGATTCTTTCGGTAATAAGCAAGCACACGACAAGTCTGACCTGACGGACCTCCCACCACATGGAATTCAATTCAGCTTTGTAATCTTTGACCTGCTCGCTAACACGCAACTTCATTTTTGTCAATTGTTCAATGTGCATTTTCTTTGGGTCACTTTAGTGCTTCTGCAAAGAAAGTGAAATCGAAACATCATGACGTGCGTGTTGTGTTTATCTGCCAGTCATCCAGCCCCTGGAAATTTGTCCAATCACAGGCCCGAGATCAGCGCGCACCGCAGTGTGTGGGCGTAGTTAATGCACAGGTGGGCGGGGGCTTCGCGGTACATAGCACTTCCACTCAGCGGACGGACTCAAATCGGAGTGGACAACCGGCGCCAGGCCCTCTGCATCTAGATTGAATAATATTTTCTCTGATTTGGAAGAGACCCTTTTAAATTACAGTGTTTTTTGTAAAACACTGTACAGCCTTAACACACTATAGACACCACGGATCAGCCAAAAATGCCAAACATTAAGATTTTTAGCGGCAGTTCTCATCCGGATCTGTCGCAGAAGATCGCTGATCGACTTGGACTCGAGCTGGGAAAAGTGGTCACTAAAAAATTTAGTAACCAAGAGACTTGGTGAGTTATTATCTGCCGAATAGAAATCGAAAGCATACGTTACCGCAATGTTTTGGCGACGGTGAACGGTGTGGTAAACACATGGTGACCAATGCTGTTTTTTAGTTTGTAGTTTTATATGTTGAAATATCCCGCCTATCGGAATGAGTTATCTTGAGGCAACGGACTCCGTTTCCCATCATGCACCTGATGTATACGCGTTAATGTCAAGCCGCTAATGCTAATTTTAAATGCCCTATCTGGCCTCCTCCGCCATGTGAGGAGTCCTATTTCTATTAAACGCACTCTCAACATATCACTAAATGCTTTCTTGTTTTTATGTAGTAGTAATAAACATTTAAATGTGAAGCAGTTACACAACCACTCTGATATCATGAGATGAAGATGTCATGTATACTCTGGTATCTTTGTTTATATAATTGACATTTAGGCCTCCTTTGTGTGACCTTCGAGGATAAAATGTCTCTCTCGTTGTTTATCTGAGAATGAAATGTGAGAAATGCAGCTTTGCGCAACAGTTTCTGTTTGTTTTGTTCCAAGTTAACAGTGTATTCTGCGATGCTTCAATTATCAGTTCAAATCAGTGACATCCCTTTTATCAGGTAGACTAATATAGATTTATTCTACATTATTTTACGGAGCCTTCTCTGTGTCTGCAGTGTTGAGATTGGGGAAAGCGTCCGTGGAGAAGATGTCTACATTGTTCAAAGTGGCTGTGGGGAGATCAACGACAATCTCATGGAGCTGCTCATCATGATCAACGCGTGTAAGATTGCGTCTTCGTCCAGGGTTACAGCTGTCATTCCCTGCTTCCCCTATGCCCGGCAGGACAAGAAGGACAAGGTGGGGGTGAGCGGAGCAGCTTGCTTATTCAGTATTAACATGCACAAACACTTAACACACACCCGCTAACAGCTTCACTATTGATGGATCCATGTGGGCTACTTTTCTGTAAGTCTTAACCCCTGTGCTGTCACAGTACGTGGTATGGCTATATGTTTGGTTCCTCTGTATTAATGTTAATCTAGTCATTTATGTTGGTCGTGATGCTACTATTCTGTAAACGTGTATTTTCACTTTAGAGTCGAGCTCCAATCTCAGCCAAGCTGGTTGCCAATATGCTGTCTGTCGCTGGAGCCGACCACATCATCACCATGGACCTGCATGCTTCTCAAATACAGGTAATACACACATTAAAATTCCCTGTGCCTCTAATCGCACAGATGAATCCTTATCTCTCACAAACACGCACCAAATGACCAGTGATCTTGCTGTACGGTCTGGCCTGAGTTTAACTGGGTGGGACTTTACGTTTCCATTTTGTAGTTTTGGCTACACAAGAACAGTTTGTTTTCGCTATGTTTTATCTTTTCGTATACTTTGGTAGGATATGGTTTAGAGTAGAGGAGATGTTTTTTTTGCATGCACCTGAATTATGCAGCTGTGTTTATACAAACTCACAGATTTCCACATCTACATTGTTAGGGGTTCTTTGACATCCCGGTTGATAATCTGTATGCTGAGCCTGCAGTTCTCAAATGGATCAAGGAAAATATCAATGAATGGAAGAATTGCACCATTGTCTCTCCTGATGCTGGTGGAGCCAAGAGGTGTGTTTTCTGACTCTGCTTCCCCACTTTTCTCTGTCCTTCTCGCATATTAATATTATCAAAACATTCTGTTTTAACATATGTTTTGGATATTTTATATTCAAATAGCCAACTCAAGGCATTTTTAAACTGAGAAATGTGGATTGTAATAAAGATTCAGACTCTTGATGAAAAAGGACGATGGACATGAGTGTGTTTTACTCTTTTAGGTGTGGCGGGTAAGGAAATGTGTTTTTTCGTGTGTTTGTGTTATGTATGTATGTGTGTGCGTGTGTTGATTTTCTGCTAACCGTGGATGGCCTTTAGCTGGTGATCTTGTATTTATATATTCTGTTTGAAGCTTTTCAAAACTGGCTAAATTTAACCATGCTGCTAATTTAACCCAAGACACAGTTTGTTTATGGAGAAATGAACAGTTTTTTGACAACCCAAGGACCACATTTGAATAATATCTTGAATATAAGTAAGTTCATTCACACTTGAGCGTGTAAATATGTAATGTAATAATTGTGCATGTGGCCTCTCTGTGAAGTATGTGACGCTTCTGGAAAGGCACAGATGCGTTCATGGTCCACCATTCAGAACTGTTAAGGAATGTTAGCTGAGACCTGTGTGTTTGTTTTATCAGAGTGACATCCATCGCAGATCGTCTGAACGTGGACTTTGCTCTTATCCATAAGGAGCGGAAGAAAGCGAACGAGGTAGATCGGATGGTGCTGGTTGGGGATGTGAAGGACCGAGTGGCCATTTTGGTTGATGACATGGCAGACACGTGTGGGACGATATGCCACGCAGCTGACAAGTGAGGACAAGTAACATACATGATTGGATTCATACACGTTTCCTGAATTACAGGATTGGCTTGAATGTGTTTGCCTGTGTGTTTTTATTACATCTGTGCTGTGTGTTTGCCGACCATCAGACTGGTTTCCGCAGGGGCCACTAAAGTGTATGCTATTTTGACTCATGGTATCTTCTCGGGGCCTGCCATTTCGCGGATCAACAATGCCAACTTTGAGGCGGTGGTGGTCACCAACACAATTCCACAGGAGGACAAAATCAAACACTGCAACAAGATTCAGGTATGGAAATTTCTAATATAAGCAGATCTAATACATAGTTTATGGCTGGCATAAAGTATCAGCTTTTATCAGCATATTGGATTTCCAGTTAACATTTTTATAGTGCATCCCCCTGGCCTGCAGATGGCACCATAGAAACATTAGTCACCATTGTACATGTACGAAATAGTTTTAACTGATTTTGTTTTCTTCTCTAGGTGATTGACATTTCTATGATCCTGGCGGAAGCAATTAGACGGACACATAACGGAGAGTCGGTGTCATATCTGTTTAGCCATGTGCCCTTATAACCTGCATACACATACACGTGTCATCACTTCACATGGGTGATAACATTTTTGGAGGAGAGTCATTGCTGAGGCCCGTTTTAAACCATGCTCCCTTATAAGACTTACAGACACACAATAGACATGTGCTTTTTCTGAACAGTGTATGTACAGAATTAAGCCTCTCTTTGGCTACCTGCGGTAACCCTTTGCTGTTGCATGTGTTAACTCCATTTTAAAAGGACATTGTTCATCTAACAACTTGATACTTATTTCCAACTTGCACACTCCACTCAGTCTCTTCCATTAGTCGGTTTTACTGTCATATTGTGATATACAAAGTGACCTGCATGTTAGACTGAGGATTCGCGTCACTGTCTCACGTCTGCCCCGAAACCATTTATAGAGAAGGAAAAAAAGGGGGGGGGGGAACTGCTTATACTGGAAAGTCTCCAATGCTACTTTTCCCTTAAGTTGTGTAACCTAAAGGTACGATGGAAATTCATGAATGTTTATGAACATCTTTGTTGTAGTATCTAACCTGTGACTAGCTGATAGTTTAGAGTAGAATAAAAAAATTGGTTAAACCTCTTTAGAATGCCATTGCAATGGCAGCTGGAGTACTTAGATACTCTTTGGTATCTGTCTTTGTTTCGTCTCAGGTTTCATTTTTAGATTTGTTTTTTGCTTTAACTGTTCTCATCTGTTCAGGGTAATTTGAAAGGGTGAAAGCCCTAGATCATCTTTTTTTTTAACCAGTTGATGTTTATGTTTACAGTCAGGCAGCGTTTTTGATTGCTTGAAGACTGATCTTCTTTGAAGTGCCCTTTAGTTTATACAGAAAACACATGTTATGCTCACACACACACTGAAATACTTTCAAGTGGCAATTGTAGAATGGGCCTGATCCGTCAGCTGTTTAGCCAATTTATTTTGCCATTTTCTGCTTATATCTTAGTGAGTCAGTGTGTTAAGTGAAGTTTCTTTTCTATACTACTTGGGAGAAAATATATTTAGCTAGCTACAGGACTGAAAGCTTTCACTAGAATGATCTCACATGTTTGAGTTCAAAAAGATGACTGAGATTCATTTGATTGGTCAGTGCCGTTTGCCTTAAGGAATGAGAACAGTTGTATCTCATTTGAATGCAGAATTGAATCATTGACAAGTAAAGCTTTACAGATATGAACTGAAACCTGTTTTTGTCTTTATTTTGCCTATGGTCAGTGACTTGCATATTTTATCTAGAAAGACATCCTCATGATTGATACAATAGTGTGTACTTTATTTATTTGCGACTGATAAAATAACAATCCAGTCACTTGTCTACTTCGTTTTTTTTTAAAGAAATATCAAAATATTATAATCCTTCTGTTTTGTTAACGGATTTCATGCGAAGGGTTTAACAGCGTTTAGCAAGCATAACAAATGTAAATGGTAATACAAACTGTTCTGGTCGTTTAAATGAATGGTAATTATTAAAAAAATGCACTAGGTGGCGCGCTGTTTTAATTTTAAATTCTGACCTGCATGTAAGACTGAGTTCTGACAGACAGAAGTCTTTAAGGAAAAGGATTTTTTGTTTCAGGAAAAATAACAATTCGTTTAATGTATTTTTTTGTCGTTTCTCCAAGTTGCGTTTAGCTTAAATTTTATACTTCGTCCGTTGTATCTTTATCTCGGCAACCGATTGCGGGATTGTCTTATCATAAAGAGCAATGTTCCCACGACTCCATATAGTGCGAGCTATCCCGTATCATCCACTTGTCTATTTATGGAAGCTGTTTAAAAGACAGAACGCGGGACAGCACGTGCTTTAAAGCAGGTTATCCTTAATATCATAGAAAGTTACTGCTAAGAGGGATGTTGTTTTTTGCCAGCCAAACAAATAGAAATGTACTAGAGAGAAAGAAAGCGAGATACTCGGGGCTTTCGCCTAGTTACCTCCTTTCGACCTTCTCAACTTTTAACCCCGCCGCGCGCAAGCCTCGCGCTCAGTGATGCTGACCGACAAACGCATATTATTTAACAAACAATTCAGATCCTGAGCATCAGTTCTGCACCAAAAAAAAGGTGAGTTAGTTACATTTACTTTTCTCTCGATACGATATGCATTTTTAGTGGCTGGGAAGCATTTAAAGGAACGAGCAGATTTGTCATGGATGAGATGAGGTGTTCGAGTGTACTGGTGTTGATGTGGGTTTTTCATCATTATTTCGGTGTGAGGGTGGACATGGCTTGTCATGAGTGTGTGAATGAAAAAGGTGTGACTACAGAGGAGGCATCATGCTAACGGGTGACAAAAAATGGATGGAGAAAACAGAAACACGACAGAAGAGAGGAGACAGGGAGCACGTGAGGGGAATGGTTTGAGGAGTGATTTAATCATTCTGAATTTTGCAGCTTTTTAAATCCGCATTAAAGGACTTTTGTAAAATATTTGGGAGAAATAACAGTTCAACTATAGCACGATTTTTTAACGAGTTGCCTGCGCCTTTACTGCAGAATTTGTCAGCAAAAAAACAATGAGGTAAGAGGGGAATTTAAAGAAAAATAAATAAATATAAATGTATAAATTCTGAATGGTCAAACCCCATTTTCTGCCATTTGTAGCGTAAACGGTTTACACTACGTTGGTGAAGACGTCAACAAAATGCAAGACCGCGCTGAATATTGCATTTTAAACTGCATATGATTTTTTTACTGACATGCAAACGAATTTAAAACAACCAACTGGTCAAATCGGCTTTATGTGTCTATGAATAATTCCTGTTAATATGAATTATTTTTAACTGATAAGTTTCTTTTTAAAACACCATCATTTATGATAGGCTACGGGCTGGTATGTGGAGAATTCACCTGATTTCGTGGCTCTTTTATTTCACTCTATAGTGGAATTCAAACGGCGTTATGTCGCATTTAGAGTTGGGATCTGTTCTGTCCTGTTCTGCCCGCAATTCTCCAACGATGGATCTTGAGAAAAATTCAGGAACTCACAGCCGGAAAAGAGCCGGGTCTCCACCGCCGCAAATTCAGCTCTCCCAACAGGTCAGCCATATCACGTGAGAATACAAATATACACTGCAATCGTTTAAACCCTGAGATTATTTGATCGTTTTTAATATTTATTATTGCATCGTTTATGCTGCGATGAATTGTTTTATTAATAATTATAGATTTAGTGTGTTTTACTATGTAGGCCTTTAAGATACCACCCTGAAGGTCGGTAAACAATTAGGAATAATACTTAAATATAGTAAAAGCAAAATTCATTTGATTTATATCTTTTTACTCTCTAGACTATAATAATAAAAAAATCGAGCTGGACATAAACGTTTATTTAAACAATGCAAAACATGTTCACACATAAAACATATTTTCATATTTTAGCCTATAGCCTATTATTTATATTGCTTGAAGAACAATTTTGTAAAAAACGATCGATATCCATAGAAAATATTTGTTTTCTTCTTTTCGACCATTAATTACGTGGAGGGCATGGAAGGAATCAAAGTTTATTTGCACGAAAGAGATCTGTGGGCAAAATTTCATGATGTCACTACAGAGATGATCATTACTAAAGCTGGCAGGTGAGCGACACTTTTTCACTTTTTTGATCGTCTCCTGTTTTTTTATTTAAACAGTTTTTTATTTATTATGCGTGAATACGTAACGCAGCATATTATTCATCCTCAGTAAGACAGTTTTGTCTGTCAGGCCAACTTAAATGTAAAAATAATTTGTTGTTGTTTGCCAGTCGTTGTTGCTGTCCAGGATGTCTCTACATAATACAATATTAATCTCTTTCAGGCGAATGTTTCCCAGCTACAAGGTGAAAGTAACAGGTCTAAACCCTAAAGCAAAATATATCTTACTGATGGATATTATTTTAGCTGACGAGCACCGGTATAAGTTTGCCGATAACAAATGGTAAGATCTAGAATTAAATGATTCAAAATAAATATGTAAAATTATTATATGTATTAAAATGAAATTAAAGTATTAGACTGTTAAATGCTTCCAAATATGTTTAGTATTGATAGAACCAGAGAACTAGGCCTACATACATCCATCTATGGAAAAATTACAATGTTAAGATTCTTTCAAAGCTTGCAACCAAAAATGAAAATGCTTTAATCTCACTCTCAAACCTGTTTTTCCTCTGTGCAACACAAAAGAAGATTTTTTTAAGTATGGGAAACCAAACAACACTGGCCACTGTTGGATGGACACCAAACTACAGAGGCATTTCTCAAAATATCTTATTTTGTACTTCACAGAATGAATAATAATTTATATAAATATATTGAACAGCATGAGGGTAAATTATGCCATAACTGTTTTAAATCTTTGGGTGAACAATCTCTTCAAGTTACAGAAAGTTTTAATTCGCTCACAGCTTCTTTCTATTTTAAATGTTTTGCCTGGACCAAACTCTTCATGTCTTATGTGCTATGCAGGTCCATCAATGGTAAAGCTGAGCCTGGGATTCCAGGCAGACTTTATGTCCATTCAGACTCACCGGCTTCAGGTGCTCACTGGATGAGGCAGCTTGTCTCTTTCCAGAAACTCAAACTTACCAACAACCACCTGGACCCTTTCGGACATGTTAGTGATGACAATCATGTATGCATTGTAATGATTATCACTAATACACTTAATCTTAAAAAGATTCTTCTGTTTTTGGTGCAGATCATATTAAACTCCATGCACAAATACCAGCCTCGGCTACACATAGTAAAGGCTGATGAGAGGAACAGCTTTGGCTCCAGCAACACGAGTTTCTGCACACACACCTTTCCTGAGACGGCTTTCATCGCTGTGACTTCGTACCAGAACCACACAGTAAGACTAACAGCAGGACCCTCTAATCATCACTAGATTTACAGAAAGCTCCAGAGAATTAATGTATATCCCTAATCCTCTGATGTTTTAATTCAAGATCACCCAATTGAAGATTGAGAATAATCCATTTGCCAAAGGCTTTCGTGGAAATGATGATGTCGAGCTGCATCGCATGTCCCGTACAGTGAGGTGGGACACACTACATTAATATGCCCACACAAACACATATTTCACTCTCAGCATTGCAATGAGTATGTGAATATGTGTTAGAATAACTAACTAAATTACTTTCTTCCGTCTTCATTTATGTTTGTTCTGTGTGCCCTCCACTTCAACTTTATATCCCCCAGAAGGCCAATTATTTAATAAAGTGAGAAATTGGATGTCATTGTGTGTTCCGTCTCATAGCCGATGATGTTTTTTTAGACACCCAGAATATGTTGTCCTTTTACCTTGCATGCTTGGGGAACCAAAGTCAAAGCTTTGTGTTGCACATTGACAACATTTAATGTGACACTCGAGAGAGAGATATTTATAGAGAAACAATATTAAGAGCAGAGCGGCACAACACACTGTCAAATACAGAGGTCATTGAAGGGCTAATGTGTGTGTGCACGTATAGAGATACAGAAATAAAGAGCTTTCCTGTAGCTCAGTGGTTAGAGCATGGTGCTAGCAATGCTAGGGTCATCGGTTCGATCCCAGGAATCTGCACATATTCAGATTCAAATGTATAGTATGTATAGTTAATGTAATAAGTCACTTTGGATATAAGCATCTTTCAAATGCGTAAATGTAAGCGGAATGAGTCAGATTGGGAAGCGGGTAGAGAAAGGATAGTTTGCTACCGTAATTGTGCCTTAGCTTAGTAATTTAATTAGAAATGATCTGTTCTGTAAAATCGTTCAACCCTTTGCCCTTCCATGCAAAACATGGCTGCCGCCTTTCCTGCACCCAGCGCTCTCACATTTGCCCCTGCTCCCTTTTTGTGTGACTCACTTTTGCACTTTTTTCCATAGTAAGGAGTACCCGCTGGTTCCACGTAGTACTGCCAGACAGAAGGTGGCTCCACCCTCTCCAGACTGTCCATCTCGGTCTGAGAACACCGTACCCCAGAAACCCAGCCCGGGCTACGCCTGCTCTGACACTTCAGGTATACCTTATGCTCAAGGGTTTTACTTTAGTGACAGACAAATTCGCTTGGTCACAGAAGACAAACATGACACTATTTACTATATCCATGAGTAAATAAAGACAGAAAATGTTTGGTTAAATTACCCCTTTAATTTAAAAGCTGATATGAACCAAGTTTCAATTCTATATGCAGGTGATCATGACCACAACCTCACTGACACTCCTCCCATCAATGACCCCACCTACCCCCTCTTCACCTACCAACTCTCTCCTGAAGTGGCCCCTGTGCAAGGTGCTCCCTGCAGCATGGATATGGCGCAGAATGAGCCTTGCATGTATGGAGGGTCTCAAATGGGCATAGAGGACCTCAGGTGGGCATCTTATATGGACAACACCACTTATCAAAGCTTTTCCTCTGCTAAAGAATTGGGTGGGTCATTTGGTCCCACCACTGACTTCTCTCAGGAACTGTATCCACAATACACCTGTGAGGTGGGTGTCCAGTCACACTGCATGATGACTGATTTCTCAATTTATGCCTGCAATCGATCATTCAGCCAAAATCAACAACCAAACAGCTGGTGTGGGGGCAGCTGAGGAAGTATGTGTCAGTGTTCATGTGAGACCAAGAGTCTGTGATGATTTTGGGAACTTTCCTATAACTTCACCCAGAAATCAAAAAGTATATTTTTTTGCTCCACAGTTTCTGCCTAGTTGATAATTAGAAACACAATGTGTTTGTTTAAACCTGTCATCATTTATTTATTCTAGGGCTCTCCAGAATAAAAGTTTGTTTATACAGTATAATGTATTTCTGTGTACACTGTAAACATGATGTGTTGACTTTACTTAAAAACCTTGATGCAAAAATGGTTCACATATATTTTAAGTAAATTCAACTTAAGTAGATTTTAAGTCGAAATAACAGTACACAGACATATATTATGAAAACACAATTTTTTATTCTGGATGCGATTAAACACGGTTAATCATTGGACATCAGACATGTTTTTCAATAACCTGTATTTATTGCTTCTGTGGAACACAAAAGAAGATATTTTGAGAAATGTCTCAGTGATTTCGTGTCCCTATATTGTACCAACGTTATTCAAAATATCTTCTTTTGTGTTTTGCAAAAAAAGAAAGTTGTGCAGATTTGTAATGATATAACAAAGAGCAAATGATGAAGGAAATTTAATTTTCAGAGATTTTTTACTTTAGACGTGTAATAATTGTATGCATTTATATTACATTTTATATATACTTTTAAATTAATATTTTATATCTTGTTATGCTTACAAAGAAATTTGAGATGGAACCAAAAAGGACTTGACTACTAGAAGGTATTTGGAGAACCATGTATGTTCTGATGCTTCAAAGAGCCTGGAAACCAAAATTTGACAAACAATGAAACATCAATAACATTTTAATATCAACCTCATAGATGACCAATAAACCATAACAAGGGGTTCTTAGTAATTGGATAATTCATTGCAGAACAACAATTATCGTTGCCACGACTTTATTTTTAGAGCTTTTCTAAAAAGGACATTGACTGATTCTAACAAACAAATTTGTCTGTTCACTAATACTGTGGAGCAAGTGGAAACTAACAGGATTGCAGGATAGTTGGTGGACTGGGAGATTTTCATTTGAAGCTGAAAAGCAAAATTGGATACCATTTCCTGTTATCCCAAACCTTGTGATTGTTGTTTGCATGTCCCCTGCTCGTGACATGTTTTTGTTGATTTGTAAATGATAAAATATTGAGTCTGATGTGTGAATCTATCTCGCCTAACATTACCACACCTTGAAGTGTTTTCTGTAAAAATACAGTAGCAATGGTCGAGTTGTTTTTCTATGGCCAGTATTGAGCTGATTCTCAAAAAAGATTTTTCTTTAGTAATGCTGATGTACAAACAATAATAGCTGATATTCAAATTCTGTCAGATATAAAATTACATTAAATATTCTATCTGGCCAACATTTACATGCATCAGCCACAGATGAATTGGAAGGGGACCCTTTATTTGGTTTAGTTTTATCTGTGTTATGATGGGAAAAGTGAATGCTGTGTGCTGCACGTGTCACATTCCATTAAGGCAGCAGTGATTTTACCAATCCTGTCATGGCCCAAGGCAAAAGATACAGAGAGAGAGAGAGAGATAAAGCGAGAGAGAGAGATACTGAGAGAGACTGGGGGAGAGGAGGGTATCAGCTGGACATTTATTTATAGACAGCACAGGGCAATAAGTATTTCATGAGACTACAGCCATTTATAACGTTTTTCCCATGTTGTGAAATTCATGTTCAGGGTATTTATTATAATGTCGATGTGTTATTATAAAGTATTTATTGCTTTTAAATACACTAATTGTGTTTGCTGATATGTATTTGAAATTGAAATTCAAATAAATTAATTTTAGTTTGAAGTTGTTTTTTTATGAGGCATTTTTGCTTTAGTGTGTGGCAGTTGTAGAATCTATGTGTGTTGTGAGGTGTTTTTTTGAAGCTTGTTTAAATATGAGACTGGAATAAAATGCAAATCCACAGTCTGTATGTCTGTTGTGTTTACTATATCTTACATGTCGTTATTTATTTGAGATTCCAACTTGATTTCCAAAATGTTGCCTTTTCCAGCTCCAAAAGTAATATCTGCACAGTTTATCCTTTTGGACTTGTGTGGGATTGTTAAATCCTATCCCAGCTAAAGGGAATATGGGTGGATTGTTAAAGGTCCAGGTCCTTGTAGCAAGGTTGAGAATTGCAGCCAACCGCTCAATCACCCCTCCCCCTGCCTTTCAAAACACTACTAGTTGACAGAACATGGCGAATTATTTAGATAGAAATAGCTCATTCTAAGGTAATAAAATCATAACGCTTCATTGTGTACGCTCTTTATACACCCTGAAGGCATAGCTATGTATATTATAGCACTTCTATCAATAGATCATCCCAAAAATTACACACTGGAACTTTAAATGATTAATGTCAAATTAATAAATTAATACAGACGTTTTGGTACTGATCACCTCGTGCTGCATGTTTAGTGACTTAAGATCAATTTCGTGGCAAGCTCTCAGATTATTTTTGGAGAATAAGGCGTTTTCGAAAGCAATGTTTAACCACTTTGCACTCACTGTTTAGTCGTGTGTTTTGTGCCACAATACTGTGGAATCACAACAAGGGTTGTTTCTCTGTCTTGTTTCTCTATCAGAAGTTTTTCATAACATCAATGACTAGAAAGATATTTTTGGAAAATCCAGGCATTTTTCATATAATGCTGACATTTTTTAGCCTAAAATGATTGATATCAAAAAATGCTATTTTTTACTGACTGTTTTGTGATGAAAAACAAGATTTACTGTGCTCAGAAAGCATAGAGTGTTTTAACCTTTTAAAATAAAATGACTCCTAGCAACAAACTGTAAATGTTCCATGTTTTAACACTATAAATGTGTAAATTTCAGGAGCGCCATATGAATTTGAGAAATGCATTATCTCAAAGGAATTCTGTGGAAAGCCAAATCTAAATCCACATTGAAATGAAGTCTATGGAATGCTTTTGACCCTGACTGGATTTCCCGGCTCAGTTAAGTATTCATTTACTGGTAATTAAGTGATCTGAGCTCATTTTCTCAATTCTAATGGCATCATCCAGCTCGTACAGGAATCACGCCGCTGCCCTCAGTACACTCTGGTGCACATGGTCTAATAAGGGCCCTTTTACCTCTCTAACATTAGCCTGTAATGCTATTAACCCATTCATTGTAAAGATGCCCACTTAAGGGAAATGCAGAAGGGAAATATTCCCACTTAAGCAAATTTATTGCGATGTGGAGGAAATTAAAAGGCGTTCATCTTAATGCTCGAGTCTGTGCCGCTCACAATGCTTAATTATTTTATTTTCCTGATCCTCCTTTCAAGCTTCGATCAACATTAACAACAAAAATGTATTGTTATATTGATACTAGGCTACATGAAGTCTTAATTTACTCAAGCACTTTATTTATAGTAACATATAAGCTTAGTTTTATTAGAAATTAATCTTCCCATGACCTCATAGCAAAGTTAAACAGTAACTGTAAGGTGTTGTATTGGGTTATATTGGGTAGTTATGGTAAGGAAGTTCACCTTCAAAATGAAAAGTGTCATCATTTAGGGACCCTGTTGTCATTTTAAACCTGTGTGATTTTCTTTCTCCTACAAAACACAAAAGAAGATATTTTGTCCCCATTGACATCTGTTGTAGTATGGACACAAAACCAATGCAAGTAAATGTGGACCAAAGTTTTTCAAAACATCTTTTGTGTTTTGCAGAAGAAAGAAAGTCATTCAGGTTTGAAACAAGGTTAATAAATGACAACATCATTTTCATTTTGAAGATGAACTATTCCTTTATGAGAAGCGTGTGAATACTATTATCACAATTTTAATATTTTGGCCTCTTTTACTTGATTTGAAGGGGGAAATTAGTTTAATCAGTTTATTGTAGAATCATGTAGACTTGACAATAAAAATTAATCATCAAACAATATATGAAATAACATTACTAACAAAATCTATATGCCCAGGCCAGTATATTCTATTTAACTCTACACACAGAAATTGTTTTTATAGAGGGGACAGTGTAGCTACATTAGTAGCACACTGTATGTCAACAGGATTCTTTTTGCTCAAATAAAATGAATTATTCCTCTAAAATGACTAATGTAATGTCAATTTAGATTCATTTATTTTAACAGGAAAATAACACTTCATTGTCAGCAGTTGTGAATAATCAGCTTTAAATTCCAGGGCATTCGTGTGTATTTGATGCTTAGTCCAGGGGTTCTCAACCTTTTTAACTTCAAGTCCCCCCATTGCTTTCAATAATTTTCAATGGTCCACCACCCACTCGCAGAAACATATATTTTACTCTAAAAAATATTTTAGAGCTTGTCATTTACTAGAAAAACGTTTGTTCATTAAAAAAGCGGCAAAATCAAAAGAAATATATATTTTTGTTTAAAAAATGTATTTTATTGCTCATTTTGTCTAATTTTATTTATCTCGAGGTTCCCCTGGCTTAGTGGACCAAAACACTAATCGAACCCCCTCCCCCAATAACAAGAAGACTGTTCCCTACAGACTGATCCTCAAGAGTCAAAGCTTGCAGTCATAAACACATATTACCAAGCTTTTTAGACTTTACTATGGTATTAACATATTAATATGTTCGTTGACAGGTACAACAACCATCAGAGTACATGCTCATTTTACCTGCTCAGACAGTGTGCTTCTTTAGGACATGCTATTTCTGTATATTGAATAAAATTAAAGGATGCATTTATTCATCCTATTTTGGCATCTTTTTTCATAATTTGTTCAAAATGTTTCTGTAGTGATGTGTAATAACCCAAATACAAACAACTCAAGAACAAGAAAAAGAGTGTCTGCTGCATGCCACATACTGTAGATGATGTGGTGGTGAATGGGGCACCCCGATGCACCCCCGCCCCACCTTCAAATGTTACGGGCCAGTCTCCTTCGGCAACAAGGAGCCACTGTCACTCTCCATTAGCAAGAGAGTCCTAATCCCTCCACACAAAACCGGCATAATGATATCACTAACCACGGGTGGCACCGCCGGCCAAACAATGCGTGTGTGTATGCGTGCAAGACCCTAATGTCCACAGCTTGACCTTTCACAAACACTTGTTTCACCAATCCGAACCTTTTTGAAAATGTCTTCCTACATGTTTTGTGTCTGCTTGAATATGGTTTCAGCAAACTGAAATGCATGGCCCTCTAATTGACCCCATATAAAAATGATTTCTTTTCAGGCAGTAATAATATAAATTATGTCCTTATACAACACAGGTAATACTTGGGAGCTCAAAAAGTCTACATTCAATTGCAGATTATTGATAATCCATAAATTGAAAAACAAGTGTGTAGGACATGAATCACCTGTATACTGTCTGTGGCTGTTTTGTTTGAAACAACATTATTCCACCCCCGGTGCACCCCAGCGTTCTTGCTCAATGCTGTTTACTTTCTTTAAACATGCCCTCTGTTGTCAACACTAAACGATGCATTAAAACTGTCAAACAAACAAACAAATGCACTCTGACCCTGGCCCAGCGGGACAGCAGTTGTATCTTATCACCACAACCGTTAAGTAATGGTAAACATCAGCATCCTAAATATTGAGTGTCTGCTCACTCACCACTGTTATGCTCTTGAATAATGAATTTCGCCTGTGCTTGTGCAGTGTTTGATCATCTGTGAATACAATGGAGAGACACACAGAGACCTAATGCCACCTTTATTTACTGTCTGTGTGATATGTGTGGTAGCACTGCAGTAATATGTTTTCATTCAAAGATTTGAGATTTGAGCAAAGGGTTAAGTACAGACCACTTCGGAAAACGCAAACAAAACTGGTCCTGAAGAACTTGCTGTTTCAGTTTTTTATCATGGCAGAAACGTTTGAACTGAACATTTATAACTAACTGAATAAAAATATTAAACTAATATCTTTAAGAAAGAATTACATGTTTGATTTAAAACACTTCTGGACCAGTGTTTAGATGTTGCAGAGGGGTCCAGGGCAAAATATAGTTCCCCTGTTCTTATCAGATATTGCAGGGGTCATGTGGGTCTGTCTGTGATATATGACAATTCAATTAACCCCCACATTCTATGTGAACAAAATACAGTACAAATATAACAAATAGAAAGACTACAAATTGTGTTAAGCAACATTTACAGGTGACGATTATTATTATTTTAACTGACAATTATACTTTTTATTACTTAACATGTTACATACATTTTTATGAATTACCAATTTTGACTATACACAACATACAGCCTCAATATAATTATATTAATTTAAAATTTAATTACTCTAATAATTAATAACTAAATAATTTATGTAATATAATTATTAATAAATAAAACATTTAGCTTTTAACTCTAAATAGCTATACAAATGGTGAATATGTGTCAAATGTTTGTTTATATATTGTACAGATTATGTATATTTTTGTGCAAATAGGTCACTGACCTTAAAATGTGAGCGAAAATTAAAGAAAGGTATTTGCTAGTGAGAGCTGCTTTGGACATAAACATGGGTGGTAGAGATCCATTCCTCTAATTTCTCAAGGAAACAACAAGACGTCTGCGTGGCCCTAATGCACTGAGAAGGTGACAGGAGACCGAAATCATGTTTATGAAATATAAATGAAGGTTTAGACAAGCGCACGAAAACAAAAGGACTAGAAAAACATACAAAGACACTTAGCGTATTTAAACATACCTCATATAGTCCATTACGTATCATAAAAAGTCATTTTTCATGTTCTCGCATTGTTATTGCGGAGGAATTATTTATTAAATAACGAAAAATATATTAAATTCTAATGAGTTGAACAACAAAGTGGCTAAAATGTCATGAAGCTTGTCTATTAAAACGGGGATCCACAGGGAAAGACTTTTTAAAATATTTAATGTTTTTTTATAAGCTATTATTATTATTATTATTAAGAAAACTAAGACTTAACGCAATATAGACTTTGATATAGGCAAAGTAGCCTACTTTTAATCTTAAATAATAAATATCGATGAACATCGACCTAAAATCACCAAATAAAAAAGAAACAAAGAAAATGGGTTAGACCATCATTTTGGAATTTACTTTGCCACTGGAGGGCAACATACACTGAGCTCTTCTCGTTGCTGTGGAAACGAAACAAGCAAAAAAGTTTGTCCATCTTTGCCCAATGAGTGTGCGAACAGCAGAAGTATTTTAAAACTAGAAAACATCAAATAGACAGTAAGGATGAACTTGAATTTGGACGATTACTTTCGCACCGTCTTCGAGGAGCAACTGTCATTGTAAGTGTATTTATTTGATAATGTTGTTGCTAATCATTAATGTGGCTGAGATTCAGCGAGTCGCCGAGATTTCACAATAAGTCGAAGTGTGGCGGGCTTTGTTTCGGCCGATGTGGAGGGAGTTCATCGCATATAGTCAAATACTGTATAAACTTGCCTTGCAGAAAAGAAGCAGAGCAGCAAAACGATTTAACATCGTTGGCAACGATGCTTTTGGAAAAGCGCCGAGAGGAAAAGAGCGTGGACAGAGATCTAAACGCTCATAAAGAGGTTGTTGTCGAACAATATTTATATTTATTTTGAGCTAGAAAATGTTATAGTCGTCTAAGTTTAAATTTGACTTATGGTGTCAGGAGCTTGAAAAAAAGCGGGAGGGATTCAGACGGAGGAAAGAGGACATGATGAAAGAGGAGGAAAAACTAAAGGCATACGTCCTGAGTTATGACCCGTTTCTAAAAGTAAGGCAACATCCTGCATCTGTCTTGCTTGCATCATGTGTTACACATATTCTTAATATGTGTATTATTATTTCTGTTATATTTATTATGTATATTAAAAAAATTGTCTCTTTGAAGGAAAATGATTCCAAACACAATCTTGCCTTGAGGAAAGCAGAAGCAGAGAAAGCTCAAATTAGACTCAAAGAACATAAAAGCCAAGAGCTTCAGATCGAGCTTGAAGCCCAGCAGGCCCGAGAAAAGCTACTAGAGGCTCGTGTAAAAAAAGCTAGTATCATTCAGCGCTTCCTGGAAAGTGGAGTAAAGATGTCTGTAAAGGTAGTGATGGATATTGATTAATAACAAACCGACAGAAAAATCCTCTTGCTTAAGAAGCTTTGACCTGCAGTCAGCGAACAAATACACCATTGAATTCTGTTTCATTTATTTTGATGCAGCAGGTCGCCATTATTTTTGTGTTAGTAATGCATTTTATTTCTCTCTCTCTCTTTTCATCACATTCGAGTTTGAAAGCATTGGTCAACTTATAGCCCATTGTCATTCGATCCTGTCTATCCGTGAGCAGCTAGTGAAAAAACAGACTGCAGCAGAGAAAGAAAGAGAACGCATCGGCATGGAACTGAGACGACGCAAACACGAACAGAGTGTTATTTCCCTGGACTGTAGTATCAAACTGTCCCAGCAACAGACACGGCTAGACAACATACGTGCGCAGGCATACAGATGGGTAAGTATGCACACATTCGTGCCACCTCTGTCTTCTGGAATAATTAATTCCACATGCATCAAAACATTTCCTTGTTCTACAGGAAGAAATTATGAAGCGCATCCAGTCTACGGCTGCAAAAGAGACACTTCTTTTGGGTCAGATTAGGGTCACAATCCTTAATCTCTATTCCATGATTAGCAAAATTCCTGTGGATGTTGAGAACACCTTTGCACAGTTGGAAAAGGTGAATAATGCAAAAAACACAACAAATACAAAACAAGACAAGACAACTTAGACAAGACAACTTAGTATTTACTTGGTTTTGTGAAATTAGAACTAAATGAAATGGAACAGTAGTACAGTAGTGTGTAGCATGAAAGAAGTTAAGAAAGGAGATACAGTCAATTTTAAATAGTTATCACATAGCAAAATGTGATAAAGTGTATCAAAGAAATTTGATCACAATTATATCTCTAATTTGTAACTGCTGTTACTGCTTTAATAAGATTATTGTTTACATTTTTTTCAGATTCATAATTTCCTGCTTCGGACTGGTACAGATCTAAAATGAGAGGCCATTCCTTAAAATGAAACAAAAAGTTCCAAAGATGTATGTCCACAAAAAATAACCAGATGTGACTAAATGCATTTCATGCAGCATCTTGCCACCTATATAGAGGTTAAAAAGGGTTACTAATTAATAGGTCCATGTTTTCAATATTCATTAAATTGTAAAATATTATCATAACATTCATGTGGAGTAAAATGTCATACAAGGTTTTATCCTTATTAAATATTAATATTAATTTCTGAATGCTTTACAAGTCTCAGCCGATTTTATTCATCAATTAAAATAAGTATTTATGGGTCTGCTTTCAACTGTTTTATTTTCCTTTTTTCCCCTTTCCTTTCTTTCCTTTCTTAGGCTTTGCTTTGGCCTTCATGGCCTTGCGCACACAGAAGCCTCTCCAGAAGGCCTGTATGACAACGGCTGCTTGGCTGTGCAACTCTCTTTCTCTCTCCTGTTGTTCCCTTTGCTTCTGAGCCTGCTGTCGCTCCTCCATAATCTGAGAGTATTCTAGTTCCAGAACGGCAACATGTTCCTCCAACTCTTCGAACTCTGCCTTCTCCTCTTCATATCTTTGAGTGATTTCATCCAGCTCGGCCTGCACATACACACAAACCACATTCATATGGACCCAATAAAAAAACAAAAAATTTAACCTGAATTATAAATGAAAACTACTACTAGTTTTAAAGGAACTGTTCACCCAAAAATTCTGTCTTCATTTACTCACACTCAAGTTTTTCCAAATCTGTATACAGAAACCGGTGACTCAGCCGGCCCTCCAGCTGGGACTTTTGACGATATTTGGAAGAATGCTTTCAACCAAACAGTTCTTGGCCACCATTGACTACCATAGTAGGAAAAATTACTTTATAAATGTATTTTTTCTGCTGAACACTAGCAAAGCAAACAGTTCTGATGCACCTTTGACTACCATAGTAATTTTTCATGGTAGTCAATGGTGACCAAGAACTGTTTAGTAACAAGCATTCTTCCAATTATCTTTCTATGTGTTTATCATAACAAAGAAATCTTACAGATCTGGAACAACTCGAGGGTGTGTAAATGATGACAGTAGTTTTATTTTTGAGTGAACTGTCCCTTTAACGTTTAATTTGTCCCCAAAGTTTAATGATCAAAACCACACAAAAGTGGTGTGTTTACTAAAAGAATGAACTAGATTTAACACAATTTAATATAAAACACCCCAAAAGCACTGCTTAAAAAATCTTTGCTTGATAAAAAATGTTAAGTCAGTAAAGCTGAAATCTCTGTGCTTTTTTACTGATAGTGGGTGCGTAGATTCGTAAAAACGGCACATAAGTGAGTGGATATTTCTGTCTTTTCTTGATAATAAATGTGTAAAAGAAATGACGTCAACCTCAGTTTAAAGATCTACCTGTTTCTCTCCCATATCACCATCATATTTCTGAATCAGGTTTTCGATCTCAGTTTCCTCTTTGTATTTTTCCTGCAGATCGAAGCCAGCAACATTTAGAACAAAATAAAGATGTTTAAACTGTTGTTATTTGAGTAGTTAACACAATAATTGTTTCTGTTTTAACCCTAAGGACATCTTAGCATGCCAAAACACACCTTACGTAGCTCCTGTTCTCTCTCGCTGTACTGTGCAATCACAGCATTTAGTTGAGCTCTCATTTGATTGACCTCCTGCAACACGTGAGCCCTTTTCCCCTCTGAAGTTTTCTTATCCGATTGGTTCTGTTTCTTAGCTTCCTGTTGAGTTTGAACCACAAACTCCTCCAAGCCCTTTTTCATTTCATCGAGTGAGCTCTGCAGCTGGTTTATTTTCCGGGTCAGCGTAGATATCTACAGAGGACAGAGAGAGAGCCAGGTGACGAAAAGATGAAATAAAAAGATTTGAGTGAAGAAAAACAAAGATATGGAGAATTCAAGTTAATCCTCATGGTCGTGTTTATTTGAGACAATATACATTGAACAATTTGACTTTTTCTCACCTCCGTGTCTTTGTCTTTTATCGCCATGGCAACCTCTTTGTCCAGAGAGTCTATCAGCTCCAGAATGACATGATGATGTAGACTGACTTCTTGCATCATCTGGCTACGTTCTTGCTCCTCTGCGGAGGTTGTAAGCAGCCTTTCCAAAACAACCTCCTTCAACTCAAACAGACCGTCTGTCAGCTTCTGAGACACCATTTCTTCCTGTGTGTTAGGCTCTACATGTTTAAGTATCTCTCCAGTTGTCAAACACTTCCTAAGATGTCGCAGAATGTCACGGAAGGAGTCCTGAACTGCCTTTTTTGACTCTGTTTGTTGTTTTCTCAGCTTACTTCCATCAAGACTTTTATCAAGCATTATAGCTTGGTGCCTTTGTCCAAGAGTATGATGCTCTTTCAGGGCCCTGACAACGTCTTCTCCCAAGTCTATAGAAAATGTTTCGGGACAGATAAGTAAAGTGGGTAGAAGAGAGACTATCTCCAGATGATGGATACAATCATCTAGTACTCCAGAAATGAGCTTTGCTTCCAGTGATCCCAAACTCTTTTTGGAAGGGTTGACAAGCCTTAAGAAGGCTGTTTTGGTTCTGTTGGGGATGTTACGGGCAAATGTGTGGGACAATCTGTCTTCAACAGCAGGAACAGCTGATTTTGTGGCCATCATTTGAATTTTCTTTAACAAAAGAGAAAGAAACATAAAATCAAAACAGCTAAAAGCAATAAGATAAACATAACAAATTATTAATTTGACCGTTAAAAACTTATGGACAAAAAATACCCCAGAAAAATATCAAAAATTTACCAAATCGTAATATGACAAACTATGGAGCCTAGAGTATTACCGTGTTAAGTTTGGCAGAATCTGTGAAAATGAAACTTAGCTGCCTGTGGACGATACAGCCGAAAACAAACTGCGATGTTATTTACATCAGTTGCTATGACACCCGTTGTCATGACATTGTGAACTTCAACCTGCTCTCCAGCAGCTATGTTTATACAACTATGTTTATAAGTAGCATTCTAGTGCATATATTTATAAAACCTAGATATTATTATGTGTTAGTCATAGATATGTGTGCTAGACCATTTCCATTGAATGTATTTTAATCGTTTATAGACGGGGACTTTAACTCTGAAATCTTTGCTGTTCCGTCTCAGTTGCCAAAAACGGCACTGTCGTAAAACACATAACGTCAATTCTTCCTGCTTGTCGGCGAAAGTTCTTTTATTTATAATGTTAAAACTCGTTTAAACAGTGTTTTTTTCATTTGCGAAGTTGAGTTTGTCTTGTGTCAAGTTTTTAAGACACCGTATACTTTCAGCATCGGTTTGAACGTATTTCAGTACGAGACCCAGATAATGACGTAAACAAACAGACAGACCCACTTATGGTTTTATGGATTTAATGGTTCAACTTAATTTTAAGCACACATTTTAACTTTATTAGTTCGATGTCTTAGAGAGGACAAACGGGTTCTGTAACTCGTTTTGTCTAGCGCGAGTCAGTGTTGAAGTTTGTCCGCAGCTGCAACGGTTAGTTTATTGAACTTGCAGATCGCGTGTCCTCTAAAACACCGATCTGCTGATCATTTTTCCGGTTCAGCGGGATGGCTGACGGGGACGACGACGTTCCTCTGATTTTGACCTGGGACGATGCGAACAGTGGACTGCTGGAGGAGGAAGAGAGTGCGTATATCCTTACATATTATGATTGATTTTTATTTAGGACTGGCATTTCAGAAGCTCCCCAGTTTTAAAGATATTTGGGTAGGAGTATCGGTCTTTTATTATTAGGCATTTATCACATTTCTGTGTCTCTGGCATCCATCATGGGCGTGCAGACATCCCCTGTTGCCCCCTACAGAACAACTCATTCAAGCCTTTTGCTTTCTGGGACCGACCTGTCAGATATGGTATTAAAGCCTTCATTAGCTTGTTAAATTGATATTTGGTTGGATGATATTTTGGATAATCTAGAGTCAGATCCTGGCCTGATCTTTAACATTTACTTTGCCTGATTATGGCCTCAGCTAGATGACAAATACATGTTCATAACCTTTTTTCAAAATTTAAACCAGACAACGTTGGGGTTAAATTGTATATAAATGTATGGGCAAGTGTGTATTTGAGATCTATTGCGTTATCGACATTTCTTATAAAGATGTTTAAAGCACACGTATAAAACGAAACGTAATTTTATCAATGATCATACACTGCTCATACTGTCATTGAGTAGAAAACAGTTAAATGGTCTGTTGTTCCCCACCCCGACGGTAGAGGGCGCCACAGTCAAGTGAACGCCCTTTATCTGTTGTCTTTAAAAAGTGCTGAGAAACCTTCTTAAAGGTGAAATGTTTGTGTAACATGGTGTTATACCCTTATGTTAATCTTAATCTCACTATAAAACCAGGGCTTGTATGTATAAAGCCACTCGGAGTAACATTTTACGTTTTAAGTGTGTCAAAATTCTAAGGATGATGTAATTGTACTCTTATTCTTACACTTAAGAATAAGAGTGATTCAATAAGGTTCCTAAGTGTTAAGACAGTCTCAGCTCCTTCATTATTTAGGAGAGTTGAAGAGATTAGATGGCACGTTACAACAAATCAATGTGTTGGAATGATATGATGACAGGGAGATAATTACATAATACAACAATATAAATAAAGTTAAATCGTTTTTTCAGGGATTTGCAGCTTTGGTCTTTTCTAATACAGCTGTGAGTGCAATATGTTACAGGTCCCTGCCAAGGGAGGAACTGTATTCAGATTAAACTCTTTTTTTTTAATAAAAGACAAAGAGAGACGAGAGTTTGCTGTTAGTCAAGCTGTCCTCTGTGTTGTCTCTATTAATAAACAGTGTTTGAAACCACATGTAAACTGAATACTAGATTCATATATATATACACTTAAATAACAAATAGATCAATAAATAGATCAAATAAAATGCTGCGGGCGCCATCTTCTGCCGAGATGCGGGAATTCATTCAGCGCGAGCATTATAGATGGCTAGTAGCTAGCCATTAGTGAACATCGGTATTATGATGGATCATGGGATTGAATGAGTGCACTCAATAATGTCCACCACGATTTCGGACACCACTAAAAATGGATGCCCCCTTAAATAGTGCAATGTACTAGGGAATAGGGCGCTATATCAGACACAGCCTAGTAACACTATCTATCATTGCTATTAACACAATCTCATATGAATGGTAATAAATATAAATAATAAATATCTATACAGGTACACAAATCATTTCATATTTCATACTTGCCCAATTGCTGAATTTTCGTTTATTTTACCAAAATAAGTTGTGCATTCGCGGGGACAGCAGTCTAAGCAGAGATTCCCAGCTTTAAGCATTGCGGATAAGCGGTAGAAAATGGATGGATGGATGGAAGTTGTGCATTGCATCTGTATATATAAGTAAAAAAAAACAATAAAATATTTGTAATGTCTTTATTCAGTCAGAAAAATTTGGTGACATACTATGAATTCACTATTGCATGTTACCCTATAGAGCTCCGTCAGTCACGTGACTTTTTCTGTTTACACCGCCATGATAGCAGGCAAGAACAGCTGGGAGCGGATATGAAATGAATGGCGCCAGCATGAGTTTCAAGGCAACAGAGTTCACTGGGCACTTTAATTCAAAAGACATAGACCTGTGCATAGCAAAACTTAATAGATTAAATGTAACAGATCCCTATAATGCCCCAGGGTGTTTTTAACGTGTATCAATAAAGAAACGGATAGCTAAATGACCCTCCATTGAAGCCTTGGGTGGTGGTCAGACACGATGGGGTTGTATTAGGAGCCCACTGCGATTGCACAGCTGGACTAGTGCTGCTCTTATGTGTCTTGTTTCTAAGAGATAACGTAAGCGGTGATATGTGTTAGTTAGCACTTTTTATTGCAGTTAACCATTTAATGGTCTATCAGGGATTCGGGATCCTTGGCAATTTGATACAATTATTTGCCCTTTGCTTTCCCCTGCCGTTATTGCATCCTGGCGCACTGCAGCTGTCCATCATGTTATAATAGTACGATTTGTAAATTCTTAACTTTATTTTGTATAGTCTGGTTTGAAATTATTGTTTGACCACTTTCAATAACAATGCTACAGCCCCTCCGGCGCTCTCTCTCAATGGCAGAGTTCGGATTGCGTGACGTCAACCTCCGGAGCTCTATTGGCTGATTTAGAGGTCAAAGGCAGCCATTCTGTGTTTACTGAAAGCTGATTTTAGCTTCTTTATAAAAGTCTCCTACTCTTAAAAACAGTCAAACACTTAAGTCAATGCTTAAGACAACTCTGAAGAGCATTTCTGAAAGGTTTTATACTCACGGGCCCAGATTCTTCACTGAATACAGATCAAATTGTGAGCTGTTTTATAGTTTCTCGTGTATATTTTCATCATGACTTACGATGTATATACTGTAAGAAAAATATATAGAGCTAAAAGCTTTTTGGTGGGAATAGGGTGTTGTGTAGGACTGTTGCCTTAAGAGTGAAGTATCCCAACCACAGTTGTCATGTGTTTAAGTTTCAACCACTGCAGCATAACAGCCTTTGTACAACACACGCACAGAGACAGAAGAGTTTAAATGCTGTGTCAGCTTTACACCACACTGTTTGTGGCCTCCCAGCCCCCTACACACGCATTATGACCGTCAAAACAGTTTGATAGTAATAAGGACTTGATGTTTGAAGCTTTGGAGGACCCAAGTCTTTAACCAAAGTACATGAAATTTCTTTAAAACAAAACACAAGTCTGTGTTCAGTTGTCAGTACCAGGACTGAGCAGAGTTTTTCTTCATCATTTTGTTTTTGGAAGAAACAAGAACATTGAAAGCTGAACGGAAGATCAGAAGCCTTCACTTCTCCATGCTGTTTCAAAATGTTTTTACTGTCAGTGTGACGATTGTCTACGTTGGAAATCTTGGCCATGGATGTGTATTCAAACAACCACCTTTGTTCCTTTGCCTTTAAAGGAAAGCTGGATATCTGTTTTTGGAAGAGGACTGAATAGAAATCCGTGATAAGTGCTGTGTATCGGTTTATGATTTATCTGACAGAGGGAACAGTGTTATTGTTACGCAAGAACTCAATGAAAGCTGTTTACAGATAGTGGTGAGCCACTGAACTGATCGGCTGTTAAGTAAATGATTCAGTCAAATTTTATTTGGTCTAATTTCAAGATAAACTATAATTCCATTTAGCCTGACAGGGAATTTTAAGGGGTGTTGGTGGATAATGCCCGTATTTATTGCTTAAACAGGAGTAATGGTGAATACAGAACAATACGGAATAGAAACTTTTGCTTCCTTCAGTGACTGAATCATATTAAACCAACAGCACAGCCTTTTTAGATCACATCCTCAGAGGACAGCTGTGTATTTGCGCTTGGAGACAAAAGTATGTATATACAGAACTTGGATAACACCAACAACAGGAGGATGTTCCCGACACATTGAAACCTGAGGACTAGTGTAAGCGAAGCTGATTGGAGGGTCTGCAGGAAGTTGTCACTGTGTTTGGGAACAATGCTTGAGAATATCCAATGGACTGTCTATTCCGCCAGTTTACACAGTGATATTTGAACTGTCAATGCCATTTTCTGACAACACGTCCTCTGAGAGGGGAAAGAGATGAAGATTCCAGGGTGGGATGCCGACTTGCCTGCCTAAGACATAACATCACTGATATTCAGCTGTTTTTACTTTAGCAGTGAAATGTTGGAATCGTGATTGCTTGTGGAAAATCTTAATTTCGTGTTAGTCTTGTTTCAGTAAGGATTGAGTTGAATCAGTGTCTTGGCATAGTGAATTTTTTTTACATTAGATGTGAGGTTTTATCTGATTGCCTTTTTTTATCGAAATTACCTTTTTTTCCGAGTTACCAAAATAAATAATCACTGCGGTAAGTACATTTTCCTCATTTGAGGCATTGTGAGTGTCACCATAGGATTCGCTTCTGCTTTTGGATCTTTGACTGGCACAATGAAAACGGCACGTGCGAGTGAATTGTTGATAGTTAACCCGTACAGCTACTTGACCAATAGTATGCTTTCTGTCTGATAACAGGGGCCCTGGGCCCATCACAGAGGCTGCTATGGAGACCAGTAATACATATAAATGCATGACAGGGCTGACGCATGATTGGCCTGTCCAAGTGTCCACATTCTGCGAGCAGTTTGAGTGTGTCGGTATGTGAGTTTGAGAGAATCAGATTGAAGCTATCATGCGTGTCACGTGACTGAAAAATGTTGATATTATTTTATTTGTCTTGTTTTTCTGTTCTTCACACAGATGGGGTAGGGAATTATGATACTGTAAATAATGTCGTCATTCCAGCCTCAGGAGCAACCGAACCCAGGGCACAGAATTCACTGCGGCACAGCTGGGAAATGAACTACCAGGAAGCAGCAATATACCTACAGGTAACAATACACACAGTGAAACAGCTAAATAGATTTAATTCAATGTTATTT
Source organism: Barbatula barbatula (assembly GCF_947034865.1). Classification (NCBI taxonomy): domain Eukaryota; kingdom Metazoa; phylum Chordata; class Actinopteri; order Cypriniformes; family Nemacheilidae; genus Barbatula; species Barbatula barbatula. The sequence continues at coordinate 22,829,833 of NC_136767.1, read as the reverse complement.
ATATAGCATCTACATAGCATATTTCACAATATGCATTGTTGCAAAGGATCTTTACAGAAAAACATTAAGCAAAAAAAACTTGATGACTTGAAAAAAAATATGATACAAAAATACGATATTTTTATAACAAACAGGAAAAGACGTTATCATATAGCAGTAAAAACATCTAGATCAGTGGTTCTCAAACTTTTCAGATCAAGCGCCACCTTTAATATTAATAATTAAGTTCCACCAAGTACCACCTAATGACCGCTATAAAAGACACACGAATAAACACTTAAATTAATAGTAGAGCTGTGAATATTGACCCATGCCTATTTGCCTTTGTGTGCTGTTTTTTAGGAGGGAGAGAATAATGACAAGTTTTTCACTCATCCCCGGAGTGCCCAGGCACTCAGTGCCTACCTGTTCGTTCATAATCATCTGTTCTACATGATGGAGTTACTGACCGCAGTGTTGCTCATGCTCCTGTCCCTCTCTGAGGCTCCTGCAGTCCCCACTCTCCGCCTGGACGTTTATGTATGTGCCTTTAGAATATGCATGTGATTTTGTGTTTACATTACGAAAATGTTTTTATGTTTAATTCATCGGTTAGGTTCATGCTACTCTGGAGTTGCTGGCGTTGGTGATGGTGGCGTTTGAGTTGTGTATGAAGCTTCGGTGGCTTGGCTTTCACACATTCATACAACATAAGAGGACCATGGTTAAGGTAAATGTGTCTGCGGAGCTGGGAAGATTACTTATGAATTCTAATCAGTTACTGATTATAGATTACATGACAAAATTTGTAGATAGTAATGCCTACTCTTATATTACAAATTTTTGTTGATTTACATTTTTAAAATTAAAATTTATTTTAAATAAATTATTCTTTTTGAGGAATCCTTATATCCGCTCTGTTTTTGTTTACATTTCAGACGTGTGTCCTGTTTATTCAGTTCATCGAGGCGATTGTAGTCTTAGTTCGGCAAACGTCCCACCTGCGTGTGACGAGAGCCCTGCGGCCCATCTTTCTGGTAGACTGTCGTTACTCTGGAGCTGTTCGCAGGCATGCAAACTCTAGTTCTCTTCAACTATTTTGCACAGAGATGTACACAAATAAAGAATGTCTCATGAATGAGGGTTTTCTTCACAAACAGCTTATTTAAATATAATTATGTATGGTAACACATAATGAAATGTTTCTCTGTATGTGATTTTGTACAGTATATGTATGGTTACAACTTGATAATATAAAATTATTTCACTTTTGTGCTTATCCGTATGTTTTTTGGTCTCTGATTTTGTCTTCCTTCAGAAACCTGCGGCAGATATTTCAGTCTCTTCCACCCTTCATTGACATTCTCCTGTTGCTGCTTTTCTTCATGGTCATCTTTGCTATCCTGGGTTTCTGTCTGTTCTCCCGCAATGCGGTCGACCCTGTTAGTACATTACACATACACAAACACACACACATTACTTTTGTGTTCAATTCTTTCCTCTCACATATGCTTTATTTATTTCTCCAGTATTTCAACACATTGGAGAACAGCATTGTGAGTTTGTTTGTCCTTCTGACAACTGCAAAGTGAGTATGTAATCCAAAACACACATCCCACACATTTCTGTCAGGGAAACAGTAGATTTACTGGGATCTCTCTTTGTGCTAAAGAGGAAGCCATCTCATGTTGCTTCAGAAAGTGTGTCTCTGTAACAGACGATGCTTTGAATTAGAATGCTTTCTACATGACTAAGTTTTTCAGTGTTGATGTGTTTTTGTATTTAACAGCTTTCCCGATGTAATGATGCCGGCATATTCGAAGAATCGTTGGTCGTGCATTTTCTTCATCGTGTATTTGTCCATCGAGCTCTACTTCATCATGAACCTGGTCGGTTTTCAACAAAAACAGCTATTTTCTTTTACATTTAAGAGCCACCGAATTTTGTAAATGTTACAAGCTGCCTGTCAGCCTTCATGCTTCAACAAACAACAGGTTTTTTAATATTGCAGACACGCTTAACTCTTAAACAATAAACAAAAACCCTCAAAAAAGAAATGCCTTAATATAATAAACCACAGACACAGTAAATGACTGTTTTCTGTTTACGAACAGTATCTAAACTGTAACAAACAATAACTTCATGGGCAGATTTTACCTTTGAAGCAGTATTAATGCATGTGCTGTTCATTCGTGTTGATATCTAAACTTCTAAATTTCGCTTCATAGCTCCTGGCGGTGGTTTTTGACACCTTCAATGGAGTTGAAAAGATGAAGTTTAAATCTTTGCTTTTACACAAGCGGTCTGCCATCGAGCATGCCTTCCAGCTGCTGGTCAGTCGACAGGTGAGGGAAGAATGAATCTGTTCACACTACATCTTTATGTGATCATTTGTTTATTTTACTTTGTATGTGCGTGCTTGTATTTTTGTAGAGGCCACATGGAGTATCTCTGAAGCAGTTTGACGGACTGATGCGATTCTATCGGCCTCGAATGAGCGCACGGGATTGTTTCCTCACCTTTAAGGCCCTTAACCAGTCAGGCGCAACTATGTTGAGGTACTCATGCACACTTATGCGAGTGCTCACACTTCTATAATTTAACAGATGTTGAGGTCTGAAAGTTCTTGTTGTGCTTGTATTGTAGCCTCCAGGACTTTTATAGGTTTTATGAGGTGATTGGGCTCAAGTGGAAGGTCAGATTTCATGCACTCCCACATTATCACATTTCAGGGAGTATGTTAAGCCCTTCTGAGCTGAAACATCTTGTGTTTATTTCACAGGCTCGACGGAGTGGGGAGCACTGGTTTGAAGATCTACCTCATACTGCGTTTCTTATCTTTAAAGGTTTTTGTCACATTAACTGAAGTTTCATGAAGTTATGACGTTTAACCTACTACTCAGATTGAATTGTGATGATTTTTCTTTTTTTAACAGGAATTAATTTACTTGTGAAGTCCAAAGCCTTCCAATATGTAATGTGTAAGTTAGAATCCCATGTACCCTGTAACCCTTATGACATTTGTATGTCAGCCAAGTAGACCTGGAGAGCAAATCAAATACATGATTTTTTTAATACTTCTTTATCATAGTTTGAACATGATATTCTCTCTGTTTTTGTTTAAGATCTGGTAGTAGCGATTAATGGCATTTGGATCCTGGTGGAGACAAACATGTTAAATGGTAAGATCTGCCATGTCTGACAGTAAGAGTGTTGGATGTGTAAATCCTGTTGAATGCCCCTTTAAGATAACACATTTCCCCTCACAGATGGGGTCTCGTGGACTCATGTTGTCCCCTGGAGTTACATAGTTTTCCTCACAAGTAGGTGAAATCTGAAAGTATACATTTCTCTGTGAAAATGGATTATGTTTAATCCCTGTATCTCTCTCTGGGATGAAGTTTATGGCATCGAGGTCTTCCTGAAGATTACGGGTCTTGGTCCTATGATGTATTTCAGCTCAGGATGGAACCTGTAGGTACACGCGCACACATTTTATTAAAGGAGTAGTTCACCTTCAAATTGAAAATTCTGTCAACATTTACTCACCTTCTTGTCATTTCAAACCTGTATGAACACAAAATAAGTTATTTTGAAGAATATTGTTAACAGCCCCCCATTTACTTGCATTGGTTTCAATAGAAGTGTATGGGGGCTGTGCTGTTCTGTTACCAACATTTTTCAAAATATCTTCTTATGTGTTCAGCAGAAGAAAGAAAGTCATACAGGTTTGAAATGACAAGAGGGCGTGTAAAGGATGACAGAAATTTCATTTTGAAAGTAAACTACTCCTTAAAACGCACATGATTTACACGTTTAAGGCACAAACACACATTGCCTTACCTCTGCTCTTCCCAGCTTTGATTTCTCAGTAACAGTCTTTGCCTTTCTGGGATTGATTGCTCTGGCCTTTGACATGGAACCGTTTTACTTCATTGTGGTGTTGAGACCTTTTCAGCTTCTCCGGTATGTGTATTTGTGTGGTTCTTCTATATAACTGCTGTTTGGTTTACCTATACATTTCCGAAATGTGACGTGTAGCGTTTTGTTAAACATGCCGTTTACTTTAATGAGGCTCCATAAAATCATAAATTGTGTTGAGACATGAAATATACACATTCATTTTGCATTGAAGTTAATTTGTAATATAAATAGTGTTATTTTCAGATAACATTCATTTTATATTTGTATTCAGATGTTTTGCTTTTAAACTGATTTTTCTTATTCTGCCCTTCCTCTTGTGAAGGTTGTTTAAAATTAAGCAGCGTTATCGGAACGTACTGGACACAATGTTTGAACTGTTCCCTCGTATGGCCAGGTATAGAAATAATAATCTTTTTCAGCTCAGTACTCCCAGACATCAGCATTTCTCTCACTGTTTTACTCTTTCTGTATGTAGTCTAGGTCTGACTCTGATTATCTTCTATTATTCCTTCGCCATCGTTGGAATGGAGTTTTTCGCTGATGTTGTTTATCCAAACTGCTGCAAGTAAATTCCTCGTTCATATTTATATTAAAATACATTTAGTGGGTCTTACTGCTTAAATAACAAAATCTTATCCAATTTCTCACCACCTTAAAATGTTTCACTAATAATAGAATTTGCTCTTTTTCTTTGAAAGCACTAGCACTGTTGCTGGTGCATATCGTCAGATAAATGAAACCATTGGCAACCGGACTGTGCTAATGGAGGGATATTACTATCTCAACAACTTCAATAACATCCTGAGCAGCTTTGGTATGTACAGACACACCAAAATATTCTTCTTTCTGTTGTCATATATTTGTCACTAATAATTTTCTTTTTGATGTTTCAGTCACTTTATTTGAGCTAACAGTGGTGAACAACTGGTACATCACCATGGTGAGTTAAACATGCACCCACATTTTCATATGTTCAGAACACACTGCTCTGTCTGCATGTGATTATCATCCCTCTCTGTTTATTTATATGTCACTCTGTAATCCTTACGTATTGTGGGTCTTCAGATTCTTGCTTGTGTGTGTGTAGGCACACTGTTTATGTGCACCAAGCCGATTAATAATTAATTCATGTCTTTGATTCCACAGGAAGGCATCACATCCCAAACCACTCATTGGAGTCGCCTGTATTTCATGACTTTTTACATTGTCACCATGGTAAGGGTTTGTATGCATGTGTACAGTATGTACAGCCTTCCTGTGACTCAATGGTTAGCGCATTACGCTAGCAACGCCAAGGTCATAGGTTCAATCCCAGGGGATTGCACATACTCAGATACAATGTATAGTATAATGCAATGTAAGTCGCATTGGGCAGAAGCTTCTGCCAAATGCATACATTTAAATGTACAATGGGACCCAAAAGTCAGAAACATAAGATTTAAAAAAAATTAAAGGTCCATTGTATGAAGTTGCAACCAACAGCTCACTTTACCTCTCCCTTTCGAAGCACTACGGTCGCTGACACAGAACTAAGATATTGTCACGTTTTTGTTTCTTTGCCGAAGAAGATAATGTATTTACGAAACATTCTGTACTTTCTGTAGACCAGTTTGTCCATTTAGGGATACTGTAGAAACAACGTGCCAAATTCCATGCAAAGGGACCTTCACTGTGTAGATATAAATTACCTCATTCTGAGGTAATTAAACTATAACGCTTCATTATGTGGGGTCCTTATACACCTCTGAAGACATAGTTATGTACCGTATATTATATTGCATTTCTGTCAATAGATTCTTCAAGAAATTACACATTGGACTTTAAATTATGTTTATTAAAGAAAGGTTCTGCAATATTACGTGAATAGTCCAATAATATAACTGCCAGATTGTCTTGCTCTTATTAAAGCAGACAAGACGTTGTTGAGTTGTCCTCAAATTATTATGCTGGCAAAATCTGGATCATAAGAGATCCCAGAACTTTGGAGTCCACTCAGTATTGCAGTGTTATTTTTTCCCTGTGTTTAATTGCCTCTGTGTTGTGTTTAATGCAGGTTGTCATGACTATAATTGTAGCCTTCATACTGGATGCGTTTCTCTTCAGAATGAACTACAGTCGGAAGAACAGAGAGCCACTGGGAGACCCAGAAGGTTCTGAATGTTCATGAATGTTCATGTTTTATTTGTGGCACAGAGAGGATCTTATAATGGCTTAATTTATTTGTGTGTGTTTTAGATGAAAATGGGATTGTATTTGAGACAGAGGTGTCTCAACCCGAAGCTCTTCAGACTCTGGACTTATACAAACACACACTGCGCAACACAAATCTAAGCTCACTTCAGGGGATGTGTGCGGCTCTGGAGCGGTGCGGGGTGAGCACTGTTATTTTTATGCAGTCTATGATAGTGCTTTAAGCCAGTGGTTCCCAAACTTTTCAGCCTGCGACCCTCAAAATAACAATGCAAGGTACTGGGTAAAGTATACGAAAATAGACACTTTTTAGGTCTATCCAAACACGTGCATAATGACAAGCCAAAAGAACACATAAAACATCTAACATACAATGACTTTATAGTTATTTACTCATTATTTTACAAATTGTAATTGACAAATACAAATATCCTAAACCTGAAGCATGAAAAAGAATCTGCGTGCACATATGCAAATGTTAAGCGTGGGGCTGTAAATTGACATACTGCACCTAACCTAATGCGGTTTCTAATGTGACGTAATCACCTCGGGGTCACGATCGAGGGGGAGGGAATTCCAAAGGCTGATTGCTTTTTATTTGCTTGGTTTAAATTTTTTACACTTATTGATTAAATATGCTATTCGTAATAAAAAAAATGCTATTTCTGGAAATCATCTTGCAACCCCATCTTTACGGCCCTGTGACACGACCCTAACTTTGGGAACCCCCGCTTTAAGCAATCAATGCATGAGTTTGTTTGCTAGATTTATTAAAATGTACAGAATGTTTTTTTCTCTGCTCACAGCAGTCTTCATTAGTGTTTCTGGGTCGAAGGTCACGTACCAAGAGTGACCTCAGTATGAAGATGTACGAGGAAGAGATTCAGGTATATAACTCACTGATGAATAGAGAGATACTACAGATTTCTCTTACTGGAAATCACATTTCACAATTATTGAATGCAACATTTCTGTCATGCGTGAACAGATTTTTTAAAAGGAGCTTTTCTTTAATAAGACATGAAATTTATTTAAGTGATGCACAGACAGTCTATTGGATCTGAAAATTGAATTTTATAATGGAATATTAAATATGTGTTTAAACATGGATATGACCAAGTGGAAACATGGGAAGTTGAGCAAAAAGAAATAAACAATAGCTAGAATCATTTATTTTAATTTATTCTGTGATATTTGGCTCAAAATGACCTCGTCTTACTAAAATATTGTAATTTTCACAGAGGTTTTGTGTAAAGCTGTTGTTTTTGTTTTTGTCTGAAGGAATGGTACGAGGAATATTCCACAACAAACCTTCAACCTGATGAGATATTCCACAGAAGTCTGAACAGCCCTGAGGCCAATGCAACAGACAGCATTAATTAACTCGCGCTCACACTTACACAAACTCTGAACAATGCTACAGCATCAACTAACACACTCACTTGTACCTCTGAGGGACCTTGGGATCGTCTTCCTCACGTTGATGGAAAGCACAGGTGCTCACCTTGACAACTCCTTTCTCCCTGCTTACACACGGAGACCCATAAAACATCTTCACTTAAAGCCTTATTCCCCGCCTCCAGAAATGGTTCCTTGGCCAATCAGGGAAGCTTAAAGACCAATCACGTGACATGCACTATGTCCAGGAACCGCCCCTACCCCCAAGAATGCACCTCATGACATTTGCCTTGTGCTAGATGTCCCTGAATGATTCTCTTATGGATTCGTCAAATTGAAACCAGCGATTGAATGTATCTCTGGAAGATGAAGCAGAACTGAATGTGAGGATTTTCTCACTAAGTGCTCTGTTTCTCCAGAGTCAGAGGTATTGCTTAACCAACAGATAAACAATAATAATAAACTAATGCTGTTTTTAAACTAAAGCTGCTTTTTGCTGGGACCTAAAGAGTGGCTTGTTTTGCATATGGAAATGAATGCACACTGATTTTGTGTATTATCAAGTATTTAAGACACTGATACATCCACCGATTTGTCAGTACAGGTGAGTTTTAGAAAACCAGCACTCAGCCTTTCTGATTATTCGAACTACGTATTGTGTCTCACCCTTATCATGTAATCTTTACCCATAACCTCTCTGCATTTTGTGTGGGATCCAATTCAGATCCAGTCAAAATCGTAGTGTTACATACTACTAAGTATACAGTTTTATTATCTTAATTAATTCCTCATGCCAGATTTAACTTCAAATTTGTTCCCAAACCAAAATTTTATTTTCAAACAGTAGAGTGTGAAGATGAGTTTATTATTTTATTGTTTTACACGCAGTGCTTCTAAACAAACGTGTTTATTTATAACAAGTAAAGCAATAGATTTACATATATTTTGACCGTTAGCAGCATTATGTTATTTTATTTGAGTGATTCGATTTTATTGTAATATCCTAAACGATTTTAAATGAAGTTGAAACCTCATAAATAATAGTTTACTCTCATCTGACTTGGAGGGTCATTTCTGCACAACCTTGTTGTTTATTTACACTGTAATATGCAAAGCCTAAATACTCTGAGTGTAAGGGAACATGATGCATACACTATGTAGCAAAATTGACACCAAACCACACCAGCTCCATCTTATAATGTAGGATTTACCTATTTCAGTTCTCTGTGTTTGTTCTTTTGTACATAGTAAATAATACATTCATTAAATGTATTTCAATGTTATTTATTAGTTGTTTGGAATGTTTTATATGTAATGTGGGTGGGTATTACACCAACTTTTGCCTCCAGTTACTAGGGCGAACATGCAAATGTAAATGCAGTTTCAACAGCAACAACATAAACAAACCATAAGTGGCCCAAACATAACTTCCGGTAAGCATCTACAAAGAATCAATAACTGTTCAGTAGTTTTAGTCTTATTTAATACACTTAATTTACAATAAAATATTAACTTAAATTAGAAATTTACGCCCACAATTTTTCTCAATTCCATTTCACTCGGCAATGCGTCAAAATACGGAAGTAACGAACGCAACTTCTGGTTCACGGGGACTTGACGGGTTGTAGAAGGGATATAGCTACGGCCGGAAGGTGCAAAAACACCACAACATATTGTTTACTTTGTTATTTACTTTATTATTATTGCATAGCACATCACTATTGAAGCACATCCAGGGCTAAGTGACTTTATAATAATTTATAAATTATTTAGTTTAATATTACGGTTGCGTTCAAACAAACGTATTGGATGACACAGGAAATAAACACTATTTAAAAGAATTTTTTTAATGTAATGTGTATTTTAAGTATTTGGCCAAGTCAGCATTGTAGCTCTATAAAGGCACGTTCAACAGCAGCTGTATCGCTGATAACCAGATCCAAGCATCTGAAGTTTACAGATGTCTCCAAGCTGCGTTATTTTATAAAAGATCAGGTTTATTTATATCTGGTGTGGGTATCAAAACCTTTCCGTTAGATTGTAACTCCCATGTTAAGAACACTTGACTTAGCAACTCCGCTTTGGAAATGCGAACCGTTGATGGTTATGGAAAGGATTCGTATTATACGAGTATTATAACGTGCGTTTAAAACTTGGTGGAATCAATGGAATCAAGCGGCGAACCGGAAGTCTTAAGCATCAGCCCTACGCCCATTCGCAAGGCATAATGGGTAATTTCGCGCATCGCGAAAAAGGTGGATATTGAGTTTGGTTTTAGGATCTGTGTGTGGTGCAGAACAGCAGGGGGTAGCACAGAGTCATATCCATCATCAAACCGCAGGGAACTGATGTTGCGGTGTCTGACAGAGGATGGTTTCATTTTTATCTAGATGTGTCATTTTAGCCTGGATGTCACCTTTAAACCATTTAGACAGTAGCTTTTCTTTTCCAGTTAGTAATGGGATACGTGTTCAGACTGATATGATATCATACACTCAGTTGAAGGCATTAAACAGTAAACCAAAAAGAGAATAATAAATGGTACAAATACTGTACACAGTAAGTTTTTGTGACGTTTCATTGTTGGTGCAATGCAATATATTCTTTCCTGATTTAGCATATGTGTTTGTGTCTCAAAGGGATAGTTCACCCCAAAATTAAAATGATGTAATCGTTTACTTGCAAGATGTTCTTAACATGTATAAATTACTTTTTAATGCTGAACACAATGGAAGATATTTGGAAGAATGGTAGCAGTTTTCAGTTTGGGACATCATCAGAATAGATACAATTTAAATGGTAGTCAAAAGTGTCCCAGAACTGTTTGCTTGTGACCTTTTTCTAAATATCTAATTTTGTGTGTAACAGAACACGCACGCACGCACGCACGCACGCACGCACGCACGCACGCACGCACACACACACACACACACACACACACACACACAATATTCTTTCTACTATGGTAGTGAATGATGTCACAGAACTGAAAAATTGCTAACATTCTTTCAAATATCTTTGTGTTCATCAGAAAAACGACATTCATACAGATTTGGAAGAATTTGAGGGTGAGTAAATCGATGCTTAGTAGACTACACTAAATTTGTTTATTGACTGTAACAACGGTTCAATAAAAAGAAGGAAGGAGACGGGAACCGGCGAACATACACCATTTAATTAGACAGACAGACAGACAGACAGACATGTATGTATATATGTATTAGATTAAAAGAATGTATTAATAAATGGCTGAAAATGCTTTCTGAAGTATATTTGTTTATTATTTAACAGGAATCACTCAATTGTCATTATACTGTATACATGTTGGATCAAGATTTTGGTGCTGTTATTGTTTGAGTTTTGACATTTGTTGAAAGTCTGTTTATACTTTTTGTGTCCACAGCACATATGTGACATGCAAACAATAACATTCTCACACACATTGGTCTATTAATAATATGTTTAGGTTCAACCCATGAGCATGGGATGCTGGTTTGTGACTGTGCGGTTCTGTTCATTGTGGCCAGTTTATCATTTCAGACTCTCCCCCAAACCAGCATCCTGTCCCTCCATGACCCTTCCTCTTCCTCCCATCTCCCTCTTCCTCTCTGTCTCTCTCTGCTGTCAGTCGCTTGAGAGAACCACTTATTATTTTATAGGGAACAGAATGTATTATTAGATAAATGAGCTTGTGGTGTATTGGCATTGCACATTAAATTTGACAGATACTGTATATTTTAACAAGAGGGGTCTATCATATTTGTGTTAAAAAGATTACTGTCTTGGGACTTGTGTGCGAGTTGTGTATACGTTTATGTTTAGACGGTTTAATTTTAAACAGAAAAACAAACGTTACTGCGCATGCACACTTTTGTGACCGAGTAGATAAACTGCAAAATAAACTGAGAAAGAACCGTTACTTGGCTAAACTAGTCTCTCCAATAATTACAATTTAGACTTTGATACCAAGATCGATGTCCAGATGCTGACTGGGGGTCAGGCGCGTGCTGTTGATTGAGGATATGGTCTATAGAGGTACAAGTTCCCATGAAAACGTGCATTAAATTGCCCACCATGCAGTAGATAAGTTTAGGACTTGAGTGTTTTGTTGGGATATAGGGATATAGGATTTTTCAACCAAACTTCCAAATCAAAGACCACAAGTGTTTTTGTTTTTAATCAAAATCTTGAAACTTTTCTGTGAATGTTGAGGCTTCAATAAGAGATAAGCCGCAATGATAACACGCAGCTGGAATTTATAGCACATAATTTTATAGTCAAATTAAAACTAACTGCCAAATCCAATAAACCAGGTCATTTTTCCTATTTAACAAGCTGTGTGTATAATGTTTATTTTGACAGTATTTATAAAGGATTCCCATGGTTACTTTTGAAGTCTGAATGTTTTAAGATCGTGTTTGCGCTTGTGTAAGGTGTCCACACATTTATTTCAGCTTTGGCCACTGGAGGACACCTTTAAAGTTCGGCTCTTGGGCAAATCAAGTTAAAATTCAAAGCAAAAGTAAATTCTAAAGCTATTTGTTCTAACCCTAAAAGGCAGAATATTATGGACTTGCCGCTTGCAATCTAGCAAAAGTAATGAGCTTGGCCAAAAGAAACATATCTGGATAAAAGATAAAGGTTGGACGAACAAAATAAATCAAGTCAGAGTTACATTTCCTATTTGAATTCATACATTTCAGTGAATATTTGTTGGAAAAAGCCTTGAAATAAATTAGAAGGAAATCTAAAAAATGTTGTCAGTTTGCCAAACTGGAGAACTCCCCTGTTTTATTATATGAACTGTTTGGTTAACATTTTTTTTATGTGAAACACGGACTGTTGTTTTTAAATCGTTCTAATAATTTCTGGCATTACACACACGCCAGTTTCTTTTTGATGTAAAGCACATTTAACTACATTAATGTGGATCTCTGCATAAAGACATACAGTATCTGACAGAATGAATGAGTTGTGCATCTCAAATGCAACATGTTAATGCTAAAGAGTGATCTCAGAAATAATCTTTGCAGACCCTCTTAGAGAACATAATTTCTGCTATCAAGACCATCAACTCTGTTTTCTGTTGGTGCCTTTCCCATTATTGGTCACATAAAAACAACTCTTGCGTGTCTGTCAGTTAGATCACTGTAATTTACAGCGGTTGTTTTGAAATTATCATTGCTAACAGATGGCCGTGTTGCCTGTTTTCTCGAGTTCACACAGAATTTGGTTCATATTCCTGTGTTTAAAAGCAATGTATGACATGGCCATGTGGATTGATTAACTCTCTCTCTCTCCCCTGATGGATGTCAAGAGGAAGTTTTTTAGAAGGGGGAATTTTTCAGTGACAGAAGACGGATAAGGATCTAAGTAGCCCCTCGGAGGTCAGTCGTGCTGGATGTCACACAAACACAGGAAGACACGTCCAAAAGCATTTGTATCCCAGTAAGCAAACCATCATTGTGTACATTGAATACATTGTGTTCTTGCGTCATCTCATATTTGTTTTATGTTATAGCTGTAGTTTTGCTCAAATGTCCAAAGGACCGAACCCTGATCTGGATTTACTGCCAATGTTATGAATCTGAAGTTTCTGTATCAAATCAGTCGTAAAATCAACGATTTTAGTGGAACAGATTGAGGAATCCAAAGATTTCTGATGTCCAGAGCAACATAACTGTTGCATAAAACACTCCCTTTTCAACCCCCTCACAAAGCTCTGAGTTGGTACTAAATTGTTTTCTTATGATTTTTTACTTTGCTCAAGAAACCGTTTTATTACAACTTGGTTTGGCAACCTTTGAGGAACCCAAAGCTCTGTGTTTGGCAGTTGGAGAGCCAGCATGTTCTGTATCTTTTTTTGGTAGAAAGCTGATGGCACTAACATGTGAACATGCGCACGGTTCTGCTTAATGTCATCAGCAATTATCCCAAATTTCTGTTTATCGTAGCACTCCATTTTGAGACATCATTATCTGCCTCATTATGAGATTGTTATGACACGTCTGCCCTTAACCTCTTAGGGGTCACTGGGTCGTTGCCGCAGTAACCAGAGAAGAGAGGGAACAGGGAGCCTCTGACATCTCTGAATTTCCTGTGTTATATGAAGCTTATCTGGTTTCACGCTCTGGGTAAAAGTGTCTCCCAGATTCAAACCCATCATTTTAGTGGCAGAACCCGAGAGTCATGGGATTCAGGGGACTAATAACTTTATTAGCAGATGTACTGACAATTAACAAGATGTTTTATTCACAGTGAGAGGTAAAACATCAATTGTGCTGTTGGCACGTATAAACTCCAAACACAATAAATACTACTGCATCGAATCTGTCTTTCATTTTAAGGTTGGTCGATATGTGTGTAATACTCGAACGCTTCCTACTGGATACGTTTGCAGTCTCTCTCTCTCTCTCTCTCTCTCTCTCTCTCTCTCTCTCTCTCTCTCTCTCTCTCTCACTCACTCACTCTCTACTCTTTTACTTTGGCATTCCCAAAAAGCTGCAGAAAACAGAGGACATATGGAGAGATCCTTTTAACACGAACACAGTCATATACAACTAGGAAGAGAACATTCAAACTTTTTTTTCTCTCTCTGCCCCATATCCTTCTCGACCCTCTTTTTCCCAGTCGAACAAATGTGGACATAAAAAAAAATTTAACGGATGCTACATCTGGTAGGCTGTTTACCCCCTTATATACTCATAGGCTGAAAGGCTCTACTTCCAAAATGGAAAAGTCGGCTGAGGGCTAAGCAGGAATAAATAAGCTCGATCAGATTTTTCAGCGGGACACGTGGACTGGAGTTTTACAGGCACCTTCAGAAGAACAGAAGAGCTCTTTAATGTTGTGCTGGAAACGGAAGGGTATGTAAATATGATAGAAGCACGACTGAAACTGTGGTGATTCATGGTTTTCATTAAGCAATGTGGTTTTCATGAGTTTTAACGTAAGGAATTGTAATACTTACAATGTAGTACATATATTTTTCTTGAAATATTTTTTTCAACTGCGATCTGGAAAATCACATGCATGGCTGAAAATTGAGATTAGTATTACTGGGATTTTTCAATTTTCTAAAAGTAACTTGAAAAACATTGTTGCCTGTATTTAAAAATGGAAAGCTGTAAAAAAAATCTTTACAATGTTTTTTAAAGGTATTCTTTCAAATAATGACAAGTAAAAAATGTTTCCTATATGTTTTATTGCTAGACCTGGAAGAGAGACGTCTGTAAAAATTACTAAAACTTGTATTCAATATTTTCGTTGACTTCATCAGATTTTATGTTTTTACAATTGGTCTTGTCAGGCGTTTTTTGTAATTCAAGTAACTCATTGTAATTCAGAACATGTGTTGCATTTAAAACATGTCAGGATTATTTCCTACAGCTGTGCATATATTATATATAAATATGCAATAGTATAAAGTTCTCTCTCTCTTTGATTTTCTTTCCAGAACTTTAGAACTCCTGAAGTGTTCTGTGCATCAAGGGTGTCACCATGGAAACAGACTCCACCTATAACTTGACCACACCCAATGTATCAACACTGGACCACAATACTACATGTGACTACATGTCCCTCTCGACCTTCCGGTACCAGAAGACAGTAATCCCCGCATTGTACAGCCTCATCTTTTTACTGGGTTTCCTTGGTAACATGCTGGTGGTGTGTGTATTATTTCACAGCTCGGGCCGGAGGACTGTAGCTAACACGTATCTGGTGAACCTAGCGATGTCCGACTTGCTCTTCCTGAGCTCTTTACCATTCTGGGCTGTATATTACTCTCTGGATTATAATTGGGTTTTTGGGACAGTTATGTGCAAGATGTGTGGTGGTTTGTTAACCATAAACGTCTATGCCAGTATATTCTTTATCACTTGTATGAGCGTGGATCGATATCACGCCATCGTCTACCCACTTCATTCCCAGAGCCACAGAAGCGTAAACCGGGCCAGGTGTGTCAGCGCTGCCATTTGGGTCGTGGCAGCTCTGACCACGTTGCCCACGGTTGTGTTCCGTGACATACATGCTTTTCCCGAAAACAACATCACAGCTTGTGTCATTTATTACCCCAAACCCCTCTGGCACACCTGGTTAAGTCTCGCCAAGAACACCCTCGGATTCTTCCTGCCGTTTGTCGTCATAGCAACATGCTACAGCCGCATCGCTGTGCACCTGCTGGCCACCCCGAATCACCTGGAGCAAGACTCGGCACGATTGGTCCACGTCTTGCGTATGGTAGTCGCTGTGGTTTTGGTGTTTTTCTGCTGCTGGTTCCCGTTCCATGTGCTGACGTTCCTTGGAGTTTTAAGAGATCTGGGAGTGAACTGGGATTGCTGGGTGCTTCAAGCAGTTCATAAGCTAATGCCGTTCTTTCTCTGCCTCGGATTTTCCAACTCTGCCATTAACCCCTTTCTATATTGTTTTGTGGGAAATCACTTCCGGGAGAAGCTGTGGCAATTTTACGGGGAAGTGCTGAGACAGAAAAGAGATTCTATTAGCACGAGACTGTCGTCATTCTCCAGGAAACTGAGCGACCTTAAAGAAACTGTGCCTATGGAGATTATGGAGCAGTAGAGCGTATAACATTTTACATGTTTTGATAACAAACAGAAAGGGATTATGTCAATGTCAGTCATTGGCCTTAATGCTGTTCTGAGCCCTGTCATTGGTCCAGGAGCATCACAGCAGTTGGTTCACATTCTATATTCATTGGTGTGTGCATGTTGCTGGTCTGTTGGGTGACACTGTTTTGCTTCAGAAGCATTAACTGATCATATCTGTTTATGCAAGTAATATATATACAATATGCAACCATGTATTAATTAAATTGATCAGACTTTTTCCAGGAACTGTGAATTTAGGATTTGATTTAAGCTGTTTGCTCAGTGTTATTAGTGACCTACATATCGTTAATTCATTCATTATGTTGCTAAAGACCAAAGTTTTGTATTTAAACTATATATATAATGTCACGGCAATTTAGCAAAGAACCTGTGTACAAAAAATGTGTTTTAAATGACTAAATGAGTTGTTATAAAATGCATGATAATAATAAAGAGTCTCAACCATAAATTGTTCACATGGATATAATATCAGTCTTTTGAATTTTGTGTTTATGTAATTGTACAAACATTTATTTTCAGGGCCTGTAATATATCTTTTGTTTAAGGTTTTCTCTGGAATTATGACTGAGGACATGAAGAATGAGGATATGGCTGCTTCTGCTGTAGTACGGTTAATTCTAAGAACAAATACATGTCTATACTTGGAAAGATCCGTGTGCAAGTATGATGAAAAATTAATTTTTTCAAACTTAAGACAGAATAGAATAGATTTAGGACAAAAAATATACATAAGTAAAAAATAAGAATAAATATTGTTTTGGATAAACAGCAACTGCTAAAGGCCAAATGTCACAATAAGTCACAATACAGAGCTAATGATTATGAGGATGATTATTTTCACCATGGTCTCATGAGAATTTGTGAACTGTAATCTATTTATTTATATTCAAGGACACAAATTACCCCCCACTTTTTTCGTATCACCCAGCACTTTCTATCTAACACATTTTAACATGTGATATCTTTCACGTGTATAATGTATAAATATATATCAGCGCAATCTGATGGGAAGTCATACCTATTTTAAAAGATGGCTTATTCGTTTGAACTCCAATTTCCTACGATCTCACCAGCTGCCTTGAAACCGGGCTGTTTTTTTCCTGCACCGGCCCTCTGACACAGGCAACATCTACGATGGGACTGTTCTCACACATGAACTCGCGATAAATGAACACCTAGGCACTCTTTGGCCTTTCTCACCTGTCATCTCCAATACAGGAGCAAAGAGCTGATCTAACGTTGAATGAAATAGTGTCCATTTATATTTTATGAATGTTAAATAAGACGGATCTAAACATGTTGCTTACCAATGTTGTGATCTTGTTTGTCCAATGATCAAGCGGGTTGAAGCTCCCAGCATGCACTGCTGCATGTAAATAGTGGGTAACTGTTTTATGGCTTATTGAAGGAATGTTGTGTGTTGATTGTCACCATGATAGAGGTTTGTGGGTTCAGTGTTGAGGTCAAGTGTTGTTCATTCAACAGTTAATTTATTACAAATACATGTGAATAATTTAACCACTTCTGGAGAACTTTAGGTTTACTATACAAATGTTTTTTACAGTGGAGCAAAATATACTTGCACTAGACGATTATCCACGTGCTGAGCTGTTAATTACTTTCTGGAATATAAATGGGTTTTTGGGACGGTTATGTGCAAGCTGTGAGGTGGTTTGTTAACCATAAACGTCTATACTGGTATATTCTTTATCACTTAAAGAACGAGCGTGGATCGAAATCACGCCATAGTCTACCCACGTCTTAACCACTTGTCTTGTGTAAATTAATCTGGAAAAACCTGTCTTTCCGAGAGATTTGTAGAAGTATTTCCTCTTTAATGTGTAGTGTGTCTCATGTTACTTTCTGTTGCAGTTTCCTCAATGTCTCTTTATATATGGTAATGGCAGCAGTGAATGCGGGGAGGCTGTTATCAACAGCACTGGAATTTAAGACGGATGTTTATTACTGAAAGCCAAAATACTAGTAGTTGTTGCATAATAGTTAAGAATCTGGATTGATCATGCAAAGGTTTCGGAGGCAGTCTTGATGTTAACCAACTGGAGACTTACAGAGATAACAGTCCTGCTTTATTAATAATGTGTCAAGAATCGACCATTACATCCGTGTGCCATAAGTTGGTTTGAAAGTGTAACGTTACCTGACAAAAATATATTTTTTCTACGTCATGCCTTTAGACTCTGAAGTTTTTAATAGTGTAGTTTTAAGGAGTGCGTCATGGGAAATAATCACCTGTGGAGAAGTTGTATCAAAAATGACTAAAATTGGCTTTAAGAAAATATGACAATGAATATGTGATTTCTATTGTAATATGTGTTTTTCTATTTTCTCAAAGTGTCACCAGCTGTGAGCAATTGTGATTGTATTGCTGACGTCTGACATTGACAATATTCCTACACACATGACTACATCACAACATCGTGCAAACCTGCAACACATACAGTCTACTCACTTTCTGCGAACAGATGGATTCTGTACCTGTAACAGTTTATAAAACCTGCTCATGTGGTCAGCAAATCTTTGGTTTACCCCATTTGACAAACGCAGGACAGTACACACGTTTTATGAACACACTAACATCAAGGAAACTTATTCAAAATAGTTTTTAATGTGTATTATGGTGGTGAGTGTGTGTGTGTGTGGGGGGGGGGGGGGTGGTTGTATTGGAGGTGTGCTTGTTGTGTGCATATAAATATGATGTGGATGCTGTCAAACAAGTCACAGACTGAGCTGTACAGATTTCACACACAGGTAAGAACTATTTTGTTACCAGATTTATACCTCATGGATTATATAGTAACAGGGAAGTGCAGTTTTAAAGACATTTGAAGAGTTTCTTTCTTCCGCCCGGGTTTGAATTCCGTAGCAGGGGTTCTTCCTTTCACTGTGATCAATGACAATTCATCAAAACAAGCTATGGAGATGATTTCACTATTCTAGGAAGCGAGGAGGAAATCCGGCCATTATGTCAGGGACTTTGCAGATACATGATGTTGTGCTGTTTGATCTTAGAATAAGTTTTTTAGAATGGAGTGTTTGTATGTGGCCCAGGTTTGTTTACATTGTCCCCGTAAGAATAGTGTGACCTGACATGACTCGTAAATATAATAAATGCTCTTAAATTCCAGAATAGTTTGGAGGTGTCATAGAAATGTCTCCACCATGTGGAATAAATTAGTATATCTGCAGGTTTGGTTATGAAATAACAAAAATAAACAAACTTATCAAGAACTAACTTCTACAATAAATGACATTGAGTATTGAAATGTCCATTTCGGTTTGCTTTAAATATAATAATGTTAATATGTAGTATTGTGTGAGAGTTATGAGTACAATGTATTTTGTACATGCATTAAGTTTCAAAATAAAATGTAAATGTTTTTTTATTTCAAGGAATTACTCTTTGACCTTTTACCAGGTTGAGCTACATTAAACTTAAAAAACACTGAAATTGACATTGAAAGAAGACAACGAAAAGACCAATTTGATTGTACTTAAAGCAGAATAAAATGTTTTTCATTGATTGTATAGAAATATTGTAAATATAGCAATTTCACCAGATGTCCTCTGGAATAAAGCTTCAAAAGTCTGACTGTGTGCATCAAACAGACTCTACAATTTTAATCTCAATAAAATAAATGTGTAAAAGTGGAAGAGCTCTGTAATCTCAGTCAAAGCGCAATTCACACACTTAAATAAACACATGCTCCTGTGTTTCATGACCCGTTGAACTGTTCTTCCTTTCTGCCATTGTATTGAATACTTTTCAGGTTGTTTATTTTTGGCTATTTACATCTTCAGACCACTTAAGCACAAAGCATAAAGAATACCTTTAAAACACATTATGTCAAGTTCCAAATGGTATTTGAGGACAATGCAAAGCATTTTCCTGTGTGACAGCACTTGAGTTTCTGTTGTAGATAAGATGCTAGATAACACACTGACACTGAGGGAAAGAAATGTGGTTGGGCTGCATTTTTATTTGGACCTTGTGGAATGTATTTCTAGGGTACAAAAGTAAAAAGTTTCTGACAAACTGAACCTGTTCTGAAATATTTATTTATTTATTTAGAGAAACAGGGACAGCGTACAATAAACATTAACCTTAAGGGGAGAGATGCATAGTACCAGGTTTTAGCTCAAGAGCTAGTTTTCACCCGTAGTCCCTGGGCAGGCTGATGTTAAACTCACATACATAATACATCATACATACATGAATAGTGAAATTTACATTGGCCAAACCTTTCATGTACTCAGGTCTACTCTTATAGACCTCAGAATACACACTTACACCCACACACACACATACATACATATATCCGGTCACATATGGGTACAAATTGGATTTGACAAAAGCCATTTCTTTGCCTGGCGTAAATATCATTAAAGCTGTAGTGATTTCTGACACCTCGCTAGCATAGATGAGGATGAAATTGTATAGCCAACAATAAAAATTCTCACATATAATATAAGAAATGTCTATGAAAATAATTTAATTTCACGTATGTATACTTCCAATATAGGTATTGACACAGGAAGAGTAACTCACCATGGCCAGTGGTATGCACACTTGCACACACACAAATGCAAACATCTGTGAACAAAATTAAATTCTAACAGTAAATTTTGGGTGCTTTTAGACAGACAGGCTGTTTTAAAGGTGACAATAGTACGAAAACATTTGAAACAAGATGGAAGCTGGATTAACAGATCTCAAGTGGACCAAGATAAGAAACAAACACAGTACGTTCATGCTTACACTGTCATCTACTGGTTAAGCAAGGTAGCATCAATTAACCCAATGTATTTTTCCCTGTATACAAAACCCCTTTCTTTTGTTCTTTCTCTCCACAACAGTAAATCACTGGGTCCAGTAAATTTGTCTTCAGCCAAAGACTGTACTGTTTTACCAGGCCCCCAGAGCCCTGCCTCTACAAGCCCTGCATCCACTAGTTTAGATTCATCCACACCTCATCAAAGATCTTATGTTCAGTCAGCTTTACAAATATTTGAGTAAGAGCTTTATTTGACCGCTGTGTTATTCTATATCTATCTTCCTTGTTTTTGCTTTCATATGTTACCTTGTTCCATCTAACAACTCACCTATGTTCCTCTTCAGAGCTTTAGGCTCAACAAAAAACTCACCTGTCAAGAGTAAGACCTACCAGGACAAAAGGTATCATCTTTATCTTTTTATAGCACAATCCCTTTAAGTTATCCCTTAATTTACCTTATGTGTAAGTTGGAACTAAAGAAGAATTCTTGGAAGCTCTTAAATGGGCAAATGTTCAGCTCAACTGGCATATAATATTCCTTAACGTTTAAGAATATACTGTATTCTTCATAACTTTTCTGCATGTGTTACAGTACACGTGCAGAAGATGCACAGAAGACACCTGAAGAGAAAGAGGTCACACCAGTAGAGAAAGCAGTGTATACACCTGCAGTCACGTCTGTAAATGAAGCAGTGAAGACATCTTTAGTTATTCCTGAAGAGGAACAACCGGAGACATCTAAAGTCACATCAGTAGAGAAAACTGTTGAAATACTTGCAGGCGCACCTATAGAGGAAACATTGGAGACACCTAAAGTTACACCTGTAGAGAAAAGAGTAGAAAAATCTGCAGAGGAAGCACTGAAGACGGATTTAGTCCCATCTGTACATGAAGCAGTGAAGACATCTTCAGTTATTCCTGCAAAGGAACAACGTGAGTCATCGAAAGTCACATCTGTAGAGAAAACAGTTGAAATACTTGCAGGCACACCTGTAGAGGAAACATGGGAGACACCTAAAGTTACACCTGTAGAGAAAAGAGTAGAAAAATCTGCAGAGGAAGCACTGAAGACGGATTTAGTCCCATCTGTACATGAAGCAGTGAAGACATCTTCAGTTATTCCTGCAAAGGAACAACGTGAGTCATCGAAAGTCACATCTGTAGAGAAAACAGTTGAAATACTTGCAGGCACACCTGTAGAGGAAACATGGGAGACACCTAAAGTTACACCTGTAGAGAAAAGAGTAGAAAAATCTGCAAAGGAAGCACTGAAGACGGATTTAGTCCCATCTGTACATGAAGCAGTGAAGACATCTTCAGTTATTCCTCAAGAGGAAAAACTGGAGACATCTAAAGTCACATCTGTAGAGAAAACAGTTGAAATACTTGCAGGCGCACCTGTAGAGGAAACATTGGAGACACCTAAAGTTACACCTGTAGAGAAAAGAGTAGAAAAATCTGCAAAGGAAGCACTGAAGACGGATTTAGTCCCATCTGTACATGAAGCAGTGAAGACATCTTCAGTTATTCCTCAAGAGGAAAAACTGGAGACATCTAAAGTCACATCTGTAGAGAAAACAGTTGAAATACTTGCAGGCGCACCTGTAGAGGAAACATTGGAGACACCTAAAGTTACACCTGTAGAGAAAAGAGTAGAAAAATCTGCAAAGGAAGCACTGAAGACGGATTTAGTCCCATCTGTACATGAAGCAGTGAAGACATCTTCAGTTATTCCTCAAGAGGAAAAACTGGAGACATCTAAAGTCACATCTGCAGAGAAAACAATTGAAATACTTGCAGGCGCACCTGTAGAGGAAACATTGGAGACACCTAAAGTTACAGCTGTAGAGAAAAGAGTAGAAAAATCTGCAAAGGAAGCACTGAAGACGGATTTAGTCCCATCTGTACATGAAGCAGTGAAGACATCTTCAGTTATTCCTGCAAAGGAACAACGTGAGTCATCGAAAGTCACATCTGTAGAGAAAACAGTTGAAATACTTGCAGGCCCACCTGTAGAGGAAACATTGGAGACACCTAAAGTTACACCTGTAGAGAAAAGAGTAGAAAAATCTGCAAAGGAAGCACTGAAGACGGATTTAGTCCCATCTGTACATGAAGCAGTGAAGACATCTTCAGTTATTCCTCAAGAGGAAAAACTGGAGACATCTAAAGTCACATCTGCAGAGAAAACAATTGAAATACTTGCAGGCGCACCTGTAGAGGAAACATTGAAGACACCTAAAGTTGCACCTTTAGAGAAAAGAGTAGAAAAATCTGCAAAGGAAGCACTGAAGACGGATTTAGTCCCATCTGTACATGAAGCAGTGAAGACATCTTCAGTTATTCTTCAAGAGGAAAAACTGGAGACATCTAAAGTCACATCTGTAGAGAAAACAGTTGAAATACTTGCAGGCGCACCTGTAGAGGAAACATTGGAGACACCTAAAGTTACACCTGTAGAGAAAAGAGTAGAAAAATCTGCAAAGGAAGCACTGAAGATGGATTTAGTCCCATCTGTACATGAAGCAGTGAAGACATCTTCAGTTATTCCTCAAGAGGAAAAACTGGAGACATCTAAAGTCACATCTGTAGAGAAAACAGTTGAAATACTTGCAGGCACACCTGTAGAGGAAACATTGGAGACACCTAAAGTTACACCTGTAGAGAAAAGAGTAGAAAAATCTGCAAAGGAAGCACTGAAGACGGATTTAGTCCCATCTGTACATGAAGCAGTGAAGACATCTTCAGTTATTCCTCAAGAGGAAAAACTGGAGACATCTAAAGTCACATCTGTAGAGAAAACAATTGAAATACTTGCAGGCGCACCTGTAGAGGAAACATTGGAGACACCTAAAGTTACACCTGTAGAGAAAAGAGTAGAAAAATCTGCAAAGGAAGCACTGAAGACGGATTTAGTCCCATCTGTACATGAAGCAGTGAAGACATCTTCAGTTATTCCTGTAAAGGAACAACTGGAGACATCGAAAGTCACATCTGTAGAGAAAACAGTTGAAATACTTGCAGGCGCACCTGTAGAGGAAACATTGGAGACACCTAAAGTTACACCTGTAGAGAAAAGAGTAGAAAAATCTGCAAAGGAAGCACTGAAGACGGATTTAGTCCCATCTGTACATGAAGCAGTGAAGACATCTTCAGTTATTCCTGCAAAGGAACAACGTGAGTCATCGAAAGTCACATCTGTAGATAAAACAGTTGAAATACTTGCAGGCGCACCTGTAGAGGAAACATTGGAGACACCTAAAGTTACACC
The DNA here is from genome assembly GCF_947034865.1 of Barbatula barbatula. Classification (NCBI taxonomy): domain Eukaryota; kingdom Metazoa; phylum Chordata; class Actinopteri; order Cypriniformes; family Nemacheilidae; genus Barbatula; species Barbatula barbatula. The sequence goes on along the minus strand of NC_136767.1, from coordinate 22,805,648 downwards.
TGTAGAGAAAAGAGTAGAAAAATCTGCAAAGGAAGCACTGGAGACGGATTTAGTCCCATCTGTACATGAAGCAGTGAAGACATCTTCAGTTATTCCTCAAGAGGAAAAACTGGAGACATCTAAAGTCACATCTGTAGAGAAAACAGTTGAAATACTTGCAGGCGCACCTGTAGAGGAAACATTGGAGACACCTAAAGTTACACCTGTAGAGAAAAGAGTAGAAAAATCTGCAAAGGAAACACTGGAGACGGATTTAGTCCCATCTGTTGAGAATGCAGTGAAGATATCAACACACACTCCAGTAGAAGCAGAAGTGGAGAAGTGTCTAGTCTTGTGTGAACATGAATCGTTGAACATATCTTCAAACAATTCTCCAAAGAAAGCACTGGAGACATCTGGAGACAACACAACAGACAATGGGATAAAGAATACAGTTGATTTAGTCACACCAGAGATTGTACAAGAAGTAGAGACCGAACTTGTTCTCAAACATGTAGAAAACCAGCCGACAGAAGTCACAAGTGAATACGGGGAACTTTCTCTACAGTCTGCACTAGAAGCTCCAGATATACAGTCAGGTACATCTGAGACAGATCATGGCCCAGCCACTGTAATGGTTTTGACAAAACCAACTGAAGAGTCCAGTTTTGGAACAAAGCACCACAGACTGAACAGTGAAAATCAATTGAGGTATTTTACTCATCTGTAAAGAAACCTTAACTCATATGAAAATTGCACTCTAAACAAAATGAACGGTGCTTTTACGTGAAACAATTTACACTTAAAAAAGTTAGTACATCTTAAAGCTGTGAAATTAATGAAATATATTCTATTTAAATAGTATGAAATTTATGTAAATGTGAATAACTCAAATACTTATATTATAATTCACCAAAAATAATAGGTTTATATAAAAAATATAATCTAATAATTAAATACTTTTTTCAATAAATACACTTAAATAATATAAGTACATTTTAGAAAAATAATTTTTAAAATGATTTTTAAAATATATCACAGTGCAAAAATCTGTAAAAATATAGCTAGAAGCAACGATACGGGGCCAAGCCCAGAGCCACGCCGGCAGCAGAGCAACAAGAGCAAAAAGGGCAGAAACAGAACATGCATGAAAAACGGACAGGTCGAGAAGAACATGTGAGAGCAAAGTCTAAGCGCACAATTTACATACAGCTACGGAACACGCCCACAGCCGGATTCAAACTGCTGATCTAAAGACTCAACGGTAGTGACTTACCGAGTCTTGCCACAAAGCCGACATCTCACAACCGGGCTGCTGAGCAAAGCTGAGAGGTGCAAGTAGCGATATATAATGATAACCAAAGTTACAGACAACTTTTGTTAAATGAGCAGCGAAAAAAAAAGGTTTTCATGTGCTTTACAATAAGTTAGGAACCGAATGTAAGAAAATGACAAATTAAGCAACAATGGAATCAGCATGGACCAAAAGAAACAATGAGCCGTTTAAGAAAGTGAAATTTTTAACTGCTGGTGGTGCTATAGAGTAAGTACTAGGGCACCCATAATTGGTCACATGACTATTGAGGACCACGACTACGATTATGCCAGATTTCATAATTCTCCTACACAGGGATGCCATAGATTCCTATTGGTTAGGAAGAAGAATACAAACAGAAGTCCCAACTTGTTAAAGCTTTAAAAATGAACCTCTCTCTCTAAGACGATTTTTAATATCTAGATTTAAAGAATGTCTTTATAACTTCTAACCTTATAACTCACATCTCTCTTTCTTACTCTGTCTCTCTCTTCAGTGTGAAACATCTGCCTTTGTGTACAGTCTGCAAGCAAACCATAGATGGGAATGTGAAAATTATCATTGACGATCCTGCAATATGCTGTCATCCAGAATGTTTCAAGGTTCACATCTTCAGTTTCTTCCTCTATAGATTGTCGTCTCCACATAGAGTAAATGATGCGCTGCAGTGTGAACATTAATGGTTTGTGTGTGTTTTACAGTGTGACGGTTGCAAAAAGCCTCTTGGTGATCTCTTGTCCTCCATGTTCTACCATGCTGGAAAAGTCCTCTGCAAGAGATGCTTCGAGGGTCAGACACACTCGCCCAATTTAAATCTAGATTAAAGACACATCTTTTCAATCAAGCATTCACTTAATGCAAAATATGCTAAATAAACCACCTGGAGACTGCATCTATTATATATTATTTACTTGAATAATTAAGCTTGTTCTATAAACACCATGTGCACCACTGTGCTGTGTTTTACCTTTTTTGTGTTTTATTATTTTCTCCTGTAAAGCCATTGTGAAAAGCGCTATATAAATAAAATTGAATTGAACTAGTCAAGGATGTAGACATGACAATAAAGCAGTTAGAAAGTTAGAATATACAGTAGAAACTTTTTATATAATAATATAATTTACTCTTCAGTAAAAAAATTGCTGTCATATGGTCATATTGTGTATACATATAATAGTGTACTAAATATATTTATCATTGTGTGTATTAAATATTCCTGTCCTGTAAACAGATTTGCTAAATATATCTTTTATAATTCACAATTCTTTTTCATAAATGTGAACTCTGAAAGTGTGAAAACGAAGTCAGTAGACTGAGAGGGCGCAAGGTTGGATCCAGACTCCTCCCATTGCATTGTGATTGGTCGACACTGGTTCCAGTCTCTTTTCACTCGTTTTGATTGGTCGATAGATTTCTGCAGCAGTTTTGCACAACACATGTCATACTCGTGTTGCTGCTCTACCATTTCCACATTGAGTTGTAACTTAACTTAATCTTTTGATGGAAAACAAACTTGCTGAAGACAAACTTTATTTATTTTCATATTTCATAACGCATTTTATTAGGTTTTAGTGATATTTACTTACAGGCGAACACTAATTGATGATAAGAGCAAATGTTGGCTACCACGAGTTGCAAACTTACCAAATTGATCCCCCTGGATCTTGTGTTCTGCAGTGAGGACCATCCGAATGAAGTGAACACACACACACATCCCGCTATTATTAAATGAAAGTTTATTGCATGAGTTTCACTGAAAGTCAACACACAATTTTATGTGAACTCAATTTTGTTAGAATTCTGCAGAATTTAATAATCATTTCGATAAATGTTTGAGATTAACATCATCAGATCACTTTTAGTTCTTTGAAATGAGCCAGAATAATTAAAACATTATTAGTTTCTTTGATCGAGCACCATCATTGATCGGGATCAGTTTACTGCCAGAGTTATAAAAACACACACATACTCACAGTCACCCACAGTCATACATACTGTAAAATCATGCATATAGTGGACATGGTGTGAAATCGACACTAAAATACTAAACCAAGATTTACACAACAGGTCACTGCTTATTACAGTGCTGTATCTCTCCGAATATAGACCCATTTCATCTGTCCAATGTCTGAGAAGACAGTCTCTCTCACCACAGAACAAGGGAGATAACATAAATTCCTGGCAAAACTACAAGGCCTTAATATGATCATTAAAACAAACCTATTACCGTGAAAGAACAAGCAGAGCGGTTGTTCGAGCAGGATGCGTTCTGGCGTTTTTAAGCGTTTGCCGATTGTAGGCATTAAAGGCAGCATTTGCTGTTTCAAAATCTGACGTCCCCCATACTGGAGTAGGATAAGGTGGGGATGGGCTTTACAGTTTAAAACCAATCAGATAGCCTCCTCACTGTATGAAAAAATCAGAAGTAGGGGAGTCAAATCTAACGGGGAGTCGAATGAGTTCAAATGCACTCATTTGGCTGCTTATAAACATAAGAACGCGCCTAGTGCGAAGTGTCTGCTTATGTGTAAAACAGAAAGACAGAAATACAGAAGCTAGATTCCACTCCTCCAGAGATCTACAGTACAGTAGTTTGTGGTGTTAAATGTAGTGCGTTGATGGATTGTTATTTTCGTTGATCGATATTCTGCAGTGTAGGTTTGAAACAGGGATGAATCAGTAAGACAGAACTCTGCAGGGGTATCATGGAGCTCCTGGGGTTTCCTCACTGGCCACCATGACCACGGAAATGGAGTCGTTTGGAAAGACACCGGGAAGATATAAACCTACCAACGAATGCCCTTCCGTCCAAGAAACCTCAGAACAGCATAGTTGTACGTAGTGGCAACCACATAGAGGAACTAAAGCAAGACAAAAGAAAAGAAAGAGAATCAGTAAACAATCTATCAAAATACTTTGATTATATATATATATATGTCATGCTTATTGTTTTTATATGTTTATATAAATGTATGTGTGTAATAATTTATATCTACAGAATTAATTTGGCTTGAATCCCCCTATCATCCTAGATAAAAAGTGCATGAGAAATGAAGTCGAGTCAGTAGCTGAGAGGTCAGTCACTGACACTGATACTGAATCTAAACATCCCCCAGCTGTACTTCCGTGCTGAAATTTTTTGGCAAGCACACTCACATAATTTGCCCTCTGACCTCACAGAATTCAGTCCAAAAACATCCATTCTTATTTTCAACACAATCTCATCTCAAATCTCAATCATTTCATTACTATTTAAAAGAGCAATGTGGGAGGTTCTATTGACAGAAATGCAATATAATATACAAAACAATTTCTTCACAGGTGAATAAAAACCTTACGTAATGAACCGTTATGTTTGTATTACCTTAGAATAAGTTATTTCTATCTACATACAGAGCGGGCCTACATCGTCAAAACGTCTCTGCTGAAAAGTCTTTATAATATTAACGCAGGTCCTGACTTTTATCCTTCTTTTTATACTTAAAATTAATGTAATAAATAAGACATCGCTCTTTCTACAGTCTTTCTAATCTAAACTCACCTCTAGTGGACGCTATAAATCATACTCCAGACCTTAAACAAGGTGGCTAATTTATATGATCTTATTCTTACCATTTGGTGTGATCTGCTTTCTCATCAGTGACGGCTAGGTTTAGGGGTGGGACTTTGTTCTGCTTTTTAAAATTTTCATGAGATATTTTGAGATCAGTCTGGTATTTTCAATTCAATAATATGAAATACTGTCAGTATAATTGTTACTAATTATCTGAGCCACAATGCAACATGACTGCTTATATTATATATTAGGTTTCTGATTGAACGACTAAACTTAGAGGGTTAAAGGTCAGAGGTGAACAACGGAAGATCACTGACCAGAGCGAAAAGAGTGATCCCAGCTCCAACAAATGCACAGATGTAAAGGTCGTAGGTCACATAGAACTAGAAAGATAAACAAAGATTTAAGTAAAAGGGTCTTGAAACTCTTAAAACTAGAGTCTTGCTTGCACTTATGTGTTTATCTAACCTCTGCTTTTTTACAGATGTTAGCTAGTGCAGTTCCACAAACGACACCTGGCGAAGCATTCCAGGGAAGGAACCCTACACAAAACAGAACACATGCATAATCACAAATATGCATTACTGTTCAAAAATTTGGGTATCATTTTTTTTGGCATGAAATCACATTTTTGTATTGTAATGAATATAATTTTCATTACTAATTTCAAACTTCCGGTATATACTATATGCTCTTAGATACTTCAAAGAAATGACTCAGTACAATAAGACAAGCAGACATAGACGTACCGTATTGCCGTGCATCCATGCACACCCTTGAATGCTGGTTGAAGATGGTGGTTTCAGACAGAATGTTAATCCTGTGACAGGAACTTTCCATGTTAAAAAGAAAGAAGACAGGAATGGCCGTAAAACCAAAGATGGCCAACCAGATCACGGCAAGCACGTATGTCAGAATAATGAACTGGAAAAGAGAAATCAGCCAATCAATGGCAATCAATGGCAACAACAAACTTGATTCCAAACTTACAAATTCTGCATGCATACTTACTGTAAGGCTGACACAGCGGCCAAAGCTGGTGCTCTTGAACTCTCCAAAGGTCTGTTTTACGGCACTGGTGGTGTAAAAACCTTCGGCCAACAGCAACAGTCCATACAGGAAGAAGAAGGAGGCCAGACCGTAGATCACATACTGAAAGTATTTTATACTGAAACACACAACAACGAAAGAGTGACGCAAATGTATAGGTCACATTGAATCAGACGAAAAAAAGAGAATCACTTACAAATCAGCCAGCACCGTAAAATCCTGGACCTCTGGTGCAAAGTACAGCTCTACCAATGTATATGTGTTAGAGAGCGCCTTGTGGCCTCCCCCACAGAAGAGTGCCACTCCGATGTAGCAGAGCAGGGTGGCCAGGAGGCTGGTGTAGGGCACAGCGCCCAGGCAGCGGATGCAGCTGTCATAGCAACCTGTGGGTGAGTAATATATGAACATACACACTGCGCATACTGCACACACAATGCACACGCACATTTATACGCAATTCACGTGCTCACCTCTTGTCAGTCTTAATTACATTCAAACGTACATCGTCAATAGAGGTGAAACAAACACACATAGCCTACATGGCCCAAATCATAAATCTAACATACTTGTAATGTAAGTGGCCTAAAATGTGCTTTTAAGTACATGTACAAACATGCACACACATAAATATACAAAATGCTTTACAAAGAAATGTGTTAGTCTCTCAAGGAAGCCAAACGCATCACAGCCAAACGCAGACAAAATTAAAGCGGGCGATTCCAAAGCCCTTCTTAAAATGAAAAAAACACTCCTATGTAAAATTAAGAAAAAACGGTGTGTGTTTTAGTCAAGACATCTGAACAGTTAACAGACTAAAGAAATGCATCAATAAAGTTAAATCAATACTTTTTTCTTTCTAAACTGAAGCAACTAAAAAGAAGCTAAAAAAACTGTAAGCTCCAAAAGGTTCGCAGCGATCCCTTAATGTAAGTGATGGGTAGCGTTGTGGAGATGATCATATGAAGAAGCGTTTAGGAGGCTGGTCTCAGGTCACCTAGCGCTTTACACAACCACGGCTGTTTTACTGGAAACATCGACGCCACTGAGCTGACCCCACACCAAGAGAGTTGTGCAAACGCCGCAGAGAGCCTTCTCAGTTGCCGTGATATCTTAATTCGGGGAGGTAATTTCCTTCTGTTTCTTCAGATAATCTTTACTGTTCACCTCAAGGAAGAAAAAACTCATCGCTTAAGCTGCTTCTCTCGCTCCCTCCCTCTTCTTGCCCCCTCTCACTCTTTCTGGAGTAGGCTTGTATCAGGGTGAGAGAGGGTTTGTGTGTGAGTGTTTGAGATTTTGTGGTCAGAAAAAGAATCACTTGTGAGCGTTATAATGGCTTTTGTTTGAACAACAAAACAATCATTGTGAACAAACGAGCGCACACACGCTCACAAGTTGAGTGCGTCATTGCGTTTTCTCTTGTGGCGGCACAGACAGACACACACTGACACCACTGTAGGGTTTTACTCGGGTTCGGGGTCACGGCAGGTCTTGCACATTCCAACTTTTGTTTTTAATCTTCCCTATAATCGTTAAAAGTACCAACACTGATAATAATTATAATACTATTGGGTGGATACGCCGGTTATTCCTTGCCACACCCTATTTTTGAGAACTTGGATTTTTTTTCATAAACTTCTAATAGCTATTAAGTTCGGTCTGAAGACATTTCAGTGCATTTGAAGATTTTAGTACATTTGAAGACACATTTTAGGATTAAGGGGCCTAAACATTTATGTTTTTAAATGTTCATTATATGTTATTTTCTGAATTGCTTTAGATTAAAGCATCTGCAGAAGAAATGAAATATTTATGCAACTGGGTATAAACCCATGAGAAACAGAAATTCAGATATACATTCTACTGTAAGACATTCAAACTAAAGGTTGATAAGAAAATCACACCATCTCTCTCCAGCTGTGCTCTACGGAATTTTAGTCTGCCAAATAATATAATGCATGTAAATATATAAATAGGTTAGGGTTAGGGTTAGGTTAACCCACTATATAGAGCTACAGTAAATGTCTGTGTGTTATCAAACTGGCATTGTGCTGTAGAAGAGTGACATGCAGAGAAGAAATGAAGAAAATGGAGAGAATTAGTTGACCTAAAGACCCGATGTGACCTCTGGTTGGAGTCTCCTGAGGCTACTGGTCGTCTCACTCACACCTCTAAAATATCGCAGTAACTCTCAGAGCCAATCACAAACTGAGCCAGCCTCTGAATTAATCTGTTAGAAAGCATTTAAATATTTTTATCAATTGCATAATAACAGGAACAACACAAGCACCAATTGTCCAGTTGACCAGTCTGGGTTATAAAACATGTCAATAAATGTAAACATCTCAAAACATCTCCAAAACATATAAAATGCACAAAACTTGCTGAATTATTGAATTTATGCAAATCATGGCAGTTGGTTAATATTGGTTCAGGTGAGGTCAGGTAAACTTACCCATGTGAGTATGTGTATGTGTACCGCGCTCGGTCTCTCTGATGTGCTGTGCAGTTTAATCTCCTTCGATGCTTTTATGATTCTCACTCACTCTTTTGTCCCTGAAACAATAAACAAACCCCACTACTATCTCTCTTTCACACACAGCACACACACACACACACACACACAGATCTTAAAGACGCAGCATCTTTTTACAATGCCAAATAAAGTTTTATGCAACTCTGAGAAAGAGTGTTTGTGAAACATACACAAAATATCTTCATACATGTGAAAAGATGAACAAAAAGTCCAAAACATTCATGCACAGACTCTACTCAACTCTCACCTCTGACCCATTCATCTCCTTTTTTCTAAAATCTGACTGTAGGGGGACATTAAATTATAAATGTGTCACGTGATTTGGGAGGGGTTATGAGATATGTAGGAGGCACCTGCTCACCTGTTGTATTATCTTTGTTGACCAACAATTAACATCTATACCATTTTTGCAACATGTTTGTGGAGTAATAAATGGAGGATTGGAAAGCTTTCAGTTTTTTGAATGGTTGATGTCTGTTTTGATGCATCACAAATACAGCACTACCGCCGATTTAGCCTCTCAGCAGCTTTTTTGAATAGCTCAGTGCCGCTACACTGACATAAACTTCCTTGTTTATGCACACACACAGTTTGAAACAGATTGAGGGAGGTGTGACCCTTGGAGTCAGATTGGGACAACGGCACTTTCAATACAATGCCACTGTGTCAGGAAATAGAAACACACTGCTATGGTTCTCTCTTTCTTTAGCAAGCACACAAATTATCTCACTCTCGTATACACACGCATACACACACACACAATACTATTACAGTGACAACCACAATAGGACTAGTGTGTGGTTTGAAATAAACATTTTAAGAGTTCATTTGCCAATCTCCATCCTTCATTTTTCTAGACAAAATAAAAATACACACATGTACTTTCCACCCTCAGACATTAGGGGATAGTTCACACAAAAATAAAAATGGTCTCTTCATTTATTTACTCATGTGTCATGCATATGACTCTTTCTTCTATATGGAACACAAAAGAACATATTTGGAGAGATGTCAAATGGTTGCTCAGATACCAACAATATTAAAAATATCCTTTTTTGTTTTCTGCAGAAAATTTGTTTAAGAATGGGGGTGAGTGAATTATGAAAGAATTTTCATTTTTGGTCGAACAAATCCTTTAGATATAATAATGACCTCTCAAAGGTTTTAATACTAAGAATGAACTGTATCTTAGCCATGAACCTTACTTTCACACAATAATCTATACGATGATTTCAAATAGTGAGGTCAACAAATATCTACCCAAATTGGTTTTGGACATGTTTCATTATATTTTGGCACAGATTGTATATTTAAAGGACATATATATAGTTTTTTTATTGGTACCTCGTAGCCAAACCTGTTCTCGAACACACAAACATACACACAAACAAACTTGTGATCGATGTGCCCTGTTGTGATTGTGTTTAGACAAACATTCTGAAACTTCAGTTCAGAGTCAGTGAATTTGAAGAAGGAAAAGGAATTTTAGGCAAACTCAATATTTACTGCAAATTTGAGGCAGAAATGTACAGAGTATAAAAGAACAGACTTCTGCAAGCTGTTAAACCAACAGACCTGAGCAGATGCACACAGGTCAACCTCAGCTAGTAGAGACACGCTAGATTCGTGACACTCCGTCCATCCATTTGTCTTTCCCTTTCAAAGTCCAAATAAACTCAAACTGTTGTAAATACTGCAAATTCTTTTATAAAGCTGTTGAACTTCCACATAAACACATTAACAGACAAACTTTCTGCTGGTTGACAAGGAAACCGTGTCGCAAATTTGGCACAAAATACATGCCAGCGAACGGAGTATCACGAAAAATCTAACCATCTGGCAGGATATGACACCATTACTACACTATTGTATCTCCTGTGCAGTTCCAAAGTAAACACAAAATTTCAGAATGACCTTCATCATAGAAGCCTTGTGTTGATCGTAACATATCACCACAATTGTGTTTCATAGGAAAGAGTAACATCATAAATTCTCAGCAAAGCCTGTATGTCACATCACAGCATGAGTGACGTCACATTACTTTATGAGTGATGTCATATCACTGATAAATATTGAAAAGAATCTCAATGCTTTTAATTTTTAAATTTTCACGAAACCTATCGAACTCAAATACAATACAGAGTTAAAATGATCAAAAGCATTTTCACAAAATGATAACATTTAGCAAGACACAAATTATCTAAAGATGTTTAACTTGAAAATTGTACACTATGAAGCTTGATACCCTCTCTCTCGTTCAGAAATAATCATAAACCACACAGACATTGTGTTTTTAAACACATGTAATATACAACTATGTGGTTATGCAAAAAGAAAAATTTACCACTCACCCATTCAGAGAGGAAAAATAACATTTTAAAATACTTTTTTTGTGATTATAAATAAAAACGATTCAGGATTGAAAATCAATCTGAGCTTATTTGCTATGGAAATAATCTGATTTTAAAAACGATTAGAAATCATTCTTACAACACATTCAAAAAAGCTGTCTGTACATTGACATTAATATATGTTATAGCTGTACAATAGTAGTTAATATGTTTGTTATTTTATGTTATATATCTTATAAGTGCTTGGTTGGTTCATAATGGTGTTCTGAAGTGCTGACGGGACACCAGCGCCCTCTACTGTTCTTGCTCTGTGCTCCTCTGCAGAGCCAACCATCTGCAGTATTTTCGAGTCTGTAGTGCCACCTAGATTCAGGTGCGGTATTGCAGCGCCGCCTCGCGTCTGACTATTATGTTTGTTCCACGGAGAAATTTCCACGCATATTATGCGAATGCTGTATCTCTAGACAAAAGTCAGACTAGAAGCAGCAGGGTTCATATGTTTGTTAGTGTGTTGCACTGACACCCATGATACTGTTTTTGTTCATCCTTGTTTGTATTTATGGGTTGCACTAATTCACATAAGTGCAGTATAACTGAGGTGATTGTGCTCATGTTTATGTATCGGTCTCACCTGTTATGTATCGGTTACTTTTAAACACAAGTATAACCGTTTGCACCTTTTTGATCTGGTTATGGTAAAGTTGCTGTGTTGTAGGGATTTGTAACATTGTTGTGAGTGAGCATTAGTTTGTGTTGCATGTTATACGCGTGTTGTTGAGTGCGGGTGGGGCAGAGTGGTGGAGTTGTACCCATGCGTAAAGGTGTTATAAGGGTGCATGCTGGGATACCCCATCAAAGAATTGGGTGACATCGTTATGGTGTTGGGTGACATGGTAACACTGTTGGGTGTCAAGGTTGCAGTATTGGGGGTCATAGTGCCGCTATTTGGCGTCATGGCAACAGAGCTTGGTGTCATGAGCGGGATGTCATCTGGCGATCGACGAAGGGTGAGCGCGTAATCTCGTGGAGAGGACGCTGGGGTGAGACGTAGGGGGTCGCACAGTGATCCCTCTTCTTGGTCACCCCCTGAAATGGAGGTGGGCAAGTAACTGAGGTCATTGGGTGGGGTCTGGCGCTGAGGTGCTGTCTGAGGGGGCGTGTCCTGACGACTCCGCTTGTCCTTGCGATAGTAGAGAGCAGCAAAGGCCAGGACGTTAAGGAAGAGGAGAGAAGCTCCGACGGCGATAGTGACGCTCAGCTCTGTGGAGTAATCGCGCGGATTGGCAATGACCAGTGGCCCGCTGCGTGCTGTGGACTGAGGGGGCTGTTTACCAGGGGTACGAACCTTGTTGGCCCCTGGGCGGGGCGTTGCACTATGAGAGCTGTGGGTGGTTAGAAGAGGTGGAACCCTGGTGGTGGTGGACGTGTAGTGGAACATGTCATGCAGGTTGTAGAGGTGAGGTACCAGGTGCTTCCAAAAAGCCACTTTAGTCGCACGGTAATGATCTCGAACACGCGGCTTTAGCCCAATGTGAAGGTACAGCTGGTCATGGGGGCTATACTTGGCCCAGGTCACTTCCTCAAAACGGTTTGCCTTAGTGTGGATGAACTTGGTGTCCTGAGGAACTGGCTTGTTTGGATCCCTGAACGACAAACAAAAACACAAAAATACAAAAATAAATTTGAAGCAATTGTCTAGTTTAATACACAGGTATAAATGTGACCCCGCATGTAAAAATGACGACATTTTTTTGTGATTTATTAAAATAATTTATTCCGCGTAATGTAAAGAACATTCTGTGAAAATATAATTTTGATATCTTTACTGTATAAGTAGGAGGTGTCAAAGATTGAAATCAATGTTTTGGAAACCAACCTTCAAGCGATAAAATGTGGTAAGTAAAATGAATAATTTCAACATTCAAAAAACGACTTAAAACCCATCTCTTTGGTGAATACTTGACAAACAAATGAGAGAGAGAAACAAATTTTATCTTTCTATCAACAGGTATTGTTCTGGCTTTTGTTGAAACTAGTAGCTTGGTATTAGCACCTATTGTATTATTGCTACTTCATGACATATCACTTTATTGCTCCCTGGACTCTCTGTAAGTCACTTTGGATACAAGCATCTGCTAAATGACTAAATGTTCATGTAAATATACTGTATGTTCCGTCTACATGTGATTTAAAAAAAATCCTGTACCATCACTTTCTGGCCTCCAGAGGATGCTGTTTCATTAACTGCTGATTCACGGTTTTACATTAAAAGAGACTGAAAGAATTGATCCTCCCACAACTTCTGCTCTCTCTATCTCTGTGTGACATTCATCAAGGTCACATTGTCCTCTAAACATCATTTCACAGATCACACCTGTTTCCATATTAAGTACCGGCTGGGTGAGATGTCAGTTAATAATCAGTTAATAGAGCTGTACTGTGACAAGGTGCTATTATGTAAAATGCTAATTGCTTTGTTATCTGATGTCCTGTACTGCACTGGGCAGAGTGTAATTCATTGTGGAATGTCAGGGATAGTTAAAAACTATGTAAGTCTTTCCTTGTGTAGAGATAATTAGAAATAGAGTCAAGCTGCAAATAAATGAACTACAACTGATAACACTAATAAACCCCAAACTGTAGGGCACTGATTTAATGTACACATGCACCACTTCATTTTGTAATCATTGTGTATTCACTTTGGCTTTTGGACCCCTTTGCCTTCCAAAAAAACTGGATATATATGTATATATATATATATATATATATATATATATATATATATATATAGTATTTGTTTTGTAGTACACATATCTTCATATCTTATAGTTGATATATTTTCTTCGAAAGAAAAATGACCTGAGAAGTAAAATTTTTGTTTCGTTTTCTAATAAGAAATATTAAGATAAAGACACTTTAGACTTAAAACAAACAAATACTTTTTTTATAACTCCATTGGCATTTATTTTTTACTTGTTTAAGCATAAACTTGCCTTTTTATATTTTCATTCAGAAAATTAAGTGTATATATATATTTTTTTAGACATATAGAAAAATAATAAAAAAGAAATTCATATAAAATAACCTTTGGAATGGCACGAGTGTGTAAAGGATCAAATGTTCATTTCTTTTTAAATACTATCTTAATTTCTAATTGATAAACATATGTTGTTTATTCGGATATGTTTCAATAATGTTTAATATGTTTTCCAGTGGTGGTGTTGTGTTTTGTGCTGTGTTTGTGTCTGTTTTACCCGGTCTTTGCAAAGTTGGTCCAGTAGGTCATGACGACGGCGCTCAGCATGATGTCATTGCGGGAGAAGTTACAGGGAAAGAGCTCTGTCGGGCCAATGAGTGGAATGCCAAACACGTAGGGCAGCTCATCGCCATGTGCAGAATCTGCCCATGGGGGTTTCATGGGGCTCTGGCAGTGATGGTAGAATGCGTAGAAGAAGGTTGGCGAGCCGTAACGAGCGTGCAGGTCGGCCGTGACCACAGCTGGCTCTACCCACTGATGATCCGTAAACATGGCCACGAGAGTTTTGCGACGAGTCTCAGGATTATCTCGATCGGCCCAGTCCGTGTACATGAACTTAATGGTCTCTCTGAGCGTGTCCTTCCCTTCCGGATATCCATAGAGACCATCTACAAAATCTGATACTGCAAAGTCAAAATCTGAGCCAGAAACTCCACCCTCCTCTGGCTCTACCACGCCCTCTACAAAACGGAACCCCTCCCCCTGGTTGACGCCCAGCATGATGTCATAATTAAGGAACTCCCCTTGCTCCATGAGCACTTCAGGGTCATCAGGTATGAGGTCACCATCGATGACAGGGCCAAAGGCCACATGGAACCGTGCTGGCTGAATTTCCTGCTCAACCAATTCCTTGTAGCTACGCTTTTGCATGCAAAGGACCAGGTCCTGTGGGGAAAAAAAGAACACACTGCTTCATCAGCTATACAACTGATAACAACCATATTCTGAGTGTTTTTTGTTGATAGGGTATTATTTGTGGTTGCTAAGGCATTGATTGCTGGTGGCCAGGGTGTTAAGATGTGTTGAATACCAAAGTCTAAAGGATATTCTGCAAAGTTGTATTCTATAACAAACATACAGTAACTAAACTAACTTCAAGCACTCAATGATTTGGTCTTACGTGTGTGTCAAGAACGTTACAGCCAACTCGCTCTGCAAGGAGTCGTGTGTATTTCACAGGCTGATAGTTCACAGACCAGCTGGACAGAGCTGACCCACTCTGAATGATTGCTCTGTGGAACAAACCTACAGACAGAGAGAGAGAGAGAGAGAGAGAGAGAGAGAGAGAGAGAGAGAGAGAGAGAGAGAGAGAGAAAATGTCAGAAGAAAAATAAAACCTGAAATATCATATCAATATTCCAGCTCAATTATTCTCTTAATTTTGTATTTGAAAAGGGAAGAGTAGCATTATCTTTCACCTGTCATAAAAGAGGGTCAATCCACTGCCTCTGTGTGAATATTATGACCCTCACAATGATTAGATGACTCACACTTACTACTACACTATAGTAAGTACAACAAAATGAATTAACATTTTTCATCCACTCAGCTCCTGCCAACTGGTCATCTTATATTCAGCATCTGTTTAACAGTGAAACAGTTTTTGTGGACTTGTGAAAGGCCCATTCTGGGCCTCCTGTGCTATGACAATCATTTACGTACAGCCATACATTCTACCTCATCACTTCTACCCTTTCAGTTCAGCCAATAAAAGAATTCATAACTGGCACACACATCTCTGACTCATGCAAATTTCTCGACAAAGAAACTGTGTAGAAACAACAACTTCAACACCCAACAGCTACAGTACATCCTACCGGGATGTCCTACTGGGTGGAAAACAGGGCCACCCCCCACCAGATGGGGTTGAGTTTCTAAATTTTTATGGTTAAAGCTCAAGCCTTCAGCATTCAAATAGAAAAACTCTGACACAAAACTCTACTGAAAACGGAAATGAAAATAGAGTTTTTGCTTTATCGCTATCATGTTGAAAATATTTTTACAACATTTTATCTTAGTTCAATGCCATTTTCAGGCGAAAAAATCACACGGAATTCACATCAATATGCAGATTTATTGCAGTGTTCCTTTTCTGCAGAATAGCTTTTCTAGTGAAGAGTGAAATTTATTTTTAATTGTTTGAAGTAACGCTTGGTGTGGAACATTGAGAATAATTTAAAAAGAGCTTAAATCTTAATATCCTTGGATCATTGTAGTTCAGAGATGCAGCAAGAATACATAAAGCGCTAACAGCCCAAGAGGCAGAGAGAAGTCCCTGGGTAAAAATACCAGATTATCTATAAAAAAGCACTCCAACATACACATCACCCAGAATTATTTTAGCATTTAAATTAACACGTCTGAGTTTTATTCTAGCTGTAAAAGCATTAGGTGAGGAGAGCACTATAAAATTATATGTATAAAATCATGATTCTTTAAAACACACCTATAAAACTTGGATTAAAATGATATAATTTGGTTGTAAAACTAATGCTCCCAATATGGATGTTACACAACATCAGATTTTTTAAATAGACAAAAGAGATTGAGAGAGAGAGAGAGAGAGAGATGAGTAAAAGCAAAGGAAACAAACTGTTATCAATACATTGAGGCAAAACAGTGATTTAGGATCAATATCCCTGCAGGTGTGTGTGTTTAGCTGTGATCGGTGTAAAACGCACTCGTACACACACACCCTCGGTGTGACGGGCACACCTACATGTACTCGAGGCCCACAACAGAGGGATAGGGCTGATGAAGCAAGAGACGAGTTACCATGGTTACAGCAGAGATTACCGTGGTAACGGAAGCTAGAATGTGACAGTGGTCATGGTTGCAGAGGCAGCTGTCTCAGCAGTTATAGACTGAAAAAATACACAATTCTCTTACGGAGACACACCTTTAACAGTCATCTCAAAACAGTTTTAAGCACGATGTTCCTTAAATTGTTGAATATTGTACAATAATGGGAGACAGGTGTGAATTCTGACCTTCAGAATGATGGGAAAGAGTGAGCAAACTAACACAGGACGCTCCGATTCCTGAACCAAACACTGTCACGCGGCCGGGATCGCCACCAAAATATCCAATGTTCTTATTGATCCAACGCAGAGCCTGAATCTGATCCAGCAGACCGTAATTCCCTTTGGCAGCCTGATCACCTGTGCTCAAAAATCCTGAGAGAGATACAGACAAAGATGAAGAAAGAAACACAGAGACTGGGGATTTGTACTGTACTTATATTCTTGACTGCTTATCAACAGTCTTGTGTCTTTGGTGATTCCTTTGGTTTCTTAGCAACTACAACTGTCTAACATCCGAGAACTGGAAGAATTTAATTGAAATTAGAGATTATAAAAAACTGTTAAACTGATATATTATTGATATACTGTATATCGCAGATTAAACAGACCCAGAGATTGTGGGTAAATGTTATTACAGTTGCATTAAATATCTTTAAACCCTTCACTGAACAAACCGAGAGGCTGCATTACCATAATGAAGAAGCCGCATGCTTTTCCTGTAGCTCAGCTGGTCGAGCATGGTGTACATTTACATTGTCATTTAGCAGACGCTTTATCCAAAGTGACTTACAAAGAGTACGATGCCAATGTTGTGGGTTTGAGTCCCAGGTAAAGCACATTCTGATAAATGTATGTTTGGTTACTTTGAGTTACTTTGGTTGCCAAACCACCTGCAAGGCTCTGATCTGATTAGATTATGACTTCCAAATCCTGTGTATAGCAATACGAGTGAGCTCTTACTAACCCACCAATACGCGTGAGCACCTACAAACACTAAAAAACATACTGATAAAGTCTTTAAATTCACAGCTAAATCTTTGTGAACGGCGATGTTCTTTATTGAAAATGGTATTCATTCTGCCAGGCGATCTTGGAGCAACTGTGTTGTGATGGGAACTTTCTGCTGAAAGTCAACAGTATTTTAACCACATTTTAAACACAATATTATTGCATCTGACAAGGTTTCAGTGATGGTGAATGTATGTAAGGTGATAACCAAATAGGTTGTTGCCTTAAAGGTCCAGTGCATGATATTTATTGGCATCTAGCAGTGTGGTTGTGAATGGCAGGGCTAAGATGTTGTCACGTTTTCACTTCTTTGCCGAAGGAGATAACAGATGTAGAAACAACACGGTGAATTACACAAAATTACACACAGGACCTTGAAAATGCACTTATGAATCAAGCCGAGATTGCGGACATGCATTTTTGCTTTATTATTCCTCACTTTTTGACTGTTGGAAATCTTCCGTCTGTGTTTGAGTGAAAAAAAATCCTCTTGTTTTGACGCTTTCGTCACCGAGATTAAACGGAATCAGAGCTCTTTAATAAAGATAACAACACAAGAGGCATTCCAACAGCACACTTACTGAATGAGACTGCACTGCTAATTCAGCATCCCAAAGCATTTGCAAAGCATTTCCGCGCTTCAAAAGATGCTTTCATAGAAAATTACATGTTTTGTTGGGAGCATGTTGCTCTTTACGTGAAGGAACACGCTGTGATTGTTTATAATGTTCTCAGTCAACATTTAGAAACGATTTTAGCAAATATATTAAGGCAAAGGTACATACCTAGTATTCCAACCCTGTAGTTGAGGGTGATAACAATGACATTGCCGTAACTAGCCAGCACGCTACCATCCATGATATTCCCAGTACCCTCCATGTACGAACCACCATGAATAAACAACATCACTGGACGGGGGTCATCGCGGGAGTCCCGAAGCCCTACACACACAGGTTTGATTAGTAAAAGCAGTGCTGTGTTTTTGCAAACTGTTTTGTTTTCAATTTCTGACTTTAAACCGAACCCTCACTACTAGATTTGCGGCAAAACATAATATTTATACAATTTATAAGTATTCCTAATAGTACTGATTGTAAAAAATGTCCCCTCAAGTAATTTTTTCAACTTGTTTCATTATATTCCTTGACATTTAAAAAAAATTGTCCATCACGAGAACAGCCAAATCTGTACCCACACACACTTGTGCTCAAAAAACATAACACTCTCATCATTCTGGAGGGTTTTTCATCACAGCTGCTCGAAATCTCAAACTCTGCTGAGATCTTTTCCATCACAGACGTCAGCTTTAAATAATCTATTGACTTCTCAACATTCAGTACAAAAGTGATTGTAAAGTGGAATCTGTAAAAAAATTACCACATTTATTATTATAACCTTTAATTATTAGAGGTATATATAACCAATAACCTCTGAGAGTTTCTTTTAATTACAAAATTTCTTTGAGTTTATAATGTTTATATCCTTAAATTAACACAATGATTCACAGAATGGAGACAGATTTAAATATATAGGTACAATGTTAATTAACTACACTTGAAATACAGTAAAGGTACTGCAGTAGAAGTCACACCATACAAAGTTAATATAAAGGAAGACTGATATGCTAATATAGAGAGAGCAGGTCGGATGATGTTATGCTGAATACATTTATAAACATATATAATCCAATTTATTATAGCAAATGAGATGCTGTAATGTGAATTAGTTTCAATTAATGTAATTGCAATTTTACTTCGCCAAAACTAAATGAGCGTATTACAATGGCAAAGCCAAAGTATTAATACTTAAACACCACATCTCTTCTGTCTCTGCTCCATTTCATGTTTATACCTCCACAACCCAGACCCAGGGCAAGCCTGCTGAAACACTGCATAAAATTATCCAGAAAATGATGCAACAGTCTGTAAATATGATCTAGATTATTCTCCCTCACATTAACTACGTCAGTATAAAGAATGAATTATGAAAGAAACATAAAAAATGACTTCAACTAAAAAAATGATAAAAACAAGAAATACCGTCATCCTCTGTACGATCTGTGTCAGCTGACATGTCTCCTGGTCTCTTTGTGCCTAGACAGAAACAGACAAAAAAGAGAGTATGACAGAAAGAGAGATAGAAAGAGAGAGAGAGAGAGAGAGAGAATGACAAAGAGAGAGAGAGAGAGAGAGAGAGAGAGAGAGAGAGCAAATAAGAAAAGAATGATACAATATAAACGTGTGTATGGGAGGGGCTGTGTAAAAGCTTTGAGGACTCTCTAAATTACTGTGTGACCAGCCAAGGCTCACTTTCTCACTCTGTACCCTGCAATATTAAAGCTTTCAACAATTCTAAAAGAAAAAATCAAACAGTATTGGTAGTCTTGGCTATTTCTTTCACTTTTCACCTCAAAACAGAAGCTCTCATCCTTCTCTAAAGTGGACACAAAAGCTCAGGCCCAGCTTTTAGGAATGAAAATGAAACATCATGAGACGTGAAGGGCTGTACATCTCCACCCTGAAAAGCTTTTGATATCAACAGTTGTCCTAATACAAAAAGTGCAAGGAAAGATTTACAGTCAATTCTTGCCACATGAACTGAACAAGACAACACAACACAGATAATAAAATGTTTTTTATTTGGTTATTGTTTAACGATGTAACCACAGGAACGAAGAGGACATGACTGTAGTATATGTGATAGTGCTGGGGAAACTATAGCTCTCCAAATAAAAATGATAAATTATACACTAGTAAAACAAAAGAAAACTCTGATTTAAACACTCAAGTGCATAACTGTGTTGAAAATATTTCATATGTTAACAGAATTTCAGCTCCCAAAAATAGAAACAGGATCGGGAACATGTAAGTGATCTTATAGGTTAATCATGATCTTGAAATGAATCCTGGAAGTGAATCTTGTATCGAATCTTTAAATGACTTAAATTAGCAATCTAAATGAACTAATTCATGAATCTTATGTGTGCATGGGTGTGTGTGCGCAGGCATTTTGTGTTTTCTTACCACGTTGTGTGGGTACGTATATATTCAGATACAGACAGTCTTCACTCTGCTCTTGCAGGTATGTAGCAACCGTGTCAAGGTTGTAGGTGGCCCACACCGGCATCATGATGTCAGGGACTGCGTTGCGAATGGTCTGCGGACAAACGGGAGGGAAGCGAGTGGCATTTCGAATGCCGGACCAGGCTGACGGCGCATCGGGCGGCATGAAGCGTTTCTCCCCCACAGGTGGCGTAGCATAAGGCACACCCAGGTACTGATCCACAGGGCCCAGCCCCTCGGTCGCAACAGCAACCCGCATGCCCCTTAGTCTGCCAAGTGCTGTGTTTACTGTGGGTTGGTAGGTCAACGCTGTTGTCATGGAGACTGACCGCATTAACCATACAAGGAGCCAGCACAGGGCAAAAGTCAGAGGTCGGCAGAGCAGGTGGGTTGTCGGCAGGTAAGCTGATGACTGTGTGTGCCACATGGTCCCTCTTAGCAAAGCACACACACACGTTTATAGTAATAAATCTCAGATTTACCCTTGCAGCTTTTATGAAATTAAACTCTAGCTCTCAAACACACGGCACACATGCAGGTAGATCCAGTGGGCGTCTCCATAACCAGGTGTCCAACACCAAGCTCTCCATTCTATTGGTTGAGTATATCAGCAGGTAATGGTGTTAATTTTTCCAGAATTAACACCATTTGAGCACAATCCTGAAACACACACACAAAGGATATAGCTGGATTTCATATCTCTAAACACAAAATTATCTCTGTGTCAAAATATGAACCTTCTTCATAATTCTTAAAAAATGTATGTAACGTTTTACAGTTGCCACAAAATCAACAAAATATTACATTACGAATCAATTCAACATACAATATAATATCCAAAATGATATAGAATATTAGATATAATTATAAGTCATATACATGACAAATAAAATATATAGAAAAAAATTTGATACTGTTTAACTTGAGAACAAAAAGTGTTTAACACTTTCTGGTTGTCCACTTAAATATATGTTTAGTTTACATTATGAACTACATATTTATTTATTTTTGGCGGTAGGGCAGCTGTGATCTTGTGTGGAACAACAAATTTGGAAGAGGAGGCAATTGTTTTTTTGTAAATTTGCAATATTCTAATGCAAAATATAGGATCACTAATTTTATACTACACACTTTAGCCAATGGAAAAATAAATACAACAACAAAATGGAGATGGTCCTCACTGCAGAACACAAAATCCAGGGGGCGAGATTGGATCCAGATCCAACTCCTCCCACTTTTTAGCAATTTGGAGAGAAAGATGCAACTCGTGGTCGCCAACGTTTGCTCTTATCAATGAGCTCTTTTCCACCATGCCACTGAACCATTCTAAGCACAGTCTGAAATGGTTAGAGTTATGTTTCCACGTGAACCTGGATCGACACGGCACGATTACAAACTGTTCTCGGCTCAGAATTTTTGTCATGGTTGTCTAACCGTGCTAAATAGTGCTTTCGTCATGGTTGTCTAACTGTGCTGAATCGTGCTAATGAATGTGCGGAAAGCCATTATAGCTCAGTCTCTTGTGTAACCAAGGCTGCACATGACGTGTTTGTGTTTACATTCTATATATTTACATGATCAGCCCTGCGGTGGAAAATGAAACCATTTACGTACCGGCTGGCATGGATCGGCATGGAGTGGAACGATTAAGCCATGAGAACAATTCGGCTCGATGGTGGAAAAGCACTGTCGGTCATCATTTAGTGTAAACCTTTTAGTAATGATAACAGTTAAATATTTCTTAAGCCTAAACCTAAATCTAATAAAATACATTACTAAAAATAAGTTAACAAATAAAGTTTGTCTTGAGCAAGTTTGTTTTCCATCAAAAGAATAACTTTAGTTATTGATGCTCAATGCTGAAATTGAAGAGAAACAACACGAGTATGACTGCTGCAGAAATCTGTCGACCAATCAAAACTCAGCGGAAAGAGACTGTATCCAGAGTCGACCAATCGCAATACAATTGGAGGACACTGGATCTGGATCCAACCTTGCCCCCTGGATGTCGTGTTCCACAGTGAGGGGCTACTGACAAAATGCAACAATATACGGTTTTAACAGAAGCCCAATAATTTATGTTCTGTGTTTGGTTATAATATAACAATTTATTTCATATTGAATATATATTCATATTTTCTGTGTTTACAAAACACGCTCTCTAGAGCGGTTTGTCTAGTATGGGCAACTATAGAAACAACATGGTGAATTCCATGCAAGTGGACACACGGTATATGTAGATAGTTATAGCTCATTCTAAGGCAATAAAAAATAACGCTTTATAATGTAAGGTCTTTATACTGTACACCTCCAAAGATATAATTATGTATTCTATATTGCATTTCTGTCAATAGACCCTCCAAAATGTTACACAAAGCACATTTAACTCCTCACAGAACTCCAGACCTGCCGACAAGACCACACAAGAGATCAGATTTGGACAGCTGTGTATCTCATGATAGGTGGAGTATGAGTCTCACAGGGTTTGTATATACAGCAGCACAGGGTGCGTGAGTGAATCGATATGCAACACTTCAGCCACGTATGCACAGAGCAGCGGCTTTATCCGAAATCAATGTCCGTGCATGATGCTGTGGGACAGCAGTGTGTAAAGGCAATGGGTTGAAAGCCACAGTACTCATTAACCTGCACTGCAGTGATGAGAACCAACCACAAAGCAAGAATTCACATCTTCAGCAAAACCCTCCACACAATACCCGGTCAAAGATCAGGCCTAGGTATGTTTTTGAAAACGAACATTACTGACCAACAAAACTAAAATCCATCCTATACATATGGATTCACTGTTTTTCAGTGGGACTAAAATAAAAAAGGATTTTTTGGTTTTACACATGTGTATTTTCCATCATTTATAACAGATGTACATAGATGTAGCAGTTATGCATACCCTGTTCTACTCTCACGTTGAACCTGATCGTGTTTGCTGGCCAAAGTCATGCAAGAAGCATTTTATGACCATAATTTCATGCACCGCTAATGTAGAAGACTCATGTAGCATTTGAGATGAGGGAACCCGGCCATAGTGCTAATGTCATTATGGTTGCTGTTAACATTTTATTAGTAAACAGTTGTTCCTATTTTTGGTTTACTTTACGTATGCATTAGCAGTTTAGATAAAAAATCTAAAGAACTGAAGGGACACCAAGTCCAATTGTATAATTTCCTTATCATCCCTGTAGGGATACTTACAGAAATTGCAAATCCAAAATCTGTAAGCTTTCTTAAATCTTTAAAAGGCACACACACCCTTGGCAAGAGAAAAACGGATTTCCAAACATTCAAAGGGATTTAAAAGGATCCTACCCCAGACCTTTTATCAGGAGATAAACATATATAGATAAAGATAAACATTCTAAAAGTACTAGAAATAAGAAGTAACATTAAAATAGCATATATCAGCAAAACACAAAGCAATGTAAAAGAAATGAACTTAAAATGCAACTTTGTGTCTTTGCCTGGTGCTCCTAATAGTGCACCCACTTTCAGTTCTAAAAACCTGGAGTGGACTTCTTTTTTTAAATAAGTGCATTTCCAATTGATTTAATTTTTGAGCTGCAAACAATCCAACATGTCGAAAATAAAAAACATGTATCCTCCTACAATAGCAATCAGAAGGCATCTCTGGCTGCTAAACAACAACAACGATTTCTCTAAATGTTTAAATACAAATTAATCAAGTGAATAAATAAATCAATAATAATTGTCTTGTTACACAGTATAAGGGTAAACAGACTTTTAGATATATGTTCTAGTTAAATTTAGGCATCATTTATACATTGTCAAAACAATTCAAGATATAACAGATGGAAATTAAACCAAACGGTGGTAATAATAAAAGAAAGAAATAATCATTTTGTTTTGAACTTTTACCATTTACCAGACAAACACTGAAGACAACTCAACACATCATGAATTTAATTAATAGCTTTACTCTTTTATTAAATGTATTAGTATAATATAATATAATATAATGGGAACACGAAATTGCACTGCATAGTAAAATATTGTATAATCAGAATAGTAAATAATTATTTAAAACAAATCTAGTGTTTTCTGTTAAGTACCTTGGTTTTTAAACGGATAATGTGTTCCCTACTGTCGCTGTCCATGGTGCTGATCGGACGGTACCATAGGAATAGCAGCAAAAGAAACCTGTAATGTGGGTCAGTTTATCAAAGCCTCACCAAGGATACGAGCAGTCCGTTTATTATGGTGCCCATTTTCCAACAGCGAGCAGACGGGAGGATGGCGAGCCCGAATCAGGTCGGCTGTATGGGGTAGTGATGTGTTGCATGATAAGGGCCTTGATATGTTACCCACATAGCTGTGCGCGAAAATCAATCTTAAAGTCTATATAATTTCCGGAAGAGATTGCAATTTTACGGTTCTTATTATACCCTAGCAGCGTTATAAAGCTGCTTTCTTCTGCATTCACTGGGAATGGGGTGAGTATGTATTCCCCGGACTCACGGCGGGGACGGTGAAAGAGACTCTCATACGAGAGATGAATACCAATGGTCTTATCCCCCCTCCTCCTCCTCCTCCTCCTCCTCCTCCGTAGCTCCGACTGAACGGTGCAGTGGCGGGATGGCGCGCGGTTAATAAACTATGCGGGGGAATTTCATTATGAAAACACTCTCAAGGCTCAGTGTTCGCCGCACATTCGATAACATCGAGCCCGTGCACGACCTTTCATGTGAAACGCATAATGTTAGTGTTTCAATACGATGTATAGTAAATGTAGAATACGACGCCTTTGGACACGCGCGCACACAAGCGTGCGCGGGCAGAGGAGTCGTCTTTACACTAAGCTTTAAACAAACCGAGCCAACAGATGGCGAAATCACCATGACAACTTGGACTCGGTAAGGGTCTCGCTTCCTCGATTCGTCCACCCGGGCGGTAGTGGCACCGGTTTCTGACTGACGCTCCAGAGTGCGGCCGTTACCTTTCCAACAGGTGACGAACTGCAGCTTTTAATTCACACGCTGGTGGCGTCACGTGCCGC
The DNA here is from genome assembly GCF_947034865.1 of Barbatula barbatula. Classification (NCBI taxonomy): domain Eukaryota; kingdom Metazoa; phylum Chordata; class Actinopteri; order Cypriniformes; family Nemacheilidae; genus Barbatula; species Barbatula barbatula. The sequence continues at coordinate 22,779,924 of NC_136767.1, read as the reverse complement.
CCGACCGTGATTAATATATCAGCGGGTATTAAGTATGCACGCGGAGAACGACTCGACCCCCGAGTGTCCCTCGCGCGCACGGGCTGAGGGCCAGTAAAACAGGCAAATAACGGTTCTGGCAGAGGTGTTTTCAAACAGATGTGAAGAAGTTGATGCAGACTGCAGACCGTGGTATTACAAAGGCGTGTATTTACGACGATGCAATCACTATTATTAATGCAATCCTTCTGCTCAGATGCAGCAAATCATGTCTTTGAGGTTTTCCGAACAACGATTCTCTCTTTCCTTTTACCAGCCCTCTACACACACCGTGACCCCCTATAGCGATGGCGAGCTTTCCCACTGCAGATGGTAAAACGAATGAAATGCCGTAAAACGCATCAAATATATAAATTAAAAGCATCTATAAATCTTTTATTAGGAAAATAACACATTCGTGTGAGCCATTTCCCTTAACACAAGCTCTGCGGCGCATTCATTAGACCAGCATTCATTGTTCAATCCAAACGCGTTCCACATATACTCACCAAAACCAATTCATGCTTAAACTACCCACGTCTTACATTAACAAGCATTGGAAAATGCAGCTATTTCTTGGTGCCTGGATAACGTGGGGTGATTCGTCATTACAGCAAGCAGATATTGAGAACACACGGCGAGCATTAGATCCGCTATAAATGAGAAAATTTGGGCTCACCTGCCGAATCGCTCAGCCGGTATCGCATCCGAGCTTGCACTGTGATAATCTCATATCTCAACATTCTCACCATCCAACGTGCCTCCTTTTTCGTCGTGTGAACGACGCTCTGCTCTTCTTGCGTTTTTCTTATTTTCAATTAACGTCAATCTCCCCGGGTCTATTTTAAGCGCGCGCTCTATGCGCGGTCGCGGACACAAGGTCAGGAGCGCCCACTGCCACGCGCGTTGCCTGGCAACCGAAGGGACTCTAGCGATCTTACAAACCGGCAGCAAAGCAAAATAAATAAATAAGTAAACAGTGCGAATAAGCAGCAAGGGCTCGTCTCATTCAAACCAGACAAGCCAGCATATCAAGCATCGCAGTCGTCGGGGGAAATTACGGCACTGGTGGGTGTGGCGGCTGCATCTTCGTTTATTATCTGGTTAAACTCCTAAAACCAATTTGCAGAATGCAGCAATGAACACCAGACAGAGTATTATGAAGACAGGCATTGGCGGATTAAATGCGAGGATCAGATTCCTGCTCATCCTTTAGTCCCTTACACAAATGTGGTTGCATTTGCAACCTTCAAGTGACCAACTTTTAATCACACCAGCCTACATTTCCCATTCTGTATCGAGAAATAAAGCAGAACAACAAAGGTTATAAAAAAACTATTTTAACAACAAACCTGTTAAACTGTCAGCTGCCGCTATGCATATGCACTACATTTACATGCACAGCAGGTACTTATTTTCACAGGTGGCATGCATTGCAAGTGTGATGCATGCCATTTGTGAGTTATTAGAAGAATGATTATCTCCTTGTTTCACATTAGAAATACTAATTTGCAGTCCTCTCCTGGTTTGTAGCAAAACATCTCAATCAGCTTGACACATATATGATCGTTTTAGTTAAACAGGAACCTATGGAATGCTGTTAAATTTAAACAAACCCCAATTACTAATAACAACAACCTAACAAAACATTAAAGGACATATTTATTTACATTTTACTTACCAAATGTGTCATGAGAATTAATCCATCAGGGTATAGTTTAACAGCTGCAAATCCAGCTGTCAGCTGGATTCAAATGGCTGATAAAAGAGGAAGCGAGAGTTCACTTCTGAGTGGAAGACACAGCTGGAACGAGACCCAAATGTATGAATAGGAATGCCTTTATTCCAGGTTGTTTTATTGCAGTTGGTTACAAGATACATGAGACCTCATTTTTAAATAAATACAGAACGAGATTTGAGAGGGCAGAAGGTTATGGAGTCATGGTCTACATATAAACATTTATTTTATTAGAAAAGGGGACGCCTAACATTACATTTTGTATTCATAGAAATGTGTTTGTTTGGAATTACACTATGTAAACAACAAATGAGTGAGATGTGAAATAAGTGCTATTCAATTTTTGGCTTTAAATACTATATCTTTTCAGCATTGAATATCCAGCATTGAAATCACACACCAGTCAGTAAACGTTTGTCGTAAATCTGTCTTTATTTACAAAATAAATGCAATTGTTCAAGAGTCGGATGCAGTCATGCAAGTGGAAGGGATTGTTTCCCTAAGGATGTATCTCGATCGCTTCTTACTTTTTTATTCTGTCTCTTTTTTACTTGTTTGAATTAAAAAGGGATAAAGGAGAAGCAGAGGGTTGAAGGGAAAGGGTGTGAACCAGGGTGGGTCGGGGAGGCCTCATTGATGGGAAAGCTGTTTTCATCCTTACATGCAATTGTACTTAGAAATCCGCTATATAAATTCTTCTAAATAAATCTGAATATTACCAACTAAAGAAACATTTATCAACTTAAGCAGTGTTGTTATGGGGATTTATAAAATTAAAGATTCATGTTTTCTTATTTTTTATCAATACAATGAAAAGAGGTAATCTTTTTTCCAGCGACAATCAAAGTACTATTTTCAAACAAAACAATAAAAAACTATTACAAACTAGTCAGAATAAACTTACAAAATCTGTAAATTCTACAATGATTACCTCTTGACTATCATTTTGGAAAAATTGCAATCTTTTTGTTTAACCTGTTGCTGATGCTTGTTGAATGTGCTGTTTTATGTCTTTTTTTACAGAATAAAGTATATTTAAAACCCCACAATCGGGTTTAAAGAGGGAAGACAGAAATATTTTCACACACGCTCACACCCGCACTGTATACAAATACAACACTTCAACTAAACTAAAGATGCTAAAGAAAAATTATCTAAAATTGTGAATTGAAAACACAGACAAATATTTATCTGATGCCAGAAGATAATCTAAACGTATTCATGACATACAGGTTATAATGTTGAAAACACAAAATCACAGGACTGCTTAACAAATGAATAAACAAAATCATTAATGTTTTCTAAAGTTTGCATAATTTTTTCTGCAGACAACCCTTGTTGTGTGAGTCGTCATGTAGACACGCTTACTGTCACTCATGAAAACAGTGTCATTATCAAGCATGAAAGAAACCAAATCAAACCTTCTCTGTCTCTCCTCTTCTAATCAGATACAAATTTCAGACCCAGCACCCAGCAAGACATCTCTAGGACTTTGGTGAGATGGCCTGCATGTTTTGATGTTCTGCCACTGGTTCAGTAAGGCACTGAGAGAGGGCCGGTGGGTGGTTGGTCCATAGTCTGGATAGTCTGTCGCTTGATAATTGGTTCAGGTTGTGGTCAGAGCAGAAACAAAAGTGATCAGGAGAAATTTGGATGAGAGTGTGTCCACTTTCTAAAGGGAAGTGCAGTCAGACAGAGAAAATATCCCACGCCACATACGATATGATCAGCCAAGGACAGGCTTCCAACCTGAGAATAAGAAAAATCTGAATGATTTGAAGGATGGAGCAACGCTGTACATGCCAGCCTCAGAACAGGCAGAGCATTCTAACTTTCGCAAGCCACACTTTCTACGTTTGTTATACAAAACCTAGGGCAATAACAGAGACATGAGTGATTTGCAAAAACAACTATTTTAGATATCTGTCAGGTAGCAGGAACAGTTTTTATCAGAGTTGCAAAAAACAGCACATCAGTTTTACAGCAGCTTATACGTTTTTAAAGCAGGAAACTTGACTTACCGTAGAACTCCATCAGATCACCTAAGACATCGCAAATGTCATCATATTATACTCTTAATTGTCATTTAAAAGGGGTCATATCATGAGAAAATTATTTAATCTTTTTAATATAAGAGCTTAATGGACTTAAAGTGAGAGTTCACCCAAAAATTTAAATTCTGTCATCATTTACTCATCATCTTGTCATTTCAAACCTGTTTGAATTTCTTCCCTTCTGCAGAACACAAAATATATTTTGAAGAATGTTGTTGACTGGCCCCCATTCAACTGCATGGGTGCACATACAATAGAAGTGAATGGGGGCCAGTGCTGTTCGCTTACAAACTTTCTTCAAAATATATTCTTTTTTGTTCTGCGGAAAAAAGAATGTCAAAAAGGTATGAAATGAAAAGGGGGCACGGGGGCATTTCCTAAAGATTTCCTACTTTTTGGCAAAAATCTGTTATAAAGAAGAACATGAAATTAGTCTTCTTACTTTATCCCACATCGCAACCGTGAGCTTATAATAATGATTTATAATAAGGTGTCGTCTGATTTCAGACGGACGTCACAACCACAATAGAAAGAAGACTATTGCCTGTGTGCTGCAGATGGTGAAGTGTGTGTACTCGGTCTTACAACATTTGTCTGGAATTTAAGCTTGGCATCTAGATGGCAGTTTTTAATCTGGAAAGTTCCAAATGGCAATTATCGTTGAAATCTAGTAAATCACTTGTTGTCAAAACCAAGAAACCTCAACCAAAAAACCAATCCCGCATTCAATGACTAAGCCCGTGCTAAAACAGAAGTAAATATTGAAAGGGCTTTTGAGAGGTGGGACAGCTCTGAGATTTAAAGGAACAGCAAGTTAATGCAGAGATGGCTTTCTTCCTTCTGAATAGGAAAGAGATCTAACTACTTAACCATTAAGCAGCTAATGTATGTAGTGCGATTTCATCTGAAAACGAAATTGTTAGATCTAAACAATAGTAATGTGATTTATTTTCATATATTTCTGTTCTTATTTGGTGAGAATAAAGTGAAAAATATTTAGGTAGAAAACTAAAATATTCATGTTTTTGGTGCAAAAAAGCAATACAAATGATATAACCAAACATGATATGGCCCCTTAAACAAATCCCTAGATACTATTTCTATACTAAACACAAAAATCTTAACAAACCATTATATCTTGACGCTCTCGGTTCCATAGACGTTATAGCCCTCTCTGTATGTAGTAAAACTCTGTGCGGTGGATGGAGGAGCTGGTTTGAAGTTCTGGGTGTTTTTGGTGAGTTTGAGGCGTTTGGTCTCCTGGTGTGACTTATAGCAGAACTCCACCAGAGCTACAGTCATGGCAAGACCCAGACCCCCCACCAGGATATAAAACACGCCAGCCACGTTACTGAGACTCAGTGCACTGGTCTTATCCTGTGGGGGGGAGAGACGGTTAGTAAAAAGCTACAGTGAAATGCACATCAAACTTCTATAAAATGACTTCAATAGAGGAGCTTAAACAATTGCAGGCACGATTTCACTACCCAGCATGCACTCATTAACACCCATACAGTCACATGGTTGCGTATTCACACTTTCTCTCTATTAGTTATGCCACCAGTCAGTTTTTGGCTCAGTTTCGACTAGTCGAGGAACGGTATTTACACTTGGCGAGCACAAGAGGGACCACTTTTTTGAATTCCTCAAAAGGGGTCTTTAATAGCTACTTTAACAAGTGGGAATCATGCAAACCAGCGTGACGTGCGTTCATAAGGCTGTGCTTGATTTAGCTACAGACATTAAGTCATTTACATTAAGTCTCTGCACATAAACCTTTGCTTGCAATAAAAGCTAAAGCTAAAGAGGGGGATGGTCAAAGGGCATCAAATCATTATGAGGTGTGCCCATGGGTCAAAGGTTAAAACTGATAGATTAAACGCTTAGGCAGCTCAGGGGAGAAAGATGTTATTTCTCTCTCCACTCTTTCCTTCTGGAATCACTTTACTGGCCGGAGAAACAAAGCTCTTAATCACACACACATCTTTATGTACCCTAATTATGACTAAAGTCTAAAACGTTTTGAAATAAACAATTTGCATTTTGATAATTTAAAAACATCATTTAATTGACACCGAAAGCATTTTTAGCACAAATTTGTTCTCAAAGGATAGTTAAGTAGGCACACACACGCATGCATACACGCACACACACACACACACGCAAAGAGCCAGCTCTGAGTCTGGTGCACCCTCTAGAGGTGAAGTAGAATCAGTATAGCAACATGACAAAATCGGCTGCCATTAGAGATCTACAGTGAAATCCTCAGGCTTCTTCGGACTGCCATCTTAACAGAGGAGGTGAGGAAGAGGATGGGGAGGAATATTAATGTTACTATGGCAATTCCCCTCCCTGAACTACTTCTGCAAGCTTCACAGCCTTCAAAACTCATTAACAGACACCTGCATGCGACCATCGCCACACCCCAAAACATAGACAAGCCTCAACATGAGTTCTGCTGCTGTGACCACAAGCCCAACATCACTAGACAGAAACACTGTCTATACTCACTATATGCCCGTGAAAGGGCACCAAGGAAACAGAGGGCTCGGTAGCATTACTGTCTTGAATTCAAAGCTAGAGACCTGTTTTTGAACACGGTTACCATGGTTACATGCCCATATAGTGGGTTGTGTAGTCTCGTAATGGAGCTGTTGTGCGCGTGCATTCGGGACATGTTTTCGGAGTTAATTAACTTATTTAAGACTAGACTACATTTAGAAGTGTGATAACGCAATTGTCTTTTATGTTCATTCAATGGAGTCTCCAGGCATCATCTTGTGATTTCCATTAGACTGATGCCACTGGAACAGTTATTGGGCAATAGCAAGGGAATAAATTAGGCCTCCTACAGGGGGCGCCATGCAGCTCGAAAAATCTAACAACTTTTAGCTCACTGGAGATGTTTGCTCGTCCATAAATACCAAAGACGTGTCCCAGAAAACCGCTTGAAAATGTGTTTTGGATTTGTGTTAAAAAAAGAAGTACGTTTTCATATATGCCATTCTGTCTTTTCTTTATTAGCACTGCTTCGTCATTGCATCTGAGCAAATGTGCTTGTTTTAAATTCCATTGTCATGATTAATGTCTACAGCTGTTGCTTAGGGATACTGAGAGAAGGCGAATTAAGTTTGTTCTCGCCCGGCATGGCGTTAAAGAACAAGCTAAAACACAATTCCTAAATGAATCAGTAAACATGTGAAAACGAGGCCATGTCACAGCAGCAGAAGAGGAAACATCTCTAAAATATGTAACTAATCAAATTCTTAACCGCTACATTATTGTTATGAATGCTTATTACAAAGTACCTTCATGTAATACTTAATTACCACATCATTAAAATGATGAATTACTTGAATGTTTGGTTCGGAACGTTAAGTGCTTTCTAAATGTGCCATGCTGTATATCTTTCTGTGTGTGTGTGTGTGTGTGTGTGTGTTAGTTGTTTCTTCTCATAAATACTGTTGTGCTGTATGATGTAGAATAACTGCAAATTATCTTAATGTTACATAAGCCCCAACTTAACTAAGGAGCCAAATCCATTAAAACCAGTGAATGGTACTGCGGCTCCACTGATGTGGTTTGTAGAATATGAAGATTGTTTGTTACATAAGTACACAAGTAAGCAGACTAACCTTACTCCCAGAGTCTTTGGTCCCACATTCACCCTTATCGTACCACCACTTGTTTTTCAGCTTGTCTAAGATGCCTTGTTCACTGAGTTTCAACACTGCAAGGTTTACAGGAGTTCTTCACGAGGGGAAATAACATAAATAACATGGCACCATTATGTTATTTTATGTTATTAAAACTTAAACCTACCGAACATCTTTTAACCAAAGCGATACTGTAGGACACCTGGCCTTGTGCTGTTGATACCGTAAAGAGAGATAGAGTGACAGAGAGAGAGAGAGATAGAGAGAGGATGCAGATAGAGCTAGCCTTTACTGTTACCTTTGACCTTAGACCTGCCAGTGCTACCTACTGTTATCGCTTTGAGTAATCGTCACTCACTGTTCCAACAGAGAAAGTAGCCATGATAACACAGCCAAACAGAGCATTATTGTAAAGAGCATTGAAAAGATGACCTTTTTATCTGGTAAAAAAACTGTATACAGCAAGCTGGATCCATCAGGAGAACGAGCCCTTACTTGACCAACAGACAAACAGGACCCAGCAAGTCAGAAAGGGAACCAGTCTACAATGGGTGAGGGCTGAAGCCAAACATCTTACAAAGAAAAACACCGACCTCATGTGAATACACTCGATGACTTTAAAAGGCTCTCTGCAAAAACTTTTATTTGTTTGTAGAACCACAGATGGAGAGGCAGCCTCAACTGTCCTGGCAGGAAATGGTACTGTTCATTACCCGTGTTATATTTCTGCTAGGCATTTTGGTTTGTAAGATGTTGGTATGTCATCAGCAGGACTGCTGGGAAACTCAATTTATTTTCCTTCTGCTAAATGATGAGACTTGTAATCCAGCAGAGCAAATATACCATACTTACCACAGTAACACAAACCGGCGTCATGAAAGATGGCCCCAATCTGGTGGAAAATACCTTTTTAAAATGAACAGTTTATGGAGAGATGTACATTTAAAGTTTATATTTCTACTTTCAGAATATCTACGGTAAAATTGTGAAAAAGGTACTTAACATTAGCATCTACTCTTTACATACAGCCGCAGAAAAATTAAGAGACAGCTCCAAATTTTCATTTTAAACCAGCATTTCTAGATGCATTATGTCCATTTCAGCCTAGTGTTTGTTGTATTTCAGCAAAATCAAACCTCGGGAGTGACAAAGTCATTCAACTGCAATGTCAAAGACTGACAGAATGACAAAACACATGAAAACTGTGATAAAATCAAGGTTAGCATATTAAAAATGCTTTTCCTAAATACATACAACAATATTACTGATGTATTGCTTAAGTAAATATGTTATTGTTTTCTTATCAGTATTTGAGGTCTGGGTTTGCAATCTATTCTTTGTATCAATCAAAACAATACATAAAATTCATAAAAATGATAAAAAATAAATTAAAGTCCTTTTAGAATTAATGATAAGCTTTCAAAACGTGTAGTCTCTCACTTCCGCCATAACGGATCAAAACATTTTTGACATCATTCTGCACTTCATCTTCTCATCAAATTCTAGGCTGTAAGGTAAACACATCAAACGAAGTGGCACAATTCAAGGCACTTTAGCGGGAAATTTGCTTTTAAGAACACAAGCAAAATTCGTATTATAATAGAAGTATCAAACTGTTTAATGTCATTGCATGTTCTAGTGATAGAAAGTGTTAAATTATTTTGCTTTGTTTAGTGTATTTGGTGTTCTAATCGTACGGTATATTTGCCGGGATTGCTGAATAACTCCATTCATGCATTTTTGGATCAGATTCAGGTCAATAAATGAGACACATGCAGTTGTGATGTCATAACAGACAAGACGCCCTCTACCCAGCATGCTCAACTTATCAATGTCCGGACTAGGCGGCCATTTTGGTCTCCGAGTTAAGAGCACAGACGGCATTTATGGGTGACAGCCAATTAGTGTAATGAACTCATTTTGAGGACCAATCAGGTATAAGGAGGCTGCCTTGCCCTCGTGATAGGCTGAACACAGGGTGACCATTCCGCAGGCACATGGGCTGAAGAAAAATCAGTTGGATAGGTATGTGTGACCGCAAACATAATGCATGACGGAATGAGTTCGCCCTAGTCTGTGCATTCATATGCAGATGAAAATACGGCACCAGATCCTTCTCTGCATTTAATGTGCTCCAGCTGTTTTATTTAGGAGGAATTGTTTCATTAGAATTCTCACGTTTTCCTGTGATGTTTCTTGTCCATCCAGGACTGTGCTGTGTGACCATACCATCAGGGGCACTATGGACTTTTCCGGACCAATTCAGGCAATAATATGCAGAGAGAGTTGGCAGCTTCTAGCAATTTAGATGTATGCATTGACCTTTTTTCCCCGAATTGACACAGAGATGCAAAGTTGGATAGCCTTTATGCTTTAATGTACAGCTACCCTGTATACATACAATAACCTGCCGAAACCTACTACAAGAACATCACATAAACCACCACTGGACGAAACTACAGTTCACCAAAACACTCGTATACATTTAGCCTATCTTCCAAAATTAAACACAGTTGTATTATTTAAATCGTGTTGTGTATTATTTTGTGCTGTCACGTTGCGCTGTATGCTATGTTCTCATTCTGTCAACTAGACGCTCATTGGATTTTGTTTATGTCTTGATGGCCTGTAAAACCCTACTCTACACAAACAAAATGTTACAAAACAGTGGAGAGCCACAGAGATCCAAGTGTATTCCACCTGAATCAACCTGCTTCCTTCCTAGCAGCACACAAAACAAACCTGGAAGCAAATTCAAGAACCTAAGCTGCACTCTCAGTGACCCTGACTTCACACATCCGCCCACCCAAGCCGTTATTCCTCTCCTCCATTGCTATCTCATCTCCATTAGCCAAGTAAAGGGTCAAACCCCCGACCGCAGTTTGCCTCATTATATAACACCGATACGTTGCGCACGTTAGTTCACAGCCTTGCCGATTACTCAGATGTGGTTGTCTGGGTGCGATTGAGGCTGACCTTCGAGTCCCCTCCCCCGCTGCCGCACTCTCCCTTGTCGTACCACCATTTATTTTTCAGCTTGTCCAGGAGGCCCTGCTCGTTCAGCTTTAACACCGCCAGGTTTACAGCACTTCTTCAAACGGTAAAACACAACTCGTGAGAAAAAGAACAGGTTCGTGAGAAATCTAATAATGAGCAGCCGCCGGTCGCTTTTGTTAGGGGTCAATACAAGAGGAGAGACCGATTTACTGGTGAGCCGTCGCGGCCTTTCGATCAGTTAACTAGTGAAGCAGTTCGACTGGTTAATCGTGTTAGCTGCTGGGTACAGACTGAAGCGTGAGTGCAAGCAAGGTGCGTGTGGTGCCGAGCGGACAGAAAGAATTAGAGAGGACAAGGAGAGAAAAGAGAGAGAGTGCTGGTGAATGATGGGATGGATGCAGGGACCGTCTGTTTAAGGAGAAGACATAGCCTGTGCATGACATGCGTGGCGGCAGGCAGTACAGCGCCAGTGCAGAGAAAAACTATTCAACAATTAAAACATTACAAAACGGCAAACACGGCACAGATCGAAGGACAGAAGTGGAAAAAAGGAGGAATTGAGAAAATCAACAGCAAACAGGCATTACAATGTAAAAGACATTAAATTAACAGGCTAAGTATCATTTCTGCTGAAGAAAAAAACACACAATAAAACATTACCACATGGTACAGTACTTCAGACTTAAAGAAGATAAAACACGCAAGAAACAGTTACCTTATCGTATACCGAGAGAGAAAGAGTGATAAAAAATATAAAGGTTTTACAAGGTTTGAGGAAGAGAGAGAGAGATAAATGGAAATGGTGAAAAAAACATGAAGCAAAGAGAGATAGAGAGACAGAGAGAAAAAGAGAGATGGTGGAATCAGGGTAGGTGGAATACTATAACAAAAGAGGGAATTGTTATATTATTCCACCCACCTTAATGCCGACCCTTTGGGCGTTGCCACACCATAGCCCTTGGAGTCCAGGTTCCCTCCCACCTTCATAGTGTCGCAAGGCTTTCTCTGCTCGATGTATTCATTCATGGTGGACTCGAGCAGGAACGCAAACTTTCCCTTCGACTTGCGCACTCGTGCCACTCCATCAGGGGTTGTTTTGACGAACACGGACGGCTCAGCCGATTTCATATAAGACCACATCTTCTCATAGACGGCGATCTTTGAACGCTGTGAGAGAAAGAGACAAGAGACAAAATGATTTTTCATTTTTGCTACATATTTGTTTTGGCTGTATTATCAATTATATGGAGTGTTCTGATGTTTAACAAAACATACACTTGGACTTAGATCAAACACTCTCATGTTTTACTCTCTTTTTAATCAACTAAATATATTTCATCCAAAAGGTATTCTGCACTAAAAGTCTAATATTGTCTCAATTAGTTTTTTTGTCTGTGCAAGAACTTTCAAGGACTCTCATCTATGAATTTGGAGATCCTTTCACAATTAACCAAGACCTGAAAAGAACAAATTCTAAATGCTTGTTTTCAAATGAGCCTGGCTATTTAAATGATCACAGACAAGGTCATTTCTATAGAGAAAGAAAGGGACTGACATTTTTAGAGAGCAGTAAGATAGTACATTGTGAGGTCTGTAAGGCTGTTGCTTTTATGACATAAAAACAAGCTCCATCTGAAGGGCATTGTTAGGCACGAGTGAAGCGGAGCACTAGCCTCAAGTACCTTATTGCTTTTATAAAACGGTTACCACACAAGACAAATATTAAAGCAACAATTTGTAGTTTTTCCACCTAAAAATAATGTCTCTAAAATGACTTCAGTGGTAGACCAACTTTTAACTGGACGAATTCTACTGCCGCTGCTGAGCAGCCTAACAGCAGCTACAACCACACTTTGTAAGTTCTGTTAGGGATGGGGAGTTATGTCCCTACATGCGGATTCGACTCCAAGAAAGGAATCGACTCCTTTTTAATGTTGTTGACTCAAATCGGTTAAATTGTCTTTGTGATTGGCGTAAAGAAACGACAAATATTTAAAAAACAATCATGTTTAAGGTAAAAGTCAAATCTTCACTCTCTCTTCGACTAAAACTTTTACATCCGATCTAAAACACTGTGGTAATCAGAGCATGAGCGATGCCTACTGGTACTCTCACAAAAGGGCATGCAATATTTCCTGTTTATTCTTAGCCTTTCATACGATCCGATTAAATTCTTACATTCTTCTTAAAAATGTGTCTGTCCTTCTTCAACCTTTAATTTGTCTAAACAACTGTTGTTAAGTTGCTTTGAATGAAAGCAGCTATGCTTAAATGTAAGTCTGTGCACACAACTGTACACACATCAAGTTTGTGGAAACAAATTATAAAGCATTTCATCCAGCATAAAAGCTTAAAAAATCTGCAACAGCCACGAAGTCACAAATCACCAAGCGTGTAACTTTTGTTTGAGAAGTGGTGGAACACAAAATGGGGATAATGTTTTTGACTTGAATCCGATCACAAATTCAAAATACCTATGTTTTGCATTATTTTTGATTGTTTAAATTGATTAAACTATGAAACCAAAGTGTTTTTATTGCGAAGCAAAAGTTGATGTTCACGAATGGGGAAAATGCGAGTATTGACTGACAAACGGAGGAAAACAGGGCTTGTAAACCTGAATCTGCAGTCGGAAGGAGACGAGCCTGATGACTAAAATGCTTAACAAGGTTTAACATACCTACACAATGACCAGGGAAGCCCACATTTCTGACAAGCCTTGTCATAAACACTAACTGCTGTTAAAATAACGAGTCCTTATTAAACCAAAAAATAAATCCCGGATTACGCGTTTCTTTTCCATGGAAGTCCATTATAAGGAAACAGCTTAACATAGCCTACCGAAACAGCGACCAAGGAACTTACCGAACTTACCGAAGGACGTACCGAGCCCAGGATGCGCTTCTGCGTCAGCATCCTGAACGGCAGCTTGTGTAGGTCCTTGTTCAGGCGGCGCAGATCCAAAATGGGACGCAGCCCCCCGCCCTTTTTGGGCATGATGAAGTACGGGCTGTAAAACCCGGACGACATCTCGGTTATAGGGACGGGTTCGACCGCACCCTTCACCAGAAGGGCGGCAACCTCCTGCCGAAGTACGGAGGCATTCTCTCCTCGCACCGAGGTGAACAGAATGCCCCGAACCTTGGGGGGGCGCCTGGCGAATTGGATCGAGTAACCGAGACGGATTGTCCTCTCTATACAGTGTGACGGGCTGGTGCGCTGCCAAGCGCCCAAGAACTGCGACAGCGGGACCAGAGGGACAATCTGTTTCACCGTGCCGGGGGAGACTGGTTCGGTGGCTGACAGTGCGGTCACCTCACACAGGGGGGACCCCCAGGGAGGTTGATGACTCTGTATGTTTACCAGCTTCAGGCGGCCTGACGCAACGTTTGGGGGAGATTGCAGTCGGCGGCCCGATCCATCCAAGACACCGTCTAGATGAGAGTGCTCTGGAGGAAAACCCAGGGGAAATATCTCTCTTTGTGAGTATGTGTGCGCCGGGCCCTGAAAAGGCCTTCTTCCGCGGGGCTCAACGTCTCTGGTGGGCCGTCCTGTGGGAGGGTCCTGGAACCGGAGGGGCCACCACGGGAGGGCAGGGCTGCTGGGAAGCAGGCTGCGCTAGAGAACGGGACGACTTGCTGGTGGCCACGGCGCGGCGCGGAAGGATCTGCTTTATCGCCTCAGTCTGCTTCTGAACCGCGGAGAACTGTAGTGCCACGTCCTCCATGGTATCACCCAACAGCTGGATGGCGAGATGGGCGCATCCAGAAGGCGGGCCTTCTGAGCGTCGCTCATCTGCGCAAGATTAAGCCACTGATGCCTTTCCTGGACCACCATTGTGGACATCGACCAACCCAAGGCACGCGCCGTGGCCTTCGTCGCCCGTAGCGCGAGGTCCGTGGCAGTGCGCAACTCAGTCATGCGAGTTGGGGCGGACTTCCCGCTGTCCAAATCCCTCAGGACTTTCGCCTGAAAGACTTGGAGGACCGCCATGGCATGGGGAGCAGAGGCGGCTCGTCCAGCAGCACTGTAAGCCTTCGACACGAGTGTCGAAGAGAGCTTACATGCTCTGGACGGGAGTCTAGGTCGACCCCTCCAAGTTACAGCCGCCGAGCCCTCCTGCCTGACACGCGCCGAAAAGGGCGCATTCCAGGACTTGGAGAGCTCTTCATGCACCTCCGGAAAGAACAGCACCGGGGAGCGTTTTTTGACCGCGCCACAACCTCAGAAACCATGCATCCAACCGTGAACGTTTCGGGGAGGGTGGTGCCACACACTGCAACCCAATGCACGAGGCTGCCCGAGAGAGCATGGCCAACTCAGCGTCAGTCTCCTCTCGCATACACGGGACATGCCGAATCAGCGAAACCTGCCTCAGCATGCTTGATCCCCAAGCAAGTGACGCAGGTATCATGGCCGTAAGACTCCGGGATGAGTCTGTCGCATCCGAGGATACAGCTACGAGACATGCTCGTAGCCGGAGGGACTTACCTCTTAAGGTCTGTAGCCTTCTGCCGAAACGCCCAGGGGAAGTCCACCGAAAGGAGAAGTCCGTTGTTTCGCGTCGTAAATCCAGCAGGTAAGAAAGAATCTCGAATTCGAGTAACGCGTGTCGCATGTAGCAAAACACACAGGTTCCGAAGAACAAAGGATAAGTGAATGACCGCCGCCATCTTCCTTTATACCCGTATGTACGGGGCGGAGACTGGCGTGCGCATGCCATTCGCCAAGCCCATTGCCGTTTTATAATTAATTATCTCGGAGAAGGTAGGTTCTCAAAATCAAACCCCAGTCAGTCTCTCACAACGGCAAAAAAAGTGTTGTACTTAGCCGGTGAAAATATTAATGAATTCTTAAACAAACAAAAAACAAATTTCTAAATTATTATTTCAAAAGAAAATAATATAAACCTGAATTTCCAAATAAACTAACCTGAAAAATATAGCACACAGCTCACACAACATTCTCACACTCAGTATGCAAAGAAAGACTGTATAGAGCTTACAGTTAACCAAAAACTGGCAAATTGAAGTCAAATCTTCATAAAGCTGAAGCTTCATAAACCAAAATATTCTCAGTGTCCATCTCTTGCGCGAGCAGCTATATATGGCCATAAGGCAGGCAGGATATCTCTAGAGAGAACACACACCTACGTTTATTAGGACAAATACACACAGTAACGCTTTTATAGGACACAGTTCTACGCACATACACACACATGGCACATATAACTAGGTTACCTTGACCTCCAAACAGCTGGTATGTGTGTGAATGTGTGCGTATGTGTTACTTTTCCTGAGAGCTTTTTAGGGACAAACTGGAAGTGCTGTGTTTGTAAATCTCCCTCACAACGTCTCCTGTGGCGCTAAAACAAATAAGCCTCAGGGTTCCAAATGTTTCATTTCTTTTCAGATCGATCTCTCTTTTTTTACTTTACACACTAACCTACTCACTAATCTACTATCTTTTTAAAGACCTAAAACAGATACTGTATGTTAATGCAAGTTTTAATTTTCTTCCGCAGAGCACAAAAGAACATATTTTGAAGAGTGTTGTTAACTGGCCATCATTCACTTGCATTGGTTTTGTGTCCATAGAAAGGA
Source organism: Barbatula barbatula (assembly GCF_947034865.1). Lineage (NCBI taxonomy): Eukaryota > Metazoa > Chordata > Actinopteri > Cypriniformes > Nemacheilidae > Barbatula > Barbatula barbatula. The sequence continues at coordinate 22,763,858 of NC_136767.1, read as the reverse complement.
AGTGTAAATGGGTGCCAGTGTTGTTCGGTTACCAACTTTCTTCGAAATATCTTCTTTTGTGTTCAGCGGAAGAAAGAAACTCATAAAGGTTTAAAAATGAGGGTGAGTGAACTATGACTTCCGTTGGCAGAACTCTCTCTCTCTCAATGGCTCTGCTACTGTCTAAGCATGATATTAAATAGCTGCAGTAGTGCACTATCAACACAAGGTGGAGACTATACCATTTATCAAGGTGTCTGTAACTCTTGTCAGTCTCTCTAGTCCAGCCATGTGTCAGCTTCCCACCCGTCTATACTGTTCTAATTTAGACAGCTATACCATGACAACTCAGGTAAGGGAGAAGAGCAAAGGCCACCTCTTTCATGTGTTCTTTCTCTTTATCTGTCTCTTAACCGTTGTATAGTGACAGTGACGTGTGAGTAACTGACTGTCTGAATATACTGTATGTGTGTGCTTTCACATACACATTAGGATGTAATCATGACATTGAGGCAGAATGACAGGATGATCTCATCAGCAGTGTTGTATCTGGGTCATCCTAAAACTGCCCTGTTCTCTGTCAGCTCAAACACACACATACAAAAAGACACACACATACACAAGTGCACACTCTCCCTCTGGCCATCTCGAATGAAAACAGTGTCTGGCTGAGATTCAGTAAAACATTTTTGTCAAAGATGGAGGCTTTGCTGCGCTGCCTACAAACGAGCTGCAGGTTTGCTGTCGGGTCTAATATACCTCGCCCTGCCGACTCCTTCAGCATCAGTGTCTTTGCAAGACATGTATTATTACATGGTGACAGGTCTACAAGAAAATTAAGTTTGAGTGTCCGCTCAAGTTTAAGTTCTAAAAGTTACATGTTTTTGATGTATCTCACTGTTTTAAATTTTGAAGGCTGGGTGATTTGACATACCCAATTCACTTCACTATATTGAGCTTATGGAGTCTGCAAATCTATTGTGTTGTTGTTTTCTGGCTCAAATGTATTTACATTTCTAGTCGGAAAAAAAAAAAAGCAATAGGACAATATTTGACCGAGACACAACTATTTGAAAATGTTGAATCTGAAGGGGCAATTTTATATTGAGAAATATTGAGAAAACCGCCTTTAAAGTTGTCCATCAGAGGGGCAGTTGCCAAGAAGAAACAGGTTTGTTTAAACCTTACCACTATAATGATGTTGTGGAGAGTAGATGAACCCGAAAGAGGAAATTTTAAGCTTTACATAGAGCAAACGTGATTCTCTAAGAGCGGGCAGCAGTTGGTTAAGTTTGTGGGTGTGTTTCCAGCCATTTTTGTTTGCGATTTAGCTGCATTCATTCACAAAAATAACATTTTGATATATTTACAGTAATATCCTAATGATTTCGGGCATAAAAGAAAAATCTATCATTTTCACCCATACAATGTATTGTATGTCCAGTATGAGTCAGGAATAGTATGTCCGAAACCTCAGTATGAAAATAAAGATTTTTTTCCACTTCTAATGAGAACTGCATATGAAATGATGACACATTTGATGGCATCTCACCCTGAAAAATTCTTTGGTGGAACCGGAGTCCAGTGTGCCATAGGCGATCTCGGTCTGCTTGGCGAGATCTTCTGCGCTCTCTATAGGTGACACCATTCTTTCCACCGTCAGGAAAGCGGCCAGATTCGCAGTGTAGGATGAAATGATGATCAGAGTGAAGAACCACCACACACCCCCAACTATACGTCCAGACAAAGACCTGAGAGAGGGAGATAAATAGCGGGAGAGCGAACAAATCCCCTCAAACAGATCAGTTAGGTAAAATGTTAACAATTAGCAATTGTCTCTAAAGCCATAATGGTCGGCAAAAAGAAAGCAAAACTTCATGCAACTGACAAAACTCAGTCGCAGCTGTGTTGGGATAGATCTGTCTCATGAGAGATAGCAGAGGGATAAAGATGAGAACAGGGTCACAAAGACCACATCAAGAATGAAAAGCTGGATTCCAGCAGATGATAAAAGTGGAAAAGTGAGTTGAACCATTATAAAAGTGAACCTTGTGAGTTCAAGGAAAATAAATGTATGCATGTATGTTTGTATGAATGATTGATTGAATGAATGATGACAGATCATCTTGATCGAAGGAGTGAAGAGGGCTGACACTTCTCCACTGAAACAGTTTATAAACACCAAACTGCTGACGGTAAAATAGAGACATGCAGCAAGAACACGGTAGCCCTCCAAGACACAGAGAGATAGAGAGTGAGTGGAAGAGAGACAATCTGTACATTTTACAGTCAACACATGGTGAATATAAATTATTTTAGTTGGTGCCCTGCATCACTTAAAGCATGCTGTACATCAAAAGAACGAGGAGATAAATAAACTCTTGTGGCGACAGTGTTGTGATAACTAAGACAATGTGGTTGTGAGTGAAAGATGAAGAAAATGCTGAGAAAATGAAGTGATAAAGCCACCCCCAAATAGAATAACATATATGCACCATGAAAGACAAAACGACCATAAAATGCAAAGATGAGGGAAGAGACAAAGATGAAGATGTAATAACGGGCCAAATGCACCAACCTTGGCGATATATCGCATCCTTGCTGCATGAAAGCTCCAAGTGAGAACCAGAGACTGTTAAAGATGCCGAAGTCGTTGGGTGGGTCGGGTGGCGTCTGCGGATCCTTCACTTCTTCATTTTCATCCAGGTGCCATTCGTATGGACTAAAACGACTCACCAGGAAGAGAACCACGCTGACGCCGATGTAGGCAAACACAATGCACATCCAGATCTCATACGCCAGCGGGTCCAGGAAGGAAAAGACTCCAGGCTTGGACTTCTGTGGTTTCTTGATCATGATGGAAATGCCCAGACTCATGAAGGGCTTGGAGAAATCTATCACCTCCTCTCGTACCAGGGTTATAGTGAGGGGAGCCACGGCAATATCTGCTCTCTGGAAATATGGAATACAGTAAATCTTAGATGAACAGAAGCAAACCAAAGCAATGTTGTGGTACGATACTGGAAATGTGATGGATGGCCTGTCTGTGAGACAAATAATGTTTTTTTATGTTAAAGACCTCATTAAATCAAAGTTAGAGTTTCTGTGGTTTTCTTGCGTGTTAGCCTTGAGGCCGCATTTGTTTTGTATATGCAGTTGCTAACTGGTATTTTTATGGAAAACAGACCAAAAAATAATTATTAATTAATAAATATTAATCTCTAAAAGCGTATACGTCAATGTGGGAAAGAAAATGCATGTCCGAAAATGTTTCACAACAGCAGTTGATTTACATTTTACATTTATATCTGTACTGTTGGTGTTACCATGCTCAGTACTTCTGTCCCCATAATCCTTTCTCGTCTCAATTTCCTTGTAAACGCAACCAAGAGCTCAACACAGTTTTGATTATTACATTTAAAATTAAGCTTTTTAATAAAACTGTGAATTATAAGATAAATTCAGTAAAAAAGGATGCAAATAAACAGCCTTCAAAGATATGCATCTGATTAGGGGTGACCCCGAATAGTCGAAGATTCGATAGGAGGAGACCGATTCGACAAACAATCTCACGGTTGAATCTTCGTCAAGGTGTTATTCAATGGGGATCATAACATTTTGGTTATATGGTCAGCGGCGTAGAGTCGCAGACGGACATGCACTGCGCCGCCAAAAAGTGTATTTATGATGTAAAGAAATGGGACATTTTAGGGTTGGTACCGAAACCCCCGGCGCATATGAGCGTAAATAACATGCAGTATTCCCGTTGGTAAAAAGTAATGCAGAATCTAACCTACTTCTGACCAAAGCCAGTATTGTGATGTCACTGCTACAACAGGCCACCGGGATGGAACTGAAAATACACTCACACAGATACAGTTGAAACACTCTTCTGTGATCGACTGTTTCAACATGTAGTGAGTGAGTGTAAAGCAGCTGCGAAGCAAAAATGTGTTTTGAATATGTTCCCCTGCATTTCAGACATTTTGCCATGTTTACTTTGCACATTGTGACTTAATTCTGGCTTATTTCTTTTATTCCGTTCGAAACTATTTCTGTAAATAAATTTTTAATTGTTTTTGGTACATCAATGTTGTGATGTACTTTACGCTGTACCCTTGTTAACATCTGGTGTTGTCCCTACATGCACGCACGCAATTCAGCCGACTATGGGCAAGACGTGACAATTCTGATTCGACTATGTAAATCCTTAGTCGGGGACACCCCTACATCTGATATACTAATGGGACAGTTCACCCAAAAATCTAAATTCTGTCTTCATTTACTCAGCCTCGAGTTCCAAATCTGTATTAATATCTTTGTTCAGATGAACGCAGAGAAAGAAATTTGGAAGAATGCTTGTAACCCAACAGCTCTGGGGCACCATTGACTACCACAGCACAAAAGTGACCCAGGACTGTTTGCTTTTTTTTACAAAATATAAAAATATATTATTTTGTTGTTCATCAGAACAAATAAATGTATTAAGCAATCTTTCCTACTATGGTAGTCAATGGGGCCCCAGAACATTTTGTACAAACATTCATCCATGCTTTTAAACTATTAATGTACACTCCTTAGATGCAAAGTGTACTTTTTGAAAGGGTACAACTTTTGTACTTTTTTCTGACAGTGTACCAACTGGGTTGAGCTGATTTTTATGTACATAAAATGATGTATGAGTATGAGGACAGTTTCTAACTTAATCACTTAAGAACACTGACCACAACCAAGACTTGGGTGACTTCAGCAACACTGTGACACTACAAATATCATTTTAAAATCACACTTATGTCAAAATAAAATCACCAGAAGGTTGAAAACAACAGCATGCAGTAAACAGCTGTTTGACTTTTATTTTGACAGTGATGTCTGTGATTTTATTTGGGGTCTTCTAAGTGTTGCTGGCTTCACACAGCTATTATCCCACCCTCCCACTTTCCCATTTCCAACACTCACCCCATATACCAACTCCCCCACCATGCCATTCCAGGTCTTGGTTTCGGGGTCGCGAGCGCCGTACTTTCCATCAGCCACAATAGACAGTTTGTATCTTATGCCCACGTGCTTGGCGATTTCTGATGCCAAGTCTACACAGTAGCCCTCATATCGATCATTGCCTTCCAACTGCATATAATTCCTCTTGTACATTACGTATGGAGCTTCCTGTTAACCAAATCAAATCAGGTTCAGTCGCACCCAAAAACATTCACACACACAAACAAACATATAGACAAAACTATTACTCTATATGAAAACATGCTTATATGTCTCTCACACACATACTCTTCACTCGTTTCACTCATAAACATGCAAAATGTGTCTCATAACAACAATGTGACCGACAGACAATGTGCCAAACAAAGCTAGGGTGGCAGTGAAAGGTTGATTTTACGTAAAACTGGGTTTGGGGTCTAGACTTGCTGTAAATGATATATTCTCAACATGGAGTGAGAGAATTACATGGGTGTAGTGAGCTAGTTGCAGGTTATCTATCAGGTTGTCTATGAGGGGACATTGCTAGTCTAAAGCAAGCCAGGACGGAAAGAGTTTTGTCACTCACATGTACATGTACAGTGCATGCAGGAAGATTAAACTTCAACGGCTTCATCTTTAATGTCAACATCACCAGCAGTGATCTCCTAATTCAAGCCAAAATGTTAATATGGCTTGCCAGTTATTTTGCTTTCTGTACTTTCCTGCCAGTTTTATGATTTATATATCCAAGCACATCTGCCTAATCTGTTCAGAACAAATTATTGTTTTCACACATGCCATCATACCCTGAATCCTACTTTCACTTTCTGAATCTACCTATGAGGTCATCGTAGGCAGAGTCAGAAAAATGCGGTCATCTCCTTTAAATGTAACATAGGGCGAACCTTATGGTACATTTAAACATGACTTTCGTCCTCTAACTAACTAAATTAAGGGACATCCTGATATGTTCACTTATGGCAGTCTAACCTTGTCAAAAATTGTTTGCTTAAAAGTTCGTTACTAGATTTCTTTTTTTCACCAAGGTTTCATTTCTGGGACCTTAAGGTTATTTATCATTTTTGGATTGTGGACCACTTAAGTAAGTAAAACCACCTAACAGTCTAGTTCTTCGAGAAAACTACTTCCCCAAAAAATTACCTTCAGTTTTTATCTACATCTGGCAAATGCACCAAAATGTCAAAGCAATGTTTTAAATTAGTCAATTATTTCATATTTATGTTGATTGAAAACTGACAGGCCAGTTTGAGTGCCACTTATTTATCTGTACTGTCAACTTAAATGATCTATTATTCACATAACAGGCTTCTGCGCTTCTCTGGTCCACTTCCCTCAAATTTATCACATCACCGACTCCCTGCTGGGACAATATAGTCATTGTTTAGGAAGCTTAATGAGAACTGTCTGCACCATTAGGGCTCTCTCTGATTGGACAGCTGGAAATTAAAAACAGGCCCTCAGCCGGGGAATGCAGAGCTCAGAGGATACAAAATAAAGACCAGGCAGTCAATAAACCTTTTCTCAACATTTCAAACCAAGTGTGAGAAAACCATCAGCCATTTCCGTCACAAATGTCTTTTCGCATTCTGCTGTTTGCATTCAGCGCACCGTCTGAGGCGGTGTTAATACTTACGTTTGGCGAAGTGTAAGAACAGAAGAGAGAGGGAGAATCTAACCTACTTCTTACCAAAGCCAGTATTGTGATGTCACTGCTACAACAGGCCACCGGGATGGAACTGAAAATGCTTTGGCACTCACACGGATACAGTTGAAACACTCTTTTGTGATCGACTGTTTCAACATGTAGTGAGTGAGTGCAAAGCAACTCAAATTATAAAAAACGTTCTGCCCCCCCAGGATGCAATGCAAAGGTGACACTAAACCCGAGAGGGCAGAAGGATCATGGTTCAGCATATTGACAAGCAGCTTTAGGTAGTGTACCATAATAGTAGTGACCACAATGGTTCTGTTTTCCACAGAGGAGGATTCGTTGGTAACCTGCTGCTCCACTATATAAACAAATTTCTCATATTCGTTCCAGTAGCCGATCTGCAAAGGACAAAAACAAAAGCGGTTGATAAACAATTAACCAACAGGAATACAGAAAGAGGTGACACAGCACAGATTGGAGAATGTTTTTTGAGTGCAGGTTGGGCAATGTTCCAGTTATTCCAAAGCAAAAAATCTTAAGTGTAAGTATCAAGCCAAAAATATTTTGATGGCATGCCAGTGGCAGTCCTATCTCTCTTACTTTGATCCCTAGGCAAGATAAGATGCAACATAAAAAAGTGTTCGATATAAGTGTAAGACGTGTTTGTCTAGTCATACGGTTTTGTTCAGTGTGCCAGGGGACCTAATATATATCTTGACAGTTTTGACAGCTTGCTGTGTTGCATTGGGGAAAAAGTCACACAAGTGAAGCAACATGAGGGTAGGCGGGTGGTGCTTTCAACAATGCAAGAAATCCAAAGTGTCTGTACTGAAACCTCCAAGATCCACCAACCTTTCTGGCTCCTCCAGGTTTCATTTCATAAACATCAATGGTGTAATTCAATCGTCGTCCGAATGAATCAAACTGAATATTTCCCGTCATTCCCTGAACCTGTACCTGCGGGATGAAAGCAGACAGGAACAACAGTAATACCCACAAACTAACAACTGGAACAATAAATTCAATCCTGACATTATTACACAAAATTAGCACCAATCCTTATCAATCCAACATTTATAAATACAAACAATACTGTACATTACAACCAATAAATAACACTTAATATTTTTTCTAACGTTCAGAGGACATCACTCTAGGTTAGTATTGTCTGGTTGAGGTCCTTTGTGGACCTCTCCTACCATTTTGAGAGCTCTCTCAATGTCGATTCCCTGGCTCCACGGAACGGCTGGATTGGCGAGGCAATCGCCCGCGCTCCCTCGGCGGGAAATATCTACGCGCTGTCGTCTCAAATACCGAAATGCCTCAGCTATTACCAGAATGGCATCATGAGTCAGGGCAGAGGTGTACTAAACATTAATAAAAAACAGATAAAGCTTACAAAGGGCAGGGATGCATCAGTATACAAACAGAAACATTCAAAGAAAAACACGCAACACATCAACCATAAAGAACCCAGACTAACAGCTCAAAGCAGTTCCCTGCATTTTATATACTTGAAATGCAGGTTTTTATGCCACCTCTGCTGATAAAAGATGGTAACACTCGACAGAACAATTTATGAGAATTTCATCCACACAGGCATGAAAACCGAGAGCCGGTTAATAAAACTGCTGCATGAATGCTAAATTAAACTCGTTAAAATATGTTACCATATATTACACGTAATAACGCACCGCAAACATCCCACAAATAAACACATCACAAATGCACATAAATATGCATACAAATAAAGAGAGAGAGACCTTCAGCGGAGTGTTTGTAGACTCAGGAAACTCTCTCTCGTCAAGTCGGTCCCAGCGCTGCAGGAACTGCTGCACAATAGGACTTTCAGGGTTTATGATTTGAAACCCGGTTATGTTTGCGCCACCCGAGAACACCTTATCCAGACTCATGTTAGAAAACCCCTGCAGAGGACGAATGTCAAAGTGGGTCAAAGGGTCGTCCGCAGAATCAGAAGATGAGCTCTGTGTCTGTGTATGTGTTTTCTCACAAGATTAGCCAGGATGTAGTGATATCCTCGGCTGTTCTTTCCTGAGAGCACGACCTGGAAATAATAGCATTTCAAGCACTGCTGAGTGAGCTAGTAAAGATTCATAAAGAGAAGTTATGATTTATTAACAATGAAAAGTTATAAACTGTACATGTTTGAAATATGGAAGCCGACGTTAGTTCACCTGTGAATGTGAACACTTCATACTGTATTTAAACTGTACTACAGTTTTGTAATTTTCATTTAATTTATTTGAAAGACCTCATGCTGTACTGTTTTGAACCCCTTAGTTTTGTGTATAATATACCGTACTGTCATTTAATTTTTTGACCCTTGTTCATTCAAAATTCCTGAATGACTGAGGAAACTGGCAAACAGCTATAACCTTGCTGAGCCGGAGGCACTTTTTTATTAATAGTTTTAATAATTGTTAACGTGCTAGGCTATGAATGACATTTTGAGATTCAAATTTATGGCATTTTACAATGTCCCTGTTCCTTTCCCTTTTCCATTTATTTGGGAAATAATTGTGTCATTGAAAAGATTTCACCGTCAGGTTCGTGTGATTTTGGAGACAGAAAAGGACTGTTCATGCCAATGGCTGTAACCAGTCACGAGCAGTTAAAATAAAGTCATTAATGAACATTTTTATACTATAATGGTACTGACAATGTCTAGCACTTAGATTAAAGGTTCCTGATAAAATGTGTAAATACTTGAAAAGTAGAAAAACACCATCGTAATTCCATCACCGTATGGAATTTTGTATTTTATATGTTTCCTATACAGTTTAATAATAAGTCAATATACACTCTCCATTCTCTTGCTTGAACCTGTTTGGCACCGTGGAGCTGTTACATTGAATCTTTACACAAAACCAAATGGGTGTTTTATTATTTATTGTTCCTATTCTTCCTAGGCACTTTAAAAATTTCAATATTGTCAATCTATTCATTTCATACCAGTCAAGCTTTGCTGACTCTTGTACACAACACAACACAACACAATGGTACGAGCCGACCACACACACACACACACACACACACAATTGATTTTCAAATAGCAGCAGACAGCCAGTCTGCTGAAAGCGTCCTGCTCTGATTAGCTTTCCCTTAACGTTGATTGATCTACTAGTGGATTTCATTATCTGTGTGACCTACCAGTGACATACACACTTTCGCTCTCTAACTCGGTGTTTGTGTGTGTATGTAGAGAGACTAGGAAAATAGAGACAGGGGAACAAACAGACGAAGACAAATAGAATAGGAGAATGTAACAGTACCTTTGAGAGCTATATTTTTGGATGAGAGTATTTTTAGTTTTCTCACTGTTCCCCTGTTACAGGACGCTGTGCCCTACTTCCACAAACACATGCACACTCTCACACATTATTTTGACTTGCTTTTTCAGAATTTTGGAAAGCTATTGATCACATGCACAAACAGAAGTGGCTTAGATCTACCACAACAGCATAGCCCTTAAGAGTTATTTCTCGGCCCTTAAAATGTACTCTTGCTGATGTGATCTATTCTTGTCAGGTTGACTCTTTCCTTTTCATATTAATTCATAATAATATTTTTATCATGAATCACACAACGTTTAAATAGACACAGACTGGATAGAGACCGACAGACGGGAGATGTTTGTGTATGTTTAAATGTACCTGTTCCAGAATACTGTTAATACGTTCAACCTCACAGTCAATAAGAAAGCGTTTCTCCTGACGGCGGTCCATTTCTTCAATAATCCGCCTGTATTCCAGTGGATCCACTATGTTCCCAACAGAACGTGCAGTTACCTGCCAATTATTCATCACAGCAGATTCCATTATGGCCTGTAGGATGGAAAACCCTGAGAGAGAATGAGAACAAGAGAGTAAAACACGGTGTAAAACACAGTAACACAGGGCCTGTGTGGAAGCGGTAACAGGGCAGATCTGGGCCAGAATGATGGAGCAAGTACTGGCTCATTTCTCTCTCTCTCTGTGCAATAGCACAGAGCAACTGCTGATGCAGTGAAAATCTGAAGGGATGTAAAGAAGAAAGGCAGAAGGAGAGATGTTGAATGTAATTACTGCAGTTCTGCTCTAATGTTACTAATGCAGAACACATATTTCTGTTGTGTTAGACATCTTTAATGCACATATATTTTGTATGCTAATGTGTGTATTTGGCCGTCCCATATATGTATTGGACAGACCGCACTATGGATCTGATTAACTTACATGATACATGATATGCTGCAGCACAGATCATATACTTTACAGGTCTCATGCACTATAAATCAGGTCCACTGTACTACATATCAGACCACCTGCAGTTACCCCCCCCCCACACCACCACAGTAAGAGGGGGTTTCTTCTCTCCGACTAGTATTGAATCTGTTCCAGGGATTCATATTCATAACAATTGTTGAATAGTACCTGGGTAAAAATCTAAACAAAACATTTAAATTACTAAGAAATCATCTAAGAAATCAAACAATGGTAATGCTAGTAGCATGCTCGATTAACATCATTATCTTCTTCATTAATATTAATGGTTCAAATTCCCGCAAATCCTCAAATTCCTTAAAAAATCTAAGATATAAATATGCTAAGAAAATAATTAACATATTTCACCAAGTAGAACACTAGCACAGGGGTTTTAACATAAGGTTAAAAAATCATAAATCTGATTCAAATAAAAAATTGGATTATAGAACAAAATTGTATAACAAAATAGTAGTATTTATTAAACAGATTATAAATCATTAAAGTGAATTAGTACAAAAATAGCAATACATATTTGACCAAAAATAAATTAAACACTACATTTACATAAAACAAATTTGCATTACATAAATAGTGCGCATTTACATACATTACATTAGTTATTATAATATTATAATTAATGTGACATGAAAGAAAATAAGTCTTTCTATTATTTTTATGTATTAATGAGATTCTTTCAAAATAAAAATTCAAGACATGGGACCCTCACACGAGGATGATCATCAAAGATTGAAAACCCCTCCACTAGCATATCTCTGTTGTCTTTTTGAAACGTTGTATCTCTATATTTCATTATTTATTTTTTGCCATAAATAATTATATATTTATTGATTATATAATTATTGATAATTTATTATTACTATTAATATTATCATTAATTATTAATGGTGTCGCTGCACGTGTTTAGCAAATATATAACCAATAGAAAAGTATTAAAAAGAGCTAGTAAACTTTGACCATACGGTATCTAATAATTTTAAACGTGTTTTTTCCCTTTCCTAAAAACAGTGAATTGGGACATCCAAGGCTTCGGAAAGGACAGTGATGATATGGATGACATCAAACTTGACAACATCAACAATTGATTGATTTTGTGGAATGTTTAAGCAAACTTTTCAAGTTCTAACCTCTAGCTCAAAGCTATACACAAGACAGAAACTTGCTTTGAACCGTCTTTGGCCTCTGATAGGATTCATTTTAGGACAACACATCCATAGGCACACTCAATCACTATTTTAATTAGCATACGTCCTGAAGTGCCGGGCCGCCAGGGTGTTTAGCTGTGACCAATTAATCAAGACTGACAACTCGCAGAGAGGTGAGAATTTAACAGACACAAAAATACACACCAGTAACGTGTGGTGCATACCTGAAATAAAAAGGCAGAGTCCCCATCCCTACTACATCTGAGATTTAGTAGTATATTAATTCACGTTCCTCTTGATGTTTACACCGATTATGGGAAATACCATTAACCTTAAACCTGACACAATATTGTCAAGCCGGATAATCATGCAGGATACATTGCCCCTCTCACATTTACAGCAAGCTTTAAGGATCTCAGTGAGAACACAATGAGCTCAAGAGACAAAAGTTAAGCTGACTCCCTCTGAAACGTGTCTGCTCTTAGTGCTCAGAACTGCTAAGCTGTGGTTTATTAAAGATGAGTTCAATAAACGTGACATAAAACCTTCATTAAAGATCTCTTAAATGTTTGTGTGTGTGTACACATATAAAATATTAACTGTTGTAACTTTTTTAAGTGCTATTTACCCGTCTGAACAACGACGCTCAACGTGGTACATGTGCACTAAGCGCGACTGTTTATCATATTTAGCAGATGCAAGAGCCCTGTGGTGATGTAAATCCATTTAAAGTTCGGCACCGCCTGCCCAACTTCCTGCTGACTGTGATGGATGATCTTAAGGGTGGAAAGAGATTGATGCTGTCTGCCTTCTATTTTCTACAATACTTCAAGTAATTATTCTGAAACGGGGATGACTGGGAACAGACATGTTACTTTAGAAAGTGTTACCCGGTCAATCACCTGCAATTTCATTTCATGTTAAAAGTGAGATGAAACAATCTGGTCCAGAAAGGTATCCTACTATTACTTATTTACACACATCAAGACATGCGTTGTGTTATTCCTAAAAAATAAATGATGTACTGTATTATGCAAGTTACTTTTGGTTCTGTAATTTGATTGGCGAAGCGGCATTCTAGGAAAGCTCATATTTTGTATAACATTCAAACGGTTTGTTTGTATAATATATGTAGCAATTATAATTTTTCTGTTTATGGTTTGTGTTAATACATTTCAAATGGCTCCAATAAGTACTTGGACATTTAAGCCACACTTACAAATATATAATATACTAATTATGTTGCATCATATTTTCTAATGCAATGAAGTCTTTTCATTTAATGACATAAATTGTTGCTCAAGTATGCAAACACTTGGGATATGTTGTTGTCTGCGTTACTGTGGATGTAGGCATATATTCCTATGTACTGTATATGCATATACATGTACATGTATGTGTGTAAGTACGTGTCTGTGGCTATGTGTTAACTCACCTCTATCAGTGTCATACAAATAGACAAACTTCTCCCATTTGTAATGGCCTAGCAAGCTGAGCAGCGCCCCCCTGAGGCTGGGCCTCATCTGCAAAACAAACTGCACATCTGTGTCCGTGGGAAAAGAAGGAGTGATGAAGGAGGTGTGCAGAGCGCCACAGAACGATGTTAATGTGTTCATTGACCTCCTGTCGTAGAATCCAAATATTGCATACACACCCCTGGAGAACTGAGAGCAGACTGCCAGACAAAGAGAGAGAGAGAACAAGGGACAATAAATGTTAAGACAAACAAACATTATGCACAAATAAGACAACACACAGGACCAATTACAAAGAAATCGTTGTGCTACGTTTGTTTCAGAACATTTTTATGGTACTGATTTGAACTTCGGTAAAATCTAAAAAAAACTGTTTTTGTAAAAGTATGTTAGTGTGTGTTTATGTGATTTGTATGTGTGACATAAAAAGTCACTGTCACAGTAAGGGCTGTCAAGTCTTTTTAAGTTTTTTTACGATGAATTAGAATTATTGTACACTCATGAGTGGGTGTTTCTGTAACTGCGTAATCGTGAGTGTGAACAGCGTATTACACAGTAAAATGTCTATGACATCATGACAATGCTGTATGTACTGTAGTTCAATGCAAACTCAAATAGCTTTTTATTAATTCATCTTAAAACACCCTAAATGCCGCAATCATCTAAATTATTTAAAGGTAAACTCAAAAAGTTTCTAAATCTGGCAACCATATAACTTGCCTGAAAGTAGAGAGTCTGAGTAAACCACAGCAGCACCAATAAAGTAATTCATATGGCTGACATTCTATAATCAATGCCCTCAAAAGCCACATGATAGCTTTGTGTAAAAAAAGGATGAATTTTATATCCTTTCCTGGCAATCGCCTTCAAATCTCTTTTACCATAAAAATAGGCTGTGTCAAAATAAATCACATAATACCACAACATTTGTATTGGATTTCATGTTTCTTGTTACCTATCGCAAACAAGAATATCGTCACTGTCCTTCTGAAACAGAACATTATATGTCCATATTCGCTGTTTTTCAGGAAATGGAAAAACGCTGTACTTTTTAAATTATTAAACACAGTGTTTTCAAAGTACTTTTTAATACTTTTTATTGGTTAATTAAAGGGAAACTCTGACAAAAAATGAAAATTCTGCCATTAATACCCTAATATCTGTATGACCGCCATTTTTCCCAAAAATGCTAATTAAAGTAGTTATGGAAGCTTTCTGAATTTTTCGTCAGAGTTACCCTTTAATAGTAAAACCAAGTGAAAAATATAAATGGTGACCAATAATAATGATTCAAAGGCAAATAATAAAAAGGAACAGCAGCGATATGCAGACTAGAATATCACAAAAATCTGAGAATGATGACGTTGTTTTGTGTCATTTTTTGGAACTTAACAGCTCCCACCCAAACATCTCTTTTTATAAGAAAAATCTTTGTTTTCATAGAATGTGAAGGTGAGTATATATATACATTTTTGTGCCCCTTTAGGAATTCACTTATTTTGCTGTGTTACAAACTGAATCTTAAATTCTAACATGTTATCCTCAGTTCATCAAGCGTTCCACTATAGCGAGAAGAATGAGTTTGTGTGTGGCCAGAGATTAGAGATTATAGAAAAAAGAAGCAAGGGGGCCAAAAGAGCTAGAGAGAGAGAAATTGAAAAGAGGGAAATAAAAGCAAATGTTACATTACTCAGAGAGCCCAGAGGTTAAAAATCGCCGCACACACTTGGATTTAAACGCACACAGGCTATCCTTAAAAAAATGCAGTGCACACTTAAGCAACACACCACATTCACAGTTTCACACACAGCTGAGAGCTTCAGTACAACAAAGACAATAAACCTAACACCTCTGCAAACAGTGTAGAGGCCTGAATCTACACACACTCACACGAACAGTACAGAGCCGTAACCACTATAAGCGTGCTTGCAACAACCTGTAATGAAAATTGGACAGAATCATGACCATTTTTGAACTAACTATTCCTTGAAAGGTCCATTTAAGCTCAATTTTTTTGAAGGATGTCGGACAGAAATTCAATTTAATATAAATGATTATGTCTTTAGATGTGTATGATGCGTAATGCTTTTATTACATGAGATGCATAGAATTGCCATGTTGTTTCTACAGTAGCCCTAAACGGACAAACTGTTCTACAGAGCACGTTTCATAAATACGTGATCTCCTTCGGCAAAGATAGAAAAACGTGACGACATCTTAGTGCTGTGTCAACCACCGTAGTGCTTCCAAATGGGGAAATGGGGGGGTGGCTGCTGGTGGCAAATTTTCAACCTCACCTCTAGACGGCGCTAAAGTTCATACACTGGACGCCATTACAATGCCCTTATTATTGCAGCAGCTCTGTAACACCATTACTGACACGGTACACTATAAACCACTTAACATGTTTCGTAACTTTTTAATGGCTATGAATTTTAGTACTGATAAGGATTTTAAAGCATTACACACCAAGTAGGGCTGCTTTGTAATATTCATGGTCAAGCTGTCTGACATGAACGGCCAGAATGCTGAAATCTGCTTAGAAATTCTATTTTTGTGAGGATATATATTTTAATGTGCTAGGGGTTGGGGGGGCAGTCCTGTCCTGTTCTCTTTCAATATTGATCTTTCCCCAGTGGAAAACCACCCTCATCATGAGAGAGAAAAAACAATCAATGCAGCTCATTCATATATATATATATATATATATATATATATAGAGAGAGAGAGAGAGAGAGAGAGAGAGAGAGAGAGAGAGAGTGAGAGAGTGAGAGAGTGAGAGCGAGAGCGAGAGCGAGAGAGAGAGAGAGAGAGAGATAGAGAGAGAGAGAGAGAGAGAGAGAGAGAGAGAGAGAGAGAGAGAATTGTTGATATGTCTCACTGTTTTTTCAATTCAAAGTTATTTGTTCCAGTCCTATTGCAATGGTGCTCTCCTCACATTGAGTGTTATTCATCTCACAGAGACAAGGTTATAATTATAACACTAACTCGTTCTCTCTCTCTCTGTTTTCCCTCCTTCATTTGTTCTACTAACTGAGGTTGCATCTGCGTATTGCCTTTCTGTCCTTTTCATCTGTCTCTCTAATGGTCTGGGGAGAGTTAAAGAAAAAACTGCGAAATAGAGAGAGAGAGTGAAAATGAGCGAGTAAAATATAACCTTAAACATTTTTTATTTTATTTAACATCCTCTGACCCCAACAGTTTCTCTCCAGTATCCAGATTGACTCAATTAAAACAGCAGGGTCACTGCATACGCAAGCTGTCAAAGCTTTTTGTATGGGACACATGTGATGTGTGACACACACACACACTCAGTGTTGACATGGACTGAAGTGAAGTATGGCTGACTCACACCATACTAATACCAGAGTGTGTTTGCACTGGTTCAAAGACCTCCCCAGAGAAGAAAATAAAAGTGTCTCTATTCATGAAGCATTTGCACATCACTGTTCAAGCACTTTGTCCTTCCTGTCATGTTATTCCTGGACATGTCCTTTCAGCTTTTAGAGCTTTATTCATTAAACTTTCAAAATCACCTTTAGACTCTGAGAGGCTGTACATGTCTTCAATCTGTACCATGTTTTCTTTATATTTTTAAAAGTTTTCATCAAAGGGACCAAATTCTTGAAGCAGTGTGTGTGTGTGCGTGTGTGTTGGGACTCAGGAGTTGTGTTAATGCAGTGAAGAAAGATCAATGACTGCAGCAATGACACCATGATAAGCTGGGAAACCAAAAGCTCACCATTGCTGTCTCTCACACACACGCTCAGATGAGCAGCCAGGGCAGTCAGAGACACAGAGTGGTAATGACAGCAGCTTTAAACAGGCCTTTTATAATGATGGTAAAGCTATCTCCCTCAAACGCATGCACACATAGAGAGAGAGAGAGAGAGTGCAGGGCACTAACCATTTCACTGATTTGGGCATGTGTGCAAATGTCAGCCTGCTCTTATCGTCATCTCTCAGTCTTTTCCCATTTCTCTCTCTTTTTGTTACATAGACCTGAGGCGTCTACCACAGAAAATAGTTTTTACACTTTTTTATATTTATTCCCTTTCGTTGCCAACTTCTCACATTATTGCTCACATCTTCACTTATATCTAACTCTCTTTCTCCTTTACGTTTTCAAATTCTTTCATGATTTTCCCAAACGAATTGCAAGAAACTCAAGGCTTTTGTTATCACCAGCCAAACAGCCTAAGCAAACATGTCTCAAAGCTCAATCTAAGAAATAGAAACAGGACAAAAATAAAATAATAAGAACTTTGAGCAAGACCGTGTACAATATGAGGGGTTTTATCATTTTGACACAATATAATAATTTCTGCAATAAAAAATGATGGACTTATAACGCAGTTAAAGAAGAGCAGGTGCGCTGCGTACCGCAGACTTCTATAACGAGAATGTGACTCACACGCGTGCGTGACTGAGAAACTGTTGGATGTCTCCAGATTGTCCACGTTATAGTTCAGATGAAAGGGTTTCTCGGTGATGTTCTGGTTGGTGTTATAGAGCTGAACTGCAAAGCGGAACGCACTGTGCTCCTGGACCGTTGAGCGCATGAAGAGACCACCTGAAAGCGAAATCGGTTGAGTTACTGATATGCACACGAGTTTAGACTCATTAAATAAAGCATAAGCATACTTTCTTTATGTCGAATATTCGACTCTCTTTTGCACTCATGCTACAAACTTCTCTTTGTAAACGTGGGTGATGCAGCAGGTAGATTCTGAGAGAAACAAGGGGTCCCAAGCGCGTGTGCAGAACAAGGATGTTCTGTATTATTCAATAAGTAACCAAATCACTCACCGATATTGATCTGATTCGGAAAGCCCGCGTGGATGTGCAGTATGAGCCACGGCAAGAGCAGGACGCACGCGTGCGCTCGCCGCCGCATTTTTCTCCGACCTCTAAAAAATATTCAGCTCACGCGCAACATCCAGACCGGGTGCGAGGGCGACGATTAAATTCGCCAGATGTGCAGCGGCTCTCTCACGCGACCCTCGGCAGGTTCATTCGGACTGCGGGATAAACACCGAGTACGAGCTGACAGCGGGGGAGCTTCTTAATTCAGGACAGCGCAGGCGGATCGACCAATCGGACCCCTGATCAAACTTGATGTGACGTGAAATTACAACTGCACCCACGCACGCGCGCAACCCGCCACTGCGGACCAGTGTGCGCGAGGCGTGCGCAGCCGCAGCGTTTTGTCCGCATATAGCTCAGGAAAATCGGCACGCGAGCTGCCCGCGCGTGGCAACAGTTCGCTTCGCGTCCCCGCAGCTGGTGCACTCTGCACAGAAGACAGGCGTGTTTATGTTCAGCCACAGGTTTCAATGCTCCCGTGTCCGCTCCCGAGCTCACTTGGGTGATCAACAGAAAAATGAAAAGTTTATGTGCTGCAGCCCACGGGTCTAGAGCCACGGCATCCCCACACACTGTGCGCCAGTTGCACGCAATGAAGAAGACTAATCTATTTAAGGTGACTGGCTCGGGGCTCTTACGACTATGAATTGCGACATTTGAATATATAACAACAGAATATTGCAGTTTCATGGCGTGGAGAGGCGATCTTTGCAGGCTGTGGACTTGAATTCGCCAAACACTGCACTGCGTTTATGTAAACAATCCACATGTATGTTTTTTTGTTGTTTTGTTCAGAATGAGGCTCATAGACTGCACATGGATCTCAGGGGCTTACATTTGTTTCATCTATATCGTCTTGTTTATACGAAGTTAATCTTTTCTTTTTGTACTCGTGTTTGTGTTCCGCTGCGCGTGTACGTGCCGTTTAAAAAGCTCATCGGCAATATGTTGCCTTTCAGCTCCAGGACGAGAATGACTCCTATAATGAAATGATCAAGGAAACCATTTCATTTCAAGTGTTCATGCATTAAGTTATGGTTTTATCACAGCTCTCTGCAGGACATGTAATTGTGATATGCCTTTTTTACATTTCCAGTCTGCGTTCGCCCAAATACCGAACACTCAGCTCTGCGCTGGATACGGCTGACTACAGCGACCCAGATTTCCTCAGCTCCTTATTTCTTATGTGTGTGTGTGTGTGTGTGTGCATGTTTAAACTGACCCTACAAGCCATGTCTGTGTATGCTGTGCCAAATTGATCAAACTGACTCTCTTGTTGAGAGTCTCACACACTCTGTCTCTCTCTCTCACACACACACACACACACACACACTGTTTTACAGGGATTTTCCATAATGTTTTTATACTATAATTGGTCGAACAAAAATATCCCCACAAGGACAAAAATTACTGGTACTACTACCTTTTGTAGGGACATTTGATCCCCACAATGTAGGGGTTCACCGGGATCACTCATGCATGCATCTTTGCATTTTGCTGGCATCTGATGCTTACAGGTGTCACTAAGGAATTGAAGCCTACTGGTTAAAGATGACAACATCTTACTGACAAAACTCATACATGTCCACATAGGTGCCAGATTACGTGATTGATTACAGGAACTAACTCATTTATGTATATGCAAGCACACCCAAACACATACATGAATCAGAAGCCCTGGGGAATTTTCTGCCCTATATACAGGCAAGTGAAAAGTTCACCCCTCCATATAACAACTGAAAGACGTGAATAATTTGGATTCAACAGAAGACGAGAATTCTCTCTGATCACATGTCATTACAGTAATGTACATATACTGTATTTTCTATGAGAAGTGTGAAATGTATGTACTTGAGAGAGAGAATGGTTTTCGGACAACCTTAAAAATATAGCTGTTCAGGTATGTTCATTGCTCACTAATTAAATGTAAGCATTTAAAACAATATGAGTGAGTCTATGCAGTTCACATATGTCACAGTAATCTCACCATATTGCAAGAGCAGGAAGTGATGCGATGTTAAATATGGCCAGTGGCATCAGCTGGTGGGCAGTCATCCAATGAGACTAAAGCAGAACGCTTTCCAGCAATCCCTCTATTTTCACACTGAAAAGAAAGAATCAAACAAACAAGAATGAAGCAGTTCCTTCCAAGACTGTGCAGATAAGGAATTTGAGGCGTGAAAGTGAATTTAAAGCTAAAAGACACATATTTGTCACAAACATACTGGAAGTATTCCAAAACGTTGCATGCAAGCTTACTGGGTGTAGCAGGGGTTCCCAAACGATTTCAAACTATATATCTAACAGGTACAATCCATCACAAGATAAAAACACAAGTGGGTTTCAAACCACAGTTTCAAAATGCCTCAAGGGCATTATACAGAGAGCAATACACAGCTTTCATTGATTCCTTTTTCCAAGAAGGCACATCGTCCCAAAACGTCACTTTTAAAGACACCACGTAATTAGAACTGAAGTTTGTATATTTGTTTCCGTATTTTATAACTTTGAGGCCATTGTATGCTAGTGTACTCATAAAAGTTGAAAAAAATAATGAATGGTCTCTTATGGAAAAAGGTCTCATTTTGCAATCGGGGCACTAGACAGAATAAATAAAATACTCTTTGGAATAGAAACCAGGTAGCAAATCATATGGCTGTGAAGTAAATTAAAGGCTAGTGGCTTTTAAATTAAAGCCTAAATCCTGACCGAGTAATTTAATAACAATAAATATTTTGGGATTGTTATAATCTATTTTAAAAACGTACATAAACTGGAGCTACTACAATAATTTTATAATAAATATTTTGATGTTGTGCATGCTTTTACAATAAAATGCGTTTAAATAGAAGTTTGTTTATTTTTATTGAGTTATAGATGGATTCAGGCCGCAACAACATAAACAAAAGCTCTGTTGCCCAAATTTAACCTCCCGTAGACCTCCACAAATAATCTATGACTGCTGAGTAATCAAATATTAATATAAATTAATAGAAAAATAAATGTAATCTAAAAATAATTTTCTATATTATAACCAAACACAGACCTGTGGTTAACTTTGGGCCAGGTGTGTGGCTGATGAAATAATATATTCCTGGATATGGAACAACACAAAAATGTTAAATGTGCATATTTTAAGCATTTGGAAAAAAATATTTTTAAGGTGCTTAAAGTATTTTTTAAATAATGAAATGTCAACAACAGCTAGCAAGTTAACTAACTGTCAGTAATCTGCTCATTGTCGGTCCACCAATGCTGACCGGAAAAAAATCCGGGGATGAATCACCAAACAATAGCCAAAGCTTCTAAACAATTGTTATTAGAAAATGTGCTCCACACATTTGATTTTTTTTATATTGTTCACAGGTCTGAGATGGTGCTGACTGTCCACCTCAGAAACTGGATGAAACATGGGCTGAAAGTGATGAGAATATTTTACACAAGCACAGCACACATGAAGCACTTGATATGAATACATAGGAAACCAAAGTGACGCAGTCATTTTTCTGTGTGTATGTGTGTGTGTGTTTACATCCCTCACTCACAGTCTGTAATAGGAACCCATGGTTGACTGAGCGCACACACAACACACAGCCTTAACAGCCATCACTCTTTCTTTCGCTTTTTCTCCTTCATCATTTATTCCCAGCATTTTTTCCAGGCAGAGATTCCTCAGTGCCGGCCCACTGAAGCATAGAGTCTTGCCCTGAGAGAACACACACACACACAACTAACTTGTCTCTGCAGTCTCACGCACTATTCAAAGAACAAATCAGATTCAGAGATTAACTGCAGATTAACACATAAATTTTAACAGTTATTACATTTTTATATTTGTTGAATTACTATTCAAATAAAATCTATCCTATAGTTCTTTAGCAATACTGTAAGTCATGCCAAATAATCTTAGTTAGATTAATATCTACATGTATGTGAAATCATCATCTCAGATTCAGCAGGAAGCCACAGACATTAAAAGTCATAGTTCACCCAAGAATTTTCATTTTGTCATCATTTACTTACGCTTCATGTGATTTTAGACCTGTCTGACTTTTTTTCTTCTGCAGAACACAAAAGGAGACGTTTTAAAAGCACATTATGCATTTATTCATGTCACAGACCCTTTAATAATCACATGTGTACAATTATTTAAAGGTTAGTTCACCCAAAAATAAAACTTCTCTCATCATTTTATTCACCCTCCTGTCATATAAAACCTGCACGACCCTCCATTGAACATAAAAGACGATATTTTGAAGAATGTCGTTAACTGTCTGGTTAACAGGCCGATGCTGTTCGGTTACCAACTTATGGGCCTAAACTTCTTCAAAATATCCTACCCCATGCTCTGCGGAAGAAAGAAAGTCACTAAGGCCGAAATGACAAGAGGGCCAGTAAATGATGACAGATCTTTTCTTTTTTTATGTATATTTGGGGGGGAGGGGTTGTGTGGGGGAATAATGTTTCTGGTCTCCCGTCTCTGTATCCTTGCATTGTTAATAAACAGAAAAAAGAAGACATTTTGAAGGATGTTGTTAACTGGCATCCATTGATGCATAGGTTTTGAGCCCATAATAGAAGCGAATGGGTTGTTTGCGTTGTTCAGTAACCAACTTTCTTCAAATATCTTCTTTTTTGTTCTGCGGAAGAAAGTCATTCTGGTTTGAAATGAAAATAGGCTGAGTAAATTATGACAGAATTGTCATTTTTGGGTGAACTATCCCTTGAACGGTTTTGTGTCTTCCCCAGACAGACACAAAGCCTGTAAGATTGCTTAAGAACCAGAGCACTCACTGCTGCGGAAAATGTGGTACTACAGGGGAGGTTTATTTATGATGCTGTTCAAAGCAAACGTAACGTGCTGTAAAATGTATCCAAATATTTTAATGCACGTTGTATCTGTGTTTAAAAGTCAAACTAAACTGTCAAATTTTTATTGAGTTCGTAAGTCTTCTTCCTCTAACATTTTAAATTCACCAATTCTCTCAGAAGTCTTTCAGACCAACCTGCAAACTTGCGCCACAGCGATAGGTCAGCTACGATGACGCCTGCTCTGATGACATCACAGAGAGCAGGAGATCAAACTCAGCCTGTCGGCAAAAGAACAGCAGCACAAAGTCTCCCACCCGCACATACTGGGAGGAATTATTTAGGGGCTCTAAGATATCAGAGGAAATCAAACCCTCATCCATCTTTAAGTTCCCCCACTTAACCCCCTTGGGGGACGCAGTGGGGCTCTAACGTTCCTGCGCATTCATCTGTTTGTCCGTCCTCCAAAAGTTCCCTCCAGGAAAGCACTCTCCCCGTCCTTGTGTGTCTTACGCAAACGTGCCCTGTCAGCAGCTCTCTGTCCGTCTGCTGGAGGCCTGCACCCCAACTGCAGAGCGCCCTCCGAAGGCAAAGTGTGTGTGAGAACAAATGTGGGAAAGTGTATGTGTGTGTCAGGCTGAATTATATCCCACGGTTTCTGTCGAGCTGAGGTCAGACTCAGATATAAGGCTATGGATGGTTTTCATGAGTGAAATCTCAAGTATATACAGCACTTCCTTTCAGATCCGTCACGAAGTCTCTCTGGTACATGACCTGAACTGTTTGTACGTTTGTTATCCTAACCTGAGATTCTAATACAGCTCAGGTCAACCATTTATTGTTTCTACACATACTTCCGTTCGTATCCATTCAAATCTTGTATGGCAGCTCTTAGCGCTTCAGGAAAGGCACACACAGGCCAGCTGCAGTTCAGCAAAATGGTTACATGAGCAACGTCACTTTATATTGATGGAAAGAGTGTGTGTCTTAAGGGACAACCAAAAAATGTCTATCACTGCTAGATGGATTACCAGCCTTATAAAGATAGAAAGCAGTCAGGGAGTGATGCCTTTCTCTGTACAACACACGCACGCCGAATTGTAAGTTATACTTCCTGAAGTTCTCTGAAGGTGATTTTAAATTTTAATGGACGCACACTATGGAGATGCTTTAAAAGCGAGAAGAACTCGACCAGGAAAAATGTGACAGGAAGGACAAAGTGGTTAAACACACACGCCTATTATTAATAACTTTAACAGGAAATATTGCGCAAGTCACAATCTATTCATTCCAGTGATCCGCATATCTGAGTGAAACTGTATATTCATGGAATCGATAAGGGACATATGCCTCCGAGCGTAACACTGAACCCCAGTTGCTCATAGAGGATGGTCAATAAGCCACGTCCTCAATGATCTTTCTAAATTTTTTTCATCATTTATATCTGTGAGTCAAATTTTGAATCGATTGAGAGCCCTAATGTTAGCCATTAAAAACTTGATGTAAAGGCACCGAAAGAGATCTGTAATCCAGCAAGCTGTCCAATTTGACAAAAACCTCTTTTATTAAATTATAAAACAGACATAAAATCCCATGAGAGCGGTTTGACAGAGAACTGAATGGTGTGTTCAGCCCAATTCTTCATGTGTATCAGCACCAGGGGGTGTTTGTGTTACATTGAAGGCCTGACCCTCTTCAGCCTCCTCCTCCGAGCTGTCCATCACTGCCGCGGTAAGAGCCTGCAGCGCCCCCAGCAGACCTGAGAGAAAAGTTGTGATCATTCATAAATTCTCATGTTGTTTAGAGCTTTTTGTCCATGATTTGCACTGTTTATATTGTAATAATGATCATGAGTCTGAATTTATGCTTACTTTCAGGTGTTGGAGGATTTCTGCTTTCAGACTGATCATGTTTTTGTTTTAATGTTGATTGAACGGCTGATCTTCTCAGTCTTTTATATTCATTCATTAAACCCTTTTCCTGAACCACAGCCTGCGTTAACACACAAAATAATGTACAGCAAAACAAAATGAGAACCAGTCCAGTCCAAATCAATGTATGTGGGTGTGTGTGTTTGTCTCACTCACCAGGAGAAGGTTGCGGTCTTTATCCTTGTGTTTCAGCTGTTTTTGCAGTTGTGTGATCTGCATGTTTGTGTGCTCTGCTCTCTCTCTCTCTGCCTCTTTCATCTGCTCTCTCTCTCTTTCCACCTGCCTCTGTACCTGTCTCAGAGCCACCACTGCACACAGGGATGCAAAACAGAATGTGTGTGTGTGTGTGTGCAGTTGTGTCACAAACGTATACCATATTATTTACGTTGATTAATGTGTATTGTACCTGCTTTTGTGTGCTCTCTCCTTGCAGTGTTGACATGAGCCTCCATGTCTCTCTGCTTCTCTGCACACACACTCTCGACTTCTGATAATCTGTGCATAACTGCACATACACTCAGTCAGTTTTAACATCTTAAAAATACGTAAGTAAGCTCCACAATTAAGCCTGCGAAAGGAACTCCTTGGAACTGAGATTTAACACACACACCTGAATCACACTGTTGCTGTAGTCTCTGCGCCTCAGCACGGAGCTCCACGATGGTCCCCTCTTGCTCCTCACAACGTCTCTGAATCTCCATCTGGCTTGATTCTGATGCATTCAACTCCTCCTTACTGCATGACAGTGCATCCTTCAGGAGGACCACTTCTCTCTCTCCTGCAAAGGAGGTGTAGAACACACCGTCATGGCTCATCTGTTTCCTTCGTGTTCTGAACGTTTAGTGATTGGTTAAAGTTGATGTACATACGCTGCTGTTGTAGTTCAAACAGGGAGGCCTGGATGAGGTTTGGTGTGCGTTTGAGCTCCTGCGTGAGTTTATCTCTCTCCGTACTCAACAGGGCCACCTCAGCCTGGAGGCTCTTAATTAAGCTATAACAAAGACAATGAAATTCAGAATGGAAACCAGCATGCTGCTTACCGCATGCAAGTACGCAGTCATTACCACCTACTGTTTTGGTAATACTAGTAAATGAAACGGTACGCATCATGCGACAGTAAACATTTCAAGCAGCAGCAGCAGTTGGCTGTTGTAGTTCAGCAAGATGAGTTTTTAATTTTGAATTCAAAGTTGTGTAAAAACATCTCAATGAATATTAATCAAAATGCTATGATTCATTGGTTATAATGATAAATAAATAAATTTCCTGTCTCCACGTATCGGTACCTCTCTGACACCTGCGGCTCCTGGGACCTTGTGGCTTGTTTTGTTTTCCACAGAGCTTCTTTCCTCAACAGCAGCCCTGCAGACAAACCAGACACATACATGAAACTACATTAAAACTAACACACATTTACGTAGCCCTCCCCCACACAGATGACACTCTCACCATGTACCGTGTCCAGTCGCTTGGCAGCAAAGGCGAGTCTCTGGTTGAGCTGACTTACACTAGAGCGAACTGCATCCATCTGACCTGCCTTCACATCTACGGCTGACATCACTCTTGTGACAGAGAGCGAGGCACGGAGATAAAGAGAAACATGGGAAGAGACAGATGTTCATGGATGAGGCATCTTCGGGGGTTTGGTCAGAGGAACAGTCAGCTTTAATCTAATCATAACAGTCACGTTGGTATTTTAAAGACCTTTTTAAACTAAGAGACCTAGACATCATCCAAAATAGGCACAACAAGGCACAAACAGCATTGTTTTTTATAAAGTTTTATAAAAATCCCGGCCAGTCAGAATAGTCAGGATGAGTCATATTGCAATGCTGAAGGGTGTAGCACTAAAAACACATCCCCTTTGATTTATTAAATAACAATGAACCAAATGAAACAATTTCTATGGTTTTTATTGAGGTATTTGTTGCATAATATATACATTTTTCATCCTATTCGAGGTTACGGACTTCAAGGGAAATATAGTCAAAAACTAAGATTAACATGTAAGTGATAAGTTAACTTTAGGAGAGTGTTTCATGGAAATAAGAGGTTATATTCATGAGGTGTGAGAGTGTGTTGGTGCGTGTGCTACCTGTGTGCCATTTCACTGATGTCCATCAGCGATTTCTCAGTGCTTTTATTCTGCTCTTTGAGCTGGGCATTCTCCTGTAAAGAACTGTCCAACTGCTGCTGTACTCCCTGGACACACAGAGAGAAGCACACAGACTGTCAGAAACACACACATGCCAGCAGGCTTTTTAGGAGGAGAGCTTCGTTGCTGTCACCATGAAACACAATTGATCATTTTTGGCAGAAGCCCTGCAGTTTGTGACATATTTTTATTTTAATGATGCGCCAAATCTTCTCTATAGGTAAAAGATCCCCACGATTATAGACATCCAACAAAGGACTTCGGCCTTGTCTCTTATGCATTGAGAGATGTCTCGTTTTTGATACTGAGAATTGCATAGCCTTTGCCGTTTGACGTTAAGCAACGTTGTTTTTAAAGTATTCCACAATCTATTATTCACTCTTTCACAGATAAGAGAGCCTCTGTCCATCTTTACTTCTGAGAAACTCTGCCTCTCTAAGACATTCCTTTTATGGCTAATCATGTTACAGACGTTCTCCCAGCTGAATCTTTTCTAAATTTCTTGCTTTTTCAGCCCTTTGTTGCCCCTGTCCCAACTATTTTGAGACCAATGGCAAGCATCAAATTTGAAATGACCTAATTTTGTGCATAACATTTTGACATTTCTCAGTTTGAAAGGATACTTTAGGCAAAAAAGCTAAATTTCCCCATGTTTTACTCACCCTCTAGGCATCCTATTATTGTGATCTGAATAATCTTCTTTAAGAATAATAAGTTATAATACCACGTATAATTTTTCTTCCAAGCTGTAAAATGGGAGTGAATGGGGGGGGCAATTTTTTGAAGCTCCAAAATGTGCATTCATCGATCAAAGAACTGCTCGACACAGCTCCGTGGTCTTAAAACAGGTCCAGCAAAAGACGGCGAAAAGAAAGCTCCTGCACAGAGGAGACGGCATCCTATTGGAACAAAATCTGCCTCAAATGCATTATTGCCGGAAAAACAAGCCTCAGTTTCAGGGGCAGCCTAGGGATAACGGAAGTTAGACATTAACGTTAATAGCGTTGTCAATATGGATATTTGTCTTCCCTCCCATTCTACCGCTTGGAAGTAAAATGATACGTGGTATTATAACTTCGACTCCATTATTCTCCAAGAAGAAAGTCATATTCAGTTAGGGTGCCTTAAGGGTGAGTAAAATATGGGGAATTTTTGTTTCTTGCCTGAAGTATCCCTTTAAACATTTGTTATGTTCTCTATGTTCTATTGTGAATAAAATGTTGGCTCATGTGATTTTAAAGTCTTTTAGTATTGATTTAGTTTCACTCTTTAGTTCATATTTAAAAACGTCCCGCCATTTCCGGAATTCGGGATGTAGTTAAGCAAAAGTATGTATCAGAATGTACTATAGTACAATAACCGCTTCAATTCAACTGATCCAACAAGCAAAGCTCTTAACATGGGCATGTGTGCCGTGTCTGTGTACCTGAGCATGTACATGCTGTAGCTCTAACTGAGCAGTTTTGTCCTCTAGGTGGTGCTGCAATACACTGTTCTGTGACTGCAAAGCCTCAACTTCTTGCTGTAAAGAAGAAACCTACACACATGGATATCGTCTATTAATATCGTTGTTTGTGTTAGACTGAAGAAAAAAATGCATTTATGTCTGGGATGGGTGTGATTAAATTATGAGAGAATCTAATTCCTGCCGATTCCTATACTTATTATTATACTTATTTGTTCTGATGAACACACAGAAAGATATTTGGAAGAATGCTTTTAACCAAACAAGTTTTGGCCACCCTTGACTACTATTGTATTAAAAAATGTTTTATTAATCTGTTTATCACAAAAGAAGATATTTTGAAAAATGTCAGAAAGCAAACAGTTCTGGGACTACCATTGCATTTTTTCCTACTATGGTAATACTATGGAACAGTTTGGTTACAAGCATTCTTACAAATATCCTTCTTAGTATTGATCAGAACAAATACATTTTGATGAACAATTTGAGGGTGAGTAAATGATGAAATCATTTTTATTTTTGGGTGAACTGGAGGTAAACTAAATGTGTATATTCCGTATCTCTGTGTATGTTTTAACATTACCATGTTCTGTAAATGTGCTTTCTCCGTGTGGCGCTGTAAGTCTCTGGTTTGTAGTTTAACAAGCAGCATGAAAACCTTTTGTCTCCAAACGCCCAACATCTTCACAGCTTTACTACCAGAATACAGTGGGTCAGATTGTGCCTACACACATAGACAGAAAGTGCTAAATTCAATTAGCAGACCCCCACAAATCATATCAGTTATGCATTCACTTTAAACAAGTGTATGATGTGTGTACGTGTGTGTGTGTGTAATGACCTGTTCGCCCATCTCTTTCTCCTGAATGGCCAGAATGTCATTAGCTGATTTGACTCGGACATTTAGCAGTTGGACAGATAGAGACAGGGCTTCCTTATCCTTCTCCAAATGCTACAAAAGAGGAATAAACCTTATATGACTATAACGGTCACTCACTCTACAGGCATCACTTACAGTGGGTTATTTTAGAACAAGAAATACACTGATGGCATTTTTAAACCAGCATGTGTTCGAATTGTTGTGAACCTGTATTTGTTGTTTAAGATCTTCCTCTTCTTTTCTCTCTGTGACGTTGCTGCCAATGTATCTGCGCAGTTTCTGTACAAACTCGGACTGTTCCAATAGCGAGTTGTTCAGAACACTGCACAAGCACAAATCATTTGACATTATTTAATACCTGTGTCCTTCAGAATTAGCAAGATCGTTTTTACTTACTTACCTCAGTTGATTCCTCAGGTCAGCTCTTTCTGAATTCACTTCCTGTAGTTGGGCTCTTAGCGAGGTCACTTCCTGTGCAGCTTCAGCAATCCTGTTCTGAAATTCATAGTTGGTGAATGTATAGTCATGAGTATATTGACCCCTAAAACTTATTTGGACCTGACAGGCCAAGTCCAAAACACTCTCATTTATACATCTTTAATGACCTTGAGACCTCCTGGTTAAAAGTAATTACAAGTTAGTCCTGAAAAATGTTTAACGTATCTGACAAACCAAAATTCTAATTGTGTCCGGTACTCAGATATGTGACACCACATGTTATTATTTTCTTTACCTGCTTCTCTAGTTTGAGCTGCATCCTTTCTGTCTCTTGTCTCGTGTCCTGCAACTCTCTCTCCAAACACTGCCGCTTTAATTCATATTCACTTTTTAGGGTACAAATCTAGACACGAAGAAATCACGATGCACTTAGAAAGACAGCATTCAGGTATGATACACATTCTACATGCAGTACATTCTAATCATGAGAGTTTGAAGAGCGTACGCAAGCATTTACCTGTTCTCGGCTTATACTGAGCTCAGCCTTGCAACTCTTTAATTCCCTGTGTAACTCATCACGCTCTATAGACCGTCTGTACACACAAATATGATTCATATCGATCACATCACACAGTGAATCTAACACACCTGCATCCGGTCACTTTAAATGTTTGTACCTGTTTATTTGGTCCTGCTGGTCTCTGATCTGCTCTGTAAGGCACTCCGCTCTTCCTCTCAGACGCTCCATCTCTCCTCTCATCACTTCTTTCTCTTCTCTTAAACTTTCTAACTCTTGAAGCAACGCCTTTGAGCTGCTCCTCTCATCTTCTAGCAGCCTGAAAGACGGAGGATATTGAAATGAACAGATATATTAGATAGAAAATGGTGCGTTTTAAGCACCAGCCAATAAAACAACAGCACGCATGTGTGAGGTGATGCTGAGGTGTTTGTTTACTTGTGATCAGAATGCTGCTGTATGTTCTCGCTCTTGTGTTTGTGGTGGACCAAACTCCTTGATTCAACCTCAGCGGTCTCTTTGCAGCTCAGACCCATCACGATGAATTTAGAAGGGGGTGGAGGTCTGAAAGGTGAGGTGTGTGCAGCTGCAGCTGTGGGCGTGGCTTGGATGGGTGTTGTATGTGAGGCTGTGGGCAGAGCCAGAGGACCCCCAGTAAACTGAGCAGGGGTCATCAGAGGAGCAGCCTCACTGCCAGATGCTAAATGACAAACGGACAGCTCGGGGTTAATGTCCAGGCACGAACACAGACAGTCACAACTGTCACATTTGAACATATTTGCATTCTCCTTAAGTGAATTCACTGTGATATTTCATATAACCTTTTATTTATTAATACAAACCACCTACGCATAATATTAATAAATCAAGCAATGGCTGGAATACCTTACAAGACTTCTTGAAAGTTTCAGATAGAAACACACTAACTGATGACATCTGCACACTGGCACAGACCTCCTGCAACAAGTCCGGACTGAAAATCTGAGTGAATTTAGCCTTATATTCGCGTTTAGTGTTGCATGCAAAGCAAAATACATCATCTGTAAGTTAACTGCTTACCGTGTAAAGCGATATATAATTCACAGCGAATACACAGCCATTGTACTAACCGTTTGATACATAAGAGAGTGTTTGTTTAGGTGGTTTACGTATGTATTTATTCTGTTTTTGGTTTGTTTACCTCCGTCAGGAGCTTTCATGAAGTCCGACGGCGCGTTCAGCCTCTCCGCTTTCCACGGATCCATAGCAACCTCCAGACTCACGTCTTACAAGATTGTACACAAGTGTTAAATAGAAATGTAATCTAATGGTTGAACATGAAAGTTAAACGCAGGGAAATTAACGAACCTGCCCCGCTTCTAATTTCAAACTGGAAGTCTGCAACAGCGCGTGCGGTTGTCATGACAGATTTCCGGCGTGACCCAACGGCAGCGCCCCCTGCAGTCGCTTATTATTTATTTCCCGCCATAGAGAGCTGTAAAGTCACTTTTGCGTCAAAGATGGTTTCAAATTTAATATCCTTTTAACAACTATTAACAGGCTTGTGCATACATGTGCACTTGATCTGAATGTGTGACTGCAAGTGTTTCACTTTTCTTTAAGGTTGGGTTAAAAACCCACAGAGAATGGCTTAACATTACATTTTATTGTTACATAATAAACTGCACTTAAGTTCTTACTGTCCTTACTATATAAAGATTTAAAGCCAAAGTCCTAAATGCCACATGTACACATTAAATGCTTCTTGTTTAGCATCTATTAATCTAGATCTAAATGAACCTTGTTCATGACCCAGAAATTGTAACCATCTTCACAGTTCATATGTTAAAATCAATGAGGAAGCAACAGTATTTTAGTTTTGGACAAAAGTTTTATCCTCGTCACATGTTCAATAAAGCATCAAACAAATTTCAAACGTATAATTTGTTATGTAAAGTAAAATGCTGTTGAAGGCCTTACTTCTGGAAGCTCCCAGTGCTAAAACCCTTACAGGAGAGTTTTTTGTCTCCAAATATTACAGAAAATGAAACAATGGACATCTTGTAAATAGAATAAAAACATCTTGGATTTATGTACAGCCCAATACATTAAAATACATACACTCACACTTTCTGAAATAAGAGGACATATGTGAAGAAATAATAAAAAATCTAAGTGTGACAAAGATGTGTGAAAAACATTTAGACACATTTCCTTTCCAAACCTAAACAAAAGCTCCCTGCAGAAATGCATCTTATCATCATGGTTACATTTATCAAGATTTTTCACCATTATTACAGTCATCATGATACCAACTACACAAAGCCCAAAACAACCCGCACCCTGAATCCAAACGTCAATGAATTACACAAAGGGTAAAGATCAAAGAATCATTCACAGTGGAGCTTTCCAAATTACAACTTCAGTGATTCTCTCAGGACAGATCTAGCGTAAGTGAAACAGTAGGTTGGATACCAAACATAAAAACATTAAGTTAAATATAAAATCAGTAACGATTCACATTACATTACACATGTTGTGTAAAACAAATCAATACATATTTATATATAATTCATTTTATATATATATATATATATATATATATTTTAGAGAGATATAACAATATATTATAATAGCTAACTCTAATCTTAAAAAATAAGTAAATTAGGGATATTCCGCAGAAAGAGCTTATCTCTAAAAATAATTCTTTATAAAGAAATGAATCGGAAATTAAAGCTGAAATAAAAAGACATCATACCAAAAATTAATGAAACTGAGTTATCCAAGTAAGGGGCAGACTATTGAAATTGTACCCAATCAGCAAAAGCGCTTTGAGTACAGAGAACCAATAGAAAAAACTAAATGAGTCATCACACAAAACAGAAGTGAGGAATATCACCACAATGTAAGATTTAACCTACTTCAGGGAATCCAAAACAAATATAAAAAAAACAAGACAGAGAAATACTGAAAAAAACAGCCAAAGACACTGCAAGTCTAAACCTTTTAAGGAAAGATATAAATTTAGATTTAAATCACCTCATTATAAAGTCAATTTACAACTGATTGTCTTTACAAAATCGCCTAAAATTCAAAACTCCTCAAGGATTTACGAAAAAACAGCTATTTTAAACGTCCATTACAAAAGATCATGAATACATGAGTCGTGCTCTAAAACGTTGTCTGTTCTCATATGTACAGTTGGAAAGCAATGGTGTGTTTTCAGGAGCGTAAGATACACAGCATCATTATGTCCATGGGGTGAAATCACAAGAGGAGAAACGTTTTAGTGATGTCATTGTGGTTCTGATTCCCACAGCTCAGAACATAGAGACATTGAGAACCTGTTAAACAAAACACATGATTAACTTTTATCAAATCGGTAATGAAGGTGGGAAAGTTGTGTTTATTTCCACATTATTTATTACTCATTTACTTTCGCAGCTTAAACAGTATAGGACTTTATGCACCAAAGGATCATATTAACGGTGGGGTGCATTCAAATCGCATAAGTGCAAACAATACCAACAATGATGCATTAGCAGTGGTTAAACAATGAGTAAATAAATGGATAAATGAATGCTTACGGAGTCATCCATGATGGAGGAAGGGTCAAAGTAGTCTGGTTTCAGCTCTGATCTCTCCCTGCGATTTTTGGATGGAGGCTTAAAAGGGAGAAAATTGTGGAAGAGGATGTTACATGACAGTGTTTCCTGTTTCCTCCACCCTGGCTTGGCATGAACGATTAATGCTCACTCAATTGTTAATGCCCAGATTGTTCTTACCAGATCGATGTCCATGGTGTCAAAGTCCATGCCCTCATTAAGGTCATCTAGTCGCTCCTCTGATGACATCATCACATCTTCAACAATAGGTTCCTCATCATCCTCCATCAACCCGCTGCCCCGGCGACTGACAAACAAGAACAGTACAATATAATGTAATTATACCTGTGAGGATGCCTTTTACTGTGCGTGTTGAGAGTAAATACAAAATCTCACATGGTGTGCTGTGTGTGGCCCCTCATCTTGCCATACTGCAGATTAG
This sequence comes from Barbatula barbatula, assembly GCF_947034865.1. NCBI lineage: Eukaryota > Metazoa > Chordata > Actinopteri > Cypriniformes > Nemacheilidae > Barbatula > Barbatula barbatula. Next base: position 22,729,240 of record NC_136767.1, on the reverse strand, counting down.
CCCTGTCCTGCTGCTGCTTTTGGGCCATCATCCACGCAACCTGAGAACTAAAAACCCCAACACATCTTAGGTCTCTTCGTCAAAGTTCATGCGTGTTAGAAAAACTATGCACATGTGTGTTTACTTGTAGTCCATGTGCTGCTGCGGCTGCTGTAGATTCTGCTGCTGCAGAGGCTGCTGTTGCGCTTCGTTGCTCATGCTGTAAACTCCCATGTAACCCTGCTCGGGGCGGGGCTTCTTCGGCTCCCGCAAGACCGTGGAGACGATGTGGGGTGACGACATCATCATAGGCGTGTGCGGGGCCGCCTGTATGCGTCCTACCCACGCGCTAACATCACTACTGCTACAGCTGCTCTCATCTGAGGGACAGTCAAACAAAGAGGGACCGCAAGTTCAGACCCTACAGACAATTATTTATCGAAATTATAAAATGTACAACTTAACATGCAAGCACCTTCAGGCAGCTTCCTCTTGCTGGCATTAGTTGATCTGCTCTTGCGACTGCGGGTGGAGCTTCTGCTCATGCCACTAATGACAGACAGCGTGTCATCGTCTGTGCCCATCTGCAGAGAATTCCGGTAGGAGATGAGAGGCAACCAGCAGTCGTCCCTCTGTAGGGCCATTTGAAATGTCATGAAGCGCTCCAGATACAGGTGCCTGACAGGGGTCAGAGAGACAGGGAGAGGGTGCAGGGCTGGGTCAGAAATGAACCAGGACTACCAACAGGACAAAAAATGACATGCCAAGTTACCTTCATATTTGATGTTTAACTTTAATTATAAAGGACATAACTGATGTTGACAATTTTGGAGATTTGATTTCAAACGAATATTTGACATGAGCAAAATAGGCCCGGTTTCACAGACAAGGCAGAAGTAAAGCCCCAGACTAAAATTAATGTTTAAGCTGTCTTAACTGAAAATAACTTGCCTTGACACATCTGAAAATATCTCAGTACCATTGTTTTGCATGGTGTATGCCCGCCTTTAGAGGGCAAATATAACCTTACACTACTGGGGACACGTTATTTATAAAAAAACATTGATCAGTGTGTGTGTCTTACACAGTCTTCTTGTCCTGACGCAGTAGTTTGGATGAAAACTCACTGAGGATGTCAAGGAATGCAAGGTTGAGAGGAGGACCACCCTCCCCCTGTGGACTTCGCTCTTTAAAAGCAAACTCTATCCCATCCCTGAAACAACAAACACAATTCAGACTCTTAAACTGTCTTCAGATAAACTAGGTCAATCTACATTGCTTTATAATTTCCTATTCCCTGAGGTTTTCAGGTTTTCCACGACCAATGCCGAATGCATTTATGTTCTTACTTATGAAGCATGGCGATGGCCTCTCTGGTTTTGAGCTGATCGAGTCCAAATGTGAGTGAGAAGCGTCGGGCCAGTTCTTTAATCCCACAGAATGCAGATGTGGAGCGATCAAAGTTACAGCCCAGATCACTCAGCATCTCATTAAACAGCTGAAACACAAACACTTCCGCTATAGCTTGTTACTGGTAGAGCCTGTCTGTTTAAGAAGAGAAGCGTTGTCTTACCTGCTGCAGACTGAGGATCAGAGTCTTGGCACACTGAATCTTGTCAATCTGACGTGCTTTACTCATGGTCTCCTTAATGATGTCACCATAATCATTATAGTACTGACCAAAGACACAGCAAGAGAAAGAGAATAGAGGAAAGGTTCAAATGGCAAATGCAAAAAGAGTTAAAGTGATGGAGTAAAACTTACTCTCATGTACTGTTTGAAGACATCTGCTGCTATCTTCATCTCCACCACGTTGTAGATGATCAACTTACAAAAGGCAGCAAGTAAATTCCTGCGTCTGTGGAGTGCTTCGATCTTGCTGGCCTCGTCATCTGCAACACACACCCAAAAACTTTCTTATGTAAAAATCACTTATGGTCAGATTAATGTCTTTGATGTATCTCTTCTATATGTGGCGGTGTCGTTAACCTGTGCTGCTGTCCTCATCCTGTTCAACAAACACACGATCAAGGATAAAGTTGATAAGTTCATTCTGTAAGGATGCGTCTGGACTGAACACCAGTGGCTCTAAATTCTCCCGTCCAGACGACACAATCTGGTAACTGAAGATCAGGAGGGCATCACAAAGAATGGTGAAGGCCTGCAACACATGCACAAAGTTAGGTTTCCCTGAATGCTCTGTTTTTGGGGACGACTTAAGAGGTGCGGTCTATGGCCTTGCCTGTTCTTTTACAGCAGTGCTGATGCTGTTTAGATAACTCTGACACATCAGACAGAACGCTCTCACCTGCCTCCGCAAGAGCACAAGATGATCCTGAAACGGGACATGGGTTAGCAACTCATAAACATAATGACCTGGGTTTCTGTTTGTGTGCGTTGTACCTTATTAGTGGTGCCCTCTGAGACTTTAGCCAAGTGCCAGAGTATGACATAGTGAGTGCACTGGAGTGCGTGGGCCACAATCTATAAACACGAAACAAAAAAATTAAATGTACTGTTCAAATAAGAAAACAAAGAAAACCTAAAGTGAAGAGGTAAGAGGTCAGCACCTGCTCAGGCATGTCCCCATTTTGCAGACCAGCGTTCAATAGCTTGTAGTTGCTGGTGAAAAGGTCCCATTTAGTGAGGTCATGTGCACTGCAGAAAGCACATATACAAAGTGATGATGAAAGAACCACTGCTAATCGAAGAGAGAAACTTACAAACACTTCTTCATGGTCTATGTGAACAATAAACAGGTTTTTGAGGCAGCCATAGTGGGTGTCTGTGTGTACAGATTTCTGAAACTCATATTAAAATTGAATGGAAAAATCGAAATAAATTTTACTCAAAAAAGGCAAACCATTCTGATAAAATTAAACTACCGTGTGCGTGTATGTTCTTACTTGTGGAAGGCTGTGATTCTCTTAAGCGTCGACAAAACCCGATAGGCGTCATCTTCATCAGGCTCCTCCCCCTGAAAGACACAAAACAGTCCAAACTTTTTTCCACACCAAAAGACATGGAAAGATAATCATACGAAACACCACACACACATACCTCCTGCAGGAAATCCTCCAGCAAGCGGTGGAACTTGTCAATCTGTTCATCGATCATCTGGCTGCGGACGATGTCTACACGATTATAGATAGTAAATTCGTCATTGCACAGTGCGTGGAACGTCATGGAACAAGCCTCCAACACGTCTGTTTCAGTGTGCTTCTCCACAACGTCACGGACTTGACGGAGCAATGCATCCAGATGCTGCAGAACATAAGCAGTTTTTATAACACGCATAAAAACAACAAGATTACAACCAATAACTTCCTCGTTTTGCTCGATGACACGTTAATAACAGTAAGATAACAAACCATTTATATTCTTACATCATTGTAAAATTGCAGGATTCACTGCTGCTAATAGATTTCCTAACTATTTAGCCATAATTTCATCAAGCCACAAATGTTATTTTACATTATTCAATACTAAGGTGGTACATTTAGCACAATATGACAAAATTACCAGTTTAATACTGTTAATGTTAAAACTTTTGTGTGATTGTGTTCATTATTACCTTTTCTAACCGGCCAGTTGTATAGATCTCCAAATCAAAATACTGAGGAAACTGCAGCAGATTTGTGACCTTCTCTGGGTCCACTGAATACTGAAAAAGAAAAAGGGGAAGAAGTCCATTCCGATACCAAACATCACCATGTGACTACACAGGTTTTGTATTTATATGGCATTTATATTCATATTCTTACGCAGGGAACTGTGTGGATGTGCATAGTGCATTAAGGGCCAAAATCAAATTTTCCCTCAATTATCCCTCATAAACTTGTTGTGGGTTTATAATACATCCGAACTTACTTATATCTACTGATATATTACAAAGAGTCTGTCAGTGCTGAGAATGACTTACTTTAGCCAGTAATAGAGGCAAAGCCACCGCAAATGTTTCTGTGATCTTTGTCCGATCATCCAATTGGGTTTTTTTTTCTTTTGCTGTCAGAACCTGCACCATTACAGAACACGCATTGGATACAAACTGCCCAAAGCATACACTCGACATAAAACACATACTAAATAAACACTGTTTACAGACCAGTACACACACTACACCAAAACACACCCACTGAACACGTCATAATGGAAGTAAACAAAATACATGTGTGGGTGTATGGATGATTCTGTTTGGGAATGGAAAACAGAGACTGTGTATTCTATAAGTATACATCAATGATGGTTTATTGCATATAAACTGTTCAAAGTATGTGGTGAGACTATTTTTCTAACAGCATCTTATGTGACCAGAACCTTTAATAAATTGAACTAGTTATACTTTTTTGATAATCTGTATCGATTTCAATTCACAATGACTTAAAAATGAAAGATATAGATATTATATGACCTGAGCATTTTAAAGACTCAGCAATCAGGAACCCGCATGCAAACTCCAAGTGTTCAAGTTTTTGGATGAAAGTGTAAATGAGTCTTACCCTTCTACCAGAGCTGCGTCCGATAGGTGGGTGACACTCGCACGTCTGTCTGACAGCACAGAGCATTATCTCAACAAGAGCAGCTTCCTGAGCATCTGTTAGTGCTGAAACACATACACACACACATCATGTTTTCTCTCTTCAACAAAGACACATAAACTCTTGGATGTCAGATGAAAGTGTGTATATGCTTGATATTCCTGTACCTTCTTCCCCAGGGTACGGCTCATCCAGAAGCAGACTGATCATACTCTCCCAGTCCTTCAGAAGCTCTGATGCACAGTCCCACAAGCTGTCCACCAAGTAGGCGCCATGTTCATGAAGCTATAACACAGAAATACACGCTAATATCATAGAATGATAATGATAACACTACCGCTTATAGAATAAAATGAACCAGGGTTGAAATCAGGAAGGTCAAAAACATTACAAGCTAAGCACATCAAGCACACCTCACTCTCCAGAAAGAACAAAACAGTTGTTCTGATGAGGTTGGCATTCAAACACTGTCTGCCTCTCCTGGGCCGCCCTTCATCATCTGGACCGTGATGACTGAATAACCTGGAAACAAGCACACACAAAGTCTTAAGAGCGTTGCATGCGACCAAGCGGGTACATGGTGACATTACTCATGGTGAATCTTTCAGATAGAGTTTCAGGTGCATTATGGGTAAGGGTATGTCCCTGAAGGTAGGGATTAATAAATAAAATAATAAAAAGCTACATACAGTTACTATCTTGCCCCACTAACTGACACTGAAGTCGCCAGACTTCTATCCAGCCACCCCACCCCCTGTCCCCTTTACCCGATCCCCTCGCATCTCTTCCAGGCCATATCCAGCACACACATCGTCAACACCTCCCTGCTCACCGGCACCTTTCCACATTCCACATGTTAGCACATTCAAATAGGCCCAGGTCACGCCCCTACTAAAGAAAACCACATTTGACCCCTCTACTACCCACAGTTACAGACCAGTCTCTATCCCCCAGTAAATGGAAGAAGACATGAATGGGCAGTTTTCAACCAGGTATCTTCCTACCTATCCCAGAAAAAACTACTGGATGACAAGCAGTCTGGCTTCAAAACAAACCACTCCACTGAGACTGCACTGCTATCTCTCACAGTCTAAATCCTTGGTCCTGATTCTTCTAGACTCATCTGCAGCGTTCAACACTGTCAACCACCAGATACTGCCGTCAACCCTGCTATCTTTAGGAATCTCAGGTACTCCTCTCCACTGGTTCAAATTCTACCTCTACGGCAGATCCTTCAACGTGTCATGGAGGGGCAGGCTGTCCACTGCCCATCACATGATCAATGGGGTCCCTCAGGGATTGATGCTTGGACCGCTGCTTTTTTTCCATCTACAAAACATGCTTGGGACCAATCATACGGCACACGGCTTCTCCTATCACTGTTATGCTGACGACACCCAGATTTACATCTCATTTCACCCTGATGATACCACTGTAACAGCTCGCATTACAGCCTGCCTAGAAGACATCTCAGCTCGGATGAAAGACCATCACCTCCAGCTGTACCCTGCCAATACAGAACTACAAGTATTTCCGGCTTCTGGTATTATTAGGGATGCTCATATTGACCATTTAACCATTAACCGATGGTAAAAATGTTGACCATAACAAAGCATTTCTGTTTATTAAGCATATAAACTTTTCTTTCCTTTTAAAAATTGCAGATCGTTTCAATTTATAAGATCCTTTTAACAATTTATAAGAAACATGCTACTTTATTAAATAGTAACTCCAAGTTTGGGATTGAGGTAGGACTTCTATTTTTATGTGATGTAAAAAAATTCTGACGGAAATTAACTGTGCTGGTTCTTCTGCATTTCGTTTTGTCATAATTTGTTAATTATTTAAGTTATTTTCTTGCCCGTTTATTTTGTGCTTTGGATTTATATTATTTGAGTTTTTCTCCGTTGTCCAAAATGCAGCATTTGTTTGTGAAAATTTGAAAATATGTGAATGCAGGTGCTGTTGTTCATCTATTCGTTATGCTGCTGTTTGCATTTTCAAATTAAACTGTGAAAAAATGTTTGCATTTTTGATGTGTCACAGACCCTCGTTAACTGTAGCTGTGTCTCATTTCCAAGTCTGCGTCCTCCAGATGTAGCATGCAAAGGCGTATGCAGAGGACAAACACGTCCTTAGAAAGGTCGCCTTAGAAATGAGACGCAGCGTGTATTTTTATTTCATTCCAATTTATTATTAACATCTTTGCAGTTAACGGTTAATGTTCGGATAACGAGTGTCCATTCTCGGTTAGGAAAATTAACCCTTAACACAATCTCCCCATCCAACTTGGCAATACCACAATCACTCGGAACCTCGGAATCATATTTGATGAAAAGCTGTCCTTCAATGATCACATTGCAATGACAACGCGGTCATACCGATATATCTTATTCAACATTAGAAAATCTCACTGAGCATGCGGCACAACTCCTTGTCCAGGCCCTGGTGATCCCAAGGTTGAGCTACTGCAATGCTCTCCTTGCTGGTCTTCCTGCAAAGCCTATGAAACCACTACAGCTGGACAAAAGGCAGCAGCATGTCTTGTCTTCCAACACCCCAAAAGGGCTCATGTGACACCCCTTTTCATCTCAGTCCACTGGCTACCGGTTGAAGCCTGTATCAGATCGAAGTCAGTAATACTTGCCTACAGGACTATCACTGGATCTGCACCCTTCTACACTCCTACACCCCATCAAGAACCCTGCGTTCAGCGAACCAGCGGCGTCTTATATTTCCTTCTCAAAGGGGCAGTAAATCGCTTTCCCACTCATTCTCCTTCACAACTCCTTCCTGGTGGAACATTCTTCCTAACTCGGTCCGGTCAACAACATCTCTCACAAAATAAAAATAAAACTACTTAAAACCCATCTGTTCTGTGAATACTTGACAGACAAATGAAAAAAAAGCACTAACCCTCTCTCCTTCTCTCAACAGGTATTTGTCTGGCTTTTGTTGAAACTAGTAACTTTGTATTAGCACCTGTCGTATTATTGCTCCTGTATGATTATCGCTTATTGCTCCATTAACTCTCTGTAAGTCACTTTGGATAAAAGCGTAAATGTAAATGTATGATTTCATAATACTTACTTTTTGTAGAGAAACTCCCCTGCTGCCACTGCGACAGGTCGGTGGGCAGAGTAAACCAGGTGATAGACACTTTCACAATCTTCGGCTGTTAAGATCTCCTCACTACTCCTGTGCACACACAGCAAATGGGTAAATGGACATTTCTAAGGTAAGGGCGACACCAAAATAAGACTATAAATATTGAACCCACTGAAGAACCAGTGTCAGCAGCTTAATGGCCTGAACAGCAACATCACACTCCTTATCCAGAGTCATTGACACAATACGATCCTACAGAAAAAGTGTAGAAGAGTCAGTAAGAACCTTTTTGCACAAGTAACATTATGTCCAAACCTGTATTAGTACCCAACCCTTACTTGGTTTCTGTTTATGTCAGTGTCCTGGGTAGCCCCAGCCATAATCAAATATCATTGGATCAGAAACCCCCTCCACATGTAGTAGCTGTATATTAAAAATCGAATACGTTCTGATTCCTATAATGTGTTAAGGTCCTTTAAAATGTGTGTGCACAAAATGTGTTCAAATGGTTAAAATATTAGGCCAGATGTCAGTTTTAAAATGAAACAGGCATGCTTGACCCTGTACCAAAGCCTTTGAAGTTCACACAAGCGCATGACCAGCACAGGGCACACTGAGGGCGTACAGCAGCCGCTAAGGGGGGGTTAATAATGAATCAAAATGACAAACAGGACACCCAATAGACTTGTGAAGTTCACAGACACGTGTTAGCAAAGGTCACACCAAGAGCACCGTTTCAAAAAAGAGTCTCAGTTATGGTCAAAGACGGTTTTACCAAATAAAGCATACAGATGAAAACCTCACCTTGAAGCGGCTGGTGAAGAGTTCCAGTCTGGAGTTAAGTTCTCTGCTATAATATAAACCCTGAAGAGCTGTTAGACACTTCAGACGAACCTCACCTTGCTGGAGAAAAAGATTTGAAAAACAATTGAATGTTGCTCATATCAGAATGTTATTTCTTTTGTGTTGATCAGTATAAGTAATCTGTGTCAATGTTTTTCACCTTATCGTACATGGTCCAGCCCACGTATTTCAGATAACTGTCGTTGAGAAATGCGTCACTGTACAACTTCATCCACATTCCAATCTCCTCAATGCAGACCACCCTAATCTCAGCTATTACATCCCTGACGCAAACGAATTTCATCTTAGAAATGATGCATATACACTACACTCCATAACATACAGTGACATTTTTAAGATTGCAGCCTTAAAAAAAACATCAAAGAAGTGATTGTTTTAAAACCTTTATTAGGAGTTGAGTTGAATTCATCTTTAGTTCGGTGATGTTTGCTCACCTGTATCTGTGGATGAAAACACCTTTAAAAATGGCATTCATCATGTTCTCAATCTCATCCTGGTTCTCCTGGAGCTAAAATCACAGCCGATGAAACGTGTAAATCATGTACACACTTAATACTGCACAAACAACTGCATTGGGGCAAGTTGTTAAAAAGTGTTTGTAAACATGTATTACCTCTTTCCGTTTCTGCAGCAGAAGCTCTAAGCGTTCGTTAGCTCGCTTGCCAATGCTCTTATTGCGTTCCGTCTCATATTGTCGCTGTGTGTTGTCCATGTTGATGCTCAAATTCAGAGCAACATTCACTAAAGCGGTCATCAGTTTCATAGCTGAGAATGTAAAAGATATTCACTATTAATGAATAATATAAATTCTACATATGTATTTTAGAACAATAAACACTTCAATTAAAGCAATAGTTTAAAATGGTCCCCATTGACCATAGTAATTTGTGACCCTGGACCACAAAACCAGTCTTAAATAGCACAGGAATATTGGTGGCAATGGCCAACAAAATATTATATGGATACAAATTATCAATATTTATTTTATGCCAAAGATCCATAGGATATAAAATAGAGATCACATTCCATGAAGATATTTTGTAGATTTTCAACCGTAAAAATCTACGGTTGAAATTTTTGTGAGTGGATGCAGCAAGATTGCTAACAAAAATGGCCAGAAACATGCCTACAAACTTCTGCTGGCCGCTCTTTGGGAATTACCCACTCAAGTTTGGTATCTATGTAAAGCATTTGGGTTCATCTACTCTCCACAACATCATTACAGCTTAAAACCAATAGAACGCATTAAAACAACGCTGTTTCTTCTAAGCAACGGCCTGCTACAGCATCTCTGATGAACAACTTCAAAGGTTTTATATGGTTGTATCTCGGACAAATATTGCCCGATCCTTAAAAAACATCAGTGGAAAGCTTATTTATTCAACTTTCAGGTGATGTAAATATCTCAATTTCGAAAAACTGGGTGAACTATTCCTTTAAAAGTATGCAAGTGGTATTCTTTGTGTTGTCTAGTTATATTTTATAATGAGTGTACACAGTTTTATAACATGCAATTTAAATAGTAGGCCATCTAGTTCATGCATAAAGAAATTATTAGTAGGTCAAACTAGTAACCAAATAAATTTGCAAACTGGGCACATACATAAGTGAAAGGTCACCAACCTGCAAGGGTGCTGGTGTGTCTAAATGCTCTGACCTGCGAGTCCGACAGGCCGGTGAGGAGCGAAATGAGAGTGTCCATCATATATTCGTCATAGATGATGCTGTACTGGCACTGTCGGACCAGAACCATGATGAACTCACACAAGTTCTGTTTAAACTTTTTCCACAGCGGACCTGCCATCGCCAGCGGGTAATCTCCGCTGTCCTGAATACATACATACACACACCAATTTACATCTCGATACTTGTTTCAGCATATAACTTCCTTTGTCCCAGACATTATTCATATTATAAACACTTCCCATGGCATTAACAAACCTCATCAAACTCCTCTGTCATTTTCCTGATGATCTCAGAATTCTGCATATGGCTGAACATCTCTGAGCTTACCGCACCTAAAAAAGCAAAAAGGGAACTCAGAAGTTTCTAAAAGTGATGGGGATATAACAGTCATACCGGTCTCTAAATGTTTCTAAAAAATGCACAACACAGTTCACGCAAAGTTAAAGTCACCATGAAATCAAAACTGACCATTATTACTATTATTATGGAATATTGAAGTGTTGTTCATAAATGAATTATTTGTCCACTTCATTATTTATTAATATACGTACACCAATAATCTTACATTTAAAACGTTAACCCCTGGGGAGTGGGCTAATTACTACAACACTCTTTCTTCAACCTGTTGCTAAAAAAAAATTGTTAGCAACGCCCAATTTCCAAAGATCCAATCTGTTCCAAATTGACCAAATAAAATCCTGCCTTACGAATTTCAGAAGCAGTTTCACTCAGATATACACGACGGGGAAAAAAACAATCTAAGTTTCATTTCATGCCAACTGTAAAACACTCACACATACTGAACAGCACAATAAAATGTAAAATTTTATAGAGAACACACCTTTACAGCCAGAGCAGTGGATGAAAAAGTTGATGAGTTCCAGCAGTGCAGTGTCTCTGTCCATTTTATAGGACTCGATCCAGTCATCAACAACAGACTGCAAATTAACAAAATAAATACAAGCGCTATCTCAGGAAAACCTTCTATCACACAGCAAACACAGAAAACAGATCTGAAATCGAGAACTTGTTCACTTTGGAGATGGAAAGTATCTGAATGAGAAATGGCTTGTGTATGTGTGTACCTGGGTGGCACTCTTGCCCAATTTGACAATCTCAAACAAACTGAGATTCTCCATTCCGTTCTCCTGATGGTGGCCATTCACTCGACCCTGACCTCTCAGCTCTGATGCCTTTGTCTTTTGAATTGGGGTTTTCTTCCCCCTCTACCAAGACGAAAGAAACAAGAAGGGAACATGTCATAAAATACCATTTCAAAAATAATTCTGTATTTCTGTAATGACTTTCATCAGATCCAAGTGTAGATCTAAGTGCATGTCTCAAAGTACCTTTCCTTTTGCAGGTTTGGCATTCCGACCCTCAAGATCTTCAAGATCGGTGTCGGAAAACTGAGAGTGTCCTTCCCTGCACAACACAAAGAAGTGCTTAGACAAAAAGGTGTGTGCGACACAGTCGGTTTAAGGAGAATGTGAATGTTTGCAGAAGTCCGAGAGAGCAGATGTTCATTTACATTAGATTTACATTCATACACAAAGCAGAATGTTTTATCCAAAGCCACTTACAGCGCATTCAACGGTACATTTATCAGTATGTGTGCTCCGGGGAAATCTAACCCATGACTTTGGTACTGTTAGTACCAGGTGAGCTTTAAAAACACAGCAAAGACTTGCATCACAACGTTCAAACCAACAACATTTCAGCTACCCAGATCCCTTAACCAATAGGCTACATGCCTAAATAAAATTCAAGCATGCAACCTTTGTCCAGCATTCATCCTACACACAGACCAGCATGTGTTAAGCATGCAGGATCTAGATAAATGCTAGTCCATGATATTCAAATATACTCCCTAGATGGGCTGCATGTTGTCATTTTGATACACTGTCAGTGTTTGTGTGTGTGTCTGGTTCTTACTGGTGGAAGTCCGCTTTAGTGTCTTGAGCTGCTATCATTTTCCTAACATCTTCTGTCCTCTCTGGGGTTAATAAGGTCTCAAACCTGCCGCACACAGAGAATCACTTGACGTTAACTGAGACAAAAACACATGCTACATCAGCATAAAATAACCATAATCCATAACACATCAACATGTGTTTTGAAATAATAAATCTTTCAGGTTGCATGAGGTTATTCGCGTGTGTTTGCGTGACATTCATTAAAATATGTCTCTGGAAAGGGTGTTTATGTGTGACTTTAATAATAAATATCAAACATTTAGACATCAAACACGTTTATGTAGGCAACATTTAATTGTAAAACATTACACAAACTCGATTTAACACTTAAACACATCTCTTCATTCGTCTGAAGTGAGATGATTCATTCGTAGTCTGCTTTTTAATGTTCCGTTTAATTTCCGTAAACACGGGCTAGCATGCTAACATGCTAACGGGCCTCCTGCACCTCCAACAGTTAAAGCCTCCCCAAACCCACCAAAACAATTTAAAACTATCCGCAAAACCGCATTAAACTTTAAAAATCGTTAGTTGAAGCACGTTAAAGTGTTTCGTTTATTCCCTCTGCTCAAAATGGACAAATAAAGTGTCTTGACATATGACCGACTCTGATAAATGAATATCGTAGGGAACTCTGTGTAAAAAATCTCTTAATTTTTTCCCCCCAAATCGCAGATATTAATGAAGAGCAGCCGCCATTTCCTCCCTCACCTTCTTCAGCGAGAGTCCAGCAGCATCGAACCCGCCCAGAGTCGCTGCCGAACCGTATAAAACCGGACCGGAGCTCCGCGGTTAAGCCATCAAAACATGATCTTGGTGGAAGTGTCTCAGTTGTGTTTCGGAGCTGGAAGGGTCAGTTTGGTGATGTGGGCGGACAGGAGTGAGGATTACTTGAACACAGCCCGGAGAAAAAACTAAATCACACTTATTGCGCTTCCACACACATACACCGACCGACGCACTAAAACACACGTACACACAAACACCCACACTTACACATCATGGGACTCTATAGCTCATTTTGGAGCAATTGTATTATTCAGGTTTGCAACTGGTAAACTATAATCCATTTTAATGATTTAAATATTAATAATGTGAATAAGTTCATTTAAATCACCAATCTAACTTGACAGCTTTTTTCTTTTTTGGATCAGTTTTCAATAAAGCTAGAGACTTGAAATCAAGGGAATAGCCCTCAGTGAAGAAAGCTTAAACCTCCAGCTCTATAAATATAAGTTCCATGGTGACATGGAGAATTGCGATATATAAAATGCACAGTTTGACAGGTAAATTAGACAAAAAGTTAAAAACTGCTTGGAATTAAAATGATTTTTTTATTAACACAAGAAGCATAACAAAAGATTGAAGACTCTGAATAAAAAAAGTGTACAAAATGTAAAAAACAGAAATAATCAATGCTTAAATAAATTCTATTTGACTTCTCTAGAATTCTATTCTTCATGCTGTACATACACATGGCCGGGAGAGTTTGTGCTTGTTCTCTCACCAAATCCTTGTTCTCGAATGAAAATCCTGTGTTTCACCCCGTTCATTCTTCTAATAAGAAAGTAATGTTAAACCATGACATGTTGATGATAATGGGCCATTGAACTCATGAAAAAGTGCCCAGGGTGAAGTATTCCTGATAGATATACTTCTGTTATATTTTGTGTAGTAACATCTATTTTTTTCCAGCCAAAAGGAAAAGGCTGATGAGAAAAGAGTTTATGTGATACATATTCCAGCAATAAAATATGCACAAATAGTAATTATCGAAAATATGACTTTTCTATTCTCTTACACCCTCAAACACGTGGTAATATGAGGTCACTTATTAATCTCACCCATGCATGTGCACATGATTTAAATATGAAATGCATGAAGACAACATAAATGCCTTCCTCCCGATAGAATATTTCTGCATTTTTACAGCCATGGTGCATAGTGTGAGTTACCACGAGAAAAAGGATACATTATCTGTGTAACTCACATCAACAACAATCAACATGACATATACCAAATAGATCTCAAAAACACTTTCAAGTAATGGTGGCACAATTTATAAAACACACATTTGCATTGAGGCACTGTTACAAAAATAAAAACAGCACGGCATACTTAAATGTCATACAAAGCTTTCTATGTGGAAAGTTCCCCAAAGTGTCTACTTACACAGAGGACGTAAAGACCATATACATCCATCAGGGGGCAGAATGGTGTTTCTACTGATATCAGCAGGCATTAAATCTAGATACAAGGCTGAATCCCAATTGTCATACTTTGTCTGGAAAGTACATATGCATTTGGATGGTAACACATACAAATTGTGTATTGATACAACATGATACCTCAGCATATCCCCAAGCACCACAATGGGTGATGGGTAACATACCATGATGTGGTACGTTCTAATCTGGAAAAAACTACCATGCCAATTGAGATTCAGCACATATGTGTTGCATATGTATTATATAGCCCCATATAACCTCTCAATGTCCTTTATATAATGTTGCTTCAGCTCTTTTCTCTTTAGTTTGAAGGCATCCGTCACCAGACCTGTTTCTGGAGTCCAAACCTCTGAACTTAAACAGATCTTCTGCGGAACCTCAAACCTCTCCAGTTTATCTACAGTAACAAACACACAAAACAGTATTTATATACACAGATAAATAGACAGGTGGACACACACAAACATGAAACCCGTTGACGTTTTACAATTGAACACACACACAGATGTCTGCAGTTACATATTCCTGAGATGACTGTACTATTTGATAACATCCATATAAACACTCTTCAAAAACTTTTAACAGCAGGTCTCTGCAGCCCGCTCAAAGCAAACATATTTTCGCGTGTATAACACAAGTAGCTCGTAGAAAATAAAAATAGCAAAGACTTACTTGTGACTGCAATCTGTTTGATGACTTTGAGCACTTCCTCTTCCATCATCTTCTGGTTACAAAGTTCCGCCCACTCGCCTTCAATCCCATTCTTTTTGGCCAGCTCAGTCAGTTGCTTCTGATTGGGCACCACGAAGCTGATCACGTAGTTCTGATCACTAAGAGAAAATAATATAAATTCTGGGATGAGGTACTCAACCTCAAGTTGTTCCAAACCTGTCTAAATGTCTTTGTTTGGTTGAACCAAAAGAAAGATATTTGGAAGAATGTTAGCAACTGACAGTTCTGGGGCACCATTGACTACCATTAAAATGGTGTCAAATGTCCAGAGAACTGTTTGTTGTCCTAAATTCTGCAAAATATTTTCTTTTGTCTTGAACAGAACAAAAAATTATACTTTGTCAATGGTGACCCAGACATCTCAGTCAGTAACGTTCTTCCAAATATCTTTCTCAGTGTTCAACCAAGCAAAAAATTATACAGGTTTGGAACAACTTAAGGGTGAATTTTTGGTAGAACTATCACTTTAAGAGCCACTTGCATTTTTATGAAACGGTGATGCTGTTAACAACAGTGAATATATTAAACTATAGATGCTTTGATTGACCATTTGGAGTCATTTAATTTAGCCATAAAAGAGCCATTTAATAAACGCCATATAGTTGTTTATTTAATTATTGTGTTTAATTTTAAGATAACTATCCCCTATATTTCATTTATATTTGATCAGTTAATGTTCTGTCACTACGTCTATAAGCCCGCTTTGCATATTCAGCCATCTAAATCATTCCTCAATTGGATATATACAGTATAATTATAGATCAAATTTTTTTGTGGATAAATTAAATGTTCAGTTAGTTTCTTAAAAGCTTAAAACATACTGCATACCGTGGTAAAGTCCTATCAGATACCATGATATGATAAAAATGGATCCTCGACACATGCCTAGAAGGAAATCTCCAACCTGCCAACTATAACCAACAGTACAGCAAGCTAGAGACTATTTGACTTGTCAGGTCAAAAAACTAATGAAAAAAACCCCACTCCAGCTTCCAATAAATATTTCAAAAACATTTTTAAACAGGAAAAACATGTTTTCAACGGTTTCAACCGATTTTAAAAGGTTAATAAGCAATAAAATGTAGTTTAACAGAGATCATAATCCCATTCTTTCCCACATGAATGGGGATTAACCAAAAGTTACACTAGACTCGAGCACTATTAGTCTATTCAGATGACACATATTAGATATACATAAAGTTTCATAAACATCTTCTCATTTTGCAAGTGGAGAGTCATGATAGGTCGTAAATACATTTAAAGTTCATTTCTGTTCACATGCAAATGAAATCTAGGTAAAGGATATGGAGGAGGTTATATAAAATAAGACTACTAAGGTAAATAGGTGGGGTTGGCAGGTGTTTGAAAACTCTGGTAGATGATTATTAGTTTACACGTGCAAGTTCCGCCTAAACCTTCACCTAGAAACTCCTAACTATTATTATGTAGGTCAATCTATAGTTGTAGAACATTGTGTTTACATATAGATTCTGATGTACCTAGTGGCATAGACGCAGATGTTATCAATGAGGGGGCTGTTCTTTATGGCGGCTTCAACCTTCCCCAAAGACACATATTCACCCGCCTGTAGCTTCACCAGGTCCTTCTTGCGATCTGAGTATCAGAGGTGAAAAGATTTTAAAGGAACAGTGTTTCATCTCAGATGTCTCAACAGCAGCTGGTTTCACAATTCACATCTCACCAACAATCTGCAGGCAACCGTCTGGATGAACTTCCCCAACATCTCCAGTACAAAACCAGCGCTGGCCTGCCTCATCCACCCAAAAGTTGTCGATCTCTCCCTCCCCCTCATTCCCATAGTATCCCGCGGCAACATTCGGTCCACCAATCATAATCTCCCCTCGTGGGTGCGGCTTGTCCTGACTGGTGTATCCACCTAAAAAAAGGATACAAGAAGAAAGGTTGGTTGAAAGATAGGAATTTCAAACAGTTAGGTGCAGTAGTGTTTGCACATGCATGTGTGTGTGTGTGTCTCACCCTCAGACCAGTCTCGTAGCCTGATTTCAGAACAAACGAGGGGAGCGCCAACTCGTCCGGTACTGTAATCAGAAACTATAAACACACAAAAACACATGCTTGAACTTGCCAGCTCGAGAATTCAAGGGTTTTAACATGCAGGAAAATGCTGTTGCGTGAGTGTGTCTGTGTGTTTACTAACATTCTGAGATAGTTCCTGCTCCACATGTTTCCGTAAGGCCGTAACCCACGGCGACCGGACAGAAACACACGTTCATGAATCTCTGTGTTGAGGCAGATAGTGGAGCACCCCCACATAACATAAGACGCACACAACCTCCCAGCAACAAACTCACACGCTTGAACAACAACCTGAAATACACACACGATGACATCATCATCACTAACATCTAAAACAAATGAGAAAGTGGGTGTCTTTGCAGGTTAATAGTTTAGTGTTTGGTGTTTGGTGTTTGGAGTTTGGAGTTTGGAGTTTGGAGTTTGGAGTTTGGAGTTTGGAGTTTGGAGTTTGGAGTTTGGAGTTTGGAGTTTGGAGTTTGGAGTTTGGAGTTTGGAGTTTGGAGTTTGGAGTTTGGAGTTTGGAGTTTGGAGTTTGGAGTTTAGAGTTTAGAGTTTAGAGTTTAGAGTTTAGAGTTTAGAGTTTAGAGTTTAGAGTTTAGAGTTTAGAGTTTAGAGTTTAGAGTTTAGAGTTTAGTTTAGTTTAGTTTAGTTTAGTTTAGTTTAGTTTAGTTTAGTTTAGTTTAGTTTAGTTTAGTTTATAGTTTAGTTTAGTTTAGTTTAGTTTAGTTTAGTTTAGTTTAGTTTAGTTTAGTTTAGTTTAGTTTAGTTTGTCTTAGACACTTATGTTATATACTTATGTTATGGTATTTATATTAGCACTATTTTGATTGTACACCCATAAGCTCTCTCAGGGAAGATAGCAAGACATTAAGATTGTTTAGATTCCATGCAAGCTGTAATTACGCAAGTGTATAACAGGACTCACATGTTACACATTGGAGAATCAGCTCCTCGCACCACCTGCTGCATTTTATAGTTGAATCCCAGTTTAAACAGTGTCCTCTGAACCACTGACATTTCTGACAGTTTTCCATTTACATTCTTATTGATGCGATCCATGATCTCCTACAAAGGCAATTCACACGAAAAAAATATTTCAATAAAGAGTAGCAAAAACAAAGCCTTTTAGATATAAAAAAAAGGTATATTTTAGTTTCTTACGGGTACTGCAGCGATCAGGGTTGGTTTAAGTACAGAGCAATCTCCCAGTCCAGCCTTCTTTATTTTAGTGGACTGCACACACAAAGAAACATACAAGAACACAAGTCAAACAGAGATACAAAAAAATAAAGAGAAGGAAACGGTGGGCATGAATGTGTGTTACCTGGTCTGTGAGTGTGTGTGGGGAAGAATATCCCACCCTGCAGCCATTTGACACACACGCTATTTCTGCAGTCAGCTCCAAAACATGAGCCAATGGGAGATAAGCAATATATGTGTCCTGTGGACTAACACACAAACACATTTCCTAAAAGTCTAGAAAGTAGCAACACTATACTCAATAATATACAGTACATGCCTTTGATTCCCACAAAATTCCTTTGTTTTTAACTCCATCACACAGTCTTCCAAATGTAACAATGCGTTATAGGAACTACAATAGTCTTCTTATATAGTCGCTTACCCCAGTCCCGGTATCCGCTGGCACTGTCCCGCCAGTCCTGCGATCAGATTACAGTGCAGCATCTTCACTCCTTTTGGCCGTCCCGTTGACCCACTGGTGTACATCACCACTGCAAGATCAGCCGCAGCTGCCCTCTCATAGTCTTCACTTACTGAGGAGGAGAATCAGATGCTATTCAGTTCCCCAGTTATGATGCAGTTTGTTGGAGTTTAGTGAAGATCAAATACTATTTGGACGATTAATTTCTTTCCTATTTTGTAATAGCTCTCAATAGTCAACATTTAACAATCTCATATTGCCCATTTGCCCATCATTTTATAATACATGTTACTATAAGAAACAATCCATGTAGTAATAAAGAAATCCGTAATACTGCACATCAAAATCCCTGGTGTGAAATGTACACCCACTGGTGCATGAGTCTCACCCACGGGTGTACAAACGTAAACTGAAGCGGTGTTGAATCTAAATTTTTTGGTGTGAAATGTTGATTTCATGCAGTTAATTCATCAATTGAGTTCACTTTACAAGTGATGATTGATCATTAGTGATGACACTTGCTGTTCAGGATCAGAGTCCACTGAAGAAGCGAACAAGAACAGGAAAAAAGACTGTAGTAGACTTACAGCCACACAGATTCATGTAAAATGTTAATAAAATACATCTTATCATGTAATTAAATTTAACTTTTGACTTCCTAGAATATGATTAGAAGAGCTTTAGTTGTGTAGTGTTGCTGATTTAGTCATTTGTCAATTCAAAGTCATTTGAATTCACCATTATGGTGATCAGTGTTTTATTTAGTTGGATCATTGGACTATAGACCAAGCAAGTAGTGTTCACTGCCTGTGTAAAGCAGTGTCAAAACATGATGTTACACCAAGCAGGGAAATGGAATGAAACGCCATGTAAAGTCATGTCATTTTATGAAGTAGAAGCATTAGTTATCAAGGAAGGGTTAAAGGGGAAATAAATGAAAATATTGTTACTTGATATAAGAAAATGCAACTAGTGGTAAAATGCTGAAGTTCTTAAAAACGCTATGACTTCAATGCTAATCCTACAAAACTCAACAGTATTGGTAGAATTAGTGCATTGCATGCTAGGTTTCATTGTAAAGTTAGATGCTTTCACCCAGCATGCACTGCAGCATTAACATTTTATTGATTGTCGTCTGGTGTGAAACAGGACCGACTCACAGTTTTCTGGCTTTGCCCCAAGGTCCATTACTTCCTGCATGCTGTGAATGGTGAGAGACTGTGGGTATTCTGCACGACATATTTCCCCACTGCCTGCATAGATAATATGCTGCAACCTAGACACTGCGCTCAAAGTACCCTGAAACAAGACATTTTTAAACTGAAAATGCAAGGCCTACATATCAGCCGAATCTTGAAAAACTGATCGAGTCACGCAGATAAACACACACGCATATCTGTGGGTTTATATACCTTCAGTTTGGTCTGTAGCAGCTCTGTGCTTGTGATCAAGTGAGTGGCTCCACATTGATTCAGTCCGTACGCTACAGCATCCTCTCCCAGAGAAGCATATAGAGTTACCACTGTAACAATGCAAAAAATTTTCATCTTTAATCTGTTCATCTTTTTTGGCAATTCTGTGCATGTGCATGTTTATTACAGGGATAGTTGCGTCTGAAGCAGGCCTGCGCTGTGATCATCCATTCTGCTCGTGTCTCACAAAAGATGGCGACAGTTTGACGTGGCCTTTGACCCAAAGCTGTCAGACCACTGCCAAACTTTTCCACTGCCTGGTTGACGTCTTCATAAGTTAACCAGCTGTAGTTGCCAAGGACAAGCTACAAACAAACAAACAAACATCAAGAATTCAATATCAACTGACGCCGTTTTCATCTCCGATTACTTTATATGCAGCTAACTTACAGAAACTACATCAGTGAACAAAATAATTTTACCTTCTTAAAGATCTTCCCATTAGGCTGTGTTTCTTCCTCTTCATTAAGAACCTCTCTGGTTCCCAGACAGGGCGCATGACTGAATCTCTTTACCGCATGCAGAAAAAGCTTATCCAGTGTGTCATCGCCCTCAAATCCTTGCGCTACAAGTGCATCCACACTTTCTATCGCCCGGTACGGCCCTTCTGGACTCCCACTTATACTCTTTGCTCTCTCACAAAGGGGCAACATGACCCTACATGCAACACACAGACCAAAAACATCGTTTTTGCTGTTTGATAAACCAAAGTAGAAAGAGAGAAAATATGAAGAAAAAAGGGGAAGTGGGAGATCAAACCACTGACAGCCAAACCAACAACGTTCAACAATTTCTAAGATAACCTCTGCTAAATTATTAAATGTAAAATAACCTAAAAAAAGGAATCAGATCTATGGTCATCTACGAGCAATTTTGTTTGTTTTAATGTCATGGTGACTTCACATGTTCCTTATGCATTATTTTAATGTATTTTCTTTAAATATGATGTATTACGAACAAACAGACATGATGCCAGAGCAGAAGACTTCAATACATTGTAAGTAGCATGGAATAAAACTGTTTGCCTAAAGCATAAATGTAACTTCTATCGAAAGTGGCAGAACCTGAATCATACACAAACAATTACAACAAAACGTCAGTGGGACTTGGCCTGGTTTCTATGGTATATTAAGTTGCAACATGCATTGTACGTCTTTGACAAGGTATTAGTCATTGGTCACAGGATCAGATAACCAATTTTAAAGAGATAGTTTAGCCAAAAATAAAAATTCTGTCATCATTTATTCATGTCGTGCAAAACCTGTATATGCCTGTCTTCTGTCGAATACAAAAGAAGATATTTTGAGAAATGTCTCAGTGGTTGTGTTTCTAAATAATGGAAGTCAATCCATTGTTGTTTGGTTACCAAAATTATTAACAATATCTTCAATTGTGTTTTTCAGATAAAAGAAAGTCATACAGGCTTGAAATGACATGAGGGGGAGTCAATGATGACAGAATTGTAATTTATTTGCTCTTTAACCAGCTCAAAGTGGAGCTGATAAGCAATGCAGTGTATTTATTCTCCATGTGCAGATATACAGGGTATTTACATTAACCAGCTCTTTCTTTCGTGTTCACTAAGACTAAGCCTCTATTTCCGTATTGGTCACCGGTTTCCCTTATATACATTATACCCAAAGAAGTCTTTAACATGACTCTGCATTACCTGACCATTTAGCATTTTGCTGAAAAAACAGCAAGACCCCTTAATCCCCCAAAAAAACTGACATCACAGGTTGGAGGGATTCGAGCAGCGTGTTCAGAAAGTCAGATGACCCACTTAAACATCTGGAAAAACTGTCAAACACAGACACACAAACTCAAAACCGATACTGTGAATTTCAGTGTTCTAGCATAAAGCAGTCCTCAATTAAAAACAGAAGATCAAAACCTTTCGGACAGGTTCAGAAGTTGCTTTTTTGTCACTGCCAGTCACTTCAAAACAAAAACTGTTGATAGATTGCAGTTAAGTATCGAAGCTGTTTTCCTAAATGTTAGTTTTAGTTTGGAATCGCAACACCGGCTGCAGCATCCATTTAGTAGTATGCACAAATTCATGAACACGTTTAATAAAAAAGTGTTATATTAACTTAAAAATAATAAATTAGTATAATGTTTTACCTTTAATAACCTCAACTACAACCACATACAATACAAAGTGAGTAGTTAACTTCATAAAACCCCAAATTATATGATCATGTCTATATTCTCTATTCTGAAAAAAATATGTATTGCACACTTTTTTACAATAAAAAGCTAAAAACTTCCCCTTAGTTTCATAAATGTGTTGTACAACATAAAAACTTACGTTCACAATACATATAGTTTAATAATATTGTAAACATTCAACATTAAAGCTATCCCTGTTCAAATCAAACTTAAGTGAAAAATGCGAAGTGTATCGTAATCTTACCAAAAATTGTTGCAATTCTCTTCCTTCTTCAGACAGACAGACACTCTGCAACAGGAGGTTGTGGCTTTCCTTTACTCTCTCCTTCTCCGTGTCTCACTCTATGGTTCTCTTGGCTGATTGGAGGTCTTTTGAACAGTCATAGTTCCTGCAAGCCAAATTTAAGCCCACCCGCTAGTCTTCAGCCAATCAGAAGACAGGACCGATGAGGAAGTTCTGTGGTTACGTCTGAGTTTGTAGAGGGAAAATCAGGAGGTGCCTCATATACATGCATTTTTTCCTTTGGCCAACTTACACAATCAAACACGTCAGAGTTGAGAATTGTTTCAGACTTAAAAGAACGCTACGTACTATTAGTCCAACACCCATGAGTTAAATTACATTTTCCGTTGCAAAAGCCGCATTCCAAAGGCACGCAATTAGTAATTGAAGATGTTGATCATAGGTCGAAGAGTTCATAGAGAACAGTCATGACCTGGAAATGTGACTCATGTTTTGCTCACTAATTTTGAGTACAGAGATACAGTGGGTAAAATAAGTATTGAACCCGTCACCATTTTGCTCAGTAAATATATTACTCAAGGTGCTGTTGAGATGAAAATTTTCAACCGGATGCTAAAAAATCTATTAATACAAACAAAACAAAACAAATAAGTTCACAAATTACGTTATGTATAATAAAATTGAATGAGACAGGGAAAAAGTATTGAACACTTGAAGAAAGGGGGGTGCAAAAAGGCATGGAAAGCAGAGACACCAACTGAATCTATCAGAATCCTGCCCCTTGTCAAGGGAAATTAACATCATCTGGTTTAGCCCCAACTGATGGCCTATAAAAGTGTGTCTCATTACCAAGGTGTCATCTCATAATGGATAAAAGCAAAGAGCTCTCGCAAGACCTTTGCAACCTTTTTGTTGTGAAACATGATGGCATTAGTTATAGAAGGATTTCTAAACTTCTGAATGTTCCAGTGAAGCACTGTTGGGGCCATAATCCGGAAGTGGATCATTTCACCATAAACCAACCACTACCAGGTACTCCTCGCAAGATTTCAGAGAGAGGAGTAAAAAGAATAATCAGAAGAGTGGTCCAAGAGCCAAGAACCACTTGTAAAGAACTTCAGAAAGACATGTTTTCCAAGAAAACAATAAGTAACACACTCAACCGCAATGGCCTGTATGCACGCTTACCACGCAAGACTCCATTGCTGAAGAAAAATCATGTTAAAGCTCCTTTAAAGTTTGCTGCACAACATAGTTTGCTTAGACAAGCCTGTGAAATACTAGGAGAATAAACTGGCAAACTTTTTATAGTTGAAGGAAGGATGAATGGAGAAATGCACAGAAACATTATTGTTAAGAATCTGCTGCCATCTACCAGAATGATGAAAATGAAACAAGGGTAGACATTTCAGCAAGACAATGATCCCAAACACACAGCCAAGGAAAATCAATTGGTTTCAGAGAAAGAGAATAAAGCTGCTAGAATGGCCCGGTCAATCACCTGAGAAAAAAGTAAAAAAACCAGAGTTCATAAAAGAGGCCCACGGAACGCTCAAGATTTGAAGACTTTCTGTGGAAGAATGGGCCGAAATCACAACTGAATAATGCAGGGGCGTCTTGAAGCTGTTATTAGCAAACAAATGCTTTTGTACAAAGTATTAAATACATTTCAGTAATCGTGTTCAATACTTTTCCCCTGTGTCATTCTATTTTATTACAAAAAACTTAATTTGTGAATTAATTTATCTTGTTTTCTTTATATGTATGGATTATTTGGGATGTTAAGAAACTCTGGTGAAAATGTAATTTAAACACCTCCTTGAGAAATATTTTACTGAGAAAAATGGTGGCGTGTTCAATATTTATTCACAAGCTGTATATGGTGAAATGAAGGTACATCGAACCTCTAATGCATAAGTCACCATCCCTCAAATTCTTTATGGCCGTTTTATATCAGTACATCTATTCCGATCCTTCACGGCTGGTTTACGCATTAACTGAAAGAGAACGCTAATTTTGAACATAACTTTAACAGATTTCCACTGTTCCGCTAACTGTATTTTGAGGTCAAACAGATTTGGCACAACTTGAGGGTGAGAATTTTCATGTTTGGGCGAACTGCCCCTTCCAGGGAAAATCAATATCTTTTACTTGCTTTCTGGGGGTTATGGTGGGCTACTTTGTGACAACCTGTTTAAAACTGAATTGAAGAGAGAAAATAATGAGTGCTGAATATAGAAAGAACACACTGCTGACACAAAGAGAACAAAGAGTCCCCCTTGAAAGGACGGCGGTCAGAATGGCATTTCTCAGGTCAGGTTAGCTCTGCTTTAGTGATTTTAAATTGCAACAGAGTTCTGAACAAGAACAATAAGAGCGGGGGAAACTGAACAGAACAAAGAAAACTGAACTTTAAAAAATTCTAATTAGGTTAAACAGGAATTAAATAAATAACATTTTGCATTTTTTGGAGAAGAAAAACATGAAAATTAGATACACACGGGTTACACATGTTATGAAAATCATTTTGAAACCAATAAAATGCATTCACAGGAATATTTTTAATTTGTTTACTGTTTATTCAAAGTACACTACTATTACAATCCAAATACTAAATGACAGCACATAAGAAAAGGACATTTAAAATGAAAAAAAAAAACTATATTTACCATAGAACCAAGAAATAAAAATTGTTGAAGCATTCTATAACAGAACAGCTTATTTAACATATTTCTCCATGAATTTCTTGTGGAATTCAGATCGCAGTGTATCGTTAATGAAGCGTTTCTCTTTACGGGCCTCATCCACTCCTTTAGCGCAGTTCTTAAACACGACATCATCGTCCCACCTGCAAAATTGACACATTTTCCACTGAAGGTTTAACGCTACAAAGTTTAAAGTTATTGCCTCATTTTTTGTATACACACTTGATAATGCACCAAGAACATTGGATTTAGACTATGTAGACTAAGTGAAAACACCACATTCTTATGGGTTCTATACAAAGCAAGAGTTACTGTACATTTAAAGCAAATGATGACAAAATGCAAATAGGTTAATCTGTAGTTATACCCCACCTACTAAACAGCACTTACTAAATTAGTTTCAGTACAATAGCTGTACATTTACAGTACACCTGTATTGTAATTATACTGTAATAACATTCTGGAAGGCAGTCAAATGTTTATTATTAGGTAGGCTGTACAGTGCATTAAAGTTTAAAGATCTTAATTTTTTCCTAAACTGTAGTTTGTTACAAAGCAATTTATATCTAGTTGAATGGGTTGAATCTTACATTATTGCACAAGAATGACAAGGGGTTTTTCAGTCATGAACAAACTTCTTAAAGTTTTTTTAAAAGTTATTTGCATTCACAAAACAACCTGCTATAATAACTTGTCATGTTTCAAAAGCTCCCATTCAACAAATAAATAAACTCGCCTTGGTTTGCTTTATTCTCACTAGAATAAAAAGCTAGATTTAGGGTAAAGTGTTTTATAGATACTCAGTGTTTCGAGAATTTTAAAGCAACTTTAAAGGGAAGACACAAAACATATTTTTTAGAAATTACCTTCTTTTTACACTGAATGTGTTCTGGTTCTGTGGCTGTGGTGGCTGGCCTGCCAAATTAAGCAGTGGATTTCCACTCAGAATGTTCTCCATACGTATCCGCTCCTCCTCTGCCTTCTGTTCCCTTTCCTAATTGACAGACACAAAGCAAACATACACAGTAATGACTCACGTCCATAACATCAGGTACCTCTCAGCCCTATTAATTGATTTAATCTGCCTATCCGCAGCTTTTGACACTGTCAATCACCAGATACTTCTAGCAACGCTGTCAATCTCTAGGAATATCCGGCTCCCTTCTCTGCTGGTTCAAATCCGACCTCAGTGGCAGATCCTTCAGGGTATCATGGAGGGGCTCGCTGTCCACTGCTCACCACATGATCACTGGGATCAGTGCTTGGACCGCTGCTTTTCCCCCCCATCTACACGACATCCCTGGGACCCATCATACAGGCACACGGCTTCTCCTATCACTGTTATGCTGACGACACCCAGATCTACATCTCATTTCACCCAGATGACACCACTGTAGCAGCTCGCATAGCAGCCTGCCTAGAAGACATCTTAGCTTGGATGAAAAAGCATCACCTCCAGCTGAACCCGGCCAAGACAGAACTACTCGTGTTTCCGGCACACCCCATGGTGCAACACAATCACTCCTTCCAAAACAGCCAAGAACCTCAGAGTCATATTTGATGAACAACTGTCCTTCACTGATCACATTGCAAAGACAACGCGATCATGCTGATATGCCTTGTTCAACATTCGAAAGGTTAGACCCTACCTCACTGAGCATGTAGCACAACTCCTTGTCCAGGCCCTGGTAATCTCAAGGTTGGACTACTGCAATGCTCTCCTTGCTGGTCTTCCTGCAAAGGCTTTCAAACCACTACAGCTGGTTCAAAACGCCGCAGCACGCCTCGTCTTCCAACAGCCCAAAAGGGCTCATTTGACACCCCTTTTCATCTCTCTCTACTGGCTACCGGTTGAAGCCTGTATCAGATTCAAGTCACTGATGCTTGCCTAAAGGACTATCACTGGATCTGCACTGGCATACTTTCACACCCTCCTACACCCCATCAAGTACACTGCGTTCAGCAAACAAGAGGCGTCTTGTATTGCCTTCTAATAAGGGCAATAAATCACTTTCCCACTCATTCTCCTTCACAACTCCTTCCTGGTAGAACATTCTTCCTAACTCCGTCCGATCAACCACTTCTCTCACAACTACTTAAAACCCATCTCGTCTGTGAGTACTTGACAGACAAATGAAAAAAAAAACTTTCTCTCAACAGGTAAGTGGTCTAGCTTTTGTTGAAACTAGTCACTTTGTATTTGCACCTATTGCATTATTTCTCCTGTATGACATATTGTTTATTGCTCCCTGAACTCTTTCTAAGTCGCTTTGGATAAAATGTAATAAATGTAAATGTAATGATGCGTGAGATTTACCTTCCTCTCCTGTTCCTCGGCTCTCTCTTTCTTGATCTTCTCTAGTTCAGCCAGCAGGGCAGCGGTGTCATCATCACTGTCAGAACCTGAGTCGGAGTCTTCATCCTCCTACACCAAAACACACAGATTTCAGCAATCAAATAATAAGGTATACATCAAAAAATATTTTTTGTACGTACATCAGTAAGGGGATCATCGGCG
Organism: Barbatula barbatula; assembly: GCF_947034865.1. Lineage (NCBI taxonomy): Eukaryota > Metazoa > Chordata > Actinopteri > Cypriniformes > Nemacheilidae > Barbatula > Barbatula barbatula. The sequence continues at coordinate 22,701,297 of NC_136767.1, read as the reverse complement.
TCGAGGTTGGCAGCAGGAATCTGATCCAGACGTGGCCGCTTTGAGGAGGATGAGGAAGACGAAGAGGTGGTGTGTTCTAATGGAAAAAATATCCCCTGTTTTTAAACAAATACCTTGATTCAACAGACAAAATGAAGTAGACGGCAACTACACATTTTCTTTTACCTCTTGCTCCTCTGTCTCTGCTCTTCACAACAGTTCTCTCTCTTTCCTCCAGCTCACGTCTGAAATCACGAGCTCTCACCTCCTCTGGAGCATCCTGGGTAGGCTGTCTGGAGCAATACACATTTCAGCATTCACTCAAAGAATTTCAAGAGATATTTCTACCCAAATTGAAAATTCTGTCATTATTCAACACCCCAATATGGTTTCAAATCCATACATTTATTTTTTTCAAATCATAAATTTCAGAAACAACACAAGGAACCAAATGTAATACACAAACACAACTCATAAACTAACTTAATAGTCTTCTGAAGTCATACAGTAGCTTTGTAAGGAACCAACCACAATTTACAGTATATACGTATTCTACTGTTATATTGTGTAAAATAAACAACACAGAACCAGGGAGGATCGTTAGAGCTGAATCCATATTGATCCAAAAAATCTGTATTGTACTGTATGTACTCGGGAATGTCATGATCTACAATCACTTTTAATAATATAACACTGAACTGCTGAACTCAGTTTTGTAGCATAAGATATGTTTACCTGTATTTGATCTTGGTGTGTCCTGGCAGGTCTCTGCTAGAGTACTGTTTGGATAAAGCACTCAGATCACCTTCTCCTTTACCTCGCCCTCCCCGGGCTGGCTCAAAAGTTGGCCTTGCTGCTGTGGTCATCTTCAGTTATCTGAAACAAACACATTATAAAATATGCTTTAAATCAGCTGTAATAGTCTTCACAAATTACTGTTTTCAGTCAACTATGGCTTGCATTTACTGAAAACATATACACAACTCCAATCAGAAATACACATAAGTATCAACAAATTCTTGCATCTGCATTTTTGTCTGTGAATATTAATCACGAGACATAGTTTAATTAGTTTTTCTGCTTTTTTGCTAGAACAAACTTTACAGCTACTTCACTTTACCTTAGTAACAACGCAGTAGTACTTTTTTTTACTAATTTCACATAACAACATCCCTTTCATGGAACTGAAGCCATCGAGGTACAAAATGTAAACGTAGAAGTATTCATCGTTATTAACCTATTCCAAAAGGACGGTGGCTAACACGTCTGATCTGTTAAGCTCAAATAATTGTATTATGATCTGTATAAACCTGTTTTATTATTTGTAATGTTACATCTTGAAAAAGCCTGAGTTAGCTGTAGCTTGTCGTTGTGTTTTTATAAACTCACCTGCAGCAAAATGATCGAAATCTCACTTTATTCTGCCAATATAACCACGAAACTTAAAAAAAACTAACCACACTAACGTTAAATGCAAAAACAAAACCGTAAAAACGCTTTAGATATTTATGTTAGCAGTTACAGCCACGGCTGCTTTTAGACACATGTATCCCAGCAGGCACCGGGGCATGCGCACACGAGGTCACGTGACTGTGGATGCTACGGCGGCCACTGCGGGACAAAAGTATAAAACTGTGGAATATGAAAACACGCAGATAATTCCACGGTAAATCACACGGTTTCGTTGTTTTTGGAAAAAAAACATCCAGAGCAAATACATGACCGTGATGTGAACTAAAGTCTATTAAAAAGGAACATGCCTTTCAATTCCAAGTCCAGGATTTGTTTTAGTAAGAAGTATGCAAATACAGTGAGGATTTTCCTCAAATCTTAATACAATTCATTTAGAAAGCTTATCCAGTGTTTCTTAAAAGGATAGTCCACAAAAAAGGTCAATTCTGTCATGAATTAGGCCTACGTACCCTCAGGTAGTTCCACAAATGTATGAATGTCTTTGTTCTGTGGAACACAAATATGTTTAGAAGAATGTTAGAGACTGATATTTCTGGAGTAGTCAAAGGTGACCCAGAACTGTTTGTTTAGATAATTCTCCAAAAATATCTTTCGTGTTTAACAGAACAAAAAACCATACACTTCTGCTATGGTAGTCAATGGTATCAGTTGCTAACATTCATCCAAATATCTTCCTTTGTTTCACAGGACAAAGGCATTTATAGGTTTAGATTAAAGGATTCGTAGTTCATGACAGAAATTTTATTTTTGGGTTAACTATCCCTTTAACCAAATGGCTGGGACCACAGGACAGCCTCAACAAACTTCCAAGGGGATTCAAAAATTACTTAAAATATTACGGATTCAAATAAGCTATTAAGAATAAAGATATTTAACACTTTATGCATGCGTCATGCTAGTTAAGAGGTCGAAATGATTTTTATGGGGGTAGTAATTGTGAGCGGTCAACCTTGGAAAATTATTTGTTACAATGTGCAGGTCTTAAAATCGAAAATGTGGAAATCCACAGCGCTATCTGATGTGCTTATCAACAATGCATTGGAGATTTAAATTTTAAGCCATTGAACATTTGACCATGATGAGATGTAAATGACTCGGTTGGAGAGCATAACATTGTAATTGTGTGAATACATTTAAACTACTGTGGTAACTAGAAACAACTGGAAATGGCAAATCTGTGTACATGGTATATTTAATACTTGATATTTTATTCTTCATAAACCGCCATTTAAAGTTATAGTATCTATGAATAGAGATTCAGAAACACACAAAAGACAAACAGAGGATTTTACTATCTTTAATTTTCCTGAAACGTCTGTGTCGCAGAAAGAAAAAGTACAAAAGTGTCTTACAGTAAAAAGATGAGAATGCTCAGGGTGAGTGGGGAGACCGATAAGAAAGTCTCACTCACGAAGAGCAGCATCTCATATGGGTCTGCAGAATTCATCTCTGTAATATCACTTATACGAAGCCAAACAAAACGGAGTCATCAGTTAATATACAAAAACACAGTTGACCAGGCAGTAAGACATGCAGTTATACAGTCTTTCCATGAGCGAGCGAGAGAAGAGAAAATGAGAGAAAGACTCGAGTATAAAAAAAGTTCAGTATGTCTTATGTTCAATTCATAGTATTTCCAAATATTTGTCAAGGGGGTCTTCCACATCCTTTTGCTCAGTTTTCTGAAATTCTGAAACATTTTGCATACGAGATCCGAAGGTGTGTTCAGCCAGAGCGCTTGAAATGGCTCCGTACACGTAATTTCTGTTTTGTAAAAGTTTGTGACTGCTAAAATCAGCCAAAGAAAATAAAGTGATTTTGCATATGTGACATCATTAGAATAACACACAAAGAACCTGTGAGCAATGGAGGGTGAAGCTTCCTCACAGTAATGACACACTGGGAAACGGGGCCGTTGTTATGATGTATGGTCATTGCTATGGCAAGAGAAGTGAACTGCTGCTGCGGTCAAACTTCTTGCCTTTCGAAAGTGCAGCAACCTGTTTCATCAGCTCTCTGTTCTTCGCCTGAGACACACACAAAAATCCACAGTTAGTCAACATTATTTATGTTTTACTGAACACTAGACAATTATCAAACACAGATGAGACAATGAGCTAACTAAGGGCGCTTTCAGATTGGGCTTGTTTGCTGCGGTCCAAACATGAGTACGATGCAGGCTCACTCTTGCTGGAATCCAAGGTGAATCATCAACACTATCATCTCTTACGTTTTTATTGAAGGTAATACACCGTAATTAGCTTAAACGGATGCGCAGGTCACTTTACTTCCTTATCAAGTGCACACCCGGGTCTGTATTGCTTTCACATTCATAGTGCGAGTGTGAAAGCCCCCTAATACGCAAGCAGTACAAGATTACTGCAGCTTTGCAGCTTTACTCTTACAACTTAAACTTACATAGTTGTGTGCCAATTTTAATAAGAATATGTGCATCGATCAAGTGTTTGACATTGTATCGTGTTGTGGGTATAACTGACCTGTTGCTGTTCCATGGACTCTTTGTGTGCTTTCTCCATATTGTTCATCTTTACTCGCATATTTGACTCCTGATATTGAAAATCTGCCTTTAGTTCAGTCAGCTGCAAAAAGCAAACAAAAGTGATAAAACATTCTTAGTCAATTATTTCACTCAAGTCCATAACAAAATGTGCAAAGAGCAATACGAACAGATGCCATCTATCGACAATCCCTTTACCTTTGAAATTACAATTTTGCGTCTTCTAGTGGCAGGTTAAACTCATGAGCACATTATCATCAGTGCCAACAGAAAACTTGACACTGATGTGGGTGATCATAGACAGCAGAATGGAGATCAGAGGGACAGAATATTCTACTTGTGTGTCAATTAAACAGTTTATTGACCTGTCAAACGCTGTGTAATTTCTTGCTCGTTTGTAATCTGAATGTCTGGACCACAAACACACTTTACCTTTCGGTCTCTCTCCAGGATGGTCTGGTCTCTTTGCTGGAGTAAGCGTTTCAATGACATCACTTCCTCCTTTAGCTGGCTAATCAATATGAAATTATCCGTGCCTCCAGAATCCATTGACTGAGTGATTGAACTACTGGAATGGAATACGAACAAAAACCTGGTTAGTATGGAAAGAATGTCAGTCTATCTGTTATGGAGGGACAGAGACAGAAAGGTTAAGACAATTACAGTAAGATGTAATTACCTGTCTCCGTTTGATGGCTTCGTCTCTAGTTTAGGTTTTTTCTTTGGTGTTTCTTTCTGAATGCTATACAAGAGATGATAATCAAATTAAAGTCGATCCACTACAACCCTGTCTCACAAATTTAATAAACACGTGTGCAATGTATGCACGTGTAAAATAGAGAGGCATCTCACCACTGCTTCCACAATCCCTGATCCTGTTCCGGACTTAAAGTACCACTTATTCTGTAACAAACACACACACGCATGCATCAGTGATGACGTGTACATTTCAAATGAGATCTTACACGAGACGTTACTGCGAAAGAACGTTTACATACTTGTGATGTGAACTTCCGTGTCTGTGGTGCTGATGATGATGATGATGGTGTCTCTGATGTTCCTTCTCACTGAGTGAAGAGTTGGAGTGGGAGGAGCCAAGGCCTTTCCGCTGCTCTTTAGTTTTTTGTAGAACGCGACGATATGACAGTGTGCATAACCAACACAAGAGCTTCCCGTCCACCTGCAGATAGAATCCACACGTGCGTCTCGTTCATCATTGAAGCTCTGAGTACCGTGAAAGTACTTCTAAATTGACTATTGAATATTAATCTTAGACACAGACTTTCTGATCCGTCAGAAAGCAGCGAATCACTTCACACACATGCAGTGTGACAGATCACAGCCAGAGTGTGTATGAGTAATGCAGAACTAACATGGGATAAGTCTGAGCAACAATGTGCATTTATGATCGGTGAGCATTACCTTTCTCCTTCCTTCGTCCTTCCTATCGAAGGCACACTGCTGCTTGCACTGTTCGCAGGTCTGTGGAGGGCCATACTTCTTCTCAGAGTTGGTGCAGCGCTGACATTTGGTCCCAATGAATGCGGCAATGATGTTACAGTACTGACATGGCTTCGGCTAAAAGAAAGAGAACATGTCAGCTCATCCATCTGTTCATATTCATATAATATACACATATCACATTGGGAACCTAAACTTACCGTTCCAAATTGTTTTACATTCTGTGCACATTTTTTACAAATAGTGTTGGTTTTGCTGAAAGAAGAGAAAGACATTTTATTACCACAAATATGTTGTTAAACGATTTTTGTGTTGTTTTTCTGTCTCTTACCTCTCCTGCTGAAACTCTGACCTACAGAATGTGCATTTCACAATAGGGTGCGCGATTCGACATTCCTGCCAGGAGAAAAATAACGATCACAGAAGGCTTTTAAAGCGTCCAGATGTGTATTCTGTAAACTAACATGAGCACTACAGTTTAGTGTGTTAATTAAATACAATTGAATGCATGACTGGAAGTGTACTGCATTTTAAACCCTAACGAGGCAGGTTTAACAACATACCTGTAGTGGTTAACCCGGGACGTAATGTATGTATGGCTTTGCAGCTCATGCGTATACGTTTCAAGAATTTCTTCCCAGCATTAACGTCTGGCCGACATATACACTTTTGTCAACGACTAGTAAAACGTATTCAGTCATAAAGTGTGTGTACATGTATGTGCTCACCTTGCAGAGCTGCTGGCCCTGCGACAACTCCTCGAACGGGAACCGCTGATTGCACTTGGTACAGGCATATAAGGCCGATGTGGCCATCACCAACCCAACAAACACACAATTGCCGCTATAGCTAAAATATATTACACTTAGGCAAAGACGATCTTTAGCCCACGCGATCGGTTGAAACCTGGGCAGATTATCCCAATAAAACAGTACTTAAAAGGAATCAAATCCAAAGCATCGAAAACTGCTTTGCGATTGTTGCTATATACAACCTTAGAGGCTCAAACTTATAATGAAGATGTTAATATACACTAAAACAAGGTCACACGTTAAAATCAATAATTTAAAACCTAATTTAATATATAGATGTTTCGGCTCCTGGTGAAAAATTTCGCTTTCTCCTTTTTGTATCTCAGTCGACGCACGAACCGGATGCGATATGTGACTACAAAGGAAAGACGCAACGACCAATGAGGAGGACACTCTCGTGAGCGGGAGGAATTATTTTGAAATATCTGCACCAATCATAGAGCTCGTTCCGCCCACTTAAAAACGACGAATTCCATTTTGTGACGCGATATTGTGATGTAACAATACATATAAATAGGCTTGTTTGAGATGAGCAAAATCTGCGCAGAACCGATCACTGGTGATCACCGCGAGCTGCATGCCGGTTAGAAAAGTGTCCGAGCTACGTCCGCCTTGCTCTGATGTCATGCTGACGTGTGCTAAAAAACTCTCGCGACGGCGAGGCGGCTGTGTCGGATTGAGCAGTAGAGCGCAGTTGCTCTCCCCCGACTGCGCTATTCAAAAGCATGATGGGAAACGACTGACTGACGACACAGCTTCAAGCTCATTGGCTGAGAATGTCAACTGATACATTTTCTCTTCATTCTAAGAATTAGATTACGCATCTGTTAATTTATATTTACATGCAAACTAAACAAAAACAAAACACGCCTAGTGAAGTTAAGAATTAGGACATGCGTTTATTTTATATTTCTCTTTATTAGAATTCTTCCTTGTTGTAATTTTCTCTTTATTCTATTGTATGTTTGTGTGAATTAATAAATCAATCCATTAAAATATACATGCACGCATACATATCTAAATGGACTGTTTAGTCATTATGCCTCATCTTTGTGTGGTTTCATCTGAGAAATGTCTGGGTCTTAAAACAAGGGAAGAAATTCTGAAGAATGTTTGTTACAATACAGCTTTGACTTGCATGGTATGGAAAAATACTATGGACGTGAAATGGTGGCAGAAACCTGCGTGTTATTAAATATGATAAACATTTGTTATGACCTCTGTCTCTCAAAAGCAACTTGCTTTTTACTTCATTTACAATTTGTTTATACAATCCTTGAAAATGTGTTACATGTTGTTGTGTAAGCTGTTTATTTGTACATCATATGACAGTACATTCAGTGATTATTATTGTAACCATCTTCATGTAAAAACAGTGGTATTTCGATTACATCCACTTCGTCTGCGATAAAAAACGCGAACGTGATCTCCTCCATTGTTCACGTTTACAAGCGACAAAACAGCGAGATTCATTAAGTGTCCGACTTCAAAGGTCTATTTTGACCCCTCCCCTTACTGCAGCCGCCTACTCTCACCCACATTTCAGGCGAGGCAAGGCGCATCTCAAACAAGCCTAATGTAACGATCTCATCAATTGTGGAAAAAATATCTCATCCATTATTCATTTGAGTAATGCGTAGTATTTGTTTAACCAATCTTTACCATTTTCTGTAGATACTTGAAATGCTATTTGGAGTGTATTTCTTCTTCCAGCAACGTAAAACTTTGTGCTCAATGTTTAATATGTATGCTTTTTATAATGAATATTTGGGCATTTTTCCTCTGTCTTGAATTACATTTATTTTAAATGTTATATTAACGTTGTTTCTATGTTTTTTGTTGGTTCTTTGTATATTGTTTGTACGCCTATTATTGTTGTTATGATATGTTTAGAGCTTGAATAGAATAACAAACCCACACGTTAAATCGAGTAGTAGACAGAAAGTCCATTAGGTTTAGGCGAGTTTTTAAAAACAAACATAGACATCAATTATAATACTTTTGTTTAGTGCAAAAGTATTATAAAATATATTAAAAATGTCTGCAATAAATTAAAAGTAACAAATTAATTTTTGTTACAGAAACCCGAAGTAGAGAATTATAATAATATTGGGGATCCTGTCCAATTCTCGCTTCCGCGAGGAGACGTTATACATTGGACCTGTAGTGTTTCAAATCGACAAAATAGTTGTAGTGTTTCTAAACGATCTTTACTCGTGACTGCTGAATTTGTACAACGCTTGATACAACCTACACGATGGCGACCTGAGGGGGAATTGACTCGAAATTAGAGCCGATTCTTCTACTCTCGCGGTACTTTTACGATCGGTCTACTCACTGCGCAGCGCCTCCTACTTGGCCTGAAGTGGAACAGGCCTAGCTTATCGTTCTACCCATAGTTCTGTGCGCCAGACAAAAACATGGCTGATCTCTCAGTGAGTCTGTTTTCATTAAGCGCTTATGTTTTATTGTAATTCCTTTGCGCTGTCATTTTAAGTTCGTGTTATTTATATATACTTATATATAAGTGTTTTGTCTTGATAGGGTGAAGTCGTCGAAGGCTGCCGTCTTCCGGTTTTGCGAAGAAATCAAGACAATGAAAACGAGTGGCGTACGTATTAGCCCGCTAGCTGTAAACAAAACACTAGCAGCTACATTTGCTTATATATCAGTGCACGAGACTGTTTAAATTAAACGTAATGCCTGTGACAATCATAAGGTAATAAACGTGCCGTCTTAACGGCAACGTGCTTTGGCATCATCTGGTATTAATAGTAATTGGGTGATATCAATATTTTTATTAATAAACAACAGATCACTTTGCATTAACAGTATGCTTTATTATGTTATTTGTTCTTTTATGTATGTTTAGCTTTGGCTGAAATTCTCAGCGTCAAAGAGATTCCTGGAAGAAAGCTCTACTATGTCCACTATATTGACTGTGAGTAGTAATAGCTTGGCCAATAAGTACATTTTTTCTGTCTCCATAATTGTAAATATTGTACGCTGTCTGCTTGATGTTAGTTCGCCCATTGTTTAGTTACAAAAAAAAGGTTGACTAATATTTATTGTTTGTTGGAAGTCAACAAGCGACTGGACGAATGGGTTACTCCTGATCGTCTGGACTTAAAGAAGCTCCAGTTTCCCAAGAAGGAGGCAAAGACTCCTACGAAGAATGGCCTGCCTGGGTCTCGACCCAGCTCCCCAGAGAGAGATGTGGTGAGATAATATAGTCTATACTGTACAGATATAGGAAACAATAAAGGCGTTGGTTTATTAACTTTTTGTGCAGTTATTTTAATACATTTAAAGTGAATGCTGTCTGTGTTTTCATATGTCTGAAGTCATCTTTCTGTGTGGAGGGAAAATGTAAAAACGTGAACACAATTCATAATTGATCACGCAATCGTTGAAGTTATTGCCAATATATTTGGCTATATGTGAGACATTTATTATAACTTCAAATCTGCAAACAATGTTAGGATTACCATGAAGTTTGTGACCCAACCCAACCCCCACCCAAGATATAGGCTATATTTACAAAAAATGTCATACACTGTTGATATCAGATTTTCATGTTTTCAACTTTACTATATTCTCTTCCTTTCTGTTCAAATTCAGAGGAAAAGTCTAGATCTCAACGTTCAGTCTGCTTCAGCTCCATCAAGAGGCAAAACCCTCCCCACGCCGGTACAGACCAAACCTGCCATTGCACACTAACGAAAATCTACAGCTCTTGTCAAGCAAGAGCTTAATTTAATGCTCATTTGAACAAGATCCTGTTGCACTTTCCAAACAGTGTGAAGGATGCCATTTTTGCCTCATCTCAGTTTTAACTGCAAACTTCCAAACAGTACATTTAATACTTAAATGGTGAAATAAATTGAAGAGGCATATTTGCTGCTAGTTTTACATACCAAGGAAACATTGTTTTGTTAACCCTATGTCAAATTCAAATCCTCCACTCTCCATAGTACATATAATTGGTCAAAACATGTTCTCAATATTTTTTTTCTATATCATTTTAATCCATAAGGTGAGTAAAAGAAGTCTATTCCTGTTTGTTTTAAGGAATGAGTGCTTATAATTAATAATTTTCCATTTAGACAAATAAGAAATAACAGTTGTGTGTCTGTTGAAATTTATAGAAAAGGAAAGCAGAACCTGTTTCTTTGGCAACACAAGTTACTGCAGCGACTCCAGTGCCCTCACTTCCTAGTTCTACAGAGACAAGTCAGGCTTCTGTCTTCCCAGCTATAAGAGATTCATTTGGCATTAAATCTAGAGATGAGCATGAACCACTCACCACAGTAAGAAATAACACATGTGCAAATTAAACAATTGTAGAGTATAACATGGGTATAAGGATACCAATTAGTTTGAAGGTTTTAAACTAAAGCTATTCTTTGTGTCTCCCTCTGTTTTATCTTTCTGTAAGAATGGCACCCCACGTCGTCTTATTCCTTCTCAGCCAGGCAGAAAAAGAAAAAATTGTGGTGGAACGGATGAGGTAAAACATGCAGCTACATTTAAAAACGATTTATTAACACTACAATCACATAGACTCCTGATCTGATTGTATAAAATCTATTCAAATTTGGTCGCTATAGTAGTACATACTTATGCGGACATAAAATGCTATTTAATCGGAATTTCACAAAAAATCTCATTTTTTATCTCCCCTAAAAAGGTTTTCTATGGAAATCTGTAAATTTAGCTGTTTTATCACCTGTCTATCTCCACTCTCGAAATGTCCCAAAGTTATGAAACCCCTTGTGTTTTTTTGCTAGATGGTAAAGGTGTTCCAGAATAACAGTCCCCGCTGCTCCACCATCTATTTGCTGCCAGGAGAGGTCCGGCTCATTTACTTCAAATTGCCTTTGTTGTTTGCCTGACAGAATGAGGTTTAGGGCTGTTAGAAATCTCAGGTTCTAGATCTAACAGACACTAAAACCAGTGGAACTTCTAAATACGGTAGATCTGCTAAACATAGAACTTGCACTTGCTTAGTAAAACATTATTTTTGTTAACTAGAGTAGGCCTGTTGTTATTAGGAATAAAAGACCAACTAATTCACAGGCAACCCACTATTACGTACGTCATTAGTTGTCATGTAGTTATGGTTTCGCATTCTTCCTCACTCGACCCTCTGGCTACAGGACTCCCAAGACAGTTCTGATGGGATACCGTCTGCCCCACGCATGACTGGGAGCTTGGTGTCTGACCGCAGTCACGATGACATCATCACACGAATGAAGAACATAGACTGTATTGAGCTAGGCCGGCACAGGCTGAAGCCGTGGTACTTTTCTCCATACCCACAGGAGCTCACCACTCTGCCCATTCTCTACCTCTGCGAATTCTGTCTGAAATACCTCAAGAGCCTAAAATGTCTCCAAAGGCACCTGGTAAGTGTAACTTGCCACAAAATCTTCCAAAAGTATAAAGAACGACCTTGTTTCCTTTTATCAGTATAGCTATCAAAGACTCTTGTAATCTTAACAGACCAAATGCAACCTAAGACATCCCCCAGGAAATGAGATCTACCGCAAAGGAACCATCTCCTTTTTTGAAATAGATGGCAGGAAAAACAAGGTGTGTAAATGCAGTTTATCTACAAAATTGTACTTGTTTTAACAGAAATAAATAGTTTTTACAATGTTGTTTAGATTCATATCTTGAATGTTTGAATTGAGCCGGGTAAAGCGTGTATTGTGGGAGTACGTTGATGGTCTCTCGACCGTCCAATAAATCTTTGGTTCTCTTTCACTACACAGACATATTCCCAAAATTTGTGTTTGCTGGCCAAATGCTTCCTGGACCACAAGACTCTGTACTATGACACAGATCCTTTTCTCTTCTATGTTATGACGGAGTATGACTTAAAGGGTTTTCACATAGTTGGTTACTTTTCAAAGGTATCTTTACATTAAGCTAAATATTTAACATAAAAACATCTTCAGGTTTAGTGACATTGTTGTGTTCAGTATCAATTTCTTATCTTTAATAGGAGAAGGAATCTACAGAAGACTACAATGTGGCCTGTATTCTGACTTTACCACCTTACCAAAGAAGAGGCTATGGCAAGCTGCTAATTGAATTCAGTGAGTAATTTTTCTCTGAATAACAAAAACAAATTTTCTTTCCAAAATCGTAAATGTTGTTTACCTGTCTTCCAGGTTACGAACTTTCAAAGGTGGAAGGTAGGACCGGTACTCCAGAGAAACCTCTGTCTGATCTGGGTTTGCTCTCCTATCGTTCATACTGGTCCCAGACCATTCTAGAGATCTTGATGGACCTCAAATCAGAGAATGGCGAAAGACCACAGATTACAATCAAGTATGTGCCATTCTTAGTATTGTTTTGTAACAACAAAAAAATTGCGGTCATCTTGTAATATTGTGTTTTTTAGTGAAATTAGTGAAATCACAAGCGTGAAGAAAGAGGATGTGATATCAACTCTTCAATATCTAAACCTCATCAATTATTATAAGGTAAGACATTACTGCAAATCAATGTTTTCTTACGGTTTCTGAATATTTGTCCCAAGATCATAGCATGAGGTGAGGCTGTTCATATTAATCAATTTAGCTCACTTTCCTTACAGGGTCAGTATATCCTTACCCTGGCCGAGGAAATAGTGGAAGGTCATGAGCGGGCCATGCAGAAACGGCACCTCCGCATTGACCCCAAATGTTTGCATTTCACACCGAAGGATTGGAGCAAAAGGGGCAAGTGGTAAAACACAGACTGTAAGGACAGCCCATCCACCATGTCAAGTCTCGCTCCTGAAGGAATCCCCTTCTAATAATCGAAATTGTAAATAATCGTGTTTATGTACTTGTATGGTTTTATACGGCCAATGTTTAAAATGTATCCGTGAATGTGTACATTACCTGTTTGCACTGCTTGGAGAGCTGATGTTTGTCAGGTTGTTAAATTCTTTGGATTAAAAGCGTAACAATGGAGAGTGGTCTATCACATTGAATACATACACACGATTGCTAAAATAAAGTAAAAAAAAAATTCTAATTATTTTAGCTATGTAAATTAGCCTACAAAATCATAGCATAGCTCAATTTTCCTTCTGTACTTGCGGATACAAATTGGGTGTCACATCTGACACGGTACTCATTCTGATGTTGTGGCTTGGGTCTTCAAACATCTGTGGCACACTTGAATAAAACACACCAGCCATTCTACAGATACAGATACTGCAGGTGTTTTATTGGATGTTAACTCGATGATGATTCCCAATTAGTGTCAGCACACTTCAGTTGTCAATGCAAAATGTAGATTATTGCGCTTATTTAAGTAACAGGTCTGTATCTCTTTTTATACAAATAAGCCTAAGAAAATATGGAATTTCAAGTAGGACAGAAGTCTGTAACTGAAGCTGACAAGACTTGCCTCAGATTCCCTACACATCGAAATGATGTAGACAGAATTACAGTGACATCACACTGCTTTGGTCATATGACGCCCCCCCAGAGTCAACATACATTCAGCATACAGTATAAGTCCTAATGTGTTTCTAACATGTATTAATGCCTCACTAGTCTTAATGTATTAATATAATACCAGTATCAGGCGGTTTTAGTGATTAAAAGCTTTTCTCTTCCAGCAAGCTGGTAGCAGCAAAGTGGATTTTATGCTGTGTGGCTGCCTATCACTGCGAGCACAAAGAGAACTGGGACACGCTTACACAGTGCATGAAGAGCTACATTCTCAAGTTCTGGGGTACTCAAACAAAGGTTTGCACAGGCGTGATGGAGCGAGTAGGAGACCCGGCCCTCTCAGAGGATGTGCGATTGGCTGCCTCCCGCTGTAGCTCTTCCACCCTCTTCTGAAGTTCAGCCCGTTTTGCTAACAGCTCCTTGTAGCGCTGATGGACAGGCTCCTAAATGCAAAAAAACAAGCACAACACTGACACATTCAAATCATAGCCCATAAACCCATTATAATATTGGCCCTAAATCAAGGATTATTTCAAACATTCCAAGTTAACATAACTGTTTATATGTCTTTACCTGTGGCCGCATACGCGGGTTCCAGCGAATGTAGTAAGAGACCCATAGCTGCAGGTGTCGAATACCAACAGTGGGGAAAAGTACATGGGACGAGTAGTGCACATACAGAGGATTCACAAACTCCTCCAGCTGACTGTTCACAAACGACCACAGCGATACAGTGCGCTTCGGCACTTCCTAAACACAAACATATGTTTTGCGCTTACTAATACACAAAAATGTGTTGAATGCACCGTAAGTTGCCTTAATAAATAAATGTCAGCATTTTAAAAGATGATTTATGATTAAATTAAAGAATCTGATCAGATTTAGGTTTAAATACCAATTTCCTAGAATCAGATGCATACAAAACATTGTGCAGTTTCTTGTGCATTTCACACTCCCACAAGTATGCCTGCTCTTACCTCTTTGAGTCTTTGCTGCTCACTGTTACACAGAAATGTCCCAAAAAGGCAGCTGTAGAGGTGATCCAGTATTGTAATAAGGAAATTCTCATTGTACTCGAAAGCTGCAGGAAACTGCATAAACACACGAAGAATTTAATATACAGAGATATATTGCAGTATATTGCAGACATGTTAAAGGTAAACATGTTGCCTGTGGGGTATTTTGCAGTCACCTGTCTGGTCATCTGCCAAACACAGTCAATGAACTGCAGGAAGATTGGAGAGCGGTCAGCATCTGTGTGATTCTTATCCCCATGACCCACTCTCTATACACACAGACAAAACATGTATTCACTGTTACAATTTTGTTACACAAAAATCTACTTTAAAATAAAACTTTTAATGAAAAACACAATTCTGTTGGCAAACCTTTGCCTTAATATGGAGCGTGATGCATGTGTTTGTGTTTCCTTACTTGTTGGAAACGGTGCCCAAAGCTGAGCCACTCTTTCTCCAGCAGGATCTGAAAACCCCGAATGGTTCTGTAATGAGAGTCTAGCATTATCAAGGCCAGTGAAGTGAGCTGAGCCGTTCTGTCCCAGCCGTCGCTGCAGTGGACCACCACTGAGGTTTTCCCAGACTCCACTTTATCAGCTATTCTTAAAGCTCCTGCCAAAATCAACTATAACACATGCACAAACAGACAGATCACCATCAGCCCCACCATCATCATGCTCATGTTTCTTCACACGTAAGAAATGAAGAGATCCGACTTCTCACCTTGATGTGTTCCAGCCAATGTGTGGACTCAAGGTTGGACAACCAATGAGATTCCTCGATATTAGGATAGACAACCTCCTTCAGTTTCCGCAGCGACTCACGCATTACGTGAATATTATGGATTTCCAAAAACACCAGTTCGGCGTTCTGATAAGCATCTTCACTTTCATACCCCCCTCCTTTCATCTAAAACACAGATGGTAGATGATTAAAACCCTTACATTTCTTTTGAAATACACATTCAAGGCGGCTAAGTTTACCTTGTTAGCTACAGCATTCACACTTGGCCTGGCATCAAATATGAAGAGTTTGTGTGATTGTGCATTTGCATCCATGATTGCCTGCAGGAGCTTCTCATCCTCTTTACAGCGCCGACCGTTCTGTGCCACCATGGGCTGACTGGACCGGACCACAGCGGCCTGACTCTCTGGATGGATCCAAGACAGCACCTATATTGATAATATTTTGACTGTGAGATGATGCATTTCTATAAGTCCATAAATTAATTGCAAATGCATGCATAGAATACTCGTTTAGAGATGTCAAAGGTAATACTGATGGTACTGACTGGAATGCGGCCTTTGGCCCTGAAGCTAGAGATGCGCCGCAGTTCCTCATCAGTGATGGTTACCGGGACAACTATCGCTGCTGGGTAGGTATCACACAGCTCATAGTGATCATTCACTTTAGAGATTCTCCAGCTCTCATTCGGAAGACCCTAAACACACAGACACATACATTTCAGTATACAAAATGTATTTAATAGATGGATCATAAAAGTTAGCTGTAGTTCACATGGTAACACTCACTGTCTTTTATTTCACATAAGAAAATGAAATATCAATAATTTACACACTAATACTATGTTTATATACAGTATTTATTTACTTATGAACTTCTTCAGTTTAACAGAGAGTCCCTGATTCATGTGTCGGGTTTATTTTTGCCAAGTCTGGCTGAGAAATTTGCCCCAAGGAAACATTATTACATACACATTTTACCTGTCTCTTATATTCAGCCAGTGGATCATACACCCTCCATCCATTTTCAGGGAACACCTGCTTATACTCAAATGCGAAAAGAGACTAGATACAAAGTAACAAGAGAGAAAAATAGGGTCAACTGTGTTCAGTTCTTACAAGCTAATGACGTGGTTCTCAAACTGGTGGTACTGACCCCCTGGGGGGCCCTAAAATGGATCCAGGGGGACACAGATTTTGTGGCATTTTGTGGTAATTTATAATATAGTTTATGCAATCAAACATCAGAAAAATAAGACCAACAACCAAAATAATTGATGTTTCAGCATTGAATAAATGAATGTGTTATTAGTTTAAATAAATTAGTATGTTAAGTTTAAGATTATATTAAGTCTTAATATAATTAAGTCATATGTTAAGTCTTTATTTTGGGGCAGCCCTACACAAAGGGGGGCTCACAACGAAAATGTTTAAGAATCACTGTGCTAGTGAACAAACAGTGCTCTTTATGTTGCTACATCTGACCATGTTGTTTGACACTGGAAAAGCAAACTTCATTAGAACTTCAAACACGGACTTCTTGAGCGAATCTTCAGGTTCCTTGTGCACAAAACGTAGGTTCCTCATATCCTATAACATACATATAAAAACATTGGTCATACACTCAGAAAATCAACCATTCGTTGGATACCTGTGCACAGGCAAAAATACCTTGCAGACAAAGCCGAATGAGACGTCTCCTCTGCTGGTTGCTGGTCCGATCTTTTCTACTCTGCTTAAAACGCCCAGCGGTAGATCCAGCACAAACGCCGGCTCCTAAACACAAATATAAAAAAGTCCTCAGTTTCAAAATGCAAACCAGGATCTGCACCTTACAGAAACTTGATGTGGGCATGGGCCTTACCCTTTCAGTACAACTGAAAAACAATCTGTAGTTGGTGACCGTTAGAGATCCTCTGAGAGGTCCAATGAATGGGCAAATGTACGTCACTTCTTTAGCTGCGGATGCACACAATGAACAAATCATTTAAAACTATCAGCTCACGCTGCTGTGGAATCAAATTAGTCCAGGCCCACATAAAATGTGAATCATCAGATGCATGTTTGTTTATTTCTTGTTTTGCATAGTTCTAATGCATTATACCAATTAGAGTGCAGTACTAACTACAAACCACATTGCCATAAAGAGTTTACACAAATCTGTTTGTGTCACATACCAGAATCCTGAATCCGCTCCTCTGGCAGAAGTGGAAGCTCATCTTTTTTGGGGTCCATGTGGACCTGGATGCATAACAACATGAGATAAATCCATTGAAAGCAACAGTTAAGCCATTTTAAAACTTTGACACAACACATAACTTGGTACCTTTTCAGTTGCCCTTCCTTTACCCTACAAAGAAGAAAAAGCAGAACTGCGGTTTAACAAACAGGAAATAGTTAAGGACACAGAAGTTTCAGGAAGGGAGTGTAATGTTCGGTTCTGACTGACCCGCAGTTCTGCAGCAGTGCCACTCGAACGGTCTGAGCGGGTAGAGCTGAAAGAATATTAATAAGACAGATTCACTATCAAATCAAGAACAATATCCATAAAGATGACGATAAATTCCCTGGCGTCCACACCAACGGACGATATAGTTAAATATATAAGCTCTGCGCGAGCTCTTTAATTGGATTTGGATTAGCTGTCAACGTTTATTAGTCATTCATCAGACACAAATCGTTTTGATAACCTGAAACGTTACATTTAGTTGAGGACTTCACTATTATGTGATATAATTGGGTTTTAAAACTTTATTTTTGTAGTTATAGCATTTGATGTGAGTGAGCCTGTACTCTTGTCAAGAATCCACACAGTTCGCGCTGCTGCGAGTGTTATATAGAAATTAAATGTAAACTTTAAAAACCCAATAAAGCATTATATATATTTCAGAAGTGTGTGTGTGTGTGTGTGTGTGTGTGTGTAGTCAAGTAGAAGTGGAGAAAGTGTGTGTCCTAAAATACCTGCACAGCGACTCCACACTGCCGCTCTCCTCCATCCCGAACCGGACAGAACCGCGGCACTAATAATGTTAAGAAGACCTCGTAACTCCTTAAAAGTGGCAACTGAACTGTACGGAAATCCACTCACCACAAACACCGGAAGCTGCCATGTCTTCCCACAATTCCTGTTGGTGTGGCCGGGATCGTGCGTGCGCGCGCTTGCGCTTGTGTGCGCGTGCATTGTGTTTGCGTCTGCCCACCGCCGGGGCCTTTGAAAAGCAACACATTATTACTTTAATTGAAGCACGGTACCAGTAAATCAATTCAAAAGAAAATTATAGCCTAGGACGTTTTCTGAAGCCTAAGTGAGATTCAAGAGCCTTGTTTGATATCGCTTGTAGGCTATTCTGTGCCATTTGCTGGGAATAAATTGTATTTGTGAATGGATAAGGTGCATGATGGAGGAAAACTCAACACGTGTTAGGCTATTTAATCACTTCTGTGACTGTTTGTAATATATTCACAATTACAGTATCTCATACTTTTCTCATTTCTGCTACTGTTGTGCACTTCAGTGTGGCTACAGTGTTCGTTTATCTATACGCCAAGACTTTGTGACAGATTGTGTATTTAAACATTCATGTGTGTAGATTGTCATGTGTAAAAGTATGTATTGTGTGTGAGAGTTGGACATTTCTGTGTGCACATGTGCGTCATAGTCTCTGCTAGTGGGTGTGTATCTTGTATCTGATCTGAATGGTGAACAACTCGGCAGCACAAGCATCTTTTGTGTAGAGATGTTTGTAGTGGGGCGAGTAACAGCGTGACACCAGTCATTAGCAATTCAAAGCTCCGATGCTGCGCCATAACTGTGTGTTCACATAGAGCGCGAATGAGGCGTCAAAAACGCGCTATTCGCGAGGAGTTGGACGCTTGAACATTTTGTGTTTACTCGCGTCATTCGCGTCATTCGCTTCATTCGCTTCATTCGCGTCATTCGCGCGTGAAATTCGCGTCATTCGCGCTATTCGCGTCATTCGCGCGTGAAATTCACTTCATTGCAAAATGGCGGACATGGATTACGTTGAGAGGATAGCTGCACTGTATGTGCTATGGAAGGCTGAAAAACGGCGTAAACAAGTTCGGCGCCGTGTCTGGGTCCACCCGATCCTTCGGAGGCGCACCCAGCTTGGTGAGTTTCACCAACTCCTCCAGGAGCTGCGCCTGGATGACGGCCGCTTTCAGCGGTACTTCCGACTGAGCAGGACCCAGTTCGATGACCTGTTGTCCCGTGTCGGTGGGAGGATTTCCCTCCAGGACACTAACTACAGGCGCTGTATTCCACCTGCAGAGCGCCTATCAATCTGTCTCCGGTCAGTAAATTATTTAATATTCTGTGTGATTACAAGTAATTAACGACTGAACCTCCACATACACTTGACGAGTTTGTTTCAAATTAATTTTAGTAGCGATGACTGACTGAATCTATTTTTTATTCCGTTGCCTGTATGTAATATTAGTTTTGCATTGAGTTCAGAGGCTGTCATGTTGATTAATTCACTTTCTTGTGTATTTTCGACAGTTTCAATATGAAAAATAACGGTTAAATTGATTTAATGTATTTATTGCAGTTTTAAATGCTAAGATGCTATGTGAAACTTTGAAACACAATATAGTGGTTTTCTACTTGCCACTATCAATAAATTTAACTGTAAAAAATTTATATTTTCTAATATGGAATCGCAATCTGCATTTATAACCATGTTCATTTTATTTTCTCTTTCAGATATCTTGCCACAGGAGACTCCTTCCGGACCATCGCCAGCAGCTTCCGTGTTGGTGTCTCCACAGTCTGCAAGATTGTCCCAGATGTGGCGACTGCAATCTGGGACTGCTTAGTAGAGGAGTTCATGGCTGTGCCCTCCACAGATGAATGGAGGTCCATTGCAGAGGGTTTTGAGGAGAGGTGGAACTTCCCGCTCTGCTGTGGAGCACTGGACGGCAAGCACGTCATGATAAAGGCACCCCCCAATACCGGATCCCAGTTTTTTAATTACAAGGGACATTTTTCTCTAGTTCTTCTAGCTGTTGTGGATGCAAGGTATTGCTTCCGGGTGATTGATGTCGGGGGATATGGCCGGACAAGCGATGGTGGGATTCTGTCTAACTCAGCCTTTGGCCAGGCACTCCGTGGTGGCACCCTCCATCTGCCACCTGACCGTCCTCTACCAGGAGCTGACCACAGAGGACCCCTGCCCCATGTCTTTGTGGCAGATGAGGCCTTTCCCCTCAGGAAAAACCTCATGAGGCCATTCCCTGGGCGCTCCCTTCCCCGAGAGAGACGGGTATTTAATTACCGTCTGTCCAGAGCCCGGATGGTGGTGGAGAATGCCTTTGGGATCCTGTCCTCACAGTGGAGGATATATCGCCGCCTCATTGAGGTTCAGCCTGATGTTGTGGAGAGGTGTGTGAAGGCGACGTGTGTCCTCCACAATTTTCTGAGGAGATCTGAAGAGGCACCTGCTGTGAGGGCGGGGGTGCAAGGTACAGAGGAGTCGCTGCAGAGTCTTGGTCGGGTTGCAGCAAATAATTCTGCCAGAGAGGCCATCCGGGTTCGGGACAGTTTCATGGCTCACTTTTCTGCCGAGGGAGCAGTCCCGTGGCAGCCGACTGAATAGTTTTTGTTCATTACATACTGTGCTGTTTATGTCCTTTATGTTTAGCTCCTATAATTATTCCATTCTATTGTCTTTTCTTTTGATTTCCACACTTTGTATATTGTAAATGATAAATGGAGCCATCCTCCAAAATTAATCTGTCTCGTTGCTACATTCTCATTACACTATACCACAACACTGGTCCAATGACAAATAACAATTTTTTACTATACTATTGTGAGTGTATTTGCAATACGACATAATTAAAGTGAATGTACAATTCAAATGATTGTAGTCTTAATATATAAATAATATTTGAATGTAACAAATATAAATGATGATTTACTATGTTATACACAAAGTAACACACCAAAACCTTTGATCATTTTATAGAACATTTATTTAAAAAAACATTTATAAAAATAAAAACTATATACAAAGAACATTTACAACTATTTACATGCAGGAATAAAAAGGATCTTGTTTGGAAGAGGGAAGAGTGAGGGTCAAAATGAAGTAGAGGAGAAAGGAGAGAAAGTCTGTTTCATTCCCTGCAGAGATTGCTGCCTCTTTTTAAAAAAACTACTGTGTGGGCTCCAATTGTTCCAAATTAAGCACAACTGTGCTGCTTTCATAAATTAATTTGTGAATTTGAAATTTCACAAATTCCTTTGTCTGAGGTGGCAATCTCTCCAGGGAAGGGACCAGACTCAAGAGGAAGAGCTCATCCTCGGAGCGTGGAGGCGGCGTTGGGGCAACAGGACGGGTCCGGAGTGCTTCCAGGAGCTGCCGCTCCACCTCCGATGGCTGCTCCCTAGGCCTTCTCCGAGCTCTTCTTGGTGGTGCTGTAACAAATGATAAAACATTTTGTACTATGAGAAGGCATAAAAGGATTAAACTAATTCACAAACGTCACTGTAAATATAATATGCATGTAAACATTGTCATAATTGCCTGTACACACCTCTGGGTACAGCAGCAGATGATGAAGCAGAAGCAGCAGCAAGTTCCGGCAGAGGGGACCCAGGCTCACTGCCATCAAAAGAACCAGTCGGATCTGTCATGACAATTTTAAATATTAATTGCACATTACACCTGTCACAGAGAAATGAATAAAACAACTACATGTTGCCCTGTTGTATTGCTTCACTTGTCAACACACCTACTGCTGCCTCGCCCTGGTCGGAGTGGTCGTACCCTGCGGCCTGATTCTCCTCATCCCCCCTTTCCATATTCCCGCTTGTCTCCCGTGGGGAGACGAAGCGGTCTAGAAAAGACAGGACCGCAGAGTACTTCCATCTTTTTCCTGAATCTGCTGCTGACCCACTCCTCTTCTCTGTCTCCTTTCTCCTCTCCTTTAAATATGTGTCCCTCAAGCTCTTCCACTTCTTTCTGCACACTTCCTCTGAATAAACACATGAACTTTAGCGGGAACGTAGTTGTAAAATAATAAGCTCAATCTACCGCCTTTAGCTACCTTGTAGTTTCAATATGTATATATAACTCAAATTGAGTTAAGAATGTTTTTACAACTTACCAGATTCTCCGACCTCCTCACTCACTTTCTTCCAAGCAAGATCCTTTTTATTCCTGTTTTTATAAAAATAGGAACAAGTGTCGTAAAGCTCCGGGTGTCCACACACGGAGATTATAAGTTTCTCCTCCATTTTGTTTCTGCCTCTGCTCGCTACGTCGTCTACGTCACTACTAGAGCAGGCTCCTGATTGGTTAACGCGACGCGAATTTCCGCCAAAGTTCAGATTTTTCAACTCGCGCGATTCGCGCAATTCGCGTCATTCGCGCGATTCGCGTCATTCGCGTGATTCGCGCAATTCGCGTCATTCGCGTGATTCGCGTGATTCGCGTCATTCGCGCCGCCTCATTCGCGCAATTCGCGCCGCAAGCGCGTCTATCGCGTCTTTACATTGACTTAACATGTAAATCACTCGCGCTTGACGCCTCATTCGCGCTTGGTGTGAACACACAGTAAGCCACACTAGGGAAACGTCAACCCTTTCCTGTGCGACTTCAACTCAAATTTCTTCTGCTGCTCAGGGACCTCATCAACCGCAGGTAAACATCAGCCAAATACCAACCCTACCCAACACAGTATTAACCTACCAATTAAACCCTGTCATAATCAACTACCAACCATGTTCAAACCAACAACCCAGTAATAATCAACCAACTACCAGACCAATGAAATCAGCAGTGAAACATTCTTACCTCAGATATATTCAAATAACCTGTCAAAGGAATACAATACATAGGCCTGATAATAAACCACATTGAATTCATAACATCATCTAACTAAACACCATTTGGTGGAAAGTTGTTGTGTAGTTTCTTGGAGCTTAAACCTTTCTACTTTAAACTCAGTCTACTTTTGTATGTTTTAGTTCAAATCTTAACTTTATCTTGCACTCAACTAAAAAGTCAATGTAGCGCATTAAAAACATTATTATGAAATTGACAGTGGATGTTATTTTTGTTAACTACAATTACAACTTTGAAACCGTTTCTTTTATTGAAATCAAATCAAATATTGGCATAAAAAATGTAAAAGTTTAAAACACTAAAATGATCATAACAAACAAAAATGAAATTAATCTTATACAAATAAAATGACAAAATCATAAAACAAACTTGCTAAAACTAAAAATATAAAAGTTAATTTAAAATATGAATACAACTAAAATAACTTTGATCCTTACAGTACATGTGTTTTAAATACATTTTATTATAGTTTTAATACAGAAAAATATATTTTAAACACTTAATAAACATATATAATATTCTGATGATGTCATTGCATAATTTATGAACAAAAGCAACACTGATAAGTGTGGTAATATATAATGAATGAATGTCTAGGGCTTGTTTACAAATAATCTCAGCCAAATTACTATAATAATTTTAATGAATGTGTATGTAGTTGTAAATTATTGATTTAGGGTTTATGCAGACACCCAGTATCATCTTTCTACTACCAAACCCACTTCTGACCAAATCGAAACACTACTGCTTATCAATTCTGTCCAAACTCATCCATGAACATCATCTTTACAATGAATATTGTTAAATGAACAAGGTATCAGCTTATGAAATGACGCAAATGAGTGAGACAAGAAAGGAATAGTATAAGATGGAAGGTACCCAGTGACCCATATCCCGCAGAAGCACACATTTGTTCTGTGACTGAACCTACGCTTTCATTGTGTGATTGGAGAATGACATTGGCTGAGAGTTGACTAGTCACATGGTTGGTCCTGCCTTCATAAATGGTTGCTGCATGCTGGAGACACTCCATCTGACAGAGGTACACACATACGGATACACACAGACGCACACACCGGAGACAGGCGGGTCTCGGAACCCCTCAACACGGGCTCTGCCCATGCCACTAACACCACCTAAGGAGCCTGGTAATACTGACTAACATCATAAATCTCTCTTTCTCTCTCTCTCTCTCTCTCTCTCTCTCTCTCACACACAGTTATTTGGAACTGTGTTCTGATATAGATTTGATTGTCGGGTGATTATGGACTTATGTGCATTGTTGAATTGAATATGCTGTTTAGTAGTTGGGGACATTCCAGGTACAATATAGAGTAACACAGCGAAAGTTACTTTTGATCAGAAATAAATGCTTTTGGTTTTGCCATTAGGATGCGGTGAAGTCATTGTTTGACTTGTCACTAATTTGACTTGTTTATATGCAAAGCCAGATTTGCTCATTATGTGTTACATAGTTCATAGGTTGCTGGAACTGTATTGATTTGAATTCAAATTTCAAGTAAAACTTCAGCAACTTCATTTGTGTCTTAGGGAATGTGCTAGGTCAGGGAATGGCAAGGGTTCGTCCCTTTTTGACCTATCGCCGGATTGAAAATAACCCAGAATTTTAACCCAGAGTGTGTGCGTGGTTTCTAACAGTGGTGATTTGCCTTACAGAACTGGAATCTAAAATGAACTGGGCGTCTTTTTATGCCGCCATCAGCGGCATAAACCGGCATTCAACCGGGATAGGGCGGATCTGGCTGTCCGTCCTCTTCATTTTCAGGATCCTGATTCTGGTGGTAGCGGCAGAGAGCGTGTGGGGTGATGAGAAAGCCCATTTCATCTGCAACACCCAGCAGCCGGGCTGCAACAGCGTGTGCTATGACCACTTCTTTCCCGTCTCTCATATCCGGCTATGGGCCCTGCAACTCATTATGGTCTCTACCCCCGCCCTGCTGGTTACCATGCACATTGCACATCGTCGGCACATCGACAAAAAGTTGTATCGCCAGGCAGGCCGCACCAGTCCAAAGGAGCTGGAGCAGATTAAGAACCAAAAGATGAAGATCACAGGAGGACTCTGGTGGACTTATGTGATTAGCCTGTTGTTCCGTGTGCTGTTCGAATCTGGCTTTATGTATCTGTTCTACATGATTTACCCCGGCTATAAGATGTTCCGGCTAGTAAAGTGTGACTCGTACCCCTGCCCAAACATAGTTGACTGCTTTGTGTCCCGCCCTACAGAGAAAACAGTGTTCACTATATTTATGCTTGCCGTATCCGGCGTCTGCATCCTGCTCAACATTGCAGAAATCGTCTTTCTTGTTGCCAGGGCAACAAGTCGACACCTGAATAATTCTAAGGACTCCCCAGTAGGAGCCTGGATCACTCAGAAACTGTTTTCATTTTAGGAGTGCTCAGATCAATTTACTCTAAAGTCTAAAATAGATTTCGCTCAAACACAATGTTAATGAGTGCTAATAATATGCTCACATTATTTATTGATGATTTATTTTAAAACTCAGAACACTGTACAACGTGTACTATACAATATGCACATAATATTACTCCAAACATTTTCAGAGCAATATCTAAATGAAGTGAAATTGTATAATTGTATTGAAACTAAAAATACTACAATAAAAAAATGTAATTTATTCGTGGGGGAATCTATTTATATCTAATGTGTGACTTCTAGCACTAAAAGGCAATATTTTATTTGTGAATTATTACATCAATAAAAGACACATTTTATGATTTGTTTTATATCAGCATCACTGGATTTTTTCTTATTTGAGTAGTTGACAAATATGCAGGCTACATGTGTCCTATGGTGTGACACAGTAAAATGTATTTAATAAACTGTTAAAGTTACATTCTTTTATATCATATAAAATAGTATAAGAGAGATTTATCTTCATTGTTAGTTATTTTCTAAATGTTTTGCAGTCACACCATATGACAAATTTGCATAATAGTTTGTCAACTACCCATTTATGTACCCCTGATGGTTATGTAGTTTTTGACGTCTGTACAAAGCTTTGCCTCTAGGGGATGCTACAACCCCAAAAGTCTAGGTATACAAATAAAACCATATGAGTGGAAAGTTTGATCCACAGTTGCTAGTGAAGTCTAAGCCTTGATGAAGTCAAGCCTATAATAATAGAGATACATGTAAAACTTTTAAATGAATACAAATTACATTAACAACAAACTGTTAACAAATAAATGTTAGTGGACTGACCTACATTGCATATAATAAAGTCACCATTATTGAATAATCCCTAATATCTGAAAACACTTTTTATGCAGTTCTTATGGATAGAACCCATCATTCTGCTCACTAAAATCATTGAATTGATGCACAGGTCCTATTTTCAGCCTTCAATTAAAACACTTAAATATAAAGTGTTTTAAATAGCTGGGTTTTCTAGGTCATATCACCGGCCAATCCAGATCTAGATTTACCTGGGTTGATGGAATGTTAAATATACAGCATCTTCTATGAGATATGTCTAATTGTCTCATCTCTCTCGATCCTTTGCTCCATTACCTCTGATTGTTCTGAGGTTTCGAAAAAGGGGGAATAAAAATAGAAAGACAGACAGACAACAGACTTCAGTCTGTAGTTCAGACGCTTCCTTCAAAGTGGAATCCTTTCAGCTGAACCGACTGTGACTTGTGAATGTTGCCATTGGTCCTGACAGCTGTCAGTCACCAGAGAGGCTCTGAGTAACAAGGCAGGTGGTACACTCTTCAAAATTCTCCCTCGGGATTGTGTTCCCTGCCAAAATTAACCCTAACCACACACACACGCACGCGCGCAGTGTACAGTGTATTTCTTTAGGACAGGACCCTCTTTCAGTCTGAACCTATGGTGGAGTACAGAAGAAAGTGTTTGTGACAAGGCGCAACACTGTGTGTAGACTTGAAGTCCTGTGTGTGAGAGAGAGTGGGAAGAGGCCAATCTTGTTTTGGAGTTTTAAAAAAGGTGAGTTTCAATCTATAAAATCACTAACATACTAACCCATAATGTACCATTCATACACATTAGCATTAATACAATCAACTAACACAGCATCTATCTGACTGAAAGATCAATGTGATACAGTTACTCACTTCTGTAATAATCTCTCCATCTCTCTCCCTCTGTGTTCCCCAAATATAACAGTTTTTTGGGTTCTTTCATGTTCTAACTGTATAAATCCTGTGAAATTTGTAGACTAATAGCAACAGATGATGGCATGAATAATTTCGAGACTAATGGCACCTTGGGAAATTTGTTTCATTAATAATACAAACAACTAACTTTTACATGAGGCCTTTAGACAGATTCAAGGAAAATAAATCATATTAAATAAAACAATTATTTCAATAAATATTCCCGTAATATACATTGGTTTTAATTATTATGGGGATGTTATTTAGCAGTGCGGTGCATTTCGGAAATTCTCTATATGGAGACTATGTCTTACAGATTTTGCACACATTGCAAATCATTTTGCGGTTTGCTGGGAAGCTGTGAATAGACAGTACGTAATACAGGAAGGATGGAGTATGCTAAAGGATCCTTACGTGTACGAGTTTGTGTGTGTGAGTGAGAGAGCGAGCGAGTGTGTAAGGTTCAAGTATGTCCACCTGTTTCAGGTCAAACTCAGGCATGAGGACTTGCCAGTCAAGTCACAGGGGCCACGTGACGAAATATAACAACACATCCCTAAAACCTGACACAGAACCTTCAACCCACCCACCCTTCACTTGCTTATTTATATGTCTGCATATTTGCATGAGGTTAAATTTAAAGGTACTATGTGCAATCTTTGCACAACTAGAAAACAGCTTTTATCAAACATGTTCCATCTTTTGGCCAAACAAAACAGACGGGACAGTTTGATCCCCAAACTAATGTCCATGATGCTACGTTGGGCTGCTCATTCATTCATGAAAGAATGAATATATATATAGTTGTCTTTTTATATTGTAAAATATTACATTTATAAAATATTAAATAAAAATATTGAAACATTAAATATAAAAAATCACCTTCATTCAGAGTAGTGATATTAAGAATAGAGTTATATGAACAATCCTATTAATATACACATGCATATATTTTTTTATGAATATGTGCAGGTGGACACGCAGCAGTAATGGGAGACTGGAGCTCTCTTGGGAAGCTTTTGGAAAACGCCCAGGAACACTCCACGGTAGTTGGGAAAGTCTGGCTCAGTGTACTCTTCATCTTCCGTATCCTGGTGCTCGGTGCGGCCGCGGAGAAGGTCTGGGGCGATGAGCAGTCTGGCTTTACCTGCGACACCAAGCAGCCTGGTTGTCAGAACGTATGTTACGACAAAACCTTCCCAATTTCTCACATCCGATTCTGGGTGATGCAGATCATCTTTGTTTCCACGCCAACGCTGATCTACCTGGGCCACATCCTACACCTGGTACGCATGGAACAAAAAAGGAAATGTAATGATGCGAGCGGGGCAGACAGACAAGCCCTTCTGAACACCAAATCTGTGAAAGGTCCCATCCGAGATGAGCAGGGCAAGATTCGTCTGCAGGGGGTTTTGCTACGCACCTACGTCTTCAACATCATCTTCAAGGCACTGTTTGAGGTGGGCTTCATCGTGGCACAGTACTTCCTCTATGGATTCGAACTGAAGCCCCTCTACACCTGCAGCAGGTGGCCCTGCCCAAACACGGTCAACTGCTACATCTCACGACCTACGGAGAAAACCATCTTCATCATCTTCATGCTGGCCGTGGCCTGTGTGTCATTATTTCTCAATCTGGTGGAGATGTATCACCTGGGCTTTACCAAGTGCAGGCAAGGTCTACGTTACCGGCGCTCTCACTCCGTCTGTGACACCGAATCTAAAACGCCCAGCGTGGATGCGGTGGTTCCATTCGTGGCCAGCTACCCTTATTTCCCCCCTCACGCACCTCCACCAGCGACCTTTCCTGCCGATCCCCATTTTAACCTCTCGGAACCTGACGGGGCCTTCCCTCCTCACGGCAGTCGCTCTGTCTACAAGCAGAACAGAGAGAACATGGCTGTCGAGCGCAGCGGAAATCCCGACGCAGCAGAAGTCAAGACCAGCAAAATCTCCAGCTCTGTGCCCGGATCACCCACCAGCCAACATCGCAGGCCCAGTCATTCAAGTCGCTATAGCAACAACAAGAGGCTGGATGACCTCAAAATCTAATTACAGACAAAACTTTGATTCAGGGTTATCTCATTCTGAAGGCAAAGGAGATGTACTCCATCGCTCACAGGCGTTTTAAGCACTGATCCGGTGATGAGGGCCAATTTTCGTTCAGAGTGAATTGAAAATCAGTGATGTTCAGACAGAACATGAATGTCAATTGGTTTGCAGCTTACTTGAATTAGAAGGCCTACCTGATGCAGTTTTGTGGGAACATTGTGTCAGAAAGATTGAACTTGTTCATAGATTGAACAAATTGATTGGACTGAACCATACTTTGAATTGGTTTTAAAATGGATGGTTTACAGTTACCAGCAATAAAATCCTTATGTGACTTACGGGTAAAATGTGAATGTTGGATGCTGCAACGTGATTAGAGTTTAAGGTGTAAAGCGCAATAGTTGTCATGAAAACGTACTTAGCATGATTAGAACATTTTCTTATAGTGGCAACCATAAGTGAGATATTTTCTTAAATGATTTGTCACCAATTAAACATCTTGTGTGAACCTTTACACTTATAAACACAAACACACAAATTCAACACTCTTAAAAACAAAGTTGCTTAAAAGGTTCTTTACAACGATGTCATAGAAAACCATTTTTGGGTCCACAATGAACCATTCAGTCAAAGGTTCTTTAAAGAACCATCTCTACCTTTTTATAACCTGACAAACCTTTTGTGAGACCGAAAGGTTCTAATGGAACCATTTAGACAAAAAGGTTCTCCTATGCCATTGTGAAGCACCTTTATTTTCAAGAGTGTACTGTTTTCCTACGTTGTAGTAAATGAGATTTTAAAAAACAAAAGGTTTGAGAGGTTTGAACTTAACTAATCGTTTAAGATATGAGCATGTCTACCAGACAACAATTGAAGTGATAGTTCCCCCCAGAAAATAAACATTAATAGATGTCATCATCTATTCATATATGTATAAGACTCTTACTTCTAGGGAACACAAAATAAGATATTTGAGAAATGTTGCATTGGTTTCGTGTCCATACAATAAAAGGGGGTCGATAATGTTTGGTTGCCAGCGATCTGCAAAATATCCTCTTTTGAGTTCTGCCGAAGAAAGTAAGTCATACAAGTACACAATAAAAAAAAGTTTTTTGGCTGAACTTTACTTTCAGAAACTTTGATATTGCCTTGTCAATTTTTAACAGTTTTGCTTAGGAACCACCATTGCACGAATGTATCGTCCACACTTTCTCAGCACGTAAACATGATTGATACAAACTAAAGTTGCTGTGTGCATGTTTCCTTTTTAAATAAACACTGCAGACTATTCTTAGAGGCTTGAAATGAGTGCTCAGAGACATTCATGTATGTGTGTTCAGACTGAAACATGAGAAAGGCTGGTTGGCCGATGGGAGGAAACTGATGGCAAAATCTTGTCCATAAAGCAAAAGGCTCAAAATTAGGAATTGGGATTCAAGCAGATTCAACAAATTGCCCAATACTAAAGGGGAGGACTGAACAGTAATAGATTGTAATGGCAGTCATAAAACCTAGTGAGTAGCCTGGCAGTCTCTCTTGGGATCTATCTTCTAAAGCCGCATCCTAATGGAAATGGAGACTCGTAAGGGATTTCATATGTCCTTCATAGGCAGCAACTCACACCCAGTAAACAAATAAGAATGTATTTATTTTCAAATAAATTGAAGATACATACTGTTATTAGTACTTACTCAAAAGTATACGAGGTTTCTTATAAATAAATTTTTTTTTGCTGCCACATCAAAATACAAAATCACATCAAAATAATATATTTTGAAAAAAGTTGATAACAGGACAGAACTGACCCCCATGCACTTCTATTTCATGGACACAAAATCAATGCAAGTATAATTGAGGACCAGATAACAACATAATTCAAAATATGTTCTTTTGTGTTCTGCAGAAGAAAGTCATACAGGTTTGAAATGACAAGAGGGTGAGTAAATGATGCCAGATTTTATATTTGTGGGTGAACTGTCACTGTAAAGCTATATCATATGAATAGGAGCATTCTGTGTTTGACTCATAACAGGTGCTGCCACTGTGGTCAGGGTCAGAGGTCATGATGTGAAGCAATAAAAACTTGTGACCTTCATGAAATATGTAACCTTGTTTGGATGCAGATCACATGTGATTGATCACATCGTGCAGAGTTGCTGATCTACTGATCTCAGCAGGGTACTGTCTGCATACCTGCAATCTGACTCTGGACTGATCACACGAGAGACTGTCTGCACACCCGCAGCTGTGATTGATCACATCATTGACAGCACTGTTGTCGTCCTGTTATTATTGTTTTCATAGTGTCAAGAAGCTTTATGTACTTAACGATGTGGAATGTGTCCTTAAATCAAAAATGTTGTTGGTCTTACAACATCATTCCAGTTACAGTTTTTCTCCATTGGTTTGGCTCATTTCTTGAAACAGAAATTACATTCTCAAAATTCTTAGATAATTTGGCAAAACAGTCTTACAGTTCAGCACAACACTATAGCTCACTTGCAAAAGCTAACATCTCTCCCAAAACTGTTCACTCATGCTTCAAAACTAAATTCCTTTCCCATATAAACAGTCAGTGCCACGAAAATGACAAAGATCCTTCTCAATTGCTTTGGCTCATTTCTTGAAACAGACCAGACGTTCTCAACAACAAGACCTCTCTCATTTTCAGGGATCAAATCAAAATGAAGGCGGTCCAAGAAAAGAAGGAGCTTCTGTTTATTGTATGGGCCAGGACTGGGGATGTGAGTGGCCACACCATTCTCAGATATGGCAGCACACATAGTTGTATTGCCCCACTCGCTAGCCTGGGACATCCACCGTGGCCCGGTGGCCAATAATATTACGGCCACGTCTTCGGCCCTTGGCACTGAGATTCGAACCGGCAACCTTCTGATCACAAGCCCAACGTTCTGACCACCAGTCTGACCTTTGAATCTCAGTGCAAGCTGAAACGTTTTGGAGCGAACAACCATTACACTGAGAATCAACAATCAATTTAGATCAACAAGATCAATTCAATTGGAAATTGTGCTAAATGTAGGCTACCTGTACTTAATCATTTGCAAAGATGTAGTGAGACATTGAGACATGTACTTAGACATTTGCAATTTGATCAAATGAATGAGAAATTCAATTCTGTTGTAAACAATTGCCAAGTTGTTTGGAGGTTTGTCCATGTTGTATTGAGAATGTAATTTCTGTTTCAAGAAATGAGCCAAACCAATGGAGAAAAACTGTAACCTGTAACAAGAGATTTTTGCAGCTTGAGCATAACATCTCACTTAACTTACCTTTGGTTTTAAAAAATCCTGAACAAATGTCTCGCTCTTGCTTCTCTGTGTTCCTGTTACAAAACAAAACTTTAATAACTTTCATGAGGCTGAGAGGTTTACTGTAACATAATCCAAAATATAAGGATGATAAACAAAATCTTAAGGGAGACAAAAGATCATATATATATCTTCATATATTTTATTTTATCATTACAGACAAACTTCCAAAATCTGAATTTATGAGGCACAAACAGATTGTAAAGAAGATTTAAAAAATATCAAATAAAAAAATCAAAATGACCACACTATAACCCTGCAGAACCAGTTGCACACCGCAAATGTTCAGCAATAACAGCAACAGAGAAACAATATGAAACATTAACAATTTACTGTCTGTTTTTGCAAAAACTTCCGCAGATTAATTCTTATCCACCAAATTTACAGAAAATATGCATTATGTCTTTCAACTCTGAACAAACAAAACTACTTCTTTAGCTACATATTGACAAACTTCAGCTGGTTTAATCCATACAACGTCGAACAGAATAACCACAGAATGAACAAAACAACAAATTCCCTTTTAAGTTTTTTCTTGCATTCATCACAAGCTCTTAGCATTTACAAACAATAAGTCTGAATATTCATTGGTCCATTTTATGCATCATATCTTGTTTCTGTTGGTTTAAGTGATTCATCACTTAATGTTACTTGACTACTTGAACTTGTTGACAGCTCACTTTTTTACATCACTTTATATAATTTACAATGTGATAGTTCTATATTATATATTATATATATATGGTTAAAGCAATTCAGCGTATTTTATAATATTAATGGAAAAAATATCCTTGTATTATGCCAAAATAATATATATTTGAAAATAATTTGTGATATATCAGTAATGCTTGCTATTAAACAATTTATAAATAAAAGGTAAAGATTATGTTTTTGTTCAATGGAAGCACTTGATAAGTACTGAAGACCTGAATTAAAAATGAATAAGGCATAAACCACAGATTCCGGTTTGCAGACAAACACAATCACTAAATCTGAATTAAATAGCTATAATCTGGAACCAAGATGTGCAACGCAGTCCAAAACACAGTCCAACCCTAAAAACACTTAACTTTGCATCATGCTGAGCCCTATTAAAGGCATGTTTAACAAGCATTAAAGCAAGACAAACTATTAGGACAGGGCTAAAAATTTAAGGCGAAATTTGTATAATGGACTGCGTCCGTATTTTTAGATTTTTTTTAAAAGCTTCTGTTTTTTTTGCAGTTCAACAGCATAGTATTTCCCTTCACTCCTTCTATGTTGAATGTAATTCCTATATGTGCATATACGTGTGCTAGGTCAGGCTGGGAGTGGAGGTAAGGTGTTGAGCGTGTGCGTGTGAGCTCAAGGAATTACTCATGAGCTTACTTAATGGATAAATCAGGCAAAGCCTAAAACATTCCACATATCCCGTCATCCCATATCACATGTGCTCTTTATATTACACCGCCATTACCTCCTGTAACATCATAATACCTGAAAGTCATTGTTTGCATTAGACATCATATATAATCATTTTGCTTACATCATAACATCTTTATCCCCACTATCTTATATCACAAAGGTGAACTATGTTACATCTATAACATCTAACACCAATTACACCAATGAACACGTTACACCTGTCCTCATACCATGAAGTCTGAATAATGTGATATCACAATACTTTCTATTTTTCCCTTCTTGCATATGTGCATGTGCCAACGTTTTCCATAATAAACACTGACGCTAAAGTCACACAAAGGAAGAGAATGGGATGGAGAAAATAAGATAAGGGGGGAAAAGAAGAATGTTTATGGCTTTTAGGGCAGTGTTTTGCTGTGTTTGCTCTGGTCTAGTGTGTGTCTCTTTAGTTTTTGTCTTTAAGCTGGTTTTTGTGTGCATGTGCAATCAGAGCGTCTGTGTCCACAGCCCGTTCAAAAAAGCGAACGACAGATGGTTCGTTGAGGAGAGACGCCAGAACCTGCTCAAAAGAAAAACTCCAGTCGCCGTCTCTGACAGCGCTGGGCGAGGTGGGCGTGTCTGTGGGCGTGTCCAAGGCGGGGCTGCTGGTTCCAGTAGGACTGCTGGTAGGCGTAGAAGGGTGCGAGGTTGAGTTAGGGGTAACGTCTGAGTGAGACGGGGCAGTTTCATGCTGATTGAACGGACACTCGGGTAGCTCGTGAGTATTTTCAGACTCTGCGGGTGTGTCAGCGCTGATGGATGACATGGGGGAGACCTCGGGCTGCTGAGTTGTGCTTTGGGAGCTGGTGGATGTATTTTGAGGGTTTTTTTGCAGGCTGCTCTCCTGTAGCTTGCGTCCAACCTCCTCCATGCGCAACAAGAGGCTGGTTACTCGTGCCACGGCGCGGTATAGGCTCTCCTCTTCTTCGTCACCGTGAAACACACCGTACAGAGTCTTCGTCAGACCGATAAACTGCACCTATAAACAGATTGAAACATTACTTTGGTGCACAGAACCAGCATCATTCAGAACAAAGACAAGCCGCTTTGCAGTTGCTTCTCAGTCATTATTAAGAGGATGGATGATGCTATTTATAACCATGAACTGTTTCCTGTATATGATGAATGACTTTGTAATGTGTGTGTGTACCTGGTTAATTCTGGGCAGATCTTTAATATTCTCGTCCCTGCGCTGCAAGTCTTCCTGCCACTGTTTCAGATATTCCTGCAGGTCGACTTTAGCGCGACCTGAAGGGTGAAATAAATCCGGTTATGACATTAATACATAAAAATAAAGAGAATGCGACTGTGATAAAAGTGTTTAAATCCTTCACCTTTCTCCGGACATTTCCTGATCACTCCATCCTCTGTCGATTCTACACGGATGAGAGGAGATTGTAAGAAGAAGCCATTAAGTAACACTACACAGACATATACGTAAATATACACACTTATAGATACATGCACTAAGCTTGCCAGGCTTCTCTATTCACACACACAAAACACAAAATACGAGTGAAAACACATAAAAAACACGAAATCAACCAATGACACAACAGGTTCTGAAAGAAAAGAGAAAGAAAAGAATAAGTGAATATAGGAGCCACAGAGAGAGGAAGCTGACCAGAAAGACGAGTGGTGAAAGAGTGACCTTCAGCCGGAGGTATGAATTCAGACGACTTTAAAATCGTATGATCCTGTGTTCCTGAAGAAAGACACAAAATACCCATACATGCAGAAACACAGTTTCTATTTAAATAAATGTAGTTATATGGACATCTGATATGACATTGACTAAACTTTCCTGCCAAGAGTTGGCGATTCAAAAAAAGGTGCCATACAAATAAAGAATCTGGGTTTGTAAAGTGTATTAGTTCAAAATTTGTTTTTGACAATTTCCATTGTCGTAAAGAAGCTTAACATTCATTATAATTAAATAAATAAAGAAATAGTACATGAATTAATAAAACATTATTTGCTATTATAAACTTCATCTGAGCATTAAAACCCAAGCTGCTCTAGGAAAATATATTTTGAGTTCCTTTAGATATATTGGGATTTACAAATATACATGTGATTTACAAATAAACAGACTACAGAGTATTAAAGAGTAGTCATTGTTAAAAAAAAGGTTGTTGAAAAGTTAGAAGCATATATTATAAAGGGTTATAGAAAGATTAGATCCTGAGATTGTAAATGCTCGCAGAAGTGTCAGATACATAAATATGAAATACAATAAAACAATACAATATTCTGAATTACAATAATTTTAACTACTTTAACAACAGTTAAGTAATAACCCATTGCATTTTTACCTGACTGAAGATGCAGTTTGAACAGAAACTTCAGCTTTTCTGTGAACGATCTGTTGTATAAGATATCTGCAATTCACATAGACACACTTTTGAATGAATCTGACAGGTTGTAAAGCAAGCTGCACTGTACTAAGGTGAAAGGTCAAAGGGCGGTAATTTCAGGTCAGGATTAGGTTGCTCTTACCCAGACCGCATATGAATTCTTTGAAGTTCACCAGTCCGTCTCCATTCTCGTCCAGAATATGGAAAGCCGATCGTGTCAACGAGCGTGCATGTGTGTCTGTAGTCCACGGCTGCAGCAGGTTAAACAGACGGCTAAACTGGGACTGATCCAGTTGGTACTGATCCAGATATGGGAGGCTGGGGTCATGGTTGTGTAGGGCAGGACTGCACACTGACCAGTAGCAGCTTACAAAGTGTTGCCTCTGTAACACAAATGTATCTCTTGTAATAGTGTGTGGTTTCATAAATGACTGGCGTTGACAGTATTCTGAAACTAAAGCGCGCGGTTTGTAATAACGTAACTTACTTTAAAAAGCATGTACAGTTCATCCAGCTGAGCGGCACTTAATTTTACAGCTTGAGCAACAACTCGTAACTGCAGAAAATAAGACAAAACAGAGATTTTTTTTTTATTAAATGTTACATTTTTGTAATGTAATTTTTTGGTATTTTTTATACAATTCCATTCCATTACAAAACACTTCAGCGAAAAGGTATACTAAAGATGAGTTGAAGAAACTGATTGAAATGACAACATGAAGTTCTTTATTAAAACTTTTCAAAAAATAAAACTTTTATTTTAATACACTAAAATCTTCATTACTAAAAATTAAGAACGAAAATAAGGCAAAGAATGCAAACTTAAAACAAACGTAGCATTTAAAAATGACGTGGCGTGATTTTTGTACTTACTACATTTTGTTTTGTAGTATCTTCAAGGGTCTGAATGACATACAGCTTGTTTCTTTTCCGCATGTTTTCTACTTCCTCTGTCCGGATGTCTCCATATTTCTAAAACAGAAAGGCTTTATTTGTTCGTTTCAGACACAAGAACTTCCTCTAATAGTTTTTTCTTTCGTTTCATGCACCTGTCCACTTTGTGAGTGTGAATTTCTCAGGTGCTCGCAAAATTGGCACCTTTTTTATTGCACAACACACCATACAATCTGTCACTATGACGACAGGTGTTAAATCTTAACATTAACATAGACAATAATTTTACAGATTGACAGGCAGATGTGTTCAACCTTTACCTCATATGCCTCTTTGATAAGATCACTGATGTCAACCTTTTGCATTGATTTATCATTGGCTGCTGCAGACGCCTGTTGCACTGTAGCTGGAAGGGGACTATCTTTATTTGTGACATTGTCAAAAAACCTGAAAGTCAAAAGCATTAACACAGCTTGAGGTTCTAACTCAAAAAAGCACCTATTGGAATTTTGTCATTTGCACCATTTAACAGCTGCTTGTTATCCAAACAGATTTTTCTATCCCATACTTTCTGTATGACACATCTGGCTTAAGCATGCAGGATGTTCTAATCACCTGTTGAGGATGGTGACAGCTTCTGCGTCGTCATGGCAACACAGCAGATTGTCCATATTGTAGTCAAGGACGGCAAGGCCGAGTTGCAGTATGGCTTTGATTCCGTCATAAAAGAAACAGTCGACCACATTCACCGCACTCTCTATTGGCAGCACGCTAATGAAGAGAGTCAGGAACCATGACAACGATACCGAGGAGAAGAACGAAAGATCTGTCATGTGCTCGGTCAGCTGGGTTAGGTGCACACGGATCAGCTCCTCGAACACGGCCTGGTCCACCAGCGCTCCTGAAAAAAGACACACAGACATGAATAATACTGTAAACATAAACACATTTATTTAACAAATTATTGAAGTCAAATAGGAAATTAAAACGAAGGAAAGTGTCTCAAATACTCCTACCTCTCCCCATCAACCATTATTGAGACATGTTGGTCCGCTTATACCAAAATAAGCACAATTTTGAAACCCAAATAACACAAGTTTTTATGTAAAATGGCTTCATGGTAAATCATACAGTAATGCATTCACAGTCAATGACACTTAATGCCTTAATGTTTGTCTTTACAGGGTATATACAGGAATCATGGAGCTAAATGTAATACTTATTAAGACCTTTTTTAAGACTCTTTTCATATATTTTAAGACCTTAGTGGCGATACTTTAACTTACATGAACTAAATATTGATTGTAAGATAGCACAACTAAACAGTATTAGTTTGTGATAACTCCATATCAATGCGACATAATTCAGAAGGGTGAAAACAAACACAAGATAATTAATTTAGTGACTAACCCAATGCAAGGTTTATTAGAAAGAGAAACCAGCTTTGTGGCTAGCATCCCCATCGAGGCTGCGCTAATCGCCTTCAGACACCCAGAGCAGTATGTCCTCACGGTTATTCCCAGAGACTGCCCTCAGCCTTATCCTCCAACCATTTGCACGAAAACTTGCCTTTCCCCATTAGTCAGCGATTTTGTTTAAATACCGGGTGTAATGGACCTCTCACAATTCGTCTGCGCAATGATTAAACTCAAGCAAACTTTAGCATATGACCTCTTCGGACAAATATGATATACAATTGAATACCTTGGAAAATGGCCTAAATTTTGTCTAAATTGATTTATCAACTTTTAATAATTTTTAAGACCCCACGGACAACCTTCTTTAAGCCTTCAGCGAGCAAACCAAGGAGTACTATTAGATAATAACATTTTTCTATAGTTTACCTATGAATTTATTTCTTGTTGTCTTTGCACAATGAACTTGAATTGAACAAATACATGAATATCTCATCTACTTAATGAAATTAAACTGACAGTTGTAGAGGCCAAGTCCAGTTATTATAATCCACTTCATGAAAGCATTTTTTATATTTGTGAAGCACTGTGTGTGAAGTGGAAAATGAAGTACTTCCATTAAAAGGCGAATAATTCATGACAGTGAAATCGGGCAAGCTGCCAATTTAATAAAAGGATGTCTATTGCCTCCCAGGTAAGAGGTTTTCATAAACTCCTACCGATGATTCTGCGGTTGAAGTAATCTGGGAGCATTCTTTCACACACAGCCACCAGCAGCCAGAAAGCCTCTTCCTCTTTAGCATATAACAACAGCACTGACGTCAAGATATTCATCGCCTAGAGAGATAAATATATGGAAAGCATATGGACCACATTTTTTTATACTTTTGTGTGAAGACCGACTGAAATCCCTCAAATGTCATTCAGGATTCTGCACATTGAAACGCTGCAAGCACGTCTGGAGAAAAATGTAGTTCATTCACAAATATAAATTAAGGTATCATTTACTCAACCTCATGTCATTTCAACCTGTATGACTGACTCTCTTCTGCAGAACACAAAAGAAGATTTTTTAAAGAACGCTGGTTACCAAGCAACACTGGACCCCATTGACTTCCATTGTATGGACAAAAACCCCTGAGGCATTTCTGAAAATATTTTCTTTAGTGTCACACAGAAGAAAGAGTCACATACAAGTTTTGTATGACATGAGGGTAAATAAATTATGACAGAAATCTTATTTTATTATAAAACCCAAATCATATTCCTTTTGTCAGGATCGTCCTCAAACAGTCACCATATCACTCTCTCATAGACCTCACTTTGCATTTTCCTTGCATACACAAAGTTACAATATTTTTTGCCTAAATCCTGATTTACATGATAAGGTATGAGTGTTTGTACCTGGCAGTAACCAATTTTAGGGTTTCGGTGAGCATAAGCAGTCAAGACTCGGCGCAGGGCCGAGATTCCTGTGTCGCTCTGGAATGCTGGGTGCTCAGGGAGAGAGCGATGCAGATCTCGCTCAATCTCATCACATGCGAGAGAGCTGCTGCCCATACACTCCTCCAGCAGCCGGCCGTAGTACCCGGGGTTAGAGGTCATGTCATGTACAGCACCTGTAACACACACAAACACACAGTTATAAACGTGGAAGAGACACACACACACATAATTGCATCCATAATGACACACACACACACCTGAGAAGAGCATCCACAGTTCTCCTCGCAGTGTCTCTGGAACTCCTCGCACAATGAGATCACGGGTTTTTTTGGTGCAGAACATTCCAGTTCCACGACCGTATTCGGCAAAGTGGATCTGCCATGATTGCTCCTTCATCCGCTCCTTCAGCTGTCAATCATATGTTATGATGGCAAATGATGAGGTCCATACAAACAAACTATAACCGGACATTCTTGGTTTCTATGCATCCACGTTTCATTAGAATAATAGATGGTGTAATGTACCATTTTGGGGTCGAGATTTTCGGCATTGTGTGGATGAAAAACATTCATGAGCGCTTCAGTGCTCACGGCTTGACTCTGCCCCACCATCACACCCTCCTCATCCTCACAGAGACACACACCAAACATTCAATGAGTCACAAAATCATACCTTGCAATGTGACGCTGCTGCATTTTATTTAAAGAGCTTGAGATATGAGGTATTTTACATTTGTTATTTTCACAAATGTACAACTTGATTTTTATATACTGGAGGTTTTCAGAGAGTAGATGAAATACCTGACTGATAAATGAATGCTGGGGGCTTCCCGCTGACCCACACTTCCTGCGGATGGAGGCGGCAAGGCGTTCGAAATCTCGAACCTCTGAAAATCGCAAAGCTCTCTTGCCACGCATACACACAGTCAACGCACGAGTAATGCGATCCGGCAGCTCTACACTAAATACCTGCAGGTATACATAAAAAAAAACCTTCAGAACTTCATCTTTCAGCTGCTACCTCTTTATAAAACCCATTATAGTGGATATGTACACTAAATAAACCAAACACATAATATACATAGTTTATATCGAGTTATGTAGCTTACTGAATTAATAGGATAATTCACCCAAAAATGAAAAATCACCCAAAAATGAAAATTCTGTCATGAATTACTAGTTGTTCCAAACATTTATAAATTTCTTTATTTGGTTGTACACAAGGAAAGATATTTGGAAAAACGTTAGCAACTAAGATTTCTGGGGCACCGTTGACTACCATTGAATAAATCCTGTGTTTTGTTAAACACAAAGAAAATATATTTTGAAGAATTTAGGAAAACAAACAATTCTGGGGCACCTCTTTTTTTAATACCCCAGAAATCTCAGTTGCTAACATTCTTCAAAATATCTTTCTTTGTTTTCCACAGAAATAAGACATTTATACAGGTTTGGAACTACTTTGGTTGAGTAATTCATGACAGAATTATAATTTTTTGGGTGGAGTATCCCTTTAAAGGGAAAGTTCACCCAAACATAAACTTTGTGTGATTTTTTACTCACCCACATTCCGTTAAACATTTTAAGAGAACTTCTGCCATCTGCGGGGCACCAATGAAGACATTTAGGTGACATCTGAGAGATTTCCAGGCCTCCTCAGACATCATGGTGTCAGTTTTTGCCAAGGTCCAGAAAAGTACTAAAGACATCGTCTTTTTTTTTGAAGCGACAAGAATGTTTTATGTGCGAAAAACAAACCAAAATACAGACTTTAATGTATTTATTCATACATAATGAATAATGTATCTTCTTCTTCTTGGACGAGAGCACTTTGATGCATGCGTATTAGGTTTGTGGTTGGTGCTATGAATCACAACGCAGAAGCGCAACTCTGTGCTCTCGTGAACGCGTGCCATACACTGACAAGACCGTGGAGAATATATCGATTAAAGTCTGAATTTTGGTTTGATTTTCGCAAATAAAGCGTTCTAGTCGCTTGAAATTTTTCAACTGAGCCACTATGCAATTAAACGATGTTTTTAGTAATTTTCTGACACCATGTCTGTAAGGAGGCCTGGAAATCTCTCTTGAAGATGCCGGAAGTTCTCTAAACATGTTTAACGCCATTTGGCTGAGAAAAAAAAATCACACAAAGCAGATTTTTGTGTGAACTTCCCCTTTAACATTGTTACAGTAGGTGTCAATATAAGACCGCCACGGCTGATTTTTCTCATGCTAGTGGACACACTTCTGTGAACACACAGACCTCCCATAAAGGTATGATGAGATGACAGTGTGACCCGTCTTGACTGGCGAAGCACAGATAGTTCTCGGATACGCAAATTTTTCCAAGAACGTTGATGTGGCTGAACGGAACCCAGAGGAAACTCTCGTACACTTCACAAAGGTTTTCTTCCTGAGGCAACCTGAAAAATGATCGGAAGGACTGGTTCCGTGCATGTGTTTCTAAAGCCCTGCAAAAATGAGAAGCAATACCCAATAAGAAACGGTACAAAACTACAAACAACCAAAATATTCTGCTATAAGGTATATTCAATATACGGAATTAAACAAATATGGTAGCATTCAAAAGATACATAAAATTCACCTCTGTGTGATGTGAAGAGGGTTGGACAGCGGATGCTCTGCGTGAAACGTTTCTTTGTCGAAGAACCGTACAACTGTGTAGTCGGCCAGCTGCTGCATGATCAGGTACGTCTGCTGGAGTCGCATGAGCATCGAGAAAAAATGATCCTCTCCACGTACACGCACGTGGATGCTCTCTGTCAGGAAAACACTTGACGTGCGTTCCAGTCGGCTCACCTCATCCCAGGGAAACACCAGTTTTACTAAACAAATAACGCATCGATTGTGCGAGAGATTACAAGTGGTGAATAAATAGTAAATCATTGCAACAAAAAAACTACGATTATGTACAAGGTTAACTGTACAGCTAAACAATGTTAGTCTTGCAAGAACTCACAATATTACGGTGTTATGTGTCTGTCTAAGTCAGGGGTCGGCAACCCAAAATGTTGAAAGAGC
Source organism: Barbatula barbatula (assembly GCF_947034865.1). Lineage (NCBI taxonomy): Eukaryota > Metazoa > Chordata > Actinopteri > Cypriniformes > Nemacheilidae > Barbatula > Barbatula barbatula. The sequence goes on along the minus strand of NC_136767.1, from coordinate 22,657,818 downwards.
CATATTGGACAAAAAAAAAAAAAAACAGCTGTCTGGAGCCGCAAAAAATTAAAAGCCTTATATAAGCCTTATAATGAAGGCAACACATGCTGTAAGTGTCTATATTAGCTTTATTACCCCCCTAGTATCAAAATGATAAGTAGGCTACAAATACATATTGAGCATTCATGATTAAATGTTTATTTTCCCCTGCATCGCATCCTGGAGAGAATGACGCACCACGTGACTACTCTGCTGTACGATGGTGCTTTAGGTTTAACTTCCATTATAATTTTAATGTATTATGTTTCGTTGCATTGATGAAATTAAAGAAATACAATAAAGAAATCAGATTTTTGATGTCATTTTTACTTTAGGATTCGGAAAAACAACAAAATGTGCAACGTGCATATGCATCCTGTAATTTCAGACATCCCCATGGATATAAAATGCAGTCCTCTTCAATCCTCAATAATACAATACAATCCTCTTCCCCCAAACTATATACTATATACTGACAAAAATCAGTATCATCTGTGAACTGAACGTTTTCCCACGCTTTATTATATCCCGGGTTGCAACAAAACTAGCAGCAGTAGTGGAGTTTGGAGATGCAATCCACTTCTTAAATTTATCTTTGCGCTCCTCTAATTTTCCACATTGGCAATGAAAGCAAATGATTTGGTCCAAGAACTGTTGAATCATCTGTTCTCCTCAACTATCTTTCTATTTTTCCCCTTGGGATCCATGACACACCCGCCGGTTTGTTTGTGTGTCTGTCAGCCACCGGTCTGGCATCACGCGCGCCGCCGCCGATCTGACAGAAACGCGTGTCGCAGTATATGACGTAAATCTTCGTTGACAGAAATGTTGAAATTAAATATTATACACATTTTTACAACGTTGAAAAACTTTAAGAATGTTTGTCATGTTTTTCCTCCTACAGAAATTATATTTAAATTTTCATATTTTTGAAAAAGCTCTAGGGAGCCACTAGGGCGGCGCTTAAGAGCCGCATGCGGCTCTAGAGCCGCGGGTTGCCGACCCCTGGTCTAAGTCTACAGAGCTGCTGATACACTCCATGGTGTATAAAGGGCTAGTTTTGGAAACAACATTTAGACCAGTGGTCTCCGACGTGGTGCCCGTGGGCACCTGGTAGCCCGCATGAACTCTATAAGGTGCCCGCTAAACACAGGGCTCACCAATAATGCTCAAGACAGCTGACAAATCTGTGACTATACCGATCAGCCAAGTGCTACATCGTCATGAAAGGTTATTATTAGCAAGTGTTATAAGCTTTCATATCTGAAAGAATAAATAATAAGGCATCACATGTTTAAACTTTTAATGTATGTTACCAACAAGTAGCCCTCTAGAGGATTTTAGATATTTTGGTAGCCCTCGCTTACAAAAAGGTTGGAGACCCCTGATTTAGACTATTGAAAACCGCATGTTTAAATGACGTGATTGAATTTCAGTCACTGGCATGTGCAATTTGAGGCAAAGAGAAATTTTACTTTGCATTTATAAAGCAGTACTGAAACAGAGTCTGAGGCGTTACATTACGTTTGTGAGCGAGTGTTTAACAAACCTTCATTTCCCAGCATATAAGAGTAAAAACACAGGAAGTTAGTGCTGAGGTAGATCCAGCCCTGGTTTGGGACTCGCCCTCTCCAATAGCTGCAGGAGTAATACGTCACTAGCTTTTCTCTCTGAGGCAAACCAAACAGACGCTCAAAACGCAGCACTACCTCCCGGAACCGTTCTGGATCCTCTTCGTCACATGAGGATTTGCCCTCTTCTGCTATCAGACCCTGGGGAAACCAAAGACTCATTTATGAGACTATAAAGAAACACGGTTATTATCTGATTTTAATCCTGATTTAAAATGTTATTAGGGCAGCAAATTTTGCTTATCTAAAAAAATTTTTTTTATTGAAGTTTATTTGCAAAAACACCTATTTGTATAGATTTGTAAATCTTGTTTGTATTGCGTTATCACGTTTTTATTGTGTTTTTTGTGTTAGTTAGCTGTATATTTTTATTATTATTACTTAATCAAAAGAACCCAACTGTTGTTAATTTATATTAATTGCAATGCACAAAAAAAACATTTGGAATGCACAAAAACAATTATCTTTATCTATAAAGGTGCGTTCAAATCCCGAACAACCCACATGTGAATATGACTTTGTTATGCCTTGGTTTGCCTTAGTTTGCCTGCTTACAAAGAAATTAAGGGTCTAGGAATTATGGTAGTTTTATTTTAACTGATAGAAACCAAATATCAACCAAAACATCTGGGGAAGCTGTATATAAAGGTTATAAATTGATTTGCATTTCTGTCACTGAAATACGTTTTTGATCTCCTGCCAACCAGCAACAATTTTGGCTTCACAGATTGGTTATGTTCCTATATGGACAACAGATTAGTCCTGTCGTAAGAAAGTACTCCTAAATCAGCTTGCTATGTATATAAAAGATGCCCGCCAACAGAATCTTTCATTTCAACCTCTCCACCACCACGGTCCAAGACCAAATACGTTTCAAAGGATGTCAGGGACAAGATTGCAGACCTGCACAAACATAGAACAGGCTACAGACAGAAGCTTGGTTAGAAGTAGACAACTATTTGACATAACATGAACATAAAATATGTTTTTGAAACTGGAAAAGCTGGAAATGTAAATGTAATGAAAACGCGGTGTTAACAGTATGACTGCAGAGTGGGCTGAGTCGCATAAAGGGACTTTAGATAAAATCATCATACTGCTACTGGAAGTAATACCAGCTGAACTGGCTAAAATCTAAAATAGGCAAAAAGACAAAACACTCATCTAACAACTGTGTACAAGTGCATGCTTGATCTCTCACCCTTATCTTTCCCTGGACAAAGCTGGTGATGTCTTCACCAGAGTCAAACACAGAGAGAGTTCTGATGATGTTCTGCTGCAGCCAATCCCAATGCAGTGAGATCTCCTCTAATGATGCTCCTGTACACAGACAAACATCATCTATACGAGACTGAGCTAAACCTTTCACAGACTCAATAACACAGTGTACAGAGGTTCTCTCTTACCACAGGCGATGTTCCAGTACACCTGAGAGTCGGGCGTCTGGTGCAAAATGCGGAACGGGGCCACTTTGGCTGTGGAGTCGAAGACAGTGTCTAAAGTGCCAACCAGCAAGCCTAAAATAAATAAAACAATTAATTGGATGAAAAATATCTTTTAACATAAATTTGTGAAAATTAGCTGTATTGCATTCAACCATGTCTTTATGCAAGTGTCAAAAAGGGCTGTTCCACGATTAATCGCATGCAGAATAAAGGTTTGTGTTTACATAATATATCTGTGCACTGTGCAAATACATTTTGTATTTATAAACACATACACATACATGTATTTAATAAATATTTATATGCATTTATTTATAAATACCAATAATTAAAATTATATACAAATGTTATTACATTTTATATTTTATTTATAAAAGTATATGCATGAATGTGTATGTAAATACAACATTAATATGCACAGAACACAGACATATATTACACGGACAAAAACTTTTATTCTGGATGCGATTACATGTTTATAAATGTTTATATAAAACGTAAATTACATATAAATATTTATACATACATGCAGACATTATGTTTAAGTGTCAATAAATACAAAATAAATATGCACATTGCGCACACATATATTATGTAAACACAAACTTTTATTCTGGATGAGATTAACCGTGATTAATTGAAAATTTACATTTTTCGCAAACAGTATTATCTAATCTATTATCTAACGTAAAATGACTATTATCTAATCTAATTTTGTTTTGCTGTTCACAGGGTTTGACATTGAAAATCTCCTTCCTGTCTGCTGTAGGCAGCAGTTCTCATATACATCGCCACAGATAGCTGTTGCTTTTGTAACGTGGCCCTTAGACATGAAGCACAAGTTGCCATGGTGATGAACTCCAAAGCAAAAGTGAGTCAGTAACCAGTATACAGCCCATACTTATCTTACTAACAAGCATCATTTAAGCCGTCTATTCCTCTGAGCCGGCCATTCTATGACAATGCGACACAAACCAGTCATTTGAGCGTTCGCTGGTGACCCAACAGCAAAAACTATTCCTATCCAATCAATGCCAATGAAACTCTAATGCAATCCTTTCATGTGGACTGCGGATCTGTGTTTAAACAGCACTTCTCCATATCGTAAAGCTGCAATACTGCCTTGAACTTCTCTCACATAAAGTACTATATGTTTCTGTACCATTGTAATACGGCACTGTTAAAACCAATAGAAACCAGAAATCGAAGTAATTTAATGGTCATAGTGGGAATTGTTTTGGTTTTAAATTGGAAACTTTAATGGTCTCTGAGTCTCAGCTGGTAATGTATTGGGTTCTATTGTTGGGATATTATCTGGTGGACAGGAACCAAGAGAATACAGTTAAATCTATCCATGTTTAAAAAACATACTATGTAAAGGATTTGTATGATGTTTTAATGGTAAAAAGTTTTCAACAAGGACTTCATTGTGCCGTGGATTGATTATGACTTTGAATAAACCTTGTCACTGCTCATAATTTTATATGCATTTATTTGGGCCGAAATGTATTGTGCATTGTGCACATGTTGTGTAGAATACATCACAAGGTCCCCTAAAATGGACTATGACCTAGGAGACTTAAGCAGGTTGTCTTTGCTGATAAAATACTCCTAAATCACAACTACAATCAATGAGTATTTCTTTCAGTGTGACTTTTGTTATAAGATATCCATGTAAACATACTGAATCCACCTGAAAACCTCACCGTCGTGACATCACGCCGTGACGCAACCACTGCTGTCAAAAAGAAGGGATGAAGTTCAAACTAACCTAAATAATCCCTGTAGTTTACAGTTCGGCCTCGAACTACAACATCTGAATTAATGTTAAATATCTTGCAGAAGGCCAGTTTACCGCAGTGGTGACGTCAATGATTAAATAAGAATATTCCCCGCGAGTCCAAAAACATCGAAACTTAAAAACAAACGAAAAACCATATCTGCAGAAATATACGAATCCTTAACCTGTTACAAAAACACCTGAAATCCAAACTGAAGATAACAGTTTGAAGAATCAATTGAGGTGTATTGTAAAAAAAGAGTAACACTGAAAAGACCGTCACAGTGAGATACGGAAAGCATATATTTACTACATTTATTTAATAAGCGGAGCCTGTCAAGTTAATCGCCTGCACACGGATGTCGGAGCGTGCCCGGTACCTGTCAATCCCCCGCTGTCCTCTCCGTATCCGCGTCTGCGCTGCAGCACAAAGTAATCGTTGGATTTTTCCGTCACCCATAATTTCAGCGCGTTTTTCAGAAGCACCTCTTCAGGCTTGAGCCACATGCTGCAGTCTGTTTTCAGAGATACGTGTCTTCTCGCATGACACTGCGAACATCTCAAGCGCAGGCACCCATAGCCAACGTTGTTTGCTCTCGCTTGCAACGCTTTTCCCACGTCGACAGAAACTGAGCCAAAGTAGCTACAGCGGCGGAGTTGGGATTGTAGTCTTCCACATCTGCTCCAGTGAACGTTGAACAGCAATGCTCTGAGAAAAGTAAACTACACTTCCCACAATTCTCACACCACCACGTGACTTTGCTGCGAATAATTTAAAGGGACACAGTAACGCACAGTAAACGCTACATTTACATTGTGCACAGTGTAAATGTTTTGTTTATGATTTGTAACGCGCTTAACTAAGGGGAGCAAATTGGGAAATAACCCACAAAATAAAAGTGAAATTATTGAGACGGTCAAACCGCAGATATAATAACATTTTCTATAAAATTGATTAAAAGAGGTTATTATAACAAAGTTACTTTTTCATATAAAATTAGTAGGATAGACTCTCAAAGATAGACAACACTCCCAGGGTGGATCAAAGGTTTATTATGAGTACGTGTAGTGTAAACACAAACTACCAAGATAATCATCTGACGTCACAAAGAAAAGGTATTCGCACGCATACACATCAATGTCTACGAGTGCTCAGACACACACAACAAACCAGATAGACCCAAGCAATTTCATAAAAGATTTTATTTACAATGTTAATTTTATTGTCAGTTCTTTTCATTTTAAAAGAGCAAAGAATATATATGAATCCCTTATTTAAACATTAAAATCTGAACTCATTCTTAAAAGTAACCCATTAGGTCTATGCAATGAGTAATATACATTTGCACACAACCACAAATGTGTGTCTAAAATTTTAAATTTCCATCAAACTGGAACAATATATTTCAATAAACTATGAAACATGGGTGGGAGGGAAGTACAGTATGTGTTATGTCCATTGATGTACAGCAGGTGGCGCGCGCACACACTCTCACTATCGGTTTCCACAGCTGCTCTGAATACGTCACAATGCTAAGGAAGGCAAAGTCTCAACCCTCACAAAACCACAGTGGGAATTACACCCTGAAGAAGTATTAATGATTCCCTGAATTAATCATGGAGAATTAAATCATGCTCTCTAGTTGTCTCAGAAATCACTGAGATCAACCACAGAGTCAAACAGTCACAGGGAGAGAGAATATTAATAGGCACTTAGTCAGAAACTAATCAGCAAAGGGCTCAGCAGTGCTTCAATGTGACTACAGGTCCTCAAATCCGAACTCATTTATCTGTTTCAGTCTAGTATATATATGAGTGTTTGTCTGGCTACTCAGGTCCTGACTTCATTTTGAGTGTAGACATCACTCTCGAAGGCAAGATTGTCATACTGAGGTGGTTCCTCCAGCTGCTCATCTCGCAGACCTGTAAACCAATCATAATATACACTTAGACAAAATGACCATTTGCAGCAAACTAAAGAATCCAACTGACCTATCATAATGCTGCCATGTAATGTGGCTCATTATGTATATGGTAATGCATTTTTCTATAACATTTTAAAATAAACAGATAAAATTCAAGTTACTCTGAGTGCTTGGCTCTTTGTAGATAATGTCTGTTGCATTATATATTTTAAAATATATCCAAACACGAAGGTCAGTGAATGTGTCCATTGACCAGTTAGCACTGTAAAGCTGTGACATCTAGTACAGACACCTTGTATCCGAAATATAAATATGTGAAATAATGAGAGCGTGTGGACTTTTCAAACCGTTTAGTGTGTCTTCAGGAGGAGCGGCAGGTTCGTTTCCGTGCATGGATGCATATCCAGAAGATGCAGTCTCACTTTGTGTGTGTGATGCCGTCTCACTGGGCACGTCCTCAGAAATAGAAAAAGATCTAAAATCAGGCACCGAAATATGTGGTTGCTCCTCAACATCCATCTGCGAAAAGGAGAAATTTAGACAAATAAATGATTAAAATCATAGATTTTTGATGGTAGGCAAAACAGTAACAAAGTTTCATGAAACCACGGGGGATTAAAAACAGGCTGACAAATATATATGGAAAGGAGATGAAGTGAACTGAACTTACTCTACCCATGATGACTGGGCATAAGGAAGCAGCAGCTTAGGGTCAGGGTAAACACTAAAACAAGGTGGATCCTCCCACCCTCCAGTTTTTGTTATCCAGGCACATGACCTTATGGCAAAAAAGCCAGGGGCATGGGAATATAATTTTTGGAACAGCACGAACAAAAAGTGAGCTCCCAAGGCACAAGAACAATAGCCGGAAATGCTTTGGTGTTTAGAACAGAATCCCTTGGGTATCAACCAAACTTGCCAGATACACTACTAGCCAATGTTAAGTACACTGAAAACAAGCTGAGCCGCATCAGGAAATGAATACCCGTGGGACATTAGATACTAAGGGTGGGTTTGGAGCCGAGGCCTGGTCACAGAAGGGATAATGTTGCAAATCTTTATGTTCAGGGTATAGTTATTCAAAACTATACAATGGAGTCCCTTGGTGCCATATCAGCCAGCAGAATCCACTCGGTTCACATCAAGAACAAATCCCACACACATTAGCGGAAGGTGACTTGCATGTTATCATCAACAGCTGCATGTTTGATAACAAGAAATCTTTCTATCAGGATTTTACAAGCCTATTGTTCCATGACACATCATTTGAATTTTATGTCAAGGAGATCACCACAGTCATCAACGCAGTTTGCATAGAGAATTTAGTATTGATGTCTGCTGCTAGCCTGTATGATGAGCTAACCAGGACAAGTTTAGAGAGGAACCTTAATAAAATCCTAGGTGAAAAAGGTAAATACAATTTTCACCAGCATCTCTGCTTGGAAACTTAGGACACTTTGCGAAAAGATAAGAGTTCTGCCCCATCCACAGCTCATTAACAATACAAACATAGAGAGTATGCATGTGACGTCACTTTACCAACCGAACACCAGATGAACACGCCAAAACACGCTCCCTTGATTGGCGAAACACTCAGCAAAATGGCTGCTTACATTATCAGGAAACGCAATGCCAAACATATCAAAACATTTCGAGGTCCACGGACACCTGGTTCCTTTGTAAGTCGTAAGTATCACTGTTAAGTCCAACTGCTTTTAATTTCAGCAAATAATTGCGTGTTTTAGTCCCGGTCTCTTTGTTTCTTCTACTGAAAGGAGCCATTTTGCTGCGTGTTTTATCACTCAAGGGAAAATGCCCCGGCACTCAAGGGAAAGTGACGTCAATACATGCCCTCTATACACATCTATATCTTGTATAATGACTTCAGTAAAATGTTAGTATACTAGCACCATATATTTATGATATATTTATGACCTTTCTGTGTCTTGTCAGTGTTTTTTACACACTGCAAGTCTGTATAACAACAATTTACTACCATCTCAACTGAGAGTGTAATAAGTAAACTTTGTACCCGGGTGTGTCTCAGCAGAGATAAAAGCAATTGTATAAACCAGGAGATGTGCAAGTATGTCTCTCTGTCACAATAAGTTATTTAATTAACAGTTCACCCAAAAATGAAAATTCTGTCATGTACTCCCTCTAATGTTGTTCCAAAACTGTATAAATGTATTTGTTCTGATAAACAGAGAGAAAGATATAAAAAAAAATTTTTTACTTTACGTTTACCGGCTACCATTGACTTTCATAGTAGGACACATTTTTTTGTACATTTTAATGTTCTGTTGAACACAAAATAAAATATTTTGAAGAATGTAGGTCTGGGGCACTTTTGACAACCACTGTAATTTTCCTACTAGTCACTGTTGGCCAAACTGTTTTTAGTTACAAACATTCTTCTAAATATCTTCTTCTGTGTTCATCAGAACAAATCTATACAGGTTTGGAACAAACCAAGGGTGAGTAAATTATAAAAAAAAATGTTTCTGGGTGAACTGTCCCTTTGAGGCTGTAGGTTACTGTAAGATCTTGATGGGCAGCAACAAAAGAACACAACCTCACTTTTGACATCAGTTCAACATATACATCGTATACAGCTGAGAACCCATCAGATGCTTCATGTCACACTCTGCATGACACCGAAATCAAATGCTCTAGGCACATGATCCAGTGCTTCCGTATCACACTGAATAGGGCTTACACTAGGACTTTTATTTCCTTTTTTTGCTAACTGTAACATGAAAAAATGTATTACTATACTGTATCTAACTATAACTTAATATAATAATTACAGTTCACGAAATTAAATTAGTTTCCTTAAAACTATTTTCTGTAAAGTCATTAATTGAAAGCAGGAAGGCAGCGGTCTTCCATCTCTAACACAGCGAAAGTTCAAGAGAAGGGAAGCAGATTGAATATTTGTTAGCGTGTGTGAACTGGACATAAAGGTTTGAAGCTAATACCTCTAAGCTTTACAAACATAAACCATGTTGTTTGGAATTTGACTGTTGGTTAAACTCACCTCGACTCCGAGGGCTTTAAGAATATCACATTTGCACATCGGGCAGGTCCTGTGCTCCAGCAGCCACGGCTCTATGCAGGACTTATGGAAGAAATGACTGCAAAACACACACATACTTGAATGTACGCCCAAAATAAGACTGGAAAGACAGGAACATTAAGATTTATAGTGATAACATAACTGATAACAGAAGACGTAGACATACTTGCATGTGAGAATTGACAGCACATCTCCTGGTTTATACAATTCAATACACACAGCACATGTATCAGCGTCAGGGCCAGTCTCCTGCGAAACACACACACAAGACATCAAAACATAGTTTATGATGTCAGTTGCAGTGTAGACCTGCAGTCAGTCGGTCTGTTCAATCTTATTGAAATTAATCTTTCATTAAAATATACAATGGGTCAAAATAGGCCTGTAATTTTCATCATAGGTACACTTCAACTATGAGAGAAAAAAATCCAGAAAATCACATTGTCTGATTTTTAAAGAATCTATTTGCAAATTATGGTGGAAAATAAGTATTTGGTAAATAACAAAAGTTAATTCTGCAATAGGTATGCATATCCCCCCCCCACACACACACACATATGTACCTGGTCTCCCTGCCTCAGCGTGCGCACTTGCAGCTGACCAATTGCCTTCTTTGCTTTGGCTTTCAGCTGTTTCTGTAAAAGATAAACAGGAATTTTGATCTTGTGGGGACATTTTTTAGGTTCCCATGGGAAAACAGCTTATAGTTCATACAGAATTATATTAATTGAAAATAAAAAATGCACAAAGGTTTGTGTGATTATTAGGTTTAGGTGTGGTTAGGGGATAGAATATATCATAAGCCTGATATAAAATCAATGGAAGTCAATGGAATGTCCCCATAACCAGAAACCAGTGTGCGCGCGAGTGTGTGCGAGACCGAGCCCTGGCCTAGTCTCACTGGTTTTTCAGGAAGTGTATGAATATTGCACAACTGTAATGTGAGTACAAATGCTAAGCACACACACAAAATGCAAAAAGTGTTTGCTTTTTTCCACAAACACTTGCAACAAAGGACCTTTTAGGATACTGAACATTAAACACATGATATGGAAAGGAAAACCTAACACTGTCCGTTTACAGAGAAAAACAATTTAATGTTCCACTGCTGCTTTATGAAGTCAGTCAGTCTGTCAATTCGCATGTATATACTACACTATTTAATCAACACAGAACTTAATATCCAAATCGGAAAATAATATAGAATATAACACAATATGATAATAATATATTTTACATAATATGATTATACATAATATTATGTTTCTTCACACATTTCTAAACCACACAGACTTATGCGATGTACCATATTCAACCCACACTTACCCATAAGATAACTTGTTTATCGGTGTGGGTTCCAAATAAAGCCTTTAAATCCCTATGAAACTGAGGTATGACTTTCCTCTTATACGAGGAAAGACACCTGGAAAAAAATATCTGTCCTCCATAAGATCTGACTCTTCTTTATTTCCTTGAACTATAGAAAACTGCTCAAATGATTAGAGAATAGCAGAATATTTATTTGATGTCATTAATGTGGTTAACATGTCTCATTTATCGCTTTTTTCACAAGATTCATAAACATGCCGTAACATCTCTCACAAAAAACATAATGAAAGAAAAGTTTTTTTTGGACGCTACACAGGTGTGCCTGCAGGCCTTCATAGTGACTCACCCCAGAGATTCTCACATGTTCACCTGTATACCTGCAGGGGTTCATTGACCTAATAACAGTGATCTATCTTAACTCGCTGCATGTTTGAGTTCTTACATCGAGATACGACAGTAACAGTTCCGCTACAGAACTGAAATTGATTCCATTAATGTGTTGTGTGTGTTAAACTTTCTATAAGCGTGGCTCATTCTCTGACATCGGCAGGTAAAGCATGAAAGCCTCTGGAATCTCCTAATTTCTGTGAGCTCTTATCAATATCTCCATTTATAAAACTATTTTGGTCCTCTTTCGCAATGTACCACAGAAACACAGTGTTTGCACGCTGGAATGCTAATGAAAGGAAGGTCTGCTTGGGTGTTGCTTTTGGTTTCTTACATAAAAACTGTACTAAAGCCCGACACTGTTGGGTATTGATGTTGCTTTATAGTAGTCAGTCCTGAATATTGCAGTAATTATTTATTAAATGGTTATAAAATGATGTACTTCATTATAACAGAAAGAGAACACACTTTGTTACAAAGAACAATTAAGTGATGATATGAGCAGTGGTGACTAGACTCAAAATGGTACCCGAATGAAAAACAAGCCTCTGGTTCACACGAAGCCGAGGGAAATAGAAGCTAGAGATTAATGGCGTTGTCAATATGGATATTTCTCTTAAACAAACTCATTAATTCACTACAGAAGACCTTTGTTTAGAGAACCTTCTTTGATCAATGGATGCACACTTTGGAGCTGTAAAATATTGCCCCCTATTCACTCCCATTCTACTGCTTGGAAGTAAAAGGATACGTGGTCACTCCGATTGCATTTTTATTCAAGAAGAAAGTCATATTCAGTTAAGATCCCTTGAGGGTGAGTCAAACATGGGGGGGAAATGTTGTTCCTTGTCTGAAATATCCTTTTAGTAGGCTAACTAATAAATATAACGGTTACCTATAAAATATGACCTATAAAAATACTTTATGACTAAGAATTTCCAGGGTTTTTCCTTCATGGAAAAATTGGAGGCGTTCACCTCCTCCAATTTATGTGCTGCCTCAGTCTCTCACAAAAATGATCTCAGGTGTTTTCCCTACAACACTGCCTGTATTCTGTCAACAGACTGTGCTTTGTAACTGCAGTTGCGGTATTACGTCACAGGGGAGGCGCTGTTTCGTTATCAGCCAAGTGAGGCAGTAGAGTTGCAGGACAAGAGCTAATAGAGCTGTATTAGCTGTTTCACAGGTGTTTAGGTGACTATTGTTTGTTTTGCATGCAAGCAAGTGTTACATATTTTAAAAGATTTCTTAAATTAACGTGGCGTACCTCATTGTAATGTTTTAAGCTATGCAGTTGGCTCGCTGAATCAGCGTTAGGCCCGATTTACATTCAAATGACCCTCAGTGCGTTCACAGCAATCCGAAAAGTTGAACTATTTCCATCTCGATGCAGTGCCGATGTGCATAGTCAAATCTTTTGCTCTGTTGTGGTTTGACATTTTCGTTATTAATAAGCGCTTTTATACTTGTTGTTTGGTCTTCGATCAAAAAGCTTCTGCACTTAGGTCTTAATTAATGGTCTGTTGCAGATTTAGAGATTATAGTGTTATAAAATATATAATAGGTAGAATTAGGTTTGTTTTCGTCTCGTCTTTATTTGCTTATTTTTTCAGTAAAGATCGTCCAACCTGGTCACTTTAGCGAAGGGCTCTCGAGAGCGGCTAGCCCCATGTCATATGTGCGAAAGTAAGGACTTCCTTCACTTTATTAAGAGCGACCAAACAACAAACATGCAACATTGTGCAGTGACTGGTTGTGGAAGAACACAGTCGCTTCCTTCGGATTCTGATATTAAAAATGTGTGGTTGAAGTTTATTTTTAAGTACGTTCCTGCTCACCGTGGATTCTTTCGTGAATGCTGGATTTGCAGAGAAACTGAGATTAAAAAGCAATGCTGTGGCGTCAATATTGAATCTGACCGGAATCTTATGTGAGTGAAAATAGATTTACGATGCTTCACTATTGCTTTGTTAGAGATCGCTTTATATGTCCCGATTATGTGTAACCTACGTGTCTAACCAAGTTTACAGAAGGCTCCAGCTAAGCACGTAGTTTGTCAAAAAGACAAAAAGAAAAGTACATCACAGGGCACACTGCTGTCTTTTGGAACTGTTATCCAATCATAGCAGTGGGCATTTACTTCCAAGCCACGGGAACGTCATAAGACATCAGACAACAGTATAAAATAATACATTTCCATGACCAAAGCCAATTTAAGAATCACATAACAAAACATTTCACTGTAAAAATACGTGCCAAGTCAGTATTAAGATTTCTCAGACAAACCTACAGCTGAAATCTAGTCAACACATATTCTGAAGACACTCACAATCTGCCCATATAAGCCTTTTAACACATGGATACTATGCATTACCATAATAATATTGCTTAGTTCTGAAAAAACATGATTTTAGTAAGTGCAAATACTATCCTACAACACACATTTACACAAACAAAGCATGTTCAACAGTGACCTCATTTATATTTAGCAAAGAAAAAAAGGTACCTTTGATAATGACTTTTGGCATTGGTATGCTTATGTATAAAAAAAATGTCCAATGCAATTTCCTTATTAGCCCCTGAAACTCTGTGTGAGCGCGCAAGTATGTACAGTGATCTTTGACAGCAGTAAGGGCAACCGCAGGTTGTAATTTTTAACTAAACTTTAACCAAAACCAAACATTCCCTTCATACTAAACTAAACTCTTGACCCAAACGTTGGCACATAGAGTTAGGACATTAAGGTGGACAAAATGATAAGTTCAGAACATAGTTTCAAATGGAACTAGACCAGCCAGTTTAAAGCAGGTTTAACCAGACTACTGAATAGGTAATAAGAGTAAACCTATGCACTTGATATGCTGAACAAACAAGGCAGAAATGTTAATAGGCACATATACTCTACACATTGATTCTTTTTATATTACAACAACCACATTTTCCAAACCAAATTCACTACAAAGTCCTTCAGGTAGTTGGGAAACCACATTCAATCGGTGTAGTGTTTTCAGGAACACCACTTTCATTTGAACACTGAACGCTTGCCTGACAATGCAGTGGGGTTGACAATGAGGTGTTAAATCACAATGAGCTCATTTGTTTAGTCGAAACACTCTTGTGTTTGCGGCCATGAAACAACAAAATACACAGAGAACAATCATTTAGGGCAGTGGTTCTCAACAAGAGGAGCGCGACGGTTCCCCCAAACCCCAACCATTGGAACTCAATTGTGAATGCACAGAGGAACGCGATTGCAAATTATCGGAGGGTAATGTTTAGACTCATTGTAAGCCCTGCGCAATGAAATAGTTTGCGAACAAAAGCAAAATATCTACAAAGTAGGCAAACATCCACTCAGGAGGCAGCAATTAACTCTGCATCATCTTAAGAAACAGGTAGATCATATAAATATGTTTGTCTTTCAGACTGTAATTTCAGAATAAGCGCAAGTCTCTCTCTCACGATGAGTTCAGAGTGCTACCGAACCATGCTGGGAATTAGACAACGAGATGGCCATACGACAAACGAGGAACTCTACAGACTGACCAAACCATGTCAGTCAGCGTGACCATCTGCAAGCGACAGCTGAAGTTCGTGGGCCACTGTCTTCACATTGAAGAGAACGAACCAGCCCACATCTACGCCATCAGAAGTCAGTGATAAGAACAAGCGAGGAGACCCTCGCCTAACCTTCAGACACAAGATCCGGAGCTACATCGACGAGTACAACAAAAGCAAAAAGCCCGGAATCAAATAGTTCTCCCTGGAGCGAAGAGCAGTCAATCACTGACCCGCGTCGAAAGGGAAGAGGAAACAAAAGTGATCATCAGCATCGCCAAGAATAGAGAATAGTGGAAACATATTGTCGAGCTCCATACTAGGGGACCCGACCAATGAGGATGATGATGATGACGACTAGTCCTAAATTCTTAAAATACACAAAACTATTTAAAATAAAAACTATTTTATATTTTATATTGTTATAACAATTTGGTTTATTATTGCTTTTGTGATGACAGAACTGTCCAAAACCAGGTTCATATCGACCACAATGGATAAACTTACTTTTGGTACGTGTGAAACACTTTAAAATAAGCAGCCACACGGAGGCTAAGCGGTACCTGATCGTGGTTTTGCCGTCTGAGGTTGTTTAGTCTCCGGGCGGAATAGAAAATGAAGTAGCCAACGGTTGCCGCGGTGACAATGAAGAAGGAGATGGAGACGAAAAACACGGAGTAGTGACTCATCCAGGGACCGTACTGCTGCTTCCCAACCTCTATTTCTATGGTTACGGGGATGCCTTTGTTTAGCAGCGCTTCTAGCTCCATCCCACTGACGTAGCCGATCATAACCGCTATGATGCTCGTGCCTAGAGACACAAAAACAGAACAGAATCTACTTAAAAAACACGCAGGGCAGCGTAAACCAAAGCGCACGCCACGACTCTTAGCAACCAGCCTGTTCTGATAACAGGAGAGAAAAGCTGTCCATTTCCTATGAATGGTTTTATTAAAGTTAATAAACATCTCATCTCCAAAAATAATGAAAATAAAACCGTGACACTCGACACAAAGTCACTAGGTCATTTTTTTTACTTTAAAAGAAAACATTAAAGGTTTGGGTTTTGAGTCAAATCATAATTTTTCGGATCAAATTTGTATTTTTCATAACACTGCCTGACAATTGCCTAACAACGCAAAATAGCAACCACTCCTCCACACACCTTTTATGACATAACCTGAGATTATAAAACACGTGGATTTATTACAGATTGCAAAATAAGCATCAGGTCTTTACAAAGCATGTTTTCATTATGATGGCCATTGTCCTTTAAAAATCAGAAACCAGATCCGAACCACAGATCTAATCCGGTTTCCTTATTTCTCTAAACAAGAGACTATTTCCTTGTGCGCCTTTCGAGGAGGAGGTCCTACATGATCTCTCTATGAACTGTCCACTTTAAACAACTTACACAACACCATAACGCCCGGGTTAGAGTACAGCTGGCTCCCAATGTTGGTTTAAATAAGTAATCGGAATAGAAATACAGAACATCTACGCCAATTTATAGGAGAAGCACTCAATAAAATATTTTATCAGGACTGTGGTCCAAAGTCACCTATAGGAGCTTAACTCACATACCTGGGTGAGACATCTGAATTACCCGATGATCAGTCCCAAGATCGTTAAATATAATAGCAGCGACAGCGCCATTCCCGGCCGCGATGTTAATTTTGTCGGTGAAAGTGCATCCGTTTCCGCGCTGAATTAAGGCGATCCATCCCTTGGTGACGTTCGGTCGGAGATAAACCGTGTCCCGGTCACAACCGTAGATTGGTCTTGCTAAATACACGCTCCCCGAGACAGAAGTTTTGGGTGAATCTTGTCCATACAACCCGATTTCCTGCTGACGCCAGGTTGTTTCGTTCGTCTTAGGATCGACATAGGAAACGTTCAAGTATGCGGTGCACAGGGACGCTGCCTGCGCCAAGCGCACACTCGACACCTGGAGGAAAGAGGCCACCAGTAACCACGCAAACACATCCCGACCCACAAGAGGCCCCATATTCGGTCAACTATCTCTTCCGCTACCCTCTTAAGTACAGTTCAAAACACAACAGAGTCTAATTAAATGTTTAAAATTGTTCCGCAAACACAACAACGTTAGTTTCCTATTGTCCGCCAACAGGTGTTTTAGTAACGCAACTGAGTTGAAACTCTACCTCGGTGAGGTCACGGCGACTCAAGCCACGCCCACCCCATCTTATTAAAGATACACGCACATACAAATGTCTGTTGTTTTTTCCTCCCTAGATATGTGTTCCTTGTTTTTTGTACCTCACTAGCTCCTACTGTACCTGATCTATGCACCCTCATGCATGTTCAACAATTACACACAACTTGTTAAAGCTGTATGGGTTCATGAATTACAAACAGGCTATTTACGTTGATACAAAAGAGGAAACATAATAGGAGCTATTTGTAAAAGTAACCTCCAAACAAAAGACTGTTGTGTAAGACAGCTACTTCATATTCTCATTATTTGTATTTATATAAGCCTTTTGTGTAGTTAATAGAATAGTGTGTAAAATAATATTTGGTAATAATTATTTTTGTTTGCTTGGAGTTGCAGCTTTGTTTGTGTCAGAATGTTTATTTTCAAGAAGTGCAAATGAATGAAACGGTCAAAAAAACTTGCCTCTAAGAATCAAAACTAATTACTTGTGCGATGATCACTCTTTTTAAAAGAGATCTTATAGGGGCGTCATGCATCTATTTTTTTAAGGAATGAACACAAAATGAACATCGAGCACAAAATCAAATAAAATACAAATGAAGCGAAGCGGTTACCCTTTGTTTAACTTCCTTTAATAAATATTTATTATCGATTACAAATTGCTTCCATTATGAAACAAAAACATATACAGTAATGTAATATAATACATAATATAATAATTGAAGTGCATCTATTTCTTAATATATGAACAGTGTGAAAAACGTCCTCGCCATGTGATTTGGAGTCACTGAAAATTAATGTTATGAGAGTGCGTTTTATCCGGCCAAAAACAAACGTTTTCGACACCCGTTTTCTTGTGATAAATGCACGTTATGAACATGAAATCAGGTCAACCATGCAGGAAGTGGAAACATTTATTTCAAGTGTCCATATTGCTAGTGCTAATAACAGTAGATGCAAATCACCACTAAACGTAACGTTTGAAATTGCGATGATTTTATGTTTAAATGTGGCTTATGTTTGGAAAGCCATTTTAGTTATCCAGTCAAGAATATCAATATATTTCTGATTGATATTAATGAAATACATTGCAAGTAATACATATATTATTTTATAGCACATCGTTTTTAGATATAAAATAAGTAATGACCATCATGTTTATTAATTAGTTTTACCACAATAACGCAATATCTACTCCAGTACTATGCTTTTGTTTTCTGCCGTTTTAGAGTGTTCCGTGGAATACATCAGGGAGCACTGCGCCAGCTACGGACCAGCTCAGGATCAATTTCGTCTAAATCATTTTTAAGGTGTTCTTGATTTCTTTTAGGAATAGGACTTCTTTGTTTCCATGAGCAATTTTTCCTTTCGTTGATATGTTTTTAGAATTTTTGTTAAACCAGTATAGAGATCGCTTGTTGCATTAGGTGGTCTATATACACAAAGTACAATAAATGACATTTGGGGCGATAGTTTGATTGTAAGACCAACACACTCTATAGTTTGATCTGGAATGTCTATTTGGTGACTGTCAATAATGTCTTTTACGTAGATCAAGACCCCACCCCCTTTTCCCTTTCCTCTGTATCCTCTGTATAGCAGGCCTAGGTGTACCACTTGCAATTGTGAAATTGATCGTTCCCTGGCAGCAGTCCAACTCCCACACATTTGCATAGTGATGATCGTCGTCAGGCAGAGCGATACAATAAGCACATTTAACGCCTGGATTGACTTTGATGGCCAAGATTTCCAGGTTTTAGAGGCAGATCTTAGATCGGGGGTTTTTCAGATGTCTTTAGAAAAACAAGAGCATCAGCACCTGCCAAGCTGCTACCCGCTGCCGCTGCTTCCATCTTAACATAAGAGATAATGTATCAGTTTAAATACATTTCTAAGGCATTATTCTTTGTAAAATATGTTTTGCATTGTAAATCTAAATCAAATTCTCACTACGCATTATTAGAAACACAATTAAATAATGTTCAAAAGAAAAATTACTTGCTACCTTCCATCTGTAGGCTACTTAGTACCACAGAAACACAATGTGACGACGCCTTGCTTTGATAAATTTGATTTGATATGAAGTGTTATAAATTTAATAAAGTGTTATAGATTTAATAAGTGCAAATACGTGATGTAAATACTGTCTGTGGAAGGCCTTTGCTAGCATGACCTTACATTTACATGAATGCTAGTCTTTCTTTAATGTAAAAAATACCAACAGCCAATGAAATCCGTCCATTGCATGTAATTGAAAACCTGTCGTCTGTTAGCAGGTGTTAGCTAAAATTACCATTCACTACCTTACCAAACTAACCAGCAGTGCAGTTTCTTGCTATATGCAGACTATACGGCTGCATGGGGCCCTGCAGCCACCCGCAAACGGCAAGTTCAGCCACATATTTTATTATATTTTGGAGAATTAAAAGTACCTGTCTTAATTTGCATGTATTGCATGCATTCATTATGCATTAATTTGCAAAGCAAGTTATAGTTCGTTATCAACGTGCTAGCACTTTTCTTCAACTGATGCACTGACTTGAGAATATGGAAGAAAAAGAAGAAACTCATCTTTCTATGCACAGTTATGCAAGGAAAACTCTAAGCACTGATATGGAAACTTAAGTACCAGGTGGGTAATTTCTCTTGTGGTTGTTTGCACTTTTTGAGGAAAGTGAGTTGAACGCGTGGTTCATTCAGTTGCATAGCTTGATTTATTTCCTCTTTCATATTGTTCGTTGTTTATGTCATTAATATCTTTTAACGCCAGAGGGCTCAGGGATAGTGTCAAAACAAAAGCTCTTTTTTTGTTTGCTAAAAAACACAAGTCCAATTTTTGTTTTCTTCAGGTGTGTCATTCTATTAAAGATGATTACAAATGGTGGAAATCTCAGTGGGGTAAAGATATTTGGATTTCACATGATACTGAACATTCTGCTGGAGTATGCATTTTGAGAAACACGTTTAATGAGCATATATTAGGTTCAGAATCAGATAGTTTGGGCCACTTTCATTTATTAGTGATTTCACTTAACCAACAAACTATAATTCTTGGAAATATATATGGATACAATACTTCTCAGGATAATAAATGATTCTATGACAAGTGAGATGAGAAACTCACACGTTGGTCAAAAAAATTCCCTAATGCTTTTTTAATGCCAGAGGAGACTTTAATGTATCATTAAATAATGATTTGGATAGATATCCGCCAAAGAGGACTGCGTGTCTTAGCCCCACATTGTTAGGATTAATAAATAAATTTGAATTGGTGGACATTTGGAGAGAAAGACACCCTAACAATTTGGAATTTACCTGGGCCAACAAAAGTGGGTCTAGTCAATCTCTAATTGATTATTGGCTCACATCAAAACGCATGTCCAATTTTTCTCTAAATGTTGGCATTCAATACACCCATTTGACTGACCATAAAACTATCTTTATTAATACCCCTTTAACGGCAGATTATGTACCAGACCATAGTAAACCCTCTTTGTGGAAACTTAACAGTTCACTTTTAGAATTACCAGATGTAAATGATAAAATTACAAAGTTAATTGCTCAATATTGGAAAGCAGCCACAATTCTAAATTCTTTTTGGACGAATTGAGAGCTTCTAAATTTTGAAATTGGAGTTTATTTAAAGAATGTTGGAGCAATCTTAGCCAAAAAGAGAAGAGTTCTTGAGGACAGCCTGGTAATGAAATTATCTCAAACCCGTAAATTGTTTAGCTTTGTCAGGGGAAATCTGACCTTGCAGCTCTGCAAACTAAATTAGATGATTTATATTTATCGAAAGCCAGGGGTGCTTATATAAGATCCAGGAAAAGATGGCTCGAAGAAGGTGAACTTAATTCTGCATATTTCTTAAACTTGAAAGAATAAATTTTACACTATCAACAATTGAGAAATTATATGTTGATGGTAAAATGATAAAAGATCCAAAGGATATTGCCAATTTCAGTGCCATTTTTTATAAAAATCTTTATAGTTCAAAATGTACAGAGCAGATATCGAATTTATTTCTGGATTCAGTTAATAATATTGAATCTATTTCTGAAAGTGATAGAATGTGTTGTGATGGAACTGTAACTCATGAGGAAGTACAAAGCACAATCAAGAGCTTGAAAAACAATAAATCCCCAGGAGGTGATGGACTCACTGCGGAGCTGTACAAATTATTTGCCAATGAACTTTCTCCTTTTTAACAAATGTTTTTAAAGAGAGTATTGATAAAGAAACTTTACCTCCTACTTTAAAGCAGGGTATCATCACTCTTATTCCTAAACCAAAGAAAGATTTTATTAATCTAGACAATTGGCGGCCCATCACTCTCTTTAACAATGATTATAAAATTTTTGCCATAATATTTGCTAAAAGGCTTAAAGATTGTTTGGATAGCATTATAGATGAAACTCAGTCTGGATTTATGAGAGACCGACACATAATGAATAACATTGGATTAGTTTTAGACTTATTTGATTATACCAACATAGTGGAACATAAATTTTATTATTTTCCTGGATTTTTATAAAGCCTTTGATTCAGTAGAGCATCATTTCATTTTAAAATCAGTGCAAAGGTTTGGTTTTGGTGAGTATTTCTGTAAGGCTGTAAGAACTCTTTATTACAATTGAAATAGTACCATCAAATTAAAATACGGTACTTCTCCTAGGTTTTACTTGTCACACGGTATTAGACAAGGTTGTCCAATACCCCCTTATCTGTTTTTACTAGTTTCCCAAATATTTGCATCTTATGTTTCTAATAGTGGTCTTCCGAGTATCTCTATTGCTGACAAACAGATACTCATCAGTCAGTTGGCTGATGATACCACTCTTTTTTTGCATGATGCAAATTAAGTTCCATCAGCACTAGAATATATCCAGCAATTCTCCAAAGCTTCAGGCTTAGTTCTGAACCTATCGAAATGTGAACTGATGTCCATCAAAGAGTGTAATTTGCCACAAATTTGTAATATTCAAATTAGAGATCAGGTATCATATTTAGGTATTATTATAACAAAAATGAACAAGAAAGATGCTCTATAAATTTAAATTTTAATGCTCTTTGTATGTGGCTGCAGCGAGATCTGTTATTGAAGGGAAGAATTTTACTAGCCAAAGCTGAGGGCTTGTCAAGGCTAACATATTCTGCTCTTTCTTTGAATGTTGACACTGCTATTCTCAAAAAAATGTATACCATGCTCCTCAACTTTGTCTGGAAGAATAAAACTCATTTTGTCAGAAAATCTGTATTTATGAACTCCATTGAAAAGGGGGGGTTAAACCTTCTTGATTTTACTACGTTAAACCACACCTTTAAAATAAACTGGATAAAAAACTTTATCAATAAGCCTGCATCTATCTGGAATTTGATCCCTAATGCAATTTTTTCCAAACTAGGGGGTTTAAAATTCTTATTAACCTTTAATTCTTAAATTATCCCTTTTTCATAGGCAAATGTTATTAGCTTGGTCCCTCATCTTTTAACACAATTTTACTCCTCACTCTTAATTTGGAATAATAAGGACCTACTGTATAAACCTAAATCTCTTTTGTTTGATAATTGGGTTAGTAATGGAATTACTTTTGTGTCTCAACTTTTCAATCAAGATGGTTCAATTTGTAATTATTCTGAGTTCTTGGTAAAGCATGGGATTTCTGTTACTCCAAAAGAGTTCGCCATCGTGGCTGATGCAGTGCCACGAGGAGTTATGCTTTATAAAGGATTCTCTTTTTCATCTGTTTGTCTCTCAGTGGATCTGTGTTAGAAATTTATAGGTAAACAATGCCTTTCTTTATCTAAATCAAACAACAATAAGAAAATTCGAGTCTTGTTTCAAGAGGAGTCTGTTTCTGTGCCATATGCAATTTCTTATTGGAATGGTTTTGTAAGTGATATTCCTTGGAAAAAAGTTTGGACATTACCTCACAAATACCTTATAACTAATAAAACGAGAGAAATCGCCTTTAAATTAATTCATAGCGTTTACCCAGTTAAGTGCTCTCAAAAGACTTAAGAATGACATTGATACCCTCTGTTCTTTCTGTTCAGAGAAACCTGAGACCACTTTACATTTGGTTTGGAACTGCTTTTTCACAGTTACATTTTGGTGTGCCATTTGTGATTTAATCAATTATGATGTAAATCCTAATGTTGATTTTACATACAGAAATGTAATTTTTTGTTTTCATGAATGTGAAAAGTGATATTTATTTTATAAACCTTATTTTTCTGTTAGCTACATTTCACATTCACAAATCTAAATGATATAAATGCACTCCTCTTTTTTTTAGGTTTAAACGTGAGTTGAAAATGTACTTTGAGTCTGTGGAGTTCTCTAAAAATTTAAAAGCTACAAGAACAGTGGCTGTGTTTAAGGAAGGATTTGGCCCTTAATCTGGATTGAAAGACTGAAGGAATTTAGTCTGGATTGAGGGAATCCTGAGGTTGTATTGACAATGATAATGGTTGTGTTTGTTTTTCTGTTTTCTTCTACAAGCATTTAATAAAAAAAAACTTCCACTGAAGTGATGAAAATAACGGTAGACGCTAATTACAATGTCATCAAAACGTACTTAGTGCAGAGAAACGCAAAAAGAAAACCGATGAAGAAAACCGATCACAGATTAAAGGTAAGGCATTTGTTCTGGGTGGAGGGGGACTCATGACATGATGCAAACTTTTAGTTAGAAGTTAGTTTGCTACTTTTGTCATGCTGGGTAGCTCAGCTAGCCTCAGATAAATGTGAGAATACCTCAACTAATGGTCTATGGTTGTTTGTAAATAAAGTCGAGTTTGCTTTACAAAAAGGCTGAAATAAATGTGTTTCAAGCATAGACATGTACTATTTTATAAATAAAACCAATTATTATCAGACTGTCAGACACCAAACAGGACGAGGACCACAAAAGCGTCACAAAAGTTTATTTAAGGGTTGAGGGTTAAGGGGATTTCAGGGGTTCCGGGGGGGTACAGGAGTTCCAAGAGTCTGCGTGTGTGTGTTCCCCCAGTAGCCGAACAGCGATGGCAGGAGCTGGATGATCCGGGAAGTCCTGGGGGAAACACACACAACAGCAATTGAAACGAAGCAGCAGTACAGTCAAGGACTAGGCGGTATACGTAGAAAAGGGACGGAAGGCAGGTCAAGATTACCGGGGCTGGAGAACACAGAAGTAGTCGAGCGGGTCCGGGATCACAGGCAAAGAGTCAAGAGGCGTTTTCCAAAACAGGCAGGTAACGGGTGCTGGTTGCAGACGATCTGACAAGTGTGGACTGAAAAGCAAGGCTTTAAATACAGGGCATGATGAGTGGTGAATGCAGTGCAGCTGGTAGGTAAACGAGGGTGAGGCAGAGCAAAGCAGGAACAGGTGGAGGTCATCAGACTTCAATCAGCGTGTGTTACCAGGCAGAGAGAGAGCTCATGACACAGACTGAATATTTTCCGATTGTTCTATTGAGTGGAATAATCAAATGATAAAATGATATACGGACCTTCGTCCAATCAGCAGTAGCTATCCCATCTCAACAAAAGAAACACCTTTTCTGGTTTGACTGATTTGTTGTTGTGTTTTCTGATTTGCTATTTTGTCTCCCGAATTGTGTTTTATGGTTTGTTGTTTTGTTTTTAGATTTGATATTGCGTTTTCAAATGTGTAATTTAGATTTTTGTTTTGTATTTAAGATTTGTTACAATTTTGCGATTTGTTGTTTTGGTTTGCACTTCACGGCCATTTTGGATCAAATTAATGCAAGGGTAAACAGATATGACTTTTGAACAGTAGTCTACGTCCAACAGAATAATTCTAGCATTTACCTTTATGTAGTATTTACTATTATTCCTAAAAACAACTGGATGATTGACACTTTGTGATAATAATGTTTGTTCCAAAAGAATTGGTAGTTTATCAGATATATAAAATATAAACTGTGACAAGACCGACTTTCAGTCTGTGTGTTGTTGGGATTTGTCAATGATTTCAGTGCAGTTTACATAGTTACGTTCAGTAGGTGGCAGCGAGGGACTGTTATGAGTGAGTCTGTCAGTCAGCAGATTATTCAAACATTTCAGTCCAAAAGTCTGCTTTATTCAGGAACAAACTATGGCTATCAATATGTCAATCATAGCTATTGAATCCTGCATATGAATATGTAATTGTTATAGAGTGGGAGGGGGTAATTGTTAAGTGGGATATTTCCTGTGGGGGGCAGTCAAGAGTTATGAGATGTGCATGCTTAAAAAGCATTGAGAAAGTCTTCTGGTGTGTCGTTGTGAACATGTGTATGTTCCCCCGCACGATTGGATTAAACCAGTTTAAATATGCCGTCCTGTTTCCCTCGAGTTATCAAATTATTCTCGAAACTTCGTTTGTTTTGCCCCCATGTGGGAAGTGTTTATTTTCCAGTTTGCATTTTTAGTCCTGTCCGTGTTTTTTCCTGTCGTGGGTGTTTGTTTTGTTTTTGTTATTAAAGTCTTGTTTAAAACCCCTTAACTGCTGCCTGCGCTTGGATTCTTCTACACTAACGTCCACTTCACAGGGACATCCAGAAAAGTGTCTCTACTGCTTTTTTATATAAAGTTGTGCTCTTTTGTCCATTCCGGATTAAATGAGGTCTGACGTTTCAGCAAGTTACCGTTATGATGTGATGAAGACAGCAAGTGGACTCCACTTCCATGTCGTGGAGGCTTGTTTACGTTTTTAACCAATGATATATCAGATATTTATTTGACACCTCTTTCAGCCAATCATTTGTTTGACCAGAGATCTTAAGGCATTAGACGCTATGCTGCTGCGTCCCAATAAATGTTCTAAAGCGGGTTTTGTTTAGGCCGATTCAGCACAACTCCAAAAAGGAGGACAAATGAGTGTCCGGTTTGAGGCTGCCCCTCCGGACGTATGGCCACCCTAGACAACGGTGAGTCACCCTGTATCACCCGACAACCGCAACAATCTCCTTCTAGGGCCACTCATGCAGGCTCAGCTCAGGTGCCAGTCGCGTGCAGCGCTGCACCCATCTAAACAGAGTTTGCCCTTCCCCTTCTGACTTTCACTTTTGTTGCCCGCATATGGAAGTTTTTATTTATTCTAGGCCTATGTGAATTTCTGCATCCACTGTATGATTTGTTTATTTATTTTCCACCTCGGAAGGGCAACGTGAGTCGAGAAGGACATATGGGCAGTTGCCCTGGCAACCTGAGCAACCCCCCTGTGCACGTCCCTGGAGGTTATACATCCAGTAGTACATACAGAAAACCATTCGAAAAAATTATTTACAAAATAACACTGTTCATTAATGAGAAAAGGTAAATGAACAATGTTTTCGTACCAAAACCACATTAAAACAAGTGCATAAAAGTGGCAATGTCATAAAAAAAGGTAACAAACGTAACTTTCCTTTTATAGCATGTTCCTATGGGTTTGGGCGAACGGCAGCATAGTTTTTAATAACCTGAGAGAATCTAATGACTTTGACCTCTTTTGTTTTGGCTTTCAAATCCTGCCACAGGTATTCAGGAGAGAGGAGCTTACTTGGATTGTTATAAATAAAGTATTTGTTCAAGTGTGATTCCTCCTGCCACACTGCCTCTATGGATTTAGCCGTGTCTGGCTAATTGCTCCTGCACGTTTTAGCAAGCTGAAGCACGTCTTTAACTAAACCACCTATCACTGCTCCGCCATAATAATAATCGCCCTCTGCTGAGGGAATAAACGCCTGTGATTCTGGTCTACGCTCATACACTCATAATTGTTCACGTGGTGTTTGATAGTAACCAGGGTGTATAACGCCCACGAGGCGATCCAAAGACTCTGCCCCCCAGTGGCCATAGAACTGTGTATCTACATCCAGGCTGAAAAGGTAATCTGCTTCATTGGCCAATTGGCTCTCGATCAGTTTCTCCAGCTTTTCTATCCTGCGCAAGGTTATTTCCTGCCATCTGTTAGAACTAGGGACTTTTAGTACTGTAAGGTAACGTTCAGTTCTAGTACCATCTGCATCCATGCCCCATGTAGGGCCATGTAGGGACGCAGGGTTAATGTAGGGACGCAGATGGTACTAGACGTCTGCGTCCCTATTAAGCCAAAAAGTTTGACCGAAGGAGGCTGGGTGATCATTTCAAACTGACATTGACAGCCGAAGCGGATCAAACTACAGGAAAAGTCAACTGATCTAAAGTTGGTTGAAGCTCATTCATGACCGTTTTGTTTGATGGATTTACGGAGGATTATTACTTTGATTGATTGTGGATTTCAAAGGACTAAAAACCTGCAAGTAAAAAGGGGATACAGCACACACGAACGCCAACGTAGTCTTCAGCGTTTATGGAACTGCAGGTATGAAAGCGCTTTCACTTGAACCTGAGTTAAATGGCCATATACAAACAGTGTGCACACAAAACAAAACAAACAAACAAAATCCAATGCATTGGTGGTTAAAAAAGGCGTGTTTGTGAAACCAAACTGTTTATCTTGTTGAAATGATTGTTTACGATGTCTGAGGTGATGTTTATGATGTAAATATGCAGTGAGGTATATAAAGACTTAAAAAAACGGCGGATAAAAAGGAGTTTCATGATTCTGAAAAGGAGGCTCAAACTCAGAAACCGGAGAGTAAAAATTTTGAACCAGCTGTACGAAAATGAGAAACAAAGCTTACTGAAAAAGTGTTAATGGCAAAATTCTATAATTTACAGAAACAAAGAAAGTCAAAATATGACAAAGCATCCCAACTGAAAAAGACTATTCAAGAGCTTATGAATAATAAAGAATATGAAACTTAGGTCAAAGGTATGTTTGTAAAGTTTACATCGCAATGCAAAGAAGCAAAGGAAGCACATGAGTCTTTGATTGTTTTATTGCCTGACGAAGAGAAAGAAAGGCATGAAACCTGGTTTAAAGCAAAAATGATATGGGTGGTGGAATTCAGTACTGTGGTAAATAAATGGTTGGAAAAACTACAGAAGGAAAGTGATCTTGTTGCTGACGAAATTGAACCCAAAGATAGTGTTTCGAATGAAGAAACAAGAATCAGGACTCGCACTTCAAGCTACAAATGTAGCCACCACAGTTCCCGCTCCAGCAAATCTAATGCCTCTGTGCAACTTGCACGCATTCAGTGCATTCAATGTCGCTCACGCAGAGTCTCTAAAAGCAAAGCATGATATTGCGCAACAATTGAAAATGATACAGAAGCGTAAAGAACAAATGGATATTCATACAAAAATCGCAGCCTCCAATGCAAAGCTATCTGTGCTCAGGAATTTTGAATACCGAGCAGACAGTATCGCAGCGGATGGAATGGAATCATATGTCAACAAACAATCCAAATCCGCAACTGCATCTTTTTTCCCAAGAGTTGAGACACAGCCAAGGAATACTTTACAAAGCAACACAGATGCCATCTCACAATCTGCATCATCCCATCATGTTCAACAACACGCATCAGCGTGGCCAAGATTAGCTGCTTCAGTAGATGATGGAAGGTTTGGTTTAGCACAGAATGTGTTCAAAAACATCAAGAGATAACGGAGTTGCTCATACAGCAGCAAAAGTCTCAACACTTGCCACCACGTGAGATTCCAGTGTTTGCCGGGGATCCATTGCAATTTAGTTTGTTCACCAAAGCTTTTAAACATTGTGTGGAGGAAAAAACAAGAGAGTGCCCATGAGAAATAGTTCGAAGCCTTATGAATATGGTACTGGAAAAAGGTTATGATACAGCTAAAGCAATGCTTAAACAGCAGTTTGGAGAGGACCATTTTGTCTCTGCTGCATATATGGAGAAGGTGCTTGGATGGCCCATGATCAGGTATGAAGATATCACAGCTCTTCAAGATTATGTACTATTTTTACGTGGGTGTTGCAATGCGATGGCAGATCTACAGTACATGCAAGAGTTAGACATGCCAACAAACACGAAAGCAGTAATTCTGAAGCTTCCATTTAAACTCTTTTAAAAAGGAGAACAACAGCATGTGATATCATGGAAAGACAGAAACGAAGAGCTACATTTTCTGATGTTGTAAAGTTAATTGAATACCAAGTTAAAGTCATTTCAGATCCAATATTTGGGTCTATTGAAAATGTGGAGATAAGAACAACTGCTAAACCAAAGATGTCTACAAATGGAAATCACAATCCCACACAAAGCCTAGGCTGAAAGGGGATAGTTTTGCTTCCAGTGTCACCAACGTTGAAAAACCCTTTTTGGTGAAATACAAAAGGGAAATGTTGACATTCCAATCAGCCGATTCAAGAGTAACTCCACCACCTGTTTGTTCTGTTCACAAAGTCATTGTTTGGAGCAATGTAAAGAGTTTGAAAGGAACGGGATGGGGTCTCATTAGAAGGGGAGAAAGCACAGTCCAAATATGAGCTTAATAATAATACAGGAAAGCGGTTGTCAGATTTGTCCATAAATAGAGGTCTAAAAAAAGTCAAGTAGGAACATTTTAGAAATGGTAACAAAACCCACTACAAATGTGATTGC
Organism: Barbatula barbatula; assembly: GCF_947034865.1. Lineage (NCBI taxonomy): Eukaryota > Metazoa > Chordata > Actinopteri > Cypriniformes > Nemacheilidae > Barbatula > Barbatula barbatula. The sequence goes on along the minus strand of NC_136767.1, from coordinate 22,627,992 downwards.
ACATGCACAGTGAATAGCCATATTTGTTCTGTTCACAAAGTCATTGTTTGGAGCAATGTAAAGAGTTTTAAAGGAAGAAACATAGGGAAAAGGTCAACTTTATAAAGGAAAAACCTGTCTGTTTTGGTTGCTTACATGTTGGACACATGAGCAAAGAGTGCAAACGGCGCTTGACTTGCAAAGTGTCCAACTAAGAACATTCCAGTGTTCTTCACATTCAGTTCAAGGAACTCAAAGTTGATAAAGCTGTCAACACAAACTATGAACCATTTGTAGGACCAACTATCAACAACACGCTTGTATCTGCCCAAATATGTGGTCATATAGGGGCCGGGGGTAGCAATGGTATATTACCTATACTTCCAGTTCAGGTAAAGTCTGCAATGGGCAAAAAAATTGTTCAGACCTATGGATTTCTGGACACAGGCAGAACCTCTACTTTTTGTTCAGAAAATTTGATGAAAAGGCTTCAACTGAACGGACGAAAGACAAAAATTTGTTTGCTTACAATGAGTCCCAAAACAGCAGTCTCAAGCTATGTGGTAAACGATTTGGAGATTTCAAGTCTTTCTGGTAAGGATTTTTATGGATTACCAGAAGTTTAAACACAGAAGCAAATGCCTGTAAATCAAGCAAATATGGTCAATCATGAAGACCTAGCACAATGGCCATATCTTGATGGTATTCGGATTCCGCACATTCAAGCTGAAGTGGAGCTGTTATATAATGTCTTCAAATTACTTAAACCATGGGAAGTAATGTTGACTAAGTATTTTTTTAATTCGAGACATTAGGGCCTTATTGTGTGCTGTGTCATGTGTTTACTGTGTGCATTTATATATTGGCGGCACTTTGAATTGTAGTGGCTATTCACTGTGCATGTGCAATCACATTTGTAGTGGGTTTTGTTACCATTTCTAAAATGTTCCTACTTTACTTTTTTTAGACCTATATTTATGGACAAATCTGACAACCGGCTTCCTGTATTATTATTAAGCTCATATTTGGACTGCGCTTCCTCCCCTTTTAATGAGACCCCATCCCGTTTATTAGATCTCATCATCATGCTCCACCTTTCTGCCCATATTTGGACGATACTTCCTGTAATGGAGTAACTTCATTATTGCCACTGCATTGCTGCTAATGATTGCAATTAGTGACTAATTGTCTAACAGCTGGCCATGTGGGTTTGAAGGAGATAAAAACTGGTTCTTTGGAACTGGAAGGGAGTCTTCTTGCCTGGTGGCTGGTGTTCTGCCATTGTGTTTGACGTACTACCCTGCACTGCAAATGAAGCACAGGTTACCAGGGATCTCTGTTTTGACCACCGATGTACTGCAGCTGGATTTTCTCAACGCTCTCTAATGTCCCCTAAAGGACTGTAACTATAACATATCACACAGTGTGAATGTGTGTCCAGTTTCTACCTGTGGTGTCTGTTCATTGTGGTCGCTTTTATTGCCTCAGAAATACCGATCTTGTGGTTCCAGTAGTCAATGTTGTCCTGAAGATTTTGGTTCTCCTCAAATCTCCCTCAACGCTTGCTGTTTGCTGCCTAGAGTACTGTAACTTTCTCCTGTGGGTCTGACGACTGCCGTGACCCCCCCTGGACGTGTCCGTTCGACTTCCTAGAGGGAAAACTGCTGAGAAACCTGAACCTTCCTCTAAATGGCTTCAGAGATTACCTTTTAGTGAACTCTTGCCTCTACATAACACTCATAGTTAGGGAGATTGTCCCTACGCCCTATGTACCATATTGGGGTGGGTCATTAATGATTCTCTAGGCAGTTATCAAGATGAACATACTGACAGAGTTAATAGGATCTCTGTTGAAACCTTGGAGTTGCTTTTGGAAAAGTAATACCTGCATGTTTTCAATGAGAGGATTTTAGAGGACGAATAAATAGCCAGAGAGGATGCAAAGTTCATGGATATCATGGAGAAATCTGTGACCTTCAAAGAGGGACATTGTAGTTTGAAACTGCCTTTCAAAAACAAAGATATTGTTATGCCCAACAATCTTAACATTGTTAAATAGCGTCTTGTTGGGATAAAAAAGTCAAATTTCATAAAGATTATACAGACTTTTTCAATGACATGGTTATCCAAGGCTATGCTGAGAAAGTGCCAGAGCATCAATTGAATCAAAGGGTTGGAAAGTTTTGGTACATTACACACAATGGGGTGTAGCACCCTCGTAAAGGCAAGTTACGAGTGGTATTTGATTGTGGAGCAGAATGCCAAGGCACATCTTTAAATAGTCAACTTCTACAAGGCCCATACCTCACAAGCTCTTTAATTGGTGTTCTTCTGAGGTTCAGACAAGAACATGTTGCTTTCATGACTGACATCAGAGCAATGTTTTACCAGGTCAAAGTGGCAGAGGAAGACAAAGACTTTCTCCATTTCCTATGGTGGCGAGGCGGAGATGTTACTCAAGATGTGGCTGTCTTTCGAATGACTGTTCATTTGTTTGAAGCAGTTTCATACCCGAGTTATGCATGTTTCGCTCTGAGGAGAACTGCAAAGGATAATCAGCACTGCTTTAAAGATAAGGGGTAATTGACACAGTGAATAAGAACTTCTACATGGATGATTGCCTAAAAAGCTTATCTACAGAGCATAAGGCGAATCCGATGGTCAAAGATCTGACCACACTCTGTCACAAAGGAGGCTTCCATCTAAGGCAGTGGGTCAGTAACAGCCGTGGGATCTTACAGTCTATAGCAGAACAAGATAGATCTAGGAATCTTGATGAGCTCAACTTGGATCGAGACCAACTACCAGTGGAAAGGGCCTTAGGACTTCAATGGTGCATACAGGCTGACACCTTCAATTTCAAAACTATTTGCAAAGAAAGACTGCCAACTAGACGTGGAATATTGTCTGTGATTAGTTCAGTGTACGATCCTTTAGGATATCTTGCACCACTGACACTTCTAGTCAAAATTATCCTCCAGGAGTTGTGCCGAATAAATCGTAACTGGGATGATGAAATTCCTAAAGTTCTTGAACAAAGGTGGGTGAAATGGATTACTGACTTGGATCAGTTAAGCACATTCAATGTTGACCCATGTCTGAAACCAAGTGATTTTGGACAACCTGTTATGGTCCAACTTACTTACTGTTGTTTCTGGTTAATGTAACGTGACAATAAGTCCTGTAGTAATCCATAATCAGCCCTGTAGTAATCCATAATCAGTCATATTTGTACATGTATTTTGGAAAAGTAAAAAAAATATTTTTTATTTTTGTCAAATGTTTTCATGTGTCATGTCATTCTTTCAGTATTTCACATTTGCTGTTGGATGACTTTGTGTTACTCCTGAGGTTTGAATTCAACAGGCAATGCACTGGAATGGACACAATAGATCTATAGAAATGCTGATTTGAAATGAAAATCGTCTCCTAATTTTTTCCATGGCTGTATGTTTCTCCCTTCTGTCAAATACATTTGTGTGTGTGTGTGTGTGTGTGTGTGTTTAACAAACAGCATATGACAAAACAAGATTGGGAATTACATGAATGTGATACAATGTGTATTTTTGGGTACCTATTCCTTTTTATTTATTTGATTAGTACACAGATTCATGGAAACCGCATTAAAATCTTCCACCGGTGTCTTTGGGCCATGTAAGAAAACAGATAGGCTTGTTTGCTGTTATTAAATGCATTTACATCATATACATCCAGATGATCATATACAGCAGCTATTATGCTCAGGGGCATGTTGTGCATAAAAACACAGTAGTACATACAGAAAACCATACAAACAAATAATCTAGTAAAAGAACATTGTTTTCGTACCAAAACCAACTTAAAAAAAGTGCATAAAAGTGGCAATGTTATAAAAAAAGGTAACAAACGTAACTTTCCTTTTATAGCATGTTCCTATGGGTTTGGGCGAACTGCAGCATAGTTTTTAATAACCTGAGAGAATCTAATGACTTTGACCTCTTTTGTTTTGGCTTTGAAATCCTGCCACAGGTATTCAGGAGAGAGGAGCTTACTTGGTTTGTTATAAATAAAGTATTTGTTCAAGTGTGATTCCTCCTGCCACACTGCCTCTATGGATTGAGCCGCGTCTGCCTCTAGTTGCTTCCTGCACGTTTTAGCGAGCTGAAGCACGTCTTTAACTAAACCACCTATCACTGCTCCGCCATAATAATAATCGCCCTCTGCTGAGGGAATAAACGCCTGTGATTCTGGTCTACGCTCATACGGGAATTGTTCACGTGGTGTTTGATAGTAACCAGGGTGTATAACGCCCACGAGGCGATCCAAAGACTCTGCCCCCCAGTGGCCATAGAACTGTGTATCTACATCCAGGCTGAAAACGTAATCTGCTTCATTGGCCAATTGGCTCTCGATGAGTTTCTCCAGCTTTTCCATCCTGCGCAAGGTGATCTCCTGCCATCTGTTAGAACTAGGGACTTTTAGTACTGTTACGTAACGTTCAGCGCCAAGCTTGACTACAGGAACCTCTTCGGGTTTATCTGTGAATATGTAATAAAGCACACGGAATCCCACAAAGTACTGCTGCTCTGCTGACTCCAGGAACTTTTTGAGAAACTGCGTGTATCTGAAAATTATAGAAAAATAGCGTTCAGGGAAAACCATATAGAGAACTCAAATTAAGTTTAATTTACTCATTTCATTTATTGAACATACAGTATGTGACCCTGGACAACAAAACCAATTTTAGGGGTCGAAATTAAGATTTTTACATAATCTGAAAGTAATTAGGCCTTCTATTTATGTATGGGTTGTTAGGATAGTCAAAAAAGAACTGGCTTCAAGTACCAGGATGATGCACCTTGTCAAAATATGTGTGGAACTTTATGTAACCAAAGGGACGCTCCTTGAGCAAAGCTTTTAGTTAAAAAGTAAACTCAGAGTAATCATGGTCCATATTATAACAGAACAACAGATGCTGCGTCCCAGGTACTGTATAACCACTTACACATTTGTGATTGGCCAGTTTCTCCAACCGGCAACTGTGGATATTGCGGAGCACAGGATATTAAGTCACTTTTGGCTAATACTAAAAATGTTCCTGTGCTACTTAAAACTTGTTTTGTAATCCAGGGTCACATGTAGACTTTCAGGAAGTTCTAAAAAGCATAAAGATCAGAGATAGGAACTCACTTTCCAAGAGCAAAGACTGTAGTGGCTATGGTGATGTTTTTTCGCTTGTAGATAGAATCAATTAGCTGGGGATCAAAAGTTCCTTCCCATACAATTGGGGCCAACCATGGTGTCAAGGTAACAATGCCCCCTGTGCTGAAATTCACACATGTTCAATGAAATTCAAAATGCATGTGGAAACTGCAAAAATAATCAAACAGATTTGTGCTAAACAAGCATTTGTATCCTTACCCCACCACAATGGGCTGTTTGTACAAGAGCCTACAGAATAAAAAGAAAAGTAAAAAATGTATCTGCCTGTAAAAAATAATATCATTCTACATTACGTAAAAACATTCTATGAAAATATAATATTGACATCCACAAAAGTAGCTAAATAAACACACTGAAACAATTTTGAACAAAAATGTGAAAATGCAGATTTGTTTTGTGAGGGTGTATGTGTGTTGTCTTGGTAAACCCTACAATGTAGGTAAAAAATGTCCCCACAAAGATAGTAATGCCATTAGGGGAAATTCTTTGGCCCCATGAGACAAACTGCTTATAAATCAAACTAACTGATGGTAGAATGTAATATACAGCATAAAAATCATTATGTTTAAGGAAAGTCCCTATAAAACATTAAAAACCCAGCCTGTGCATGTGCGCTCTCACCCTTGTGGCCAGTACAAATTGTCGTTCTGCTGCGTGTTTGCGCTTTTAACAAAAAGAACAGCATTTCAATGGAACAACACAATAATTCATAATCATCATATATTACATGTCAACACAACCTCTGTATGACCAACGACACTCATGAGAAAGAAATGCCTTTGTAAACATACTAAATGGTTTAATTAACAAACATTCAAAAATCTATTTATTATCGTTAGTTCAGTATCAAAATAATATATTTTAATAGCCAATCCAGACCAAGACACTATATATTTATATAGTTATAAAGACTATACTAGCAAGAGCTAAATTTATAAAAGCATCCTATGCCCCGTTTCACAGACAAGGCTTATGGCTAGTTCCAGACTAAAATGAATGTTTGAGCAGTCTTACTTGAAGATATTTAAAGGGGAGTTATTTTCAGTTATGTCAACGTAATATTTTTGTCTCAAGATACACGAATAAAAGAAACTTAAACATCCTAATTTGACTAAGGTTAGTCCAGGCTTAAGCTAAGACGTGTCTGTGAAACCGGGCCCTAGTGAATATAATAAACTGACCTCACAGTTATAAAGGTTTAAATATCAGTCTCTTTGCTCTGTATGAGGTTTAGGGTCATCTCTGAACTATTGCACGTATAAAGTCTTCACTAACTAGACTCAAAGGTCTTATTTGAGATAGCTAATTGTATTTGCTTTGGGAGGTCCACTGAAGTCTTCTTCACAATAAATGTTTGAATGAGTGTTTGTGTCTGGGCTATGAGGGAACTTGTGTGTTAATGCTTATGTGTATTTACAGTATATGTGTATTGGTCGGACATGATCCGAAAACTGATAAACAATGTTGAAACACAGAGAGAGATGGTTCAGAATTGTATGCCTGCTTTGTACTTACTGTGTGGTTAGCACGGTGATTCCCAGGTAACCCTCTGTTCTAATAAATCAATAAAAAATGATAATTCATGTGTAAATGGATGTATTACAATCCATTAACTTTTTTGCGATAAACCAATTTGACTGGTGGTCCCAAATATATATTTAAACTATTAAACGTAACATTTTCTCACTAAGTATGCAACACTTTATGTTGGGCTCAAAGCGATGCACCCTACACCAAGGAGGCCTCGCAACGAAAAGGTTTGAGAACCACTGCTTTAGACTTTGTGACTTTAAGAAATTTCAGTGCTTACTTCAAGCACTCGCTTTGCCCTCTGTTCCTGAAAGAAGATCAGATTAAATTTTTTACAGATATTGTTCTGGATGACTCACCATTTACGGTAATTTTATGAATAAGAGGGAAGTGGTTACGGGAAACTTACCTTTCCCATGTAGAGGTATAGCCCACATAAATGAGCCTGTGGAGAAACACACAACCTTAAATTAATTAATATGAAAAAATAAAATGAGTGTTGTTTGGGTTTTAGCATACCATATTTTGTTTACATTTGTGTCCGGTTGCATAAACTGATTAGACAACTGTTTTTTTGTCAAGACAGGTCATAATTTAGTTTTATTAACAGCTAAAGAGTAACACTGATTATTCCCAACTAATAGCTGTCAGTGAGACTAACTGTTCAGACACAGTTGTTAGCGGCCCCAGATCGGATATGAAAAGGTCTTCTAGTTAGGCTCTTTTAATGAAGCTTTCTATTTCACATATTAGACACAAAGTAATCACTGACTGAACATGTATGAGTATGTTTTATTTTGGCATTTAAGAACTTGACAAAGGTCAAACCATGCAACCATAACGTGGAAGTTATCCTTTAACAGAAGAAAAGACACAGAAATAAAATGGCACGAAATGCTTAAGGCATAGATGTATGTGACAACAGTGTTGAAAATGTACATACCGTTAACTTCCTTATTTTTTGACAGTGTTAACAATATTCTGAGTTTGCGAAAACTGAATCTATTGAAACATTTCTATTTATCAAAATGAATGTAAATATTGATCTAAATATTGATACAAAACTCAACTATAACTAACCTAAAAATAATTCAGGTTTAGGTTCTATTCACATTCTCTTTAACTGATCCCATGTAAATTTTATGATAAACTGCATTGAGGAACTGAAATAAATAAAATAACTATCTTTACACATTTTACATCTTACGCAGGTAATGGCACAGCAGATCGAAGTCCTCTGAGAGACACTATTCAAAACAACACAGAAGCGATGACACAAAAGCTAAGGCAAAGTACAAGATAGTTAACCTAAATACTTCAAAAGATCAATAACATACCCACTTAGTATCATCCCAAGCAACAAAAAAAGAAAGGAATTAATATTTTGAGCTGATCGGATCATTTCTCTAAGACTTGTGTCCTGCTTTGCATTGAGGTCTGAACTGAATAGTGAGATACAGTAAGAGGAAAATGAATAGGAGATACTTCTTTTTATAGAAGGAGGAGTGTTGCCATAGTGTCACTCAGGTAATGATGCCTATACCCGAGACTCAACCATCCAATCAAATTTGCCCTAGCACTCCAATGGCCAATGACTGGTCAGAATAAAGCATAAAAACTGTCAACCTATTCAGCAGCAATATATCAATATAAGTATGTGCAATCCATCGGGATCGGCACGTTAACACCATGCTCTTACCACTGAGCTCAAGAAAGCTTAGGAAATCCAAACCTAATGAAAACTCATTTTGATCCCTTTAGAGTTTTACAGATGGATCAACTTGTACACATGAATCATAGATCACACAACACATTCCTTAAATTGAATAAATAACTGTGCTATGTGAACACACACACACATTCAATTATACACATAAATGTCAATGAGATGTATAGTCTTTAACGTCACAGGCAAACAAAACCTGCTGAATAAATTGATTTCAAACATAAACCTCAGTGTAAAGGGGATGTCAAGGGTCATAAGAAATAAAAGAAAACAAATAAAATGATTAACAATTAGAAAAGTATAGATGAATTAAAGAAAAAAGAAAAGGACTGCAGTCACACTAGACTCTATCTGTCCCACTGTGGTGTCGTAAAATAAGTAAAGAGAAAACAAGCTTTGGCACAGGTTTGGCTCAATGAGTGACTCAATCTTACTGCACAACTGTTTGAAGTAGAAATTATCCTGCATTCCTTGAGTTGTCCTAATACCTGTTAACACAGGCATCCTGGTTAATAAGACAATATTCTATCTGATCTCAGTTAGCAAATACAAAACCTGACATATAAAAGCACATCCTTCAAAAAAAAGTTTCTTCCTGGCTTTTGTAGTAAAGTGCATTTGAACCCTAAGAATCGTTGTAAATCCTTTACAGTGGAAGGTCTAGGCCACTCAGTTACTGCATTGATCTTGCAATTGTCCATTTCTTCTCCCTTATGGCTGACAATATATCCAAGGATGGAGGTTTGGGTAGTGTGTAACTCACACTTTTCGGTCTTCACATACAATAGGTGTTCCTTTAGACTTGAAAGTACCATATTGCCATCGTTGATTTGCTGTGCTATGTCTTCGGAGTATACGAGAATGTCATTGATGTAAGCAATCACACACACTTGTTTAGGAGATCTCTGAATATTTCATTCACAAATGCCTGGAACACCGCTGGAGCATTAGCATGACATTGTATTCATAATATCCACATGTGGTGATGAACGCCATTTTCCATTCATCCCCATCTCTGATTCGAGTTGTATGCACTTCTTGGATCAAGCTTTGTGTAGATATGTGCTTCACGCAATTGTTCCAGTGCCGACGGAACAAGGGGAAGAGGGTAGCGATACTTGACCGTGACCATGTTCAGACCCCTGTAGACGATGCATGGACGGAGGCCCCCATCTTTTTTCTCCACAAAGAAAAACCCTGCGGCAGCGGAGGAGGTTGAAGTCTGAATGTAACCTGAAGCTAGAGCCTCCTCAATGTAAGTTTCCATAGCCATGATTTCGGGATGGTATAAGGGATATGCTTTACTCCTGGAAGGTGCCATATTTGGCAATAGGTCGGTATCATAATCCCATGAGCGATGAGGGGGTAATTGAGCTGCCTTGCTCTTGCTAAAGACATCGGAGAACTCGTGACATTCAGGACTTTCAATGCTGGTAGTTAGACATGGCGTGGACACAATTACAGTTTTTGCAAAGTTGTTTTAACTCACCCTGTCTCCAGATGGATCGTGACTGTGAAAGTTTGATGGGTAATACCAGAACCAATGGGGTGATTATTGATGGCTGTAACATTAATTGTTGGGATACAAAGCAGGGTGGGGATCCGAAGCTTGTCTACGAGGCCTTGTTAATTAAGTTGAATGCGGATCCGGAATCTATGAGCGCTGCAACAAATTCACTTTGATCATTAAAAGAGATCTTGAGAGGTATGGGAAAATAGTTTGATGTACTCAAAACTGCTTTGGTACTCATTATTTGCCTGACAACTTGGCTTGCCTTCCTTTGATTCGGGCAAGTAGATTGCATATGTCCAGATTCCCCACAATAGAAACATAATTATTTGTTGTACCGGCATTGGCACTCTGCTTTGTGCATCCTAGTGTAGTTAATCTGCATGGGTTCTTCAGGTCTGAAATTTTCATAATTTCAATTGGGGATTTTGGACTTGAGTTGTTGTCTGGACATAAAACATGGCGGTTGTCAATTTTGACAGACAAAGTGATGAAAGTGATCAGATAATGAGGCATCCTTGCCCTTACATGTCAACTCAGCCTGTAGTCTCTGATTGAGTCCGTCGTGAAACACCGTTTTAAAAGCTGTCTCATCCAATCCACTTTGTGCCGCTAATGTTCTGAACTGTTGTTAAACTGTCCCTGTAACCCTAAAACATCTCGCCTTGATAAACGAAAGCTGTTTGGAGCTGAGATACATCCACTGGATTCAATGTAGGCGAAGTATTCTGTAATGGGCTCAACATAAGGCAATGTAAGAATCAATGTGCAGAAGTTTAATAAAGGGTAATCTTAATAAAATCCAGTAAGCAGATCTATGGTCGATAAACAGGCAGTAACAAGGGTAAATCCAATCAGGCCATCAAGCAGTAGCAGTAATCCAATAAACATAAATCCATTAGCAAGCACAATGGTCATAACAGGTATTCAAAATAACATAAACGCTTGATAAGAAAGTAAGGGTATGACTGGCAATGCTTGGCAACATGTTGCTGGCATGGTCTGACACAGGAAGTGAGGACGTGGCATGAAAGTCCAGCCTAGAATTCCGGAAATGGCTGCCTCTGGTGGGTGGCTGGTTGACTAGCAGCCCTAGTCATTACATCGGAAGACTATTTAGGTATGTTTGTGCTCAAAGTCTAAAACACTAAATTAAGTCCTAGGTATGCGGCTTATCAATTATATTTATTTTAATTGGTTAGTTTTCTTTTTATAACAAACTTTTAAAGACAAGTTATATTCACCAAATATAATATTAAATTCAATAACTACGGTTTCAAACAAAGGTGTATTCAACTTCTGGATGACTTATCTACCAGCTGGGCTTCTAGCGTCAGGGTATACTGGTCTGCAGTATCCAAGGTGGCTGTTAGTTCTTCTGTCTTTTATACCTTGTGATGTCCTTGAACAAACTTAACCCAACCTTCATGAGCACATGCACACACAACCGTCCTCCTACCACGGGTAGCCACACCCATACATGATAAATAATTACTGTGCATCTTGCCCAATGCTGTATAAGCCATTACTAAAACATAAATAGAGTAGGCAGAGTTATTGCACTTTCTAGACATTATATAACAGAATATATATGTAAAATTAATTCTATTCATTATATATTACAGTGGTATGCAAAAGTTTGTGCACCCCTTAAGAAAATCACTGCATCAATTTGTCACTTGCTGAGCTTTTGAAGCCGCAACTTCATTTTAACATATGTTATACCTTATGGAAACAGAAACATCTCAGTAGTGACATTTTGTCGGGTCCAACAGACACATTTTTACGTCTATTTAAACAAAAATAGGCATGTGCATAAATTTGGGCACCCCAAAGAAATAATGCCATTTATTTTTAGAAGAGCATCCTTTTGCTGCAATAACATTCTGTAGACGCCTCCTTTAGCCACAGACAAGTCCCTGAAGTCTGGCAGGTGGTATTTTGGCCCATTCCTCCATACAAACGCCTCCAGTTCAGAGCGGTTTCTTGGCTTCCGTGCATAGACAGCCTGCTTCAAATCAATCCATACACTTTCAATGATGTTAAGGTCTGGGGACTGGGATGGCTATTTCAGAACATTGTACTTGTGCTTCTGCATTAATTCCTTGGTGAATTTTGAACAGTGCTTAGGATCATTGTCATGCTGAGAAATCTAACCCCGGCGTAGCTTCAACTTTGTGACAGACTCTTGAACATTCTTGTCAAGAATCTGCTGATACTGAGAGGAATTCATTTGGCCCTCAACTTTAACAAGGTTCCCAGTACCTGTGCTAGCCATGCAGCCCCATAAAATGATGGACCCTCCACTAAATTTCACAGTAGGCAATAAGTTCTTCTCAAGGAATTCAGTATGTTTTTTGTGCCATGCATACCTCCTCTTGTTCTGACCAAATAACTACATCTTAGTCTCAACTGACCACAGTATTTATTTTACAAAATGCTTCTGGCTTGTCCAGATGTGCTTTTGCATACCTCATACGACTCTTCTTGTGACAAACCCTCAGGAAAGGCTTTTTGCGCATCACCCTTCCAATGAGCTTTTCCTGGTGCAAAGTACGCTGGATTGTGGAACGATGAACAACTACACCATTAGCAGCCAGGTGTTCTTGTAGTTCTCTGGAGGTGGTCTGTGACCATTCTAACCATCCCTTCGCCTGTGCCTTTCCTGTATTTTATTCGGCCTACCACATCATTCCTTCACAAGGACTGTTCTTGTGGCCTTCCATTTCTACACTAAATTTCTGACTGTGAAGACGGACTGTCCAAACCTTCCAGATAATTTCTTGTACCCTTCTCCTGATTCTTTATAATGAATGATCTTAGTTTTAAGGTCAGTGGAGAGTTGTTTAGAGGCCTCAATGTTGCCACACTCTAAGAAATAACCGAGGACAAGCACAGCCAGCAATTACCTATGTTAAACAGCTTTTTTCATGATTGGTTCCACCTGTCATTGTAATTGAAGATCTCACAAGATAATCAAAGCAATTTTGAGCTGCGACCTGTCAGCTATAAATCCCTACAGGTCTTGGAAAAAATGCGATTAAAAGGGTCCCCAAACTTTTGCACATCCCATTTTTGTACATTTTATTTTATTATAATAAAATCTAATGCTGCTCTAAGAATTTCGGTCTGGAAAACACTCAAATGTCTACATCTCTGTAGGAAAACAAATCTTGTTACTGTGATCTTCTCTTATAAAGGTAGAGCAAATTATCATGTAATCTCATAGGGGTGCCCAAACTTTTGCATACCACTGTATATTATATAATGTGGACTACTGGAGGTTATAACATTAGCATAAGTTCATGGTAGTTAGCTAAGTCAGAGATGGAATCTGGGCACAAAACACTTAGTTGTGGCTTGTCTCATCTAGGTATAATATCAACATTCTTTCTTCTGGTGTGGTTATAAAACATCTTAGGGATTTTAGAAAAGTATAATGTGTTGATATGATGTGTTAGGGTTAGATAGATATCAAAATAAATCCCAGAAGTCAAAATTGCAAAAACAATTGGCTGATTACCCGAATGGGGTATATGCACAGAGAAGCGATGATGTCCTTCCGCTAAAATCTCTGTAAGCTCTGTTACATCCGGCGCCATAGGGAATAATCCTGTTTCACTTCAGGATGCAAATAGGATTACAATCAATAACGTGAGTCTAATTATTCAAACACTTTGCCATACGTCGACAACCAAAAAAAGAGAAACACTTCAGGCTATCACAAGGGGATAGTAATCCGAACAACTGATAAAATGCATCATCTCTCCATGTCAGTTTCATTAATTTGAATAAATGCAAAGAATTGTTTGACGGGTCACACTGCAGTCTAGGCCATTGGTCACACATTATCCTGCACGTTTTATTTTTATTCTTTTGCTCTCACCTAGAAAAACAAATTTTCTCTATTTTACAACTTTTCTAGAAAAAGTTTGCCGTGACTGTAGACGATTCAAAGGGTATCAGAAATGCTGTCACTAAGATCTAATAAACTTTAAAGCAAAGACCATCTGTCGTGTTTTCAAATACACACATACTGTAGCTGCCACATACGCAAAAATATTTAATCTACCTTTTGTGAGGATATTGCTGCTATTGTATTTGGAAAATAAACAAAATAAAACATCATTCACAAAGCCAGACAGCTTAAAGTTGTGCTACCAATTTTAACTTTCAGATTTCTGAAAGTAATAATCTAGAGAACTCTTAAACGACTATTGAATCATGGATCATAAGATAATTAAAAACAGTTGATGTAAAAATTTTCTGGTTATTTTGTCATGCTGACTGATTTGAAAACCTCTGCATTTGTTTTTATGAGACCAAAGGCACATACTCTCTGAAAAAGTAAATAAGCTGGACAAACTCATAGGTCACTTAAAGGACCCCCCAAAAATTTTAAACACCCTTGAATCTATTACTTGTTATATACTCTTATAGTAAAAATACTGTTGAACTTGCAACCTTATTTTTCTATACAAGACATCTATTGTAAATCATAACAAACACAGCAATGCTATTATCACAATATAGATGTCATTCCAAACTACAAAGATGAACAGCCATATTTACATGTTCACTACGCTTGTTTACAGTGCAAATCCAAAAGCAGCATACACTACCAAAGAAGCTGTTACATACCCAGTTAAACCCATGCCAACCAACATAAAGATGAAGAAATATATGTCCGGATGCCGCTTCATCGTTCCAATATAAGATATTGTGTACGACTGCTCCACTGAATGTCAAAGATGAAACAAGAAAGTTGCAATAACTGAGAAATGTTAACTAAATTCTAGCTTGTCCCAGAAAAACTGAAAATGTTCTTATAGCATCACTGTTTGAATCACTGCGGGGGTGGTCACATTCAAAGAGTGCAGAACCAGACGTTTCCGCAACATTAAGCCTACCTGATTTAAAGGTAAAAAAACATCCAACTTGCTTTGTTTGGCTTGCAAAGCATTGTAATTCAAGCTGGCGTATTTTGTTCTCCTGGTTGAACCTGTGTTTAGTAACCTTTCACATTCAAGTTTGTGATTACAGCAAATGTATCACCACTGGTCAAGACTGAATTACAGTTAATTTGACTACCACCAGCTTTGGTCCATATTCAGTGTTAATATAACAATTTTTAACAATGATTTTCCAACTATGCTGTCAATATTCTGTCAAACTTTATGATGCACTCAGTTGAGGTATGCAATACGCAGATATGCACTCTGAAGACACCAACACCCCACCCCAGGTCACTTTTAACCAATATCCCAATGTGTTTGCATAAACCAAAAAAAATAAACTCACACTAAAAGCTGATTGGGCAGGAAAGAAACCAATGACAGCAGAGTAGCATTTCTTATTACCATTTCATTGTTTTCACTGTTTTATAATCCTGCTTGTTAAAACAGCAACTCTGACACTCTTTGTTTACAGTTTCTTTACAGACGCTAGGACACATTTCTCAATACTTGAGAAACAGAAGTCTATGTGGGCTAAGCTGGGGATCAATTATCATTGCTTTGGCACAAAATGCATTCAATGACTACATCTCTCAAATTTCATGAATTATTTTCTCACTCAGACACAACAACTGTCAAAACTCTTTGTACGTACAGGCCAATTTTCACATGCTTACATACTATTTTCAAAACTGTTAAACTTATGTTCAAAACAATTACATAATACAAAATTGAATAAGACAGCAATTTGCTACATTTCTACAGTAATATTTGAATGAAATATATTTAAAATCTTAAAATGACTGTAAAAACACTTGGACAATTGGACCAGCCACAGCTGATTCTCATTGTAGATGAACATCTACACAGGTTTTACTCTTTCAATTTCATTACAAAAGGAGACAACTGCTGAATAGTTTTGTATTGTGATGTAAACATGAAATAAAGAAGTGGCTGAAAGAGGAAGAAGATGGCCAGGGATGGATCAGGCATGCCAGAAGATTCTTCAGGTGTATTGCCCTAGATGACAGAAGATGTGATGTGGATGAGAACCTCTGGCCAAATGGAGCAGACCGAGTAGATTAGCATTACTGTACTATTGTATCTGTATCAGTGGATGGTGTGTATACAAATTCTTGTATTTTGGAATTACTCAGTGCAAAAATATAAGATTAAATAAACAACATAAAACATTGATGAATTCTGCATCATGTCGGATTCATTTCAGTAACATATATTGCAGTGAATATAAACGGAGATGTGTCCTTGTTTTACACAAGAAAACATTGTATGATCCTGCATGTTGTTAGTGTTTTTCCAGTCATTGTTTTGTGGGTGAAAAGGTGTGTTTGTTGGCTGTCAACCTTTGCTAGTGTTCTGGAAGAATGAGTTGATTTGAGACCTGAATAAAGTGTTTTGGTAGTTGTAGTGCATTTCGAATGTGAAATTAAATGCTTTGTCAAGCTGAAAGTTGGTTAGGAGAACTGTGTGAAGAGTTTTGCAAAAGTGACCTAAGTATTGAGAAATGTGTCCTAGCGTCTGTAAAAAACTGTAATTTAGTCCAAGTAGTGCATCTTGTTTTATGTATTTCAATGCTCATTTAGTCCCGTTTTAAAAAATATATAATCTTGAGGCCCCCTTGGAAGTCAGCTGGGGCCCCTTTGTGGGCTTATTTAAAACTGCATCCTTCACATGGCAGTATCGACTTAATCTTGTTTTTCGCTTGTGGATCATTGATATTGGGCTACATTTGTAATTCTCACTTCACAGACTCTGTAAACAACAGGCATACTTGATGAGGCATTAAGCGGAAGAAAGCTACTAAGCTTGATAGCCTCCCTTGATAATAATTATGAATGTGAAAGGTATCAAATCACTCGCCTGCCACATTTAATAGTGTTGTATCTGATCTCATACCCAGCATTTCATGTCTACTGTATCATCTACAATCTGGGAAACAAGACTAATTTAAATATACAAAAAATGTAAGTAAAGAAAATGTAAAGGTGTGCAGTAAACATTTATTATGAGTGTAAACAGTCAAAACACATAAGAAATACATTAAGTTATGGGACGACAAACAGTAAGGGGCGGTTTCCGGGACAAGACTTAAGCCTAGTCTCAGACTAATTTAAATGTGAGAGATGCCTTGATCAAAAACCACATTGCACTGACATATCTTAAAATTTAACACTGTGATTGTTTTGTCTCAAGATGCACACAGTAATGTTTATTTAATAAGTATGTTTTTAAAACAACTAAGTTACCCTATATAAACTGTTATATTACACCTTAGCAGAATAGTTCAGTTTTGTGGCGTACATTATCACTGAAACATATTTCCACAGCATCATTAGGGATGATAAGATCAAAATGAAAATAAAGCTGCATTGTGTGTTTTGTATTGTAAGCTGAAGTTGAATAAATATTCTGCTCATAACAACAGTAAAAGATTTAAATACTTTAGTACCGTCTTTAATAAACCATTCAACAGCAAATTTAAGGATTTAAGATCATACAGCCGCAGAAAAATATTTAAGAGACCATTCTTAATTAATTTACTATACATGTTTAATTAAAATGATAATTTATGTTTCAACTAGTGACAACATTTTTCCCAAATTCCAAATGGGTTTTATTTAATTAGCAGCATCGTTTTACATGATGTACTAAATTAGGATATGTTCAAAAACCGATACTTTTATGCGGCTTTGCCTTTTCTCTGTCTTTTACATTGCTATTGGGTCATTCCTGAAATTTAACAGACACTAGACTGGAATCGCTACAATAGCCTACGTGCTGAAATTCTCGAAGTTCTCTTATTTTTATCCGCCGCGGTATAAATATTACTGCAATATAAATGATTGTTAATGCATAACACATAACACAATTACTGGTTGTAATGTTTCACTCTCCAAGTGGGACGGTCTATTTGTAAACACCTTTATGTGATGCTGTATAACAGTTCCATCCCCTCAGAACAAATCATGGGTTATCAAACATATCAGCTGTTGTGAGATTGCATCACCAGTGGAGAGGGCCAGATGTCACCATCATACTACGAGATAAATAAAAACTTTCAGCTGATACAATTGAAAACATCATACTCGTATGTTGAACTGTGTTTGAATTTACAGTTTTTCTCAGTTGTTTACACACAAATATTGGTACTTGAGACACAATGACCACAACATACAAGTCATTCACCAACCCCCTGAACTAATTCTGCTAAACTACGAGCACAATCCCTGCTTTACACTCACATTGCAGTTCTAAAACACTACACACAATTCTCTGCATTTGGCACAATTTTCAGGCAGAAAAATCTCTTGTTTTCACAAGGAACACACTGCCATTCAAATATGAACACTGACTCATCACATGTGTAAACACCTGTCACAAATGTGTAAACCCCTTCTCCAAGCTATGGAAGATGCATGTCGAGATATAGCAGCTGATGCTTTTCATGGCTGGACTGAAACATTGCTTGAGATGTGGATGAGGTGCTGTGGCCAGACCCATCCGAAGAGAAGATGCAGCATAGTTTTTTTTACTGTAACTGTATACAGTAAAATCTTCTGTTGTTTTGTATGTACACCACTGTTTGTGCAACTTTGCGTTGGTTGGGATGTAGACTGTACATTGTTTTTGTTGGAAAAATAAAATATATTTGTTATCGTGTTTTGTGTGTTCTGACTATAAAAACTATTTTATATATTGTGACAAGCATCCTGAGATCAGATCAGCGTTGCCCTGGAAACGAACAAGGAGCACCTGTTTCACCTCGTCACAGGCTGATCGGGCACAGCTGCGGGGAATTAGAAGAGCAGCTCATAAGCCGCTGACTCAGGAGGAAAGGAGAGAGGTGAACTCTCTGAGAGCAGGACTAACTTTGTCTTCTTCCCTTTTGCAGAGAGCAGCGTGTAGTCCGATCAGCGCCACCACGAGCACTGCACGGTTACCCCACTCAGGACACGAGGGAACTCAGGAGAGCACTTGGGAGAACCACAGCCACCGGGAAGACGGATTGTCTTCATCACCACACTTGGGAGGAAGAAGCCGTGGACACCATCAACGGTGGTCACCACCGCCCCCTGGAGGGAAAGGCCGTGATTTCCCCATCACCACATACCTTTAATAAATCCACCCTTCGGGGAATCTTGATTTTTGAGCTCTCCTTGTCGTGTGATCCTTCCACCCTGCTACACTGGTGGAGAATGCGGGCATAGGACTGGAAGGAAAACCGACGAGTGCATCCCTGAACAATACAGATCTATATATATTATTATTGTTATAATTTTTTTTTTTTTTTTTTTTTTTTTCTCTCTCTCTCTCTCTCTCTCTTCTCTGGACAGGCGGACGCTCCTCCCCCATCATGGAAGAACTTCTTCAACGACTGACGGAGGTTAGCATCCGCCAGCAACAGATCTCTGAGCACCTAGCCTCTCGACAGAGTCAGACCGAGCAGGAGCTCAGTGCCAGGCACACCTCTCCCGCTCGTCGGCTACCCATACCTGACCCACGATCTCAAGTCACGCAGTTGCTCCCCAAATTGACGGCACACGATGACATAGAGGCCTTCCTCCAAATGTTCGAAACTACAGCGGTGAGGGAAGGCTGGGAGAGTGAAGAATGGGCTCAGCTGTTGGCACCTCTCCTCACGGGGGAGACGCAAAGAGCGTACTTCAGTCTCCCCACCGCGGCTGCAAACTCCTACACAGAGCTAAAGAGAGAGATCCTAGCCCGGGTGGGGCTTTCTCCCGTCTGCGCGGCCCAACACTTCCACAACTGGGAATACAAGCCCCGTCTCCCAGCCCGAATTCAGGCCGCCGAGTTATCCCGCCTCGCCCAACACTGGCTGTTGGAAGGAGAACCCACAGCGTCTCAGGTAGCGGAGCGTGTCGTGATCGACCGAATGCTCAGAGTCCTTCCACGCTCGCACCGTCATGCTGTTGGGATGCGAAACCCGGGGACTGTCGCAGAACTGGTAGAAGCCATGGAGCTGGCGGATGCTGCCCAACATCGAGAGGCGGGGGAGCGAGCGCCGCCATTTCCCCGGAGGGTGGTCCAGGAGCAACGCTCGCCGGAGGGCACCTTCCGATCAGTTAGCAGGCCGGGGGTTCCCACCATACGGGATGAACCCATGCCAACGGAAGTCTCAACGCCTCCGGCTCGAACGTGGCTGGCAGGCTGCATTGTCCATCACGACATTCCTGCAAGGGCACCAAAAGTGCAGGTGAGGATAAATGGCCGCCCAATGACCGCCTTGCTGGACTCCGGCAGTGCGGTCAGTTTGGTCCAGGCCCACCTCCTCTCACCCCGCAACGAGTCTCGGGCGGCGATACCCATCACATGCGTACATGGAGACACCAGACAGGTCCCGGTCCGAAGGGTAACTATCTCGGCTGAACCCGGCACCTGGCCGGTGGAGGTGGGCCTTATGAAGGACCTGCCGGTTCCGGTGCTTCTGGGGAGAGATTGGCCCGGATTTGACCGCCTGCTGACCGCCGCCGTGCAGCCTGCCAACATCAAGGGCAGCCGCCGACACAGGAATCCAGGAAAAGGAACCCGTCGACGCCCGGCCCTGCTGGTTCCGGACAGCGGGAGAGAGGGTGAGTCCCCTCCTAACCATAAGCTCTTCTTTGATGTGTTTCAGCAAGTCACGAGCGGGGGCTCATTTGCCAGAGAACAAGGAGAAGATGACCGACTGAAGCACTGTTGGACCCAAGTGAAGAGGATAGACGGGAAAGAGACGCAACCTGGCCCCCATCCCCTCCCGCACTTCATTGTCCAAAACGGCCTGCTATACTGTGTCGCTCAGCGGAGGGGGGAGGAGAAAACATTACTGGTAGTTCCTAGGTCCAAAACGGAGATGGTGTTGGAACTGGCGCATTCACATCCGTTAGCTGGCCACCTTGGAGCCGCCAATACCACCCAACACATCAGGGATCGGTTCCATTGGCCTGGATTGGATGCTGACGTGAAGGGATTCTGTCAGGCCTGCCCCACGTGCCAGAAAACATCTCCCAATACTCCTCCCCCCAGCCCGTTGATTCCGCTACCCATCATAGGGGTGCCCTTCGAGCGCATCGGGATGGATCTGGTAGGGCCGTTGCCTAAGTCGGCCCGGGGTCACGAACACATCCTGGTCATCGTCGACTATGCCACCCGGTACCCGGAAGCAGTACCCCTGCGGAAAGCCACCGCCAAGGCCATCGCTCAGGAGCTATTCGTGTTGTCCAGTCGGGTTGGCATACCCACGGAGATCCTGACGGACCAGGGGACCCCGTTTATGTCCCGGCTAATGGCTGACCTCTGTAAGATCCTGAAGGTAAAACAGCTGAGGACCTCCGTATACCACCCACAGACAGATGGCCTGGTCGAACGCTTCAACAAAACTCTGAAACAGATGCTGCGACGGGTGGCAGCAGACGACAAGCGAGACTGGGACCTCATGCTCCCCTATGTCCTGTTCGGTATACGTGAGGTCCCCCAAGCTTCTACTGGTTTCACTCCCTTTGAGCTCCTCTTTGGACGGCAACCCCGGGGACTACTGGATGTCGCAAGGGAAGCCTGGGAACAGCAACCTTCTCCTCACCGCTCTGTAATAGAGCATGTTAAGACGATGAGAGAACGTATTGACAGGGTCATGCCATTAGTCCGGGAGCATCTCAGTAAGGCCCAGCAGGCCCAGCAAAGACTGTACAATCGGGCTGCCCAGCCTCGGGAGTTCCAGACGGGCGACAGAGTGATGGTCCTGGTACCCAATTCGGCTTGCAAATTCCTGGCGAGCTGGCAGGGACCATTTACAGTAGTCGAAAAGATCGGTCCAGTGACTTACCGGATAAGACAACCAGGTAAGAGGAAGGCGGAGCAACTTTACCATATTAACCTCCTCAAGAAATGGAAGGGAACCAGAGACCAACTCGTCGCCCTTACCACCACGGACCCCGTTGTGGTGGATATCGACCCCCACCTCTCAGCCATGCAGAAGACCGAGCTGCGGCACCTGGTCGGTCAGTTCCAGGATGTGTTCTCCACGGATCCTGGGCAGACCCGCGTGGTACAGCACGAGATCCGGACAGCACCAGGAGTCATAGTACGCCAACGACCCTACCGGATCCCAGAGGCTCGTCGGCAGGCTATTGAGATGGAGATCCAACAGATGCTGAAGTTGGGGGTAATTGAACCATCCCGCAGCCCGTGGTCCAGCCCTATAGTAATGGTTCCGAAACCAGATGGCACCCTCCGTTTCTGCAATGACTTCAGACGCCTCAACGAAGTCTCAGAGTTCGACGGATACCCAATGCCTCGGGTGGATGAGCTTCTGGATCATCTGGGGAAGGCCCGTTATATCTCCACGCTGGATCTCACTAAGGGGTACTGGCAAGTGCCGCTTTCGGAGGCGGCCAAGCCAAAGACCGCTTTCAGCACTCCTAACGGCCACTGGCAGTACCGAACCCTCCCCTTCGGACTGCATGGGGCCCCAGCCACCTTCCAACGGATGATGGACATCCTGCTGAGGCCCCATCAGTCCTACGCTGCAGCCTACATCGATGACGTAGTCATTCACTCAGAGCATTGGGAGGAGCACCTGGACCGGTTGCGGAGGGTGCTGACCGAACTGCGTAGGGCTGGACTCACCGCCAACCCCCGAAAATGTCACCTGGGTCTATCAGAGGCGAAATACCTAGGGTTCGAGGTGGGACGTGGACTAATTCGGCCCCAAGAAAAAAAAGTGGAGGCGGTTCGAAATGCCCCGGTACCTACGACAAAGACCCAGGTACGAGCCTTTCTGGGGTTGGCGGGGTATTATCGTTGCTTTATCCCGAACTTTTCCTCTCTAGCCGCCCCCCTGACAGACCTGACCAGGAAGGGGCAGCCGGACATCGTAAGGTGGACTCCCGAAGCCGAAGAGGCGTTCCGGAGGGTGAAGACAGCACTGACTTCCGAGCCCGTCCTACGAGCACCGGACTTCAGCTGCCCCTTCCTGCTACAAACTGATGCCTCCGACACAGGAATAGGGGCCGTCCTGTCCCAGGTACAGGAAGGTGAGGAGCATCCGATACTGTTCATTAGCAGGAAGCTGACCCCAGCCGAGAGAAACTACGCCACGGTGGAAAAGGAAGCCCTAGCCATCAAGTGGGCAGTCCTGGAGCTCCGGTACTACCTCCTGGGCCGGAAGTTCACCCTGGTAACAGACCACGCGCCCCTACAATGGATGGCACGAGCCAAGGACACCAATGCCAGGGTGACACGATGGTTCCTCGCGCTCCAGGACTTTCACTTTCTCCTACAGCATAGGGCTGGGGTGGCCAACTCCAACGCCGACGGTCTCTCTCGTATATGGTCAGCTTATGCAGGTCTGTCAGGGGTCACTCCCCACCCACTCAATATATCCCCACTATTGACTCCATTTTTTACCAACAGACCGAGGACAACGCTTAGGGGGGGGGAGTGTGACAAGCATCCTGAGATCAGATCAGCGTTGCCCTGGAAACGAACAAGGAGCACCTGTTTCACCTCGTCACAGGCTGATCGGGCACAGCTGCGGGGAATTAGAAGAGCAGCTCATAAGCCGCTGACTCCGGAGGAAAGGAGAGAGGTGAACTCTCTGAGAGCAGGACTAACTTTGTCTTCTTCCCTTTTGCAGAGAGCAGCGTGTAGTCCGATCAGCGCCACCACGAGCACTGCACGGTTACCCCACTCAGGACATGAGGGAACTCAGGAGAGCACTTGGGAGAACCACAGCCACCGGGAAGACGGATTGTCTTCATCACCACACTTGGGAGGAAGAAGCCGTGGACACCACCAACGGTGGTCACCACCGCCCCCTGGAGGGAAAGGCCGTGATTTCCCCATCACCACATACCTTTAATAAATCCACCCTTCGGGGAATCTTGATTTTTGAGCTCTCCTTGTCGTGTGATCCTTCCACCCTGCTACAATATATATATATATACTACAAATATTTTACAACACACTTATGTATGTACTGTCTGTAGTAAGTGTAACACTGAACCAAATAAAGAGCAAAGTCATTATGATGAATGGAGAAGTGTTTTACATTCATCATAGTGTTCTATAAAGAGCACATCAGTGTTCAACTGGTTTTTATAAATGTTTATTCATATGATGGTTTGTGTGTGTCATTTGAAAACAAAATACCATTTTGAGAAGAAAGAACATTGTTTTGAATCTAAAGTTTCATTTTGCAGGAGAATTGAGGGGTTTTGCCCATTGTGTTTTTTGATTTGTGTGTAGAGTTCTGAGAATATGAGGCATGCTTTCAGAAAATGTGTGTAAATAATTGAGAAACTGTAAAATACGCGTTCACACAGAATGATGTAATTACCTGAATGCTAAAGAAAGTGGCCATCCATTCAATGAACTCATCCTCATTATCACAGCAGAGATACCTGGAGAAAAAAGATTCAGAGAGAGAAATACTCAAATCAGTGTTTCTTTACCAACACGTGTGTCAATTGTCAAATGTTTGAAAATAGTTTTAATTGTGATTCAATTAACATTGTGATGTATTATGTTGTTACATCACCCGAGTGTTGCCACGTGTATTGTATTATGAGGTAGTTAATCATATCCAGAAATAGTATGTTTTTCTGCTAAAAATGTGTGACGTTTTTTAATAAATCAGGTCAAACATCCTCATGCATAACCCATTTCATGTTTCACTGGAACCGAATACCTGCATCATTCAAGTTCAAAATACTTTGCCTTGCAAACAAGCTAGTTGGCTCTACAAGAGGGTTAAATTTGGGTATGAAATGGTTAGGTATCACAGCTCAGTTTAACTTTGCAGACTCACCATTGTTGTTTGTCATGTACCAGTGTTATTCCCCAACTATAAAGAAAAGCAAACCAGTTACACAGCCCAAACACTGCTGATCAGTCATAACGTTAATCAAAGACTAATTCATATCATAAGAATTTGAAACGTGAATGTCCAACTGCTTTTAAAAAGTCATTTTTAAAAACAAACCTGAAACCCTCAAAGAAACACAAAGCTTCCAAAAAGCAGTATATATATGTGGGTTTTAGAAAAACAACTGTGACAGTTTTATTGTATTTCTGTAAATGTATATGTTTTGTTTATATTGTGTGTTTGTCCTTTAATAGAGATATAGTTTATTACGGTGTGGGTGAATGCAGTTTGCTCCGATAACCATTGTAGACTTTCAAGTCTTTGACAGGCCACTCCCTCTCACATGGAGAATTCTGAAATAATCAGATATTAAACATTTAGTTTGATGAACTTTTTTATGTTTGTTCATGTATACATTTATTCATATGCTCAACTGCTACTTTGCACATGCATCATATTGTTTACACACACATATACGCACCTGCAGCTCCTTGTGCAGTCTAAAGGTGGTACCAGACAGTTCACAGTAGCGACTACAATAGTTTTTGCTGCGTTCACTTTTAACCTCACAAACACGCAGGGTGCCGCTCTTACACACATTCTCGATCATCTCTGCACACACATAAACACAAATATCTATTGCACCGGTGTTTAAATGGCATTTTTCTTAACAATGTTTACACATTTAAATGATTTTGTCATCACTGTGATGATTTTTTTTACTTTAATAACCCAAAAGATAATAATTATGTCATCATTTACTCACCCTCGAGTTGTTCCAAATCTGTATAAATTTCTTCGTTGTGATTAACACAGAGAAATATATTTGGAAGAATGCTTCTAACCAAACAGTTCTTGGCCACCATTGACTACCATAGTAGGAAAAATGACAATGGTAGTCAAAAGTGCCCATGAACTGTTTGAACTGCATTCTTCAAAAAAGCAATTTGTCCGATTATGGCAGTCAATGGTGTCCAAAACAGTTTTAGAAGCAGTTTTTTTCCAAATATCTTTCTCTCTCTTGATCAGAACAAAGAAATGTATACAGATTTTGGAGTAAATGATGACAGAATGTTCATTTTTGGGTGAACTGTTCCTTTAACCAATCACTCATGTCAAGAGCTGGATCAGAGATTTGTAGTTATAAGTATGTTTGTGTCATTATATATTATGTACCCAGGTACTTCAAGATGCTGCTGATGTAGGGATTCTTTTTGACCACCAGGAGACACTGTAGCCCAGGGGAAAAGTAGACTGGCAAAACTTTTTCATGGTTGTGCAGCATTCGGTCTGTAAAAATAAAACAAAGCTTCACTCATAAGTATACAATGAGCTGTGTAACTGAGCGATCCGTTGTGCATTTTGATGTTCCTGTCATTTCTCTAAATATGAGAACAAAAGAAGTTCTATTCCTTGTAGTATATACGTATCATCATGAAATCAGATGACAGAATAAACAGGGAACCAACCAAAGATTTGAAGTCATCTACATTGCTCAACAAAAGAATGCAGAAAAGGTTTAACTATGTTCTATCAAATCTCACCCATTTCCCCTTTCTCAAGAATGTCATGGCAAGTCCAGAAATCCTCATTGACCAGTTTCACTCCTTTATGATCCAAAACATCAGAAACCAACTCAACTGCAGTCATATTTGCCCCAATCTAACACACACACATACACACAAAATCGAACATTACACAAAGCAAGAAGTCCAAATAAGTACATGTGTTAAGATTAAATCTCTACCTGAACGAGCACCTCGGACCCCTCCTCTATTCTCTCAAGATAAACAGCACAAATAATGCTGGATGTGGTTTTACTCGAGGGTCTCTAAAATACAATTATTCAAGAAATAACATCAAAGTATTTCAAAAACAGTTACATTTTGGAAAATAGTCACTTGTAAAAGGTGTACAGTATATGTGCAGTCATTGGCTTAGATGACTTTGTTTGTTGACTTGAAATCTGACCTCAGATTTGTGTCTATTCAGGGCGACAGTCGTCAAGTTGAGCTGCCTCTGTAGTTCAGACTCTGAAACCTGCGACAGAAGATTCTTTGTATTACATAAAGGGATGGTTCATCCAAAAATTCTGTCATCATTAACTCACAATCAAGTTGTTCAAAAATTCCTTGTTCTGCTGAACACAAAAGAAGGTATTTTAAAGAATGTGGGAAACAAAACAGTTTTAGGTCACCATTGACTACTATAGTAGTTTTTCCCCTACTTTGGAAGTCAATAGTGCCCCAGAACTGTTTGGTTTCAAACATTCTTTAAATATCGTTCTTGGTGTTCAGCGGAACAACAAAATGTACACATCATTAGAACAACTTGAGGGTGAGAAAATGATTTTCCTGTTTTGGGTGAGCAGTGGTTCAATATTCTGTTCAACAGTCATCGATTTAATAACTAACAAAATAATGTATTTGAATGTATCTGTCTAAATGATTGAAACAATCTGATATCAAGATTTATTTTCACAAAAGTAACAAATAAATTGATATATTATAAATGATATATATATATTGAATATTGACTAATGTAGTTTAAACACCAGACCACTTTTTTTGTAATACTCACATTAAAAATACTGCAGTAGTTCTGGATCAACTCCTCCACCACTTGAGAGGCTTTGAAATCTGTTCCATCGGACTGAAAGAGCGTTGGACCAAACACAATACCAAGGTTTCTTTCTGTCATCTGATTCTCGTCGGACAGATGCTGAACACTAATACGAAGTAAAAAATGTATTAAAAGCAATAAACACACTTTACAATTATTACGGTAATCCCTAAATCATCATTAACTCGCCCTCATATTGTTCCAAACCTGTATGCATTTCTTGGTTCTGCTGAACACAAAGGAAGATATTTGGAAGTATCCAAAGTAACCAAACAGATCTCATCCCCCATTTACTCGCATAGTATTTATTTTCACTACTATGGGAGTAAATGGGGGTTAGATCTGTCTGGCTACTGACATTCTTCCAAATATCTTCCATTGTGTTGAGCAGAACAAAAACATTTATACAGGTTTGGAACATTGAGGGTGATGAAGACAGAATTTTTGAAAACTATCCTTTAAGCAAACCTACTTTTTTGATTGGTTAAAGGGATAGTTCACCCCCATCCCCCATATCCATTAAGGCTAAAATACACTATAAGAACTTTGCACAGATTTTGCCAGATTTTCAGTCTGGACATGTTGCAGAAAGTCTGTGCCAGTCTGCAGATTTTCTTTTTTTAGATTTATTTATTTAGTCTGCAGATTTTATCAGTTCCATCTGAAACTTTCCCAAAGTCTGCAAATGTATGATGTCTAGATTGAAAAAAAATCTGTTCAGATTTTAAAACTCTTGTAGTGTATTCCAGCCATGACTGTCATGTCATTCCAAACCTGTATGACTTTATTTAATCCGAATCACAACACATTACCTAAGAAGGTGGTGTGTGAGTGCTTTGAGTGTTGCTCGGTTGACATCTGGTAGGTTTGAGAGGAGATTTTGGTATTGATAAATCCTTTCACTTTTGTCCTCCAGACCTGCAGATTTAACATAATCAGTATGTGTTACATATAAAAATCATTCTAAGGGCGTGTTCACGTATTCCATGTTTGGTTTGATTAAAACAAACTCTGGAGCGATTGCTCTGTTGATCCAGTTTATTTGTGTAGTGTGAACACTGCCACCTGGCCCCCCTGGTGCGCACCAAACAAGCGGACCGAGACAGCTGAAAAGATGGGTCTCGGTCCGCTTTCAAATGAACTCTGGTACGGTTCGATACCAACGCAACACGGACCAAAGGCATCGGACCAAACCAAAAACAGGATGTGATGTCACCAGATGCGACCCTAATAATCACATGATTGTACAGCGAGAAGAGAGGTGTGTGTAAAACAAAATGACCCCAAGGGCAAACGTTGAGCAACGACGAGGACCCGCCGTCTTCTAGCAGGAAATCTTTATTTGTACACGCAGCGGAGGAAGTCATGACATTTTTTGAAGTCATCATGAGCTCGGAGCTGATAAAAATACCACAATATGAGGACAGAAACCAGCGCATTTTGTGACAGCACACATCATTGTTATGGATGTTCAGAGTTCCGTCGCATGATTCAGGTCACAGAAGCCAAGACCAATCAGGTTGTGGGCTTACCCCTGTGCTTTTAGGTTCGGTAGCTTTGGTTCGCTGTTAAAATGCAAGTGTGAACGCCAAGCAAACCAGCATTTTTGGTCCGGATCAAAAGTACCAAACAAACCGAACTTCAAGTATGAACACGCCCTAAGTATTGTCTCACATTGAAGTTGCTCTTCACCTGCAGCTTTAAGCCAGCTCTTGGCGTTATCCTGGCCATTCAGCACTCCATCTTTGACCTCCCTGAGAAACCTCTTTAGAGTGTTTGCTACGTCATCAACGGAAATGTCTGACTTGCTCAATGAGACACTTCGTGCATCATTGTGAAACCTTTCCAGTAGTTTCGTAATGTGAGAATCAATGCCGCTCTTCCGGTAGATTCCTGGAGACAGAAGTCCTGAAATAAAAACAAGCAGGCATTGGGTTTAAACTAAAGAATGAATCGATGAACCGGTAAATTAATGAATATATGAATGTATGAATCTGTGAGTGAATTAACGAATTTTATGTTTCCATAAACATGGTGTGAATATGTAATTGTAAAGTACCATAAAGTGTTACATGGTCCAAGCAGCGGTCAATGGTCACCGGCACATCAAGCTCTGTAAGCTGCTGGTGAGAAAGTGGTTGATCTCCAGCGCCAGATTTCTGCTGTATGCAGGTCTGCCAGCCCACAAAATGAGGCTTGCGGTCAGTAGGAAGATGCAGGGTTCCACCCCTCCACACCAGCACCATAGAGCCATCGTTGTCAGAGAGAGCTACACACATGATATACAGTTACATAAAACCTGCACAGATTTGACTCTACTTAGAGGCCCAAATGATTGGAGATATCCTCACGAATACTGTAAAACAAGTTAGTTGGTCTAGATATAAATAACATGGCTCATAAATTGGACGAATTATTTTATTTGTTCATTTTAAACCTGTTAGGGGACCAACCAGGGTTGAGTTTGGTATGAGCTTGGTATGAGTTGCCCTTAAACCAACTTGTATAACTCACTGAGCGAGAAGAGTTTGCGCAGATCAATTGTTTGTACTGTATTCTCCAGTAGCACTTGCAGTTTAAAGCCGCTCAAGCAAAACCAACCAATCCCGTGGCTTCCTTCAACACAACGTAGACGACCCAGACGATCACAGGGTCCACACACATCAAACAGCGTAGGAGGTAACATAGCCTGAGTGGAGAAAAAATATTAAATCAATGACAAAACAGTGTACAATAAATATAATATGTGTACCCTTTAAAGGGGTGATTCGCCGGAAATAACTGTTTTCTTTGTCTTTGGTGTGATATAAGTTGCCCATGCATGTATTAGACACGTAAAATTGCTAAAATTCAAGTGTCGGAAACAAAAGATGTATTTTATCTAGACGCGAATGCTCACCCAGACCTGCCTGAAACGCCTCGTGTTACCACACCCCGGCGAATCTACGTCAGTTCGTAACACGATTTGACTAATCTAAACGCCCAAATCTAAACGCAAGAGTCTTATAAATCTCATTGTACCGTCCCAGCCATGTCGCAGAGACTATGTGTGTTTCGTTTTCAAAAGAAATCCTCTTTGTTTGTTGTTATACAACAAAAAACGGATGGTTACATTTCCAGAGAAGGGTCCAAGCCATTGTATCACCTGTCAGTAGTTTTGGAACCTGATGTTCCGAATATGGTAAGAGGCGTTACATTTGTACATACAGCCTGTGGCCACTCTCCCTGTGTCATCAGTCCTTGTTAGTGTTTCCCTTTATCAAGCCCCAGTTTCCCCTCTGTTCCTTGTCGGTTCATTTTGCACATTTACCCTTCCTAGTCTGTCTGGATTACCCGTGTTCCTGTTCCCTGGACTCAAGTTTGTGGATTTATAGTTTGTTATTCTTAAGACCTTGTTTGTTTTGTCCCTCTTGTGGGAAGTTTTAGTTTTCTGTCTTGTCTTGTTTTTGTTAATGTTTTCCCCACCCAGGGTCTTTGTTTAAATAAAGTTTTATTAGTTACCAAACCGCTGCCTGCGCTTGGGTTCTGTCTATACATCATAACAATATCGTTCTTCAGAGCGATGGGCTTTGTAAAATATCAGCGTGTTTCAGAGAGGTGGAGCGAAGAGGAAATACAAACATGCCCTATATGTGGAAAATACAGCATTTTTAAACCTTCAATCGTGTATACACATTGTATTACATGTAAAGCAAACTAAATATTAGTTTTATCCGCGTCAAATGACCCCCTTTAATGTATGCGTTTTTATTGGGTGTTCTTCAGCAGTAACCTCACAAACCCACTTTCCATTTGCTTGACCTCATAATGTGCTATAGATTGGTATTGCCACATCCGTACAAGCCATAATAAAAGATACAAGATTGTTACCTTGGAAATGGCCTTGCTCCAGTTTCTGACAGTGTCAGCATCATCGGCCCCGAACAGGTAGCCTCGGCCTTCCTCAGTGTACATCTCAAAGGTGTGCTCATAGCTGTGAGCCAATCAGAGTGGAGAACAATATAAACATGGAAAACAAATTACCAGAATAATGTTGTAAAAAATCCTTAAAATATATTACACATGATTCCCTGGGCTGGTGGCAGACAGGCAGATGATGTCACTGGTCTTCATGCCACCACACTTGTTGTTGCTATGGTCATTCTTATAGTAGCTAAACACTCCACCCTCTAGACAACACCAACGCTTAGCAAAGTCTGGAATATTCACCAAAACAACATAATGCATCATTACGGTTGAATTAAAGCGATATCTCAGAGGCAAAGCAAAATTTCACTGACTGAATTTGACTTTCTTCTTGAAAAAATATTGCAGTTGGCGTTATAATACGACATATACATTTTTCTTCCAAGCGGTAGAATGGGAGTGAATGGGGGGCAATTTTGTGAAGCTCCAAAAAGTGCATCCATCGATCAATGAACGGCTCGACACGGCTCTGTGGTCTTAACACAGGTCTTTTGATGGGAATTGATGAGTTTGTTTAAGATAAATATCCATATTGAGATCGCTATTTAAGTTAATGTCTAGCTTCCGTTATCCCTCGGTTGCCCGTGAACCTGAGGCTTGTTTTTCCGGCAAAAGATGTTTCTGTGACAAACACTGCATTTTTCTTTTTGATTCTGTAGAATAGGATACCGTCTCCCTGTGTGGGAGCTTTCGTTACGTAATTTGACAGAAGCCTCAGGTATACGCGCAGCCGAGGGATGGGTGCGCTTTTTGGAGCTTCAAATTGCCTCCCATTCACTCCAATTCTACCGCTTGGAAGAAACATTATACGTGGTATTATAACTCTGGCTGCATTATTCTTCAAGAAGAAAGTCATATTCAATCAGGTGAGTAAAGGGTGAGTAAAACATGGGGAAATTTTGTTTTGCCTCTGAAATAGCGCATTCAATTGTGTTGAAATATCTGTAAGTCTGATGAAACTTAATTTTATAACTTTCATATTACTGATATAAACAGATATTTTTCGATAATTTTCTCCCCCAGAGGTCAGCCAGAGGTTATAATGTTAGTTAAAGGGATACTTCACCCAAAAATGTAAATTCTGTTATCATTTACTCACCTTTGTCTTGTTCCAAATCTGTGCTAAAAATGTATTTGTTCTGATGAACGCAGAGAAAGATATTTGGAAATTGGCAAAATCTGTCTGGTTATAAGCATTCTTCCAAAAACCTTTTTCTGTGTTCATCAGAACAAAGACATTTATACAGATTTGGAACAACTCGAAGGTGAATAAATGATGTCATAATCTTTGGGTAAAGTATCCCTTTAAGGTTTATAACAACAAACATTTGTTTCTCATTCAATTATGGACATTCTAATTTTCCTGTTTGGAAGTTTGTGATTCTCTTCACTATCTATCACCAGTGGTTTCACGTTTCCACATCCTCACAAAGACACAAAACTCAATTATTCACATTCACTGTCCAAACATCATACAGTTATTTTCTAAACCACTGAGGCCAAAGGGTCTCTGCTTACTTACCTGCTTTGTTTTTGTGCTCTGTGATTGGCCGAGAGGATGAGGCAGGCTTGAAAAGGTAGCCACAATAAGACTGGATGGATACATCTTCAACCACTGACTCAAAAGATTCTGCTTCTAAAAAACACACAAACGTGGTTCAGGTAGTATTCTGCATTCTGTCTGCTTATTTCTTTCTTACTCTTTCTTTCTCTAACACATTGTTTCAATTACAATACCATTTTACACCTTCAAAATCAAAGAGTTTCTATTAACTGAAGGTTGCACAGTAAAACCAGTATTTAAAGTAGAAGAACACGTTCTATAGCTCAGTATTTGGGAACAATACAGTATAATACGTTCTGTATGCTGAAGTTTTGCGTGAATATATTTATGCACCTATGTTTTGGTTCTGCGTAAGTAGCTCCGCTTGCGCTGACTGACCACTGCGTCTGGCCAGAGTCAGTGGAGTAGGGAATTCTGGGATACCAGTGTGGCACTTGATATCTGCCCCACAGTGCAGCAATGTTAGAGTCTCCAATAAATCTGCCGACTGCACTGCTTTGCACAGAGCCTTAGAAAAGAAGACAAGCAAAACATGAACATAAAGGATGTTAAACAGATATTGTGAAACAGGATGTGACAGAAGAACATTCTAAATTGTATAAAATTTGTCATGTGTTGACTAACACTATTGAGCGCCTCCTGTTGGCCGTAGAGTGTGTGATAGTTGCGATATTTGCCATGCACATATTTGGCTGTGATGTGCTGGAGACGATGCTTATCATTTGCGTCCATGGAAAGACTCTCGCTGGGGGGAATATTTGCTGCCCAGAATGCATTTGCTTTAGCATTACCCAGCTGCAGAAAAACCTGCCGAACACATGACATAACCATCAGATGTGCTCTAGAATCATTTTCTATTTGTTAGAAACAACAGGGATTTAAACAGTACGGAGTAAATCATCTCAGTTTCTTAACTGACCCTGATGAGGTCATCGATCCACACGCGCTCATCCAGCTTTAGACTGCGAACCTTTGACACATTCTGTCCCAGACTTCTGTGCACACCTGTTACCATATAAAACCGTAAAGTACACAATCACGGTAAACGTATATAAAATATGTGTTAGAGATGAAAATGAAAATTCTGTCATTTGCTCACCCTCTCGTCATAAGAAATTCAAGCATATATGACTTTCTTTCTTCCGCAGAACACAAAATAAGATATTATGAAGAAAGTTGGTAACCGAACAAGGCCGAACAGTTAACAGCATTCTTTAAAATATATATTTTTTGTGTTCAGCAGAAGAATGAAAGTCAAACAGGTGTGAAATGACAAGAGCGTAAGTAAATGATGACAGAATTTTCCATTTGGGTGAATGTTGGTTAAGTGTTTGTGGGTACCTGCGCATTTTTCACACATTAGCACACACAGGTTGATTGAAGCCCACTCCGGCATGGAAGCACTGCAGTCCGCACATTGTTGGTTGGATGCGACACGCCACAAGCTTTCACACACTCCATCACATGATAGCGAGCGACTCACACACTCATTCAGAGAGTCACACCATCTCTGCTTCTCACTCTCTGACTCTGCTGAGAAACTACACCGAGAATGAGAGAGACTGTGATTATTCTATTGCAATATTTGGGGCTTTGCAGGTAAAATAGGTAAAAGCTGCGTTGTTTACCTGAATGTTCTGTACGGAGTGGTGAGTGTGAAAGAGCGTTTTTCTCCATCTTTCACTCTGGCCATTCGCATGTCGATATCAGTGACACCAACACCATGAAGATATTCCTACACAAACACAGCAGGGTTTTTTATGTTCTGCTAATATCCAAGACCTCACCATTTTTGCATTTTTAGGATGAAGAATATTCATTGTACATCACATACTATATGTCCTCAAATACAATTTTATCTAATTTACTGTCAAGTTTACAGACTAACAGATGTAATAACCCACTCAAATAATTACCCACGGATACATTTTGCATCCACAATCAGACTCACCTCACGGTTCTTGAAAAGGTACAGTTTGTCCCTGCTTATAATTGTGTAGACTTTGATGCGGGGTGACATCAACTCCAGGTAGCCTTCGAAACTGAGATCCACAGTTCCCCGCTTAAAAAACGGATTCTTTGGTTCAGATTCACTGTTTTTGTAATCACTCAGAGCCTTTTCAAGACAACACACCCAATCTTTTTTCTCTTCTGAAAAGGTAAGCACACAAGCGTAAAAAAAACTTTGTGTCTATTATGCATAGAATTATGCCAGAAAAAATTTACAGAAATGCTAAGCAGCAGAAATTCTGCAAGGTGTTCAGGGAGAACATGAATGAATACTCACCAATGTTATCTGCTCGGAACAGGAAAGTTCGGTTCTGACTGTGAAGCTCAAATTTCAGATCTCCAACAGCGACTACCTTATCCACACATCCCAGTGATATCATCCTTTTAGAGTATACCTCCTACGAGTGAGAGTGACAAGAAGAGAATTGTCCAATAAATAAATAACCACTTCCTTAAAATGAAACATTTACCGGCAAAATGCTGTAAGGTCTTTTCGAAAGGAAAGAAAATTGTCTGGTGAATGAGGAAATCGGGTTCTCTGTTTTATCTGAATCAAAGAACCTTGATGTTTTTTAGACTCATGATTTCCAGTAAGATGTCGAAAAGATGACAAGCTGACATACAGTTCAGATCAGAATCTTTTTTTTACCTTGGGCGACTGCAAATATCTCAAATATTCTGAATCCAGCTGCACCCATCGGCGCTGGTAAATCACCCCACTGAAAACACAACACAAACATTTCAAAAACACATACAAGCACAAAATAAACAACAACGCAAGCTCTCAGTGATCTCTCTAGAAACTCGTGTAGAAATTGTAGCCAAGTCTCACCTATTTGGAGGAGTTTTTTCTAGCCACCCAGCTTTAAGAATCGAACTGACCTCTTCTGAGTCATCAGGAAACTCCGTACATCCAATATTAATACTCTCATTGCTAATGTACTCAAATAAACAAAGATTATTGATATCACACTCAAAAAAACAATGCTCATCATTATTTGGAGCTTACAGACACACAGATAACCACAGGACAGTATTGTTTACTGTATGTACACACCGATCTCTTTCAGAAACTGTTCCTGTTTTATTCTCTTCAACTTTCAGCTGGATAAAGCACTTCTGAATGTCTCGCAATAGATCCTGTTGCTGGAAAACATTTGGTGGTTAAACAGCTATTAACGCTTGAATAAAATGTTAAAAAGGGTTGAACATGCATTAAAAATATATACAAATATATTGAGGTTAGTAAATGATGTAAAATATATTGAGGTTAGTAAATTATGACAGAATTTATATTTTTGGATAAAGTATGCCTTTAATCCAGGTAAACTGGGCCACTTTTAGCCTTCCTAGTGTCAATTCTGGTCATGCTTTACCTAAAGCCACATTTTGAAAGCTCTTACCATCTATTCCACACATACATTACTGTATACACACACCCAATAGTGTGAGATTGAATGCGATTTACAGACATGTAGTTACCTTTACAGCCATGGTCTGTGTGTGCACCTGTTAAGTAATTAACAAATAAAAACAATAAGAATAAGAATACACAAATAACACACACAATATGCTGTTTCAACATTGTTTGTTGCCAATATATTCAAGAAGAAAAGTTTGGGCTCATGAAAGGGTCTCTACAAGATCGTCTGGACACCCTTATATTGTGTAAAGCTATTTGGGTTATTTATGTAAGTTGTTACCAGTATTGGGTTATGATAGGAAAACTTGTCCTTAGTTTTGACATATTTCACATAATTTCTCTAAAAACAGCTAAACTGAAAGAATGTAGTGCTAGCAACGCCATAGCCTTGGTTCCCCAAAACAAAAATGCATAAATGTACAGATGTGTTCCTCACACACATGAAGGTTAGGGGGTTATGTCATTAATTGTGAAAAAAATGGACATTCCCCGCTGCCTTACACGTAATTTACTGTAACTCTCACAACACACGTCACCAAACCTGATCCACAGCATTTCTAATAGCTTCCCAAGCACAGAAACACTAAGATACACAACACCAACAACAGATATCAAAGTCACAATGTTCCTTTGAGCTTGAACACAATAACCCTCTTCTTGTGGTTAACTCTAGTGTTCTTTGTTAAACTGGGTTAACTAAAACCTGTGCCATCTGTGCAGTTTTTTCAATTAGCTGTTATCCTTATGGGGACCAAAATTGTCCCACAAGGTAACAAAATTACTGGTATTTCTATATTTAGGGTTAACCAGGACTACAGCCCGCATCCAAACAGTACAATTCACACTCAAACGCCTTTTATGATTTTTAAAGAAGAGATCAGTCTGCTATCAACAGATAAATAACAGGAAAGACATTTTTCATGTGTAAACTTCTACCATGGTATCTACTTCAGAGCTATCTTATCTAGAAACATGCATCCCCTCTCTTTCTCTCTAAAACAAAGTGAACAAATCATAGATAATGCCATCCTCAAAACACTATTAATATTTAAATGATCATTTCAATTTACCTGAGTGTAGCCAAAGCTGTGTCAACCGAGCTCTATCGCAGTGCATGACACTTATAAAATGCTCTCACGCGCACACGTACAGAGAGCCTTATTTTGAAAAGGAGGAAGCTTTGTTACTCATTGACGGCATGACATTGTTTAGCTGAGTTACTGCCAGTACACATTCCAGTAATTCTTTAAATAACTATATTTAATATCAATCAAACAAGCAGTCGTCCTCTTATGATCAATATAATGGTGGTAACACTGAGGGAAAAAATGAAACATATATTTATCTTATAATCCATTAGAATTGATATGGGGGCTTGACTGCTGTTTTAAGGGGTGTTATTTTGGATGCACTGGGACGGTTTACAGCCGAGTGTGAAGCGGCTGGAATGAAAATCAGTACCTCCAAATCCGAGGCCATGATCCTCCGTCGGAAAAGGGTGACTTGCCCACTTCAGGTTGGTGGAGAGTTCCTGCCTCAAGTGGAGGAGTTTAAGTATCTTGGGGTCTTGTTCACGAGTGAGGGAAGGATTGAACGGGAGATTGACAGACGGATCGGTGCAGCTTCTGCAGTAATGCGGTCGATGTACCGGTCTGTCGTGGTGAAGAAAGAGCTAAGCCGCAAGGCGAAGCTCTCAATTTACCGGTCAATCTACGTTCCTACTCTCATCTATGGCCATGAGCTTTGGGTTATGACCGAAAGGACAAGATCCCGGATACAGGCGGACAAAATTAGCTTCCTCCGCAGGGTGGCTGCGCGATCCCTTAGATATAGGGTGAGAAGCTCGGTCACCCGGGAGGAGCTTGGAGTAGAGCCGCTGCTCCTCCACATCGAGAGGGGTCAGTTGAGGTGGCTTGGGTCTCTTTTCCCGATGCCTACCGGATGCCTTCCCCGGAAGGTATTCCAGGCCCGTCCGACCGGGAGAAGACCTAGGACACGCTGGTGGGACTATGTCTCCCGGCTGGCCTGGGAACGCCTCGGTGTCCCCCCGGAATAGCTAGAGGAAGTGTCTAGGGTGAGGGATGTCTGGGCATCTCTGCTTAGACTGCTGCCCCCGCGACCCGGCCCCGGCTAAGCAGAAGAAAATGGATGGATGGATGGATGGATTTTGGACCAATATACAGCCATGAAAAAAACATTTCAAAAGACCACATTTTTTCTTTTTTCATATATTTCTGAATTGACAATGTATATGTGTTTAGGTAAAATTATGTTTTTGTTTTATGTGCACTACTAACTATATTTCTCCCAAATTTCAAACAAAATATGATTTCTATTTGAAAATAAAAACTGGAGAAACAGGTGAAAACAACAGAAAGATGCTCTGTATTTTGTTCAGACCTCAATTACTTCAAAGAAAACAAGTTCTACTTTTGAGAATTAAAACAGTTATTTTGTACACGTAGGAAAGGTTTAAAATATGTTTTATGTGAACACCTCAAGTGTTCATCTGTCTTGTCATGCTGTCAGTCTTTCACATTTCTGTTTGGATGACTTTGACTCTCCAAAGGTTGAAATTCAACAGACACTGGACTGGAATAATACCTCTAGAAATGCTGATTCAATGAAAATTTGGAATGGTCTTTTAACTATTTCCGGGGCTGTATGTACCAATACAGTTGCAGGTCATCAAAAAGTTTTAATATGCTATTTATACAATGTTTAGTAAAGCTTATTTTTTCCAAGAAAGAAATGTAACATGTAAAGGTAAAACTTTTACATATTCCTTACTAGGGCGGGCCTACACAAATAGTATAATAGCAATTACATGAGCACAGTGCTGAGACATCTGAGGCATGCTGTTGTTGATAAAGGTGGTAAAAACCAACCAATCAAAGAAACAAATATTTAACACATTTTTTAAAAACTGCAGTACTTTTTTCTCCATTATCTGATGGAAATGAGAGGGTCTGGATCTGATGCACTAACGTTACATGAGATAGGCTACAACGTTTATACGAAATGGACAACACTGCGCAAAACTGCTCAACGTTTTAATATGTAATTACTGCGTGACGTGCTTATTTCATGTCATAATGCAACGTTTCTGTAATATATTTCTACCAGCTGACAGTGATGAGGCATTTTAACGCTAAACTTTAGTAAACGAACATTTCTCTTTAGTGACTTGTCTTAAAAGATGAAACACTGCCCTGCCACAGACACTGCCCTGCGGGATGTAAAAGCAGCCATACTGCGCATGCGTGGACACGAAGCAAGTGATTGGGTGAGAGACGCGCGCGAACAAAACACTCGTTCGAAGCCGCTTCCGCATTCGAGTTCGTGAAATAGATGTTGTTTTTCAATGAAAATCTGTGAAAATAAACGCAAATATGCACAGCGACAAAGTTGAAGAAATAACAGAAAAGCTAGAGGGGTAAGTTTGAAGACGTTCGCGTCTTTTTTTGAAGAGAAGTTATGCTAAGAATAAGCCTTTGAGCCTCGATGCTTTGATCGAGGGAAGCATGCAAGGAAAACATTTTACGGTGTTGTGTTCTATTGCAGGTCTCTGTCTATGGAAGCGGGGAAGATGGAGAAATATGACAGGTACAGAAACTCACTGTTAATCAAGTGTTGGGTTAAATACAGCTATATGAATGTGAACTGTATGTATAGTTATATTCTTAATTCATATATGAGGTCATAGGTAACGTTAGGCAGTTGACATGTTAAGGCATGTAAAGCAATGATCGTACTGCCCTGCTTCACCTAAAACTGTTTAAAGGTTTTTTTTATATAATGCATGCAGGTTTCATTAGCTAGTTTAACTTGAATGCGTTTATGGAATTTAGGGCCTTTAAAAAAGATGTCACACCACAGAACTGTTTAAATGAAGTACAAAAAGCTGAAAGGCTTCTATAGACTATCTACAGTTCAGGTTTAACATATTTTTCATGATATTTGAAAAGATTTTAATCTGAAGGCATATATCTGAATAGTGCAAATTAGTTGGATGAAATATATGTGACCCTAGACCACAAAACCAGTCATAAGTAGCATGGGTATATAGCAATAACCAACAATACATTGTATGGGTCAAAATTATGGAACTATAGTTTTGCAGAGGTTTCAGGTGTAGGGAAGTATGAGTAACGTATTGTACTGTACTCATTTAAATACATTTTGTGTTCATTTTTGGGTAACCTATCCCAATAACAATAAGGTAATTTGAAGAGTGTTGGCGATACCCATTGACTTGCATTGGTTTTGTGTACATACCATACAATTATGGGTGAATTGTCCATTTGAGACAGGCAGTGAAATGCGTCTTTAAATGTGGGAAACTTGTCTCAAGCTGGAGATGTATTTGGTATTCTACAGAATTGTCTGTGTGTGCAGAGGGAATGTCATTAAAATAAATGGCACCAATGAAACTTGTTGTCAAATGTAGATGACAGGGATTTGACCATTTCCACCTCTGTCTTTTTGCTCAACACCCTTGTTTTTGTTTGAAATAATTTGTAATTACTAAATTCCATCTTGAAAACATTATAAGTAGTTTAGATGTGTGTAAGTTTATCTTGCTTCATTAATAGTTCTTTTGTTTTTGCAGGTACAGGCAGGAGGGAAAGGAAGCTGCCCTGAGCGGTGACCTGCAACGTGCCCTCGAGCTGTTTAGGATGGCTTTCCAGCTGCAGCCGAGCGACAAGCTAAAGAAACGGATCCAGGCCATACAGGAGATAGTGCAAAGAGAGGATGAGGAAGAAGAAGAGGAGGACGATTTTGTGAATGTGAACGGTAGTGGATTGAACCTGTATAAAGGGCTCTATGACAAACTGTATGACCATCAGAAAGAGGGAGTGGCGTTCCTGTACAGTCTGCACCGAGATGGAAGAAAAGGAGGAATCCTGGCGGATGACATGGGCCTTGGCAAGACCATCCAAGTCATCTCATTTTTGTCAGGGATGTACGATGCAGAACTGGCCAATAACACGCTGTTAGTAATGCCAACCTCGCTCATAAAGAACTGGGTGCGTGAGTTTGCCAAGTGGACCCCTGGGATGCGAGTGAAAGAGTTCCATGGTTCCAGCAAAGCAGAGCGGAACAGGAACTTAGAGCGGATCCAGCGCAAGGGTGGGGTTGTTATTACCACCTACCAAATGCTCATCAACAACTACCAACAACTTGCAACATACAACCAGCGTGAGTTCCGCTGGGATTACGTCATCCTAGATGAGGCCCACAAAATCAAAACCTCGTCCACTAAAACAGCTAAAAGCGCACATGCCATCCCAGCACGTACCAGAGTGCTGTTGACCGGCACTCCGGTTCAGAACAATCTTAGAGAGATGTGGGCTCTGTTTGACTTTGCCTGCCACGGGTCTTTGCTGGGAACCTCCAAAACGTTCAAAACGGAGTACGAGAACCCAATCACACGCGCACGAGAGAAAGATGCAACGTCCGGAGAGAAAGCACTTGGATTGAGGATCTCTCAGAACTTAATGGACATCATCAAACCTTATTTCCTACGGAGGACGAAAGCCGACGTTCAGAATAAAAAGGAACGACAGTGTGAAAAAGCCAACCAGGATGAGGATCAAGAGAACAAATGTCCAAATGCTGACCAAGGTGCAGAAATGCCTTCGCTGACACGAAAGAACGACCTCATCGTGTGGACGTACCTGAGCTCAGTTCAGGAGGACATTTATAACCAGTTCATCTCGCTGGACCGAATTAAGGAGCTGCTGATGACTACAAGATCCCCACTAGCTGAGCTCACAGTGTTAAAGAAGCTCTGTGACCACCCCAGACTGCTCTCAGCTCGAGCTGTGGCTCAGTTAGGCCTCGATCAAGGAACTAACTCCATCCCTCTAGGAGACGAGAAAGAGTCGGCAGCGAGTCAGATCGATCATATTTCAGATGACACTTTGATTGGTGAATCAGGGAAGCTGCAGTTTCTGGTGTCTCTGATGGAGTGTCTCCGTGAGCAGGGGCATCGCACTCTGATCTTCTCCCAGTCCAGGAAAATGCTGGACATGATGGAGCGCGTCCTGCGCAACAGAGGCTTCCGTCTGCTGCGACTAGATGGCACGGTGACACACCTGACAGAGAGAGAGAAGCGTATTACGTTGTTCCAGACGGACAAGCGCTACACCATCTTTCTTCTCACCACACAGGTGGGTGGGGTCGGCATCACGCTGACGGCAGCTAACCGCGTCGTGATCTTTGACCCTAGCTGGAATCCAGCGACAGATGCTCAAGCTGTGGACCGAGCTTACCGCATTGGCCAAACCGAAAATGTCATCATCTACCGACTCATCACTTGTGGTACTGTGGAGGAGAAAATTTACCGCAGACAGGTAAAATTACTTTAACCTTTTAAAATTTATAAAATGAAATATGTCAAGCTCTATCAACATGTTGTTATGGTGTTTAAAGTAAAAATTTATTTTTAACAACCATTTATCTCACCTTTCATACGCTGAAGAAATTAAGAGACCATTTCAAAATTATTTTCAGTTTTTCTGAATTGACTATTTATAGGTATGTGTTTAAATCATGTTTAATGTGTAAAATATGATTAATATTGTTTCGTTTAACCACTAACAATATTTCTGCCAAATTTCAAATAAAAATATATAATATATTTGCATTTATTTGCAGAAAATGAAAACCAAAAAGATGCTCTGTATTTTTTCAAATTCTGCAAAGAAAACAAGTTGATATTCACTTTTAAGCAACGCAACATTTCTACGTGATTTAGGAAAAGTTTAAAAAGTATTTTTGAATGTGATAACCTTAATTTCAGTTTTCATGTGTTTTACATTGCTGTTGGATGACTTTGTCACTCCTGAGGTTTCATTTAGTTGAAATTCAACAAACAATGGACTGGAATGGCCACAATACATCTAGAAATGCTAATTAAATAAAAAAATTAAATGGTCTTTTAATTTTCACCATGGTTGTATGTCATGAGAACTACAGATCAGTTTATTTTTAACGTGCTTGTATCTAAAAACAATGACCCCTAAATATAACCTTTTTTTTCTTTGCTTCTGTATCTGTAGGTATTCAAAGACTCTCTTATACGGCAGACAACCGGCGATAAGAAGAACCCGTTCCGTTACTTCAGCAAACAAGAGCTGAGAGAACTGTTCAAACTAGAGGACACTCGCTCCTCCTCAACTCAGCAGCAGCTTCAGACCATGCATGCGCAAAATCGTCGCTCGGACACCAAGCTGGACCAACACATAGCTCAGCTTTACAGTATGGAGATGTTCGGCATCTCTGATCATGACCTCATGTTCACTAAAGAGGCAGCTGCTGACGAAGATGACCCTGAAAATGCAGAATCGCACCATTACATCCAAACACGTGTTCAGAAAGCCCAAGAGCTCATGCAGGCAGAATCAGAGCTGCACGGCCAGCTGATGGACAGCATCGCCCAGAACACAGAGCCCGCTTGGCTTAGACAGTCAGGACAACGTGGTATACAGACGTCGGCCAGTAGAGAACGCCCAGCCCCTCCTCATGATGATGTGGTTACTGTGGATCTGACTCATTACAGTATAGATGAGCCAGAGGATGAAGAGGAACGGAGCTCACTGTCTGTTGAGGAAGTTCAGCTTGTAGGTAAAGAGGAAGAGGAAGACGTGTTTCCATGGGCGGGTAGAGAAAGAAACACGTCTGTTCTAAAGGCCGAGGATAATTCTGCCTCAGACAGCCATCCTGTGATCATACTGGATGACAGTTTGAACGTAGGAGACGAATCTGAGAACAATACAGCATCTGAGCAACAAAACTCTGT
Source organism: Barbatula barbatula (assembly GCF_947034865.1). Classification (NCBI taxonomy): domain Eukaryota; kingdom Metazoa; phylum Chordata; class Actinopteri; order Cypriniformes; family Nemacheilidae; genus Barbatula; species Barbatula barbatula. The sequence continues at coordinate 22,583,815 of NC_136767.1, read as the reverse complement.
ACATGACTTGTCGAGTCTCTCTCACCAGTTCTCTAAGCTGCAAGAACTTTCAGTAGTGTCTGATCATCTTGATACAGAAAAACCTCAAACAGATGGTCCCCATTCAATTGTGCTTTCATCACCCACATCTCCAGTGGCCAAAGCAGTTGAGTCCTCCAAAACTGAGCTGGAGTCAACGGAGCTGGAGTCCTCCAAAACTGAGCTGGAGTCAACAGAGCTGGAGTCAACGGAGCCGGAGTCCTCCAAAACTGAGCTGGAGTCAACGGAGCTGGAGCCTTTCAAAACGGAGCTGGAGCCTTTCAAAACGGAGCTGGAGCCTTTCAAAACGGAGCTGGAGCCTTTCAAAACGGAGCAAGAGCCTTTCAAAACGGAGCAGGAGCCTTTCAAAACGGAGCAGGAGCCTTTCAAAACGGAGCAAGAGCCTTTCAAAACGGAGCAGGAGCCTTTCAAAAAGGAGCTAGACATGCTTCAAGGAAATTTCAACTTGCAACTTGAAGACAGTGCAGATATGTTCTCTGCTGAGGAAGAAGTTCATGAAGAGGAGGAATCTGTAGTGGAGAACAGTCTTGAGTTTCAGCTTCAGATGGATGTCAGTGGAGAACGACAGGAAGAACCAAGCATCCATGACAGCAGACGAATCAGTAGCTATATCAAGAGCGAAGTCAGCAAACATGAATCTCCTTTAAGGCAGCGTTCTGCTTTGGACACACCTGCAGACGACTCGTTCGTGCATTCTGTTCGTAGAAAGAAAAAGAGGCAGGTCATCTCTGACAGTGAAGAAGAGGGAGAGGAAGAGTTGGAGAGGCCGTGTTTGTCCAGCAGCCCATTGTCCGATGGCCTCAGCAAGCTGGGCTCCTCAACGCCAAAATCCACTTTTGCAGACGGCGCACAACTCAGGCGGAGTTTGAACACTTCGGTGGCATCAAGAAGGTCTCTGGTGATGTCTATGCTTGACAATGAATCCGATGAGGAATCGGCAGAGCCCAATGAAGGAGAAAACGAGTCCTATCAGATGTCTGAAGCAAGTGAAGCTTACGCAGATGAATCTGTGACGGAAGAGGAGCCGAGTGGAGAGACTCTGAATACAGATGAGGGGGATGAAGTTGAAGAGAGCTTGGAGATGACAGAAGACCAGCTGGAGGTAGAAGAATCCACCAATGATGTTGAATTAGAATCTAGTGAAATGATGGAGCAATGTGCTCCTAAAACGCTCTCCTCAGAAACATACTCTCCTGCGGTTGGTACCATCAGCGGTGATGAGACTCCTTCTGAGAACACATATGAGGTGCTGGTTCTTTCTGGGAAGCGTTGTTTGGCAGACGGCAGGAAGAAGGAAGCTCTGGATTATTTTCTGAAGGCTATAGATGTAAATACAGGTGATCCTGAGATCCAACTTTTGATTATTCAGTTGTACAGACAACTCAGTCAACAGGGACTGTAATACAAAAAAACCTTAACATATAGAGACTTGTTTTGTCATGCATTTTCAAAGTGTCTGGAGAAATATCTTGTATTTGTTAACGCACAGTAATTTCGGTCATTCTTAGAAATGTCTTGATTTATTTTCTGGTCCCTTGTATTTCCCCCATTGTTTAAGATACTGTTCCATTTATCATAATGAAATCCACAATGTGGAATTCCATTGTGGAGAAAAAAATATTTGACAAAGGTTTCATGTTGTGCTGTCTGTATAAATTTTATACATGGGTAGAATTGTATTTCGTGTAGATCACCACCTGGTGAAATATAATTTTCTATTATATTAAAGGAATAGTTCACCCAAAAATGAAAATTCTGTCATCATTTACTCACCTTCTTGTCATTTCAACCCTGTATGACAAAATAATATATTTTGAAAAATGGGGGTAACCAAACGACGGGTTTGCATGCTCATTGACTTCTATTGTATGGACACAAAACCAATGGAAGTGAATGGATTCTGCCGTTGTGTGCTTACCAACATCCCACAAGAGACAGGTGCCGTGGCTTTACCTTACTTCAAATATAAATACTTTTATGTGGTTTTGACCAATATTGAAAAATTATTATTAAACATCATCTTATTTTGACTTGATAATTTAAGCATGATTGAGACTAACCTTTTCTGAAAGTAGGTGTGTCTCAAGGTGAACGCGTGCCTTCACTCTAAAGGTCAAACAACAAAAAATCAAGTCAGGAATCTCGGTGTGTCTCTAGAGTCAGACCTTAGCTTCCGTAGTCATGTCAAAGCAATAACTAAACAGCATACTATCATCTGAAAAATATTGCAAGAATTAGATGCTTTGTTTCCAGTCAAGACTTAGAGAAACTAGTGCATGCTTTCATCACTAGCAGGGTGGATTATTGTAATGGACTCCTTACTGGCCTCCCCAAAAAGACCATAAGACAGATGCAGCTCATACAGAACACTGCGGCAAGGATCCTGAGCAGAACCAGAAAATATGATCATATCACACCAGTCCTCAGGTCTTTACACAGGCTACCAGTTACATATAGGATAGATTTTCAAGTTTTATTACTGGTATATAAATCGTTCAATGGCCTAGGACCTCAATACATTGCAGATATGCTCATTGAATACAGACCCAAAAGAACACACATGTCATTAGGATCGCATCAGCTAGAAAAACCAAGGGTTCTCTCCAAGCAAGGACAGTCTGCATTTAGCTATTATGCCAGCCGCAGCTGGAACCAGCTTCCAGAAGAGATCAGATGTGCTCCCACAGTAGTCACATTCAAATCCAGACTCAATTCAATTTTATTTAAATAGCGCTTTTCACAATTTGCATTGTTCCAAAGCAGCTTTACAGGGGAAAAATAAAACCCCCAAAAAAGGGTAAAACACGCTACATGGTGTTTTATATAGTAAATTAAATTATTCTAGTAAATAATATCTAATGTCAGCATCTCCTGGTGGTTTATTTAGCACATTTTGCATTAAGTGAATGCTTGGCTGAAAAGATGCGTCTTTAGTCTAGATTTAAATTGGGCAAGTGTAATAATATCAGGAAGGCTATTCCACAGTTTAGGTGCTACGTATGAGAAAGCTCGGCCCCCTTTGGTGGATTTAGTTATTCTAGGTATTATCAAAAGTCCTGCGTTTTGAGATGTTAGAGAGCGTGATGGGTTGTAGTGTGATAGAAGCTCTGTTAGGTAGGTAGGGGCTAAACCCTTTAAGGCTTTAAAAGTGATTAAAAGAACTTTAAAGTCAATACGATACTTAATGGGTAGCCAGGGAAGGGTTGATAAATTTGGGGTCATGTGATGGTATTTTCTGGACCTGGTTAGAACTCTGGCAGCTGCGTTCTGAACTAACTGTAGTTTGTTTATTGATGATGCAGGACAACCACTAAGTAGCACATTACAGTAGTCAAGTCTTCAGGTCATAAATGCATGAATAAGCTTCTCCGCGTCAGCAACACACAGAATATTTCGTAACTTGGCAACATTTCTTAGGTGGAAAAAGGCTGTTTTTGTGACATTTGAGATGTGATTTCGAAATGACAGGTTGCTGTCTAATATAACGCCTAGATCTTTTACTGTATTTGTTGGAGTAACAGTACATCCTTCATCTTGCAGTTTATAATCAGAAATATTCGGTTTGCGTGTCTTTGGTCCGATAAGTAATATTTCTGTTTTATTAGAATTTAAAAGAAGGAAATTACAGGTCATCCAATGTTTTATATCTACAATGCACTCTGCCAATTTGGATAGCTGGGAGGAATCATCTGGTCTTGATGAGATATATAGCTGAGTATCATCTGCATAGCAATGGAAGCTAATTCCATGTTTTTTAATAATGTTTCCGAGGGGCAGCATGTATATGGAGGGTCCCAGAACCGATCCCTGAGGTAATCCATCATTTACTTGCGTTAGATTTGATGATTTCCCATTTAAATGGACAAATTGATGTCTGTCTGACAAGTAAGATCTAAACCATTGTAGTGCCTGTCCCTCAATACCAGTATAATTGTGTAAGTGATCTAGAAGTATGTTATGGTCTATGGGATCGAACGCAGCACTAAGGTCAAGTAGGACCAGGAGTGAGATGTTACCTTTATCTGATGCTATAAGCAGGTCAAAACACATCTGTTTAACTTTGCATTTAATAAATGTGCACTGTGCCTCTGACCGTCCGACTGTTTGTACTGTACTTTATTTATTTTCAATTCTAAACTATATTTTATTTAATTTTTTAATCTTAACTGGTTAATTTTAATTTTTATCATTTCTTCTAAACTATTTTATTTTTTATTCTTAACTGGTTAAATTTTATTTTTATTGTTTCTTCACTGTTTTATCAAATGGATACACTTTGAATTACCATTGTGTATGAAATGTGCTATATAAATAAACTTGCCTTGCCTAGAGAATAATTCATGGTTTAAGTCTCTAATGAATGCTTAGGCTCTCTTCCTGCTAGGTCAGTGTTACTACTGTATGAAAGGGAACATCTGGAATTTGTAGTGTTAGTGTAGTGAAAAAGGAAGTGTAAAGATTAAGCATTTTTCTGTTATTTCAACATGCACAGGAGACACACATTAGCTGGTAAAGTCTGTTTATTTGTTTATTTCTAGGCTTATAATTATGGCTTGATGCTCATGCCACCATGCACATCATCAGTAATCACATTTTAAAGTCACTGCTGTTACTGTAGAGACAAAAATGGAGACACGTGGAGTTGCTACCTTATAACTTGGTTTTGAAAGTTCACTGCAGTCTAATTTGACACATTGTTTTCCAAAAAGCTTTTTGCGCATCCACACAGTTCAACATACCCACCCACTGTAGAAATATGTACATCTACAACACCCATAGTATTTTAAAATGCTAAGTAAATGCACATTGATGGGAATTTGTTTTGGACCACAACACTTTCTTTGATGTCAGGACTTGAGTAAAACAGGTCTACAAAGAAGTGATGAAACTGAATTGATAAGCACGGTGATGACTTTGGAGCAAGAGTATGATGCTGATATAGAGTTACGTGTAAACTAGGCCTTTAAAATATGCTTACGGTCTTTGATTTTTGTAAGATACATGCTGAAAAATGCTCACAGCTGGTTGGGAGAGATGTGAATAGCCTAATGTACTAATGTCCTGCAATAAAAGCATTAACAGCAAACTTGGGGGTTCCATATAGTATGATACAATGCAAAGATTCTTGGTCAGTTAAGCAGAAAATACACACACAAATTAAGAATAATACTCTGTTGCCGTCTGAGAGATGTCAAAGAAACCTTTTCATCATGTATTTCTAACTACAAAGAGTTAATTTACACTTTGTAGTCATTCATATAGTTTCACTTGCTAAAATGTGAGTATCCAGTCAGCGTTTTGTCTGTATTCATTGAGGATGATGTATGAAATTACTCAAAGGAAAATGTTGGACTTTGATCTAAAAGGCCAAGAAACCATCAAGGTATCATGACTAAACTCTTACCAGCAATGTTGGCCATCTAGATTGGTATATAAACGTACGTAACAACACACATCGACTGCTCACATTTAAATTCTGTCCATAATACTGAACCAGAGCTTTTACAGGAGATGAAAACATTGTGCTGTAAACATTCAGAATTGAAAGAATATCTTCTATAATAACGAAATTGAAATTAGATTAAATTTGCATTCATGCCCAGCAGCAATAAAAATATATCCATTCTTTGTTTCTTCTCCAGTTGCACATTCTTCCTTTTGTCTGTTGAAAGGGAATAAAAGTCCTCAGAGCAGCCTGCTGCACCAATAAACTCTGTCACAGTACCTGTTCAAAAAACAGAAATGTGTCATATAAAACCCTTCTCATTCCAAACATTGTGGAGGTTTACACAATTATACAATTCTATCATCATTTCCTCATTTCATTCCAAGCCTTTTTGGTGGAACACAAAAAGAACATTTTAGTTGTTCATGTTATTTTTCATTGGATTACAATAAATGAAGACCAAGCTATCAAGTGGCCTTAGAAAGAATAGCTGTATGAATGTACTGTATGAGCTATATGGACCACTGTTTTATGAAAAGATCCCATACAAGAAATAAATGTTTTGGAGCAACATGGAGGTGAGCAAATAATTAATATTTTCTATTTGATTTGTTGAACTATCATCAACATAAACGCTACTGTGCATGTGCACTTTTGGTCAACTTTACTTTTGGTACACATCTGCAGAGAATAGTGTCCCTGTAGATTATTTCTTAACAAGCCAAAAACATAACAAGTAAATGACATTAGCTGTCAAGTGAAAATATGGTTAGCCAGTATTGTTTTGGGTTAACGTACTAGTAGAAGAACCGTTACTTGGCTAAAGTTAAAAAGTTACACAAATTGTTCATTTAATACAATTACTATACAATTAAATAGTATTATAAATTAATATTGATATAAATAAACTAAAATAGAAATACTTATATTATTAGCCACTAGCCAGATCGGCAGGTACATATGTCCAATAAAACCATTTACAAGACATTTACAAGTAGGTGAGTATACAAACTGTCCAACCTACCGCTCTTACTGCACATGCTGTTTGTCCGAGGCTGAAGGGTGGGTGGGGATGCGTTTCAAGTCCGAGCCAGGGCTACAGACCCCTTCTATTAGATTCCTGTTGCAGTCTCCCAGGCTGGCTGCAGGAGAGAGTCTAGGGTAAGCAATCTGCCCGGTCAGATCCAACAGGTCCTCTAGAGCGCGCATGTTACTGGTTCCGTTCTGCTGAGGAGAATTTACTGGGGAGAATTCTGGGATGGAGATTAACTCCTCTTTCGAGACAGGACTGAAATGGAATTTGGATTAGTGTACCATTAAAATGTTTTATCTTTTGAATAGTTTTTTATCTGTTACTGCAAATCAGTGTTGCATAGTCCAGACTCACCTGACCTCCATGAACTGCACTTCATATGCAGAATCCTCCACTCTTCCACTTTTCCCGGCTGATGTGTCCAGATGAATAAGAGGGAGAGGGGGTTTCGTCTCTGACACCGGCTTCAGGGATGCTGGTGGGCTGTCTTTCATCAGCTCCTTTGAGTTTACCTGTGTCACTGTAGGCCTATGTCCACCGGGCTGAGTGACAGTCTTCATTTGGGGGACAATTACAGTTGCGTCCCCCATGACACTTTGTCGGTTTGCATCAGATCTTTTCACAGTGCTTTCCTTTTTACCTTCCTGAGCTGTGGCCTCTCCAATCTGTATTTTTAGTTGGTTACTAGCTTCCTGTTTGGCGACCTGAGTTATAGTTTGGCTTTTTCCATTGGTCAAGTGGTTGTCTTGCTTTGGTTGAGCATTTGCAGGGATGCTCTGCGTGGAAACTTGCAGGTTGCTGTGTGTGGTCACAACACTTTGAATATTTAACTGTGTGATTTGAGACAGAGTGTTCGGTGGGGTTTCCTGCACCTTTGCCGTATATGCGTCTTCTTGCTTTACTTGACCTTTGACGTCTTCTTCCACCTGTTTACTCTCCTGTTTGGCAATCTTTTCCTTTTCTTTTCCGTTTGTTTTCACTGAAGCAGAGTTTAAGTTTATTTGACCGTTCAAGGGGGGATTTTGGGGGGCCTCAGAGTTGACAATAGCACTTAAACTTGAGGTCAAATTGACACCACCTGAATAGAGAACAGAGGTCTTGTATAACCAAGTTGATATATATGTATATATACTGTATATATGTATATTGCACATTGTCTGGTATAAATAGCAAAGTGTTTTCTTGTTTTTGCAAACAGCTCTTTTAGTAGCTATAGTGTTTGAAAAAACTTTGCACATTTTAGTAGATTAACACTCATTAAAATACCTTTCATTGTAGAACCTGTTCTTCTGTCATTGTTCTGTTTCAATAACAGTGTAAATATGACCCTTGCTACCCAAATATTAAATATTTAACTGAGTAGTAAAGAAGCAGTGCGGAGATTTTAGCGGAATCTAGCGGTGAGGTTTGCGAATTGCAACCAAACTGCTCGCTCCACCCCTCCCTTTCGAAAGCACTACAGTGGCTGCCCGGAACTAAGATGTCATCAGGATTTCATTTCTTTGCCGAGGGAGATAATGGATTTACGAAACACTCTCTGTAAGGCAGTTTTTCCGTTTAGGGCTACTAGAAACAACATGGTGAATTCCATGAAAGGGGACCTGCAGTGTTTTTAAATAGCTCATTCTAAGGTAATAAAAACATATAGTTTCATTATGTAAGGTCATAGTTATGTATTATATTGCATTTCTGTCAAAAGATCCTCAAAAAATCTACACACTGGACCTTACAACCACAGTAAATTTGTGATCTGATTTATCTGTCACAAAAAAACACTGAAAGAAACCAAAGTCAAGCAATCTTACACAAAATACTGCAATGTAACTAAATATAGGATGAACAGGACCTGAATAGATGACCTTGAACACAACCTGTGACACACTTAGAATATGATCCACACCTAAGATCCCCTGCTGTCCTCTCCTGAAAATGCTATCGATGTTGTGGGATGGAAAAGTACTGGCAGGCCTGCTGACACACTGCAGTATACACATCTGCCCCTATGGGAGATGCAATCTAAACCGAATAGCTGCTGCTTTTTCTATACACCTTTGAAGTACACCACTATATTTCTTCACATTTGCTCATTAACAGGGTTCAAAATCTCACTAAACAGTTTTTAACACTTGAATGTGTATCTTTTTTACAACAAACACCCGTTTATCAGCTGCTATTTTAATGTGTAGATTCAGATGTCTGGACGGCAGTCATGGATTGATGCTCTGCGGTCCCAGGAACAAAAAAAGATCTACAAGATCGATTTCACATTATTACTCATCACCATATTTTCTTTAGTGTCTTAAACCATGCATACATTCCCCTGTGTGTTATGTGTTTGAGTGAGTGAGCGAGCGAGCGAGCAAGAGAAAAATAAGCAAGTCTTACCTGGAGGAGAGACCGGAGATGGAGGTTCCTGTGTGAATATTAGGTCATTCTGTTACTTCAATTTCTGAACAATCATTTGTGATCTACTTTCTCTCCCTGACATACAAAACAGGCTATTCAAGTCACATCCACATGGATCATTAATCCCAGCTCTGAAGTTATGAGTGATGAAATGTGATTGATGGATTGTTTCAGACTGATACCTTCATCTCACTCTCACTCTTTCTGGTTCTCTTCATTATCTCCTCGATTCTCTGAAACAAAATAGCACATATCACTGTTACGTTTTCTCTAACTGTACATTTATGGCATTTTCTGGTCGAAATATACAGTATAGTGTATGAGCTGGCAAATAGACCTTTTAAGAGTTTAGTGTTTCTGTTTATTCGGGATTGTTTCAGTGTTTTTTCCACTGTACTGTAATGTCTTTGTATAAACCTTTTGGCTGTGATTTTTGAAGCACTGATTACAATGAAGTGGTCAGTTAAAGGAATAGTACAAAAAGTAAAAATAACTACCTTTTTTCGCTGTTGTCTCTCATGCTCTTCTTGTTGTTGGAAAAGCTCTCTGTCCTGCCGCTGCCGCTCAGAATGTTTCCGAGCACGAAATTCTGTCTCTGCTTTCTATTAAACACAAAGATACAAGTGAGCAGATCAATGGAAGAATTGATTGACAGATGTGGTTGTCTCCACTAAATAACTGAACTTTGTGTGAAAAGAATCAGAACACAAAGGAGTGTGGCGCATACTTATTGTCTATATGGCATTACCGCCTGACTGATTTTGACTTGCAATATTGTTTACGGTAGGGTGGGGAGGGGTGTTGTTGAAAAAAAGAATGCTTAGAAGAAAGAAAGACATTTTGGGGAAAAATTGCACAAAAGCAACCGTTAGATGTACAGTAGCCATATAGTTTTGTTGGTTTGGCTTAGCCTCGATGTACAACAACCAGTCAACAGGAGTCAACTGTTGACACCCACAATACAAATTTTAAACAGAACTGTAATTTCACTTTAAACCATCTGACCTCTTTCTCCATTTGAGCCTGCCGCTCCTTCTCTTTCCTCTCTTTATCCGCCTGCTCTCTCTTCTTCTGCTGCTGCTCTTGTCTGCATTTCTCCTCCTCCGCTTGACGGACCTTCTCTTCCTGTCGAGCTCTTTCCTCCAGCTGCCTCTTCTTCAGCTGTTCGCTCTTCAGTCTAACATACACACAGAGACGCACATTAGTCAAACACTTAATGGAGCTTTACAAGAACACAATTGTTTTGCAGTTTAGCAGTATTTAGCAGTAATTGGGCTAAACAACCCCAGTCTACCTGCTCCCTGCAGTCATATAATATTCAGCAAGCTTTGAGCACATTGTACACTGGCTCACACATACTTCTCCTGCTCCTCTCGTTCTCTCTGCAGTTTCTCCTCCTGTTCTTTCACAACTCTGGCCAGACGCCTGCGTTCCGTGAGCAGACGGGACGCCTCCTCGGCACCTGTCGTTCCAGCGACCATCTTGCCAGCAGGGTTTACAGGTGAGGGGTCTGTGAAGTGTAAAATAAGCTTGCATATTAGAATTCTTACAGTCTCAATTATAGAATAAAATATGGATGAATAAAATATTGTCTATATACAGTATATATATATTGCAGAATGTACTCGTGCAGTAATGGCTACTTTAATAATTCAGTCAGGCTCACCTGCAGTTTTCTCTGCAGTCACTTCATTTATGTTTGATTTGGTATGTTTCTTCTCAGGGACCTCCGTCTTGCCATTCCTTTTTTCATGACTTTCGGTGACTACAATTTTTCTCTCTTTTGCACCATTAATAGGGCTCTCCATCTTCAATGTTCTCCTCTCTGGAGGTGGTGTGCTGGAAACAGGTGTTTCCACATTTGGGGCCCTTTCCAAACATTTATTGTTTGGGATTTTATTCTGATGGACCTCGGCCTTGACAGGTCTGGCCTCTTTAAGGTCCTTGACTTCTTCTGTTTGTTTGTCCGTGACCTGGTCTTCTGTCTTATTGCTGCTGTCAGTGGCCGACGTGCCAGTTTTGTGTTTCATAGGGGAGGGTGGATACTGTCGAGGTGTGCAAGGTGACTGAGTACGACTCTTGGGCAATAACCTATAAATAGTTGTGGTTTTTAACCTAATGATTGAAATAGCAGCGCTAAACAACATTGCATGAGTTTGTGCGTGTATATGGGTTTATATCGTACTTTGGTGTGGCTGGCGAGGCTGAGCGCCGGGTGACATCAGCAGGAGATTTTGTTCGCTTCACCGGAGAGCCTGTGGCCGGAGAGCCGGTTCTCCTTTCTCTACGCAACTTCTCCTTCTGTACCAACACATAACATGAAGAGTGTGTTTGAAACTGCATGTTTGTGAGATGGAACTGACTAGAATCTGAACAAAAGAAGTGAACTTTTGAGGCTTTCTTCAACTACATCAGTTGCTATAGCAACAAAGCACGATTTTGACCTTAGGGGTGTTGGGGGCACTAACAGCTCCACTTGACTCCTCTGCTGGCACAATATTGGTTCTGCGGCGACTTGGTGACCCTCGATATGGTGACCTGTGGGGACTGGAGGGCACTGCAAAGGACAGTAAAACATTCGGTGGTCAGAAGAGTTCTCTCAGTCTTATAATCGCTAGAAACCGACATCAAACGGCACACCACATAAACACACTCACACCCTTTTGGGATATACAAAAGAAACAAATCAAAACACGCCAGTGGCACAAACACAGCAAACATTCTTTGAAAGTGAACGTTAAGCACCTGTACACCTGTTACAAAAGGAAAGGAAAAACTTGAACATACAAACATGCACAAGACACACACTAACACACACAAAGTGAAATCACTGGTCACACATCTGATGTTCACACACAGCACACAGACATCCACATTCATTGAGCTACAGAGCATGTGCACACTGAATATCCAATGCCTTACTAAAGCATCCAGGTCCAAACCTTTCTCTCCCATTCTCTTTGAAGCTTTTATCTCAAAGCACTGAAGCCTAGTCATTCAAATCAAACAAACATTAGTCACACCAATAATATTTTTTGGACCTTTGCGATTTTAAAAACCATACAAGATTTTCCTTTTTGGATGAACCATTCCTTTAAAACCCTTTCAAATCATATAATTAATTACCTTAGCATAAACCAGAGGTCAACAATAGTAAAGTATTTTTACTCTACTCAAGCACATTTCAAGTATCTTATCAATGTTTGAACTTTGAAAGAATTTTATTTCACTACTTTAAAAAAGCATGTATCATACTTTTTATTTCACTACATTTCATAAATGCATGTTTTGTACCTTTAATACTCAAGTATATAAAAATTATCTACAGTTATTTTTACTAAATAGATAAAATAGTAAAATTGATTTTAATGTCTTTATTTATTAAAGGTAATAATGCAAAAAAAATGTCGAATGTGTTTACGAAATATAAAAAATATAATATATGTTTTATAATGTAGTGTAGTAACATTTGTTCAAAGTTAAAACAAATGTACACTGTAAAGAAATTATATAAAGAACCAAAAACTGTACTGCTTTTTTACAGATTTTTCACATATCTCTTAGATACAGTCAAAAACATCAGATCACAGAAAAAGCTGAGCTGCCATAAAATTTCTGCCAGAAGAAGTTTTATGGCATTTTTTACAGCCTACTTTTACTACAAATATAGGCTTAGTAACACTAAATTAGAATTTTTGCGGTTGGAAATTAAAGTTGAATTGAATTTCAATTAAGTATTTTAATTCAGCAACTACAAGAATGTGTTATGGACCTCAATACATTAGCAAGCCACTGCATATTCAGCTCAGGTATAGCTGCAAATGGATGAGCTCAGCAAAACAAATACCAAACACATATATTTGTAATCAGCCTTCTCTTTTCACCCCCCCCCTCTTTGTGGTTGTTATTGAAAATTAATTTGACATCTGAATGCAGCTAGGTTACATATGGTTCTGCAAATTAAGCTTCTGTATTAATAATCAAATATGGCCTTCTATTGCCATTTAGCACCAAAAGTACTCAGACAGGTAAAGCAAAGCAGGTTGGTTAAGAGGTTAGTGATGGAAACCAAAAACTGGAGAGATGATGTATCAATCCAAGGGAACAGCGAGGAACAGGTGATGAAAAAGGCCAGCTAGGGTTCATACCGTTGCCTGATTCGATGGCAGCAGGAGAGGGGGCAGCGAGGTCATAAGGGAGGGCGGAGGCAGCAGAGAGAGGAGGCAGGGCATTCTCCCAGTCACCTGGGCAACAGGGTCAGGGCAGAGCACAGCAGAAATAGCAGAGCATTATGGATAGATTGAGCACCCTCTGGTGAAATGTGGGTTAAGGGTGGTGTGTGCATCTAAGCATGCACACACCTGAACACATTCACTGTGTTTTCTTGCACTCTCTAAGCATGGCAACAACAAAAAATGAGAAAGGCTGATCTGATTTTAAATCAAAATCTGCACTTCTTGCATTCACGCGTGCACCCACACACACACTGCAACTCATTATCAAGAAAAACTCAAAATACACTTCCATGAAAAAAACACCCATTTTCTCAATACCTATAAACACTTAATAATAATAAGTCAAAAGCCACTGGATTTTATTATAAAAGAGCATCTATTAACTATGGTATACCGCACTATATGTCAGCAAATATATAAAAATTACAAAGCAACAAACAAAAAGAACAAGTCCAGTGACCTTTGTTTTACATACATAAGGACTTGGATAAAAAGCATTCATGCAGTATATTGAACATGGGTCTACACAAGTACCCTTTCTTTCTTCTAAACATCCATTGCTTCTTAAATGAAGCAGAAAGGCCTCAGTCACTAACCAATGCATCTGCTCGATTTTCATTCAAACCAACAGAGGGAGACTCGGCAAAGACAAAATGCTGATTCTCTCACTGTCCTTCCTCTCTGATGAGTTGAATTATGAAACCTGAGCTCATGTAACCCTGTGTCCAAAGCCCCAAATGAAAATCATCTAACGGAAGGACACTACAACGGCTTCTCATTTGTAAAGCATTGAAAAAGCACTCACTTAAGAAATTTACTTTGAGTTGATAAAGCTTTATATTTTCTACTGTGAATCAAGCACAAGAGTGTAATGACACCGTATTCAATCTGAAGTGTAATGATACAGTATTCAATTTGCACATTCAGGCAAAGTAAAAAATATCTTGGTATACATTTAAAAAAGACAGCCATCTGAAAATGACGCTAGAAAGCCTTTCTGACCTTGCATATGAAACATTGTGCTTGCATGTTACTGTGTCAAACCTCTTAACGGTTGGGCTGGTTTTGGATATGGTAAAACGACACATATATAATAATATGACACCCTTAATGGCAATATTATACTATCCTTTCCCTTTTTTTTTTACTCTGGATCAAACTCACTCCCCTCTTCAGTGTATGTGCATTACACTCACCTTGAGTGGCGCCGTTGGGACCCCACACCCAGCGTTTGTTCCTGTTCTCCAGCTGCAGGCTCCGTTCCAATGACCTTCTCACCAGAGCATCCATCCGCTCCTGTGAGTCGTTCCAGAAGAAGAAACAACAGACATTCACTTCACCCATAATAACATCAGTCCTTTATCACACCTTCAAATTTGTCTCATGGAAGGCTGATATACTAACAATATAAAATTGTTAATAGTTGACCCTGTGCATTGATGCCCGAATGATCTTATCATCTATGCTACCCTTAAAGGGATAGTTCACCCAAAAATAGAGGATAATAGAAGAAAAAAATCATACATGTTTGAAATGACATGAGGGCGAGTCAATTGTCACCCCGTGACAGGGCCGAGGGTTATGTACCACACTCCGGAGGAGCAGACACCAGAAAACACCAAGAGGCAGACAACAAGGATGCGTTTAAAAAGGTAAGTTTTTATTAATCTAAAAAGGGATAAAAAGCAAGGGTAGGGATGCTTGTGGCTGTAGCGTGGACGCAATGAAGGGGGGGCTGGTAGGTACTTTTCCGTCCTTCAGGTAAGTATATTCCTCTCTAGGTGGGCCTGTGGCTGTAGCGTTGATGAAGTGAGGAAGGGGGGGTGCCGGTAGGTACTTTTCCATTCTTCAGGTAAGTATATTCCTCTCTAGGTAGGCCTCGTGGGACAGACCGGGACTTTCCTCGTCGTCAGACTCGTGGAAGTACTCGTGGGGCAGGCAGCTTCCGGGCTCGGATTCGTTGACGTGCTCGCAAAGCCACCATTCAACTCTTCACAATAGCTCCCTCTTTGCTCCCTGTAAGGGACGGACAATTCGACAGTGAGGCGGACAGTAGTAGGTGAGACAGAAAACTTCACCAGCCTTCGCTCTCGTTCTGGGTGTAATGAAACGGCATCGTCAGAAGAATGGTAAGGCTGGACTTTCGTTGATGTGGGATGCAGTGCTCGTGACTTGTGGCAACAACGGTGCGTTGAGTTTTCCTTCCTCCTCTACACCATGCACACGATCTTTAGGGACCTGGAAACAACTACGGGGACAGTTCAATTTGGACCAGTTTCACCCATCAGAGACTCAGAGAAAACACAGTTGTTTGATCTCACCACACTTGTGCATAAATCACTCTGGTAAATCCTCCCACGTGTTGGTTTCACCCTTTCAGACACTGCAAACTCACTATCTTTACAGCGATTAATCAACTCATTTCTCTCCTCTTCATAGGGTGGATGATCCAAAGGATAGTGGTTTCAGAAGATAAGCCCAAACTCAATGATCTCCCCAGCTGGTACAGTTACTGTTCCTCACTCGCCGCTCACTGCCGCTACTATGATCCACTCGAGTACTCCTGCAGCACTTCACAACTGCCCAAACGTTCTCTTCCCCCTTCCTCTTTCTCCCTTACCATGCTTTCAGCCTCTCTCTTTATACTGTGCTTCATTGAAGCATGTGCTGGCTTCAGCTGGTGCTCGTTATGGTGTCGCACCGGCATTTCTTCCCCCTAGCAACGAGTCGAAATCTGTTTGGTTCCTGGTTTGTTCACCCGGTGACACAATGATGACAGACTTGTAATATTGTGGGTGGACTCGAACCATGAAACTTTTACTCCTTGTCAAGGGTCTTCAGGTCTCCACGGTTACCAGTTTCTTTCCAGGTGTGGTATTGTAATGATGTTACTGGTACTGGGACGGTGTAATCAGCATGACAAGATCATGTTTGCCTATTTAAAGATTGACACAACAATTCAGAAATTCATGGTATTTTCCATTTGTGGGTGCTTTGCTTTTATGAAAATGGTTCCAGCTCCAACTGTGGAGTCCAGCATCACCTCCTCCGCCTGCCACCTTGTTCCTTCTCTCCTTGCCCACTCCTTTACACAAACAGCCTTTCCAAAACAAACATAGCTGTGAATGCTGACTCTGTTTCTCTGTATTTGAGAAGAGAGTTTTAGTGAATTTAGAGCAACGGGGGAGAGAAAAAGATTTAAACAAAGTGTCATGGCTGTTCTGGTCGAATCCTCCAGACTGGAGAAATATCAGAACTAACTTGAACTGTTTAAACAGTGTCTGCCCTGTGGGTGTGTGGTTTTACATGTCAAGGTAGAGATACAAAGAAATAAAGATTTTCACACAAGTGATTATTTTGTTCCTTTTAATTTAAATGATGTCTTATTGTGTGGTATAAATGTATTCAACATACATACAACACATAGATTTGAACTTTCAATGTCCTAGAGCTAGCAGATGAATCAAGGGACCTTTAAATTGATGGCTGGACTGAAATTGAATTGTGTTCGGATATACAAGTGCAGTATGAAAAAATAGCACTTAAAAGGTCACGGGAGAAAAAGCACAATTACCTGCTGTCATTTTTTGAAGAAAAACACTGCTCAAGCAGAATGATGTGATGGAAGTCAATAGGGTTTTTGTCAACATATGGCTGAAATGTGAAGATTAGACTCGATGACAGAAGCATCTGTTCTGTGAATCACCACAGGACACAAATACACCACCAAATTCGATAGCAAAATTATTCCCACATTGTTCTCGGTCTGTAATTCTGTATTTGTGGTTCCGTGACATCATACTATAATAGCAAATCTCAAACCTGTTTCTGGATATAAGTAGAGTTATGCAACTTCTAAACTGTGAATTTGGAGGGTTTGGAACCACTGGACTATAAAAGCTCAGTGACATATGGATTTAACTATAGATCTCTGACCTTCTCCTCCTCTAGCTGATGTCTTCTCTTCTCCTCCACCGCTGCCCTACGAAGCTCATCCTTCTGTCTTTGTTCTTCCAGACGTTTCCAGCGTTCTTCCACCGTCTTCTCATACTGCAGCTGAGCACGTCTCTCCTTCTCTTTTATAGCTTGTTCCCGTGCAGCTGAAAAAGCAAGAGAACCTATAGAGAAAGCTTACTTAAAACCAGGGGTACTACTGAATGGATATAGTCTGGACTTTTGAAATAATATATATATTTATAGAAGTATAGTTTATTTCAAAGTTTATCTTTGAAATAAATGTTAAAACAAACTTACTTGAGTGAATTTAGGAAATATTTTGGAAATATCAAACGCTGCTGATAAAACTGAAAGGTCCACCTAAGGTCTTATTCTCCAATAAAGTTTACATTAAAATGTGCTTGTTAAAAAACAGAGAAGTTTGTCCCTTTAGCTTTCCATAGTCCATAGGTGACTGTTTTTATGTTTTTACAGATTTTGTATATGTCAGTAGACTATTTAAATGTCTTAAAAGCATTTAGCTAGATGCGAGAGACTACTCAGCGAATCCTTTGACTCCTTTAGTTTCTTCATGGTTGTCAAAATGACCAAATATAAAAAACTCAAGATGATTAAAAACATTTGTAAATTTACTAAAAATGTGTGGCTTAAGCCCGAAAGTCCATCACCAGCACCACCAGTGTCAATTGCAAATCTAGTTTGAATTCACTACACCCACACAGACACAGAGACACAATAATAAACAGACTTACCCAAACCCTTCTCCCTCTCCTCACGTCTCTCCTTGGCAAGTCTCATCCTATCATCTGTCTTTAAATATCCTTCCACGTCTTGAAGAGAAAAGGAAGGATGAAGACCAAGAAACAAAATGCACAATTCATCTCTGTAGAGAAGTTTAACGGTACTTAAGTTGCTCAGAAATACTGTTAGATGAGATGGGATGTCCACTCAACACAGACAAAAAAACAGGTGAGACTTACATTGTTTACCTGCATGTGCATTGGTACTGGTCGGAGGGCGTGACGGTGAAGCATGTCCATTGGTCTGAGGTTTCTTCTCTGTGACAGTGGGTGAAGTCAGAGCATCAGCTTTGAAGCGTGACAGGTTGAAGAAGAATGAGAAGGTGAATTTTAACATTTAATTCTTTACAGCAATATGACATCATTGCCCAAAATGAATGTTTTAGTACAGGCTTATATCAAATAAACATGCATAAAAGTTAAACATTGATTTGATTTTGAAACTTTAATATTTAGTTCTTAGTATGTTCCATCCAATATTTACTGCAGTAACAGTATGCACTCAAGCTAGCATAGACCCCAAACCCTGTTGGCAAAGGGCATATTTAAACTTAACATATGAAACTATAGTAATACATAATTTTACTTTAAATCAATTGGACTATGACGGGGACGGCCTTACTGTGTTTTATCAAAGGGCTTCCATTGTTTGTTTTCGGATGTGTTGGCGAGACATTGCCATTGCTCTGAGGTCTCTTTTCTGGAGTTAAAGGTGATGTCATATCCTTAGCAGCTGTTTAAGAAAAAAAAATGTTATACAGACACAGGTAGTCCGGCAGGTTCATGTAAAAGGATAGGCAGACAGATAAGTTAAGACTGATAAGCACAGTGCAGAGTACAACTTTACAATATGTTTGTCCCATCTAATAGATTCAATTTTCAGGTTCCCAATCCCTTTCTTTTTCTCTGCATAAATTGCTCTTTGGATAAACTGCTCACTCATGATGGTGTCCTGCACGTCATCTGTCTGCACACTTACATTTTCCCTTTCCCCTTACATTTGCTGTACTCCACACATGAGCTCTACTGTAAGAGCAGAGGGGACATCTGACTGACAGTCTGTGAGTTCAATGTCATACAGTTCTAAGAACACCGGCACAGAAAATACTAAGAATATGCCAAAGATATTCAGAAACCCCCTTTTACATATAGAGAAAAAATGAAACACATATACATTAAATAAATATAAATTATGATTCTATTATATCATTAACTTTAGAACTTATCTCATAAGAAATGTCTGCCACCACGATCTGCCAACATGTCTTTGTGTCGCACTCATTGAGAACAATATTTTGGTTTGGTCTGGAGAATAAAAGTAACATGCACTGTAACGGAGAGACAGATTCTGCAGACGATGCTTAGATCAGACGCTCGGGCACACATGCAACTAAAGCGGATATAAATCGCTCCATCGATTTCCCATTCAATTAATTTGGCAAATGGACGTGGTTTCGTATTAACGGCTTTAATCTTGTGACTTTGTTGGGCGGTGTTCGGCCGTCAACTTTCTAGAACATCCCATGCCCTATGAAAATATAACGCAGTACAGCAATACTATAGGCTCCTTGATTGATCTAAGTATGGTGATAACACCAAATAAAAAAACAATAAAGGCATGCAACGAGTCTAATCTGCACCTTTATGCAATACATAGGCCTATAGAACAAAGAAAAAGTGAAAGTGGATGAATATAACTGCAATAAGGCCCAAAGTAAACACAAGGTTTAGCGTTCTTCGGTATCATACAGCAATATTAAGGGTCTGGTAAATAATTAAACTGGACGCGTCAGTCATTGTTCCTTATCAACCCTCTTTATGCACTCCTTTGTAAGCTAGAGGGTATCAAGCTCAGTTTGACTCCTCTGTTTTTGACAGTCATCAAAACTCAATGCACGCTCATCCATCTCCCAACAAAGCGCACCAGGCATGTTTTCTATAACGCTTTACTTAAGCAGAAGTCGCTCACCTGTTTTTGTATCAACAGCAGCGTTGACGGGGTTCTCCGCCATCTTCGTCGTCCACCGACTGCTCTCCCACCCGCTCCGACAAGGCGCAATGTCACGGACAGCGCCGCAGCACAACACCCCCCCCAAAAAACTCAAGCCAAGAGAAACAGCATAGCCAGCTCCTTCCTGTTGTTCCGCTATCCGCTTTCCACAGTATCAGCACAATTCACTCCGTATGGAGCTCTGGCAGATTGTGATTTGCAATGACCTCCCACAGAAGATTAAATCTTTTTCTAAAACAATGTTATTTCACACGAGTAAACACGACACGCATACAAATCGATGTGGGATGTGGACGGCTCTGTATTGGACTAGAGACGCTGGACAGCGCAGTGGTGCTGAACTGCTGACGTCATCATTCCGGGTAAAACGACGTTAAGATACAGGCAAAATACATCAAGACAAAATAGGAACGTTTTTGGTCCCAGAATTGTATAACTTTTGAATACATTTCATCATTTATTAGGCAAGACCAAATCAACAGAGTGCAACTATTTAAAAAAATCACTTTAAACTTGATATTAAAACGTATGTATGGTATACAACAACCAGCGTGAATTATGCTGCTCTTACTTCGTTTAGACCTAACATGTACACTTTATTTATTAAATACTTAATTATTGCTGACGTCAAGATTTGTTATGCAAGTTGTCTTCCAAACGTAATCAAATTAATTAATCAGGGGTCAAAAACATTCAGAATCAGTCCATTTTTAACCCACAATCAGGTATCTAGAAAAAGGTGCTGTTGGATCCCGAGAGTATACAATGAACAAACGGTTCCTCTGTAGAGATGGCCCATGTGATATGGATGAAACGAGGCAGTCAATACAGCCAGGGGCAGAGCAGAACTGGCAGTAATGAGTCCAAAGCAAATGGGTCAGTAATAGTTCTCTTAAAAACAAGGGACGCAGACAGGAAGGATAAAACAATGGAGAAGATAATCTCGAGACCACAAAGTAATACATTGATAAACTAATCACATTAATCTAGGCTATAGAGTTGGAAAAACTTTTTAACATTTGTAACAAATGTTTTTTTTCTTGTACATTTACATGTATTTGTACATTTTGTAAACATAAACGTCAGAAACATGAGAGGATACTGAACTGTTCTTGAGAGCTTTCAATTTGGTATCAACCTGATTTAACCCAAAATATAACACTGATCGCCCCTTAGTGGTGATAATGTGTTACAACCACAAAACAATGAAGATGTGAAGAAAATCAAACCAAATATGAAAAATATGATTTACTTTTATTTTAGGCAGTGACAACTTAAAATACAATGCAAATACACATTAATAAAGGAAATTCAGTCCAAACAGAGAAAGTTTTATATTTTATTGTAAATTCTTGTTTTTGAGGTTTCAATTCCACCACACGCAGTGGAATACAATATAAATATTTTAAAACCTTAACAAAAATATGCAGTCTAATGTGTGTTTATATGTGAAAGAGATACTTGGCACACAGAATGCTCAGATAATCCGTGTAGTGATGGATCAGAAGGAAGCGTCAAAGACCCAAGACAAAGTCTGTCCTAACAAGGTATCTTTTCCTCCCAGTGTAAACAATATAGATCACCAGCAGTCCTGGCTTTTATATCTGTGTGAGATGGCAGAAACAAACACATTAAGCTTAAAATTGTTCTCTTGTGCAAAGGAAACAATAACAAAATGTCCAGCAGTCGATATGAAGACAAAACACAATCAAATATCAATAAATCAAAGAAACTACATTTACATTTATTCATTTGGCAGACGCTTTTATCCAAAGCGACTTATAAGTAGTTTTATACAGTGGCACATTACTGCAGAGCAATCAGGGGTAAGGTGCCTTGCTCAAGGGCACTTCAGTCATGACCTGCTGGCACTGAGATTAGAACCGGCAACCTTCTGATCACAAGCCCAACGCTCTAACCATTAGGCCACAGCTGACCCAAACTAAATTCATTATTCATTAACAACCCTGCACTTACATCATCAATGTCCTCATCATCACTTCCAATATCATCAAACTGAATCTCATCATCGTCTCCAGGTCCGAATTGGTCCGTTTCATTGATT
The DNA here is from genome assembly GCF_947034865.1 of Barbatula barbatula. NCBI lineage: Eukaryota > Metazoa > Chordata > Actinopteri > Cypriniformes > Nemacheilidae > Barbatula > Barbatula barbatula. The sequence continues at coordinate 22,561,823 of NC_136767.1, read as the reverse complement.
TTAGCTGCAAGACAAGACAGAAAATAAGACGGCCAGGACAAAAAAAGTCAGCCAAACACCTTAGTACACAACTAATCAACCTTGAAATGTAGATAAAAGGCTCTACTAGAGCACATCATCTCCACACAGCCTGTTTTAGTTCAATGACATTACAGTAAAACTAGCAAACAAATGTCATATAAATGAGTTTCACCGTGTTCTGGAAGCTCTCCGTATGCTTTGAGACTGCGGGCCTCGTCCGCATTGTACTTCAAAATGACATCTGCTTTGTTATCCTGGACGAAAAATGTAGAAAAGCAGAAAATGTCTGAAGATGAAAATTATAAGGATTATTACAAAATGATCGGACCATTATTGATGAATCTCTACCTGGTAATCTCTAAGACCAACGAGAATGATGTCAGACGCATTGATCCAAACCTGAAAGAAATATTTGAATACTTTAATCAAAAGTGAGCTAAATGTTATTGTAAATAGTTTTGCTAATAAAAAAAATTATTTGTTGGTTGGTTTCTAAAATAAAATGGAAAAGCTCTTTTAGAATCATTTTCCTGACATTTTATTCTCAGCAGGTAAGCCATGCAGAGTCTAGCAACAAAACCATAACCACATCTATTAACTGACAGGTGTGACAATTGGGAAAATCCTAATTATACATTCAGAACAGTATACATTTACACAGTATCACACCTTTTTACGTAGCTTTCCTCGGATATGGCAGAGCCGTTTCACTCCATCAAAACAAGTGGCCTCTAGCCGTCCATTTCCAAGCATCTTTATCACCTGAGCATATTCTAGAATAAGACATTGAGAATTAAGAACTGGAGATACAAGGTTTTAAAACGAAATAAAAAGCAGAATAATAATCAATATTAGACCTTACAGATCAGCAACATACCGTTTATGATAAAACTCAAAAATGTTTTCAGAGAGGCCAAAAACTACTTATAGATTTTACTGACATTTCACATGTTGTTGATGTTTAATTACCTTGACCGTCCTCTTTGAAAACAAGCTCTCTTTTCTCTGATTCGTTCTCGTTCTTACCACGTCGCCGATTTTTACCTCCCTTACCTGTGGAAAAATAAATCTCTGAATTCTCTTGTTGATAATAACCATGTTACATTTCTAAACAAGCCAATTCTGGTTATCAGCTTATTCGAAGCTACAAATCTAAATGTAATTCAAAGCATTGTTTAAGACCATTTGAGAAAAAGCCAAATATTAAGAAACAAGGCCCTGAAAACTTGAGCCTAATCGCACAACAAAGGAAAGACCGTCTGGTAATTCACATTAAAGTAAGTACGGTAAAACCACAGTAGCTCTAACTTACACTAGTTGTACATGTTTGGCTCATGTGAGAACAAACAAATGCAACGCATGAATTAAACGGTATGAGCGCAGTGGATGGTCACGTTGCCGCCGCACACTGCTCGCAAAGGCCGGGTACTAAATTCAGGCCCGTTATTTGAACCGGAAAATTTAACCTGTATTTTCCTTACCTTTATTCTTTGGCATTTTTAGTCGCTATTCGCCTAAGGTTGAGTAATGTCGTTAAACAAAGCCGTTAGGAAAATAAATCTTAAATATCAAGGAGCTGGCTGTCAAACGCTTTTCCTCTCCCTTCTTTGTGACTTCCGCTTTAGCGACCAATCTACGGCTGCGCGGCATTTGCTTGTCAAAAAACTTTATTTAAAATCTTATAGACACATTGTATTGGTCAACAAGCGTCATGCGCCAAAACGTTTCAATAGAGGACAGTATATTTCCATTGATTGAATAAATTGAATGTATACATAGATTTTATTTAGGTTATTACAACATTGTATTTTGATCAAATTGATTGTATCACATTAAAAAAAGGCACAAATGTGTCCTGATACATAATGTGCTTTAAAAAACATTACAGAGGTCAGAATAGAGCACTTCCACTGTTATTGTTAAATAACAGCAGAAGCAACCCAAAAGAGGGGGACACCCGCACAAATATATCTAAAATAAGACAAGAGAACTTGACACTAAATCTCACCCAAAGTGTGGCCTTGCATGCAAACATACATAAAATATAGAAAACAACAGTTCATCCAGGTACAAAAATAATACATTCTGAATAATCTCTTAAAACGGAACAGTTTTGATTAATACAGCCTGCACATTTCCCTTTAATTTTATGAAGAAAATAAAAATAAAACAAAGGAGTGTTATAAATCATTCTGAGAAAGAAATCTGTATTTTGGTCATTCCTGGAAAAATACTGTACTTACAGTATATGGTCATCCACAGACAGCTCCCACATATCTTAGCATATCCATTATGAGCTATACAGCATTTGAAGAGTCTTTTAATGGTTCTTAGGGACAGCTTTCATCTAAAGGGTATTTGGTCTACGGATTTAAGAAATTAGGCCCTTTGAAATGAAATGCCCTCTAAGACACAAACAACATGCATGGCAGGAGCTTTCTGCCGTAATAAAACATTGAAAATTCAATTCAAAACATGAAATACATGTTTGTGTCATTCACTCTGATTCCTGTATACTAAGAATTGTAGGTAGACTTGCATAGATTTCTTTGAGGTCACGCAAAAGATTGCAACACTGCAGAATGTCAAGACATTGCCTGAATTTACATACAGTGAAACCACAGATAGCTTATTCCCAAAAAGGAAAACCATTTAAGGAAGCTTTTTTTCAACAAATGAAGTCGGTCTTAAATACATTGGACACAGCTATGATCAACCATTAGTTTGGTTTCATGCAATCTTTAAACATGACATCACCACCACAATATAGAAAATAAACTGTATCCCAGACTCTCTTCTCACATTATTTTCCAACACAGACTCCCAGAAATACTTTATATTCATACATAATTCCATATAAAGAAAATTTATAAAGCCTTTTCTTAAAATAATAATGCATAGATTTAATATTCTCATAAGAGCTTTGCAAAATGATCTAAAGTGTGAGCTAAACAAATGTATGTTGTTTTCTGTTTTGGTTTGGATTGCCATTTGAATATGATGATAGCTCTATTGTACATTTCACACACTTATGTGCCCTTAGATTGGGATGGTCACAAGGCGGTAGAGGTCAACTTTTTGACACCGCGACGCTGGGCTAGTGTGGAGCAACCCACCGGTTCCAATACAGGAGGAACATTTCTGTTTAGAGCTGAAAAGGTGGCTGCCATTGCCTCCTGAAGTAAAGAGAGAAAACAAAATGAGAAATAATGAATAAGTGTGTCAAATATAAGGTTTAAAGATACATGACATGTATACATCTGATTTAACTAAAATCTAAAATGGAGGTAACACAGGAAATAGAAAAACACATTTGTGCCTCACTGCTGATGTCAATACTAATTTCATATTCATACCATTATGGCAAAACAAACCTTGACGAGATGAGGGGCGGCCTGTCGTTGGAGTTGAAATTTGGGCAGTTTGTCTTTGTTGATTATCCATGGGTGACGAAGTACTAGAGCAGCTGTCAATCTCTGATGAGGGTCAACATGAAGCATTTTTGATACCAGGTCCTGTTAGCAATATAAAAGATCAAAGAGATGTATTTAACACATCTGTATGTTTAGCTATCTTGGAAAAAATCTGTCTCTCGGAGTAATTTTGGCTCAACAAACGTCATAAGGATGATATGACCGTATAGTTTAACCAATGACAAATGGGTAGTAGTGTTTGGGGAAACTTATTTGATAAAAAATCCACTTGTAATGCTAGTAGAACAGAAATTACTCTTTTAGTGAGCATTTATAAAGAAAAAAGGAATCGCTTCTTTGACCTTTGCCGCAATCGATACAGAATTCCAGAATCCACCTTTCAACGAGAATTTCCCACTGCCGATCCGAGCCAGAATCTCCTCTGGTGTATCATCTTTGCCATTAGCAAACGGGGTGAACCTATAGGTTGAATATGATTGATGGATTTTAAGACTGACATTAAGACCAACGCAAAATCACACATGTGAGTATTTCAAGAGTGACATCAATTGTTTAGACATTACCCTGCGAGCATGGTGTAAAGAAGAACTCCAAGACTCCAGATATCACATGCTGCATCATAGCCTTGCTTCTTCAGGACCTATGAGGATCAAGAAATCAGAATATTTAAATGCAATGCTGAACACATTAATATATACATCTTTAATATGTTTCTTTAACAGGTACCTCTGGAGCAACAAAGTTAGCAGTGTAGCACGGTGTCATCAGCAGTCCGTTTTCTGCTCTGAGCTGTTTGGCAAAGCCAAAATCACAGATCCTGATGGACTCTGGGTTGCCAGATTCATCCACATAGAGAATGTTACTGGGCTTCAGGTCCCTGTGTACTACCTACAAGCAATGTGCCAATCATTCAACCACACAAACTTAGAGCAAAAATAAAAAGTCATTCAAATGTTTAGATGTGGTAACAGGATGTTCTTACCCCTTGGGCATGTAGGTACTGAACAGTCTTTGTGATGGTGTGGAGTACAGCGCTGGCCTCTTTCTCAGAAAAAAACTTCTGTCTGAGGATTTTATCTAGTAGTTCTCCACCTTTCATCAGCTTTGTGACCAGATACACCGACTGCCTATCATCATACACCTATAAACGAACACAGGCAGAGGATGGGACAACCAAGACACACCACAGAGATTTCGGTCCCCTATTATCATTTACAAAGGTCACTCACATCTTTAAGGGTGATGATGTTTGGATGTTGTCCGTATCGCAGCAGTATCTCAACCTCCTCCGTTGGATCCCTCCTGGCTTTATTTATAATCTGTAATGCGATCAGAATCACTGAAAACACTTCTATTCTTTATTACACCAGACTTCATTTTTTCCTGTAGACACATACTGTACACACTCACACTTTCAAAGAAGTAAGTGTGCTGCTTACCTTGACGGCATACTCCATGCCTGTGGTCTTATGCACACAGCGCTTGCAGACGGAGTACGAGCCCAAGCCAATGACTTCTCCAACATCATATACATCGGTAAACTGAATTGTACTCCTGTTGGGTTGCTGCACAAAATACACAGTTTATTCCAATGTGTATTGATGTTACAGATGAAAAGGAGTGAGTGAATGATGAGATTATACCTGCAGTATGCTGCTCATATTGACGTTGCTCTGAATGGGCGGCTGGCTCTCCTCTTCTGTTCCTGTGGCAACAAAACTGAACCCTCGGAAAAGCTGATGAGCATTAGCACTTGGAGGGACACCTGGAGAGTCTAGGATAAAGAAAATAGGAAATATTGAGTGTCACCCAATTGTTGCAATCAGAGATCTATCTGCTAAAAAGTACATCACTCGCCTCGTGGGGTTTTGGCTGTGAACTCTGTGTCAAAGTACAACGTGTCGTTCTGCTTCCCGATGGCTGGCTTAAAGGGAGGATGAACTTCCCCCCTGAATAATTTCTAGAGCAAAACATATTTTCATAAAAAGGAAATTAAGCAAGAAACATTAACATGTAAATTCAATAAACCTTCAACATATATATCGATAGTTAAGATTCAATATAACTTCATTTTTGGCATTGAAATAAACAGACCAGACCTTATACACTTTTCTTAAAACACTTACATTCCAGTCAATGGTGGAAAAGAACGGATGCCTCTTGATCTCTTCTACTCCATCAGGTCCTGCACCTGAAATCCCAATACTGCATTTAACTAAGTGACACAGATTTTTGGAAGCACAAAACTGGTCAAAGACGACCAAATTTATTCAGCATTAAAACTGATCCTCACCCAAGCGGTTGCCAGGATTGCGCTTGAACATATTCCGGAGCAGAGACTGGGCGTCAAGGCTGAGAAACTGAGGCATGCCGAGCTTGGCCCTGCAGGTACAAAATACAGCATCAGTAAAAAAACTACTTAAATCAGTATCCCAAGTCAAGAATACTCACTTTAAGATCATTGTCATAGTCTCCTTTCGGTCATTCCCTTGAAATGGAAGGGTTCCCGTCAGCATTTCGAACTAAGGATGTAGAAAAGATCAATGCACTGTACTACAAATGTTATATTTGACAAAACTTTAACAGACACCTAATTACATTCGTCAGGGGTGTAAAAATACACGAAATATATTCTGGCAACACTTTAAAATAAGTTTGGTTAATGCTTTAGATAACAATGAATAATTCTTCTACAGCATTTTCGAATACGTTTTTACAATCAAAAGTTGTAACTGTTAACATTAGCCAAAAACGACATGAACTAGCAAGGATAAATGAATGCTGAAAAAATATTGATTATTGTTAGTTAAAGTTAATGCCAATATTTGTTTCATAACCCCACCCCCTCACCATTAGCACGCCGTAGGACCACCAATCAGCACTGTGAGTGTGGCCTCTGCGGTTGACCACCTCTGGTGCCATATACTCCACTGTACCACAGAACGAGTATGCCTTGTTTTCATGGTCAATGGACTCTTTACTCAACCCAAAATCTACATAACAAACATACACACACACACACAAATGATTGAAACAAATACTTAATAAATAATATTAAGTTAATAAAATAAGTGTTGATCAGAGCTTTTAGAGCAAATATGAGTTTTGATGAAACAATACCTGTAAGTTTAATGTGTCCTTCCTCATCCAAGAGAATACTGAAGGAGAACCAAATTTAGCTTACTCAGAAAAATGTGAATTGTATCAGATTGATCAAACTGTGATTTTTCAAAACATATATTTAAAATTATTTTTGCTTTGAAAACTCATTGAAAAATTAAGTTATCATTGGTTACACATTTGTTACTTCTTTGGACCGATGAGATGTGCTAAACACGAAGTCACTGTTAATAGCTAACTCGACAGTTTGCTATTGTACTTCGAGTTACTACATAAGTGAGAAAACATACTTTTCTGGTTTGAGATCTCTGTATATGATTCCCAATCCATGCAAATGGTCCAAAGCCAAAGCCAGCTCAGCAAGATAGAACTTCACATCCTCCTCTGTAAACATAACCTACATGAAGATACAACAGAAGAGTGTTAACAAGAGACTTTAACAAGAGTTGAATTTAGTTATTTCTGTAGATGGTATGAATCGGGTAATTTACCTCATTGGAGAGGCGAGTAAAGAGATCTCCTCCTCTGAGAAAGTCCAGAATAAGGTAGAGTTTACCTTCTGTCTGAAAGGCTAATGAAAAAATAAAAAGACTTGCATTTTTACGTTCCTATATTTCACTGGGCTAACAAAGTATACAGTTTATTTTATTTTACATTGGTATTGGGTATTTTCAACTTCATGATTTCAATTTATATACGGTTTAACAACATCCAACTAAATATGTTTATGTTGACATCAAGTAAAACCTAAAAGGCTAAAATAGACTAAAATACTTTTGCCCAGATTTTCAGTCTGGACTTGTTGCAGAAAGTCTGTGCCAGTCTGCACATTTGATCAGTAAATGCGTATCTATCTGAAACTTTCAAAAAGTCTGCAAGTGTGGTGATGTCTAGTTAAAAAGAATCTGATCAGATTTTATTCCAGCCATTACTGACCCAAATGTACTAACATCTGGTTGGTTATGGGATGTCAATGACTCACCATAGTGCAGTTTAACAATGAAAGGGTGGTTGACCTCAACTAGGATGTCTCTCTCCATCTTCGTACGCACTCGATCTCGTACTAATATCACACACACAAACACACACATTATATTAACCCTCAAAAACCTTTTAAAGTGTGTATACATGCAAAACAATAAAAATACAATTAAATTGATCATTAACAATCTTAAATTATGTTAATGTCATTTTTGATATATCATAGTATGTTCCCCTAGATCAATGATCTTTGAAATTAGATTTGTTTGATGAGATGAAATTGAATCTTTCAGACAAACACAGACCTTTCAGAGTGGCTTTCTTTAACACTTTCATAGCATACCGCTGTCCGGCATCAGGACCTGTTATCTTCTTGACAAGGAATACCTGCACAAACACAGAACATTGCTAAACAAAACTAAAAGCGACACAACGTGACATCTTAAATGGAAACGTTACTAAAAAAATTATAATTTCATAGTATCTAAACAGTCAATCAAACCTTGCCAAAAGAGCCCTGGCCCAGTACTTTACAGAGCTCAAACTGACGTGGGTCTGCTTTTTCAGAGCCCTCCTTGACAACGTGAGTGATGTTGATCTCCTCGACTGAGCCCTCATCCTACGGAGGAGATATATTAGATTTGATATATCGTCGAACACATAAACATGCAATACCACACTAAAAATAACAACAAACACACAAAATATGAATTCCGTTTTTTTTACTTTAGAGACAATCACAACAGCAGTGCAAATTCACTTCATCACATCAAATACAAACTCATGCCCACAAAATGTTATAAAATCCAACAACTGTAAAAGTAAAACAGAGTCAGGCAAACACACACACAGACACGCACACACACAGGAGGAGGAGGTTGGTGGCCTGGATGGCTGGTGTTTCTGCAGAGGAGCAGTGAGCCAAAGCCTGTGGGAGGAAAGAGAGAATAAACACACAAAAGGATACACACACACACAGAGGTTTTGTAGAACAGTGAAGAATTAAACCTGAATAGATCAGCAACTAGCCAGAAATTAGCAGAACAACGACCATCAAAAGTAGAGAGAGAGAGTCAAAAGTAGGACCATTGAGAAATGGAAAACTTGTGATTAGCAATCGTATTGTGCTCCACTGCAGTGGTCCGTCTGAGCTTTCAATGACCCTCTCAAAAACATTACATCTGCTGCTGGTCATACTGCTGATGTCATCTCAACATCTGATCATCAAATTATTTATTTATTTACACTTTACAAAATAAGACACAGGAGTTGTGTGAATTTATTTTCATGAAAAACGGTGATGGGTGACGATGACATTTAATCTAATCAACATAATAGTTGATGGTCAAAGATGTCAATATCTACTACGGGGGGGGGGGAACAAAAATGACAGACAAGGAGAGAGGACACAGTGAGGTAAGAAGACAGCTTGTCAAAAGAAGCACGTGTAAAGCCATGGTGGCATACTGTGTGTCGGCATGCAGAAATTCCACTCTCTACTGCAGCGATGCTACAATTAAATGCAAATTCTGGACAAATATCCTTTATCTCCTACACACAATATTCTTGGCTTTACCATAATTTTGGGAGACTGTTAAAACTCTTAAAATAATGCATTCTTCCATCCTGATCGGTTTTCTCTAGCAGCTCATCTAACATGCACACACACGCAACCTGCTTTACAAGCTCTTGGATATTTGTGATGAGTTAAAACTTGAGAAAGCATACGATACACAAAAGAAAAACTGTCAACTATAAAAAGAATTAGTCAATTAGAGAGGAATTTGATGAATAATTCATAATTAGGGACACCGATGGCTAACCAATGAATCATTAACCAACAATCAACAATTTGTGGTCAAATGATCCCAGACACAATACAAAGCTGTCACACATCATGGTTTAATTTCAAAAACTTTGTCTGAAACACACATTTTAGCCCACTCAACAAAAATAGTTGAATGATATTGTAGGATTGAGAAATGACAACTGTTGGATTTTGTTTGAATACACATACACATATTGATGCAAATATAAAAAACAATGACACTGATGATGAAATATCATTGTGAACATTGTGAAACAAACTGAGAACTTATGATCTGAAAGGTATAACTTGAACACACAGGCTTAAATCAGTGGACTGATTTTTATGAATTGAAATGTGAGATGAAACGGAGGGATCAGAGAGAATGTAAGCAGATCTCTGAAGATTTTGACTGAAGTGTAACAGGATAATAACTGAGGGACACCCCACGACAGGAACAGGAAATCAGCGTGGGCGTTACACACACCACATGGAGAACTTGACTCTCTGCTACCCTTCCTCCAACAAATAACACTAACAGGACTAAATAGCTGTATATATGAAATGAAGCAACGCAGTGTTTTGGGTCACATGACCTATAAAGGCTTTCAGAAAGGTTTCTGCTGGCTTGGCGGAAAGTGAAGCTCAGCTTTAAGTGACCGTGGACATCCTCATTCTCCTACTGGCTGTTTGCCATGCCACTCATCCAGCAGCAGGAAATCAATAAAACCAGGGTCTCCTCTCAGACAGGAAATGTGATGTTTATAGCCTTCCACATTTCATAGGAAACGCCGCTTTGTATTCAAAGACAATTACAGTGGGTCAAAATCAACTAAAGCTGTAAATGAAAAGCTTTCCTTGTAAACAGCAAGGATTACATGAAGTAAACCTATTGAATACATAACTGGCATACCTTATATCTGTAAACCTGTATCTAATTACCTGTAAAACTGGATCTTTTCAAGATTAGCAGGTGCACAATCCACATAGACATTAAAAAACACAAGTGAAACTTAACATAGAAACAACTTTGTATGTACGCGTGTGTGTGTGTGTGTGTGTGTGTGTGTGTGTGTGTGTGTGTTCGTGTATGTTTTAAACTTACTTGAACAGGAGCGTCGTCTTCTACCATGGAGTCATCCTATAAAACACATTAAATAAAATGATGTTATTTAAAAGAAACACACCGTAAAGCACATATGCTCACAAAAAGAAAGATCGCTGGATAGGCCAAAATTGCAAACAGACCCCATTAAGGAAAGAAGAATTATTTAAATTGTTGCAACTATCTATTGTTGTAAATATTATGGGGATATGACAATAATAACTTTAGTTGGTGTAATGTCAACATGTCATGAAATCACATGACCCCCTGTATTGACAAAATAGTAAAATGTTTAAGATGATTTATGTAGTCACAGACTCTGTGATTATTTATAAGCCACACACAAACATTGGAACAAAATGCGTCCAGCGTAGGATGGCTATTTTCAAATCACGGGATTAGTCTGGACCAAACGGAAGTTAATAAGGGAAATAGTATTCAAGGTCTGAGGGCCACACGAGCTAATGTACCTATGGCATTTTAGCACTTGGCATTCCAGTTATTCTTATCAAGGATAATGTCTAAGAAGATATATTTATTGCAGCATACATATATCAAATGTATATTGTATTTACTGTGCAAAAGAATGCTTAGATAAATAGGGGATAACGTTTCTATAAAATCTATGACCTGTTCAAGAAACATCTGGATTAACAACAAATGTAAAACAGACAAAATCCATAGTGGAGAGGAAATAGTGGCAGTCTATATTTATGGCTACATACAATTTTAAGGTATCATACACATATTTTGCATATCACAGCGTTCCCAACACGAATAACAGCAAAACTGCCCTGTAGGTAGCTGCCAGCTAGTAGTTTATCCAAAAATGACAAATCTATCATCATTTACTCACCCCCAAGTTGTTACAAACCTGCATACATTTCTTTGTTCCAATTAACATAGACAAATATATTTGGAAGAATGTTAGCAATTTACAGTTCTGGGACATCATCCACTACCATAGCAGGAAAACAATATTGTATTTTTTGTTCTGTTGAACACATAATGAGATATTTTGAAGAATTCAGGATACAACTATAGTCAATGATGTCAGGGACTAAAAAAGGCTAACATTCTTCCAAATAACGTTATCTTTGTGTTCATAGGAACAACGTAGTTTATATGGGTATGAAATTACGTGAGTAAATTATGACAGAATTTTCATTTTTGGATCCCTTTAAGGACGCAGCCTATCAATATCTTATTGCCCAATCCCTCCAAAAGTAAAACTTCAACCTACGTATGTAAATTCTAAAAGAGAAAGAAGAAAGTAAACCTGCACACACACACATATGAACACACAATCCTGCTGAACGTGTCTGGTCAAGCCCTGCTGCCTCGGCTTGGACATTTTTCGATGGTTCACATACCCAACCTTTACCAAGTACACTTTGATCTCGCCCGAAGTTGCAGTAAAAATACAAACTCTGGGTTTAAAAGAAAGGCGTGGCATTCTCTAGATTGTTGCATTTTATTGGGGATTTGTGATCGCCTTCTGAGTTTCTACATTTCATTTGTTTAAAACGAGCGGAATGCTTATAAGAAACGCAAGATTGTATACGTTGGCACTGCTGTAAAAAGGACGGAAACGAATGTATGTGTCCCTCAAAGGTTTTTCTTTGACATTCCTCTCATTTATATGACACAAAATATTGTATTAAATGGGATCTCACTCAACCAGCTCTTACAGCGTGCTTCGACGTTGTAAACACAACGCAACTTACCTCGTTTACCAAATGGCCCACGGGTAACTTCTGCCAGGGATCCGCGAACTGTGCCAAAGGCATATTCAGATCCTGATGATTAACTTACGATGACACCGTGAAGTGATTTGACACTGTCACTGTAAACTTGCAAAAATGGTCCCGTAATGAGGCGGAAACTTGTACGGCGTAGTACATAAAAGTCCGACTCAGCTCAAATGCATTCCGGGTACCTGATGACTTTCCTAAAGTTCTCTCATTCCCTTCATACCATACACTCCTTCGACAAAAATTCAAAATATGTTTTTAACAACAGAATATTCCACTTCCCTTTCCCCTCAATATGGCGTCGACGTCCTGTACACCTGTCTGTCAGAACGAGGCAGGAGGACACGTCATCATACGTCATCGTCGTCTCCGCCCGCTGGTACCACCCATGTAAGCAACATTAATGAAAGTTAGTGAATGTGTGAAATTAAAAATAAGGAATAGTTTAACCAAAAATAAAAACTCTTTATTTATTCACCTTCATGTCATTCAAACTGCTTTAAGAGGCTTCTGTGGAAAATATTTCAGCGGTCTTGTGTCCATACAGTGGAAGTCAACGGGACCCATGCTGTTTGCTTGCCAACATTATTCAACTTATCTTCTTTTGTGTCCTGCGGTAGTAAGTCATGGATGTTTGGAATGACACGATGGTGCTTTTTTTGGCAATTGTATAGACTCAATTGTATAAGTCACAGCGGTTCTGTTATGATCTTATATAAAAGCTGTTTTTCACTATGCTTTAGCTGATCAATATTTATCCAGTAGTACCAGACAGCTTAACACAAACCAGATTTGAGGATTATTTTTTCTCTCTCTACTTTGTTTACGGCCAGTTTAATTTGACACATTTTTCATTATTTTCTTTCAAACAGACACAATGTACACATACAGGCTGTATTTTAGATCTTTATTTGAGTTGTACGGTATAAAGACCACATTGGATAACACATACATTGCCTGATCTTGTTGACTCCTCGTTCTGGTCAACAAAGCATAAAGGCTTGACCTGTGACCCTGGCACCCCTTCAAAAACTGAAGAACTTCCAGATACTAACACGTTTTAATAAACATTAGGATATGGGCATTGCCAAATGAGACCTTATATCCCCAGGTAACATTGTTCATAACAAAATCATTGTTTAATAATAAATATTTGACAACGAAGGAAAGGACGAAAATATATTAAGCATATTTATGTGTTTCTTTTTTAAGCCACAGTTTATTTCAAATCTTACGAATCTTGATTTCTTCAAAGTGTATGTGATAGGGACAGATTTCATTATACAACGGATTCAGATAAAACATCTCATTTTAAACCCCATAAATATCTAGAGGATTTACAACGTTAATAATAATTCCCCTTTCAGAATGACAGGACGTTCGGTGTACAGTTTGATAAAATATATGGTTGCTTTTACCTGATAACTTGTCTGAAGTTTGCACTTCCCTGTTAACATAAACAGTGTGAAATGTGTGTGCATGTGTGCAATGACTTTACTTTGACACTGAGAAGTAATTGAAGTTATCTGTAATCATTTAAGCAGGAGGCACTTATGAAGTTATAAACATTACATGCCAAATACCACCATGTTTACTTATATTTCCATTTTCAGTGTGATCTTAAAATATTTTTGGCAATGCCTATTTTATTGCAGTGTTTAGAAATGAAACATTTAAAATTTGTATCTGGTAAAAGGGAGGAAAAATTGTAAATAAACTATGCCCAACTCTTCCGATGAAAAGATCAAGAAAGTCAAGGTAATGACAATGTGAAATGAGGCAACTTGTTACAATGTGGCCATTAGATCTGTCTGGGTTTCCAAAAAACAGTGTCTATGAAACCAATAGCCATATAAAGGAGATAACATTTGGCTACGATTTGCGCTTGAACAGGATAGTATTAACTGGTAGGACGACTGGGGAAGGGGATTTAGCTAACGGACTTGAGCTTGCTCCAGGGGTTGGTGCCACGCACTTCCAATGGAGGGTTATTGTAGAAGATGTGATTGCACAAATCCTCCAGTGGAGGCTCAGGGTCTGTCGTGGCAAATTGAGCAGCATCCTCAATCTCCTTTCTAACTTCAACATCAATCTCCTGCAAACAAGTATTATTGTTTAGCGAAAAACACTTGTCTATTGGGATGATACCACACCGGAGGCATTTCACTTTATTTGTCTAGTACTCATGCATTCTTACCTTAAGCTCCTCCACACTGGCCATGTTGTTGCTTAACATGCGATCCTTCAGCAGTGAGATTGGGTCGCTCTTACTGCGCACTTCCTGGATCTCCTCGCGTGTGCGGTAGCTGCAGAAACACAGTTGGATAAGGTGGAGAAAGGTTGAGCTGTCATTTATAGCACTAACAGAAAAGTGCATGTTACATAATGGGATACTTAAGATATATTACAGTGATAATAGTTATAATAATAGCCATGCGAGTTAAAAAAATCCACTGCAGTGTTACAAGTTAAGGGTTTAGATAAGTAATAGTAAGATAAAAGGGTACAAAGCTATTGTACCTGACTCCTGGATCACTCATACTGTGACCATGGTAACGATACGTCTGCAGCTCCATCAGAATGGGTCCCTGTGTTATAAGGTTCAGGTTTTATGTTATTATAATTTCTATCTTTTGAGATTTTTTTAAAGGAACAGCAATATAATATACAAAACTATTTGTTCAGAGGCGTTAAAAGACCTTAGGTAATGAACCGTTATGTTTGTAATACCTTAGAATAAGCTATTTATATCTACATACATTGAATTCGCCGCCATGTTATGTACAGCAGCCCTAAACAGACAAACAACTCCACTCTCCCATGCTGTTTAGTGGTGAAACGGATCATGGATGATCCGTGATCCATACGGATCGTTCTCTACGGTTCCCGGGGATTAACTGAAAGTTTATTCATCATTGAGTAAAAGAATAAAATGCACAGTCGCTCTCTCTCTCCACTATCTGGACAGGTACAATATTAAAGCGATTCCAGATAAACAATGACGCTGAAAACTGCTCCGCCGCACACGCCAATATTACAACAACAACATATCTTTGTTCTAACAAACAGAAAAAACAATGTTACTCACATACTGATCTGAATCAAAGCACCCCCTTTGGGGTGATTTTTAGACGATCTTTCTCTTCAACGTCTCTCTGCTGGAAAGTATCTCCATAGATATCTCTGTTATCTCTCTGCTAAACCACAGGTACTAACGCGTCTCTGCTGGAAGTCTTTATAATATTAATGCAGGTCCTAGCTCCCTCCTGCCTTTTATCATTCTTTTTATACTTAAAGTCCACAAACTTTTTATTTTATGTAATAAAAAAATAGCTCCTTCTACAGTCTTTCTAATGCTTGCATGATCTCTTCCCTGAGTCAACATGCGAAAGCATACTGTCGCGGCTGACAAAATCTGTTTGTAATGTGGTGGCCACCGTCGTGTTTGGACTAAGAGAGTCGTTGCAAATCTATAATGCTGTAAATCAAAAACTGCGCCATTCAGATGATGTTCATATACTGCAATCACAGCTCACCTTTCCTGATCTGCAGTGTTCAGCCGCAAATTTGGTGGCCTCCCTCACACAAAGGACATCCATACCATCCACCTGCATTACCACAGAACAGCAACAAATCAGACATAAAGATTAATTTTTGTTAACAGGTCACGTGCAAAGTTAAACAGAATTCATGAGGAAAAGTGCCATTCCTGTGGCATGTGTGCGTGTCATACCCTCAATCCAGGAATGAAATCGCCTCTCTTATAGTAGTCGGTGCTAGCAGCTGCTCTCTCCACGGATGTACCCATGCCATACTTGTTGTTCTCACAAATGAAAATGCAAGGTAGCTTCCATAGAGATGCCATGTTGTACGTCTCAAAGATCTGACCCTGCAGAAACACAATGCGAAAATCTTCAATAAAATCGCAATTTTAAATTTAAACCTCTGAGATACACACCACATCATGATGTTATTTTAATGGTACAAATCTACTATGTAGTTGCACTAGGAAATGTTAAGAGGCAAAGTAGCTAAACAAAATTTTTGGAGGTACGTGATAGTAAGATGGGACTTGCCTGATTTGCAGCACCATCACCATAAAGAGAGACACAAAGTTCATTGTTGCCCTGGTATTTGCAAGCCAATGCTACACCGGCTCCAAGAGGCACCTGGGATACCAAAATCAATGTAAGTTACTTAGTGTTTAGTTGTAAACTAAACTATTGAAGGTAATATATGCGTCATTCTATTTCAAGAGAGATGTGACCTATTCCAAATACCTGAGCTCCCACAATTCCATTTCCTCCATAGAAATGTTTAGTGTACATGTGCATAGACCCTCCTTTTCCTTTTGCAATACCTCCTCTACGACCTGATGGAAAAATAAAGATACAGAAAAGGAGGGGAATAAAGCAATAAAAAAACAGAACAATTAAGGAAACAAATTATTAGCATATAAAACCACGGTACACATTAAACAATGTTGTTCTCACCAGTAAGCTCAGCCATGATCTCCCGAACTGTGCCCCCTCTAGTGAGGGTATACCCATGGGCACGGTAGGCTGTGATAAGATGATCTGATAGGTTAATACCTCCCTCGATACCCACCGCACATGCTTCCTATTAGAGAACATAATGGTTTGAAAAGCCTTCCAGAATTTATCAATTTGTGTAAGTTGAACATTTTTACCACCATGTGAATGAAAACCAAGCGTACACTAAATGAACAAATATGTACTGGCAAATAAAAGTGTTGTGCTTTAACTTACTTGTCCATCATAAAGGTGGCAAAAACCTCTGATTATCTTCTGCTTGTACAGCTGATCAGCTTTAAGCTCCATGCGTCTAATGGTCTGCATGGTGCGGTAGTACTGAAGCCCCTCCTCTCTCGTAAGCACCGCCTGGAGGGGTGGACCCTCCTCCAACTTGTGCACGTCACATTTCTGACAAATTATTAGCAAGCAATATTAGTTGTTACATAAAATGCTTATTCTATAAATTAAGATTTATACATCATCTGCAAGCTGAATAAATAAGCATTGGTATCGTGTGGTGCAAAAAGAATCAAAATGTTGATAAAATCGCCATTCAAAGTTCTCCCTAAGAGGTTTGTTTTAACGCTCTCTATTAGCTTACCACAGTTATGATGTTGTGGAGAGTAGATGAAGCCGAAAGCAGAAATTCTAAGCTTCACATATACCAAACCTGAGCGAGTAGTTACCAAAGAGCGGGCAACACCGTGCAAAGGAACAATGATCATTTAATTATTTTGGCATAAAAGAAAAATCATTAATTTCGACCAATACAATGTAAAGTATTGTTGGCTATAGCCCGTAATATATCCATGCTAGTTATGACTGGTTTTGTGGTCTAGGGTCACATATAAAACGATAGCGAAATGCACAGTAGATGAGCTAAAATGTTAACTGTATCACAAATTACATTAAATTACAGCTGTTGTTGATGTACCTTAATGTCAAAGGTGGCCTGAGGGGTGAAGTCTGCATATGTCCTGGCTGATACCACCACTCTAGCTCCCTATGAAAAAATATATTGTTTTTAATTGGAAAAAAACGAATTTCGGTCACATAGACACACAAAGACATCTAACAGGTTCTGAAATGTTGACTGAAATAAAAAGCACTCTGTCAAAAACAAACCAAAATGAAATTGAATGTTTCTTATGCACTAATCCAACCACACAACCAACTTCATATGTATATTAGCAGGATATGTATTATTTCAAAGAAAGGTAATAAACATCACCCCCATAACAAACATGAACTAGTATCAAATCTAAAATCATTTCCTAAGAATTTGATGTTGAAAATATATAGTGCATGTCCATAGTCTGACTCTGCAGGGGCTCTGAATGCGTCCGATCACTGTGGGTTTGCATGTGAAAAACACTGAGTTAACACACCTCTTTATTCCACAACCAAATGCACACTTATAAACATCCAATATGCACTTTAAATAAATCTGGAACGGAGACAATGAATCCAAAACATAAATCTATAATAGTACAAGTAATTAAAGTCTTGTCCAAAGGAGGGTTGTCATTTAAAAGAAACCTCTGGAATATTGAATGTGTACGTGCTCTGGGTTAGGGGAGGGGTCATGCAAGACTGTGTGAAAGAGACAGTTATATAGTTTATAATACAGGGGCTGCCAGTACTCACAGCAAGCTGTGGCTCTGGTAAGGGAGTCTCTTCTACCTGGCTGTGGGTGTTGTCTGGGCGTTGTGAGAAGGAAATATCCGGGCCCTGAAGGCTCACGGCTAGTGGGGGGCAACTGGACACAAGGGGGTCAGTGCTGGTAATGCTGGTAATGCTATCAGTCACTGTGTGGGTTAATTCTGTTTGGATGGGTTTGGGATCTGCAAAAATCTCTTCACATATGGGCTTTGCTGAAAGCTGGTCTCTGATTTGGTTATCTGCCGTTTTGGAAGCTATCCCTGATTCTACTGCAGGACCTCTATCTGGACACATATTAAATAATTCCTCCGTGTAATCTAATGGGGCGGAGGATGCTACAAAACCTAAACTCTGGGTTATACCTGATGTAGACTCTGACAAATGTATATTTAGTGCCGATTCGGTTCTGACCTTATTCTCTACGTATTCTAGGGAAGATTGAGATTCTGTTGATTTTGTGCATTTTATGTCTATTGAAGAAGTTTCAGAGTTTAGTGCCATCTGTGTTGATGAATGGGAAGGTGTAGGGCTGTGTTTGGTGTCTGACAGGGATACTGGAGATTGTGAGGTTAAGTGTGGATCTTTAAGGAGAGGTGGGGCAGTGACATTGGGATCAGTCAAATTAGCATATTCGCCTTGGACTGCCAAGAGCTGGAGGATGGCACGGCAAGTGGAGGACTGCAAAAAGAAGGGCAAGTACATAAGTCACTCCAGAGGCTCAGACTTAAGTCAGCAGGTAGGCCATTAAAAGAGAATGTTCAAAAACATCTCCGAGGAGGAGGAGAAGGAGACCATCAGGTGTCCAGAGACCGCAATATAACAAAAATACATTTTGGACTAAATTTATAAACTACCCTATAGTAATAACCACCTATAATAATATAACCTTGACCAGCCTCTTAAAGTATAGCCAGCAGCTACTTCACATGTAAATACAACAAAGAGTTTTGATTGACCTCTCCTACAATTGTTTACAGAGCAACATAGATACTCGGGTAAATAGCTTAAAATAGCATTCAAGCTGAATTACTCTCCCTGAATCCTCACCCAAGCAATCTAAAACAGCCACAGTATACGAGTAGCCTGATAAAGCAAAGGTGCAATAGCATAAGCATTAATAACAAATTAAAAAACTTAATAATCATAAGACTCTAAAGAATTAGTTGTAAGCCAAATGATGATCATGATGTAACTAAGAATTAAATGTAAAAAGAAAAGATTAAATGGCACAGGCATAATGTCACTGAACATATTAAATCTACCATTTCTTACCTCCGATACCAGTTCAGCTCCCTTAAAAAGATGACATTTAAAAAGAGATAGAGAAAAGAGAAGAATTTTATGAATCAATGTCCCAAAAGCCCGTGCCATTCATTTTATTGTGGCAACAAATCTTTATGTATTAGCTGACTCTATGACTGTGTGTCTGGGATTTAAACAAACATGGTCACTCACAAAACTGGGGTCACCTTTTATAAATGTCAGAAACTGATATAAACAAGTATTGCCGAAACGTACCATTTTATGAGTATTATTTTATTTAAACTTTTGTTTGTTAGTTTATCTTATTTTATGAACATGTATGTCAGCTTGCAACTAGATTTTGACGTTACCATACCAGTGCATGATGCTAGCTAGCAATTCAGGCTAACTCACTCTAAACGAATAGTGAGATCCCATTATCTATATTTACAAATAAAATAAAAACCAGGGTTGATCTAGATCACGTGAAACAAACTGCATAAACACCACTGACCATTTAACAAAAGTGTGTCTCTGACTGGATCTCAGTAAGGCCCTGTGTACCCTGCAAGGTCACTATGGCACGGCTGTTTTCGCTACCGGTTAACAGCCGTGCTTTGTCTTCACTGAACGAGAACGACAGTAGGCATATTATTATGTAAAGAACAAAATACTTACGTTCCTGCTGGTGCTGCCCCTCAGAACATTAGATATGATGGTCAGCATCTTTCTCATGCTATTAAACCGCAACTAATCAGAAAACGATCTCCTTCAACCCTCCTCTCTCTGACAGAAAGCAGCAGACCTAGCAAACAGGATTTGCGCCCGCTGCCGTTTCGATGCTGATTCGGTTGGAAATACTGCCACCTGTTGGTCAGAGGATAAAACAGACAGTATTTCTCAAACCTGCCACTACACATTTTTATTAAGTTTATTAAGTATACTTGCATTTAAACATTGTTTGGTTTTTGACCCAAAACAAGGCATCCAGTTATGAAAAGCAATTGCATGTGGTCCACAGCACATACAAGGTCTTGACTTGAACACACTTTTGAGTGCTTAGATAATACATGATAGCGCATAGGAAGCCAAAAAGTATAATTATTTTAATAAATCTGAACAATCCTCACTTGGAATCCAAAGAAAAGTTTTATTGCCCAGAGGTTGCTTTTTCATAGCTTTAAATTCTCAAAAGTTTTAAAAGTTGTTTTATCAGGTCTCAACTTAGTCTTAGATGTTTGTCTTAAAGCAGCTGGGAGAAACGAAAATTGTTAAAGTTGTTAATATACAGTAAGATGGTTTTGGTTAAATATGATGAGAAATGTTTAGATTGAGTTCATTCTAATAATCTCCAATAATGTTGAGATTTGATTGTAGACTCAGTCTGTTATATTATTGAGATCTCTCTTGAAACTAAGTTTCCATTTACTTTTCATTTAATCTCATTAATATGATAATAAAGATAAAAAGAGATCATATGTGATTTCGTCATGCTTATGGGAGGCCTGTTTATATGACGTGCAAAGTAAACAAATATTACCTAATAAAGCACTGTCAAAACACTGTTAAAATAGTCATTGTCTTCTTGTGGGTGGGACTTTATGATTTAAGGGAAAATATAAAAAAATGGACTGACTTTATTTAGTTTTTTTCTGTCAGACTGTAAATGTCACCATCCAAATTAGAGCACATTTCAACGTCTTCCTCTTTAGACCCAGCTGTACCGACGCAACGTTGTTGTTTGTCGGAAGTGACGAAGGCAGCGGACCGATGGCGGCACACAGTTTGCTCCCGGATATGCTCTGCAACAAATTTGATGGGGTCTGATTGGACATTTTGCACACTTAGTCATTTGTCTGAAGTGTTCCGATTAACATCGAAGCCGTCGCGAACAGCGGTAGTGAATGCAAACAGGAAAAATCTCTTGTAGAACTCGTTTGATCCAGGGCTAGCTGGCTTGCCAAAGATACTCAAGTCCAGTTAGCCTTTGGTCACAAAGGTTTGTTTGAATGCGTGGCTGCACACTCTAGGACAGCGAAAAAAACGCCAACAACGTTAGACAGTCTGGTTATTTTGTGACAGTGGCTGGCAAGTGCATCCGAGTTAACGTTAGCTAACGTTGGGTGCTTAAGTTGGGCTAACGCCGCTCCCGTTACTTCAGAAAGCAGAGGGAAGTGGTTAGCTCACCTGATTAGCTGTATCCGTAGTTCAAGTTCAAGCTGTTCTGAAGTCATTGGTCGCTAGTGGATGCTTTGAGTCTTTTCTATGAGTCACCGTTGCCCTCCACTGTCAGCATGTTGAAAACACGTCAATGTTTACTCGGGATTCGCACCTTCCTTGGAGTGACGTCTAGGATATGGAGTTTCTTTTTATATATACTCAGGAAGCATCTACGAACGGTAAGAGGGTCACTCTGTTTTTAACATCTGTCAGTGTCAATATGTGTTCTTAACATCTGCCTGTGTGACCGTTCATTTGTAAAAAAAAAAAAAAGCTCTCACATGCTTCTTTATGAGCATGTATATTATAGGTCTTTAAATTGCAAGACTTTACAAGTTTCTAGTGTTGTAGTTAACTTTTATTATATGAGTAACCCGTGCTTTTGTGCCTTTAAGCTGTTTAAGTTACCATCCACTGCAAATGTTATGGCACTCCATGCATTAATAGGCCTTAAAAAATGTAATTTAATAGTTGATTCCTGGTAAAGTTGTTAGTGTATGTTTTGCTCAGTGTATGAAACATGAATTAAATCTCGCCACAGTTGTGATTGTGCCCACTTCAAATGCCTTGCTGTTACTCCTGTGTTTTTATGATGCTGCTATGTTTGTCCTAAGTGTATTGGACTCTGGACTTCTGATATATCTCTAATGGAACCAAAAGTATCAAAGTACACGATACTTTGCTTGCTAAATTTTCATATTTGTTTGAAACGATACGATTTTCCTAAACATGTCATTATTTTTGGAGTGATGCTATGCCAGTTTATGGTACCTTATAGACAAGTCATTCTTAACAATACTGTTGTTTTAGTCTCAAGATTTACTGAAATTAAACAAAAAGACCAAATAAGTAACAAATACATGCACATAAATTAAGCAGGTTTTTTACAGGAGTTACCCTGGTCCACTTGCCTATTCATGACATGTTTTGACATCTTGGGGGGGCTATTAATACTTCAACACTACTTGGAACATTTATGTCTGCCACATTATGTCCTTTTCTTAGCTTTGCACCAGGATAATAATGGTTGAAAGATGGATAATGAAAATATGCAGAATTCTGTGGACCATCTCTGTGTTCTGTGTGAACTACGGAGTGTGCACATGCTGACATACTGCCAATACGGCAGAGGAGCTATAGGCTGAATATTTTCATTGAGGTTTGGGGCAATGATGCTGTAAACTGGAAATATTTTATATAAAATGTTTGAAATTGTGTTGTAATGTTAACCCTTGCTACAACTCCTATGTGTTTGTTTTGCGTGGATCAATAACTTTCCTCAATTTGGTCTTTTACAGATAATCCAATACCAAACAGTGCGCTATGACACATTACCTCTCGCTCCTGTTTCCAGAAACAGACTCAGTAAGTTCTCCTACTCATGTTTCTGTTATTTGCTGTTTGGTCCACTAGGGGAGCTTATAACCACATCTGGATGCAATGTTGGGGGATTTTTTATGATTTTCCGAGCTGGCATAAAGTATATTATGACAGAGATCAAGAAGTTATATGAAGCTATTGCAGGAAATGTACCTCAGTTTTGTCAAGTTAAAGTTCTTTTTAATTGGCACTGGGAATTGATTGACAAAAGTTCACTGAAAGTCTCTCACGATTTTTTCACGAAATCTTGTGTGGGCAGCCTAAGAGGACAGTCTGTTTCTGTTGCTTTAGATGCAGTGAAGAGAAAGATCTTGGTCCTGGATCTGGATGAGACTTTGATTCACTCTCACCATGATGGTGTCCTTAGACCTACAGTAAGGCCTGGAACACCACCAGACTTCGTCCTGAAGGTACACACACCTGCTTCAAAATAATAGTGTTTGGTGAAAAAGTTGTTTTAGTCATTATGATGGAAGATAATGAACCATTGTAACACACTGAGGAATAATGTACAATATGACCAATAATGTGTGTTCACAAAGTAGATGGGTCGATTTTGTTTCATAATTATTTTAACAATGTTTTTCTTGTCAAGGTGGTAATAGACAAACACCCAGTCAGGTTTTTTGTCCATAAAAGGCCACACGTCGATTTCTTTTTAGAAGTGGTAAGTGAACTCTCTCTGTTGTCTTTTAGCAACATTATTTGCAAGCGAAGTAGTAAGTTATTTTCTGATTAATAGCGTTTTAAAGCAACAACATAAACAAACGTTACTGAGCATGCATGCTTTGTGGAATTTAACTTCCGGTACACATCCGCCTACAATATAGTGCCTCTAGATCATTTCTGATAACAAGCAAAAGAAACGGAGAAGCACAGTAATTGCTAAACTTGCCTCTCCAATGTCCCATTAGTTTTCATTTAAGTAGTAGTTCACCTTCAAAATGAAAATTCTGTCATCATTTACACGCCCTCATTTCATTTCAAACCTGTAAGACTTTCTTTTGCAGAACACAAAAGAAGATATTTTGAAAAATGTTGGTAGCAGAACAGCCCAGCCCCCCATTCACTTCTATTGTAACCAATGCAAGTGAACGGGGGGCTGTTCACAACATACTTCAAAATATCTTCTTTTGTGTTCTGTGGAAGGAAGAATGACAAGAGGTTGGGAAATTGATGACAGAATTTTCCTTTTGAAGGTGAACTACTCCTTTAAATGTGACAAAGTTACACGACCCATTTAACAAGTCGTTTATTTAATAAAGTTTACATAATAAAAAATTTAAACGATTGTTTATTTAATAGAGTTATTATACAATAACATTATAATATTAATCAAATTCATTTAAATGAAATAGTTATATTATTAGCCACCAATTAGGCCGATAAACAAACACAGACTAGAAGTTATCTTACATTTACATTTAGTCATTTAGCAGACGCTTTTATCCAAAGTGACTTACAAAGAATTCAGGGATCTTCTGTCCATGCGCATGTATTCGATGAAACCGTCTATAGATTTAGCTATTTTACATTTGTTTTGGACACTTGCTTCATTTTGACCAAATTTGCTAATGAGTATGTGTGTCATGTTGTTTTGTACATGTTAGGTTAGCCAATGGTATGAGTTGGTGGTGTTTACAGCTAGTATGGAGATATATGGATCGGCTGTAGCAGATAAACTGGATAACAACAGGGGGGTCCTAAAAAGAAGATACTACAGACAGGTAAAGCCCACTGCGATATTATGACATTTTTTTAGGATTTTTCAATGCCTACTCTTAAAACAGACTTTCGTTAAATAATCCTATTGAATCATGTACCTAATTGTCTCTGCCTGTTAAAGGGAGAGTTTGTCCAAAAATAGATTTTCTGTCATCCTTTCTGCTTATTCACCATCATGTTTTTCAAGCCTGTGTGACCTGTTAAACACAATAGAAGATATCTTCGTGATTTTGTCAATACAACGAAAGTGAATGGGGGCCAATGTTGTTTCGTTTCCAACATTCTTCAAAATCGTATTTTTGTGTTCTGCAAAAGAAAGTCGTACAGGTTTAGAATGACATGTGGATGAGTATATAATGAAGGTTTTTTTGTGAACTATCCTTTTATTTTATCTATTCATTTGTTTCACTCTTTTTTAGCATTGCACTTTGGATCTAGGGAGCTACATAAAAGATCTTTCTGTAGTACACAATGATCTCTCCAGTATAGTTATTCTGGACAACTCGCCAGGAGCTTATCGAAGTCATCCAGGTAAGAGGTGATGCATCTGAGTGTAAAGTATCAAAAGATTCAGATTTTATATATTTGAAGGTAAAAATCCTCCTCTCTATCTTCACAGACAATGCAATACCCATAAAGTCGTGGTTCAGTGACCCAAGCGACACAGCACTTCTTAACCTGCTCCCAATGTTGGATGCATTGAGGTAAGTTCTAAGTAGTTGACATGATAGCAAAACTGTATATACTGTATGTCACTTTACTCTTCTGTTGTAAAAGAGTAGGTGTTGTTAGTTGACAAATAATCCGAAAATGTGTCCTGTGGTGTAACAGCAAAAATACAGAAATAATAACAATGAAGATAAATCTCTCTCATGCTAGTTTATATTCTAAATATTAATTTAAAATAATAATATTATTCTGGAACTGCTCTTCTATTTTGCAGGCAGTGTTAATATTTGATAATCTATAAAGATTCTGTGTTTTTCCTCACTTTCTAGGTTTACCTCAGATGTTCGCTCTGTCCTCAGTCGAAATCTCCACCAGCATCGGCTCTGGTGATCATATCTGGGGCTGGTCTTATCTGGCCTCTTTTTTTACATGGCTCTACTTGCTCGGAGTTGGCATCACCTTTGCTGGAACTGTCAGCTTCTCATCATTATGTCCGCTACAGTGATTCATATAGACTCCTCTGAGGAAATGCTTTAAGAAGACATGGGAGGACATAAAGGATATAATGTGGAGATAATGGAGAAGCTATTACAAATAAACTCAAATCAATTGGAGAGGCCAGCATTTTTTCTTGTATTGTTTTCCCTTAATAATAGAATTTCTGCATTACAGTTGTTGGATTCAACGTGTGCATGTTTCTTTGTGTGAATGGAGGAGGATGCTTGTGGTTTCCATTTTACCTTACTTTTTTAATGAAGGAATTGGTGAACAAGATATAACTTCCAGTCATTTTCCACAATTCATTGGCACTTATTCCCCCTTTCCTCTATATTACATGTTTTCCGTTCAGTATGACCTCAGAAGAAGTGGTCAATTCACTATTTCGTCCACTCATTCTCTCTTTTGCTTCTTTCTGTCCTCTCTTATTCTTTCCTTTTTCTGTCTGCCATCTCAGGAATCTGAGCCTCTTTATGGTAAGAGCTGAGGAACTGTTACTAACAGTATTCTGTGGTGGAATTGATCTTTAAGATCAGCAGGAGGGAAAACAGCAGTTCATTCTCACAGCTAATGGTATTTTTTGTATTTTTTTAACCGGCTCATACAGTATGCAGAACCTTGGATGAATAAGAGAGGTTTTATCATCTGTTTTAAAGACTTTCTTCAATATGGATACAGCAGACGTTGAGGGAGAGACACTGGGCCACAAGGACTGTTATAACTAAAAAAATAAAATGGAGCCTTTTGTCAACAACTGACTTCACAGTGTCTTCAACAATTTTTTTGCATTTAGCATTTTAGAATGACTGATGATAATAAGTATTGCCTCGTGTAAAATGTTCAAACCCATAACAATTGCTCATTATATTGATTTGCTTATCCTGCATTTTATTGTGTTCTCTGTGGTGCTTTTATGTAAAGCACTGATACTCAAACTTGAAAGTGTGGCTGTTGTAGGTTTTTTCAAGTCTGTTTAATCCCAGAATTTACACCTTTAACGTCAGATTTGACAGCAATTGTCTGATT
The DNA here is from genome assembly GCF_947034865.1 of Barbatula barbatula. Lineage (NCBI taxonomy): Eukaryota > Metazoa > Chordata > Actinopteri > Cypriniformes > Nemacheilidae > Barbatula > Barbatula barbatula. The sequence continues at coordinate 22,534,644 of NC_136767.1, read as the reverse complement.
CAATTAATTGTCAATTTATGTAAAGAGGGATTTATAAATAATATGTCCCGAAATTTGCATTTCATGAATAAGGCCCAGTGTGTTCGGAGATGTGAACTGTTGAAGTTGTGCCACATTTGGTAAATTGCCACCAAATCTTTTCTAAATTGGTTTGATGATATTTACATTTCAAAATGTGTTTTCCCTATGCACAAACAAACGTCTAAAGGTTCTTCAAATTGATTTATGGCTTCCCATTGAGCTCCCAGTCTTTGTGATAAGATTGTTATAAAATTATATTTTATAAGCAGTTTCCCAGCCACATCCTGAATTTTGAAGCGGTGCACACTGGGGTTTGCAAACACTGTTGTTTTATACCCTCTGCCTTCTGTGTTTCTGTGTTCTTTTAAAGGCTTGTTAGCCATTGCCCTTTTAGATGAATGTGTGAAGGCATACAAAATGTTGAGTTGCAGTGCTTATGATGATATAGACATTACATACTATACTGTTTTCCATGAGAGACCAAGGTTGGTTCAGTTTAAAGATGTGAAGCATTTTTGCACTATGCAAAAATGTCTTGATTTGGCCTGTAACTTATTGTAATTTGGAGAAAGGGCTTTCGATACTAAACTGTAAGATGGGGTTTATTTTTTTACAGATTTTTGATAAGTCAATATTTGATAAGATAACATGAGCATTTCAGATATTTGATCAAATAAAAATTAGCATTTTAAACTAGGGAAAACCCCACTGGTAATACATGCTGTATGGAGGATCGCACAGCATGTAATGTTTTAATGTTATGTGCACTGATCACCATAGTCATTGCTCGTGAATTAAACCTTTTAGAATTTGAACCCACACTCTTTTGGTAGCAGCTTTTGGAACCCACTTATGAAAAAGTGTATTCTCAAGTACTGCCACGTAGAGCCGCTTGCGGCAGACGTCATTGCGTATGTGACGTATGCCTCCTCTCTTGTTCCGTGTTATTGGATATCCCTCCGCCCTCAAACGCAGTTGTCAAAAACCTCTTGCTAGTTTGTAAACATCGTCGACGACCGATTTACTTGGAGACTATTCAGATCTCCCAGCCAGTGATAATGAAGTTTATGTACAAAGAAGAACATCCCTTCGAGAAGAGACGGTCCGAAGGGGAGAAAATCAGAAAGAAGTATCCGGACAGAGTGCCTGTGAGTCAGGAAAATATGTGTTATTTTCGGTCAGGGCCCTGCTGCTTTTGCAGATAACATAAACCTGTCGAGGTATTACACAATGACATCGCTAATATACAAACCACGTTAAACTTCTCTTAAAATCGCAGATGTTATACAAATACATGATTATTATAGTCGTTTTTAAAGCTGTCCTTCAAAGATGACTAATGTTAGCTTGTTAGCGTCAGTTAGCTAACGTAACGTTACTGTCTCATTGCGGATTAACGTTACTAGCATTGTTTAAAATACGGCCAATTCATTTATTAAGCGTTTTTATGAGGTTGTTTTTATATTTATATAGTGTATTTAAGTTGTACGTAAATAAGAACCTGTCAACCTTTGTGTAACGTTACTGCGCATCTGGGGGTATGTCAGAAAGCTGGTTATGTGACATACCCGGGTAAATTGAAGGGTTAGTTAGCTGCTAACCGTGGCGGAGAAGGGGGTTTTCATTGGGTTGGCCGGGTAATTTAGGGGCCAGCAGTTACTTTGGGGTCACATAGAAAATACCATCATGCACGCATTGTAAAGTTAAAACACTAAAAAAAGTACTCTGTGGTTCACCAAATCAAAATGATGTATGATATGCGGTTGCTAAAATATTTGAATTTAGAAAAATTATAGTCACCCTTATGTTGTTCAAAACTATTATATTAAATAACTTATGACATTTTATTTACTTTTGCTGACAAAATTCAATGCTCCAATTTCAAGGGGGAAAAAGGAATAGAAAATTGTGTCAGTTATGTAGGCTATTGAATGAATTTCATTTCAAGTGCAAACATTAAAACTTTAGCAGTACCCATAGCAACGTAATAAAAATAATGTAAGCTGTATTTGTTAAATTTTATGTATTTATTGAATACTGTGTATATTTTGAATTAGGTTTATTGAAAAATCTCCAAATATCACTGGATGAATATGCACACCTTACAATTTCCAACAGTTAAAGGATGTTAATAGTGAAGTATTTTAACTGCAGAGCAAATGCATATCATTACTCTTGTCCACTTATTTGGCAATATTTGATGCATTGGGTCAAAGATAGTTTTGGCCTAATTGTTAGAGAGCCAGATCTTAAACTCAAACTTAAAACTTGCAGTTCGATTCCCAGGCTGGCCGGTTTCCATGGCTTTATTAGGTGATCCCTAATGGAATCACCTATCGCATACTGTTCACAAATTTCAATTCTTATTATAACTTTAAATCTATTTACATAAACTAAGTTTAGTATTGTAAGCACTTTCACCAAATTACAATTAACCTTTCCGTATAGGCCCGTTTCCACCTCTTTTAACATTTGGAAAGCCATGGCCTTTTAGCTAACAAAGTCAATCCAAAAAATTAAAATGGATATATTTTATATACATAAATCTAAAAGGGTATATTACATGACTTGTTAGACATGTAACTGTGGGCCTAACTTTTCATTCTCAACCTCTGTCACAGCAGACCTTCCTCCTCTAATGCAAATGAAGTTTCTACAATTAAAGAGTCTCCATTAATATGACTACATCAGCAACTGTTCAAAATAAAGCTGATACATTGCAAAGTCAGTTTTCACAAATCCAAATAAAAGTAGTTTTTAATGGAAGAAAATAAAGATTCAGTATACAGCCTACAGCCATGTAATGAAATACATACACACAATATACTGGTAAAAAACATACACATGTAAAAACACTGTTTATAAACATCTCAACAAATCTAACAGAGATAGCCATGAAGAACATGTATAAGTATCTTAGTAAAAAAATACTATATATATATATATATATATATATATATATAAACTATCTTTATATTTAATAGCGTTTATAGTTTTAGAAACTTAAAAATTCAATTACACAATATTTATGTCTTTTAACTTAGCATTTTTACACAGATGCAGATTTAAATCTTTTGAGCAAAACACCCTGATTTATAACGTTGATTCACGGTCAAAAATGGTGAATTGTGAAATTTGTGATCCATTGGCAATGTCTTCATGTTCCTGTGAGCGAGCGTTAAGTCACGGTAACTTGCGGGAGGTTCATTAAACGTGCCCTTCAAGCGTGTTCTGGAACCGACATTTCATCCCAAGCATGGTTTGGGTTATCCCCAGAATTCAGTGTTTAGCTGACAGTTAACTAACGGTGCTTTCTGGAATACCCCCCTGAATTCAAGCAAGTCTGGTTTTGACAATCTAGGTAAAAAAGACCATACTATAATATTATAACGTAAATGTGGCATCACACAAGGTTTTAGTTCCCTTATGTGTCAGTATCAGTAACGAAATTTGTTAGAATAGGAATGAACCTTAAACTGTCAGTTATGTTGTACTGCTGGTGAGAGATGCAGTTGTTTTCAGATGATTGGCTGTGGTTGTTGTTGTTGTTGTTGTTGTTGTTGTTGTTTTTATTGTTATTGATATCACCTGTTTTTGACAGGTGATCGTCGAGAAAGCCCCCAAAGCCAGAATAGGAGACTTGGACAAGAAGAAATATCTCGTCCCTTCTGACCTCACAGGTAATATTGTCTTTCAAAATGAAGATTCTTATACATTAGATTTAATAATAGTGAATTTTATTGATACTAATGATTTACTGACATTTTAATATATCGTTGAAGTGGGTCAGTTCTACTTCCTTATTCGCAAAAGGATCCACCTGAGGGCGGAGGATGCTCTTTTCTTCTTTGTCAATAATGTCATTCCACCCACATCTGCCACTATGGGGCTTCTGTACCAGGTACATCTTGTCTCCTATCATTAGTTGTACTCTATTGATGCTTGATACACGTGACCCAGTCTATGAAAACCAGGCTAAAGGCTCAAAATCTAGTTCGAGAAAATGAGCATCAAAGTTTGATTTCAATGGATATTTTCATTATTATTTACATTTTTGACATAGCCTTACTCAGTCAAATGAAAGATATTTATATTATTTTTTACAGAATATTCTTAACATTATTTAGGATGATTTATTGTAAATAATAGTAAATCATAAAAAAATTACTAGCTGGGTTTTCGGAGACTATGAAACTTTGTTTGTTTGGGGATGCAAGATGTTTTGTGTACACTAATCCTTTTTGCCGATTATTTATATTAAGGAAATCATCACTTAATTTTGTCTTTATATCTGTGTTTTAGGAGCACCACGAAGAAGACTTTTTTCTTTACATTGCTTACAGTGACGAAAGCGTCTATGGGGGCATACAGAGAGATGTGTAACCGGTTTACTTTCAATTACACTATCAATCATTAAAATAAAATGATCAATTTATTAGGACACATGTAGTGTACATGTTGAATGCACTTTCATATCTTCTTCCTAGTCTGTTTATGTTTATCTCATTTGTACTCTATGCTGCCTTGATATTGCTTCATCTTACCCAAACTTCCCTTCAGTCTTGCTTTTAGACAGACCTGATGCATCATTTATCCTGGTCTGTTTCAGTAAATTTGTGGTTCTCATATAACAAAAGCTTATTCAATGTTCTACACTTCTCGGCTCCTTTTAACTTTCCTTTTTTCTGTGCGCTGGCATATATAATGAAGCTGCTTTGATATTCTAGAATCTTTATTGTTAAATGTAATTTTCAACCACCATCTTTGCACAGACCAAAACCACTGGACTATCATACCATATATTGTTAAGTTTGCGTGCGAGTGTGTTTGTGTGTACCATTGCCAATAATAATTATTTTTAAATAGATTGGAATTGCTCTTTATTTCAATAAACTGATTTAAAAGATTTAAAATCAGCCTAACATATTGAAGGACATTGCTTGTTTTTCTTCATTTTATTAATATCATCATTTTTTCTGGGGTGGTTCAAGTGATCTTTGGATGACTTGAGTGACTTTTTAATTGTGTTTTTTTCCTTTTACTTAAAAGCTATAATTGCTGTGTCACCGCCTATTTTAAGCTTGCCAACATTATAAACCTGATGTAAAACTCCTTCCTGTGTGATTCTTTAATGAACAGAAACAAACGCTTTTCACAGATCTGGTGATAACTAATATTTCTGCTTTTGAAATATGTTTGATCACAGAATAAGTATAAAAAATTATAATTTTAACAATTAAAACAAAAGTGGATTTTGTAAGAATGTCAAGGGTATTAAGGTCCTGCTCAATTGGGCCCATTGTGATTTTATTGTGAGGAAGCATTCTGTAACTACAGACACTGAATGAATACCTACATTTGATAGGAATTATATATATTTTTTATTTCAAAATATATCAAACATACAATTCATGAATTTTCCTTTGAATTAAAGCGTCTGCTAATTGCGTCATGAAGACACACCCACACCGGAAGTGCGACAACTGGGTTTCCTGTCATTTTCATTTTGGTCAACAACTGTCAATTATTTGTGTTTTCTTTACGGATATTCGTCAAACAAGCTCGGCATACTTTTAATCTCGGAAAAGGACAAAAGTGCGTCAAATGAAGATTTCATTGCGAAAATTTATTTCTATTGCCTGATTTTTTTTGCTAGCTAAGCTACCTTAGCTGACTGAGCTGTCACTTGAGCCGTTAGCCTAATGCTTATGTGTTAATGCAACATATTGGAAGTCATTAGTATTAAAATGACTATGTCCTTTGAAATCAAGCCTATGGAAGATTGCTTGTGAATAGACTGTCAACGCCGTCGTCGGGCTGCTGCAAGCATAGCTACTTAGCGTATGACATAGCCATCCCCCTTCATGTGTTTGCAAATTTATTACGTTAATTTGTTTTTCAGATTACCACCTTTTTACTGTTTAAAACTTTGCTCTCATTCGTAGTCTTTGGTTTTAAGATTTAATATGGTAAGTTGGTGTGATCAACGTCGGCAAGGCTCGTTAACTTTTTGACAGCTGCTGCTTTGGTTGTGTTTGTGATGTCTCTATCTGGACTTGTCGAAAATGTTTACATTTTATTTAAATACGTGTTTGTTATACAGCAAAGAATGTAATCGGTTCTCATTAGTATATTATTAACATTGTTGCATACTCACTGCCTGACTTTCAGTTCTTGTATTGTTTCTCACTGTGACTGTACCAGCGGTGGAAGGGACAGTCAAATCTGAATGTAGGAAGTCAATGTAGTGAGAGAGATACTGATATTTATCCTTTTGTAATATATTTTCAACTGTACTGTAGCTGGCACCGCAAGTTCCCACCATCATGCCAGCTCTTCTGGAGAGGCCCAAATTGTCCAATGCAATGGCACGTGCCTTACACAAGCACATCATGAGGGAGAGGGAGCGGAAGAGGCAAGGTGAGATGTAGAATCATTGTGTTAATTGTGTCTGTTGAAGAGTGATTTATACTGAAATATTTAATCTCTATTCAATTGGGTTTTTTTCAGAGGAGGAAGAGGTTGACAAAATGATGGAACAGAAACTAAAGGAGGAGGAAGAGAGAAAAAGGAAGAAGGAGATGGAGGAGAGGATGTCTTTAGAGGAAACTAAAGAGCAGGTCTGTTGATTGATCTACTTTAAAGCTGGGTTTTTTTATGTTGGTATTATGGGTTATAACTCTACTTATTCATATTACTATTCATTGTTAGATTGCCTTCAGAGACTATGTGTTTCATTTATAATAATATAACCATAAACTTGACTATTTATGATTCTTAATCAAAACTTTTTGTCTCATTCTTTAGATTATGAAGATGGAGGAGAAGTTGCAGTGTCTTCAGGAGGAGAAGCACCAACTTTTCCTGCAGCTTAAAAAAGTCCTTCACGAAGAAGAGAAAAGACGACGGAAGGAACAGAGGTAAAGAACAGAGAGATGAAATTCAGATTTCTCACAATTATGTCACCTGCATTAAACCTTATTCAATGACATTTAAACTATGTAACTTAATGATGACAAGCAAGATATACATAATAGTTTCAAACTATATTTACTCAACTAAAATCTACTGAAAATTCACATTTGTTTATTATTTAATGTTTTTCATTAGATAAAAATAATGTTTTTTATTACCCAATATACAAATGAATATCAGTTTGATCTGACGAATTGGTAGTTATAATGCTTTACTTTGATACAGTGACATGACAACTCTGACTTCGGCAACATACCAGACCAACATGGCCATCCACACAGGACAGCACCTTCTCAGCATGCAAGGTGACCCTCATAAGCAATGTCTAAAAAAAAGTGTTGTTTATAAATCAGGGATCCCCTTACAACCTTGAATTGCCTATTAATAAAAAAAAATCCGTAGCGAGCCAGGTGAGTCATGGGCGCCCAGGGGCTCTTCTGGGAGAACGAAGCAAACAGCTCTTCCAGTCACCGGTCGTATCTGTGAGTGTGACAGTTCAATGTTACTATAGTGTTTGGATGTTTATTTATGTTCATTTAAAAGATGTGTGCTTTGCCCTTCTGCAGACACGTCATTTCCAGTCTCAGCCTGGATTTAGCACAGGTGGAACAGAGCATGGACAGTACTCTGGAGCCCAGCCTAATCACAGCCCGTACGGAGTCTCTCAACCACAGCATACATCACCTTTTGCTTCTGCTCAGCCGGTGCCAGCCAACTATGCCAGCGGTTCACAACTCAGAGGTATCATGTTTGAATTTTATCAGATGATGTGTGCAAGTATCAAAAGGTTCCTATTGTGTCAATTTTCATGTTGTCTGTGATTTTTGTTTCCAGGTGCATCTGCATTTCAGGCCATGCAGTATTTGCCCCATCAGCAACAGGGCTATGCAGTTCACAGTCACTTCACGTCACAGCAAGGTGTAAAATCAACACTACCTTTTTTTAATCAGTCATTTATTGAGTTTCCATTTCGAAACAGTATATGTCTGCATATACTCACCCTCAAGTTGTTCCAAATCTGTATGAGGAATTTATTTTTTCTGATGAATGAATATAGGAAAGCAAACAGTTCATGGGCACTTTTGACTACCATTGTAATTTTCCCTATTATGTAGTTAATGGTGGCCAAGGATTGTTCTGGTGCAAGCATTCTTCCAAATATCTTTCTCTGTGTTCATTAGAACAAAGACATGTACACAGATTTGGAACAACTCGAGGGTGAGTACATTTTGATTAATTTTAGGTTACCTGTTCCTTTAAGGCAGATGCTTAGAAAACTTATGATCTAGATTTTGAAACAAGTCTTTAATTACATCTGTATTACATTCTCATCCATCTTTTTGTTTAATGTTTCCTTTTCACTCTCACTCGCTGTCATCTCTCTTCCAACTCTTTGTTCATCTGCTTTTATGTTTTTCCCTTTCATGTCATCCTCTGCAGGATATATTCCTAGCGCTGGGATTCCTCTGCAGAAACAGCTGGAACATGCAAACCAACAGTCCGGCTTCACAGACTCTGTAAGTAGGACGTCATATTTAAAAATACACTGTGATCAGCTAGAAACTGTAAGTCAAATGTTTTGAATGGTCCCAACATGTCACTTGTCTCTGAGTAAATTTGCTCATGTAATATTCAGAGTGCTCTGAGGCCCATGCATCCCCAGGCTCTACATGTCAGTGCTGCCAGTTTGCTGCCCACTCCTTCCATTACTGTCCAGATCCCTCCTGGCAAGGTTTGAGCCAAAATCTCTTTCTGATTGATCCTGGTGTGTTTTCACAAATATTATATAAAGTATCTCACAGAAGTGAGTACACCACTCCCAGTTTATTATATTTTATTATATCTTTTCATGTGACAACACTGAAGAAAAAACACTTTGCTTCAATCTAAAGTAGAGAGCGTCCATCTTGTATAACAGTGTACATTTACTGTCCCCCCAAAATAACTCAACACACAGCCATAAATGTCTAAACCGCTGGCAACAAAAGTGAGAACCGGCAAATGGCCAGCAAATTGGGCACTATTTTCTCTTTAATACATTAGGAGCTGTCGCATCTATAAAGTAAATAAAAAACCAGGAAAACAGCACCATGCTGTGCCCTTAAAACAGAAATATGTTAACTGAAGCGCAAATGGAAACAAACCAAATTAAAGGTCTTTAAAATTGCGTGGAGAGAGAGTGCAAACTGTTATAAAAAGGCACTAAAAGCAGCAAAGGCTGAGCACCTCCGTAACCTCATAGAAACTATCCTTAACTGCCTTAACCCTCTTGGGCATAGAGTTCACCAGAGCTTCACAGGTTACTACTGGAGTCCTCTTCCACTCCTCTATGACAACATCACAGAGCTGGTGGGTGTTAGAGACCTTTTGCTTCTCCATATGACGCTGAGCACATGCACTCATTATCCTTGGTCGACCATGGCGAGGCCTGCTCTAATGGAACCTGTCCTGTTAAACCAGCTCAGTTTCAGGTTTTCGGCAATGTTCTTATTGCCTAGGCCATCTTTATGTAGAGCAACAAATCTTTTTTTAAGATCCTCAGAGAGTTCTTTGCCATGAGGTGCCATGTTGAACTTCCAGTGACCAGTATGACAAAGTGAGAGCGATAAAACCAAATTCACGAATGCACCCCATTCACACCTGAGACCTTGTAACATTAAGGAATCACATGACACCGGCGAGGGTAATGGCTATTGATAAAATTGTGACCAATTTTCACTCACTTTTGTTGCCAACAGTTTAGACATTAATATATGTGTGTTGAGTTATTTTGAGGGGACAGCAAATTTACACTGTTATACAAGCTGTATACTCACTACATTACATTTCTTCAGTGTTGTCACATAGAATGATATAATAAAATGTTTACAAAAATGTGAGGGGTGTAGTCACTTCTTTTATATAGTGTATATGCAGTTAGGGAAATAATTAGTTGCTCTCCTGCTGATTTTGCAAGTTTGCATGCTTACAAAGAGATGAAGGGTCCATAATGTTTATCGTAGGTTTATACCCTTAACTGATAGAAACTTAATATCAACCAAAAACTTGGGGAAAATGTATATAAAGGTTATAAATTGATCTGCATTTCTGTCACTGAAATAAGTATTTGATCCCCTACCAACCAGCAAGACTTCTGGATTGGTTATGGGCCTATATGGACCACAAATTAGTCCTGGTACTTTAAGAAAGTACTCCTAAATCAGTTTATGTATATAAAATAATCTATATCTTCCATTTCAACCTCTCCACCACCATGGTCAAGACCAAATAGGTTTCAAAGGATGTTAGGGACCTTCACAAACCTTGAATAGACTACAGACAGATGCTTGGTGAGAAGGAGACAACTGTTTGTGCGATTATTTGGAAATAGAAGAAATAAAAAATAACTATCAATTGTCCTTGGTCTGGAGCTCCCGGCAAGATTTCTCCAATGGGGTAAAGATGATCATGAGAAAAGTTAAAGATCAGCCCAGAAACTTGTTAATGATTTCAATATAGTTGGCACTACAGTTAGCAAGCAAACCATTGGTAACATGTTATGCCACAATATATTGAAATCCTGAAGCACCCGCAAGGTCCTCCTGCCCAAGAAGGCCTGTCTGATGTTTGACAGTGAACATTAAAATGATTTAGAAAAGGCTTTGGAGAAAAGTACTGTAAGACAAAAATTGACACCTGTTTTTGGAGGGAGAGAAATGCTGACTATGACCCCAAGAACACCGTCCATACAGAGAAGCAAAGTGTTGGAAAGATTATGCTTTTTCTCTGCTACGGGTACAGGATGATTTCAACACATTGAGGGGCTGAGCGACAGGCTCATGTACCGTAAAATCTTGGACGAGAACCTCCTTCCCTTAACTAGATCACTGAAGATGGGTCGTGGATGTACCTTTAACATGACAAAGACCCGAAACATATTGCCAAGACAACCAAAGAGTGGCTTAAGGAGAAGCACATTAAATGTCCTAGCCAGTCTCTAGACCCTAGTCCTACAGAAACTCTTTGAATTCTGTGAATCTGCTAAAACTCTTAATTTTCTGAGCGACAGCCAAGAAACATTAAAGATTCACAGAGGAGTAGACTCAAATGTATCCTGATACATGTGCAAACCTGGTGACCAACTATCAGAAATGTCTGACCTCTGTGCTTGCCAACAGGGGTTTCTCCACCAAGTACAAAGTTATGTTTTGCTCGGCGATCAAATACTTATTTCACTGACTGAAATGCAAATCAATTTATAACCTTTATATACATTTTTATATAAATTGATTTGATAAAAACTATATTAGTTAAAATAAACCTTTCATAAAAATTATAGACCCTTCATATCTTTGTATCCAGGCAAACTTTCAAAATCAGCATTGGATCAAATAATTATTTCCCTCACTGTGTATATTTATATATATATATAATTTTAATTCTTGAAAAACAGAATTCTGATACTCTTACTAATCCTTGGGCTTTATGGTACTATTGCTGTGATACTGGTGTGAATCCATATGTGATTGACAATTTCATTTTTTTTTCGGACAGTCCGGCTTACCATATGCACACCCACCAAGGCCAGCTTCCCCAGGCGCATTCACTCACGGCACACCCACACAACAAGCACATGCAGTACGTTTTTTCAGAACTATGAGACCACACCAGTTTTATTTTTACAGTGCATCCGGAAAGTATTCACATTCACTTCTTAACTTTTTCCACATTTTGTCATGTTACAGCCTTACTCCCAAATGGATTAAATTAATTATTTTCCTCAAAATTCTACAAACAATACCCCATAATGACAATGTGAAAGAAGTTTGTATGAAATCTTTGCAAATTTATTTAAAATAAAAAACAAAAAAAAAGATGTACATAACATGTACATACAGCGGGGAAAATAAGTATTTTATAAGTAATAAAAAACACTAATTCTTGAAACAGAATTAAAACTAACAGCTTGGCAGTTTCTATGACATATTGGGCTTTAAAGAACTCAGGGACACATCCACATGAGTTCAGATTAGTTTTTATACAGACACCTTGAATAAACAAATTCCCTGCGTCATTTCACTTTATTTATTATGACTCAACTTAAATGTTCTGATTTCTTTGTATGAATTCAATATTTGGCTTGATGGTTACTTCTGGTGGACATTTTGTGTCAATAGCCCACTTAGAAATCCCCGTACTGATAAAAATGCTGATGTGTCAAATACTTATTTTCCCCAGTGTAAGTATTCACAGCCTTTGCTCACATTTGACACCGATTACAGCCTCAAGTCTCTTTGAGTATGATGCTACAAGCTTGTCAAACCTATTTTTGGGCAGTTTCTCCCATTTGTCTTTGCAAGATCTCTCAAGCTCCATCAGGTTGGATGGGGAGCGTCGGTGCACAGCTATTTTCAGATCTCTCCAGAGATGTTCAATCGGGTTCAAGTCTGGGCTCTGGCTGGCCCACTCAAGGACATTCACAGAGTGTAGCCACTCCTTTGTTATCTTGGCTGTATGCTTAGGGTCATTGCCCTATTGGAAGATGAACCTTCGCCCCAGAGCTCTCTGAAAACCTGCTCCTTTGAGGATGTCTCTGTACATTGCTGCATTCATCTTTCCCTCAATCCTGACTAGTCTCCCAGTTCCAGCCGCTGAAAAACATCCCCACAGCATGATGCTGCCACCACCATGGTTCACTGTAGGGGATGGTATTGGCCAGGTGATGAGCGGTGCCTGGTTTCCTCCAGACATGACGCTTGCAATTCAGGCCAAAGAGTTCAATCTTTGTTGCATCAGACCAGAGAATTTTGTGTCTCGTGGTCTGAGAGTCCTTCAGGTACCTTTTGGCAAACTCCAGGCAGGCTGTTATGTGCCTTTTACTGAGGAGTGGCTTCCGTCTGGCCACTCTGCCATACCGGCCTGATTGGTGGAGTGCTGCAGAGATGGTTGTTCTTCTAGAAGGTTCTCCTCTCCACATAGGCTGTAACATGACGAAATGTGGAGAAAATGAAGCGCTGTGAAAACTTTCCGGATGCACTGTAATCAGCATTGGTGTTGTTGGAATTCCAGTCCACTGACTGAATTTTAACAAACCTCCGGCATGATACAATCACCCTACAGCAATGTGAAATACTGAGAGCAAGTCTAAATGCATGAAAGTTGTAAAAAAACAGGTTTATTTTTATTATATTTGATTTATGAACTAATTCTAAAATACATGTAAAACGTTAGTATGGCGTTTTTAAAACATTAATTTTAACTTGTTTTCTTTGCAGTATTCAAGATCTGCAAATATTGCATCTTTTTTTGTTGACCAGTTTGTCCCAAATAAATGCAATATGCAAAAATATGTATCCATAAAAAGTAAATTCAGAAAAACTGAAAGTTGTCTCTTAATGTTGTATGCATCTGGATATGTAAGTGTGAAAATATATTGTTTGATTGCATGATGTGTGTAAAAGATACCGGCCTCCCTTAAAGGTTTATCTTATGAGGTTTCTTTCTGTTGTCTTTTTTTGAACAGGCTACATTTCAGAGCTCTTCACAACCAACCCCTCGCCACACCTACCTCTCCCACAGCCAATCAGGGCAGAGATTTTATCATCACAGCAAATAGCTATCATCTTCATTGATTAACTTACAAGACATTGGGAACAAGACAAGATCCATCCATGTGATGGAAAACTCAAAGCAACACAGCACACACAGCTTGGCATCATAGTGTTATGATTTAGAACACATGACTGTATTACTGTCACAAGCAAGTTTTTCTCTTCTCTAGACTTCCCTTTTTAACAGGGTACATGCGATTTACCTAAATATTACAGTGGGGTGTGTCTAAATGCTTATTTTTTATTTATTTGAAAGCACCTGTGCCAATGTTAGTAGCATCGGAACACCACCAGTAAATGACTAAACCAGAAACGGAACAGAATATTCTGTTGTCACGTTCTTTAACAGACCTCCAACTCAGGGCTGTCTCTAATTTGCATCATGTATGCACTTCCCTTATTCAAGCTACCACAGGAAAATAATATTTTCATATGATTTTAAAATGATAAATGCAATGCGTTTAGCCAACCGACTGAATTTCACAAAATTGCACTTAAAATGTTCATTTTATTATGAAATTCTGTTAAACAGAGCTTACACATAGTAATAAATAGTTGTGTAGAAAAAACAACTGGTGTTTTTCCATTTTGTATCTTTTATGCGTTGTCTATATGAGATCTACGTAAAATATGACTTGTATCTAGCAGCCAAACAACTAAATATAAACCGTGTTTTAATACATGCTGATTTCTTGTTGCACATCTACATTTCCCTTGACAACGTCCTCACAAATAAAAAAAAAATCCAGATGGCAAGTAAATTCATGAAGCGTTAAAGAAAAAATCGGCAGGACGAGAGCCGTGAGGAAACGGCCGAGGCCGGTGACGCGAGTGACAATGACTGTCAGCTGCGCGTTGCACCGGTCTCGCATCTCTCACGGAGAAGCTCCGGAAGCATGCGATCCCCTGGCAAATGTAACTATGGTTAACAATCAATCTCAATGAGGTTTCTGGGTAACACTTGTGCACACCTTTTCAAATGTGTTGATGGAAAGCAATTTGCATAAATGATGGTATATAATGATACGCACTGTACTGGTCTTGAGTTTTAGGGTAGGCTACTTACAGTATTCTGGTGCAAACTTTACAAAAATGCACCAGTGTGTTTGTGTAAAAGAGAGGGAATGAGGTGTGTTTGTGTGTGTAGACAGACAATACAAATACAGCTGTTGATTCACCTCCAGCCTGCCCACATGCTGGCTTCAGCTATTTTCCTCAAACTCCTCTCAATTTCAAACCATCACAAGTAAACCTTTTTTACAATTCAAATGACACATGTTGCAGATGACAAAAAACAAGATTCTGAAAAAAAACTGCAAAGTACATTGAGCTCATTCACTTCCTCTGTTAACTTAGGGTGTGTACTCAGGGAATAGCAACGATTCCTTTGGTCCGTGGTCATAATGGAGTACCCTCTGTATGATATCTGTAGAATAATATTGGCTTCTCGTGTCACCCTCAACTAACATCAGACGTTCAGTCGTTGTTTCTCTAACCGGCATTAAACCATAAGAATCATCAAAGTGAAACTGCACTGGCTCTGAGTGAAAGACAGTTGGTTGTCAGATCACTCTGCGTGTTGTGTTTGTTCTCTGTGTGCCTAATGTAGTGTATACAGTGTGATGCAAGGTCAGTTAAATTAGGACAGTGACGCGGGCGGTAACATGTGACTAAACAGGCGGGAAGATTCATTCGAGGAGGAGAGTTGCATAATGTGAGATCTAAATGCTACACAGCAGAAATGCTTAGGGACACTTTTGGTCTCAATCTTTTTTTATATGAGAATTAAAAGAAGAATCAGACACTAAAATGGCCGGGAGGTTTTGTATGCAAGCCAGCAGGCAGGGCGGAAGTTGACTATGCAGTTTAAGCCGGTATGAGAGAGAAGGGAGGGAGAGAGGGATGACTAGCCTCTCATGACTCAGGAAGATGATTCGACTACAGAGAAACTAGAAAATGACATCTATCGACAACAAAACAAAAACAAATTCTTATTACAAAACTTAAGGGTTTAGTGATTTGTCTTACAACAAGATGTGTCAAAGTGAAAGTACATCAGCGGCAACCAATAAATGGGTATGACTCTTCGTTTCTTAGCAGGAAAGTACCGCATCACTGGGTACCGATGGTTTGTTTATTGTTTTTATGTGTTCTTTTGCCAAGTTTTATCCTCCTGGAATGCAGGTAAGTGATAGTTCTAACATGCGTGTTTATTTCTGTCTTTACATAGTACTTGATTTCAGTATTGAACAGTTTTTCAGATGCCAGTAGTTAATTTCAAGTTGTAAACATTTGTAATCGGGCCAAAATATGTTCCCGGGGATTCTAGGGGTCAAAAGTTTCGTCCACATATTTAAAAAGGCGTACGAAACCTATTGGTTGTCCCTCGGCCCCCCTTAATGACGTTTTTGGTTCTTATTTGATAAGTTCACATCATGTATGCATGTAGCCGCCTTTTCTGTCTCAAAGAGATCAATTTGAACAATATTCGCACATTGTTCACGGTCGGCAAATTTTCGGAATGGATCCCATCTATGCTTCGACTTCATTTTCAGAATATGAGACGTTTATTCCGAGTTATGGGAGTGAAGCTCCGAACTTTGACAGCAGGTAGGTGACAAGGTAGTCGACCTGTAGCAATTCTACATAAATGTGATCATATCACCAAATCGGTACAATTTTTCATATTGACAATTCGAAATATCAACGATTTTCGAATGTACTCTTGTTCTTACATAGTTATCCATTGCAGAGGTGCCTGGCAGCTAAATGCTAAGAAACATGTGCTTGAAAGGAACTGTGATGAGACCGAAAAGCCTCAAAGCTGAATCTCAGAATTATCTCTTAAATATCAGGATTAAAAGCAATCCTGTTAATTGCCTTGTTATAAATTTAGGATTTTTAAATGCAATATGGGTAGTTTTTTGTTATCCAGGGATGTCTTAGATCAGAGTCAGCCATTTTAAGAGTATGCTGAAGATATGCATTTTTTCCTTTATATGACTTGTTTGGAATATATTATATATACCGTTTTTCCCTTAATTTATTTTTTAAATAAAAATAATAATTGAACGGATTTAATATAATTTTAATTTGAGTAATAAACTAAATGCTTTGTTTCACCCAGGAGCTACACATTAGAAGAGAAAAAAATGAGGAAATGCTAACATGCCATCAAGCTTTGGATAAAAGCGTCTGTTAAATGACTAAATGTAACGTCGAATATAAACATTAACGAGTGTATTTTTCATCTAATATGTGTATTGCTCTAATAGCTAATACAAACAAGCTAGTTTTCATTTTCAACAAATAAACTGCAAACAAACATACAAAGTTATAAATTACAAATATAGCCAATAAATTACAACACACAACATGTTCACCCAACGAATTATCAGTACATTATAGATTTTCTACGATTTCTAAATGACTTATATGTACAAAACTGGAATAAGAGGTTAACAAAAGGGCAGAAAGCCAGAAGAAAAGCTCCACGTGTAAAGGTATATGTGCGGATAAAATCTTTCCGAAACGTGAATATTAGGCATTAACTATGAACAAAATAAAGTAAATACAACAGTAATGTTGTGAATTTTGCATTATTACCACATTTTCATTTGAACAGAGACCATCTTTTAAAATCGAGTGATTTCTAGTTTTACTGTTCTAGATTTTTCTCTCACGTATACGCCCTGATAGAGGACCATACATTTTGTTTTCTTTCGTGCATTAAATATTTCGCCCAAACTCAAAGCACTCAAAGACAAATCCTTTGTGATAATGTTTTCAGTTTCAGAGATACAAAAGTAAAACTCTAACACCATAATATTGAATTACTGGATGATAATTGAATAAAAAAAATAGCAATTCAATAAACAATTAGCAGAGAAGGTGAAGAAAATGTACATTTACAAACATAAAGTAGTTTTAATACACTGTAAATATACTCTGATGATGTTCTACAAATTACATAAAAAAGGATTGTCTCCTTTTTCTTAAACACAAATTTTTCATAGTAAAAAAGATATGAGGACGTAAAAATATTTGTCTATGTTGACAATGTTGGCTGTGCATTATACGTTATGTGTGAATATTTCTGCTGGTTATTGTTCATTTCTCTTCTTTCACTAATCACAACCACACAAATATTTCCAAGTAATCCACGACATTCAATTCGACTATCTCCAGACGTGATTTGCAATGGTTAGCCTACTGGATAAGATTCCTGAGTGAAATTACATTTTGATATTTGGATGGAACTGCTTCCATGAGGATTGGAGGTTCAGAGACAATACAACAAGCAGTTAATAGTAAATATAGTAAAAATAGTCAATATAAAAGAAGTGCAACCTACCTTTGCTGATGGTTTAATATTCTTTGATGTATTAGGGCAGAAAAAAACTAACTGACCAAATCAAATCTTTAATTTCATGTTCTATTTTTTGTGGTGGCTCCTTCACACTTTGACGGTTTGACCTGTGGGCCAAAATTGCATCTGTCTGCCATTTCTTTCCTAGTATGTGCACTGTGCTTGTGTTCTGATAAATGTAAACCTGAAGATAAGGTGCATGCAACTCTGGCGACCACAGTATATATGAACCGCAAATTCCATATTATCATAACACCACTTTCACTCCGAGTGATGTTTTGAACATGAAAGGCCCCATCTCATATCTTATATTACAAATGATGTGGAAACTAACTGACTGGTCGACAGTTTCGTGTATGGCGTTACTCAACAGATCACAGCGATCACAGAAATTCGGCGTCTGTGACAACCGTTACCATTGTAACAGATTTCAATCATTTTGTGAGTTTTATCTATCTGTAACAAATATGTGTATCTGGTGGGATACTGCTTTCCCCTCTGTGATATGTAGATGGTTTTGATCCCTGCCTCGCGAGCGCGCTGCGCTCCCTCAATTGCACCTCATCACATTTATTTTCTGCCACGAAATAATACGACGTAATTCCATTAACGAAATATGCATAAAATATAATCTGCACCAAAGAGTTGATATAAAAACTACATTTTCAAAGTATATCGAGCGTGCTACCAGTAGCAATACAAAAGAGAAATAAAAACTCTTCAAAAACAAGTCCCTCGTTCGTCAGACTCCGCCTTTTCATAAGTCATATTCAATATTCGTATATGCCCAACAAAATGCCTGAAAAACTAAGACACCCCATATTAAAAGCCTAACGTATACAACAATCGTTAATTTTCGGCGTTTTCTATCTTTTATTGAATGGCCGATTGTCACGCGAGGCTTGGCGTATAGGCTCCTCCTGTAGGGGAATCCCCACAAACGCGTGGAGTTTGCTGTCTGTTTTTAGGCAGGGAATTCACTTTTCTGTCGTGTTGTTTTGGTCGATGTGCGGGTAATTTAGAAATATCGCGGCAGGAGTCGTACAGAAGCAACAAGACAATCGGTTGGGGAGAGGAGGACAGTAAATTAGTTTACAGTAAGGTAAACGGGAAACACTTCGCTTAGGTTCATTCGTAATTGTTAGTTCGATGCAATTTGTGTATTAAAGCGAATATTTGCAATACAGCAGTATTTAATGTCTGCCAAATTTGTCTGCGATGCCGGCATTTAACGGCCTGGTGTTGTCAGCAAAGAAATGCATGTTAAAACTATTCACATTGTTATATTGTTAGTGTGAAGCTATTGAATTAATGGAGCGGCCTGAGCAATAACGTAACTTAAACGTTTTCGGAACGTGAGCTTCCGCGGAGCAAGTTTGTGGAAATGTTTGT
This sequence comes from Barbatula barbatula, assembly GCF_947034865.1. NCBI lineage: Eukaryota > Metazoa > Chordata > Actinopteri > Cypriniformes > Nemacheilidae > Barbatula > Barbatula barbatula. The sequence goes on along the minus strand of NC_136767.1, from coordinate 22,515,297 downwards.
TTTTCAACGTTTTTAGTTTGAGATGTAATTGTGTATTAGACCTCTGTCTATATATTAGCTCCAAACTAGAATATTCGTTCACGTTATCTGAACTAACACGTATTGTTAGCCACCGAATTAGCTTGCTAACAAGCTAGCAAGTGGTTAAATCGCGAGTTTACTCTGACGACATTTTTTTAATCTAGTTGACAGGAATTTTACGTACCGTTGGGTCTCTTTGCCATAGAATTGATAAACGTGGGTTTAGTTATTTAGTCAGTTAATACATTTCGCGGCTAACGTTACGTCAGTCAAAATAAATTGCCGTCAACATTTAGTCGTCCACCGTAATACCGTATTTTCTTCCTCTCTTGTGTTTAGCTGACTAAAGCGTTGTTTCTTCTTTGTAATCGTACGAACTTGAAAGGCCATGGCGGAAAATACGGAAAGCCAAGAATTTGCTGAGCTCTGGACGCAGAACCTCATGTAAGTTTACATCACCTGCTCGTGTGCTTGCACCACCTCGATCATATCCTCGGTCTTTTATGTTGATGCAGGCAGTCTACGGCTAGGTTCCTGTCACCTGTGTACTCCCTGTGGGAATGGGTTATTAAAGGATATTTGCCATTTATTTATTTGTTTGTTTGGTTAAGGCCCACATCCTTTGAAATATCATTGCACACCAGTACTCTGATGTGTACGTTGTGTGTGTAAGGTTCAAATTTTAAGCATCCTCTCTTTCCTTCCCTAATTTGTCACAGGTCAGAAGCTATCGAAACACCAGAGGGGTTTTTTTTGGATCCATCCATAATCTGTGATGAGGTATCATGTCATATGCACACAACACACACATACTCCATGCTTTTATTATAACAAAACATTTTTGTTTCTGTAAGCAGTACCTTCCAGGCCAATTCGATCGAAATTTTTTCGATAGCTTGCCCACCGAACAACCTCAGCCGTCCACCTCCCCACCAACCTCCACTGTCCCGGTATCCAGCGACTATCCAGGGGAGCATGGTTTCAGTCTGGAGTTCCCACAATCAGGCACTGCAAAATCTGTCACCTGCACAGTGAGTATAAAAAAACACGCAGTCTCACATTCTCACACATACTCATACAGACACTCAGGCAATCATGCACGTAGTACTGTTATTATGAAATACAATTTCATTTGAACGTGTTCGATCACTGTCATTATACATCAACCTCATATTATACAGACGTCACAGAATAATCGTTTATTTGGGCAAAAAACATTTTGTCACTTTGCTGTTCAAATTCTGGGTGGATTTCAGACTAAAGATTTAATCAGCAATAATATATCTGGAAATGTCCTTAAGTGTATTTATACTCCATAAACGGTGGAACATTCCTGGTGGAACATTCTTTCTAATGCGGTCCGGTCAACCACATCTCTCACAACCTTCAAAAAACTACTGAAAACACACCTCTTCTGTGAATACCTGACAGACAAATGGAAAAAAAATAAAGTACACTAACCCACTTCTCTCAACGGGTAGTGGTCTAGCTTTTGTGGAAACTAGTAACTTTGTATTAGCACCTAATGTACTATTTCTCTTTTATGACAAATCGCTTATTGCTCCCCGAACTCTTTGTAAGTCGCTTTGGATAAAAGCGTCTGCTAAATGTAAACAAATATGAGAAAAAAAGAGAGATGAAGTTGCCTGAATATGGGCATTAATGGTGTACCTGAGATTATTAATTCTTTCTGCTGAGCGCTGAATTGGAATGGTGCCAAGATACCACGAGACTTCATTCATTCTCATTCATCTGCCTCTGCATTTGTGGCTCTCCTTCAGATCTCCCATCTATTGTATGTTCACAACTCCCGTTCAAGATAACTGTTGTAGTCATTCGGCTTGCCCATCTAACATTTGAAACGAATATGAAATTGATTTTACCATTCTCGTAAAGCTTCGACATGAAGACATGAACGGACATGTTCTGATATGAAGTGCTAAAGAGTTTCCCTGCCACGATCTGGTTAAAAAAGTACCGCCCGCTATCACCGATTCCCCCCCCCCCCCCACTAATTCCATTTTCTTCTCCTGTTGCCCTCTTTGTTTTAGAAAATGTTCAACTTCTCCTTTTTGGCGAAACATTTAGCTGGAAATCTTTGCAAGATTCAAATGATATAGTTACAAGTAGCAAACATAAAGCTCTATAATAGTTTGGAAAAGTTGTGAAAGTGTCATTGGCTTAGGTCATTTTAATGTTGGATACTTAAACAGTAACACTCTTATGACTAACGATAAATGTGGAAAAGGCGTCGCTCTAACCTTTATATGTAGTGTAAGCTATTTTTAACATGATAATGAGTCATATAACTGGCTTTGCAACTGGCTATATTTAGCAGATGTTACCGTAGATCCATTATATTTATTTATCGGAGCTTTTACTGAAATGATGTGTAATGTAGGAATTTCTTAATTCTCAGTGTACATTTATTTCGTTTTTTTCTTGTACATCTGCATTTTTATTATGAAGCCAGTATCTGTGGAGTTGGAGCATGCCTGAACTTGTCCTCGTAGAGGTGTGGGGGAGGGGTTGTCCGGTTGTACTAAAGGAGAAAGTGCAGTCTATGGGACATTTGTCATCAAAAATTTTCATCCCGGCCATTGGAGGGATAAGTGGGTCATATAACACAAGATTTCAGAGGTTTAGATCAGAAAGTATAATTTAAGAATTGTTATAGTGTGAGGAAGTCTAACTGATGTCATTCAGATCCTGTGAGAAAGAACTTGACAGGATGTGACCCACAGGGTAAGACAGAAAAAAATCTCAAATGTATGTACAGTTTTTTTATATAAAGTGTTTTGGATTTTTTTTCGAATTTTGTAGGCTTGTATAGCTTATGTTGATACTTGCTAATCTTTGTTTAATTTCATTGTGCCTTTTTAATGAATTAGTTTTTGCTTAGACAAAGGCAAATAAAGTGTTTAATATTTTATCATTTTCATGTGTTAAGTATTCCCAGGTCAAGACAATATGCATTTTTCTACATGAGAAAATTCAAACATGACTAGTCTGTTTTGAAGTATATTGATTAAGTTTGTGAATTTGGTACATATACAAGTAAAAAATATTGTTACACGCTGAAGAACAACTGGCTGGATGTACAAGACTGGCCACGTTATGTCGGGGTCCCGGTTTACACTTGGTTTGATGCATGTTAACCCACTAATTATATAACTACTTGCTCATCGGGTAAATAATTGGAAATTAAATATTGATTAACAATTTAGCTCATTGTAAACAGTCACACCTGGCATGAGAAGAGATGGAGGTGTGATGCATTGGTTAAACATATGATTGGCACCAGTTAAGATGACTTGAATGTATTAAATCATCTCAGGTGCATTGCTAGATAATGGAAGCAGGTTGTAGCATTTAAGAAAGGCTGTAATTTATAGGATTATGTTTGCATTGCATCAAACTATTCATTTGTTTAAAGCGGCCGTAACTCAAGAAAGTTTCTGCATACTTTGTTTATCTTTTGTACCCTTCAAATATCTGTGGAATCTTTAGTTTGATCAAATTTATAAAAAACAGATTCAGCTTTACAATTATTTCCGAAAACATACGACACGTGCAGGGGGAGGAGAAGTAAAGCACATGCGCACCCAGTGCCTACAAAATAGACAATAGTTTCACTTACTGCATGCGGTTCATGTAATCACGGTGAGTATCTTTTAGCACTGGGACTGCTCCATCGATCAGTTTTAAATGATCTCCAAATCAATTTATATAACATTCTTCACCCAAATGCAGTGAATAAACACACAGCTGAATTTCTCAAACGTAGTGCTCGCTCTCTCTCTCCTGCAAACAAGTGAACTGACGTGTGTGCATGCTCCTTCTCCCGCTCTCTTTGGTTAATGCTTGCTTTTCTGGGAGAGTTGTCCTATAAGGGAATAAGAAAAGTTGTTACGAATTGGATTTTCATGATAAAAAAAAACGTTCCGAAACCTATACGAACGCAGGGAGTGTGTATAGAACACAGAAGTACTACGTCATATGTCCAACTCCTTTTTTGACAAGTTAGCGATGACAAGCCAACATGTTTAACATGGTAAAAAAGTTGGAATCTACGAAACACCGGTGTACATCCTCTTTAAAGCAGCTTTTCTTTTTCTTTTCTTCTCCTTTATATCTGAGTGCAGTACTCTACAGAACTGAATAAGCTCTTTTGTCAACTGGCAAAGACGTGTCCGGTTCAGATGGTGGTAAACACTGCCCCTCCCCAGGGCTCATTGCTCAGAGCCATAGCCATATACAAGAAGTCAGAGCATGTGGCTGAGGTGGTCCGCCGCTGCCCGCACCATGCGAGTACCCCTGACACTAATGGTATGAATACAGAAAACATATATCTCTCACCGGTCTCATTCATGTTGTTATTAAATAAAGTTCTAAAAGTCAGTAACAAGTCTGTTTGCGCTCTGATCAGGATTGGCTCCCCCTACCCACCTCGTCCGAGTGGAAGGAAACATGCGTGCTGTTTACAAGGAAGATGATGTGACCTGCAGACACAGTGTAATGGTGCCTTATGAAACTCCACAGGTCAGTCTCTGTGTTTTGAGCTCTTGTGTGTCGATTAATACAAAACATTTATCGAAATTGAATTGGTCCCCTCAAAAAAAAAAAATTACACTCTCGTATCAAAAGATCTGTGTAATGTATGTGTATGTATCTAAATGTTAATGTTTTTCTGTCTTCTGCTTGGTTTGTGCAGTTGGGTGCAGAGTGTACTACCATTCTTTACAATTTTATGTGTAACAGCAGCTGCATGGGGGGCATGAACCGCCGACCCATCCTCACTATTATCACGTTGGAAACCCATGAGTAAGTTGTGCACGTTTGAGCCCTATGTTAAAATGTTTGGGCGTTTCAGTTTGTATGGCGTGAATCAAACAATGTGCTTTTATTCTTAACCCCCAGCGGGCAATTACTGGGTCGTCGGTCTTTCGAGGTGCGTGTGTGTGCCTGTCCAGGCAGAGACAGAAAAACCGAAGAGGGCAACTTTAGGAAAGAACAGGAAGCCAAAACCTCAGACAAGACTCCTTCTACAACCAAACGCAGTAAGTATGCATGTGTGCTTGCTAGGCATGGGCCGATAACCGGTTTCACGGTTTACCACGGTTTAATATTCCCGCGGTTTCAAAACCACAAAAAATGTCCGCTATACCGTCTCTGCGGTATGCGCTGCTTTTTCTCGTCGTCATAGACGAAGAGTAAGTTACAGGAATCCCTCAGGGTGTGTGCCAACGTAACTAGTCACATGACCCCTCCCTCTCCGGTTGGTACACGCAGTCAGAGGAAATGAGTCACGTTTATGGAGGATGGCTGAAGGAGGTGAATCTTTGGAATTTTTTCCCTTGTCAAAAAAGACGAAGTCTGCCGTGTGGGAATTTTTTGGGTACCGAAAAAGGTCAGATGGCAGCGGCTTGAAGGAGGAAGGACATCCAACATTGTAAAAAATGTTTAAAAAGAGTGGCTGCTTGGGGAGATTATGCGTCAAATATGATAGCCCATCTACGGGAGCACCACCCGCCAGCGCGAGCGGGGCCGGTATCACACAACATAACATGGCTAATCAACTAGCCGAACATGAACTAGTTTCCTCCCTCACGTTACTTAACAGAGCGCGGACTAGGGATGCTCCGATCCGATATTTGTATCGGGTATCGGCGTCGATACGTAATAAAATTCTAGATCGGGTATCGGTGCAATTTGTCACCGATACCCGATCTGACATCAAATTTGTGCTAGACGATGTAAAAGTTCATGGAGACACCGGCGCTTAAACTCTCTCGTTGGGCGACTGTGCGTTGCGCAACGTGTTACATATGCTATGTGCTCTGTACGTAGTGCAAGTGAACATATAGCAGCGAACAGCATGGAGCAAGTCAAAATATCTGTCATTTGGAGTTATTTTACAACAGCTACGCCAATAAGTTCCACCGCTTTCATTGTTATGGATGGGCAACCGCTGTCCGTCGTTGCGAATAATGGCTTCAGACTCCTTATAAACCACCTGGAGCCGCAGTACGACACGCCGAAGCGTAAATATTTATCTGATATTTATCTCTACCTTGAACTGTACCGAAAAGTCTGCAAACACATATCCGAAAAAATTAAAGATGTCAATGCGGTGAGTTTTACAACAGATATCTGCAGCTGCGACGTGTCCCCCGTGTCGCTTTTAAGTTTAACCGCACACTGGTTGGATGAGAAATTTGTGCCACAAAATGCCACGTTAAATGCAACAAACGTGCAGTTTTGCTAAGCTAGGGAAGCTAGTGTTTTATTCATCTGTTTCTGTGTTGGATGTTAAATTTTATTTTCACTAAACTTTAGTTTAGTTAAGTGGACTTTGCTTTAGTGACTAAAGCATTAAAAAGATCTTATTCATGTTATTTTGAATATCTAAAGCAGTAAAGCTATTACTTTTTTGCTAAATTCCAGCTGCTTTATTGCGAATTGATTTTTAAATTATTTTTGCACTTTCTTAAAAATGATTAAGAGATTTTTTTTTCCATTTATTTATACCCGTTTATCAAGCTAGTGAAGCTGTTGTTATATTCAGCTGCTTAATTTGCACTTTAATTTTGAATGTCTTTTGTCCAAAGATAGTGAACACTTTTGTTTTATTTTTCATTTGTTTTGCACTGGTGCTGGTTTAATAAACTATTTACTAAATTTGTGAATCATTAGTTTGTTGTTTTGTTTTACGGGGTCAGGAAATTTATGTTAAGTCGAGCCTGATGTCTTGTACTGCAATGCACATAGTTTATTAAGTTATTGTGCACTTTAAAATTTTTACCTTAGTATCGGATCGATACTCTGTATCGGCCAATACTGAATCTCAGGTATCGGTATCGGAACCAAAAAAGGTGGATCGAAGCATCCCTAGCGCGGACGAGTCTAATAAATCAATTCAGCTGAAATCCCGTTCACGTTTATACTTTTAAGGCTCCCGTAATTTGTGTAACGTTACATCTGTTAACAATAACCAAATTTAAAAACGCAAACTGCTGGTAATGTACAGAAAGCCCGTTTGTGTGTATGCAGCACAATCTCGCACTCTTTCTCTCCTACTGTCTGTTTATAGCTATATGTGTGTGCGCATCAACACTGAAATAACAATAATGGATTTCAGAGCATTATTGTGATGACAAATTTAATTTAGAAGAACTCCCATATTCATTTAAATTGTTTAACCTGACATGTTTACTGTTCCAAAATGTTGTATAGGTTTCTTCAAAATAAAATGTAGTATGTTCAGTGGAAAAGTAGTTTTTATTGAAAAAAATAACACATTTAAGAGATGTTATAGTAATACCGTGAAACCATGATAGGTTTGTGCAAGGTTATCATACCGTCAAAATCTCATACCAGCCCATCCCTAGTGCTTGCTCGCTTTGGTATTCTTGTGCATGCAGGGGTTTAGTGTTTTTCATAATACCTTTACGGATGATTTTACAGTAATACCTGTTATCCTGAACTTTCTGCAGGCTTTAAGGAATCATCCTCATCAAATCCTCGAGCTGAGGGCAGTAAGAAGGCTAAACTGAATAACAGCAGTGATGAGGAGATCTTTACGCTGCAGGTGAGCTTACATAAGCAAAGAAATTAACAACACTGAAAAGTTCTTGAAACTGTATTTATTTCTAAATGTACCTTTTAATTTATTTGGCTTATAATTTAACTAAAATATAATTTTATTTAATGACCTAGATAAATATAAAATATAATCACAGACACGCATGTGCTTGCATGAATCAGACAGTTCTTACTGTTCATGTAGGTGCGGGGTAAAGACAGATATGAGATGCTGAAAAAAATAAACGACAGTTTGGAACTGAGCGACGTGGTGCCACCATCGGACGTTGACAAGTACCGCCAAAAATTGTAAGTCTTAATATTACACGTCTAACTTTTCAGTTCCAACGAGACTTAACATGGTTTTGACAGCGTGAAAACTGCTATAGCATCACTTTTTAACAAAGGATCTGACAGCTCGACTAATTTTGCATATACTATATTTTTTCATTTTTACAGGGTTTCTAAAAACAAGAAAGAAAAAGATGGTCAGACGCCTGAGCCAAAACGTGGAAAAAAACTGCTGGTGAAAGAAGAGAAGAGTGACTCCGATTAAGATGCAGAGAGAGAGAGGATGACACAAAGATTTTTTTCCACTGGTTTTCTTTGCCTTTGTTTTTCCATAAATGCCTGTTTCACAAGTTTTGTCCTGTATTGTAGAAGACCTCTACATGTCCTACATGCCATTGATCATCTTGTTTATTTACTAGCACGTTTAAAAGCAGTGTAAGCATGAGGTTAGGAAAAGCAGTGTAATCATGAGGTTAGGAACAGTTGGGTGTTTAGTGTTAAATTGGCTCTGGAGGAGCAACATTGACTTCTGGACTTGCAGGCCAGATTCTCACTTTGGCACTGCAGTAAAACAAACAGAATTGTCTACTGTATGTACTCCGCTCGATGGGCTTGTAAGTGCAGGTCACTTACCTTCAAATGGGCGGTTTCTTGATCAGGGATTAGATTAAGATAATGCAATGTACTCTTGCATTTCATTGAAAATATTCCATATTGAACTGGTTATGGCAGGGAAAGCTAAATAAATGGTAAAATAGTACTGCATTCCATCCTTTTTAAGTTCATATTCACTGCTATGTGCAGTTTTATAAATGGCTCCACTTGAATGCTAGATGGTAAATGTTGTTATGATGAAACCGTTTTCATCCGGCCATTTGAAGACATTATTGCATCCTTTGTTGTTATGGATTTAAAAAATTAATATGACTCCTATATTAATTTAAGACTGCCACTCAGTTTTACCATGACATTTATTTACGTTTATGTAGGTGGTTATTGGTTGAATGCCTAAATATGAGAAAATGAAACCGTTAAACTCAGGGCATGTTGAAATGAATCCTGATAACCTTGATAAAATGACAACACGTTAAACATTTTTCCTTTTTTTAATGTTTTTTTTTTCATTTATCCTTTACTATTGTATACACACATGCTTTTATTAATCTTTGTAGCTAGGGTGGATGGTGTTTTGTAAGAAAAAACTCTTTTAATACACATTGTTTTAAAAAAAGGCTGATTGTGTGTTTGATTACTTTTTAGCAGTGGTACAGGTACTCTATGTATAGAGATGAGTAACCAAAAACGAATAACTTGATTGCATGCTCATTATTGTAGCATAGTTACAGAGAAGTTTGTAGCCAATCTTTAAAATAATTTATCATTTTGAGTTAAAACATTGGTTCTCGGGTTTATCTTGTCTAGGGTCACTGCACATTTATGTCTCCTTTATCATATTTGATTCAAGCCATCAGCTTGTTAGGGGATCCATAAAATGAAATGGATTAATAAAATGGGGAAACATACAAAATGCAGTGTGGGTCCCTGTAATGGAAATTGAGAACTCAATTTATTTGCTTGTGAGCCGAGAGCTTCATAAACAGGATATTTTAAAATGTTTATGTTTGTAGTCTGTGAATTACACAATCCCACACCTTCTGACGCTAGGGGGTGCTATAATAAATAACATTTAGTTATTTAGTGAAATGGGCTAACAACACATTATTATAAACCCTTCAGTGCCCTTGAATTAAATAGATTTATCAATTAAAATGAACAGTTTTTTAGTTTTTCTAAAGTTTTTCTTGTATATCGTCAAAGGTACTTTAGAGGCACAAGCAGAGTGGCTTGTTTTGCAGTAATCCCATCCAGTTGGTCACAGATCTGCACAAATGGGCAACCCGTACCCTCTCAACAGCCACTTACACTATTAAAAAAGAAGGTGCCATAGAAAAGCCTTTTGTTAATGGTTTCATAAAAAAACTTTAACATTTGAAGAACCTTTCTGTTTCACAAAAGGTTTTTTGTTTTGAAAAAGGTTTTTTCAGATTATAAAAAGGTAAGAAAGAGATGGTTATTTAAAGAACCTTTGACTGAATGTTGCTTTGTGGAAACAAAAATGGTTCTTCTATGGAATTGCTATGAAAAACATAGTTGGATACTTCAATAAATGAATAGCACTAAATAATTTAGAAAAATAGGTATTTATTACAATATTGCGATCGCAACATTTGGCATGGTCAGTGTTATAAGAGTGCGTCCATCGAGTGGTGAAAAGAGTGGGTACAACTTTTCAGTGAAACTTGCAGTGAATGTAAATATATGTGACTGTGTCTCTACATTGTAAAAAGACACCTGCCCTTCTTCATAATCTAGGTAGACTCCCAGTTTTCTTGGCAGAAGTATCAGTGGTAGCTGGGTCTCTGGTTTGGTGCATGCAAAAAACTGCCTTGTGCTTTTCCAAATTGCCCAGTAGCCCTCAGAAGGGTTCATTGAAAATCGACCATGCCTTTTAGAGGAAGCGGTGGTCACTCCGATACGCCAGTAGCCATTGTTGGCAATGTCCACTTCCCAGTAGTGACGACCGGACGAGAAGCCCTCCCAGCCCAGAACACAAGGCCAGCTGTCAAAGCGCTGAATACTGAACAACACTTCAGTTTCATTCAAAGCTTCCTGAACCTTCTTCCTGTCGTCTGATAGCTGTAACCATGGATGGTTAGTCATGGGGTCCAATGTAATGTCGGCTTAACAGAGGAGATGAGTCATCGGACAGATGCAAAGGCAACAATTTAAACTTTTTTACCCAAAATTATTCTGATGAAATTATTTCCATTGCTTTATCAAATTGAAAGAGATGTTATGAATCAGTTATACCCGATGCACTGCAGATAAAGCTCCACACTGTAGTAAACAATGAAGCAAATTATTACTGTACTAATATTCAGATTTTTCTAATATTATATTGCATAACATAAATAATTGTGCCAAACAAGACAATGGCATGATTCAGTACCTAAGTTTGGAATGTACTTCGGTGTTTCTGTCAAATGAAGCAAATATTAAATGTACAGATAATAAGAAATATGAGTTGTTGTTAACATAATTTGTACAGTAAACCTGTTAGAGGTTCCAGGCGAAAGTCTCACCTGTTTTCCAGATGCGCTGTTTGCTAAGGAGCCACAGCTGTGGAACAACATCCTAAAAACATTAGATTAAAAACACATATTATGAACACAATGGTGGATTTTAAAGATTTAAGTTAACATTGTATCACTTCAGATGAGATTTATTATGGATCATCTCTCTCATCATTTATTCACCCTCATATCGATCGAAACCTGTTTATTTCTTCTGTGGAAATGACTTGTGATTTTGTGTCATACAATGGAAGTCAAGGGGTAGCAGTTCTTTGGTTACCATCATTCTTCAAAATGTCATTTTTACATTACAGAAAAAAGAAAGCCATGCAGGTTTGAAATAACAGGAAGATGAGTACGTTTTGGGCGAACTATCCCTTTAACCCACGGAGTCTTATGAATGACTAAAACCATTACTTTTATTATAGATATAAGCATAATCCACATATAAACGCATTATTAAAAGGGATGTGCAGTGGTGTTTCACTGTAGCATTCCTGTAGCTCAGTGGTAAAAGCATTGCGTTAAGGTTGAGACATGTTTGTCACAGCATTTTAGTTATCGAAGTTAACTCGTTCGATTGAAACTGATAGATGGCACGGTCCAAGTGTTAAAAGATGTAGGACATGAACCGCACACGGTAAGCGAGTCATTTGTCTGTGTTTTGTTGGCAATGAGTGTGCATGTGCTTTAGTCTCCCCGTCCCCCCCCCCCACCTGCATGTGTAATAGACTTGCGAATTAATCGTACAGTTGTATCTGCCTTTTATAAATGTGATCAAACTAAAGACTAAGGATATTTGAAGGGTGCGATATAATTCTGTAAGTACTCAAGATTAAGATCCAGAAACTGTCTAAGTTATGGTTACTTTATAGTTTATATAAGGCAGGAGAAGGTTCTGTGGGTGGGTGCCAGGCGATGATTCATGTTGTTAACATAAGAGATATAATAAAAGTATCTATATAATGTCGTAGTTTATGGTATGGTAGTTTAATCTATGAACTTTAACAAGGAGTTCTTGGAAATGGCTTAAGTTTATTTAAGCCTTATCTTAAATGCATTAAGGCTTACCTTGCTATCCTCCTTCAGGACGGACCAAGTTATGAACTCCAGAAAAGGCAACAACGTCTGAATTTTCTTCTTTCTCAGTTCCAGCTGTCTCAGAAATTGAACTAATTCCTCTCTCATAACTCCAAAGCGCTGTGTACACAAATGTGTTCAACATTCATGCATTACTCCTGCATTTTATTTGATCACACCCACCGGTTCTCACCTCTGACACAGCCTGCAGCTCTTTAGCCCATTGCATGATCCGCTGCTCCGTGTGTTTGACCATGTCTGTCTTGTTTTCTTTCTGCTCCCAGCATGCATCTCTGTCTTGTCGCCATGCACTTTCCATAAACAACTAAAGATAAGAGAGAACAGATAGACTTATACATTGCTGTTTACTACTTCCACTTCTTGGGAGAGTTAGAATAAAAAATATGAATTCACGTATTGTCAACTCACAATGTCAACTTTCTTGAGCTCTTGTGCCGATTCAAGGATGAGTTTACGACATTTTTCCAGGCTCTGAGGCTCAGCACCAACATATATATTTTGCCCATCGTTTGCTTTGCTGTCAGGCTAAAAACATGCGCACACACAGTCAGTAGTGTTATTGAAGAGATAGTTCACCCCAAAATAAAATATTCTGTCATCATTTACTCACCCTCAGATTGTTCCAAATCTGTATACATTTCTTTGTTCTGCTAAACACAAAGGAAGATATTTGGAAGAATGTCAGTAACCAAACAGATCTCACCCCCCATGTGCTGCCATAGCAGAGTCAACTGATCTGTTTGGTTACTGATATTCTTTCCAAATATCTTCCTTTGAGTTTAGCAGAACAAATTTCTTTTACAGATTTGGAACAATCTGAGGGTGAGTAAATGAGGACAGAATTTTTTGGGTAAACTATCACTTAAAGGGTTTCAGTGCCCATTCATACTCACAGGGCTGTGCAAATCTAATAAAACACACATTTGCTGTTTTAATTCACACTTTACATCAGTAACTGCTGTTATTGTAATTGCTTTACAAAGACTGATTTGATGTTTATCCAACATAGTTCCATAACACAGAAACCCTATCTGGCCTTTCCAGACTGTGTACCAGCCCATTACAATCTGTTGAAATCAGTAACTTTATGGCACATGAATATAAGTTTTGTTTTGGCAACGAGTGGAAATTACTGAGCAAAAGCACGCAACCCTTATACAATCAATATAAAAACCTCTGTCTCTTCATTTATACGCAGGGGTGATAAATCTGTGATACAATGATGTTCTGTTTTATCACAGCATTCGGTTTTAAAATCCCCCTGTGGTGAAAATCAAGTTTTTAATTGTTGTTGTGTTGTTATGTGGTGTTTTAAATATGCTTTAAGATATTTTTAATTTTAAACCATTGCAGAGTATTTTCTCCATAAACTGAAGTTTATCAAAGAAAATGCAGTTTGAAACTGACTCTATTTATGACAACCCTGAAACCAATCACGATAACAGATTTCAGCCATAGCTACATGTATGTATAGGATAGGACAAAGACTCTGCACTGAAACTATCGATGCTGTCCAGCCCAGCTTCTGAGCATGCACTGCCCAGATGTTGAATGAGGCATCTATGTATCTATGTATGGAGGTGGGGGCAATTTGCATATTCATGAATCCACGTATACAAAGGTGTAGTGTTACATTTAAGTCCTTTTAAGGCATAAAGAAATTATCACAGGAAACAACCTCAGTGAAAAGATCAGTGATAAAATAATGAAATGCAGTTGGACTTTAAGAATTAAACATTACCTTGCACACATGTTCCACCAGCTGTTTCCACTGAGTGATAAACTTCACACATTCCTGCAAGCTGCGGAGATCCTTCAGGTTCTGTACCATAACACAAGAACAGAAATTAGTGTAATCTATCGATTTATATAATTATTTATCTGTAACTTTACCGTTTGTCTCGTACTCTGACTTCCCTTGCTGGGAGCTGAATTGTGCGCCTGAAGTCCTTCATCAGGCAGAGTCCAGCGCACAGCCCCAATAGAGTTACTCAGACCAGCCTCAGGTGCCTTAAATCCTGTTATGCACAAACAAATACATCCTTGGTTATATATATATATATACTCTTCTAATTTTAATGTATTTTTTTATGTTTTAAACATTTTTTCTTACTACTTTTGTCCTTTAGGATACCCTTCATTTTGTTTGCTCGTTTTTCTCTTGAGAAGTTCAGCCTAGCAGAACACAAACCTCAGATAATAAAATGTACCATTGTCACAGTTCTGCGGTTACATCCAAATCACCAATCATCACGATTCTAAATGACTACAGTATGTGGGCTTATGAAGAGATCTTGTTAAACATCTAACGATTGACAACATGATCTTTGTTGTTGTGTGCTAAGAGTTAAATAGAAACATTTCCATTCATTTATGAATGTTTGAACAAAGTTTGTATGACAATAATGTCAGTGTTTCCCATGTAATAAACAGATGCCTTTGTAAGATATTAAGACTATTTGAATGTTTAAAGTAGCAGTAAATATTCACAAATGAAACTATCACAAATGTTTTAGCCTTTATATTAAATTATTCAGTGAAATAAAAATTATAATGGTACACTTTAATTTATCCACTGGCATAACATTGCTATACACACGGAGTGATGACATATGTCCGCTTAAATCTCAGCCAGCTCTGTTACATCCGGGGCACTAGCGTCCATATCAAACAATGGCGTTTTTCAATCGGTCGGTTCAAGATGCAAATGAGATTGCGGTCAACAATGTGAGCGAAATTATTCAAACATTACATCAGACATTGACTCCCAAAAAGGAGAAGTACTTCAGGCTATCCGTATTAAGCTACATTCACAAATATGAAAAACGCTAAGATCACTTTTTCACTTACTCGAGGCATGATCACAAATGTAAATCGCATGTTCTCAGTTTGCTGAAATTTGAAGAATTTATAATTATAAGTACTTTCTGTTTTATGTTTTGTTAGTAACATGATTTTAGCATTGCAATTTCTGTAACGCTGCTTTGAAATGACAAGTACTGTGAAAAGCTGTATACAAATAAATGTGAAGGGTTGAACCATTCAGAAAAGAATCATAATTAAATGACATAATTACCGGGTGCAATTACTATAAATCTAGAATAAATCAATTAAAAACAAATGCACTGAAAATAAATAAACTAATTCACAGGGAAAATTAAGAAGTTAAAAATTTTCAAATAGTTAAAAAAATACAAAATATACATCCTATATGTTGGCAAAAAATGTATTAGAATTTTTTTTAATATTGTCCAATTTGTACAATAATTGTATAAAATTAAATAATAGAAAAAAGTATACAAATAAATCCAAAATGTAGGCCAAAGCTCAGTTTCTATAGAGGCTCACATAAAGTGAATTAAAACATATATATTAATTTCCTTCTCTTCTTACCTTCTCTCTTTGGGAGCTCTGACACTTGTGCACGCTTGCAGATCCCAAGCACAAAAGCACAGATTCTTACCTGCAGTATCATTTCATCTTTAAGGACTAGACAATGACCTTTGTCTCTTCTGGTGCACGATTTCCCATCTACCAACTCAAACTGACTACTCCTTTACCTTATCAATATCATAAAACTAAACTCACTCTCAGACCACAAATTCATCATGCAAAACCTTTCCTATGTTCTAAGGGAATGCATTAGTTCAGGTGCAGTTTCATTTTGAAACATTACGTTGAAGAACACTCTTAATTCATAAAGTGCATAAATGTATTAGGTTGAATTGACACGTTTAAAGTGTTTTGTAATTGTACAGTTTAAAGACATAACGAAATGTGTTAATTAATTGTTGTACATTTAAAGGTGAAAGTTGAATTTTTGATTGGTTAAAAAGGGACCTATTCTTACCGTACATTCACCATTTCAAGATAATGGATGATTATACAGAAAACCATTAATTATTATACGTGGTTACATAATAATTGTGTGGTTTTTATATGATACATGGCCAGTTTGGGGCTCCAGTATACAGAGTGTAGGGACTGTGAATAAATGAAATACAAACAAAATAAAAACAGACTGTAGGGTTGTAGACATTTTTTATTATTATTATTACAGGGATTAGATCTAACATAAATACGAAACATAAATGTACCATTTTATAAAAAGCATTGTAGCAGGTTTCCTTCACAGTGCTTTTGCAATTGTATTCTTGAATTCTACACCTTTCTTATGTAACATGCTGTTTTATTTTGGAAAACGAGTTAAAGTCTGTGCATCCATGTTATGTATGCTGTACGTTTTTGTGTGTGTGTGTGTTTAACTCCAGCTCTTGAAGAACTGTTTAAAAAGGACAGATTCACGACCCTGAGGGAGAATTTCCACCTGGGGACAAGAGAAAATGTTGGTGACACGTCCTACTTTCATAACCCAAGAGCTGCACATTCGGTTTACGTAAGAGAAAACAATGACAATGGCATGTTGATTATTGTACCTGTGTTTGCATCCTAGGATAGTTCATTTCAGTAATAAACTCGTCTGCCACCTTAAGAGCGACCCTCTTCTCCTCTGCATTGGCTCCATTCCCTGTTAATCATTATAGGAAAGCAATTAATTGTCGTGTGAACGCATTGCCCCAAACACACACAACCATTAGAGAATCATAGATGAGATCTCTTTAAAACCTTAAGGATTTCTCTTAGACATCAGTGAGATTAATTTATGAACAAAAGAAAAGTCTCCTGCATTCTCCTGCAAGAGACTGCATTCATTTCTACATCATCTAAACAGCCTGTTCGTTCAAATGTTAACAAATGGTTGCTCCCAAGCAATTTTAAAGAAACATCTAAAGAATCACCTTTCCAAACATAGATCTTCCCATTTGATCCATTATCCAGTATGAAGCAGTCATCTTTCTCCAATAGCTCTTGACTGAACAGTCCTCTGTCACATAGTTTTGTCAAGGTCATTTGGCCTGTGGCATTGGACACCTGAGAAAATAAACTTTATTTTAATTGCATTCTCAAGTCTGGAAATATGTACTGTGGTCATCTTTTTACTATTTTCAATAGAAAGCACAGTTTTAATGCACATTATACTAGAAACCTGACCTTGTGAAGAGAGGCAGCATTGGAGACATCTGCAGCAGCATCCTCCTCTGTTGAGCCCTCTCTTAGAGATGGGATTGGACCAAGTGCCTTTCAGGTAAGCACAAACTGGTGTAAAGCTTTTTTTTGTCAGCATGCCTTTGTGGGGATATAGAGTCCTTCATTTTTGCATGGTGAAAGCATATTGATGTGTGCAAATCACCTGAACCATCTCTAGTGGTTCCTCTCCCTCGATCACATCGATGATGCTAGCTTTGCCGTTCCTTTCCGTGTCTCTGATCAGCATTGCTATTTCACGCACCTTCTGTCGCTCAAACATGTTGGCTTTGGAGCCGCTCCATGCCACTATGGTCTGATCACATACACACATGCATGTGCACATATATTTTACACAGAAGTGGAAATTCTTGCATCATTTATCCAGCATCGTGTTACTCCAAATCTGCATGACTTTCTGTCTTATGCAGAACATAAAAGAAGCCATTTTAAAAAACATTGGCAACCAAACAACATTGGACCCCATTCACTTTCAATGTGGACACAAAACCACCAAGAAACTTCTCAAAATAAAGAAAGAATCATATACAGGTTTTAGGTGACAAGGGGGTTGAACTATCCCTTCAAAGCATTCTTTTAAGTGTATGATAAACACACAAACATACATACCTCTCCCAAGTCCAGTATGAAACAGTCTCCCTTGTTGAAGCTTCCCCAGCTAAGCTCCACCTCTCTTGCTCTGATGTTTTTCTTTCCTTTGACCTGGTAAAGATGCGTAACGGGGCCAGTCCTTGACCTGGCACTCTTGAACCCAGACTCCACCCCACCCTCCTGAGACGGGAGCAGAAAAAACACTGTTTCCAACATGCTCTGATAAATACGGTTACCACTTCCTGTTATCTCTCCCCCCATTCACTCACCTTGTAGCTGACTCCTTTAGGAAAGAGTCCCATGAACTCAGGTGACTCATAGCCTTGGACCTGTCTGTGTTGTACTGGCTCTCCACCTAAGAAGCTGTCCAGCTGTGTCGCCAGCATCGCACATGCACCCTGCTCGTCCCGAGATGACTTCTCACCTTGAGTAAAGTAGGAAAGCCAATAGTAGAAACTATTATTTTCAAGTTTTTCCAGTCCTCACTTTAAAAAGCTCAACCTGCTTGTTCTTTATGTTAACACACTTGTATACAACCAATATTGGAACGAAACAACCTAATAGCTCTTCACGGTGCCCAAACATTTATTTAGTTACAAATCACATCATTCACAATCACATACACACCCATCCACATGTGCAGGTCACTTCCATCCTTTCCCTGGTTGCTGAGCACAATGTATGCATCTCCGTTGTAGAACACACCATACTGCAATGGGTCAAGAAGCACAGCCTTCATCTTCTCCACCCTCCAGACCCACAGCCCAGGCTCTCTCACCTCAAGGGTAAACTGGCTGGGTGCCGCACGCAGATTAAGCATCTTGCTGAAGGAAACAGAAAGAGTGGGAACACTGTGTACGTGGAGATCGGGGAAAGATGGAACTTGTTATGAAGACGGCAACAGATGAGGAGAGGAGGAGATGACATAAGAAAAGGGGGAATGAAGCGAGGAGAAAGGGAGAGAGAGAGAGAGAGAGAGAGAGAGAGAGAGAGAGAGAGAGAGAGAGAGAGAGAGAGAGAGAGAGAGAGAGAGAGAGAGAGAGAGAGAGAGAGAGTACAGGTAAGAGTGAAAAGAGAAAAGTTTTTGTAGCAAAGAGGATATAAAAGGAGGGGATGAGAGGTGAAAGAATTTTGTGATTTTAGTTAAGGAGCAAGAAAAAGAGCCATGATAGAATATCTAAATATAGAATAAAAGAAATACAGTAGGTCTAAGACAAGCATTAAAAAGATTGAGGAAGAGAGCCAAATAGGGTAAATAGAAAAGCAAATAACAGAAAGTGGGAAAAGTGATGTTTGATGAAGTTGAAAGACAGAAAGAATAGTGGGTCGAGCAGGGATGATGGGACAAGCCATGATCCAGGCGGGGATCCTTAAGGTCAGGGGTCGGAAATAGAAGCAGAGCACGGGATTGAAGGCTCCGTTTAAGAGAGACAATGGGAAGGCCAAGGGGAGGTGAGAGCAGCGAGATCACATATAATAGAGATGTAAAATGAGATGCAATTGTGCCACACAAATAATTTATGAGGCCAACTGTTGCACAGCCATACAGACACGCAGCTACATATTCCCAGCCACGCACACCAAAGACAGATCATGAGAAAAAGTTCTGTCCCAGTCACTGCGTTTACAGTGATTACTTAATGGCATTAGCCGGTCAGATGTGAGGTCACAAATAAAAGCAAACCACATGAGAGTGACGCATTTAACTGCTCTCACATGTTCGATGGTGAAATATCTAGATTTAGATCATTGCAAACATCAAACTGAAATACGATCTTTTAAATATTTTGAGAATGAGAGGTCTTTCCTCTTCAGTTATAGACCGTTTTATCGGACGAGCGCGCACCTGACCCCCAGATAACTTCCGGTTTGTGTTTGGCTAGTGTCTAATAATTTAAAAACTATTTATATTTAATTTGATTTAAGTTCATATTCATTTGTATTATTATTTGACTATATAATAATTGTATTAAATAAAATATTTTTTGTATGTTCATTTTATTACATAAACAATTTGTTGAATGGGTCCTATAGTTTGGTATCATTTAAACAAACCGTATGGTACATAGATATCTAGCGGTTGAGCTTGGTATAGCGGTCTAAGACAATTTCAGCTAAGTAATGATTCTTCTCGGTTTCTTTTGATTGTAAATAGAAATGTCTATGAATGTGTACCGGGTATTCAGTTGGGGCCACAAAAGTGCGCATGCACAGTATCATTTGTTTATGTTGTTAAAATGAAACGTCTATATTAGCCTGAATTGATCATGGTTTATGTGGTGATGTGGCATAGTTGATTTGATGTTCTTTACCCTCCTTCTCTCACTTCCTTATTTTTATCTAGTATTATTAGAAAGACAGAATTCTGCTAAATTAAGAACCCAAAAATTTGAAAATAAATTTTTTTTGGAGAATGTCATCCCAATATTGGAGGAGGCAAATATAATTATAAAAAACATGTCGTCCTCTTTTTTTTCAGACTGAAACTGTTTTGAATTGCTGTCACGGATTGAGTATCAACTCAACATAAGGAAAAAATACCTTCAACTGTGTCATCAAGGTCCAAAGAGATGAACTTTGAATTTGATGACTAGTAATAAAACAGACAGTGTAATAAAATGATTACACAAGTAAAATAAATCTGATGAAAAGTACCACCAAGAATTTGTGATGTTGCAAAAAGAAAACCAAATCATGCCGTAAAATAACATAAAACACACAAAACACACTTTTCATTTTTTACAACTTAATAAAAACATTGGAATCAAGAAATGAATATCGAAATATTAAAATAAACAAATAAAATCTTTTAGAGTGTGTCAAAACAATTATACATTTTTCTATTTTTGTTTCAGCAATGATTTTTTGATGGTCTGTCAATTCTCATTAAACTTACCTTAATATATAACACTGGTGTGACAGTCCAACTCCACACAGCTCTTAAATGTAACTATTGCCTGAATACTCGCTTCTGGTGCACACTTGACTGACTTGCTTCGTAACTTCCTGTAATTTTTTGCTTTCAGTAACTTACAGAGGCTGTGCACGGTTATTGAGGCATAGACTGTATGGTGCTATTGATGGGAAGACAAAGGCGTGTTAACCAAATGATTAGCCACAGGGTGAGTTTGATCATCATCATCTCACATCTGTTGGAAACAAGTTGTGTGCAAACACATCTATTTTTGCCTGCTAAGCAAACATTATGTTAACTCCATAAGCAAAAGTGAGAGTGTGCTCATGTCATTCACAGTAAGAGTCAGGGTGGGAAAGAAAAAACATAATTTCTCAAAGTAAGTATTTTTTGTATTACACAGTCATATACAGGTTTTGAACGACATGAGGGTGAATACATGATAACAGAATTTGTATTTTTGGTTGAACTATCCCTTTAAAGTCGAATCAAAAAGTGCACTAACAAATGTTTGAAAATGTGACCTAATGAACTTAAGGCCTGCTTGTGTAGAAATGGCATACCACCGTTAGCCAGCAGAGGTCACTAAATGGCTATGTGATGACAAAAGTAACAGTTTTGTTTAATTTTGTTAACAAATTCTGACATTGGGTTTGGTTCATTTGGGTTTTGATTGGATTTTATAGATAATGTTTATAGTTTAAATCAAAATGTCATGATCTGAAAAATAAACAGAAATCTGGTTTTGTATGAATGAGATTTGTGACTCGGACAGTGGCCAGAGATTTACTGTTTCCAGTAATGCTCTTCCTAAAATGTCTTACAACATGTAAGACTTGCTTAAAAGGGAATTATAAAAAAGTTAGTGTTCAATCATTGTTATTCACTCAGTGCTAGCCCATAATCATGTTAAGATTTTGTAAATCCTGAAAAAGTCAAGTTTTTACCACAGGATGATAGGTCATTTATCAATATTTGGTGCACTTTTTATGTTTTTAAAGTCGTGTTTCACACAGTGTTGCAGTTAAAAATATATATTATCAACTGACTGTCCAATGGCCAGGGAGTTTTAGCCTTCCCTGCAGGCCCAATTTTCAACAAACCAATCCAAACGTTAAAGGCTAAATAAAGCCACGCCCTCCATTTTTGTCACTTTTTTTTGTTTTTTATTGAACAAATATAATATCAAGTACAATGTCACAATTAAAAGCAAAAATAAACAACAGTAATTCAAAAGACAAAAAGCCAGTAAAAGGAAGTAAAATTTAAAGCAAGTAAAAATAAATAGATACAAATAAAAATAAATATTAATAACATTGAGCCAGGGGTAACAAAAACTTAAAATAAATTCAAGAGATAGAGAAAAGCCTCGAGACCCTTTTGATTTTCATTACAAAAAAGCTGAAATATTATACTTTGTGCACATTGTAGCAAACTTTAATGCTTTGGCATTGTTAGAAGAAGAGATGGTACCCAAATAACATTTAAGGTCTTTGCAAAAAAATATAAAAAGAGGTTTGACAGACAAAAACTTACATTTGTCTACAAAAAACTTGGCTAGAAAAATAAATAGATTTATAAGAAAAAACTTGTCTTTTAGATTTTTGTCAGAATTATAAAGTCCAAATAAGATATCCTTAAACGTCAAAGAAAAGTTGACTAATAAAGAAGCACGTACAAACAGACAAAATTTTCCCCAAAAAGTAGCTACATGAATACAGTCCCAAAAAAGATCCACTCCACAGAAGTAGCAAAGGGGATCCAACTCTGGAAAAAAAAATTTGATAAACCCTATGACTGGGTAAAATCGATGCAACAACTTGAATGATTTACATTTATTCATTTGGCAGACACTTTTATCCAAAGCGACTTACAAGTAGTTTTATACAGTGTCACATTACTGCAGAGCAATCAGGGGTAAGGTGCCTTGCTCAAGGGCCCTTCAGTCATCACCTGCTGGCACTGAGATTAGAACCGGCAACCTTCTGATCACAAGTCCAACGCTCTAACCATTAGGCCACAGCTTCAACCGAATGATACTTCTTTATTGGAATATCATTAAAACTATTACTCCAATATGAAATTATAGAAGGGACAGTTATAATATCACTCTGAAAAAGTTGTCTAATCTTTCTATTCCTAGAAGAGGGACAGGATAAAAAACAGATCCTCCCTATTGCAGTTTCGCATGGATGCATCCAAGAGATAGAAGAGAGTAAAGAATCAGCTGAGTTTCTTAAAAGTGCAATAGCTCCACTGGGGATGGCATCCATCACTATGGCAAAGTCTCGTGGGGTGACAGGAATAGAATATTTCGTCAAGAATTCAGTATAAGAAAACAAATAACCATTTGAATTTACAAGTTGAGAAACCAAAATAATATTATTATTAAACCAATCTGAGAGGAAAAGTGTTTTATTTTTATATCGGATATCATGGTTATTCCAGATAAAATACCTGTGGGGACTAAAATGATGTTTATAAATCAAGTGCCAGGCCAGAAGCACCTGCCTGTGGAAATTTGACAATTTGATGGGCAATTTAGAGATATTATAATTGCATACTAATAGAAAGGGGAGACTGGCAACTTTAGAAAAAATATAATTTGGAATAGCATTCCAATCAGAATTACCAATTGATCTTAAACGTATTGTTCAAAGAAGAAAAATCAAGAAAGTTAAACCCGCCCCGTTCAAAGCTATTTATGCATTATACAAAGCTATTTTTTAATGTAATGTCTCTTGTGTTTCCATAAAAAAATCAAACAGCATTCTATCAACCTCTACACAAATTGTCTTGTCCACATGTAAAGAAAGAGCAGGGTAGGTCAATCTAGAAACACCCTCCGCTTTGGCGAGGAGGGGTCTTCCTCCTAAAGACAAGTCTCTTTGGAGCCAGGAATTTAACTTTTTCTTAGCTTTGGTAATTACTGGATCAAATTTTAACTTTCCTCTCGCATTGACATCTTTAAAATCCCTAACAGATTGTGAAACAAGCCAGTAGTCTATTCGGGACTGTCTAGAACAATTTTTATTACTCCAAGTATAGGATTTAATATTCGGAAACTTTTCCCTCCAAATATCAATAATATCAAATTTATCCATTCATATTTTTAATTTAGGATTAGCAGAGGCAGACTGTTTAGGTGGCAGTCTATCGAGATTATTGTCAGGTACAATATTAAAGTCCCCACCAATGAAAACTCAGGCATTTGGGTAAGCATTAAGCCAAGCAGAATTTTCCCTTCTATCGCATCAATCAGTAGATCATTCTCACGAGAACTATTATACCCATAGATGTTAATTAGTATTACCACAGTATTATTTAAACAGATGACCATAAGCAGAAAATGTCCATTCGGGTCGCTAAAGTAGATTTTTGTCACTTTCTGAAGCCGTTTCACTCGGATATACGTCATGATATGGAAAAGAAGTCAATCGCAACGTTGGTTTCATGGTGACTTTAAAGCAACTGTTTTTCATAGGCACGTGACTGAATTGTCCCATCCATAACGGAACAAAGTCCTCATAAATGGACACATTGAAATAAAATAACTTTTTGTTGTCTATAAAGATGAATCCCATCTGTTGGGTATTTGCTTCTGGTTTGTGCATTTTATTTCACAGAAATCCCTAAACAAAGAATGTCCTCTCAAAAACGTATCACACCCATAATGCATTACTTTTCCTCTTTTAAAATAGAAAACTTCTGCTGTATCGTCAGGGGTTTAGTCAAATAGGTAATTCAATATATTGGTAATAAATACATTCTCTGAAAATGTATTTTTTAGGTTTAACTAAAAATGTCATCATAGTTCTTTATTGAGACTTAAAAGGTTTTGTTTGGCAAACTTCACCGTGTCATTCCCTGCTGAAAAAAACGACCGAAACCATTTAAGAAATTCTGATAGTTTCCAAATACCATTATGAACCATTATTAAAACTATTTCAAAATTATTTTTCGTAGTGTTTTAGTTACTATTGTTTTTTTTGTCAGCGGGGACTGACATACAGAATAGATAATGTTTCATGACTCAACATTTAAAGAGGAAAAAAGACGTTCGCCCTTCATTTGTACTGCTTTTATTTCAAGATAGTTGAAGAAGAATTACTTGGGCGTGTACGCGCACTGATCCGGTGACGTGACGTAACGGCTGCAGCTGTTCACTTCAGTTCGTCTGAATGCATTTTTCAGAAGACGGGACGAGTTTTTCGACTCCGCAGCTTAAATACAACGACGAAAGCATCGGTTTTCTGTCATTTATTAACAATGCATGGTTTATTTTTGGACGGATGCGAAGCGACGTTCAACTGAAGACGGCCATTGATACGCCTTTCCCGAAGAACTAGACTGGTTTGTTTGGTAGTGTTGGTTTCTGTACAACCTTGGGTATGTCAAAACAACTTGGTTTCTTAACGTTTTACAATGATAAGCTAAATTTTGACATTTGTCGTTAAAACCGTTACAATTTCGTTTTATCGGAAACGATTTCGCTTTGTTGTAGCTTCACGTGTAACGTAACATTGAAAACCGAAGCGGATACATGTATGTGTTGTATTTCCTTACATTGTTTTATGTACTGAGTAGTGCAATAAACGGGTTTTGTAATATGTTGTGTGTTACAATCTCATTTGGTAACGTTACCCTTCTGAATGTTAAATTTGGGCCTTGTTGGGGCCAAGCCGCTTTACACGCTATCGTGTTAGGCCAGGAATGTGGTGTCGTCGCCTTACAACGAATTCGCTTTAGGCCTCACGTGATTTAACCCTAAATAGCATGCGTGTTAGAAAAACGACACCATTTTCGTGCTTGTTTGACAAATCGTGCACATTTTTACTTTGGTATTTGCACGTGCCCCTATAACCACAGGAAAAACTTTGACGCGCACCACGGAAATTAAATAAATAAAAGTGACTTGTTTTTTTACTGTTTTCGAGGTAAACGGCGTGATTGTGTATTTTTTTATCTATTTTTGTTTAAAATATTCTGACAACGGCCTCTGGATTAGTTATGCAAATATTAATACCGGAAGTTGTGGCCATTGCCATGACAGCGTCGTTTAGTTCTTCGCTTTTTTTGTAGTAGTGATGGCTTTAAGGTTTATATTCAATACCCTACATTGAAATAATGTATTGTCTTTTTTTAAATTCTACCAAAGACAGGTAAACAAAGGTCAAAATGGTGAGACCTCATTCAGGATCTCCTCGTTCGAAACACAGGTAGTGCTTTGCTGTATATGTAGATTACATTTTATGTGTTTACGTAAAATCCATACTAAGTTGTGGCGTCGACATGTTTCACATTTGTTTTTCTTGCAGGCCTTTTTCGGACAACTACAACAGCATGAATCATGAGGGGCGATTTGACCCTCCTTCAAGAAGCACGAGAGGCTTTAGAGGACCT
Organism: Barbatula barbatula; assembly: GCF_947034865.1. NCBI lineage: Eukaryota > Metazoa > Chordata > Actinopteri > Cypriniformes > Nemacheilidae > Barbatula > Barbatula barbatula. The sequence goes on along the minus strand of NC_136767.1, from coordinate 22,489,152 downwards.
CCTGGAAAAGCCCCACCCAGCTGGAGAGAGAGCAACAGCGGTGGTCCCCAGCCATACCTCAAGAGGCCCTCATACATGGGTGAACGTAAAGAGAGACATGGACATTGGATGCAACAGAACCAGGATCAGTTCCATGCCTATCCCAGCTCACAGGATTCACACCGGGGCCGCAGAAGGCCTTCGCCTCCCCGCTCAAGCCGCCCTCCCCCAGTTCAGCACAGGCAGTCTCCTCACAGTCCTATGCATGAACCACCTAGTCACAGACCACTGCTCTTCCAAGGAAAACACATGAGCCACCCATCGCCATCTCGCCATTTTCATGGACCGCCACCAGAACGAAGGGTTCCATCTCCTCATGGTTCCTTCAGGGGTCCTCAGCGACGCACAAGTCCAGCTCAAGAGCATGAGAGGAGCTGGGGCCCTGCACCTCGCGAGAGGCCTTTTGGGCGACCACCACTTGGGGGGCAGAACTGGAACGGGCCAGGAGGTTATATGAACCCCCTTAGCGGGGATTCTAGGCTCTCTGGCCCACCCCAGAGAAGTCCAAGGGATTTTCACGGAAGGAGTTCAAATCAAGAGAGGTACAAGAATGAAGCGGTGCAGGCTGGGTAAAGTGATAAAGAGATAAGGCTTTAAATGCACATTTAGGTATTAAATTGCAGAAACCAGTACACTGCAGGGCCATGAGAGTAAATCCCAGCTTCCAGATTTCTGTCATTGTAAAGTACCAGAGTGATAAAGCCAATACAGTGAAACCATTTGAGGTTCTTAAAGTTATACTTGCAAAGATGTGGCATTCAACAGATTGGGGCTGGATCTAAATTAATAGAAGTTAAAAGCTTCCACACACCTCGAGCAGCAGAAACTGGCATTGTAACCCACATGTTTGTATTGTTTGTAATGGATATGTAGGTGGTCTGCAGCGAGAGATCAACGTCCACCGCACCATGGAGGAGTTGGAAGAGAGTTTCGACGCCCCAGCATGGATTGGGCACACAGAGGAGAGGCCAGTCCACACTCACGACCCCCTTACCGATCACCGGCATGGAAGCCAGGTCCGCCGCCATCAGGCTCGTCTTCCAGATTCTATCCTCCTCTGCGACCCCACGAAAGGCCCATGGGACGCCCAATGAAGAGGAAGATTCAAGAGTTCAGACGGCTGCCTCCACTGGGTTGTTTGGAGAATGGACCACCGAAGCGCTTCCGCAGAGAGCCGTCAGTGAGACCTCTTCTTCCCAGGGGCTTCAGAGGTTTGACCCTTAACGATAAGAGTCGACTGATAAAGGCACGAAAATTCAGGGCGGAGTCAGTCACCAGGTTCAGACTGCCCCCGCCGAGGCCAAGAATCGCAGACAGAGTCCAGAATGCCAAGACAGGACCACGGCATAGCAAAGATTCCACAGGAGTTCAACCGTGCAAGGCGTCCTTGAAAAAAGGTTTAGCGTCACCCAGAGAGTCATCACCCAACACGGATTCCAAGACAGCCAAGAGGGACTCCGAAACAAAGTTGGAATCACGTCGCTCTGTGAGAGCACACAGGTATGGTATCACCCCTCACACTGTGGCAATGGGCGCGTGATGTTTAGAAGGTCAAGCTTCCTGTTTTTCAATGGCAAAACTTTCAGCAAAAGGGGTGTCACCTTGTCAGATGAGATGGATGAGGAGAGAAAAAGAAATCATGCCTGTTTTCCTCATTATTGTCACCGATAAGATGTTAAACGTCTGTCATTGCCTAGACTATCTCTGTCCTTGTCAAGCGAATGTGATGTGTCTGAGCAAGGGGTCTCTTTCAAGTGTTACAGATTCACAGTCTCTTTTTGTTCTTCCTCAATGTCAGTTCATCTGCAAAAGTCAAATGTCATCTGTCCCACAACGATGAATCCATATGAGGAGAGATGTTTAATATGTCTTCAGAGGAAGATAATCTGTTTAACTCTTAATCTTAAGTGTTTGCTGAAGGAACTTTATTGTTTTACCAGCAATGGCCACAGTTTAAACCACAAGTAAAATAATGCCCTGCCCAAACGTCTCAAACGTTAGAAAAACATCTTCTCACGGACGGTGGATAGTATGTCTTTGCAAATGGACATAGAAAGGACTTTTTTTTTGCTAAAGATAATGATGAACAGCAAAAAAGCTTATTTTTGCAGATACGTAAACATTGTAGATTTTTTTTATGGGAATGACATCAAATGATAATGCAGATGTTTCTCTGGATGAAGCAACCGATCGACTGTGGGGCTGTACTCTGCCGCAAGCTTTTAGCAGGAACAAGCATTTCTTGATTGTACGAATGCTTATGTTGCATAGCAAGAAGATAAAGGAACTGGAATCAGTTGACGCACACCACGCCTAATAAAACAATGTAAGATTTCAAGTGGCCACGATCAAGAAATATCAGTCCAATAACCTCAAATATGAAGAAGCTACAACCAACAAAAGTCCTTATTGTGTCAAAGCTACATTGAAGACGATGATATCAATGACCCAAGATGCCCTGCAGATCAATTATGAACCCAAGGCTTGGTCCATTTGTTCTTACGAAAACAAGCTTGCCAAAATATCAACAATTACTTTGCCATCACATTCATGTATTCTTGAATAATTAACTAAGCAAAATGTTGCTCCACATACGTACCTCTTCAGTCAAGATGGATGATATACATGAAACTCACTTGGTGTCTGTCTACAAACCTTTTGGTTTGAAGATTTTGCTGTTCAATAAAAGGAAATTTTCCAGAAAAATGCATCTGTACTCAGATTTCTTTACTCAAAAGCATGGAGCAGAACAAGGCTGCAAAGCAGCATTTGGATTGAAATCTGAAAGGCCAGAGTGTTCGATCTTAATACACCAAGATTCTGATGCAGAGGATTGAGGGAAAATGGCACATGGAACATCTCTGGCTTGTCTGGATAAATGGATGGATAAAACATAAGCATCTACATCACCTGCTGATCTTTGGAGAAGAATGGTTAACTTTTTGGAGAATATGATGATTCCTACACTGCATTCTTCAATCTGAACATTCAGTCCACCAATATGTGGTATTCGCATTAGTGAAAGGAAGGCTGCTAAATGCCAGGGTGAATCAGGGAAAATGTATCTACCAATTCAAACGCATGGAGATGATGGGCTTGCTTTGCTGTAAGTACCCATGTAGTAATCCATCATTGGTCCTGTACAGTTGGGGGACGCTTAAGTAATTTTGTATGAAGTGTTCATTTTCTCTCCTCCGTTCACAAGGCGCTCGTAGTTTATTCCACCAAGAAAACAAAATAAAATTTTTGCATGCACTTGTTTGAATTTGCTCGTTGATTATTTCATGCTTAAGTGTCCAGAAAATTAAGATTACTTGTTTAAACATTTGATTTGCATTTTGTTCAGCCCCTCACCAATAGATAGACGTCTCTCACGTGACCTTGTTGTGGTTTCCCATTGGGAGGCAGGACACAAACCCAGCACCAGCCCTAAGAATAGTGCACCCTGGAGGAATCGGGCCCCCAAAAATAAGACAGGTCGGAGCCTGGCACTTGCTATAGATTTGAATATTTTGCTGAAGTTTCTTGTTTTACAGATGTGTCATCCCATTTTGTTTTTCTGTTATGCAGAAAGCTCAGAATCTGATGGGAATTTAACACTGAATGAACGCTTTACCAAGCTACAAAGTCCTGGCAGCTCTTCACAAGACCAGAAGGACAGACGGTAAATGAGGCTATTTAGTCTAGATCCATTATAGTCTTGTTTTTAATATTTAGAATATTAAGGGGTTTCAAATTCTTGCAAAATTTGTGAGTGCAATGTTTTACTTTATTTTTTAGGCCCTCTGGAAGTTCAGAAACATCCATGGGGAAGCCTGGTTCTTTCACGGTAATAGAATCCTATATCGATAAAGAAAAAATGCATGTTTGATTCTTACATTCAAAATGATCTAACCTTTGCCAATCGACTAATATTTTTTTCTATCTCTGTTCTTAGAGATCTAATTTCCCCCCGGTTGGTGTAGTAAAAACAGGACCAGCCCCTGACGGTATTCCTAGGAAGCCCTTGATGGTAAGTGGAGCTTTTTTGCAACTGGCCAAAACATTGAGAATATTTTTGAAAGGAGTTATATTTCATTCATATTGCTTTGTAAATGCTGTTGTGACCCCTTAACTTTTGAAATAAATTCAAAAGATCTCTTCTTTGTATTTTAAGAGTTCTATAATTCCAAGACCAGATAACGCTATAATTCCAAGACCACCCTTCAGTCAGAAGCCCGTCTTCAAAAAGAGCCAAAGTATTATGTCAAAGTACAAGAACTTGCAGACCCTGCGGCATAAAGTGCCCCATCAGCGGCAATCCACTAGCTATCGCCGGTGGTGATGCAATGGCAAGTCCCATATCACATATTTAAGAATTTAACTGTTTATTTAAGTCTTTGTATTATGCTTTAAAGTTTCGTATTCCATATTTTTTAGATCCTATTCATCATGAAAAGGTGTTCCTCATTTGACGTTGAGCTTCTCTACCCCCTCACATTTACCTAATCTCCTACTGCAAGGCAGTTGTGAATCAATCATTGTAAAAATTGCAAAAAAAATCACCAATGTATATTTTCATTTTGCTTTCATTGTTTATCAAGTTGTTTTTCTTTAGTATTATTTTGTGCATCATAGAGACAGAGGTTTTGAATAATGTGCACTACTCCTTTTGAAGGTCAAAGAATATGAGGCAGCGTTAAGATTTTGTAATACAACCTCTAACATTTACAAAACCGTTCTTTACCAGAGGTTTGTGAAAATATGATTTTAGCGTCTGTTAAGATTCTTTATCTCATTTTTATGTTTATATATTTAGTGTCTGATTTTTTTTTTCAAGTGACTGTTAATAGACTTAAGTTATATGATGCCTGTAAAATGCTTTGTATGGTGCTTTTCAGTTGGTTTCTGGATGTAACAGCTGAGTGTTTTGATTGGCTGAGCTCCATGTTAATGAATGACTTCCCTGTAATATTTTGTTTGCGAAGCACCTAGAACACAATGTACAGCCTTTGTAGTCAAGACACTTTGAATAAAACTGGAACTATAAGCTGTTTTCTGTCCGATTTCTTGAACTGATTACTTAAATTATCTGATTTGATCGTTACAAGTTTGACACTATACCTTTTGTAAACCATTGATGCTGGCTTACAACGGTTGCCTTAGATTTCAACAATTTCATGTGAACTTGAAGACTATTGACAGGGTTTGGGCTCTACACTCTGTTAAGGTCCTTCTTACAAAGGAGGAGCCATGCGACTTTACATCAGAAGTGAATAATTGGTTGTAAATAATGAAGATTTGCCAAGACTCCTATATACACCACATTACAAAGTTGTGTAAAAGTTCATTAACCAATTCTTTTATGCAATATTAACTTTACATTGTGAAAAGATTGAATACAATGATCATATATTTTTTCATTGATCTTGACTTGCTCACAGGGGTTTTTAATAAAGATTCAGAACACGTAACTGGATTATGTTAAGCATTCACAGTTCCCAGGCCATTTCTTGGAAAACAGCTTTATTAGGTATTTATATCAACATTAAACAGCTTGCAGCACAATTTCCACAGCTCACCACAAGGAATTGATGATAATACAATTCTAAACTCCTTGCATCTGGTTGCCATTTCTCACATCTTAACAGCAGTATGGTTTTAAACAAGCTGGTTCTAGAGCATTCAAGTAACGTGAATGTGGAATATAAAAGGATTGCTCATGCCTCAGCCTCTTTGAGGATACTGTCTTTCTGCTGGAAGTAGTCTCTGAACCAGGCGATATGCTCCTGTTTCTGCTTAACAGTGAGGTGGTGATTCTTTGCAAGACCAGTGATCACAAGCTCCATGAAGTGCGTGACAGGACCCTGCTGGGCGAACGAGTCATCCAGGTACTTCTCCAGGAACACATGCTCGTGAAAGGGCACACAAGCCTCTTCCTCCAGGCCTGAGGCAACAGGGTAAAAAACATGATGTAAGCAAGCATTATGTTGGTTGGCCAAAAGAAAGGAATTTTAACAACAGATGTGGAGGTAGAAGGGTTTCTTTTGTATATATATTTTTTAAAGAACTTACCAGCCTCATTGTTGATTGGATATTGCCAAAGCTTTCCCTCTCTGGTCCATTGGATCATCTCCTCAAATCCATTCCGAGGTAACTGATTTGTTGACTGGACAATCTGATTGGCTAGCTCAATATCCCAAAGGGTGGGGCCTTAAGTTAAAAGCACACAATTGTGTAGGTAAAATATATTTTATTTGACATGGATATACTGAAACATGTCAATTTAGTTATTATTGCGGCAATATATAACTGCACTCCTTACTCAGATCTGAAACGGCATCCTGTTCCAGAGCAGCAAAGATGTTCAGCTTTTTACCAGTAAAAGGACTCTTCCTTTCAAACAAGAAAGTACACAGTATGATTTAATAAAAAACAGACTTAAAAAACAAGTAAATAATAAAGCTTTTTTGTTACCTTCTACGCACTGCATCAAGTTCACTAGTAATGCTTCTGTCTTGAGTATATCCCCTGCCATCATCATCAAAACGAATCTGACTAGTCGGCCTTGCACTTGATCTGCCATTTTGCCTCTTTCCTACTTTCATATCAGCTATTATGTCTCTGAAACAGAAAAGAGAACTATACATGGTTATCTATATACATTGTAGAAGGTTTTAACTTTCCACTTTTCAAGTTTTTTCTTGGCTTCCAAAAATCATTTTTGCAAGACCATGATGTTGTTTTACACAATAAAAAAGAAAAAGTCGTACCCAATGTTCTGTCCTTCTGCTCTCCTCTGGGTGTCAGGTATGGCTTCATGTTTCCTCAGTTGCTGAAGGAGCTCTGATTCGGCCTGATGGCTGTTGGGCAGCGTGGATGCGGCAGCTGAGGCTGCAGCAACCAGTTCTGGATTTAATGTCTCACTAAATTGAGGAACATTGTTCATATTAAAGTGCTGTTCATTAGTGTTCGCTTTGTGCCATCACAACTCGCCTATAGTTGTAGATAACGCTTGATTTTGCTTTTAAGCTAATAGAAAAGCTATAAATATAATCCATAACTCACCGCTGTGGTGAACCCTCAGCTGTGGCCTGCTGAAACATACTGTGCGCGCTTTCCACAATCTTGGGCTCAGGTTTCTCACTGGTCCTTACAATTTTTGGTGGTCTTATTTTACGTTTGGTTGTGACCTCCACCTTCATGCCTCCAAGCAGCTCTAAAAGACTCTCTTTTCCAGTTTTTGTCTTCTCATGCGGTTTGCTTTCCTCCGGTTTAGCTCCTTCAGTCTGTGATGTCAACGCTTCTTTTGAAGTGTCCTCATTTTGAATTTCAGTTTTCTTCTGTTCATCTTTGATAACCTCTGCACCAGATTCACTCCCCTCTGTTTTCTTGTTTTGTGACAAGGATTGAGTGTTGTCTTTATTTTCACTAAAGGCGATGCTACTGGTTCCCAATAGCCTTAGGCTTGCTTTATACATGGGCCTAAAATAAAAAAAAACAATGTAAAATAAGTGTTCGTATTAAAAGCAAAAAGAATAAACATTTAGACATACTTGATACTGGAAATCCCTCAAATTATTATCATTAGTCTAATATCTGACCTGGAGGGAATAATCTATTTAACAGTATAATATAATACATTTCATGCATACAATTTTAACAGGAAATACATTTCTGGATGTTAATATAAAATATACATTTTTAAAACGATACACATAACGCACAATAGTCAATTCCATCATTGTCACCTGTCAAGATATGTAAAATTGCCAACTTACCAAAAAGACGAAGGTAACTCGAATTCTTTGCATTTCGTGAAAGGTGGTCGTGGATCCTGCGTGTGAATTAATCCATTTCGGACCTGATAAATATTTATTAACAATCTTCTGTACATGACTGCTCTCTTGGAGGACCTCAATGTCGTCCATGCACGTTTCCGTGTGCAGCACAAAAACCCGTCCGCCGGCTGTCCGAAACGTCTAAAGGTTCCGGGAGCCCCTCACACATTTTTGAGGGGATGAAGTGCATCCACGGCTCCTCCTTTTGCAAAAAACAAAAGAAACATTTAAGGATCTGTATTTTTGAATCGGCTTACGTCACATAAATTGCAGCAGAGCCTTTTAATTTGACCGCAACTGGAAAAGGACATAGCTTGTAAGTGGTCCAGGGGAGGGGGGCTGTCTGCCGCTGTCAATCTCCATCCTTTTACAGTCGTTACCGAGAGGTCATTCACTCATTTAATCGCAAACGTACCAGTTCAGCAAAAACCATCATGACTCGAACTCTCACTACTCCAGGTAAGGGCTTGGTGAATTGAATTTGTTCTTATCTCCCTACATTGTACGTTTTAACGGTTTTTGTGTCAATTCTTATAAATCAAATCGCTTTTCATAGTTAAATCCAGGTGATGCAAGGGCATATCTTTAGTCAACAGTTTTTGGTATCTTTGCTTTTATTCTCTGATAAAACCAGACAGCCACATAATATCGAAAAATATTGCATAATGCCACGTGCACCAAAAAATAAACGTACATTTAGCTATGGCTTTGTCTGGGAGTATTTCGAAGTCACATGGCTGCTGACTTTGGCCCATTGTCCGTATTGAACTTTGTTACTCCGTGAAACTTGAGATTTAGCTCCATGCTTCATGCTGATGCAACTCTGTACACAGTCACGTGCACGCGTTACTGTAACTAAACCTACTCTGTTCATATTATACATATAGTTTTTTTTCGCAGTAGGTAATTTCATATACTGTAGGGCCTACATAATTAAAAGTACATGTGGTTTTAAGTATGACTTATTTTTTCTCTCCCTCAGGTTTTGTGTCTTTGAATCAAGTTTAGATCAAGATCTTCTAACAAGGATTTCTGAAAACACTTGATTTATTTCAACATGGCACCACATCCAGTGGTACAGGCGATGATAGACCTCTCTGCTGGAGCTATAGGTACATTTGGTCATTTAAAAGTTTGTCATTAAAGTCTGAAAATGTATCTCACATTGTATAATATATTGTGGTTGGGGCCTCTTATTTTGTAATCTGTAAAGGGCCCCACGAATTCAAGTGGCAACCTTACCTCATTCGGTACTTGGTCTTTACTTACCCTTTTCAGTTTTTCCTTTTAGGGTCTGTTATATAATTAATTCCACAAAGTGTGAGCACAAACAGTTTTGTATTATTTTTGTGAAGAGTAGCAATAGATTTTACTTTTGGCTAACTGTCACAAGCACTTTTAATTATGTTGATGTGCAATTGCATTGTAGGGCGGGATGCATTTCAGTATCATTTGCATTGTAAAACGTTTACTGTTAGTCCTCAACTAGTTTCACAGGCTGTAACCAGTCTGTAATAGACCCTACCCCCCATACTCACTCACTGATGTTTTAAATCTATTCTCTTTTGCTTGAATATAATATTGATAAATAGTAAAGTAAGTTTGCAGTACATTATACTGTTCTACTGTAGTATTATATCTCTATTAAATTAAATCATCTCTAAGGGATAGTTCAACCCCCAAATAATTTACTCACCTTTGAGTTGTTCCATACATTTCAAACAGTTCTGGCCACCATTGACTACCATAGTAGGAAAAAACTACTTTATTTTTTTGTTCTGTTGAACACAACAGAAGATATTTTGAAGAATGTAGGACAGCAAACAGTTCTGGGGCACGTTTGACTGCCATTGTCATTTTTCCCACTATAGTAGTCAATGGGGTCCAAGAACTGTTTGGTTACAAGCATTCGTCCAAATATCTTTATCTGTGTTCACTCAAACCAGGGAATTTATTCAGATTTGGAACAACTAGAGAGTGAGTAATTCGTAATTCATTACAGAATTTTCATTTTTGGGTGAACTGTTCCTTTACTTTATGTTTGGGATCACAAGTTCAAACCAAGTTAAGGTTCTGATAATAATACTAAAAGTATTTTTTTAATGTTTATAACAGAGTAATGATGTTATTTCAACAATCCGTTTTGATTGTTTCATGATTATCTCTAATCTCTTTTTTCTCTTTAGGGGGCACAGCTTGTGTGTTTAGTGGTCAACCGTTGGACACGGCTAAAGTGAAAATGCAGACATTCCCCACTTTGTACAGAGGCTTTGTGCACTGCTTTGTTTCAACATATAAACAGGTGGGACTTCGAGGGCTGTATCAAGGTACCACTCCTGCACTCATGGCTAACATTGCTGAGAACTCTGTGCTCTTCATGTGCTACGGTTTTTGCCAAGAAGTGGTGCGCTTCGTCTCTAGTCAAGAGAAAGGTGTTGTTCTAAGGTAGAGGGGATTTTTTGTTCTTATATAAATGCACTAGCAAACACCAAGGTCATAGGCTTGATTCCAAGGAATGCACATACTGATATGTCTGAAAGCCTGAAATGTAAATATAAGTCACTTGGGGTAAATGTAACTTTCTGCAAATGTTTGTATATTTGTAAATTTTTTGTTCCACAGTGATATGCACAAAGCATGTGCAGGCTCCGTGGCCTCTGTGTTCTCCTCTCTGGTGCTGTGTCCTACTGAACTGGTCAAGTGCAGACTGCAGGCAATGCATGAGATGGCCACATCCGGCAAAATTGCCACCAGTCAAAAGTAAGGCTGTAAGATTCTTTTCTTGAGCAGTTATGTTATGTGCTGTGTTAATGCTCATGCACTGTTTTTTCTGTATTTTTCAGCACAGTTTGGTCTGTTGTTAAGTCCATCATGCATAACGATGGTCCTGCAGGGTTCTTCCAGGGTCTAACCACGACTATAGCCCGCGAGGTTCCTGGATATTTCTGTTTTTTTGGAGCGTATGAACTGTGCCGTTCCCTCTTTGCTGACTACATGCACTGTGGCAAGGATGACATAGGTATGGAAACACTTATTCTACAGTTAGTAAATGTTATCTACAAAATGTCCTACTTTAAAGGTATTGACACAATGATTAACAGCATACTTTTTTTCTCACTCATTGATAAGTCTGGTATATTTCTGTGTAAAGAAGGAGTTGGCTCTCCAACGTAGTGAGTCAAGTTGTTAATGCATGGTCAAACATTAAGCGTCTGCCAAATCAGTCTGCACGGTAAACAATGAGCTTTTTTGTTTTAAATGAGTACAGTTTGCTGAATCAATAGCGTTAACATCCACGGGAGACTTCTTTATCAGCAATTGAACATTGTTTAAAATGTTTTTAAACGTCAGGCTTTTGGAAGCAAGTGAATGTAATAAAGAAACTAGACTAGAAACTACTGTTGTATATTCTTAGAGTTGTTGTGGCCGCTTTAATAGTTTGGGATGTCTGTGTTTTGCAGGTGTAGCCCCTATTGTGTTCAGTGGGGGTTTTGGTGGAGCTTGTCTCTGGCTGGTGGTGTACCCGATGGACTGTGTAAAATCCAGGATACAGGTCATGTCAATGACAGGCAGACAGGCTGGTTTCTTTAAGACTTTCATGCATATCTTTAGAACGGAAGGTGAGAGAGATATATATTTGCTTTGCCTTTGGATTAGATTAATACATAAAACACTTTTTTTTTAATGGACAACCTGAGCTGCTTTTCTTTTTTCCCCCTAATTTTTCAGGTGTAAGAGCTCTATATTCTGGTTTGACTCCCACCATGATTCGTACATTTCCAGCCAACGGGGCTCTGTTTTTAGGTTATGAAGCCAGTCGCAAGATGATGATGTCACACTTTGACGGCTGACTCCTCACGGTTGAACTTCTGCTAATCTACATCATGGCCAGTCTATTCTTACTCCAGTACACATGCAATGTGCACAATCCCTAATACAGTTTTTATTACAATACTTACAATATTTATTTTGTAATAGTGTTTTAATGTCATGCTGCTAAATCTTACTCTTAAGGGTTTAGAAGTTTAATGGGATTGTAATATATTTTTAAATTACAGTTTTATCATCCGTCAATTGTAGTATTTTTGTACTTAATACTCCACATTACACTCCTCTCCGTACATCTGTGTATTTGCCAATTTCCCAACAGTCCTGCAGATAAACGACTACTATGCAACTGTTTTAAAGTTTTCAGTTTAACACTAAAAGAAAAGGTTTTGACCTTAAACACAAATGTTCTTAAACACAAGTGCCTGCCTGTTATGGAATCACATTTGAATGGTTTTAGAATATGTTTCTATTCCATTTTATTTAAGTGTTATTAATGTAACTAAAAGATTTGTGTAACTGGTGTTTATTTTTTTCTAAATGGTGAGAAAGCATTTTTCATGTACAAAGTATTTTACTTGCTGTTAAATATGTGAATGTTAATGAATGTGTATTGTTAAATATGTTTTTGAATTAACATGACCCATACATTTCTTAGAAAATGAAATTGTATAGTTTTAAAAGTGATTCAAAACACATTCCTTAACATGTGTAACAGTTTGATTTTATTTCTGTTTATTTCTCTGCTTTTAATGGCTGGAATACACTACTTTTAAAAACAAGACATCATACACTTGCAGACTGTTTGATAGTTTCAGATAGAAACACATTAACTGATCAAATCTGCAGATGTTCTGCCTTTAAAAACGAGCATGCTAACAAATAGAAAACAAGTGCTTCTTCATTCATTAAAGACCTTTACAGCAGTATTCAGTCTTTAAATCTTTTTACGCTATTGTTTAAAAATGTATAAAGGCAAAGTATTAGCGAAAACTATCAAAAGGTGCGACTGAATGCAAACTAAACGTGAAAAAAAGTACAAATAAACTTTCTTTAAAATGCTATACGTATGACATTTCTGCATTTATATATTCCATACTTTACATTCAATTTAATGAATGGCAAAAGTTGAACAATTAACATTAATTAGCAGTAAATCTTTACACAAGAGGGCGCAAGTTAGCTGATTAGTGAGGCAATGATCTCGTGCACCCGGAGAACTTTACAGCGGCTGAAAAACAAAATGTAAGTATAAGACATAAAGCACAATTAAATGAACTGGCTCAATTGTAATAATATTGTAACTTTCTAGTTTAACAAAAACTCCAGATAAGAACAAGGGGAAAACCATTTTTTGAAAAACAATTATATATCTTGTAAATAATTATTCGTTAAAGAATAGTTTTGTGTTGCAATATACTATTTGAGCATATTATTGTGACCTTAGCCAGCGATTAAAAATATATCGTTTATGACTGAACTCGCTGCCTGTACTATGCATTGCAAATTTGGCCACTGAGTATGGAGACTTTGTTTAATGGTATTTGGTTTAAATCCCTTGTTAATCCAAAATTGGATTTACGTTTTTTACGTGACATTTCTTGCATTCTCTATGTATTTGTGTTTCTTACATCTTTATCATGGCAGGTTCCACAGAGGCATCCAAACAGGCCGTTGATCATCTGTATGGCACAGAGGATGAGCTGCAGGCCATTGACCACCAACAGTGTTGAGAACAGACCTACATTAAACTCCACCACGTTTTTTGGCTCGGTGCAAAATCCCCACATGTCACGATTTTTAAGGTAACTATCATTCCTGAGGGATAGAAAACACTTGAATGAATCAAAAGACAATCTAATAAATGTAAATAAAATGAAAGTAAACAAAACAAATGTGTCGTTTAATGCTTAAATGTGTAGACTGATGTGAAGTGGCTCTTACAGATCTTTGAAGGGAGTTGACCAGAGCAGACCTACTTTACAGTATGGCCCATTGATAAGGCCCACCAGTGCCACTACGAAACTATAAAGGGCACCAACAACTCCCACCGCTGCAAATAAAATTGACAGAAACATCTAAAACAGAAAATGGGAATGTTTTAGTAAACTACACACAAATATGCAAACATGTTTACTTGAGTGGCATTAGGTTTAAACTGTTATTTACATTTAGTCATTTAGCAGACGCTTTTATCCAAAGCGACTTACAGATGAGGAAACATTGGAAGCAATTATAACAACATAGGCAACAAAATACATAAGTGCATCAAAACTAGTCCATTAAAGCCTAGCACAGTATATAAAGCTAAGATTAGTGAGGTTAGTAATTTATTAATTTGTTTTTTAAGAAGGAAAGGGAAGATAATTAGGATAAATCAATCTGCGACGCGTTGATGGAAGAGATGCGTTTTAGGCGTTTTTTAAAGATGGCAACCGAGTCTGCTAATCTTGTAGCAGCCGGTAGATCATTCCACCAATGTGGAACAGATCCAGAGAAGGTACGAGAGAGTGACTTTTTTCCTTTTTGGGATGGTACCATCCCAAATTTAATCTTTAATCACTAAGTGTTTGTGTCTTGTGACATTAAAAAACTCCTGATCTGTCACTGTAAGACTTTAATTCTTGTTAAAGTGTTAAAGTTCCCCCAAAAATAATATTCTGTCATCATTTGCTCACCCTCATGTCATTTCATACCTGTAGAAATTAATTTTGGAAAGAAATTTGGAAGAATATTAGCAATTTTCAATTCTGTGACATCATTAACTGCTACAGTAGAACAAAAATAAATGTTAGTCAAAGGGGTCCCAGAACTGTTTGTTTTCCTGAATTCTTCAAAATATCTCACTTTGTTCAACAGAACAAAAAAAAGATACAATATATTTTCCTACTATGGTAGTGGAAGATAACTGATAACATTCTTACAAATATATTTCTTTGTGTTTAAGAGAACAAACACATTTATACAGGTTTGAAAAAACCTGAGGGTGAGTACATGATGACAGAAAGGTTGTACAATCAAGTCACAATCTCCAAATATTTGCTAAAGAGATCCGAACCATACGCCAGTCAACCATTTCCAGTGCAGTTTCCAGTTTACTTTTTTACAACATAGGAGTGCCTGTGTATTTTCAAACTAATCTGTTTTATTCACTCTGTCAAGCACATGACAAATGTTCTTCGCATCACATGTAAACAATTACATTCTAAATGTGCTCATTCCCTGCGTTCTAAGAAGCTTCACTCAACTGAGATATAACACAAGTTATAAGCACTGTAGATCTGTATCATGTTATAACACAGTCATCAGTTTGAGTATTAGTTTTTGTATATGTTTCGTGTATGTGGTTGTTTATATTCCTTGAGCTTTATGATATTTGAGCTCTTTAAGTTTGATATAAATAGACACAGAGTTTAAATTTAAACTGGTCGGAGCTTCGTTTTACTGTACATGACCGTTTTGTCCCTGCAGAGTTAATGCACATTTCATGGTATTTATAAAGGATGGCTAGCGCACAAGCTTTTACATAACTGAATTTCTAAAGGATTATAGATATTTATAAAATGCAAACTAAAAATAACTGAGTCTGTTTGTAGGTTTGTAGCTCACCCCACAGCGGTTACCACAGCAGCCCTTCTCTCCAGTCAGGTGAATATAAAATGCAGGAATCAAAACCTGCAGGTAGAGAAAAAAATATATATTTTGATGAATTTTTCATATTTAACTTATTGCATGTTTATGATACTTATATTGTTTATATTTTTACAGTATTATTATTGATACATCAGTATATGTCTAATTGATTCCAACACTAATTGAGTTACATCATGCAACACTTTTTTTTCATTTTTCCCACTAACAAAATACTCTAGAATACTAAAGCATTTACAAGTTTATCCGTTTAAAATAGTTAATACTAGAGAATACTCTTGTGTACTGTGGTAGTTTTACTATGCTTTAGTAAAATTACTATATATACTACAGTGTACTACAATTTGTACAACCGTTTACTGCAGTTAATACTAGAGAATACTCTTGTGTACTGTGGTAGTTTTACTATACTAAAGTAAAATTACTATACATACTACATTGTAATACAATTTACAATAGTCTAGTATAGTAAAAACTTTAATATATGACCATACTTTTTTTAGGCGTTGCCCAACTATCTTTTTTGGTTTTGTGTATATTTATCTAGATATTATTCAAGTTTTTTTATCAAATAAGAATGCATTTTTATACTTGATCCCAATTCAAACTGATTAAATAAAAATATTTTGCAAAGAAGTTAATTGAAGAAAACAGCATGTGACTGACAAGAACCAAACAAAACTTACTTTTTATATATATATTTTGGTTTTACATACACTTTTATTCTTTAAACTTATATTTTAATAAACTCACCAGTACACCCCCTCCAACCAGTCCTCCCATGTATTTGACCTCCTCTGTAAGTTGTCCATTCTGCGCGTATTTAACATCCCAGCCAGGGAAAAACAGTATGATGTTACAGATTATCGAGATGAGCGCCAGTGGATACAGAGTTCCCCCGACACATAGCGCACATTTTCCGGTACACATACTGCAAAATGTGTATAATCCTTAAAGTCTGAAAAATGTAATTGCTACGATATAAAATTATTTAATTGTAGTATTTTATAGAAACTTTCTCAACTCTACAATAAGCTTCACGTCCCACTGATCCCTCAAAATTAGAGTGTCTTTCAGTGTGCTGAGGTCTTTATAAACACTGGCTGGACATTTGTTATTGAGTTAAGATAAGACAAGACAAGCCCATGTAATTCTTCCTCTGACCACACCCTGCGAGAACTTATAAAACGCAATAAAACATACAATATATACAATTATATGTACTGTTGTTTAAGCTGTGTGCCTAGAGTATAGTATTATCATTTTATATATTTATACATGACAAACAAACCTATTTTACTTCGAAACCAAGAAGATGAGGTTCCTACTTTTGAAGAAAACACAATGACACACTATTGAATCAAAGCCACATTTTAAAATTCATACACATGTTTAGACATTCTATGCATTTAACAGACATGTTTAAAGACACAAAACCAGGCTCTGGTTGTCACAACAAATAGAAACACTCTATCTTTAACCCTTCAGATGCAGTCTGAGTCAGAAGTGACGTGAAGGATTTTATGGCATATTTAAACAGTGGTGACAGGCACAGATGTATACAATGCACTGTTCAACTCTAGGGAAGTGTTTGCACAGGGTACTCTAAAACAAATGCACCACTGGACTTTGGACCATCTCTGGTGTGAGAAAACACTGTAAAACAAATAGTACTGTCTAACAGACAAATTATCAATATGGGATTTTCCAGTATAACAAAAGGGCTGCCACTGAAGTTTATGGGGCACACGACAAAATGAAAAACTTTATACATCCAGCACTGTTAAGATGCTTTAAGCAGGGTCTCATTGGTAAAGTGTCCACAACAATGTTCCCGGTGGTTACTTCACTGACGTTGGCCCTCCTAACAAATGATTTGTCAATACTGCCCTTTTTATGTGAGACCAAGTAGAAAAAATGATACACACACTGTACATGTATAAGATCAATCGTTTTCACAAAGTTTACACAGGGTTTGTGTTTGTAAAAAGGAGCAGTCAGGGTTGATTAAACACCGGAAGAGCTCGTATGCCTTTTTTCCCATTTGCCTAACCCCAACATCCTAAAACATACTGACCCACCCTTTCAAGCAAAGCACAGACAAAGACGGTCTTTCAAGACAAACTATCAAACTGCCAAGAAATCATATCAGAATGTTCATTGTTATTTGTTTGAGTTTTTTAAGCATGTGTGTAAAAGTACATAATGCAAGACACCTTTCTGTTTAAAAGAATGTGGAACAATGTCAGATTTCTAAACACCTCTTATCTTGCTTTTGTATTATTTTATGACTTCCTCTTATATGTCATGTTTTATCAATGACATTCTTATAATTTTCAATGATTAATAATTTATGCCAAACGCACATACACAAGTCACAGAATAATGCACAACACCGGATGTGTCCAATGCTCTTTTCTTGACCTTTAACTAAAGTGTGTATCCGGTATAGTGATTCAATTATTCTAATGCAATCAGTTATTATCACAAACACCAGAAATGATCAATGAACGTTTATTTATTTATAGTAAAGCAATAAAATGCGATACCGTTTAAAAAACTTTACTGTTTAGGCTCTGCATATCTTTATTGGGAAAATATCGAATCATAAAAGAAAGTTGAATGTTGCGTGTGCGCGTGTCAGGAATGCATCTCCTAGTATACTTGTAGAGAATGCGCCCTCTACTGGACAAATGACCCCTCTCTTCCATGAATCCTACGCCCCTGGTGCTGATGGGAAACACAACCATGACCCACACATCAGCCGTATACAGAAACGTTTAATTTACAAAAGGTTAAAACAGTGAAAAGTTTACCGAAGTCGCGAATTTTCTTTGATTTGACCTAAAGATACCGAGATGAAACCACTGGGGAACGGTTACTACTTCGAGTTGTATAACCGTGCACGTGCACGCCCACCTGAACGTCACATTCTATTGGTTTAGACGCTTTGCAGTCAAACTAGTCGAATTTACGAAATAGTCCTGATCGTAACATTTGTTATGCCAGTTGTTTAAATGTCTGAAAGGGTTAGCTCAGAAGCCAAACAACCACAATCGGTTTAATTCGCTTTCGGAAAGCTGCTGTGTTGTTTTTAAGTCCACTGTAAAAAGTTACTACGACCACCGACAGGGCATTAACTATGGATACGTCTGGGGAAAGGACGATACCCCAACTGAAATAATTTTTATTAACTTTCATGCCAGAAAAATGTTATGACCAATTTTTCCTTCATTTCAACTTCATACACGGTGAGGGTTGATTTTATCTCAGTTAACATATTTACAAAATGACAAGGAACAAAGCATTCACACAAAAGTGACATTGGGCCACACCTTTTGAGATAAGTCACAGCTGACACAGTTGACATAGTCTACAATTTATTAAGTTGAAATCTTCTTATCATTTATATTATTTTGTAGTGCCCTGTCTGAAGATTGTCATGAGTAAGACTATGGGAATACTGGTTTTGATGGCAACTGTTTTTGGTGAGTGGCCCACTTTATTTGATACTAACAAATCT
Source organism: Barbatula barbatula (assembly GCF_947034865.1). Lineage (NCBI taxonomy): Eukaryota > Metazoa > Chordata > Actinopteri > Cypriniformes > Nemacheilidae > Barbatula > Barbatula barbatula. Next base: position 22,470,291 of record NC_136767.1, on the reverse strand, counting down.
GTTTAAGTTTTACATTATTCTCATTAAGTTGTACTATACGTTTCATTTGTACTATTTGTTTTCACATGTTTTCCATCATATTATTATGTATTTCGTCACAGCCCCACTGGCTCAGATTGGGAAAGTAGTTTGGTCTGGAAGATCTGATGGTTTGTGTGCGGAATCTGTCTTTCTGGAACTGCTGGCCATCTCTGCTCATGGAGCCTTCTGCTACAGGCAAAACTTTCCAACTGAGTATAACGGCATTTCTATAGTGAAGTCTGTTTTGGACATAGAAGTATGTGCTTGCTAAGTATGTGTTTACAGTCTTGCTAAGACATGCAGGTGTGTGTATGCAGAGCCTGGGGGGAAAGTTTGTTTGCACTGATCCAGATTGCTTTTCTGATTTTTCTCATCCAACACTACAGAGGAAAAACTATGAAAGGTCAGAAACAAAATCACAGAATCAGTGACAGAACTTAATTATGTACTACTTATTTCAATATATGTGTTCTTTTGTTTCACACAGGTGTATATCTTCTTGCTCTATACTGTGCCTTCGTGTATTTCCTGGTTTCGCCTTTGACCCCTGTGTCAGTGGTTGGGACACTGCGGGAGTGGAATGTCCTGTTTGTTATTGCTGGCAGGGTGAGATACGACTTAAATCCATAAGAGAGAGTGTGTACATTTGCAAGGAGCAATCCTTTATTTGTGTGTACATATTCAGCTCCTCCAGGCATGCAGTAACTACAGATGTGGTCACACCGGCCAGCTCTCAGCTCTCTCTATTTTGTTGGTCTTTTTTGGGTCTCTAGGGCGTATCTTCAGTTCATTACAGGTACACAAACAAAAACACATTCAGTGAGCTAACAGGGGAGAAGTCAGTGTTGATGGATCAAGCACTATAGTCTGAAAGAACAAGCCCAAAATATGGATATATTATAGTAGGAACTTTGAACGCCAGCACTAGGGGAGGAAAGGATAAACAAACTGCCATGATAAAAATCACATAATGTAGCGTGCGGTCAAAAAACAGGTGTGGAGATTTGATAGCTGATTAGAAGTTAGTCACACATTGTAGTGTTATAAGGTCAGAACACTAGCCCAGAATTGTTTTCTAAAAACAAGCACAAAAAATTCCAATATTTATTATACAATTGCACTGTACTGTACAATACAAGCAACTTAAATAACGAATAAATGAATAAACAGGTCCTGCTTGTAATAGTTACTTATAATACTATCTTTGGTAGAATTTGTTTTTGTGTTATATTTTAGTAATATTTTCTATGCTGTCATGTTAATAATCTCTCTTTATTTTCTAAGGAGACTGGCCTATCACTCCCAGCTCAGTTGCATTCAGTGGCTTGTTGTTGCAGTGGAGTGATCCTAGCACAGATTCTTTTATACTGGAATATATGCAGCATAGAGAAAGTGAGGCAAGTGTATAAAGAGAAGGCTGAGTAAAGGTGTTTAAGAACCTTGGCAGATGTGAAGAATCTCACATAGCTTGTTGAAATGCTTATTTTATGTCTGCTACTTAAAACTAGTTCAAATCACTAGTTAGTGCAAGACAATACAGTATATTGTACTCTCTAAGTCTTATGCATTCAATACATGCCAAAAACCGTTCTAGTGTCAAATGCAGTGCTACATTTGGATAACTTTGCTTTCTCTGCACACGAAGAGATAGTTTTCCTTTTTCTTTTTTTGCGTTGTGCACATTTTGATTAACAAAGGGGTTTGTGTTTTTATTTGGGCTTAAGTCATCAGAAGTAAACTTATTTGATTGATTTGGTAAAACAAAACTAGCAAACACCATAAACATACAGTGTAGTTTAACGTTTTCAGTATTCTTTAGTATTTAGTAGAACAGTATTGATTTGCTTGTCAGTATTATAATTTTGGAAAAGCCATGATTTGGTATTTTTTTTCTGTGGTATTCACAGAAGAAATGAAATATGTGTAGTAAATGTTTTGTAAAGGGTCCTTAAAAACATTTGATACATATGCATTAAATTGAGGTTATTTTATAGCTCATGTTTCTTATTGAGAGAAAGTCATAAATAACTTTTTAAACGGATAAACGTTTGCACACAAACTTGGATAATATACATTCTTTGCATATCAGATGGGGTTGGTGAGATTTCCTGACAAATCAGGCTTCACAAAGCGGAAGCATCAAACTCAAGTGAGCTTGCAGAAATAGAACGCTAGGTGGCAGAAGAGTAGTGTTTCCTGTACATGACATCTAATCTTTGTAATTTATGATGTTCACTATTTCTGTGGCCTTCTTCAGTATTATTATAACTAATAGTTACATTATTTACACAAATTAACACCCCAGAATGTGTGTGTCCATTAAACATTATTGTGTGTACTTTCAGTAATTTTAGTCTCATGTTGTTTTTCTTGTTTAATTTTGATGTTATGATTTATGCAGTACACACTTCACATTTCCAAACACCCTATTCTTAAGTAAAATATAATGAGTCAATTTGTATAAAGTTGTTGATTTATTCTTTTAGGAAATGATTTTTAGTCAAACTGGGCGAAACTATTTTCGGGATTAGTTGGAAAATCAAGTCTTGTAAAGATATTGAAATGACGTCCAGCGTGTCCTTTACTGTTGCTTAGGAGCTGTGTTGACAGTGTGGTATGGTTTGTTTGTCGGGTCTGGTTGTGTAGTCTTGGCTCTGTCTGCTTTGTGGGAGGTCTTCTCCGTTGGCTGTGTGTGTATTTCCGGAGCAATGAAAACTTGCTGAAACATGAGTCATAAAGAGTTTGTGTGCCTGCGTGTGGTTCTCTCCTTATCTACCTGTCCGAAAGATCTCAATCTACCATCAGAATGATCTAATCTGCTTGTCTGTGTGGAAACACCAGGCCATGCGTGTGTTTGTGCGGCCTGCCCATGAGGGTCTGAAAGTATTGACTTTGTTTGTGTACACACGGCTCGTGAGGACTTTATTTTTAACCTAACTTCCTTAAAGTAACTTATGTATTCCTTTTTATTTGGAATGTGTTTATGATCGCGATACTTTGATGTGCTGTTTGGGTGTGTTTGATAAGAAGCCCATTGATGCGGTTTGTCTATGTATCTGAAGAATGTGATCTTGATGCTCAGTGTGTGTTTCTATCTGTGTGGGCTCCACCGGAGTGGCTGATGATACAGATCTTTTTGTAGACTTTAAATCACAGTGTTCTGACATTTTAAGCAAAAAAATCCAATAAAATTTTTTGAATCGCTGCAGATCAATGCCATCTACACAGAAGTAAATTAGTGTAAAATGAAAACTGCTTCAGTAATATTGGAGGACTTGTTTCATGTCTGTTGGTCTTTCTCTTAGAAACTACAAGAAAAGAACAGCTGCAGTGAATCAATACTTAAATCTGGGTGCTGTAATCCCTCTGTAGTTCACCGTGCCACGTCAAAGCGTCTCCTGTGTGCTCACAAAGTTATTAACAAATAATATGCCAGCTAAACATAGTTGTTGAAATATGAAGTGACGTATTGTTTGCATGCTTGAGCAATCTGTGTGCGATAGCTTGTGCGATGTGAAAGGTGTGGAAAGGCCACCTGTCACACATCATATCTGCTACGGTTTTACAAAAATGTCTTCTTGGCCTGGCCAAGTTTGATTTATATGAAGCAGAAAATCTGTTTTAGGAATGTTTTGTAAAAAAAAATTAGCAATGATAAAATAAAAAATGTATAATAAAATGGATATTTTTAGTCTATATAAGGGACATATATTTATTAAAATTAATAGAGAGAGAGAAGAGAGAGAGAAGAGAGAGAGAAGAGAGAGAGAAGAGAGAGAGAAGAGAGAGAGAAGAGAGAGAGAAGAGAGAGAATTTAAATAGGCACCCTGAATTAAGTTTTGATGGAGGCTGAACAAGGTCCTGAAAAGCTTCTCTGTATGAAGTGCTGTTACGTCAGTGCAAACTCATTGTCTTGCAACAAAGATGGAAACCCCTTTTAAAAGACGTACTTTAATAAACTTGCCGCTTGTGCCCACCTCATATCCGTGATTACAGCTCTCTAGAGAAACATGTACCTCCCCACACACTTCTTAAACTCTCACATGAACCTAATAAACAGTATATTTCCAGTGGTCTTTATTTTAGATAGTATTTATATTTTTTCACCATTTTTTGGGTTTAACATGGGGCACCCATTGTGTCCATACCATAGAAGTGAAATGTTCTGGCACCAACATTCTTCAAAATATCTTCTTTTGTGTTCTGCGGAAGATGTTCTGGTTGGAAATGACAAGAGGGTGAGTTAATGATTTTTAACTTGTGCAAATCATTTCAACTTACTGTTTTAAAATTTGGTTGTTGTATCTTAAAATTATGTTGAAATTGCTTTAAATTGTTAGTTGAAATAACTGAAGTCAACTTGTATAATCCTTTGGCAGCAAAAAAATGTTTACAGTGTATGATTGAAGCTCAAGGGAACGTTCAAATAATTAAAATTTCTGAAACACTGACTCACTACCAGCAAGTGTTCTGTGTGACGTTAGTTAAACGTTTGTGACGACATTTGGCTTGTCAGTCTGTTTTTTTTCATGCTTATTTTCCATGCACGATTTGTTGGTGGCAAATTGTTGTATAACTCTCCCACGAACAGACGCCACACCTACAATCTGACAGACAAACCTGCAATACTTCTCTCTCTCTCTCTCTCTCTCTCTCTCTATCTCTTTGTTTGAGAATACAAGTCAACCATAATTGGGTTCTAGGTGGCATTCAACCGGACAGCAGTGCAGAAGTATGCTGTTGGTCCTGCTCTTTGTTGTAGCCCTGAACTGGAGCATAGCGATTTTGTCCTGCTAGCCACAAACAAATAGATATATCCAAAAAGAAAAAATGTGCGTACACACATTGTAGGCAGTTTAACTTTATCTAACTGTTTCATTGTACACACAAACTGAAGCTTGTCCTAAACAAACTTGTGGATTTGTTTGTGGCCTGGTTGTCATCTAGTGTTTCCGAACTAATGTGACCTAAGTGTGACTACATATTTATAGTATAAAAAAGTACATTTGTGACTCTTTTGGAAGTGCTGTTTTTTCCGCAAATCAAGATTAATTCTAAGTATCAAAGTCTGAACCTTATTGCAAGAATGAATAGTTTAGACTTTTTTGTGTTCTAAATTGTCCAGCAAGACTGTCACCGTTTGGGAACGTTTTTAATTTATTCTTCAAGTGAGTTTTATAACATGTAAATGTTTTTTCGACTGAAATTGTAGTCTCTTGTTCTCTCTCGCTCCGGTGGGTGTGGGGTTTTGGGGTTAGTTTGGGGGATTGCTGTTGCTTTGGGAACAACCTGTGGAAGCCTCTGTTTGTTGCTAGGAGATTTTATGCTTTCAACTAGAAAATCTGGCTCCCCGTTCAACTGAACCCCCACACATGCACACCAACAGTTGGACACAAACACACACACACGCATACACGCACACACCACAGTCACTTAATTTTGAAGTTTGCCAACTGATTAATTCGGAAAATAAGATGTTAATATCAAAACAAATAGAAATTATTCTTGGCAAATTTCATTGTTTGTCTTGCATTTGATGTTGCCACACATATCATTGACTATTCCCACTTGCCACCTGTTGATTTCACATTATAGATCACGCAATACTTTAACTACCAATATACAGCTATTTATATTTTGTATTTTTATTGTATTTCCTTTTATTCTTTTGTTTCATACCATGGCGTTTAAATGTGCTCTCCCACAAACGGTAGACATTAAGGTCTTATTTCCCTCAATACGACTTCCTGCAATCGAGTTTATGGGTCCAGCTAGGACTATATTTGCGGTCATATGCCTGTTTATAGCTCCCATCCCCCTTTCAAAACTCTTCCTCGCCATCTCCCCCATTGCTCCCCTCCCCTCCACCCCCGATTAGCCGGTCCTGACTGCACCATTACCATGAGAATAGCGGGGAGCAGCGAGCGGGTTAAGCTCGGGACTGCTGAGAGAGGGGAGACGAGGCACTCAATGCAACGCTAATTTTCTGCCCGGTGGGAGAGCGAGAGAATGGAGAACAAAGGCGAGCATAAGAGGCGCTGAGAACTGCGCGCTTTTACTGCGCGCACCTGCGTGCTCAAAAGCGCAGGACAATGAGACTCCGAAACGGCCAATTACGGCCCGGACAGCCACTCGCTTTCTCTCCTGGAAAAAAGCGGGCAAAGTATAAAAAAATAGAGAAAAGGGAGGGATATTCTTCCGACCTCTGTGTTTTGATCCTCCTAACTTTTATCAGTTTTAATCGATGTCCACTTTCTTCCAGAAGTTAGGTGTCGTAGGTCAGATGTCCCATCAGCACTCGCCGAGACCCCGTCCCTCCCAAACCAGTGTCCTCTACGCGCATTGTTCCCTTGACTTGCTTAATTTGGTACGTTTTAGCTCATTATAAAATGAGTATATCGACTTAAATGCGTTAATATCGGGAGCGTAAGCCGCTATCGTATTAACGATGAATTAAAAGAGGCTGGTCGGATTTAAACTGACAAGGGTTTATTTGCCGTATGGAGAGAATACATTTTCAGTGGGGTTTGATTAAATATCGAGGGGAAACGCTCGTTTTAGTAATATCGCAATAAAAGGTCGATGTGTTTGGGTTGGGTGGTGTTGCTGGCGCGTACACTTATCACATTATCGAATGCGTGAAAGTGTGTAGGTTGTGGCGCAGCAGTTACACCTGTCATCTTATCATTACACAAACTTGAGCTTTACTTTATTTGCAATTTCTTTCTTTTTTAATCTAGATGGAAATAGCTGCTAAAGTGTTTAAGTGGCTTTGTTTTTCATGTTAACAAATACATGTTCTGTACTATATTTATGTATGCCAGTGGAACTTGTGTAGTTGAATAATTAACCAAAATATTTGTTATAATGTTTTACTTAAACTTTTAGCAATGACATTAAAGTAAATGAAAATGTTATGATGCTAAAGTTCAGTAGCATATGAAAAGTTTTAAGTAGCTTCATTTTCAGATTCTGTAAGAAAGAAAAAAAGACAAGTGTACAAAAATAATAAAATACTTTATTACATTTTTGTTGTTTTTTCTAACAAGGTTGTCCAGTCACATACAAGATTATTAACCCTTACTATAAGGGCTTTAAAGTAAAAAAGAAAACATTTCACAACAATACATTCTTAGTCAAACAAAGTGTTTTAACAAGCTCATGGTTTTAATGAACGTCATTCAAAACGATTTGACTCCATCCTTTTTACACAACACTTCTATTTACAGTGTTCTATTTCTCAACAGAGTTGAGAATTAATTGTTCTTTTTTTATAGAAAATACAGTCCAATCCCTCTAAGCAGGATCTCTATTTCATTTTCATTTTTTAATGCAAGAAAAATCAGTTGAAACTCAGGGCACAATATATCTATACTAACGTAGAAAAACAAAAATGTCTACACCGTTGTGCATTTAAAATGTTCGTGTTAACTAAAAAATGCAGAGCAGCACAATGAGTCAAATGAGTTTTATGGTATGAAATCTTAAAAGTAAAATGTGGGTGATTTGTTCTGAGGCGTTTAGATGATGAAGATAAGCAGCGACCAAGGGAATGTGTGCTCGGTTTCTTCCCCTCTTGCACTATGTAGTGTTTTCAGTCATGCCTTTGAATTCGGTAATCAATGAAATATTAACTAGCTGGCGTAAGGTTTTAACTATGCAAATAACCAGTAATCAACCAGTCAGGTGCATGGCTAAAACCAATGACCAATCGATTAACGAAAGGAAAATCTGCCATGTTTTTACTCAACTAGCAATTCCACAACAGTGCACCAGGCCACAGTTAAGACCACCGTTATCTACCACTATATAGAAATCAAAAACATGGTCCTTTGGGTGAAACACATTTCACACAATGTTCAGGCACTTTAACAAGTCCAGCTGCCACAGGTCTTCCATTTCAACCGTGTGTCCACACACCCTCATCCTTTTTTACCATTCAAGCTGACCTTTAATGTTCATACATCTACAGCACATCGAGTCATGTGAGCCCACATTGGTGGCCCACAACAAGCCTCCAGACTCGATACAGGAACGTAACAACAGTTTCCTGATCAGATGTGAGTGAGAGGTGCCGTGCCACTGAGGTAATGCTGTTGAATGTTGGAGTAACCTCTCTGTGATCCACTGTCTGTGGTGTCTCCACCCGGGATATACATGCTAATCATGTCCCTCAGGTCGCCTTGTAAAGGACCCCGCTGGTGGTTGTGGGTTCCGGTGGGTGAGTGGGACACTTGGTCTGGTTTCACCATGGACATAACCGGGCTGGGCTGTTGTTGAGTGCTGCTGTAGGACATGGGGCTGGAGAAAGAACATTGGAAAGATTTATTATGACATGACATAAAAACATTTCTATAAAGGCTATATTGTATAGTACACATGTTGTTTTGGTTCCTACGTAAAAGTGCAAGTATAATGATGTACACAGAGCGGGTGCGAATGTGCGTAAAGATAATAAACTTACTTGTAGGAGTTTGCGCCATTCATGTAATTTTGCGCCGTGGCCATGGCAGACGGATATTGCAGGGCAGACAAATCATAGCGATGCAGTTGCTGACTGTAACTCAGGGCATCACTCTGCATCCCAGCATAGCCACCTGTGTGACCCCAGCCGTAGCTATCCATCCGCGGACTGCCTCCCGATCCTTGCGCAGCGGCCGCCGCCAACAAGTTGCCGGCCGATAGAGGATACTTGGCAGCCGGGTTGTCCTTCTTCAGAACCGGTTTCGTTTTACGACGGGGCTTGTATTTATAATCTGGGTACTCCTTCATGTGCAGTGCACGAAGTCGCTTGGCCTCGTCAATAAACGGCCGTTTCTCGGCGTCGGTCAACAGCTTCCACTCCGCGCCCAGGCGCTTACTGATTTCGGAGTTGTGCATTTTAGGGTTCTCCTGTGCCATCTTGCGCCTCTGACCCCGAGACCAGACCATAAATGCGTTCATAGGCCGCTTAACTTTGTCCATAGGATCGACGCTCTGTTGTTGGTTGTTGACAGCCGGTTTGGTGGCTCCGTGAGTCACCCCGTGCGTAACTCCACCGCTAAGCTGGGTCATTCCCTGCGCGCTCTGGTGCGTCTGCGGCACGGACGACTTCATGTCGTGCTCCAGCATGCTGTACATAGCTGATCAAAAAGACGGGAAGTGATACTAAAGTATCACAGTCAACTTCAAACTGACTTTAAATCAAATCCACACTTACTTTCAGTGACCGCCAAATTTAAAACGTTGACGCACTTGTTTTATGGACACATACGTCCAAAAAGCTAAAGAAAACTGACCAAAACTGTAAGGAACAACTACTTGTAGATGACCAACGGCAGTCAACGCGTTCTGAAATGACGTGAGTTTGTCCTAAAAAGCAAACAGGTCCGAGATCAAACTCTGCGTCTTGCCCGGAACTCTTTCAGTGCTTGAGTGATAATAGAATTTCATCACTGTCCGCCTACAGCTGCTTTCTTTCTCTCCACATTAGCATCACTAAAGAAGGGGTGCGGTGAATGTGGAGAGACCATGAGCAGGAGGAGGATTCAGTTAGGGGGAGAAGAAGAGTTTCTGTCTTCACCTGCAACTCTTTACGCTGAGGTTACAAAATAACTTTTTATATTTACATTGGTCATTTTACACATTACGCATTACATGTTTGTAAAGTTTTATGAAAAGACATTATAATGACACGTTACACAGTTTGTCAGGCTCAATGACTGTGAAGCAAAAAAGTATAATAATAATTACAAAAAGTGAAACAGAATGTACCTACTGAAAGCCATTTGTCCAATACTTCGATTAATGACACTTCATAAATGTAATACTTTAATTAAAATGATTCTGAAAAACAATGCCTCAACAAAAACAATTATTTATAACACCTCACAAATAAGATCAAATAATTAATCTGGCATCTTATGTGATGTTGATTTTGTCCTTTAAGAGCATGTTTGTCACTTTCACTTTTTTTGCCAGAGGCCTCTTAATTTTGCCCCCTGCACAAATGTTAAGTGTGCCCCAGCACACCAACTGTGTTTCTAAAGTTTAACCCATTTTTTCCTTTTTACAGCCATTTGTAAATAATGTTTCTACTCTAAAGTTACAGTATGTTGTAGAGCATTATTTAGAAATCAATTTGGTTGGCCAATAATACAGAGTAGGGTACTTTCACCACTTAAAGGAAGCAAAACTTACTTAAACAGCATCATATTATAACAACAGCATTGCTTTTCCCACATCTTGATACAACATTTCTTATTTTAAAAGGAAGATCAATGTATCATTTGTAAGTTGCTTTGAAGAGAAAAGTCTGCTTAATGATAAATGGAACATCAGTAATGTTGTTAATGTTGAGAATGGACACTTTTGGGATAAATAAAATACTGTTAGTTTTATGTTTTTAACACACTGTTAAGGCTAGTTCACACTGTACCTACAAACACTAACATATTTGGTTGTTGGGTTTTGTTGGATCAGTGTTTCAACCTTGTTGGTGTTTGTTGGGCGAGTGTGAAGATGACACGCTTTAAATTCAACAGTCAACCTAACACATGTAACAGCAGTGTGAATAGTGGGACTGTTTTTCTACATTACCTTACACTTTTTTATGTAATGCTATATAAATATTGTGGCCTGCATGAAACATGCAAAACACACCGTTCTGTGTATCTCACAAAACATTTCTTACAGCAAATTGACTTTCAATAAAGAGCACTTTAAACCAACTTTAGTGATGTTTTTTTGGAGTAGTGGGTAAAAACGTTTCCCCTCTTTTTTTTGTTTAGCTGTCCTGTGTGATGCTGTTGAATTCAGATCTGTTCCACCCCAGTGAGCCATCTCTCTAATGACTGCAGGTGTGAGTAGTTACTCCTTATCACCCAGTCAAGTCATACACATTAGTTTCTATAGGCATCACTTCACACATCTTTTGTGCTCCTGTATCCCCAAACACAGCCACTACGACTGACCATCAGAAACAAGTGTGACAATGACCTCCCCCCCTCTGAGTTCAGCTTGTAATAACACATCAGTTGAATGTTCCTATAAGGACTTCATAGAGCTGTTTAAAAGAATGACTTCATTTGGGTTCTTATAACAGCATTACTGCAGCAGTCTGCCCACTTATGAAATTTGTCGGTGTACAAGTCACACATTTTAAAGCGAGAGAAACTTTCTCACATCTAACGATGAACAAATTGTTGTGGAATAACTACTTAAGAGTTTTTAAACTGTTCAATGATTGAAACCATTCTAATAAGAAAGCTGCAAAAAACTGCTTCAAAAGATGCTTCGAGTCACTGTAAGACGATTTTTTGTCGTTAGGCGTAACGTCTCATGTTGTAAAACCTGAATCTCCTATGGGATTAGTGTGTCACACCAGGTACAATGACATGTTGAACGAGTTAAACATATGGCCCATTTCTTATTACGCAATTGCATAGATTAGCAACAAGTGGTATTACCTCAAGCGGAAGAATGCCAAAAATCTCACACGAGACGTTGTTAGCTCCCATTTTCTGCTGGCTCAGAGCCCATCATTACCAACCCCACTGTACGGCGTCAATATTGACTCGGGCCATTGTCGCGGGCCATTGTCACACACTTATTATACAATTAACCTTACTTTATGTGGAGGCTGAATATGGAGTGTGCCGGGGCTATTGTGCATGAGTCATTCTCATGTATGGGATCAGTCTCATTATAAGCAAGGGCCGGAGAATAAAGAGAGGAAACACATTGATGTCTCCTGGTGTTGTGTCGACAATCAAATCAAAATTTAAGTGGGGGCCTCGCTAGAGAGCCAGAGAAAGTCTGAAAAAAGCCAAACATCATACATGCGAGAGAGAGAAGCGGAGATCCAAAATGACAGATTGGATGGTTGGAGATAAAAGAGAGAGGAGGGATGAAGTGAGGAGGGGGGTTAGTTGAGAGCAAAGAAAGAGAGATGGACAGAAGCCGGGGAGGAAGAAAAGCAAGGGAGACAGCGAGGGGGAAAAAGGGGGTCGAGAAGAAAGAAGAAAGTAAGAGGGAGAGAAGCCGAGGAGGAGGGGGTTGGTTAGTCGCTGGAGAAAGTTCTTAAGCTTTTTCAATGACAAGCAGATTGAAAGCCCCTCTATTCAGAAGCTCCCCGGCTTCTGTTCTCATGTAAATGGAGTCTGCGGCCTTCCCTCCATCCATCACACTGCCCGGTAGTCCGGCCAGGCCTTTACGAGCCTCCCACTTGCGAAATCACCATGCCCCACAAACACTATGGCCGCGGAAGGGGGGTTGGGGAGGAGAGGCAGGGTGCGAGGAAAAGCAGAGAGGCCACCTACGCTGTGTGAGACATCATGAGTGTTAAAACTGTAACGGGCCACTGCGAATAGTAAAGTGCTTGTAAATATGGATGAAAAAAATGTATGATGTGGATAAAAATGATTGAAACTGGTGAAGTTCATGGATGAAGTAGACATACTTATTATTGCCAAACCGTGTTATATGTGCCACATTCATGACACTAGATTTTAAATGTAGCTTACATGTTGCTCAATATATCTCTTAACAAAATATTTTTTTTAAACCTGCTGTAGCAAGTCTTTGTAACTTGAATATTTTCTACTGGTCTAAAATGACATTGCATGCATTAAAGTCAGAAACAACATTTTTGCTGTTTTTTTTTCATTTTTAAATCTTGATAGAAACTTTTGGTTATATTTGTTTTTTGTTGTCTACTATAGGTTTAAACGGTATATATGTTTGTATGGAGCCTCCCTCCAGTGTTGAACCCTGGCATTACAAATTTCTCACATATAAAGACCTTTTATCCCAAGAGAGATAACACAACCTAAGTGAAGCATTTTCTGTACATTTATTGTTTAGGTAAAATGATTAGACTGCAGATTTCTTGAGAAGAAAGTTCACACAATACAAATGTAAAGTGATGCATGAAATCATGTAGTTTTTTTTATAAATGTCTTTAACCTAATCTTTTATGAACCATTGAAATTGGAAATATAAAATTGTGATGTGTGTCACTTAAAACCTGTATTTTTTTTCGAATATTTTGAAAAATGTTGGTAACAGAAAACTGGTGACCAAAATATCTTCTTTTGTGTTCCGCAGAAGAAAGAAACTCATACAAGTTTGAAAGGGCATGAAAAAAATGATGTCCGAAATTTATTTTTGAAGGTGAACTATCCCTTTAAGTGGTAAATTTGCAACAGTGGTTATAATTAGGACAGGAAACTCTATTATGAGTTATGCTGCAGCTTTATTGAACTCCCCCATCCCCAACACAACACAAACCAAATACAAAAATAACTTAATGTAGAAAAAAGTGAAATACCTCAATGTTGCTAAATGAAATATTTTTTCTCCATCACACATTTTTGTACCACTCAAGAGTTCAGTCAAGATCCAACCGAGCGAAGACTACCATGTATTGAAATACAGTAGGTCCTCAAACTTATATGCCAGTCGAGGGTGATTAAATAGCTCTGGCCCATAGTTTCACAGCAAATTGTACAGCACGTACAATGAATATAGAGTTGCTGGATTTGGAAGAAAACACTTTTTCTTAAATGGTCAATTTAAAAGCTAGCACACTGTGTGTCCAAAGTAAACCGCCAACACAAGGTGTTTTCTAGAAACATCAATGCATGTACAGAGGCATGAAATGCTGAAAATGTAATTGTAGTCAATTACTCATCCAAAACACCCTATGATTCCCATTTAAAACAATGACTAATCGAGAGCAGAATGAAAGAACTTACTGCTCATCTCTGCGAGAGGTGGCCGAGCTTGTACGTCACACTATTTATAGTATATTATAATTACATATTGGGGAGGATGAAGTGACTCAATTGTGATTGTGGAGCAAAGATAGAAGAAATGAACGATCCTCTACTTATTTTAGAAGTCCATAAACTGCAATATAGAGAGCAAATGGGGTTGTGGGGGTTTGGAGTGAGGGGGGTCAAAAAAACTTCTAGATCAGGTCAGCCACATTCATGGGCATCTCTTCTACGGTGGTGTTGTAGAAGGTCTCGATGTCCCGCAGAGTGCGCTTGTCATCTTCTGTCACCATGTTAATAGCCACTCCCTTCCTGCCAAAACGGCCTCCTCTTCCAATCCTGAGAATATCACAGAATATGTGTATAATAATAAAACTGACAATAGCCAGGTAGGTGTGCATATATGCAGAGGATCTAAGGATGGCAGTTAAGGTGGAGTTGACGCACTTCTAACCCAAGCCCTTCAGCTAATCCTAAACTCTTTGAGCCTTTAACCTCTACTCTATCTACCTTCTCCTGAGATTGCTGTTTGGAAACCGGCTCTGCGGGTGTAAACAGGCTCAAGGTTAGAGTGATGTGGAAAGTCATGTGACAAACCGACCTGTGAATGTAATTCTCTCGATTGGTTGGGAGGTCATAGTTGATCACCAGTGACACCTGCTGGACATCAATACCCCTGGCCTATGAATGAGATAATGAACAAAAACAGTCATTCACAGGTGTTCTCTCTTACGTTTTACATGTTCTTTATTTCAACACTGAGTTTCACATACTATCACTGACATTGCTAACGGTAGCATTTAACATGTGTTTTATGTGTGGCTTATAAAAGCTAAGGGAAAGGACAAAATGACCCAGCCAGAATGAACATATCTCTATCAGATACTGTTCAGAGAGGACTAGTGACATAAAGCAGTCTATATGCTCACCAGCAGATCTGTGGTAATAAGAACCCGACTGGAACCAGAGCGGAATTCCCTCATGATCAAGTCACGATCCTTCTGGTCCATGTCTCCATGCTTAAAAGGAAACACACTAAGGTTAAACAAACCCAAGTGCCGCAAACACCAAACTCTTATGTATTTCTTGCACTCACATAGATGCATCATCTATACTATGAGACAAATGCAGATTAGAATCGAAATGATGCCTGGCCAACAAATTATTCACACTTAAATCTTTTCTTCTCAATAAATTAAATGGGCTGGTAAAACATTGAACATTAAAGTCGTAATCATTAGGACAGTTCACTCACATACCTTTGTAGTAATTAAACAGTAAAATGCAAAAATCTATTATGAACGCCGGACAAAGTCAAAACCTAGAAAACATCTTACCTAATTGCTAACAAAAAGAAAGATCTTAAGATCAGCACCTGCATCTGCAGGTTACAAAACAGTTAGTACAACAAAAATGTCTTTGTTCTGTTGAACAAAGAAGATATTTGGAAGAATGTAGGAAAGCGAAACGTGCTGGGGCACTTTTGACTACCATTGTAATTTTTCGGTGGTGGCCAAGAACTGATTGGTTATGAGCCAAACAGTTTCACTTCCACTTCCACTTCCAAATATCTTTCCCTGTGTTCATTAGAACAAATACATTTGAACAGATGTGGAACAACTTGAGGGTGAGTAAATGAAGTAAATTTTAATTTTTGGGTGAACTGTCCCTTTAACACAGCAAAGTTCAACAGGTAATTTCGTGACTTCAAAATTCAAAATATATCAAATTAATAAATCAACCAATATATGTGAATATCGGATTCAGTTCTTTACTTACACAAAAAATGTGATGATACATTTTAATCTTTAGAGTAGAAATAATTTATACGATTTTTTACTTTTTATTGAAGTTGCAGCTAAAATGAAATAACCCACTTATTTTAAAACTACAGACCAAAGATAAAGACATTTTATTAATTTCAGAAAAAATGCATTGAAGAAAAAATCGGAATCGCCATGTTTCACTTAAAATAAAATCGGAAACGGCAAAGAAAATTGAAATCAGTGCATCTCTAGAATGAATACTGGCTAGTAAAATGTCAGCTTTACTGTATAAGCACAAGTGCTAGAGCGTTGCGTTAGCGGCACAAAACATAATGGGGTTGATTCCCAGGGAAGACAAACACTGATAAAATATATGCCGTGAATGCATTGTATGTCGCTTTTGATAAAAGTAAAAAATTATAAAACAAAAAATAACTGAACAATGGCCGTGTCAATATTTACCAGAGCTGAGACAGTGAAATCCCTGGCATGCATCTTCTCTGTGAGCCAATCCACTTTCCGGCGAGTGTTAATGAAAATCACTGCCTGAGTGATGGTCAGAGTCTCATAAAGATCACACAGTGTGTCCAGCTTCCATTCCTAACACATACAACAAGGAAGGGTTAGAAACATCACATTAATACCCTGTCAAAATAACCATCCTGTGAAATTCTTGTGTCCTGTGAAAGTCCATCGCTCAAGAATATATATTACACTTTTTAATGTTTTATTGTTCCATTGTCACCTCTTTCTCAACGTTGATGTAGAACTGGCGAATACCCTCAAGGGTGAGCTCCTCTTTCTTCACAAGGATACGCACTGGTTCACGCATAAACTTGGTAGTCACGTCCAGCACCTCTGCGGGCATAGTGGCTGACAACAGCACCACCTAAAGGGCAGATGACAGAATTATTTTATGTCTAAGGTCAATTCACATTGTGAATTCATAAACAAAATTATTTTTACTTCTAGTTCCTGTAGCTTAACTATTAGTGATGCTAGCAACACAAAATGGGTCTGATCTACATGAAACAAAGACTGATAACAATAAAATCGTAAATGCACATTGGAGGAGCTGTCTGCCAAAAGCTTAGTAGATTCGCTTAATCAGACTAGGTGTTATAAAGTCCTATATTAAGGTCCCATTAATTATAATTATTGTATAATTTTCTTGTTCTGTTAAACATCAAATAAAACATTTTGAAGACTTTGTGAAAACAAACAGTTATGGGGCTCCTGTGATAACCATTTAATGGTAGTAAATGGTGGCCCAGAAATCTCAGATGCTACCTTGTTCAACAGAACACATTTTTATAGCGGTTTGGAATAACTTGAGGTTCAATAATTCATCACAGAATTTTTTTTTGGGGTGAACTGTCTCTTTGAAAGACCTTTTAAACAAAATAGGGTCTCTTAAAGGGATATTTCAGAGGCAAAACTAAATACTTCAAGAAGAAAGTCATATTCAGTCAGGATGCCTTGAGGGTAGTCTCGCGTAGCCAGACCCTTATCGCCGCTTTCTTTAGCCAAGTCCCGCCCAATAAGTCATATGATTGACAGGTAAAGCAACCAATCACGTTTCGTTTTGAGCTCCGTTATGTTTAGAGGTGTGGAAATGTCCCCGCAGTAGCAGACCGGTAAATTCACGAAAGTGACTGAGACTAAATGATTAAAAGTTTATGCCGTGAACCTCGCATCCTTTTAAGAATTAAGCATTTGGTCGATCGTGATGAATTCTTATAGCAACCGTTGTAAACACGACAGCTTACTTCTTAGATCCGACGGCTTCGTGTTGTTTCCCGGCGGTCCGTTAAAGAACGCGACATGCACATCTACCGGAAATCCTGTGAAATTCAACCGATCAGATGACGACTTCGAACGTGCTGAAGTGTTTCCAAAAAAGTGTTTCTTATGCATCAGACGTTTAGCCAAAAGTCCTTGGGCGTGACGTCTGAGGCTGAGACTACCTTGAGGGTGAGTAAAACATGGGGAAATTTTGTTTTGCCTTGGAAATAACCCTTTAATAGGCACTTTTTTTATTACAACACAATACCACTCTTAAATGTAAAATTAAACAGCTTGTTTTTACTTTCAACGAGTTTCCACAACTTCTGTTTTGTTGTATCCTAACCTGTATGTTGGAAGTGAGTTTCTGGAAAATCTCATAGATCTGGTCCTTAAATCCACGACTCAGCATCTCATCGGCTTCATCCAGGACAAACATTCTAATGTACTTGGATGCTAGAAGAAGGAAATGCAAAATCCATCACAACATCAGTGAAAGCAAACACCACACACAGTCATCTCTAACAGTACTCACAAAGGAACTTGCGGTTAAGCATGTCATAGACACGGCCTGGGGTTCCCACTACAATATGCGGTGCCTCCGCCTGCAGTTTCTGGACCTCGTTGCGCACGTTTGTGCCCCCGATACAGGCGTGGCATGTCGCACCCATGTAGTCTCCAAGAGCCAAGATCACCTTCTGGATCTGTATTGACAGAAAATAATAATAATTTCTTGATGAATTTCATACTATTAGAAATTAACAAGAGATCAGCTCAGAACTTGAGCAATAAGACTTTGCTCAGTCTTTGAATAGCAACTGTATATATTAAAGGGGAAATGCTTCATAAAGGCCATTAAGTGTGCTAGAACCTTAACTGCAAATGTAACGTAACACAGACAATAACTATGAATATTTGTGAACCGCATTACTTTCTATAAAACTTCTTTTAGGAAATAACACAAACAACGTTTTCAACTCCACAAATGTGATTAGCAAGTACTACATAAAATATTGTTTTTATTTTCAGATAACCAACACAACATGAGAAATCTGGGGACCAGCTGAACTGCTGACACTATAGTTCTGTAGAAAGTCAACCAAACAGCGAATGCAGACGCCACTGACCTGCTGAGCCAGTTCACGTGTGGGTGCCAGGACCAGGGCCTGAGACCCTTTCAGCTCTATATCAATTTGCTGCAGGATGGAGATGGCAAAGGTGGCGGTCTTGCCAGTACCCGACTGGGCCTGTGCAATGACATCATATCCTGATGTGGAGAAGCAAACAAGAGTGGATGAAATCATAATCATTGATTCATAGGACAAGATGTTCTTAAAAGCATAAAATGATAGATGACCGTAGACTGGGGTTTCCAGATGCAGTTATCCAAAACGACCATTTTGCATACAGAATGTATGCTTACGTGGACTTGTACATACAAAGAAAAAAGTATCTTACCCTTGATACAAGGGAGAATAGCCCTTTGCTGGATGGCAGAGGGCTTTTCAAAACCGTAGGCATAGATTCCTCTGAGAAGAGTCTCAAGCAGGTTCATGTCATCAAAGCTGTCCACAATCTCATGCCAGTTACTCTGTAGTTAATGGAATTTTTATTGTTTTATTTTTATATATTGATTAAGAACTAATATTCATAATAACATCACACTCTACAAAGACAATGCATAGAGGATAACAGGTTTGCAGTTGTTCAATAAAACTGACCCCCACAGTGAGGACAAGACAGTCAAAACAACATACAGTGTGCCAACTGGCCTGTGCCAAAGGATCCACGCAGGGTTCAAATATATTAATTGAGAATGAATAGAAATAAGCTCACTTCAATGATTCCATCTGGCTCCATGCCCTCTGGGCCATTGTCTCTCGGTCTGTAAAGAAATGTCATATTAGTCATACTGTTGACATGTATGATGGCATGTGACAGCTCTGTTCACCCATTAACAAGACTAGGAAATATACTACTTAAAACAGACAAAACCAGGCACTACGACATACTAAACGCATGGTCGTTTTTGTTATGGTTTCATGACGAAGCGAAATCGTTAATTTAGCTACTTTTTGCATTTTCTGGTTGCAACAGTCGCGTCGATCGTATTTAAAACCATGTGCCATAAATAACATTTGCTGTGTTTTCAAAAATCAAGTGTAAGGTTTAAATATACGAGGTTTGTCGTAACTTGCATTATATCCATATGAATCATAATTGTATTCTCTGTCTGAACCGTAATTTGGGGCGGGTAGAGAGGTTGCAATGCTAATACGTCCAAGCAGGCCTTGTTGTAAAGAGCTCATATGCTAACGCCAGTGTATTTTAGGAGCTCATTTACCAAGTCCAAGACCACCAACCGCAAAATATTCCGACATTTCCGAAAACGGCTAGAATCTGAACGACTAGAGGGTGACAGCTTGTACGCATATGACCTGAAATAGCTAAATAAATAGGATTGTTAAATTTCGGTTTCCCTACCTCTCTTCATAATCTGCCGACATTATCACAAAGGGCGAGCACAGCGCGAAAATGTTTTATATATTTTAACACGGGTTTCTTACTTAAATTGTGATTGCAGCATTCGACCATCAGTCAGAACGTCAAACCCTTCTACATAATCTCATTGGGTAAAATCAACGTCAATTACCACATAGTACCCGCCTTTTTAGGGTTAGATAGAGCCGAAAAGACCGCCTCCCAAACGGTAGACCCGCCCTATAGTAAATTCGATTGGGCTATGATGAAAGCCCCAAATACAATTGGCTCGGTCTACCTTGACGTACGTCACGTCGTCTTGGCCTCCATGAGTTTCACGTATGGTGGCTCCATATGTCAAACATTCTCTAAATGATCTTGAAACACAGTTGGATTTACAAACAGTATTTTCCCATTTTGGTGTATAAATGTTAAGTACGTACAGTTGTTTATTTCAACGTAGAGCAACTTTGTTATGGTTGGACGCGGTTTCCTATTGCAGTATATTAACCAGTTTGTAACTATTTTGACATGACATTTTCATTATCGAAATAGTAATTGCAAGATATTTTAAAGTTCGTACTATTTACAAAATCAACAAATTACATTACGATCAATATAAAAAACGAGGGTATTCAACCGTTTTCGTCTCAGTTTTATTAGTACATATTACAACAACGTATGCATCTCAAAAGATATAAAACAGTTTAATTTACAGCTGCTCTTTTTTTCATCTCGATAGTTTTTCGTTTAAATCGCATAGATACATAACAGACAATATTGAACAAACAAAAATCCTCATATAGTGTTGTGGTCCATATTGACTATGTAAGAATATCGCATATCATTAATCTCCAGATCCCTCTCTTTACTCTATGATGTAACCTTGTAGCATACACTGAACATCAAGAACATGAAAATAAAAAATACTTGCCAACAAAATGGCAGCACCTAAGAAAAAGTTCACTGAATTTAACCCCCCCCCCCCCAATATCTTGAAGAGCCCCTTTTTTGTTTCGATCTGAACCAACCAATAACTGGGCAGCAGTGTCGCAGACTCGCATTCACAAAGTCAAAATACAAAATCAGTGGGAAAAAGAAAGGGGGGTTAAATGTTGCCTCCCATCTAAACGCTGAACATGGAGCTTATGTAGAAGTGTGGGACGTATTTTTCTCTTCTACAGTCTCACAGAGACAGTTTACAGTGACATAGTTCTTTGTACATTTGTCTCCGCAACTTAGGCATATCCTGCTGACCAAAGCTGAATGGCTGCTCCAGGGCCAGGCACTTACAGTACTGCAACATAACAGTAACATAAGAGTGTACATGAATAAAACAAACCAATGAGGATTGATGATGCGCATTTACTTAGGCTACAATCAAGTTTGCAGGTGCTCAATTGTGAAAATAAGCTTACCTGAAGGACAAAAGCTCCACAATC
Source organism: Barbatula barbatula (assembly GCF_947034865.1). NCBI lineage: Eukaryota > Metazoa > Chordata > Actinopteri > Cypriniformes > Nemacheilidae > Barbatula > Barbatula barbatula. The sequence goes on along the minus strand of NC_136767.1, from coordinate 22,449,039 downwards.
ACTATCATTGTTCTGCCTTGCCACATTCTAGAGAAGGAAAAGTAAACATCACAAACGAAAATTGTTAATGGTTTTTCAACTTTTGCTAAACCCTCTTTACCTTCCACATACACACAAATCTTTACAAGCTACAGTCGCAATAGTTTTCGTACCAAGTCATTTGGTTCTTGCAAGTATTGCCAAACCAGTACATGAAACACACACACACTTAAAATTCACATTTCACCCTACCATTTTGAAAAAGCCTTTCCACCCTGTGTAAAATTCCTTCTGTTCTCTCTTGATTGCTTCTGCTTGCAGGTATTTGGCAATGTGCTGTAGAGAAATACAAATAGTCGAGTTCTGACTCAACCCAAGCACAAGGAACACAGCCATTAACACTGTTGTGGGCCATACACAAAAAACACACAACTGTTTCTTCACCTACTTTGGGACAATGGCGGTTGAGGGTCCTCTGGGAGTCAAAGTAAGTGACGGTACGCTGAGGTACATTAACACACACTAATGACCAGTGCACCTCTAGATGAATGGGGATCAACAAGAACTTCTTCTGAAAAATATCAACCTGTGGAAGAGACGTAACATTGAAGTCCTCAAGCAGTACATAATTATAGCCGTATTTGTCTCTGGTATGCAATAGAAAAGAGTCAATAAAATAAAAAAAGGTACAACATCATGCGGGCACATTTGCATTTACATTCATAGTAAATGTGATTATGGATAATTTATTCATTCTAAATCAAGATTTAAGGTTACAAAAAGTGTATATTTTTTGCATTAGTGCATTTTAAATTGTTCTGCACAAGGAATATAAAATAGCTTAATATGTTAGACTAAAACAGGACGTCTATTTATAAAATGCATTTTTATTAACAAAATATGAACAAGAGCTACATAAGAGACCGAACACCACCACTCCCCCAATACTGACGTTTTTCGTCCACCGCTTCACCCCTTCATAACCTTTCGTCCGAAGCTTGTCATAAAAGAAGCTGTTGAAAAAGTGGACCTGCGAGTTAAAAAATTAGAAATTGTAAGACCACAAGAGCATCAAGTAGCCTCTTCAGAAAGCCCCTTCTGAAGACCTCACCTGAAATTTTTTTTATTCTACATTCAGTCAAAGGGATATTTACAAAAAAACCTGTCATCATTTACTTACAATGTCATTACACCCATGTTTGACTTTCTTCAGAATAGTGCCACTGGGACATTACTCAAAATATATATTTTTTGTTCCACAGAAGATTCATATACAGGCTTTGAAGGACATAAATAAAATAAATGATGTGGACCAGGATAAAAAATAAATTAAGAAAAAATATTTATTTTTGTGAACTATGCCTTTTTGAACCATTATGTGTAAACACATTTGTGTTTGCATACCTTTTCAGGGGCAGCATCCATGACCAAATCCCCATACATGTTCATGACCTGCGTAACACAGTTACAGACATTAGAGAATGCTTACTCAGGAGAATCCCAGTACAATTGCCCCCATTCATCATCTACAAAGGCAGAAACAAAGCTGTTTTTTGGTATGTTATAATAGGTTCCAACAGCAAGTTGGATGATTTCTGATCATATTGCTAAAGAATACAGGAGCAACACCATAAAGCCATTTATAAATGATTACGGATTTTGCAAGACTTGTTAGGCAATTACATTTTTGCGAGATCATGAAGAAAATCAGAATCATCTGAAAACAGAAGCACGCATGTTTTTGACCAATCGACCCACCTGATCATTGAGCCAGTTCTGGCCATATAGCGTGCTCAGGTCATCCATGGTAAGGACATGACGTTTGTAATTGACACGGAACCCCCGCATCACTGCGCTTCCAGACATGCGCTGGAAGGACTGCATTAAATGTTGCACCATTACTTTCCTGTAAATAAGCATTGATCGGTTCGGTTTTGTACTTGAGTTTCCTGAGCAGTAAAGTAATTTACCAAAACATCAAAAGCCTTTGTCACTGATTTGGGTGACCTCTGACCTGTGAGGACTCGAGAAGCTTTCGCTGAAGATTTCCTGAAGCTTCTGCACCACCTCATCCACATGGATGGGAATCAAACTGCCATACTGCTGAAGAAACTCGTCGAGAATGCCTGAGAAAGAGGAGTGAGAGAAGAAGGTGACATCCTTCAGACAATACTACATGACAAGATCATAATGTACAAAATAATATTGTACCTTGTACACAGGAGATGTGTTCGCTGTTAAGCTGATTCTGTGGAGAAGACTTTTCCCGTTGAGACTGAATGTTGGTAGGTGAGGTCCATTCCTCCCTGTCGCTCATGTTTGCACCATGGCTACTATCCTTTCCTTTCGAAACCCCATTTGTAAAGGAATCTAAGAAATCAAATGGGTCATTAGTGATAACATTTGTCGACCCACAGACAAACATTAAGTGTGACTGACCAACAATAATGTTAAATAAAAAATTATGCGCAATTAAGATATAAAGTTTCAGTCCGACAGCGATGATATTATGCACCTCCACATGTTATCATGTAAAAAACAATCAAGCAACTGGTGATTGTAAGAAACAAACATTCATACAAGTATAAATGGAGTATGGAATGAATAAATGGAGTATTTAAAAGGAATGAAGTTTGAGATATTTTAAATATTGTAAATACTTTGTGACATTGTATTAGAGTCATCATTTTAGTATTGAGACAACATATTTCTGTTGTCTACTTGGCAAAAACACTTTAGTTGCCAAATGTAAAACATTTGACATTTTATACACATTTTTAGAATAACTTCTATTCCATGACTCAGTCTGGTGAAGAATCATAAGCCAGGCAATAGAAACATACCAGACTGACACTTAATTGTAATAAATAAAAATATTAGCCATATGACGAATTATAACACTTACCCTCGGTCTCTTCTGCTGTCCCCAAAAGTCCTTCACGGTCTCCATTTAACAAAGTATTTCCAGACGGTCTCTGATAAAGCCGATGGTCAAAGTGGCGGCGTCTCTGACATCTGCGTACCCTCCTGTATCCCATGGTTCCTGCCCATTTGGCCCGTTGGCGCCAAGTTCTCCACTGCTGGGCCAGGCGGTGCCGAGTGCTCGGGTACCTCAGGCCCCTCCGATACCTCAAGCGGGCTAGCCTTTTATCTTTGAGCGTACTGGGCCCAGTCTGTGCCAAGCAGTGCGTAAAGTCATCTGTAATATTAACATCTATTTCCACAGGCTGTGAAGTTTCTGGCAAGGCCCAGTCCTCTGTGCCTTTATCACTCCACAGAAAATCACCCTCGGCTTTCTTTTCCACCAGATCTTCCTCACTCTCCATCTCCACGTTTTCTTCCTCTTCTTCCTCCACCTCCTCCTCCTCCTCAGGGACAGTATAGTCTGCCCCCCACATGCTGACATCTTCCTCTCGATGCCCCAGTTTGAAGTGGGCAGGGATGTGGGCATGTTGGGCCATGGCTGGATTCATTAGGTGGCCGCCTCCGATGGCACCCCCACTCCCCGTGCCTTCTTGCCCCGCGGTCAGCGTCAGCTCATTGGACCAGTGTGTTTGAGCCAGGCTGCTGCCACTGTCTCTCATGATCCAAGAGCACCCTACAACCTGCGCCAGCCTGCCTCCTTGCTAATGGACAAAGTAAACAAGTGTCAGAGACAGAGTGGAGAAAAAAACACAAGGGCAAAATGCAAAAAAATTTACACAGCAGAAAAGGTTAAAAAGCACATTGAAGGAATGAGTTTAATTTTAGGACAAACTGTAACTTTATTGCAATTGTATTAAAATGAAGTGCAACCCAAATTCCAGAAAAGGTTTTAATAAATTGAAAACTAAAGGAAATCACATGAGCCAGTATTTTATTCACAATAGAACATAGATAACATAGCAAATGTTTAAATTGAGAAATGTTACACTTATCCACTAAATTAGCTCATTTAAAATGTAATGCCTGCTACAGGTCTCAAAAAAGTTGGGACGGGGGCATGTTTACCATGGTGTAGCATCTCCTTTTCTTTTAAAAACAGTTTGAAGATGTCTGGCCATTGAGGCAATGAGTTGCTGGAGTTTGTGTTGGAATTTGGTCCCATTCTTGCCTTATATATATCCAGCTGCTGGAGAGTTTGTGGTCGTCGTTGACGTATTTTTCGTTTAATAACGCGCCAAATGTTCTCTATAGGTGAAAGATCTAGACTACAGGCAGGGCAATTCAGTACCCGGACTTTTCTACGACGAAGCCATGCTGTTGTAATAGCAGCAGTATGTGGTTTTGCATTGTCCTGCTGAACAATATACAAGACCTTCCCTGAAATAGACGTTGTTTGGAGGGAATCATATGTTGCTGTAAAACCTTTTTATACCATTCAGCATTCACAGAGCCTTCCAAAACATGCAAGCTGCCCATACCGTATGCACTTATGCACCCCCATACCATCAGAGATGCAGGCTTTTGAACTGAACGCTGATAATACGCTGGAAGGTCTCCCTCCTCTTTAGCCCAGAGCACATGGCGTCCGTGATTTCCAACAAGAATGTCAAATTTGAACTCGTCTGACCATAGAACACTATTCCACTTTGAAATAGTCAATTTTAAATGAGCCTTGGCCCAGTTAGTAATTTCATTGAGACAATAATGCAGATTAGTGATGTTGTGTCGTCTGAGGGCCCGAAGACCACGGGCATCCAATAACGGCCTCCAGCCTTGTCCCTTACGCACAGAGATTTCTCCAGTTTCTCTGACTCTTTTGATGATGAGATTTGCAAAGCCTTTAAAAACGATGTTCCTCAACATCTAATTGCAAAGTGTTCCACAATTCACAATAGAACATAGATAACATAGCAGAAATTTTACACTTTTATCCACTAAATTAGCTCATTTAAAATGTTATGTCCACTACAGCTCTCTCAGAAGTAAAGATGGGCAGAGGCTCTCCAATCTGTGATCTGTGATGAGATTTGCGTTTGCAATTTGACGTTGAGGAACATTGTGGAATACTTTAAAAACAATCCGTACAGATCACAGATCGGAGAGCCTCTGCCCATCTTTACTTCTGAGAGACTCTGCTTCTCTAAGACATCCCTTTTATAGCTAATCATGTTACAGAACTGATAATAATTAACGTAGTCACTAGATGTTCTCCCAGCTGAATCTTTTCAAAACTGCTTGCTTTTTTTAGCCATTTGTTGCCCCTTTCCCAACTTTTTTAAGGCCTGTAGCAGATATTCAATTTTAAATGCGCTAATTTAGTGGATAAAAGTGTAAAATCGCTTTCTTTAAACATATGCTATGTTATCTATGTTCTATTGTGAATACAATATTGGCTCATGTGATTTGAAATTCCTTAAGTTTTCATTTTATTCTAATTTAAAAAACGTCCCAACTTTTTCGGAATTCGGGTTGTAGTTATAAATCTAAAAATGTGAATGCTGAACAATGACTTCTCTGGGAAACCTTTGATAAAACGTATCTTTGCGGGGTGGGAGTGTTAGCACTAGAGGAGAGGGAGGACAAGGATCTGACAATGCCTTTTTTTTAGAAACATTTATCAGGTAGTAAGCAGTTTCACAAAGAGATGAAAAGAATATGGCAGGTGTAGACCCTCTATTAGTGGGAATTGTTATTTATCAAGAAGTTTTATTTAAAAATTATTAATGTAAAATTGTACTTAAAAGGATAGTTGACCCAAAATAGAGAATGCTGTCATCATTTACGTACACTATTGTCATTTCAAACCTGTTTGCCTTTTTTCTGCACAACACGAATAAATAGTTTGAAGAATGTTGGTTCAACGGTGTTACACATTCACTTCTTTTGTATGGACACAAAACCAATGCAAGTAAATGGGTACCACCGTTGTTCGGTTTTCAACATATCCTTTCTGTTGTTCTGCGAAAGAAATAACGGCATACAGGTTTAAATGACACGATGGTGAGTAAATTATGACAGAAATTTTCATTTTTAGGTGAACTAAAAGAAATGTAATGTAAGCGTAAATTAACATAAGGGGCGTTCTCATTTTAAGGGACATTAACAGAAAAACAATAAAAAGCATGCATTCATCAAACATACATTTTCTATTAAAGAGTGGTATTAACTATGGGTTAAAGGACCATCTGAATGATACTGCATGCAGGAAAAGACGCTTTTACGTTTGACTACAATTTCATCCACGTAAGTTAACTGTAAAAAACAGCACAGCCTCCATAGATAAACGTATGCCCGCGATGCGCTTTGTTCTTTTATTTCCAGTGTTACTTCTCCATTGCAGTGCCGTTGGGGATGCATTGCAGCCGTTATAATACAGCCTTCAGTGTTTGGTTAAGATTTTAGTTTGAGGATTGTGTGCAACGAGCAGAGAAGCCCTCGCATCGATGACAAACCGCAATCGAACTAGCAAATCCAGAAGCGACCACACATAAACACTACTCGGCCTCCTATAACACGGAGAAGAAAATGTGGGCTGTCGGTACCCCCGTTTACTTACCGTTTAACCGTATCCTCGAGCCAAAAGCGTAAGCGTTGTCCACCAACGCAGCAAGCGGATAAATGAGCACCGCGAGGAAGGGAAATAAATGCTAAATAAAGGTTTATTTTAATCTTGGCTCATTCAATGAGAGCTGGCGCTTCTTTAGAGCGAAAACACTCTTCTTCCGCCGCGTCTCTATGACGTTGAAGACGTGTTCGCGGGGGGAGGGATAATCGTTCGACTTCATGAGGACTCCCACAATATCGCGAGATCACTTGAAAACGAGTGCTTTTGAATTTGTCTCGCGGAACTTTAAGGCAATTGATGTGCGTTACACTCACATGGTACTGCGTGTAAATGTGAAAACATTCTTCAATAATTGTGAGAACTGAAAATGTGAAAATACTAACGTTATTATGCTCTCTTTGACAAACTGTATTTTGTGTATCAGCTCTGTAAAAACATACAATACCAAATGCAAAACATTCAAATTATATGAAAATGTGTTTTGCTCCTGACCATTTACCCCCGAGCCATGATGTCAGCTACAACGTATAGATCTTCACAAATTGTTGCCGAAGGGTCGAAAAGTAACACATTGATGTTTCGGTTCAACATGAAAACAACATTAAGACATTTCAATTTTCATGTTTTGACAAATTACTTCAACGTTTCAGCCTAAGCAATAATGATTTATTTAAAAACAATAAAATACCAAGTGACTGCCCTTCGCTAAACAAATTTGAGAGGTTTCTACGTTTGGTTGCAGTCAAATATGCAGCAAAAAACGAAGGCAACTTAGTAATCACCCAATATATAGCCTACTATTTAGCACTTTGATATTTCAGGAAAGAGCAGTTTTAAAGAAAAGGTCTTGTAAGTCTTCAAATCAGGTTTCTAATAAAAGTCAAACTTTATTTATAAATCACAAACATACTTTACACAACCATACTTGATATAAAGTCATAACTTAAACAATATATATATATATATATATATATATAATATAAAAATGTATGCATGTTATATGTATGGCATCGATCAAAAGCTTGATTTGAACTTAATTTCTATTATAATTGTGGACTATCTGGTTTATAAGTCTTTTGAAAGAGAAGCTTCACCCAATAGGAAAAAGTACAATGGTAGTCAAAGTGCCCCAGAACTGTTTGCTGTCATACATTCTTCATAATGTCTTCTTTTGTGTTCAACAGAACAAAACAAAAACGATTAAGTATTTTTCCTACTACGGGAGTCAATGGGGGGCAAGATCTTCTTGGTTATAAGCAGTCTTCCAAATATCTTTCTCTGTGTTCATCAGAACAAAGACATTTATACAGATTTGGAACAACTCGAAGGTGAGTAAGTGATGAGAGAAATTTTATTTTTGGTTGAACTATCCCTTTAATGTATCAGTGGGTAAAAATCCAGCACTCTAATGCAGGATTTGGTTGCAATACTTGGTTTAACTGTTTATCACCTTGTTGAGGTACAATAATGTAACTTTTATTGATAAATTGATACTTTTTGTAAATGTTAGGAATGAAGCAGTTCATGATAAAACATCTTCCAATGACTTTACACAATTAACACAATTTTTTTAAAGTTTCTATCATCATATAGACTGCTGGATGTGAGATCAGTTTAACTTATTTATACAACTAAACTCAAATTCTCTGTGCATTTTCTAAGAGCAAGAAGATTCTAGAAGTGCTTTATTTATGTTTACCTCAATAGAAAGACTAAACAGTTTGACAGTAAAAAATTGTAAAAAAACATCCTACATAATGTAAAGAATGTTCTGTAATAAAATAACCTTGATACCTTTAAGCCTGGTTTTCACAAATGCCTAGCCACTCAGGGTTACGACTTTTTTATAAAAATGCAAATACATTCAAGCAGCAACCTTACCAGACAGATTCTATAAATATTTAATAGATTTAAATGACATATATTTATAAGAACCAGTGAAGATCCTGTAGAGTTTTTGGGAAATCAAAAAATGGTGTACTCTCTCACATAATCTATCAGCCAAACACACTGCATCGTTGTTTAGAATCACCGGTACTCTCGAAAAACATGTAATCCTGCAAGACAAAATAGAACAGCGAAATATCATTCATTTAGACATACAAGGAAAGGAATAAGTAAATAGTTGAATTACTGGATGAATTGATGCATTTATTTTTAACTCACTATAAGGAAACATGCTCCCATCAGGACTGCTTTCATCCTCACATCCAGGTCCATGGGAAAGTTAATGCCGAAATTATCTGCATCAGTCAGTCCCTCTTTTATTATACCACTCCACTGTTTACTGATCCGCCCTATAGGATGCCCATCCTTACCGTGAATCTGCATCAGAGGTACACATAACCTTTGGTCAAACACTTTTTCATGGAAATCGACACATTTATGGCTTACTTACATCGATGTGAATTTATTTCTATAAATACAGTTTCAGATAAATAATAAAATAAAAAATAAATAAAAAATGTTTTAGTTTGAAAAAGTGTTACAAACATATGCATATACAGTATACATACTTCAAAATCCACATCACCACAGCAGCTGATGGCACACAGAGGTCCCTCGATCGACAACACTTTGGTTTTGGACATGTCGTAGATAGAGAATTTAGGCTTAAACATGTGCCAGTCTTGAGAGATGTAGCCTATTGTGTTACCTGGAGGAGCCTGGACTTCCATCTTCAGTCAGGTCATATACAGACAGAAAGAATATCAGGGGTTACATCAGACTTTATTATTAATATTATTTTTTCCATTAGCCAGGAGATTTGTAAATAGACTTATTATTAATGAACGCCATATATTACACATTTGTTGAACATGTTCTTGTGTGTTCAGTTCAATAACTACCTCTTGAAGACAACAGGGAAAACAGCAGGAAGTGCAGCGGAAGGGCCTGACTAAGTGAATCACTTCTTGATCCATATTATCTGATATTTTCAGTTCGAAGCTGCGCAGAGCACCACAGAAACACCTTGTGCAGCAGTCATTGAGTTCTTTGGCATGGTAGATCTGTTGGCCCATGCTGTTCTTAATCTCATACTTGTTATTAGTCTCAAAGCCAATAACGGCTGGAAAAGAGCAGAGAAAGAGATGTGAAATGCATTATAACTAAATATTCTTAACAAGAAGTTTTACAGAAAATGCTATAAACTTTACCCTCAAGGAGCTCAATCTTTTGGTGCACTAATATCTGGTCAATCTGTAAAAGAGAAGAGAAGATGCCACTGAATAATGCAATTTTCAATCATCTGATAACAATTTGATGTACCCCTACACTTAAACTAAATATTTTTAGTCGAAAACATTTTTCTTTGTGTCTAATATTACTTTTTAATAGTTGGTGTACTCACCTGTGTTAGGTATTCCAAACCAGGAGGTCCCGCCCCAGGGTTATAATAAGGCTCGGACATGGTAAACTCGGTTAATCACTTAGGGTAACAAAAGAAATGTATGTCAACCAAGTACACAGAATTTTATACAAACATTCAGTGCTGATTTACAAAAGGCATAAAATGAAATAGCAAACAATGTGTAGGAGTATCACATCTTAAAGCATTGGGCACATGAGCTCATTAAAGTCCTTACTGCGGTCTCAAATACTTTAACACTATACCACACCGACATAACAGTGTAAATTCAGTTTATGTGATTTTGTCGAAATGAAAATGATCATATCCACCTCCTACAACATATTTGAATGACAACATGCACTATACTGTGGTTTTTCATTTCTTTGTTCAAATTTGCATAAACACGAAAAACAACATGAAAACTCCTAGGTTAAAAAATTATACACTTTGTGATTAGTTAACCTCAACAATTTCATATTCTAAATGCACTTACCTCTCACTAAGCTGAACAGAAGGATGTCAAACACAGCTTTATAGCTCCATACACACCTTCACTAAATCATGTGAATGGGGAAAAAAGTGTACACATGACTTGCCACACCTTCCTCCCTTTGAACATTGATCTCGCACTAAAAGAGCAGCGTCGTTGGAAAACACTAAAGTCAAATGAATTTTTATTACTTGGTTTGACTTTCAAAGAACATTTATTTTCTATTGTAAATGGTCAGAAAAATATAGCCTTTTGTCATATGTCAAACATATACAGCTGTACATCTATATACAATGGGTTGAGCAGAACACATAGAGGACAAATTATTTGAAGAGTAAAAACTAAACAAATTTCCAGTCACATGTTATATTTGTTAAACTTGAAACATAAGTGACACTCAAATAATACAAATGAGACTAAATATGCTTTCTAAGGTTAATCTCAGAACTATCTGTAACAATAAAAGTGATTAGTTATTGTATAACTGACATTAGTAAAAGTGATCTCTGGGCATTATGTGTTAAATGTCTTGCTTATCTATTACTGATTCCATTAATACAATGCTCCATGACGTAAACTAATATGTCAGATAAGTGATACACACAAAATATATAATACTGAGGCCACAATTAACACAGAAAACATGTCTAAGCTCCCTTCTTTACTAGAAGCTTGGTTGATATAATGGTACCCTTCTTAATAGCTTTTAATATATATATATATATCCAACTACTGTAACATGTAAATCATAAGGCCAAGAGATCTTATCAGACATTGAGGTTTCACACACAGCATATATAAAAAGGTAAGTGATCAAAGTTAATTGTATCTAGTCAGAAGTACGGCTTTTACAACAGTCAAAATAAGCGCATGTGTTGAAACCTGGCAAAAACCTGACAACCATTGTTTGGTTATACATAATAAATAACTTCACTTACAAGCCTTTCTTCACTTAAAGTTCCTCTAATGGATCCTCATAGGTTTTTATATATAATGAAAATGTATTTCACTCATTTGTAACTTATTCCATGTTGTTGGTTCATAAAAGCAGATGGCCAACAGAGATCCCATCAGTCATTCCTCTTTACAAAATATATTTACAACGTGTGTGGTCATAGAAAATTTGTGTACAGCAAAAACACTGCTTGTACAGTAGTCGAAAAAAGTGCAGGTTTACAAAACATGTCAATCCTGACATCTTAAACAACACATCTGTGAGAAAATAACTTCAAGGGGTAAATTATAAACTTTAATTTAATTGAAACCATAATTTATAGCAATTAGAAAAGTAAAAAGGGACAGGTATGAGAACATGTTATATCCATTTAAATACACACATCTGTACCCAAAACACTTTCTCAGGGTTCTTTCTTCACTGTGGTTTGTTGAGAGTCCCTGCATCTGTGGCAGTAGAAAACATCAGGTACATTGGACTTTTTGATCTTGGCGCAGGATAGGTGAACCCATACGGAGCAAACGTCACACTCAATCATTGGCCGTCCAGCGAAAGGCTTTCCGCAATAACACGTGATCAAATCCCATGAGTCATCACCTGCAGAGGTAGAACCAAATGAGATGGTTGAAAAAATAGGCAAATGATAAAATGCAGTAAAGAAATGCAATGCAACTTTTACTACAAAGACCTAGCAATCTTGTACCAATGACAAGGCGATACTTATCAATGCTGGTAGATATTTATAGCAGCACCATACAAGCACGGCACACATTAAATCTTAAACAGAACACTAGCATAGTCAGACACATACCAGACTCAACCATGATGTCCTCATCTGTCACCAATGTGTCAGTATCACAGGAACTCAGGTCTGTTTCTTGATTGGACTCCTGTTTAAGATCATCCCCTTGCATGTGAACGGCCTGTCCCGCTAACCCCTCCTCCATCCGATGCCCCTCACTCGAAGGACTTGTGTAGGGAAAGTGTCTGTGAGCTTTAACTGATCTGTTCGCTTTCTTCAGCCCCGCATTGGATTGTCTATGTGCTCTCGCCTCCGAGTCGCCTTTTCTCCCACTACCCAAAGATAAGCGGCTCAGTTTCTTCATCTTTTTCCTTTCAGCTTTGCTGTGAAAATGGATTTGGTTCAGAGAATCCTTCAATCTCATATTGCCTAAGGAGCCATCTGAATGATGATGGCAGAACTCTGTACTACTGCTGTCAGTCTGAGCTTTGAACATCAGGTTGTGAATGTTGTCGATGCTGGAGTGACCTGTCCAACTGTCCTTTACAGTACCGTCATCTGAAAACTCATGTACACACGGAGAAGAGGATGGAGACCACGAACTCTCCTGCAGGCACATACCACCACAATTAATTCAACATAAATCAAGGGAAATTTATGTCAGTTTTAAGAATAACATTAGTTATTATAATAAAGGGATAGTTCACACAAAATTAAAATTCTTTCATTTACTTACTCTAACTCAAACCTGTCTGACTTTCTTCTGCAGAACACAAAAGATGATTTTTTTTTGATGAACGTTGGTAACCAATCCAACATTAACCTCCATTGACTTCCACTGTAATGGGCACAAAACCAGACATTTCTCAAAATATCTTCCCGTGTTCCACAGAAGAATCACATACAGGTTTTGAATGACATGGGGTGAATAAATGAAGAATTTCTCATTTCTGGATGAACTGTCCCTTTAAGCAGACGCTAACTGTCACAATTATGATGAAATTGTATATGTTACCACATCCAATGAAGATCTAAAACTTACTTCTTTCTGAGGTGGGATGTACCCAGCATAGGCCAAAACAAAGCTGCAAAATTTGTTGAAATCCTCCACAGTCCTCTTTCTACCTTCTGGAGGCTAAAACATAGAAAAACAGCAACAGTGTTACAATTTTAGATGCCAACATACTATTCTTATTCAAACCCCTCCCCCACCATGACCAGCCACATGTGGTCTTAAGCTATAAATAAGTAAAGACGCTGTCATCATCTAAAACTATTACAGAACATAAACTTCCACAGCACTTACCAAAGACTCCGCTGTACATTTTGTGACCGTGTCTGTAAAATAAACAGAAAACGCACATTTACATTTCTGGTATAGTCGTGGTAAATTTACAACCAATGAACTGTCAAGTTAGCCCTGTGTTGATGTAGCATTACTACCTGTTTACCGCTAAAGTAACAAAAGTTAAGCTTCAAAAATGTAATGTGACAATTCATATTTGAAACATTAAACATTGTTACAAACGATTTGTCCTCTTGTTTGTTCGCGGGGTATTCTTACCCTCCTAACATTAACTTAGCTGCCTATGCTAAAGGCTAAATCTTGACCAGTCAGCAAATGCATAACGCACGCTGTCGTCAGACCGTAACATATTTGCGGTGTGGTTTGAAAATAGTATTTACGTAATTTAAAACGCAGCATTTATGCAGAAAAATTCACTTAACGAAAGAGGACATAATCTTGCTAACTTTAGATGAGTAGTTAATCCATTCAGCAGCTCTTTGTTAAATGGGTGTGTGGGCACGAGGCTGTTTTAAAACTTCGACAAACGTTACGGATACGATTAAATAAACCGAGAAGAGACAGTTACGTGAACACGTATTTACCTTGATGATGATCCATAATACCCAACATGACGGAGTAACGTTAAGTCAACACAAGATCGGGGTCTTCACTGTCGTCTCTTTTTATCCAGTGAGTGACCTTACGGAGTCACTTTGTTGAAAGGTGAAACGTCTCAAACAGATCGAAAAGAAAAAAAACCAAATGCCTTTTGTTGAGAAAACAAAAACTTACGGTCTTCCGAACACCCGAAGGGTGGATTGGCATCAAAATGCGATTGTGTGGTCAAGCAACGAATATTCACAAAAGCACCGGATTTTTCGACGATTAAATCATCGCACCGTCCACGAGACTAAAATCAAAGTGTGACATCTTGATCAAACGTTGTATTCTTTTTTTCATCGAGTAAATCTCAACTGTATACGACGATGGTAATTTATCTTCGCGTAGCTCGTTTATCACTAGCACATTTAAGCCGCAGTTTTTCGATTTATGACACTAACGACGACGCAATGACATCCACTAGCATAGTAAGTCAAAGCACACAAAAACACAGTTCGCAAACTATTCGTCTAATAGTAACGAAGAGTTATAAAACCTTGCTGCAACCGTATTCAACAAAGTCTGAGCGCGATCTCTACATGGAATCACCGTGTGACGTAACGTGACGCAACCACGCAAAAGGCGCCAGAATACGAGAATCTCATAAATATGCATGAGAAGATCCTCCAAAATAATCCAAAACAGTCAACGTAATGCTTTATTCATAATAAACGATGTCTAGAATGTTTAAATGCCAAAACATGACATACTATGATTACTCGGAGGGATGTTTAAATCGATAACCTTGCAGTTACGGTAAAGCAGGAAATAGCGAAACTGCGGTCTGTCGGGCGCCATGTTGGAGCCGCAGGGCCACTCTTTGACCTAAAAAGCCCCTGTAGGTTGAGCCGTAATGGCGGAGTTTCTTCTGCACTGTTTACAATGACTTCCTTAATCAGGATAGGTCAGCTGATCTGTGTCGTGACCATTTTTTCTCCCTATACTGTTTCCTAGGATATACCAAGGGTTGTCGTTCATTTCATGCTGATACAGTAAGGTATTCCTTTTCTTTATTCTTGCACTTTATCTTTTATAAGTGGTAAAACAGACATATTTCATTTGCTAGATGGGTGATTTAACGTTAAGTATTTGCTGATCAGAGGCTTTGCTAGCAGCCATCTGTCACCTGACTTGGAATGGTTCTCATTACCAATCTGCCTGCCTTCTTGTTATTCAGTAGTTTTGGTCGTGTTCATGCGTTTATTGATGTGTAGTACGTTAAGTACATCAAATAAATTCATAACGTCACTTCATTTTATATAAACATTAAGCTAAATGGATACCGGTCGGCCATAATGATTACTGTCTCTCATTGTTGTCAGTGTCGACAATATAAATACATGTTTCTGTAGTTATGTTTAAAACGCTTATTTAGTCTGTGTATGCAGGTGTTAGATCAAAAATCTGTTAATTTCAACGGAGTGGCGTAGTAACATTGACCTCATAGTATGTTGAAGAATTATGACATGGAACAGTAGACCTTGTGGTTTCCATTGCCCTTCATTTGATTTACAGTTAACTTGAACTTATCTTGTAAAGTAGATTTTTGGTTTCACATGTGTCTAGCAAAACAAAAACTGAAATGGAATATATGGGTTTAAGATCGAATCACTCTTATACACTTCCTATTTCAGGTTTTCCAACACAAGATGGACTTTTCCAAGCTGCCCAAGATCCGAGATGAGGAGCGTGAGAGTGAGTTCGGATATGTGCATGGAGTTTCAGGCCCAGGTAAAACATTTCAATATTTGAAGGGATAATTCACACAAAAATGAAATCTTTGTCCTGAAGAACTCACCTTTGAGATGCAGTTCTGGGGCACTTTTCACTACTATTTTATTTCTTCCTACTATGGTAGTCAATGGGGTCCAATAACTGTTTGGTTACAAGCCTTCGTCCTAATATCTTTCTCTTTGTTCAACCAACCAAACAAAGAAACATATTCAGATTTAGAACAACTAGAGATTGAGTAATTCATGACAGAATTTTCATTTTTGGGTAAACTATCCCTTTAACGTGGAAACACAAAGAAACATTTTATTTAATAAACAGCTGTGAGTCTCAAATTGAACAATTCAAATCATCAGTCATGTGTCAGCCTGGTTGAAGTGTGTTCATCTTCCTTACAGTGGTGATAGCTACTAGCATGGCAGGTGCAGCCATGTATGAGCTGGTACGTGTTGGCCACAGTGAGCTGGTGGGAGAGATTATCCGATTGGAGGGTGACATGGCAACCATCCAGGTGTACGAAGAGACATGTATCTTTTTTATTGGCTGGTGATTTTCTTTGCTTTTCACCCGGACCATAAAAGCAATGCTCACAATCCTATAAAGAATATAATACTATATACATACACACTATACTGCACTTGTTTTCTGCACTATACATTACAAAGCGGCTTTATATAAAAGAATGAATAAATGTAAATATAGGATGTTTGCTCTTTGGTCATGTTTTCCTGAGCAAACTATAGCTGGAGTTTCTGTTGGAGATCCTGTTCTCCGGACAGGAAAACCTCTGTCTGTGGAGCTTGGTCCTGGTATCATGGGTTCCATTTTTGATGGTATTCAGCGTCCCCTCAAAGACATCAATGACCTCACCCAGAGCATCTATATTCCTAGAGGAGTCAACATAGGAGCTCTTAACAGAGACCTTAAATGGGAGTTTGCTCCCTCTCATAACCTCAGGGTAAGGAGAATGTCTTTTTATGGACCTTTTCATTGATTGCAAACATGTTTTTAACATTCAGAACTGTAACTCTGACGTTTCAGGTTGGCAGTCATATTACAGGAGGTGATATCTATGGAATGGTGCATGAAAACTCTCTTATCAAACACAAGATCCTGCTGCCACCCCGCAGCAGGGGAACAGTCACCTACCTCGCCACGCCAGGAAATTATGATGTCTCTGTGAGTGACGCGTGTACAGTCATTCTCACATGTCTTTAAATACAACCACACATTCGTTGTGCTTGTCACAATACAAATTATTTAAAAGCAGTTTTGGCAAGATTGGTCCCTGTTAAACAAGCTAAAGGTGACAGGTTCAGATGTTTATGTCAGATGGGTGTGGAAGAAACCTCATTTTTTTGACAAGACACTGGAACTTCTCTTTTCATTATGTCTGTGTTTCAGGATGTGGTGCTGGAATTAGAGTTTGAAGGTGTTAAGGAGAAGTTCACAATGCTCCAGGTGTGGCCTGTGAGACAGGTGAGGCCTGTTACAGAGAAGCTCCCTGCCAACCACCCACTCCTGACTGGACAAAGAGTACTGGACGCCCTCTTTCCGTAAGAGTCAAGAGTCACACAATAAAAGCTTTCTGAAAGTCTTTCCACATCCGAACACCAAACAGTTTGTGAAGTACATTTACATTTAGTCATTTAGCAGACCCTTTAAGCGCCTTTCAAAGAGTTCATGGAGCAATACGCGATCTGTCATACAAAAGCAATAGTACATTAGGTGCTAATACAAAGTTACTAGTTTCAACAAAAGCTAGACCACTACCTGTTGAAAGAAAGAGAGGGTTAGTGTACTTTTTTTTACCCATTCAAACAGTAAATAATGTTTGAAGGGGTAACCAAAGTAGAGCTACTCCCCTAACTCTCCAGTAAACGCAACTGATTAAAATATCAAAGAAAAATGTATTTGCTTATACAGTCAGGGAAATAATTATTTGATCTCCTACAGCTTTTGTAAGTTTGCCAGCTTACAAATTAATAAAGGGTCTATAATTTTTATGGTAGGTTTATTTTAACTGATAGAGACAGAGTATCAAAAAGAAAATCAGGGGAAATTTTTTATAGTGTGGTTATAAATTGATTTGCATTTCAGTCAGTGAAATAAGTATTTGATCCCCAAACAAAACATACATTTTCCCTTACTGGAGAAATCCTTGTTGGCAAGCACAGAGGTAAGACATTTCTGATAGTTGGTCACCAGGTTGGCACATGTGTCAGAATACATTTGAGTCTACTCCTCTGATTCTGTAAGTTTTCTTGGCTGTCACTCAGCAAATTGGAGTTTTAGCCAATAGGACTAGGGTCTAGAGACTGGCTAGGACATTTAATGTGCTTCTCCTTACGCCACTCTTTGGTTGTCTTGACAATTAGTTTTGGGTCTTTGTCATGTTAAAGGCACATACACGACCCATCTTCAGTGATCTAGTTAAGGGGAAGAGGTTCTTGCCAAATATTTTACGGTACATGGGCCTGTCCCTCAGCCCCTCAATGCGGTGAAGTCATCCTGTACCCGAGCAGAGAAAAAGCCCTAAAGCATAATGTTTCCATTACTGTGTTTCTCTGTAGGGATGGTGTTCTTGGAGTCATAGTCAGCATGTCTCTCCTTCCAAAAATAGGAGTCGATTTTCTTCCTGTTTGACCACAGCACTTTCTCTAAAGCCTTTTCTGAATCATTTGATGTTCATTGTCAAACTTCAGACAAGCCAGCCGGGCCTTCTTGGGCAGTGCTTCAGGATTTCAGTATATTGTGGCATGGCGTGTTACCAATGGTTTGCTTGCTAACTATGGTCCCAACTGTCCTGAACTCATTAACAAGCTTCTTCCGTGGAGTTCTGGGCTGATCTTTAACCTTTCTCATGATCCTATTTACTCCATTGGGGAAATCTTGCAGGGAGCTCCAGACCAAGGAAAATGTATAGTTATTTTGTATTTTTTCTGTTTCCAAATAATAATAAATGATCGACCAACAGTTGGCTCCTTCTAACCAAGCTTCTGTCTGTAGCCTTTTCAAGGTTTGTGCAGGTCTTTTGCAACGTATTTGGTCTTGGACCATGGTGATGGAGAGGTTGAAATGAAAGATACAGATTCTGTTTGCAGGCATTTTTTCGGCACATAACAAGCTGATTTAGTAGTACTTTCTTAAAGTGAAGGAACTAATCTGTGGTCCATATTGGCCAATCTGTGGAGCCAGAATCCTTGCTGGTTAGTAGGGGATCAAATTCTTATTTCAGTGACTGAAATGCGAAATCAATTTATAACCTTTATATACATTTTCCCAGATGTTTTGGTTGATATTTGGTTTCTATCAGTTCAAATGAACCTACCATAAAAATTATAGACCCTTAATTTCTTTGTAAGCAGGCAAACTTAAGAACTCGACGGGGGATCAAATAATTATTTCCCCCAATGTATATTCTCATATATTCCCGGTTCTTGTACAGGTGTGTTCAAGGTGGAACCACGGCTATCCCAGGAGCCTTTGGCTGTGGCAAGACTGTGATTTCTCAGTCTCTCTCAAAGTTCTCCAACAGTGATGTCATCGTTTACGTAGGTTGTGGAGAGCGTGGAAACGAGATGTCCGAAGTATTACGAGATTTTCCAGAGGTTAGTATGAAACTGGGTTGATAGACTTTGTGCTCTGTTACATTTATTGTACTTTAAAAAAATTGTTAATACATTTAAGATGATTGACAGTTGTTTTATCCAATAGCTGACCATGGAGGTTGATGGGAAGGTGGAAAGCATTATGAAGAGAACAGCATTGGTGGCTAACACCTCTAACATGCCTGTGGCTGCCAGAGAAGCCTCCATTTATACCGGTAAAATCAAAATCCATGTTCATAAAGTCAAATGCATTCTGTAGATGTGCAGTAATGCTGATCAAGTGTTGTGGAAATAATCGTTAAACGTCCAGTGTGTAGTTTAGTGTGTCTTTAGAGGTGTATAAAGACCTTACATAATGAATCGTTATTGTTTTGTTTCTTTAGAATGCGTTATTTCCCATAACATGGATCCACCATGTTGTTCCTGTAGTAACCCTAAATGGACAAACTGCTTGGTTTCATAAATACATTATCTCTTTCGGCAAAGAAGCAAAAACCACATCTTAGTTCTGTGCAGCCACCCTAATGCTTCGAAAGGAAGGGAAGGGAAGGGGAGGGGTGGCGTAAGCCATTTGTTGCAATTCACAAACTCGCCACTAGATGCAGCCAAAATCTCCACATTGCTGCACAGTCACTTATTCCGCTATTACAACTATGTATACACAAAAAATAGTTTATAGCACTCAGTCATATGCCAATACAGTTCAATATCAAGGGAAATTCTGTATTATCAAATACATGTGTGTAAAATGCTTAAAAATAATGTGTTTTGCTATGGCATCAGTTAATAAATGTCCACAGGCATAACTGGCAATGAAGCATAAACAAAAAAGAACTTTGTGTACAGCAATAAGATTAAACGTAAAATATGTGCATGGATGTGTTAATTGAGACTTTCTACATGTGTGAACAGGTATTACATTGTCTGAGTACTTCAGAGACATGGGTTATAACGTCAGTATGATGGCTGACTCCACCTCCCGTTGGGCTGAGGCTCTCAGAGAGATCTCTGGACGATTGGCTGAGATGCCTGCCGGTAGGTTTATTTCTCCAGTCACTGTTTATAGTTGTGACAAAAACAACTTAATCTGCTTGTCTTGGATAATCATACCCGATTTGGTTCTTTTCACAGACAGTGGGTATCCTGCATATCTTGGAGCCCGTCTGGCATCATTCTATGAGAGAGCAGGAAGAGTGAAATGCCTGGGTAACCCAGAGAGAGAGGGCAGTGTCAGCATTGTGGGAGCGTAAGTACACAGAATAACACGACACAAACTATATTAATATATAATATTATTTATTTTGTGATTTAGAACAGGGTGCTATTTCACAGCTCTCTGGAATACTCAGATCTGATTGTGCCATCCAGCAGTAGGATATTGCTTAAACCTTGCATACATAATGTATGGGTTAATTTTGGTTTGTTTTAAGTATTGTATTTGTGTGACATGACCTTTTTAAATTAATGTTTCCCTATAGTGTGTCTCCCCCTGGTGGTGACTTCTCAGATCCTGTGACTTCTGCTACTCTTGGCATTGTTCAGGTACCTGTATAAATTTGGCTATGTTATCATTGTAAATAAATGTTTTACTTAAGCGCAAGGCAAATTATTCATTTATGTTTTTTTATTTCTATCTGTTCTGTGTTTGACTGTTATTTCTGATTCTCTCATCAGGTCTTCTGGGGTCTGGATAAGAAACTCGCTCAGAGGAAACACTTCCCCTCTGTTAACTGGCTCATCAGTTACAGTAAATATACCCGAGCTCTGGACGAGTACTATGACAAACACTTTCCCGAGTTTGTCCCGCTTCGTACCAAAGCCAAAGAGATCCTGCAGGAGGAGGAGGACTTGGCTGAGATCGTGCAGCTTGTTGGAAAGGTGCAAAGGAGTGAAAAGAAAATCTGTGTTTGCTTGGAAGCCGTTTTCTATTTGTAAATGAATGTTTAGTGTAGGGTTTTTATATTTCTCTGTGGTTATATGTCTATAGGCCTCTCTGGCTGAAACCGATAAGATCACTCTGGAAGTGGCCAAGCTCATTAAAGACGACTTTCTACAACAGAACGGATATACCCCCTATGACAGGTAATAAAACTGTACAATTGTACAGTAAACCACCAGACATTCCCATAGTTCCTGCTGGTGTCCTTGTTTTTGCGAATTGCCGGTTGCTGTCTTGCTAATTCTCGAGGACCTTCTTGCCTCCAGGTTCTGTCCCTTCTATAAGACAGTGGGGATCCTGTCCAACATGATTGCTTTTTATGACATGGCTCGGCACGCTGTTGAAACCACAGCACAGAGCGACAACAAGATCACCTGGGCGCAGATCCGTGAACACATGGGAGAAATTCTCTATAGGATCAGCTCCATGAAGTTTAAGGTACCAGAATCAGAATAAAGATACATGTGCTTCAGACACTCCAGACATTTTGTATGCTCCTAATGTTGTACTGTAAAGGCGCCAAAAATGATTTAAAAGATGTTAAATAGCACAGCAACAATACCATCTGAACTGAGAGTGTTCGTGACCAGCAATGACATTTTATATCACTGCTTGTGTTTTTGTAGGATCCAGTGAAAGAAGGCGAGGCAAAGATCAAAGCCGACTACGCCCAGCTGCTAGAAGACATGCAGAATTCTTTCCGTTCCCTTGAGGACTAAATGCAACCTTTGACCTCACATCTTTCCTCCCCAGTGCTGTGCAGTGCATTTCCCAGTGCTCCTGTGTGCATGTGTCCCTCTAGTCTTAATATAGACCACTGAGAAACGAGACGAGCGAGTGAGAAAACTATTATTCAGTGTTTAAAATGTAAGATTGTATTTTTAACATCTTAAGTAAAGGCCTCTGTAATCTCTCTGTGCTGAGACCAAACACGTTATGCACAACAACAAAAAACAATCATCTTTTTCTCACCACCTGTTTTCCCATGAGTCCTCGATGCATGTGTTAGGAGCAAAAGGAGCACAGTGTTTTCCTGCCCCCTTTTCTCTGTGACCAATAGAAATGTGTTATACGATGATGGGGCACAATGGGAGCATCGAGGCTTCCTTTATTTACTTGAATCTTGTGTTGTCTCATTCATGTGATTTCCGCTCTGTGTGTGTTTTTACTGTTCATCATATTCACGTGAGTGTGTTTACATGAGTGTCTGTGATTTGGAGTATGCTATGCGTGTGGTTAGATTATTGTGGCTTCTGTAGCGATAGTGTGTAATTGTTTGTTCAGTTCCAAAGAAATAAAAGTTCTGTGTGGAACACAGTGTCTTACTTTTGAGGTGTTAAGATAGGTGGTGAAAATTTAGTATTTTACAATTGGATTGCTTAGTCAAAGCAGGACTCTGAAGCACAACATCAGTGTAGTGTTGAGATGTTTTGAGGGAAGCTGTACCCAGACCCATAAGAAAGAGTTAAGGGAGCAATAAAGCGAAAAGTCATACAGGAGCAATAATACAATAGGTGCTTATACCAAGGTACTAGTTTCAACAAAAGCCAGAACAAAACCTGTTATTATTCGTTATTTATAAAGTATTCACAGAAGAAATGGGTTTTATGTAGTTTTTTTAAGGTTTATTGAACCTTAGGTTTATTATTGTAAAAGTATAGTATCCCCATGTATTTTATGTGATTTGATTACCATCTGTACACTGTAAAAAAAACTTAACTGAATTCTGTAATTCTTAAAAAAAAAAACTTATGCTTATATATTATACTTACTTATAATGTAAAAATATATTTTCATTAACGGCATAACAGGTTAATTCACCTGTATTAACAGCATTTTTCTGTTTTTACAGATTTATCATTTATTCTAAAAAAATACGTTCAGGTTGAAGAACAGGGACAAGATGTAGTTTAACAGGAAAAAAAAAATTATGATTTATTTCTAGGGAAAAAAAATTACGCCCCAACTTCCAGAAAATTTCAGTTCTCACAGGAAGTAATGTTTGGTGATTTATGTATATCACCTTAAATCCTTCAACATAATAACGAACATTCTGGAAAATTAGATTGGAAACTTGTGGTCTCTATGTTGCCTCTACATAGGCTGACCACTGACAAAACAAACAATGAAAAGATTTGTATCTGGAATGCATTGACTAATGTTAAAAGAGGTGTAACATGCGATTACATCCATTGTTCCTTCTTTATACCGTTAAATGTGCTGGGTCCTCAAGCTTAACATGGTCAACTTGTTAAAATACGAGTTGGATGCATGACGTAGTATTTCTGTCCTCGATACTGTCCGCCAGCACTACTACCTGTTTTGGAAAGGTTTTTATACGTCTGGATTCCTGTTTCGAAACAAGGATCCTATGGTTTTATTGGCCATTCTCCTGGAAGAGCATGCCCATGAATGATCCAGAGAGCGAGGGGATGAGCACGCCCATCATCGTGTATCTGTCCAGGAAAAGCTTTTCGGAGATATGAAGAACGCAATACTACTCTACAGGTACTCAAGATAAGATTGGCAGAACCGGCTTATTTAACCCCCCCTTTTTTTGCCGACCTGTATTGCAATCTGTGCGTCTCATGAGAATA
Source organism: Barbatula barbatula (assembly GCF_947034865.1). Lineage (NCBI taxonomy): Eukaryota > Metazoa > Chordata > Actinopteri > Cypriniformes > Nemacheilidae > Barbatula > Barbatula barbatula. The sequence continues at coordinate 22,425,205 of NC_136767.1, read as the reverse complement.
AGAAGTCATTAAGGTGTAGTTGTTCTCAAACTATGGTTTGTCTGTGCAGCAATGGTGAAGGATTCTGATCAAAATGTTGAATGAGGCGTCAGAATCAGAATGATATTTGGAGTGTTAAGTGGTCTGCAATTTGTTTTACTGCTGAAGTGATCTGCCATCTTTAAAAGGTTTGAAAACGACTGCCATGACGGAACTGATAATCTAATTTGTATGCATTTGGCAGACACTCTAAAGGAATTAACAGCGCATTTAAGATATACATTTCAAACCCACAACCTTAGAGGCATGTGTATTTCTAGTGTCATGCTCTACATGACATACAGGAACACATGAAATCCATGAAAATTATGTATCCTTTAGTTCCTATTGGTCAATTGGTATGGGTTCGCTTAAAAAACATGTATAAATTGAATGTAAGTCACATTGGACAAAAGTGTCTGCCAAGTGCAAAAATGTAAATCTATCCTGACATTATTTTGTACACCCTCACCTGATTATTTGCGAATGCTGAGATTGGTTCCCCCCCCCCCCCGTAGAACAGTTGACTTCGTCGATATTGAGATCACAAATAAAGACCTTGATCCTCCACAGACACATTCCTTAGTGTCATCGATAGATCTCCCATGAACACATCACCAGACAAAAACATGCGGCCTGTGAAGGCATCCCCCAATGTCTCATTGGCTTCTAGAGCATTCCTCCTTCATTTAGAACTCTGGACGTTCCAGCTCACCTTCTCCACAGCTTCCTCTTAATCCACATCACTCTTTAGTAAACAGGGAAACACCACATCCTCACCTTCCACAGCTTTTTTTTGGGAGGCTGTTGTAAATATAGTGCCCCGTGTGGGCTGGGAGGAGTACTAGTGGATGCTTCCTCATCAGGGGAATCGGGACAGTTTGAGTAATCTTGTTGTATAAACTAAATTTTCTTGATTAAATACATTTATGTTATTTACATGCATATTTTACATAAAACCAATTTACTTTTTTATTGATTAGATTACATAATGAAAGCACTCAAAAACACATTTTATATTATACATTTTAAACATAATAAGAAGATTTTATGTTAATAGAATTCAACAAAAATATAGGGAAAATGTCGTAAACGCTCACGACCTAACAAAAAACAATGGTAACCATGTAACAAATTCTTCAAAACCTTAAAGATAAATGAACATTAATGCTAACAAGTGTTTCTTTTTACTGAAAAAAGCTTTTAATAACACTTATTTTAGCAAATGACTTTCAAAATACAGTTTTGACGGGACCTTTAAGTAGACTATGTTGAAGATAATTAAAATACATAAATGTTTACCTTCCCTAATATTGTTGTACAATAGTGGTTTAAGTAAGGGAAGTTTGTATAGTGCATACTTCTTGCACACAGCCGGTTTTTAACAAAAAGTGATAGAAAAGGAAATGGGGGCCTATGCCCCTGTAGAGCTTTAAGTCTAGCAACGCCCCTGCTTCTCCCGAATGTAATTATAAAGCTCATTCACAAACATATATTTATTTTATCCAACAGAGATATGTGGAGGTGAACTGAAATTAAAGTAAATATATCATATATAATGACATGAACTAGGCAACGTTAAATAACTTTTTTACAGAGATGAAAGGATATAACAGAATTGATCCACTTGGACATTGATGTTAATTCATTTGTCAATTAACTTGTTTTTCATTTTCTTGTTCTGTTGTGCGCCTCGGGACGTTTCTTTGCTCGATCTATTTGGTCATGTACTGTCAAAGGTTGCTGCGGTTGACATAATGACTTGATTAAAAATATATTTGTTGAACTTTTTTTTGGCATACCCCATTTTTGCACCACTGGTCAGAGGTACATTTTATCTCCCACACACACATTAGCTATTTTAGCAAGGAGCTTTACAGACGCATTGATTTTCATACTAAGACTATTAATCATAAACATATATTGACCTAAAGACAGTAGTGAGGTAACCGTTCGAATAATGTAAGCAGAATAATGACTCTATGCACTTCAAGAGAGAGTTCTACAAAACTCAGGCCAGGACGTTGAGTTTGGTGTCCATATAGGGCCGTTTTTTTACCACCAGACAGCAAAAGTTGTTCCCTCTATTTTTCTCCCTTCATCTCAGTGGACGGCGGACTATTTAAACACTTCTTTGTATGTATACCCAAGCTGCATTTTAATGTTTATTGAGCGAATGCTAAAATTCCCCATAGTGATTTGTCTGGCTGTTTATGAATAGAATATTCGCCTCTTAGGACCCTGTCTTAACCATTATGAACTTGAATGCATATGGCTCACTGTATTTTAATGCGCTGGATAAGCCTTGCAAAAGGACCACACAGGGGCAAATGCCACACCCTGGATCTGTCCGTGCCTCTTTCAAACAAATCCTTTTTTATATGGTTGCAGAGCATATAGTTGCAAAAAAAGCGCAAACAATTAGTCTCTTCTGCTGCATCTCCCAGACATCAAATGCATGATGCCGATAGATAAACTGAGATTCCGGATCATTATAAGTCATTTCAGTCAGACAGAGAAAGACAACAGGCTACATCCATAAATGCATTAGACTGACTGTATTAGACCAAGTGCATTAAGCCTAAAGGTTGGCTGCAGTGTGTGCGAATCCGTGGGCTCTAATCATACGCAGGCTTTTAACACACTCCTCCAGTTGGTTCACTTTTAGGCCACACCACGGACAAGCTCGATATCAACTGCATTACTGTATGGCATTACAGTAAAAGCTGCGCTATCACCATAGAGCCCAGATAAGACTCAAGAGCTGATGGAAAATATTTGTACACACTTATTTATTTATTCATATAGGGTCTGATAGTTTTATACTTTTTTCTGTGATTATAGCATTGGTTGCATAACTAGACATAGTGTGATTAATTGTGTTCTCTTTAAATTCTCGCTATAGTGCAAACAGCAGCACACCTGAGGTCCCGCTTGCTTACCAACCAGGGAAATGGAGCTAAAATCAGCAATAATAAAGATCGGTTTGTGCAATAAATTATTTATATTTTGCTTGTGTAATCTACTTTGTTTTGGCTCAAGCTGAGAAACGCATGTTGCCAGTTTTTTTCAGCAAACTGCAGGTCCTAAAACATCTGTGGAAATATCAGGTGTTATTGTTTCATATTGTTTTTAATTGTAAATGACAAGGACATAACATTTTTGTTTCTAAAAGCATTTACTGTTATGTGCGGTACAATTATATGCATTATCCCATTTAATATGATGTATTTCTTAAAAAGAGTGCTTCACTATTCACTAGATTAAGAAGTACCATTGTTGGCTAATGGTTCCATAAAGAACCTTTAACATCCAAAGAACTTTCATATGGCAAGAAAAAGTTTCTTTAGACTAAAACGCAAGAAAGACATGGTTCTTATAAGAACTTGTTAGGGGGGACCAAATTTTGTTCTTCTGTGATGTGAAGAATCTTTTATATCCCCCTTTTTAAGTAGTGAGTTACTCTACCATTTAACATTATTTTACATTGCAGTTCATTTAATGTAAACAGAAACTTGATTACAATTCTTGTATTTATACCCTTTTAAGATATAAAGAAAGAAAGGTTTTTATCCATCAAAAGTCTCTTACAGTAATTACCTATAAATACAGTACTAAGAAATGTAAAAATAGGAAAATGATGAAACAGTGACAGGTGTTTGTCAGCTGCACAGAAGCAGTTCCCTACACTCTGTTTATGAGGGCACACGGTGTCCTCCTATCAGGAATGCAGCAGGGGTCAGGTCACCACTTAACCGAAATATGATCTCAAAAGGTGTGATCACCTCAATCGAAATCACATCTGTCTGAACTGTTGCATGAGGAGGTCACAAATCATGTCCATTATGACCATAGTTTGACCCTAACTGCTGAATTCGCCTGCAAAAGATTGGTGTGTCATTACGATCAGATGAGGAAATGTAAGACCGTTATATGGGCAATGTAAGCAATCTGATGACATGTGTAAGTTGAACAGTGTCAGTCCAGACTTGGCAGTATAGTTTGTGAGTGAGAGTTTCAATCCACTTAGACAGACCAGTATCACCCATCATATAGCACCTGGTGACCACCAGAAGGAAACTTTAATAGCTGACTTGCAAGAATTGAGCTATGTGCAGTAGCACACCTGATGTACAGGCATATAGGAATCTGCTTAAGAAAGGCTCAAATTAAATTCATATGTTTGTGGAAAGTCTATAAATAAGAGGTTTCGTGCACTTTTAAACTGAGAGGAGACTGCCTCTTATTAGAAAAGTTTAAAGCAACAGGATTAGGGTCACATACTATTTTACAAATAATTTTCTCTATGTTTTAAAATACTACACCCATCAAAACTATATGTAAACAGAAATGTAAAAAGATTTTTTAAATTGTATTTATCAATTCAATTTAGATAATGTCCAATAAACTAACAATGAACAACTGAATGGAAAATAATAACAAATTGTGTTTTTTCTTCAGTTAAAAGGCCACTAAATGCTATAAAAACTCCTTGTTGTTTATGAATGAGACCTTATTGTTAAGTGTTATCCACTCATGCTAGATCTAAAAAATCGACGTGAGGAAAACGTGAACTCCATCCCTGTCCTGGAATGCATGTGACACTATCTCTTAACGTTACTTCACGTTGTCGCTGTCACGGTAACACCTGCCAACTTCCTTTTTCATCGCCGCCACCCCCCCCCCCTAATCGGTAACAACACTCATAAACAGATCCCTGTTCACGCGCCTGCCCGGTCAGAACGCAGCGAGCGCGAGCTCGAGCTCGAGGAGTTATCACTGCCTATCACAATCTTACGAGGACTCACTGCCTCTTTTTCGGAGGTATTAATATAAACGAAAGGAAAGACGTACATGATTGTTCTTATATGAATTATACATTTGTAATTCAATTAAGATGAGCCTGGACCTCCACATGGATGCAATAACGGAAACGATTCATTTGACGGGAAAAAATTTATTCAAGGGGAAATGGAAAGTGCAGATGGCTTTTCTTGGATGACATCATCGTTTACAATAAAAGGAATAAAGAAGAAAGCTGGAGTTCGTCATTTATGTGCTGTTTAAGTGCTGTTCGAGAGAAGCGCATCACGGATCATCCAAGAATAAATGAAGACCAAAAGAAATAACAAACTCCCGGGCAGAGTTCTGGTAGGTAACAAAGTTACGATAATTAAATAAAATAAAATAATTATAATATGTTACGTATATGTTTAAGTGAATGATATGTTCTGGGAAGAGCAGAATCGTAATTCTATGTGAGGTTAACGCTCAAGGGCAAACCTATTGCTTACTCAAGGGAACAAATGTAATTTGGAGCATGTCAAACACGTCACTCAATAATTTTTTTCTTTATCGTGACAACTGTAATGTAGAACTGCCTCTCTGGGAACAGTTTCCATCGCCCAATTATACGATCCACACGAGACTTTAAATGACCTTAATTCAAGACAAAAGTGCGCTCGGTGGTTAATGAGTAAAATGGGCATGAAACTTTAAGATTTTAATATTTTGGAGATAATTATACATTATTCCATATGTAAGTGTGCTGCCCTCCAGTGTCAGCTCCCATGTGAGCAAGACATGGCACATGGGTTTGGCCAGATGTGGTTTTGGCTAGAAGGGATACAGCTACCTCCATTGGGTATAGGCGCACTTCAACACCGCATATTTTATGTGCGGATGACAAGAGTTAATTTCAATTTTTTATTATAAGGTAAATTTTATTGTTGGGGTAGGTGTAGGCATTATGTAGTTTATTGTAATTTTATATTGTTTATAAAATTGTGCATCAATTCCGGCCGTAGATATCCAACCGCCAGATGCCTTAGTCAGCAATAAAGACATCTGACTGTGTGCTCCACCTTTATGACTTGAAATCTAATCAGCAGACATATGTCTCAAATATGTGTAGTGTCTATCAAAGAATCCCCCTGCTGATTTCTAGAGTTCACCACTTTCTCCCAATTGAGCTTTAAGATCATAGAAGAAAACGAGAAAAGACTGAACAATTGACAATCTGTTGAAGCTATTTGAAACCGTAAAAGTAGCTTGTACAGAAAAAAATGGTTAGAAAGAAAAACATATATGATAATAAAACTTTTATATGAGATATTTAGATACATATGCAAAATATTTGTGTCACTTTTACTTTTTACCCTCAGCAGCAGGCAATAGTATTTTAGGAAATCTGTTGCGTAAAAGCGTGAGAAATAAGATGGTGTACTTAGGACTGATTTTTTTTCTCCTCCACAGTGTAACGTCAAGCGGATGAATCTTTCCTCATGAATCTGTTTTGTCAAATATCAACGAAACCCTGAATCTACCTAAACTCCCGATTCTACTGTTTCAACTTGAATCAACTCTTTCCACCCAGCTGACTTAATGTGATTTGACCTAATCCTGAATAGAGCTTGATCTCACACTGGAAGGGGGTCTCTAACAAAAGGAGATGAAACGAGAACGTTTTAAACCCCCAGAGCCAGATGACCCTCTGTGTTGCTGTGGTGACATTGACCAGCAAAGAGAATACTGTTGCTGTGACTGTGAAGAACTTGATGATGCCTGCGAAAGGTCAGATTTCAACCATTAAGGTCATGGCATGTACAGAGAGTTCATTTGTTAATTTCAAAATAGTTCACCCAAAACGATTCTGTGAATTATTTCTGGTAATTCATTTAGCTTCAAATTTCCCTCAAAAACCTTTTTCACCAACAAAATTGGATGGTTACATTTCATGGTAAATTCGTAAATTCTTGAGCATCTGGTATAGGGGTCAGGTTTTGGCTGGTTAGCATGGCCTAGTTATCCCCTGCTGGTAGATAACTCTGGCCTTATATTGCCATTTATTTTAACAAATTCAATTTGAGTTTTATAGCAGCATATAAATATTGTAGAATTTTCTAATAGATATTTTAACAGTGTCATTTTTTATTTGAGGGTTTTAACATCACTGCTTGACAATCTATTTTAAAATAAAGAAATTTATTACCATGTAGGTGATCAGAAATGCCATCATATAGCATTTTAAAATTATCGTGAGAGTATTATAGAAATCATTATAAAATGGATGCTTTTATGTCACATATTTAAATATATCTTTGGTCCTTACACATACATTTATTGTTGTTTGATGTACTGTATTTATACAAATTAATGGTAAAACTGAAAAGAACAACTAGAATTATTTGAGGGAGAGTGAATGGTGACAAAATTGTAATTTTGGGGTTTAACTATCCCTTTAAGTATTGCATTATCAACTTCACATCTGTTTTTCACACTTTTTATTATATTGCTCTTTTGTAGTGATGTAATCACCCCTTAAGTTTTAAATTCATCCCTCATTTCTTTCATCCCCTCTTATTAGATTACTCAGAGGAGAGGCAGACAAGCCAGACATCATCTCTCGTTTCATCTCTCGTTTTGCTGATCGCTTGGGTTTGCCTTGTTGTGCCATAGGACCCTTTCGATTGGAGCTCTCGGTTCTACCTCCCATGGTATTGCTTCCTGGACTATTGCGGGTTGCAGCAATAAATTGTTTGTTGGGAGTTGTCATCTTGACTGCCCTACCAGGATTAGTGCTTTGGTATTACTACGTAACTCACAGAAGGAAAAGACGCACACAGTTTTTTCTTAGTTTGGCACTCTTCTCCCTTGGCTATATGTACTACCTGTTCCTTACTGAGATCCTTCCCAGAGGAGATGTAAGTAATCTGCAGCTGGTTACCGCGACGACGAGCATGGTGTTGACGCTCCTCTCCCTCGTGCGCACCAAACGGGACCCAGGCTTTGTCAGATCCCAAGCACAAGGTATGGGACTTGACAGTAGCTGTACAGCCAATCAGAGAAAAAACTCTCACCAGGACTCCTCCCCCTGCAATAAAATCCGCCAAACAAACGGGGAGATTGAAGAAAAGAAAAGGTGGTGCCCTGTGTGCCGACTGGTGCGTCCGCCGAGGGCAGGGCACTGCAGGATCTGCGGGACGTGTGTTCTTCGGATGGACCATCACTGTGTTTGGTGGGTTTCACAATCATTTTTCTTGATATTAAAGAAACAGTTCACCCAAAAAAGAAAAACCTTTTATATGATAAACAAGGACATTTTTAGGTGAAACTATTAACTATTGCTTTACAAATTGATACGAATACGTTATAAAACGCTTCACTCCTAAATGTACATTGAACTAAAACGTTTCGGAGACCGCGCTGTTGATTAATAATTCCACCATAAAACCCTTGTCATGGAAATAAATATTCTTCCTTCTGATCCTCTTGTCATACATTTATGCATGAAAAACACAGACACACACAAATGTTCAAGCTGATTCCCTAAAGACGTCACTGGATCAGGACAGACTGGTGAGACATGTGCAAGGGCCACACACACAAAGATATCTCACCAGGCCAATCTGTTTCCATCCTGCTCAAGACACACTGGCGCAAATAAAAAACATGCCACAGATCACATAATGCTTAAAAAAAGCCACAGAGCAGAGTTCGTACGTGTGAAGAGAGACCTTTTTAAATAAGCAGACACATTTACGGGTATACTTTTAATTATAAGAATGCGTGTTCACTGAAAATCAAATCCACAACCTTTGTGCTGCTACATAACGCTCTAAATTTGGCATATAAAGTAGCTTCAATGTTCCTGTAGCTCAATTGGTAAAGAAATTGGATTAAAATGATTTTTTTTTTTTTTAATCTTGCCATTTCAAACCTATATGGTACTTTTTTATAAAGCAGAAATTGGACATTGAATAGATATCATTGTAATTGAACAAACTACTCACATTTTTTAACGCATACAGCTGCAGAAACAATTAAGAGCACCCCAAAAATGTTTGCCGTTTTTCTGCTATTATTGTTTTGTAGATGTATGTTAAAAATGATCGTTTATCTTTAATTCCGTAAACTATTGACTTAATTTCTCCCATTTCCAAATGAAAGCTTTTTGCATTTATTTGCAGAAAATCGAAACAGGACAAGCTGGTCAAAATAACACATATAACACAGATACTGCAACGAAAACAAGTTTTCACAATTTCTATGTGTCATTGCATTTTTTTTTTCTTTTGACTTTATTTCTGAAGCTGGTTTTGAAATTCAACACAATACATTCACTTTATACGCAGAAATTCTAAACTGGAAACTTGCTCTCTGATCTATTTCCACAGCTGTATGTCTATATGCAAAACCAATGCTTATGTCTACACGGTTGTTTGATCTAACAACTCCAGACTGATTTTCGACTGTTTTTGTATGTGTGACTGTCCACAACATGACAGGATAAACAGCTGTGTAGGGCAAGCCAATCAAAGGCAGTTCCTTCTGACGCTCCTTCTCTTCTTGCTGACATCGTTCTACGGGATCAGTTTGGTCTTGCGGAGCATTTGTCCACGACAGAGTCTATTTACAGCCATGTTATACTGCCCTGGAGTCTACAACCAATACAGGTGCACTCTCAGACTTAACAATTTCACCCACTTTTTGATAAAAGTATAGTATCTTAAAATATAGATGAATAATATTATATTGTTGTATTTGTGTGTAGCACAGCACTGTGCTTCACATGTGTGTGGTACAGTGTTGTCATAACAGGAGGTCTGCTCTACCTGTTCATCCTTCAAGTCATCAACGTTAGTTATAACGTAACAGAGCGGGAAGCACAGATCGCCTTGCGAAACAAAACGGGCAGACGACGTTTCTGTGGCCTGGTTGTGGAGACTGGAACCTACACACGAGGCTTCCGCCAGAACTGGATCCAGTTCCTCACCATGAACACAAATGAGAACGAATCCCCATTCACAGACATGGTATGACGCAAAGAGAGCTCAAACATGACCCTGAATGGAATTTTAATTTCTTCTGTATTTATCTGACATGTAGGGCACACCTGAATATTTGGTTGGCTTGAAAGAGGAATTGAGTCAAAAACCTTGTTGGATCATATGTGAAATGTCATGTGATACATTGACTCACAAATTTCCTAAAACTGACAGAGTGAATAATCTGGTCAGAAAAATTTATACTTTTTGATGCTCTTATTTTGTATTTTAGGCAGAATATGGACATATTGAATCAGGCCTGACATACTAACTCTGTGTGCAACCACAACACGGTTTTCAGTAAACAAACCTACCTGCTCCAACATTTTGCATAACTCAAAGGTTAAACTGCCTGAAACATCAACACTGAAGCAATGACAAGCCATCAATAGTGTTTTTTGTAAATTAATACAACGGACAGAATTCTTCTACTCTGATTTATATTGTCAGTCTAAATGCTGAAGCAGCAAAATGCAAACGTGAAATTCTTGTCTTTTTTAAAGTATGCTGCTGAGCACTCTCAGGAAACATTTCGAATTTGTATGTACATTTTCCAAATGTGTCTATTAGTGCTTTTTGAACAACAGCTAGTCATTATCCGTACATGTACAATATATTATCTATTATTAATTTAAAATGACACATTATTTCATATGTGCTTTCTGGTGTTTGTGTTCTCTGCTTTTACAATTTAGGGAACATACAGTACAAATCAATACAGTACTTTTCCGCTATTTAAGTCTGAAACTTGATTTTTATTGCTGTGCTGTCGGTGTGAGTGACCTGTCTAAAGAGCCGAGGATGACGGGTAGAAAGGAAGTGGTTTTAACAGTGCTAGCCTTATCTTCTCTGTGCAACCGCAAGCCTGAATGCAAGAAAAAACCAAGAGAATATTTGCATGTGTGTACTTAAGATCACACTTCCTCCAACAATTATACAAAATAGTGATATGACATGGTTTTCTCATTTCACTTATGAAGTTCTTGTTTCAGTTGCATATGTTCTTTGACGATATAAGTGAGCATCACAGGAAAAAGATACAGATACAAATGAATATCTTTATTAAAATGATGGACTGTTCACATTTTTTGTTACATATACATTTTAGTCTTTAGTTATTAAAGCAAAACCAATTCCTTCTTAAAAACAACCACCTCTTATACCATTTGTTGACATTTAATTTGATAACACTTCACAGGAAGTTGTCTGTTTGAAAGGAACACATCACTCCCCGCCCCCACCTTGGGGACTATAGAGCAGTCTGGGTTGTTTTGATGGTTAGTTTCTTTCCGTGCTAAGAATGTGCATTAGACGCCATTATACGCAACCAGATAGCATGAGGATCGGTCAAATCAACCTGCTAACTAAACAACCCTGGACTCATCAACTGATGCTCTTCATAACACTTCTCCCAGGTAGAATGAAAGAATTAGATAGGAGATTACGTTTAACTGCCACACACACAGTGAAAGGTTTGGCTATCTGATTCTTAAACATTTTTGCGCTTATTGTGACAAAACATAAACAAATAAACAGCACTATTGAAAATGAATTTGTTTCGCACAGAATGAGGCATTCATAGACAAGCAGAGAAAGAAAATAATTCAGCCAACAAACTACAAGAAAGAGCAATATTTTGTTAAGAAATTATAATTTGTGTGTTATTGGGTGTCAAAATTAAGTTGTGAAATGTTTTAATAAATAAATGTTTCGTTTTGTTTATTTAATGTTTATTTGAAGTATGAGTGTTTAGGGACAGACATTGTTTGTAACTAATGTGGCTCTTAAAGGGATACTCCACCCAAAAATGAAAATTCGGTCATGAATTACTCACCCTAGTTGTTCCAAACCTGTATACATTTCTTTGTTTGGTTGAACACAAAGAGAGACATTTTGGAATAATGTTAGCAACCAACAGTTCTGAAGCACCATTGACTGCCATAGTAGGAAAACATAAATTTTTTGGTTCTGTTGAACACGAAAGAAGATAGAAAAAACAAAAGAGTTCTGGACCACTTTTGACTACCATTTTAAATGATCCTACTGTGACAGTCAATGGTGCTTCAGAACTGTTGGTTCCCTACCATATGTTTGGTCAGATTCAAAATGTTTTATATATTTATATGCATCTTTTTTAGGAGTTTTAACAGATGAGCATGTGATCCGAGTTCCATTGGGTGGGAGAGCTACTTTTAGCTTTAATTTTACACAAAGCATGATAATTACCCAGATAGAATTGAACAGGTGTACACATGGGAAAGTTCTTGTGTTCAGCCACAAATATGGACTCAATATCCAGGACAACAGCTATAAAGGGCGCTTTTCCCCAATAGCAAACCACAGCCTTGCACTGGACAAAATACGAGAGAGTGACTTTGGGATGTACTGCTGCAAACTCACAACTTACCCTAATGGAAGTCTGGAGAGGAAAATTAAGCTACTGAGAGAGACAAAACAAAAAAGTGGGTTTCTTTAATGATATTCTGCATATTATACCAGACATAGTTTTGATTAGTTATTTACATTTAGTTTATAAAATAAACATTACATTTGAATTATAATTGACATGTTTTTTTAATAAGGAATTTGCATTAACACAATGTCATGAGTTACATTCAAAGACATCTCGAAAGATTATATTCTGCCTTCACATGCAATCCTTGCACTATGAAGAAATTCTGAAAAGTTCAGAGCATACAGTACTCTAACACGAATTGTGCTTTTCTTCTATTGTGTTTAGATCCATCCAGTTCATCAGTCATATTGATAATCTCATTGACCTGTGGAATCAGTTTAGCAGTATTATGTGCTATTGTCGGAGTTGTTTGCCATAAGGTAATGAAGTCTTTCACATTCACGCGTGTAAAAATAGTCCACTTAACTAACTTGCAGAGTATATGTAATATTAACTTTTTTGTATAAATTGAAAATGATCCAAGTAGATCTAAAACTGAGCTTTTAAAAAAAACCACAATTATAAAATGATACAATTATACCTTGTCAGAGATTATTTGTTGACAGTTAATAAAATATGATTATGTGGAGACAGAAATTTGAAATATGCAAAGAAAACATATGTTATTCTCTTTAAAAGAGAAATATGGTGCACATTGTTTAAAAATGCCCTTTCTGTCCTGCAGAAAAATCGACAGCGACCCAACAGCACACCCACACAGAGAGAGCAACAGGAGGAGACTGACGGAAATTACCTGAAGGTTATTTAACCTCATAGTAGATCTGTGGTGGACACTACAGCATTAATATGCACAGCAACTATATGTACATGCACTGCACAAAATGTGATGTAACAGAGAAGAAAGAAAGAACAAGATTATGTTGTCACTCTGCAGCTTGCATTATTTTAAAGCAACAACGAGCCGTTTTTCGACCTTAAAATAATCTTGCTAAAATTGCTAAAAGAAAACTCACTTAACTGGACGAATTTTACTGCCACTGCTTCCAAAGCAGCCCTCTTTTGGCTGAAATCACACTTGTAACTTTGGAACGCCCGCCCATCACCTGCTTTACGGCATGCTTTACAAATAAATAGGCTCTGTTACTTTACTTTTTTTATGGTAATATGGGCTACTTTGGCTGATCGGTGGACATAGTTTCAAAACGACGTATCTGGGTACGCCGGTTACATCAGCTTTGTAAACAAATTCACGTGTATTGCTGTTAAAGGAGAAACTTTGCGATACTATTGACACACATATCAGACAATTGCGCTTATCAACCACATGAGGTAACCATACACCGAAACGCCTCGTTGTTGCTTTAAAAAATATTTATGTCTCCATATTTTGAATAACATATTTTCAAGTTTACTTTTAGTACATCCAGTATTTCTTATAGTGTTACTATAATGTTTTTAACAGTATTTTAAACTATTAAAGATATAAAAGTCATAATAAGAATGCTTTCTTAATTTTATAAGGAACAAACTTAAACCACAGTACTTGTTTGATAGAAGGTACTCTTGTAACAATGATTGTCTTTTTCACCTTTGTTAGACAAATAAGTTGTGTCATTGCTAAACATCAGATCAGTAAATCACAAGAAAATAAACTTCTTTCATCTTTGATCATTTGGCTCCTTTTAAGATCTGATGACATCACCTGATGATTGGTCACATTGATCATGACCACCACACAAAGCAGTCCAGTTACAGACAAACACATCACCATTACTGGGAATTGAAACATGAAGATACGCATTGACAGTAAAAGACAGTTGCAAAGCCACATAATTAAACGTGGTGATGCAAACTAAAATAGAAAACATTCAGCTTTGTTTCTAAACAAAAGTTAGTTTTGCTATAGAGTAATATTGGATTAAATAAAGATAACTCTTTTTTCACTCTACTCTTGGTCTGCATGCTGTTAGATTTAGAGGTTATCTGGGGTTTATATTCGGTAATAAATTTCCTGAGTAAACCAAAAGCAATTTTACTGAAGTCATCCTGACACTACTGTTTAAGAACAATGGGAGTAAATATGAGGTGTCTTAGACAAACAATAGTTAACATACATCCAGACAAATTTGTAGATTTTTGGCAACAGCTTTACAAGATTAAATATCAGGCTGGTTTCAGTTTTATTATCAACAATCACGATAAAACACTATAAAAACTCACCACAGTAACAACTATTTAACTATATCCCGACTTCACTTGCATGGCCTGTACAGGTTGTTAAAATTGCTTGGACACTTGCGCCTCACTTAGTAAAACTCTACTATTGACTGAAATAACTAATATTAATGTATATATAAATCTGCAAAATTGCAAACACATTATCTACTTTACACAATTTGAAATTCTATCACAAACTTTTTGAAAAACTCTTAACGCAGTTAAAATATTAGAGCAGTATGTTTTATTGTCACTCCTCAGCTGCAATATGTTTTTGTACACATACACGGTTATCTATCAACATATGCCTACATATCTAAGGGTCCATATCTCAACATAAATAAATGAGTGCACAAATAAACAACGATGTAAATGTTATATACACAGGGCATAAATATATAAAGGATATAATCAAGGCTTATTAATCTAATCAGCAAAAAGAGACACAGTATCGTGGTCCTTAGGTTATGAGAAAATGTCTGTGCTGGGAAGACCACATAGTTGCTATAATACTGCACAAACCCCATATAGATATAATACGAGGGATGCCATCCTCTATTTAATATATTTTTGTTCAATAATTAAACCTATACAAAACACCATTTTTACGCATGTTGTAATGTGAGTAACAAAAGACGGATTATGCTTCAGAATGCTATAGCTGTTGAATTTTCTCTTTCATTACTCAAAGTGTTTTCACTTTTTCTTCAATATTTCTGTCTAAGCATGTTTGAATGGATTGAAAAGCAGATGCTTTCAAGATAAGCGCAAACAAATGAAATAAAAACGAAAAAGACATGCCAAGACAGACATGTTTGTATTAATGTGTTTAAAACATTTGACTAAACATCAAACTAATCCACACATTTGCAAGAAGTGCAGTTAAAAATAAACATGATGTTGCCTAAGCACATTTCCATTAATCATCTTAAATGTGTCTCGGTTTCTAAGTTTGATTAATTGTGTATTTTACAAACTAAGTTAAAACTTATGAGCAATGGACAAAGACATTTCATCCAGACGCGTTAAACACAAGCATCGTCCCCTGTAATAAGTGTGGGTCTTGTGACGCTTGATCATTCATCACACGCGTTGATGGGATTCGGTTTCAACTGGATCAGATGAATGGTCGAAAACGCGTGACCTTTCATCGCCGCCAGCCAATGAGAATGCTCGTCTGCTGTCAGCCGCGCTTTAAAAACCGCTCGGTTGTAAAACAATGACAGTCAATCGTCTCATCTGCCAGTGAAATGTAAGTATTTTGGTTTTGTTTGCGGTGGACAACTGTAGTGAAATTGGTTGCACAGCTATTTAAAACTGCGATGTCATTGATTTTAATATAGTTAAAATAGGAATACTTGACGTATCATTCGAATAACGAGTTAAACAGAATTCGTTTTATTTCGTTGCACGTAATTGGCAATCACTTGTGATGCATGTGCCTCTGATCAGATTTTTGAACGGTCAGTTTTGCATGTTACCTCCATGACGAGTTAGGCATCTATTAACGGGTGGCACGATCCCACAGGAGACACTACCAGTGATGCACACTCGTCCTCTTTTGGACATTTTCGCCGTTTTGATAAGGTACAGGAGTTTAACGTCAATCCGGCGACAAAAGCAACGGCGCAGGCTGATGATGTAATGCGCGGTCGGTCGCTCGGGCTCTCGGAAACTACGCTAGTATGCGCCGCCCGTCGTTTAGGTAAAGCACCCCACGACCAAAACCGGGTGCGAGAACTGGCCCCATCATACGATCCGTATATGTCATAAACTATAGTGTGAACAGACTGCTCCATATGCTTTAACGGCTGGTGTAGTCTGCGCAGTCGAACACGCCTCTTGCCAGTTGGCATACAGGTAGCATCGTTAAAGTGAATAACTTTTGTTCCAGTTCAATTTAAGGGTGCAAAGACTGACAAAAATATATTTTCCTCTAAATAAACGATAATGACAATAACATTAAATCATTTAATATAGATTTGGAAATGCATAGTGGTATTAGTTATAATAATATATACAATATATTAAATAATGCATTAAGTATTTATACTTAATATATTAAGAAATAGATACACTTAAATTGTGTAATATTGCATTATATATATATATACTTTTATATATTTTAGCGTATATATATATATATATACAGCGTATATATATACTTTTTTTGTAATGGATAATAAATCCGTATTAAAGGCAGTTTATCAAAGTGTAACCCTTGTGCTCCGTTCATTTGTATGCAAACAATGACTCTTTTACAATAGCACAAAATTGTATACAAGAGAGGGCTGTGCAATTAATCGTAATCGTCATTTTTGGCCATCGGTTAGAAAAGCAAAATCGTGGTAACTATTATTGTTCGCATTCCATTTAGCAAGGATCCTCTTCATGTAGTATAAATCCACTGCGCACACTTTTCTTTAGTGGTTCAACAGTGCATTTCTTTACAATTATTTTTCTGTTCAATTCAGATTTTGAAAACAAATTATTTGTTGTTTTAAAATTTAATAAGAAATCGTGATAAATAATCTGGAGCAATTTTGGCCAAAATAATCACTACTATGATTTGTGTCATAATCTAGCAGCCCCAATACAAGATATTTGTTCTCAAAATGCACCAGACTGCTGCATTAACCTTAAAAATGTACATCATTTTTTAATTGGGAAGATTCCATCAGTTTTGTAATTTAATTCTCGCAATGATTTGTGCGACGTTTTGAATACGCTTAAGATATATATATACTCTATAATATTGCTTTAAATGTATGTATTTGTATGTACAGGACATGTATCTGTGTGGTGTGCCCCTTAAAAAAAGGTGAATGATGCCCCTGATCGTGAATTTCCATACATTCCTGTCTCGTGTCCCTCTATCAACAGGATGTTGTTTGCCTCCGTCCTCGTTGTTTGTTTGAGTGTAGCGTTTGCTGCACCAACTTTAGACCTGCAGTTAGATGACCACTGGCACCTATGGAAGAGCTGGCATGGAAAAAATTACCACGAGGTTGGTGTTAACCCCTTGTAACCAATTCAGCAATTAAATAAGAAATTCACATGTTAAACGGATGGTATATATCAGAATCGGAAAATGCTTTATTGCCAAGTGTGCTTTACACACAGAAGGAATTTGTCTTTTTGACATCATGTGTTCTATATGATTGTGTAGAAAAGTGTTATGCCAAAGGAGCGCTGACATGTGTTCTGCAGTGGCTTGAATGTCTTTTCGTTTTCAGAGTGAAGAGGGCTGGAGGAGAATGGTGTGGGAGAAGAACTTCAGAAAAATTGAGCTACACAATCTCGAGCATGCTATGAGCAAACAAACTTTCAGACTAGGCATGAACCAGTTTGGGGACATGGTGAGACCTTTACTATTCATCCTCGTAGCTTTATCAAAGTTCTGCATTAGCCTTTGTATGAAAACACCTTAACCTTTTAATTTTCTTTTAGACAAACGAGGAGTTCAGACTGTCAGTGAATGGTTATAAGCAGAACCCCAGCCGGAAATCTCAGGGCTCACTGTTCATGGAGCCCAGCTTCTTCGAAGCACCCCAACAGGTTGACTGGAGGGAGAAGGGCTATGTCACTCCTGTTAAAGACCAGGTAAGACAAAAGGCAGTCTTCGTGGTTCTATGTGCTAAACATCCATAATGGTTCCTAAAGCTCACTCAATATACTGAATTGCAGTTTCTGTGGCTTTTTAATAGGGAAGGTGTGGCTCTTGCTGGGCCTTCAGCTCTACAGGGGCCTTAGAGGGCCAGCTATTCCGTAAAACTGGCAAACTGGTGTCTTTGAGCGAGCAGAACCTTGTGGACTGTTCCAGGCCAGAGGGAAATCAAGGCTGCAACGGAGGCCTCATGGACCAGGCCTTCCAGTATGTTCAGGACAACAATGGGCTGGATTCCGAGGAGTCTTATCCCTACCTTGCAACAGTGAGTTTCTGGCGTGTTAATTTTATTTATGAACTTATTTATGGATCAAAATAATCGTGCCCACCATAAGACTGCCTTTCCTATAATAGGTTTGCTTTCATTAATAATTACCAGTGGTTTAACTTTGGTAAGTAAGGGATAATGTACAGGCAGCCTGTTACGTCTCAATAACAGACGGCTGCTTGTACATTATCCTGCTTATTACACGGCTACTTGTCACATGAAAAAAAAGAAAATGGACATAAAATGTAAATTTGAAATTTTATTAGCTCATTTTTACCGAATGTGTGAGAAAGCAGTTTCGGTTCTAATGTAACAAACGACATTCAAACGTCACGAACAGGCAAATTGGTTGAATCATTGTAAATAAAATAATTATAAATGTTTTAATAAATATTAAACTGCACCTCTCAAAATGATTTTCAGCATCTGGGTTACAGGGTGTGATTAGTTGAGCGGTTGTTGTTGTTATTTGAAAAATAACTCTGGAATGTCGCCACTGGCCAATCAGAATCACGCATTCAAAAGAGGTGTAATAATGGTTTATACATTCTTTGCTTTCAGGATAATCAACCATGCCGCTATGACCCCAGATACAATGCTGCTAATGACACTGGTTTTGTGGACATTCCCAGTGGTAAAGAACATGTTCTGATGAAGGCTGTTGCTTCTGTGGGTCCAGTTGCTGTTGCTATTGATGCTGGTCATCAATCCTTTCAGTTCTATCAGTCTGGTAAGCCAATTACCTTTTTGATTAAGCAGCATGCACGGCGCTGTCTTAAAAGTCGACATTTCTTTTGGAATGTCTGTTTATCATACCGTATAGTAAGGCTTGCAGGTCTCGCAAAGAGCTGTTTTTTTACATAACCTGTTTTCGACCTTCTCAACTTTAGGTATCTATTATGAAAAAGAGTGCAGCAGCGACGAGCTTGATCATGGAGTGTTGGTTGTTGGTTATGGATATGAGGGTCAAGATGTTGTCGGGAAAAGATATTGGATTGTCAAGAACAGGTATTTTCCACTTCAAGCTAACTGCATGGTGAGCTAATAAGACCCTAACCAGTCTAACTGTATCTCTCTTTCAATAAATCTTCATTTAGCTGGACTGAGAAGTGGGGAAACAAAGGCTACATCTACATTGCTAAAGATCGAAAGAACCACTGTGGAATTGCAACAGCAGCCAGCTATCCTCTCATGTAATGCCACTGGCCTGTTCTCGATCTCAAAAGACTGACTGTCCTAATTTTAAGGCGTTTTTATTTTGCGTTTTTAGATTGCCGTTTTAGTTAAGTATTGTAAACCTTTGAGTTTCGCCCTGTTTTTGCTTGGAACAGTCTTTTTTAGAAGCGCTTTCGACTGGCATACTGCCTTCTATATTTGTAGGCGGTATATTTCTATCAAGGTTTTGAAAGTTCTTGTAAACTGATCCGTGCACTACATTTTCACTGAAAAGTGAAAACCATTTGTAATTAGGTTAAGATTTTTGTTGCATTACAGGTCTAATGGAAGAACCATGTTTACAAAAATGGTCTTCTGCAAGCTGTTTGACTTGTAACTATTAAAAATATTTAAAAGTATTTGAGCCTTGTTTTTACATCTTTAAGAAAAACATGTGGCGGTCTATACGCACCGCTCAACTCAATAGAAGAAAATGAACTCTTGGCACAGTTCAAAATCTGAAATTGTACAACCTACGGTTTACTGTTTGTTTAAGTTCCTTTTTTTTAAAAAGACAATTTAATACATGTGGCGTGTTTTCTGTTGCAATTACCATTGTTCATGGCACCCTTTTACAAATGGTGTAAAAATTATAACCTCAGACAGATTTATTGCACTAGTCACCCTAAGAAAGTGCAGAGATCAGGGTAGTATACTTGAGACGAAGTAGTAATTTATCAAACACGATAGAAAATGGGTGGATTATTAAAAATGGCAGGAATAAGAAAATGACAATGCTGACATGTAAATTGGCCTATTTGGAAAAGTTTTCCTTACAAGCACTCGTGATAACCCCATGCTACTGGTAAAGATGTGCTAGAAACAGTTCGCACGGACACCGGAAAGTGAGTTAGGCCTGTTGTACGACGTATGCACAATACATTTGCGTGCACACACAGTTGTGCAATTTTGGCACTATTTCTGAACGCGTTGGACATCAAAAGTTTCAATGTATTAAATGACCTTCAAATGTTGAGTGTCGTTGCCTACTTCTGGAAAACATAGCATATCTCAAAATAATGCTGAGCTGATTTTTTTTTTACTAAATCCATGATTTAGCAAAGGTTACAAACCGAGACATTGACACAACGCTGCATTGGCTTGGCTTTGAAGTTTGAGCTGTAGATATGAGAGGTCATTACATGCTGGTTGCATGCGTTCTGAATCATGTGCTTGCCTTTGCCGTTTAAATGCTGTTGTAAGCAGCTTCGGGTGAACATTTCAGCCTGTTAAAGTGATTTTTTTTTAGTGTCATTCGTCAGCGTCATTCAGTGTTAGCGAGAAGCTATTTATTACAACCTTCAACCTCCTAATGACGTTTTATCATTTTCTACCTTTTGGGCAATTCTTCACATTGTTATTGGTGAGTGTATGGAGTATTGAAATTGTTAATGAAAGTTGTGCGGTGACGGTATTTGAATTTTGCTCTTAGGCATGTGAGACATGCAACTGGTGGAGATCAAATGAGTGTTCCTGACGGGGAACGTAATGTTTGTATGCTTAAAGCTGCCGTGTTATGTGTTCTCAAAACTAGAGGGCCTTTGTCTTTTGTACAGTACAGTAATGCTTTGTTTTTCTCCTGATAAAGTAGCAAATTGATAGACAAAACAACTAGAATAAATATTCATATTGCAAGAGAGCCCTCTGCTGGTACATACTTTACCAAAGATCCAAAATGCATACTTTACTTTATCAAAGTACTGATTTTAATGAGATGTAATTTTCCCAATCCCATTAAAATGTAAGTATGAATATTAAAACTAATTTGTTAGTTATATAGAAAGGTTTAAGCAGTAAATTATTTTAAGATTGCAACAAGAGAGCCCTCTTGTGGCAGAGAGCAAGTGCTTCACTAAAGAATAAAATGCTGTAGTGAAAAGGGGGAAGATCATTACAGCAAAGAAGTTGTTGAGTTTTAATGTTGGATTTTCTTTATTTGAAATATTTAAAATTTTAAGCTTACATTATTTATCACATTTTAACCCTAAGAGCTCCAAGGGGTGCTATAACATATAATACTTTAAACAAATACCTGTAATAAATCAATCTTTAAGCATACAGAGAGGTTTTTAGTACCTGATAAAAATGTTTTCTACATAAGGGCAATTTTAAAATTGCACAAGAGATCCCCCTTGTGGTAAAGAGTAAGTGCAACACAAGTTAAATACTGAAGGGGGGAAGGAAAAAATAGCAGCAAAACAGTTGACTTTTGTTGTTTGGCTAGATTTTATTTTATTTTTGAAATCTTGTGTTGTGTTGCCTATATGCAGCAGTCTACACATCTTATACATATTGTTGGTGAATTTATTAGTGCTTTTTTATACTATTTTATAAAAAAATTATCCATACGTACATTACTGAGAGCAATGCATAGTCCACTGCGTGGAAGTAAGTGAAAGCCGTGCATTTGAGACTCCACAGACTTTGGCCTGTTTTCCAGCATGACCTTTAGTTTCGGATTGTGGAGCCTCTAATGACCGTATAAAAAATATTCAACAAGGATGAAGTACGAAGAACATGAGCTGCCTGAGAAACCAACGACATTGCCAGCAGCGCTACAGCCTCGACTTCACAATAAATATGAAAACTGTGACCTGTGCTTTTGTGCGGTGGTGGCAAATTTAGCTACATTGGGCTTCTCTTAAATGGAGCGGGGAAAAATAACTGGAACACAATGAGGGAAAAGAAGTTTGTCAGACTTCATTAAGTATCAGGGGAACATCGCTGGAACTGGCAACGCAAAGCGCACCGGGCCCGTGTGCCATTAATCACGTCTGACAAGGAACCGGAGCAGGGGGCGTAGGGAGGGAGGGCGCCGTATGCGGGTGCCGCTGCCAGCGGCTCTGTTTATGATTACTGCTAAGGGTCCTGACTAAGCTAGCAGCCCGAAGAGGAGCGGAGCAGAAATCCAAGATCAGGAAAAGTCAAAGCCAAGGAACTCTCATCTAGCATTACTCTATTCTCTTTTAAAATGACACAGCCACCAATATGATTAGACCGGAGCGCCTACTATCCTCTAAACAATTACTAAGCATTGGAGCGAAGTTGAACAATTGAGCGGCGTAGAGAAACGGTGAAGCATTGCCTTTCAAAGCAAAGTCATCACATAAAGGTTCCCTCTACTTTCATTTGCCATTGTGGGGGCTTTCGTGGCGCTCTATAAGGAGGCGGGACAGAGAGAGGCAAGAAAAGCCTCCATGTTCTCCATTTTGTAAGCTTTCACGACTAAACCATGCCTTTCCTCCTTTTCCTGGTCCGCCACCCCAGATGCAGAAAATAAATGAGAGTGAGAGAAGAGGAGAAAAGAGCCTTGTGACTGGTGGAGATGGAGGCCTGTGTTAAGTGCTGTGCTTGAAAGCACGTCTGGCCTCATTAGATGTCAGTTGTAACAATACTGAACTGGCAGCAAAGACTGCTGTGAGTCTCACAACCATAAATCACAGTCTGACAGCTCTCTGACAGGGCTGGGAACCAGCACACATGCAAACACTGACTTCTCTCTCTCTCTTAGCCACACATTCTCCTTTTAG
This sequence comes from Barbatula barbatula, assembly GCF_947034865.1. Lineage (NCBI taxonomy): Eukaryota > Metazoa > Chordata > Actinopteri > Cypriniformes > Nemacheilidae > Barbatula > Barbatula barbatula. The sequence goes on along the minus strand of NC_136767.1, from coordinate 22,402,047 downwards.
GATGCACAACATATTTTTCTCTAGTTTTTTTTCTGACTTCCACACAGTCGAATGCGTTTTGTCTCTCTTCGTTTTGCATTGTCTGTTTTACGTGGTATTTTTTGACACGCACGTGTGTTTTAATGTGTGTGTGCGTGAGTATAGAGGAATGGGCAGCACCCGCCACTGTCTGCCCATGTCCATTAGGCTGACATGTGACGGTGTGTGTGTGACATCGCTGCTGAGGAAGGAAGCAAGAGAAACAAGGCCTGTGGGTCATTAATCACTACTCCCCCTGACACACTCAAACAGAGCTCGGGTCTATGGCCCCATCACACACACACATAAACAGCTGTCCTATTGACTTCTCCACCCAGTCTTCCCACCCATGCCCTCCGTGTACTCCCTTCTGTTTTCTCTCTCTCAGCTTCTTCTCGTCTGCATTCGACTCTCTGATGTGACTTATCTTCTCACAACCACATCAGACTCCAGTTTAACGGCGGATATGTTCATCTAGATCGCTTTGAGAGTTACGAACTGCCAACTTGCTCTCCCTTCCCTCCACTCGTTTTCCATGTCATCATTTATACTGATGGCTGGTAATTTAGCATGCTGAGGTTCTTCTTGCTGTCATCTACTTGAAAGACTGACTGATAGTCACTTTTTGGTGTGTGTATATGACAAGCTAGATTAACGGATGTTGTCTAATATGTGTATATGGGAGTTACGGGCTAGGCTGATAAAGCTTCTGCTCACAAGCTTAGACAAACATTCTCTCCTTACTATTGCATTCGATATCTGCTTCGTTCTGTTCAACGTCGTCCATTATGCCGTCCTGCTCTTTATGTAGCATGGAGATATGCAGGGCATGTCTATGCAACCTCACAGCTAGTCCAAATTACTTATAATGTTGCCTGCCAGTTTGTAGTGAATGTTGGTGCTTCTTACACGCATACAGTCGACAAAAGGACAAAAGGTAAGCGTTTTCTTTAAACAGATGGTGCACCAACATATTTTCCTCACTACGATTCAAACAGACTGTAACAAATGGGGTTAAAGAAAACCTCCCAGCACAACCTCCAATGGTATTGTAGTCCATACAGGATTGTTCGCCTGTCTGTTTACTTGATGAATAACCTGTAGATCAATTGATTTCCAATGAGACAATGGTGGTTAATGAATGTGTGCTGTGTGTCATTATGCCACAGAAATCTGAAGCGGTGGTCTAAGCATTTGTAAGTGTGTGAGTGCATATTGCTTTCCCTATAAGGCCAGCAGGAGAGAAATAGTCAGGTATCAGCACTTTAGCTCCTGTCAGAGGAAAATCTGTCACTTGTACGGTCAGCTGTGCAACACAAACACACACTGATGAAAACAAAACAGACTGGAAAAGGCTGCAGAACACAAAAGGAGATATTTTGAACAATGACGTACCCATTCACTTCTATTGTATGGACACAAAACCAATTCAAGTGAATAAGTGCCCTCCGTGTTCAGTTTCATAACAGTCTTCAAAATATCTTCTTTTGTGTTCCGCATAAGAAAGATATGAAGGTAAATTAGTAGAAAAACTTGAGAGCATGTAGATTTTATTTTGGGAACTTGTAAGTAAGTGTTTTTACCTTTACCTTTTAACTATAATGTACACTCACAGCCCCAATGTGGAAACTTGAAATGTAAAAAAAAATGAAGTTGAATGTTGAGATTTGCAGTCGTGCACATAAATCTGTGTTCTCAATTTGAAGTTTCAGAAAAAGTCACAAACGTGTAAATTGTCATTCACAAAATACATTGATAAATATAAATGTACAGTGCATATTTACACCTTTTCCTAGATTCAGATTTGAATTGGAACCACAAATAGGCATCTACAACCTCTCAAATCTGTCACTGGAGTTTCAAACCTTCCCGTCTTGACTTTTGCTACTACTTTCGCGATAAACCTGTTGCAATGCTAACGTGTGCACTTTTTTACGTGTTCAGTAAAAAAGGTCACACAGGATTTGGAATGTCATGAGGGTAAATTAGTACATTTTTTTGGGACAGTTAACCCTTTAAAGTGTTTTCACCACAGCAAAACAATGCTAAGATTCCTTTGACAGCATCTGCTTTTCTTCTCACACTAAAGACTGTTTCGTCACAGCGAGTCTGTTGTATGTTCGACACAGTCGGCTATAATTATTACCACGGTTACTTATGCCATAAATCACATCCACAATATTTGTTCAACCAAAGTTGAGTTTTGCCAAAAATCTAATGAGCATATTTGTGCGGTGAAGCCATGCAACCTTGTTGTTTATACTCATTAAATCTCAAATAATCCCCAAAAGATAAATTTGCGTTTGTGTCGTATATAGTTTCTCCCGTCTCTCCCTATTTCCTGCAATGTTGTAGAACTCTACCGCACCACACGTCCTTCCACTACATAACACCTCCCCCCTCCTACCCACCCACCCACTCATCTCACCTCGCCGTGGCCTCACGCACTAGCACTGCCATTAATCAGTGGCCAGGATCATGTCTGCCAGTTAGACTAAACAAGAGCATTTGTGAGGATTTGCTCCCCCTCATTAATCATCTTGACAGTTTGAAAAACACATTTCCCCTTTAATGACTGTATTTGGATAATCAGGTCCGTTCCCCTCCCTGCCAGTTTCTCTCTCTCGGTTTTCCTCGCTCCCTGCCTTCGGTTTTTCCTCTCCCCAAAATGGCATTGAGAACAGCTGGGTTAGCTTCCCTCCAAGACAGAGAGGGCAAGGAGAACGAGTGGTTACCATCACCACTGCTGAAATGGAGGAAGGGGGCGTTGAGTCAGTAAAAATAATCACATTGCACTGGAAAACTTTTGCTCTTACTAAAGAAACCCCTGCCGCTACTCATAACATGAACTTGGCTGGGCTGTGGTTGCATGTTCACACACATCGAAGGTCCATAAAATACACTAGCAGAGGCAACGGAAGGAAAATACGGTGACTAGAGGTTTCAGAGCTGTGTGGTATGTACGGCGCTGTCACATTATGAGGAAAAATGGCAGGGTGTTGACAAGAGTACTTTTATCTCTGCATATTTCATTAAACAAGACCTGACAGATTTCTTTACCTTCATATGCCCTTCATCTGTGTGTGTGCGTGGACACATACTTAAGCCTTAACCTTTAATAAAACTGCTATACAGTGGCAATTTTTTAAAGGAAAGGTGAGAAAAGAGTCTCTCTTAGCTGTATTTAACAGTTCCAGTTCTTTCCATACCAGCTCGCCCAGAGTCTGTCAGACAGCAGCCTAATACATGGAGTTTAATGGATCGGTTGACCTTTAAGTTTAACACATCGTTGTGTCATGGTTACACCTAACATTTGCCATTAGAAGTTTATAAATGATGTCATGCCGTCAACTTATACCTGGACCGCACATGACAGCAGTATTTAAACATTTTGACAAACATTGTACTGCCCTGTGACTGTTGGGCAGTAGGAAAAATAAACAATTACAAACCTCTCCACATGTCCTCACACATTTCAAAGTCATATTATTGTACACGGGGACACCGGAGACTTATTTCACATCCAGTTACAAGGCTCAGAATATGTAATGTTCCTTTAATGTCTGTAGTTGAATTGCTGATGAATGTGAATAGTGTATGAATAGTATGAGATCCAATAAAACACAATAAATACATAATAGAAACTGACAACATCCACAGCAGATGTCACTACTCTATTCTGGAGAACATATTACAGAGGCCCTTTGGAATTATATGATAATTCGGAAAAGATTGTAGCTTTAATGAACCCTGGTCACGTATTTTGGCTGTGTGTGGAATTGCGCTTGCCCTCTGACATATTATAAAGGAAACATGGGGTATTGGAGATTGTCGGGGGATGTAACTTGGATGGATTTTCCGCAGCAGAACAGGAAAAGGTCTTGTCACTCCGGGCATGACTCAGGATCAATCTTAACCCCGCCGTTCCGGTGCCAAGTCACGATTTTTCACGAGTGCCACATTCGTGACTTCGGTTTACCACGTTCCCCCAACACATTTCCAAATGGCATCCAGCTGTAGCAGTGGAATGCACATTATTAGCGGTTAACCATAATTGCGGCACTCATTTGCCTGCGTTGTAGGGCTGTCGTCGCACATACGCGTAGGTTTGGTAGACAAATGGGATGGTTGCGCAGAGGTACGTGCCGCACGACTGTGTTGTTGTTGCTGGCTCATGCAGATCTGTTTTGTGATGTGGTTCGCGTGATTAAGACTTAACAATACTTACTGTGGACAGTCCTCAATGGAGTTTTAGTCATGAAGCAGAGGTTGTGGGATCGATTTTTTTATGAGCTGGAAAGGAGATCTGTGTGCGAGTGAGAAATAGAGAGGTCTGTTCTGGATCACAGTGACAAACAATCGTCAGAGTACTTCTTTTGGTAATTAACTGTGTGTAATGTATATGGAAGTTGGAGAAGTTAAAGAGAGATGTAGTAACATAATCAAAGAGACAACAAAAAGTGAGAAGAGAGAAACCAGAGGGGAAAGAGAGACTAGGTGAAGAGAGACAAGAGACAAGATCTAAACAGAGATAGACAGCACAAGAAAAGTCTCTCTCTCTCATTCTTTTTCAGGCTGGGGCTGTCAGCCTCATGAGTTGCTGTGGACTTGGCGGCTAATTGAGGAGCAGCTCCACACCCTGTCGTCATTAATCACTAGGGCTGCCGGGCTGCCTGCCCGGGACACTGCTGTGATAGGCTGGAGCTCTCTCTCACACACACACTTTTTCCCTTCTTTAGTTGACTGGACAAATGGGGGAGGGGGGCAATCTAACCCCCCACCTCCATTCTAAAACCAGTGGGACAGCAGAGAAAGGGAGAAAGAGATCAATCAAACAGGTGTAGCCCTGCTGAGAAGACACTGGTCAGAGACTAAATTAACTCCACACCCCCACCCTCACATCCATCCAGCTTCCCTCCCTCCACAAGCAGGCGACAGAAACAGAGTGACTGCATATTGACTCAGCTGGAGCCCGCGAGAGGAGGGAGAGAAAGATAAATGGCAGCGAGAGATTGATGTGGAGAAAGATGGAAAGAAGGATAGAGCAGGAATGTGATGAACGAGTGTGAACGGGGTTATGGCAGGATTAATTCCTCTCCGTCGGATGAAACGCAAAAAAGTCCTCCCCTCCGTTTAACCTTTTGGCTTTAACAAATATTTCTTGCTTTTAGCGTTCGTCAACAGATGGTTTGTATTATAAACGCTTTGAGCAAGACTTGAGGCGTGCTGTTTCATTTTTTATTCATACAAAATGGGTGAGCTCATGTAAACATATTTTTGACCAAGTTTTTCTTCATTGCAGTTTCATTGTTGTTCCATTAGGGGCAACATAAACCAAGTTATGAGCCCTTGAATTCTCTTGTGCCCTTCACAAATCTTTAACTGTATTAAATAACTTCCTCTGTGAGTCCCTTAAGAACTGTCAGGAAGTTATTCAAGACGGTTTATTCAAAAATAGGCTCTTGACACTGTACATTAGTTTTAAATACGAACCCCTCTTTATGTCAACAAAATCCAATACTATATAAAGACAATTTAGATTCTCTCTACTGCTCTACTTTCGTAGATAGTTGCAGGGCATTTTTACTTTTAATGGGCCTGTACTGTGTCTTTCTAAAATTTGTGTTTGGGTATTTCCACTCCTCCTCTAGTCCTGACCTCCCGGTTTGCCATAAGAGGAACCGTATGCCGTGTCCTTGCTGCAGAGCTCGAGTTAACAGAGGCGGTAGAGTGATCTATTCATTTAATGGCCCTGTCAAGTGACACCTGTGCTGCGTCCTCTCCTGTCTGAAGTGCTAATGAACTGAGAATCTGTGTGTTTGTGTGTGCGTGTCTGGCTCTTCTCACTGCTTGAAAGCACCTCCACTCATCCTTATGTAAGAAAATGGTTCTCAAGACCATTTGTACTCACCAAACTGACCACTTCTGTTACTTGAAATGTTCTTTCGGACAATAAAACAAACAGCCGCATAATCGCATCAGCAATCTTGAATCTTGACCCTCTTTGTAAAGCAACATTGAGCATGACTTTCTGAACCGTAGCGCACAGCACGCTCGGGTCAAACAATAGGGACTGCACTCCTGGGGGTCATGTCAGGCATTTGATAAATATTTCTCTATTAACAGCCTCCCATTGTCATCTTTTGCCCTTTGTGTAGCAAGGCAATCCATCAGAGTGTGTTGGGAGTGAGCGCATGGCTCCCATGGGTTATTACCAGGCTATCATTGAGCTGTATTTAAGACCCAATACTCCCTTGTGCTGAGACAGCTCTTTACACAATGCTGCAGAGGCACAAACAAGCAGCGGTGACTAACACTGCACATTCACATTAGGAGCATAACAGTAAACAGAGAGGGGGCTTTATTTTGTGTGTTAATAGGTTGGACTAATGGGAAACAAAACTGTCAGGAGTGCAGAAAGCTGAAGTCGAAGTTTAGTTCATGTATAAAATATATAAGAAGCACAAATAGGTCTATCGATTATTAATGTGGCAACAATATGAAAGATTTAATGTATATATCTAAAGGGTATATATGTGCATTCTTTTTTATAGGTGTTTAGAAGGAAATCTTTAGAAATGCATTCGTGTACAACAGCTGAAACTTGATAACTGTAAGTTGCTATTAAAAGACTACTGAGATTTAATGACTGATCAAAATTATTTATGGTAAAGAGGCAGTGTTACTCTGAGAGACAAGTAAGGACAAAAGTCATCTATAAATGTAATCAAGTATCATTTATTACACAAAATAAGACTTTGTTAAATGGATAGCGCTGCCATCACAACATATTACTCTTATTTGAATTCTCTTCCCCTCTCCACATCCATCCCCATCTTGCAGAGTCAGCTACAATAGAAAATATATCACATCTTTTAGTTTTATTCTTTGAACTGTACAAGTACAAAATAAACGCCAAATCGAAAAGGAACAAAGTAGTTGTTGACCTAGTCATGCTCGTCTGTTCTCCAACAGAGCACAGATTTTTTCGCACAAAAGAAAGTGAAGTGAAAAGAAAGATGTTATGGCTGACAATATGTCATAGTCCATCTTTGCAAACATCGTAATATTACAAATGTATGAGGGGAGCCATATTGAAACAGAGAGAATACTGCTCCTCTCTGAAAATGATCATTGAATGCATTTTGGCAGTAAATACCTCTCGAAAACAAAAAGTCAAGCGCTCAAGTGAAAAATAAATACACACTTTTGGTAAACTGAAAAAAATTCTGCTTCTGATGAATCCGAAATTTCTCATAAAGATCTTAAAGGTCCCCTAATATCCTAATGGAATTATGGAGTGACCCTTGATAAAACGTCATCCAAAGCAGATGAGATTTTATTCCTCATAGCAATCAGAGCCATCCTTTGTTTTTCCTTGGTTTTTCAGGGGAATCTTGCATGTTTCTGTGCTTTCCAGCTCCTTTTGCCAATCATCCTTACACTGTCCACAGTCTTTTGATCACTGGTAACCAAGAGCAGAAGCTGAGCCCAGTCTCTGACCATACAAAGCATAAGGAGAATAGTAGGGCGCCTGGAGAGAGTGCATAGGTAGGGATGGGGCTCCTGGCAAATGGGCCTTTCCATAGGGGTGGTACCTTGCCAAACCCAGCCCGGGTGAACCACGCAGAGAGAGAGAACTAGGAAGAGCTCCTGGGCTGTTAGGAGGAGGCAGGTGAAGGTGGCAGGAAGCAGCAGATGACATGGATGAAGGATAACCGGAGAGCAGCTTGCCGTCCACACCTGACAGAGATGTGTGCGTACGCAGATGGGCCAAAAGTTCCTCTGAGGTGCCGAAGCGTTTGTCACAAGGGCCACCCACTGACACCCAGTTACACGCGTGAGGGAGACTTTCAGTGGGCAGCATGAAACCGTAAGTATAGAGAGGATGGGAGAGAGATGTTGTGGCGCTAGAGGATAGGGAACTGGGGTGTAGGGAGTGGAGGTGATGGGCAGGGTACATTAGAGGGAAGCCAGACTTGAGGGCAGATGAGGGGTCATGTACACAAGAGGAGCAGTTGTTACCCCCAAGATGGGATGCATTTGGGTAGGTGAGGCAGTATGGGTCCCTGCACAAACCTTGCATGAACGAGGGAGGTGAAGACCCTGTGAGAGGGCTGGAGCTTGGGTGCTTTCCTGGAACACCCATCCCAGCACCAACTAAACTAGATTTAGAATGATCCAACCCAGGCACAAACTGAGAAGGATAGCCTGTGTAGGCTCCTACAATGGAGCCGTGATAACCCATGGTGGAGGACGAGAGAGGAAAAACAGAGTGGCCAGGTTTGAAGGGAGACACAGGGGCAATATGGCCTGTGCCCAAACCGTGTTGAGGGGGTTGGGTGTCAGCTTTATTGTCAGGTTGAGGACTGCCGGAGGAACTGGCACTGCTGGAGTTCACACTAGCACGTGCGTGACTGGAGTTAGCTATTTGTGCAATGTCCAGGCCTGATTTATTATGGTCTGAATCTTTTTTCCCATTGCGATCGCCCGTGCTGCTGTCATTCCCCGGGTCTGAACCCGCAGCTTTGGAGTCCACGTGGGCGTTTTGTAGATGTGTCGTTTTCTGCGCCAGGGGAGACTGAGTCTGACGATGCGTGTGCGACTGTCCTACTGTCTGCTGACAAGGAGAGCTGGCCCGTGGAGAGGGAGCATGCGGAGGTAAAGAGGGGCATGTCACAGCTGCAGAACCGCTATTTGGGACTCTGAACCCTGCTTTATCAGCAGAGCTGTTGATCCCAGCACCATCCTTCCGGCATTCTGATCCAGTTTTAGAATAAGGCTTAAAGCTGGACTTGTCATCAAGGTTCTGATGCTCCCCAGACTTCAGACTGGAGCTGGTGGAACGGCTGTCCTTGTCTCCATGGCTGCTGGAGGAGAGGGATGCCAGTTTAGAGGAGGGAGGAGGATCTGGTTTACCGATCTGCGAGCAGGTCTGAGCCAGCAATGCCAGGGGACTCTTTTTGGCATCCAGCTGTGGGGGTAAAGAATGGAAATATAACATTAATTCTACAAATTCTTAACAGTTTTTAAAAATATAAAACTACGTTTTAAACGCATACTTCATATACATGAATCTATCTTGTTTAAATTAACGTTAAGGATAAAGCACGAGAATATGTCATTTGTGACCTTTAATAAGACATTTCCTAATTTTTCTTTTTTGAGAAGTTTAAAAATGTCGTATTGTTGCAACACCCGACGCGCGTCATAGAGCTTTTTTGCAAATTAATATTATCATATAGTTATTTACTTTAGTAAAAATCTGAGAACGAGTTTTAAGACAATGAAGACGCACGTCATTACTGATCAGGAAATGTGAAACCTTAAAATGTTGGCAGCTACTGGAGCACGGCCTCTGCGCTCCTGCTGTCCAGATTTGGACTATGCTTTTAATTCTCGTGGGGCGCACGCACACAAACCCTTCAGTACGTTTTTATAAATACAGCAAAGAGCGCCAGATTGAGTCCAGTGTTTGTTACAAAATAGCAATGTTACAAATGCACGCTGATACACGTCTATAAAATGTAAAATTTCGCTTTAGCGAAAAACTAAGGCGCACACATTTGACAGTCACACAATGTTTTTCTGGGTATTATTTTAATATCATTTGAAAACAAAAGAGATTCCTACCTCGATGCTGACTGGTGCGGAGCTGAGCGGCTGGAGATACTCTGGGTGAAGTATGTGACTCGTGTGAGCGGTCAACATTTTGAGAATCCGTATAGGCAGCCTCTTTTCCGGACGCGTGGGATCGCCGTAGGGCAGCGAGACGATCGAGTCGGTTAGGGCTTTTAAACAGGCGGGCGAACTATTGTCGAGAAAGCGAAGACTCTGGTTCCGTGAAGTGACTGCAAATCCAGAAGGCAGTTCGCTCATCTGGATCGGGGCGGATCGGAGACCTGTCGGGGCGGGCGTCTTTCAGTTCTCATTTAGAGATATCCAATGTCTTCAATAAAGAAGCAAACGGCATTATATCCTCTTCCGCTGACAGTCGAATATTCCCTCGAAACATCAACCCCTCTTGTAGTCCAAACACAGTGAGCTGTTACAGTCTCTGTTAAGAACTTGAACTCTGTCTCCGCATCGTTCCGTGACCGGATCAATGTTGCCACAAACCCAAACGATCGCGAGTCCTGTACGCGCAAACGACGACGAACTCAAAAAGAAGTGATCTTATTCGCTTGTCGTACAACAGAGTGTCAAAACTACACGAGAGATTTGCTGATGAATATCGTGACAAATAATGGCATTCCGTCGTTCCGTGCGCTCTCCGATGTGTGACTGTACACTACGGCGTCCGTGCGCATATACACTGACTCTCCGCGTACTGGAGATCTGAGGACAACTTCAAAGCGCTCAGGCGCCGTCCAATCGGCGGGATCTGCATTACTAATAAGTGGGTAGGCACAACAGGGGCGGAGACTATCCTCCTCTTTCTTTTAAACTTGTCTCGGACCCGCTGGCCAAGTCCTTGATCGTTGTGTAAAACGTGCTAAGACATTACAGATTCTTTATAGGGTTGACACTGATTCACACGTTGATACTGGTTATTAATAAAAGGTTGCCTCATTCTTACATAGCGCACAATTACATATGTGATTTAAAATGAATACATTTTTTCCCCTTGAATAAGGAAACGTCACATTTTACAAAACCTTGGTTTATTTAATTTCGTTTTATTTAGAAGCATTTTTTAAGTTTTACTTTAAAGTCTTCTTAACTGGACGGCTTCACGTACTGGAAAAGCTGAGGATGTTTAACAATTTCTTTTTAGGTCAAACGAGTCAAATGACACTGAGTAATACATTCATACATAATAACAGCCCATGACTGCGTGTGCCTCCAGTCATGGAATGTTAATAACTTTATTACATTACCCCATGTTACTTTGCCATTGAAGTAATTTAGCTAACTTAATTATGCAATGAATTGGCTTAATCATTGAAAAATGAAGCCTGACAGAGGCTATTACAGGAAGACTGTGCTAATGTGTCTGAGTAACTTTGAAGTCCGGCATATTTCATGGATTTTATTGTTCGTAAGTGTAACCCACCATTAATAAACAACATACATAGCACATGCTCGATTTATGCTATTTTGTATTTTTATGTTGAGTTTAGCCTTTGTTTGGCTAATCATATGTATACGTGCAACGTGCACAATGAAGCATCACATGTTTTCCTAAAAATATTAATTAAATTTGCTCTTCCTTAAAGACATTCAATCATTGTAAATTGTTAACAAACAACATCATGATCATAAAAAAATATATTCTTTTCTATTAAAAACTCATTTGTATATCCTAATTGTTATACATCAGTGTAGCATAGGCATATTGAATATTGTATCTAGAATACACCATACTTCATAATGACAGAATAGAGCGGCCTTTGTTGTGCACAGTGTAAATACAGCAGCCCGACATTGGAATTTATGGATGGCAGAGCATATTTATGGTTCTCTGAATGGTAATACCTGTCAGGTGAGTCAGAGAGATGAAAAAGGCCTGATATCTGGAGCTGTTCTGGGGTAAAAACAAAGAGCACCTGGGAAGCGTCTTGAAAGGTGATGTTGCCTGCCTTGGTGTAATAAAAATGACAAAAAGACAGAATACATGAACTGTTGACCCGGGGAGAGGCGGAGCCACAGGCAAACGGGTTTGGAGGGCTTTGTCTCACGTATCTGGGTGGCAGAGGTGAATATTCATTTAATAATGGTGTGCGTAGGGAGGAATGAAGGCCTCAGGACACTCCATTACAGAGACAGAAAGACTTTTAAGCTTGTCAGCAACCTGTCATTTTAATTCCAAAGTACAACACACACACAAACACCCTCCCACACGTTCACAAGTACCTTCAGACACGCACAAGATGATCAGTATAGACTAAAGTGGCGAAGTATTAAACTGCACTCAATCACACCTAACAGTTTTTCTATCTTGCTAAGTTGCTAAAGGAATAAAACTGTTACAACAGTTTGTTTTAAAAAAACTGCAACTGTGGTGTCTGTGTACAGGGACATCTGTTGTTGTTAAACGAAGGCCGCTTAACCTGCAGGGTCATAAGCCATGCGTGTGTGCTCACACATAAAAGCGGAAAGAGATAACAGCGCCGGTTGTATGAAGGCACCTCTCCTTCAGTCAACAGCACTACTGTTTGCTTTGTCATTATTAGTGTCATCCATCACTTATCACCTACACAGGAATCTGTAATGCCTGCGTGGATCTATAATAAAACTACTGGAACATGCAAATTCAGATGTTCTCAGGTTTAAGTGAACTGATCTGATCGCTTCCTTTGATCGTGTCAGTTGTCTTTGCTCCACGCAAACAGATACTCCAGGTTATGACAGGTGTGATGGAACCTGTCAACAAGCTATTCATGTAAGCAGACACCCTGCAATTTTTCTTCACTTCTGCTTTAACATCTCTGTTGACACATTATAAAGTTTGGTTGAGATGTCTGAAATGTTTCCGTGTATTTTATTTTTATTACTAGACAGAAACTCAAAATCCTGGGGCATAACCTTTGTTCCATTTTGTAGGACTCAAAAACGCAAAAACCTTAAACATAATTCCAGATCCTCAAATCTTACAATTCCAAGGCACGGTTTGGAATTAAGATGGATTGCCTTACAAAAACATTTTCAGGATAAGTGAGTTTGGCAGGGGGCAAAGGTGTGGGTGGAATGGAGGGAGTTTAAAGGCACCCTAGAGGAGGAGGAAGGGAAAATAAAAAAGAGAAAGAGAGTGAGAGAAAGAAACAAGGGCGGGCTGGAACAACGGGGAACGGCTCCTTTCAAGTCTGGCCTTGAAGTGGGCTGCTAACAGCTGTTTTGACGTATAAATGACGGATGGTCATTTCCTGTTGTGGATTTTAAGGGGCAGGTCCCCCCTTTAAGAGGCCAGTCTGACCAATCCCTGTTAAGCCTGAAGGCGTTTGCCTATGCATGACTGTATCAAAGCACAGCGTTTACCATACCTTTGACTAGACAAAGGGCTAAAAGTAAAGGCTAAACATTCTGCATGACTGCAGCCCCTGCATATCTCTGAATGAGGTCACTCATAATAGACAAACCTACTTGAATGTCGTCGTAGATAACGCGAAATGGTGAAAAAGTTAAAGAGGCTGCTTGCTAATACACCTAATACACTTATTAGATGATTCTTTGGAGTAGTTGACTCTTGAAGGCTTAGTGAATTGTGAAATATTTTTTTATACTCTGCATATTTGACCGTTGTCCATGGCCACCCATCAGACCTGTTCTAGTTTCATGATGTTTTATATGACTTCACACTTTATATTTTTATACCGTGCTATTGACATCTTATAGTTATCCGGAATAGTTTGTCACTCTTTGGTACAGACTGAGAGACGGGAAAACTAAATAAACAAAAAGAATGCAAATCACTTGCATTTAATTACCTGTGACTGATTTATGAGGTGAGTGGTATGAAAAGGGAGCCCAGAGGCAGGGAGTCTGCCGCTCATGCCTGGTCTGTTCTCCAGGAATAATAATCTTGTGAAAAAGAGGGACAGGACAGCTTTATGGAGTGTAGCTGACATGTGAGACCAACCTTGGAGAACTGTAAAACGTAGCGCTCTCTGTGGTTTCACAAACCTTACAGTACTTCTGAGTGATTGTGAGATTGAGGATCAAATCATTTAAAGTGTTCCACTATAAAAAAAACGTGGTAGAATTTTGATTTTGAACTGGTTTTGCTAAAGCCGTACCATATTTGCATATCATAGAAATGTAAACAAAATGGCCAACAGTCATTTTTGTTAATATCAGCATTAACTGCTAATGCTAATAGGCCAAACATTATGCAAACATACTAAAGCAGATGCTGAATAAACACTTAAAATGACAAATAGTACAATATAAAAGCAACAACATTATGCAAATCAATAGCCCCCTTGCCAATGTTGCATCAATGTGTCAAAGTTGAGTTATAAATATATTATATTTTGGGTTTTTGCATGACCCTGTGAGAACCACAATGTCTGTGTTTGCTTGTGAAAGATAGAAAGAGGTGATAGGAAGGATTTATCAATTCAATTACAGTTGACAAATACACCATACATGTGTCCTATGGTGTTACATAGCATAGTTACATGAAAACAAACAGTTAATGATGAATTGTTTTATATTATATCATAAGAAATATTTATACTCATTGTTAGATTTCTATCATGATTAGATATCTAAATGGCTAAACGATTTGAGAATTAAGATTTATTTACTTCAACAGCACACGCAACATGGTAGGGAATGTCAGAGAATGCTCTTCTCAGAATCCTCTGAGAATCTGAACTTCTCAGGTTGAGTTAATGACTCATCTCTGTGTTTTGCTATAATCAGATTTGAACATTTTGAGAATCTCAAATCAAAGATTTGAGTGATGGTGTGATGACAGGGTAAATATTTGTATGAACCACGCGTGCATGTGACGAAATGGAACATAATATAGGATGGATGAACAAAATCCGAGTCTGTTAAATCGCAGTAAAGGCTCATTTTCAACGTCTTTTATGATATCTGTGACTCTGGCTGCTCTCTCGAGGTTAATGACCCGTCTCCCTTGTCAACATTTTGATCAAAAAGCCAGCAGACCTACTCGTCTTCCTGTCTCCCTGATTATCTCTGAGTGATTATGTACATGCCCTACAGTTAATGACAGATCTTTATTTAGCTTTCAAGCATGTCATGTGCACCAAAACACTCGCGCACACACTGAACTTAAATGCACCCTTTTAGTGGAAACAAAAGCTCCCATTGTCCTTCGCATGGAGAAGTTATCTCTTTGAAGGGCTGAGAGAATCGCCCGGCTACACACTGCAGGACCGCAAATCAGATTGCTGTAGTATGTTGTGTGAAATCTAAGCAGACATCAAAAAGTGTTTTTTATCTGTGGCTGCATGGAGCAACAGTCCCTCCATTCAAGGTTCACGACTTGTTCCATTTTAGTAATAGATGGGCTAAATAAGATCTCCCCTCCATTCCTCAGGCTACTCGGATTCGTCTTCTTTCAGAATTTCCCATTTGCTCCGCATTTAATTTCTGAGTCATACACACTTGCGCAAACCGAAATAATAATTATACTCTCTATAATAAGAAGAATAATACTCTCTCGCACGATACTGACGTCAAAGAAAAGGTGATGTAGATGAGTCTGTATTAGTTTTGTCAATCAACTTAAACTTGACTGAAAGGGTTCAAACGCTTGCCACGGGATCAGGTTATGTCATTCTGTCATACACGATGAAAAGAGATAAACTTGCTGCCTGAACAATAACAGTTCAACAGCCGAGTTCCTGGCAGCTTGTAAACTTCGCAGTAAAAACACAGATGTTTTCTTTCATCACCTCCCTGGAGTCCCTATCACTTCAGCATAAAAGATGACATCATATATTGACAAATACACAATCCTCCCTTATAATGCAGGATTTGTGGTTGAGTCGGTTACATTGTTTCATAAAGTCTCTTTGTTCAAATGTGGAATAGTTGTAGCTCATCCTCTATAGCCAAATGAGATGTGAAAACAATTATTCATTCGATAAACTTCCTAAGAATAACCGGTATAATTGAATATAGAAGTGAGATCTCAAAGCGTTGAGGAAACTCGGGCAAAGTGTCAGGCGTCAGTCATCACAGCCCAGGGTATGTAAGAGCGTCTGTCATCACAGTGTCTCTGATGTGACGAGAGATGGAGACGCTCAATTAAAAGCCTATCAGCGTGTAAGTAAATCAACACCTATCAGCCTTGTCACTTCAAACAAACGTTTATTATACTGCTCCGCCCACCTCATTAATCTCGCAGTGTGCGGCTGTCAGGACGAGGTCACCACGGAAGAACAGAAGACAGGTTTGATAAGGAAACGGATGTCTAAAATATTCCGTCTAACTTGAAATTCTTCAAGATCACTCGGTTATCTTTTGCACGTCTTCTAGGCTGCAGGCTATTTATGTTTGCTACTAAATACTGTATTAGGCAATTCATTTATAGGTCCAATGTGTACTTTTTTGGAAGATCTGTTGAGAGAAATACAATTTAATATACAAAACTATGCCTTCAGATGTGTATAAAGACCTTTCATAATGAAGGCTTATGTTTTTATTACCGAATGAGCTATTTCTATTTACTTACACCGCGGTTCCCCTTGCATGGTATTCGCCATGTTGTTTCTACAGTAGCCCTAAACTGACAAACTGCTTTACAGAGCGAGTTTCATCAATATGTGATCTTTTCTGGCAAATACCACTAATGTCTCTTGCACATAGCCTGGGTTTTATTGAAACGATTCGTAAATATGATGATAGTGTTTGTAATGCGTTTGACAGAATATTGACAGAATAAAGAAAAGGGCATGTTGAAGTGATGGTTTTATACTTCTTTCAGCTGGCTTTCTGATTGGGTATTGTTTTGTTCCACGTGACATTCTTGTGCGTTTGTCCTCGGGGTTTCCCCCAGCCACGTAGTGCTTCGAAAGGGAGGGCATCCTCAGTACTAAATACCGCTTAATTTTGTACACTGGACATTTGGTAATGTCCCACTTAAACTATTAGTTCTCTGCGAACGTGCATCCATTTTATTCCAGATGTTGCGTTAAGGGTCAGCTAACAACTGCTTCAGCTTACTCTTGCAATATTGCTACCGTTAAAACCCTCCTTCCTCCCATTCTCCACAACACTAAATCACACAAACAAGTGGCAAATCATCAAACAATGTCGTGCTAAAATCACCCCCTCTCCCTCCGATCACCACGGCACTTATTGATTGCTTTTGCCACTTAGTTTAGACACGATTCCCCCGTTTTCCATGATTCACTTCATTTTGTTTTTCTGTGGAGAGAAAACCCAGTCTCGGTCGCATTTTACTCTTCTGGTCCCGTCTAGATTCGTCTCCAGTGCCCAATGGCCTGGCCAAGTTTGAGCCTTATAAAAGGTTATTAGTTGCCAAGAGAGAAGGAGCACAAGCTTCTTCCACAAAGCCTGCCAGGAGGTTACACTGCCTGTGCGCACTATAAATTACCCTCGACAGGCCGCTAGAACTGGAGGAGGAGGAGGGATGTGGGTGAAGAAGTGGGTGCAGTTTTCTTTTCGGTCTCCACTTGATAAATGAGCATCAGAACAAGGCAGAGAATACATCATATCACCTTTAATAGGTACACATTTCCAGCACCATAACTCAGCGTTTAAAAATAGAGAAAAGCGATGAAATACGGTGCCGTATATCCTGGCCGTGACACTTTTACGAGTCCTCCCTGCAGTATAAAGGCATTGATTGCTATTTCAAAGTGCCGTGTCAGGCCCGATGCTGAGTACAACCAGCTGCTACACGGAGAGAGAGAGAGAGGTGGAGAAAGAGAGAGACAGAGAGAAAGAGAGAATGAGTTATGACTGCTGAGATTTGGGTGATCTTTTCAGAGAGTCATCCGTAGCTGTAAATTTACAGCGTTTGTGCTCGGTGTTATTGAAACCAAACCCAGGGCTGCCTGTCAGTCATCCATTCTCAGAGAGCTGCTGGAGAGCATTCCTCTCCTGACAGAATCAGACCCTCGGTGGAAGGTGAAAGAGAGCACAAATTACACATGAAAAGACAAAAGGGTTGCACATATGTTCTCTCTGTCCTTGTTTATAGCACCCTCTGCCTTTTATCTTTCTTTTTCTGCCTTTTTTCACACTTGCCTGTCTGAGGACTTGGAGTGTATGTGTCAAAACTAGCTACTTGTGATATATGTGACCTAAACAGATTATTTCTAAAGGTTTCACATTATCTTTTGAGAACAACATTTTTGGGCCTTTTGGCACTTTTATTTATCTAAATGTCATAAATTCAAAGGTGGAAAGAGGTCTGGAAATGAAGATTAAATCATAACACACTGTAAAGAAATCCAGTAAAAAAAATCTACAGCTGGGACACCAGAAATAAACCATAAAGAATAGTTTTTCTGTACAATTATATGTTTTCCCATTTTTCTTGTTAATTTGCAGTCTTTTACTGTAATGGTATTTTTTACCATATTCTAAACGTACACTAGTTACGAGTGTCTAGTTATATCAAGTACAAATAGCCCGCCTTGTTGGCAGAGACTATTTGCACTAGCTCCGCCCACCAATATGTGAATGGAATAGAGAAAGTGTAAGAATGATGCCATTTTAAACTGCAATTCCAGTGGCGTGTAAAGTCTGTATAGCTTTCTCACTGGAGACCGGGGCTCTAATCCACCTCTCGCTGAAAGTGGTCTTTTACCATTTTCTATCACATTACAGGTCATAAAGGCATTTGTTTTCAATAAAATTGATTAAAGACTTAAAATAAATTTTTATTCATAAAGTTTAGGTTTAGGGTAAGGTTAGGGGTAGGGCTTTAATATCTCGATTTTTATAAATATAATTATTTATTATTTACACTCTGTATTGCATAATGTTTAATGCACAACAATTCTGAGGTGCAAAAAATAACGTTATCTGCCACTATTTATAAGTACCGATAGCATCTAACTGCTATTTCTACTTAATCCAAAGAAAATACAGATATTGTAAATACAGATGCTGATCCATCTCATTCTGTTCACCTCAATAACTTCCCTTCCTGTCTTCAGTCAACATGTAAAAGCCATTTGACCTTCTTATACTAAAAAAACATAAAGTTTACAATATACGACCTTGTCTTCCTTCCACAAACACAACTAAACCTATCATTTGTATCCATTAACATTTATTAAACAAGAGAAACACGAGGCCTTTAACTGGCTCACATTAAAGCACTGATGAGAAATACAGGATGTCCATAATGTTTTTCGGCAGTCTCCCCTGCCTTCGCTTTTATTACCAATGATATTTATACACTGTTTTAACCTCTGACTCTTTCCAATGTGTGTTGCAGTCTGTGTGAGCCTGTCAAATACATGTAGGGTGAATGTCTTGTAGTGTTTCCAGTCCTTCTCCCTACAGTCTATTAAAATATGCTCTGGACTTCTGCCATAGGGACATCATTTATCTCTGCTCTGGCCAAGAAGAATTATTGTTGTGTAAATCTCAAAGCCTTTCAGGAGATCAAAGTTCCAAAAAATAAATCACATTTCTCTGTAGATCTAAAATGCACACAAACTCACACACATTCAGTACACAGCAGAGGAAAAGTGCACACGCACACACACTGCTCCCCGTGTTGTGAATATGAGGGAGGTTCTCCACCCAAATCTCTTCCCACAGGGTAGAGCAAAGACAGTCTATCCACCTCCTTATCTCCTCTTCTTCCCTCTGTTCGACTCCTCCACCAATTCCCTCTATTCTTTTCTCTACCGAGGATGCGCTTAATCCTTTTCCCTTTGTTAACTTTTGCTTTCTTTAGTGCTTCGTGAAACCTCTATCCACATTTTCACCTACTCCTACACCCCCACCTTTCTTAAATTCACTAGAAAAAATATTTTAACCAGATATAAATCACACAACGGAATGTGATTGATTTCAGTTTTGTGCATGTTTATTGTAGACTAAACCACACATTCAGATGCTTATGTGGGTTCTGTTATATGAAGTGTAGCATGTGGTGTGGTATTTTAGTCAGAGGGCTGTCTTTGGATGAGTCTTCCCTTACACAAAGAAAATATATTTTCCGACGATTTAAATGTCAATATATTTAATCATTTAATATGGTTAATGTATTAAAAATATATTACATAAGGAATTGCAGCTTTTAATATATTGAAAAATATAAGCACTTGGTTCCAATATAGAAATGTATTTATTGTTTATATTGCATTACATTTTCCAGTAAATTCCCATATATTTTCGTGTATAAATGCATCACTAAGACACATCAGTTTGACAGTTGGAGAAAATATGTAAGATGTCCCATCTAGGTGTAATGCCATCATTTATCTTTTCTGAGCTTCGCCAGATGGTCTTGATATGGTCTTGATAAATGTCGTACATCACACTTCCTGTTGCATCTAAAAGCTGTTCTGAATACACATTTACAATGTAAAACAAGGTTTAATTTTTAATGTTTTGGGCGGAACTGAACTTCCCTTGGTGACAGGGCCTGTATGGGGGCATTATTGTCACGGTTCCTCTTCCCGAAACGTGTGTGTGTGTGTGTGTGGCAGTATGTGTTGATCTTCGTCTGCAGGCAGATTCTATCTACAAACACTGCTCACATGTGGGAAGACTAAATGAAAGAGAGGGGTTTGCCATTAAACTGCCAGGGATTATATACAGTGCGCTGTGTGATGTGCCAGCAAAACAGATTTGGTGGCATTGATTTGACAGAGAAGAAGAAGAGAGATTGGGGTGAGTGAGGGGAAGGAGAGCATTTTTGGCCCTTTTCTGGGTTTCCTTTTTTATCCCCCTCAGACACTTTGTCATTTTGTACTCTCTGCTCAGAAGTAAGAAAGTAAATATCCTGGATTGACTGCTGCTGTCAGGACGGGTAATTTGCTGCATGTGTGGATTTAGCCAGATTTATGTTACGTCTGTCCGGAGTAGTTCTCTCAGTTTTTGAGCAAATGCTTAAGATCAGAACGGATGATAGCAGGAGCATGTAGAAGACAAGATAATGTTTGTATGGACAGATTGTATCCATGCACAAACATCACAGAAACGGCTGCTGGCACTAGTGAAAATTGCACAAAATGTTCCCAGCGAATAAAACCTTGCACAACTTGGAACCTCTTCTCTCGCTAATGTGGATCCCATTACAAGCAATATATTTAGGAGCATTGGCAGGAGTTCATGCCATTCATATGAGGTTCGTGACATTGCGGCGTCAAGGTTTGATCTACAAAGAACCGGGAGATAAATGACGATCCATATTCGTACAACAAAAGAAAGCAATACGGAAATGCAAAGACCAAAGCTTACTAGGTGGTACAGAATGTTACGGGGCCATAACAGCTTCATATCCGTTTCCTCACGGAGGTGGGATGTTATGTGTGAAGCAACCTTGAGTAGCTCCATCCTTCCCCTTTAATGTTCTCTTGAAGCCAACTGTAGCATTGTGACAAAGTTTACACCTCATTGACAGGCTAATATCCTCATCCTGACACAGTGGGCGGCCCTCTATAGGATTTTTAAAGAGAGCTGCTAAATGGGACGCCTGCGCTCATCAAAGTCAGCACACACATTTATAAAGCTGTGAATCCCAGCACTCAAGACCTTTGAAGAGGAGGTGCGGGTTTATAACGGACAGCTGTTTTTCTAAAGAGAAACTGCAGGAGGAGAGGTATGCGGCGATCTCCGGGTCACGTTGTTCGCTGCAAGCGGTTTGTTTATGGTGTTTACGTGCGCATGGGTGATGGAGGGCTGACACAGATATTTTAGACTAATGTGTGAACTGGGGGGGGGAGGCAGCTGATGGTGTAAATGGCATGAGCATGCAAGGCTGAGTCAGTGTGGGTTTTCCTCTAGTTTATGTGAAAGGGGTCAGGAGAAGGAGAGGTACAAAATTGGATGTATGTGTCAAAGGGCTCAGGATATAAATCACAACTTCACGCATGAATTAAGTTTTAACTGTGGTGCGGATCATCTGGACTCCAGAAGATCACATCATCTCTGTTATGTTAAAAAACAAACTCATGCAGGCCTTGAATCGCGTACAAACTGTGGGTCATCTAGGGACTTTTAATTGTTACATTACATTACATTTATTAATTTGGCAGACACTTTTATCCAATGCGACTTACAAGTAGAAGAGCATGTAAACATTTTGTCAACCCGCTAAACAGTGCCGATAGTTTACAAGGCTATGCTACTAGGAGGATTAAAGCTGGAGTAAGCAATGGAGAGAATGAACAACAAGATATTTGTTTTAGGCACAAGACATTGACAGTTATTGGTTAGTCAAATAAATGAGGAACAGGTATGTTTTGAGCTGTTTTTGGAAAGTTATGAAGGATGCTGCAGTTCGGGTGGAGACTGGCAGTTCATTCCACCACAGGGGAACTGAATGAGTAAAGGTTTTTGCAAGAGATTTGGTGCCTCGCTGTGATGGAACAACCAGACGTCGCTCATTTTCACACCGAAGATGACGGGATGTAGACCTGGAGCAGTGAGTTAAAGTAAAGGGGCAAATTTTCCGTTATCGTTCTGAAAGCCAGTGTAAGCGATTTAAACTTGATGCCAGCAGCCACTGACGGAGAGTGAAGAGTAACCAGGAGACCATGGGTTATTTTGGCCTGATTGAAACCTAGACATGCAGCTGCATTCTGCATTCTGTTAAAGTGAGAGTTCACTCCAAAATGTAAATTCTGTCATCATTCACTGACCCTCTTGTCATTTCAAACCTGTATGACTTTTGTGCAAAACACAAAAGAAGATATTTTCAAGAATGTTGTTATATGGCCATCAATCACTTGCAGAAGTAGATGGGGGCCAGTGCTGTTTGGTTACCAAGTTATTTTGTGTTCTGCGGAAGTAAGAAAGTCATACAGGGTTAATAAATGAGGGTAAGTTAATTATTTCAGAACTGTTTTTGGGGGGGGGGTTGGTGAACTATTACTTTAAGTACAGTATTTAACCACTGCCAAAAGAGTGTAGAATAAAACAAAAATTTTCCGAGAATAGATTTTATTTATTTGTTTTATGCTTCAGAATCAGAAACGTTGTCAAGAGGTTTTCTTAACAATAAACTTAATTCAATACATATTCGCTGATTATATTCATAACATTTTATAACATTTTGCTTTGGTTTTGATTTTGGAATTGGAAGACCATACTGGAAAACAATAATTGTACAGCATCTAATTGGGTTCAAGGGATAGTTAACCTAAAAATGAAAATTCTGTCATCATTTATTCACCTTCTTGTCATTTTAAACCTTAATGTTGGTAACCAAACAATGGCGGTACCCATTTATTCCTATTGTATGAATACAAAACCAATGCAAGTCAATGGGTGCCGCTGTGTTTCGGTTGCTAACATTCTTAAAATTATTTTATTTTGTGTTCTCCAGAAAATGACAATTGTGTTGAAATGACAAGAGGGTAAAGTAAATGAAGAGAGACATTTCATTTTTGGGCCAACTATCCCTTTAACAAAGCTAACACAGCAAAAGCATGTTGAATATATTTGACTGCTAAAAATAATTTATTTGGTTTAAATCATTACTTCTTCTCTCTTAAGATAAACTATATGCTACAGAGGCGACCCAATAACAAATGTACACTTCTTACATACTGTATATGAGCAAAGAATTCCCTAACTTTTTCTTTCTTTCTCTCCATCCTGTCAATCTTCAGACGTGAGAAAGAGAACAAAAGAGAAGGCGGATGAAGGAAAGAAAGTTAATGTTCCTCCTGTCCAATCCTAACCCTTAGGGCACAACTTTCCTCTATTCACTCTTCCTTTCATTTATTGTTCCCACTTCTCCTCGGACCGAAACGATATGCTCTCCTTTTTCTTTTCTCTCGTTTCTCCCCAGCTTAAATCTCTTCTTGTTTGAGCTCCCGGATTAAAGCCTGGAGCCTTGCGCGCATGTGTGTATGCGATGCGATCGACAGAGGTCCTCAAGTTTCACAGGAGCCCGTTGGTCCCCCTCGGGCGACAGCGTGATGTCAGCAGCCGTGTCCTGAGCACTTGTGTCAGTGACTGTCTATCATCTCGAGCCCATCAATGCATTGTGGCAGCCATTCGTCACTTTGAGTTACCGCGGTGACTGTCACCGCTCAGAGCGCAACAGTGACACTCGGGTTTCACCCTAGACTATCATCATGGTGATCATGTAAAACAAAATATATTTTGTGCATGTGTGCAAATATACACAAAAAATATAGTTAGCTTGCTCTCAAAATGCTTTTATTGTTTGTAGTTGTTTGTTGTTTCAAATGACACGTTAAAAGGAACAGTTCGCCCAAAAATGAAAATTCTGTCTTCCTTTACTCACCATAAATCTGTAGCCTATAAACTTCTTTGTTCTGATGAACACAGAGAAAGATATTTTGAAGAATGCTCGTAACCAAACAGTTCGATGTTGCATTTTCCATAGTAGGAAAAATGCTTTATACATTTCTTTATTTTGTTGAACACAAAAGAAGATATTTGGAGGAATTTTTCCTTCTATGTTAGTCATTGGTGGCCAAGAACTGTTTGGTTATGAGCATTCATCCAAACATATTTCTCCGTGTTCTTCACAAAAAACTACAGATTTGGAACAACTCGAGGCGGAGTAAATGATGACAGAATTTTCATTCTTTGGTGAACTGTCCCTTTAATATAAAAGAAAAGGTGAATTGAAAAATTATCACATTTTACATATTGTATTTTACACACTCCACCAAAAAATCCAAAATCCTCACTTTTGGTTTGCCACCAAGAAATGTTTCTTTGTATTACAATTTCTAAAATGTCTTTCAAAGCCAACTGTACGTGTGTTTGTGTGTATTTGTGATTGACAGTCCTAGCGAGGCAAGGCCAGGTGGCATCCTGTTGTAAATTTGCTTCTACCTTTCTTTCCACACTCGTCCCTCCCAGCTACAACCTGTCACGCTTGACAGCGCATACAAAGGAGGAGAATAGAGAGAGAGGCAGGGGAATGAGGATTAAAAAGAAAACGAGATGAAAAAAACTTTAAAGATGAAATTAAAGAAAAGAAGATGAGCTGACAGCAGCTTGTGAGGAGGTATTGTCTGATGGGGAAATGTATCTTTGAAAGGGAGGCTTTGATCACTAGAGGACAAGAGAGGGGGGAGAGCTTGTAAAACTGCTCTCTTCAGATTACCGAGAGACTGCAGGAAAATAACTAGACCTGCAATTACAAGCTAACAGTCAAAGGCGTAGGAAACAACACCGGTGCTAATGACACAACAAAACGGATGCTGGGAGGGTCAGATGGGAGGAACCCTTCTTATACTCTTTGTACTAGCAATTTATTGCCAAAAATCTCTACTTTCAGAGGAACCGGATCAGACCAGAGATGTTGTTATTTACTCACCTTTAGTCCAGCCGTTGGCACATATTCACCAATATGTTGATTCTGGCCTGCATTGTTTATGTTCATATAATTTCCATTATTTGACCATCCCCATGAAATCGAGAGAAATAAAATACAATAAAAAGAGAAGACAAGAGACCGATAGATTTGTGTGGGTGTGTTTTGGGGCGCTGGGGATGAGGGGAGGAAAATCGCTGAAGGGTGAGGTCCAAGATAATCAGCCTTATTTTAGGATTTGTGGTGTGTGTGTGTGTTGAGCATTGCTTCAGTGCTCTTCTATAGCTCTGTGGTACTTTGATAAGCAGAGCAGCTCGCTGCTGGTGGGGGAACTCATGAGGGGGCCTGTCTGATGAGGACCTGCCACTGTCTGCGTGGGGTCTCTGACTGGAACACGGCCTTTGATGTCTCTCTCTTTTCTTTTTTCTTATATTTCTCTTTCTGTGTCTCTCATTCTTTCTTCCTTTCTTTCTCTCGAACCCCCTCCGGCTTAATACAAGAGCATTCAAGTGGCCAATGTTCCACTTGAGTGTACCTCTGTATTGACAAGTATCTGCTGAAGTGTGACCTGCCTCTGTGTTGTGTTAATTCAGACTGAATCACTCATGAGTTGGCCCCCCATTTTAATGCTCTTTTTTTCATTTTGCTGAACTCCTGTGGTTTTAATCTTTCACGGGTGATTCAAACAATCTGTGTGTGTCTCCACAATGTACGCTTATATGTATGAAAAATGTATGTGTGAGAATCTGTTTTGGGAGGGAGGGGAGAGGAAACGGAAAAAAGAGTCAAATTGAGGGGTGTGCGTGTGCATATGCGTGCTCTGATGGGGGTCAAACAGCACCTGTCAACGTCCTTGCTGCTTTAATGTGACATATTAATGTGACCTGCCAATGCCAATAAGTCAGTACACATTGCACATGTGCGCATATTTATAAGCCTCCATAAATTCAAGTGGCTTGTAAAAAATTTAATCTCCTCTTTCGCCCAGAGCTGCTGAGTTGCTTTATATACAGCTTGAGCAAACATTTTTTTCTACCTGTTGTAAAATTGTTGTGACATTTTTTTACCTCTCTGATGATTAATACATTTATGTGCGTGTGTGTGGACATACTGGCACAGTTTCTATAAAAAGCTAGATTTACATCAAATTACACAATTACTGAGGAAAAAAACATGACTAATTCAGCCTTGTCATTTCCTATTAACCCATTTAACTTTTAACAAGCATAGGCCTACATATATTTATTTACATTTTTATATTATATAATATTTTACCAATAAAATAATTTTTTTATTTTATTATTATCCGGGCTTAGGGGCTGAAACCCCAAAAGTTTTCAGTAAAGCCCTGAATGTTCTTATTACCATGCCCTGTATTGGGGCCGTTTACATTTTGCGTTTTTTTGCATGCAGAAGTTCGTTATTTTAAATGTAGAAGCGATGCAAGTGCTCAAATGGAGAGCAACACTGCATCTGGTGTGGCACACTTTTTATTCTTAGCCTGTCAGAGCTGAAAATCCATCTATTCTTTGCTGGAACCTTCCCGACGAGCGCAACTCATGATGGCTTAGAAGCGGCAGGCGCCAAAACAGCACAAGCTCCCGAGCACTTTGAAAAAACGGGGAAGCGATCGGGTGCACATTTTCCACACATTTTTAGATGCGAAATGTGTAGTCTGACACATTTATGGATGTCAATGTGTTAAGCCCTCGATCTCCAGATTATTATGATATTATTTTATTGTTATATTACTGAATAAAATACTATTTTGTTGCCTTCACTAGTTCTAAAAAATTTTGCACTGCACATTAACTTTTAAAAGTACAAATGGTCCATTTAGTCACTCAATTACCACATGGGTCATGAATCAAATCATAAACCTGCATGCGTAATAATTATAAAATAATTAGAAAAAGCTGTTTGAACCATTAAAAATTTAGCATAGCATGTCTCGACAAATCCCAAATACATTTACCATCAACTAGCCATATACAAACACACACACTGTATTAATATGCAGAACATATAACACACACTTTATTTCCACAACCTTCCTGATCAACTGGGAAAATAAAACAGGAAGAGACAGCAAAGACAGGTCGATTTTCAAGCTCCGCTTTGAGAAGAATACGGTGAGACTTCTCTCTTTCCTCTTTGTCTATGTAATTTTCTTTGCTCGCTACCCCTAGAGTAAATGAGGTGCATGCGGTCTGACAAATAGACAGACTTCAACCTCCTGACTGAGTTTCAGCCCAGAAAGCGCAATGACTTCAGACGTGCCCCCGAATAAAGAGAGGTTACGCAAACTGGCCCCTAACCACCGACACTAATCACAAACTTACAGTCTTCTGCCATACTGGATGTCACACATACACACGCACACGCTTTACTGCTGTTATCTACCCTACATCAAAACAGAAACGTAAATAAAAGAAATGCTGAACCCCACGAATCAGAGGTTCAAATGAACTCTGACAGCTCGACACACAATATGGCATCGGTAATGTGATTATGGCCGTATGGCACTCTCTGCCTACACTCACAGCTCTCTGAGGGAAAGGTCTGGACCTGCTACGCCAAACATATTACCACAAAAAAGGAGTGAAGGGGCTTTTTAGCCGCCAGAGTTTACATTCGAATGTTTCATGCTTAAGAAAGCCTGGCCATGATGCTAATGTTGAATCAAAACTCTGGCTGTGTGATCACAAACACATGTGGAGGGACCGGCAGAGCGCTGGCTGCCGGACAAGAACCGAGAACGCCGGGATTCGAAAGAGCGGGTGACGCCAGGGTGTATTATGAATGTTTTGGAGTTAAAATGGAATTACTTTGGATTACTCGGGGTCGCCCGGTTTGGCCTTTACTCTGCTTTGTGTTAACAGGGTTGGAGATCCAACAAAAACGGAACATTTCTAAGGAGGAATAACAGCAATAAAAGCCAATGAACTATGGCTGTCACACCTGTTAGAAAGTACAATGGAGTGAAAGGGACAGAGAAAGAGAGAAATGAGAGAGCGTAGCAGGAAAAATGTATTTTGCTGTGAAGACCAGCAGGAAATCCAATAAAAAGTCTTCAAAAGTCCACAGCTGACATTGAAACATAGCGAAGTATAAAGTGGGACAGGGTAAATAAAGAGAGGGGTTATTTTGCAGGACAGAACTGCATTTTCAATCGGGTGAAAGAAAGAACGAACTTAATAAAGAATGAAATGGAATAGAATAGAATGATATCAGATGGTAATATGGCAATATATTATTTACCATTATGAAAAATTATTATATTCATGGTATTTATATGCATATGGTATTTGAACTTTTTATAAAGTGGCAAAAAGTTGGTTGTCAAGATAACATTACTTGTTGAAAAACTATGCTTGTTTCCGAGAGCAAAGACATGTTGATGTTACAAAAGATTAGCTATTTAAAAAAGGGGCGGACTCTCCAATATGTTCTGCCCAGACTTTCTGTTTCTACAGAAAATTGCACAGGTTCTTAAAGTTAGTAATATCTCTACTTCTAAGTGTCAAACAACAATCTGAAGTCTTTTTGAGCTGGTATAACATTTTGGATTGGATTCAATTTATTGTCATTACACACATACAAGTACAGTGCAACGAAATGTTTTGAAGAGATTTATTTTGAAGAGAAAGAAGTGATTAATGTTTGCATGGCGTCTTTGAACTGAGAGTGGATTTACAGTCTAAAAAGAAAAGCATTGTTCTGCCAAACAGAGCAAATCCTTCAGTATACAGAAATTACAGTTATTCTTAAACGCTGTTTAAAAACGTGTCAACAGCTATGGAGATTTGCTTAGTCCTCCTCCCCCATTTCTTCCCAATAACATGTTAAACGCTCCACTAGAATGACCTGTTCTCTCTCTTTCTGAACAGCCAAAGCTTACAACCCAAAATCCCCAATAAAAGAAAATGAATGCTATCCATCATTCTCCCTCTTCACGTTCACTCCATCAAGCACATGCTCACACGCAGGCTCTGGATCAGATGCTTAGAACCAATAAAATGAGTAGTCATTCATTTTCGGTGAGCACTGGTTAGTCAAGTAAAATGTTGAAATAGAATACAATTGTAAAAAAGAATAAAAACGTTTACTTTATGTAAATGAGAAGCAACACTGTGGCGGCTGCCGTTGAGATAGATGGCATTGGTGCTTACGTGATCCATCTTCTGCGTAGCTGAGTAACAGAGGTTAAGATTGTGTTATTTTTAGCGTCTAAAAATCTTTTAAGAAATGAACTGCATTTTAGGTGAGTGTGATTTATGCTTTGATAATCATTCACAACACAATCCCACAGGAATGTGTTACAATTTTAAGAGGTCGCGAATTTGCATGAATTCTTACGATCATATTTTTACATTTAGCACGATCTGCTTTCGCACTAGTGACATTTAGGTGTAGGGGTGGGTTTAGGTTTGAGGCTTCAGTATTGCTTTTTCTAATAATCGTATGTTGCTGACCGATTCACATTGTATGAATTTATACTAGCCATCTCGTAAGATATTTACAAATTCCCATGAGATCAGGTTTAAAATATAATATGATTTACAATACACATATACGAGGACATTTTTAATGACAAGATAACCGATTACTTTTCCAAAAGTGAACTACCAGCATGTCAAGTCAAAAGTAATTTCATTTGAGTGTAATAATACATTCAAAGCCTGTATGTATGTATTGAATTGCGCCTAGTCAATAAGAAACCTATATTATCACATCTTAAATATCTTAATATCTTCAGAATTGACCCTGAAAGAATAAACTGATTAATACCCTTTCAATTCTTAATACCAGCTTGTTGGTATCACACTTGGTTTCCTAGCGGGAAATGTTGGCAATTGAATCGCATGGGCATTTGAGTAATTAGTCATGAGAGAGCTCTTTTAACCGTATTCATTTTTCTTCGCCGTGCTGTGCACGACACAGGGTCAGATTTCAGCACACTCGTGAACAGTGCACCATGTCACACAGGACATTAATGCTTTGTGTGTCACTGCCCGCTACATGTTTTATTCATGAGGTCAAACCGTGATGAGTGTACTTGCTTGTTACTGCGCATCCTTCGTCATAGGGTTGATTTTTACCTAGCGAGCGTTTTTGATCTTTCAGAGAACAAAACAAGTGTTTCTTGTGGTTCGGGGACAGGAGGGTTTCATAGCTGCAAACTAAGGGTGAAGTGGAGCATACTGTTCATGGCGTACGTGTGTAAGCGAGTGTGTGTGTGGGCTTACCGCCCTGGCTGCAGGCCACCTCGTCAAAGTAACTTACTCAAACTCTTCGTGACGCGTGTAGCTCCGAGCACCTTGGCTTGAGTTACAGTTCCAGTAATAAAAATGAAAGGCCTCATACTTGCTGTTTGGCATGGATGATAATAATATCTTAGTTACACTTCATCTCTGTCTTTCTCTCATTTTCTCTCTCTCTTTCCTCTTTTCAATCCCTTCGTTTTGAGAGGTTTCTACAAACATATCCAACCGGCGCTTGACTGCTAAACTAAAGAGACAGTTTGCTGACAGGCCGTCTGCCATTGAACTACAAGCCAACGAGGAAGATTTATGAAAATATGCTGTCTGTCGTCTCTCATATGCTTTATTCCCATTAAAACTCCACTTATCTTTACGTGAAGCTAGGGATGTGCGTGTGTTGATGCCTTTGTGTGGTTCAAAGCGAGAGTTGTCAGATCCTTCAGCGTATTTTGATCTCAAACTTATTTCTCTTTGAATTACTTGTTAGTCAAAGCTCCCTAGGTAGCATCTTTGATCGGGACGATGCACCCAATAACCTTCAGCCTTGTTCGCTTTAATTTCTTTATTTTTTCTTTAATAGGCTTCTACTGCGCTGTTGAAATGAGAGCTGGTGACAGGGATGTCAACAGCGGTTTGTTTCGCGCTAGGTCGGAGAACAGTACCAGTCTCTGTATCACCGCCGTCCTTCCCCACCAAGCGCTCTAACCGTCCTCATTGCATGTACATTGATGCCAAACTGTATTAATGTCAATCTCCCAACCATCGAAGTGACGTGCAGAATCACCCGTGAGACACCTCCACATTCTCCAAAACTGCTTGACCCCACTGTCAGCATGAATAGGACTTATGAATAGGAGATGCCGCACAAGTTGCCTGTGTGTTGTCATATTGATAACCATTCATTCCAACACCCTCCTGAGCACAGCAGCGATCAGCTCCGCTATAGTTTTTCTACGCTGTGATTTACACAACGAAAACAACTGGTTGAGTTAATGGACAGACTATTTTTCTCTTATGGCAATCGGTCTTGACTTTAAATCCTCATTGGAGGTTTATCCATAGCTCTATCCCTCCCTTCACTTCTAAGTCACTTATGTTAAATAATGGCGAAATATCCCCACAGTGCAGCACAAACTATGATAAATCTTTGAGAACATCCACATCGCTTTTTCAAAAATGACCATCTCGGCTCCAAATCCCTGCTGGAAAGAGAAAGACAGCTTTCTGTAATAAATGTAAATGAAGAAAGGAAGAAAAAAAGCGGGCCTGTGGTAGAGGGATTGAATTTTGTGATGAATTAGTTAGTGCGCTTTCAACTGTCAGGCTGTTAATTTATGAGTGTGCAAACTTCCAAGTGTTTGGCTTGGCTGTTTAGCTCTACCTCCCCTCAGCTCTCCGAGGTGACTGTAAAATGAAATATGGAGGCAGCGTGTTACTGTTTTATTTATTTCACTGCCTGGAGCTCTCACACGGCTATTTGTTCAAATACTCCAGAGTGCCGTGGAAAGCTTGATTCCTGCGCACATTAATAAAGATAATATTTTGCAGGCTGAGTATAATGGTTGAAATGTCACCTTTACGCGCTCTCGCTCTCTGACCATAACTTAACAGGCTTCCTTTTTATATGCTGGGCGTAAAAAACTGGAAGCATTTTCTACCTGGTTTTTAAGACTTTTTTTCTTGGTGTTTGCCCATGTGAGGTTGTCCAAATGTCACCTAGAGTTATTTGGAAGTTTTCATTATGGTCCTTTGTAGCTTTAGGGGCTGTTTCTCCTTTTTGTCACTGTTCTTAAATGAGATCATTGCGAGTGAGCAGACACACACGCGCACACACAACATCCCTGACTTCTTAAGAGTTCCTGTCCTACTAGAATAATAAAAGAGGGGTCATGCCCAGTACCAACCTTTGGAGTTAAAGAAGGGGGTGGAGTGTGTCAAAGGCAGGGGGTAAAAACGAACCCTGTTGAAATACAGTCAGACTTCATTGATCAGGGTTCAAAGTTGTTCACATTTTTTACTGGCTCCACCGCAAATATTTTCAGATAACATATTTTGAGGGGTTTTAATCAACTTAATTGACATAAAAATGCTTCAATGTTATCTGGAAAGTATTCAGTTTCATGAAGGAATCAAAATTTGGTAAGAAAAACATCACTGTAGATATGCACCGATATATCAGCCAATAATCGGTATCGGATGATAAAAGCAATTTTTAAAAACAACCGATGATCAATGGAAAGAGGACAGGAAAATAAATATGTGCTCTGTGTATAGAATATGTAAAAAATCACCAGTTTGATGTTCAATATTAATATAAATTAATACAATTCTGAAAGTCAAGAAATCTTAATTTAATCTTCAGAGTTTAATGTGACCACCATACTATCAGATTCGGCATTAGCAGATAACATATCGTATTGGTGGAAAATTTAGTGTTGGTGCATCTCTACATTGCTCATGAGTTTTTAACCCATCTGTAACCCATTTGTCCATTTCTAAAACGAAACTATCACAGGTCATTTTCACAATTTCAACCAAACAGTCTTTACGTTGGTCAGCTAACTTTACTGTGGGGATATTCAGACCATCACAACAACAATGTCTTTTTTACTACTACACTAAACTTACGATTCGATACCGGATAGTAGTTTCACAATTCCAATAGTATCACAATATTTTGGAACAAAGTTGAAATGAAACTAAACATTTATCTTAAACTCAAATTCAAACATCTTACATTATCAGTAGCATTTTTTTGCTACTGGTTTTATGTAATTTTCTATTCGATTAAAATAAATAAAGTATAATGTACATTAATTAGATTAATTCAAATCGAACCAGTCTATCAGTGAAAAACTGTACATTTTTTTTACATAAATTTATGAAGATAAAAAATATGCTAAACCCTAGGAGAGTCTTGAAGTTCTTTCTAAAGTTCTTTAAAAATCATCAATACATGTCAATGCAGGTCATGTGTTGCAAGATCAATCAATAGGATTAAACAGATGCCAAATCATTAATACATGGCCATTGCTTTATTATAGGCCGAAATATCTTACGGTATCTTTGGTACCGTATTGCTAAATATCATGCCACAATATATTTTAACCCCCCCCCCACAATTTACATTTACAAAACCAATCTTGTAAGACCACACTGTCAACTAAAGCATAACTCTCTCACACTGGCTCACAGCCCTACTGACTTTATCGAAGATGAACGTTTCTCTCAGCGCGTGCGGCTATGCAACAGTGCTGGTTAACCTGAGTTAAGGTCAGGGTGAGATCATCACGAGAGCAGAGGACGACGGGAGGAGGAGAGCATGGGGAGATCTAAGGGAAGCAGAAGTTGTATTTCAGCCGCAACTGTCCCATGACCTGACGACCTTCACAGACCACAAGCTTCTGTGTATCAGTCTGACGGACGAATGGAGCGTTTGTCAGCAGGGGAGGTGGTGGTCTGTGTGGGGGGGGTTCACTCGGCACTCAGGAGAGTCTGTGTGCATCTGCATCTGTGTGTGTATTCGGGCCTGTGTGTGTTCCTGAATTCCTGCCGAGTTCACGGTAAGGCCAGCCCTGTGGTGGAGTGTGCTGTGGGCTCATTAATTAAAGGCTGTGGCAGTCGGACGGCAGGCTGTAATTGATGCCTCCTATGCAGCAGGGGGGCTGCGCAGACACGCACTGAAAGGGTCACTGTTTAGACGGGGCAAAAACACACAAGCGTATGAAAATACACGTACACACACAGATTCTCATACATACTAAACGGATACAGACACCGGCGTCGGCGTCTTACGTGAGCACTCGACACACAGCCGTACAGTATGTTTAAACAAATTCCATTAGCTCTATATACTGCATCTGCACATACTTTGGTTTTGGTGGTTTGAAAGGGCGTGTGTGTGTGTTTGTGTGTCTCTCCCTGCTCCCGTGACTCCTATTCCTTGTCAGTGAGGGATGAGAGATGACCTGTCAATAGTGAGGACAGACTGCCTCTTGTCAGGGTCCTCAGAGTTCCTGCTGGGCGTCCTTTGATCTGCCTGATGAATAATGAATAACAACTGACAGGCTGGGTCAGACACACAACCCTCTGAGAGAGGCTTTGAGTGTGTGTGAACTTCTCTGTGGGAGGGGGCTTAACTTTCTCTCTTCTCGGTATGATTTTCCAGTGTGTTTGTGTGTGTGTTGTCCTGTTGCATTACCAAACAGTGTTGGAGGTGTGTGAAGAGACAGGTATGATTGAGTGGGCATGATACAAGGGTGATTTGGAGGTCATCTCCATGCTATGGTTGTCATTCTGAACACACACGTACTCCCATGCACAGTTTGTGTTTGTGAGATCAGAGACGTGGACTCTCAGACAAAGGCTCTGATTTTTATTATTTTGGAAAATAAAATACTGAGTGTCTCTGTGGGGTGACAAGGTAAATGCTGTATGAGAAAGGCAAGAGTTGTAAATTCTGCTCTCTTTGTATCAACGAAGGAATGTTTAAACTTCTACATATTGCATACGGTTCATGAATTGTGGGTGATTATTTAATACGATGAACTTTTCTAATTAGCATAAAATGATAATGGCTTTAAATATTTCATATTGTGTGTTTATATCATAATTTTTTTAAATGTTAAATGCCAAATTTTCACAAATTTAGGCTTGCTCCCCATCTAGACCTTTTAACTTTGCCATTAAAATAAATGAATAGAAAGTGGCTAAATATAATAAAATGAAATAAAAAAAATAGCTTAATCTAAAACAAAATAAAATGTATGAATTTAAATCTAAAAATATAATTTGATAATATTAAGTTAAGTAAAATAAAAAAAAATGTTTGCTTTATATATTATAAGTGCACATACTATAAAATAAAGCGAATGCTGTTTTTTTTATAAATCCTAATATTTGGTTGCTACGGAAACTGATCAGCATTTGATACAAGTCCTAATCAGTCTGGAAATGATTGAAAGATCTTTCATTTTTCCTTCTATCTGTCTGTCTTTCTTTCTTTCTTTTTTTCTTTCTCTTTTTATATTCTGTCTGTCACACACATGTACACACCGCGCCTGTGTTGTGAGACAAAGGTGAATCAAAAGTGAAAGGTGAGAATGGCAGGCAGGTGTGGAGGTCTGGGGTGGGCTCTGGCCCTGACCACTGCTGCAGGACTTTAAAGGTCAACAGCGGGGCTATATTGAAAGAGAGATGGGCGAGAGACCAGGATCCTGGTTCCTGTTTGTTAGTTTAGATCCTGCTGTCACACACACACACAAATCCTTGCATGCCCCTGGGCCAAACTCCCCAGTTCATGTAAGAGTCAACAGGCTGAGGAACAGAGGAATGCGGTTTCAGCTGCTCAGAGCCATCAGTGAGGTTTCAGTCTATTAGGCTCGGAAATCACATTTGCAACAGGTCTGGTTGTAGTTAACCAGGATCATATTGGAGTCATGCGCATGTGCGTGCACACGCCGGTTGTTAATTTGCCTTTAAAGATCTTGTGTACTTACTAAGACCTACGCTGGGATCGTTTTATCACTGGGATTTGCGGCGCAGCACTTTTGGTCCTCACCCTGAGCCCTGTTAAGTCTCTGAGATCACACACTCTGTCAAACACACACACATTGTCAGACACACCCTGCATGACACTTTGACGGATTGAGACAAGAACAGATTTTTTGTGAAATACAGACTGTTGGTGACGGGGTGAGGTCAATCAATGAATAACCGGGATCAGTCTTTAATCTAGTAGTCACTCACTTTCTTTATCCGATGACATTATTATTGAATGGGGTGTGGACGATCGTTTTGATGAATTCATTTCATAACACTTGACTAAACTTCTATTTTAATAACACTTTTATAGGATGTTTATGGCGTGTTAACCAGACTTAGTGTCATTGTCAAACTTTTCAAAAACAGCTTTGTGAAAACATCATAAATATTCTGCGTGGCAGAAACTGGCACAGGAGGTGTTTTATAGATAAATAAATTGGTTTCTTTTAGCAGCAGGTCAAATTTTCTTCACCTTTTATTCCAACAGGGATGATAACACCAGGAAATAATGATAATAATACAACTAATAGGATCCAACATTGTAAAAAATTAAATGACCTGTTTTTCTTGTACATTTGCAGTCTTTGGGAAATTTTATAGGTTTGGGTCGTATTTCAAAACAGTACAATTCTGTGTTTGACTGTGTTTTTATAGTTAAGCTGGTGGTGCGTTGCTTTCACAATGCTAAGGTTATGGGTTCAAACCCAAGGAGAATACCAACTGTTGCATATGCCTTGAAGACACTGTAACTCACTATGGACAAAAGTTTCTGCCCAATGCATAAACTTAACAAGAGAGACTGTCATCTTATTGATCACAAGAATGCTGTGCAGACAGGAAGTTACCATTAACATTTACTAGTACACACACATAACTGAACTCTTCACTCCCCATTGTAAATACAAGCGCCCTCATATCCATCTGTAGAGTTTACGGGAAAGACAGCGACAGTAGAGAAGTGTCCAAACAACATGAGTTATCACCCTGCAGACACTCTGAGTGTGCGAAAAGAAGACGCCAAGCAAACACGGCCAAAACTAAAAGACAAACAGGAATAAATCTAACACTGCGTGCCGTCAAGGAAGGAGAAAGGGCCAGGATGGAGGGAGTGATTTATTGATGTATTAGTATTGAATATGCAGAGAGCAAAGCGAAATCGTTCAGTAGACCCCCCCACTCTTTCCCTTGTTTAACCTCGAATGCTGACAGTGAATCTCCATGTCCTGTACATCTACAGGCCCACACAACAAAAGAGATCAGGACCCGCTCCCACGCCACCAGACACAGATAACACCGACATCACCCGCTCTATGCAAGGACAGTGTGTGGGTGTGTGTGAGAGAGAGAAAGATAAAGTATACAGTATCGGTCAAAGGTTTAGGATCACATCACATCACATTCTTTATGATGATTTTAGAATAATAGTAACGATCAAAAGTATAGCATAAAGTAAATTGAACAATACAATATGTACAAAAAAATGATGTATCTAATTGAATTCCATGTAATTGAATTTAACCAAAAAACTCCTAAGTAACATATCTTTACATTTTGCACTGTTGTCTGGCTCTCCTGTTTGCACTGTCTGTGTTTTACGTATGTATACTTTCACTTTTTATGTATACTGTAATTTGTATATGTGTATATAATTTTGTAAAGTCTATTGTTTATATATTTGTACATATTTATGACTTCTCTATTGTTCATAAATGTGGAATCTACAGAACTAAACTTCTCATGCATCGTTTGCCTATGAATTCGCCAGTGACAATAAAGGGAGTTGAGTTGTATTGTATTAAAAATACAATAAATGTAAAACCATGGAATATTTAAACTACTATTTCTATGCCTAGAATTAGGCAAAATTAACTCTTTTTAAAACACATTTAAACTAGCAAATTATATTAAATGGAGCTCACATTGTTTTTTTTCTTTGGACGCTTGAAGTTAGTTGTGTTACGAGTGAACCAACGGCTAAAAAAGCTGCTAGGAATTACTGACACCATTGCCATGTTGTAGGCTAAAAGATTGAAATAATATAAAATTGGATTTGGTGACTTCCACACTTAACTTAGACATGAACAAAAACATTTGACAAATACATTTTCTTTCAACTTCACAAAATATCACTTGATCGTGCATAACTAAGCAAAAGACCGCATCACAGTTAAAATAACCGTTTCTGGCCGAATCTTTAGATAAAACCAGACTTTGTCTTTTCATTAATTTAATATAAACCGATTGGGAAACTTATTCTATCTGATTCTGTGCATTTAAGTGCATTAATGGCGGCTAGGAACACTGTTGTGTGCTGAAGCTCGGCAGGCCTTATGTTGTCTCAAAGTTTTACACACATAGTAGAAGAAAGAGAGAGAGAGAGAGAGAGAGAGACAGAGAGAGAGAGAGAGAGAGAGAGAGAGAGAGAGAGAGAGAGAGAGAGAGAGAGAGAGAGAGAGAGAGAGAGAGAGAGAGAGAGAGAGAGAGAGAGAGAGAGAGAGAGAGAGAGAGAGAGAGAGAGAGAGAGAGAGAGAATACATGGTGAGTTAGTTGTGGCGATAGTTTGGAGGGATATGTGAGTGATTGAGTGTTGAAAGAGCAAGAGTAAGGTGAGAGAGAGAGAGAGAGAGAGAGAGAAAGAGAGAGAGAGAAAGAGAGTAAGTGAGCCAAAAGCTCAAGATTTGACGTGGGCGTTTTTCTGACAGCTATAATTCTCCAGCCTACAGAATTTCATCAACACGAGTTGTGTTAAAGCTCAGCCCGAGGGCCTCAGCCCTTTCAAGTCCCCCACACTGACAGGTAGATTTATTAGTCCTGAAATTTGTACGGATCACACGTCACTCATGGCAAGCTGTCAGAGTGTCAGAGCAACGCGTCCCTTCGGGGCCGGCCCCATCACACTCTGTTTTAGCACAACTTGTTTTAGCTGCCCAAAAACACTCTTTTCAACTTAGAACTTCATGTTCATGTCTAAATAAACCATTTGTTTTAATTGCTACATGCTACATATGTGATTTTACAAAGTTTTAAAGCCTCCGAGATCAGAAGCGATAATTTATGACTTGCTTACAGGCCGTTTTCATTCAGTGTAAATGTTTTGATCTTAATGGTGAATAAGATGTAATTATGGATGTTTTGGGGAAATCTGTGGTCTGGGAGAGATAGAGAAAGATTATTTGGTGAAAGATGATGAGAGATGGGGAGAGAGAGGTGATGAAAAACTGAGAGGAAAGTGTCTGTGAACTGCAGGATATGCAGCAGAGCCAGAAAAAATGTACCTGGACCAGAGTACGACAAGTCACACTTTAAAGCAAAAATAGCTTCACTTAACAAAAAACGAGTTTTGAGAGAAAGCGAGAGAGAGAGAGAGAGAGAGAGAGAGAGAGAGAGAGAGAGAGAGAGAGAGAGAGAGAGAGAGAAAGCTAGATTGGCATGTTCTCTTGGCTGCTGCGTAGAAACTTCCTTCACCCGAACATCTGGTTCCTATATTTCAGAGTTAATTAGTCATATTGGGGTTGTCTGAAGATAAATTTATCATCGCGAAAAAACACAAACAATTTGAAAAATGAAAGGAAGTGGGGTGACACACGGCTGACGTTAAAATAAATCATTTCAGTGTGATTAAAAACGTACACAGTGCTGATGATAGAGTGAGAGAGGGAGAGAGGGAGAGACACAGCGGGATTTATGGTCTCTCCATCACATTTAAAAGCCTTTCTGTATTTCTTAATTATTGCTTCTGCTTTCACTCTTTCTTTCAGCTTTTCTTATTTTGCCTGTATATCTTTTTTTCCTCTCTTGCTTTTCCATGTTAAAATGTATTATTTACCATTGATTTAAAATGTCGTCTTTTCACTTGCCGACAGGGCTCGTTCGGGCACAGTTTGCTTTCAATAGCTGTTGCACATTGTAGATGTAACGACTGATTGGGAATGGCAATTATACAGGCATTACTATAAGAACGCAATATCAATCGTAGCAGTGATTTTTATTTTACCATGTGTCGTTTGAAGTTCGATGAAAAAAAGGAAAGTGATGTTAATGCAAGTCTCCAGAGGTCCCATGAGATGGACAGTGAGTAAGGAGAGTGAAAGGAGATGAGTCTGTCAGGCTGTCTGTTAGAGGAAGAGGCATAATTACACTCTCAGCACTGAAGCAAACACACACACTTTCTGACAGTTTCATTAAAATCTGCCTTCTACTGTGGTTACTTGCAAAGCGAGATCCAAGACCAGAGATCAGAAAGAAAGAAAAAGCTTTTGTGACAACATGCCCGATGGCTGGACATGAGGACACATTAAATGGGGTAAGTTGTCACAAGAGGAATCTGCACTTAAATTAAATTGAACTGTTAAACAATTATGAAATATAAAACTGCAAAAACTGAAAGGTAAAAGAAAGAAAGAAATGGTATCAAAAACATTTTATAATACATCAAAAACATGACAACATACACCTTTAAAAATGTGACAGATTTTATGACATTCACTTGTCATCATTTAATGAAAATTCTGTCATCATTAACTCGGCCTTAAGTCATTTTAAACCTGTATGACTTCCTTTCTTCTGCAGAACACAAAAGATTATACTTTAAAGAAAGTTGGTAAGAGCACAGCGTGGGAGCCTACATTTACCTCTATTGTACCGTAAAGACACAAAACCAATTCAAGTGAATTGGTTCGATTTCCCAACATTCTTTAAAGTATCTTCTTTACAAAGTCCTACAGGATTGAAATGACAAGAGGGTGAGTATATGATGACAGAACTTTGATTTTGAACTATATCACGTTAAAGTTGGAAGGTAAAAATAAAAAATATTCAAATTTATGACAGTGTTAAACTGCGCTTGAAACCAGCGTAACCACAGAAAAAGTGTAATTTGTATTATTGGACCTTTGACCAGTACTGAGTCCTTTAGACAACTAGCAAATAAAGAGTTGCTTGATGTAACTGCAATCTTTTAAGAGCTGAAATAATTACTTTTTAAAACCTAAGGGAAAGTGCTGGTTCAATATTTTTCTCTAGCATTTATGAGCCTCTTTAATTGCTTTGCCTTTGAGAATAATCGGGTAGCTCTTTTAAATTTAATTAAAACACAACACTTTTCTGGAGACTGCCTTTGATCTGTATCCATGACTTTCTACGTAAAATATTAAAATATAACAAGTGCCAAAATCAGGTTAGAGTTGTTAAGGCCACCAGGAGAATTCTACTTCTGCTCTTTCATCACATTTCCCATAAATTTGCAGCAATAAATTTGCAGCGATATTCTTGTTACAACTGATTCGAGTTTCTGTGGTTGTGTTGTCAGGTTGCCACATTGAAATGCCCTGTGGGTAAAGAGTGCGTTTGATATGATCATGTTTGACATAGTAGTGCGACACTCTACACATTAGTTTGACAAAGCCAGACACTTTAGCTCTTATTTGACACTTGAGTGTTTATGTTTATGGTCTATATTACCAGGAGACT
Source organism: Barbatula barbatula (assembly GCF_947034865.1). Lineage (NCBI taxonomy): Eukaryota > Metazoa > Chordata > Actinopteri > Cypriniformes > Nemacheilidae > Barbatula > Barbatula barbatula. Next base: position 22,360,815 of record NC_136767.1, on the reverse strand, counting down.
ATTTAATGCTTCAAAATGAATGGAAGTGTTTTTATGTAGCAGACCATTATTAATAGGAGGATAATAAGAAGAGATAAGAGAAAAGTGTCTCGTAAACAGAACTGTTGTCTCGACTGGCGTCAGAGCAATTATATTAGATTGATGCTGTGGAGGTTCAAGTTAATTCATGGTGTTCCAGGGTGGGTGACATACAGAGATTTGTATTCTTTCACAAAGAGGTCAAGACATTGTATATTACAAACAAGTCTTTACAAAGTGCATTGGTCAGGTTTTGTTATTCTGGGGAAACTGAATTTTGTCTCAACAATGAATGCAAGACTTTTGTGCCACACACAAAATTCTCTTTCCATATCATTTTCGGAATCTATACGGCAAAAACAGGTCATCAGAAATCTACATGGTGTTTCAACCATGAGCCCTTTAACACCTATTCACTATTGAGCAGCCGGTCCCTTTGAAGAACAGAACTACAGCTGTAAAGTTAGCTGGTCAGACTCTGGGAATAAAATATACTGCAACAAAAGTTTTAGTGTTAGCCATTATAAAGCAGTTACATTTGAAATGCCTTTTTCACTTTCAGCCACTTGAAAAATAGCTATACACACAAGTACAGTTACAGCTGAATCTCTGTTTGTCTGATTAGTTGCCGTATTGCTTTTTGCAGTCATTAGAGAACCCTCAATAACTCTCAATGTTGGACAACCTTTAGTGTAGACAAACACAAGACTCCATTCATCTATCTGAGGGAATTCAGCTTGAAATATCAGACCTTCACTCTTGATTTTTCTCTTTTGTTTTGCGTCTCCTCCTTTCTTCTCCTGTCGCTGCTGAGGGATAATTTACAGCACCTTCAGCTGTTGGAATGTATTTGTAGTTGCGTATAATGGAGGTCATCTATCCTGCCTGTCAGCAGCGGAAAACACTTTTCTGACCGCAGCGGGGAGAGCTATTTGACCGAAGATAAGGGGGCCAAAAAAGTGTCCTGTTTTGGAGATGGGTGGGACTTTGTGGGTGTTTGAGATTGAACGGCTGGTTTTGAGAGCCGGCTTGTTTTCTGAATGAATGCATCTTCAACTTTATATGACATTTACGCCACAAGGGTTGTGTGTTTGGGCTAAGTTGCAACCCAAAAATCAAAGCGATCTTTTGCCAGCAGTTCCACCAGATCTGAAATGACCTTCAATTTTGACAAGACTTTAGGCTATACATCCAATGGTTTGAACTTTACACACATAATTCAAAAACATGGCTGAGTTTGTGTACTTCTTGGAGGTGCGCTACAGCTTTTCTACAGGCCTGTTACTCAATTCTAATCCAAAATGGCCACCTCAACTCACACTCCATGAAAATTTGCATAAATCTAATGGCGAAGTGTAGAATTTACGCACCACCAGCGTTACCAAACGTAATTGGAAAAATAATGACTATTATCAAAATCATGGCATCGCTTGAACCAGTGTTGCTGAGTTGTGCCGGTGCTCGAGCAAACAGAGGAATGTTTTTATAGCATTACAGAGCCACAAGGTTAAGTTTTCAGCGGAATCAACCTACAAATGGCTTAATTATAGCTGTCTCTGTATATTATGCTTATTTTATATGATGACTAGCTTGGCAAGCTACAATTTAACAAAGTAGCTTTACACAGACTTGTGCAAGTGGTTCAAATTACAACAAGTATGAATTATTGACTTACAAGTAAACTTGTGTACTTAACGTGTACTTTCGTAAACTAAAAAATGTAGACTTCTACGTTCACTTGTCCTATAGTTGGAGTAGAAACAAAGAACATATTTGTAAAGGAGTAGTGTACTTAAATGTTGCCTGCTGATACTTTTATAACCTAAAAAGTGGGGCAATTTACTCCCATGTTTTATTAAAATTAGACACATACAAATATACTTCCAGTACATTGATATTAGCATACTTCAAATAGTATAACTTTACTTCTTTAAAGTAATAAAAAATCATTGGATGATGAATGATAAAAGAATTTTCATTTTTGGTTGACCTCCGTTTAATATACACACATTCAACTTTATACATACATAGTGATATCCCAAAAGCTTCATGCAGTAGGATGAGGGGACGTCTGGAAATAAGAGTATGTTCCCCTTCTTTAGGTAGAGGAAACAAAATGTCAAAGACTAACGGCTGTGAGAGATTCCAGCACTGGGAAAGTCAGCCCCATGAAAGTGTGTCATTTATCAAGAGAGAGAGAGAGTGAGTGAGAGAGAGGGAGAGAGAATAAACACAACATTCACAGTGGACAACTCTTCCCATACAAGGCCAAGATCTCCGAAACACCTGTTAATGAAACATTAGGCCGTATTCACACTTGACTACTTTTTTGACTAGAAAAAGTTGACAATGACACTTTTTTGTAAAAAAATGCTTGCAGCGTTGTGTTTACAAATAGCTGCCAGCAATGTTCAAAGATACATTTGTGCACAAAGGCAGACAGGCTTCGTAGGCAACGTAACAGAAGTCTATTTGAATTGTAAACAGAGAGCGTCTTTGCAATAACTAATCACATATTTACAAACTACAATACAAATTTCTCGCTAGAAATGCATGCAGAAGTAATTAAAATTGAAAATTTAACTTACATTTATACAACATTATGCTCCAAGGGGTATTTTCAGACATCTTTTTATTTTATCGAGCCTTCTCGACCAATCACGTTCCTCACATGTTGTTATGGAAATGACAGGTCTCTGTCATTGGTTAGCAGTGAAAAGGTGCTTGACGTAGTTTTTTTGGGTGAAAAGTAGAACTTTTTTCAACCTCAAAAGACGCTCTGAGCTGCATGCATGTTTGTCTCTCCATGCACAAATGCTTTCTTTGAACATTGCCCGCTTCTATTTGTACAGCGATTCTGCCGTTGTCAACTTTTTCTTGTCAAAAAATATGTCAAATGTGAACGCGGCCTTAGTCCATCCAACACCTGCATCTCCTCAGTCACTCCCTGTGCAGGAGGAGACGTTCCGATATACAAGCCAGAAAATAAACACCATAAAACGGCTTTTTAAGGAAATGTTCTCTTCTTATCTATGTTTTTTCCTAAAGTGCATAATTAACAATAAAATCCACAATTGGTCACAACGGAATTAAGATGAATGTGAATCCTGGTTCACAAGCAGTTTTATTTTAGCAGTATGATGTATTTTGAACTAAAACAGGATATATATATATATATAGAGATAAAGAGAACAAATGTTGAGCCGGACATTCAGGGACTCGTTTTATTTATCTGAAATTGATTGAATCGTGAAAAGTGGGCATTCCATACCACATTTCAAGTTTGCTGAAACAATGGCTAAATTTATATTCAGCTTTTGCTGAACATAATCCAATAGCCCATGAAACCTTAATTACCTCAGCGGAAAAGTCATTTCAGTTTAAGAAAAATGCATTTTATTTTTTTATCTTTGGATCAACGAATCACTCACAATAACATTAGAAACTAAATAAAATGTAAAGTAAATAGGTCAATTTAGATTTTTCATCTACTTTAATTATTCTATAAACACGTATTCTACAGCATACATTACATTATCTGTCAATTACCCTAGCTCACTACGTTCCGCTTTTTCCACGAATACAATTTTGATTATATACAGCCCCCCCCCCCGCGCCCCCTCTCTGCAGGGCCGGTGTAAAGGGGGAGGATTAACGAGTGATTAATTGATGTCATGGCTGCGGATAGATAGTAAAAAGCACTGGGGTCCTGCAGGCTGTGTCAGTGTGACTCATTTATGGCCTGGCCGGCCTGGCCTGAGCTCTGTATTACATTAGATCCAGTGAGTGAGTGAGTGGGGCAGAGAGAATGACAAAACTAATTACAGTGATGTAGTGGCTTTGTTGCACTCTGCTGCACATAGCAGCTCACACATGTGCGCACAGACACGCACATCAACCAAAAAGAGAGTGCATTTTATTCACAAAATCCAGAGCTTACAAACGGCACGTCTGCACCTTCGCACATGCAATATGTGTAATACAGATGGACTGGTTATACAATCACAGGTTTGGTAACGACACTGATGCTATCTTTTTTTGAGTCCAGATGTTCAAACTATCTTGGAGTACAGCTAAAACTCTACATTTGGACACGGCCTATTCATTAGACAACAATCAGAGAACACGGCAAGACCTATAGCGAGAGAGAGAAACAGAACATGTATTAGGAGACGGTTGGACAAGATAGAATTTGGGGCCTGCATGGGAATGAGCAAGAATTCATCCACAGTTGTCAAATTTACTGGAAAATGATTCAGTATGATTTTTATAGACATCCATATTTTCTACAGAAAATGTAAAACACTACTTTTTAGAAGTTTTAAGTCTGACATGTTTTGCGGGCCAAAAATGTAAAGTTGGTGTAAATTAAGAGATAATTTGCAGAGAAAGTTCAAAAAACGTGTTTTTGTGCATTTCAAGTAATGTCAATCACACTGCAGTTGTTTTATTTTGATTAAGTAATAATAACTTAAGAAAAAACATAACAATACAGCTAACAAACACAATAACAATATAAACAAAAAAAAACAAGATATTTGAAATATTAAAAACTAGAGTAATCTGATTCTTCAAATTAAAATCCATGCACACAAATACAGCTTGAAACTAGATCACGATCTAAAACAATGGATGAATAAAGGACAAAAACAGACATCCTCGGCTAACGGCAGAATGGTTCTGTTTCTAACCCTTAGAGATCATCCACAGTCTTTGTGTTTAATATCCAGTGACAGTGATACAGGCCCCAGATGTGGCCTACAATGACTGCAGCCTGCAGAAAGAAAATGCTGGAGAAAGAGATAGAAAGGAGGTGACGCAGCAACTGCCCTGATACAGAACAATATAGAGGTCAGTATGTATAGAGAAGAAAAGGCCAGACCTGTAGCAATAGGCTAATGACAATGCTTATGGCAAAAGTCCAGCGTCACTCATAGCATTTAGCCTTTCTGTCTCCACTATTGCGTCTCTGATTGCTCATCTGCACTGTGTCACCTCTGACATTGTGAGGAATTATTTCATAACGCTAATCCATCCTCCTGGTGTTTCTAAACCCTCAATCACTGGGGACTTTACGACAAGGGCTGTTGTTCATTAGGTAAATAATACCGCCCCAAGAGCTGGACGATCAAGAACAATCAGTAATGATGTCAATCATTCGACATCCATGTTCCCTAATTAAAATGTCTATAAATGACAACTGCTGTGTATTTGGCTTTGGTATATGGTTTGGCATTGCTTATTCATGATTTGTGTTGAAGTGATTAATACTTTCTCCTCTACCAGCTTAATGTGCAGAAAATGATAAGTAAAGGGACGATATCGCTTGTTTTTGAAATCACTCGTAATGTTGGTGGGATCCTTCTGACGGATTTGTGGTGTTTTTGATATCGAACTATGGTCTGTTTCACTTGCAAGGAGATCTCCCTGAACCGCATGATGTGGGTTCACAGCAACAGCTTCCAAATGCAAAGAACACACATAATCAACTCCAGACGTTTAACATGCTTCATTTATGAAGAAGTTATTTAACGAAAAGCCCATTAAGTCCAAAAACAGCTTTTGATTCGACTCTCCCTTGAAAAATATTTAAGAACTTTAAACCCTTTGGCTAATCTGGATGTGAAAACACTCTAAATAATGCTGAGAGTGTGCACTTTAACACAATATCCATTATATTACTGTAACTTTAATACATTTTGGTACACAGCTAAAATGACAAGTAATTTGCCCCTGTCCAGATTTTTATGGACCTAACTGTATCTTCATGGAACATGATCTTTAGTTAAGTACCTAATGATTTTTGACATTCATAAAATCTATAATTTTGACCCATACGATGTATTGTGGGCTATTGCTTCAATATAGCCGTGCTACTTACGACTGGTTTTGTGTTCCAGGGTCACATTTTCCTGGCAGTGTTCCCAACTATTCTGTAGTCCCATGAAGCAACTTGTTTGCGACACAGCGTTTTATGTCACATAATAAAACACCAAAATATGTTGGGAGCTGGGGTTAACCACACGACTTATTTCAGGCATTTAACTAAAAGCCAAATGTGCTAAAACGCTAACTCATATCCGGGTTTTGCCCACAAAACTATGTCATGACTGCAGCGTGAGTGGTAAATAAATGACACACTTTACTGTAACTTGCCTGTAATGAAAAAATATAGCGAAAATAACAAATATTTAATGCAAAACCATCAGGAAGTCATACATTGCAGCGATGTGAAGGCTATTCTTAAAAGATGATGACACATTTGGTTAGAACAAACGCTTACATTCATTTCTATTAATGTTAATAACAGTGTGTACAAAAGCCAAATATGATGATGACACGTTTGGTTACAACAAAAGCTTACATTCATTTCTATTTATGTTTATAACATTTGTCTACAGAAGCCAAAGAGAATAGCATGTCGTACATTAAATACAGAATGAACCGTACTGGATATTTTATTTTGAACACAAGTTAAGCCTGTATCCCTTTTGTAATGCTAAGGAGTGCACTAGAAGATGGGTATTACATACACAGCAGTTTCAATCATTTATATAAAGCATTCTTATAATCTATTAGCTTTAAAAGCAATATAACACTGAATCATTCTGCGCTATTATCTGCCCAAGACCGTTCCATGTTTGAGAGGCTGGCGAACACTTCATCCCTTTTTACAGGCCTTCAGCGAGCACCCGAGCACATTAATACAATTAATCCCAGTGTAAGGGGACATGTGGCCACTCATGATCATTGAGCTTTGCTACATTAATAGTAAAACTAATTATTTCATGACGGTAGATGGCTAACGACCTGCAGCGCACCCAGAGGACAGGCCCGTGATAAATGGTCTCATTTACCCTTTTAAGGACGCAATCATTTAACACAAGGCAAGAATCTCTGCTAGCATTTAATCCTGTTTAATGGTTACGCCGAGAAAGAGAAAGTGAGGAGACGACGAGAGGAGAAAATGGATCTACGTGAGAAATTGGTTTTGTGTCTGTGTGTTTGTGACAGGGAGAGAAAGAGGTTAGTCAGGAGGGGGGTAGAATCACAAATGAACTTAACAGTTAATCAGAGAGGAGAAATGGTTACTGGGTTTATGTCCTCCTAATTAGAAATAGCTCCGATCTATCCTCTCGCCGCGAGTGCCTTGTTAACGACTGTTTCGCTAACGAGCTTAGCTCAGTGGCAGTTACGCAGATAAATACCCTTCCTGATTGATCTGAGCGCCCTTCTGAAATTTGTTTCACTCCAGCGTATTGATTTAATTCTGTTGCTTGAAAAGCTCTAATTAATAATGATAATAAAAGTGTCCCAGCTCGTTATCATCAGCGGGTGTTTTTTCAGTCTTCCTTCTTTTATCTGCTCTCGCTCGCGCGCGCCGATCTTTCAGGGCCGCCGGTGAGGTGTTTTCGCTTTTGTTGTCATCTCTTGGCCTTGATCAACGGAGAGGTTCGTGGGTGACTGCGGGAGGCCCTCTATGAAGTTACGAAACAAGTGATAACGTGATAAAAATTCAATGTAAAGCGCTGTGAAAGCTTTGTGAAAACCACGTGTCAAAATGAGATAGTGAGCATCCGTGTTTGATGTCAAGTGTTAATTGATTTCAGTCTTGGACATGGTCTTACTCTGTAAATATTAAATATAGCCTATATCACGATTATGTCCTCACAAAATGTTCTTTACATCATGTAGTATGATTTTATTTAACAACAGTAAATATCCAAAAATTTTGCTTGGATTCGCGGAGTGGATCTGTTTTTACATTGGCGGAAGATGAGACGCTAGGATGCGTTCGAGCTGTTGAGGAGTCTGCCTAATGAAAACTATAGAAAAACACATGAGACAAAAGGGTTTTGTCAGCAGAAATGTTGAGGTTTCACTTTCCTCTATGCTATGATGTAATTAGCCTGGAAAGGTGCTTGTTCTCTTGCTGTTTGATATTTGTAAGCTGCTTGTGTTTTGCTCTCCAAGGAACGACAGGAAACTGCTCAGAACTTACTTCAAAACCACATTCTCTATAGACCACTCTGGAAAATGTGAGCAATGCTGGTCCAACGTTGGTCCAGAATAACTTCTTGTTTCAGTTTTGTAAAACCGCACAAAAGTTTGAACAGAAAACAGAACATTTATAATCAATCAAAGTGTTACTGTTGGAGTGTTACTAATGAATATCTTAAGAGTTCCAATATATATATATATATATATATATATATATATATATATATATATATATATATGCAATATTTTATATAATTAAATAAAAAATAAAACTGGAAGGTCTGCTGGGCCAGTGTTTACATCTTGCAAAGTGGCCTATATCTTTTCATTTAATTTAACTTCCTCTTCTGTACCCTCCCTCTTTCCTTTGTGCCGGGGGGGGGGGGGGGCTTCTGATGAAGATGAAGCTGTCTGGGTGTGTCACAGGAGGCTGTTCCACTACATTCTGACTGAGGGAAGAGAAGGAGAGAGAGAGAGAGAGAGAGAGAGAGAGAGAGAGAGAGAGTGCCTAATCCATCATGGGAAGGGAGGACTGACACAACAAAAGACAGAGTGCGGAGCAAGGCTTTTTGGCGGCTAGGGCCGAGGCAACTTCGACAATATTTTTTGGCGCCTGTCAGGCTGTCTAATAAAGCAGAGCTAGAATATGAACTATCTCTCACTGCTGTAATACGCCTCATAAATCAGATTTAATTACGCGGTGTGGGGACAGGCAGTGGGAGCCCTGGCTGGATTTATGGGGCCTTGACTTGGCATCTTAACAACTTTGCGCTTTTAATATCATTACACTGTCATCTATTTTGCCTCCTGCCACAGAGCACGCCCAAACTCCCTGTGTAACACCACCATTTTTTTCTCTGAGGTATCTTTTTTCTTCACTGTTTCTTTCAGCCGTCCCTTCTTCACCCTGAGAAAAGTGTGTTGACATGATGTAGATTGAACTGTGTTGAGCTTAGCTGTAAATACGAACTGTTAAAATGAAAAGACTCTTATATCAAATAGAAAAATGAACTTACTACTTGGAAGTTCTAACAACTTAAAACAACAGAAACACAAGATACAATTTTTTATACTTTAAGGCCACATCCACACAAAGCCAGAGCTTTCCCTATCCGATCTTTTTTTCTTTACACAGCGTCGTCTCAAGAAATATCTGTGTACAGTGGCGCAAAAAGTGGGTATGCGCTATATGCGGCGCATGGGGGCGCCGCACCATGGGGGGCGCCAACGCGATGGTTTAAAAATGTGAAATAATAAAAGTTATATACATTTTAATACAATTTATATAAGTTAGTGTATATATAAAAAGTTATATACATTTAAGAGGACTAACAGGCTAGGCGGCACCGGTGCCCTCATAAGATTCCATCATATAATTTATTTAGACATAGAAGGGTAATATCGCGAGTGGGCGGGGCGCCGTGAGTTACGTTAAGTACGCAGTAACGTTGGTGAGTTGTCGTTGAAATTTGAATTTGAAAAAGATGGATAAACCAAAAAAGCTGTCGGGGGCTAAAAATAGAAAAAGAAAGATGGAAAAAGGAGACGTCCGGTCAAGAGATGCGACAGCAGCTAAATACGTGGATGGTGAAAGGCAACAGGTAGGATTCAAAATGTGACGTCTATTCTTGCAAATACAATATTCATGTTAACAGACCAACGTTAGCTAGTGAGCTTGCTGAGCAACCGACCGTCGGAATCATGAATAGATTTGCTACCAAACTTGGAGGCTTGCAAATATAAATATTGACTGGCAAGTGTTTGCTAACTTAATGCAAAATAATGTTGCTGCTGATATCTACATTTATATTTTGGTTAAACCCTATTGTACCAATGCCATGCATGACACATCTAAGTTTTATTAAAGTAAAATAAGAACCGGTAAATATAGGGTAGCATGCACAATAAATGACTAGAAGCTGGAAAACATTCCTTATGCAATAAAGCTGGTTTATCATGGATTTTATTTTACCATTAGCTTCATGTTAGCTCAGCTGTGCTGTCAGACATCCAGGCTACTTTACATCTGCTGGGTGACATGGAAGCTGCAAGGGCCACATAAAGATCTGTGCTATATGTGTATGTATGTATGTATGTATATATATCAGCACAGACCTTTAAACAGAGAGAGATGTGACCCTGTAATTACTTTTCTATATGTATGTGTGTGTGTCATATTTGTACTTGTAAAATCCCAAATGTTAATGTAATTTCAACACCAGCACAACCTTACTGCATAATAGTTGTCTTATCTGATGCCATCCCTAGGCTGATTAAAAAAAAATATTTAGGCTGCTATATTTAACAGCAAAGTTCATTTTATTCAGGTGTGAGGATGGTGGATCAGGAAAGACAGGGGAAAGCAACAGGTAGGTCTAACATTAGGTGGAAGTGTAAAGGGAGCTTGATACCAACTTGATACTTGACAGATTAATTTCTTAATATTATTAATATGGAAAAGGTAGGGGTGTAATGGTTCACAAAATTCAGGGTTCGGTTCGATATGATACACTTGTGTCACGTTTCGGTATGGATCGGTATGTTTTAGATACGGCAAAAAGAAAGAAATGGCAGAGAGATTGCCATGAATACATTTTTATATATTTGTGTCCATATACCATATAATTATGGTAGGCTTACAGTAGCTGTCTGATATACTTTTAAAATAAACCTTTATTATTTCAAGCCCATACATGATGATGTCCGGCACACTTTTTTATTTAGGGGGGGGCGCCAAAACTGTTTCTGCATACCCCCCTAACACTGAGTAGTTGCGCCCCTGTCTGTGTACACATGAAACCACAAAAAATAATGTAGTACACACCAGGGATGGGCAGTATTTATGAGACATTTTAAATACGTATTTTAAATACATTTGTATTTGATAGGGTTGATGAAAATAGCTCATATTTTGTAGCAAAATATTTCAGTGATTATATTTTCGTAGTTTTATAATACTATAAAATACTTTGTAAGAAGTTCTATGTGATGACATAAAATGCAGCCTCTTGTTCATGCCTACTTAGTTGTTTGCCCAGACTTGAAAACAGAAAATAGTTCCATATGGAAGAAAGGTGGACAAAGTGAAACATCCAGGCACCCAGATTTCTATGGTTTATTTTGCATAAATTGCTAATCTTAAATTTTGGTGTTTGTTTTAGTAGACTAGGCTAGGTAGTTTGCCAATTTACATAATGTGTTGAAACTGTGGTCTCTGTTTGACTGTTTTTGTTAGACTTTGTTAAGTTGACAAGTTCTGTTGCTACTTTCTGATTATGTTTCTGGCTGCATTTAAACATATTTAGTCTAAACATTGTTGAAATGCTAAAATGTTTTTTTACTTCCAAATACGTGTCCGATGATGATAAATAAATATTGGATTTCTGAGTGCCTGTAAAGTAGGATCATGATTTTGCATACCATATCATGAATGACTGCCTTATAATATATTATTATATTTATGATTAACAATCAGATGATTAATTAGTTAGAAACTAGTTGCTATGAATACAGGAGCCACCAGCCATCATCTTATGAATGACTTGTTTGTTATTAAGTCAGTGTTGCTGATGCAAAGTAGGCCCTTCGTTACCAAACACCAAATAACTAATGCTGTAAAACTTTGTACGCGACCAACACAACACGACAACGGTTAGTACTTAATGGGTTTATCGCATCGAGTCACATCCAGTGTTTGACAAAATTAAAAATTAAATGGGTGCTAGCGTGTTCTTTTGTCTTTTATTGTATCATGTCATGTCCGGTGTAGACACGGTGTAAGCTTTATCTGGGAGATCACAGGGATATGCAAATATTTGATCTGTTTACTGGTTGCATATGTCAGATTTATTGCATGACTAAGGCAGATAAATGCTGTTGCTATCAAACATTGTTCACTTAAAGATGGGGTGTCTGATTTCTCTTAGCCGTTGTTGATGTTCAAATCACCAAAACAAACACACCCCTACCCGATCTTTCGCTTTCTTCAGTGCTCGCATCGACTAATGTCTGTCCTGTGCACCTTACTTCTGATTGGCTATAGAGTTGTATTGGTACTTGGCCCGACTTTGTCTAAACAAATGTAATTCGGAAATCAGACACCTCGTCTTTATTCAAATAAGTCAGTGTAATGGCAAAGGGATTGGCAAATTGATTGATGGAACGTTTGCGAAGAAATTTCATGCTCCCTTGTAAAAGTATTTTTTTGTTTAAAATATATAAATACTGACGTTTATTTTGATATGTGGTGTGTTTCTGTATTTTGAAAATTTTTATGTATTTTTGCACAACTCTAAATCAGTATGTGGCGCATTAATTCTGCCACAGAGACACAATATAAGTGGAGAATTAGATTTGGAGCATGCGCATACACTTTATGCACTGGGGTGATGACATCATCTTATATAAACTGATCGGCTGTACACACGAGACGCCGGATCTGTGTGGACGAAACGGCGGTACGATTCAAGATTTTTACGCATACAGCTAAAGGCGACTCCGTGTGGATACCCTCTAAATTGAGACAGATTAATACATGGTTGCAGTTCTAAAACATTTCAGTTTAAAAAATGGTTGTGGTTTATCCGCATTTACCTTATTCCCAGCATGCCTCAGGGAATGGACAGTTCGTATTGTTTGATTTATTTTCAAGATTGGTTGTTATGTCATGTTAATTCCTTGTAAATAAAGACAAAACTTTGAATAAAACATGATTTAAACTCTTATGTAGGTACCTTAAAGGCAAGTGTAGCAATGATGAAGATTTAAAGGGGCAGTTCACCCAAAAATGAAAATTCTGTCATCTTTTACTCACCCTCATATCATTCCAGACCTGTATGACTTTCTTTCTTCTGCAGAACACAAAATAAGGCATTCTGACTTCCATTGCATGCCATGAACACAAAACTGCTAAAACATCGCTAAAAATAAGAAAGGTTTTGAACGAGATAGGGTACTGTAAAGTATTACAGAATTTAGGGTAAATAAATTATGCCAGAATTCATATTTCTGGTGAACTATCACTTTAAGTAACTGCAACTACAGTTTAAGTTAAATTTAAAATAGTTAATGAAAAACTGCTGCCTTCGATTTTTTGCTTTGCTGAAGCATATCTGTTTGAGGTTTATCCTGTGTCTGGAGGGGCACATGCTTACAGGTCAGCACATTTCCAAACAAGCAAACAGTCTGATCAGCAAGAGCACTCCAGCTCCGACCGTATATCTGCTCAAGATTTCACTCATCTTCCTTTTTCCTTCCTCGTCCTTTCTGCGTCATTGTCCTCATTTCAGCACCCCCCGCACTTCCTTCTCCCTCTCCTTCCCTGACCCCCCATTTCCTCCTTTTGCTTAATCTCCCTCTACCCTCTCACTGGGCCGTTTGTCGGGCCCATTCTTCCTCATCCACAGCGCTGGGCTTTGACAGAACAATAAGAGAAGAAGAAGACAAAGAGGAAGATGAGGAAGGAAAGGAAAAGAAGGGGGCATAAAAATGGAGCGTGGAGTGAAAGCAGAACCCTCTTCCTTGTCTTACTAATGGCCCCTAGAGCAGTGTTCCACATAGCGCAGCCGCTGGTGACGTTAGCCGTCTTGTTAATGCTAGCCCCTAAATGCCTGCGCGAGCTTTGTGACAGTGACATATTAGTTTTGCAGCCCTGCGTAATCTGATATTTCAAAGCATGCTGCTGCACTAAAGATTTGATTAATGCTGTTCCATTTGGGCTCAGTAATTGGCCGAGACTAAAGCAGCGAGAGAAAGCAAGTTAGCTGGAGAGAGAGAGAGAGAGAGAGAGAGAGAGAGAGAGAGAGAGAGAGAGCGAGAGTCATATAGAAAGAGTGTTAATGAGAGAGAGGGTTAATTAAGCGTCTGGCATCATGGAGACAGTTACTGATGATCCCCAGAAAAAACTGCCATCCATAATATGCATGCACCCACCCACACTGCGCTGGTCGTGGTTAAGAGGTGTGAGTTTAACCTCATCCAAACTCACCCATGAGCCTGGACAAGGGTGGAGAACTGGAGCTCTATATCGGCCCACAGACCCTGGTTGATTTTAAGGTATATACGCAGCAATTACACAGAAACATTACATTAATTATAGTTCGGAGAGACTCGCCGTGCAGTAGCTTCCAGAGAGAAGCAATTAAAACAAACATTTTTGTGAGAATGCAGTGTTTGTACGAGCACTTAAATGTAGTCACTTGAAATAAAGTGCTATCGTGAAATAAGTCACTTGCAGACATCGTGGCCACGTGTTGTGGGAAACGAACGAAATATCAGATTTATCTGTGGCTCATTAAACCTGTTCAGTGCACTATAAACTGCATGAGCGATTCAAACCCACGCCAGGGGCCAGGCTATTTTCAGCCCGCGCCTCAAGAAGCCAAACCGCTCACTCCATCAGAGCAAACACGCTGACCAATCAGAGGTGAGGTCATTGTTTATGCATGTGTGGAATTATTTACACAGACCAATGGTGCAGTAAAGCCGAAACTGATGGAGAGACACTTAAAATGCTATTAGTCACCTTGTGTTGTTAACAAATCACGAACGCGAACAAAACAGACTTAATACAATTTGCTTTTATAACATCAGCAGGCATCGCATACACAAATATAACTATTGTATCAAAGCCCTTAAGGTTTATCTAAACATCATTCTCAGTGTCTGTGCTTTTTTTATATCTGGGTTATGGAAATCAGCTGGATTATGGAAATCAGCTGTGTTAAAGTTACACAGAAGCGAACAGCACTGTTCGGTATCAAGCTCATTTATTCTCTTTCACAGTAAATGTTGGTAACAGAGACTTTTCCAATTACATTACTTTGTGTTGTGCATTGCAAACTTTACTATGGAGTAAATAAGCATCCTACAGTCGAAAGAATGACTTTCTCTGCTAGCTAAATTTACTTGAAGTGAGCTAGTGCAAAACCTATTTTATATCTCACGAGATCTGATGAAGTTCTCAGTTTTTGTTTCGTTTAAATATTACATTTGTGTCCGATTTCCCCCCCCCCAAGTTGCAAAAAAAATAGATGCAAATGAGACAACTGTTGAAATACGAATATGGTGCTATAAAATTATTCGAGAATGTACAGATGGTCATCGGACGCATGCGCCTGGTCAAAGTTAACTTCCGATCTGTTTGGTAAATATAAATAACAGTTTACTTTGTATTTAATTGATATTAATATTAATTCAATTAATATTTTATTGTATATTTATTGTATTAAACTAAATTAAAACTATACTCAACAATTCTTTGCAGAGGTCTACCGGAAGTTAAGTTTGGACATTTGTTTATGTTGTTGAAGAAATGTTTGTGATACAAGAAACTAAGCGAAAGTGAACATTTGAGTTCTATTTAATCCACTGTTGTCTATGAGATATTAAAGACATCACATCTGTGATTTTTCTTTCCTAAAGAAATTTTGAATCACCAAAATGTTGAAAGTGTTTTCATCATTTACTTCCCCTCACAGTCTTGTAGACTAGACCTGCGTGACTTTCTTCTAAGAAACACGACATCCACTCCACATTCATTCCTTTTTATTGTTCGTTAAAAGATCAGTGCTAAAATTCTTTAACATTTCTTTACCCTTGGAAGCTATAACGTCATACAGGTTTGGAACAAAAGTTAGTTTGAACAATGATATTTTCATTTCCATGAAAACCAACCCTGTGTCGAACCCACAATTCAAACAAGTTCAGTCACAGAATTATGTTTTCAATGTACGCCCGTGACATTTATAGGTAAAATAAATCAAAATTGGCACATGAATGGCACATAACGGCCAATATAACAACTACATACTGTGATTACTGTGTCTCTGTATTTAGGAAAGAGAGACATTACGAGAGGGAGTGTCTGTATCGGTATTTATGGCCACATTAGTCTGCCATGATATGTGTACACAAGCAGTGTTTATTGTTTGGCCGTATTGTGAGGGAAGGTAGGGAGAGCCGTATTTCATCCTTTCCGTCCGACAAGCCTCTGTGTGTCGCCCCTCCTGAAGACGAATTGCAGAAAACAGAGGGGACCGGCATCTGTGGCTCTTCAGAGCTGTCTGAAAGAACAGGGGGAGGAGAGAGACGAGAGGAGAGATTGATGTGACAGAGGACGGAGGGGAGGGGCAGTTGGTGCTGCATTGAATGTGCCGACCTCACTATAACCTCACCACCTTTCCCTGACCCTCACAAACAAGACCTGTTGGAGAAAGCAGAGGAGGTCAAAAAGTTAGTCACCGACTCATGAAAAGAAGAGGGAAAAGAAGGGAAGAGAAGAAAAGAGATCCCCTTTCAGAAACATCTGGTGTAAGTTCTTTCAGACCGGGCATGATGAATAGAACGGGCCGCCCTTTTCCTCACAGCTACTAGAGTAATTAGGCCTGGTGCAAAGGTTCCGGGCACGCTGTTCATCTAAAGAGCTTACTCAAGTTTTTATATACACCTTGAGTAAGCTCTTTACATTTGTCAAGCTGACAGGTTTTTGGGAACAATTTCTCTTCATTTCAGAGCACTCATGAAATGCTTTCGCTCCCAACTTTTGTGGAAGTTTTAAACCATTAGAGGATTAGTTCACCCAGAAATACAAATCCTGTCAAAATTCATAATTTATGCTCTCACGTCGTTCCACACCTGTATGATGTTTTTCTTTTGTGGAACACAACATTTTTAACAAAAGTACTGGTTGTTCTTTTTGGTGCAATAATAATGAATTAGATGTTTCAAGCTTTAAAAAAGATGCCGGAAAATGTTGACATGTACTCAACTAGGATTGCCAACTTTAGCAGGGAATACTCTGAGTTATCCTAAGGAAAATAAGGGATACTCCACAATTTTTTACTACTATGCTTACTGGCATATTGCCTTCAATGTTTTTGTAAAAAAGTTGAATACCCTATTAAAGTGTAAAGGACCATTACATGTCTATTTTTTTTTATAAATCACCATTTTTGCATTAAAGAAAGCCTGCATCGTATAGATACTTTTGGAAAATGCATTAAATAAATTGCTTAAATAAATTACATCCTAAAATCCAAAAGGATTGTTATGGCTGATTCCAATTGCTTTGAAAACTTCAAAAAGAAAGCCATACAGATGGTTGAGAAACTCATGCAGGTTTGGAACAACATGCGATCGAGTAAATAATTACAAAATATAAATGGTTTGGTCAACTATTTCTTTAACAGACCCAAAGAAGTGTTCTGCTTGTTACAAGTGCTTTCATTTCTACTTTTGTTGATTCATTTGGTCATTGTTTCCCAGGGTTGAGCCTTTCGGTGCCAGTGGAGAGATGGATGGATGGGGGATGAAAAGATGGAGAGAATGCAAGAGAGGGTGTGGATAGATGAACTCTGCCTGATGAGTCAGGGCTCTACGTGTGCGCGTGTGTGTGCGCGCGAGGGAACTTTCTGTAATTAAGTTTTACAATCTTCGGCTCAGTAAATGACACATAAATCTTGCCCCTCCTCATCATGCGAAGATCGTAATCCCCTCCTCAATTTCCTGTCTCTATGGACACTCACTTGATTTAATGGCCTTCGATGATTGCTCGGTAAAACAGTACATGGGGTATCCACTCGAGATCACAGAGGGCGTCTTGTGTCATTTATCAAAGGACAGTGCTGAGCCAACTTTTATAAATGTACACATGGCCATTTACTTTAAAGACACCATTAAGTCAGATTTGAAGTTTTGTTGCTGTTATTCCACATCCTTATGGTGTGAGGCTGTGTGCCAGCATACTTCTGAAAGTTGACATGATTACATTTTCGTACATACACACACAGACTTAACAGTCTCTGTCAACTTGTCTCACCCCAACCAAATCTACTGTAAAGTCATCTTGCATTAAAATGTCCAATCAAATACCAATAACAATCTGACTAGAAACAGCATAAAATCAAGGTTAAAGGGATAGTTCACCTCCCCAAAATAATTTCATTTTCCCTCATGCGGTTGAAAACATGTACATGACTCTTTCTTCTGAGGAAAACAAAAGAAGATACTTTGAAGAATGTCACCCATTGTGCTTAAAAATCAAGTTTTACATGTTTACACGCCTGTGTGGTGTTTTTAATATGCTTTAAGATAAACCCTGTCCAAATGAATATTTTAAACCATTTTCTCCATAAAATAGTTTACCAAAGAGAGTTTGAAACTGCCTCTGTTTATGACATCATAACCCTGTAACCAATCCCGTTAAAAGATTTGAGCCATAGATACAATATGGAAGGATGGCGCATAGACTCAGCACCAAAACAACCGCTCCTTCTGCAACAAGAGCATGCGCTACACACGCGTCGAATGAGGCATATATGTACCTGTAATCAATGGTCTGAGTTCATAAAATTGAGTGGAGGCGGGGACTCATTTGCATATTCAAGTATCTGAATATACTAAATGAAGCAGAGAGTAGACTTACATTCAAGCCACTTTAAGATATCAAATGGCAAAAACTTTTACGTTTTTACGCTATTTTAATGGCAAAAGATGAGTTATAAGATATACAATTTTTGAATGCAGTGGGACTTTAAGACACACGTACACACACGTATAGTGGGGATGAACAAGGTTTTTCTATATTACAGTAGTATATTGCATTTCTCTTCCAACTCTTCCCTTTCCTTTCTCCAAACACTCCATAAATATTCACTCTCAGTGCATGAAAATAGTCTGTTCTCATTAGTCTTTCAGAAACTACATTATCTGCAAAAGCCAAGCAATTAAATCTGCATGTCTTAATGTAGCTGCTATGATGGATCATGTTTATTGGATTGACTCAATAGCTCTTGGATTATTAGGGCCGCTTGACACAAGGGAGGTGGTGGGGGGGGGGGGGTGGGTTTGGTGTAGGACTGACAGAAAGAGCAGATCAACACTCACCTTGCTTGTGTGCTAATTGTTGTGCCTCCTTCTGTTAGCTTCCCCTTTCCTTTTGTTTCTCTCCCGTCAGATCTAATCATGCATTAGATCCTCAGCAGATGGGAGAGATGGAACAGGAGCGACAGGGAGGCCGTGGGAATATACTTTGGTTTTAGCAACGCTGCCCTCTATCTGACAAGGAGAATGAGTTGGTCTTGCGCAGCACCGGTAAACCTGATTGAGTTGGGGAGAAAAATATGATATGGAGTTGATTGTTGTTATAATTATTGTTTTAAGTTATCTTCCCGTTTGCTCGTGGCTTGGACTAGCAGAAAGGTAATTATTTATTCCCACGGTGCACTGTGATTTCCATAAACACAAGCATGCAAGCATATTGGGTTCCTGCAGATCATATTTTACACTATTAATATGCCATCTGCTTCTGCGAACACCCACCCACACAAACACACACACACACACACACAGACAAACTCGCAGTCAGCAGAAGAGCTGAGAATGCATACTGTGAAATATAAATGATCGTAGGGAGACCAAATGCACACGCAGATTTATTGACACCAAAACACGCCTACTCAAGCAAGTCAACGCTACAATCACACAAGCAGATGTGACATGCTTTTAAGTCTATGGCTGTTAGCTTTGAAGCAATGTTAATGCTAGTCTGAAATGCAAGACCTTCACATTTAGCAGAAATTTGCTTTGGTTTAAAGGGCAATGGATCAAAATGTATTATTTAAATTAATTGGAAAATGAAGTCTGAGTCATTCTGCACTACTCAGATTATTGTCCAATCCAAGGGTTTCTGAAATAAGAATGTCCCTCCCCTTGCAAATTAAGTTTTTATGCCTATGATGCTACCAAAAGGTATTAGCTAACCCCAAATTTCCTGTTTTAACAGGAAATACATCAAGTCATGATACAAAACTGCTTTCATGGGTTCTTTCCTGTCTGGTTGTTGGCAGTGGGATTATTGTTCCACATTGTGGTGGAAAAAAATGTAAGAAAGCTAAAAAGAAAGCAATAAATAAAAAAAATAACTGTTTAACGGAGACCTTGCTATTTTTCATCATGTCATCGAGGAGTCTCGGTTGGATTAGAGCGGAGGTCAATGACAGGTCAGGAGTTAACTGCCGGCTCACCGAGGAAACTGTTTTAATGAGAACAGCTGATCAGATGCCATGGATTAGCATTCCTACCATACTCCAGGGGCTCTGATGATGGAGGGGATTACACTAATGACTAATGCATTTAATATGCCTATCAGTATTTCAACAGTGACATCAGTCATTACATGATAGGGGTCAAACTATTTTAGATTAGTAGATTTTTTCAGGTGACAGGGATCGTGCACGTGTGAGACAGCAGGAATAAAAACGGGGTTGATCAGCAACCTCTAAAAGCAAGAAACTAGAGGAGAAAACCAGAGACTGAGAAAGAGATAGAAAGCGAGAGAGGCAGTGACAAAGAGAGAGGGAGAGAGAGAGAGGGGGTAAGGAGGAGGGGTGTTCTGGCTGGGTTGACAGCAGCCCATTCATCCTCCATGCTAGAGGAGACAAAGTGCTGGCTGGCTCAGGACAGGCCCCATAAATCACCTTCCATAAGACACACTACCTACTGCTTATTACATTCAGCATGACAAAGCCCCTCTCGCTTTTTCTGTTTTCTCTGCTCTGTATTCATGCTGCCATACCTTTCTCTGTACTTGTTTCGCTTTTCCTGTCGTCCTGTCTCTCCTGTCCCCCTTACCTTCATCATATAAAGCTGACAGAATGTTAAAGGAATAGTTCACCCAGAAATGAAAATTCTGTCATGATTTAGTCACCCTCACGTCATTACGAAACTGTGTGGCATTTCTGCCATGGGACACGAATAATGCTGAACAATGTACTTGTGTCTCTTTTCCATACAATGAAAGTGAATAGCGACCGTGGCTCCTAAAAGACAAAACACTATTAAAATATCTTTCGGAGAACAGTATTCCAAACCATCTGGAGGTTTTGAGTGAAGTTGTTTATCTTTATTGGAGTACATTTATAGTTGCTGTTATTGGAGCTATATTTTAATTCTGTATTTAATTTATCACATTTTTTTTCCAGACAGGGCGGGTGGCTGTTTGCCATTTCTCTGTGTCACTAATACAATGAGTCAGACAGATAAGTAGAGGGCAACAGAGACAACATTAAGATGGAATTGCAAAATACATCCTCCGGCTTCGCACAATGACATGCAATACTCCAGAGCCATTTTGTACTTGACGCATGACGGCCTTTACCCGAACCAGCCTTGGTAAGATTTAAGAGTTTTCGTAAGATACTGGGCAAAGTCCTTGATCTCCATCTTTGTCAGAGGAACGGTCAAAGCACCAAACCCCTCATCAATCTCTGCCTCTACATTAAAGAAACACAATATTTTCATTTCCCCCTCTGCTCCGTCCTGTGTGTGCATGCGTGTGCATGAGCTGCTATAATAGAGGATGCGTTACAGCAGGGTAATGATCTGTGCGTGCGTGTGTGTGTATTGATCAAAGTGTGATTTATTTCAGACGTCTCGTGATTATCGGGTTGTTCATCATGCCTGAATTACCCTATCAATACTGCTGCCTGCACAGACCACGAGAGACCACGGAGAGAGGGAGAGATTTGTTACGAGGGCGGAAAGGAGTGGAGGAGATGCATAAGGAAAGAGGAGTAGAAAAACATTTAAATACTTCCTCCCATTTTATCCTACACGTCGTAAACAACTGCCCCCTCAGCAGTTCTTTAATATCTTAAAGCCCCACAACATTATTAGAGTGGAAAACCAATCTGTTGCGCTCGCTTAAATGGTTATAAAGCTTTCAGAATAAACTAACAAGGTTTTCCTTTACTGACTCAATCTGACACTGTATCTACACTGGATGCGGCGCTTTAGAACCCAGTATAATTTTACATTTTGTCTGGCTTCATGTATGACTTAAAGGGACAGTTTCATACCTGTTTGACTTTCTTCTGCAGAACACAAAAATATTTATTTTGAAGAATGTTAGTAACCCAACGACACTGTCCCATTGACTTCCATTATACGGACGCAACACCACTGAGACATTTCTCAAAATATCTTATTTTGTGTTCCACCGAAGAAAGTAAATCATACAGATTGAGGGTGAATAATGATGACAAACTTATATTTGGTTGAACTAACTCTTTAAAGTCTTTAATAAAAGATATCTGAAGACCTTTTAATACCGATGTGAAAAAAAGACAGAAATAAAGATTTCTCTGGCTAAACAAAAAATCTAACTAACTCCTGTAAAATAGCTGAGCGTACACCACAAAGTGAAAGCAAGATTACTTACAGAAATGAAAATAAAGACCTATCTTGAGATTTGCAATATTTCAAGTATGCAACAATAGCAGAGTCAACATGTAAAAGCTACAGAGCGACATTAAATTGAGTCTACACTTTGTTTTGCTTGCTTTATAGCATATCGTTTAGCAATTCCACAACATGTTAATGAATTTACCTTCTGTAAATCGGTCAGAATATAGGATGAGGAGGTTAGAAATGCTTTCAATAATTAACATGGCTTAGACTTATGGTGGGTGCAATGGACGTAATGAAGAGAAGTTTAAAAAAATTTGTGAGACACACAAACACACGTGACGTGTTTACTGTTGTGCTAATTTCTGGTTGGGTTAGAAGCAACATCATTATCTTAAGGCATTTCTTGTGACGTCGCTAGGATAACAACAAAGAACAATTTATTAAGACACGTTCTGGCAGTTAAAGTAATAGTTTACTCAAAACTGAAAATTGTGTCATTACTCACCCTCTTGTCATTTCAAACCTGTATGACTTCATTTCTTCCGGAACAAGAAGAGGATGTCTTTTAGAATGTTGGTAACCGAACAGCACAATGCCAATGCAAGTGAATGGGGGCTAGTTAACAACATTCTTCATAATATCTTCTTTTGTGTTCTGCTGAAGAAAGAAATTCATAAAGGTTTGAAATGAGGATGAGTAAAGGATTGCATAATCTTTAATGTGGGTGAACTATCACTTTAATTGTATTCTTCGTGACCTCTACTTTAATTCCTAGCACAAATCGTCTCTGGTGTCTTCTTTTTATTTGCTGTCGTTCTCAATGCCCAACATCAACATTTAAAAACCGTCAGTCGCAATTTTGAACGCTAATGACATGCTACCCATACACCAAACCATGGGAACCCATGTGTTAGCGGCATAGCTGCTAACCTCAATTTGAGCGAGCTGTAAAAGCAACAGCGCCACAGGAACTTTTGTGGCTGTTAGCATGGGTGTGTCCTCATATCATCCTCTGAGGTTAACGTCATTGAAAAGGCCAATTCACAGTATGAAGACACTTTTGAAGTCTGTGATTAAACTGACAAAGAATTATTACAACCATTACACAGTACAAATAGACACCCTATTCGGAATTGCTGTGCTTTTTCTCCTTCAGCAAAGTTTAATAACTTAACTATGAGCCATCAAATTTTCATTTCTGGGTGAACTATCTCTTTAAAATACAAGTGAACATTACAGTTTTGAGGAGAGTTTCTCATAAATTACAATCACAAAATTTTGTGGAAAATGTAGCACAATGTTGTATGTCATGAAATGAAAAGTTGTACGTAGACCGAGACAAATAATTATTTCCTTAGTCTCTCGGTACACCGCAGCCACCATTGAACATGTCAACTCTATAAACTCCATTTCAAGACAGACACTCGCTTTGAAAAACCTTTTCATAGAGTCCTGCACAATTCATTCAGCTGGCTTGGAATTCTTCCAGATTGAAGCAGAACTTAAACTAATATGGGTGCTTTACATTCTGGGCTGTGAGTCTCTCTTTCTTTCTGTCTATCTCTTTCTCTCTGTGCTGTTGGGAGAGATTATACTTCTGAAAGATGAGAAACACAGTAGACAGTGCGGATGGGATAATCAATCAGGCGGTGCTGGAGAATGTGAAAGCACATGAGTTGAGGCAAGGAGAGGGCAGCAAAATAAAATACATATACACGTTATGAGTGCGGGCTGCATCTGCACCAGGGAATTGGAGTCATAAATCAAAAAGCCTGTCAGAGAACAGAAAGAGAGAGAGAGAGAAAGGCAAAGGTAGTATGTGTGTCTTTGGGAGTGTGTGTGTGACGATGTGACTGACTCCTCTGCTCCCTCCTTCACTGGAATGCAATTTCCTGGAATGTCAGGCGGAGAGATGGGGAGCAGATAACGTGCCATGAGCGTGAGTGTGTCTGTCCTCCACCCCGTCCGCAGCGGCAACGCAGCTCAACCCAAATCTCATTACAGAGACATGATAGAATTTGCTCAGTGTGTAACCTCATTATTCTCACTCACAGATAAGGCCTGTAATTGGCCAGATCTACAGAATGGAGGAGAAAGAGGTACTGGCACGGCAGGTGTGTGTGTGCGCGTATCTGACCGGGACTACGCCACGAGATACAGGAAGTGATTGACACAACAAGATGCGTGTGTGGGTGCGTTACACTGACCAATTGCACACGTATACGGAGGTGAGCAGGGAAGCGTTGCTGTGGAAGTGAGTCTCGTTGCATCATGTGGATTTAAACAGTGGTCAGACCTGTATACAGTTAGAGAGTGTGGGTGAAGGCCCCAGGGGCAAACACTGTTATGGTTTGTTTTGATCCACTGTCAGTTCCTCCCTGCTTGCCAAAAATCACTGTTGATTTGAGGAATCGGTGTGAAAATTGCTTGAAATTGTGGTGTGTTTACTTTCAAGGTAATTCCTGGGGGGACGCTGGATTGGAATGGGCGTAAAAATGGGGGCAATTGTGTAAATTTTTATATAGTAGAAGATACTTGTTGGTTTTGTCCTATTTGTATCTAAGAAACATAATATTAGCCTTGCAACTACTCAATGGCATAAAGAACAAATTAAATGTAATAAATATAGTGTTTTATATATATATATATATATATATCAATTCCATGACCATGTTCTCTCTCAAAAAGTCATTTTTGTAGCATCCATAATGCATGTTTATTTTATTTATGTAAATAGAAAATGTGTAGATACTGATATGATTAAAGGTCCGATGTGTAATTTCTTTGGAGGATCTATTGACAGTAATGCAGTGTAATATAGATTACTATGTCTTCAGAGGTGTATAAAACCATTACATCATCAAGCATTATGTTTTTATTACCTATTTTTATCTACATACACCGCGGGTCCCCGCACTTGGAATTCGCCATGTTGTTTCTACAGGATCCCTAAACGGACAAACTGCTCAATAAAGCGAGTTTCGTCAATACATTATCTCTTTGGGCAAAGAAGTTAAAACATGACATCTTAGTTCTGTGTCAGCTTTCATAGTGCTCCGAAAAAGAAGGGGTGGAGTGAGCCTTTGTTTGCATTTCGCAACCTCATCGCTAGGTGCAGCTAAATTCTATACACTGGACCTTTAGTTAATAATATTTAATAAAAAATTTCTGTGTAGTGTGTAATGCAATGTTCTCTCAGTTAAGCTCTAGAAACTGAGAAGAAGGGGTGGAGTCAGCCTTTGGTTGCATTTCACAACCTCACCGCTAGGTGCAGCTAAATTCTATACACTGGACCTTTAGTTAATAATATTTAATAAAAATTTTCTGTGTAGTGTGTAATGCAATGTTCTCTCAGTTAAGCTATAGGAACATCGCTGCAACTATGTGCTATATGTATCCACAAAACTGTAAAGTATATACTGTAGCAAAGCTGCATACTTGATCAAAACCACAAGAAAAAAAATAATCCAAAAGCCATGAAACCTCTGAATCCTGTTTTCCCTCACAATTTGTCAAACCCTACATTAAGCTGAAAATCACTGAAATAAGAGAATAATAACTCTAATGTGGCGGAGACCACCATAACTAAACATGTGCATGTCTGTGTGTGTTATCTGTCCAGAAGACCACCCATCAATCCATCTGCCCCACTGCCACACACATGCAAACCCCGAGGTCACCGGAGCTTCCAGACACGCACGCAGTAAACGTAGCCTATCCACCACACGCCCTGCGCTGGTTCAGAGGTACCGTTCCAAACCTAACATGGAAAATCACACTGTGGCTATGCGACCAAAGAGCCAAGCTGATTCAGGATAGAGGAGTGTGCTTATTCTGCGAGCCTGTTTCATGTCGAATTAAGCCCACCACGGAGAGTGTGACCCAAACATAAACATTTATTCTGTATTTAGCTCTCTTTCTCAGTTATTATTTCTCATTAAGAGTCTCTGAATCAGACCGCTGCTCAAACCAAAACAAACAAGCTTTTAAATTAGTCTCTTTTGGGTTTCAACTGTGTACGCACACTAAAATGGTTCAGTTAGAATATTTTTTTTTTATCTCCCATTGGTAAAACTTTTTAAGTAGTGGAACATGGTTACCTGATGAACTACACATATAGACATTTTGCAACGCGTGAACTTCTCTGGTCCAGAAGCACTTCCTGTCTCAGTTTTTTTACACATTACACAAAAGTTAGAACAAAATTAAACCAATTGTTTATATCTAGCAGATATCTTTAATAAGTTAAATAAAAAATAATAAAACTGAAATAGGGAGTGGTCCTGGATGAGTGTTGTTTTTGTCTAATATAATGGTCTATAGAATTTTACATTTAGTCATTTACCAGACGCTTTTATCCAAAGCGACTTACAACAAATTCAGGGAGCAAAGCGATATGTCATAAAAGAGCAATAGTACGATAGGTGCTAATACAAAGTTACTAGTTCCAACAAAATCTAGACCACTACCTGTTGAGAGAAGAGAGAGGGTTAGTGTACTTTTTTCATTTGTCTGTCAAGTATTCACAGAAAAGATGGGTTTTAAGTAGTTTTTTGAAGGTTGTGGGAGATGTGGTTGACCGGGCCGTGTTAGCAAGAATGTTCCTCTAGGAAGAAGTATTTTATTCTAAAACTGTGGATGAACTTAAAGGGAACTGATGACATTTATCAAGTAGAATGACCTGGGAACCTAAAATTACCTAAATTATGTGCAAAATATCTTATTTTGAGTTGTTTGCTGTTTGTTTCGATATATTGTTATGTATTGTATTATACCTAAATGTGTGCAAAAACCTTTTTGGGTGTACTGGCAATTTAAATTGCCCATATCCCATAATGTAACATCAATAAGTTTTTGTCTTTTAATTCAAGCACCTTCTATACAATATATAGAATACCCCATTAAAGAACTTGTGTCACTTTTTACATTTTGATCTTCTAGCCCTTCCGTCACCTTCAGTTCCATCCCTGCGTGTTAAGTCCATAACATTTCCCTCTGGATCCTGATCCCCATCATCAGATCAGCAGCGGCGCTTGCTCTTCCGAACCGCGATCAGCGCTGGAGTCTGGAGTGTGACATATTCATCAGCTGACAGGGGGTGGAGGTGGGACGGTTTGACTACACTGGGACCTGCCAGGGCTGTCATGACACTGAATAGCTTCTCCCACACACACACATACACACCTACACACACACACACACACACGCACACACACAAACACACACACACAGGCAGCTGGTTGTCTGTCCTCTGAGGAGGCAGATATAATAACAGAGAGAGAGAATTCAGATCAAAACAGCAAAACAGAAACTGGATTTGTGAGTAAAAGCGAGTGGGAGAGAGGGATTGTGGGAAGGAGAGAAAGTGGGTGTATCATTACCCCCCTTTTCTGTTCTCTTTCCTCTCTCCGTGAAGGCATGTTGACATGTCATGAATTCGGTGCCTGCTGCGTGAGGGCTCAGTGTGTGTGTGAAGTCAAACAGCTAGAGCAGGCCATTAGTGTCACACACACCTACAACAACACACAGCCATCATATAAGAGGGATTATGAGTGTGAAAAGGGCAAGCAGGCCCACTCGGAGAACAGGAAGGCGTCCCGATCTGAAGGGGCTTGTGTCTGTGTGTGTGTGTGTGTGCCGTTCCCTCCTTCTCTTTCAAGTGTGACAGTGATTAATGATTCTCAGCTGTCAGGTACATTACTCACATGACCTGTTCCTTTCACCGAAACACATTTGCTCTATAGCGGAGACACCACAACTCTGAGGGGTTGGGCTGAGTGGATACAAACAGAGACTGTAGCTGAAGAGAACGAAGGAGATTCAAAGTGGAGGGTGGAAACAACTATGTCTGGATAGTGTGCAGGAGCTCTTTGAGAGCACTGAAATGGACAAAACCACTAATAAGGGGGAAAGAGAACAAATATTTTCACATATGCATCAGTGTGTGTGAGTGTTTGTGCCATATGTCTGCTCAAGCCTCTGTCAGTTTGAGAAAACCAAGGCACCCGAGTTCAGGCATTACTAGTTCTTGCTCTTTTTCCCTGCATGACGGATTGAGGCGAATGAAAAGTTTCCTCTCCTGGTCGTCAGCGATCGGGCATCTGCTTTCCATCTCCGCCGCAGATCCTGAAGCAGAAATTTCCCCAAACCCTGACAGAGACTGTTATTAAAAAAGTTTGTCAGGCAAAGACTATCACGTTCACTGCTTTGAGAACAAGTCAACTAAGCTGACAAACAGAGCAAAAGGAGGCACTGCAGCTTGTGAATCTTATCCAAGAACCAAACGTTCTTTAAACGAAATAACTAACCACTGCAGTCGGCCAAGTTTGTCTTTGAGGGTTAGAACAATCATAAACCTTTCAGAAGTGTGCTAGCATTACAAAAACTCCTTTAGCTCTCTGCCCTCCAAAGTAGAATACAAAAGAGCGATTCTCAGTGTACGAAAAATGAAAAGGGGAGAAGAGGGATAGAGAGTTCCAAACTGCAGAGTAATTACCCATGAGGCTCCTCCCAGCGCTCTACGCAGAGCTGTCAAAGAGTTATGGCAGGAGTGAAAAGTATGTGAATTTAAACAAACGATTTTAATCGCAGCGGTGCAAGCCTTTCATTCAGAGTTGATTTATTACCAACAACAGATTAATGCAGGGAGGTGACCGGGTCAGCGAGCAAGAGAGAGAGAGAGAGAGAAGAAAAATATCCTAAAATATAAAGATACGTTTTTAGGCCACACAACGAAACTGTCTCGCTGATGTAAACATGCTTGTCTGTTTATCGTTTTTTGCCTTACAGCTGCTTCCCCTCTCCATCTTTCTCATTATAACTCTTAAAAAAGGAATGAAATTAAAGGGATAATTTTGTTGTTTATTTACCCTGATGATATTCCAGACCCTGTATGATATACTTTTTGGGTAAAACTTTACAGAAAGAACAAATTCGTTTTTAAGCATTTATTAATCCTCACGGGGCATTTACTAATATTAACAGTGACAACCTTTGATTTGAATCATTTATTAGTAAATGATGAAATTAACATGAATTCATATTAATAAATGCTGTAGAAGTATTGTGGATTGTTAGATCATGTTAGCTAATGCATTAACTAATTGTTAACAAATAGCACCTTACTGTAAAGTGTTTTTTCCGGGGGTTTTTATGAACTGTAAAAGAAGATATTTTAGTGGTTTTGTGTCCTTACAAGTCAATGGTGGCCAATGTTGTTTGGTTCTTCAGAATATCTTTCTTTTGTGTTCTGCAGAAGAAAGTAAGTCATACAGGTTTGGAATAAAATGAGGGTGAGTACAATTTGTTTTTTAAAGGTAATTTACAAGTGAGATGTAAAACTGTCATCCTTTAAGATATATACTGCATATATTTGTATACTGTCTATACTTCAACCTGAAATCTTTTGCTAAATAAACAAAATTCAACACCTAAAAGTACATAAAGATGAGTAAGTAAAGCAACCGGATTTTTTTTTTGTTTCAAAAGGAGATGCCAACTTTAATAATACAGATTAGAATAAACGCATCCTAAATCTAATAAACAAATTCTGTAGATTGAAGTGTGCATCTCTGCAATGACTATTTGCCTTATTATGTACATTTACATTACATGTACATTTAGTCATTTAGCAGACGCTTTTATCCAAAGCGACTTACAAAGAGTATTATGTAAGCATCAGAACTTTCCCATGAACAGCACAGTTCTTTTAGGGCATAGTTGAGGTATGCGAATTGGGACATACTGTACGTACTGTATATGTGGAATATTATCTTAAAATACACACATGTGGCCATTTATCTGCCATGTTTTAACGTTTTCAGTCTATGTTGTGTAAAATATAAGCTGTTGACTCAAATGACTGCATGTGTTTGAGAGTACGTCGGAAACTGGTGCATGGTATTTTTCACGGGGACTGTGTAGTCCTCAGAAGTTTACACAGACGTACAGAATGCCTGACAGCAGGAACCGATTTTTCCGCGCTCACATGCGCTCATTTTATCCCAGGCCCTCACTGTCAACTCGTCCGAAGATACAGAACAGACTTCCTCCATTTTCATTACACACACACTCGGTACAAAATGTGTGTGTCATATTATCACCGTGTGTGTAGAGAGACAGACAAAGATGACAGGTGACATGAGACAGGTGAGACAAGGACGACAGCTGTGGCATGTGTCGCAGCAGGTGAGTTACAGGTGGGAGTGACCTGCCAATCAACATCAGTTAGCGTGGCGCTCGTCTTAGTCTTGCGTAAACATCCACCCACACCGCAACATGTGTGAGTAAACAGCTCTGTTTTGACAACGGTGTATCGACATCTGCACTTTTTCAAAAAAAAAATTTGATTTCAGAGTGTGCAAACAAACACGGAAGCATCATTTCATTACAAATCATTCACCATATAAATACAGACCACTTGTGTTTATCAGCTTAGTTACAGAAGAAAACATTTTACATTAAGATTCCAGCCGAGCTAGAAAAGGAGTGTAAATGTGCTTGTGCGCGTTTCGCTATAACCTGACAAATGCTGACATATTGTAGCCATCAGAAGTGGAGTGGGAGGTCGGTGGTCCAGGGGGAGATCATCCATCATTTCCATCCTCATGGCTGTCTAACAGCATCTGACAGTCTGCTATGTCTCTATTATCCCTCCTCTCATCCCCCTTCACTCTATTCTTCCACACTTCTCTTATTTCTTTTGTCTCTTTCTTTCTCAATCTGTTATAAGCTCATGTAGAAGCTAAAGTTACACTGCTGTAATAGATTAGCAAATGGCTTTTAGATCATATCTGGTTTTGCAGTAGCATTTGAAAAAATGGTTTCTGCATTTTAATAAGATTTTTCTTACATTATAATGACCTGTAGATTAATACAATTCATGATTGTGATGAGATTCAGTTAAGGGCTAATAGAGATTTTGGTCTCCTGCTTTCTTTTAAGAAACTCACCTCAATAATTGAATGTGTATAAGACAAGATCTGAACAACGTCTCAAAGTGCAAGTGAAGGAACAAATGATCTGAGCTGTGCTAACCACATAGCATTACACTCAATGTCAACAATTGTAAAATGTTTCTATTTAAAGAGAAACATCTGAGACTAAGTGAAACGAAAAATACAGTTACTGAAACCTCAATCAAGTGTAATGGGCTATGAGAGAGCAAACTCTGAGCAATAAAAGCTTTCTCCGGGCAATTTCTCCTCTAGCAAAAGCCAACCATAATCTCAGGACAGTTAATATCTGCGTTGTCCTTCAAGGCCTTTTCTTATTTGTTCCTCTGTCATACTGTCAAGAAGTGTTAAAAATTGTGTCAGTTGCTTTCTAAGAAAAATTTGTGCAGTTCTCGCGTCCTTTTCATTTGTCTGTTTTATCCAAACTATGCAAAAGAAATCCTTCCATTGCGAAAACGCATAACCTGCATGTAGTCCTGCGTATCGATAACAGTTTGACAACCACCTCATTCCCTCTGAGTGTTCGGCCATTTATCCACGTATCCATCATTCTCGATCAATAGTCTTGTGGCTCACTGAGCCAGTAAGGCAGTCACCTGACTGACAGGATCAATCGCGGCCTCTCCACAACAATGAGCTCGAGCCGCACCGCCAAATTCCACTTCAGCCAGAAAGCCATTGAGAGGAGGACTGGAATTCTTCTCCCGGTGGGACGCATAGCTCAGAGAAAAGTGGACTACAAGACAGCAAGAGAGTGAAATTGAGATGCTTTGTTCTTGATCTTGCTATTTTATACCTCCTTGTGATGGAACCCCATTAAAGCCGTCCCGCGTCAGCTCGTGGAAGGCAAATGAAATAACTCGCCCACTTAAAATTCCTTCCCACACTCTCTCGTGGCGAAATGTCAGGACTGTTTTGCTTTCGCGAAGTTCTACGCAGGGAGAGCGAGTGGCACCTAACGGGCGAGTTTGATTGACAGCCTATTGTCATTTCTGGACAGGAATCCCCATTGTCCCTCAGGCCTTCTAACACCGCTATAGGGATTAGTGTGCATTCATTACTGATCGGGTTTGATGAATTACTTTCAGATCCTCTGCTCCTTATAACAAAAGCTGTCATACAAGCATTCAGCTCTCTAGACAAGCGGCTCAAAATCTACTGATACTTTTTCATTATCTCATTCTCCTCCAAAGCCGGAGAGACACATACTAAGAGGGCAGTGAGTCAATATTCCAGCCTGGGTGTTGTGTTAAGAATGACAGTTTATGAATATGTATAAACATGTATAAAGGATAAAGATCTCTCTCTCTCTCTGTGTCTCTCTCTCAGCTGTTCAAATATTGGTGCGCTATTCATACTAGGGTAGTGGAAATATTTACCTTGGGCTGCTGGCGTAAAAGGAAATGAATGGGCATCATTTCAGCTTGTCAAATTAGCCTCTGTGTGTTACCTTGCGGTGTGTGTGTGTGTGTATTGTAATCGGAGAGCTGGCAGGCCTGTCTTTACAAGGATGTCAACAAAAGCCGAATTTAACACAATGCTTTTCTGTTAACAAGAGGCTCTGGATTTGTGATGAGTTATGACATAATGGCAAAATTTAAAAAAGCCAAATACTTTTTAACATTAGCATTTATGCATTTGGCAGACGCTTCTATCTGATCACATGCTTTCAAGGAACACATATGAGAATTAACTCATGACTTTGGTGTTGCAAGCATCATGGTTTACCAGTTCAAATTCACCTAAACATAGATACAAATTTATCTCTAAACAGTCTTCCGTTTCCACAAAGTAATCAATTCCAGTTGCATGAGAAATGTCTTTATTGGCGTAAAATGGGTTGCAAATAGACACGTTTTTTCTAAAACCTTGTATCTCCATTGTTCGTTTTTTTGTTTTTTTTTACCATAAATTATTATTATTATTTACCATTTTATGTTCGCTAATTTTTATTATAACCAATAAAAGTGTTGAAAAGTGCTAGTCAACTTTAACAACACAGTATTTAATCATTTAAAAAGTATTTTTCCATTTCCTGAAAAACAACAGTTTGGACATGCTATATATAGCAGCGAAATGCTATATTATGATATACAAATCTTAAATTATATACACAGTTGGCCAAGTTCTCAACTCTTTTAAATCTTTTAAAAATGTCTTAGTTTGAAAAAACATACGGAATATAGTCATTGTGTTTGTAGAAATTTGCAAATGAGGAATATTAGAAGCAACACTGCAATGCCAAAGCAAGGGGCATTAAAACAATTAATGCTAGAAAAAGGAGACAAATTTTATACTTGATTACTTCTGCACAAGTGTTATTCATCATATTAACTATAGGCAAACATAAAGTATCCAAATACTTTTGGTCCTAATTGGTCCTGATATTTTGAAATGACATTTATACAAGCGGACCACTTGTATATAATCACAGTACAAAATGTATTCTGTGATAGATTTAAGACAAGACGAGATCAGTCTGCGTATCTCAATCAGCTCAACCTGATTAAACATCATACACAATTTACAATTTAATTAAGAGATTTCTGTAGTGCAAAACACTGTTGTTCTTAATGATAATGGCTGTCTGAGATCAATACTTTCTCTTTTAACCAATAGAGTTCCCGCGGGGTGAAGAGATAGACAAAGAGCGAGCGAGAAAAGAGAGACAGTGCAGGAAAGCAAGCAAGCATGTATTGATCTTCTGCTGGGAGAGATTGATAGAGCAATAAGGAGCTGAGGCGAGGAAGGAGAGATGGAGAGGGAGAGAGATGGAATAAGGATAGAGGAGAGCGACAGAGACGGAGTATATGTGTGAGGGAGAGAGAGGCTAAATGAAAGTGTGTGGAGACCATCTCAGGCCAATCAACTCATATGGGCTGTATTATAAGCGGGGACAAGATGACTGATGGGGTGACGGGGAAAGAGAGGGACAGAAAGACGGAATGAAAGAACAAATTCATTCTTGTCTAAGGTGCCTGTGAAAAAGAAAGGTGATGATCTTGCAGATAGATCTATATGCTTATGCGTTATTACTTGCATTCTCAAACATGCATGTCTGATAAGTGATAAACCTTCTCTCGTGTTCAGTTTAATGAAGACGTCTCCTTTCTTTCTCTCTTGTCCTCCTGTTCTCCTCTTGCCTGTCCCCTTGGGTCAGGTGTAATTTACATTGAGCGATGTGTGCGCGTGGATGGACAGGGTCATTAAATAGAGGGCTCTAGAATGACACATGATGCATAGCAGTGGTGGAACCGTTATGTTGTGAGGTGTCTGCAACGGTGTGTGTGTGCCCAAACGTGAGCGTATGTGTATCCCATCACTCAGGTGCGCCTCTAATGGAAGGCCTGCCTCTGACAGGCGCTGACAGATCACCTATCCCATAATGCCGAGCTGCAACAGTCATTAGATAGCCCTGCTAATGTCTGACCTCTTTCACTGCTCCTCTCATCGTTCATTTATAGGAAGAGAGGAAGAGACAAAGAGACATGGCAAAAGAGAAGAGAAAATAGGATGAAAGGAGAAGACGCTTACATTTCTTTCCTTATTCAGAGCTGTTGTAAATGCAGATTCAAGAAGTTTACACACACTTAGCAGGATTACAAACTCAAATATACAGCATGTAAAGGAATATCTCTAAAACAGATTTAGATACTAGGTGAAATCGTCATGTTCCCTTTACCTTTAAAGAAAACATAGACACCTGCAATAAATAATAATAACTCACATGTGTATTGGGTCATTGTAGCAGAGGAACATGGCTGCCATCACTTCCCATTAGTCTTCAAGCAGATGAAATGCTGAGAGACATTAAGGTAATGTTACAGGCCAATAAAGTATTTAAAGACCCCCAGGGACCCTTGCTCTCTCTCTCTCTCTCTCTCTCTCTCTCTCTCTCTCTCTCTCTCTCTCTCTCTCTCTCTCTCTCTCTGGGGACTGAACAATGAATAGAAAAAGAGGTGAAAGAGTGAAAGAAAATTCAAGGATGCCATATATCCATTTCTGTCTTTCTAGTGCCGGTTTGTTCAGAAACAAGAAAGTAGAAAAACAAAGAATTATGTTGTGGGACATTTAAAGGATTAGATCACCCAAAAATGAAAATTGAAAGTTATTTTTCATAATTCTCCTATCGTTGTGCTGCCATATGTAAATCTAAATCTTTGTCAAGTTACTTCAAAATAATAATTGTTTCGCTTGCAAATGGATTGGTTTGGATTACTTTAATCCTGTCTGCATGCACTTTTTGGGGTACCATTTTGAGCCCGAATAGGATTAAATGATGGAAGAGAACCTGGTGTATAAAGAGCTGTATGGCTTAATGCATTGTAATAGCCTTACACTACTAGCATTTGTCGTTAGAAACAGCAAATATTTTCAATTCTTAAAAAAACCTTAATGTAATAATCACTTTAACCTTAGGAGGCCGCCATGTTTATTTTCGATGACATAAACTGGTGGCATGCACAGCTAGGCAACCAAACTAAACACAGACACAATAATCAGTTCTTCAGGATTTTATATCAAATATATATATATATATATATATATATATATAATGCTTAAATAAGAAAAGAAAGAAAGAAAGAAAGAAAGAAAGAAAGAAAGAAAGAAAGAAAGAAAGAAAGAAAGAAAGAAAGAAAGAAAGAAAGAAAGAAAGAAAGAAAGAAAGAAAGAAAGAAAGAAAGAAAGAAAGAAAGAAAGAAAGAAAGAAAGAAAGAAAGAAAGAAAGAAAGAAAGAAAATAAAGTTGCCTACCTTTATTGTCTTCTCTCCCTCGGTCATTAGCTGACGGGGGCTAATATTGACGTGTGCGCTAATACAGAATAACCAAAGCTCAAGCATGTTATTATTGTGTTTATTAGTATATTATATAAATAAGATTATGGTGGACACTGATTTCTTAAATGTCTTAAAGGCGGTAGTTTAAAGCTATGATTTACCCTACGCGAACCGCAAGCGCTGTGATTGGTCTGTTTGAACCCCTCCCTCAGGTAAAAAAACAGCGAATGCGTCATGTTTACTCAAACGCATTTCCGAGTGAATTATCTAAGTAAATTATGTGTTCTTCTGTATTTAACATCTCAAGCTGCAACAAAAGTGACTAAAGTGAAAAAAAAATCTTGCTAGCTATCACCTCTAATGCTTCAAAAAACAAGCTGCTTCTACGTCAGCTCTTGTCTTGGTTACACAAGCAACACGCACGTGGGCACTGACGCCTAGTGGTCATTGCCTGACGACGCGGACAACTACACAGATGTATAGATTAAAACCGACACGTAGCCTATGGCGTAGGTCCTTCGCAGAAGTATAATTGGGCTTATACTGATGCGTTCTTCTTTTAGGGCAGGCAGGCTACCTTGTGTCAGTAGGACATACCGCCACCTACTGTCCCTGTGTTTATATATATAGGCCTATCTAATCTTATGTTTTACGTGTAATATTTTATATATGGAAAACGTGTGAGCTTCGCTGTTGCGAAAGAGAACAGCTTTAGGTTGCAACCATTTGACATCACGCAAACAATTGGCGGCCTCCAAGTAAAAACACATTTTCAATGTTTATGAATATGACAGATACACAGTTTTTTTATTTCACAATTATAAAGTCAAAGCCATTGTTCATATATTAAGCTATACATCGCTCTATACCCAAGGATCCTTTTAATATAAAAGGTATTTTGAAGTTAGACTAAAGAAGTCATCACACATAACATCTCATTATATATATGTGCATAGACACACACACACACACACACACACATCTCTAGATTAGATAGATCTGAAAGTCATACAGGTTTGGAGCAATGTGGCCATGACAAACTCCTAGCGGCAAATTCCTGTTTTTGACAAAAAGGGACAACCATTGCGTAGATCTGAACCTAGATTTGAACTTGAATCCTTCTAGATGCGTCCTGTTTAAATGATGCATGCCCACCGATAATGATCAGATGCATTAGGAATGTGGTGGAGAGACCGGGCAGGAAATAGTCTGGCTGTATTGATTTCTCACAAGCCTTTTATTGCATTGCAGCAAATAGCTAATAGCTCCCGTTCCTGCTCTATGGTGAATTATTAAACAGAGTGTTTTGTTATGTGTCAGTAACAAAGTCATTGCAGATTTATTGTAGCTGATATCCGATGCTCTCGCCGAGTCGACTGGAGGAGTCGCACACACCGGCACTTCTCTGATCCGCTGTCAGTGTCAATCAGGTAGAACGAAAACCAATAGCCTAAAGACTTGAGAGACAAACATAAAGCTAATGTGATGTTGCGAAACTGCAAGGAAATCTATTTACTGGGTGTAATGGGCTAAAGATGGAGGAGCTGGTTCAGTCACAGGTGGAAGCAAATAATCTCACACATAATTTCCTGTGGTGAGACATTCGACTAAAACAGAGAGAGAAAGGGAGAGCGCAGGATATTAAAACTAGAGAGAGATTACTGTAGAAACAATGAGTTAGAAGGTGATAAAGCACTTGGCAATGACCTAATGTGAACAGCAGTGATGGCGAGAGGAAGGGAGGATATAAGAAGAGAGAGGGAGAGAGAGAGAGAAAAAGAAAGAGAGAGAGGGGCTGAGAAGTAGAGGAGTTAGTTAAGATTCAGGAGGGCTGCAGTAGGCCTATCATTACCATACATCAAGACAATAAATGAGGCTTTCAGCGGGCCGTAATAAGAGTTTGATAAATCATCAGGCGAGAATTAACTAGACGTCAAAACAATGTGCAGGGCCTGATGGATGGGAAGGGTGGGGGCCAGGACACACATTAGTCAGGCTGGCCACTGACACACACACACACACTGAGGGTGGGGGCCTGCACACACATTAGTCAGGCTAGTCCGTGGTGCGCACAAACATACACACGGGCAAGTGGAGGAGAGCGAGAGAGCCAGCAAGGTCACATGAACTTGTGTGTCTGTGTGTGTCTATGAAGAAGGTCAGAGGGTAGGTTTTGATCAAAGGTGATCAAAGGTGTGTATGCGTGCATGTGGTCAGTTACTCTCAATAAAAATGTTATTGTTGGGGTTATGATGCATTGTATTTTTTTCACTTTAACATAAAACATATCTCTCATGCAAAGTTCATAGCAACTAAGTAACCCATGCACTAATAACGGTCTCCTCCTTTAAATGTAGTTTTTAAAATGGCTCTTCATTGTATTGGTTTGCAAATCTGTCAAAGTCAAATGTGATGTGTCAGTTTGTGTGATTCTCAACCCTTGTTCTGTGAACAGTAGGCTACACATTTGATTTTGGATGTCTATTTTTCACCTCAAAAGTTAAATTCTCTGTGTGTTTTTTTTTGAGGATCTATTGACAGAAATGCAATATTATGTACAAATAGAGGTGTAAATTCAGAGGTATATAAAGACCTTACGTAATGAAGCATATGTTTTTATTACCTTTCTAGTAGCCCTTAATGGACAACGTGTTTACGAACCACTCTGTAGAGCAGTGTATCTGCTTCAGCAAAAAAAAGAAAATCTTAGTTCCATAGTGCTTCGAAATGGGGGGTGGAGTGAGCCATTGGTTGCAATACACAACCTCACCACTAGATCTCGCTACATTTCATACACTTGACCTTCAGAGCTAATGTATTTAATGTAGTTTCATTTTCCATCCAACTTTGTCATATAAATCCAATGTAAAAGTTAACATTTATTAAACCTTCAACATCACATAGTTATTTAAGAATCTGTAATTTAAGATTGTGTAATAAATTAACTTTACCTGTTCCCATTAATTTAGTTTTCCATTAACTTTCCATTAACTGTCATCTTATTATGCATAGTTATATACAGTAAATGCTAACATTAACATTAAACTTGCTTTTACTGGTCCTGTCAGGAAGTATCAATGTTTACTTCACTGGCATTTACACAGTATTAAATAACCGCTGAATAAAGCCACACACATGCAAAACATTTTGTGGCAAGAATATGGAGTGGACCCATTTCAAGTAGAAGTACTCGGACAGATAATGATTTGAATTTTGATGGGTAGAGGGACATAAAAATTTATACAGATCATAAGAGTTGCAATATAGCATGTATAAATGTTGTGCATACATTTTTGGACACATGCGAGAAAACAACTACTCTACCTCATTTTCGTTTTTAGGGTAACTAAAACTTAACAAAACCAAAGACTGAAGGAAAGTGTAATAGAGCGAGAACAAAGATTGAAAACTATTCTGGGTGAAACAGATCCAAACAAAACAGAGCAAAGCAAACAGTTTGAACAATTGAACCCAGTCTCTAATCTTGAAGAAATCTAATACATCCCATTTTAAACTCAGACAAAGCCGAGCGAACGCATCCATTCCTTTTACAAGCAATTCAAAAAACAAAAGAGAAAAACAACTGAGCGCATACAGAACAAGTTCAGAGGGGAAGGCTGAAAATAAATGAAGGGGCAGAAATGCAAGAAGAGACAGCCGAAGAGATACCCCTGCAGATTGGCGTGTGTGTGTGTTCTTATGATGAGCAGCATAAGTAGGGCTACAGTGTGAGGCATTGGGGCTTGGTGTCACAGTCCCCGTGTCGTCTTCCCCCCCTTTTCCAGCCCACCGCAGGGAGATTTAATTGCGTGCCGTTGACCTTTCCGCGGTCGCCTTGACAACCCTGTGGGCAGCGGGGAGAGGTGACGGCTGCCCGATTACTTTTGACAGGGTGAGCAGGCACTAACGATGACGAGGAAGATGAGGACGAAGACTGGATAATTAGAGCTTGTAGTCAGCATTGGCTAGTCGCGACTGCCAAGCTCCAAGGACTCCTGTGTCAAGTCCGCTCAGCCTTCGGGAACTTGAGCGAATGTGTGTGTGTATGAACCTGTCAGGCCAGAGAGCAGAGGGCTAAGCTAACGCGACAGTTCGATTGAACAGCACGAGGCACAATTACGACGCAACACTCAGAGGATAATAATGTTCAGCGGTACCTCGCGCGCACACGCACTCCTCCTTCCAGTTAACCTGATGTAATATCTCTCTCGGGGCAGCCAAATGTGATTTGTCCTACAGCCGCCGTTCGTGGCTCGGGTACAGGTCTGCAGGCCTTCAAAATGATGTCATCGCTAGGCTGCCATTAGCCTCTGCATGTGGCTCTGCTGCTAGCTTAACGTGCTTTTTAAGCATGCTTGCTAACATATAACAGCTTTACAAATACCAAAATATAATGATACAATTTCAGCCACACTATTCATAAAAATTGCCACGAAAAGTTCTTCCCAGTTATGCATTTTTGGTTCCTCAATCGGTTTACTCAAAGGTTCTTATAACTATATTTGTCTAGAATCTAAAACTTCATATTATCTAGCACTGTCACCCAAAATGAAAACAAAATGGCAGAATTATTCTGAAAGTTGTTTAAAGGAGATCCCATATTAATTATTTATCAATAGGAATATTTTAAATATAATACTTTGTTGCTTTCCTTTCAAAACTTCTCATGTCCATATTCAGTTTTTCCAGGAAATGGAAAAAACACTATTTAATTTTATTATTAAATACTGTGTTGTTGTTAAAGTTGAAAAGCACTTTTTAAAACTTTGTAATGGTTGCAACTTTTGCAAGAAAACCGTGACAAACATAAAAGGTGACTAATAATAAGGATTTATGACAAAACAAATCACAAAATATAAGGATTAGAGGCTTTGGAAGGCAACTCATGAAGAATGTATTAATCCCATTGCACTGAGGCACTTTCCATAGTTCTTTAATGTAAACATTCACTTGTTTACAGTAGCTAGTTGATACAGGGATTTCTGTTATTTAAAGCACGTTTCGAGACCCTTGGGTCCCCTGCTGAAATTTTTTGTAATCATTCCTGAGCACTGTGAATTGCTCTAAGAGAAGTACAATGTTTCACTTTCAATTTCGTAAATCCGATTTAGCTTATTGGTGGAGTGATAGTGAAGCGGTTCCGGGGTGTTACTGGTGGAATATTGCATGGCTCTCAGCCAATCAGATTTGAGAACCAGGAAGTTGTACACAATTGTAGAATAAAATTATAACTGTTTTTTTTCAAAATGTTTGCTATGTCAAACCATATGACACATGGATAGTAGGCCTTTATTCGTCAACTACCCAAATACAGTTACCGTGGTCAATTTTCCTCATTGATAGCAATGAGAACTACAACCAACCGTCAAAAATGTTGTTAATGTGAGTACAAGTGCTAACGCTAACACAAACAGCATTACACATAAAGCACTCATTTGTTCAAGCTTCATGAGACCTTCAGGCTTTAAGGAGGACATTTCAAAATGGCCGCTGTGTGTGATTACATGGGAATGAGTGATGGCAAGAGAACTAATAGAAGCCATCTGTCCCTGTAATGAACACACTCGTCTCAACGAGCTGTTTTTAATTAAGGCCACTGCATTAGCCGTGATATGTTGCTTATCAGCAGTCTCCGTCGTTATGCAAATATAATAAAGATCATCAAGCTGCATAGAAATTAATAACAGAAGTGGCTGCCAAGTTTTGCTTAATGGATCTAGCAGAGCTTTTGTATTGCCATGCCACGCTCGTGACGGTGCAGTGGTTTGTTAAAGGTGGTTTTAAGGTCAGGAGTTTTGGCTAAAGGATGACTCCAAGGATGAATAGCAGACACTTTATCCAAAGCAACTTGGTAAATATACACTTACACTCAGACAACCAGCTTCACGAGTATATCAAGTATGACAAGTATGTTAGACAGCTAAGCCTTTTATCATTCACATCTGTTCCAAACTTCTATGACTTACAAAACACAAAATATATTTTGAAGGATGTTGGTAACCAAACAGCATTGGGCCCCATTGTATGAACATTTCTTAAAATATATTCTAATATCTTCTTTTGTGTTTAACAGAAGACAGAGATCATAGACTAAATTATGACCGAATTTATATTTTGGGGGACTGGCCCTTAAACCTGGTCATGTGGCTTTGCTGGTCCATCAGTTGCACCAAACCAGACACAAACAGCTGTTGTTTCAGCAGGGAAGATGGACAGGTTTACAACCCCTGCAAGTCAGACGTTTTTCTTTTCAAGTTTTCCTTTTTCTTTCCATAGCGTACTACCCTAAACGAAAAAATATATAAAGGAAAACAGACACTGTTTCTGACTTTCATCACCATGCGTTTTCCCTGGGATTTGAACCCATGAACTTGGCATTGCTTTGCCAGTGGAGTAACAGGAACTCCACGTGCGAAAATGCAGGAGCTACTTTTAGTTGTAATATTACATTGCTTGCTAAAAATGTCTCAAAAACAAAGACGTCCAAAACTAACGTCTAAACCACAGATCGATAAACGTACACTAAACCAAGTAATTTCCGTGTGGTTTCGAATTTATAAAGTCCTGGTCGAGTTGAACGAACTGAAAGCCAGAGAAAGTCCAAAGCTGGAAGGAAAAGTTGCCCTCAAGCTCAAAAGCAACTTAACACAGCTGAAAGACCTGACAGAACTCCGTAAATCAATATGCTTTCCCGAGTAAATGGAAAGGACATAGAAACGCAAGAAAGTAACCGCAATACTTCCCAGGGAAAAAGTCGATTCATCCAAATTGTTCTCCCTCTCTCTCCTGTCTTTCACACTAACACTCTTAATGCTTTTATGTACTGTATATATTATTGGTTTAGTGTGTGTGTGTGTGTATGCAGACAGTCTAGTTTGCCTCAAAGATAGTGTGTGTGTGTGTGTGTGGGAGGGAGGGAGGGGTTGGGCGCCCCTCGCTGACCCCGTGGTCATTAATCTCTCTCCTTGTCAGGGTAATGGATGATGATGGACAAGCCAGTGTTTGCTACGTATCACTGCACACATACTCTAAAAAACACTCTCAGTGCCCCACTGACAGCTACACACACATGCACACACCCTCAGTCATTCAGTGGTTGACAGTGTCTAAAGCAATCAGTCAGTGGGTTGCTGCTAAATCTGCCCTCAGTGTGTGTGTGTGTGTGTGTGTGTGTGTGTGTGTGTGTGTGTGTGTGTGTGTGTGTGTGTGTGTGTGTGTGTGTGTGTGTGTGGAAATGTGGTGTTAAGGTGAAGTGTTAGCAGTAAGCCCATTCTGTGATACAGCATGGTCATTGTATGAAGCACAGCAAACTCAGTGTGGCACATAGACAAACAGTAATGCCCATGCATCAGCCACCCCCTCTGGTGTTGGAGTGGGGAACTTCGGCCAATACCTTTATAAACAAGTACATGCATGTAGGCCTATATATGTGACCTGCAAGTGAATTCACCCTGAAGTCACATTAATCTCTCTTTTGATCAAAAGGAACATTTCAAAATTCAATTTTAAATATATCAAGGTTGAAGCCATTTCTAATTATGTCGTCTACATTTTGTTCATTATTTGGTCCAAGTAATCCATTTCAAAAATCTTTTTTTAAATTAAAATGATAATAAAATAGATCCTATTCTATATACATATACTGTACACATACATAAATATCATCACTGTCTTTCGAAACCTCGGATGTCCAAATAAGCTGTTTTTCAGAAAAATGGAACACTGTGCTGTACTTTTTAAATGATTACATCATACTGTGTTTTTAAAGGCAAGCACTTTTTGAGACTTTTTATTGTTTATAAATTTGTAAAAACCAGTGATTAATATAAAAGGTGACTAAAAATAAAGATTTATTAAAAAAATAAAAATCAGGAAATATGAAGAGACAAGGTTTCATAATGACAACAGCAATACTATCAATAAAATTCCTCCTAACCTTAAGCCCCCTCCAAAAAACTGTATTGTGTATCTAAGGTGTCACAGGGAGGTCAGAAACACAACACACTCACTCAAAGCCTGCTTCCCTCTATTTTTCACTCTCTCTCTCTCTCTCTCTCTCTCTCTCTCTCTCTCTCTCGCTCTCGCTCTCGCTCTCGCTCTCGCTCTCGCTCTCGCTCTCGCTCTCGCTCTCGCTCTCGCTCTCGCTCTCGCTCTCGCTCTCGCTCTCTCTCTCGCTCTCTCTCTCGCTCTCTCTCTCGCTCTCTCTCTCGCTCTCGCTCTCGCTCTCGCTCTCTCTCTCTCGCTCTCTCTCTCTCTCTCTCTCTCTCTCTCTCTCTCTCTCTCTCTCTGTCCAGCCAGCACTGTTCCAGCACATTTCAAAGCAATTACTCTATGTTGATTTAGCTGTCATTGGGGGCATGTGTTTCAACATGATTTATAGACTCGCTCTCCGTGCCAGTCGACTTGCCATAAATTGCACAATATTCAGAAAGGGCTCATTTGCTTAGCATTACATTAGTGGGGCCGATGATTGCTGCACAAAGTCATGTAAATGAGTTCTGAGAGGCCCCATCACTCATGATGTCATGTAGCCAATCCTATTATTATTTATTAGCATAATTGCCCTGTGTTTCCCCCGGCCATGTAGCAG
This sequence comes from Barbatula barbatula, assembly GCF_947034865.1. Taxonomy (NCBI): domain Eukaryota; kingdom Metazoa; phylum Chordata; class Actinopteri; order Cypriniformes; family Nemacheilidae; genus Barbatula; species Barbatula barbatula. Next base: position 22,316,287 of record NC_136767.1, on the reverse strand, counting down.
TCCTGATATATGCCATGACAGCTCCACTCAGTGTGACAAGCACAGATAGATAGAAAAAATAGAAGTGAGAGGGAAATCTGCACCCCTGAACAATGTTTCTTACTCTTACGCTTCAACTCTTGTGTGAATATGTTCAGAAAAGAATACTATCATCTGTTTTATGCCGTTTTTTAGTATGCTGTGGCACAGTATGCATTTTTTTTTATGGATTATTTTATCAGACAATGCAGTGCACTTAACTTGATTTTATACTTCCACTGTGATGGATGAATGGAAATTATAGCTGCCATGATTTGTTTATTTGTCTTTCTTGACTCGATCAATCAGACAGGCAGATGTTGCAAATGGCAAAATAATGCCTAATTTTTAACTTAACATATCTTCATCTTGAACATATCCAAAAGTTGGTCCCTTTCTATTTGATTGATAGCAGAAGTAAAGACATGACATGAAAAGAGTGGCGGTGAGATCAAAACATGTAGAAGGTTTGATTAAAACCCACTTTTTCCATATGAACACAGACAGGCCACAGTTCCAAATTCAATGCTTTGTGTTTTCAAACATTCCCCTAGATATCATGACTACCTCCATACAAAACTAAAGAATTCTCACACCAAATGCTAATCTGCGGTTTACAGCAGTGATATGTGGTGTTTCAGTAAATGAAGATACAGCTGTGTTTATCTCAGTGTATGTGAGATAAAGTAAAACAGGATAATCTGTGTAATGCACCTCAGATGTACGCAGCAAACAAATGCACAGTCTGTCCCTCAGAAGCACTCACGGTTTGATACGGAGGTCGTGTTTATCTGTGAGAGGAAGGAGCCAGAGTCTGAGTGTTATCAGCTGACGAACAGCACAAGTGTGACTGATACCATCGGGGGATTCTCAGACAAACAGAACACACTTTTACTGTCATTGTACTGTCATTGCGTTTATAGATATTTAAACTAATACTTACTGGATTAGGTTTCGCTCGAAAATGACACCTGCGCCAGTGACTCCATAGAAACGCTGCAGGTATTAATTGAGTATGCCTCAGGCAACATGTATGAACATCAAAAATTAATTTGTTTGTTTTGTTCGTGTAGAATGGCGCAATCGGGGAGCAACAAAATGTGTTGCTGTAAGAACTAGCATTGCTAGCAGATACGTTACTAGATGAGCGTTAACGAAGTTCAGTTGTTGATGTTAATTGACGTGCTGTGATACAATAAAGAACGTTAATGAAATGTTGATTAGTCAGATGTTTGGGGCAATTCAGCTCCCCACTCACCATTCTGAAAAATACAACACAATCTATCAAGCTATTGAGAATGGTTAATTCGTATGATGTCATTCGTATGATTCAGTGCGATTTGCTTTCGCAACAGTGACGTTAGATTGGGTTGGAGTTAGGGTCGGGGCTTCAGTATAACGTTATCCTGTTATTCTTGATGTACATCGTACAAATTTATACGAATAAGCCACCTGGTAAAATTCCAGAATTCCTGTGGGGTGAGGCTGAAAAATACAGTTCATGTGGTGATACATAAGACTGTGATTAACCAGCGTTCTTGAAGCGAAACAACACTAACATTTCTGAACACCTCGCAAAACAAATCCCTTTCTCAGATTGAGCTGGACATGTCATAACGTTGCTGCAAGCAAGTGCAACTGTCAAATACATCAATCGTCCAAGCCAAAACAAAACTCCGTGGGGTCTTTTATGTCTAACCTGCCTGTATTTACCTTCCCTTGGCTGGACTGAGTGATTGGCAGCGGCCCCTTTTCTTTCTGCCTTCAACTCATGACCTCATCTGATCGCTCAGGTTCTACCTTAGAGCGCAGTTGGGAAAAGGTTATCAGCGCTGAGCAGAGGAGGGGAGAAAGAATGTTGGCTAAAAATTGGGAGCGATAAACATGAAGGGCCTAGACGACAAGCTACGTTGCAATGGGGACAAAAGGAGCAACAGGACCTAGTAGAGGATCCGCTGTACCCTGAATTGCATAATTATTGCAAAGCGATCTTCGATTCTTCCTACTGGATTTACGATGTAGAGCAGTGGAACTCGTCCTGGCGTTCTGCGACTTCTTCACAGAGCATATTTCTAAAAGAGCAAATTCTCCTACAGCATCGCCAGGCATGTCTCGCCGCTGCAGTCTTGGGTGCAACCGCCCCCATCCTCGAGCCAGACAGACAAGATACCTGTGTCACATGTCTGGATTTCCAGCATGCTGAAGTAGCGTTTGTGGTAACGGTGTTGCGGTCACGGCTGGCCGTGTTCATTTTGGACACGGCCACAACACCGTTTGCTTCCTGCTCGACAGCGGCTAACAAGCCATCTGTGGCAGTGAGTGGCGGTGGTGATATTGGCGTCGCCAGACACGTCACGGTGTGCAGAGGATGAGATGTCGGTTGCAACATCGGGTGGTGACTTTCTGACATCAGACGCTGAGGACTCCCTGCAGCTCCCAGCTACGGCCGGTTGAGCCCAGGACAAGGCCTACGCAGAGATATCAGCCATGCTTGCCCGGACTGCCGTGAGCATCGGGCTGCACTGCCTTCCCCGCAGCTCACGACCAGGAAACCAGGTCCGTCCTGGTACCAGTTTCCTGGCAGTGCTTGAGGAGCTCACGAAAATCCCTCGACTCTGGAGCAGCTAAGGGCTATGTTGGTACCCCAGGTAGAACTTGCTCTCATGGCACAAGTGCACTTGTGTCCACAGATGCACCAGCCGGAGGGACTGTCCAAGGCTCCCTTCCAAGCTAGTTATTCCTGAATCACTGACAGTCCTTGACACGTCTCACATCGCCCTTTTGGCTCCAGGAGAGCTTACTTCTCCCTGGGTGGCCACAGCATGTAGCAGCCTCAACTCGGCGTTGCGACATGCCACTTCCGCAGCCCTCCGCACTCTCCATGTGACGGTGCGTCCGGCAGCGAGGACTTAAGGCATGTAAGTCAGCAGATCCGCTCGCCTGCCCAGGGCCACGCCCCTGGCAAGACAGCCGTTCTGCCCACCACAGAAGGCAATGAAGCAGATCTCCACACTAGTTCCTCCGTCACGATGTATAGGGGCCTGGTCACAGCTCCCCAGCACGTCAAGCTGGCTAATGAGGACGATCCGTCTCGGCAACGCGATCCGGTTCACCAGGCACCCGCCCAAGTTTAGGACATTCTCTTACCTCAGCAGAAGCAAGATCGCTCCAGTGCTGTGGGCCGAGGTCGCCACCCTTCTGGAAAAGAGGCAATCGAGCCTGTACCTCTGGCCGAGATGTCTTAGGGGTGACAACCCCTACTTCATCGTCCCCGAGGAAGGTGGGGGGCTGCACCCCATCCTGCGATGTTGGCACAGAAGCGCATCCTGGAGTCCGTCCAACACCAGGATTGGTTTGTGGTTATCAACTTGAAGGATGCATACTTTGTGTCTTGCTTCTCCCCCGGCAAACTCTTTTAAAACTCAAAGATAAATTAACATTTTTACTGAAAAACACTTAAAATAACACTAAATTTTGAAAATTCCCCTTAACCAGTCGTGTTGAATTAACTTGTTTATATTCAGTAATCTAAACAATAGGTCCAATATTATAGGATTTTGCATTTTACCCCACAATGTTCAGTTAACCAGTCAAACTAGGTAGAGCCGACAGTACAACATTTTTAGTTTAAATAACATAGTGAATTTACATTAATGTAGTTACTTGCATTCTTTATGTACTGTGAACAAGGATGGGTTTAGTGAGACTAACAACAGCGACAGTACATTTTTTTGACTGAATTTATCGAATGAAAGATGCCTCTATGACATCATAATGCCCATCATTTGATTCTAGTTAATCACAAACAGGAACAAGGACACATTCCTCATCCTCCTTCGTTTATATCTCTCGCTCCATGGCTGCTTTTTTTCCTGTTTTCCACTCAGCCCCCTCTTCCCCGCTCCCACTGGAGGTTTTGTTTTTCAAGGGATGAATTATTGAGTTAAACAGGGACGATTAATCAGGGTGTAATGGGGCTACAGGGAGGAGCGGGCGGACCATGCATCACTGTAAGAGATGAGCCCTGTCACAGCACACATCCAGCACTCCTCAATCACCCACACATTAACACCAGAGAGAGGGGGGGATGGGACGCAGAGAGATTAAGAGCGAGAGAAGAGAAGGAGAGAGATTAAGAGAGGGAGTGAGTGGAGAGACAGTGGGGAGAGATAAATTGTGATGTAGGATGAAGGGGGTTATGAGGGATGGAGGCAGAGAAACAGATGAGAGACTGCGAAGGAAAGGAAAGAAAGATTGATAGCGAAGGAAAAAAAGAAGAGAAAGACAGATTTAGGTGGAGACATGGCCGCATTGTAAGCGAAGCAGAGACGGCTAATTCAGAAAGTGTGGAGGAGAAAGACTGAGAGACAGAGAAAGAGATAAAAGGCAGACTCTGGCAGCTGCTGGCGTGCTGTGCTGAGATGTTTGATCTCGTCTGGTGGTAGATGTAAACTGTAAACACACACACACACACATTGAAAGCGAGACACAGAGGAGATATTATGTCTCACGCATTAGATCATATTCACTCATCACAAGATACCACATGTCTGACAGTACATGCTAGGACACTCGCCTTACAGCTTTCCAGCTGTGTGTAAATAACCATTAACCGTAAAGAATATTAACTTTCAAATGACCAAGACCAAACTGACAAGATGTACTGTATATCAGAGGACAGTTGTTATTGCTCAAAGGTTTTTTTTTATATTTCTATGTAGCATTTAAAGGACCAGCGTGTAATTTGTTTTGAGGCTCTATTGACAGAAATGCAATACAATATGCACAACTATGTGTTCAGAAGTTGTATTAAGACCTTACATGATGAAGCGTTGTTTTTATTACCTTAGAATGAGCTATTGCTATCTACATACACTGCTGGTCCCCTTACATGGAATTCGCCATGTTGTTTCTACAGTAGCCCTAATTGGACAAACTGAGCGCATTTCGTAAATATGTTAGCTCCTTTGTCAAAGCGAAAACGTTACGATATATTAGCCCTGTGTCAGCCACTGTAGTGTAGGGCTGGAACGATTCCTTGAGTAGCTCGAAAAATAATTGAGGCAAAAAAAGCTTTGTGTAACTACAGTACACACGGAGCACTGCGTTTCCCCACAGCCCATTATAACAGATGCTCAGCCCGCTAAACTCTGGACATGTTATGTAAACACAGAAGACACTGCAGCTTTACAGAAAAATATACAGAGGGCAGAGGTTTTTTTATTTCTGCTCTGACAACTTGGAACAAAATCAGCAAATCTGTCCCTTCTTTCCTTGCTTTTACCTTACAGTAACAACCCAGTCATTTAAAAATTCATTGAAACCCGAACAATTTGCTGTTTATCTTTAAAAGAAGCAGCTCATAAACCTTGTGTTGATATTAACCATGGAGAGCACCTTTTTGTACTTGCAAATTGAGCTTTAACCAATGATTGGTTCAACATTGCCAAGGTGACCGGATCGCTGACTTGTCTATTTCAATTCTGTTTCTATGCTTTTATTTTGTAGTAACGAACATGCTTAGGGGAAATGTATCTGAGTAAAAGTATACATTTTGTTCAGGAAATTTAGTGGAGTAAAAGTCTGCAGAAATATGAAGTCTCAAATAAATAAGAAGACTCAAGTAAAGTACAGATACTCCCAAAAATACTTAAGTACTGTACTTAAGTATTTTTACTTCGTTACATTACAACACTGCGCATGCGATACAGTTTTGATGAAAAATGTTGAGTTAATTATGCAATCTCTCACACTGGATTAAACTTGGCATAGCCAAGAGGAGACATGTAAGATTACTGAAAATACGTTTAAGGGTGTTATTAGTATACATCTTTTAAAAAGAATAAGTATACTTTCGGTCTACGTTATATATGCAATGCATTTAGTATACCTACATTTCACTGACAGAAAATGCCAACACTAAGCATATCTTGTCTATAGTTGTAGCCTATCGATGGTGATGAAAGCTCCTGCACAGAGGAGACGGCATCCCATCGGAACAAAACAAAAAATTCACAGGAACTTACAACACGCATGGGTCATTTGCTGGTACACCTGCGTCATTTGTCAGACAAACATGCCCTTTTTGGAGCTTCAAAGAATTGGCCCCCCATTCACTCGCACTCTAACGCTGGGAAGTCAAGTCAACTTTATTTATATAGCGCTTTTTCATTGTTACAAAGCAGCTGTACAAGAAAACATATTGACTATAAGCAAAACATATAAGGTTATGCAAGTCAAAACAAAAAAGGTGAAAACACAGATGACAGACAATGACACAAAGATTCAGGCACACCCACATTCAAAACACCCCACAACAACACACAAACGCGCACACAGACAGTCACGCAGACACACAAGTACATGGCCCTTCACCTAGAACTGCACACCCAAGAAAAGGAGAGAGAAACACAGGTCAAATATTAAACATACTTAAAATTTCTTTATGCAGTGTTAATTAACTAAAACTTAAAAATTCTTGCAGCCCCCCCGGCCAGGCAAACAGTGCAAAACAGTATGCAAACTGTGGCGAGGAACCCAAAACTAAAAAAACTCAGTGGGAAACCAGGCCTAACCAGGGGATTCCAGTTCCCCTCTGGCAAAAGCTGCAGCCTCTGCACAAGCGTGAAAGTGCTTGCACAACAAAGCAAAATAAAAAAGATTAAGATTATCATCAAGAAAAACGATGCGTGGAATTATAACTCAGACAGCATTATTCCTTAAGAAGAAAGTCATATTGAGACTGGCCAAATGTTACATTGACAACGGGTACATTCTGAATCCAGTTATGAAAATAAACAATATGTTAAATATTTCTTGTCTAATTTATGACTATATCTCCCTCCGGAGGACCCTTCGGGAATGGGACACCATACAAAACGTCACTGTCAAGTGAATTTTTAACAGAAAGTTTCGTTTTTTCCTTCAGAGCTTACCTCTATGATCACTTCGGAATGGAACGCAGGGAATGATATTACGCACATGCGGTTAATATACAACTCCAAGCTGGGTTACGGTGCATACAGATCAGTTTTTCCACGATTATCAATGCAAGTGTATACACTGACATAAAAGGTTACTGTTACTTAAACTTAAAATGTATACTGGGGCACAGCTGATCTACAGTATACTGGGGCACGACAGAGTACCGCTCCATAACACCAGAAGAGCGACACACATGCGGGGAGCAGAGCGAGACGGTCAGCCAATGTGCCCCGCACTGCCCCGGCACAGTTTAAGCCCTGCTTCTAACATAATTTTAGTTACTGTAATCTAATATATAAAAAGTAATATGTGGGTATGATGTTATGATGTAGCTTTCCTGTAGCTCGGTGGTAAGAGCATTGCGTTAACAACTACAACAAGTTGCTTTGGATAAAAGCGTCTGCCAAATGCCTAAATGTAAATGTAATGTGATGTTATACTGCAAGTATACATGTCAGTGAACAAGAAAACTAGAAGTTTACTGAGAGTCAACTTTGAAGTGTACTTTTATTAACTAAAATGTGTTGAACTAGTAAACTATCCCTATACTAACAGTATACAGTATACTATCAGAATAAGCTTACTTATGGTTGCAGTACAAAAATATAACTGTTAACTAGTTGTGAAGACAAAATCTGTTGCACTTAAAGTATACCTATCAGTATACTTTAATAAACAAAAAAATGGGCCAATTTAGTCCCAAGAAGTACATATTACAAAGATGGCTGCCAAGTGGCCTAGCTTGCCTTAAAGGGACTTTGGTTTGGACTTTGTCAGATTGTACTGCCTAAATCTGCCTTCTCTCTGAAACAGCTGTCAATCATTCTGATTAGCCTCAGTCATGCGCTACAGTCATAATCCCTAACCAGACTCCGCCTGTCAGAGTTAAAGATAAGTTTGATACGCTGCCAGTAAGAGACGGTCTCCTCCGCTCCTCTTCCCCTTTCAAAGCCTTCAAACCAAAACTGTCAATCAAAAAGTCTCTTCAGCACAGAAAAATAAAAAACACCCTTTCCCCAAGTTCAAAGCAGGAAATCATACAGGCTTTATCGAGATGTTAATAGCTGAAACACTGACGTGTTCTCCAAAGACATTTAGACGTGGTTTAAAAGCCATGCCAACAAGTGAAGACTCATCTCAAAGTGTCAGACAGACAATCACACGCTCTACGGCTCTTCATTAGTTAAAGAGAATACCCCTGCGTCTCACTCGGCACTGTTATGGCCACGGGCTACAGCCTAATCTCAGCCCTGCACCGACAAAAAAAAGACACATTTTTCACGGTATGCAACGGAGTGATCCCTGGTGATGTATCTTTCACTCTATTTCTCTCTCCGTCTATCACTTCTCTCTTCTTTGCCTCCCTCTCTTTGTGTCTGTCAGGCTACTGTGTGGTGAGGGAGTGTTTGTGATGGGTGATGTCTGTGTTGACTGCTCTCTCCCTCTCCCGCTATCTCTATATTGTACACACACCAATAGCAGTTCTTTCTTTGCTTTGGCCAAAAAACTGGCTTTGTAAAATGTAAGTCACCAGTGAAGAGTAACTTTAACATTGTTTTAGCGTATAATAAACTTTATGAAAGTCTGGCTTTTACAAGTGATGTACGCAATTCAAAACAAAGACAAATAAATCTGCCACGCCTGGTCCATCTTCAAGATTTTAAAAAGTAGAAAAGTGCAAAAATGTAAAAGGAGCAGTTTCATAAATGGCTTATATATTTGGCCAAAAAATAATAATAATAATTTGGACCATGAACACATATAGTTTCTCATCCACTTACACCCTTTGCCCCCTCTGCATATTAGACATGTTTCTTTTGTTCTTCTTTTTCTCTTTTGTACAGTTTCTCTCCAAATACATCAGTCAGGTGTTCGACGATTGACCAACTTATGCACCGCCCGCTCATTGACGAGACATAAACAAACATTCCAGATACTTTCTGACACCAACTTCTAAACTGATCTCAGACCAGCCTGTCCTTTCTAACCCAACCATACACACTTAAATAAACACTTTGACAACTCATGTCACTCATACTTAGGACGAGAGAGGTTGCTCATTCAAAGCTTATGTAATGTTTTCGATGCATCTGCTGTGTCTCTGATGTTTTTCTTCAGAATAATGTAAATAAATGACACATATGATCCAATTTGAGTATATCGCGCTGCTGTACTACTGAAACCTTGTATCTCCATATTTATTATTTTTTGGCCATAAATCATTGTTTTTAGTCACCTTTTGTTTGTCACTGGGTTTTGCAAATATTTAATGAATAAAAAGTATTAAAAAGTGCTTGTCAACTTTGACAACATAGTATTTAATAATGTATGAATTTTGTATAAAATTGAGTTTTTTCCATTTCCCAAAGAACTGTGAATTTAGACATCCAAGGTTTTGGAAGAAAGGTGACAATATCCAAGTATAGAGCCATCCTTTTTGATGATCCAAATGATCCAAGTTTATATTAAAATGATTGACTTTTTGGTATGTTGAATCAAACTGAGCAAAGTCTGTTGAGACTTCATCTAAACTCAAAAGGAGACATGTGAGATTAGAAGGGGAAAAATTACAGACAACCACTTAACTTTTTCTAAATTTAATCTCTTTGCTGTCTAGCGGAAACAACCAAGACATTACAATCCCACTGGAGATTTTATTCCCACGGGTATATATCAGTCATCCCTTTCTCACCCACACATACATTGATTCTCAAACACAAATTAACATGCTAGCCTTCCTCACCTTACACAAACACATGTTCACAGTCACATCATCATCTCCATCTGCCATCCTACCACCCGCTGGCATATATGAACAACACACGCAGCCTCCCTCCGTCAAACACAGATCCACACAACAACACTGATGGCACTGATACCAGTTTGATTGACTGCAGTGAGCTGTGCCATCCAGCAGGTCATGTGATCTACATCGTGTGCCAACACCTTCCTTTTCCCCTTAAACTCTAGTTAATTTCAGTGGTCAGTGGAATAAAATAGTGGATGTGATTTTCACCAGATCACGAGGGTCTTCAAAGACATTTTTAATGAAAACACAAGCTGTGTGAGACAGTGTGTCTGTGTCTATGTGTGGGCTCCCAGCAGGATGTGGGCACCCCTCCCAATCCTCCTGGCAGTCAGTGTGTGTAAGTGTCTGCATGTGTGTGTGTAATGTCAAGTGACATGTGTAAGCGGGTGCTGTCAGACCCAGGAACATCAGTCTGAGTGGCAGTCTCTCTGAGGAACAGGGACAGCCGTATGACCGCGACAAGAAACACTCCCACACAATCGCTTACTTCTTTGGAAACCACGAGACGTTATTAGACGATTACAAACTTGTGTCAACTGTACATTGTGCTAAGTTGCACACAGGGACTCTTGTGTCAGAAAGTTGAAAATGACCTCCTTCACAGGAATTCACTCTTTGTGTAACATCCTGTCTACTAAGATGGTCGGCTTTTGAAAATAGAGATGAATCTTTAGAAGTGAATGGGTGCCGGCACTATTCGGTTACCAACTTTCTTCTAAATACATTTCTGCAAAAGAAAGTCATACAGGTTTGAAATTACAAGAGGGTGAGCAAATGATGACATTTTTGGGTGAACTATCACTTTAAGGAACGAAATTCTTTTAATTTCCACTTTTTTTCATTTTCCACATGAAAATGAAAATAATCTGTTTTTACAAGAAATTATAATAATTTGGATCCTGAACACACACATCTTTTCTCATTCACTAACAGTGTCACACTTACACTTTCTCATTCTCTTCCACGTATTTTAAGAGGTGACCGTGTCAGAATGATGCACTTAGTGTTCCCTTACCTTTTCATGTGCAATTGTGCCATCAAAATCTATAGAGAATCTATATATTTATTAAATTAAGTTAAAACAAACTAACAGTTATTGATTCTTTGTGGAGGTCTACTGGAAGTTAATTTTCGGCCGCATAAAGTTTATTTATGCTGTTGCCGCTAAAACGGTCTATATAATTACTGTAAATCTTAAGGATGTTAGTTTGACAATTTGATTCAGTTCTGTTGGTTGTATTTTATTTAAACTGTCGTGCGGTGTTAAAAACTGAAACAATAAGTTCTGCTGGACCAGCATTGGATCAACATTCTTTAAATTTTTCAAAGTGGTCTATATCTGCTGAAATGTGTTTAATACACTAACAGATGGTCTCAACCCTAAAAGACTAAAAACGGAAAATCCCAAAACTTCAATTCTCTGTATTAATATATTTACTGGGCTTTCTCAAAAGCTTAAACGGACAGTTCACCCAAACCTGTAGGAATTTATTTCCTCTATAGAACACATTTTGAAGAACACTGCACCCATTGACATCCACTGTATAAAATAAAACCATTTCTCATAATATCTTCACAGAAGAAAGAATCATATATAGGTTTCGAGTGATATGAATGATGACAGGATTTTGTTTTGGATGAATTGGCCCTTTAAATGAAGTTCTAACCTTCATACAAAACCACTACCTATTAAGTCATTGACTCTAGGCAGCAAGACAGCAAGGCTGCTTTCTTTGGTTTCAAACACAGCCATAAGATTTCTCCAGTTTGTCTCTATCCATTTTGGCCACAATTTCTACTTCTACTCCTCCCCTGTCATCTCTCTCTCTCTCTCTCTCTCTCTCTCTCTCTCTCTCTCTCTCTCTCTCTCTCTCTCTCTCTCTCTCTCTCTCTCTCTCGTTCTCTCCCTCTTTCTCTCTTTCAGTCCATACAGCTATAAAACTGTCAGCAACCTCTCTCTTGTGGTGTTGAAGGGGAGAGCTCAGCCACAAAGGCATGTTAAAGAAGATGCTTTTATTTGGCTCCATTTGCACATCTCATTTTCCACAGCAAGAAAGTACATAAACACATGTGTCACAGAGCTGAGCTGGTCTGACAAGAGATCCAGAGCCTCTAATTTCATCTTGCTTTACCTGACAAGGTGAAGATGACAGGACGCAAGTTTTGATCAGTGTGTTGTAAAAGAGACAGAACGGGGGAAGAAAGATTTAGCAGGACACATTATTCGGTGTGGGATCCTCATCTGTGAGAATTCTGGGATAGCCCCGGGCAGCCCTTGACCTACATAGGTGGACTCTGACTGAGAGTGCGTGTCTTTGGTGGTGTATGCAGACAGGTGTGTGTGTGTGTGTGTGTGTGTGTGTGTGTGTGTGTGTGTGTGTGTGTGTGTGTGAAAGAGAGAGAGAGAGAGAGAGAGTGGTAAATGGGTCAGGCTCAAAGGCAGACAGGCTCTGTCCTCTTTCTCGCTTTCATTCCTCTGTAGTGATGACAGGTGACTGACTGCTTGACACACCTGTCGGAGCTTAGCTTCCCTCGTGCTGACAGATACAGACATATCTCTCTCCCTCGCTTTCCTGCTGTCTTTCCTTCATGATCCCTGTTGTCTCCTGCTCTTGAGTACTGGGACTAAGTGTACTTACATGTTGTTAAAGGTAAAGAACACCTGAAGCTAGACCAGATCTGTCTCTACTGTACTTAAAACGAAACTCTAGCTCTCTTATCGTGACTGTCTTGTCGAAAAATTTCACTCATTTTTTAAGGGAGACGAATGTAAATGAAACTTTCTATAACACACCAGTCTATACGCTTCAAGGGCATTCAGGGTAAACCAGTCATTTGACATTGGCAATAACACATACATATATGATGATTCAAATTCCTGTTTACTAGCTGTGATATTTGTGCTTAATGTTCATGATTGGTGCTAATAGGCCCTATTGTGTTCTTGAAGACTTTATGTTTTTGTCTTTATAGATGTTACTACACTAATTTGAAAGCAAGCACATGACAGGTTGCATATTCCATATTCATTAACATCAAGACAACCCAGTGCTGTACAAACAACACATGTGCTCTGATAATGAAGCCTTGTGTTAACCTGACGCTGACCGTGTGTCTGTCAGACAGAATGCGTCTGTGTGTGTGTGCTTTACAGGATACAGATGGAATTTGTGTGTTATTCCGACAGACGGGGCCATATGGTCTGATAAAACAACTGTCTTCTCCAAAGACTACTAATGAATCTTTGTGCTGCCCAATAAATATGATGTTTAAAAAATATAAGATGATCCGTATTGCTTGGCGTCCACAGAATTGGAATATAATTACTTGCTGGACTTTATTCTGTGATAATAATAATTGTGTTCATGTCTGTGTGTAGAAAATCATAGCTAGAAAACAGCTGGTACGAAGAAAAAGATCAGAGAAGAAAACATGTCACACGTCACATCCCACAAACACCCCTTATGCATCTCCATGTAATGCTATATTTTACCAGCAGGGGGCTGGTAAATTTGAGCTGGTAAGCACTGTTATTTTGCTGTTGACAAGATTACAAACATTGTATACATTTAAAATAAGCTTTTTGTACTCAGTATATTAGTTTGGTCCTGAAGTCAAATCCATGGGATGAAGCTGTTATAGAAGCAAATAGTCATCATATCATAGTCATGTGCCATAATCATAGATCATAATCATGTGGCAGATCATATTCACATTTCAGTTTGGTGACTATATTGTAAAACTACGACTAAATTTTGGACACAGATTGTCAATATGAGCTTGATGACATGAACTGCAGGCCACGATTTGTTGTCATTTATATACCTGTGCTGTGAGAAGCCTGCTTAAAGGGTTCATTTGATGTTGTGTTTGGTAATGACTAAAAACGTGCCTGTCAGTTTTTTATGTTAACATGTGGTATTCTGTAAACGAAAAAAGAAACTCCTTGGTGTTTGTGTAGATGAGAAAATACATAAGTGCTTGCTTGCATATCTGAAAATAAAAGAATGAGCTGATCAAGATAGTTTATATGAAACAGTTAACTACTAATTTAAGTCATAAACAAAGATCTTACAGAATATAGAACTGGTTGCATGTTCATATAGACATTATTTGTTCTGTCTGCTGTTCTATGTACAGTGCAATGTGAGTCACACCTGTTAATAATGCAGTCAATCTTAAAAACGGTGTAAATGTAGCAGTATGGAATAAACAGGCTACAAGTATAAGAGCGCTCTCATTCTCTCTCTCTTTCTGGTTAGACAGTGTGCCTTAATTATAAATTAATTGTATCATTAGGAGTAAGTTGCTGCTGGCGGCCGCATTGAGCCTGTCAAGGTTAATTACTGTAACGTGTTTATTTTGTGTCAGCCTCTGCTGTGAGCTGTCACACAAGTGCAGAAACAGTCCTCAAACTCACCGCTACATGGAGAGAAACCACAGCCTCTTCATCTCCCTCTTTCTTTAATCTATTTCCTCACTCATTCTAGAACTGTTGTTTTAAAACATTACGAAGCTTCAAAGTCAAATCTATAAATCGACAATAATAATCGCAATTACAATGTTGAGGTGGATAATAGACAATTATGTTTTTTTTACATAAACTATGCTGGTCGAATAGAACTTTCGTTTTTTTACTTTGATCAACCTACAGAACATTTATAACAAAATCTAAATGTTAAAAAAAAGTTTGAAAGTGACCATGACACGGAAGTTCCATTTGACGACTTTTCCGCATCGAGGCGTTTATCCGAATGAAACGGCTTCTGAATTGAAAAAAAAATGAAGGGTGGGTTTGATTTTTCTCTTCCCATATTTATTGGTTAGTTGTAAGCTGGGACTGGAGGAAAGGCCTAAAAATGCCAGTCCATTGGACCGTGAGCATAGACCTACCTCTTTTATTTTACTTACATCATGACGGAAAGAGTTGTTTTTGAGAGGGGGAGAGGAGCATAAGGTTTTTGATTAAAGATTAAAAGTGCAAATGAATAAAAAAAATTATGGTGTGGACATATAAATACATTTAGGAAAATCACTGCAACACTGTGTAAAACACTTCGAATTTTCATGTTTGATTTCATGGTGACTTTAAGATTTAAAGGTCCAGTGTACAAAATTCCGTGACTTCATGTGGTGAGCTTGAATTATAAATTATATAAAACAATGAAACCGGACCAGTGTTTACATCTTTCAAAGTGCTCTATGGGATTAATACTCTAATCATTTTTAAATATTCATTTATTCAACAAAGACATTTAATTTAAATAAATGTCTGTAAATTAAACAACTATTACAGAAAAGTCCTAAGCACATAAACCGAAGCTCATTCAAAGTTGATACAAGTCTAAATGTAGCAGTAAGTGCAGAGCACGGATGTTGGATGTGGGGTGGTATAGATCCCCCTTGCGTCCTCTAAGGGTGCGCAATAGGTCAAAAAAAATCACGATCAGAGGATTATTTAATAACTGTGACAGCCCTACATACATGCAAACAATGAAGACACATCACACATACTGTTTGCTGAGCATTCTACAATC